>NC_082642.1:141061020-145861020 GCF_028023285.1 Balaenoptera ricei | reverse complement strand
CCGTGACAACGATACATACACGGTGCATGGTCTGCTGCGGCCCCTTTCCATCTCCGACCCCATCTTCAACTCCCTCCGCCTCGCTCACTCCATCTGGCCACGCTTATCTCTTCACCGAATCTTGACCTTGCCTGGCAGGCTCCCCGACGCTCTTTTGTTAGGTGCCTCCAAATTTTGCCCGAGATATCTCAGTGAGGTCTCCGGTGATCACCCTATTTTAAGTTGTAGCCCTCCTCCCCCCCTCTCCCTTTTCTCCTTTCCTGCTTTATTTTATTCCATTGCATTTATGACTTTTAACATATTAGTTGACTGTCCCGCTTCATTTACTGTCTTGCTTCACTAGGATATTAGTATAGGATATAAGTATCATGAAGGCAGGCGTTTCTATCTGCTGCTGTTAACCTTGGAGCCTAGAACAAAGATTAGCATATAGTAGAAGTTCACTAAATACTTGTTTAAACCCCAGAGTGGACTAAACTACAGGATTGGGGATGCCATAATGATATTTTTTATAGTACTAGGTTTATTATGGCACAGTCTAATTTTATGAGGATGCTTTTTTCCTGTTTCTGAAACAATTCTCGTGATTCCAGTACCACATTTTCTTAGATCTGTCACTTAATCTGTTTTGGAGGTTAATAATAGTAACAGTGATAATAGTAACTTACCTTGTGTTAGTACTCTCCTAAATGCTTTACTTGCATCCTCATTTAATTTTATTTAAAAAATTTTCTCAATGTTTACTTTTGAAATATTCCAAATATTAGGAAAAGTTGCAAGAATACTAGAGCAACAACTCATAAATTCTTTACCTAGGATTACCAATTGTTAATCTTTGGTCACTTTTGCTTTCTCTTTCTAAAATATATGTATTTTGCTGAACCGTGTGAGAATTAGTTGCAGAAATCATGACCCTTAGCTCCTAAATACTTCAGCATGTATATTCTAAAAACAGCGCCATTATTCTACACAACCATGAGCAATTATAACATGCAGAAAATTTAACTTCAGTATAATACTATTATCTAATAATATACATTATCATATTCAGATTTCTATAGTCATCTCAATATTGTTCTCTATGAGTTTTATTTAGATATAGCATTTAAAAAAATTTTTAAATTTATTTTTGGCTCTTGGTGCACGTGGGCTTTCTCTAGTTGCAGTGAGCAGGGGCTACACTTCGTTGCGGTGCACAGGCTTCTCATTGCAGTGGCTTTTGTTGCAGAGCACGGGCTCTAGGCGCGCGGGCTTCAGGAGTTGAGGCACGTGGGCTCAGTAGTTGTGGCTTGTGGGTTCTAGAGCGCAGGCTCAGTAGTTGTGGCGTATGGGCTTAGTTGCTCTGCGGTATGTGGGATCTTCCCGGACCAGGGATCGAACCCATGTCCCCTGCATTGGCAGGCGGATTCTTAACCTCTGAGCCACCAGGGAAGTCCCTAGATATAGCATTTTTTTTTTTTTTTTTTTTTTTATTTTTATTTATGTATTTATTTATGGCTGTGCTGGGTCTTCGTTTCTGTGCAGGGGCTTTCTCCAGTTGCGGCAAGTGGGGGCCACTCTTCATCGCGATGCGCGGGCCTCTCACTATCGCGGCCTCTCTTGTTGCGGAGCACAGGCTCCAGATGCGCAGGCTCAGCAATTGTGGCTCACGGGCTTAGTTGCTCCGCGGCATGTGGGATCTTCCCAGACCAGGGCTCGAACCCGTATCCCCTGCATTGGCAGGCAGATTCTCAACCACTGCGCCACCAGGGAAGCCCTAGATATAGCATTTTTAAAAACATCCAAGATCCATGAAAGGATCACTCATTCCATTTAGCTATCATTTAGATCTAGGCAGTTTCCTAGTGCCTTTTTTTGGAGGAAGATTCTTTTATGATGTGGACCATTTGGAAGAGTCTAGGCAGTTGATTTGCTTAACTTAGATTTGTCTAATTGTTCCTTATAATTACATTCAGGTTAAACAGTTTTTGACAGAAATGCTTCATAGATGATGTGTATTTCTCAGTGCCTCTCACACCACAGGGACACATAATGCCTGTTTTTCCTGTTACTGGTGGTATATGTTTAATCACTTGATTAAGGTGTTGTCCATTGTATAAGTGTCTCTTTTTATTGGCTATTAACAAATAATATGTGGAGTAGTAATTTCGGAATAACCTGTTCTCTCATAGACTTTCACTTAATGGTTTTTAGCATCCTTTGATAATTCTTGCTGGAATCAATTATTATTATGGTGGTTTGAAAACTTGTTTAATCTTGACTACACCTAAGTCATGATTTAGTGACTGTTGTCTCATTTTAAAGGTGATGATTCTGAGGCTTTGAGAATTAAGTTGCCTAAATTCATGTAGTCAGGAAGTTGTGGAGTTGGGATTTGGACTTCAGAGTGGCAGTCATTTATTCAACAGAAGACTTTGAATACTGAATGCCATGTATTCAGAGACGATAGAGAAATTTTCTGTTCTTGAACTATTAGTTTGATGATAGACAGATAAGTAAGCAAATAATTGTAATATATTAAAGAATTATGGAACAGGTATCAGTAGAAGCAAAGTGGGAGAACAGCAAAGAACGGTGATTGACCTGAGAGGCAAATGTTGAAAACATGAATGTGTTTTCAGGGATAAGTGGGAGTTTGTCAGGGAGAGAAGAGATTACACAAAGACCAAATTGTGGGTAACTAATAAGAACCTGCTGTATAGCACAAGGAACTCTGCTCAAATACTCTGTAATGGCCTGTATGGGGAAAGAATCTAAAAAAAAAAAAAAAAAGTGGATATATGTATATGTATAATTGATTCACTTCGCTGTACTCCTGAAACTAACACAACATTGTAAATCAACTGTACTCCAATAAAAATTTTTAAAAAAAGAAGCATGTTTGCTGTTTGAAAAAAATGAATAAAAAGACCAGATTGTGAAAAGGCATGACATTTTCGGGGAACTTTGTATTGAGTTTGGAACTAGAACATAAATGGTGGGAACAAAAGGGAGCAGGGAGGAGGAAGTGGGACAAGAGAAGAAAAAAGTGTTAGAAAGATGACTGGAGAGGTCGAGGCCAGATGGTGAAAGATCCCGAAAGCTTCCTGAATTTGGTCTTTAAACTGTAGACTCAGGATTGCCACCTCAAATATTATACCTCTAGAAGCCAGGCACAAAAGAATGAAGTAGGTGTAGTATAAGAAAATTAGCTGCCAGAAATAGTATCGAGGTTCTTAATTTTTGAACTGTGGGTATGAGCATCTAATGTACAGTGGAGAAAGTAACAAGAAACAGTAACTACATTTTAAGTTCAAAGTAGACATTGAAAAAAGATACAATTAGTTGAAAATAATTTGTTTCTGTGAAACTGGACATCTGATACCTTTTCTGCACCTGGTTGTCACTGTCAGCTCTGGTCTTCAGGTCAGTTTGGAACTCAGCCTTGACTCCTTTAGCTTTTAGCTTTTTATACTATTTCATTATTCTGTTTCATAATAAAACTGTTTACACATGAGATTATAGGTAAAATTCCAATGTCTTAATATCATCATAGTTTTCAGAATTATAATTCACTAACTTCCTTTGTAGCTCTTTATTCATGTATCAATATTGAGAAAGGTGAACTGAATAATTTTAGTTCATTTTAATAAAGTTTTAAAATAGAGAACCTTTTTTGAAATTAGGCCAAGTGCTACTGTTTTGAAAAAATATCTAGTCCATCATTTTCATTTCTGGTCACTCATTTCAGTTTAGGAAGTAGTACAGATTATTATTCCTTGATAAATGATTTTCCCAGACACAGTTTTGCTAGGTATGAACAAACTGAATCACACATTTGGATTTGGATTTTCAGACATTCTTACGGAGGAATAAGAAATAGATGAGTTTAGATGGGTTGTGATGTCATCCTGGACATTGAACTGAGGCATTTTCCTATTAGATGACAATGAATACATTAATTTCTTTCAACAATTCAAATATTTTCTTTCTTTGTCACAAAGAATCCTTTAATTTTTAGTACTGGAAGCCACTATATTGTGTATCAAACAAGCCACTGACTGTGTTTCAAAACAAAGGAGTGTATCTTATATCCTGATCATTGTATTGATTTTTATGTACATACTAATGTAATTTGTAACCATTTTAGCCTAAAGAGATTTGGTTAGGCTGTGGGTATGTGGAAATGAGTGTGTCTGCCCACAAGGAACTCCTGGTCTAGAAGTTGCTATCATTAGACTTGTCCTAGGGTAGTTGCTTAATAAATATTTGTTGAATGAGTGGGTGAATGAAAAGATATCCATTTATGAGTTAATTTTGCATCACTACAGAGTATACATATGTGTGTGTACATACTATTTATACAAAAGTTGGAAATAAAAAATTTCATACAACAGTACTTATTCTTACCATATGTGATGCGTTCTGATTTTTAAAATTTTGTTCTATTTCTTTAAAATGTTGTCATGGCCCATTAAGTTGATATCATGAGTCTCTAATGGCTTGTTATCACAACTTTAAAAACATGGTTCTGATGTTTAGGAAACCAGGAAATAGCTCCTAGGAACATTATTGTTAAGTTCTTGGTGACAAAAATATTTATCTTTGGGGAACATTGCAATAGATGCATAAGCTAGGGGGAAAAAGTCCTCAAATAGAAGTTTGCTTCATTGTGGGAATTGTCAAGTAATTACTCCAAAGAACTCAAAGTTAAATTTTGAACTCTTCCTTGACTCTGACTTTTTTTCTACCTACTTTCTTACCAGCCTTCAAACAGTGGCCGAGCTGCAGAACTCCTTGCCAAGGAACAGGGAACAGTGCCTGGATTTATTGGTTTTGGAACATTTCACAATGACCTAGGCTATGTTCCTGCTATTCAGGGAGCTGAAGAAATAGACAGTCTTGTGGATTCTGATTTCCGAATGGTGCTGCGGAAACTTTCAAAGAAAGATGTCACAACAAAACTAAAAGCAAGTTTTATCGTTTTCATTAAAATGGTCAAGAAAATCTTTTTGTTAAAATGTCATTGGCATATTTTATGTAAAGAAGAATGAAGAATCATCACTAATAAGTACTTTTAAATGAAGAATCATCACTAATAAGTACTTTTACAATTGTACTTTTTTCTGACACAGACTTTAGGTTATACTTATCTTCTAGGTTATAAGTTAGTTTGTTTTTCTGCACTTCTTAGAATCACTTTGGAATTCTGGCTTTACATTTTTTCCTATTAAGTAATGTAATTTTGACTCTCTAATTTTAAATGGTTTTTGTTTTTTGTTTGGGTACGTTTTATATATTTTTTAAAACAACTGAAAAGTTTCTACCATAGTAACCTATAAAGGAACTCTTCAGATTAGTCCCATATGGCACAAACAGGGATGGTGTATTCTCACGTTACGTAAAATAGACTAAGCTTCTAGAACAGCATAAATATAATCAACAGCCAGTATTATGGCTGTTGATCCTTAACAATTTTAATAATTTATTTTAGGCTATGCAGGAATTTGGAACCATGTGTACAGAGAGAGACACGGAAATTGTGAAAGGAGTTCTTCCATACTGGCCAAGAATTTTCTGCAAAATTTCACTTGTAAGTATTAAGACTTGGCTAGTTTATTTCTGTTGTGGTTTTTTTGTTTTGTTTTTTGTGTTTTTTGTTTTTGTTTCTGGTTGAAGTTGTGGGGACTATCAAATTTATATGATTCATTTTTGGTGAGGGTTGTGGAATGTTATGTCAATATTATTATGCAGATTGGATCATGTTGGGTTGTAAAAAGGAGTCTGTTAGGTCCTTACTATAGAATTACCTAGATACTTTTAAGTCATAGCACATTTTGACAATGTAATTTCTTTGTATACTTGCTGCAGAAGAATGAGAATGAATTGCTTATTTATTCCAGGCTTAGCCTTGACTCTATCTTGAATACAGTCATTTTTAACTCGTTGGGAAAAGGAAAAATTAATCAGTTTTTTAATATAATTACTGATTTTAGTTTAGGTTTGTGCATAGGTGAATTCTTATTAATGGGTCCTCATCGCATACCCAGAAATGTCAGTATTTATTTTTATGGGTTAGAGCTGTTTTAAACCATATTATATTTTCAATAGGATCATGACCGCCGGGTTCGAGAAGCCACACAGCAAGCTTTTGAAAAGCTTATCCTTAAAGTTAAGAAACACTTGGCTCCTTACTTAAAAAGTTTAATGGGCTATTGGCTAATGGCTCAGTGTGATACTTACACACCAGCTGCATCTGCAGCAAAAGATGCCTTTGAAGCAGCTTTCCCTCCAAGCAAGCAACCTGAAGCCATAGCATTTTGTAAGGATGAAATTACAAGTGTAAGTCCTTGGAACCATTCTGTATCTATTTTTTTGAAGTATTTAAGGGATATAAGGCATATTACAAAGGCAGCTCTTTTACCTAGCATTGTGAGGATATGAGACGTGAAATATTTTCAATGGAAGATTGTGTTTTTTAAACGGTGTTTATCAAAGTTGACCATTTTGGCTTTTTAAACATAATTAACTTTTTGGATTGGATCTTTCTAAATGATTTAAGTTTTCCCTGTTTATTTTAATGTCTTCATTTACCGTATCTAAAAAAATTTAGATATGTGCTTTGTAATATATAATCTAAAAAAAGAATACATCTAAAAATCAAATCTAAACTTTTTCCCCCCATATTTCCAAATCAATACATGTATACAAATCTGTTTCATCCTGGTATTCCTTTGTATATATAGATATACAACAGTTTATTTAACTTCTTTCATTTTAATATACATTTGGGATTTTTCCCTAGTTTTTTTTTAAGACTAGGTTTATTTATTTATTATTTTTAAAAATATTTACCCGGTTTTTTATGATAACAAACAATGTGCCTCAGTGAACATTCTTGAATAGATTTCTTCATACCCTGTAGGAGTGGGAGTTACCAGAACTTCTAGTAACTATATGTTGGGTCACAGGGTTTAAATTTTTTATAGATGTGGATAAACTGCCCTTCAAAGGGCCATACAAATTTGTACTCCCATTAACAGATATACATTTCTCCAACACTTGGCCAACAGTTTTGCCAGACTGATACCAGCCATAACTTTTGTGGCTTTTAGTTTGTACACAGTACTGTCCTTCCTCACTTTTTCTCTCCTTATTTGCTATTCCTGATATATGGACTGGAAAAAACTAGACGCCAATTTGTTAGCATTATACCAAGAGATAAAAATAGGTGGGCTGTGAGTCCATTGAGGAGAAGTAAAGATTTTTAAAAAAAGATAATGCTTGCATTTATTTCCTCATTTAGTACTCTTACATTTCCATAGCACCCGATGTATAATCCTACTTAAACACCTTCCCTCCTCCTCCCTCGTTTTCTCCCTGCTTCCCTCCTTTCAGTTAGTCGACCTTTCTGTGGCTTCCCATTATACTTACAAGTCCAGATTTCTTATCTTGGCCTACAAAGCTCTGCATGATGTGGTCCCTTCTTACCTATCTGATCTCTTCACCCAGCATCTCTACACACACACGCACACGCACACACGCACACACGCATTCTAGTTCCCCCTTTAAGTTCTTGGTTCTTACATTCTTTATTTTCTGTTGTACCAGAGTTGTTTTTCTAGGGTGATGGTTTGTAGTTGTGTGGTTTTTTTTGGCCGCACCGCGCGGCTTGTAGGATCTTAGTTCCCGGACCAGGGATTGAACCGGGGCCCCAGCCTTGAAAGCGCTGAGTCCGAACCACTGGACTGCCAGGGAATTCCCTAGGGTTTGTAGGTTTAATCATACTCTCAAAGGGAGTTCTCTATCCCAACTGTAATTTAAATATCATTGGTTTCTTTAAAATATCAAGTGATGAATGTTATGAGTGAAGTATCATGAGTTTGGACACTTAAGAGTTTTAGAAAATGGATTTTGAGATAATTAATTCGGCTATTCATAGTTTTGTTTATTTGGTTGGTTTTTTGTTCTTGGTTTTATTATGGATGGGTAACTGATCATTGGATATGTGGATTATTTCCTCCATTATTTTACCTTTAGTTGGCTGTGTCACAGATATACAGATACTGGGTTTGAACTTTCCTAAGTTCAAAACACATTTATTAGAGAGGAGTTAGGCAAATGAGATCCAAATGTCACAGTGTCTGTAAGAGAACATGGGCTCTGGGTCATACCACTGGGTTCCAGTCCACTCTGCCATTAGTTGGGGTGTTTGACCATGGGCACGTTTCTGTGCTTCCATTTCCTCAGCTGTTAAAGTAGGAATTAACTTGTACTTCATCGAGTTGTTTTGAGGATTTAGTTAATGCACGGAATGTGCTCAAAGCAATACATGGTAAGTGGAAAAACTCAGTAAATGTTGGTTATTATTATTGCTGATAAAATTGATACTGGAACAGTGGACTTGCTAGTACTCTACCCCAGAAGTAAGCAGACTTACTCAGTATTTCAAGTGGAACCTTAAACCTTCCTCCATGATGGAGCAGAGCATAATGTGTGTTCTATGTGAGCAGGGAGGTGCTCAAAAAAGAGGGGCGAGGAAAGCAGAGCCTAATTCACTCCCAGACTTACTAATCGGACATCCCATTCACTTCACTGCTGTGTACAAGAGGAATGGAGAAGCAAGGGGCCAGGAGTATTTAAGGGAAAATTCCTCTCAGTGGAAACTGGAGGTGTTTGGAAGAAGTACCTAATCCTTCTTTACCCCAGCAGGTGCCAACCTTGGGGATTGATAGGGGGAAAAAATTGGTAAAATTCAAACCTTTTAGCTTTGCTACTTAATTTTGCTGCTTTTGTGAGAAAGGGGATAAAAACTTTTAGATAAGATGAAGTTTATGTTCTGTCTCTTCACCACTGACAATTCAATAAAATCTCAAGACTGTGGCATTTTTCTCCCCTCTATAGGTGCTGCAGGATCATCTTATAAAAGAAACACCTGATACACTCAGTGACCCACAGTAAGTTGTATTGTTTCTGTGTAACTCAGATTAAGTGAAACTATGTTTCACTCATAGGTAATAAGATGGTAATTTCAATGTGACCTTTTTTTAAAAAGGGATGCTAAATATAGAGGTGAAAATACTTAATATAGTGCTATTTGCCAGGTGCTGTTTTAAGTGCTTTTACCTGCAAGTTGTCCCGCTATTTAACTTGAATTATCTGGGAGCCCACGATTTGGTTCTTTTACAAAGAGATGTTTTTAGGTTTTTTCAAGATTTGCCTTTTGACAGTCATAGCAGGAACCATTTTAAGGTCTGGATGAAAATAGTTGAACTATGAATAGTTCTATTGAAAGAATAGTAAGATGTTCCATTTACTTTTTACTCTTGTGTTCTAATCAAACTATTAAGAGTCTGTAAGGGAAAATACTCTTAGATGCAGTGTTATTTATTCTCTAATCATCCAATTAACTGCTACTGAGAGCAGTGTACATGCACACTTATGAATGAAGCCACAACTCTTCATTTACGTTCACCTTGTATTATTCGAATAATATGTGATTAAAATTCTATATTGGCATTTTGCGGGGGTTTGGCACAGGGAGAATGAATATAGAGATAAAGCAACTTTGGTAGATATTCAATGATAAAACATTTAAAATAGAAGTGCTGAATATGTATTTTGTCTTATTCTCAATCCTTATATGTATTTATTTTCTTTTTACATGAAGAACTGTTCCAGAGGAAGAGAGAGAAGCTAAATTCTATCGGGTTGTAACTTGTTCCTTATTGGCATTGAAAAAATTGCTTAGCCTCCTACCTGATAATGAGCTTGATTCTCTGGAGGAGAAATTTAAGTCTCTTTTATCACAGAATAAGTTTTGGAAGTATGGAAAACACAGTATACCTCAGGTATCTTAATCTTTTTTATTTTAAGACATTTCTCTGATTCCATTTTCTCCCCTGATCTTGTTATTTTTTATTTAGGCTTCATGTTTATTGTTTATGTTTAAAATTCTGCAAACACATTTTTGTGGTGGGACTGAATTACCTCTTACTAGAATGTCCTTGTATTTTCATTTTTTTATTTAGTTGTTTGGACCTCAGATTCAGAGTTGAATCATCATCTTTCTCTGTTCATGGCACCTTAAAACTGCTAGGTGTGTACAAGTCTCTTCCTTTTAATGTATTTATTTTGTCCCTTTTGTCTGTCTGTCTCCGTTTTCCACCTCCACCAGCTGCCCATCCTAAGTGTGATTAATGTATGTGCTTTCGTCTGTGCAGTCGATTCTCATTATTTACTGTGATTTTATTCTGTGAAGTCCACGAACACTGAATTAGTGAATACTGAAGCATTGCTCTTAGGGGAAATGCAGGATCAGGCTCCTGTTAGTCTCTTGTCATGACATTTTTGACAGTTGGTCAGCACATAACCTTGTTTTATGTGTGTCTGTTTAAAGACACCTTATTTAATGTATATTGTTGATTCACTAACTTTGAATTCCCACACAACAGCACTAGACATCATGCCTGAATGAAGTTTATCTAATTTTCTGTTAGGCATGTCACAGCCTTTTTGCATGTGTTTTTAATTCACATAAATGATACTGTGATATATTTCGTCCCATTTATTGCTTTTTACTTAGTAGGTTTTTTTTTATACATGTACTTTTTGTTTGTTTGTTTAAAAAAATATTTACTTATTTATTTATTTAGGCTGCACCGGGTCTTAGTTGCGGCATGCGGGATCTTTTTTTTCTTTTTTTAAATTAATTAATTAATTAATTAATTATTTTTTGGGCTGTGTTGGGTTTTCTTTGCTGCGCGTTGGCTTTCTCTAGTTGTGGTGAGTGGGGGCTACTCTTCCTTGTGCTGTAGGTGCGAGGGCTTCAGTAGTTGCGGCACGCGGGCTCAGTAGTTGTGGCTCGCGGGCTCTAGAGCACAGGCTCAGTAGTTCTGGCGCACGGGCTTCGTTGCTCTGCAGCATGTGGGATCTTCCTGGGCGAGGGCTTGAACCCGTGTCGCCTGCATTGGCAGGCGGTTTCTTAACCACTGCACTACCAGGGAAGTCCCAAGCTCACAGGATCTTTTAGTTGCGGCATGCGAGCTCTTAGTTGCGGCATGCATGCAGGATCTAGTTCCCCGACCAGGGATCAAACCCAGGCCCCCTGCATTGGGAGCACGGAGTCTTACCCACTGGACCACCAGGGAAGTCCCAGTAGTTTTTTAAAAAGTACAAAGATATTTAAATTTATCACATTCCTGTATGTGTATCTGGCCCATGGCTTCTAACTGATGTGTAGTACTCAGAAGTTTGCATTCATTCCATTTTACCTGTTCATTCCCCCAGTGATAGACACCCTGATTGCCTTTGACTCCCTGCTCTCACAAATAAAGCAGCAGTGAGCATCTTTCATGTATCCCCAGATCTGTGAGAATTTCTTTTTCTGAAATTCTCTTGATTTCTGAATTGCTGAGTCAAAGAATATAGGCATACTTAATTTTCTGAAGTAATGCCAGATTGCTTACCTGATTGGCTGCATTAGTCTAGGCTCAACTGTCAATACATGATGACTACTATATATCCTTATACTGTAGCCAGGACTGGGCATCAGTCAACTTCCTATTTTTCAGTAGTCTAATTAGGAGTTCAAATGATACCTCTCTTTAATTTTAATTACTCTGCTTACTAGTGACTTTTAACATCTCTTCATAAGCTTTTCAGATTTTTATGTTTCCTCTGTAAACTACTTATTCATATCTTTCACCCCTTTTTTTCTATTGGAGATCTCTTTTTCTTATTTTACTGGAGTTCCTTGTATATTTTAAATATTAGTCCTTTTGTCATTTTTAGGCATTGTAAATAATCTCCCATTCTGTCACCTTTCATGTGTCCTCTTCTATAAAGAAATCTTAATTTTGATGTAATCAAAACCACTGATATTGCCTTATGAAGGCCTTTCTCACTTTTAAGCCATAAAAATATTGTTATATTTAAGTTATATCTTTTTAAACAGCTATATCCTTTTTTAAGTTATATTTTTCTTAACAGATATCTTTTAATCTCTTTAGTTTTATCTTTCATATGAAGTTTTTAATCCATCAATAACCCACCTTTTTATGTGGTGTGAAGTGGAGATCTAGTTACATTTCTCTTCATGTACAGTGAGCCACTTTTCCTAACATCACCTAGTTAAACTGTTCATTCTCTCCCTATTGATTTATGGTCCTGCCATTATGGTATATTAAGTTCCCATATGTTCATGAGTTTTTCTCAAAACTCTATCTTCTGATCTATTAGTCTTTGTTTCTTCTTATGCCAGTACCACTGTTAAAATGACATTATGATATGTCCTAATAATTGCTCAGGTGAGTCACTCTTTTTTTCATCTTCAAAACTAAGTTGTTTTAGAACTTTATTCTTCTGTATAAATTTAAATAAATTTATTGAATTCCTCAAAAAAAATCTAACTGGAATTTTGATTGGGGTTTCACTGAATGATTTGGGGAGACTTGCTGTTTTTAGGTTATTGAACCTGATGTTATAATTACCTCTCAATTTATTCAGGTATTTAAAAAATATCCTAGAATAACTTTTTAAACAAATTTTATTAAGATATGACTTACATACAATAAAATGCAGTCATTTTAAGCTTACAGTTTAAGATTTGACAGATGTATACACTCATCTTCATGTACATACCCACATAACCACTACAATCAAGAAGTAAAACGTTTTTATCACCCAGAAATTGGTTCCTTGTGTCCCTGCTAGTCATCCTCTCCCTTAACCTAGGCAACTATTTATCTACTTTTCTGTCACTACAGATTCGATTTGTCTTTTTTAGGTTTTCATATAAATGTAGCCATATATTACTCTGTATCTGGCTTCTTTTCTTTCCTTCTCTTTTCTTTTTTCTTTTCTTTTTTTGCCTTGCCACACAGCTTGTGGGATTTTAGTTTCCCAACCAGGGATTGAACCTGGGCCCTCGCCAGTGAGAGCGCGGAGTCCTAACCACTGGACTACCAGGGAATTCCCTGTATCTGGCTTCTTTTGCTCAGCATAATGTTTTTAAGATTCTTTGTTGTTGCTTGTATCAGTATTTCACAGTGGTTATACTATTTTACACTCTTAATCAGCAGTGTATGAGATTTTTGGTTCCATATCATTACTTCAATATTGTCCGTTGTTTTGTTTTTTTTAATTTATTTATTATTTATTTATTATTTATTTTTGGCTGTGTTGGGTCTTCGTTTCTGTGCGAGGGCTTTCTCTAGTTGCGGCAAGCGGAGGCCACTCTTCATCGCGATGCGCGGGCCTCTCACTATCGCGGCCTCTCTTGTTGCGGAGCACAGGCTCCAGACACGCAGGCTCAGTAGTTGTGGTTCACGGGCCTAGTTGCTCCGCAGCATGTGGGATCTTCCCAGACCAGGGCTCAAACCCATGTCCCCTGCATTGGTAGGCAGATTCTCAACCACTGTGCCACCAGGGAAGCCCTGTCCGTTGTTTTAAGTCATTCTCTTGGGTGTGGGATCGGGGATTGGCAAATTACAGCTCATGGGTCAAAATCTGGCACACCTGACCTGTTTTTGTAAATCGTTTTTGTATTGTATGTGACTGCTTTGTGCTAACATAGCAGACAAAGTAGTTGCAACACAGTCCATATGGCTTGCAAAGCTTAAAATATTTTTCTGGCTCTTTAAAGAAAATGTTTGCTGACCTTTGGGGTAGAGACTTTACATTGTGGTTTTAATTTGCACTTCCCTGATGGCTAATGGTATTGAACATCTTTTTTTTTTTTTTTAAGATTTATTTATTTTTATTTATTTATTTTTGGCTGTGTTGGGTCTTCATTGCTGTGCATGGGCTTTCTCTAGTTGCGGCGAGTGGGGGCTACTCTTCATTGTGGTGCGTGGGCTTCTCATTGCGGTGGCTTCTCTTGTTGCGGAGCACAGGCTCTAGGTGCGCGGGCTTCAGTACTTGCGGCACGCAGGCTCAGTAGTTGTGGCTCGCGGGCTCTAGAGCACAGGCTCAGTAGTTGTGGCGCACAAGCTTAGTTGCTCTGCAGCATGTGGGATCTTCCCGGACCAGGGCTTGAACCCGTGTCCCCTGCATTGGCAGGCGGATTCTTCACCACTGTGCCACCAGGGAAGCCCTGAACATCTTTTAATGTGTTTATTGGCCTTTTGTTTTTCTTCTTCTTTTTTTTTTTTTTTTTTTTTTAATTTGGCCGCACCACTTGGCTTGCGGGACCGTAGTTCCCCAACCAGGGATTGAACCAGGGTACCAGCAGTGAAAATGCTGAGTCCTAATCTCTGGACTGTCAAGGAATTCCCTATCTTCTGCTTTTTTGAGGTGTCTGTTTAACCCTTTTGCTCATTTTTAATTTAATATGTTGTAGTTTTTATATCTAAAATTTCAACTTGGTTTTTGTATTTTCTATTTCTTTGATGAAATTTTCTACTTTTTTAAGACTTTTTTTAAGAGCAGTTTTAGGTTCACAGCAAAATTGAGGAAAAAGTACCAAGATTTCCCATATATCTCCTGCCCTTCACATACGTAGCTTCCCCCATTATCTACATCCTCTCACCAGAGTGGTACCTGTTTTTTTTTTTTTTAAACAATTGATGAACCTACGTTGATACATCATTATCATCCAGAATCCGTAATTTACATTAGGGTTCACTGTTGATGTTTTATATTCTGTAGGTTTGGACAAATGTATAATGACATGTATCTGTTTCCTATATTTTCATTCATTGTTGGCATATTTTTCTTTACCTCACTGAGTATAGTTATAATAGCTGCTGTAAAGTACGTGTCTGATAATAACATCTGGGATCACATTTTCTTGGCTTTCACATGCTGAGGGATTTTAGATTGTATCCTACACATAAATATTTAGATTGCATCCTAGACGTAAATATTTAGATTGTATCCTGGAATGTTATATTTTGGAGACAGGATTATTTTATATTGCTCCAAAGGGTGTTGATGTCTTTGTGTTAGTGGGCAATCAACTTGGTTAGACTCAACAAACTCTCATGCCTGCAGTGGGCATGGTTCAAGTGTCAGCTGTAGATTTAGACTGTTTAATAAACACAGAACGTGGGGGTTCTCTTCGTTGGTTCTCTTCTTTCTGGAGTTCCCTATTACTCTCTAGCCATCTTGGTTACCCTGGTTACCTCCTTTTCCTGGTTCTTTCAGTTCTTCCAACCAGAAGGATGTCAGGCTTTCTGTTGCAGTTGTAGCTGCCCCAGTGCCTCTGTGGTGGTGACTGCATCCACCTTCAGGGCAAAACTGCACAAAATGGGAACTCAGTATGTGTGATTGCTTACTCCAAGTTATGATACCCCCTCCAAAATGTGTATTTCAGTCTTCAGAGCCCTTGGATAGTTTTTTTGTGTCAGGTTCACAGAGTCTATAGTTGTTCTTTGCAGGAAGATCAGTGTATCAGCCTGTCACTACTTGATATTCTTTTGCCTATTTTTAAGTTGGGTTTTTGGTTTTTATTGTGAGTTATGAATATGCTTTAGTTATTCTGGGTACAAGTATTTTGTCAGGTAAAGTATCATGAATGTTTTATTATAGTTTGTGGCTTGACTTTTCACTTTTTTTCCATGGTTTTTGGAGAGTAGGTGTTTTAAAGTCCCATTTATCAATTTTTTTTTTTTTTTACACTTCATACTTTTGATTTCTTATATAAGGAGTCTTTGCCTACTTGAAGGTTGCAAAGATTTTTTTATATTTTATTCTAGAAATTTTATAGTTTAGGTTTATTTAGACTTAATTTTTGTGTATGGCATAAAGGTGAGAGTCAGATTTCTTTTCATATAGGTATCCATTTCTTGAAAGACTACCAGCTCCTCACCCCACCACCCTGGCACCTTTGTCAAAATTCAGTTGAACATATGAGATTTTAATTTTGGACTCTTACTCCGTTACATTTTATGTCTATCTTTACACCAGTACCACTCTTTCTTGATTATTATTGTTTTACGGTAAGTCCTGAAACCCTCCAACTTTGTTCTTCTTTTTCAAAATTATTTAGCCTATATCAGGCCCTTGCCATCCTGGAATTGTATTTTATAATACTGAACATGACTTCATGGTTTTTGTTACTATTGTGAAATGGGTTTTCTCTTTTGATTCCATTTTCTATTTTGTCTCTACTGTTGTATAGGAATGCTATATGCTTTTGTGCGTTAATTTTGTATCCAGCAACTCTTCTGAACTGTTAGTTCTTTTTTTTTTAATCAATTCTTTTATTATTTACAACAATCTTTTGATAATTTCTGCCAAATTTGTTCTGATATATTCTTTTTTTTTTAACATCTTTATTGCAGTATAATTGCTTTACAATGTTATGTTACTTTCTGCTTTGTAACAAAGTGAATCAGCTATACCTATGCATATATCCCCATATTTCCTCCCTCTTGCATCTCCCTCCCTCCCACCCTCCCTATCTCACCCCTCTAGGTGGTCACAAAGCTCTGAGCTGATCTCCCTATGCTGTGCGGCTGCTTCTCACTAGCTATCTCTTTTACCTTTGGTACTGTATATATGTCCATGCCACTCTCTCACTTTGTCACAGCTTACCCTTCCCCCTCCCCATATCCTCAAGTCCATTCTCTACTAGGTCTGTGTTTATTCCTGTCTTGCCCCTAGGTTCTTCAGAACGTTTTTTTTTTTTTTATTCTATATATGTGTGTTAGCATATGGTATTTGTTTTTCTCTTTCTGACTTACATCACTCTGTATTACACACTCTAGGTCCATCCACCTCACTACAAATAACTCAATTTCATTTCTTTTTATGGCTGAGTAATATTCCATTGTATGTATGTGCCACATCTTCTTTATCCATTCATCTGTTGGTGGACACTTAGGTTGCTTCCATGTCCTGGCTGTTGTAATAGAGCTGCAATGAACACTGTGGTACATGACTCTTTTTTAATCATTCATCAGTTTTTTACACATCACTTTATACATATCAATCCCAATCGCCCAATTCAGCACACCACCATCCCCCCCCACCACAGTTTTCCCCCCCTTGGTGTCCATACGTTTGTTCTCTGCATCTGTGTCTCAACTTCTGCCCTGCAACCCGGTTCATCTGTACCATTTTTCTAGGTTCCACATACATGCGTTAATATACGATATTTGTTTTTCTCTTTCTGACTTACTTCACTCTGTATGACAGTCTCTACATCCATCCACGTCTCAACAAATGACTCAATTTCGTTCCTTTTTATGGCTGAGTAATATTCCATTGTATATATGTACCACATCTTCTTTATCCATTTGTCTGTCGATGGGCATTTAGGTTGCTTCCATGACCTGGCTATTGTAAATAGTGCTGCAGTGAACATTGGGGTGCATGTGTCTTTTTGAATTACGGTTTTCTCTGGGTATATGCCCAGTAGTGGGATTGCTGGGTCATATGGTAATTCTACTTTTAGTTTTTTAAGGTACCTCCATATTGTTCTCCATAGTGGCTGTATCAATTTACATTCCCACCAACAGTGCAAGAGGGTTCCCTTTTCTCCACACCCTCTCCAGCATTTGTTGTTTGTAGATTTTCTGATGATGGCCATTCTGACTGGTGTGAGGTGATACCTCATTGTAGATTTGATTTGCATTTCTCTAATAATTAGTGATGTTGAGCATCTTTTCATGTGCTTCGTGGCCGTCTGTATGTCTGCTTTGGAGAAATGTCTATTTAGGTCTTCTGCCCATTTTTGGATTGGGGTGTCTGTTTCTTTAATATTGAGCTGAATGAGCTGTTTATATATTTTGGAGATTAATCCTTTCTCCGTTGATTGGTTTGCAAATATTTTCTCCCATTCTGAGGGTTGTCTTTTAGTCTTGTTTATGGTTTCCTTTGCTGTGCAAAAGCTTTGAAGTTTCATTAGGTCCCATTTGTTTATTTTTGTTTTTATTTCCATTACTCTAGGAGGTGGATCAATAAAGATCTTGCTGTGATTTATGTCAAAGAGTGTTCTTCCTATGTTTTCCTCGAAGAGTTTTATAGTGTCCGGTCTTACATTTAGGTCTCTAATCCATTTTGAGTTTATTTTTGTGTATGGTGTTAGGGAGTGTTCTAATTTCATTCTTTTACATGTAGCTGTCCAGTTTTCCCAGCACCACTTATTGAAGAGACTGTCTTTTCTCCCATTGTATATCTTTGCCTCCTTTGTCATAGATTAGTTGACCGTAGGTGTGTGGGTTTATCTCTGGGCTTTCTATCTTGTTCCATTGATCTATGTTTCTGTTTTTGTGCCAGTACCATATTGTCTTGATTACTGTAGCTTTGTAGTATAGTCTGAAGTCAGGGAGTCTGATTCCTCCAGCTCCGTTTTTTTCCCTCAAGATTGCTTTGGCTATTCGGGGTCTTTTTTGTCTCCATACAAATTTTAAGATGATTTGTTCTAGTTCTGTAAAAAATGCCATTGGTAATTTGATAGGGATTGCATTGAATCTGTAGATTGCTTTGGGTAGTATAGTCATTTTCACAATGTTGATTCTTCCAATCCAAGAACATGGTATATCTCTCCATCTGTTGGTATCATCTTTAATTTCTTTCATCAGTGTCTTATATTTTTCTGCATACAGGTCTTTTGTCTCCCTAGGTAGGTTTATTCCTAGGTATTTTATTCTTTTTTTTTTTTTTCTTTTTGTTGCAGTGGTAAATGGGAGTGTTTCCATAATTTCTCTTTCAGATTTTTCATCATTAGTGTATAGGAATGCAAGAGATTTCTGTGCATTAATTTTGTATCCTGCAACTTTACCAAATTCATTAATTAGCTCTAGCAGTTTTCTGGTGGCAGTTTTAGGATTCTCTATGTATAGTATCATGTCATCTGCAAACAGTGACAGTTTTACTTCTTCTTTTCCAGATTGTATTCTTTTATTTCTTTTTCTTCTCTGATTGCCGTGGCTAGGACTTCCAAAACTATGTTGAATAATAGTGGTGAGAGTGGACATCCTTGTCTCGTTCCTGATCTTAGAGGAAATGCTTTCAGTTTTTCACCGTTGAGAATGATGTTTGCTGTGGGTTTGTCATATATGGCCTTTATTATGTTGAGGTAGGTTCCCTCTATGCCCACTTTCTGGAGAGTTTTTATCATATATGGATGTTGAATTTTGTCAAAAGCTTTTTCTGCGTCTATTGAGATGATCATATGGTTTTTATTCTTCAATTTGTTAATATGGTGTATCACATCGATTGATTGGCGTATATTGAAGAATCCTTGCATCCCTGGGATAAATCCCACTTGATCGTGGTGTATGATCCTTTTAATGTGTTGTTGGATTCTGTTTGCTAGTATTTTGTTGAGGATCTTTGCATCTATAGTCATCAGTGATATTGGTCTGTAATTTTCTTTTTTTGTAGTGTCTTTGTCTGGTTTTGGTATCAGGGTGATGGTGGCCTCATAGAATGAGTTTGGGAGTGTTCCTTCCTCTGCAATTTTTTGGTAGAGTTTGAGAAGGATGGGTGTTAGCTCTTCTCTAAATGTTTGATAGAATTCACCTGTGAAGCCATCTGGTCCTGGACTTTTGTTTGTTGGAAGATTTTTAATCACAGTTTCAATTTCATTACTTGTGATTGGTCTGTTCATATTTTCTGTTTCTTCCTGGTTCAGTCTTGGAAGGTTATACCTTTCTAAGAATTTGTCCATTTCTTCCAGGTTGTCCATTTTATTGGCATAGAGTTGCTTGTAGTAGTCTCTTAGGATGCTTTGTATTTCTGCAGTGTCTGTTGTAACTTCTCCTTTTTCATTTCTGATTTTATTGATTTGAGTCCTCTTCCTCTTTTTCTTGATGAGTCTGGGTAATGGCTTATCAATTTTGTTTATCTTCTCAAAGAACCAGGTTTTAGTTTTATTGATCTTTGCTATTGTTTTCTTTGTTTCTATTTCATTTATTTCCTCTCTGATCTTTATGATTTCTTTCCTTCTGCTAACTTTGGGTTTTGTTTGTTCGTCTTTCTCTAGTTCCTTTAGGTGTAAGGTTAGATTGTTTACTTGAGATTTTTCTTGTTTCTTTAGGTAGGCTTGTATAGCTATAAACTTCCCTCTTAGAACTGCTTTTGCTGCATCCCATAGGATTTGGGTCGTCGTGTTTTCATTGTCATTTGTCTCTAGGTATTTTTTGATTTCCTTTTTGATTTCTTCAGTGATCTCCTGGTTATTTAGTAATGTATTGTTTAGCCTCCATGTGTTTGTGTTTTTTACGTTTTTTTCCCTGCAATTCATTTCTAATCTCATAGCATTGTGGTCAGAAAAGATACTTGATATGATTTCAATTTTCTTAAATTTACCGAGGCTTAATTTGTGACCCAAGATGTGGTCTGTCCTAGAGAATGTTCCGTGCGCACTTGAGAAGAACGTGTAATCTGCTGTTTTTGGGTGGAATGTCCTATCAATATCAATTAAATCTAGCTGGTCTATTGTGTCTTTTAAAGCTTCTGTTTCCTTATTTATTTTCATTTTGGATGATCTGTCCATTGGTGTAAGTGAGGTGTTAAAGTCCCCCACTATTATTGTGTTACTGTCGATTTCCTCTTTTATAGCTGTTAGCAGTTGCCTTATGTATTGAGGTGCTCCTATGTTGGGTGCATATATATTTATAATTTTTATATCTTCTTCTTGGATTGATCCCTTGATCATTATGTAGTGTCCTTCCTTGTCTCTTGTAACATTCTTTATTTTAAAGTCTATTTTATCTGATATGAGTATAGCTACTCCAGCTTTCTTTTGATTTCCATTTGCATGGAATATCTTTTTCCATCCCCTCACTTTCAGTCTGTATGTGTCCCTAGGTCTAAAGTGAGTCTCTTGTAGACAGCATATATATGGGTCTTGTTTTTGTATCCATTCAGCAAGCCTGTGTCTTTTGGTTGGAGCATTTAATCCATTCACGTTTAAGGTAATTATCGATATGTATGTTCCTATGACCATTTTCTTAATTGTTTTGGGTTTGTTTTTGTAGGTCCTTTTCTTCTCTTGTGTTTCCCACTTAGAGAAGTTCCTTTAGCATTTGTTGTAGAGCTGGTTTGTTGGTGCTGAATTCTCTTAGCTTTGGCTTGTCTGTAAAGCTTTTGATTTCTCCATCAAATGTAAATGAGATCCTTGCCGGGTAGAGTAATCTTGGTTGTAGGTTCTTCCCTTTCATCACTTTAAGTATATCATGCCACTCCCTTCTGGCTTGTAGAGTTTCTGCTGAGAAATCAGCTGTTAACCTTATGGGAGTTCCCTTGTATGTTATTTGTCGTTTTTCCCTTGCTGCTTTCAATAATTTTTCTTTGTCTTTAATTTTTGCCACTTTGATTACTATGTGTCTCGGCGTGTTTCTCCTTGGGTTTATCCTGTATGGGACTCTCTGCGCTTCCTGGACTTGAGTGGCTATTTCCTTTCCCATGTTAGGGAAGTTTTCGACTATAATCTCTTCAAATATTTTCTCTGGTCCTTTCTCTCTCTCTTCTCCTTCTGGGACCCCTATAATGTGAATGTTGTTGCGTTTAATGTTGTCCCAGAAGTCTCTTAGGCTGTCTTCATTTCTTTTCATTCTTTTTTCTTTAGTCTGTTCCAAAGCAGTGAATTCCACCATTCTGTTTTCCAGGTCACTTATCTGTTCTTCTGCCTCAGTTATTCTGCTATTGATCCCTTCTAGAGAATTTTTAATTTCATTTATCGTGTTGTTCATCACTGTTTGTTTGCTCTTTAGTCCTTCTAGGTGCTTGTTAAACGTTTCTTGTATTTTCTCCGTTCTCTTCCAAGATTTTGGATCATCTTTACTATCATTATTCTGAATTCTTTTTCAGGTTCACTGCCTATTTCCTCTTTATTTGTTAGGTCTGGTGGGTTTTTGCCTTGCTCCTTCATCTGCTGTGTATTTCTCTGTCTTCTCACTTTACTTAACTTACTGTGTTTGGGTTCTCCTTTTTGCAGGCTGAAGGTTCGTAGTTTCTGTTGTTTTTGGTGTCTGTCCCCAGTGGCTAAGGTTGGTTCAGTGGGTTGTGTAGGCTTCCTGGTGGAGGGGAGTAGTGCCTGTGTTCTGGTGGATGAGGCTGGATCTCATCTTTATGGTGGGCAGGTCCACGTCTGGTGGTGTGTTTTGGGGTGTCTGTGGCCTTAATATGATTTTAGGAAGCCTGTCTGCTAATGAATGTGGTTATGTTCCTTTCTTGCTAGTTGTTTGGCATAGGGTGTCCAGCACTGTAGCTTGCTGGTCGTTAAGTGGAGCTGGGTCTTGGTGTTGAGATGGAGATGTCTGGGAGATTTTCACCGTTTGATATTATGTGGAGCTGGGAGGTCTCTTGTGGACCAGTGTCCTGAACTTCGCTCTCCCACCTCAGAGGCACAGCCCTGATGTCTGGCTGGAGCACCAAGAGCCTGTCATCCACACAGCTCAGAATGAAAGGGAGAAAATAAAAGAAAGAAATAAAGAAGAAGATAAAATAAAATAAAGTTATTAAAATAAAAAATAATTATTAAAAAAAATTATTTTAAGTAATTTAAAAAAAAAAAAGGAAAGAAAGAAAGAAGAGAGCAACCAAACCAAAAAACAAATCCACCAATGATAACAATTGCTAAAAATTATACTAAAAAAAAAAAAAAAAAAAAAAACGGACAGACAGAACCCTAGGACAAATGGTAAAAGCAAAGCTATACAGACAAGATCACACACAGAAGCATACACATACACACTCACAAAAAGAGAAAAAGGGAAAAATATATATATATCGTTGCTCCCAAAGTCCACCTCCTCAATTTGGGATGATTCGTTGTCTATTCAGGTATTCCACAGATGCAGGGTACATCAAGTTGATTGTGGAGATTTAATCCGCTGCTCCTGAGGCTGCTGGGAGAAATTTCCCTTTCTCTTCTTTGTTCGCACAGCTCCTGGGGTTCAGCTTTGGATTTGGCCCCGCCTCTGCGTTAGGTCGCCTGAGGGCATCTGTTCTTCGCTCAGACAGGACGGGCTTAAAGTAGCAGCTGATTCGGAGGCTCTGGGTCACTCAGGCCGGGGGGAGGGAGGGGTACGGATGTGGGGCGAGCCTGTGGTGGCAGAGGCCAGCGTGACGTTGCACCAGCCTGAGGCGCGCCGTGCATTCTCCCGGGGAAGTTGTCCCTGGATCACGGGACCCTGGCGGTGGTGGGCTGCACAGGCTCCCGGGAGGGGCGGTGTGGATAGTGACCTGTGCTCGCACACAGGCTTCTTGGTGGCAGCAGCAGCAGCCTTAGCGTCTCATGCCCGTCTCTGGGATCGGCGCTGATAGCCGCCGCTCGCACCCGTCTCTGGAGCTCCTTTAAGCGGCGCTCTGAATCCCCTCTCCTCGCGCACCACGAAACACAGAAGCAAGAAAAAGTCTCTTGTCTCTTCGGCAGCTCCAGACTTTTTCCCGAACTCCCTCCCGGCTAACTATGGTGCACTAGCCCCCTTCAGGCTGTGTTCACGCAGCCAATCCCAGTCCTCTCCCTGGGATCTGACCGAAACCCGAGCCTCAGTTCCCAGCCCACACCCGCCTCGGTGGGTGAGCAGACAAGCCTCTCAGGCTGCTGAGTGCTGGTTGGCACCGATCCTCTGTGCGGGAATCTCTCTGCTTTGCCCTCCGCACCCCCGTTGCTGCGCTATCCTCCGCAGCTCCAAAGCTCCCCACCTCCGCCACCGGCAGTCTCCGCCCACGAAGGGGCTTCCTAGTGTGTGGAAATCTTTCCTCCTTCACAGCTCCCTTCCACTGGCGCAGGTCCTGTCCCTATTCTTTTGTCTCTGTTTTTTCTTTTTTCTTTTGCCCTTCCCAGGTACGTGGAGAGTTTCTTGCCTTTTGGGAAGTCTGAGGTCTTCTGCCAGCGTTCAGTAGGTGTTCTGTAGGAGTTGTTCCACATGTAGATGTATTTCTGATGTATTTGTAAGGAGGAAGGTGATCTCCACATCTTACTCTTCTGCCATCTTGAAGCTCCTCCTCCTCCTGTTCTTATTATTTGTCTTTAGATTTTCTTTTCCTAAATTTTTAAAAAATTGATTAATTTAATTTATTTTTTGGCTGCTTTGGGTCTTCATTGCTACACGTGGGCTTTCTGTAGTTGCTGCGAGTGGGGGCTATTCTTCATTGCAGTGCGTGGGCTTCTCATTACGGTGGCTTCTCTTTTTGCAGAGCATGGGCTCTAGGCACGCGGGCTTCACTGTGGCATGCGGGCTCAGTAGTTGTGGCGCATGGGCTTGGTTGCTCCATGGCATGTGGGATCTTCCCAGACCAGGGCTCGAACCCATTTCCCCTTCATTGGCAGACAGATTCTTAACCACTGTGCCACCAGGGAAGTCCTGTCTTTAGAGTTTTTGGAATATTTTTTATAGCCTTTTATTTTGCTATGATTATAAACAGTAATTTGGGTTACTTTCTAGTTTCTTTTTTTCCCTTTTTCTCTGTATTAATTAGGTTCTCAGTACCATGGTGAATAGAAGTGGTGATAGCGGGCATCCTTTTCTTGTTTCTTACTTTAATAGAAATAGTTGTAGACTCTTAATGTTGAGTATGATGCTCTTAAACTATGAATTGTGCTCTTATTTATTTATTTGTGTATTTATTTTTACTTTAGGAATTGTGCTTGGTTCTTTTTCAGATCTGTGCTTTTTCTAAGATCCTTTTCCCTTTAAATTTCTTTAAACTTTTGTTTCTTTAAATATAATAAACATTGTTGATATGGAGTTTGTTACTGATAGATAATTATAAGATTTAAAGTCTCAGGTCTCTGTGTTATCTTTTGGTTCTGCATCGTGGCTCATGGTGTCTTATTTTTTGTTTGGCTGTATTTAATTTTGTGCTGACTAGTATATTCATAGGGATAATTTGAGCCCCCAAATGAAGTCTTCTTACGCTACCGAGGATTTGTATTTGCTTGAGCCAAAGAAATAGAAAGTTGAATTCTTTCTGCCTTCACTTTTGGCTTGGTAATTCCTAATGTCTCTTCAGCCCTGTGGTGTTCTTAAGATTTTTAAAAAGTATTTTTTCTAGCCCTTTTAGTTTTATTAATGGAAGGGTTAGTATGAATAACCTACTTGCCATTACCATAAATAAAATTTTATCATACCTTGACTAGGCTTTAGTTTAATTCAGCTTTCCATTTTTTTCTTTCAGATCCGCTCAGCCTATTTTGAGTTAGTTTCTGCTTTGTGCCAGCGTACTCCACAGTTGATGAAAGATGAAGCATCCAAAGTGAGCCCATCTGTCCTTCTTAGCATTGATGACAGTGACCCCATTGTATGCCCTGCTCTCTGGGAAGCTGTGCTTTACACACTTACAACTATTGAGGTAAGTTAAAGAGGTACATTTAGTACATCTGGGAATATTTGTCTTCTTAGTTGTATTTTAGAAGCCTTAGATACCATGTGAGAGAGCCTATCAGATTATATTTAAAACTTGCTAGAAAAATGCTTTCTTGGGAATAAAATATTTAATCCAAAACTTTGTATAAATCTTAAACTGACTATAAAATGATATAGCATTTTTATTTTACTTTCAGGTTAGTCAATATCAATTATCCTTTAAACTTATATGGCCCAATGAAATCAACATATCTGAATCTTATATTTAAGATTAAATATTGCTGTCCCTTTTAGAAAGCAGCTTTTTTTTTCTTTTCTTTTCTTTTTAACTTGTTTAGAAAGCAGCTTTTATAGAAATCTTTTCAGTTAAATATTACTTCTTTTTTGGCTGCCTCAGGCCTTAGTTGCAGCACACGGGATCTTCATTGAGGCATGCAGGATCTTTCGTTGCGGTGCACGGGCTTCTCTCTAGTTGTGGCGTGCGGGTTGTGTTCTCCTCTCTAGTTGTGGCGCGCAGGCTCCAGGGCATGTGGGCTCTGTAGTTGTGGCACATGGGTTCCAGTGTGGGCAAGCTCTGTAGTTTGCCGCACACAGGCTCTCTAGTTGAGGTGCACGAGCTCAGTAGTTGTGGCATGCGGGCTTAGTTGCCCCGTAGCATGTGGGATCTTAGTTCCCTGAGCAGGGATCGAACCCACGTCCCCTGCATTGTAAGGTGGTTTCTTTACCACTGGACCACCAGGGAAGTCCCTAAATAGTTATTTCTGATCAATATTGTCCTGGAAGCATGTTGTATACATAATTACTAAATGTAATAAATTTCTTATAATTTCAGACTTTTAGTTTTTAATGGTGGTGAGAGATTTTGACCCTCTTTAGGTAGAATACTTGATTTTTATTTTTGAGAGTCTATGTGTCTTCTCTCTTAATTGGGAAATGTATGTTTATGATCTCTAATTATTATCATAATCTTTTTTTTTTTTTTTTTTTTGGTAAGGACTGTTGGCTTCATGTAAATGCAAAAAAAAGTGTGTTTCCCAAGCTGTCAGCTATGGTTCGTGAAGGAGGTCGGGGTCTGGCTGCTGTCATATATCCTTATCTTCTGCCATTTATCAGCAAACTCCCTCAGTCTATTACAGATCCAAAGTTGGATTTCTTCAAAAATTTTCTCACCTCCCTAGTTGCAGGGTAAGGAATTTAAATTCTTGACCTTTAAAGCAAAATAGATTTTTTCTTATTTTCATAAATGGGCAGAACGACATACTTGTTATTATCATATGTAAATTTCCCCAAATTGTTTTGCTGTTCATTAAACACTTTTGAAGTTTTAGAGAATTACAATTGGAATTCTTTTTTTGGGTACTTTCAAGACTTCAGTGGTAGTATGCAGCAGAAAGTGAGATAAATTATGGCAAGGCCCTTAGGTGGAAATAGGCTCTTTTTCAATGACCCATTTTTTGGTATGTTGATAAATACAAATGCCCGAGTACAGAAAATGAACCAGTGAACTTTTCCATTAACTTAAATATAATAGCTGTTTAAAGTCACACTTAAAACGTCATTTCAGTGTATTTGTTGAACTTAGTAAAAGATACCCGGTTTTATTAATGATTAAAAATTTTTTTTCCACTACAGTATTATCTTTATTTGGTTAAGTCCTCTCTTTGAAATTTGCAGGTGGATTGGTTCATGAATAGAAAATAAATATGTTATCTTCTGTTGATACATTTTTGAAGATATGCTATTTTTCATAGTTCTTCAAGTTTATAATCTAATTGGGCTGTATTTTGGTTGTTCTTAGTTTTTCATTGAAGAATTTTATTTTTAGAAATTCTTTTTCATGCCTTTATTTTGGTGTTTTTGTATTGCTTATTTTCTTTTTCATGAAGGAGTAAGCCACAGGTATTTATTATTTCTTAGGCTATCAACAGAAAGAACCAAAACCAGCTTTTCAGAGTGCTCAGCAGTAGTATCTGCTTTTTTTGAATGCTTACGTTTTATAATGCAGCAAAACTTAGGTGAGGAAGAGATAGAAGAGATGCTCGTCAATGATCAGGTATTTATAATGTAAAAAATCATCAGTACCTTTGCACACTAACTATAAAGAATCAAGCTCATTGTGTCTTGTTGCCATTTTTATTAATTAGCCTTCCTTGTAAAGATTTCATTTTTATGATTTACAAATTAGGTAATGTGTATTGCTGACCAATAAATGAAAATTTCTGTATTGTTAGTTGTTAGCATAATACCATAATGCCTAAGTACTAGTCACTCTCTGGTTGTACAAACTCTGTTTTAGAGAGTTGCAATGCAAAACAATTTAGAAGATGCAATTTTCAACATTTTGTATTTTAGTTTATATTATAATCATCTTCTTCCTTCTAAAATATGTAGTACATTTATCCTTTTGTGAGCAATTGTGCTTGGCTTTTAGAACTAGTGATGAGAGCAGGTCCTGGAATATGGTTCCTTATGGTAGGAAATTAATTAATATGATTATATAAGCCCAGATCCTAGTTGATGTCTCAGATAGTTAATTTCTCTTATCTTTGTAATTTAAGAGAAAGCACTGAATTCTGTGGGTCCTGTATGTCTTTCATATTGGTTTAGAAAAAAGGAAAAAACTTTGAATAAGTTCAGAAGATGCAAAGAGTTGATGACCAATGATCTTGGTCAATTATATCATAAAAAATAAGTAATTCGGGGGGATACAGTGAAATCGTTAGGCTCTTTGAATGATATGAAGATGATTTTCAGGTTCAAATTAACTCTTTTCATAGTTCTGGGGAAAAAATTCATGTTTTTCAGTTATTAAATATGAAAATTTATAATGTTTTACAAATACCTTGTTTAAATTTTATTTTCCCTGAAAACTGAACTTTAATATTTCTACCTTCTCTTTCAGTTGATTCCTTTTATTGATGCAGTTCTCAAAGACCCAAGATTGCAAGATGGGCAGCTGTTTAACCATTTGGCAGAAACTTTAAGTTCATGGGAAGCCAAAGCAGATTTGGATAAAGATGATAAAACAGCTTACAATTTGGAGAAAGTGCTACTGAATTTCTGGGAAAGACTGTCAGAGATCTGTATTGAGAAAATCAGTGAGCCAGAAGCCGATGTTAAGTCAGTTTTGGGTGTTTCTAACCTATTACAGGTCCTTCAGAAGCCAAAGAGCTCCTTGAAGTTAAATAAAAAAAACTTTGGTAAGGTTAGATTTGCTGATGAGATGCCCGAAAGTAATAAAGAGAATGAGAAATATGTCTCCTCAGAAGGAGAGAATAGTGAAGGCTCTGAATTAATGGCTGAACCTTCTCTCACTCACAGTTGCTCAGACCTTATATCACCCCTAAGGAAAAAACCTTTGGAAGACTTAGTCTGTAAACTAGCAGAAATGAGTGTTAATTATGTCAATGAACAAAAGTCGGAGCAACATCTAAGGTTTCTTTCCACTCTGCTCAACTCCTTCTCTTCAAGCCAAGTATTTAAAGTGCTATTAGGTGATGAAAAACAGAGTATTGTCAAAGCCAAGCCTCTTGAAATAGCCAAACTTGCACAAAAAAATCCCGCGATACAGTTTTTGTACCAGAAAGTAATAAGTTGGCTAAATGAATATCAAAGGAAGGATGCTGGTTTCTTGGTGGACATTTTGTACAGTGCCCTTTGTTGCTGTGATAATCATATGGAACGAAAAGCTGTCTTGGATGATCTAATTGAGGTATTACTGTTCTGTATCTTTTTATTTTCATTTATTTATTTATTCATTCATTCATGCATGCCTGCATGCAGGATCTTTGTTCCCCAGGCAGGGATCAAACCTGTGCCCCCTACAGTGGAAGCATGGAGCCCTAACCACTGGATCACCAGGGAGTTCCCTGTATCTTTTTAAACTATAATGGTTTACACTGGCACACTGATTATGGATGAGTAGAACGAGACCTCTGTGGGGGTTATTTTGGGATTGTTTCTTAACTATGAATGTCAATTTAAAGACAATATATTCTTGATTGGGATTGGGAAGTATGTGAGACTTCTGGGTAGCTGTTCAGTAAGAGTAAATATGTTAAGATGACAAAAGCTTGGTAATAAAAGGGTAAGTTCTTTCAGTCCATACTTTTGAAAGCTGGACTCGCTAAAAAAATGTTTTAGTTTTGTAGTGGTTCCATGGTCACTTCATTTACTAATAAAAAGTTTTACCAGTTACTGTTTTTTCTAGCAGATTGTTTCTCTTTTTCTTCTTTTAGGTGGATCTGAAATGGAATTCTATGCTTCAGGTCATTGAAAAGGTATCTTAGAGATTTTTCTCTTTTTTTTGTATTTATAAGTATAGAAAAATGAAACCACAGCTATATTCACATAATGGTATGTGATCAGGAGTCTCTGTTAGAGAATTTCCTTATTATTGTCACTTTCTTCTCATAATTTGAGAAGACATGGTGTTCAGCTTTCTATAGTATTATTTTTCTGGTTAGGAATATCAGGGAAGAATGAACAGGTTCTGGAAGATCCAGTGTCTCTTCCCTAGTGGGTAACAAAGGAAGAGTTAAGCATTTATCTTAGTTTATCTTTTAAACTAAGGTTTCTGCTGTTATCCTAGTTATTTTTTCTTCTGTAGAAATGGATTGAATGGTTCTAGCTTTGAGTAGAACGCATCAGGATATTAAGTTTGTTTTACCCTGGAATACTATACAGGCAAACTAAAGTCTTCCCACCTTTATTTAATTGCCATTTGACTAAGTAAGAAAATTAGTGATGAGAATAATAAAAAGAAGTCAAGGAACATAATTCAGAAAAATGTTTAAATGGCTTAAGTATTCTTTCCTAATGAAGATGTAAATGATATAACATAACACTTTTCCAACCATAGAAATGTTATGACTAGCTGCCTAAAAGTCTTCCTTCTCTTAAAGAACTTTTTCATTATTTTAAAATTTTACATACATAACTCTAATTTACAAGTTTCTTTTTTTCTGTCTTTTTAAATTATGTTGAAAAAACATATAATTTGCCATAGTAACCATTTCTAAGTGTACAGTTCAGTAGTGTTAAGTTTATTCACATTATTGTGCAACCAATCTCCAGAACTTTTTCACCTTGTAAAATGGAAACTATACCCATTAAACAATAACTCCCTATTTCCCCCAGTAGTTTATTTTTACAAAATAAATACAGAGTATTAATTTACTCTTTTTCAATGGGAAATATAACTTACTAGACACACCATTTGAATTATTTTATTCAGTACCTCCTCTCCCTATAGGCAGGCTACAGGAAAAGCCAAATTATGAGAAAGCTGCTTGATAAGTCTAGAATCAGAGCAAAAGTATATAGTTAATAATTTGATAAGATAAAGATTGATATATCCATTTCCAACTTAGGAATGTACCTGCCAGTAGTTCAGGTACATCTGTTTAGAAGACTCCTTTTCCTGGGCAGTGTTTGGCAGTTCATAGCCAGTGTTTGCTTCCTGTACTTCTGTGACTAACTAGTCTCCCTAACCCCTGTTAGGTTCTTTCTGTGGATATGTTAAAACATTGAGAAGTTGGACTTCATGTCTTAATAACCTGAGAGACATTTTATTCAGAAGTTTGCTTTTTGGATTCTGTAGGATTCTATAAAATAGATTGGTTTTATTTGGTAAGCTGTCTTAGGAAAGCCAATATTATAGCTATCTAAATTCTAGTTTTTCTTGTTTTTAGGCAACCTCATACTTCATGAGTAGAGTCCTAAAGTCAGCTTCCTTAAAAACAAACCTGACTTTTGTAACCAGAAAGAACCTTAGAGATTTTCTAAGTTAATCTTCATTTTTCAAATTAGGAAATAGGCCCAGGTTGGTTAAGAGCTTTGTCTAAGGTCATAAAGCCAGAATAGTGGTAAAGGTTGGGTTAAAATAGAAGCTCTCATTACAGTTTTTTAAATAAGGAGATGAAACAGTTTTGGGGGCACTACCCAATCTGCACGTGGATTTTTTTTTTTTCCAGATTGCTTTGAAATGAGCCAAGTTGCAAATTCCTTTCTTCTCAGCCCTTAAACCAAAAGAAGCTCTGGGAACATGGATCACCATGCTTTTGGGGGTGGATTTACAGTTTTTTTCCTTGCTTCCCCACCCCATGAAAATAAACCAGTTGCTGTCAGCTATCTGCCCCAGTAACTATTTCAGAAAATTTGGGCAAATGATAAGTCCCATTGTTCATATTGAAGTAATTTACCACTATTGTATGTTAATTGTTCTTTAATTTTAGCAAAATTAATGAAAAAAATTTAATATTTGTAGAGGATTTTAAAATCCGTTTTTGAAGTTCATTCATTATTCATTGAACATATCTGCAGTGTTGATAGCAGGTATCAAAGAAGTTTAAGACAGTCTCTGCTCTCAAGGAACTTACAGTCTCATTGGAAACAAGACATACACAGATGAAACATTATAAATAATAATACAACCCAGTAAGTGCTCTAGAGATTCAGAGAAAAGCAGTGATGAGTATGGGCTGGCATGGATGGGGGAGACTTCACAAAGCAGGGGGGATTTATACTGAATCTCAAGTAATGAATGTGATTTTGATAAATAGAGAAGAGGGGGAATATTTATGGTTGGGAAGATAGCATGAACAAAGCATGGAAGCGTACATAAGCAAGGCTTAGTGGGGAATAGGGAAGATACCAGCCTTCTTAGAACTTGAGGAGGAGGCATGGGGGATGATGTTGAGGCCATGATGATGAAAGGAGGTAATATGGTACAAGTAATATTTTGGCAAGTCTACTTTTTGATCTTGCTTCTAATCTTTGCTTTAATTTTATGGTTTTAGGCATGTTCTAGTTCAGATAAACATGCTTTAGTAACTCCTTGGCTAAAAGGAGATATCCTTGGCGAGAAATTGGTAACCTTGGCAGATCATCTTTGTAATAAGGACTTGGAATCCACAGTATCTTCTGAATCTTACTTCTCAGAAAGATGGTCTCTTTTAAGCTTGGTATTATCCCAACATGTTAAAAATGGTAGGTAAAAATATGGCTTTTGTTTTTTAGTAGGGAGGGAGTAGTTTTTTCACCTTTTGGGAGGATTCCGTGCTGCTCAGTTTGCATAATATTAGTTGAGAATAACAAGATTTAGTTCACTCAAATATCTGAATTTTGTAAGCACCCTAAATGTTTATAAATCTCTGTAACATGACTTGGAAGATATTTAATACTTTTAGTTTTATATTTTAAAGGGTTTTGAATTTAGTCATTCACTCTAATTTTGTCTAGCATTGATTTTTTACTTAATTTAAAACAGCTTTTTTTTAATGTGAGGGCTTTTATGCGTGGGGAACAGATTGATTTGTTGATGTGATTTTCTTTTATCTAAAACATAAACACCTTTTTTTCTTTAAGAAAAAAACACATGGAGAGACCAAGGTGGAATGTTAACCCAAAGTAAAGTATTAAAATACACTGGTTAAAAAATTAAAAACAAAGATTAAAAAAAGGAAATCACACTGTTAATATTTCTTGTATTTTGTCTGTTTGAATTTTTTTTCTGTAGATTACTTGATTGGAGAAGTATATGTTGAAAGAATTATTGTTAAACTTCATGAAACTTTATCCAAAGCAAAGAAATTGTCAGAAGCTGAAAATAATGACTCATCAGTGTCTTTTATCTGTGATGTGGCCTATAACTATTTCAGCTCAGCGAAAGGATGCTTGCTAATGCCATCATCTGAAGATTTATTGTTAACTCTCTTTCAGTTGTGTGCTGAGAGCAAAGAAAAAACACATTTGCCAGGTAATAGCCTACTGCTCAAATGTTTTGTTGGGAATCTCCGGCTCTGACCTTCATAGTGTAAGTGCCCAGGCTTTATTAATTGAATCATAATGTGTTTGAACTTTGAAAGCGTTTTGAGTAAAGGACTACAAATCTTAAACACTTTCAGCTTTAGAAACCAAGTTAAAGATGTATGTAGACATTATATCTAAAGTTTTTACTTGATATGAAGGAAATGGTTTTGGAAGGGGCCATGATAGATGAGTTAGAATCTTAGCTCCTTCACTCAGTAACTCTCGCAAGTTGCTTAATTTCTTGATGCCTCAGTTTCCATATTATTCATAAAGGGGGACATGAATACCTTCTTCTCTTATAGTTAAAGACATTCAATCTTGGTGTATAGTAAAATGAAATTGAGATTGCCTTTTTAAGGACTATATTCCTGTCTTATGTGTTAATTCAGAGTTATTTGTGAAAGGAATGTAAAAAATACTCTTGAAAAAAAAAAATGCTGTTAATGGAGAGCCCTCCTCCCCAACCCTTTCTTTAATACTAACTTTTCTATTTGGAAAAGGTATAATATTTTTCATATCTCCAGAAGGGCAACTCTCTTATAAATAAGTTCAGAGCGGAAAAAAGCTGACTTTAAAAATCTTAGCATTTTTACATTTATATGGCATGAGTTAGCTTATATTATTGCATATTTATGACATAGTTATTTTGTTTTAGCCGTTGAACAGTAATTTTATGTTTTCTTAATGGTACCTTAAAAATCTCAGATCTGCAATGAGTTCTTTCAGACCTTTTGTACCGATGATAGTTACTTCATAGGGATTATGAATCACTGTTGACATCTTGATTTTAGACTTTCTTATCAGTAAACTGAATAATACGTGGCTCTCTGGTGTGAATTTATTGGTCCATCAAACTGGCGACACACATAAACAGAGCACCTTCCTACGTTTATCTGCTCTGTGGCTGAAAAACCAAGTTCAGTCTTCATCATTGGATATCACAAGGTAACCTTTTTTTGTGCTCAGTTGCAGAGTTATCTCTTTAATAATTGATCATTGTCCTTAATAAGATTCCATGATTAGTGTGAGTGCCTATGAAAAATGACGTGTTTGTTATGTAAGAAATCTACAGGATTCTAAGGGAAGATCCAAACAGATTTTTTCAAAAGGATTTTGTTTTAATGATCATCCATTTAAGCTCAATTAATTGGAGAGTGATTTGTTCTGACCATAATAATTGATGGTCAGTGATGTGATAGGGGTGCTGCCCTGTGTCTTAGGCTGGTATGGATTGTAACCGTAAACTCTTACGGCCACCACGGACAGTGATTGTCCTTCATTGTTTATTTTTTGGGGGAGTCTGGTAGCCACTGTTGTAAGGGGTTGGATTGCAGATGTATTTCACATCTCATGCCTAAATCCATATATAAAAATGAAAACTAAGAGAATGCATCCAGAGCTACTGGGGTTGGGTTAAATCTTTTTCTGATTATCATGCTCTTTTCATGGAATAAAGTAGCTATATTTCAGAAATATCTGATCTGAAATAGGTCATTCCCCTTCATTCTGAAATAGAAGCAGCACTTGATTTCAATTATAAAATGTTGGATAAAGTCCCCTGTTTGATTGTGTGTTAGTCACGAGGGGAGGGTGGAAGGGCCATTTACTTTTATTTTGAATTGTCTTTTTTGTTCAGGTAAACTGTTACCTGCCGTAGGGTATTTAATGTATACCAGGGTGTTCAAATTGGTTATAACATAACTGCAGTGGTTGAGTTATTTGCATTATTTGCAGTCTTCAGGTCCTATTGTCTGCTGTTGATGATTTGCTAAATGCGCTTCTAGAGAGTGAAGATACTTATCTTCTGGGAGTTTATATTGGAAGTGTAATGCCAGACAACAGCGAATGGGAAAAGATGAGACAGTCTCTTCCTATGCAGGTACGTTTGAGATTGGAGAGTACTTATTTTATTCTGAAGTTTGGATTTCATGCAAGCTTAAATATTTTAATTTTATTCTGGGGAAGAAAAAAAGTAAATGAAATGAGTATCTTACTTTGTGTTTCTGCCTTTGAATGCTCCTGTGTTGGGTGTTTGCTCTCTGCAAGGTACCAGTTGACACTTGGCAGTTGCCATGGTACAAGGTAAATAAGACCTTGTTCGGTCCTGAAGGAATCCTAAAGAAACACACACATTGATCATTTCTGTTCGTAGAAACCAAACTTCTAGGCTTCTGTGGTTTTACTAGTAAACTAGCAATAGCTTCATTTTTGAAGTTATTCTAATAACATTTTGAAGATATTTTAATAACTTTATTTTTGTTCCCTTCTTAATTGCAGAGGTAGTAATTAATTGAACGCTTTTGTGTATAATTTAATGTATTTTTTTTTACAGTGGTTGCATAGACCTCTTTTAGAAGGAAGACTGAGTTTGAATTATGAGTGTTTCAAAACAGATTTTAAAGAACAAGATACAAAGAAACTTCCCAGCCATTTGTGTACTTCAGCATTATTGAGCAAAATGATATTAGTTGCACTGAAAAAGGAAATAGTCGTAGAAAATAATGAGCTTGAGAAAATAAGTAAGTATATATGAGCATTCAGGTAAATACATATAAACATAAGTAAGTATATATGAGTATTCAGATAAATACATATAAACATAAATCTTGAAGTAATTAAAATGTAATTTTGAAATAATTTTGATTATACTTCAATCTAAATCTTTAAAGAATCAAAAATCCTCAGCTCCTTTTAATTATTTTAGCAATGAGAAACTTGAGGACACTTAAGAGATGAATATTAAATTGCAAATCAAATGGAATCATACTGAATATCTTGCTGTAGTCTTGTTAGCAATAGAGCAGAATTTGGTATAAGATGTTACTCTAGCTGGCATGACATCAGTATAAGCATATCCTATGGCACATAACCCTAAAGAAAATGGTTAAGTGAGTCTTGTGTTTCATCAAGGATTCTGAATTTTCAATTAATTTTTGAATCAATCTACCTTTGTATAGGGCTATAATTTTTTTCCCAGCAAGTGGAGCTTCAAATCTTGAATTTCAAAAGGATTTAAAAATTCCCCCATTCCAGGAAATGGTGTAGAATTGTAGGTAGCAGTGTGACCTGTACAAAATGGCCTGAAAGGTGGAGGACTTGCATAATTCCTGTATCAGTCTTGATTGTGAGCCCTCAGCTGAGTACAGTTACTAGCGTAGGAGAATATTGTGCCCTGTGGAAGAAAGCTGGAACACCTCTCGTGGTGAGCGAACTCCACATGCAGTTGAGGTCAAGGAGATTAGCCTGCTGTTTACTTTACTCACAGAGTGAATCTGTCCAAAAACAACAATGGAAATTAGAGTAATAATTTTTGTTTTTCTTATCTGGAACTTGCAAGGGATGGGATTTGATTTTTGAACTAGGTTTCAAGTCTTCTAACTCCAAAATCCATACCTGGCTTTATAAAAGAGAGTTGTGACTAATTATGTATTGAAAACCTGTGACATGCCAGGTTTTGTGATACTTGGTCATTTAATTCTCACAGTAGTCCCATGAGGTAGATTTGTATTATCCTAGCTGATGACGATGTGTGCAGCTCATTTGAATCCAGACTAGTCTGTCACCAAGGCCCATGCCCTGTGTACTAGATCATGCTCTCTCCCATTTCTTAACACATTGACTTGAACTTCTCAGGTCTTGGGTCCCATAGTTGCTTATCCTGGATGCAACTTCTTATCATTTGTGGCAAAAATAGTAGGAAGATTCTTCCAGTATCTGTCTCTGATAACTCAGGTTACTGTCACATTCTTAACTAATCAGAAAACGGACCAAGTAATGTTTGGGAGAGGAGTGATATATTATATCAGGTATTCTCAGCTTTCATTATAGTTGAACATCAAATAGTTGAAAATCAGTTCATAGATATTTTATTTATTTATTTACTTACTTACTAACTAACTTACTTACTTACTGTGCTATGCGGCACGTGGGATCTTAGTTCCCCGTATCAGGTATTTCATTTCATTATACTTGAACATCAAATAGTTGAAAATCAGTTCATAGATTATTGATTGATTGATTGATTGCGCTACGTAGCATGTGGGATCTTAGTTCCCCAACCAGGGATCGAACCAGCGCCCCCTGCGTTGGAAGTGCAGAGTCTTAACCACTGGACCACCAGGGAAGTCCCAGTTCATAGATATTTTGAAATTAGCGAGCACAACAATGTTAGGGAATGGGGGGGACAAGTGAAAGCAGTTCAAAGGTCTGTTCACAAAATATACTCAGTAATGTGTTGTCCATTCTGTTAGTTGCAGAACTGCTCTATTCATTGCAGTGGTATGAAGAATTAGACAATCCACCTATTTTTCTAACTGGATTTTGTGAAATGCTTCAAAAAATGAACATTACATACGATAACTTACGTGGACTTGGTAATACTTCTGGCCTTTTGCAGCTGTTATTTAACAGGTAAGAATCTCTTTCAATTTCCATTTTTTTATGACTGTTTTGCTAGTTTATGGCTTGTGTCTTTAAAATGTAAGCCCACTTCATGCTAATCTTTGAATCAGAGGGTTTATCTAAATTAATCCCAATTCTTAATGATAAATACTTTGTGGATACTAAGTACTTGATTTACTCTTCTGGTGAGATATTTGGACTTTGCCTGGGTTATTAAATCCATAAATACATTCAAGGGCCAGATGACAATGAAAGAAATAGAATCCTGTAGAAGTTGTTTTAATTTGTCATATGTAACCCATCCTTCCACTACTCTAAATTTAACCTTTTACCTTGCATGTTGTTGCAGGTGTGTCTTAATATCATAACCACAAAACCCTCTCCTTTAGACGAGGAAGTAGGTATGAAAACAGAGTTGTTGTAGAGGTTATAGCAGTTTGATGGTTAGCTCGTTGAAATTACTGTGTTGAACTGCTTTCTCTTGAAGAGTTTTTCACTTGCCTGTAGTATTTTTCGTATGCTTTGCAGTATCAGAGGCCCCAGGCTGAACAGGTCTTCCTTTCCAGTCCCACTCTACATACTTGACACTCAGAACTTTCCTCAGTGGATATCAATACCTCCTTGCTTTCTCAACTTCAACAATCCTCGGTGTCCTCTGGGATATGTCCTCTTTCCAGCTGCAACCTCTGGTCCTCAAGCTTAATCTTTAAGGTCATCTCCCCTATTGGAACTTGAGGGGCTTTGGGATTGCCTTGGATGAGAGCTCAATATCAGCTGTAAAGGAGTTTCAGAAGTTAAGTTCCCAATCCTTTTGGTAACAGCAGTTGTTTGGGTGCAGAAGTGCTGTGTGAATTGATACCCTTACAAGGTGATTTATTTAGTTCTGTAAAAGGAATCCAGGTAAGCATTGTTTAAAAATCTTAACTACACTTTAAAAACAGAATTTTTTTTCCTCTTTTAGATCCAGGGAAAATGGCACCCTTTGGTCTCTTATTATTGCTAAGTTGATCCTTTCCCGAAGTGTTTCATCTGATGAAGTAAAACGGCATTATAGGAGAAAAGAAGGGTATTCTTCTTGAAAATACTTTTACTTTGAAATTTATTATGAGTGGTCACTTTGGCAACCCCAAACTAACAAACAGTCTAATGAATCAGGAAAACAAGACTTAGGAAATGAGGAAATTAAAGAAAATGAGACTTAACAATTTAAATTGCTTTAGGTTGTGGACACGTCTTTTTTTTAATAAGCATTTTTAACCTTATAACATTTTGTTGAGGAATTTTATATGTGCTATAAATAATTAGCATTTCATAAACTTGTTCTCTTTTCCCCAGAAATCTCTCTGGTAGAATCTATCTCCCTATCCTTCCATCACTTTATTTGCTAAATGGAAATGATAAGGAAAGTTACTTACTCTTAACTCTATTCGATATCCTGTGATAGGAAAAGAATATGAAAAGAATGTATATATACGTATAACTGAGTCACTTTGCTGTACAGCAGTAATAAACACAACATTGTAATTCAACTGTACTTCAATAAAAAATAAATTTAAAAAATTAAATTAAAAAAAGGTTACTTTTAAATAAGGATCATCCTATTGACATATATTCTAAAAATGAAATAAATGTGTTCTTAAGACAAATAGTGAGGTTGGACATACTAGAGATTTACTAGAGTTGATCATACTAGAGAAGCTGAGCATTCAAATTAAACACCTAGCTGAAATTTACCAAGAGGCATTTTGAATTTACTGATTTACCAAGAAGAATTCAGAAGTTATATGTGTGTGTGTGTATTCTGGTACAGTAGAGTTGTAAGCTAAATTTTGATGTTTTTAATCTTATTTAAAAATTTAAAAAATTTATTATTACTATTTTTTTAGAAGAATTTATATATATATATAAATTTATTTATTTGGCTGCATTGGGTCTTCGTTGCTGCACGCAGGCTTTCTCTAGTTGGCGATGAGCGTAGGCTACTCTTCATTGTGGTGCACGGGCTTCTCATTGTGGTGACTTCTCTTGTTGCAGAGCACGGGCTCTAGGTGCACAGGCTTCAGTAGTTGTGGCACGTGGGCTCAGTAGGTGTGGCTCACGGGCTCTAGAGCACAAGCTCAGTAGTTGTGGCACATGGGCTTAGTTGCTTCGCGGCATGTGGGAATGTTGCCGGACCAGGGCTCGAACCTGTGTCCCCTGCATTGGCAGGTGGGTTCTTAACCACTGTGCCACCGGGGAAGTCCTAAATGTATTATTTTGAGTTCAGTTATTAATGTGGATTATAGGTTCACATGTAATTATAAAAAATACAGGGGCTTCCCTGGTGGCGCAGTGGTTGAGAATCTGCCTGCCAATGCAGGGGACATGGGTTCGAGCCCTGGTCTGGGAAGATCCCACATGCCGCGGAGCAACTGGGCCCGTGAGCCACAACCGCTGAGCCTGCGCGTCTGGAGCCTGTGCTCCGCAACAACAGAGGCCGCGATGGTGAGAGGCCCGCGCACCGCGATGAAGAGTGGCCCCTGCTTGCCACAACTAGAGAAAGCCCTCGCACAGAAATAAAGACTCAAAAAAAAAAAAAAAAATACAAAGAAATTCTGTGTACCTTTCATTCAGTTTCTTCCAGTGGTACCAGTTTGCATAATTTTAGTACAATTTCCCAACCAAGAGAATGGCATTGATACAATTCACTGACCAAGTTTACTTGCACTCACGTGTTTGTGTGTGTGTTCTGTGTGGGTTACCACCACCATATTACAAGCTACAGAATAGTTTTATCATAAGGATCCCCTATGTTACCCTTTCTTGCCAAAGCCACCTCCCCTCTTGCCATTCTCCTCACCTCTGACAAACAATAATCTGTTCTCTATATAATTTTATCATTTAGGAATGTTATATAAACGGAGTCATATAGCATATGATCTTTTGATGTTAGCTTTTTTTTTTAAAGTAATTTAATTAATTAATTTATTTATTTTTGGCTGCGTTGGGTCTTCGTTGCTGCGCATGGGCTTTTCTCTAGTTGCAGCGAGCAGGGGCTACTCTCCGTTGCGGTGCGTGGGCTTCTCATTGCGGTGGCTTCTCGTTGTGGAGCACGGGCTCTAGGCGCGTGGGCTTCAGTAGGTGTGGCTTGCGGGCTCTAGAGCGTAGGCTCAGTAGTTGTGGCGCACGGGCTTAGTTGCTCCGCAGCATGTGGGATCTTCCTGGACCAGGGATCAAACCCATGTGCCCTGCATTGACAGGCAGATTCTTAACCACTGCACCACCAGGGAAGTCCTGATGTTAGCTTTTTTTATTCAGCATAATTTTTAATTTTTTTCTGATTATAAAAGTCATAGGGAATTAACTAAAGAAGTATTAAAACTAATTACAAATGAGATGGACATATACTTGACATACAGAAATCAGTATCTTTCTTATTTACCAGTAATAATCAATTTAAAAATGGCATAGGAAAAAAGAAATTCTGTTCACAATGACAACAAAACTGTAAATACCCAGAAATAAATTTAACAAAAATTTAAAATTATAAAACTTAAGATCACAAAAGAAGGTGGGACAATAAATTATAAAAATTGTATCGGGCTTCCCTGGTGGCGCAGTGGTTGAGAGTCTGCCTGCCGATGCAGGGGACACGGGTTCGAGCCCTGGTCTGGGAGGATCCCACATGCCGCGGAGCAACTAGGCCCATGAGCCACAATTACGGAGCCTGCGCGTCTCAGCCTGTGCTTCGCAGCAAGAGAGGCCGCGATAGTGAGAGGCCCGCGCACCGTGATGAAGAGTGGCCCCCGCTTGCCGCAACTAGAGAAAGCCCTCGCACAGAAACGAAGACCCAACACAGCCATAAATAAAAAAATAAATAAAAATTAAAAAATTAAAAAATTGTTGTATCTATAATTTCAGTGTAATGTCAATCAAAATTTCAGCAGAATTTTTTGAAAAACTTGACAAACTGTTCTAAACATAGTATGCATTTGAAGGAAAAAAATGCTTAAGAATAGCTGGGACATTTATGAAAGAGAAAAGTGAAAAGGACTTGCCCTACCAAAATAATAATTAAGCAGTATGAAATTGGTGAACACACAGATCACTGGATCAAAATATAGAGTCCAGAAACCAGTCCACACATATATGAAAATTTAGTTTTTGATACAGGTGGTCTTTCAAATCAGTGAGATGAGTCAATAATAAATGACATTAGGAAAATAGGACATGTGTTTGAAAAAAACTGTGAGACCCACTCCCTTACATTATACATAAAAGTAAAGCCCAGATGAAAACTAAATGTAAAGAACAGACCTATAAAAGTATTAGGGGAAAATGAGACTATAATCTTGGCATGGGGAAGATCTTAAGCAAAGCACAAACCCAGAATCCATAAAAGAAGCAATAGATACCTGATTTTGTAAAAACAAAAACCTTTGTGCCCATCAACAGATAAATGGATAAACAAAAATGTGGCATATACATATAGTGGATATAATGGAATATTATTCTGCTTTAAAAAGGAAGGAAATTCTGACATGTTAAAATGTGGATGGGGAGGGAGGGTGGGAGACGCCACAGGGAGGAGATATGGGGATATTTGTATATGTATGGCTGATTCACTTTGTTATACAGAAGAAACTAACACACCATTGTAGAGCAGTTATACTCGAATAAAGATGTTAAAACAAAATGTGGATGAACCTTGAGGACATATGCTCAGTGCAATAAAACAGTCACAAAAAGGCAAATGCTGTATGATTCCACTTATATGAGGTACCTAGCATAGTCAAATTCATAGAGACAGAAAGTAGAATGATGGTTGTTAGGGGCTGAGGGGAAGGGAGGTGGAGAGTTCTTAATTAATGGATAGAGTTTCAATTTTGTGAATGAAAAAGTTCTGGGGATTGGTTGCACAACCATGTGAATGAACATAACACTACTGAACTGTACACTTTAATATGGTAAATTTTACATAATGTGTATTTTACCACAATTTAAAAAGAGAACTTCTGTATGATAAAAGTACAGTAAGCAAAGGTTAAAGGGCAGGTGGCAAAATGGAAGAAAACACTTGCAAATTAATAAAGAATTAATATTCATAATATATAAATAGCTTCTATTAATAAAACTATTCAAATTGAAGAATGTATCTAGGACTTGAACAGGTAATTCATAGGTGAAATAGTCAAAGGTAGTTCATTTATGAAATGTGAAATACAAAAGAAATACAAATTAAAAGTAGTACATTTTATCTACCATATTGCCAGGAATTAAAAAGAGTCATTAAGTGTGCAGCTAACCAAACTTGTACAGTTTTAGTGAAAATGTAAATTGATTATGCTTTTTTGAAAAGCAACTTGAAATTATCAAAATATAATACACTCAAATCCTTTGATTTTGCAGTTCTACTTCCAGGAGACTAGCCTAAAGAGGTATTTGCACATATGCAGAATAGTATCTGCTCAAGGACAGTTATTACAGCATTATTTGTAAGAGCGAAAATTTGGGGGGAAAAACCTAAATGTCCACTAATAGGGAAATAGTTAAATTATGATAGTGTGGAATATTTGGGGTTTTTTTTTAGATTTATTTTTGGCCGCGTTGGGTCTTCGTTGCTGCGCACGGGCTTTCTCTAGTTGCGGCGAGTGGGGGCTACTCTTCCTTGCGGTGCACGGGGCTTCTCATTGCAGTGGCTTCTCTTGTTGCGGAACACGGGATCTAGGCGCTCAGGCTTCAGTAGTTGTGGCACGCGGGCTCTGTAGTTGTGGCTCACAGGCTCTAGAGCGCAGGCTCAGTAGCTATGGTGCACCGGCTTAGTTGCTCCGCGGCATGTGGGATCCCTGGTTTTGTTTTTAATCTAGTTATGTAGCTTTAAAGTGGAAAGAATGGACTTCCCTGGTGGCGCAGTGGTTAAGAATCCGCCTGCCAATGCAGGGGACATGGGTTCGAGCCCGGGTCTGGGAAGATCCCACATGCCGCGGAGCAACTAAGCCGGTGCACCACAGCTACTGAGCCTGCACACCACAACTACTGAAGCCCGCACGCCTAGAGCTGGTGCTCCGCAACAAGAGAAGCCACCGCAATGAGAAGCTCGCACACCGCAACGAAGAGTAGTCCCCGCTCGCCACAACTAGAGAAAGCCCGCGCATAGCAATGAAAACCCAATGCAGCTGAAAATAAATAAATACATAATTAATTAAATTTTAATAAATAAATAAAGTAGAAAGAATACTTTATACCTATATGTTCTGATGTAAAACAATCTACAAAGTACAGAAGTGTATATACTTATATACAAAGTATATAAGCTGCTGCATAGCACAAGGAGATCAGCTCCATGCCTTGTGACGACCTAGAGGGGTGGGATAGGGAGGATGGGAGGGAGGCTCAACAGGGAGGGGATATAGGGATATATGTATACATATAACTGATTCATTTAGTTGTTCAACAGAAACTAACACAACATTGTAAAGCAATTATACTCCAATAAAGATATAAAAAAAAAGACAGTCTACAAAGTATATAAGTGGCAAATAATACAAAACTTAGGTAAATAAAACCCAACTATATATGTGCACATATATGAATATCAGTTCATACAAACAACATGCAGCTAGTACTCTTTAAATTGAATCAGTAGACTCTTAAAGAGAGCATAATCATGTATAATTTTTAAAAATTATACACGGGGAAAGTTACTTTAAAAATTAGAAACGTGAAAAAGAGAAAGAAGCAGCAAAAAATAATTATCCACAGTTTCGTCATCCAGCATCAGCAAGTGTCAATCTCTTTCCTAGTTTCTTTTTTTTTCTCTACAATTATTTTATATAGTGGAAATATTAGTCTTTCTGAATAGTCTGAATAAGAAGAATTTTCTGAAATAACTAAATATTTAGGATAAATATAATTCATACCTTTTTTTTTTCTTTAAACAGTTTTTTTCCACTAACAGAAGGTAACATGCATACCATTCAAAGTCTCTGTCCATTTTTGTCAAAAGAAGACAGGAAAGAATTCATTGCTCAGTGTATACCTGCCCTTTTGGCCTGGACCAAGGAAGATGTTTGCAGTATTAATGGTTAGTTGCTTGGTAATAAATATTTCACTAATTATTGCTTGAGATGAAAGAAATGTTTCTTAATATCCAAATCCAAATCTAGCAGAGATGAATTATAGTTAATTTTTTTCCTAGTTTATAATTATTCTATATAACAAGTTGACTCAGTAGGACGAGTGTCATTGGAGAGTGGCTGTTACCATTTTGCAGGTCAGAAATGCTGCAGCCTTTCGGGAAGATTCACAAACACAGATACCCTCTAATCATTTCTTTTCCATGTACAGCTTTTTTTAGCTACGCGTCATCTCTCCCTAGTCAACCAGTGATTGAACTTACAAAGGCAAAAGAGGGAACAGCTTTTGTTATGTTTTAAACTTTTCGGACATTCTGTACTCTATTAGTTCATTTGCTTATTAGTTTAACAAGCACTTACTGACCCTGGCTATGTGGCAATTCCTTTTGTAGAGAAGGTAGACATAAAGTTGTATGATAACTGACGTAGCAAAAAGATGTCATATGTGTGAAAGTGCAGAAAAGGAGTTTTCTACATGGCTTTGAGATGTTCTGGCTATTTCACAAAGAGAAATATTTCAATGGAGTGATGAAAGATAGTTTTCCATATGGACACAGTTGGGAAAGGTATTCCAGGTACACAAAAACATAGGAGAATGCAGATAGTTCATTTTGGTTGACATTTAAGGTAGAAAGTTGGGGACAAAGCTGTTAAGGTGCACAAGAATATGGATTTTTGAAAAACATCATAAAGTCCTAGTTTTGTCAGTTATGGAGTTTGGACTTTAAGCGGTAGGAGGTAAGGAGCTATTGGCCCTAGTTAGGTAGGAAGGTAGTAAGACTATCACATTGACGTTAGAAAGGTTATTTTGACAACTGTGTGAAGGGTGAATGTGAGAGAAGAGAGATTAGGGGTAGAAGACTAGGTAGAGAGCTATGGGAATAATCATGATGAGAGATAAGAGAGCTTGAATCAAGGCACAGATGGAAGAGAGGAGATGGAAATGAAAGACGTAGGAAGTAGAATTGATGGGGTTCTGTGATTATATTTCTGGACTGGGTATATGGAAGTACCATTAGGCCTTATAGGAAACCCTATAGGAGACTTGAGGATTGGAAGGAGGTTGGGGAAGTAGTATACAGGGAGCTAATGTTGAGTTTTAGACACATTAGGTTAAGGTGTCTTTGGAATAAATACTAAAATGGAGATTGTCAGTAAGCAATAGACTATTGGCTGGATGGAAATAACTGCTTTCAAAGTCCATGTCACGTAGGTGGTAGTAAAACCGTAAATAAGTATGAGCTTGTTTAGGGAGAGTGAAGAGTGAAAAGAATATCAAGGGAACACCAGTACATAGATTTAATGAGTATGTGGATGGAGGCACATTTGAGAATAAGGACTACAGATAAAAAATAAGCAAAAGCAGAGTTTTAGGTAATATTCATCACCTGTTAAATGCCACAGTCCAGCCATTGGCTTTGGCATTGTTGGAATGAATAGTGGTGAGAAAATGGGAGCAGATAGTCTGTTCTGCGTGTTTGGCAGAAAGGGATGTTGAAAGAGGTGAAAGCCAGAGATGAACACAAGGTCAAAGGGGAAATATATGTTGTGGGGACGGAGGGGGAATAGAAAATAGAGACGGGATAACTGACAATAGCTCCCACTGAGAAGGTGAGAGGGGAGGGCATGTAGGGTTGGATCTAGAGCAGTTAGAAGATACCAGCCACGTATAGGTGGAGACAAGATAAGGAACGGTGTAGGATGGACGCACATGTAGGTATAGAGGGGGTTGGGAACTTCATGGCTTCATGTCTCTTTAGGTCATTTAATAAGTAAAAACTGGATTGTAGATTTTAAGAAGGGTAGGGAAAGTTTGAAATAGTGGAAGAAGAATATGTCCATCAAAGAACATAATGAAACAGAATTGCCTTGATAGCACAAAGGGCCAGCCGGTGTCAAAAATAAACTTTTGTGGCATTAAGCTTTACCGTTGAGCTCACTTATATAGTTAAACTGTGGGATTAGGTTGGGATTTGCGGTTCTGGAACAGGGATACAGTTGAACTTATTGTGCACGGAAGAGAGGATTACCTAATGGAAGTGTAGGTGATTTCTCCAGCACGGGTTATAACTGAAGGATGGCAGAGAGGGGGAAGGGGCAGGAGAGAGGAACACGGTGCCACACAGCTGTGTGCTGTTCACACAGACCAGAGGTGCCCAGCTGTGCAGAGGCCAGCAGGAACGGGAATGTTTTTAAGATTTGACAGTCAATTTTGCTTTTCCAGCCAAAGTGACAAAACAGAATTAGCTAAGAAATACTTTTCAGTTATTAGAAAATCAGTTGTTTCTGATTAAACTTGAGCCTCTTCTATTTTGTCAGGAAGATTTTTTTAAAAATTCTTCCTCAGCCTTTAAAGGAAGATTACATTGTTATTAATTAATTAATTAATTAATTTTTGCTTTTTCCCTTGGTTCCCATTTGCCTACAGGATAAAAACCTAAATCCTTAGTTTGGCCTATAAGACATTTTACAATCTTACTGCAACTATTTCTCCGGTTTTACCTCTTTTGCTTCCATCCTGGACCCTGACCATGCTAAATTCTCATGAATTTTGAACACTGTACTTTCTTACAACTTTGTGCCTTAGCATTCCTTGGAGTGTCCCTTTTCTAGGCTTGCAGACTTTGATCTTTTGATAAATCCCAGTTCACACACCAACTTTAGGAAGCCTCTTCTGACTCAATCTGATTTCCTGTTCTGGGCTCTCAGTTTTTGGCCATATTATATTCTAATTTGTTAAGTCTGCCAATACTGCTAGATGAGTCCCTTCAGAGACTGGATTTTGTTCAGCTTTCTCTCCCCAGCATCTAACATTGTACCTTGTATTCACTCATTTATTTGTTCTTCATTTAGTCAGTCAAAATAAACGTCTCTGGATCTCAGGCATCATGCTAGGGGGACATATGCTAGTGGTAAGTAAAACAGACAAGGTTCCTGCTCTCACGGAGCTTACTTTCTAATTAAGATAATAAGTAAACATGTACACCTAGGGAATAAGGTCAATAATATTTTAACAACCTTCTATGGTGATGGATGGTAACTGGTCTTACTGCAATGGTGATCATTTTGTAATGTATAAAAATATCAGAAAAGCTATGTTGTACACCTGAAACTAATATAACATTGTATGTTTTAATAAAAAAGTAGAGCTCCTCCCCCCAAAATAAGTAAATAAACAAACATTAGTGCTATAAAGGCAACAAATAAGTGATATTAGAGAAATGAGGAGGTGCATACTTTGTATACTTGGGAATTTCAATGTGGAGGCAGTATTTAAGCTGAGAGTTGAAGGATAAGGAGGAGCCAGGGATACTAAAGAGTAGGGAACCCTTAAGAACTTTCCAGACATAGTAGATGCTTACTGAGTGAATGTATGAATTAGGAAACAGTATGTTCTATCTTCCAACTTTATTTAACTTTGCACTCTAGCTAAGGTTTGTTTGTTTTTTGAGAGGTAGGTATGCTGAATAAGTCCTATACTTAAGAAAACAAAAAAGTAGCATAGGTTAGTTTAATGCACAGTATCATTTACTTGCTTCCCAGCTTCCCTTCCACACTTTCTTTTCTGTGCTGGGTGTGGAGACAGGGTCCCTGCCCTGTGGAGTTTATAAGCTCATTCATTGACTCTTTCATGTAAGCCCTAATTTTCAGAGTTCTTAACCTGGACACTTGTGAAGAAAGTTTTTAACCTATCTCAAAGTAGACTTTCTTTTTTATAGTAGCAATACAATTAAAAACATTTTAAATTTTTTATTTTGCTTTAGGAGGTTTTGGACATCTCGCCATTTTCAATTCTTGTCTGCAAACCAAAAGCATAGATGATGGAGAGCTATTACATGGTATATTAAAAATTCTGATAACCTGGAAGAAAGATCATGAAGATATTTTTCTTTTCAGTTGGTAGGTAATACTTTATACAGTTTTTTTCCCTCTATTTATGATGTGGACTGAGATTATGTATCTTATAGTCACAGTTTTGTAGAGCAATAAGATGGTAGACATTTCAGTCAGTCTGTTGTAAATATATGAGATTTAAATGTTTCCAATTGAATGTCTATGTAATTCTTCAATGTTTTGTTTTTGTCTTTATCACAGTAATCTGTCAGAAGTAAGTCCAGAGATACTGGGTGTAAATATAGAAATAATCCGGTTCCTTTCCCTATTTCTGAAATACTGCTCATCTCCTTTGGCAGAGAGTGAATGGGACTTCATCATGTGCTCCATGTTGGCTTGGCTGGAGGTAAATTAACCTGCTGGGTCATCACGGCTACCGGGTCTTCGTGCATATCTGTGTACCAGAACTATTCGCTAATCTTCTTCAAGTAACGATTGTAGTTAGCTCCTTTGCAAACGTTTAAACACTTTATAGATATGTTCCACACCAGCTACTACTTGACAGATCAGTAAAATGATGGAGGTTTAATGTCTGTCAAAATCATTCAGTAACAAATCTGCTAATTGCTTTTAAAATGTTCTCTCCATTAGCTCATTCTGGCATAATATTTGCAATACAGCCCATTAAGGTTTTATCTTTTCATGACAAGTTTTTAGGTCTTTTGGTTCTAATTAAATTATTCATAAAATGTACTGTTTCAGTATTGCCAGAGTAATGCATTAAAGATTACGCAAATTCAGAGGGAATTAGTGTTCTTTTTATGACCCAAAGCAACCAGATGTGTAATACTCATGGGCTGTCACATAGCAAGTCAGTCAGGGTTGAATTTGTCTGAATCTCTGCTTTGCCTGCTGTTAGCTGTGTGGCTTAGAGTATTAAAGTTTACCTAGTTGAGCCTCAGTTTCCTTATTTTAAAATAGTTTAACAATGCCCAATTACTAGGGCTCCTGTAGGGCTCCTGAGAAGATTATAAATGTGCTTTTAATGTACTCAACTTGGTAAATGGTAATTGATAATATTTTCTTTCATAGTTTTAGAAATAAAATAGAACATTTCAGAATAAATGGATTGATTCTATTGATAATTCCTAGTATTTAATTTTGAAACGAAGTTATTTTGATGTAAAATATATAAATGTCTTCTGAGACTATGCATTTCAACTGCTTCTTTTTAAATTTAGAGAAATGAAAGGGACTTTTCTTTATTGCCTTGCTTTGTAGTATTCTAGAAGTCTGCTTACTTATTTAATTTTTGTTTCTTCAGACAACGAATGAGAATCAGACATTGTATTCTGTTCCACTTGTACAACTGTTTGCCTGTGTCAGCTGTGATTTGACCTGTGAACTCAGTGCTTTTTTTGATTCCACAACTCTGGATACCACTGGCGGTCTTCCTGTAAATCTAATCAGTGAATGGAAAGAATTTTTTTCTCCAGGCATCCACAGTTTGCTTTTACCTCTTTTGGTAACTGTTACAGGCAAGTGAAAAAGGGAATAATAGTGAGATTCATTGAAAATGACTTGTTGAAAAGTTAAAAAAAAAAAAAAACTCTGGATGTTTAAGTCACACAGTGCAAAATAGTAAAAGAGCCAGAGAGAAAGCTTGGCATCTCAGAAGCATCATATATGCTTCTGCTTTACAGACAAGAATTGAAAAATGGCAAGACATCTGAAGACCATTGAAAATTAAAATAATACTAATTCAGATAACAAGAATAGATTTTTTTAACTCACATGTCTTTTTTTTTTAAGGATGAGATAATAGAAGTCATTAAATAGTTGAGATTATCTGAAATATATATTCAGTTCATGTTTCTAGTTAGGACTGCTTTAATGTTTGTCAAGTTTTTATTTCATTTTCTTAAGTAACATTTGGTTGTCTGTGAATGGGTCAAGCTGTATTACTCACTTTGTTTTGGGGTATGAATATTTCTTTCCTTTTTGTCATCAGGAGAAAGCAAAGATACATCTGAAACATCATTTCAGAATGCAATGCTGAAGCCCATGTGTGAAACATTAACTTATATCCCAAAGGATCAGCTATTGAGTCAAAAACTCCCTGCAAGATTGGTTGCTGGCCAAAAAACAAACTTGCCAGAATATCTCCAGACTTTGTTAAATACATTAGCCCCATTACTCCTTTACAGAGCTCGACCTGTGCAAATTGCTGTTTATCATATGCTATACAAGTAAGAATTCTTTCAATTGAATCAATGTCGTGGTGTTCTAAAAAAATGGAATATATATTTAGCTTTAACTTTTAGTCATTAAAAAAAGTCACAGTAAGAACAACAACAAAGTAAGCTTGACTATGCATTTCAATAACAGGGATGCCAAGTTTTTGATCTTTTAGGTCACTGTTCTCCACGCACAGTTTACATTTAGATAGTCCTGGCCATAATGGGTTATTTCAGAAAAAACTCAGTAAAAAAAATATACTCATTACAAAATAAGTATTGGTCTTTCTGCTTTTAAGCATGATTTAACAATGAACCGTTTAATATATTTAAATATCCTAACTTCCAGATTGATGCCTGAATTCCCACAATATGATCAGGATAATCTAAAGTCATATGGAGATGAAGAAGAAGAACCAGCCTTGTAAGTTTTTTTTAATACAGAGCTTCTTTGATTTACGGGATTACATCCCAATAAACTCATTGTAAGTTGAAAATTGTGTTGAGTCAAAAATGCATTTGAGGGCTTCCCTGGTGGCACAGTGGTTAAGGATCTGCCTGCCAATGCAGGGGACACGGGTTCAAGCCCTGGTCCAGGAAGATCCCACGTGCCACGGAGCAACTAAGCCCGTGCGCCACAATTACTGAGGCTATGCTCTAGAGCCCGTGAGCCACAACTACTGAGCCCACGTGCCTGGAGCCTGTGCTCCCCAACAAGAGAAACCACCACAATGAGAAGCCCACATACCGCAGCAAAGAGTAGCCCCCACTTGCCGCAACTAGAGGAAGCCCACGCGCAGCAATGAAGACCCAACACAGCCAAAAATAAATTGATTAATTAATTTTAAAAATGCATTTGATACTCCTAACCTACTGAACATCAGCTTAACCTCACCTACTCAGCCTCAGAACACTTACATGAGCCCACAGTTGGGCACAATCATCTAACACGGGAACTTCCCTGGTGGCGTAGTGGTTAAGAACCCGCCTGCCAATGCAGGGGACACAGGTTCGAGCCCTGGTCTGGGAAGATCCCACATTCCGCGGAGCAACTGAGCCCGTGCACCACAACTACTGAGCCTGCGCTCTAGAGCCCGTGCGCCACAACTGCTGAAGCCCGCGCGCCTAGAGCCTGTCCTCCACAAGAGAAGCCACCGTGGTGAGAAGCCCGCGCACCACAACGAAGAGTGGCCCCCGCTCACCGCAACTAGAGAGAGCCCACACGCAGCAACGAAGACCCAAGGCAGCCAAAAAAAAAAAAAAAAATCATCTAACACAGAGCCATCTTATAAAGTGTTGAATATCTCATGTAATTTATTGAATACAGAAAGTGAAAAGTGGAATGGTTGTCTGGGTAAGAATGGTTGTGAGAGTATTGGTTGTTAACCCGCGTGATCACGTGGCTGACTGGGAGCTGCAGTTCACCACCACTGCCCAGCATCATAAGAGAGTAGTGTACTCCACATCGCCAGCCTGGGAAATGACCAGAATTCTTAGTGTGGTTTCTATTGAATGCTTATTGCTTTCACACTATTGCAAAGTTGAAAAATTGTAAGTCAAACCGTCATAAGTTGGGGACCATCTGTAGTTTGCTTTATTAAATGCTCATAATCCATCATAATGACTTTAGAAGACGGAGGCAATACAAAAGCTCTAAATTTAGAGTATATGTTCCTTCAGGTCTTGTAAGTTTATCTGTAAGATACAAATGAAATTTGGAGTTCACCCAAAGAGATAGTTACTCTCTCTTCTTAATTGTTCGTAAATCATTTTCAGTTTGCTACCGTTTAGTAAAACTGTCTTTGGCCACATGGGAGCTGTGGAAAGAGTATATCAATTCAGAAATCTATTGTGCACCCCTTTGTGCAAAGTATTAATTAAACGTTGAGGGGAGAATACAGTGTTAGGTAAACAGTATTTTTCTTAAAGAGTTTATAATCTAATATAGATGACTTTACCCTATAATAGAAGACAGTGTATGACAAGTGCTAAGAAAAAGGATGATGTTAGAGGGACACAGCTGCTGTGCCAGGAAGAGAAGACATTCTCGTGAAGAAGAGACATTTATGCTGGACCTTTCAGATTAGGGAGCATTTTAGTAGGGCAGGGAAAAGTTGTGCGAACACCATGTGCAAAGGCATTGAGGCATGAGTGTTCAGGAAATGCTTGGGGAATATTGAATAGTTGCCATTTAACGTATCTTTTAATTGTCTAGATCTTCTTCCACTGGAATATAAGCTCTGTGAAGGCAGACATTTTTGTCTCTTGTTCCTGACTATATTCACAGACCCAGGTTTTTTGGCATAAAACAGTCATGAATAGTGCTCATTTGTTGAATAAAAGTATAAATGAATATGTGTGGAGTAGGCAAGGAGGGTAGAGTGGAAGATGAAGCTGGAAGGGTAATGAAGGACCTTCAAAATGACATTTTCTAGGAATCGGGGCATTGTTTGGTAGAAGATGGGATACCACCAGCTGATTCTGGCAATAGTATAAAGCCTAAACTGTACGAGGAAGCAAGCGGAGGGGGAGGCCATGCCAGAAGTCATAGCAGTGCATGGAGGTTAGTGTAGAAAGTGGAGAGCTGTTGTTTGTAAAATCTAGTGACGGTTGGTATGGAATGGAAAAGGGTTGGTACAGGAGATGGTGGTGTTGAAGGTAAAAACTTAAGGGCAGAAGCTTAAAGAAGACTTGTTTATGGACTGGTAGTAGGAAACCACAAGGGAAGAAAGATCACAGAGGTGAAAGGAGAGAACCAAGCTAGAATGTCAGAGAGAAGGGAGTTTGACAGGAGATACACGCAAGTATTTCACTTTTTGAGAATCTTATAAGCTCATCTGTAAGTGTTAATGAGTGCAGTACTTCGGTAAAGAAGAAAATTACTTCACATTGTCATGAATTAATGTGAATGTTAAAATTTACTTCATCGAAGAAACAGAGTCTTTTTACCCTTTATAGGATGATAAAGGACCCGATAGGATTTATTAGCCCTAATCATTCCCCTGACTAGCCAAGGGACTTCAGACTAATAATTTAGCTTCTCTGGGTATCTGATTTTTTTTTTCATCTATAAAACAGAAGGTTGAAATATATGTTTTGTAAAAGGGTCTTTCCTTTAAGTGCTAACCTCTAGAGTTCATATTTTATAGCATATTTTATATATTTATAAATATAAAAAGTATATTTATATTTTTATATTTTTTATATTTATAAATATGGAAATGTAGGTATATATTTATATAATACTTTATGTCTTTCAAATTCTGTAACTGCCTCTGTGAATTAGGGGTCAAAATTGAATCTATAAAGGGAGACTTTTAAAATGGTTTTTGGAAAATAAAGATTTTTTTTAAATGCTTGACATTTATACGTGCTGTCAATTTGTTAAGGGACGAGTTATGAAGAAAATTGTGGTGTTTAATCATTGATTCTTAGGTCACCACCAGCAGCACTGATGTCTCTTCTTAGCACTCAAGAAGACTTACTAGAAAATGTTTTGGGGTGTATTCCTGTTGGACAGATAGTTACTATTAAGCCACTGAGTGAAGACTTCTGCTATGTTCTGGGATACCTCCTCACTTGGAAATTAATACTTACTTTCTTCAAAGCTGCTTCATCTCAGGTAAATAAAATGAGACGACTTTTGACAGTTCTGTCCTATATGTATTTCTCTGTTACTGTCCTAAACCCTTTCCTTCCCCTACTTTTGGAAAAAAAGGGGAAATGCCTCACATTTTAATCTAATCTTATCTGGCTAATTTCAGACATTTTGCTAAATTTATTTCTGTCTCTGCTTCCTCATCCTCCCGCAGGTTTTTACACAGACACACGCACATACACACTCAGTTTTTTTGCAAAAGTAATTAATCTCTGGAATGTGCTTGGATCAATTTTTTTTTCTAACTGAATGTAGCCACCAAGTCCTTTTATTGCAGGAAACCAGATTTCTATAATTTAATTTTGTGCTACCACAGTAAGAGTTTCAAAAGAATCGGATATTGCTATTCTTTTTCCTTTGGTCAATTTCTGACTCTTGTGGAGATGTCAATTACTACATCATTGGAAATTTACCTTACTTGAAAATCAGTGTTTAGAGAAAGATCTGTGAAATACTACCTTATATAATTCAAACCATTATCGCTAAATAAAGAAAATATCCTATTGTAATTATTTTGACCAAATTATTTTAGCAGGCACTAGATGTCTCTGTTGTCTCATGTTTAAGAAGGAAGCTGGAGAAATCTACTCCATTTTTAAAAATTCTTTTAGACAGATTCCCACTTTTAAAAAGATTAACACATTGATTGAATCAGTTTAATAAAGTAGGTGGCTTCTTTGACAGGTTAATACAAAAAGACTTAATTATTACATATTTAAAGTGTGACTAAACATCTTGGCATTCATTTCCAATGTGATTTTTTAGAATCCTTAAGTTATAATTTACGTTACCAATAACCCATACCTTGGTATAAATATATAAACATAAGCACTTTTGCATTTGTTTAAGGGGAAAATCAAAAATCACAGAGGCAACACTGATCTAGATGTTCAAATTATTTTCTTTTCAGTCCTACCACTTATGTTTGTGATTTGAGCTAATTTTAATTTGCTGTATGATGTATTTCAAGAGCTCCTTGTTAAGCTTTTAAATTTGTTTCTTAAAATATTATTGGTCTCTAAAAAATTGCAGCAAATTGAAGTTTTTATGTGTAAGAATTTCGTTCTCGTTATCTTATATTCAGAAATTAAGAATCTTGCCACGCCTCATCTTTCCCATTAGGCCAGAGTGGAGGAGGGGAAGGGGGCACAAAGCATTACAGCAACATTTACTGAGCCTAGAAATTGAACTGAGCTGTCAACAGATAAACCAGCATAACCCAGTAAATAACACTAATTAGAGGAATCCTTAAAACAAACTGAAAAATTTTTAAAAACTTTGGTCCTTAATCTGAGTTGTTTTTAACTTTCTTCTTAAAAAAACTAGTGAATCAGATTGCATTAGAAGCAAAGGTGTGTGTGTGTGCACGCACCTGTATGTGTGTTTTTTATAGTTTTGCTGAGATATATTTCACATATCATCAAATTTATTTAAAGTGTACAGCTTGGTGTTTCTAGTATATTCACAGAATTGTGCACCTATCTAAATTTAGAATATTTTCAACATCTTTCCACACACCCCCCCCAAAAAAACCCTTACCTATCTGCAGTCACTTCCCATTTCCTTTCAAACCCCCCAGCCACTGGCAACCACTAATCTATTTTCTGTCTCTATGGATTTGCCTACTGTGGACCTTTCACATATGTGGCCTTTTGTGTCTGGCTTATTTCATATGGCATAATGTTTTCAAAATTCATTCATAGTATAGCATGTATGAGTATGGCATTACTTTTTATGCCTAAATAATATTGCGTTGTATGACTATACCACATTTTGTTTATCCAGTCATCCAGTGGGCATTTAGGTTGTTTCCGCTTTTTGCCTATTGTGAATAAAGCTGCTGTGAACATTTGTGCATAAATTTTTTGTGTGTACAAATATTTCTCATTTCTCTTGCGTTGTATACCTAAGAGTGGGATTGCTGGGTAATAGACATGTGTTTATAAAAGCCCACTGACATATGTATTAAGTTTTTTTAAAAATTCTACTTTGCTTCCAACTTTTTATTTTGAAAAATATTCGGATTTACAGAGAAGGTGGACAGCAGACATCATGATGCTTTACCAAATGTATTTAAACATATGTCTCCTAAGAACAAGGACATGTTTCAACATAAATGTAATATAAATATTACACTCAAATTTAATTTCGATGCAGTAATATTATCTAATTTGTATTTAAATTTTCCCAGTTGTCAGATGTCCTTTATAGTTTTATTTCCTTCTATATTGAGGTTTCAGTCAAGGGTCATGTTTGCATTTGTCTGTCATATTTCTTTAGCTTATAATTCCTCTACTTTTCTTTGGTGTCATTCACCGGATCAGTTATTTTGTAGACTGTCTTCCAATTTGGATTTGTCTGGTAGTTTCCTCAAAATTAGATTCTGGTTGCTTTTCAGCAAGAGTATTTACTGCACAGTGGTGATGTATTCTCAGTGCCTCACCTCAGGAGCACAGAATGTCATGTGTCCTTTTATTGGTGATGTTAAGTTTGGTTACTTGGTAAAGGTAGTGTTCTCCAGATTTCTTCATTGTAAAGGTTCTTTGATCAATTTTTTAAGAATCAATTCCAAATACTATGGCTTGATCTTTGTATTTGACCGTTCATAGTGTTCAGAAAATGGTATATTTGTACTATGAAGAAACATAGTGTAAGAAATAATTTTAAAACAGGTACAAATAGCAAAGAGCTACAAGGTAAATGTGAACAAATGAAAACTACATTATTGAGGAACAAGTCTAAAGCACATGTCTCACATAGATACCTATAGTACACCCAGTGGTGCCAAATTTTCCTGTTTTTAAAAAAGAAACCAGAAAAAAAATCCATATTTTTTGTGAAATTTCCTGATGTATAAAACAACTAATGAGAAGACCCCAAGACATTTTGAAATACTAGTTTGTGCTGTCATAAAGGGATGCTGAAATGTTTGATATAGCATGAGGTCAGCCATAAAAATGGGATTAGTTTTAAGCAGAATTTTGAAAGATTAGAGATTATGGTGCGGAAGGAACGTGTGGAAGATTTGGGAGGAGAGTGAGCAAATCGTCTGTGGGGAATGGCGAATAGGTTTTTCTCAGCTCAGAGACTCCAAGTGGGGGTGAACTTATCAACAGGGAGACAGTTTGAGAAAGATGTTAGAGGCATATGTCTGATGAGGGGATAGTGAAAACTTCTGCTGGTTTATGAGAAGGGGGAGCAGTGCCTTCAAATGACACAACTGGAAAGTAAGACTGTGGCATGTATTTTATAGCACTCTTCCATGTCATTCTCAGTGTTCACATGAATTCATTTTTGTATTGTGTTCTTGTACAGTCTGTTACACTTTAGTTTGTTCATATCTACTGATTGTATTGGTTTAATTGGGTTTCCTAACAAAAATTGTTTACTCTCCACCAGCTTCGAGCTCTGTATTCAATGTACCTTCGAAAAACAAAAAGCTTGAATAAATTGCTCTATCACCTGTTCAGGCTTATGCCAGAAAATCCGACCTTTGCAGAGACAGCTGTTGAGCTCTCCAATAAGGACCCTAAAACATTCTTTACAGAAGAGCTCCAGTTGGGTATTAGAGGTCAGTATGATGTGTGTTTGTGTTCTTTCTTAGAGAATAGGTTCAGATCAGGTTACCCTGAGGGCATGGAGAATAACCCCAGACATGCGTCCTGGCTATGAGAATGTTGAAGTGCCAGATTTTCCATATTTCTCTAAATAGGACATATAATTAGATTTTGTGGATAAGGTTGTTAAGAATTTAATTAATTTTTGAAGCTTACTTTGTTGAGACTATTATCTTTTACTCAGTAAACGAGTATTTGTTACACAATAATGTTTTGTAGGCCTGTAAATAAATAGTCTTCAGCTGGGGAAACAAAGATAAGTAAAATTTATTTTTCACTCCAGGAGCTCACATTTTAGCTGAAGGGATAGACATGCATGCATCTAGCTGTGCCGCAGTGTTATAAGTGATTTCCTGAGAATAGGAATTTTTTAAATGCCTTGGAGATCTGAGGATGGGACTTTGTCTTGTGAGTACTGAGGTGGGATTCTAGAACTTTTGCATAACACATCAGTGAGCTCTGGGGAAAGTAAAGGAGGCCAGACTCTTTTTCATAATTTATAAGAAAAAAGAATCTTTAATTCTTCCTCCTCTTTGAAGTGTGTGTGTTTCACTGTATTTGTGATCTTTCATGTGAAATAAAGAGGGCTATTTCTAGGCAGATTTTTCAGTGTCATTCAGGATTTTCATTCTTTTTACAATTCTAATTGTTCATTTTGAATGTGTGAGAAAAAGCTAATACTCTAGAGTTCTGGTTTCTTTGGTATGTTTGTTTTATGAGCTCTAGCACTAGTGTTAAGGAATTGAAAATGATTTTCTAAGAAAATACTAATATTAGTCTGTTATTCTATGTAAGAAATATATGTTACTAACTAAGAATTTGTTTTTTCCTCAGATACCTCAACTCTTCCATACCATATTCCACACTTGGCTTGTTCAGTCTATCACATGACATTAAAAGACTTGCCCGCCATGGTTAGGCTGTGGTGGAATAGTAGTGAGAAGCGTGTTTTCAGTATTGTAGATAGATTTACAAGCAAGTATGTTAGCAGTGTTCTTTCTTTTCAAGAAATATCTTCTGTGCAAACAAGTACACAGCTATTTAATGGCATGACGGTTAGTATTGTCTTGGATTTTTTCTAGAAAAGTTGTTTCAGTATTGGTTATGTCTGTCGGTTGTAGTGAGTATCGTCACAATTGTAACTCTTGGTTCAGAATTTACAGAAATTGTCCACTTTATTTTCAGATTATTGGATATCAAATCTCAAATTAATGCATAGGTTAAAGTGATGTTATAATTTCATTTACCCCCACCAAATAGTTTTTGAACATTCATTAGTTAATTCAAAATATATATTGGGATACTTACAGATGCCAGGCACTGTGTGCCAGTCACCTGCAAAATGAACAGTTTAGAAGGGTCAGATTCCTGTCCTGTAATAACATACAATCTAATAAAGGGAAAAGAGTGATACTGATAATGTTTTTTTGCATTGGAAACTGGAAAGTGGCACATTAAGAGGAACAGTGCTCTGCGAACAGAGTGGGAAAAGTTCATCTGGCTGAGGGGATTAGGTGAGACTTTATGGAGGAATTTTACTTTGAGGTAGGCAGGATTTTTTTATGGGGAATAGCATTTAATATAGAGAAAACAGTATAGTAAAAGCAAAAAGCTTGAAGATGGGAATGTAATTTCTGTGATGGCCTAAGAAATGATGAATAGCCCAGTATTCATATGGAGTAGGATTCATGAAGGTAAATAGAGAACAAACTGCTTCTATGATGAATTGGGGCCATATTGGGAAAGGCCTCAAGTAACAGTCTAAAATATTTGGGCCTATGTAGCCACTGAAATTTTTCTTTTGTTTTGTTTCCTTTTTTTTTTTTTTTGGCTGTGTCGCGTGGCTTACGGGACCTTAGTTCCCTAACCAGGGATTGAACCCGTGCCCTCAACAGTGAAAGTGTGGAGTCCTAACCACTGGACCACCAGGGAATTCTCTGAAATTTTTCTTTGGGGGCAGTGACACTGTCAGAGTTATAATCTGTGAAATTTCTCTGACTGAAATCTTATAACATGGACTATTGGCATGGAGCTTGGGTTCAAGTGAATAGTTAGGGAGACTTGTAATGTGTGGACATTATGAGGAGGGCCCAGGGAAGGCAGTATCGGTGAGAATAGTCCTTAAAGGGGGAGGGATGTGAGAAATTTTGTGGTGATTTATCCAAACTTGCAACCAGTTAATATCTGGAATGTGGTAGAAGGAGAATTTTAAGATGATGCTACGGTTTTTAGTGTGGAAATAGGAAAGCCAGAGGAATAAATCTTTAAAGGATGATAATTTGTGTTTTATGTTGAGTTTGCAATGCTAGTAAGAAAATCAAGATCAGGTATAAATATTCTGGCAGTTGCTGGTTGGCTCTAAAGCTCAGGAGAATTCTGTGGTAGAGAAAGACTTGAAAAACATCTAAATAGAAGTGATATTTGATACGTTAGCTTTGGAAAAGAAGGAATAATTAATAATAACCCATTCTGTTATTGGTCTATGCAAAAACTATGATGTGACAAGCCTAATATACTAAAACATACTTTTTAATGAGTAGTGCATTTCTTTTTGAAACATCTTTGAATGTCGTAACATCACTATAAAACATTTCAGGTATTTGAACCTATTTATTAAATATCTCATGTCAGATAAGTGAACATGTTTACCCGTGTTTTGTTTGAATGAGGACTGGCTGCTAGCAGTCAACCTGTCAAGATGGTTTTTGAATGAAAGGGAAGAAAAGAAATTTGGCAAAAAAAATTACCTTCCATGTGTTGCAGGTTAAAGCTCGAGCTGCTACTCGAGAAGTCATGGCCACTTATACTATTGAAGATATAGTTATTGAACTTATAATACAGCTGCCTTCAAATTATCCATTGGGTTCAATAACAGTAGAAAGTGGGAAAAGAGTTGGAGTAGCCGTTCAGCAGTGGCGAAACTGGATGCTGCAGCTAAGCACTTACCTCACCCATCAAGTAAGTGTCTGTGTACACATTTGGCTTTCTAAACTAGAGAAAGATTGCTGATTTACTATTTGAAAGGGCAATAAAACAAAATATCTCTTCTGCTTAAGTAGAAATAGATACTGTATTTTGTTGGATAAACAGATACATGCCTAAATGATTTGAACCTGCCAAGCTCGTGGTTTGATTTTTTTTTTTTTGCTGCTTTGGGTCTTCCTTGCTGCATACGAGCTTTCTCTAGTTGCGGTGAGCGGGCGCTATTCTTTGTTGTGGTGCATGGGCTTCTTGTTGCGGAGCACGGGCTCTAGGCGCACGGGCTTCAGTAGTTGCAGCACGTGAGCCCTAGAGTGTGCAGGCTTCCCTAGTTTGTAGCACATGGGCTCAGTATTTGTGGTGCACGGGCTCAGTAGTTGTGGCACATGGGCTTAGCTGCTCCGCGGCATGCGGGATCTTCCCAGACCAGGGATCGAACCCATGTCCCCTGCATTGGCAGGCGGATTCTTAACCACTGCACCACCAGGGAAGTCCCCTGCCAAGCTGTTTTAATTTTTCAGGCTTTACAGCTTTTTTTTCTGGTGTTTGAGAAGAATTGACTCTACTTCATTGACATTGTAGATGATACAGAACAATACATGGTATTAAAGTTTGAGAGGGAATCTTTTTGTGAGACATGGGACAGATGAATGTCTTCTGAGCTACTTTACTTTAACATTTCAACTTTCCTTTTGTGGTTAGAGAAATCCCAGTACTTTCAAAGACCTTTGCCTTTTAAACAAATTGTAAGTCTCTAGTTTTGTTTGCACATTGTGATGTATCTCAGACATTCTACAGTAAAGAAAAATTATTTTAAAACAAGTATATTCACCAATATTGTAGAGCTGGAACAAATCAGCATTTGAGTAGGTGAGATAGTTAATTTCATCATTTTTAGTTAAAAGTTAGGAGAGCTGATCCAAATGATTTAATTATTTAAAAAGTTTCATCAATAAGCTAAGACTATAAAACTTGAAAATTGGGGCAGGAGCCTTTCTTTCAAGTCTGCCTTTAATGTAGAAAAATTATATCTGGTTCCTAAAACCTGGGAGGTCATTTTAAAAACCAGTATTCTTAAAACTTAGAATCGTGAATATAGCCAAGCAGATTCTCTTCTCTCCAAATTATAATACAACTTTAAAATTTGTGAAATTGAATAAAAATAATACTGGTGGTCTTCAGTGTATATTGACTTTACTTATCTATTTTTCTTTTTAACAGAATGGCAGTATTATGGAAGGCTTAGCATTATGGAAAAATAATGTAGACAAACGTTTTGAGGGTGTTGAAGATTGTATGATTTGTTTCTCAGTCATTCACGGTTTCAACTATTCTCTTCCCAAAAAAGCCTGTAGAACATGCAAGAAAAAGTTCCATTCAGCCTGCTTGGTAAGCTAAAGAGAAATTAACTTATTTATATCTTATATATATTCTATATGTATGATATCTAACCTTGGAAAACAGTGGTTGTTAAACTCTTAATTGTGGTTAATGGGAGACATATTACAAATGTTTTTTCAAAATTTGTGAAAGATAATTAGTAATTTACTGAGAGTGGTGGCATCAAAGCCATTTAATAAGTGGATGTTTCTAAAATAGCTCTCGGCACTCAAAAAATAGATGGTCTTGTAAGATCTACACCGTAAAGGAGACTGAAGAAATTGGAACTGAGAGCCATCTGGCATGAGAGATTTTGCTCTTTTTAAACAGCATATTGGAAAGAAAGCCACCCTATGTTCAGTTCCTTCACAGGAGGTCTTCCTTACACATCTTCGTGGTTGCGTGCATGAGCCTAGGTGGAAAGCGTCACAGTGTGGCCTTTGGAAGGAATACTGAGTTGTGTTGATTTTGGAGATGAGCGGAGGGGAGCAAACATTTCAGTATTCTCCCTTGTCTTACTTTATTATTTTAAGGTAACTTGAGATGTGTATGTAAAATGGCAATTTTAAAAGTTTTTAACATTTAAATACACTTTTCTTTTTCAGTACAAATGGTTTACGTCTAGCAACAAATCCACTTGTCCGCTCTGTCGTGAGACCTTTTTCTGAGATTTTTTTCTTTTCCCCATTGGAATTGATCCCTGAAGTAAATCAAGCAAAGGCAGTGGATTTGGATTCATCTTGAAGTGTTGATGTGAGAAGGCCAGTGAGCATTCTTTCAAATAGGACCTTTTCTGGAAAATTATTTTGGTTAATGTAATGATCCTAAAATCAGGTTTACTTACCTTTAGATTGCTTTGTAAATGTTCGGAAACCTTTTCTTTTACATAAGAATATTACATACTGGAGAGAAAATATTTATATTAATAGTTTAATCTCTTTGTACATTTAAAAATAAATAAGGAAAAACCCTAAATTACAGAACTGGAATTTGTGAAAGCGCTGTACAACTGTATTATACTGATAAACCCATTCAGTTTGTTGATCTATGTTCTAGAACAGTCTGAGTGAGGTAAATGAATTGAGAGGGTTGATTTACATTTACAGATATTTTAAGACTTATTTATTAGTTACGACAACAAAGTTAGTATTCTGATATTTGTAGATTATTTTAATGATAAAATGACATTAAGCTGTTAATATAGCTTATCTTAAGCTATTTAAAGCATGCTCTGAAATCCTATATAAAAGAGTATAAACTGAACTTTAAGGTGCCTCCATTTATAAAGGGTTATGAAATTCAGAAAATTAAATTCACAACACTGACCTTTTACTGTAGAAGAAGAATTTCCTTGTACTAGTGAAATTTGAATTGCAGACTTGTCAGTGAATTTATTACTCAGTTGGAATGAGTCTCCAGAGGGTGAGAATTTGAGAGAAACAGGAGTTAGATTATTTTATTCGTGAAGCAGAGTGGTAGTTATTCCTCTATCAAGAGCGAAGAAATAAATGAGTTATTTCTGAAACTTTAAGTGGTGGAAAAAACAAAAAATATAAAAATGTAGTAGGAGGCTTTCAATTTTGTAAGCAAATTTTGCTATTCTTACTGGTCAAAGTTACAGTAAATTAGAGAGTTGCAGGGAGGTAATTTTTTCTAGCCTTCAGAAGTACAAGTTAAGAATTTTAATACTAAGTAAAATTCAGTTTAACAGGCTGAAATGGGGTAGGTGCAAACCTGCCTTTTGCCACAGCACTATTGCCCTTAAAAATCGTGCCCAAAATATAAAACTGTGGAAGTTTGGAACTTGGAATAATTTTATTGCAGTCTTCCATCACATGGGAAATATTAGCATCTTTAATAGCAAGGTTACTTGAAGGATCAGCTGATCATCTCTGTTGCAAATGTTTAATTGGCAAAAAGCAACTCATGTTAAATAAAATTACTGCTTACCATCAACTGGGTAAAATGGTTATTATTGAAATAGTATGAATGTGGTCAGAGTATTGTAGTGGAGAGTGAAGTATTTATTACGTGTGAGTTAAAGATCTCGAGTTGTATTTGTAGATGCAGTGTCCGGCCCAGTTTTGTCTGTCTCCTAAATTTTTCTCTGTAGTATTTATTATCTTATAGTCTTGAGGCTCAAGGAGTCAGTAAGTGAAGTACAGATAGCAAAATGCTACTACCTCTTCTTAACCCCTTTCTTAAAATATTCTCTCTTTTCTGTGTCTCTCTCTGACATAGTAGAACCAAAGGATTGTGTTACTCCTCTGTGAAAATTACACACTTTTCCTTTAAAAATTGTTTTATAATAAGACTTTGTTTATAACTTTTCCAGTATTGGTACATCTTGATTTCTGACCCAAACCCCAAGTAGAAAAGAAAAGGGAATACTGGAGCATTGTTTTTCCACATTATTGTTTAGGGCATCAGGTTCTTGGTGAAACACTATAATTAAGTGGGATACCTACTCTTCATACTTAGGACTCTTAGCACATTTCTTAGAGACTTGTAAATATAAATGTAAAGCTTGTTATTGTTTATATGCTAAAGAAAAAGCTTTCCAAAATAAAACTGAAATTCAGAATATCACATTAATTAAAGTTTATTTATATAGCTTTGATAACTCGAGAGCATCCCTTAAAATTCTAGCATAAGGACATTTTAAAATTGCATGAGATTCAAAGCCCATTAGGAAAATTATTAATTTAAAACCCTAATGTAAATTGCAAATTTTAGAATTTATTTTTAACTCATATTTATCACATGCTGTAATGTATGTACATAAGTTCTGTGGCTTAAAATAATTAATGTTATTACTTGACAAGTTTTTGTGGTGTGAATACTTCATGTTATTATTTGATTGTTATACCATATGTGCCCATTAAAATTCTTTTTAATTGCAAAATATTTCAAATATACATAATAATAATAATATAAATGCCCTTGTACTCTTCATAAACTATTTTGCCATATATGCTTCTGATTTTTAAAGAAATAAAATGTTACTCTTTTGTACTCTTCCCTGAGGCCATCTCCTCCTTCCCTCCATAGAGCTAACCCACTATTCTGAAGTTGGTGTGACTCCTTTCTACTTAAGATTTTATATTTTACCATGTGTTTGCATCCATAAATAATATATAGCAGCTTTTTAAAAGTTTATGATAGCCTATCACAAGTGCTCTTTTGTAATTTGCTTTCTCATTCAACATAACTGCTGTTTAGTATCATTATATCAGTTTGCTTACCATTTCCCTCACTAATGGTCATGTCAATTGTTATTTTTTGCCATTTTGAACCGTGCTGCAAGTGTACATTCTTGATAATATTTTCTCATGCAAATGAAATGTGCTAGATATTCTGGACATATGCACCCACATGGTATTTCAGGTGGTAGATACTCTGATTTTAGATGTATGCTCTGTGACTTTAGATGTTGTCAAGTTGCTGTCCAAAGTGATGTGCAAGTTTGCACTCCCAGTGGTAGTGTAAGAGAATTCTGGTTTTCCTAAGTCATCACTAAAACGCTTAGTCTCACCACTTATGAAGTTTTCCAGTTAGAGCTGTGAGATAGTAGCTGTTTGTTTTAATTTGTATTTCCCTGGCTACCATGAATCTTAGCTTTATTCCATATATTTATTGGTCATTATTTTGTGAATATATTATCTATGTGCCTATTTTTCTCATGGATTTTATATATTATTATTTTGATCCTAATGCTGTATCTCTTACAGGGATACTTCGAGTAGGTGGCTTGACTGTAACATGGTCTGTAGCTGTCTTTAATTATACAGAATTTTTCGGTTAAATTGATCATTCTTTTCCTTTATGTTTGAGCCTTTTCTGTGTTAGGTTTAAAAAATTGGTTCCTTCCCTGAGGCTTAAAAAAAAATTCTTTTATATATATTTTGTTCTAAAAGTTATGAATTTCAAAATATACCGAATTCACCTGAAACTAAATTTTGTGACTGTTGTAAGGTAGAAGTCCTGCCCCATATTGATAGCCAGTTTTCATAATATTATTTATTAAATAGTCCACCCATTGCCCATTGACTCTGTAGTGCCTCCTCTCTTATATTACTGAATCTTGTATGTATATTGGTTTCTGGCCTCTGTATTCTATTGCATTGGTCTATTTATCTGTGTTAATTCTACACACATTTTTTTTTCTTTAAAAAACATCTTTATAATTAATCTTGAAGAGTAGGCGAGTAGTCTTCTACTCTTGCTCTCCTTTAAGACTTTTCTTGGATAGTCATATCCTCTGCATCCAAGAACTCCCTTTCCCTCTGCTTGTTTACTATCATGGCCAATTTGTCCTTACTATAATGAGTTGTCTTATGGAAGAATTTGGCAGGTGTCCATCCTAGGTTTTATCTGGTGGGACCAGAAGGCTCTTTGGGCTTTGCCAGATTTTATACTTTAGGTTTTACAGTCCAGTTATTCTGTTTGGTTTTCAAAATTAGAGGCAAAAATTTTGTGTATTTATGGTGGAATCCTTGAACCTCTCCATGAATTTTTCTTTCTGTTTTGTAAAAGTTCCTTGCAAAAGGACTTTGGGCTAAGCAGAGTGTTTGGCGTGCGGGTCAGCTATTTCCAATTAAAGTCTTTTTTTTTTTTTTTTTTTAACCTGTGGTTTTCTTTTTAAGGACAGCAACTTCTTTGTGTAGCACCAAGGCATCAAATAATTTGTATATTTGTTGTCCAGATTTTATAGGGGTGCCTGAGGAGGTTAAGAAACTTCAGTTTCCATGGCATTCCAAATTGATGTGCTATTTCAAAAATACTGGCTACAGTATATCAATTTACTCTTTTATTTTTAGTAATGTGATGTACCCTATAGAAGACCATAAGTTGGACCACTTGAGCCTATCTGGTTAAGTCCTGGATACTATTGTATAGCCAGATAACATTCATTCTTTAAGATAAGACCCATTAACAATCGACATCTGTAGGAACTTAGTTGTAGAGTATTCAAAATGTCTGTTCTGGGCATGGACTTCTTGAACTGCAGAATCATAATCATGGGAATCTCTTTTATCAGCTAAAGTTAAGAGAGTTTCTGGATTTGAGAGGGCATACAGTTCTGGTGTACAGTTGATAAAATGAGAAGGAGAAAGTGAAAATATACATTATATAGTATCATCAGATTTACTTTTGCATATTGATCTTTTACCCTGCAACTTTTCTGAATTTGTTTACTAGTTCTAATAGTGTGTGTGTATTCCTTAGAATTTTCTATATATAAGATCTTGTCGTTGGCCATAGAGACAGTTTTATTTCTTTTCCATTCTGGATGCCTTTTATGAGGCATCTGGCTAGGAACTCCAGTGTTGAATAGAAGTGGTGAGAGCAGATATCTTTTTTTTTTTTTTAAACTTTGGGTTTATTTATTTATTTATTTTTATGGCTGTGTTGGGTCTTCGTTTCTGTGTGAGGGCTTTCTCTAGTTGCAGCAAGTGGAGGCCATTCTTCATCGCAGTGCGCGGGCCTCTCATTATCGTGGCCTCTCTTGTTGCAGAGCACAGGCTCCAGACGCGCAGGCTCAGTAATTGTGGCTCACGGGCCCAGTTGCTCCGCGGCATGTGGGATCTTCCCAGACCAGGGCTCGAACCCGTATCCTCTGCATTGGCAGGCAGATTCTCAACCACTGCGCCACCAGGGAAGCCCAGATATCTTTTTTTTGTTCCTGATCTTAGGGGGTAAGCTTTCAGTCTTTCAGCATTGTGATGTTAGCTGTTGTTGATACAGTCAGATTTAAAGGTGAACTAAGTACAAATTCTGAAGGTACTTCAACTAATTAGTCTAGGCTGCAGTTTCTCAATGCAAGAGAAAATAAGCTGTTGGATCAAAGGATAGGCTGTAAGAGGCAACGAATTGTTGATGTGTGTGATGCTGTTGAAAAACCATTAGAGCAGAGTTTCTCAGCCTCACTACTGTTGGCATTTTGAGCTGCAAAATTCTTTGTTTTGGGGCCTGTCCTGTGCATTGTAGGAAGTTTAGCAGCATCCCTGGCCTCTGCTTACTAGATGCCAGTGCAGTATCCCAGTTATGAGAACCAAAAATGTCCGAACATTGCTAAGTGTCACCTAGGTGATAAAATTGTCCCCAGTTGACAACAGTTACCTTAGAGCATGGACTAATCAGGCACCATTCAGTAGAAATATAGTGTGAGCCACATATGGTATCTTAAGTTTTGCTAGTAGCCAAAAATGTAAGAATAGGTGAAATTTTAATAACACAATTTGTTTAACTTGGTATCCAAAATACTATTTCAACATATAATCAATTAAAAAATTTAGATATTTTACATTCTTTTTTCATATTAAGTTTTTGAAATCCAGTGTATTTTAAATTTTTAGCATTTCAATTTAGATAGGAAATTTTCATCAGGAATACGTTATCTGTATTTAGATGTCAGGAAATTTACTGTTAAAAAAGTAAATTCATATACCCAAGTTTTTTCCAAACACACTTAACAGTTTTCCAATAACTGGATCTATTTTGAAATTTTAATTAATAAAAAATAAAAATTAGAAATTTAGTTCCTTAGTCACAGTTGCCACATTTCAAGTGATCATTAGCCACATGTGGCTAGTGGCTATTGTATTGGACAGTGCAGGCCTAACCTTACATGTACATACAAAAATAAAGGTTCTTGATAATCTAGGAAGAATCACTCTGGACTCAAACTCAGCTACACACACTTTTACCTATGTCTTGAGAGTCTTTTGCCTGTAAAATTCTGGGATCATAGCTTATCCTTTGGTTAATTTTTGAATCACAATATAGTGTAGTCATATGTCAAAATCAGCTATACTTTGGTCACATGTAGCGTTTTCCAGAATTTTAAAAAATAATTCTGCAGTAAATTTTAACTGACAGTTCCGTTTATTCAATGGTTGTACCATGAGGAAAGTACTATATTCTGATAATGGTCCTGAAATAATAGTTATAGATTGTTGGACATTTCCATTATTTGAGTGGTTTTCGTACTCTGAGGGGTCTGATGTACTATGGTAATAGAATTATTAGTAGGTAAAGTTAGTAGTAGGTAAGTTACCAATATCAGTATATTGTTGTCCGTCTGTATTTATAGATCTTCCTCCCTAGGGGTCTAGAAGAAGTTCGGGAAATTGTTAAGTGCTAGTGTTTCCTGGAGTAACATTACTAGAGAGGTAGTAACGAAATAACAAAAATTCAAAACTATGAACAAATAGGCTTGTCTTTTTTTTTTTTTTTTGAAAATGAAAAAAAAGAAAAAAAAAGGACAAGCCTGTCTGCCTTTACATTAGCTCTTGAGGATACTCCAGAATATTGTTTGAAATTTTTTCTGGGTTTGTTTTTGGAGACTGCTACTTATTCATCTTTTTTGTTTGTTCATAGTTTTGAATTTTTGTTGTTGCTGTTGAGTTGTTAAGACTTTCCCTAAGGGAAAGGCATCTGAAATGGCCTTGGTAGTGCATTTCCTGTTTGCTTACCCTTTCAAGGTCATTTCTTGAATTATGAAGAGCTGAGTTATTTAAACCATCTCCTAATTTTCTGTGGTTTTTTGTTGTCATTGTTTTTGCTGCTTTTAAGCTTTTTGCCCTCATCTGAGGGGCTGACAATTAAGTGAACCGGTTGTTACAAACCTGGTAGTCCAGGACAATAAATATCAAACTAAATTCTGAATTCTGCATAAATTTGTCTTCCTAAGGTTAAGAAAATTCTTGATGAAAGCTCTCAACTTGACTCCAGATCAAGGTTCAAATATCAGTTTGTTTAGATCTGCATTCTGGTCTAATAGTTTTGAAGGAATATATATAATGTAAATGATCTGTGTTAAGAAAAACTTTGAGGAAACGATTACTTGTTTTGGAGGTAAAAGAAGGTGCAGGAGGATAGAAGGGGTTTTAGTGGATGGTAAAGCTACAGCTGGGTAGAGAGAAAGGTGCAAGCAGGGTGGGTTTAGTAGGTTTGAATGGGAACGAACTGGTATTTCTGTCACTGAGGCTTTCTAAGAGTCATTGTTTCATTTTGAGGCCACAGCATACCAGTCAAAAGTTGACTGTTGAATGCTTTAGGCTTTTTTCCCCCTAATTTTTCTAGAGCTCCTTTGAAATGTATTAATTTTGATATATCAGAAGTTCCCTGTAATGGCTATTGTAATTCTAAGACATTTTTAGCAAAAAATTTGCCTTTATCAAGTTAAGCACAAGAGTTAGGATTATATTGAAAATTGTGCCAGCAGGAGGTTGTGCCTTTGACACAGACAAATCAGTGACAAACAAGAAAAAGGCACTACGTTAGTCGAGTGTGTTTGTTAACGATAGATGAGGTTCTTCAACGAAGCAGAGGATAGGAAGAAGCCAAAGTGATCAGTGACCCCAACAACTGATCCTGAAATATGGACTAAACAAAGTGAACTTCTTTCACAAATTGCCAGATCTTGGGGAGAACTCTTAAGAGGATCTCATAGGGGACCCAAAGCAAAGTTTAACCCATCATTTTAACAGCCAGTTTTCATCAGTCTAATGAATCATTAGTCTTCAGGGCCAACTTGTGTTGATTTGGAGGCTTAGCTTATGCCTCCATCTGTTCCCTATGAAGCACTTCCTTATATGTTCAACAGGCGCAAGACAGTAAGGGACAAAATATGAAAACATAAGACAAGAATTTGTATAAATAGATGAACAAGAAAGTGAAAGCAAACCAAGCAGTGGGTCTGATTATCATAAAGACAGAACTAAGTAACCTTATATGAAGATCTATTTGTTTAGAACTCTTAGATAAAATAAATTCAGCAAGTAGAGCTCAATGAGCCCTAGTCAAAGTTCAGATTGTTTTTGAGAAACTCACCTGGCAACAGATGTGAGGACTATTGGAGTTTGGGACTCAAGAGGCCGCTTATCTTTCCTGCTGGTCCAGGGGTCCATTGGGATACTGTCAAGTGAGGTATTATAAATAATCTTGATGTGAGAATTGTCCAAGGAAGAGATCAAGATTACCACTTGATATCTGAAACAAAGCCTGTATTACTTAAGAAAGGGAGAGTTATGCTGGTTTGGCCTGTCATTTTGAGTAAATCCAATTTGCTAATTTTACGTAAGGTTTTTGACTCGGGTATTGTTCTGGTGTTGTGTTGGTTACAGAGGTGGAGTGGGTTGACATCACTCTTACAGTCATGGTTATTCTGGCAAGACCTGTTGGCCAGCTGGCTTGCAGAAGATTTAGTGATAAGTTTATTGTTGACTGGTTGACCTTCAAAAGTGTGAGACTGTCGCTGAATGATTGGCTTGCAGAGGCAAGGTTACTGAATCAAGTTATTGTTGATTACATAGATTTTGAATTGGTTCTAATTTACTTGTTACTGGCTGTAGAACAGTCAGTCTGTTATCAAGACTGGAGAGAGAGGCTTTTTTATTCTTAACTGGTTTGTTGGTTGTATAGTTTTTGCTGGATTTAGGTTTTTTTTTTAATTAAGTGAAATCCACATAACATAAAATTAACCATTTTATTTTAGTTTTTTAAAGTTTATTTTTAATTTTTGGCTGCGACATGCGGCTTGTGGGATCTTAGTGCCCCAACCAGGGTTTGAACCCAGGCCCTCAGCAGTGAGAGCGTGGCGTTCTAACCACTGGACTGCCAAGGAATTCCCAAAATTAACCATTTTTAAGTGGACAGTGGGAATTCCCTGGTGGTCCAGTGGTTAGGATGCAGCACTTTCACTGCTGTGGGCCTGGGTTCGATCCCTAGTCAGGGAACTAAGATCCTGCAGGCCTTGGGGCATGGCCAAAATATAAAAAAATAAAATAAAGTGGACAGTTTAGTAGCATTTAGTACATTAAACAGTTACTTCCCAACCTCCCACCCTACCCCTAGTAACCACCAACCTGCTTTCTGTCTCTATGGATTTACCTTTTCTGGACATTTCATATAAATGGAATTGAATAACATGTGACCTTTTATGCCTGTTTTCTTTCACTTAGCATGTTTTTGAGGTTCCTCCACGTTGTAGCATGTATCAGTACTTCATTCCTTTTTTATGGCTGAATAACATTCCATAGCATGTATATACCACAACTGGCTTGTTATTCTTTTGTTGATAGACGTTTGGGTTGTTTTCACTTTTTCACTATTGTGAATAGTGCTTCTTTGGACGTTCGTGTACAATTATTTTTATGAGTACCTGTCTTCAATTATTTTGGGTATATACATAGGAGTAGAATTGCCGGTGATTCTGTGTTTAACTTTCTAAGGAAACACCAAACTGTTTTCCACAGCAGCTGCCACATTTTACATTCCCACTCAGCCAGGTATGAGGGTTCCAGTTTCTTTACAGTCTCTCCCACACTTGTTATTTTGCATTTTTAAAAATTATATATAGCCATCCTAGTGGATATGTAATACTATTTCATTGTGGTTTTGATTTGAATTTCTCTAATGACTAATGATGTTGAGCATCTGTCTATTCATATACTTGTTGATTGTATATCTTCTTTGGAGAAATATCTATTCAAATCCTTTCCTCATTTTTAAATCGGGGTAAAGTTTTGTTGCTGTTGCTGTTGCTGTTGAGTTGTTAAGACTTTTTAATATATTCTGGATACGAGACCAAGATCTAGCTTAGAAGGATGTTAATATTCTTTAATTTTGGGAGAAGTCCTTGAGAATTCAGTATTGATTAGGTTTGGCTCTGAGTGACAAAAAATTCAAAGTAAATATGGTTTACACAGGAAAGAAATTGATCTCTTTTGTAAATGAAGTCTAGATATAAGCAGTTCGGGGACCTAGGTTTCTCATGTATGTATATGGACCTTGGCTTCTTATGTCTGTATATGGACCTAGGATTCTTATGTTGTTGCTCCACTATTCTCAATGTGTGACCCCACTTCATGGTCCAAGGTGACTGCCCGAGCACCAGCCATCTTGGGTACTTTACATTCAGCACAAAGGAAGAAAGATGAAGAGGAGCGAGCGTGCAGCCTTGCCTTAGGGACTTCCCTCATAAGTCACACACAGCACTTTTATTTATTTCTCATTGGAAAGAATTTGTTCTTGTGTTCACCACTAGCTGCAAGAGAAGCTGGAAAATATAATCTTTATTCCAAGCAGCCGCATATCCAGCTAAAAATCAAGAGTTCTATTGTTGAGGAAGATGGGGAGAACAGATATGGGAGGACAACAGATATGGGAGGGCAAGTGTCTCTTGCAGCTCCTCTGGTATTTGTGTAAGCACTGTTGTTGCATATGCCATTAAAATGTACAGTCTTTTCTATCCAGTTTAACAGTCTTTGTTTTTTAATTGTAACATTTAGCTCATTTACGTAATACAGTTGTGGATACATTTTATAATTAGTTTTCTGGTTGTCTCATCTCCTGTTCCTTTGTCTCTCTTTTTCTGCCTTTTGGATTAATGAATACTTATTATTTTCATGTCCTCCTATTGTCCTATTTTACATTATAAATAAAATTCATATTAGCTTATTATTTAAGGTTATCCTAGAGATTATAACCTTCATACTTGACTTAACAACATCTCATATATTAATGCCTTTACCACTTCCTGGACAATTCAAGGACCTTTAGATGACTTCAGTACTATTGTTTTCTATACTGCTATTTTCAAGTATTTTATTTTTCTTTATATTTTAAAACTCATAACGGGAATTCCCTGGTGGTCCAGTGGTTAGGACTTGGTGCTTTTACTGCCATGGCCCAGGTTTGATCCCTGGTTGGGAAACTAAGATCCTGCAAACCGCATGGCACAGCCAAAAAAAAAAACATAAGACGTTATTGTTTTTTAAGTCTGTATATTAATTTATATGTGTCATAATTACTATTTGTATTGCTTTTCACTCTTCTCTGCATCTTTGGCAGTTCTTTTCTTTCATCACCTTGACAGTATCATTCATTTGTCTTTTGGAGTTCCATTGTTTCTGTTGCAAAAAATCTGTAAGTGCTATTATTCGTTTTAAAGAAATGTGTCCCTTGCCCCACCCTACCCCCAGCTGCTTTTAAGATTTTTCTCATTGTTTTGTTTATGGTGTCAGATCTTTTCTGCTAGGAGTTGTAAAACTACTTGAATCTGTGATTTGATTTTTTTAGTCATTTTGGGACAATTCTTAGGCATGAATTCTTCAAATATCGTGTTTGCTCTATTCTTCTTTCCACTCCTACTTAATTAGGACTTTCACAGTGAACCATATGTGTCTTAGATTCTCTTCTGTTTTGTTATTGTTTTATTCTTTTTCTTTTCATGTTCAGCCTAGATTTTTTTCTATTGACCTATCTTCTAATTCACCAGTCTTCTCTTCAGCTGTGTCTAATCTGCTGTTTAACTCATCTACTGAGTTCTTAATTTCAGTTACATTATTTTTCATTTCTATAATATCTATTTAATTCTTTTTTAATTGATTTGAACACTGCTAAAATTCTTCATCCTGTGTATTTTCTTGAACATATTACAGTTACTTAGAAGTTATTTGGAAGCCCATGTTTGATAATTCTTAATGCCAGTTTCTCTTTTTCTCTTGATTTTCAATCATTTGTTGTTGCCTCCTGGTATGGTAGGTAACTTTTGCCTGAATGCCTGACATTGTACATGAAAAATTATTGAGATGGTGATATTAACTCTTGATGATGTTATCTTTCACAAAGGATTTACTTTTTTGCTTCTAGCAGGCAGTTTGTATAAGAACAGATCAGTATAAGAATTAGCTGGTTCAAAGCTGATCTTTGACCCTTTTTTTTTTAATTTTATTTTTTCTTTGGCTGCGTTGGGTCTTCATTGCTGCACGTGGGCTTTCTCTAGTTGCAGTGAGCGGGGCTACTCTTCCTTGCGGTGCGCGGGCCTCTCATTGCGGTGGCTTCTCATTGCGGAACATGGGCTCTAGGCACGTGGGCTTCAGTAGTTGCAGCACGCGAGCTCAGTAGTTGCAGTGCACGGGCTTCAGTAGTTGTGGTGCGAGGGCTCAGTAGTTGTGGCTTGTGGGCTCTAGAGTACAGGCTTAGTAGTTGTGGCGCATGGGCTTAGTTGCTCTGCGGCATGTAGGATCTTCCTGGACCAGGGATCGAACCTGTGTCCCCTGCATTGGCAGGCGGATTCTCAACCACTGCACCACCAGGGAAGTCTGATCTTCAGTCCTTTTGAGGGTTGGTATATTTACATTTCATCTAGCGCTCTTTTACCTTGGCTGATCCTGAACTCCAATTTTTATATCCCCACTCCTCTAAGAATGCCTTAAACTCTACTTACCTTTTCAACCTCTGGGCTACCACTTTCTGCTCAGCTTTTCCCACCTTTAGCTTTTCAGCCTTAGGCCCCTGCTTATGAATAGGCAGTTGCCTTAAGGGGAAAACAAATGCTAAATATCAGTCTCACTTCCATACTTCCCTACTGCACATGATCTGGATTCTTCAGGTCCTTACTGCCTTGGTGGCCCTGGTCTTTTCAAGCGGACCACAGAGTTCTCCATCTTTATATCTGTATCTATATCTAATGTTTGGCTAGGGTAGTTGGCCTGATAAAAGTTGGTCTACTATAGCCAAAAGCAGAAGTCCCCATAATCTGTTCCATGACAAAAACTCCTACTAGAGGAAAGCAGGTACCTAGATTATTCCTAGAATATCAATTCCATTCATTTTCTCCTCTCTCTTCTTTTAAAAACTTTATAGCCTTCATAGCAATACTCTATACATATGCAATATTTTGGTATCTCTGCTTGAGCACACTCTGGAACCCTTTACCCCTCTATGTCATGTCTCAGTCTATGTAGAGCTTTTATATACTTTCACCAACTCATGCTTGGATGGAGAGAGGCCGTGATGTAGAAGCACTGGCAAAGCCAGCTGCAGATTACACTTTCCGTTTTTATTTGATCTCAAACTAGAATCCTGTCTGTCTTGGTTCAGGAACTTTCACTGTGTGTTTTAGTTTGCATTTAACTTAGTCTTTTCGCCTGGTGTAGACTGTATATCGATTTTAGTTCACAAAAGTGACTCACCCTAAGAGGCTGTATATATTCAGTTTGTTGCAGGGAAGAACATAGATATGCCAAGTCAATCCTTGAGTTAAACCTTTTTTTTTTTTTTTTTTCCTCCCAAATGCTCACCAGTGTGAAAAGGCTTCCTGAATGATGGGTGCCTTTCACTGTCCACCTCCTCCAACTCTCCTTCAGATAAATTTATCAATATAACTTGGGACAATATGCAGAAGTGGCTGCACTTTAATTCATAAGCAGAGACCCTCATTGATACTACATTTACTCCTAAATCCAAGACACAGCAATTACCCTTATTTTACCTAAAACAGAATTTAGCAAATAGAACACACCAAGACTTTTCAAGAGGTACTTGTTGTACGTGGAGAATTTTAAGTGAATCTATTTTCATTTTCTCAACTCCCATGTACTCTCCAAAAATTGATCTTCCTGTTAATATACCTGTCTCAGACTGATTCTCTTTCCTACCATCTCTTGCACATTTGTCCTTCTGTTTACAGAATTATGAAATAATTCTCACCCATCTATCTCTAATTTTACAGTGGCCAAGGTAGGGAAAACAAAAAAACCCTGGGAGCCTAGAGAGGTGATTTGAAATACGCGGAGAAAGATGTTTGTAAGGGCTAACAAATCCTTTTTTGCAACTCAGTGGTTTTCAGTTGCTTACTTTTGATAAAATAAAAGCCTAATAGAGGGACTTCCCTGGAGGTCCAGTGGTTTGGACTCCGCACTTCCACAGCTGGGAGCATGGGTTTGACCCCTGGTTGGGGAACTAATATCCTGCATGCCGCCCAATAGAGCTGTCAGTCAATATATCATTAGAAATTATTTCATGTTTAGCATATTACTCAGAAAAATTTAATGAATGCAATGACATTGAGTAACAAAGATTGAGTTACTATAAAACTCCATTTTCATCTACTTATTCACCTGAAGAGTTTTCTCAGTAATTTTATTTATAAATAGGAAAAATAGGAATAGAATTTATGTCAACTGCTATCTTATTTTAGTTATATATTTATAAGTAATTATAGTAATATATAGTTATAAGGAATATATATATATCTGTGGAGCTATGAACTAAAAATAATAAAACTACAAACTAGTGTCAACTCTAATAAGAGATGAATTTCCAGTAAGATTTAAAATATTTTATGCTTAATTACCTATAAAATTTCTAATGTTTATGATTTGTGTTCTAATAGTTATTTAATAACAATCTAGAAAAATATTTTTAATACCTACAGTTTAGTCACAGGAAATCAATATTTAAATTTTTAAGTTTATATTCATATTTTTACTATACAGCAGTATTATAGGGGGATAAAGAAAATATTTTAAGCACTCCAAATATACTATAATTCTGTAAGGGAAATGGAGTAAAAATACAGATCCAATGAATGATGTCAAATGTCCAACTGTTAAAGAGTTTTCTTGTATTATTTTATTGATGATGGGAATCAAATTGCTATAGCATTTAGATTCTATTAGGTATATTTAAGAGAATGATATAACAGTTTCTATTTTTAAAAATATAAGTGTTTATAGCATGCCCCTGGAAATTATCTTATTTATACTTATTTAAACTTACGATGATAAACTTTAGTTATCAATTTTAAAATATGTGAAGTGGTACATACTTTCGCAAAATTTGTTTGGGAAATTCTGTTCTGGCAGATGGTAAGCGAAAGGTTGGCAGCAGGTTCCCATACGAGTTAAACAGACCTACACAGACAGCTCTTTATTGATAGTTTTAGAGACATTTAAAAATGTTTCTTAATTTTAGATTTGGTGCTAGAGAGTTTATCAGGAATAGCATGTCACACTATCTTCCAGGTGAGCCAGTCAAGTCATGGTGCTAGAAATGTAGAAGAAACTGCTGTACTGCTTGGGTCAGATCTTTCAAGGGCTGTATTGATAGGATTCTAGCCATTGCCTGAAGAAAGAGAGAAATCAAACAGAACTCTATGTAGTCAAAGCCTAATTCTTACATAATAACAGAACTGACAGCTCTTACAAAGTGAAAAGTTTACAATTTCTTTTTTTAAAAAAATACATATTTATTAATTTATGTTAAATAACAATAGCAAATCCATCACCTGTTAATATAGAACTGGCATATTTTTATGACAAATAATTATATTTTCCAAAATAAAATGTTTAGTGAGAGAGCAACATAGTTTTACAATTTTTGCAAATTTCTTTAATGTCTGACTTGTTAGAAGGCAGCTGGATTCTCATGTCTGCTTCTGCTTTCAGTTGGCTGCCATCTGTTGTTTTGGTTGAAGTACATTAAAAAAAAAAAAAAAAAAAAAACTAGCCCCACACAGATATGTAAAGGTTACATTTTCTATCAGCAAAAGAATATACATTTTGACATGTCTTACTAGAAGTGAGTTTTTAGTTGTCACAAGATTACAATTAAATAGTTACATTTTTTGGAAAGCACTTTCCTTAATTTAACACCCTTTCATGCCTGTGTAACTCAAGCTTTGTCATAATCTGCTTGACAGTAGTTCTGAGAACAGTCCTATAGAATTTCACATCTTGTTTCCTCATCTGAAGTCCTGAATGGATGGTGAGTTTAAGCAGATACTTTTCTACATTTAAGTAAATGACAAGGTTTTCCTTTTTCCTTCTCTTTATCCTCGTGGTGATTACCTAAATAGATTTTCTAATCTTGAACCATCCTTGCATTCTTAGTATAAACCCTACTTGGTCATGATCAATACTATTATTACTAATAATATATTTGTGGATTTTAAAGATATTTTTTCAAAGTCTGCTTCTTTGTTCACAAACCACCCTATGATAATCTTTATTGTACTGTATGTATATTCATAAGTGATATTAACCTATAATTTTCTTTCTTATATTGTTTCTGTTTGGTTTTGGTATCAATGATATACTAGTATATCAATGATATAATAGCTCATATTTTAAAAAATGAGTTAGGGTTCTTGAGTGTTTGATAAAACTCACTTGTAAAATCACCTGGGCCTGGTGCTTTTGTTTTGTGGAGTGGAGTGGGCAGATACTCAACTAACTTTCTTTAATGGTCATAGATTCTTTAAGATGTTCTATTTTTTCACAAGTTAGTAAGTTTTATTTTATTAGGAAATTATTCATTTCATCTGTTTTTAAATGGATTGGTATAAAGCTATTCATGGTATTTTCTTATGATTTTTAGTATTTATACAATGTATGATTTTTCATCCCTAATATTATTGATTTGTGCCTTATTTCTCTTTTTTCTTGATCAACCTAACTAAAGATATATCTAAGTAATCTTTTCAGAGAACAGGTCTTTGTTTTGTTTGACCACTCAGATTCTTTTATGTTTCATTAATTTTTTTCTGTTATTTCATTATACTTGTAATAGTTTATTCTTTTTGTAACTTCTTGAGCTATTCATTGATCTTCTATAGTTTTTGTTTTCTAATAGATGTATTTGAGAGATATATTTCTCTCTTTATATTACTTGAACCCTTTTCCAGAAGTATTGATATGTGGTACTTTTTCATTTCATAATTTTCAATATGACTGTTAATTTGACTCAGTTATCTAAAAGTGAGGATTTAAAATTTTTTTTTGTTGTTTAAAAAATATATGAAGCAATTTGGCCTTCATTTTTATTTTCACTTTTTGAAATAAATTTCTACATATACTTCATTGTGGTTATTATTTCTACTTTGTTGTGGTTACTGTTTTTCCCTTTGCATACTCTAATCCTTAGAAGTGAATCAGTAAGACCAGCTCACACTCAAGGGGTTAAAAAGTAGACTCCACGTTTTGAAGGGAGGAGTGTCAAAGAATTTGTGGACATACTTTAAAATCCCCACAGTGGAGCTAATGCACATACAGATTTTGCTGGAGCACAATGTTGTACTAAAAACAAAGTTCTTTCTAATTTATGAAAGCTATGAAGCAGAAGTGAATTTGAAATTGGTTGCAGTGACTGTATTATTTATGATAACATCTCAAGTGTGATATTCTACCAAATAGCCCTGTAGTTAATTTACACACACACACACTTTACACTAACTGAACTATTAAACATTTAAGCTAATATTAAAACAAAAAATTTTTAAAAATTAATTTTAAAAGTATGATATTTACCATACACTGTGGGAGTCATCCGCCTACTTCAAAAATGTATAATTATTTTAAAGTGACTGCTCATAGACAATTGTTTTATTACATGTTACTGCAAAAAGTGCATTTATATATCATTCTGTGAAGCATGACTTTCCATTTAAATTAAGTGATTATTCTCAAGTAATTTCATTATTTTCTGTTCTCATTTTTATTTCACACATGAAAAGCAAAGCTATCATTGTTGATGTTTCATTAGCAGAACTTTGCAGTTAAATAATGTCAATATCATCAGATATGTCAAAAGAAATCAGTTAAGTCAATGCCAAAATTGGTCCAAAAATTTTAAAATTCAGTTCAAGGAACTGAATAAACCTCTTGGATATTCATTCCGTTGAAGATACAACCAACATCTGACAACATTGTGCATGTTACAAATTAAGTTTAAAAGCTCCACATTGAATAGAAAGCTGTTTGACGGTTTTATTAGTTATTTATTACTATGTAACAAATCACCCCAAACCTTAATTTAAAACAAACATTTATTTTCTAACACAATTTCTATGGGTCAGGAATTTGAGGCTGGCATAACTGGGTGGCTCTATTTTGGGGTCTGTCATGCAGTTGAGGTCAAGATGTTGGCTGTGGCTGCAGTTATCATCTGAAGGCTTGATCGGGGTTGGAGGATACCCTTCCAAATGATTCACTCACATGGCTGTGAGCAGGAGACTGTGGCCTCTCACCACTTAGGTGTCTTCAAGGGGTTGAGTGTTCTTACAAACATGGCATCTGGATTCCTCCAGAGAGAGTGACCCAAGACAGTAAGACAGAAGCTGTCTTTTATGGCCAACTCTCAAAAGTCTACATCATCACTTTTGGGCTCTCTAGTACTTACACTCCTAGCTGTGGCATGTTTAGCCCCACTCTGCACTAGTGCCATGTTACACATGCCAGTCACTGCATCTTGTGCCCTCCATTTGAGCATACTTCACTAACGATTACTTGTACCTTAGATAGAATAGGTCTACCAGGTCCTCAAGGACTGACTTAGCCCATAAACATAGGTTATGCCTTCCTTCTGAAAGCAGAGATTGGCACCATCTGCCAATTCTCTGACTCTTGTGTAAACTGCTCGAGTGAGATGCTCAGCTAGCACTGAAGCAAGAGATGTAATGGCCATTGGTTCAGGTTCTCTTCTTAGGTCCAGTGTCTGTATTTCTAAGGCCAGTTCAGGGCAAGCCCAGCCCTTGCCAGTGTAGGTGCCCCCTTTTCCTCTACTGAGACAAGGGAGTTGCTCAGACTTTACAACCATTACTGCACCTATGAAGGGGGATGGGCATCCCTTACCAAAGCCTCTATTCCTGTGGTTATCAATCCTGGCTGCATGTTAGAGTCATATGGGGAGTTTTGAAAATATACTGATTCCCAGCTCTCATCCCTCAAGATTCTGATTTGATAGGTGTATGGTGGGGCTCCTGGCATCAGTATATTTTGAAATATATTCAGACAAGTAGAGTCTGCAGTGAGGGTTAAGAAGCATTGCTCTATTTTCTCCCTGGTTAACTCGAACAGGGGTTGTCAAACTTTCTGTAAAGGGCCAAGTAGTAAATATTTTAGGCTTTGTGGGCAACTATTTAACTCTGCCAGTGTATCGCAAAAGCAAATGAATGAATGAAAAGCTGTGGTCCAATAAAACTTTATTTACAAAAGCAGGTAGTGGGCCAGATTTCGCCTGTGGGCTGTAGTTTGCCAGCCCTTGAACTAGATCAACCCAACATGAATAGCACCCCAAAGCTGTTAACAGAAGCCTCTGTCAGTGCCACCAAACTTCAGGAGACTCACTAATGTATTCTGAATTCTGGCAATGGTGAATGGTTAAATTTCACTAGTTGTCACCTGTTTGAAACCAGCTGGTTATCATAGCCCCTAGCTGTGGTGTCTTGAATAGGATTGGACCCGTAGGACCTAACCTTTAACCAAAATCTCAACTATCACCCTACTGTGGCAGTTATGCTCAGGGGCTCTGAGCCAGAAGACCCAGTCTGTGGGACTCTTGTCACACGAGCTATGATATTCACTGCAGTGTCTCAGCAGAAGGCCCTATGGACATGCAGTCACTGTTCCTAGTCCCTGGTATCTCCCCCACTTGGCTGAAGATGCATGTTGGAAGATAATTTTCATGGATCTCTTGTGTTTCTTCATGTCTTGAAATTAAGGCACTAACGTCCCTTTGTTCTGGATTATCTCTTCAAGAATGTTTGTATAGGGCTTCCCTGGTGGCGCAGTGGTTAAGAATCTGCCTGCCAATGCAGGGGACATGGGTTCGAGCCCTGGTCCAAGAAGATCCCACATGCCGTGAAACAATTAAGCCCGTGTGCCACAAATACTGAGCCTGCGCTCTAGAGCCCACAGCCACAACTACTGAGCCCGCGTGCCAGAACTACTGAAGCCCATATGCCTAGAGCCTGTGCTCTGCAACAAGAGAAGCCACTGCAATGAGAAGCCCGTGCACTGAAATGAAGAGTAGCCCCCGCTCACCGCAACTAGAGAAAGCCCGCGCGCAGCAATGAAGACCCAACGCAGCCAAAAATAAATAAATAAAATAAATAAATTAAAAAAATACATCTGTATAGTGACCATCCTTTAGAAAATAGTGATAGTGTCTCTCTCCAAAGCAGAGAGAAGACATTTCTCAAAGAGCAGGTACTCTTACCCTCCAGTCTAATAAACACAGTGTCTACACAGCAAAGGGAAGGCATGCTTAATGCCCACAAGGAAAATTTGGGGTTCCCTTAAATTCAGGGTTTCTCTTCTATAATGCAACCCACTGTGTATGCCAGTTATCCTTCTGGCTCCCTCCAAGTTGCTCCTATAGGACTCCAGGGCAAGGAGAAGCTGATGAAAATATGCTGATGCTCATATTAATTGCTAGACTGAGTAATAAAGTTCTTTGTCTCTGATCGAGAAGCCTCTTTCTTCTGCCAACAGTGAGAGTGTGTCAGGTTAACCTGTTAGCTTACAAGTAGGGTAAAAGCTCAGATCCTTTACATTTCTCGACAGTGCCGTGTCCTGCAGTGTTTTCTGTGGAACCGCCATTAGTGCTGGCTTACTGGAGCCAATGGGCCTTCATACAATAATCCACTCCCCAAAATGTTGTTATGGCACGTTTGCAAAAGTACTGTCATAGGACCCACAGCCAAGGGCTATAGTTTGGAAACAAGTCTCCCTGGTGACCTGTACTTCATACTCCTTTCCCACTCTTCACTTAAATCATGAGGTTTTTCTTGCCAATTCTACTGCCTATGCCAATGAGCTAAGCCAATCTAGTTGGAGTTTATAGATCTGTGAGAATGACAGTGAAACTCAGCCTAAGTTGTTTTCACTTTGCCATTGGAGCAAAAATCAAATTCATGGCCTAAAGATGAAATTAAAGGTATGACTATAAAATCCTTCCCTAAGACCTCAGAAAGATCAAAGGTGGTGTCTTAGAGCATTTTCAGTCAGAATAAAGGCTCTTTAAATATTTTAAGGATGAGCCTCACAGATTCTCTTAAATAATAGGGCCTCTAGGAAGCTTAAGGGCATTAACCCTAAGATATCTCAACAGAAGCCCACGGTAGAGCAGGGCTTATCTTGAAAAGATTTATGTGTGTGGCATATATCTAATCGAGTTAACCTCAAAAAGATTTTCATGAGACCTTAGAGTTTTAAAGAGAACTACATCAGTGGAAATATAACTGGGACTGAGACCATCCAAAATGAAAAGAGATTTTGGACCTCTAAACATCTATAAGCAGGGACCAGCCTGAGAAAACGACTCAGATGCAAACATGTGCTACCTTTATCTTGTGGTTTAACAACCCATACAGGATATTGTAGTGAATGCTGAAGCTTGAGAAAGTTCTAGGAAGTTGTCCATTTCATCTCTGTTTAAAAATTATTGGCATCCAAGTGTTCATATTTTTTCTCTTGTGACTTCTCTTTTTCATTATCAATATAATCAGAATTTCTCATTTTTCAGATATTTGTCCTTTGATATATTATTGTATCTTTCTTTTAAAATCAATTTTTGGGAATTCTCTGGCAGTCCAGTGGTTAGGACTCAGTGCTTTCACTGCCGAGGGCCTGGGTTCAATCCCTGGTCAGGGAACTAAGATCGCACAGGCTGCCCAGTGTGGCCAAAATAAATTAATAAATAAAAATAAAATAAATTTTTTCTCTCATCTATATCATATTGCCAATTTTCCTACTTTTTTAGAGAATTTATTCTAGCTTCTCAAACTGGATACCTAGTATATTAATTCTAAGCCTTTCTTCTTTTCTTTTATAAGCATTTAAGGCTGTAAATTTCCTTCTAAGTTTTACTTCCACTGAATTCCCTAAGTTCTGATATTGAAATTTTCATATCATTCAGTCATTTAAAAAATGCCCATTATCACTTAATTTTGACCTATAAGTTATTTAGAAGCATGTTTTAAATTTTGCAAATGTATGAAGAGTTTTAAAATTGATCTTTTTCTTAGTGATTTATAACCTAATTACTTTATAATCAGAGAATATGGGCTATATGATACTGATTCTTTGATTATTACAGGGACTTGCTTTTGGCCTAATAGGTAATTATGTTTGTAAACATCCCATGTATGCTTATGTATTCTCTAATTGTTGGCTCCAGAGTTCTATTATACGTTAGTCTATAAACCAAACATTTCTATTGTTCAAATCTACCTTTATGTTTCTTGTAAATCTCCTTGATGTTGTGGTAATTGAGAGGGGATTTGAAATCTTCCTGTATGACTGATCAGTCAACTTAAACTTGCATTTCTATTTTTATTTTGTATAGTATGAGGCTCTTTTACAGTTGCATTCAAGTTTATAACTGTGAATATCTGCCTGTACACCTTTTATCATTCTTTAGTGTCCATTGCTATCCCTAATAGCGCTTTTAACTTATTGTCAGTGTATTAGCTTCCCAAAGCTGCTGTAACAAAATACCACACAGCTGGGTGGCTTAAAACAATAGAAATTTATTCTCTCAGAGTTCTGGAGGCTAGAAGTCTGAAGTCAGGGTGTCAGCAGGGCCATGCTCCCCATGAGGGCTTTGGGGAAGAATCCTTTCTTGCCTCTTCCAGCTTCTGGTAGTTGGTGGCAATCCTTGGCACTCCTTGGCTTGTAGACTCATCACTTCAATCTCTGCCTCATCTTCATGTGGTATTTTCCCTGTGCCTGTGTCTCTACATCCAAATGTCCTTCTTCTTACAAAGACAACCATCATATTGGATTTAGGGCCCACCCTAGTCCAGTATGATGTCACCTTAACTTAATTACATCTGCAAAGACCCTATTTCCCAATAAGGTCACATTCACAGGTTCTGGATGGACGTGAATTTTGGGGGGAACACTATTCAACCCAGTATAGTCAACTATTAATGTAGCTATCTCAGCTTGTTGATTTGTCTAATATATCTTTTCCCATCCTTTTATTTCCAATCTTAAAATGTACTATACTTCAGGTAAGTCTCTTAGAATCACTGTATAATTGAAATTAAAAAATTATAACATTTTTCTTCTAGCTAGTGAGTTTAATTCAATTACTTGGATAACTGAGATATTCTAAATTATATCTCATTACCTTGATTTACCCCCCTTTTCTATTTGTCTTTTTTTTTAATTGAGGCTTTTTGTTTTATAATTTGCTGTTTTCCTCTCCTGTTTCTACTATTTTGGTGGTTACCCTTGAACTTTGACCATACTGTATTAGCTTCCTATGGCTGCTGGAACAAATTACTGTAACCTTAGTGGCTTAGAACAACAGGAATTTATTCTCTTGCAGTTCTGGTGGCCTGAAGTCTGAAATGGGGTTCTCTGGGCCAAAATCAAGGTGTCAGCAGGGTCTCACTCCCTTGGGAGGCTTTAGGGGAGAATCATTTCCTTGCCTTTTCTAGCTTCCAGGGCTGATTCCTTGCGATCCTTTAGTTCATGGCCCCTTGTTCCACCTTCAAAGCCAGCAGCATCGTCGTAATAAACTTCTCCTCTTTTGTATTAAAATCTCCCTCTGCCTCTGTCTTATAATACACTTGTGATTACACTTAGGGCCTACCTAGATAATCCAAGATAATCTTCCCATCTCAAAATCCTTAATCACTTCTGGCAAGTTCCTTTTATTGTATAAAGTAACATTCACAGGGTTCTAGGCGCTAGAAAATAGATATCTTTGGGGGCCATTATTCAGCCTACCACACATACATATTAAGTACTATCTTTACCTCCTGAACATTGCAAAGAATTTAGAACACTTTCACCCTAATCAAAATGCCCTACCTAATTTTATGCAGCTGTTCAATATTTGTTATTTCTATTTTCAAACCAATTAAATCACACTATAATTACTAGTAGTATTTTATATAATGTTTGCTTGCATTTATGTACATCTTTTGCATCTTATTTGCCATCAGTTATTTTTTCCATTTGAGACCCCTGGGATGTTTTTCCTTTTTCCTGAAATACGTTTTTAGAAGTTCCTTTACTGTAGATCTCTTATTGGTAAACGCCTTCATTTTTACCTGTAAATGTTACTTTTTAAAACCTCACTTGTAAGAGTTTTGCTGGGAACACAATAGGTGGACCACTACTCTCAACATTTTGAAGATCTTACTCCACTGGCTTCTGGCTTCCACTGTAGCTGTTTAAGAACTCTGTTGTTGTTTCAATTATAGTTCCTTTATAGCAGGGGTTGGCAAACATATTAAAGGAACAAAGAGTAAATATTTTGTGGTTTGTGGGCCATATGGTTTCAATGGTAACTTGCAGTCACTCAACTCTGCCACTGAAGTCCAAAGCAGCCACAGGCAATGCAGAAATGAACTGGAGTGGCTGTGTCCTAACATTTTATTTACAAACACAGTTTGTCAACATCTGCTTAATAGTGATGTGTACCTTCCTTCTCTTTGATTGCCTTTTAAGATCTCTTTGCCTTTGGTGTTTTGCAATATCACTACTATATGTCTAGGTATGGATTCTCCTTTATCCATTTTTTGCTTCCAGGATTCATCTTCTTTTTAATTAATTAATTTATTCTTGGCTGTGTTGGGTCTTCATTGCTGTGCACGGGCTTTCTCTAGTTACGGCGAGCAGGGGCTACTCTTTGTTGCGGTGCGTGGGCTTCTCATTGCGGTGGCTTCTCTTGTTGTAGAGCACGGGCTCTAGAATGCAGGCTTCAGTAGTTGTGGCGCACGGGCTCAGTAGTTGTGGCTCGCGGGCTCTAGAGCGCAGGCTCAGTAGTTGTGGTGCATGGGCTTAGTTGCTCCACGGCATGTGGGATCTTCCTGGACCAGGGCCTGAACCTGGGCCCAAACCCATGTCCCCTGCATTGGCAGGGGGATTCTTAACCACTGTGCCACCAGGGAAGACCTATAGTTTTTATCATTTTGAAAAATTTTGGCTATCAGCTCTTTAAACACTTTTTTTTCAGCTCTCCTACTCTTTCTCTTCTCTTTCTGGGAATTTGACTGCATATATATTGTCCTGCTTTATATTGTCCCACAGATCACTGAGGTTTTGTTCCTATATTTTCAGTGTTTTTTGTTTTTAAATCTCCCTTTTTGTATTTGGATTGTGCTGTCACTGTTTTCTTATTCACTGATCTTTTCCTCTGCTAATCCCTTATAGTGATAATTTTACTTCGTATATCATATTTTTGATCTTTAGAAGTTCTGCTTAGTTCTTTTTAAATATTTACTTCTCATTATATTCAAGTTTTTCTTTATATCTTTGTACTTATTCATAATATTTATAATAACTATCTTAAAGTCCTTGTTTAGTAGTTTATAATCTATCATTGTTGGGTCTGTTTCTACTGATAGATTTTCCCCTGATTATGGTCTATATTTTCCTGATTTCTTCACATTGTTGCAGGAAAGAATTCAAGAGTGAGCCATAGTAAAGTGAAAGGTTTATTCAGGGAGATACACACTCCAAAGACAGAGTGTGGTCCATCTCAGAAGGTGAGAGAGGCCTCATCTTCTTAAAATGTCAGTTCAGGAAAAACATTAGCCATTACCTTTCCAAACAGTCTCTTTCTTACATTCTTTTTGCGATTCTTGTTTTGCTAGACCTTTGCATTCTATCCTCCATAATCATTATTTTTCTTCATATTTTCTCTTTTTGTCTCTCAGAGCTACATTGTTTCTTTCAGATCATTAATTATCTTGTTAGCTATCTTTTTTTACCTTCTCCATAGTGGCTTTTTAAAAAAAAAAAATTAATTAATTTATTTATTTATTTTTGGCTGCATTGTGTCTTTGTTGCTGTGTGTGGGCTTTCTCTAGTTGCAGCGAGCGGGGGTTACTCTTCATTGCAGCGTATGGGCTTCTTATTGCGGTAGCTTCTCTTGTTGCAGAGCACAGGCTCTAGGCGCGCAGGCTTCAGTAGTTGCAGCACGTGGGCTTAGTTGCTCCGTGGCATGTGGGATCTTCCCGGACCAGGGCTTGAACCCATGTCCCCTGCATTGGCAGGCAGATTCTTAACCGCTGCACCACCAGGGAAGTCCCCATAGTGGCTTTTGATTTCAGGAATTCTATTTCTCATTTTTAAAAGTTGCCTTGAATTTCTTCTTTCCAAACAGTTATCTTCTTGTGTGTCTCCTTCGTGATTATGTTAGCTCTAAACATTTCAAACATTCTATATAACAATTCCAGTATCTGTATTCCTTGGGTGACCAATTCTGAGTTATTTTTTTCCCTCTGCTCTGATTGACTGTTTGCAGAACGTGGGTATTTCCCTGTTGGCTTGCTAGGGTTGCCATGACAAAGTAACACAGGATGAATGGCGTAAACAGCAGACATTTATTTCCTCACTCTTCTGGAGTCTAGAAGTCCAAGATCAAGGTAGCAGCAGGTTGTTTTCTCCTCAGACCTCTTTCCTTGGCTTGAAGTGGCCACCTTCTGTGTCCTCACATGGTCTTTCCTCTGTGTACAAGCATTCCTGATGTTTTTAAATCTCCTTTTCTTATAAGGACACCAGTCACACATGCACCCCAATGTTCATTGCAGCACTATTTACAATAGCCAGGTCATGGAAGCAACCTAAGTGCCCATTGACAGATGAATGGATAAAGAAGAAGTGGTACATATATACAATGGAATATTACTCAGCCATAAAAAGGAACAAAATTGGGTCTTTTGTAGAGACGTGGATGGACCTAGAGACTGTCATATGAGTGAAGTCAGAAAGAGAAAAACAAATATCGTATATTAACACATATATGTGGCATCTAGAAAAATGGTACAGATGAACCGGTTTGCAAGGCAGAAATAGAGACACAGATGTAGAGAACAAACATATGGACACCAAGGGGGAAAGCGGGGGTGGGATGAATTGGGAGATTGGGGTTGATGTACATACACTAATATGTATAAGACAGATAACTAATGAGAACCTGCTGTATAGCACAAAGAATTCCACTTCACTGTACTGTAGAAACTAACACAACATTGTAAAATAATTATACCCCAGTAAGAAAAATAAAGAACACCAGATTGGATTAGGGCCCACCCTAATGGCCTTTTTATTTAACTACCTCTCTTAAGGCCCTATCTCTAAATACAGTCATATTCTGAGGTAAGAGGGGATTAGGGCTTCAACACATGCATTTGGTGGTGGTGACAAGGGTGGGGTAGGGGGGGAGACACAATTCAGTCTGCAACAGCTATGTATGTGAAGTCCTTGGTGTTTTATGTAGCATTTCTGTTTAGTTTCCTATGTTGATAGAAGTCCTCTATACTAATTTAAAAGTATTTCAAACATTATTTGAAAAAGTATTCAAGACCTCATTCCCCAAAACTATGACTAAGAGCCCACAGTAAAATTCTAAGGTTAATTTTTTTTTCTCCTGGGATACAAGAGGTTATTTACTATAAGACTTCATTCAGATGGCACTGTTTCTGGGAATGGAAATTTATTTACAGATATCAGATTTAAGTAAATACTAATTTTGACATTTTTGCTGCTGAAAGCAGCATAAACAAAGAAAAAGACAGCTTTTGGAGTCAGATCTGTGTTTGAAATGTTGACATACTGTTTTCACTCTTTACTACTGTGTTTCTTTGAACAAATTATTTAACGTTTCTGAACATCGAAGGTGGATAATTCTATTCTTTCTGTGGATTGTCCAAAGGATTAAATGAGCATGCTATCTAAAGCAATAGTTCTAAAATTTGACAGGGTGCCTTAAAGAATGTTGAGGAGTACATTTTAAAAAATACAGGTTTTAGGTCGGGTCAGCAGAGTATTCCATGGGTTTATGGTGGGGTTTAGGAATGTATCATCTTGAACTTCCTCAGGTGATTCTGAATGTAGCCAAATTAAAAAATTATAGATTCCTCTCACTCTGGTCCTACACAGTCCTGCTAATTGATTTTGATAAATACAGTTGACCCTTGAACAACACGGGGGTTAGGGCGCTGACCCCCCTCACAGTCAAAAATCCACATATAACTCTACAGTCAGCCCTCCACGGCATCCGCGGATTCAACCAACCACGGATTGTGAACTACTGTAGTCTGTCTTTATTGAAAAAGATCTGTGTATAAGTGGACCCGTACAGTTCAAACCCACGGTGTTCAGGGGGCAACTGTATATTTTAAATGGTGGGGAAGTTACAGAAGAGGTTCCTAAATTTAGTAAAGGTAATTTGACATTTCTTGAAAGATACATGTGGGCTCTTAAAAATGTGATTAATTTGACTGCTGGGTTTATTTACATACAACTCTCCCGGACCTAAGAAAAAAATGAAAGCAGTCTGCAATATATATGCAAGAAGAAAACAGAAATATATGATGATAGAGGATAAAAAGTAGGAAAGACGTGACCAAGGAGAAGAATGGAGGCAGAAGCCATTCTAAATAATAGAAAGAGAATGGAGACAATAAGTAAAGGTAAACTTAAAACATTTTAAATAAAAGATTGTGTTTAATTACAGAATACACTATCATTGTACAAACGCCAACACAAAAGAATGAAAGTTCCTCTATTCCCACCTGTTATTTACCTTTTGAGAATTTCTTATATACACATACACACAAACTTTTGTTGTTAGCTTTTCAAAAATATACATATAGGTTAGTACTATTTTGCAACTTGAGTTTTTTCACTACTCAATAGTACATCATGAACCCCTTCTGGTTCAGTATATACAGAACTGACTTGTGTTTAATGGCTGGATATGTCACTCATGTTCAGTAACATGAATATACTGTAATTTATTTTACCAATCCCTTTGCTGATGGACATTTAGGTTAACTTCATTGTTTTGCCATTACAAGTAATGCTGAAATGAACATCCTCTTCATATACAAATATAATTTTTTATTATATATTCGCCACATATTATATAATATATAAAATTCAAATTATATATATATTATACATATTTACTTGCATTTGTGCAAATATTTCTGTAGGCCTGATTCCTGGGTAAAAGGAAATGCCTTACTCTTATGCCTTTTTCTATATGACAAATTTCTGACTTTACTTGTTAACTAAGAAATGACTTCTGTTTCAAAATATGCCAAATGCATGCAGCTTTCAGTAGCACACACTGTAGATTAGGACTTGGTGAACTTGAGGACTGAAAGGATTTCTTGGCCTGCTTGCCTGGAAAGTGCAGTGGTCCCTTGTAGACCTTTTGTCTTCATTATTTCCAAAATTTCTTCTAAAACGAAAATTAAAACAAAAGGTAAAATCCAATTAAATCATATGGTGAAGTACATATTATCACTAAACAGTTTAATAAGATGATAAACACAGACTATTTACAAATTCTATTTATCTAAGAAAATAGCATATACCATGTAATTTCTGTTGAAGTGAACTTGGACTTTAGAAAGATGAGAGCACCTTGGATTTTCAGGGTGTTGCTGAGAATTCTAATCAGACTGAATAACTGCTTTGCAGTGGTAGCCTACTCTGGACTCAACAGAAACGTTAGTTATACTTGCTATTACAGTAAATGATTCATTTTTTAGTTGATTGGCTCTAATCTCTGCCCTATATCCTCCCTTTTGGATGAAAAATGCCAACGAGGGTGTGTGCAAATCATATACTGACACTGAAAAGTGGTAGTAAATGAAGTAGCTTATTTCTTTCAAGAGTACTGAAAAAAGCAAGACCTTCCCTTTCCAAATAAGTAACACTAAAAAGATGAAACCAAGAAACTGGAGTTACAGAAAACAAAAAACCCCCTCAAAACCAAACAAACCGAAAACCCTAGTAATTATGATGTGATTTGAGGGGCTGAGAATGTAACATATAAGATAATAATCAATCCTGAGATGTACAGAAAAGAGAAGAAAGATTATGGTCGATTTAGTTAACCAAGTAATCTGAAAACCAAGATATAAAAATCGTATCAGGAGATACCTTTCATGATAAAACTTCAGATGAACTAAAGAGTATGCAGCAGAACTGTCAAAGACATAAAGACTAGAATATAGAGAGAAAATTCACAGGGTGAATTGAGGGTGAGGTGTTGTAAGAAGAAATTATAGATTCTGTATTTGAATATTAGTTGATAAATTAGGGAAAAAACTCTCCCTCACTCCAAAAAAGACAATACTCTTTAAAATCAGAAAAATCTACCTCTAAAAAATCTCTCTCCTCTTTCAACATGAATGTTATGTCTGTATTATCTGTTGTCAGTGACTACATTCATTAACATTCTGGGTTACTACCGTCTTTGACATAATTAGCCTTGATTTCAGCAAAGTAAATGGTTAAAAGATAAACTGGTCTGTATTACCTGGATTGTTTTCTTTAATGGTGACTAAATAGAACAATCCTCTTGGTGAAAGGAGCTCTGGAGCCAGTGGAAACAATCTGTCCATGACTTCACGACCATTTCTGCCACCAGCCCAAGCTGCCTCTATCCCGTGACTCCTTACCTGTGACCAATTAGAAAGATTGTTCTGTTTTGACTTGTTACATTAAAAAAACTGAATCTTTTTGACAAGTAACATTCACCAAGCGGGTATACACTTTTTATTTTACTGCTGATGAGGAGGCAGCAGTAAAGTTGAATCTGAGCCCCACCATTTCCTAGCATGTGTGACCTTGCATAAGCCTGTAATCTTTTTTTTTGCCCTTGGGATAGACCTTTGTGTGATTAGTAACATAAAGCTAAAGGTCCTAAATATCTGTCACCATTTCACATTTAATTACGGCAGCTGGCACTACAGGAGAAAATTCCCTCACAGAACCCTTCATGTCTCCAAATCTTATACAGATAAGTCTGTAATCTTGATGAATTAGTTTCCTCTCTTACCTGTAAAATTAGAAAAACAACAGTTTTATCTGTAAAATTAGGAAAATGATAAAAAATTATTTTTCTCCTTTAGGAATAAATGAGGAAGTACATTTAAAGTGTGAGAACAGTGCTCTGAGCATAATAATGTGGTTTAATAATAGTTGATACTATTAATACAATGTTTAAATTCTTATACTTAATACAGAACAATTAGGAAGAAACTAAAAGGGAGAAATTGTATTATAAGAGATCTACTTTGCAGAAACAAAGTTTCAAAATGTCCCACTGTATCTGGCTCTCTTCTAGATTACTGAGAGTACTTCAGTCCCTTTTTGGGAACCCATTTATTACATAAAAGTACATTGAAGCATTTTTTCCTATAATGATCTAATTATAGTATAGAAACAAAACCCATTAGTTTATATAGTATTAAAAATCTTTAGATCCTTAACATTGTACATGTTTCTAAAACTTAAGAATACATCGAGAGATGAATGGATAAAGAAGATGTGGCACATATATACAATGGAATACTACTCAGCCATAAAAAGAAATGAAGCTGAGTTATTTGTAGTGAGGTGGATGGACCTAGAGTCTGTCATACAGAGTGAAGTAAGTCAGAAAGAGAAAAACAAATACCGTATGCTAACACATATATATGGAACCAAAAAAAAAAAAAAATGGTCATGAAGAACCTAGGGGCAAGACGGGAATAAAGATGCAGACCTACTCGAGAATGGACGTGAGGACATGGGGAGGGGGAGGGTAAGCTGGGACAAAGTGAGAGAATGGTAGTGTATATATGGACATATATACAGTACCAAATTTAAAATAGCTAGTGGGAAGCAGCCACATAGCACAGGGAGATCAGCTCGGTGCTTTGTGACCAGCTAGAGGGTGAGATAGGGAGGGTGGGAGGGAGGGAGACGCAAGAGGGAAGAGATATGGGAACATATGTATATGTATAACTGATTCACTTTGTTATAAAGCAGAAACTAACACACCATTGTAAAGCAATTATACTCCAATAAAAACATGAAAAAAAAAAAAAGAATATCTTGATGAAATCACTCAAAAACGACTTAAACTCTAATACAATGATTTTCTTCCTAATCCCTTTAATGGTTTTTGTCCATGTTTTAGTTTAAATTATTTACATACAATTATACATTCTGCTTTTATTCATTTATCATGGCATATATTTCCCCATTAAAAATAATTTCTTGGGAATTCCCTGGCAGTCCAGTGGTTAGGGCTCCACACTTCCGCTGCAGGGGGCATAGGTTTGATCCCTGGTTGGGGAACTAAGATCCCGCAAGCCACATGGCGTGGCCATAAAAAAGAATTTCTTTATACCTATAACCATATACATGTACAATTAAGAGAAATATGTTCATATACCTCCTTTAAAAAACAAACTGTACTTTTCCTGTTTTGCTTGTCTGCTACCCTCCCATCTTACATACACACACACACGTTTTTCTTTTTTGTCCGTGTTTTACGAAAAAAGGATTATATCTACATTCTTACCTGTATCTTGCTTTTCTCAACAGTACCATATGGAAATCTCCTCATGTGATCAGGTATAGTTCAATTTCCTTTTTAATGGCTGCATGATATTTTATTGTGGAAAAGTATCATTTCTTATTTAGCTATTGATGGGCATTCAGCATGTCCATTTGCTTAATTTTTTTTGTATCTAATTTAAATTATTCTCATATTTATCATAAGCTCCTCAATATAATTTCCCACATAGTTAATCATACTAGGGAATTTATCAGTTCCTCTGCTTTTTTTGTCATGACTTTCCTCCTGGAGACTTCCCTTTTCTAACATTCCAAGAATTCCCTTTTTCTGGGGCCCATATCTTCCCGTTTCTTGGCTTACTCCCTTATTTTGGTGGAGCCCATTCTCTGGATGTTTCACAGGGTAAAGTCATCTGTGGAAAGAGTGCATGGTGACGACAGCTTTTGCCAAGCCTGTCCCTTGTCATTTCTGTTTCAGTGTGGACTAGGAGCCCTCTGTGCTGGACCCTGTTTACATGCCCCGCCCTCCCAGGGATGCTCAGCCAGGTTTTTCTGCTTGCACTAGAGACGGCCCTCCAGGAGGATCTCCTGGCAACAACCACATTCTCACAGGCCACAGAGGGGAAGTTTTCATCTCTGGAAGGAGTCACGTTTGGTGGTCTGCTGACTGCCTACTACCTGGGCTTTGCTGTGCCTGCTCCTGATACTTTATAAGTCACAGGTACAAACCAACAGTACCTAACCTCATGTTGAGGGATGTAATAGTAAGTATAGCCACAACTTTTTATATGTACAAACTCCTACTATTTGTATGTCTCCTGGATCTAACCTCTAAGTCTCTTAACTTTTACCTTCATTGTTTCCTTCTTTTTCTCTTCATGCTCAATGCACTGAAATATTTTCATTTGGTTTCCATACCACTGATTCAGGTCTTGACAGAGACTACATTCTCTTTAAATTCATTTCCTAATGTTTTACATAATGAAGCATGTTTTCAGGCTCCAGAAAATCTTTGTTGTGCTGTATTTAACCCTGCTCTCCAGCTAATTGCTCAGCTAATGGAAATTATGACACTATCTCTCTCTGTTGGAACTCTGACAAAGCCCAAGTCATTGCCCACACTGAATTACCTACATAATTACACACACAGCTTAGGAGTAGGAATGTGGGAGAAAGGAAGCCCATTCATCTCACCATATTCCCAGAATCTCCTCCTCATTCACTAGTCCTCCTAGTAGTCTGTAGACCTGATAAACCATGATTTACTTAACTGTCTCTCTTCTGTTACATATATAGGTTCATTTTACTTGTCATCATAAATAAAGGTGCACTAAACATATTTTTGTAAATTACAATTTATATTCTACTGTTAATCATTTTCCTAAATTAGATCTCAAAGACTGAGATTATTGGACTAAAACATTTTTGTCACGCTTGATATTTATTTCCACAGTGCTTTTCTAAAGAGTTTTATTAAGCTGCAGGGACTTCACTGGTGGTGCAGTGGTTAAGAATCCTCCTGCCAGTGCAGGGGAGACGGGTTCAATCCCTAGTCCAGGAAGTTCCCACATGCAGAGGAGCAACTAAGCCTGTGCGCCTCAATTACTGAGCCTGTGCTCTAGAGCCTGCGAGCCACAACTACTGAGCCCACGCGCCACAACTACTGAAGCCCACGTGCCTTGAGCCCATGCTCTGCAACGAGAAGCCACCGCAATGAGAAGCCTGCGCACCACAACGAAGAGTAGCCCGCCTCTAGTAGCTCACCATAACTAGAGAAAGCCCGCGCGCAGCAACGAAGATCCAACGCAGCCAAAAATAAATAAATAAATAAATTTATTTAAAAAAAAGTTTTATTAAGCTGCATTTACCTCAACTGCTGTTCACCTTATGACAATGACTTTCCTTCTCACATGAGTTCATATGTCAGGGGACCAAGAACTTCTCAGTAGTCACAGCAGCAATATAGACCCTTCTCATCTTGGTAAAGGTGAATGTAATATTTATCAGTCTTGCCAGAGAGTGATCATCAAAGAATAAAATAGGTACAATAATTCAGAGGAAAGCTAGCTAGTCCATCACTAAACTTTTGTCTGCTTTGACCATCCCTGCTTTAAACTGGGAAATGGTTACTGTGGTCTGCCTCTTCATCACTGGAAAGGCTACAGCAATGCGTGTCAGGGTTATAGCTTTTTCCTACCTGAGATGAGGACTGCTTTCCCCCACCCCCACTTCCTGACACCTGTGAAAGGACGAAAGCTGAGACTTTCAGAAATAATTCCTATGGGAATTTAAGGTGATTAAAAATATTTTTTTTTGCAAATTTGTTATTCATGATAAAGGTACACACAGATACATGAATTTGAACACCATGGCTTGATTTGGATGGGATTTTAAAGAATAGATATGGACCACAGTTTGTATTTCCATTAGTTTCAGGTTCCTTTCCTATGTCTACCAATAGTATCCAATAATTGACAATTATGAGTAAAATGAGAGCAGCCTGTGTTATTAGCAGCTGACTGATGTCATATGATGAAGTATGTTTGACTTTTAGATAGAAAAAAGCTGAAAATATTAGTAATTAAATTTTGTTATACGTCTTACCTCTTCAGGTGGAGTCACTACATAGGGAGGATTAAACACCAGAAGATCAACTTTTTCCTTCAATCTTGGTAGCAAGCCTTTGACCTAAAAAATGTTCAAAATAGTCAGAATTTTAAGCTGGACCCAGAAATAGTAAATAAGTAGATGGATAGATAGATATCCATCTAATCAATCCTTAAATATACTCTCTCATGTTTTTAGAAAAAATGTGTTAGAGAGCCAAATTTAAGACAGATATGGAGATAAATATCATTACACTTTCATTCAGATAAAGATTATATGCATTCACCTAAAAATAAGGAAAATAAACTATTTATCAGAATGACCCTCTGCTCTTCAGTAGCTCACGTTTACATTCTGCACTCACTTTTAGAAGATAAAATAAGATGGAGGCAAGCTCTCATATATTCTACATAGATTTGTGCACAACTTTAAAGTTATAGCTGCTAGCTCATGAAGCTCAATAACAAAAAAACAAACAACCCAATCCAAAAATGGGCAGAAGACCTAAATAGACATTTCTCCAAAGAAGATGTACAGATGGCCAATAGACACATGAAAGAATGCTCAACATCATTAATCATTAGAGAAATGCAAATCAAAACTACAATGAGGTATCATCTCACACCGGTCAGAATGGCCATCATCAAAAAATCTACAAACAATAAATGCTGGAGAGGGTGTGGAGAAAAGGGAACACTCTTGCACTGTTGGTGGGAATGTAAATTGATACAGCCACTATGGAGAACTGTATGGAGATTCCTTAAAAAACTAAAAATAGAACTACCATACGACCCAGCAATCCCACTACTGGGCATATACCCAGAGAAAACCATAATTCAAAAAGAGTCATGTACCAAAATGTTCATTGCAGCTCTATTTACAATAGCCAGGACATGGAAGCAACCTAAGTGTCCATCATCGGACGAATGGATAAAGAAGATGTGGCACATATATACAATGGAATATTACTCAGCCATAAAAAGAAATGAAATGGAGGTATTTGTAATGAGGTGGATGGAGTTAGAGTCTGTCATACAGAGTGAAGTAAGTCAGAAAGAGAAAAACAAATACAGTATGCTAACACATATATATGGAATCTAAGGGAAAAAAAAAAGGTCATGAAGAACCTAGTGGCAAGATGGGAATAAAGACACAGACCTACTAAAGAATGGACTTGAGGATATGGGGAGGGGGAGAGGTGAGATGTGACAGGGTGAGAGAGTGTCATGGACATATATACACTACCAAATGTAAAATAGATAGCTAGTGGGAAGCAGCCACATAGCACAGGGAGATCAGCTCGGTGCTTTGTGACCGCCTGGGGGGGGGTGGGATGGGGAGGGTGGGAGGGAGGGAGATGCGGGAGGGAGGAGATATGGGAACGTGTGTATATGTGTAGCTGATTCACTTTGCTATAAAGCAGAAACTAACACACCATTGTGAAGCAATTATACTTCAATAAAGATGTTTAAAAAAAAAAAGTTATAGCTGCTAACTTAACATTTATTTTCTATAACCAAGGGAAATGTTTTACAAGATGACAGAAAACATATATGAATGACAAAAATATCAGAAGACAGAGTTTTATTTTTCTTTCTGCTTCTTTAATTACTTGTATATGTACTGGCTAAAACAATTAGATATCAAAGAAACAAAGGACTAAAAGTAGTGGGAAGAGACCTGAAAACATCAGTTGTTTGGCATTGTATAAATATTTGAACTGATACAACTTCCTATAGAATAAGAAAAATGTCTTTTTAAAGAAAGTATATTTAGGGCAAAATGCCATTTAAAGCATCCCTCTGATTGAATTAAATAACTAAGTATTTAAAAAATTATGTCTGATGATGTCATCCTATACCTTCACAGGCACAGTAAAGTAAAAATGCTGTATCTGGATGAGTTCTCACCCCTAAAGCCATTTCCTTCAATTATTACTTCACACTGACTCTCACTCATGAATTCCAACCCTGCTATTCTTCAAAGGTAACTTCTTTCTCTACTCATTTAAAAAGAGAACAGATAACTATTTTGCGGAACATAATTCAGGTGTATCTTCTGCAAGTAGAAAGGCGACTAGCTAATCTGCTGTTCTTTCTAGTAATAACATTGGTGAGGAAGTACATTTGTAATAACCAAAAGCTTTGTTTTCAATTCCATAAAGAAATTAAGTTTCCCAATTGTAAAAAGAATTCAAAAATGTAATTTTCCAGAAATGCTGAGTAAGGAAATTAGAAAAGAATTTGCTGTGTAATTATTTATGATGGCCCTGAGGTACTATATACTAATAATCATTTCAGTACTGGACTTCAAATAAAGGAACAAATTGACACTAAAAAAGTAGAAAATTACGGAGTTAAAAAGGAAATGGATTTAAATGAGAAGTCACTGTGGACTGGATATAAAGTCTAATTACAGGCAACCCTCACTCATCCATATCTACCTTTTGAATAGTCTCACAGCACTAGAATAAACCCAAGAATTAAGAAGTAAGCAAAAAAGGCCTCTGACAGCCAAGTTTTAAATCCATACAGCAAAAGGTACTTTGTGTGAGAAGCACTTATTCAGAATCCCTTAACTGTTAGTTTAAATACAAGTCTAACTAAATTAATTGTTTGGTATTCTAGCACAAAGCACATGAAAAGAGACAGGAAAATGCTATCAATGGGTAGCAGTGAAACATAACAACATAAAGCCAGTGAAAAGACAGACAAAGAGGAGAGAAAATAAAAACTCAAAATCACTGCAGGCTACAGCTACTTAATGTAAAGGCAGAAACACCTGAATAAACCTTAGTCATTATCACGTATAGTACAGAATAATAACTGATATTCATATTAATGACCCTGAATCACTAAAAGGTAAAATTATGTTCATTTTGTTTTAAGAATGTAAGGAAATGCATAAGACATATTTGAAAAAGATTTTCTTCTAAAACTAAAAAAGAAATACAATGAAAGTACTACTTTGTGAACAAACTCAGTTATCCAAAACAATGATTTTCTTTTATATGATAGCTGTGACACTCTATGTCCAGTGTTCTGAATACAAGCAAATGTAAAGAGTTTTGTAAACTGATCACAATACCTATGCTCATACCTATCTCTTCCTACCTTCTTTGCCACAAGTCAACACTCCGCATCATGGTCAGCTTTCATTACTGAAAGAATGGATTGTGATAGCTTTAGAACTGACTACCACCAGTCATGTTATAAAACAGCTGTGAGACCTCTCGACTTTGATTCAGAAGATGTGGGCTTAAATTCTGGATTTATCACTTTATTAGTTATGTGACTTTCAAAAGTGTCCCTTACCTCTGTTAACAAAAATAGATATTCTGAATTTCTTGTATCTCTAAAGTTTTATTGTTCTATCAAAAAAAATATATAATACTAATTATGGACACATTAAAGAAACAACTTTAAAAATTTAGGGACTTCCCTGGTGGCACAGTGGTTAAGAATCCGCCTGCCAATGCAGGGGAAATGGGTTTGATCCCTGGGTCCAGGAGGATCCCACATGCCACAGAGCAACTAAGCCCGCAAGCCACAACTACTGAAACCCGCGCGCTCTAGGGCCCGTGTGCTGCAACTACTGAAGCTCGCACACCTAGAGCCCATGCTCTGCAACAAGAGAAGCCACTGCAATGAGAAGCCTGTGCACCGCAACGAAGAGTAGCCCCCGCTCGCCGCAACTAGAGAAAGTCCGCGTGCAGCAACAAAGACCCAACGTAGCCAAAAATAAATAAATAAATAAATAAATAAATAAAATAAAAATTTAAAGAGTAAAATCACCACACTGATTGAGTACCTTTCTTGACAGTCTAATTTTTAATGGCAGTAACAACTTCTAGTGATATGTACAGAATTTCTTAGATCTTTGGATTAATTCCTTCTAAGCTGCAAAATCATTTGTGAGTTTAAAAAAGAGAAAAGCTCGATACCCTTATCAGTACAAGAATAATACAGGTCAAGAAGCACGGAGAGCATTTTATATTTCTTACGCCCACCTGGTACATACTATTATGATTTTTGCTTATAAAAAGGCATTCACATTTATAACTGAAAAAAAGTTCAGAATCATCCAAATCTTAGTAATATAATGTAAAATGTTTTAAAAACTGGAACTGAAAAACGTACGATGTGTAACTTAAAATGATGGTTCTGTAGTTGTCATTTGTTGTTTTGACCTGCCCAGGACCCATTCTGCCTTTCATCTGATTACATGTCTTTGACTTTCATTGGGGAAACTCTACCTCCTCTCATTCTCAATCCAGGTGGCTTGGATTATCCCAGCCGAGCTGCCGGAGTGGGACTATGAATCAGGCTCAAGCCAATGATGTGCATATTCCAATCCCCCTTGAGAGACAGGCATATGACTAAAGCTGATATAACAAATGGTACTCATTCTGGGGCTTCTGCTAGAGTAACTGAATAGAAAGTGTTTCTTTCCCTGTGAAGTTGCTGAGAAACAAGATACAGACATGCAAGCATCTTGTTACCATGAAGGGAACGACTGCTGAGGAATACAGCCACCAGAGAGAAGTTTAGAGCTAAGAAAAAGATGCCTGTAACATCATTTGAGTTCCTGAAACCGTTCACTCTTTTTATTAAAGCCAGTTTGAGCATTCTTCTGACTGAAAGATACCTGATCTATACAGGCCAAGAGAAAGTTCCTTTGAATTGTGGAAAAGATGGATTATATCAGTCAAGAATTTACTTTGTTCAGCGGGTTAAAAGTTAATTAATGACTCAAGTTTCTTTGACCTAAATCACCTTGACCTTAACTTACCTGAAAAGAAAATTAATTATTACAGTACTGGACAAGAACTAACAGCTTACCAAATCCGTAATTACTGGTTGAATGTGGACGTTGTTACAGCGTGCTGTCTCCAGGGTACACGCTGCCGCCTCAGGGTTGACATCAGTGCACCTATAAACAGAACAGAAACCAACCACATCCTGTGTCTACGGACAAAAATTCAAGGAATGTTCTACTCCTTTTACGTAAAGTAGATCTATAAAAAAATTGGAATGCTTTAATAATGGTGAATAAAAAAAAAGAACTCAGATTTGTTATATTGACGAAAAAGATTGTTATATTGATATAATGTCCAAGAGTAGGAGAATATACTTACATGCACACGTATCTGAAGGAATTTATTAAATTATGAATCCAGTAGAAGAATACTATGTAGCTACCAAAAATGAAATTTAAAAGGAAAATGCTCATCATACAATATTAAATGAAAAACATAGGAAATGAAAAAAAATAAATAGAGGAAACACAGTTGGACCATGTGTGGTAAAATTTATAGGTGATTTAAAAAGAAAAATTATTTATTTGGTTGCACCTGGTCTTAGTTGAGGCAGGTGGGTTCCTTAGGTGTGGCATGCAAACTCCTAGTTGCGGCATGCAGGTGGGATCTAGTTCCCTGACCAGGGATCGAACACAGGCTCCCTGCGCTGGGAGCGTGGGGTCTTAAACACTGCACCACCAAGGTGATTTTTATTTTCTTCTTTATATTTTCTATATTCTCAAATCTTCTAAAGAGAAATTTTATTAACTTCCAATTTTTTCTGATAATCAACTTATTTATCTAAAAAAAGATTCATTTTTTTATTCCAATAATTTAATAGAAAATTAAAATAATAAATAATATGAAAAAAACGGAGAAGATGCTGAGCTGGTGCAGGCCCAGGCCCGCCTAGTACAAAGTTAAGGAGGTAGGGAGGAAGGTGGGGAAGCAGGAGGAAGGCAAACTGCCCTGCACAATGGTGAGGAGGCGGCTCAGAATGTGGTGGGTGTTATTAACGGCCGGCTCGACACTTTGGTGTGTACAATGTACTCAAAAAAGACAAACGGAATTCTAAACCCTTCTAAACCAGCTGGTGAGGGAAGAGGGCAGGACAAGGATGGGGATGAGGGAACCAATGTAGGCCTTCTCAAGGCCTCTGAGGGGAGGGGCTGGAATGTACTGTGTGGTTAGCAATGAGGTGGGAATGGATGGAAAAGGGCCAAAGTGAACTGTACTATGCAATGAAGGGATGGAAGAAAGACCCACGACTTGGCCAGCAAAGCCGGGGCAAAGGTCTGGGAAGGGGAGGAAGAGAGAGAGGGACTGGGTCCCAGTAGCCTGGGTGCAGTGGTTAAGAATCCACCTGCCAACGCAGGGGACACGGGTTCGACCCCTGGTCCGGGAAGATCCCACGTGCCGCATAGCAACTAAGCCCATACGCCACAACTACTGAGCCTGCTCTCTAGAGCCCGCAAGCCACAACTACTGAGCCTGCGTGCCACAACTACTGAAGCCCGCACGCCTAGAGCCTGTGCTCTGCAACAAGAGAAGCCACTGCAATGAGAAGCCCATGCACCGCGATGAAGAGTAGCCCCCGCTCGCCGCAACTAGAGAAAGCTCACGCGCAGCAATGAAGACCCAACGCAGCCAAAAATAAATTAATTAAAAAAAAAAAGATTCAAATTTAGAGATGACCTAAAATTATTATGCTTCTTGTATAATTATGCAGTATGATGGAATGGTTTTGAACACGCAATTATAACTTTTAGGGAAGCATAATTTGCATCTGAGTACTTACTACGCTTAAATAGACACTATCAGATACATATTATTTACTTACAAAAATGATTTCATTCAAGCAGTTATATCCATAGTGAAACTCTTAGACCAAGACGTGGATGAATTTGTATACTTACATGTACAAAGCTTGAGGACCTATCATAGAGGCTAGGAATGCAGATACCACTCCAGACCCTGACCCTACTTCAAGGCATATTTCCACTCTAAAAAAACAAAATAAAACAAGTATTAGTAGTGGTATTAAAATACACATCTCGGAAAATAACTCATGCTACTTTTATGTCTATTTCTCCAGCATCATCCCTCACCTACAAATATATGGAAATTTAAAAGAAATTTATAAATAAGCTGATTTCCGACAACCACTTTGTGCTTGTTTAATACTGCATAGTTCAAAACTGTTTTGGGGTATGTAATTTATTTTAAGTCTGTAAAATAGTAATGTAACAGGTAGCTTTCAATTAATTTCCATAAAACATTACATAAACCATGGAATGTTAATTTAGGGTTGGAAATATTAATATGGAAGACATCAGCCCTTCCCACAAGGAGCTTCTAGTTTGGTATTTCCTAAAATGGTAGGATATTATTACAATATTTATTTATGAAAAACATTTTCTCTGTCACTTTGAAGTAATTCATAAGTCCATCAGCATATCCCAGGGAAAGAAAAGTTCCCCCATTCTACTGATAATAGATTTAGAGCAGCAAAGAAATTCCATATTTGTACAGCTCTACACTGAATTGGGAAAATATCTGAGTATCTGATCTTAGAATATTAATAATACTCTTAAGAATGCTATTGAATATAATAAATTCTTGATTCTACTGTATTTGTCCTTCCCTATAATCATATACATACATCAAAGGCACGAATTATCCCCATTACAGAAATAGGTTTGATGGGATTTAGGGGCCTCTCTAGCACCTAACTTTCCAAACAACTATTCAAAAACAACAAACTCCAGCGGTTTCTCACTTTTGGAACCATTCTACACATCTGACAAGCCTTTACTGTGCTCTAGGAAGGTCTGTTGAATCTTACCAGGAGGCTTCTACTTGAAAATAACTATTGTGGCCTCATAAATAATTAAAACTCCTAGACCAGAAATACCCAAGACTTTAAAACAAAATCAGTTCCTTTTACAGCACACTTTGCAAGGCACTTTGTGCTTGTAAATCTTTCTGTGATATCTTGATAATAAAAGACAAGTTATAAAACAGTACTGTTTCACTCTATATTCCAGTAAATCCAAAAGTTCCACCATTCACAATGAAAAACTAGTTTAATAATAGTTGGGGCATTTTACACATGGAAAAATCTGACCAAGAGGGATAAATAATCACAATATGGATCTTTGAAGCCTGACAACTCTTTGTTTCATCCTGAGAAAACCCATTTCAACTCTTGATCTTTACATAAATCTAATTATCCAAATTTCCTTCACTTAAAAAATGACAATGTAAGTATTCACTCTTTTTATATTATTAATTTAAAACTTATATGAGCACTTCAACAAATCAATTTTAATACTTATTAGGAGCTAGGGTATATTCTACAGGCAGCTAGCTGCATGTAACTTTAAATTTTTTACAGTTAAATGAAAAATTCAGTACTAGTCACATCTCAAGTGCTCAGTAGTCACATGGGGCTAATGGCTGTTGCTAGATAGCTGAGTATGCTATTCAGTGGGTTCAAATACACTCCCCTACTCCAATATTTTACAACCTCATTTCCTTTTTGTGCTCTTCCACCGCTAGAGGATGCTTTCATGTACTGAGTAAATTAATGCCATGCGACACTGATATTTACTAAAAGTTGTAATATTAAGACGCAGCGTTTTCAGAATGTTTTGCTTTTGAACGTGTTATAATATCGCTACTCTCAGGGGCTTAGGGTCTTCAGTTAACAGCTGATAGGAAAAGATACGTCCCGGCGTGGTGAGGAAGCATCGAGTCCCTGAAACCAAAACACCACCTTGGCAACTGCGGACAGATCCCCGCTACACTGACTACGTGTATCCACGGAAAAATCCTCAGGTACGGTGTTCTGGTGTCAACTGTCGCCAAGTGGACCGACACCGCCTCCTCTCGGAGACAGCGGCGACAGTCCTTGCCTTGATCGTCCGCCGCCGCCTCTCCAGGACTCCCGAGCCCTCTCCCGCGGGGACCCTCGCCCTCCTCGCACCCCGTGAGTTCGGCTGCCGCCGCCTCGAGCGCGTCCAGCAGCAGGAATGTGTCCTCCGCGGGCTCGTACACGTCGCTGAAGGCGCCACGGCCCACATGCCTGTGCAATGGCGTGGGGAGGCAAGGCGCCGCCATCTTTCGCCCCTCCGGCCCACGCTTATGCGCAATGCGCATGCGTGCGTGCAAGGGCGCAGGCCCAGCAGTGGGGGCGGAGCACCGGGGGGCGGAGAGTCGCCTCGCTTACAGGTAGTCAGCAGATGCGCTTGGGATTTCTAATTAGACGGTTATATAATCTGCAACTACTAACATTTGCTTTCTTCTTTAGAGTATTAAATTTTCTTTTATTTTATGGACTAGCACCGGATAGAGGCAGCCTGTATTGTTTTTGATTAAGGGGAATGTTTTCTCTCTCTATTCTACACTTAGAAGTTTTCCTCTATTCCTAGTTGGCAAAGATTTGAAAAAATACATAATGTAATGGTTACTAAATTTAATCTTTTTTTTTCTTTTACATCCATTGAACTTTCAGCGTTGAGCCTTAAGATTAAGATTTTTTTTCCTTATTTCATTTTTTAGTAGTGCAATATAGTACAAAAATTGCCTTCCTTATGTTGGATCATGAATGCTCTTTTTACAAACCTCACTCAAGCAAAACGATGCATTTTTCTTTTATTTAATACACTGTTGAATTTGAAATGCTAATGATCTAGCTCTGTTTTGTATCAGGGTTATGCTTCCTTAGGACATCGTTTCTGGAGCATTTGGTAGAACTACCCATAAAACTGATTGGGCTTGGTGCTTTTAGTGGGTGGTTCTCTGGTGTTTGGGGGAATCTTCTGTAGGTTATTAGACTATTCAGGTATTTGCATTCTTTTTGACTCAGTTTTTGAAATTTCTTTCTCACTAAAACATTTAAATTTGAGAAATAAAAATACAAAGTACTTGGATAACATTTTTAAAAACCTTGAATATCCACCACCCAGAATTGACAATTGGTAGTATTTTCTCATGTTTCCTTAAAATAGTTTTAAAATATAAGAACTAAAATATTACAAGTGAAGTGGATGTTCTTTCTGTACTCACCTTCAGTTCCATTTTGTAATCCTCAATCCAAAATAACTTCTTTCATGGATTTAGGATCCGTCTAACCCATGTTTTCATGCTTTTATTCGTACATTCATAGACAACATCTGGTTTATGTATTTTCATATTTGTGTAACTGGTGATAGGTTGGAAATATTGTTCTTCAAATTTCCTTTTCACTCAACATTATCTGAGATTTGTGTCTTGGTATATAAAGTTAGTTTACTCCTCTTAATTGCCACATAGTTTTTTTGAAATTATAAAACAATTGCTATCTGGCATGGATAAATATCAATTGGTAAACATTTAGTTTTTTCCAGGTTTTCACTGTTATGAACGACACTGTAATCAACTTTCTTAAACATGGCTTTTCCCTGGTCTTTTACAGACATTTCCTGGCATTCAACCCAGAGTGGATCAGCAGGGTTGTAATGTGTACGCATTTTAAAATTTACTTGACATTTTCAATTTTCCAAATTTCTCCCCAAGCTAATTATACTTATTTATATTTCTGCCACCTCTTTGTGGCAGATTTTAATATTTAATATTGTTAGATTTATTTTTTGTTTATTTTAAATTAAATTGTTCTAATTGCTAACTGAGGTTAGGCATGTGTTCATATTTTCATCATTTGAGTTTCTTCCTTTGTGAATTGTTCATTTTTGCATATTTTTCCTTTTTGGTTTTGTTTTTATTTTTACCAAGGTTGATAACATACATAGACCAAATAATTCTACATGATTTATTATGAAAAAACAATCCACTCTAACACCCCAGCACCCAACTTCTCATGTCTCATTTCCCAGGGGTGGCCATTTTCAACTTTTAGCTGTTTCTTTGCCATTTATTCCCATCTTTCTATATACCAAGCTTATAATGATATTACTTGATTTCTCAACTTTAGCATTATCTGTCGAGTTCCCATAGTAGGAGGTAAAGTTCTCATGATAGAAGGCAAGAATTTAATTCTTCTGCCTCAAATAAACAAATGTAATTGCCACCCCCTCTCTCCCCATGTTCTCAATATGATTATATCATGATTTTTTTACATTTTTTTTATATAAATGCTACTCAAAACAGATGTGTAATATACCAGTTACATTTGCTTTCTTGTACAACTTTTTGCTTTTCCTTAAAGTTAATAATTATCCAGTATATTAGTTTCCTAGGCCTGTCATAACAAATTACTACAAACTAAGGGGTTTAAAAGAAGTTTATTCTCCCGTAGTTCTGGAAGTGAGAAACTGAAAATCAAGGTGTTGGATAGGCCATCCTCTCCATGAAGCCTCTAGGTAAGAATCCTTCCTTGCCTCTCCTAACTTCTGGGGGTTACCAGCAATCCTTGACCTTCCTTGGCTTGTGGCAGTGTAGCGCCCATCTCTGCCTTAGTCTTCACATGGCCTTCTTTCCTGTATGTCTTTGTATCTCCAAATCTTTCCTTATTAGGACACCAGTCATTAGATTTAGGGCCCTACCTATTCTAGTATGACCTCATTTTAACTTGATTATATTTGGAAAGATTCTATTTGCAGATAAGGGCATATACACAGAGGTGAGGGTGGGTGGATGGTTTAGGACCTCAACATGTCTTTTTGGGGAATATGATTCAACCCACAACACCTAGTGATAAGTACTTTTTCACTTGCATAGTTTTCTACATATCAAAGTTCAGCCTCAAAGTCTCTTCTAATTGTTTATCCTCTGCCTGCCCACCACCCCGCCCCACATATATTTAAAGACATTGAGAATACTGATTACTTCTATCTAATCTATTTAGGCACCAATATATGGCTCTGGGGTTCATTCCTTAGTTTTGCCTCTTCAGCTTCGTTCTCAGGTTAATCCTCCTTTTGGTACCTAGATGGCTGCATCTTTACAGCTTCATGCCACCAAATTCAGTGGAAGAGTCTTTTTCTCCAGTTGCTTGCACAGACAAGTCCTTATCATTCGCTCTTTCTTATTGGCTCTGAATAGGTCATGTGCTAATGATTGACTTGATCCTGTGACCAGGTAGATGACATGATCTCCCCCTGCCTCTCTTGGGACCCGGAGGGGGTGGGCCCACCACAACCAGAGAGCCAAAATGATCCACCAAAGCAAAACTGTGGTACTGATATAGATGCTGGGCAAAAAACATGAGCTGTCTACTACATGAAAGTTTTTCATATGTTTGGTAATTATTTGCCTTCAGTTTGTTATTGCATTTTGATTTTGTTTTTCAGTATTTTTTGCTATGCAGGTATTTTAAAATATTTATTAAATCTACTTTTAAAGTTTCTGATTCTTGCATTGTGCTTAGTAATGTCTTTCCCACTCTCTGCTCTTTATTTTCTGGTTTTAAAGTATAGACTTCACTATATTATTTGGATCTACCTTATTAGTTAGGTCGTTAGATCTTCTAGAATCTTATTTTATATCTTCTTGATTTTCTATGGCCTGAATGAAGTGATTTAATTGTTTATAATCGACGCAATCAAAAGTCTTTCATTATTAGCATGCTTCTGTCTACTTATATATTTTTTGGTAGTTTTTGAATTTTCATGATATACCAGTTGGGTCATTGATATTTATGATCAATACATCTTATTTGAGGATTATGTTTACTATAAAATGTCTTTGTCTTGCTTACTGCTTTTTGTTGTGAATTCAACCTTGCTTAAGATTAAGAACACAACACTGCTTTCTTTTTGTTTCCATTTTCTACTATGCCTTTGTCCTTTTTTCACTGTAATTTTTTCACCCTTAAACTTTGAAACACACACATGCGCACAAAGACATTATGTTCTCACGGTGTTCCCACTGATCAGCATCATATCCTCTCTTAATAAAGATAAAAATTTTAGCATGCTTTCACTTGTTTCTCCTAATGTCTCCCAACCCCATTTCCCATGTTGAGATCACCTGAGAATTTAGATGATACTTTTGATTTTTTTTAAAAACAGCTGACAGTGATTTTAATTTAATGACTCTACTGGCTCTCTGATCCACATATTTATGGTATCCCATGTTTTTTCCTAGGACTCATATTTAGCTGGAATACATCCTTTATTAATTATTACTGATGGTAATACCCCAAATATCTTTATTTTACTCTTCAACCTAAGAAGTAGTTTGTGTGTATAAAGAATTCTAGGTTGAGAATCATTTTCCCTTAGAATTTTGAAAATATTTCTCCAGTGTCTTCCTAACATCCAGTGCTGCTGATGAGATGTAGTGCCAATCTGAGTCTTATTCCTTTATAGAAAATTTAATTTTGGCCCTGGAAATGTATATTTTTGGTTTTCTGAAAGACTCAAGGTAGGAGATGCATATCCATAAGTAGATCTATATGTGTGATGGTTAATTTTATGTGTCAGCTTGGTTGAGCCATGGTGCCCAGAAACTTGGTGAAACTTTATTCTGGATGTTTCTGTGAGGGTGTTTTCAGATGAGATTAATATTTAAATCAGTTCACTTGTATTAAAGCAGATTGCTCTCCCCAGTGTGGGTGGGCTGACACCCAATCAGTTGAAGGTCTGAATAGAGTAAAAGACTGACCTCCCCAGAGCAAGAGGGAATTCTGCACCAGATAACCTTTGAACCTGCACTACCACATCAGTTCTTCTGGGGTCTCCAGCTTGCTGGACCACCTTGCATATCTTGGGACTTGTCAGCCTCTGTAATTGTGCAAGACAATGCCTTGAAATAGAACTCTTCCTATATATACACATCCTGGTTCTGTTTCTCTGGAGAACACTGACTAATACTATATGTGTATATATACTTTTCATTTTGTTAAATACTTGGTGGACTCTTTCAATGTGATCAGTCTTTCTTCCATCAGTTCTGGGAAGTGTATTTCTATGTTTTCTTTGATTTTCCCTCTCCTTCATTCTCTGTTCTTGTCTCCTGGAAATCCAGTCATATAGATGAAGATACACCTAGATGTCTTCAGGTCTTTTTATTTTTATTCTTTCAATCTGTCTTAGATTGGGCTACGTGAAATGGACTCTGAGGTGTGTGTACAGGAAGTTTATTGCCCAAGTTCTCTAAGAAACAATATCTGTTAGGGGGAGAGAGGCAAGGTAGGGAAAAGGGAGAAGTTGAGCCATGATGCAGTTGCAACCAAGGCCTCAGCTGACCTTACATGGAGCTCTGGAGCTGGGATGACCCTTCAGATTGTCCCAAATTCAAGCAAGGGGACTTGTGTGCCTTTGGGGAAAGGACATATAACCTTGGGCAGACAATTCTCTTTCCTAAGGGCAATTCCTGGAGAGAGACTTGGCTGTGAGCTGTCAGCAGCCAAAGGTGGTGGAGTGCCTTGGTCCCTAAGGGGGAATCTGGGTGACATACTACAGCACTCTCTACACCATCTCTGCCATTTTGAGGGAAATTTAGGCTTCCAGCTAACGTGTCCTCTCTTTAGTTGAACATATTCTGCTTTTTGCCTTCTCTAGTGAGATTTTTATTTGGTAAGCCTTTTTCTTCCTAGTATAGGGTTTTAAAAAATAATAATCTTTTGTTTCATGGAGGCAATATCTATTCTCATCCCTTTGAGATTTACTTTTTTTTGAAGTTTCCATTTGTTTGCTGTATAAATTCGAATTTGGTGAAGTTTCCTTTTTTCATTATGTTGTATGTTTCTCTTTCATGGTGTTTGTTTACCTCAGGTGTTTAATTTTCGGTTGCATGCTCATCTTTGTAGCTGAGGTTCTGTTAGCCTACGTATGAAAGCAGTATGCATACCACAGTTAGCCTCCAGGGATTTTGAGAAGATGAGGAGTTGTGCTGCCAGGCAGAGCATACCAGTAACTTCTCTTAAGGAAGTGGAGCTCCCTGTTTCTCTTAAGCATGGCCTCTGGCCCAACACTCATATCCAGTACTCCAGTCTGTGTCTGTTATCTACTCAACAGAGGGAGTTAGAGGGGAGTTAGAAATCGCCTGCCTACTGCTCTGATATTGATGGAATCAGCCACCCTGGTGGTTGCTCCAGGATTCCCTCCAACTCCTTGTGTCCACAACCTGTACACTTGGCGTTCTCTGGTCACTCCTGACTTTCCTCTGGCAGTCACGTGCTTCCTGCTCCCTTTTTAGGATGAGTGGGACACTGTATCACCTCACTCCCTGTATCCTTTCCATCTTCCTTATAGTAAGTCTTCCTGGATTATTGAGGCTGCAACCCTCAAAAACTACATTTTTTAGATTCCCCTGAAGCTCCAGTTTTAGATGTGATTTAAATCCCACCAATCATTTACAACCACGTAAGTTTTGGAAGGAAGAGTGGAACACTCTGATGTAGAGGCTGACTTCTTGCCTGTGTTATTTCTGCTGGCAAGCTGAGTTGTAGAGGAGTTTGATTTTTTTGCAACAACTGTGACAGGATTCTCAGTGTTAGGCCTCTAGCTTCATGGGTATCGAGAGGCAGAGCACAGTTCCTTCATTTTGCAGCTGTGGATGGGGGTGTATGTGATTTGAGTCTGCAGTTAGCAGCTGCAGCAGCTGATTCCTGATTCCATGGTTTCCTGACTGTGGCAGGGCCAGTAGCTCAGTTCTGTAATGTGCCTTTAGGAGGTGTTCCTGGAAGTTCAGTTCAGAGCTGATCTTCTTTAAACCTTTCAATGATTATAATACCCATTGGATATCGTATTTTAAAAATTCCTTTTAGCTTGAACTAATTAGAGTAGATCCTATGGTATGCAACAAAACCCTCACTGATACATGGGGATTCCCTGCATTTTCTGGTATGTTGTGATAATACCTTCTTATTTCAGAGATGTTTTACATTTGTTATTTTAAGGATATTTGGTTCCATCATTACTGGTGGTATTGGTGGTATGGTAGTAAAATCAAATGCTTAGTCAGGCATTTTGATTTCATCTTCCTAGTGAGAATTCTTTTTTCTCAGCGGCAATGGAGTCTAATACCATATTGCAACAAGGTATATTTCTACTCTTAAAAAGGCTTTGGTATAAGCCTCTTACATAAGAGAGAATATCTTCTCTTTTTTTCTGGCAAGATATATTTAGCTGGTTCTTGTCTCATCTTAGCCTGGCTTGCATTTTAATAGTAACCACAAGTTGCAGCTGGCTCTCTTCATGACATCCAAGAGTGGAACCAACCTTGATTAGTTTCCAAGTCTCCTCTTGGTGTAAGGGGGTTATGTAGATTATTTAAGTTAATTCCACTATAGTTTAGTAGTTAGTGAAATAACACATGAGTCAAAGATAGATCATTTTTAGTGCATCTTCAAGAATGACTCTAAATCTTTCCAACAAAAGAATTCTTTTCAAAAATTTTTGTTTGTTTGTTTTCATAAAGCATCAACCTTTCAGGGTTGTTCACTACACTTAAAACACTATGACACAGACTGGGAGAAAATATTTGCAAAAGACACTTAAAGTACTGTTATCCAAGATATACAAAGAACACTCAAAACTCAAGGATAAGAAAACAAACAACCTAATTAAAAGCTGAGCAAAAGATCTGAACAGACACCTCACCAAAGAAGACATACAGATTGTAAGTAAGTATAGTTAGGAAATCTCAAATTAAAACAATGAGATATGAGTATACACCTATTAGAATCGCCAAAATCCAAAACACTGATAACACCAAATGCTGGTAAAGATGTGGAGCAATAAGAACTCTCATACGTTGCTGGTGGGAATGCAAAATGGTACAGCTACTTTGGAAGACAGTTTTGTGGTTTCTTACAAAACTAAACATACTCTTACCATATGATCCAGCAATCCTTGATATTTATCCAAAGGAATGGAGAACTTAAATCCAAACAAAAGCAGCTTTATTCATAATTGCCCACATTTGGAAGCAACCAAGATGTCCTTCAGTAGGTGAGTGGATATATAAACTGTGATACGTCACAGACAATGAAATATTATTCAGCTCTCGAAAGAAATGAACTATCAAGCCATGAAAAGACATGGAGGAAAGTTAAATGTATATTTTGAAGGGAAAGAAGCCAAACTGAAAAGGTGATATATGGTATGATTCTAACTATATGACATTCTGGAAAAGGACAAACTATAGAAACAGTAAAAATATCAGTGGTTGCCAGGGTTTAGTGGGGAAGGAGGGTGAACAGACAGAGGCTAGAGGATTTTTAGGGCAGTGAAACTATTCTGTATGATACAAAATGGTGGATACATGGCATTATACATTCATCAAAGCCCATAGCATGTGCAACACTAAGACTGAAGCCTAATTGTAAACTATGGACTTTGGGTGATAATAATGTGTCAGTGAAGGTTCATCGATTGTAGCAAATATCTTGCTTTGGTGGGGGATGTTGATTGTGGGCAGGCAGTATGTGTGTAGGGGAAGGGGGTGTATTTAAACTCTGTACTTTCCATTCAATTTTGCTGTGAATCTAAAATAGCTGTAAAAAACAAACTATGACACACTAAAATATATATATTTGTTATTGGTTAGATTTAGAAGTATAATTTTAAATATTTTAATGAAAATTACAGTTAAATGTGGAGTCAAAGATAAGCATGTTTTAGTTAATGAAATGCCTTCTATTATTATTACTATTATCATAATTATTATTGACTTAAAAATCCTCAGTAGACCTTATAAATTTAGTGATCAATGATGTTCATATTGAAAAATACATATATATATATACTTGACAGAATTGGTTTTTGTTCTTCTGACCTTGCTGTTGTTAATATTCTCATGGTATAAAAATCTCAGTTAAAAATGTTAAAAAGAATCTCTCCAATACTACACAGCCAGCACAGTAAGCGGTATGGTTACCTGCCAGTACAGCTCTTTTTGCATCAGCCAGTTGAACTGTTAAGATGGTTACTCATCCACTGGATAATTTCACAACCCTCTTCTTAAACTTGGTTGCTTTGGACACATTCTACCCTGGAAACAAAATCTAGGCTCCATAATACATTCAGAAATAGTACACTCATGTCTCTTTTCCAGCTGGTGCTGGTAGGGTTGACACATTTACTTCTGCACCATAGGAACGGCTGCTAGAAAAGCTCAAGTGTGCATTCAATTCCATTACTTTGGCACAATGCAAAGTCACGTAGAAGAGGGAGACTCTCTCAGCCTCTCTATATTGGAAAATTAATTCTTTTAAGTGCTTTAAAAAATCTCTACATGTGCTCAGATCTTATGAACTTAGGATCAGCAATGACCTCATCACCTTCAGCTGGTCTAAAAGTTATCTTTGGCTGCTGTGTACTTTATGAAATCTTGTTAATTATGACTGTTTTTCCTAGTTATAAGTCCTTCTGGGTAAATTTTTATAAAACATTCATTTTTATCACTTACATAACCACATAAAATATTTTCATTGGTGTCAAAATGTCATGTTATTGCCAAACAGATTCCATTTCAATTTCTAGAAATTATTGGAAAGTTAATATTCACATTTTAATGGCACCCTTGCTGTAGTCTTAAGTCATGTTTTCCTGAAATTCCCAACAGAAGTCATCATTACATTGTGTTTATACAGGATAAAGCACAGAAATAGACAACATTTCCAGTTAATCTCTGTGGTTAATGATTACCCTTTTCCTTTTTTTTAAAAAAAGACAAATCATGAATAAAATTCAGGGTCTTTTTGAAACTGAGTTTTCATGAAAATGATCATCGTGGATACTCATCATTCACTTCTGTTTTCTGCACAGTGATATTTTAGTTTAGGAATCATAAACTGAATCTTTCCCCTGGCTTATGAAACTTTACCCTATCCATTTCTATTTAAAGTGAGGTTAGGTAAGAAAGTCATATTCCTACCTAGGCTTTTGGTTTCTCTGTAGAGATGTCAATTCAAGAAAACTCAATCTCGACATTGTTACCGAGTCCCAAGCTCGTACAGCTCGCTGCATGACAAGCCAATAAATCTAGAGAAGAGTTCAGGAATAGCAGCTTTATTCAGAAAGCCATCAGTCTGAGAAGATGGTGGACTAGTGTCCCAAAGAACCATCTTACTTGAGTTAGAATTCAGGCTTCTTTTATACTAAAAGGGAGGGGGTGTGACTGATTGTTGCAAACTTCTTGGTGCTGTAATTCTTTGTTCTTGTGGTTGTCCACGGTAGGTCTGGTCACAATGTTCCTATAAACCTCCAGCAAGACAAATTATTCTTTGTTCTGCAACTTTTTTTCTCTATATGAATGGAAAAGTGTTATACATCGTCCCCTACATATGAACCATCAAGTTGTGAACTTTCAAAGATGCGAACCTGCGTTCCCATGTCCAATCATGTAAATTAGTTCACATGTCTGGAGTACATTGTCACGTGCGTGCATCCTCTACAAGTGGTTGTGCTTTTGTGTACTTTACAGTACTGTGTGGAGTACAGTAGTACAGTATCTTTATTTCAAGCCCAGGATGTGAGTGAAATTGCAGCTTGCCTTCCATCCCCTATTGCTGACAATCCTTCAGCTCTACCATCTCCCACCTCCTCTCCCTGCTCCAGTCAGTAAGTCTTCTTGCCTGTTCACTCGATGCCAGCCCCTGTATGCCAGCTGTTGTACTGTACTACTGTACTTTTCAAGGTACTGTACTGTAAGATTAAAAATGTTTTCTTCATTTTTTGTGTTTGTTTTTTATGTATTATTTGTGTGAAAAGTGTTATAAACCTATTACAGTACAGTACTATATAGCCGATTGTGTGAGTTGGGTACCTAGGCTAACTTTGTTGGACTTACAAACAAATTGGTCTTACGAATGTGCTATGAGAATGGAACTCGTTCATATGTAGGGGACTTACTGTACCTTTAAAGGTTAGAGCCTTGAGAATGAGCTATCCTGTATATTTCAGGCTATAGGCAACTTTCTTTTACAAAAGGTGCAGAGCCAGCATGACTAAGCACAGGCAACAGAGCACAAAGATTAGAGCTAAAGGAATACATCCAATATGGAGTCAGGTTTGTTCTTCTCTGTTACAACCTCATTTCAAGAATGTAATTGTTTAACTGCAAAGCTACACTTTTGGGTAGAAAACACCCTTTGGAGGTTGCACATTGAAGCCATGTTTAGAGATCTGGAGAAATGAGCTTTTAGCAGTAATCACATTTACTTTGTCCCCAGTCTGGAAGAAGTCCCCACGAGAGCTGGAGGATGACTGAAGAGCTGACTTTGATTGTGGTTGCCAGAACATGTACCGTCACTCTGAGACTTTTCTTTGCCTGGATCTTGCACATCCCCTCCTATGGACCAAATTGTGGTGCCCCCTCCCCACAATTCTTATGTAGAAGCCATAATCCCCAATGTGATGGTATTTGGAGGTGGGGCCTTTGGGTGATAATTGGGCTTAGATGAGGTCATGAGAGGGCAGGCCTTCATGATGGGATTAATGTCCTTGTAAGGAGAGACATCAGAGAGTTTGCTGTCTCTCTTTCTCCCTGCCATGTGAGTACCTCGTGAGACGGCAGCCATCACAAGCCAGGAAAAAGGCTCTCACCAGAACTCAACCATGCTGGCACCCTGATCTCAGACATCCAGCCTCCAAAACTCCGAGAAATACGTTGTTTAAGGCCTCTTAGTCAGTGATATTTTGTTATGGTAGCCCTAGCTTACTAATATGTCCCCCAAGGACAAGATACTTGGAGCCAGAGCACACACAAAGGGTCTGGTGGGGAATTCAGGTGGTGTTCCAGGCAGTTCAGGAACACATGTTTTACACTTTCAATTACTGCCTCTTTCAGTGTATAAATAGAACCTCAGAAGATGGTTAAGCTGAAGAGAGAGCCTTAAGAGGACAGCATTCCAGCAGGATCAATTAACAGTTTGTAAGTAAAATTATCATTTTTGCCTATACTGATTGCTAATGAAATTCTTAAAGTAGTTGTTATTCTTAAGAAAGTTGAATTGATAGTTTAAGTTATGGAATGTTCTGAGCTGGGCCCTATGCCTTCCTCATATTATTCTCATTAAATATTTGTTGTTTTGATTAAAAATGTTTTCTACTTCATGGCATAAATTTAGCAAAGAACAGGAGGCCTATTCAGGAACTTTATTACATTCTTGTGAGAGAGTATACCTTTATGGCTCACTTATACTAGAAGTGGCACTAATTACTTGGGAATGTGAGTGAAAATTTGCCCTGGCAAATTTGGAAAAGCAGCTTAAAATAGCTCATATAGGGACTTCCCTGGTGGTGCTGTGGTTAAGAATCTGCCTGCCAAAGCAGGGGACACGGGTTCGAGCCCTGGTCCGGGAAGATCCCACATGACGCAGAGCAACTAAGCCCATGCGCCAAAACTACAGAGCCTGCTCTCTAGAGCTCGTGAGCCACAACTACTGTGCCTGCATGCCACAACTATTGAAGCCCACGCGCCTAGAGCCCATGCTCCGCAACAAGGGACACCACCGCGGTGAGAAGCCTGCGCACCGCAATGAAGAGTAGCCCCCGCTCACTGCAACTGGAGAAAGCCCGCGCGCAGCAACAAAGACCCAATGCAGCCAAAAAAAAGAAAAAAAAATAGCTCATATACACATGGAGTTTTTCTCTACAGTCTTGACTCAGGCACTTATTATCTTGACTTTCTGTAAGTCATCAGAGCATAAATGTAAATTACTTCTGTTTTCCCCCAGTTTTACTGAGATGTAATTGCCATATAACATTGTATAATTTTAAGATGTACAACATAATGATCTGATATATGTGTATATTGGGAAATGATCACCACAATAAATGTAGTTAACATTCATCACCTCACATAGTCACACATTTTTTTCTTGTGATGAGAACTTTTAAAATCTACTCTCTTGGCAACTTCCAAATATACACTACAGCATTGTTATCTATAGTCATCATGTTGTACATTACATCCCAGAACTTAAATGCCTGGCATTTGTTTTTAATAAGTAGGATTTGGCAGTTTTTAGAAGTAATTTAAGGTGGAAGTTTGCACCTTTTGACCTTTTGTACCTTTTAAATTGGGTGAAGGTGATCAAAAAGTACAAGCTTCCAGCTTAAATTACTTCTAGAAACTGCCAAATCCTACTAATCAAAAACAAATGCTGAGCACATGTCTAATATTTATTGTACTACATATTTATGCTTTTGAAATATTGCTTGAAACAGCTATCTAGGACATAGCTAGTTTTTGTCACATGTAGATCTATGTCATAACTAAATGTGTTGTGACAGAATTTTCCCTGTAGGCCAGAGTTGCATATATTCAATCGTGGTGGACAGAATAATGGTCCCCCAAAGATGTCCACATCCTAATCCCCAGAATCTGTGACAGTTTTAACTTACCTGGCGAAAGGGAACTTTACATATGTGATTAAATGAATGATCTTGCGATAGGGAGATTATCCAAGTGGGCTCAATGTAATCATAAGGCTCCTTCTAAGAGGGAGGGAGCAGAGTCAGAGTAAGAGTAGGAAATGTGGTGATGGATGTAGCAGTCAGATTGAGAGAGAGAGATTTGAAGATGCTGGTTTTGAAGATGGAAGAAGAGAACAAACCAAGGAACATATGTGGCCTCTAGAAGCTGGGAATGGCCAGGAGATGGATTCTCCCCCAGAGCCTCCAGAAGGAAGGCTGCCAACCCATTTTAAACTTCTGATCTCCTGAATTATAAGATAATAGATTTGTGTTGTTTTAAGCCACTAAGTTTGTGGTAATTTGTTATAGCCGCAATAGGGAAATAATACATCAATTACCACTGATTTAATTTTCTTAACGTGGTACAACTAATATCAATTAAAAACAGTTTAAACTTTAGACCCTATTTCGAACCTCTAAAGACACAAGCATGGCGGATGTAAAAGACAGGCTAAGTTAAAGTTCTAACATGTACTGGCCCCCAGTTGAAAGCTGGGGGAGATGGTAGTGGGTATAGTGTGCAGTCCTTTAATATCCAGCACGCTTAGACCTGCACCGTCTACCCACCTGGGGCTACTGAGCCCTGAAAATTCAGCCAGTGTGAAATGAAACGTGCTGCAAGTGTAAAATACACCATGAATTGTAAAAAGACTGTAAAATATTTCATTAATAATTTAAAAATATTGATCAGATGTTGAAACATTACTGTTTTGAACATATTAGGTAAAATATAGTATTAAATTTCAATTTCTTTTTACTTTTTGATTGGGAAATGAAAACATTTTCATTACATATATATGGGTGAGTCATATGTTTTTATTGGATAGTGCTGCTGTAAACAGGTAATGCTATTAATGATGTAATTAACAAGATATAGATTATTTACATGCCGATTAATGTATTATTGAGTAATGAATATGCAAATGCAGTCGAGAGTTAATAGGTTTATTTATATACATTTAATACGTTTTACAATTAATATCTCCATTTTTTATAGTCACATTCTCCTAGAGTCTGATCTCCATAATCAGATTCGACATTTGGGATACATATGCCTTTTTACCTGCAGGCAGTAACGATAGTTTTGAATCACTTAGATTTTTTTGTCTTCTCCCAAAGACCCCATGGACATCGTATCTTTCTTTTTCTGAAGAAATAGAATTTCTTTTGAAATCCAGTCAATGTTTCATAAAGGCATCTAGCCAGTGTAATTTCCTGGACCAGATTAATGTTTGTAGGATCAAGGAATCTTAGGAAACTAAACAGAATCTGTAAGCAATTATATTTTGGGTGATGATTACCTTAGAGTTCAGTGAAGAAAAAACTATACATGTGTGTGTTAAGAATATATATGTAATGTATATCAATGCATATATTATGTATATATACATAATTATGCATAAAGAATACATGTTATATGTACATGTATATGTGTTATGTATATATATCAGCACATATATATTATGTAATATACATATATTATGTGTATATATATATACATTATATATACACACACATATTCCTAATACACATACATATATAGTTATATAAATGCAAAAGCAAAGTGATGAATATTTGATAAAAGGCAAAGACTTTGCCTTCTGGGCACTCCATGACATTTTGGGGGTGCCAAATATCACCTAGGACAAGATGTTCATGGTTTGACCCTCAACCTGAGCAAATCTATGTATTAAGGAAATTTATACAAACATTACAATTTCAGTAAGTGAGTAAATGTTATAAATGATTCTTAGTGGGTGGATTTCTCCTTAAATTACTTGGATCATCCTTCCCTACCTCCAGTTCTCCCCTGTATTTTGTAGGGGCTACCACACCCAGTATCTCCTGCTTGGTGTGAGTATTGACCATCTAAAGGGGTCTGTAATGAAATGGTAACCTTTGAAGAGGTTTCCCCACTTTCTGATAATATCCCTGTGTACACTTATCATTGTGGTATATGTTCAGGAAGTAGGGAAGGCTTTTCAAGGAATACTTGGATTGGATGGAAGTCAGCTACCAGAGGCTAACATCCAACTGAAATTCTATCGGCAAAAGGTCTTGTTTCTTTCCTAGTGAAAAGTGGAACGTATATTTCTTGGCTTGCCAAGAGTATAAAAACATCTCATTCATTAACAGAACTTAGCTTTCATGTTTTAAATAAATAATTCTCCTGATTTCTTAGATAACACACCAATTAGATATAAATGCACTTATGAAGAACCTGGTGCAAGGGGTTATCCCAAATAGCACTTCAAGTCTAAGTGCCCTTGGTTAATGTTGTCAAGGCATGAGGCTGAGTGAGGACACGGCAAGTTTACCTGCCTTGGGGCATTTCTGAGACCAGCTGGCTCTCCTAGAGCCATAAAACTTTTTACTATTTTTTCTGCATATATTATGCCATGGAACTGTGTGACCTTCTGGGACTTCTGCTGCTTGTAAAAAGGCCCAACATTTTTGTTGGCTGAAGTGCAGGGTGAGAATTGCTCATCATCCTTGCAGAGCAACAGGAGACCTCTTTCGGGGCTCATTGGTTAACCTGCACGGGAGGGCAGTTAATGAGCCAATGAGGGAAATGTTAACATTAAATTAAAATATGTGAAGAAGGTTCCTATGAGCATCAGAAGAGCTAGATGCAGTAGGGGCATTGAGAGTCAGAATTCAGGGAAAGAACAAAGTGTTTTGTTCTTTTCTAAGGCATGCAGAGCTCATTATTCTTAATGGAAATGAAATTTACAGGGCTGAGTGCCTTGAATAAGTCAGAGGTTGGAAACCCTTTGACTCAACTTTATTGGCCAAAAAATTTCTCTAAAGAGAAGCTTGCTTGACCTACTGTGAGAATATTTATTACTTTCATAAATAATCAATACACATATTTCTACATATAGTTTCATCACATTTGGAAAAACTTCTTATTGGTATAGAAGGTATAGATGAATTAAAACCAAATGCCCAAAATGCCCATATTCTCCCAGAGAATATGGAATTGGCCTTAGAAGAATGTGATCTTTGGGCTGATAGATAAAGCATGGTGCTAGATGTCTCTTTCTGGTATGTCCTACTGAATTCTTAAGATTCTCAACGGTTATCATTGAGCCAGTCCGATCAGCCCAAAGAATGACAAGGCAGTATAATGCAGCAAATAAATTAGGCCTTGAAATCAGCAAACCAGGTGCCAAATCCCTACTAATTTCCGTCTTATTTAACATAGCAGAATTTAGTAGTATACAGTATAACAAAATAGTTTACTATTCTACCCAATAGACTTTATTCTACTAAATAGAATTCTATTCTACTAAATAGAATTTAGTAGTATATAGTATACTAAAATAATTGTGCAGAGTTTTATTCAGCTCTTTTGGTTGTAAAGACTAGAGAGTCATCTATTCCAATAATTAAAAAAGTTTTAATGTAGCAGTATACGTATATTGTTTAGAAAAATGGTCTCTCAGAAACCCAAGCACAGGGTTCACAGTAGAAAAATCTCTATAGAAAATGGAACAGGAACTGGGAAATAATTTGGAACCTAACACAAGCCTGGGATCCTCAGAAGTTGGGGTCTGTTCATTTCGATCTGGGTGCCTAAGTGTTTTTTTTGGCTCCGGCTCCCTCTGCCCAGATGGAGCACCCATGGCTTTCATTTGCATTGTGAACGCATCTCCTTTCACAGGCTATGGAACTGGTGTGGTAATCTGCTGGGGGCTGCACTTCTGGTGTGGGTAAGTGGGGGCTGGGACCACAGCTGGGACCAGTGACCCAGGATGCACAGGACAGTTATGTGGGCACTGCCATGGCCATCGTCTGCCAAGGCCCAGGAACTGCCTAGGGAGCACAGCCATGGGGAGGAGGCTGTGGACCTTCAGCAGGCCCCACCTGCCTGGCCAGAACCGGTACCCCAGCTCCTGATGTATTTTGTTGGGTGCCCAACTTTAATATGAAGACACCATGTGTCCATATGAAGACACTGTACATCCAGTACCTTCTCTATGGCTACCAAATGACCTACTTTTTCTGTATTTCACTACTCAGATTCCTAGAACAGGCATTCTGGTCTGGATAAGCATTTACTGGCCAGGCCACATTGTAGTCCAACGACAAGACTATGGATTGGCCAGCCATAGGACAGGTCTTTGCCCCAAACTTGGGTGGTAATTAAGGGACTATCCCTTTAGCAGGGAGAATGGGTGGATATCTTACTTTTGCTGGAGTTGTTGGTATAACTGGCACAATGACTATGTCTGATGGTTCCTGGGAGATTATTATGGTTGGATTTGATCTACATGCCATCCTGTTTTCTGATTACATTTCTCCACCATCACTGGGGCACAGGTGGAAATAAGGCAAAGGCCTTTATTTGAGAACACATCTTCTGAATGTCCATTCAGTGAAACTCAGAGACCGTCTCTAGGTAAGACTCAACTTTTTAAACTATTCACTTCACAAATGTAAAGCATAGAGGTTTTCCTACAGGGAAGTGACAGAGCAGAGCTAACCCTGGGCAAAAGGGTCAAGAGGGCAATAAAGTTTTGTTATCAGGAACTTTCTTTCTTCTCCAACCCAGAGCCATTTTATACCCCAGTACGTTAAAGGCAGCTGTAGTTTGGTAAGAAGAGGATGTGACTTGGAATCAGAAGATACCCTTAAATCACACCTTTGACCCATATCCTGTGCCTTGGGTAAATAAACGAGCTTCTCTGAGCCTTAAATTCCTCATTGTAAAGTGCAACTATCATACAAGGTTGTTTTCACTACCGTGTGAAAGAGATGGGCCTACGGTACATGATTGTTTAATAAATACTTAAATCAGAGGTGGAAGGGGCACCTAAGAGCTCTTATTTTATAGATGTGGGAGCTGGGGTCCAGAGATGTTATTTCACTTGTTTAAGTTCAACCAGCTACTTAATTGCAATCAAAACTAGAACCCAGGTCTCCTGATTTCCCAGGCCAATGTTTTTGCAAACTCCCTCTAAGTTTCTCCACAATTCTCAAAACTTGCTCTTTAGAAAGTCTGTGTAGGTGTGCAAAGTTATAGCTTCTAGTTTCTTTCGATGAACAAAACATATTTTTATAATTAGAGTAGAAATTCCCAAGGTTCTTTTTCTTTAATTTTTTAAATTTATTATTTATTTATTATTTTTATTTTTGGCTGTGTTGGGTCTTCGTTTCTGTGCGAGGGCTTTCTCTAGTTGCGGCAAGCGGGGGCCACTCTTCATCGCGGTGCGCGGGCCTCTCACTGTCACGGCCTCTCTTGTTGCGGAGCACAGGCTCCAGACGCGCAGGCTCAGTAGTTGTGGCTCACGGGCCCAGCCGCTCCGCGGCATGTGGGATCTTCCCAGACCAGGGCTCGAACCCGTGTCCCCTGCATTGGCAGGCAGATTCTCAACCACTGCGCCACCAGGGAAGCCCTCTTTTTTTTAAAAAAAGAAAATATCTGATTCTTATTTACTGTGAAGAATGAATTAAAATTAAATAAATTACTGTCCTAGGTGAACATGTGTTTAGTAACTCAAGTCTTAGAGAAGTGAAACTCCTTAACTAGGCGTTCCTGGGCCTCCCTGGCCTCTTACAGTCACTCTGGCCACATGATTTCCTCCTGTGGCTCTAAGGCTGAGAGCAAAGCCAAGCCTTCTAATTGGCAGTCAGATGCTTCAGACTGAACGACCACAAAACCCAAGGTGATTGGGGCTCACCTGCCCGAAGTGTGCTCTGTGCCATGCATTCCTTTGTCTTGTGAGCAAAATGTGGCATGGTACAGTGGAAACTTCGTGTAATCCTCTATATTTTCAATTACCAAGGAATTCTTTTAAGAAATGTTAAAGGACTAGATTCCAGAGTTTCTTAGCAGAATACAGTTGGTTTGTCTATACATAATTGTTATTTTCTTTGCCCAGGAGTGCAAGATTTTCGAAGCATATCTTTTTTCTTCCACTTATTATAATTTCCTCACAAACACCTATTGTCTATTTTGTGCAAAGCACCATGGGAGATACAAAATGGTATTTGATACTCTCTTTCCTAAAGGAACCCATTTCCTTGTTGAGATGAGAGCAGAAGCTCCATGGGACCTTATCTGTCTTATTCACTGTTGGAGTTCAGTGCCTAGACCAGTATCTGGCACAGAATAGACACTCAGGAAATATTTGTGGAATGCATGAACGAATATACCTATATCAAACGTTAATAATAGCTAATGCTTATGTAGCTAATATTTACGCCCACTAGTTTTCCAAGTACAATTGCTGCTTCATTTGATCTTCACAACTCTATGAGGTAGGAACTATTAATACACCCATTTTGAAGATGGGGAAACTGAGGCTTAGAGAGATTAAGTAACTATCCCAAAGTTGCACACTGGTGATACTGAGATTTATACCAAAATCATCTGGCTCTGAAGTCTGTGTTCTTAACCACTATGCTCTGTTGCCCCTGCATGTTATGCTTCCTTAGGGCTAAAGACACTCCTTCCATGCATGATTTTTAGAACTAAAATCAAGGAGTGTTGTAGGGGTGAGGGATAAATCAGGAGCTTGGGATTAACATGCACACACTACAATATGTAAGATAGATAACCAGCAGGGACCTACTGTATAGCACAGGGAACTCTACTTAGTATTCTGTGGTAACCTACATGAGAAAAGAATCTGAAAAAGAATGACTATATGTATACGTATGACTGAATCACTTTGCTGTACATCTGAAACTAATACAACATTGTAAATCAACTATACTCCAAAAAAACAAAAAAAAATCAAAGGATATTTATAATGGAATCACATATGCGGCATTAACAACAAGAAAGCTGGAAAGTTTTGTAGAGTATGAAACAGATGTAGGACCAAAGCCTAAGGGGTAAGAAGGATTTAAACAGACGAGAAGTAGAGTTCATCTCTCTTTGACTTCTGGGAGAAGATGACCTTGGAAATTCTCTTTATAATATGGTTATGTCATAATCTTATACAATATTATAGTATTATTTAAAATTTTTTAACCAGTTTCATCATCTTAACTAGTTCGTGTCGGTGAGAATCCAGTCTTGTTCATCTTTCTATGCCCCCTTAGTGCTAGGTTGGGTCCCTTCCCATTGATTTGAAAGAAATTGAATTATCACTAGGTGGTAACTTGATGGGCTGGGGAAAGCTAACTACACCAAAATATCCTTGCCAAATTTGAATTCTGATAAGCTTGCCTCTTTCATGCTTTTCTCCAACTCTTCTTTTTAAGAAATCCTCAGGAAAAAAACACAAACACAACTACTCATATGAAATCATTTTTGACATCTTCAGAGATTTCTCTAGGTTCTGGCCCAAGTCTGACTGTTGTTCTCTTCTACCTACATTCTTCCTACACTTGAGGGATTTCAAAAAATGTGCTTAATGATTGGACCTTGTTTTAATTTTCTCTAACTTATTTATTTTCTCTTGAGGTTAAGAACATTTTGTAAATTTGCAAATACCAAAAGTATTTTGCACACATGTAATAAGTTTAAGAAAACAATCAGATCAGATTCAGAATATCTCCCCAAGGAAAGGAAGTGCACAAAATAGTCAAATGAGTAATTGAAAAACAAAGCAAGGGAACTAAAATATCTCCCCGAACTAGTTCCTAAGATATGCCTTTTTTCCATTATGAAACACTGACTAGTCTGCACTGGTTTTTATATATATATATATATATATACATATTTAGCTGCATTGCGTCTTCGTTGCTCCTCGTGGTCTTTCTCTAGTTGCAGCGAGCGGGGGCTACTCTTCGTTTCAGTGTGCAGGCTTCTCACTGCGGTGGCTTCTCTTGTTGTGTAGCACGGGCTCTAGGCACGTGGGCTTCAGTAGTTGTGGCACGCAGGCTCAGTAGTTGTCGTGCACGGGATTAGTTGATCCGCGGCATGTGGGAACGTTCCCGGACCAGGGCTCGAACCCGTGTCCCCTGCATTGGCAGGTGGATTCTTAACCACTGCGCCACCAGGGAAGTCCCTGCAGTGTTTGTATTTTGAAGTGAAACTTTGATGGGAAAATTCATAACTGAATCCATTGTGTATTTAACACTACCATTAACATTCTTTTTCTTGCCAGATATTTTGCTATGAACTTAAGCATTTATCCTCGATATATTTTCCAGCTTCTTCAGGTGTTCATTTTTCTTGTTGCCAATAAATATTCCACTAAATTTTCAAGTCACAGTTCCTGAAAGGTAGGACAGGTTCACCATATCTTTGTAGAGACTAATAATAAAAGCATATTTTCTTTTGTTCATCCATAATGAATAACACAAGCTCCTGGTTTGAATTTTACTCCACTGAGTATGATCTCCTTGGTCTGGAGGTCTGATGTTGATAAACAAGTCAGTTTTGGAAATGCTTGGGATCTGAAGAAGAGTGGCAAGCTATGTATGGCCTAACTGACAGGTTGATAAAATGATTGAAATTGCTAAATTGACAGGACCAAAGTTGATAAATTGATAAGTAAACATTTCTTGAGCACCGACTATATGCAAAGCCAACTTCAAATTGAGATTTGCTATCCATTAAACACAGGTGAGGGTGTAGGGGCTTGATGTACACACCTCGTTAGTGATGTGTTTCCTGATTCCCTACCAGCAAGTCACGGACAAGAATGAGCTCTTCTCAGCTTGCTGTTCTAACTTACTTCAACTGGGCAAGAATTTGACTTCCACATGCAAATCAGTTGGTCTTTGTAACTGACACTTTAATGCATTCTGCTGCATAGCGGTGCCACCATGTACTACTTCTGGCTTACTTTGGACTTCACACAAACTTTTCTTTGTCTGGATCTCATCTTGCAAAGAGACACTCCCCATGTCTACAAGATCTAATTATATCTATTTGCGTAAGTCAAACTAAAACAAATGTTGATAGGCTTATCATGAGTTCGTTCATTATGTCTGGGACTCAGGAGACTATAAAGAAACATGAATAATGGGAGTAGAAACAGTAGTAAAAATAACAGTAAAAATTAGTAGGAATGGTAAAAGATGTAGTTAATGTTTACTGAATGCCTAACCCTGACATTGTGCTAATTTCTTTTTTTTTTTTAACATCTTTATTGGAGTATAATTGCTTTACAATGGTGTGTTAGTTTCTGATTTATAACAAAATGAATCAGTTATACATAAACATATGTTCCCCTATCTCTTCCCTCTTGCATCTCCCTCCCTCCCACCCTCCCTTATCCCACCCCTCTAGGTGGTCACAAAGCACAGAGCTGATCTCCCTATGTGTGCTAATTTCTTTATGTGCAATAACTTCCTTTTACAGAAGAAGAAATTAAAACTCAGAGAGGCAAAATAACCTCTCCCAAAGCTCACACAGTCCCAGTGGTGGATCTGGGAAATGCATTTTTATTTAAAGTTTAGCAGAACTCACCACTTGGGTGTGTTTTTTTTTTAAACAATATCTTTTTTTTTTTTTTTTAAAGAAATTCACGTTCTTTTATTTATTTATTTATTTATTTATGACTGTGTTGGGTCTTAGTTTCTGTGTGAGGGCTTTCTCTAGTTGTGGCAAGTGGGGACCACTCTTCATCGCGGTGCGCGGGCCTCTCACCATCGCGGCCTCTCTTGTTGCGGAGCACAGGCTCCAGACGCGCAGGCTCAGTAACTGTGGCTCACGGTCCCAGTTGCTCCGTGGCATGTGGGATCTTCCCAGACCAGGGCTCGAACCCGTGTCCCCTGCATTGGCAGGCAGATTCTCAACCACTGCGCCACCAGGGAAGCCCTGGGTGTTTTTTTTTAAGAGGGGAAGTTTGTGAATATCATTTCAGTTTCCCACTTTCCATTGGATAGATTGAGTTTTCTTCTCTGTGCTTAAAAGCTGTACATTCATAGGGAGGGTGGGAGGGAGGAAGACGCAAGAGGGAAGAGCTATGGGGACATATGTATATGTATAACTGATTCACTTTGTTATAAAGCAGAAACTGACACACCATTGTAAAGCAATTATACTCCAATAAAGATGTTTAAAAAAAAAAAAAAGCTATACATTCTATTTTCATTCTTACGGTGGTTACTCCTTTGCCTAAGCTTATTGTCATATTTATTTATTTATTTATCCTTTTTTGGCCATGTGGCTTGCGGGATCTCCCCGACCAGGGATTGAATCCAGGCCACGGCAGTGAAAGCCCGGAATCCTAACCACTAGGCCACCAGGGAACTTCCTGTCATATTTATTTTTTTTCTATTGAGTGCTGAAACTTTTCAGTGTCTGTGTTTCCCTTGAACCAGACAAGTAATGCTCTCATGTCACTTTGTTCTCTTCCCCCATCACTACCTCACATCTTATGCTGATATTTTCTAGAATAATTCTAGGTCACTAAGGGCAAATATTATCTTTTTCTTTGCTTTGGTTCTAGCCTTTTTTTGTTTTTTTTTTTCTTTTGGCCACACCACGCAGCATGTGGGATCTTAGTTCCCTGACTAGGGATCAAACCTGGGTCCTGGCAGTGAAAGCACTGAGTCCTAACCACTGGACCACCAGGGAATTCCTGGTCCTAGCCTTTTAAAGACAACTTTCATGTTGTTTAAATCTTCTCTGCCCTGATTGTTTTTGTCTGCTTGTTCTATCAGTTATGAAAGAGGTATGTTAAAATCTCTCATTACGATTGTGAATATTCTATTTTTTGTTTTAGATTTTTCAATTTTTGCATTATAGATTTTCAACCTATGTTAATAGACAACCAAGTTCCGAATAATTATGTATTCTTGGGGAATTGAATCTTTATCATTGTGAAATGTTCCTTTTCATCTTTGGTAAAGCTTCTTACCTAAAAGTCTATTTTGTGTGATATTAGTATAGCTACACTAGGTTTTGTTTGGTGTTTAGCATGTTTTAGCTTTGTGCATCATTTTACTTTTACTCTTTCTGTTTTTTTTTTTTTTTTCTTTTTGGTTAAGGTGTGTGTTATGGACAGAATGTTTCTTCCTCCCACCTAAAGACACACGCTGAAGTCCTAACCCCCAGTGTGTCTGTACTTGGAGATGGGGCCTCTAAGTGATGTTGAAAACTCGGCCTCTGTGTCCGGTGCTGAATCGAATCTCACAGACAGAGTTTTGGGTGAAGTAAAAAAGAATAGCTTTATTGCTTTGCCAGGCAAAGGGGGACACAGCGGGCTTGAGCCCTTGAAAAACTGTGTGTCCCAACCCGGGAGGTTTTGGTGAGGAGTTTTACAGCAATGGTTCAAGGGAGGGGTTGCTGATAAGATTAGGGTGTGTGCAGGGCCTGCACTCCTCTAATCTGGTCTCAGGTAATCTTTTGATGAGCTTCTCTGATTCCTTTAATCTGGCCTCAGGTGGTCTTCTCTGGAATGAAGAATGCTGACATCTTCCATTTGTTGGGGGTTTTAGTTCTATAAAGAGCTTAAAGATATTGTTATGTGTATCCCTTGAGGTGGAACCAGGACCCTGCCCCAAGACTGCACTATTGTTTCTTGGCTGTTCCTCCCTTGTCTCTGCATTCCCTCCCTTCCCTGATTAGCAACTGTTCAAATATGCCCTTTGGAGCTCAGGGAAGGTCATGGAGGCTGGAGTCTGCTCCCTACAAACAAGCAATGGGAGACACAGAAAGGCTTCCATGCTCAGGAGCCCCACAAGGTCCTGCTCGTTTTCATAAGGAAGTAAATAAGGTTAAATGAGGTTTTAAAGGTGGGGCCCTGATCTGATAGGATTAGTGTCCTTATAAGAAGAGACCTCAGAGAGCTTGCTCTCTTTTTCTCTGCTTGTACCCAGAGAAAAAGCCATGTGAGGACATAGCAAGAAGATGACAATCTATGAGCTAGGAAGAGAGCTATAACCAGGAACCTTAATCTTGGACTTCCCAGCCTCCAAAACTGTGGGAAAATAAGTATTTCTTATTTAAGCCACCCAGTTGATGATATTTTGTTATGGCAGCTGAAGCTGACTGATACAGATTTTGGCACTGTGAAGTAGGGGTGCTGCTCTAACAAATACCTGAACATGTGGAAGTGGCTTTGGGCCTGGGTAGTAGTCAGAGGATGGGAGAGTTTTGAGGCACATGCTAGAAAAAGCCTAGATTGTGTGAATGGAGGGCTGGTATAAGTACAGATGTTACAGGCAATTTCAGTGAGGTCTCAAATGCAAAGGAGGAACAGGTTATTAGAAACTGGAGGCAAGGCAAACCTTGTTATAAAGTGGCAAAGAATTGGCTGAATTATGTTTCAGTGTGAGCAATGAAATTGGGTATTTAGCTGAGGAGGTTTCTAAGTAAAGGATTGGGAGAGCAGCTTGCTTTCTCTTTACTGCGTATAGTAAAATCGGAGAGGACAGAGATAAATTGAAGGAATTGTTAAGCAAAAAGCAACCAGAACTTGAAGATTTGGAAAATCTCAGCTTATTCATATTGCAAAAAAATGAGGAACTGCATTCTGAAAAGAACAATAAGGGTGTGGCTGAACAACCATTTGATAAAGAGATAATGGGTGCCTCCGGATTTGGTCAACTATCTCAGCAGAAGACAGGAATAGCGATGAGATTATACTAACAGAGACACTGCCAGTTTGAACTAAAGGGGACAGAGAAAGTGAAACAGAACGAAGGCTGTTATACTTCTAGGATTCTACAGGAATGGATGATTCAGCTGCAAACATGGTTTACCTTCAAGAAAAGGGAAGTACAGTTGACCTTGAACAACATGGGGAGTTAGGGGCACTCTTCAAGAAAAGGGAAGTACAGTTGACCTTGAACAACATGGGGAGTTAGGGGCACTGACCCTCCCCGTAGTCGAAAATCAAGTATAACTTTTACAGTGGACCCTCCGTATCCACAGTCCTGCATCCTCGAGTTCAACCAACTTCTGATCATATTCAGTGAAAAAAATCTGCGTGTAACTGGATCCATGCAGTTCAAACCTGTGTTGTTCAAGGACCAACTGTATAACCCTGAAGGTGACTCAGAGACCATCAGGGCTGCCACTCCCACCACAGGCCCAGGGGGGCAAGGCTGCTTCCTCCTTGGTTTTGGAGGGTTGGGCCCCCTCCTTGTTTTCAGCAGGCGAAAATGTGGACCTTAAATCCCATAACAAGTGTCCTTGTAAGAGTGAGGCAGCAGGAGATTACACACGGACGCACAGAGGAGAAGGCAAAGTGGGCATAGCAGCAGAGATTGGAGTGATGCAGCCACGAGCCAAGGAGTGTCTGGAGCCACCAGAAGCTGAAAGAGGCAAGGAACAAATTCTCCCCTAGAGGCCTCAGAGTGAGTGTGGCCCTACTGGCACCTTGATTCCAGACTTCTGGCCTCTAGAATTGTAAGCAAGTAAATTTCTGATTTTGGCAATTTGTTGTTAGAGCACCACAGGAAACTAATACAACCCACAACCTTCTCTAAAGTGATTCTCCCCTTCTCTCCTAGCCATTTGAAATTCCATTATTTTGTTTATTTCACCTTGAGTTTAACCTCACTTCTCTGAGCCTTAGCTTTCTTATGTATAAAATGAGGGGGTTGACCTGGATATAGTACAATAATAACTTGTCTATCAGACAGAAGGCATGAGCTAAAATAAATGGCCCCTTCAAACTCTATCTTTATTTTGTCAGAATATTCTAACCCCCCATTCAAATAAATTTACAAATAACTCATTCATTTTTTTAAAAGACTTATTTATTATTTTTATTTATTTTATTATTTATTTTTGGCTGCGTCGGGTCTTAGTTGCAGCACGTGGGATCTTCGTTGAGGCATACGGGATCTTTCCTTGTGGCGCACCTGGGCTTCTCTCTAGTTGTGGCACGCGTGTTCCAGAGAAAATGAGCTCTGTAGTTTGCGGCACACAGGCTCTCTAGTTGCAGCGCGGGCTTAGTTGCCCCGCGGCATGTGGGATCTTAGTTCCCTGACCAGGGATCAAACCCGCATCCCCTGCATTGTAAGGTGGATTCTTTACCACTGGACCACCAGGGAAGTCCCATAGCCCATTCATTTTATATTAGGCAGTTTTTTGTTTTAATTTACACCCAGATAAATGGAAGCAGTGAGAGAAAGAAAGAAAATGCAGGGAAAGCAGTTCTGTTTTCCCACCTTCTGTTTCTTGATTCCAGTTTCTGGCTCAAGGATCATCAGCCTCTGAAGCCCCAAGGATCCCCTTTCAGGAATTGTTCGGTATTTCTGGGTGCTCCTGGCAAGCTTATTGCACAGACAAGGATAATTGGAGAAAAGTTGGGAAAATGGAAATTCGTAAAGGGAAGGAATAATCAGTAAAAGAGATAAAGGAGAGAGAAATAAAGGAAGGCAGTATGCTGAGGAGAAAGAGATTGGAAAGTAGTATTTTGCGGAAAGTAGCATGTGATGACCCCACCTCAGCGAAGCAGATTACTTCATTAAAAACAGCACTGTCATATTAAATTATATTATGAAAAAAGGGCATTTCAGGTTGTTGAATTATGAGAAGTACAAATGGTTTAACTCTTAAGGGCATGGCTTGGATGAGAATCCACCCTCTTCCTAGCTCTGGTACCTTAACTTCTTTAAACTGTCATTTCCTCATTTGTGAAATGAGTGTCATAATAGTAGCTACCTCATTTGGTATTCTGGGGATTAAATAAAATATTCATAGTTAAAATCCTGGGGACTTCCCTGGTGGTCCAGTGGTTAAGAATTCACCTTCCAATGCAGGGAACTAGGGTTCAATCCCTTGTATGGGAGCTAAGATCCCACATGCCATGAGGCAACTAAGCCGTGTGCCGCAACTACTGAGCCCACGCACTGGAACCCACACGCCACAACTAGAGAGAAGCCCGCATGCCACAACAAGAGATCCCACGTGCTGCAACTAAGACTCGACACAGCCAAAAAAAGAAATCCTGGCACGTCGTAAGTACTCAGTAAGTGTTACGTACTTTATTATTATTATTGTTTAGTGATTATTATTGGCATACTAGGTCAGTAATAGAGAATTATAAGCCTTGAATTTTAATTCAGTCCTAACTAGAAATTATAACTCAATCTAGCAGCTATGTGTCAGTTAGTTTAATGAATCAATTAGTTTAATGTATGAAATTTAAATTATATCTATCTGTATCTAGTTTCTTTTTATAATAAAATTGAATTTTCTTTTTCAAGTCTGTTTGCTAAGAATGGAAAAGAGCTTCCCTGTAATAGAAAGAAGTTTCATTTAATAGTTTTAAAGACCAATAATTTCTAACTTTGTGAACTTCTGACTTTAAATGTGGTTGTAGAATGTAACCTGTGTGTTTATCACCATGGTTTGTTATGTGGAGTTGCATATATTGGTTAAAGTAAATTATATTTATTAGAATATGTTTGTTATAGGAATGACATTTATCCACCAAACCTTATAATATACATGCCAGCACTATAATCCTTAGCTCACTATCCATCATTTCTCACTTGAATCTGTGACTTCATTAGAATATCAGTGACCTTTGTCTCTACAGGCTTATTTGTGATAAACTTAATTATTCTAACAGATTTAATTGACAAAGTAAATGCAAGGCTTTCTCTGTCATTAGAAACACAGCATTCTAGAAAGAACATTGTGTCTTTAGGAGATGTTTTCCAGGAAAGACAAATCTGTAAAAATTCTTCATGTCATCAGAGTTTATACTATTATTCTGGAGTGGGAGGTTATTATTCCTATTTTGCCAAAGAGTACAAGGGGATCAGTAGCTTCATGAAGGCCAATAGCTACTCTCTGGTGTGACCAAGACCATAATCGGAATCATCTGTTACAAATTCTCCTTCCAGTCCATAACATTACTTTACAAATTGGAATACTTAAGTGACACCAAAAAAACAAATAAATCTTAAATCAGATGTAAACTCTTTAAATAGTCTCTGGATACGAGAGCTGCTTAGAAACTAATAAAAATTATTTTCCCTATTGGATGGAATGCTAATAAGTTATTTTGGTTGTTGTGAAAATTCATTAGTGTCTATGTGAACAGCATTAAAAGTGTACTACCTATTAAAGGTTACCTATTTGCTTATTTTGACCACCATTTTCAAAAGTGAGTTTTGGCATTTCAACAAAATTAATGACCAACTCATTTTAGGTCACCAAGTCCTTGCAGTTGACTATTATTCCCCAGAAATTTCCCTGAGCCAAGTCTTATAGCCAAAGTAATTCTTTAACAAAAGTCATAATTGTGAGTAGGCGTAATAACTCCAAAAATTTACACGAAATAGATGGAGCTGCCAATGTTCAACAAATAAACAGGATAAATGAATGGTTATATGTAAAAGAGTAAATGAATAAGAAATAGTACACTCACATTTTCATCTGCCAGAAATAATCGCCTTTGGTGGTTTTGAGTAATGTCAATTATTGAAATAATTAAGGGAATATGGAGAAATCCAGAGACTAAAATATTGAATGACCAATCATTGTGTAAATGTCTATTCTGTATATGACATTTCCATAGATTCTGTGGCAGATAAAAACAAGTGTAAGGCACAGCTACTGTTTCCAAAGACTTCACAATTTGATTTGTAAAACAATATTTGATACAGAAATAACAGAACTTTAGAGCATGAATCAAATACAGCAAGTTTTATAACTGAAAGACATCTTAGAGATCACCTACCTAATCTTCATGGTTAAAGAAGTAATTTAGTGAAAACTTAAAATGATTCAGCTCCTTATATTTGTAACCAACATGACAGGCTCACTCCTTTTATATTTTTTATTTTCTCCCTTCATACTGAATGCTATGGTGTCAGTTGACCATATGAATTGAATCACAAATTCAGTGAATAATTCACTGACTTATGAATAAAAATTGAGTTTTCCATTCATATATTGAAATTCTGACTCACAAGGCAAAGGTATCAGGAGGTGGGGCCTTTGGGAGGTGATTAACCTATGAGGGTGGAGTCCTCATGAAGGGGATGAGTGCCCTTATAAAAGATCTCAACCTTAGAGGTCTCTTAACCTGAAGTTCATGGACTTCTAGAGATCTGGTGCCCATCTGAATGTACAAGAGGGCATTTTCTTCTAGAGAAAGAGTGTCTAGCTTTGTTCAGTTTCTCACTGATCCCTGTTATCCTCCAGAAGTTAAGAACCCTTTATTTCCCTAAAGCCTGGTGATACAATAGAATAAAGTGGAACATCAGTATACCTTTTTTCAAAAGCTAAAGCTCAAAGAGTTCATTTATTAATACATTAAAAACAAACAAACATTGAGGAAAAGGATAGATAGCAGTAGGGCTTTTGGGGACATGGTGACATGAATTTGGTTCCTTTTCTCTCTACAGGGAGACACTGTGGGGGATAAGAGCCTGAGGTTTCCACACTCAGGCCTAGGGGACCAGAGGATGCTTCTCCTTCCAACACTCATGAGAGTCCAGCCATTCAGAATTCTCCACACCATGACTGGGGTCCCATGAACTGTCAAAGATAAAGAACAACAAATCTAAGGTTCTCATAAGTGAGAGAGAAAAAAAATATCAGGCAGAAAACCTAGAGCACAAATTCAGCGGAAGCGAATTGTTGGAAGAGCAGAAGAATAATTGAATTAAAAAAGGAAATATGCTTAAGAGCAGCAGATAAAAGACTTCTTTGAACTTGACAACATGATTTCTGAAATAAACAACTCAGTAGATGAGTTGAAGATAAGGATGGTTGTTGTGGATGTTTGAATTGGTCAGCTGATGATCAGCTGAAAGGACTCTCAAAGCACAAATGAAAGCCCTAATTGAAAATGTAGGCAACCTGGATATATAATTTGAGGATCACTATCATGGAAACAATCAACATTCCTAAATGGAAAAAAGACCAGATGGAAGAAAAGCATAATTAAACAAATACTAGTAAAATATTTATCTGAAGTAAATAGTCTTGAGACTGTCAGTTGTAAGGGCTGCCCAAATTACAGGCTTTACTGATGAGAAAAGACACAATTACTGATAAAGAGAGAGACACATATACTGATAAAGTCCTCCCAACTTTAATAATGAAGAGAATATTATAATGTTCTAGGCAGGAGGAACAAACAATCAGCCAAAGCAAATATCCAGGAAGCACTGGACAAATGACATCCTTTATTTATATTTCAAATTAATTTACTGAATGCTGATAGATAGTGGAGTAGCACCAATCAAAGAGTTGCAACCCAAAGTATTCTCAAATAAGATATCATTGACCTGTCAGAGTGAGAGAAATATATGTGAGCATAAACAAGAATTCAGAGAGTATATCAACCATACACCTCTTTAAGAAAAGTACTTGTGAAAATCCTCTAACTGAACAACAAATGAACCACAACAGATGTCTTAAGATGGAGAAAATATAGCGGCAAGGTAACAGTGGCAAGCAGCAGTAAATGTCTTTTTCCTTCCTTTCCTTCCTTCCATCCTTCCTCCCTCCCTCCCTCCCTCCCTCCCTCCCTTCCTTCATTCCTCTCTCCCTCCCTCCCTTCCTTCCTTCCTCTCTCCCTCCGTCCCTCCCTTCCTTCCTCCTTCCCTCCCTCCCTTCCTTCTTGTTTCCCTCCATACATCTATCTGAATAAGAATATGATAGCTCAAAATGTGATCCATATGTACCATGCAAGGTCTTTGAAACAGGAAGAATAAGCTTTAAGTAAATTTCCTTTCTTTATTTTTAAACCACTTTATCGTGTACACACATTTAATGTATAAAACTTGATGAGTTTGGAGATACATACTTTTGAAGCCATCACTGTAAAGAATACCATAAATATATCCATCACTTCCAAAAGTTTCCTCCTGCCCTCTTTATTTATTTTTATTTTTTATTTTTGTGATAAGGACACTTAGCCTCTTAGTAAGGTTTCAAGTAGAGAATACAGTATTGTTAACTATAGACAGTGATGTACAGAAGATCTCTAGGATTTATTCATCTTGCATAACTGAAACTTTGTATGCTTTGACCAGTACTTTCTTGTTTTCCCCTCCCCCCAGCACCTAGTACCACCCTCTGCACTCAGCTTTTATGAGTCTGACTATTTGAAATTACTCCTATAAGTGGGATCATGTAGTATTTTTTCTTCTGTGTCTGGCTTATTTCACTTAGCATAACGTCCTCCAGGTTCACCACGGTGTTGTATGTGATAGGATTTCCTTCTTCTTTTTTTTTTTTTATAAATTTATTTATTTTATTTTATTTATTTTATTTTTGGCTGTGTTGGGTCTTCGTTGCTGCGTGCGGGCTTTCTCTAGTTTTGGCGAATGGGGCTGCATTGCGGTGCACATGCTTCTCATTGCAGTGGCTTCTCTTGTTGCAGAGCACGAGCTCTAGGCATGTGGGCTTCAGTAGTTGTGGCACACGGGCTCCAGAGTGCAGTCTCAGTAGTTGTGGTGCACAGTCTTAGTTGCTCCATGACATGTGGTATCTTCCTGGACCAGGGATCGAACCCATGTGCCCTGCATTGGCAGGTGGATTCTTAATCACTGTGCCACCAGGGAAGTCCCAGATTTCCTTCTTTTTAAGGTGGAATAACATCCCATTGTGTGTATATACATTTCTTTATCTATTCATCTGTTGATGACATACAGGTTGTTTCCATGTCTTGGCGATTGTGAATAATGCTGCAATGAACATGGAAATGCAGATATCTCTTTGAGATCCTGATTTCAGTTCTTTTGGATATATGCCCGGATGTGAGATTGCTGGAGCAAATTTATTTCTATTTTTAACTTTTTGAGGAACTGCCATACTGTTTTTCCATAGTGGCTATATCAATTTAAATTCCCACCAACAACATAAAAAAATGTCCTTTTCTCCATATCCTCACCAATACTTGTTATCATTTCTTTTATTGATAATAGCCATCCTAACAGGTGTGAGGTGATATCTCATAGTGGTTGTGATTTGTATTTCTCTGATGATCAGTGATGTTGAGAACATTTTCATATACACATTGACCATTTGTATGTCTTCTTTGGAGAAATGGCTATTCAGGTCATTTGTCCCTTTTTAAATTGGATTTTTTGAGGGGTTTTTGTTTGTCTTGTATTGTTTTGTTTTTTAGTTTTTTGCTATTTTGTGCTTTGAGTTCCTTATACATTATGGATATTAACCCTTTATCTATAAGATTTGCAAGTATTTCCTTCCTTCCTATAGATTGCCTTTTCACTTTGTGGATTGTTTCCTTTGCTGTGTAGAAATTTTTAAATTTGAAATTTCTAATATGTATGACACTAACTCAGAAAGACCTAGGAGTTTGTGACTGTGGAGAGCAGTGGCAAGTAGAAGCACTCCAAGGTTCTCACTGGAGGCAGAGGGTGAAGGAGGGGAGGAGTGAGGGGAATGAAGATATTCTATAGGCCTCATCTTATCGGGTTGAGAAAGAAGTAGAGATGAGCTAGAGCATCCTGGTGGGGGAAAAGAGCAGTTAGGGACATCATTGACAGAGAGCATAGACTGGGGTAAAAATAACACCTAGCTATATGCTATTTACAAGAAAATAAAGCCTCATTTAGGCAGTGTTAATGGCTAAAATTGAAGACTGAACAAAGAGATATGAGACAAATTCAAATAAAAAGGAAGGAGTGTGTGGTGGAACTTTGCAGCTGTTTTGTGGTCCAGTTGCATGAAGATAAGAACAAAGATAGAGGGTCTTAATAGTGGGATTACAGGCTGAGTTGTGTCAGCGTGACCTGTAAAACAAGAGTCTGTTACTGTCTAAAAGTCAAAACCAACCACAATACCTGACACAATCTGAAAAGTTTTTAATGAGCATCTGACCATTCAAGAACACTGTTCCTAGAACATATATAGCTTTGTGACATGAATGCAGTCTAGTTAAACAGTATAAAGATTTAACATCGACAGTATCTCATAGAATCCTTTTTCCAAAAGGAGAGCGTTCTTTGGCCATTCTTTACAAAACCCAGAACATCTATTTTCTGACACAAGTGCAATTTATTTTATGCAACAAATGGCAATATTAATGACAGACAAGGTCAAATTTAAAATTAAATGCACGGAAGAAGTACATTATGTAATAATGTTTACGAAGAGTATATTACACCAAATAACATAGCAGCTAACTATACAAAGTAAAATATTTTAGGAATAAAGGCAAAATTTGAAAAAAATAAAATTATTGTGGAAGGCAAAATATTCATCTTCCATACTGGGACACCTCTAGTTAAAAACAGAAAAAGGACATACAAGAAAGAATGATACAATCAATAAACTTTATTTAATAGATGTGTATTAAACCTTACATACTTCTAAGGGAGAATAAATATTTTTCACATATTTACAGAACATTTACAAAATAGATCTTGTTCTTGTACTGTACGTGGTCTCAGAAAACTTCAATAATTTTATTTTTAAAAATTTTTAATTATTTATTTTGTAGTAAAACAAATAAAGTGTTTATTAGGAGGAAAAAGAGTATATGTGAATAGGCACACACTGGCAGACTCAGAGAGAGAGTCGCACACTCGTGGTAGTTTAAATCACTTATATGGGGCATTTCTTCTGGGTTTCCTTTGGCCAATCCTGAGTTCGTATTTGGTTTATCTCAGGGTCCTCCCCTGTGTGCATGCGAGCATCTCCTAGCCAAGATGGATTCTAGTGAAGAGGCCTATGGGTAGGTTGACATCACTTACTATGGGGTGGTGCCTCCTCCCTTTTGACCTCTGAGGAGCCTTTCTGTGCATGTGTAGTTGGGAAGGTCTTCTTGACCTCGAGAATGAGGACTATGTGGTCTCTTTATCTCTTATCTGGGCAGGGCTCAACTTCTCCTCCCTCCTGCTATTGTCTTTGTCTTGGAGTATCTGTCCCCAGGGGACAACTCCAGCTGCTCAGCCTGGGGCCCATCCATCTCCTGCCTCAAATCCCCCTGACAGATGTAGACCGCAAGAAATCTTTATTGGGAAGATGAAGGGTGAAGGTCTGTCTTCTATAGCTTCTTTAGGCTGGCATTGGCCTCATAGACCCTACCTAGTTGGGGTCATGGAGCTATCGCCCTATCTCATTAAGGGGCCCCAGGGTGACTTCCATTGTTATTTCATCAGTATCTGCTGTGGGGAGTGGCTGGAAGTTTTCAAACTTCAATACTTTTATTTTATTTATTTATTTTTTTGGCCACGCTGCGCGGCATGTGGGATCTTAGTTCCCTGACCAGGGATTGAACCCATGCCCCCCGAAGTGGAAGTTTGGAGTCTTAATCACTGGATAGCCGGGGAAGTCCCTAAACTTCAATAATTTTAAAGTAGAAATTTTGTAGTTCAAAATCCCTGATCAAATTCAATAAAATTGAAAAACAATTATAAAAAGTTGGCTTAAAATTTCAGTTTCTTTGGAAATTGAAAAGTATACTTCTAGATAATCTGTGGATCAAATAAAATATTAAAAGTGAAATTACAGACTATGTTGAAAACAGTGTAAAGGAGAACATTTCATAACTAAACCTTTGAAAGCTATCAAAATCTGTACTCAGGAAGATTTTTACTTTTAATGCCATCATTATTAAAGGAGAAAACCGAACAGATGAAAATAATAACTCCACTTAAGAAATTAGATAGAGAAATCCGAAGTAAACCAAAAGATACAAGTTATAAGAAATGAAATCTAAAATTAATGAATAACAAAAAATTAGAAAAAAGAAAAAACAAATCCAAAAGAAAATTTAAAAATACCCATAAAATAGATGAGCACCTTATAGCGCTGATTAAGGAAGTTAGAAAAGGAGTAAATATTAAGAATAAGAAAAGAAACATAAACACATATAGAGAGAAATTTAAAATAATTATAATATAAAAATGTAGAGAAAAACAAATACCGTATGCTAACACATATACATGGAATCTAAAAAAAAAAAAAAAGGTTCTGATGAACCTAGGGGCAGGACAGGAATAAAGACGCAGACATAGAGAATGGACTTGAGGACATGGGGAAGGGGAAGGGGAAGCTGGGATGAAGTGAGAGAATAGCATTGACATATATATACTACCAAATGTAAAATAGATAGCTAGTGGGAAGCAGCCATAGCACAGGGAGATCAACTCAGTGCTTTGTGACCACCTAGAGGGGTGGGATAGGGAGGGTGGGAGGGAGACACAAGAGGGAGGGGATATGGGGATATGTGTATATGTATAGCTGATTCACTTTGTTATACAGCAGAAACTAACACAACATTGTAAAGCAATTATACTCCAATAAAGATGTTAAATAAAAAAAAAAACAGAAAAATGTATGCAACTCTAGAGTAATAAATTCGAAAAACCTAGAAAAAAATAAAGGATTTCCTAACAAAATAAAAGTTAACAAAACTGACCTAAGATTGGATTAAATTTTAAAGGTAATATAGCAAAGATGATTATAACTTTAACATTGAGAAAGGCACCGTGATCAGACGTTTTCATAACTGAGTTTTAGCTAATCTTTAAAAAGTAGATAACTGCAGTATTATTTGAACAGTTGAAGGAAATCTTCCAAATCCATTTTTCAAGCCAAAATAACTTTAAAATTAACCTGCTAAAGATGGCCAACCAAAAAACCCATAGATCACTAAGGAGTGTAGAGGGTAATTCTTTTTTTTTTTTTTTTAATTTTTGGCCATACTGCAAGGCATGTGGGATCTCAGTTCCCCAACCAGGGATTGAACCCTCGCCCCCTGCATTGGAAGGCAGAGTCTTAACCACTGGACCACCAGGGAAGTCTGAGGGTAATTCTTAATACATTTTACCAAACAGTATCTGCAATGCATTTTACAGAGCAGATTCCCCATCCCAGATTTTCAGGAGTTCTTGAGTATCAGGAAATCTATCAACATAATCTATTATATCAACACATTGAAGAAAAAAATGTAATTTTAGCAATAGATGCTTAAAAGGCATTTGATAGAAATCATTAGTTATTTCTAATAAAATTATTAAGGAAGATAGATCATGAAATAAGAAAATATAAACCACTCAGCAAATGCTTTAAGTTTTAAAACACAAAAACTATTTTAATTAAATTAGTTACTAGATAGGGATATCCACTACCACCATTATACTTAACATTATCTTGGAGGTACTAGTGGATATAGAAGGTAAGAAACTAAAATAAATGATATATTGGGAGTTCCCTGGTGGTCCAGTGGTGAGGACTCGGCGCTTTCACTGACATGGGCCCGGGTTCAGTCGTTGGTCGGGGAAATAAGATCCTGCAAGCCATGCAGTGCAGCCAAAATGAAAAAAAAAAATGATATAAACTTTGAAAAAAATAATAAAATGATCTCTTTTTGATGATGATATTTGTATACCTAGAAAATTCAAGATGCCCTAGTAAATATCACCAGATTTGAAAAGGAGAACTTGGTGAGGGCATGGATACAAGATAAATTATTTTTAAAAGCAATAATTTTCAAAATGTACTTTAACAAAATACTTAGAAACAGAAATGGGAAAGATTTCCTATTTACAATCATTGAAAAATGTAAAATACTTAAGAATTACTGAATAAGATAGACAAATTTTTTCTGTAAGGGAAATGATAAAATCTTAGTGAAACAAATTAAGTAAGATTTGAACAATGGAAAGCATACCTGTGGGACAGGAGTACTTAATAACACAAAATCAAATACATACACCTAATAAATGTGTAAGCATAATGCACTAAAATTAGAATTGCTGTTTTTTGGGAGGATCATTGGTCAAAGAAGGTTAAAGTCCATATTGAAGAACAGATGCGCCAGAATAGCTAAGAAAATATGCAAGGGAGATTTGTGAGAGCTCTTATCTTACTGGTATTAACATGTATAATAAAGCTACTGCATCTCAGTCATGTGGTATTGGTAAAGGAATAGAAGAAACAATGAAGAAATAGAGTCCAGTGTAGATGATAGTTGAATATATTTCTAAAGTGGTAGATCATTTTAGTGAGAAATCAATCAATTATTTAATAAATGATGTTTAGACAACAGACTACCCATCTGGAAGAAAAGTATGTCCCTATCTTATTCTACATTTAAATTTAAATTCCAATGGCTGAAAAGCTTACATGGTCAAAATAAAATTGCAAAAGTCATGTAAGATGACCTAAAAACTGAATGTATAAAATCTATGCACTGAGGAGCATATTTTCCAGAAGCTATAGAAATCCAGAAGCTATAAAAAGAGAGACATGTTTAAATTTATAAAAGATAAGAACCTTGATATGACAAAAGATACCATAAAAAATAACAGATGAACATTCAATTTAGAATAAAATATTTGTAACTGATTTGTCCAAACAGCTAAATATTTGACAAAAAGAGAAACAACTCAACTGAAAAATGGGCAAAGAGTAGTGAATCCAAATGGCCAATAAATTTATAAAAAGATTCTCAAATTCATTATTAGCAAGCAAAATTCAAATAAAAGTAAAAATAAAATGTCATTTTACACCAGACTGACAGGAATGGAAGAGAATATGATAACTGTTACTGGTGGTGATTTAGGGAAAGGATTACTCTCATGGTCATGGCTGGTAGAAATATGAGGTGTTATAGGTTTGGGGAAATCCATCTGCCAACGTCTATTAAATTAAAAAAAATATGTATACTTTTTTGGCCCAGTCCATGAACTCTGTTCCACAGAAAGAAATGCATCAGTATGTGAGGCTTTATCTTGTAGTGGCAAAAACCTCATTAGAAATAATGCATTAGTGTTATATCCCTTGACCTATAGTATTTTCCACAAGGTATTTAAAATTTTTTAAAAATTTATATTGAAGTATAATTGATTAACAATGTTGTGTTACTTTCAGGTGTACAGCAGATTGATTCAGTTATACATATACATGTATCTATTCTTTTTCAAATTCTTTTCCCATTTAGGTTATTACAGAGTACTGAGCAGAGTTCCCTGTGCTATACAGTAGGTCCTTTTTTGTTATCTATTTTAAATATAGCAGCGTGTACATGTCATTCCCCAATTCCCAATGTATCTCTCCTCCTCCACCCTTCTCCTCCTGGTAACCATGAGTTCATTCTCTAAGTCTGTGAATCTATTTCTGTATTGTAAATAAGTTCATTTGTATCATTTTTTTTTTTTTTGGATTCCACATCTAAGCGATATCGAATGATATTTTTCTTTCTCTGTCTGACTTACTTCACTTAGTATAATAATCTCCAGGTCCATCCATGTTGCTGCAAATGGCATTATTTCATTCTTTATAATGGCTGAGTAATATTCCATTTTATATATGTACCACATCTTTATCCATTCATCTGTTGATGGACATTTAGGTTGCTTCCATGTCTTGGCTATTGTAAACAGCACTGCAATGAACATTGGGGTGCATGTATCCTTTTGAACCATGTTTTTCTCTGGATATATATATATATATATCTTTTTAAAAATATTTATTTATTTATTTATTTGGCTGTGCTTGGTCTTTAGTTGAGGCATGTGGGATCTTCAGTTGTGGCATGCGGGATCTAGTTCCCTCACCAGGGATTGAACCCAGGCCCCCTGCATTGGGAGCTTTGAGTCTTAACCACTGGACCACCAGGGAAGTCCCTGGATATATTTCCGAGTGAGGAGAGCAAGACATAGAAATTATAGGATCCCTTTTTGTAAAATAACAATACTCATATATGTAGACATATTTACATGTACATTTCTGTATAGGATTACATGGTCAGAGATTATATGGAAGGTTAGGCTAATGTGAGGAGTGAAGAGAAAGGAGATAGGTAGCTAGAGAAAACTATCCCTTTTCCAAAGGATGAATACCAGCCATGGTTAAGGTTATTTAAAATTGCATAATATTGACTATGAATAAAATTCCCAATGAAGAACTTAAAAAATTAAAGCCTGTCAAATCAACTGTTTTGGAGGATATAGACTTTGTGATATTTGTGAATGAATATGTACCATGTATATGTATGTATATATATATAATTTTTTTGTCATGTTTATTTATAGTCTCACATTTTTGGAAGTAGGTGTTATACCATACCATATTATGTTAAACCATAAATAAGCAATAGATTTTTAAAACCTTTTTTTCAAAAACAGTCATGCCTATAACACCCTAAATAGTGCATATGAATATACATTTTATGCTTTATTTTTAATAGCTGATGGAAAAATAAAAATAAGAAATTTACATTTTTTTTTTTTGGCCGCGCCACACGGCTTGTGGGATCTTACTTCGCTGACCAGGGATTGAACCTGGGCCATGACAGTGAAAGCTACAAGTCCTAATCACTGGACCACCAGGGAATCCCCAAGGAATTTACTCTTGATATTAGAAGACACTCCATTTCAGACAGATAAAATAAATTTCATACTATTGTTTGCTTCATGTTCTTTTACTTCCAATGTTTGGAAAATTCTCTATTGAAAATTAAAATGGGACACTAGAATGCTTTTCAAGGAATATGAAGAATGAAAGCAAGGAATTTCCTAGGGCACAAGTGTCCTGCCAGCATCAACTTTGGATTAATTAGATCTGGCAATTCTCAAATTCATATTCCAATTTCAGAAGTACTTTTAACTCAAGTTTTGGACCAAGGTGTGGGATGGAGAATTTCTCTTTATAGTCATATAGCATCAAGTCAAAATCTTGGGTCGGGGAGGGAAGGACTGGGAATGTGGGATTAGCAGATGTAAACTATTATATATAGGATGGATAAACAACAAGGTCCTACTGTATAGCACAGGGAACTATATTCAATATCCTGTGATAAACCATAATGGAAAAGAATATTAAAAAAAGACTGTCAAAAGAATACATCTTAGAGTATATTGGCAGAAAGGTGGCAGGGGATTTATAATAAATATATCCATGTGAGTTTGTAACATCAACTAGTACTTTTTCTTTTATAAATTTATTTATTTATTTATTTTTGGCTGCGTTGGGTCTTCGTTGCTGCGCGCGGGCTTTCTCTAGTTGCGGCGAGCGGGGGCTACTCTTTGTTGAGGTGCACAGGCTTCTCATTGCGGTGGTTTCTCTTGTTGTGGAGCACAGGTTCTAGGCGCGTGGGCTTCAGTAGTTGTGGCACGTGGGCCCAGTAGTTGTGGCTTGCAGGCTCTAGAGCGCAGGCTCAGTAGTTGTGGTGCACAGGCTTAGTTGCTCCGCAGCATGTGGGATCTTCCAGGACCCGGGCTCGAACCCGTGTCCCCTGCGTTGGCAGGTGGATTGTCAACCACTGCGCCACCAGGGGAGTCCTAGCAACTAGTACTTTTCAACCCTAGCAGTGTATTAGAATCACCTTCAAGTGCTTATTAAAAATGGGAATCCTTGTTAAAAATGCACACACACAAAAAAAGTCAAACCCTTGTCAAGCCTCTTTTGAGGTAGTGTGACATAGGTATAGATGTCTTCCTCCTCACCTCTAACTCCTCATGGTAGGAATGAAAAATGTAGGCACTGATACGTTTTTCTTTAATAAATGCCATGAATTTATGCTCAGTAAGATGTCATTAGTATTCTCCTACTAGTTTGACATTGAAAAGTGCGTCTTGACAAAGGTATTGAAAAACAAGGACTCTCATGTTTTGCTGGTGGTTAAACTCACTCAACTGTTTTAGAAAGTAGTTGGCAATATCCATAGTAATTGAAAATACACAGAATATTCAACCCAAAATTCACTCTTCTGGGATTTTTCTACAGATAAGCTCTCACATGTATGCACAAGGATGTTCATTACAATATTTTTTTTTAGGTAGCAAAATATTGGAAACACCTTGAATGTCTGCCAGTAGGAACCTAGTTAAATAAATTATGGTATATCCATAAAATAGAATATTATACATCACCTGTAGAAGAATGTGGCAGATCTAAATGTGTCAATATAGAAATATCTTCAAAAATATTTTAAAGGAGAAAATCAACATGTGTATGGTGTGCTTATATTTGTGAAAAAGTAGAACATGCATGCAAGTCATATACACATTATATATAAATGTGTATACATAAGTATATGTATTTGTGTCTGTCTGTGATTGTATAAAAGCACACTTCAGAGATATTGCGGGTTTGGTTCCAGACCACTGCAATAAAGCAAATATAGCAATAAAGCGAGTGACACAAATTTTTTGTTTCCCAGTGCATATAAAAGTTATGTTTGCACTGTAGTCCATTAAGTGTGCAATAGCATTATGTCTAAGAAAACAATGTGCATACCTCAACTAAAAATACTTTGCTAAAAAATGCTAACCATCATCTGAGGCTTCAGTGAGTTGTAGTTGTAACATCAAAGATCACTGATCACAGATCACTATAACACATATAATAATATAATATAATAATAATGAAAAAGTTTGAAACATTGTGAGAATGACCAAAATGTGACACAGACACAAAGTGAGCAAATGTTGGAAAAAAGGTGCTGATAGACTTGCATGACGCAGGGTTGCCTTCAATTTGGAAAAAATGCAGTATCTGTAAAGCACAGTAAATCGAAGCATGATAAAACGAGGTATACCTGTATACATAGAGTAACTACGTATACATAGATTCTCTCTTTATCTGTCTCTATCTATACCCATCTCTATATCTATCTATCTATCTATCTATCTATCTATCTATCTATCTATCTATCATCTATCATCTATCTATCTAAACTGATACTAGAGTTTATCCCAGGGAAGGAGAACTGAGAAACTGGAGGACATGGATGGGTTTAATTGTATACTCCTTTATACTAGTAGAATTTAAAAAAAAAAAGGGAAGCATTTATTTAGTATATTCCAGATTTTGTTTTTTATACCCATTTTATGGATGAGGAAGCTGAATCCCAGTAAAGCAATATGCTTGTTTCCATAACCACTAGGTAATAGAGCCAGGGTTTGAATCCAGGCAGTCTAATTTCAGAACCTATGCTCTTACCTAAACGTGTGTATATGGCCTCTTTCCACAAATTAAAAAAAAATAAATTAAAGTTAAAAACAACCTCACTGAGTTAGAAATTTCAAAATAATGGAGCCAAGAAAGAGGTATAATTTAATTTGTACTTGTTTAATTGGGAAATGATTTCTTTCTGATTATCCTGTGGGGATGCACCTGGTAAATCATTCTCAATTTTGGACAAGTTGTAAGAGTCAGAAAAATCTAGAAATTATGTAACTGCCATTTCTGGACTACGTCACATCCATCTGTTTATGTGTCTCTGCTGCAGTTATAAGTAGCAGCCTTTGGGCACCATGCTCCCAAGAACTGAAAAGATTTGATGAGTGCCATGTCTCTGGGGTTTGTGTTTGCTTGAGGTGGTGTGAACTAATCTATCAGCTCATGGGCAAAGCTGATTCCAACAGTTAGTGGTTTCATTTCTTCCTGATCAAACTGTAAGTGGCTTTCTTTCTTCCTGATCAGACACTCTTTTACATAGAGCAAAGAAGTTAAGGCAGGATCATAAGACAGAAAATATTACCAATTGGAAAGATCCAGAGGACTTAGGGCTAAAAGACCAATTTTAAAGCTTGGATGATTATATGACTTTGGACAAATCACTTAACTTTTCTGAGTCTCAGTTTGCTATCTGTAAAAGAAAAATGCTAATACCTACCGCAGAGGTTGTTATGAAGACAGATGAGATAACTCCTTAAAGTAACTAGCTCAATACCTAGCATGTGATCACTGCCTACATAAAGTGTTCAGCTCAATACCTATTGCATGGTTATCACTCAAAATATATGAGCTGAATCTGAATTTCAGTTCCTTGTGAGCAGGCACACAATTCACAGTTGTTACTTGAATGTATGAATCAATGAATGAATGATTATGATTAACATAATCTTCTGCATGTAGTGTAACACCTGTATGTTGAATCTTCTAATGATGGAAAAGTGAGTCAGATCAAAGATCCAGAGTGTGAATATCTGTCACCCAGGTGTGAAAACCAGAAAGTTAATGGTTCTTAGGTGGAGCAGGATGAGAGAGTTTTAACTCTGTATAGTATATAGTTTAGAACAATCTTCTTAATTAATATCATAGTACAGGTTCTTTGGTGTAATAGAATCTGCCCTCAATTCAGTGATTCTTTTGTGAATTTATTACTATTATTACATTGTGTTCAAAAGAGCTCAAGTGTCCCAAAGCTTTTGCTTCCGGCTCTTATTACTAATTATTCCCATCAGTGGTAAGTGAGACTTACAGAGTTAGAAAGGAAAAAGAGCAGGAATACTCCAGGTATTGGGAACACACTCAAGACAACTCCTGATTGTCATTTCCTCTCTTAACCTAGAGGCCTTGATTGTATCACCTTTGGCTGAAACCACATCCTGAAACATGACTGTGCCTCTTTGTACTGGTTCCAGAATGTTTGTCCTACAATGTGAGATTTTGTGCCCCTTCCAGGGAAGGATACTTAAGTCCAGCCCTGATAATAAGGCAAAGTGACTCCAGGGAGAAATGCCCAGTGTCTGTGCCTTGCTATGTTGGGTTTATGCTGAAGAAGTGAAAATCAAAAGCCTTAAGCACAATAATTTGTGCTTTTAGAGTCTGGAAGAGCTGCATAATATATGAACCTTTTTAAAAAGAAATCGTGTAGTTAATAAATTCCCCCTAGCAATTTGCTAATAAATTAAGCCCTATTCCCCCTGCAAAAAAAATTTTTTAAAGTAAACATTTATACAATGCAGATTGCACTAAAAAAGAAGAATCTGAACTAAACAGTGTTTTTTTGTTTTCCATTAACTTGTGCACAAATACTGAAAATGACATAGAATACCTACAGCCATGGACATGAGTCTGACAATACTTGGCATGTAGATGTCAGGGACCAATTACTGTTTGAAAGGCGATACTGTTCTTTTTTGTAACTTTAAGTTATCAACCTGCTGCTGTTTGTGTAGCCATGACATCATGTTGTATCCCTTCTGTCCCCACAACTTGATGTCTATTAATATACTGAATACCAGTGGTCATTGGCTCATGGACCCATAAGTTGCATCCAAAAAAAATCAGAATAGAAGACAATACACATTTTCAAAAGCTTTTTTTTTTCCCATTGATGGATGGAATATTTGTTTTCCCCTTCCTTCTGCCTTCTTCTCTCACCCCTTTCTATCTTCTACCCACCTATTAAAAACTATTTTGAAGATATTTTCTCCAATAATTGTGTGGATGTACCATACCCAGGATTCTTGGTTTCAAATACAGGAGTTGACTCTGGTTAACTTAGGTTTTAAAAGAAGAATTTAATAGACCTACATGGAGGACCACACTCTGGCAAGAATTCAGGGAGGCAAAGCCTGGCTTAGACCTTGGCGGAGGAAAGGCCTACTCTCTGGCTGGGAGCAGGCAGATCTTCTGCTCTTAGGCTTTTCCATACTGGGAGGTGGGACCTCTGCCAGCCACCTTTCTAGGGATTTCCTCCAAATGAGCAGAACATTTCATTTTCAATGTCCAGTAGCTTCTCAATTTGGAAGAAAAAAGAAAACCCTTAAGCTTCAATTTTTTTCCCCCAAATGTATTGTTTAGAACTAGGATGGCTATTGTGAGCGTTCACCTAGTAGGTCGTAGAGTCTAGTAGGTGTTAGAGCCACCTACATCCTTTACCTCTTAGTGGTACATTAAACATGAAAGCAGCAGATTCAGTGTCTGGTGAGGACCTGTTTCCTGGTTTGCAGATGGCCACCTTCTCACTGTATCCTTACATGGCAGAGAGAGAGAGAGCAAGTTTGCATGTGTTTCTTCTTAGAAAGGCACCAAACCCATCATGTGGGCTCCACCTTCATGACCTAATCACCTCCTAAAGGCTTCACCTCCTAATACCATCACATTGGGCATTAGGGCTTCAACATATGAATCTGGGGGAGACACAAACATGAATATCCATAGCACCTCAGATCTGGCATATAGATGCCACTTAATAACTATTTGTTGAATGAGTGATTGCATGAGTGAGTAATCTCATGTTTATTTGGTGTTCTTTCCAAGATTATCTGGGAGATTTTCAATCTTCTTGTCTGCTCTGAACTCTCACTACGGCTCTGTGAGGGCGTCTTCCTTGGGTCCCTCTGTTGCAATTTATTGGACGATTGGCTCATTCAGGAGGAACATACTTGCATTTTTTTAAAGAGATTTTTTTTTTTCCTTGATGTGGACCATTTTTAGTCTTTATTGAACTTGTTACAATATTGCTTCTGTTTTATGTTTTGGTTTTTTGGCCCCGAGGCATGCGGGATCTTAGCTCCCTGACCAGGGATCTAACCAGCACCCTCTGCATTGGAAGGTGAAGCCTTAACCACTGGACCACCAGGGAAGTCCCCATACTTGCATTTTGAAGACCTTGGTTATATCAATTTCTTCTCAATCCGTGAAGAATCAGCATACTGGGGCACTCTTCTTCCTCATCCATTTAGGCTGAAGTTCAGCACCGTAGTGACTATTCTAAGTATGACTGAGGAGATTATTTCCATGTATGCAGCATTTAGCAAGGTTTACTTGGTCACTGGGAAGATGGGTTAGTTCAGCATTGGCTTGTGGATTCTTTATGCTGGTTTCAGTACTTTCCTTAGTGATGATCCTTGTTGGAAAATTTTCTGTTGTCAATTTATTTTTATGCAGTATGTGGATGACCTTCACGAAGAATGACTTAAAAATCTATTGTTACTCGTAGGATGTGCTGTTGTCCATAGTGGCCTCGTGCTTGCCATTCTGATGGAATGTTAATTAATATTCAGTCCTGGAGAGATTTGAATGGCTCTGGCATGCTAGCTGATTGCACTAAGGATCTTAGGTAAAATTACTTTTCAACCAGAGAGACTCTTTCCCTAGATTTAAATATTCTTTCATGTTTCAGTCATCTTGAACTGTGTTTACTTAGCTAAATTTTTTTTTTTTTTTATGGTGGGGACCCAAAATAACACAGGATACCTGCCAATATTTACAAAAATTTTTCCCTATTGGGGTGTGTGTGCACATATCAGGGCCCTTTAAGGTTATACTTACAGTGGGATCTTAAGTGTGCGTGATGATTGTCAAAAGGCAGTGAGAGTGACTTCCATCTATGGGGTGTCTGGATTATTCTGTTTGTGCTGAACTTTTCCACTTTCATGAGTTTAGAAAAACTGCAGGCCTGTGGAGTCATTTAATGTTTTTTGACCATTTAAAGCAAATGCATTTCAACATTTATAGACTACTTTTCTGGGTGCCCTTTTTCCCTCTCATTTCAGCCATAGGCTGAAATGACCATCCTTGTTCTGTGCTCATATCTCCAGCTGCCCCCTCCTCTTCCTACCTGTGCCTTCCTTTCCCATGGCTGCAGCCATCTGACCAAGAGATGGAGGTGGACCTGGGCTCCAGTCTCCTGAGATCAACTGTCCTAGGACCGAGGAATTACCCAGGCCTTGGCCTTTCAGTGCTAAAATCAGGAAAGTCCTCGGCAAACCAGGATGGTTGGTCCCCATACTTTTATTCTTGTTAGGGGATCTTTAAGAATTCCTAATCAACAGCTTCATTGACTGGACATTAAGTCTGTGACCTTGCATTGTTGCCCCAGCACTGAATTTTGCCTTGATCTCAGGTTGAGGAGCCATCTTGCACCTACATCTAGTAGAAAGGTCTTGGTCATACTTCTTTATGATGGAGGTCCTCTTGTCATTATCTGTCTAGTACTCCAGGTCCTTCTAGCCTGGTTCCTGCCATGTTAGCCTTGGTCCCCAGGCTACATCTCTACCTAATGTGGTCTGCTTCTAGCTCTTTGGTGCCAAGACACCATCTATACCACCTGTTACCTATGCTCAACTTGAAGTCTACCTAGCACCTCTAGTACTGGTTCTCAAAGTATGATCTTGCACCCCATCTATGCATTAGCATCACATGGGAACTTTTAGAAATGCAAATTCTCAGGCTCCATGATCCTTAAAGCATGGCTACTTCCACTTTTGATAGAGACTGTCCAGGTTTGCCCAGGACTGAGTGGCTTACTGGGCATGGGGCTTTCAGTACTAAAACTGGGAAAGCTCTGGGAAAACAGGACAGGTGAAAACCTTAACTGAGTAAGCCCATTAGTTTATTCAATGCTATTGACTTATGGGGACAGTAAAACAGGGAAATAAAAAGATTATCAAACCTTCAGGATGTCCCCTCATTTACAACCAAAAGAAAGAATGCCAAAAGGAAGACAGTCTATTATGGGATATGCATGTGCAAAATGTATATTTGAATAATTTTCAGAATTGAATAGGTTCATTTCAACCAGGACTGTTTAAAGACTCTTTTTCTTTTTTTAAAAAAAACTTTTCTTGGAAGCAAACTCAGTGGAGTCAGGTTTTTAGAATGAACTTGCTGTGTAATCTCGAGCAAAGTACTGATCTTCTGCTTTATCTGTATTTGGGACAGTAATAAATTTTTCTTCTAATTACATTACAGGGGATGAATTGAGGATAAATGAGATTAAGTAGTGTCTATAAAAATACTCTATTTCTTAGATGGATGCTGTATAAGTATGTCATTTTATTAACAGTAATAAACCCATACACAGACACTTTCCGAAGAGAACATAATGTCTCTTACAAGATATGAGAAGAAACTAAAGGTAGCACCCGCCTTCCCCAGATGGGAGTCATTTCTCTCTCTTGTGAATTCCTATAAGGCTTACTGTCCAGGCTTGTTCTCAGCCTTGACTGCATACGGGAATCACTCAAAGAGCTCTTAAAAAACACAAACACAAACAAACACAAACTGATGCCGGGGACCCCCTTCCCTCCAGAGGGCCTGATTTAATCCATCTGCTGTGGTACTAGGTCCTTGGGTGGTTTTGTTTGTTTGTTTGTTTTAAATTTTAGAGTTTCATTTATTTTTTTATACAGCAGGTTCTTATTAGTTATCCATTTTATACATATTTGTGTATATATGTCGATCCCAATCTCCCAATTTCCCAGTTCATCACACCACCCCTTGGGTGGTTTTAACTTCACCAGGTGATTCAAATATTTAGCCAGATTTGAGAGTCATGGGCCTAGAATAGTTTTCAAACATTAGTCATAAGAATCACTGGGGAGCATGTTAGAAATACAAAATTAGCCTCCCCCTCAGTCTGGTTAAGTACATCTAGGGTAAGATTCAGCAATCTGCTTAGTGTATAAACTTGCCTGAGGGTTCTGATGGAGCTGGTTGGAGATCTGGTCATTTTTAGAAACTTTTAACTGGATGTTTATTTATTTTTTTGCACAATATGGGGCACATGGTTAGTAGAGTGTCTAATATATTACAGGTATTTAATAAATGTGTGCTGAATGAGGCTTGCTGATTTGTATCCATCGAGTGACATTGATTTTCAGCTCTTAGATTGTAAAGCACTGGGCCTCAGGACTTGGGGCTACTTTTTAAATGATCTGTGCCTCAGTTAAGCTTGACACAGATGAGGTAATGTAAGCGCTTAATACACATCTCCACAATGTCGAGAACCTTGCCGAGCTGGAGAATGCCCCAGCAGTAGAAAGATGACCCCACGCTGCTCTTCACCTTGAAACTCAGCCTTGTATTCTGGTTTCTGAAATGGTTCAGTGGAAACAGAGATCCGATGTCCAGCTCAAACTTTAAAAAAGTACCAGCCAGCAGAAATTAGCAAAGCCCACTGTCATATCCAAATCAATGATTTTATTCGATTATTTTTTCCTCTTAGAACCCCATTTCTAAGCCTGCATTCAGCAAACAACAATCCACCTAGTTTGCTAAGTGTTATCACGGCCTCAGAAATGAAAGTCCCAGAGCACTTTGAACTTTGCTGTTGAAAAATCACAACAGAGAAGCAAAGCCTGATATAAAATGGTCAGAAGCCTTTGGATATAAAATTGTCGACTTGGCAGTTTAACAAGGCCCACCCTGCATGCAGCAAAAGGCTGAAAGTCCAAGACAAGCAAAGGCCTATAGCAGTCGCTTAACAGAATTAGCCCTGCTGCCCTGTTCACATTACACTGCATTTGTCAAGCTCGATAGCCATCTCTTTCTTCCTGGAAGAACCAACTATTTTTTTTTAAGTTGACTTTTGTTTTCTGAGCCATGCCAACATTCCAGCCACATGAGAAAGCCTGAAGAGATCTAAACCCCAAATTCAAAGTACTGTTTGTACTACAAACATGTTACAGTTGTCATTGAACAGTACACAAACACATTAGGAGGAGGGAATGGAAACTGAATGGACATTAATTTCTGGGGTTAGCTGCCCAGGTGGAATGCTAATATTTCAGAGGGCCCATCCAAATGGTAACAGCCTTCCCTAAAGTCTAATTCAAGTCACTATAGGACAAAGCTTTGTTGATGCTAATCACAGCAGCTCAGCTAGATAATTAAATCAAACCTTCAGTAACAATTGAGGACAGTCTCCAGCTGGAGTTCTTCAGTTCTTTCATAGCAAAACTAATCTACCAACAATTAAGAGGGCCCAGGGACATTTACATATATAAAAGTGTGTTGTAACCACTTTTATGGTGTGGCTCATTTGAAGGAAATAAACTACAGAAATTCTTCACATACTTCATTCCACAAATGTTCTATAAAATTCCTGCTGTAATCGGTCCCTTATAATATCTTTTTTTACAACATAGGCCAAGAAACCCAGCATTTTTAAAGAAAATGACTATTTCACATGATTTGTGATTTAAATTGTGGGTTTCTTAATATTGTCAGTAGGACTTAAAACACAAATTGCCAAATGTTTAAAATAACTTTACCTTATTCTCTGCTTAATTTGGATTGATACCATTAGGTAAATTTGTAACTGCTAAGGAAAATAAGGAAGACCTTATTTTCTTTATCCTAGATATCTAGAATACTTTCCCAAATTCTTCTCAATCCGTTGGCTCCACTGTAACGTCAAGTAGGAAAATGGCTTTTTAGAGTGACAGGAATTCTGCAGGATAAAATGTCCATAAAAAGGGGACAGAGAATGTGATATTCTACAAGGTAAATAACTTCCTTCTTTGCAGTTGTTTGTCCAAATTCCCTTATTCAGTTACCCTAATGTTTGTGTTTATGTCCCTTTTTGGTCTTCCAGGTTGTATTACTAAACTTCCAATATCTAGCTCCAAAGAGATAGACAGTGAAAATAACTAAAATAAGCTACTAATAAATGTTCCCGTTAGCAAGCAGAGACAGGACAAGGTCTTGAAATACCCTCTGACTTGTAAACAAAATACTAAATTATGCTCTAATTTGAATACACTTGATTATACTAAAATTTTATTGAAGATTGAGCTATATCACTATAACAGCAAACAAATGTCAGGTCTGTTGGCCTCATCATTAGCAACTGGAAGAGGGGCAGTGGAAATTATTGGTAAGAGCATTTTGGGTCTTCTGAGACTGGAAGTTTGGCGGAGGATTTTAGTGATTTTTTTCAGACAACCATTTTAGCCTCTTTGATACTCTGCCCTTGAATTTTCACTTAGATTGTTAATATAAAGACCTGTGGTGGTCAAGTGATATGAGTTTATGGACACAAACACTGTTGTTCCTTCCAAATTCCTTCAGCCAGGGAAGAGAAACTAATACTGAGCGTCTGTTATGGACCAGTTTCTTTCACATGTCAGCTCATTGAATCATTTCAAGATTACTCACTTTGTGCTATTATCTCCACTTTCACAGATGAGAAAATGGAGTCTCAGAGAATGTAAGAATCTTGCATAATATCACTCTACTACTTAGTGGGGCAGCAGAGATTCCAACTGAGGTTGCTGATTCCAGAACCCACATTTTCTTCTACTGTAGTATCCCGAGTCGTTAGACGGTTAGAATAGGCTTTGGATGGTGTCAGTGAAACAAATGGATGGAGGTGAGCTGGGGAACCTCAAGAAAAAGAGAACAGTTGAATGAGTACTAAGTCAGATCAAAGCTACATTTCTGGCATTTCACCCTTTGTGCTTTACCCTGCCCATGTTTCTTTAAGAATTATAGCCTTTTAAATATAAGGAATGAAAACTTTTGGCTTGTGGAAACCTGCAGAGAGGAAACACACTTCTTGGGATTTGGGAGTGTTAAGACAACTGGGCTACATTTGGAATTTAGCCTCTAATGTAGGTTTTTGTGGAGAAGCCACTTTACTTGGGTATTTTGCATAGAGGGCAAACAAAAGCATATAGGATTGCTTTAGATTCCTTGCATTTTAGGTTTCTCACTGTTGTAAACATCCAAAAAATAAGTGCCAGAAACAGAAAATTGAGCCTACATGCTTTAAAGCATTTGGACATCATGATGAAATCTGTAAATTTTGTACACAACTTTTTATGAAAAGGAGGTAAATTACTAACACAAGTTTTTCTGGATTTTGAAAAGTATACACATGGTATCACCTGTGATAAGCATACCCTTAGCCTGACTTTGCATATTCTACCCCTGAATTCATATCACTTACAATAAATAGAAAACCAGAATGACATTCTGAGACATCTTAAAATAAGAAATTCTTGGTAAAAAAAGGTCATGCTCCTTAAGCACAACATACCTATTGAGTCAGGGACCTGGGATGATTTTAAAAAGTCAATCATTAAAAACTAAAGGTGGAAAACTAAAGGACTATTGGGTAACTCCTCCACTACCTAGAAATTCAATGAGCCAGAAAACTGCCCAAATATTCTCATGCATATGATTTTTCAGTTGCTGACTTTTACCTACGCTTAAATAAAAAAAGCTAAAACTCTTCACATATAAAGTATACAAAAATACTTATAAACACATGAATGATGTAGATTTAAATGACCAGGTTTTTTTAAAGCTAATAAACTGTACAGTTTTTATTCGGTTCAGACGGCACATTTTGACTCCACAACATAAAAGACTATGTGTATCCTTACATCATGCGTACCCAATAATACCCATCTAGTTTTACTTGAGGCTTTTCTGTACCCTATTATTTGTTGACTCTCTCTCAAGCAACTACCAGAGCTTCAAGAATTCCCAGTTCTGGTGGGAAGCAGCAGCATAGCACAGGGAGATCTGCTCGGTGCTTTGCGATGACCTAGAAGGGTGGGATAGGGAGGGTGGGAGGGAGACTCAAGAGGGAGGGGATATGGGGATATATATATGCATATGGCTGATTCGCTTTGTTGTGCAACAGAAACTAACACAGTATTGTGAAGCAATTATACTCCGATAAAGGTCTATTGAAAAAAAAAAGAATTCCCAGTTTCTTCAAATATTCACCAACTGAGGGTAATGAAAACATTAAAGGCTGATTATAGATAACCCACAGTTCTTAAGTTTGGAAATGGTAAGGAAAAGACAGATAAGGAGGAACATTTAAAACAAAACAACAAATATAGGTGAGAGTTTGACATATCGAAAAGCAACTTTTAAATCAGCAAGAACTTACCTCTGTAGTTCTATTGCTTTTGACATTGAGAAGTGAATCCTAGAGCTCTTCTCTGAGGTTCTACCCATTGAGGACGTTGTGAAAACAATAGTTCTTTGCCTCAAGATTGTGGTGACCAGTGGCAAAGCTAAGCTGAAGCTACCAGAGCTTTACACCAAGTCCCCCGGGCTGTGATGAAGCTCCTGAGGGGTTCTGGGAAAGATAAAGTGAGGTCCAGCTGCAGCTAGCCCACCATGAAAACTTCTCTGCACAGCTGTCCCAAAGTTTGGATGGCTGAGAATTCCTAAGGAGAGTGAGGAAAAAGAAGAGGAAGAAGAGAAAACCAGAAGGTTGTTTGGAGTGGGGAGGGTCTCAGGCTCTGTCTAGACATCATTCTATATTCCTGTCCAGAAGTGCACATGGTTGGTCCCCAAGAGAGGCTTATATTATTTTATTTATGCAGCAATTTTACGTGGTGGTATCAATTTCACTTTAACAATGGACAAAGCATAGTTCTGTGAAGGTAAGTATGGTGACTGAGCTCACACAGATAATAAATGGGAAGCTGGGACTTAAACACTATACTTTTGTCCAACGCACTGTCTGTCTCCCAACACATAGAGCCAAGGAATGGAAGGGGCAATTAAGGAAGGTCATTGCTCTCTGCTCCTCTCATAGGCCCATTTTCTTCACTCCATCAGACATGTATTAGTAGCTACTTGGTGCGACTAGTAATCTTAATAAGGCCCCTTATTTCTCTTCTTTAATTACTCCTGCAAGGTATATATTTCTCAAAAATGAATACTTATGAAATGAACCACTTCAAACTTATGTTTTTCAAGCGAAGTCTAGAGTTAGTAAGTATCTAAACATTACTCCCAAACAAGAGATGTGCGCTTTTTCTTCCTCCCTCTTTGATTAACCCCATACGTACCTAACATGTTGGGGTTACTTGTAATTTTGGTTATAAATGGTTATTAAATTTTAAAAAATCAATGATTTTTGAAATAACTACTGTTTTCTTTGTTGTCTACAATGTATTGTATTCCACAGCTTCCTATTTTTATATTTAATTTAAAAAAATTTTGGAGTAAATCTTGAAAAATTATTTCAGAAAGGATGAACAATTAAGTTTTCTGAGTTCTTCTGTATCTAAAAATATCTTTCAATTGTGTTTGCACTTGAAATTTGGCTGGCATAGATTTCTAGGTTCAACTGTTAATTTTTCTTAGAATTTTGAATAAAGTACTCCAGCATTTTCTCACACCCAGTGTTGCTGGGTCTGAGAAATGACAGATAGATAGTAATCTAATTCTCATTCCTTAGTTGACAACATTTTCCCCTTCTCTGGAAGTGTTTAGGATTTTCATTTTATCACTGGAGTTTTGAAGTTTCATGTGGATGTGATTTACTGTTGTTCATTCATTCATTCTCATAGGCACTTGATGGGCCCTTTGAATGAAAAGATTCATGTGTTTCTTCATCTCTGGGGAAGTTTCTTCAATAACTTCTATGTCATCTCCTTTTTTTCTGTGATCTCTGTTTTCTCTCTGGGATACCTATCAGACAGCCGCTGAAACTTCTGGATCTGTCCTCCAAGTCTTCTTCTCTTCCTTCATGCCTTCTGTCTCATTTTTCTTTTGCACAGTATTTTGGGAGACTTGCTCAGCTTGAGCTTCCAGCTCGCCAATTCATTCTTCAGCTATGTCCATTCTATTTAGATAACTTAAAAAATTCAACAATAATATTTTAAATTTCCAAACCCTTTAATTTGTTTTTCTTTTTGGCTATATCCTCCTGATTTCTGAGAATATCACTATTGTATTAATTTGCTAGGGCTGCCACAACAAAGCCATAGACATGGTGGCTTAAACAATAGAAATTTATTTTCTCATAGTTCTGGAGGCTGGAAGTCCAAGATCAAGGTGCTGAGCAAGGTTAGTTTCCTCTAAGGCTTCTCTCCTTCACTTGCAGATGTCCATCCTCTTGCTGCCTCTTCAAATGGTCTTTCCTCTGTGTATGCACATATCTGCTTTCCCTTATGTGTCCTCATCTCTTCTTATATAAGGACTCTAGTCTTGGATTAGGGACCACCCAATAACCTCATTTTAACTTAATTACTTTTTTAAAGGCCCTATCTCCAAGTATTCTATACAATCACATTCTGTGTTACTGGGGGTTAGGGTTTCGAGATATAAATTTTGGGGGAATTCAGCCCTTAATGACTATATAAAATTTTTACTTAAAGACATCTCCCTCACCTTGTTCTATTAATTCTGTTTTCTCAGATGTTAGTTAATCAGTTAGTTGGATTTGGTGCCATTCTTTAGTGGTATTGTTTTAACTCAAATGTTCAGTAATTTTTAGGTGTTTTCTTATCTTTGTCCTTGTCACTTGTGTGAAGATGCTGATTGTAGTAACTGTAGATCACCTTTATTGATTGCATGGGGGGGCGAAATGCTCTGCTGGATGAGAGGTAAGGAGGTTCCCTGCTCCTCCTTGGGTCAGTTTCTTTTTTTTTTTAATTGCAGCATAGTTGATTTACAATGTTGTGTTAGGTTCAGGTGTACAGCAAAGTGAATCAGTTATACATATACATATATCCACTCTTTTTAAAGTTCTTTTCCCATATAGGTCATTACAGAATATTGAGTAGAGTTCCCTGTGCTATACAGTAGATTCTTATAGTTATCCATTTTATATATAGTAGTGTATACGTTAATCCTAATCTCCCAATTTATCCCTCTCCCCACCTTTCGCCCCGGTAACCAGAAGTTTGTTTTCTACATCTGTGACTCTATTTCTGCTTTGTAAATAAGTTCATTTGTACCATTTTTTAAAATTCCACATGTAAGCAATATCGTATGATATTTGTCTTTCTCTGACTTACTTCACTCAGTATGACAATTACTAGGTCCATCCATGTTGCTACAAATGGCATTGTTTCATTATTTTTTATGGCTAATATTCCACTGTATATATGTATCACATCTTCTTTATCTGTTCCTCTGTCGATGGATACCGCCTGGGTCTTGGACCCTGGAGCAGACATCAGTGCTTTACCGCAGTTCCCAATGTTTCTCCTGGCAGCTGTTTAGCAGGATGTGGGAGGGACTAACCAGTTTAGCATCTCCAAAGCTGCCTTCAGACTCTTCCCTATTATTTTATCTGTTGACTCTGGAACTCCCAGAACTGCATGTCACCTTCTTCTGCATGTGTTTCACACTGAGGCTTTTTTCAGTTTTGTGACTCTGCAGATACGATTCTGTCTGTTTACCACCTTTTAGAGATTTCTCAGAAATGTCTTTAGATGGTACACTTTCTTTTCTTCTAACATGTGGTGAATTTATTATCTTTTATTTTTTATTTTTTTGCTTTTCATGAAATTTGGGGTAAGGGTGATAATATGTATAATTGCTTCTAAATTTTTACATTTTTATCAAGTAAATCTGGAAATGCCATTATATTATCATTCAGTATCAGTAGATATTCGAATATGTTAAAAATGCCCTCAGTCCCTCTGGCTAGATCACAAATAGTTGTTGTCTAATGCCCAACAATCTCCATTTCTATCTTCCTAGAACATTTTTACTCCTTCCATTTTTGTTCTCACATCTTTTCTTAAACGTCTTCAACAGCCATGTAAATCCATAAAACATCTTGACCTTAGGATTTACCCACCTTTTTGATGAACCATATCTTTAAAAAAAAGCACTATTGACCTGTTGAGAGGAAAAAGATTTAAGGAACAGATGGATTTTATTTTGGATATGTTGCGTTTGAAGTGACTAAGTGATATATACATAGGAACATTGAACAGCCATTTGGAGATACAGTAGAAAACTCTTCAAGCTCCAGCTTACCACTCCATTTATTCAAGGAAATCCTACTATGTAAGTATTATTATATTATGTACCAGAGATACAAAGATTAGCAAAGCATGATACTTGCATTCAAGTAACTGAAAATCTAGTGAGAATTTCTACAAAAGAAGTGTGTACAATGGATACAGAGAGTGAGTGGAATAGTGAGGACAAGCCAATCCCAAATCTCTACCCACTCTGTGGATTCTCTTTGGGTTGGAATATGCCAAAGTAAAGTACCATACACACTTCTCTTTGTATGTGCTTGGCTGGCTAACTGGGGCACTGTTCAGTACGTATTGTACAACCTATCCTTTTCGTGTTAGGGGCTTACTCTTTGGTTTAGTGAAAGTCTCTCCACACCATTCCTCCTCCACCTCTTCACCCACAAAAATGCACAAATTGTTATTCAAACTCTGGAAAAGTGGCTCTTTGGAAGATGAGGTGTGGTTTTCAAGGGGGAGCAGAAAGACCAGCAGAACATAGACTAGGGAAGAAGGAACACTCAGGTGAGTCTCTGGAGGGAAATCATCACAATGAGGATACTGTGGGAGAATGAGTCTTGAGTTCCTGGGAATGGTTTTAGTTATGGGTTGTCAAGAGAAGAAAGGTATGCTGGATGTTGTTTATTGGCTTTCAACAACATCCTTGCCCTTCTAAGCTCCATCCTGCCTTAGAGGGCTGAAATGTTAAAAATTATATTTCTCAGTTTACCTTGTCAGCAGGTTCCAGTCTAGATTTCTCCAATGTGAGGCTCATGTGTGAACTTGGAGAAGTAGGAAAGAAGGAGGAGCTGTTGACCTTTGGTTGTCATGGGAGGCAGGTGACTGAGCATCAGCAGAGGATGGGGGTGAGATTTTGCAAAAGGCTACTGGGTGTCTTGAGAATTATTCACTCTGATGCTTGTGGAAATTTCTTGGGATTCCTGCCCTTTAAGATTTAAATTATTTCTTGAAATACCCAGAATGGCTCCTGTTTTCCTGACTGAACCCTGACTGACCAAAGGAAAATGATCGCTGCCTGAACTGGCATGAAAGTTGCGTGTACCATTTGGGGAGCCTAAGTAGGTGTCATTTCCACAGATGGTTTCCCCAAGAACCAGAGGCATGGATGCTACTGAATAGATAGGAGTGAATTTCTGGCAGGGCAGGGCCTGGCACTCGCACTGGGCTAAAAGAAATCTCAGTTTGTCCCATGGCCACAGTGGATCCAGACATTCAGACTTTTTGGGCTTTGTCATATCCATGTGCCTTGTAGACCATGAAACTATGTGGGAGATCAAGGTAATGAGAGACTGCAAGGAAATTTATACCCAGATATTGATAATCTTCCAAGGTTTGTATCAATGGTTACTTATTTCTTGAGGCATTTCCCTGAGTTATTTCAGACTTATTTTTGTATTTCAAAAATGAAACTCCTTTTAGATGCACTCAAGATAGGTCCAACTCCTTATGAATTCTGTCTGTAATTAACAGCCTTACAATGAGTTTTCAGCATAATATATTGGAGAATTTTAAGAAAAATGTTATGAATTGGGAAATTGGGATTGACATATATACACTAATATATATAAAATGGATAACTAACAAGAACCAGCTGTATAAAAAAATAAATAAATTTCTAAAATTCAAAAAAGAAAGAAAAATGTTAGAAAGACTTTTTTTCCTGAACAATTATATCCACAGTAGCAGAAAGTGCTTCCCCATTTTAGAATACTGAATGGATATTAGGCTTACATTAGGTCTTCTTTCCTTTTTTTTTTTTTTTTAACATCTTTATTGGAGTATAATTACTTTACAATGGGGTGTTAGTTTCTGCTTTATAACAAAGTGAATCAGTTATACATATACATGTATCTCCATATCTCTCCCATCTTGCGTCTCCCTCCCTCCCACCCTTCTAGGTGGTCACAAAGCACCGAGCTGATCTCCTTGTGCTATGCGGCTCCTTCCCACTAGCTATTTTACATTTGGTAGTGTATATATGTCCATGCCACTCTCTCACTTTGTCCCAGCTTACCCTTCCCTCTCCCCGTGTCCTCAAGTCCATTCTCTACGTCTGCATCTTTATTCCCGTCTTGCCCCTAGGTTCTTCATGACCTTTCTATTTTTTTTTTTAGATTCCATATATATGTGTTAGCATACGGTATTTGTTTTTCTCTTTCTGACTTACTTCACTCTGTATGACAGACTCTAGGTCCATCCACCTCACTACAGATAACTCCATTTCGTTTCTTTTATGGCTGAGTAATATTCCATTGTGTATATGTGCCACATCTTCTTTATCCATTCATCTGTTGATGGACACTTAGGTTGCTTCCATATCCTGGCTATTGTAAATAGAGCTGCAATGAACATTGTGGTACATGACTCATTTTGAATTATGGTTTTCTCAGGGTATATGCCCAGGAGTGGGATTGATGGGTCATATGGTAGTTCTTTTTTCAGTTTTTTAAGGAACCTCCATGCTGTTCTCCATAGTTGCTGTAAAATTTACATTCCCACCAACAATGCAAGAGGGTTCCCTTTTCAGCACACCCTCTCCAGCATTTATTGTTTGTAGATTTTTTGATGATGGCCATTCTGACAGGTGTGAGATGAAATCTCATTGTAGGTTTGATTTGCATTTCTCTAATGATTAATGATGTTGAGCATTCTTTCATGTGTTTGTTGGCAATCTGTGTATCTTCTTGGGAGAAATGTCTATTTAGTTCTTCTGCCCATTTTTGGATTGGGTTGTTTGTTTTTTTGATATTGACTGCGTGAGCTGCTTGTAAATTTTGGAGATTAATCCTCTGTCAGTTGCTTCATTTGCAAATATTTTCTCCCATTCTGAGGGTTGTCTTTTTGTCTTGTTTATGGTTTCATTTGCTGTGCAAACTTTTACGTTTCATTAGGTCCCATTTGTTTATTTTTGTTTTTACTTCCATTTCTCAAGGAGATGGGTCAAAAAGGATCTTGCTGTGATTTATGTCATAGAATGTTCTGCCTATGTTTTCCTCTAAGAGTTTTACAGTGTCTGGCCTTCCATTTAGGTCTTTAATCCATTTTGAGTTTATTTTTGTGTATGGTGTTAGGAAGTGTTCTAATTTCATTCTTTTACATGTAGCTGTCCAGTTTTCCCAGCACCATTTATTGAAGAGGCTGTCTTTTCTCCACTGTATATTCTTGCCTCCTTTATCAAAGACAAGGTGACCATATGTGCGTGGGTTTATCTCTGGGCTTTCTATCCTGTTCCATTGATCTATATTTCTGTTTTTGTGCCAGTACCATACTGTCTTGATTACTGTAGCTTTGTAGTATAGTCTGAAGTCAGGGAGCCTGATTCCTCCAGCACCATTTCTCTTTCCCAAGATTGCTTTGGCTATTCGGGGTCTTTCTTGTTTCCATACAAATTGTGAAATTTTTTGTTCTAGTTCTGTGAAAAATGCCAGGGGTAGATTGATGGGGATTGCACTGAATCTGTAGATTCCTTTGGGTAGTATAGTCATTTTCAAACTGCTGATTCTTCCAATCCAAGAACATGGTATATCTTTTCATCTATTTCTATCATTTTTAATTTCTTTCATCAGTGTTTTATAATATTCTGCATACAGGTCTTTTGTCTCCTTAGATAGGTTTATTCCTAGGTATATTATTCTTTTTGTTGCAGTGGTAAATGGGAGTGTTTTCTTAATTTCACTTTCAGATTTTTCATCATTAGTGTATAGGAATGCAAGAGGTTTCTGTGCATTAAATTTGTATCCTGCTTCTTTGCCAAGTTCATTGATTAGCTCTAGTAGTTTTCTGGTAGCTTCTTTAGGATTCTCTATGTATAGTATCATGTCATCTGCAAACAGTGACAGCTTTACTTCTTCTTTTCTGATTTGGATTCCTTTTATTTCTTTTTCTTCTCTGATTGCTGTGACTAAAACTTCCAAAATTATGTTGAATAATAGTGGTGAGAATGGGCAACCTTGTCTTGTTCCTGGTTTCAGTTTTTCACCATTGAGGACGATGTTGGCTGTGGGTTTTTCATATATGGCCTTTATTATGTTGAGGTAGTTCTATGCCTACTTTCTGGAGGGTTTTTATCATAAATGGGTGTTGAATTTTGTCAAAGCTTTCTGCATCTATTGAGATGATCAAATGGTTTTTCTCCTTCAGTTTGTTAATATGGTGTATCACATTGATTGATTTGCATATATTGAAGAATCCTTGCATTCCTGGGATAAACCCCACTTGATCATGGTGTATGACCCTTCTGATTTGCTGCTGTATTCTGTTTGCTAGTATTTTGTTGAGCATTTTTGCATCTATGTTCATCAGTGATATTGGCCTGTAGTTTTCTTTTTTTGTGACGTCTTTGTCTGGTTTTGGTATCAGGGTGATGGTGGCCTCGTAGAATGAGTTTGGGAGTGTTCCTCCCTCTGCTGTATTTTTGAAGAGTTTGAGAAGGGTAGGTGTTAGCTCTTCTCTAAATGTTTGATAGAATTCACCTGTGAAGCCATCTGGTCCTGGGCTTTTGTTTGTTGGAAGATTTTTAATCACAGTTTAAATTTCAGTGTTTGTGATTGGTCTGTTCATATTTTCTTTTTCTTCCTGGTTCAGTCTCGGAAGGTTGTGCATTTCTAAGAATTTGTCCATTTCTTCCAGGTTGCCATTTTATTGGCATACAGTTGCTTGTAGTAATTTCTCATGATCCTTTGTATTTCTGCAGTGTCAGTTGTTACTTCTCCTTTTTCATTTCTGATTCTATTGATTTGAGCCTTCTCCCTTTTTTTCTTGATGAGTCTGGCTAATGGTTTTTCAATTTTGTTTATCTTCTCAAAGAACCAGCTTTTAGTTTTATTGATCTTTGCCATCATTTCCTTCATTTTGTTTTCATTTATTTCTGATCTGATCTTTATGATTTCTTTCCTTCTACTAACTTTGGGGTTTTTTTATTCTTCTTTCTCTAAATGCTTTAGGTGCAAAGTTAGGTTGTTTATCTGAGATGTTTCTTGTTTTTTAAGATAGGATTGTATTGCTATAAACTTCCCTCAGAACTACTTTTGCTGCATCCCATAGGTTTTGGGTCGTTGTGTTTCATTGTCATTTGTTTCTAGGTATTTTTTGATTTCCTCTTTGATTTCTTCAATGATCTCTTGGTTATTTAGTAGTGTACTGGTTAGCCTCCATGTGTTTGTATTTCTTACAGATTTTTTCCTGTAATTGATATTTAGTCTCATGGCCTTGTGGTCGGAAAAGATACTTGATATGATTTCAATTTTCTTAAATCTACCAAGACTTGATTTGTGACCCAAGATATGATCTATCCTGGAGAATGTTCCATGAGCACCTGAGAAGCATGTGTATTTTGTTGTTTTTGGATGGAATGTCCTATAAATATCAATCAAGTCCATCTTGTTTAATGTTTCATTTAAAGCTTGTGTTTCCTTATTTATTTTCATTTTGGATGATCTGTCCATTGGTGAAAGTGGGGTGTTAAAGTCCCCTACTATGATTGTGTTACTGTCGATTTCCCCTTTTAGTGTTTGCCTTATGTATTGAGGTACTCCTATGTTGGGAGCATAAATATTTACAATTGTTACATCTTCTTCTTGGATTGATCCCTTGATCATTATGTAGTGTCCTTCTTTGTCTCTTGTAATAGTCTTCGTTTTAAAGTCTATTTTGTCTGATATGAGAATTGCTACTCCAGCTTTCTTTTGATTTGCATTTGCATGGAATATCTTTTTTCATCCCCTCACTTTCAGTCTGTATGTGTCCCTAGGTCTGTAGTGGGTCCCTTGTAGACAGCATATATATGGGTCTTGTTTTTGTATCCATTCAGCCAGTCTATGTCTTTTGGTTGGAGCATTTAATCCATTTACATTTAAGGTAATTATTGATATGTATGTTCTTATGACCATTTTCTTAATAGATTTGGGTTTGTTATTGTAGGTCTTTTACTTCTCTTGTGTCTCCTGCCTAGGGAAGTTCCTTTAGCATTTGTTGTAAAGCTGGTTTGGTGGTGCTGTATTCTCTTAGCTTTAGCTTGTCTGTAAAGGTTTTAATTTCTCCGTCAAATCTGAATGAGATCCTTGCTGGGTAGAGTAATCTTGGTTGTAGGTTTTTCCCTTTCATCACTTTAAATATGTCCTGCCACTCCCTTCTGGCTTGCAAAGTTTCTTCTGAAAGATCAGCTGTTAATCTTATGGGGATTCCCTTGTATGTTATGTGCTGTTTATCCCTCGCTGCTTTTAATATTTTTTCTTTGTATTATGTCGTTCTGATAATATAGGACTGACATGGGAATTTAGAGCTGTGGCAATTATTTATTTATATTAAAAATTAATTAATTAATTAATTTTTGGCTGCACTGGTCTTCGTTGCTGCGTGCAGGCTTTCTCTAGGTGTGGCAAGCAGGGGCTATTGTTTGTTGTGGTGTGCGGGCTTCTCACTGCGGTGACTTCTCTTGTTGCAGAGCATGGGCTCTAGGCACACAGGCTTCAGTAGTTGTGGCATGTGGGCTCTAGAGCTCAGGCTCAGTAGTTGTGGCACACGGGCTCAGTCACTCTGTGGCATGTGGGATCTTCCCGGACCAGAGCTCGAACCCATGTCCCCTGCATTAGCAGGCAGATTCTTAAACACTGCGCCACCAGGGAATTCCCAGAACTGCGGCATTTAAAATGAAGTTATCAGAATGTCATCAGGGGTATTATTTATTTTGGTTTGTATAAACATGGGCAGAAGGAAAACTGTGTTCAAACTTTATGTGGACTGTGGGTTGCAGTGGTATTTATGTCCATTATCTCCTTCAGACCTCAGTCTTTCTCTGCTGGTCTAGTTGGAAGATTTTCTCTTGAGTCATACTTCCATGCTTAAAAACCTTAAGGAAAGTAGCGCATGAACTTCAAACTCAGTAGCCTGTCATTTTTTTTTTGCCGCAATTTTTATTTTTATTTTTTATTTATTTTAACATCTTTATTAGAGTATAATTGCTTTACAATGGTGTGTTAGTTTCTGCTGTATAACAAAGTGAATCAGCTATACCTATACATATATCCCCATATCTCCTACCTCTTGTGTCTACCTCCACCCTCTCTATCCCACCCCTCTAGGTGGTCACAAAACACCGAGCTGATCTCCCTGTGCTATGTGGCTGCTTTCCACTAGCTATCTCTTTTACATTTGGTAGTATTTATAAGTCCATGCCACTCTCTCACTTCCTCCCAGCTTACCCTTCCCTCTCCCTGTGTCCTCAAGTCCATTCTCTACGTCTGCATCATTTTTATTCCTGTCCTGCCGCTAGGTTCTTCAGAACCAATTTTTTTTTAGATTCCATGTATATGTGTTAGCATACGGTATTTGTTTTTCTCTTTCTGACTTACTTCACTCTGTATGACAGACTCTAGGTCCATCCACCTCACTACAAATAACTCAGTTTCATTTCTTTTTATGCCTGAGTAATATTCCATTGTATATATGTGCCACATCTTCTTTATCCATTCACCTGTCAATGGACACTTAGGTTGCTTCCATGTCCTGGCTATTGTAAATAGAGCTGCAGTGAACATTGTGGTACATGACTCTTTTTGAATTATGGTTTTCTCAGGGTATATGCCCAGTAGTGGGATTGCTGGGTCATATGGTAGTTCTATTTTTAGTTTTTTTGAGGAACCTCCATGCTGTTCTCCATAGTGGCTGTATCAATTTACATTCCCACCAACAGTGCAAGAGGGTTCCCTTTTCTTCACACCCTCTCCAGCATTCATTGTTTGTAGATTTTTTGATGATGGCCATCCTGACTGGTGTGAGTTGATACCTCATTGTAATTTTGATTTGCATTTCTCTAATGATTAGTGATGTTGAGCATCCTTTCATGTGTTTGTTGGCAATCTGTATATCTTCTTTGGAGAAATGTCTATTTAGGTCTTCTGCCCATTTTTGGATTGGATTGTTTGTTTTATTGATATTGAGCTGCATGAGCTGCTTGTAAATTTTGGAGATTAATCCTTTGTCAGTTGCTTCATTTGCAAATATTTTCTCCGATTCTGAGGGTTATGTTTTCATCTTGTTTATGGTCTCCTTTGCTGTGCAAAAGCTTTTAAGTTTCATTAGGTCCCATTTGTTTATTTATTTTTTAAATTTCCCTTTCTCTAGGACGTGGGTCAAAAAGGCTCTTGCTGTGATTCATGTCATAGAATGTTCTGCCTATGTTTTCCTCTAAGAGTTTTACAGTGTCTGGCCTTACATTTAGGTCTTTAATCCATTTTGAGTTTATTTTTGTGTTTGGTGTTAAGTAGTGTTCTAATTTCATTCTTTTATATGTAGCTGTCCAGTTTTCCCAGCATCACTTATTGAAGAAGTATCCTGTCATTTGAAACCTTCTGTCATTAGGTTCTAGTATTCCTCATAGAAGTCTGATTTGGTCTCTGTTTCTACCTTTGGAACATATTTTGTGAATCTCTCCTTCGGTACCCTTGTTTACTCTATTCCTGTATCCTGCCTACCATTAATCTGAATACTACGTTTTCTTCAAAGGCCAGTTCAGATGTCTTGTTCTCCAAAAACATTTCTTCAGTTCACATTACTGATCAGCAATCTCTTCCACCTTTTGAAGTCACAAATTACATGTCACTTCTATAGGAGGACTGTCCATTACATTAGGAAAATTCATCCAGAACAGAATCTTATTCTACTTTATTACCATACTAAGAAGAGAGTACATAAAAATTTGATGAAAAAAAAAAAAACCACTCAGCCACAACCTCAGTGATGCTTCTGTAATTGATTATTTTTGGTACATGAGTGGTCTGCATAAATGGTTATAATGATCTTGAGACACTTAGAATATATCGTTCAGCTGCAGGGATTCTGGTATGCACCAAAGTAAAGCAAAATAACCTCATTATTAACCAGAATATATCGTTCAGCTGCAGGGACACTGGTATGCACCAAAGTAAAGCAAAATAACCTCATTATTAACCCAACAGTGGAGCTGACTCTTGACTCCAAACGGGCAGTAGTATAATGGCTCTTGCTGTCACTACCCTTTTTGGGAGACCATCATATGAGCAGAGACTGTCATTCCCTACAAGGATTCAGATAAGTGGTGGTTGTCACCTTCCCTCCAGGATCCGAGAAGTCAACATGCCTGTTTTCAGCTAGAAAGTGATTAGAGGTCAAGAGAATTTGGAATTATCACCATGGAAGAAGCCCACATGGTGCCAACAGTAACGTGATGGTATCATGTGTGGGAACGGTGAGCTCAAGTGTTGAGAAATGTGAGCTGGGTAGAAATACAACTACTAAGAGGTAATTTCAATTTCATAATTTTTTAGGTTGAGATATTTTTTTCATAATGTTTTAATATCTAGTGAAGTAATACACATACAGCAAAGAAAAACAGGAAGGTACATGAATGCACAGGGAGAGGCACAGTCCCTGCACACCTCAATTCCCTCCCCAACTCTAACTTTCTGTTTTGAGTTCAGGTTGTTACCACCAAAACGCTCATTCATAGACTATTCTGCTATTTCTTTCATCTTAAAATAATTTTCAGACAGTTTCCAGTTTGAAATTTTAAAATTTAGGTCACCTGGACCAACTCCCTCTCTTCTCTCTGACCTCTTCCCAATATTAGACAGTCCTTCTGTCAGTTACAGTGTAAACATAAGTCATATAATTAAGTACATGTTTTTTAAAATCAGATTTGTATTTCTTGTCATCTCTACTTCTACACTTACTCTCCAAGCGCTGTTAACTGGACCTTTGTTAGGGGAGATAATATTTATTTTATATTCTGTACCATAATTATGTTTTGTCTACTTTGATTGTAGGTTGACTTAAGAGTTCAAAACCAGTACAGTTCCTTAACAAAACTATGATAAAGTAAATGTTATTTATCCAAAGCCAAAAAAAAAAAAAAAAAATGACAGTTTTAATCTGTTGTCCTTGAGTGCTTTAAAAATAACATCTTGGCAAACATTAAAAATAACATTTTCATAATTAAAACTATTAAATTCAAATCAGTTAAGATGCATTTAGGTAAAAGACTAAGATCAGAACGAAGAAGTAGAACTATCTCTGCAGATAGCAGGATTGTTCACATGGATAATCTTAAGGAATCTATAAACTAACCATTAGAGTACATAAGTAAATTTAGCAAGTTCACAGGATACAATGCTAATGTTAACAAATCAATTGTATTCATATATAATAATAGCAGTAAATAATAGGAAAGTGAAATAAAACAATTTACAATAACACCAAACAGCATAACATATTGAACAACTAACTGTTTGCGAACAAATCAGATAACCTTGATGAAATGGACAAACCCCTAGAAACACAAAACCTACCAGGAATGAATCATGAGGAAATAGAAAACGTGAATAGATCTATAACCAGTAAGGAGATTAAAAATGTAAGAAAAACCTTGGATCTTATGGCTTCACTGGTGAATTTTACCCAATATTTAAAAAATAGTTAAAATCAATTCTCCTCAAACTCTTCCAAAAAATTGAAGAGGAGGGAACACTTCTTAACCCATTCTGCGAGGCCAGCATTACTCTGATATCAAAGCCAGAAAAAGACGCTACAAGAAAACTACAGAGCAGTATCCCTTATGAACATTGATGCAAAAATCCTCAACAAAATACTAGCAAACCAAGTTTAACACCACATTAGAAAGATCACACACCGTGACCAAGTGGGATTTATTCCTTGAATGCAAAGATGGCTTAACATATGAAAATCAAGCAGTCTCTTACACCACATTAACAGAAGTAAGCAAAGAAATACATTATCATCTTAATTGAGGTGGAAAAAACATTTGACAACATTTAACCCCCTTTCATGAGAAAAACATTTAACAAAATAGAAATAGAGGAAAACTACTTCAATATGATAAAAGCCATATATGAAAAACGCACAGTAAATATCATACTCAATGTTGTAAGACTGAAAGCTTTTCTTTCAAGCTCAGGAACAAGGTAAGGATGACTGCTTTCACCATTTCTACTTAACATGGTACTGGAAGTCACAGCCAGAGCAATTAGGCAAGAAAAAGAAATAAAAGTCAAGCAAATCAGAAAGAAGAAATAAAATGATCTGTTTGTAAATGATATGATCTTATACGTAGAAAACCCTAAAGTGTCACCAAAAAAACTGTAATAACTAATAAAAGAATTCAATAAATTTATTGGATACAAAATCAACATACAAAAATCAGTTGTGTTTTTATACAATAACAATGAACAATCCCAAAAGGAAATTAGGAAAACAATACCATTTACAAAAGCATCACAATAATAAAATATGTAGAAATAAACATAACTAAGGAGGGGCACAAGTCTCTAAGATAGCCCCATCCACCAGAGGGCAGACAGCAGAGGCAAGAAAAACTACAATCCTGTAGCCTGTGGAACAAAAACCACATTAATAGAGAGACAGACAAGATGAAAAGGCAGAGGGCTATGTACCAGATGAAGGAACAAGATAAAACCCCAGAAAAACAACTAAATGAAGTGGAGATAGGCAACCTTCTAGAAAAAGAATTTAGAATAATGATAGTGAAGATGATCCAGGACCTCAGAAAAGAATGGAGGCAAAGATCAAGAAGATGCAAGAAATGTTTAACAAAGACCTAGAAGAATTAAAGAACAAACACCTAGAAGAATTAAAGAACAAACAGAGATGAATGATACAATAACTGAAATGAAAAATACACTAGAAGGAATCGATAGCAGAATAACTGAGGCAGAAGAACGGATAAGTGACCTGGAAGACAGAATGGTGAAATTCACTGCCGTGGAACAGAATAAGACAAAAAAAAAAAAAAAAAAAAAAAAGAAAGAAAACAAATGAAGACAGCCTAAAGACCTCTGGGAAAATTAAGTGAAACAACATTTGCATTATAGGCGTCCCAGAAGGAGAAGAGAGAGAGAAAGGACCCGAGAAAATATTTGAAGAGATTATAGTCGAAAACGTCCCTAACATGGGAAAGGAAATAGCCACCCAAGTCCAGGAAGCACAGAGAGTCCCAGGCAGGATAAACCCAAGGAGAAACACACTGAGACACATAGTAATCAAATGGACAAAAATTAAAGACAAAGAAAAATTATTGAAAGCAGCAAGGGAAAAACAACAAATAACATACAAGGGAGCTCCCATAAGGTTAACAGCTGATTTCTCAGCAGAAACTCTACAAGCCAGAAGGGAGTGCCATGATATATTTAAAGCAATGAAAGGGAACAACCTACAACCAAGATTACTCTACCTGGTAAGGATCTCATGCAGATTCGACAGAAAAATCAAAACTTTTACAGACAAGCAAAAGCTAAGAGAATTCAGCACCACCAAACCAGCTCTACAACAAATGCTAAAGGAACTTCTCTAAGTGGGAAACACAAGAGAAGAAAAGGACCTACAAAAACAAACGAATAACAATTAATAAAATGGTCATAGGAACATACATATCGATAATTACCTTAAACATGAATGGATTAAATGCTCCAACCAAAAGACACAGGCTCGCTGAATGGATACAAAAACAATACCCATATATATGCTGTCTACAAGAGACCCACTTCAGACCTACGGACACATACAGACTGAAAGTGAGGGGATGAAAAAAGATATTCCATGCAAATGGAAAACAAAAGAAAGCTGGAGTAGCAATACTCATATCAGATAAAATAGACTTTAAAATAAAGAACGCTACAAGAGACAAGGAAAGACACTACATAATGAACAAGGGATCAATCCAAGAAGAAGATATAACAATTATAAATATATTTGCACCCAACATAAGAGCACCTCAACACATAAGGCAACTGCTAACAGTTATAAAAAAGGAAATCAACAGTAACACAATAATAGTGGGGGACTTTAACACCTCACTTACACCAATGGACAGATCATCCAAACAGAAAATTAATAAGGAACATAATCTTTTAATGACATGATAGACCAGCTAGATTTAATTGATATTTATAGGACATTCCATCCCAAAACAGCAGATTACACTTTCTTCTCAAGTGCAAATGGAACATTCTCCAGGATAGATCACATCTTGGGTCACAAATCAAGCCTTGGTAAATTTAAGAAAATTGAAATTATATCAAGCATCTTTTCTGACCACAATGCTATGAGATTAGAAATCAATTACAGGGGAAAAAAACGTAAAAAACACAGACACATGGAGGCTAAACAATACGGTACTAAATAACCAAGAGATCACTGAAGAAATCAAAGAGAAAATCAAAAAATACCTAGAGACAAATGATAATGAAAACATGATGATCCAAAACCTATGGGATGAAGCAAAAGCAGTTCTAAGAGGGAAGTTTATAGCAATACAAGCCTACCTCAAGAAAGAAGAAAAATCTCAAATAAACAATTTAACCTTACAACTAAAGGAACTAGAGAAAGAAGAATGAACAAATCCAAAGTTAGTAGAAGGAAAGAAGTCATAAAGATCAGAGCAGAAGTAAATGAAATAGAAACAAAGAAAAAATAGCAAAGATCAATAAAACCAAAAGCTGGTTCTTTGAGAAGATAAACAAAATTGATAAACCACTAGCCAGACTCATCAAGAAAAAGAGGGAGAGGACTCAAATCAATAAAATTGGAAATGAAAAAGGAGAAGTTACAAAAGACACCACAGCAATACAAAGCATCCAAAGAGACAACTACAAGCAACTCTATGCCAATAAAATGGACAACCTGGACGAAATGGACAAATTCTTAGAAAGGTATAACCTTCCAAGACTGAACCAGGAAGAAATAGAAAATATGAACAGACCAATCACAAGTAATGAAATTGAAACTGTGATTAAAAATCTTCCAACAAACAAAAGCCCAGGACCAGATGGCTTCACGGGTGAATTCTATCAAACATTTGGAGAAGAGCTAACACCTATCCTTCTCAAACTCTTCCAAAAAATTGCAGAGGAAGGAGCACTCCCAAAGGCATTCTATGGGGCCATCATCACCGTGATACAAAAACCAGACAAAGATACTACAAAAAAAATTACAGACCAATAAAACTGATGACTATAGATGCAAAAATCCTCAACAAAATACTAGCAAACAGAATACAATAACACATAAAAAGGATCATACACCATGGTCAAGTGGGATTTATCCCAGGGATGCAAGGATTCTTCAGTATATGCAAATCAATCAATGATACACCATATTAACAAATTGAAGAATAAAAAGCATATGATCAACTCAGTAGATGCAGAAAAAGCTTTTGACAAAATTCAACATCCATTTTTGATAAAAACTCTCCAGAGAGTGGGCATAGAGGGAACCCACCTCAACATAATTAAGGCCATGTATGACAAACCCACAGCACACATCATTCTCAATGGTGAAAAACTGCAAGCATTTCCTCTAAGATCAGGAACAAGACAAGGATGTCCACTATCACCACTGTTATTCAACATAGTTTTGCAAGTCCTAGCCACGGCAATCAGAGAAGAAAAAGAAATAAAAGGAATACAGATTGGAAAAGAAGAAGTAAAACTGTCACTGTTTGCAGATGACATGATCTTATATACAGAGAATCCTAAAGATACCACCAAGAAACTACTAGAGCCCATCAATGAATTTGGTAAAGTTGCAGGATACAAAATTAATGCACAGACACCTCTTGCATTCCTATACACTAATGATGAAAATTCTGAAAGAGAAATTAAGGAAACACTCCCATTTACCATTGCAACAAAAAAGAATAAAATACCTAGGAATAAACCTACCTTGGGAGACAAAAGATCTGTATGCAGAGAACTATAAGACACTGATGAAAGAAATAAAAGATGATACCAACAGATGGAGAGATATACCATGTTCTTGGATTGGAAGAATCAATATTGTGAAAATGACTATACTACCCAAAGCAATCTACAGATTCAATTCAATCCCTATCAAATTACCAATGGCACTTTTTACAGAACTAGAACAAAAAATCTTAACAGTTGTATGGAGACATAAAAGACCCTGAATAGCCAAAGCAGTCTTGAGGGAAAAAAACAGAGCGGGAGGAATCAGACTCCCTGACTCAGACTATACTACAAAGCTATAGTAATCAAGACAATATAGTGCTGGCACAAAAACAGAAATATAGATCAATGGAACAGGATAGAAAGCCCAGAGATAAACCCACGCACCTATGGTCAACTAATCTATGACAAAGGAGGCAAGGATATACAATGGAGAAAAGACAGTCTCTTCAATAAGTAGTGCCGGGAAAACTGGACAGCTACATCTAAAAGAATGAAATTAGAACCCTCCCTAACATGATACACAAAAATAAACTCAAAATGGATTAGAGACCTAAATGTAAGACTGGATACTATAAAACTCTTAAAGAACACTCTGTGACATAAATCACAGCAAGATCTGTTTTGATCCACCTCCTAGAGAAATGGAAATAAAAACAAAAATAAATAAATGGGACCTAATGAAACTTAAAAGCTTTTGCAAAGCAAAGGAAACTGCAAACAAGACGAAAAGACAACCCTCAGAATGGGAGAAAATATTTGCAAATGAATCAGCAGACAAAGGATTAATCTCCAATATATATACACAGCTCATGCAGCTCAATATTAAAAAAACAAACAACCCAATCAAAAAATAGGCAGAAGACCTAATTAGACATTTCTCCAAAGAAGACATACAGATGGCCAAGAAGCACATGAAAAGCTGCTCAACGTCACTAATTATTAGAGAAATGCAAATCGAAACTACAATGAGGTATCACCTCACATCAGTTAGAATGGGCATCATCAGAAAATGTATAAACAACAAATGCTGGAGAGGGTGTAGAGAAAAGGGAACCCTCTTGCACTGTTGGTGGGAATGTAAATTGATACAACCACTATGGAGAACAGTATGGAGGTTCCTCAAAAAACTAAAAATGGAATTAACATATGACCCAGCAATCCCACCACTGGGCATATACCCAGAGAAAACCATAATTCAAAAAGACACATGCACCCCAATGTTCATTGCAGCACTATTTACAATAGTCAGGTCATGGAAGCAACCTAAATGCCCATTGACAGACGAATGGATAAAGAAGATATTGTACATATATACAATGGAATATTAGCCATAAAAAGGAATGAAATTGGGTCATTTGTAGAGATGTGGATGGATCTAGAGACTGTCATACAGAGTGGAGTAAGTCAGAAAGAGAAAAACAAATATTGTATATTAACGCATATATGTGGAACCTAGAAAAATGGTACAGATGAACTGGTTTGCAGGGCAGAAATTGAGACACAGATGTAGAGAACAAACGTATGGACACCAAGGGGGGAAAGTGGTGGGGTGGGAGGGGCTTGGTGGTGTGATGAATTGGGCAATTGTGATTGACATGTATACGCTAATATGTATAAAGTGGATAACTAATAAGAACCTGCTGTATAAAAAAATAAATAAAATAAAATTCAAAAATTCAAAAACAAAACCCCCAAAAAACAGTATAGAACATTTCAGGAGTATACACCATTTCCATATCAAACTATCAATCATTTACAAGCATCCCAATCATGTTGATTTGTAAAATACATGAAAAGAAGCCCAATGTTCAGTAAATACCAACTGAATTTGAGACCTACTTTTGGGAACTTAGAGGCTGATCAAGAAGGAAGTTTGATTCAGGATTTTGTAACGTTCAAGTATTTGACCAAAATAAATTACCCTCAAGTGATATTGAAGGTTTGCTTGAAATGTGATAAAAATATACATACATATATATATATATATATAAAACAAACCTGATTTAGGTAGTGATGAACAGTTTGTTTAAAGGTTTATTGGTGGTTACCTTGGATGTGAAAGATAATATTAAAGGCTCTTCCATATAAACTTTAGACAAAGTTTTGGGGTTTCTTGGTTTTTAAATTTTTTATTGAAGTATAGTTAATTTACAGAGTTGTGTTAGTTTCAGGTATACAGCAAAGTGATTCAGTTATACATACACACACACACACACACACATATATTCTTTTTCAGATTCTTTTCCATTATAGGTTGTTAGGCAAAGTGTTATTTTTTGGAAGCATAATTAGTACTTTATTTCACTTTTTCCTTTACATTGATGATTTTTAAATTGGGATTTTCTTTTTGAAGATTAAAAATTATAGTTTTACAGTTTACACAGTTCCACAAGAGAGCTCTAATTACTCTTCATTGCCCTGAAAGAATTCCTGCATCTTTTTTTTTTGGTCTTTTCTTTTCTTTTTTTTGACCATGCTGTGCAGCGTGTGGGATCTTAGTTCCCTGACCAGGGATAGAACCCGGGCCCTCAGCACTGAGAGCTCGGAGTTAGACAAAGTTTTCTTTTAAGTGATTTAAATTTTTTTCTATTTTATTTATTTATATTTTTGGTTTACCCTGAGTTTTGTTGTGGCCCCTAAATATTCCCTAGGCCATTGGTTGGTCCTTCTGAAATTTCCAGGTTGAAAAATGTGTCTTTTTCCCAGTTAGAGCTGTGGAGTTGATGAACTGCCTTGGAAGTCAAGATAGTGTTGTTTTATGCACTCCTTGCAGAAATAATCAACAACAATCTGTGGACACTAACACTTCATCGAGGCCAATGCCATCCTCACTGTCGAATGCACATGGTGCCCCTGTCCTGAAGGGGCACAGGAAGGACAGGAGGTGAGCGATGGTGTCAGGCAAGGGAGTCAGCTAGGAAGAGGCTTTCATGATAAGTTTTAAAAAGAAAAAGAGGAACTTAGAGACTTAAAAATCCAATTCTGAATATTAAAGAGTTTGGGAGAAAAATGACTTGAGTGAGAGCTAAAAGCTTGAAAGAGACACAAGAAAATAAAACCCAACTTCATAAGAGTGAAGAAAAACGGCTAGTGTAATGCAGGAGGTGATGGGTGGCAGATAAAAAGGCACTGCCTGGTAGTCAAGGTAAAATAGGGGATTCTGTGGTGTGTGGGTGCAGAAGGAAATACTGAAAGCCTTCAAGGAGCATTTGGACCTGATATACACAACCAAGAGTTCTGTTGACTTCATCTGTGTTTTTAACCTGATTTATACCCAGCAAACATTTCCCAGCCCCTCTTCTTCATGGCTTTCTGGGTGGGGCACCATGAACCCTGCCTTCTCTTAGGCTTAGTTTCTGCCAACAGCCAGTCCAGAGGATCACTCACCAAGGAAACTGAGCCTGTTTTGCTGGAAACCACCTGGAGCGTTCCAAAACCATTCTTCTGCTCTCCCAGCTTGCGTTGCCTCCTCTTTGCTCATCAAGCCGCAGCTGCCCACTGCTAGAGCTTCTCTGCACACTCGGGATAGAGAGGTTCTTGAGTGTGTAAACCTCAGGGCACGGTTTTGGGTGAGGTGTTTAAAACCACCATCTCAATCCCTCTTGACCCTTTCTGGATGAAATCCCAAAACGATCACAACATAAACAGAATGCTTAGTCCTACTTTTTTCACTTGGTAGCTCTGTGACTGTGGGCAATTTAATTGACCTCTCTGGGACTCAGTTTCCTCATCCTTAAAATGGGGATAATAAAAGTACCTACCTCGTAGAGTTGCTGTGAGAATAAAATGAGATACTATATGTTCAGCAGTTACTTTATAGGTAGACAGAATGCTAATAACTGGACAGATGGGACCAATTATTCTTATTCATTTATTTTTATTGCTCTATCAGCAATAAATTTTGGAACTTTGGAGTGTAAATGGGAACTAAAATAAGGGGCCTGTGGTCATTTTTCCTTTTGATCCCCACTCTTTGCTTTTGGGGGGCCTGGACAGGAAAACAATGGCAGTGGCAGAGCACCAATCAATAGAGACTAGTAGCGGTAGCGATGGCAGTCATAGCAGGAATAGTAACAGCTGATTTTTGTGGATGGCTTTGTGCCAGAGACTGTGCTGAGGACACAAATCTCCATCACATCTCTCATTGCCACTGCTCTTATAGCTAGAGGTGCGGCTGGTCCTGGAGCCATCGTATCTCTTCCAGCAAAAGGCTGCCTAGTCTCTCACCCAGTGAGTTGAGATGCTTGAGCTTTTCCTTAGAGAATCTTTTAAGATGTTCTGCCTAACTGCTGGACTCCTAACTTGAGTGCTGTCCTAAGATTGTAAACACTGAACTGGAAGTTCCAAATTCCATGGCAGCTCCCGAGAAATGGAAGAGCAGGTGGCATGACCAAGAACCTGGGTTCCAAGGCCCAGATCCCTTCATTCAGAGTAATTTATTTTGGTCTATTTTCTGCCTTGATATCCCCCACCCCTGACCTCATTTGTAAAACTTTTTAGACAAAAGGCTCATAGTTTTCAAAAAAAAACTGTGAAAGCCACTGCACTACACTTGGTCTCCTTATGTAAAATGACAGTTCTAAACTCTCTGCAGTATTTTGTTAACCAACTCAGTGTTGAATTCTTGAAGGTTTGAAAAGCCCTATGAGGTTTTCAAAGGTGTTTTTAGTGAGTAGAAAACATCATTTTTATTTATCATCTCATTTCTATGTCGGTAGCTTTATTTATACAAAACTGGACAGCTTGATTTTGATCAGGTATATAGTTGGGCATGCCCAAATTTGGAATATTCTTTTGTGAGTCTCCTTTTTTTGTGGTTCAAGTGATGAGATGGCCCAGTTTCAATCAAATAACCTGACACTCATTTTTCTTGATTCTTCAAGTGATAGTATTTTCCAAGAACACTTGAGTTTAGCAGTATACACCCTGAGATTCACATCATAGCTTTGTCCATTGCATTTTATGCATAGGATGCTGTAGTTATGTACAATAGTATTTTCCAAGACAGGGAAAATCCTCATGGTTGTATTCATTGGTCCAGACCTACAATTGGTTGGGAAATCAAAACACTATCGCCATGTATGAGTTATTTGCCTCTTGCTTTCAAGCGGGCCCCTTTGTTTTAAAGCAGTGGCACTTATATAAACACCAGACTTACTCATCTTATGCTTACTTACATGTGAAATTCTCAAACTACACAATCTTGGATTGCTCAATGTTGTAACAGACAAACCAATGCAACCACTAAAAAAGTCTAGATAAAAGAAAGCTATAATGGAATCATTTTTGAAATTTGGTAGAGGCAGGGAGAGGACATGGAAGGTCTGTGTTCGGGACGCAGAACTTACTCTATGTGTCTCTTCATTTGGGTGGTCCTGATCTGCATCGTTTATAGTAAAACTGTAATCACATAGTAAAACTGACAAAAGTGTTCTGAGTACATGGGGTACATTCTAAACATTCATTAATCAACTGCACAGATGGGGCATGGTACTAGTAGGAAATATTAGGTTTCTTTAAAGAAGTCTGATCACAGCTTTCACTTAGTTCCCTCAGTGTTTCAGTCAGGAATCTCTAGAGAAGCAGAATAAATAGGATATATATATAGAGAGATTTATTTTCAGGAATTGACTCATGCAATTATGAGAGCTGGAAAGTCCAAAATATATAGGGCAAGCCAGCAGGCTGGAAATTTAGGTAAGAGTTGACACTGTAGTCTTGAGTCCAAAATAGGGCAGGCTAGACAGGCTAGAAACTTAAGTAGGCTTTCTATGTTGCAATTGTGAGTTAAAATTCCTTCTTCTTGGGAATTCCCTGGCGGCACAGTGGTTAGGACTCCTTGCTTCCACTGCTGGGGGCACAGGTTCGATCCCTGGTTGGGGAACGAAGATCCTGCATGCCGCATGGTGTGGCCAGAGTAAAATAAAATTCCTTCTTCTCCAGGAAACTTCAGTCTTTTTCTTAAGGCCTTCAACTGATTGGATAAGGCCCACGCACACTATGGAGGGTAATATGCTTTTCTCGAAGTCCACTGACTGTAAATGTTAATCACATCTAAAAACTACTTTCACAGCAATGTCTAGACTGATGTTTGACCAGACAACTGGGGACCATAGAGTAGCCAAGTTGACGCATAGGATAAACAATTACACTCATTATTCTCTTTCTACTTTCTACTGCTATGAGTCAGCTTCTACCAGAAAAAAATCTTTACACAAATCTGCTCACACTGTACTTTTATGTCCTTAACCGAAGCTATCAGGACATTAAGACAAAAAGATTGTCCTTATTGGCATGGATTTTTCTTTCTTGCTAGATGTTGTTATGGGTCATGGGGCTGATCTTAATAATTAAAGCAGTAAGATATGAGCACAAGAAGAAACAAACCAATAGAAGTGACTAGAAAGTCTCAAAATAAACTCAAATTAACCTCCAAAAATATATTAATTTGCTGAAGAGGTCATGGTACTTGATTGACTGGTAGATCATAAACCAGTAATCCTATCCAAACATTTTATCACTCAGAACACTTGATAATTAGGAGTTAGAGAGATACTGATAGAATGATTCCACTACCTTGCTCAACTGTGACCACATTACATGACACATTTCCTTCATCTTTACATACTTGATAAGGGAAGAGGTGGAAAGATAACCAACATTCACTGAGTGCCTGTTATGCCACATGCCGTATTCTAGGTACTTTACATACTGTATGTAATTAATGTTCCTCAAACTACTCTGTATATTTAGTGACAACCAGGGTTGGGGCCCAGGAATCTGTGTTTTTAATGAAATTTATTCTTGGTTCCAATGCTGTAAGAAGATTGTCATTGTTCTTATCTTGCAAAAGCAAGAAAATTGAAGCACCAAGAAATTAAACAATTTGTTAGGACACCCAACTGACACAAGGTAGAGCTATGTGTTCAGTCTCAAGGAAGTGGGCTTCAAAGCCAACTTCATCCCTAGGTGATGCCACGGGCCAGTGAAACTCCATTTGCACTCTGTGCTTGCAACAGTGGTTTCACTGCCATGTCCATAGCAACTCTAGCTCCCCGATGCCTTTTTTTCTTTCCATCACCTGCCTCTAGGACCCAGCATCACAGACTCTCTTGAATTATACTATTGATTATTATATGATAAGATTTTGCTCAGTAGCTTGAGCAAAAAGGTGAACTAATGAGTTCCATATCATATTTCCTAATAATCTCTAGCCATACCTCTATAAGGGAAAAAAAGTTTGGGAATTACAACTAGCCATTTCTAATCAACAAAGCTTGTCAAGAATTTGGAGACTTCCATCAGCTGAGATGTTTCTCAAACAAAACACAGTCCCAAGTCCTTGAATCTTTCAGCTGGTTAATGTCTCCATGGACACTTCTACATGACTTTACACTGTTTTATTTAAAAGTTCTGCTTCCTTACCTCTGAAAATAGTGTATTTAGAGGTGCTACATGCTTTAAAAATGTACAACTGTGAAAAATGACATGACGCTGAAGCAAGCAAAACCTCTGGCAGAAAGTTGAAATTGAGGCTACCCAAGATCTCAGCCAGTACATAGTGTTTCTGCCTACTCCAAATCTTCAGCAATTTTGTGAGCTCTCTTCCCTCATTTTTTTTTTTTGGAGTACATACATCAATATGTACTGTGGCATAGTGTCTGGATTTCCAAAAATCCAGAAACATGAGTCAGCTCTTTGACTATTTTCTACGAATTTGGTGAAGTACTGTATTCATGGAATCCAAGTGTGTTTTTCAGGAATTACATCCCTGTGCCTCCACACTGACAGTCCTGATCAGTGTGTGATGTTCTGATGTGTTCTACATTTACTTTCTAAGGGCAATGTTGTCAGGATAGATAGTTATTCAGAACAGGTGAATAATGCAATGGTTTAATACATTTAATATTCCTGTTAATGTAAAATGTCATATACAATCATATGTAATATGGTTCCAACTTAAGAATATCCTTTTAACTCTGTAAGGCTGGTAGAAATCCTTGTAGGAGCCTGTTATGAGTTGAACTGTGTATCCTCAAGAAAGATATGTTGACATCCTAACTCCAAGTAACTCAGAATGAATATGACTTTATTTAGAAATAGGGTCATTGAAGACATAGTTAAGTTAAGATGAGATCACACTGGAGTAGGGTGGAACTGTAGTCCAATATGACTAGTGTCCTTATAAAAAGGAGAAACTCGGACACAGACACAGACATGCACAAACAGAAGATTATGTGAAGAGACATATGGGGAGAAGACGGCCACGTGAAGATGGAAGCAAAGATTCAAATTATATGGCCACCAGACAAATAATGCCTGAGACCATGGGAAACTAGGAAGAGACAAGGAGGGATCTTCCCCCAGATGGTTCAGAAGGAGCATGGCCCTGTCATCTCTTGGATTTGAGACTTCTAACCTCCAGAACCATGACACAATAAATTTCTGTTGTTCTAGGCCACCCAGTTTGTGGTACTTCATTATGGCCGTCTTAGGATGCTAATACAAAGCCTTTGCTGGTATTTGCAGCTGTGACTGCCAGAAAATGTGTGAGGAAGCCAGAACTAAACTGAGGTCCCTGATTAAGTAAACGTATCCAGCTCAGGGCTCTAAACGTCATTTGTATCATAAGACTTCCAAAGGTAGTGTCTATATTCATGACCTCTCCCCAAGCTCCGGGATCAAATCTCCAACTGCTCACTGGATAGATTTCTAAATGACATCTCAAAACTAGCATGACCAAAGCAAGACATTGAATTCAATGCCCACCCAAACTTCCCCTAGTCTACCCTATCTAAGTGAATGACACCACCATCTACTAAGTTATTCAAGCTCAAATCAAGAATCTTCTTCCTTCTTCCCTACCACCATAAACAATCCATCTGTGTGTCATCTAAGTGTTACCTCCAAAATAAATTCGAGGTCAGTAGATTTTACTACAAATCTACTTCTCAGACTTCCTCTAAGATGTAGATTTGTAATAAAAGAATAAAAATTTTTTTAAAAAAGAATTAATTAAAAATGCCATTGGGAATTTGATACGGATTGCATTGAAAGTGTAGATTGCTTTGGGACATATGGACGTCTTAACAATAGTAGGTCTTACAATCAATGAACACAGGATGTCTTTCCATTTATTTGTGTCTTCTTTAATTTCTTTCAGCAACATTTTATAGTTTTCAGTGTACAAGTTTTTACCTCCTTTGTTATGTTTTTTGTTGAATTTTATTTTATTTTTTATACAGCAGGTTCTTATTAGTTATCCATTTTATACATATTAGTGTATATATGTCAATCCCAATCTCCCAATTCATCACACCACCAAACCCCTTGCCACTTTCCCCCCTTGGGGTCCATATGTTTGTCCTCTACATCTGTGTCTCTATTTCTGCCCTGCAAACAGGTTCCTCTGTACCATTTTTCTAGGTTCCACATATATGCGTTATATACGATATTTGTTTTTCTCCTTCTGACTTACTTCACTCTGTATGACAGTCTCTAGATCCATCCACGTCTCTACAAATGATCCAATTTTGTTCCTTTTTATGGCTGAGTAATATTCCATTGTATATATGTACAATATCTTCTTTATCCATTGGTCTGTCAATGGGCATTTAGGTTGCTTCCATGACCTGACTATTGTAAATAGTGCTGCAATGAACATTGGGGTGCATGTGTCTTTTCTTTTTTTAAATTAATTAATTAATTAATTAATTATATTTATGGCTGTGTTGGGTCTTTGTTTCTGTGCGAGGGCTTTCTCTAGTTGTGGCAAGTGGGGGCCACTCTTCGTCATGGTGTGTGGGCCTCTCACTATCGCGGCCTCTCTTGCTGCGGAGCACAGGCTCCAGACGCGCAGGCTCAGCACTTGTGGCTCATGGGCCTAGCCACTCCGCGGCATGTGGGATCTTCCCAGACCAGTGCTTGAATCCATGTCCCCTGCATTGGCAGGCAGATTCTCAACCACTGTGCCACCAGGGAAGCCCTGCATGTGTCTTTTTGAATTATGGTTTTCTCTGGGTATATGCCCAGTGGTGGGATTGCTGGGTCATATGTTAATTCTATTTTTAGTTTTTTGAGGAACCTCCATACTGTTCTCCATAGTGGTTGTATCAATTTACATTCCCACCAACAGTGCAAGAGGGTTCCCTTTTCTGCACACCCTCTCCAGCATTTGTTGTTTGTAGATTTTCTGATGATGCCCATTCTAACTGATGTGAGGTGATACCTCACTGTAGTTTTGATTTGCATTTCTCTAATAATTAGTGATGTTGAGCAGCTTTTCCTGTGCTTCTTGACCGTCTGTATATCTTCTTTGGAGAAATGTCTATTTAGGTGTTCTGCCCATTTTTTGATTGGGTTGTTTGTTTTTTTAATATTGAGCTGCATGAGCTGTTTATATATTTAGGAGATTAATCCTTTGTCCGTTGATTCGCTTGCAAATATTTTCTCCCATTCTGAGGGTTGTCTTTTCATCTTGTTTGTAGTTTCCTTTGCTTTGCAAAAGCTTTTAAGTTTCATTAGGTCCCATTTGTTTATTTTTGTTTTTATTTCCATTACTCTAGGAGGTGGATCAAAAAAGATCTTGCTGTGATTTATGTCAAAGAGTGTTCTTCCTATGTTTTCCTCTAAGAATTTTATAGTGTCCAGTCTTACATTTAGATCTCTAATCCATTTTGAGTTTATTTTTGTGTATCGTGTTAGGGAGGGTTTTAATTTCATTCTTTTACATGTAGCTGTCCGGTTTTCCTGGCACCACGTATTGAAGAGACTGTCTTTTCTCCATTGTATATCCTTGCCTCCTTTGTCATAGATTAGTTGACCATAGGTGCGTGGGCTTATCCCTGGGCTTTCTATCCTGTTCCATTGATCTATATTTCTGTATTTGTGCCAGTACCATATTGTCTTGATTACTGTAGCTTAGTAGTATAGTCTGAAGTCAGGGACTCTGATTCCTCCAGCTCTGTTTTTTTCCCTCAAGACTGCTTTGGCTATTCACCGTTATTTGTGCCTCCATACATATATTAAGATTTTTTGTTCCAGTTCTGTAAAAAATGCCATTGGTAATTTGATAGGGATTGCATTGAATCTGTAAATTGCTTTGGGTAGTATAGTCATTTTCACAATATTGATTCTTTCAATCCAAGAACATGGTATATCTCTCCATCTGTTTGTATCATCTTTAATTTCTTTCATCAGTGTCTTATAGATTTCTGCATACAGGTCTTTTGTCTCCCTAGGTAGGTTTATTCCTAGGTATTTTATTCTTTTTGTTGCAATGGTAAATGGAAGTGTTTCCTTAATTTCTCTTTCACATTTTTCATCCTTAGTGTATAGGAATGCAAGAGATTTCTGTGCATAAATTTTGTATCCTGCAACTTTACCAAATTCATTGATTAGCTCTAGTAGTTTTCTGGTGGCATCTTTAGGTTAATCTGTACCAATTTTCTAGGTTCCACGTATATGCGTTAATCCTGAATCTTTAGGATTCTCTATGTGTAAGATCATGTCATCTGCAAACAGTGACAGTGTTACTTCTTCTTTTCCAATCTGTATTCCTTTTATTACTTTTCCTTCTCTGATTGCCGTGGCTAGGACTTCCAAAACTATGTTGAATAACAGTGGCGATAGTGGACATTCTTGTCTCGTTCCTGTTCTTAGAGGAAATGCTTTCAGTTTCCCACCATTGAGAATGATGTGTGCTGTGGGTTTGTCGTATATGGCCTTTATTATGTTGAGGTAGGTTTCCCCTATGCCCACTTTCTGGAGAGTTTTTATCATAAATGGGTGTTGAATTTTGTCAAAAACTTTTTCTGCATCTATTGAGATGATCACATGCTTTTTACTCTTCAGTTTGTTAATATGGTGTATCACATTGATTGATTTGCATATACCGAAGAATTCTTGCAAACCTGGGATAAATCCCACTTGATCATGGTGTATGATCCTTTTAATGTGTTATTGGATTCTGTTTGCTTGTATTTTGCTGAGGATCTTTGCATCTATAGTCATCAGTGATATTGGTCTGTAATTTTCTTTTTTTGTAGTATCTTTGTCTGGTTTTGGTATCAGGGTGATGGTGGCCTCATAGAATGAGTTTGGGAGTGTTCCTTCTTCTGCAATTTTTTGGAATAGTTTGAGATGGATGGGTGTTAGCTCTTCTCTAAAAGTTTGATAGAATTCACCTGTGAAGCCATCTGGTCCTGGACTTTTGTATGCTGGAACATTTTAAATCACAGTTTCAATTTCATTGCTTTTGATTGGTCTGTTCATATTTTCTATTTCTTCCTGGTTCAGTCTTGGAAGGTTATACCTTTCTAAGAATTTGTCCATTTCTTCCAGGTTGCCCATTTTATTGGCATAGAGTTGCCTGTAGTAGTGTCTTAGGATGCTTTGTATTTCTGCGGTGTCTGTTTTAACTTCTCCTTTTTCATTTCTAATTTTATTGATTTGAGTCCTCTCCCTCTTTTTCTTGATGAGTCTGGCTAGTGGTTTATCTTCTCAAAGAACCAGCTTTTAGTTTTATTGATCTTTGCTATTTTTTTCTTTGTTTCTATTTCATTTATTTCTGCTCTGATCTTTATGATTTCTTTCCTTCTACTAACTTTGGGTATTGTTTGTTCTTCTTCTCTAGTTCCTTTAGGCGTAAGGTTAGATTGTTTATTTGAGATTTTTCTTGTTTCTTAAGATAGGCTTGTATTGCTATAAACTTCCCTCTTAGAACTGCTTTTGCTGCATCCCATAGGTTTTGGATCATTGTGTTTTCATTGTAATTTGTCTCTGGGTATTTTTTGATTTCCTCTTTGATTTCTTCAGTGATATCTTGGTTATTTAGTAACGTATTGTTTAGCCTCCATGTGTTTGTGTTTTTTACGTTTTTTCCCCTGTGATTGATTTCTAATCTCGTAGTGCTGTGGTCAGAAAAGTTGCTTGATATGATTTCAATTTTCTTAAATTTACTGAGGTTTGATTTGTGACCCTAGATGTGATCTATCCTGGAGAATGTTCTGTGTGCACTTGAGAAGAAAGTGTAATCTGCTGTTTTGGGATGGAATGTCCTATAAATATCAATTAAATCCAGCTGGTCTATTGTGTCATTAAAAGCCTTTGTTTCCTTATTAATTTTCTGTTTGGATGATCTGTTCATTGATGTAAGTGAGATGTTAAAACCCGCACTGTTATTGTGTTACTGTCGATTTCCTCTTTAATAGCTGTTAGCAGTTGCCTTATGTGTTGAGGTGCTCCTGTGTTGGGTGCATATATATTTATAATTGTTATATCTTCTTCTTGGATTGATCCCTTGTTCATTATGTAGTGTCCTTCCTTGTCTCTTATAGCATTCTTTATTTTAAAGTCTACTTTATCTGATATGAGTATTGCTACTCCAGCTTTCTTTTGATTTCCATTTGCATGGAATATCTTTTTCCATCCCCTCACTTTCAGTCTGTATGTGTCCCTAGGTCTGAAGTGGGTCTCTTGTAGACGGCATATATATGGGTCTTGTTTTTGTATCCATTCAACGAACCTGTGTCTTTTGGTTGGAGCATTTAATCCATTCACGTTTAAGGTAATTATCGATATGTATGTTCCTATTACCATTTTCTTAATTGTTATTCATTTGTTTTTGTAGGTCCTTTTCTTCTCTTGTGTTTCCCACTTAGAGAAGTTCCTTTAGCATTTGTTGTAGAGCTGGTTTGGTGGTGCTGAATTCTCTTAGCTTTTGCTTGTCTGTAAAGGTTTTGATTTTTCCGTCGAATCTGCATGAGATCCTTACCAGGTAGAGTAATCTTGGTTGTAGGTTGTTCCCTTTCATCACTTTAAATATATCATGGCACTCCCTTTGGCTTGTAGAGTTTCTGCTGAGAAATCAGTTGTTAACCTTATTGGAGCTCCCTTGTATGTTATTTGTTGTTTTTCCTTTGTTGCTTTCAATAATTTTTCTTTGTCTTTAATTTTTGTCCATTTGATTACTATGTGTCTCGGCGTGTTTCTCCTTGGGTTTATCCTGCCTGGGACTCTCTGCACTTCCTGGACTTGGGTGGCTATTTCCTTTCCCATGTTAGGGAAGTTTTTGACTATAATCTCTTCAAATATTTTCTCAGGTCCTTTTTCTCTCTCTTTTCCTTCTGGGACCCCTATAATGCAAATGTTGTTGTGTTTAATTTGTTCCAGAGGTCTCTTAGGCTGTCTTCATTTCTTTTCATTCTTTTTTCTTTATTCTATTCCACAGCAGTGAATTCCACCATTCTGTCTTCCAGGTCACTTATCCATTCTGCTGCCTCAGTTATTCTGTTATTGAAGCTTTCTAGTGTATTTTTCATTTCAGCTATTGTATTGTTCATCTCTTTTTGTTTGTTCTTTAATTCTTCCACGTTTTTTTTTCTTTACTTCTTCTAGGTCTTTGTTAAACATCTCTTGCATCTTCTCGATCTTTGCCTCCATTCTTTTTTTGAGGTCCTGGATCATCTTCACTATCATTATTCTAAGTTCTTTTTCTAGAAGGTTGCCTATCTCCACTTCATTTAGTTGTTTTTCTGAGGTTTTATCTTGTTCCTTCATCTGATACATAGCCCTCTTACCTTTCATCTGTCTATCTTTCTGCAAATGTGCTTTTTGTTCCACAGGCTGCAGGATTGTAGTTCTTCTTGCTTCTGCTGTCTGCCCTCTAGTGGATGAGGCTATCTTGGAGGCTTGTGCAAGTTTCCTGATGGGAGGGACTGGTGGTGGGTAGAGCTGGCTGTTGCTCTGGTGGGCAGAGCTCAGTAAAACTTTAATCTGCTTGTCTGCTGATGGGTGGGACTTGGTTCCCTCCCTGTTGGTTGTTTGACCTGAGGCGATCCAACACTGGAGCCTACACACTAATGGCAGACTCTGGTAGGGCTCACGCCAAGGAGTACTTCCCAGATCTTCTGCTGCCAGTGTCCTCGTCCTCATGGTGAGCCACAGCTACCCCCCGCCTCTCCAGTAGACCCTCCAACACTAGCAAGCAGGTCTGGTTCAGTCTCCTATGGGGTCACTGCTCCTTCCCCTGGGTCCCAATGTGCATACTACTTTGTGTGTGCCCTCCAAGAGTGGAGTCTCTGTTTCCCCCAGTCATGTTGAAGTCCTGCTGTTGATCTGATTTTGAATCCTAAGGTAGAAGTCGAGTGGTGGCCCTAGACACGATCATGGCATGGTCATGGAGAGAGGAAGGAGTCTCCACTTCCCAAACCTATTAGCAATCGCTGCATGTTCTTCATTCACTGAGCCAAGGAGCAACCTTCCACTGCAAGGGATGGTGGGACATACATGTTAGTCGGGAAGCATCTGGGAGAAATCCAGCATGCACACCCACAATGTCCGGCCACATGAGCCTCTCCTCCAGTCGGACCCACAGGCTTCTGAACTGCTGGATCCACTGCTTCCGCTGCAGCTGCCTCTGCTTCTTCCAGAAATTTCGTCGTGCCTTGCCTGGTAGGTCAGCACTTCTGGGCAGAGACACGTGGAGCGGTGAAAGTGAGGGCCCCGCAGACCCAGCTTCTGGTACCAGAGTTGTTCTATATTGTTTTTCCCCAAATCCTTCTCTTTTTTTCTGTACCTTTTATGTGTTCATTCAGTAAACACTTACTGAGTGCTTTATTAGGGGATGATCCCTGTGCTAGGTGTTGCAGATATAAAGATGAAGAGACAAAGTCCCTGGATTTAATAAACTTCTAGAAGGGTCAGTTGGAACTGGAGAGGGGAGGCTCTTAGCCAATAGTCAGTAGATGAGAAAACCTTTTATTTGAGGTTCATATTAGGCAGTGTTTTGCCATCAGCCAGGCTCTGGAAGAAAAGGACCTTTCTTATGATTACTTATTATATAATGGGGGCGGGGGAAGTTCCTCAACCATTCTGAGCTTTAGATTTCTCATCTATTACATCAATAATTATTGTGGATTTATAAATTAGAGCCACCGCTATCTGAATAAACCTCTTGCTCTCTTCCATCTTTCTCAGTGTATCTAAAAATTTTGAAAACAACATAGATGAAGAATAATGGAATGAATTCAACAAGGACAGAACTCTTGTCTCCTAGGGGCAGTGTTCATTCTTTGCCAAAATGCTCCAAGGACACTATAGGATAGTTCAATATTTTATGTAGTGTTATGTTTGGATATGCTTATGTAGAAAAATGGCAGAACCTAACTCTTTGACACACCAAAGTGCTACAGAACCAGGTGTGGTCCTCAATGACCCCTATTAGTAGACACTTGGGATCCAGAATTCTATCAGCACATTTAACGGAACCATTTTGTGAGCAGACCACAGAATCTGCACTTCTTACTTGAGTCATATTACATGGAACCTCTCTTGCCCTGGAGGAAAAATAGCCTTCATTGAATCAAACATCAAACAGAGGCACTTAGTGGCTAATCCCATGGTTCTTCAGTGGTTACTTATCAACTCTGTAGTCAGTGAATAATTTAAAACAGACTTCTTCATGCATTATTCAGTAAAACCAAACCTGTAATACAATGTGTGGATACCACATTTCCTGAAGGGAATTTGCTGCCTTTGATTATTTGTACATTTCCTTCCCCCAGATTCCCAAATATTCAGTTACAAGATTATCCGCTGATCTGAACGACAGCTTTATTAATGTGCCAGTCCAATTGTATTGACATTGTTGTTTTCTGTGTTCACATATCTTCCAAATACCTCACATGATGGGCAGTTCATGAACATTCCTGTTGAATTTACAATGTTGTCCCAACTGGACCTGACACGTGAGTTATTCTGATTATACATCTCTATATTTAGGCAAAAGTCTTGTTGCTTCACTTTCTCTCTTAGGAAAGAGAATTTTAGTTGACGAATCTTACAGCTTCAGTATTTTTAGTGGAGTACTTCTGAAATGGAAATTTTGATATCCAAAATACTTTTGGAAATAATGGCTAGGCAGTGAAGTATTTATGCTACTGATTGGATAGCATTCTATAATATTGTAGGCTGATGAATTTACATGTATTGTGTTTAAAGGTGGCTCTTTCTGGCAGCCAGTCCCAGGTTTGGGTGAGAGCTCCCCAATCCAATTGGGCAAATGTTCATGAAAGTTTATTCTCTGCTTTACTCTTTTTGCCTTGACTTCTGTTGGAGCAAATCATTAAGTCATTTCTAATTCTATCTGTTGTTGGCCAAAAGGTAAGTACTTCACCTGGAGGGGCATCAAGTTCACACTCTCTCCTGTGTAAACAACAAACAAACAAAAAACAAACAAAAAGAGCTTTAGGTACCTAGGTCATTTCCAAACATGTTAATTTTGTTTCCTGAAAAAGTATACTGAAGAGGAAGGAAGAGTAGCTATACTAGTTTCTGGCTGCTGGAACAAATGGCCACAAACTGGGTGTCTTAAAAGAGCAGAGATTTTTTTCTCTCACAGTTCTGGAGGCTAGAAGTTTGAAGTCAAGGTGTCAGCAGGGCCACATTCCCTCTAAATGTTCTAGTGGGGAATTCCCTGGTGGTTCAGTGGTTAAGACTCCGTGCTTCCACTTCAGGGGTCATGGGTTCGATCCCTGGTCGGGGAAAAAACATCCCACATGCTGTGCGGCACGGCCAAAAAACCCAAAGGAAAAAAAAAAAACAAAAAAACAAAACAACCAAAAAAGGCTCTAGTGAAGATTCCTTCCTTGCCTGTTCCAGCTTCTGGTGGCTTCAGGCGTTCCTTGGTTTGTGGCTGCATTACCTCCAATCTCTGCCTCTGTTTTCACATGACTGGTTCCTCCTTCTTCCTGTATCTTCTCTTCTTTTTTGCGTGTATCTTACAAGGTCATTGAATTTTGGGCCCACTTGGATAATTCAGGATGATCTCATCTGAGGATCCTAACTTAATTACATCTGCAGAGACCTTTTTTTTCTTTTTTCTTTTTTAACATCTTTATTGGAGTATAATTACTTTACAATATTGTGTTAGTTTCTGCTTTATAACAAAGTGAATCAGCTATACATATACATATACATATATCCCCATATCTCCTCCCTCTTGCATCTCCCTCCCACTCTCCGTATCCCACCCCTCTAGATGGTCATGAAGCACCGAACTGATCTTCCTGTGCTATGCTGCTGCTTCCCACTAGCTAGCTCTTTTACATTTGGTAGTATATATAAATCCATGCCACTCTCTCACTTCGTACCAGCTTACCCTTCCCTCTTCCCATGTCCTCAAATCCATTCTCTACGTCTGCGTCTTTATTCCTGTCCTGCCCCTAGGTTCTTCAGAACCATTTTTTTTTTTTTTTTTAGATTCCATATATATGTGTTAGCATACGGTATTTATTTTTCTCTTTCTGACTTACTTCACTCTGTATGATAGACTCTAGGTCCATCCACCTCACTACAAATAACTCAGTTTTGTTTCTTTTTATGGCTGAGTAATATTCCATGGTATATATGTGCCACATCTTCTTTATCCATTCATCTGTTGATGGACACTTAGGTTGCTTCCACGTCCTGGCTATTGTAAATAGAGCTGCAATGAACATTGTGGTACATGACTCTTTTTGAATTATGGTTTTCTCAGGGTATAGGCCCAGTAGTGGGATTGCTGTGTCGTATGGTAGTTCTATTTTTAGTTTTTTAAGGAACCTCCATACTGTTCTCCATAGTGGCTGTATCAATTTACATTCCCACCAACAGTGCAAGAGGGTTCCCTTTTCTCCACACCCTCTCCAGCATTTATTGTTTGTAGATTTTTTGATGATGGCCATTCTGACTGGTGTGAGGTGATACCTCATTGTAGTTTTGACTTGCATTTCTCAAATGATTAGTGATGTTGACCATCATTTCATGTGTTTGTTGACAATCTGTGTATCTTCTTTGGAGAAATGTCTATTTAGGTCTTCTGCCCATTTTTGGATTGGGTTTGTTTTTTTGATATGGAGCTGAATGAGCTGCTTGTATATTTTGGAGATTAATCCTCTGTCAGTTGCTTCATTTGCAAGTATTTTCTCCCATTCTGAGGGTTGTCTTTTGGTCTTGTTTATGGTTTCCTTTGCTGTGCAAAAGCTTTTAAGTTTCATTAGGTCCCATGTGTTTATTTTTGTTTTTATTTCCCTCTCTCTAGGAGGTGGGTTAAAAAAGATCTTGCTGTGATTTATGTCATAGAGCGTTCTGCCCATGTTTTCCTCTAAGAGTTTTATAGTGTCTGGCCTTACATTTAGGTCTTTAATCCATTTTGAGTTTATTTTGGTGTGTGGTGTTAGGGAGTGCTCTAATTTCATTCTTTTACAGGTAGCTGTCCAGTTTTCCCAGCACCACTTTTTGAAGAGGCTGTCTTTTCTCCATTGTATATTCTTGCCTCCTTTATCAAAGATAAGGTGGCCATATGTGCGTGGGTTTATCTCTGGGCTTTCTATGTTGTTTCATTGATCTATATGTCTGCTTTTGTGCCAGTACCATACTGTCTTGATTACTGTAGCTCTGTAGTGTAGTCTGAAGTCAGGGAGCCTGATTTCTCCAGCTCTGTCTTTCTTTCTCAAGACTGCTTTGGCTATTCGGGGTCTTTTGTGTTTCCATACAATTTGTGAAATATTTTGTTCTAGTTCTGTGAAAAATGCCCTTGGTAGTTTGATAGGGATTGCATTGAATCTGTAGATTGCTTTGGAAGTATAGTCATTTTCACAATGTTGATTCTTCCAATCCAAGAACATGGTATATCTTTCCATCTGTTTGTATCATCTTCAATAGAGACCTTTTTTCTAAATAAGATCACATTCACAGATTCTGGGAATTAGGATGTGAACATGTCTTTCCAGGGTCTGCTGTTCAAACCGCACTATAAGCCAAGGTTTTATTGCTAGCCATTTCACTTGGGTTGTATATAAACCATTTAATAACCACCATTTGTTTCATCTTATCAGTCACATAACCTCTCAATTCACTAAAAAACCCTCTTATTCGATAGAATGAAGAAGTTGGTTTTCCTTTACAAGTACAGTTCAATATCAGTAATTTATCCTGGATATATTTACACAAACAGCTTGAAAATAGCAAAGCTACTTTTACCAACAGGTGCATGTTGTTTTAGGCAGATGAGTTATTGAAATTGACCAGCCACTCCCCCAGGAGCTTTGTTAAAAGTTGAGAAGCCTCGTATTTGCAATTCACCGGCAGTCACCACTAGATGGCAGTCTTGGCTCATTAGAGAGCATCAATCTTGCCTAATAGTTTCTCCAGGAAGTGATTGCACTGAGACCACCAATTCCTAAGGCAGTTTTTGCTTCCCTTTAAATACAACACAGTTAAAATACTAACACACATGTGAATAAATTTATTTTTTAAAATTTATTTATTTATTTATGTTTTATTTTTGGCTTCTTCTTGTTTTATTTTTGGGTCTTCACTGTGGCAAATGGGAGCTACTCCTCATTGTGGTGCGCGGGCTTCTCATTGCTGTGGCTTCTCTTGTTGTGGAGCACGGGCTCTAGGTGTACAGGCTCAGTAGTTGTGGTGCACGGGCTTAGTTGCTCTGCAGCATGTGGGAATCTTCCCAGACCAGGGCTTGAACCCGTGTCCCCTGCATTGGCAGGCAGATTCTTAACCACTGCGCCAACCAAGGAAGTCTGTGAATAAATTTATACTCCATAGAAAGAGAAATGAGACACTGAATTAAAACAAAAATGCAAGGAGAACAGCAATCTCAGGCATTTGGAGAAAACGTCTTCAAGTTTTCTTTATTTTGGGCTAAAGCTGTAATCATAAATCCAGTTTGCTTTACACATACTCCCTGTTTTTTGGTGCCATGGTTCTCCACTTTGGCTGCACAATGAAATCCTCTGGGGAATTTGAAAAGTTACTGATGCCTGGGTGCTACATGAGAGATTCTGATTTGCCTGAGCTTTGGGAGCAAAGGCTAAAAAGATCCAGAGAGAGATAAAAAGCAGCAAGGTTCATGGGGAGGCACAGGGAAATGTGTTCTGGAGTAAACATACATAGTGAGGTAGAGAAAAGATGCAGTACTGAAGGGAAGAAGGCTGAGAAGGTAGAAGCTGACACAGGAGGAATAGCCATGTTACCCTAGCGACAGAGGTTCGATATCAGCTGTTGTTGAGTGGGACCATTTTGTGATTTGGAATTCACATTTCTCTTACTGCCCCAGGTGTCCATCTAATGAGTCCTCATGACTTGAGACAACCGGTGAGACACTGTTTCTTGCGACCACAAGAGCAGGGGCACAGAAGAACTTCCACTGGGTAGGATGTGGACTCCCTGAGCTTTTCCCTATTTTGTCTCGTCCCTCGTATGTGGGTGCTCAGGGGACTTGAACACAGTGGATCTGGCTCATCCTCCTCCTGTTGCTTAATGCTACCAGGTGACTGACTCACCTGCTACCAGGTGACTCAACTCAGGCACCAATAGATCCAGAACCACTAGAGCAGTGGTTCCCAGCTCTGCCCCCGCCTGCCCCAAATTGAGATCTCCTAAAAATACTTTTGTTTTTCTTTTAAACATTAACTGTAATAAGTTTATGTCAAATAGAGCATCATAAGAGGAATCTCGTCGGAAGAGGAAACATAGATTGCTCAACTTCCCCTACTGCCCCCCACCCTTTCTGGGGAATTATATCATTTGTGTGACCACCAGTTGGGAACACAGTGCAGGAGATGAATAGTTCTCAGCCAAGGAAGGACAGTGCTCCAGAGTCTCAGAAATGGAGGCTGGGTTTTTATTCATTCTTTGTTTAGAGCAAAGTAATATGCACACTTTTCTTGGGCAAAGAGGAGAATCAGAGTATATGCCAGTCATTCTCAGCCTTGAGTACATGATGAGATCCCTTAAAAAAAAATACCGATGTTTGGTTCTAGTTACACAGATTTTGATTTAATGGGTGTGCGATGTGGCCTGGAAATCAGAATTTTAAAAACGCCTCTGAGGTTATACTAATGTGCAGCCAAGATTGAGAACATTTGGTGTGCACACTCTTCCTAATCCACACAATGACAGCTATCATTCTCTTTTCTTCTTTTTAAAAAAATTTTAATTGAAGTATTGTTGATTTACAATGCTGTGTTGGTTTCTGGTGTACAGCAAAGTGATTCATATATATATATATACATATATATATACATATATATATATATGTATATATATATATACATATATATATACATATATATATATGTATATATATATATACATATATATATACATATATATATATATGTATATATATATATATTCTTTTTCATATTCTTTTCCATTATGGTTTGTTACACGATATTGAATATAGTTCCCTGAGCTATACAATAGGACCTTGTTGTTTATCTATTTTATATATAGTACTTTGTACCTGCTAATCCCAAACTCCTAATTTATTCCTCCCTGCCCCCTTTCCCCTTTGGTAATGATAAGTTTGTTTTCTATGACTGTGAGTCTGTTTCTGTTTTGTAAATATGTTCATTTGTATCATATTTTAGATTCCACGTGTAAGTGATATCATATGATATTTGCCTTTGTCTGATTTACTTCACTTAATATGATAATCTCTAGTTCCATACACGTAGCTGCAAATGACATTATTTCATTCTTTTTCATGGCTCAGTAGTATTCCATTGTATATATGTACCACATCTTCTTTATCCATTCATCTGTCGATGGACATTTAGGTTGCATCTATGTCTTGGCTATTATAAATAGTACAGCCATCATTTTCTACATCCAACCAACACTCACAGATAGGAATGCTATTTAGACAGAGGAATTTCTTTTACATTATTTTCCAAATATTCTTTAGAAAGGACAAAAATGCATTTAGAATGTACACATATACAATATCCCTTAGATTATTTCCAGAATACACTTAGAGTTTATTTTTTCCTTCATTAATATTTCTTCCTAAAGTTAGAGGGAAGATAGAAAAATATTTATTGATTTAATGAGTATTTATCTATCACCCACTCTGTGCCCAGAACTGTTCTATCAGCTACTCATGCTGTGTTTTTTTGCACCAGCCATGGTGTAATCTCATGCTCTGTTTTCCATGGTTAATGATAGATGGAAACTGCTGTACTCAGAACAGTCACACAATGTCCAAAACAAAGAATCAGTAAAACACCTGAACTTCAGTATCCCCTGTGGTGGTCCACAGGGTGCTTAAGAAGTGTGGGTTCACTGATTTAAGTTCTCTCTGAATAATACAAAACATTTTAAACAACAGTAAACACCTTCCCAAACCTAACCAAATAGCATTTTGATGTTCCATGGAACTGGGAGAGTGGTTTGGAAAAATGTTCTTAGTTTATTGCAGGTGTTTATCATCAAAATGGAATCACATTTCCAAGTTTTTGTTTTGAAAGCTGGCATTCAAAAAGATTTCAGAGATGTTTTCTGGTGTAGTTCATTGCTTCACGTTACCAAAATCGTTTCACTTCTGTAAACGTATTTTGTTATAAAGTGATTAGCCACAAAGTGTTTGTAAAATGGCCAAGCTTGTTAAGTCATCAAAAAAGCAAATACCAAGTTAAAAACTTAGTTAACTAAGTTAAAGTGAACTCACAAGGTATTGGGTTGGCAGTGCTATGTTGGTGTTTAACCTTTATAGCATTAGACCAATATTTCTTAATAATAATAATAATAATAAAATCTTTGTAGAGGTACTGTTGTAGTCTTCTGTGGGTAGGGTATCAGTGAAGCCCTTGTCTATGAGTGGTTAGTTAATGATTTTAGTCTGGTCTGGGTCCAAACTCCTTTTTATACATGCTCAGGAGCTATCATCCACTAGCCCTAAGCAGAACCTTCTCTATTTTAGTTCACATTTAGTCACGTTGGGTTTACAGACCTGCCAGTCTAGAGGCTGAAGCAAACATATGCAGACTTGCTGTTGCTTAAAGAGTCTCTCCAATTATTCATTTCATCCATATGTTGGCTGATTCGTGCCAAACTTTAAGTAGGAATTGACCCTTTAGTGGCAAGAAAGAATGTACTCTAGAAACAAACTCACAGACATAGAGAACAGACTTGTGGTTGCCAAGGGGGAGGACGGGTGGGGGAGGGATGGAGTGGGAGTTTGGAGTTAGCAGATGCAAACTATTATATATAAGATGGATAGACAACAAAGTCCTACTGTATAGCACAGGGAACTATATTCAATATCCTGTGATAAACCATAATGGGAAAGAATATTAAAAATGTGTATATATATATATATATATATATATATATATATATATATATGAAACTGAGTCACTTTGCTGTACAGCAGAAATTAACACAACATTGTACATTAACTAGATTTCAATAAAAAAAGAAATAATTCACTCTGGAAGGAACTACTTACCCCTACCCCCATGCATTGTGAACAATGTAGATTTTACTGATGCATTTGTAGAGGAAAAGGAGGAGGATTTTTACACTTCAGGAAAATGTCCATAACATTTCATACATGTCCCTTCCTTGTGTCCTTTCTCTCAAGCCCTTCAAACCTCTGCCAAGTGGCTTGTCTTCCTGCCCTCACCTAGCTAGCACTAATCTTCCCAGCTTTACCCTGGGCATCCATATCTCTCCCTTTCATGTGAAGAGCAATTTAGTCTTAGCACCTCACAGCTAAACCCTTGCCCTCAAATCCTTATAGAGCAGGAGAGCAGTAAAAACAAAAGTCTCCTATCACCAGGGTTGCCAGATTTAGCAAATAATAATACTGCCAATGTGGCATGGGACATAATTACACTAAAAACGTATTTGATATATGTCTGAAATTCAAATTTAACTGGATGTTTTGTTTTACCTGGCAACCCTAACTGTAGCCTTCAGAAGCTTTTCTGATCTTTCACCACTCAGTATTCTTCTGGAGTTAAAAGCTGACGAAATTAGGAGCTTGGGATTAACATACACACAGTACTATATATAAAATAGATAACCAACAAGGACCTACTGCATAGCACAGGGAGTTCTACTCAATATTCTGTAATAACCTATATGGGAAAAGAATCTGAAAAAAATGAATATATGTATATGAATAACTGAATCACTATACTATACACCTGAGACTAACACAGCATTGTAAATCAACTATACTCCAATAAAATATAAAAAAAAAAAAGCTGACGAGTGTCATAAAAATTTGGCCTGAGCTACAATTTTGCTTTTTGATAGTTCCAAGTTTAGTACACAGGAGTTACGGTTTTATATCTTTTTGGCCCCTCGTCAAACTCTGGTGAAAATCATCAATGTCCAGCCTGACCTGGCTCTTTTAAGAAACGGGAACATGCAGCAAATAATATTCCCCTGTACATGGACTGAGGCCCATCTCTGCTAAGCCTCTGACACCAGTGGGACCCATCTTCCTGAGCTGCTTGACCACATCCTTCTGATTTTCTGCGTATGTTTGAATAGATCCAATGATAACAAACTGTAAATTGCAAAATTTAGTTAGATAACCCTGGGTGTCTTATCTATAGACATTCAAGATCTGGATGTTAGATATAAATTTTGAACTCATTTTTTCAATGTTTAGAATTGGATATCTGGTAGAATGTAGAAAAAAAGTTTAAACATATCTTGTGGGGCTGCATCTGCATCTGGAATTATCTGTGGAATTGGAAATTGTAAGCATTAGACATGGCAACTTAGTTTTCAGACTTTTGTTCAGACATTTGGCAGGGCAGCAAGAAAAAGCTTGAGTGTAAGTTTTCATAAAACTTTCTTGCAAGAGAGGGCTTTTTGTTCAGGTCTCATTAACTGATATTCTGTAAAATTCTTATGAGGGCTTGACATAAACATATTCACAATTACTAAGTTAAATTATGTTATCAATTACTATTTTTAAGGTGTGGATATAAGAGGCACAGAAATTGGGATTTAGGCATGCTCTGAATTTCTGCAAGGATCCTATTGATTGGGTTTTGGAAGTAACGACATTTAAGTTGATCAATTAGTCAATTTTAGTTAAAGGCAGTGAATATTTGGCCCATGTGTAAAATCCCAGCAACAGGTAGATATTTAGATTCTTACCAAAATGAATCAAGAAATTGTCTTTCACAAATCAACACAGGAATCCTTTTGTCTATATGCTGATAAGCTGTGATTAATCACAAAAGGAAATCAAAATGTGCTTTCATAGCCATATGGCAGAACCATAACTTGGTCTCTGGGTAACGGGCTGGTGGGCTGTTTCCCACAGGGCTGGTAGGATGGCATCATGGCCTTGGTAGATGTCATGTTTGGTCTGGCCTCTGTCTTAGAGGCTCTTAAACTGGATTTTGGCAGAAGACTGAGAGCTGATCCATCTCTCATGAGCAGACTTGTTAAATAAGCTCATGAGACAGAGGAATAAAATCAGAATGTCTCTGCCTACCGCTCCAGCTGCATCTCCAGGCCTCTCCCCCATTGTTCCTTCTGTTCCAGTCACAAGAGTTTTCTTTTAGTTTTTGAATGTTCTATGCCCTTTATTTCCTATCTATTTATTTGTATGTGGTTCCCTTTTCCAAGGATGTTGATTTCTGCTATAAACACTCCCCACCTCTTTGTCTCTCTGTCTCTTTCTCTCTCTCTCTCTCTCTCACACACACACACACACACACACACACACACACACACGAGCTTGGGTAACCTCTTCTCACCCTCTCACTTTTCAGGTTTAATCTTTTTAAATTAATTAATTTATTTAATTCATTTTTGGCTGTGTTGGGTCTTCGTTTCTGTGCGAGGGCTTTCTCTAGTTGCGGCAAGCGGGGGCTACTCTTCTTCACGGTGCGCGGGCCTCTCACTATCGTGGCCTCTCTTGTTGTGGGGCACAGGCTCCAGACGCGCAGGCTCAGTAGCTGTGGCTCACGGGCTTAGTTGCTCTGCGGCATGTGGGATCTTCCCAGACCAGGGCTCGAACCCGTGTCCCCTGCATTGGCAGGCAGATTCTCAACCACTGCGCCACCAGGGAAGCCCCTTCAGGTTTAATCTTAAACTTACTTCCTTAGGGAAACCTTCATGGATACATTACCCCTGCCCCCTCACCCCGGTCCCAGGTTATGTTAGGTCCCCCTGCTCCATAACTCTTCTCATGCATGGCATTTATCGTCCTTATAATTGTTTATTCAGTGTCTACCTCCCCTGCTAGGTTGTAATGTCCACGCGGGCAGACATGGTCTAACACTGATGACAGCATTGTGACTACGGAATTCCTTGTGGTGCCTTTCCTCCAGAGTCCTCTATGCCCCTTGGCAGGTTTGGGAACTCAGATCTCGCTTCTGTGAGACGAATATGTTGGCCATCAGTGGGCATCTATCTCAGTGATTCTCAAGAAAGATCAACATTTTGTTTCTTGTTCAAATGTGCTCATTGAACAATTTCTGCTCATGCCTAAGCAGAGAGAGGAAGTAGCAGCTGGCATCAGGACTTAAGTTCCTGATTATCTGCCAAATTATAGACTCTGGGGGTGGATGGTATCTAACATAGGTGCCCCCTGTCCTGGGCTGGCTCAGGTCTGAGCAGCATGACACATGCCAGCTAATGTGATTGAGCACTGTTACACCATAAACCAACTGGCCATCTGATTTTTTTTTCATTAAAAACTTTTTAAAATTTTATTTTTAATACAAAGGTTACACTTCATTTACATTTATTACAAAAATTGGCTGTATTCTCCGTGTTGTACAATATATCCTTGCAGCTTATTTTGTACCTAATAGTTGGTACCTCTTACTTCTCTACCCTTATATTGCCCCTCCCCCCTCCCCTCTCTCCACCGGTAACTAGTTTGTTCTCTTTATCTGTGGGTCTGTTTCTTTTATTGTTATAGTCAGTACTTTGTTGTATATCTTAGATTCCACATATAAGGGATATCATACAGTATCTGTCTTTCTCTGTTTGACTTATTTCACTTAGCATAATGCCCTCCAACTCCATCCATGTTGCAGCAAATGGCAAAATTTCATTCTTTTTTATGGCTGAGTAGTCTATTCATCTATTGATGGACACCTAGGTTGCTTCCATATCTTGGCAATTGAACATTGGGGTGTATGAATCTTCAAATTAGTGTTTTTGTTTTTTTGGATATATACCCAGGAGTGGAATTGCTGGGGCATATGGTAGTTCTATTTTTAGTTTTTTGAGAAGCCTCCATACTGTTTTCCAGAGTGGCTGCACCAATTTACATTCCCACCAGCAGTGTAGCAGTTTCTCCACATCCTCGACAATATTTGTTATTTGTAGACATTTTTGATGATAGCCATTCTGACAAGTATAAAGTGGTATCTCATTGTGGTTTTGATTTGCATTTCCCTGATGATTAGCGATGCTGGCCATCTGATTAGGAAAAAAAAAAAATTCTTAGGGGACCTTTTCAAAGACTTCCCTTTAACACCTTTATTTTTAAGTAACTTCCTTATAGTGCCTCTTCTTTCTAGGATGAGAAACCTTTGTTTTGAAAATCAAGTTAATGTCAGAAGGTTTGTTTTGGTGAGGATGGAATAAGACAAAGCAGATCTCGCAGACTTCATTCTGGCCTTGTGGGGAGCTAGAAGGAGCACTAGATGAAAGTAGACAAGTTCTGCCACTGATGGCCTGTTCTTGTCTGGGTCAGTTTCCTCTTCAACATGGTTTCTACACTTCCTTCTTATTTGAAATTTTTCATTTAGTATAGTGGGAAGAGCATGTGCTGTGAAGGAGTCCAGGGTTCTTGAAATCCCAGCTCTACTGTTAATGTATATATGGCCATAGACAAGTGACCTCAACATCTGAGCCTCAGTTTCCACTTCTGTAAAATGGGATAATGTTGGCACTTAACAGTTGTTGTGAGGCTTAGATGAGGTAGATAATCCACGTGAAGTCTTAAGTGTAGTTTCTTCATACGAGAAGCACTGATTAAACTGTTACTCATATTTGTAAAATGGGATCAGTGACGTCTTCTACTAGGGTTGTTACTAGAATCAGATAAGAAAGTACATGTAGACGCTAAGCTTCACGTCTGGCCATGTACCTTCCAATAAAAGTAAGTTCCCTTCCCTTCTCGTCCCACTTCCACTTCAGACAATGATATATTTTCCTGGAAACTAGAATGGGCCTTCTTCTTGCTGAAGATAGTTCCGAGAACACAAAACATTTTCTTCTTTTCAAAATTACTTTTTTTCCTTCCATCGAAACTGGTAAGTGATCATTATTGCCCTGATGTTTTAATGACCAGCCTGTAACCTATGATTTTATGATTTTAACCATACCCTATGATTTTACCCCATTTCTTCATCCTTTCCACTCTATATTCCTTGTAGTGATTTTGGTCTTGAGTGATTCTGAGTTATTTTATTTGTGGGTCCCATCTACGTTATTTAGATCTCCACAATCCCAAAGACAGTGATGGCTATTCTGATTTTTGCCTGTCTCTTCTATCATCTAGTTAGGGGGGTGCTCCTCAATTTTTAAACATGCTACAGGGACTTCCCTGGTGGTGCAGTGGTTAAGAGTCCACCTACCAATGCAGGGGACACCCAGTGCAGGGTTCGAGCCCTGGTCCGGGAAGATCCCACATGCTGAGGAGCAACTGATCCCGTGTGCCACAACTACTGAGCCTGTGCTCTAGAGCCCACGAGCCACAACTACTGAAGCCCGCATGCCTAGAGCCCATGCTCCGCAACAAGAGAAGCCACTGCAATGAGAAGCCCACGCACTGCAAAGAAGAGTAGTCCCCGCTCGCTGCAACTAGAGAAAGCCCAGGCGCAGCAACGAAGACCCAATGCAGCCAAAAAATAAATAAAGAAAGAAAACCATAATTCAAAAAGAGTCATGTACCAAAATGTTCATTGCAGCTCTATTTACAATAGCCAGGACATGGAAGCAACCTAAGTGTCCATCATCGGATGAATGGATAAAGAAGATGTGGCACATATATACAATGGAATATTACTCAGCCATAAAAAGAAATGAAATGGAGGTATTTGTAATGAGGTGGATGGAGTTAGAGTCTGTCATACAGAGTGAAGTAAGTCAGAAAGAGAAAAACAAATACAGTATGCTAACACATATATATGGACTCTAAGGAAAAAAAAAAAAAAGGTCATGAAGAACCTAGTGGCAAGACGGGAATAAAGACACAGACCTACTAGAGAATGGACTTGAGGATATGGGGAGGGGGAGGGCTGAGATGGGACAGGGTGAGAGAGTGTCATGGACATATATACACTACCAAATGTAAAATAGATAGCTAGTGGGAAGCAGCCGCATAGCACAGGGAGATCAGCTCGGTGCTTTGTGACCACCTAGAGGGGTGGGATAGGGAGGGTGGGAGGGAGGGAGATGCAAGAGGGAAGAGATATGGGAACATATGTATATGTATAACTGATTCACTTTGTTATAAAGCAGGAACTAACACACCATTGTAAAGCAATTATACTTCAATAAAGATGTTTAAAAAAATAAAAATAAACACGCTACATTTTGAAATTTCTTTGATTGCTTTAATAAAAAATGACACTGACAATTCATTTGGTTGTTAATTTGATTCCCTTTAAGCAGAATAAATTTGAATTCTGGGCCCCCTAGAGAAGTTCCAGATCAACCTCCTCCTTATGTTTCATTAATTGGAAAATGAAGAGCTTTACAGTACAAAAGCTTCTTTTATTATCATGGGTCTTTTAATACAGGACTAGCACTGATATTATTTACATCTGTATCTGTGACAGCAAAGATGTTACTTGCAAGTTTTTTATTTACTCAGGTATATTTGTTTTGATTGAATATTGTTTCTCCTAATCAGTTTCAGTCAATAAGTTTCATTACCAAAAGCCACTGCCAGTTTATAGTGTATTTTCCAAGAGGGGTTTTGCTTTCACTTTTTATAGAATTTGAGTTTTTATTTTCTAAAAGGAAGTTATAGGGAATTCCTTGGCGGTCCAGTGGTTAGGAGTCTGTGCTTCCACTGCAGAGGGCATGGGTTTGATCCCTGGTTAGGTATCTAAGGTCCCACATGCTGCATGGTGCGGCCAAAAAAAAAAAAGTTATAGTCATTCCTTCCCTTCTCCCACATTTGTTGTTGTGTTCATTCCTCTCTCTAAAGACTTTTAGGGTCATGACTCTGGCCTCCAGGAATTCCACTAAGATTGACTGTGGTCCCACATGGATTCATTCTTTGATTCTGACACTGTGCTCCCTTCACTCAGAGCAGCTTCCTGTTGCAAATAGAAAGAAATCTTGTCATCTTGGAATAGATTGTAGTCGACGGCTCTCTGAACAGATTTCCTCTCCTTCTTTGCTTATGTAAGTCTGTAGACATACTTGCTCTCCAGTAAAGTTCTGTTCTTCTCAACCGCCTCATGACAATAATTTTTAAAGGATTAGATCACTGACTTTTTCAAATTCCACCTGGAAAAGATTTTTTTCTAATATTATGCTGTTCCCCATCCAAAAATCGATGGATGCAGCATCAAGAGAAGTCTAAACAAAAGAACTATCTACATTTTCATTTTATATGTTTTTCTTTAGGTAATTCAAGCTTCTATCAACAATTGAAAGACTTACGAGACCTTTTTTTTCAGCTTTTTTGAGTTATAGTTGACAAATGAAATCACAAGATATTTAAAGTATACAATGTGATAATTTAATATATGTATACATCATGAAAAGATTGCCCCCACTGAGTTAGTGAACACATCTATTACCTTACATATTTCCTTTGTTTCTTTTTTGGTTTTTTGGTGATAACATTTCAGTTCTATTCTCTTAGCTAATTTCAAACATACAATACAGTACTATCAACTATAGTCACCATGTTGTATATTAGATCCTCAGAACTTAGCATCTTATAATTGAAAGTTTTGTAACCTTTTACCAATTTCTCCCTATTTCCACCACCCCTCAGTCCCTGGTAATCAGTTTTTTATTTTTTTAATTTTTGAATTTTATTTTATTTGTTTATTTTATACAGCAGGTTCTTATTAGTCATCAATTTTATACACATCAGTGTATACATGTCAATCCCAATCTCTCAATTCATCACACCACCACCCCTAGTCCCCCGCTGCTTTCCCCCCTTGGTGTCCATACGTTTATTCTCTACATCTGTGTCTCAATTTCTGCCCTGCAAACCGGTTCATCTGTACCATTTTTCTAGGTTCCACATATATGCATAATATATGATATTTGTTTTTCTCTTTCTGAGTTTTCTACTCTTTGTTTCTATGAGTTTGCCTTTTTTTTTTTTCTGGCTGCACCGCATGGCTTTGTGGGATTTTAGTTCCCCGAACAGGGATGGAACCTGGGCCCTCAGCAACTAGAGCATGGAGTCCTAACCTCTGGACCGCCAGGAAAGTCCTGTGCTGCTCTTTTGTTAAAATAACCATTATCTTCACAGAAACATTTTGAAAATTAATTTTAATAATATCATCAGTTTTTCTTACATCAAAATAATGTGTATCTGGCAACAGAGAACATCAGTATTTCTGGAAAATTACAGTTATATAAAGGGATATTAGATCAATTTTATCTTTTTGTATTTTATTTTATTATTTATTTATTGACATATAGTTGATTTACAATATTATATTAGTTGCAGATGTACAACATAGTGATTCAATATTTTTATAGATTATACTCCATTTAAAATTATATTTAAAATTATTATTATTATTATTATTATAATGGTTATATTTCCCTATACTGTACAATATATCCTTGTTGCTTATCTATTTTATACATAGTAGCTTGTGTGTCTTCATTCCATAACCCTATCTTCCTCTTCTCTCTTTCCCTCTCCTTACTGGTAACCACTAGTTTGTTCTCTGTATCTGTGAGTCTGTTTCTGTTTTGTTATACACATTCGTTTGTTTTATTTTTGATTCCACATATAAGTGATAACATGGAGTATTTGCCTTTATCTGTCTGACTTATTTCACTAAGCATAAGACTCCCTTGGTTCATCCATGTTTTTGCAATTGGCAGAATTTTACAGTTTTAAAAAAAGATACAGTTCCCTGTGCTATACAGTAGGTCCTTGTTGTTTATTTTACATATAGTAGTATATGCCTGTTAATTCCAAACTTCTAATTTATCCTTCTCCCCTCTTTCCCCTTTAGTAACCGTATGTTTGTTTTCTATGTCTGTGAGTCTATTTCTGTTTTGTTAATATGTTCATTTGTATTGTTTTTGCAGAAGGCAGAATTTCGTTCTTTTTTGTGGCTGAGTAGTATTTCATTGTATATATAGACCACATCTTTTTTATCTGTTCATCTGTTGATGGGCACTTAGGTTGCTTCCATATGTTAGTTATTGTAAGTAATGCTGCTATGAATATTGAGGTGCATGTATATTTTTGAATTAGTGCTTTTGTTTTCTTAGGATATATATACCCAGCAGTGGAATTCTGGATCATGTGGTAATTCTAGTTTTAGTTTTTTGAGGAACTTCCATACTGTTTTCCATAGTGACTACACCAATTTACATTCCCATCAACAATATACAACAGTGTACATGTTCCCTTTTCTCCACTTCCTTGTCAACATTTCTTATTTGTAGGCTTTTTGATGATAGCCATTCTGACAGGTGTGATGTGATACCTCATTGTGGTTTTGAATTGAGTTCCTCTGATTAGTCATGTTGAGCATCTTTTCATGTACCTGTTAGCCATCTGCATGTCTTTTTGGAAAAATGTCTATACAGGTCGTCTGCCCATTTATTCATTGGGTTGTTTGTTTTTATGATATTGAGTTGTATGAGCTGTTTATATATTTGGAACCCTTATCAGTCATATCATTTGCAAATATTTTCTCCCATTCAGTAGGTTGTCTTATAGAAAAGATAGATATTAATTATATTTCACTAAAATTTTAAAAAAAGTTTTCTTGTGAATTTTTAATAAATTAAGGATACTAAACTTTCTTCTATCACTTGTATGACAATTATTACCTAAGTTTTTTCAAACTATTCATTTCTCCTTTTATGACATGCAAAAATTTAATTTTTCATTTAAGTGTCCACATTTTCCTTTTAGATAGGCATAAGTTAATGTGGTTTAGTGAAAGCACAATGTAATGCATTTATTATATTATATATATTAAATATATTAAATTAAATGCATGTATATATATATAAAATAAGGTATTGACTCATGCAATTATGGAGGATGAGTAGTCCCATGATCTGCCATCTCAGGCTGGAGACTCAGGAAAGCTGATGGTATAATGCAAAACCCTGAGAACCAGAGAGACAATGGTATAGATTCCAGTCTGGGTTTGAAGGCCTGAGAACCAGAACTGCTGAGGGAAGAAAAAGATTCATGTCCTAGTTTAAGTAATCTGGAAGAGAAAGACAATTCAAACTTCTTCTGCCTTTTTGTTTTATTCAGGCCCTCAATGGATTAGATGATGCCCACTCATATTTTTTTTTTGAACATAAAAAATCTTTTAAATTTATTACTTTACACTTAAAGCATAAAGTATAGTATGCCGTAAATAACATGAAAGGAAAATATAAAATTACAAAACACCCAAACACAAACAAAGACAGGGAAAGGAAAGTAAATTTCAGGTGGGGGAGCAGGTTGATGGTGTAGATCAGGAGCTGACAGTGATGGTGGTTGCAGAGCTGGCTCTGCCCATGGGGGTGGTGGATTTCTGAAAGAGCTCTGGGTCTCCTGCAAGAGCCTGTACAGGCTCTCCCTGTGGGGGAGGAGAGGGTGGTCGTTGTGGTGGTGGTGAATTTTTTTTTTTTTTTTTTAAACTTTGGGTTTATTTATTTATTTATTTTTATGGCTGTGTTGGGTCTTCGTTTCTGTGTGAGGGCCTTCTCCAGTTGCGGCAAGTGGGGGCCATTCTTCATCGCAGTGCGCGGGCCTCTCACCATCGTGGCCTCTCTTGTTGCGGAGCACAGGCTCCAGACGCGCAGGCTCAGTAATTGTGGCTCACGGGCCTAGTTGCTCCGTGGCATGTGGGATCTTCCCAGACCAGGGCTCGAACCCGTATCCTCTGCATTGGCAGGCAGATTCTCAACCACTGCGCCACCAGGGAAGCCCGGTGGTGGTGAATTTTGACCTGGCTTTGAATCTCCTGCAGGACCTGGTGCAGGCTCTCCCTCCTGGGGTAGTAAGTCACCATCTGGCTGTGGGTCTCCTGCAGGAGCCAGTGCCAGTTCTCCTCGCAGGGGTGATGTCCACCCATATTGGGGAAGGCCACCTGCTTTGCTCAGCTCACTAGTTCAAATGTAATCTCTTCTGGAAACACCTTCATAGACACACCCAGAAAAAAATGTTTAATGAGTTATCTAAGTATCTCTTGGTCCAGTCAAGTTGACACATAAAATTAACCATCACAAGGTCCATTTCTTTGGCCTAAAATGCTTATAAATGTTGAGCATCAAACACAAGTATCTTGGACCAAGATATTTGGGAAATATTTTGGACACAGATATTTTCCGAATGTTATATATCAATTATGATATGCATATACCTTGATTATTAGATGCAGTTCAGTTCTCCATGTGTCAAGTAAAATAATTGAAATAAAGAAGAAAAATCACCAAAGGAATAAAGTCACTCTCAATTGAGACTACATTGCAAAGATTAAGACTATTCAATTTTGAAAAGTCAGAAGGGAGAATGATTAGGACGTGATAAACACAGATATTGATGTTTCAGCACCCTTTACATTTTGAATAAAGTAGTTTTTGTATTGAGAATCTTAGGTGATCCTAATGGAACTGTACAGTAAAGCAGCAGTCCCCAACATTTTCGGCACCAAGGACTGGTTTCGTGGAAGGCAATTTTTCCATGGACCAGGGTGGGGGACGGTTTTGGGATGATTCAAGCACATTACATTTATTGTGCACTTTATTTCTATTATTATTACATTGTAATATATAATGAAATAATTATACAACTCACCATAATGTAGCATCGGTGGGAGCCCTGAGCTTGTTTTCCTGCAACTAGATGGTCCCATCTGGGGGTGATGGGAGACAGTGACACCTGAAGTGTGTTGCTTATGTCTAGTCTACTCCGTAAGATGTAGCATAATTGTCACTTGCCACTCACTGATATTGTTTTGATATGAGTCTGCAAGCAATTGATTTATTACGGTCTCTGTGCAGTGAAACCTCTCTGCTAATGATAATCTGTATTTGCAGCTGTTCCCCAGCGCTAGCATCACCGCCTCAGCTCCACCTCAGATTATCAGGCATTAGATTCTCATAGGGAGTGTGCAACCTAGATCCCTCACATGTGCAGTTCACAGTAGACTTCGAGCTCCTATGAGAATCTAATGCCGCCACTGATCTGACAGGAGGCAGAGCTCAGGTGGTAATGTGAGTGATGGGGAGCGGCTGTAAATACAGATGAAGTTTTGCTCGCTCGCCTGCCGCTCACCTCCTGCTGTGCAGCCCTGTTCCTAACAGGCCACAGACGTGTACCACTGGGGACCCTTGCAGTAAAGGATTAACTTAGCAGGTTATCCACACCCCGTACATTCCAAAGAAAGGTTGACCTTTGCCTTGTCCTTGGGTGGTAACCTCTAAGCCCTTGGAGTATCTTGCTTGATAAGAGCATCTTTGTTCCCCTGGAAGATGTATTAGCTCAACCTCTAGAGGGACTGGAGACTGAAGGTCAGCCGAGTGAGCAGTCAGACTGGACATGAAGGCTCAGATGAGCTTCCCTGGTTGGTAATACTCTGTGCTTGTTGTCATACATTGCTGCTGGGAGAATTAAGCTGTCCACATAAATCTACTGCAAGAGGACAACTGGATGCTTATACCTAGTTTCTCCTGGAGTTTACCTTTCTCCATTGCTGATTTTAATCTGAATTCTCTTGATATATAATAAACCATAATTGTGAACATAACAGTTTTTTTGAGTTGAGTCATTCTAATGAATCACTGAGGACCTCTGAACACAGGAACATACCTTGAAAACTCTAGCATGGCTTCATGAGTGGCCACACGTTCCATTTAAATGATGAAGATGATCTTAGGGTTGGATAAATAGGGTGCAAGGCCCTAAAGTTAAAATAAATAGAAGAAGAGGCATACAAAACTGCATTCTGATCTTCAAGAAGTACCCTGAATTGATAGGGAATTCATCTTTAGGTAGAGGTCAATCAGTGGAAGGGGGCTTTAAATTATAAATTGTGAAATGCTTCTTTAATATCTGCTAAACTGGCCTGGCCTTCAGTGAACATAACCCATGTTCTTTGAGATAGGGCCTTGGGGAAAAAACCCTGAAAAGTGAGAATAATAAAAGCTGTATTAGTAGAAGTTATTTAGGAACCAGAGAGTGAAAGGACCATGCTTTTGGGAAACTCTGAAGATCCATAAACATGATGAGAAACCTCCTGCTGTGTCAGTGAAAAGCCTCGACTGCAGGTAAGTGTAGCCTGTCTGGAGGTCCTGCTGATGGATGAGTGATGTCATCAAGCAGTGATGTCACAGTCACAGCTCAGGAGCAATACTGAGAGTGGATCAAGAGCCAGGGCAGCAGGGGCAGATAAAGGCCACCAAGAGGGGAGGATGTTGTCAAACAGCCATAGAAGAATGGTAATGGTGGCTTAGAGGAATTCCTGAGTCCCCCAGGATTCTTCCAGGGAGTTGGGTCTCGAGGGATTTGAACAACTAACTTCTTTGTTGCACAGACATAGAGTACTTGACTCACTACTTATTATTTTAGTGAGTAAAACCTTAGTTCAGTAAATACTACTGTTATCTTTTTGAACCTCAAGGTTTGAAAGAGCTTTAAAAGTTTTCTAGTCAGTCTTCCAAAGTTACCCAAGCAGAACCCAGTGAGGGTCCCAAGCTTGTCAACTAAAGTTTAGCCACGTAGTGTATTGGCAAGTTTCAGTCAAGCCCATGTGAAGAGGATGAAAGGATAAGCTATAGACTGGGAGAAAACATTTGCAAACAGCATATCCAACAACGACTTGTATCTTTGAGTTTTGAGAATATTAAAATTCTCAAAACTCAACTAAAAAAAAATCCAGTTAGAAAATGGCAAAAGACAGGAACATTTTAGTGAAGAAGACATACAGATGACAAATGAGCACATGAAAAGATATTCAACATTAGTAACCATCCAGAAACGCAAATTAAAACCGCAATGAGATACCAGTACCTACTTATCAGAACGACAACACCAAATGCTGGTGAGGATGCAGAGAAACTGAACCATTCATATGTTGCTGGTGGGAATGGCAAATTGTATTGTGGGAATGTCAAACTTCTGAGAAGTTTGGCAGTTTCTTATAAAACAAAACCTGTAAATACCATATGACTTAGAAATTACACTTTCGGGCATTTATTGCAGAGAAATGAAACCTTATACTCATATGAAAGTGTTTATAGTTTTATTTGTAATAACCTAAAACTGAAATCTGTCCACTTGTCCTTAACAAGTGAATGATTAAACAAAATGTGGTCCATCCATACCAAGGAATACTATTCAGTAACAAAAAGGAACAGACTATTGATACACATAACAACTTGGACAAATCTCCAGGAAATTATGCTGAGTGAAAAAAGCCAATCCCCCAAAGTTGCTTACCGTATGATCTCACTTACACAGGCAGACCTCAGAGATATTGTGGGTTTGGTTCCAGACCACAGCAATAAAGTGAATATCACAATAAAGTGAGTCACATGAATTTTTAGAAAGTTATGTGTACTCTATAATGTAGTTTATTAAGTATGCAATAGCATTATATATAAAAATGTACATACCTTAATTAAAAATATTGCTAAAAAATGCTAACCATCATCTGAGTCTTCAGCAAGTCATGGCAGTAATGTCAAAGATCACTGATCACAGATCACCATACCAAATATAATAATAACAAAAAAGTTTGAAATATTGTGAGAATTACCAAAATGTGACGCAGAGACGGGAAGTGAGCAAATGCTATTGGGAAAATGGTGCCGATAGACTTGCTTGACACAGGGTTGCCACAAAATTCAATTTGTAAAAAACACAGTATCAATGAAGCAAAACAAAGTGAGGCACATAAAATGAGGTATGCCTGTATAGTATCTTGAAATTAACAACATTTTAGAAATGGAGGACAGACTAGTGTTTGCCAAGGGCTGGGGATGTGAGGCGGAGGACAGGGTAAGGGAGGTGAGTGTGGTTACATAAAGACGATATGAGAGATCCTCGTGGTGTCAAAGCTGTTCAGTATCTTGAGTGTGGTTGGATATACAAGACTACAGAGGTGATAAAACGATATAGAACTACACATACACATATTCACACACGAGTACAAGTAAAACTGGGGAAGTCTGAATAAGACAGATGGATTGTGTCAGTGTCAATACCTGGTTGTGCCATTTTACTGTAATTTTGCAAAATGTTATCACTGAGGAAAAATGGACAAAGTGTATAAAAGATCTCTCTGTATTATGTTTTATAACTATATACATTTATAATTATCTCAATAAAAATTTCAGTTAAAAAAAGTTCGTCTTTTAGAACCTGGGGCAAGAGGGGAATAAAGACACAGACCTACTAGAGAATGGACCTGAGGACACGGGGAGGGGGAAGGGTAAGCTGGGACAAAGTGAGAGAGTGGCATGGACATATATACACTACCAAATGTAAAATAGATAGCTAGTGGGAAGCAGCTGCATAGCACAGGGAGATCAGCTCGGTGTTTTGTGACCACCTAGAGAGGTGGAATAAGGAGTGTGAGAGGGAGGGAGATGCAAGAGGGAAGAGATATGGGGATATATGTATATGTATAGCTGATTCACTTCGTTATAAAGCAGAAACTAACACACCATTGTAAAGCAATTATACTCCAATAAAGATGTTAAAAAAAAAAAGAAAAAAAAGTTCATCTTTATTCCCACTGATTTGAGATTCTAACTCTTTAATGTATTACATTTCCTATGTATTTGTGCCTATTCCTAGACATTCTATTTTATTCTTCTACTAGTTGGTCTTATGTCTAGACAACATGAAGATTTTGAACTTGCTGTTTCTGAAAGATGGCTGATCTATACATAGAAAATTTGAAGACTCATCACATCACTACCGGAGGAAGATTGTTTCAAAAAATGGCTCCAATCATCTGTTTCATTCTACCTGCCCTTTTCTTCTCTCGTCAAGAGGTGGTGTCTCTTTCTCTTCTCTTTGTGTCAGTACCAACCTTGTGACTTTCACTGGCCAATAGAATGGTGGAAATCATGCTGTGTGATTTCTAGTCCAAGGCCTTAAGAGGTCTTGCAGCCTCCTTTTTGCCTTCTTGGAAACAAGTCACATGTGAAAGAGATCAAGATAGACTACTGAATTATGAGAGGCCAGATGGAGAGAGAGTGGTTCCAGCCTTCCATCCATTTTTGCTGAAGCCCAGACGTATGGGTGATGCCATCTTGAATTTTACAGTTCAGTCCAGTCACCAACTGAATGTAGTACCAGCTGAGTCCAGGTAAGATAAGCAGAAGAACCACTTAGTCAATCTATAAAATTATGACAATAAAGAGTATTCTTTTAAGCCAATAAGTTATGTAACAATAGATATTTTATATAAGTAAATATAAAAGACATAATTAATAGGCAAAGGTGAAAAGTCTTTTTCAATTAAATTAATCTGTATTGAATACCTACTATGTGACCAGCCAGAACACAGGCAATTTAAGAGACACATCAAATGAGATACTATATGTGAAGAATGTCTTTTAGATAGTAAAGAACTTTTCACGTCTAAGGTCATTTGCACTGGCATCACTTGTAGTAGCAGGACTAGTTAAGGGAAAATAAGGATGGAAGAGGAATGGAGATGGAATAAAGGAAAAGATAGAGACAGGGAGATGGGAGAGGGTCAGAGCAGAAAGCAAATGGTGCAAAATTATTATGAAAAATGGTGAGGACTGAGGAAAGAAGAGAAACTAGGAGAAGAAGAGAATGAGAAATGTGAGAAAATATTGAGGAGGCGAGGGGGACAGCTGCAGATAAATAACAGGGGAAGGTGCTGAGATGAGCTTGGCAAAAGAGATAAACTACATTTCTCACATCTTGCATTTGTTCTGTGGATTTCAGAAAAAGTGTGTTTTGCCTTTTGAAAATTTTATATTCAAGAAAATTATATGAAATCTAGAAATTTAGGACTATTCTTTTGTACTATTGAAATCATTTTCAAACATTAAAATTTTTTACTTATTTTTTATTGAGATATGTTATATTAGTTTCAGGTGTACAACATAAGATTCAATATTTGTGTAAGCTGCAAAATGATCACCATAATAAGCCTAGTTAACATCCATCCCTGCACATTGTTACAAAAATTTTTTTTGTGATTAGAACTTTTAAGATCCACTCTTTTAGCAACTTTCAAATATACAATATGATATTATTAACTATAGTCACCATGCTGTACATTACTTCCTTAGGACTAATTTATTTTATAACTAGAAGTTTGTACCTTCTGACCACCTTCACCCATCTAATCCACCCCACCACCACTACCTCTGGCAACCATTGATCTGTTCTCTGTATAAAATTTATTTTTTAAAATAAAGGTTCTCATGGGATTTTGGAAGTCTTGTCCACAAGTAAAGGTGCTATTTAGAATTTGGAAATTTGCTTTGGAATTTTAATGGTGTTTTATAAATACAAAAGCCTTGTTAACTTTGGTGAGTAAATAAATGAATTCACTGGCTAGGCTTTGGAAAACCTCTTTGAAATCAAACACTGTTTGGTGACAATTTCTTTCATCTTTGGGAGGTCAAGATTGGTTTATACTCGAATAGAAAAGTCCTTCATTTGTAACCAGTCTCCTTCCCCTGCCAAATGTGTTCTTTAATTCTGTTGTGACAGTTATTTGCCTACCCTAAGCCATCCCATCCCCTTTCCCTTGAGGCTTGATTTTGTCCTGGTGTCACCTTCTCATGAGTGCAGGATAGGTGACAGTCTCCATGGACCCCAGGGAGTGAATTATGATTGGTTTAAGGCAATCATAATAAATTCATTCCCTTCACAGGTATTGATTTAGGGATGGGCGTGTGACTAAATCTAACCAATAAGACCTGATGAGAAGTCAATTGGGGAGCTTCTGGAAATTTCCTTGCTAAAAATAATTAAGACACAGATGGAAACTCCCCTCCTTTTCTCTACATATTGCTGTGTTTAAAGCTGTCTTCTGATGCTGCTGCAGCCATATTTTGACTATAAATGATGTCACGTGACATACTGAGGATGACAAAACTAAAATATAGAAAGCACCAGAGGCTTTGATATTATTTATCCACTGAATTAAAGAATGCTGCCTTGCCCTATCACAAATTTTCTTACTGTTTGAGCTACTTCAAATTGGGTATTCTATGACTTGCATCAATAACATTCTAACAGATATACCTAATGCTTACAGAAAACCAAAGAAGCACATTTTAGTGAAAAACGTTCAATAATAGTTTAGCCACAGTCCACAGTCCTTTGCCTACTCTTTCTACACTTGTGTGAGTTCCTCCCAGAATAGGATTATACACAACAGCCTTGGGTATAACGGGCAATTATTCTTTGAATTGCATCTCATTCTGTCCCTACTGTGAGGTGGGCTGAGGCAGCTGAACACTGCTGTGGCAGGTAAGCCCCTGGCTCTAGCCAGAGTTGCAGGGTTAAGAATGCAAATGAATAAAGAAAATGTGGTGTATACACACACACACACACACACACACACACACACACACACAGAATGGAATACTACTCGGCCATAAAAAAGAATGAAATTTTGCCATTTGTAGCAACGTGGATGGACTTGGAGGGCATTATGCTAAGTGAAATAAGTAAGAGAAAGACAAATACTGTATGATATTACATATGTAGAATCTAAAAAATACAACAAACTAGTGGATATAACAAAAAAGAAGCAGACTCACAGATATAGAGAAAAAACTAGTGGTTACCAGTGGGGAGTGTGGGGAGGGGGAATATAAGGTTAGGGGATTAAGAAGTACAAACTACTATGTATAACATAAGCTATAAGGATATATGGTACAACATGGGGAATATAGCCAACATTTTAAAATAACTATAAATGGAGTATAAACTAAAAATCGTGAATCACTCTGTTGTACACCTGTAACTTATATAATATTGTACATCAACAATACTTCAATAAAAATAAATAAATAAAATGTTGTAAAATTAAGAATGCAAATGATAAGGAACACTTGGGAATTTGCTCTGATTTCTTTTTCTACAAAAATAATCTCATAGCATCTGAAAGATTTGTATGACTCTCAATATTTGTAAGCAGAATCCCAGCCACAAATTGCAGCCTGGGAATAGTTTTCTTGCTCTAGAACATCAGGTTTCAGGTCATAGAAAAACAACACCAAACCAGATTGGTGAGGCCTCGGCTTTGAGGGAGACGCACTGGAGAGGCTGGTGCAAACTCAGTACAGCATGGCAACTGGGATTTCCCAGAGATGGTCACTGTCTCTGGATACATGTCTGCAATTACTCTTGCCATGCATGGTTGGTGACCTTAGTCTGAATTATTTACATGATCTCAATGGCACAATGTATGTTTTGAAATGCAATTACTAAAATAGTCCCTGTCTTTGCTGAAAAACAAACTCTTCTTTCTCACCCAGGGCATATTCTGGATGAACATTTTCTGTTAAAACAATCTTTTAGATTTTTGAATATTAAAAGTTTGAATCTTCTGTTAATATGTCCCTCATTTCTTTATAGGAGTTCAGTTCTATATCCTTATTGAACTCTGTAATTCTAGTTGCTAAAGATGCCTAGTATGTACTATGGGCTCAAACATCATTTGTTGATAATAAATGAGGGAGTTACTGAGTGAGGGAACAAGTAGGGGAGTTTGAAACAAAGCATTAATAGAACAGTTTACCTTAATTGATTATTAGCTAGCTTGCCCGCAAGCACCTGAAGTCAGGCCAAATTGCCAGTGCATTATTCACCCACTTGGACTTGTATCTGGTGCGATTCCAATCTGAGACAGCATGCATCAGAAAATGTCTTGCTTATCTCCTGGCCCTTACTGGAACTCAAAATTAAGACAAGAGGAGAGAAGGCACTAGAACTATTTGTCCTAACTGATTGAGGTTTGGGTTTCATAATTATTGAAATGCACAAACTGCTTCAAACAAATGAAGAGAACAAGCTGAAAAACAATTTCTATCAGATCAAACCTGTACAATTCAATTTCATGTAACCTAACCTTTGTTGGTTGCTTACTAATTCCAGGCACCTTATCAGTTTCCTGGGATGCAAAATGTATAAGATCCTGTCTGTTCCACTGAAGATATTTTAACTCAGGAAGACAGATGTAGGCAAGTAACTATAACATAAAGCAAAATGATCATTATAAAATGCTGAGTGAAGATAGATGCAATGTCTTTGGAGCAAAGAAGAACGTTTGGTTAATGCTGATGAAGAATTAGGAACAGTTTCATGGATGAAAGTGGTATCTGAATTAGGTCTTGGATGATAAGGAGAATTTTGGGAAGGGGATAAAAGGACATCCCAGGCTCAAAGAATTATATGAGCAAAATTTTCCAAGACAATATAATTTAGAAAGATATTAAATGAGGTCATAATTATAACTCATTCCAGATTTTTTCCTTTGACATGAAGCTGTTAAGAACAGCTTATTCTAAGGTATAAATAACCTCTACCCAGAATTGGATAAGATCTGGAATGATTTTTAAAAAACTGACATAATGATTAATAATTCTTATGGTGTTAAGACACTGTAACGAGCTATCATAACCAGAGACCAGTCAGGAAACATTTTAAACAAGCTGAATTTGCCCCATAAGAATATTTTAAAGGCCAATTAAAATATTTTCTTCAGTAGATAGAGTGCTTTCAAAGTTTACCTGTAAATCCTGTAATGTAAATAAAGATGTTCTCGACTGCAGTTGCCTTATGGTCTATCCTTTTTTGATGTTTAGGGCTTGCTTAATAAGGCATGGTTGGGACATATGTTTTATTACCGAAGTCTCTTGGATTTATCTTCTGACTAATTGGGCTTTGACTTCAGAACCACAGAGCAATGCATATTCTCCATATTGTCTTTTCTGTTCCTGCAAACCCCAGAGAACACGGTGTTTGAGTGTGATGGAAATTATTTCACTTTCTCTTGATTTATGGTTGGTGGAGAGTATTTGAGACTGGCATCAGGTTACAGGCTTTTTTTCCCCCTCTTTCAACATTTCCCGTCACAACAGCATGTTCTAGGGTAACAACTTTCCCCACCCCCAAAAGCTCTCCTGGGATTAGATTCCTGGAAGAACCAGTCCTGAAAGTGACGGGTGTGGAAGTGACAGACAGTTGGCCTGCTGGGTCACTGTTCCCAAAATAGTGCCCTCAGAGCATTTTGTTCCAAGCCCCATTCCCCATCCTCTTCCCTTTGCCTGAAAAGAAACTGAACAGGTGAGAAAAACAGAAGAAGAGCCTGAAGGGAAGGGAATAAGGCCCTTAAGGAGACTGGGTGGCCATGGGATGTAGGGAAGAGGGAAAGTTCCCTCTTCCCTACATCCCAAAGTGTTTTTTCCTGTCAACGGTGAGCTCAGTGGCCCACTGAGGAGTAGCATGTGGAGGAGGGATTGTGGAATGCACCAGAGTGGAGGAGCTGTGCCCAAACTCTGCCTCTCGTAGAATCCTTAGTGAGCTGGACAAGCCTTCTTCAACAACAGAAAACCTTGCTGCAGGCATGGCAAATAAAAATCACTCATTTAGAGCAGGGGTCCCCAACTTCTGGGGGGTTGAGTGGGGGGTAAGCGACCGAAGCTTCATCTATATTTAGAGCTGCTCCCCATCACTCGCATTACCGCCTGAGCTCTGCCTCCTGTCAGATCAGTGGCAGCATTAGATTCTCATAGGAGCACGAACCCTACTGTGAACTGCACATGTGAGGGATCTAGGCTGCACGCTCCTTATGAGAATCTAATGCCTGATGATCTGAGGTGGAGCTGAGGCGGTGATGCTAGCGCTGGGGAGCGGCTGCAAATACAGATTATCATTAGCAGAGAGGTTTGACTGCACAGAGACCATGATAAATCAATTGCTTGCAGACTCATATCAAAGCCCTATCAGTGAGTGAAAACAAGCTCAGGGCTCCCACTGATTCTACATTATGGTGGCTTGTATAATCATTTCATTACATATTACAATGTAATAATAGAAATAAATTGCACAATAAATGTAATGTGCTTGAATCATCCCAAAACCATTCCCCGGCCCCCTGGGTCCGTGGAAAAATTGTCTTCCGTGAAACCGGTCCCTGGTGCCAAAAAGGTTGGGGACTACTGATTTAGAGTGTACTCTAAAGGTAAGTTCAGTGCTCAGACGGTAGTTACTCTTGCCTTAGAAGTACTGCCCCGTGGTGCCCAGCATGCTGGATGATAATTTTGATTCATCCAAATTTAATTATTATTCAACCCATTAGCCCAAAGGCAGAGGATATTTAGTCCAAATGTGACCCTTGTATGCAATTCATTTAGCGAAAACCATTGCTCACACAAGAAGTCTACTTAGAAATGATTCAGAATCAGACGCCTTTACAGCTCTGAATTTTTGTCCTTGGAACTGGGCAGCTATAACTCGAGCAGAATAATTTTAGTATGTGCAGACTTTTTCCACATAGGACAAGAGAGCCTTAATTCACAGATTTTGTGGAGAAAGCTTCAGTTCACTTGGTCTCTTGTTTGAATCATTAGGGCCAAGTGAGAGAGAATGAGAATTTATTCCAATGGGAAATAGTTAAATTAGGAAGGGATTAAAAACTATCTACAATTATTTTGCATCATCTCCAAGGGAACTCACAACCTCACTTTAACGATATGCTAGGAAATTTCCATCTGGAATAGAAAACACAATGGAGTCCAAATATGGGTGTCCTAGTGCCCACATATGGTGCTATTTGGAGCCAAACCTCATGCTTTGTTTTACTTTGTTAAATGTTCTAGTAGATCCTGACCTTCATTTTGGGTAAGACAACCAGGAGAACTTGGATATGTTACTGAGCTAAAATATAAGTTCAAATATTATGTTAGCTAACTCACATCCCAGAATAAAACTTTTGCAACTTTTCAATTTTTCCTAGATATTTTCACATCACCCAGGGAGCAAGGCCAGAAGCTTCAGGTCAGAGATTGGGTCTTGTTTTGAAACTTGGGGGTCCCAGATGGGCTTTAGATAATTGACCTCTGGAGGCATAGCATATCTGCTAGTGGACCAGTCAGGATCCTTGCCAGTGTATAAAATGCAACTGGATCTTACAGCAATGGCGCTCAATCTGTCAAGAAATTAGTGGGGGAAGGAACATGGCCCACCAGCTTTGGTACCCATTAGATGTACCAATGTACATTGGTTGTGCTCTAGAAGAGACTTAAGACTGAGGTTGCATCTTCCCTTCCCACCAACCCCCATGTAGGAGTGGGTGGTAGGCTGAACATGAGAAGGGTACTTCTCGTATGAAAGATGGAACAAGGGAGAGCAAGGCCCAAGTACCTCTGAGCTAGGAAGTGGGTGTAGTTGGATGATCTTTTGCTTCCATCAATCTCCAAAGCATCCCACACCCCCATCGAAGCTTGGTGCATGGGTAACAGAGTGAAACACAGGGTAAGAGAAGTGCCTGCTATTTCAGTAGGGGAATGCCACATTGGAAATGTAATCTAAGGGGAGGTCACCTCTAGCTGTGAAAGGACCCTGTCCCTTGGAGATACAATGAGAGACAGATTCTCTTCTTCCCTTTTCCCACACTTTACTGACACCCTGATTGCTTGCTCCTCATCCATAAAGGAAGAGTATGGAACAGACAAAAGACAAGCACGTTGGAGGCTGGGTGAATAGAAAGGAGGACACTGGGCAGGGCACATAAAGGAGCTGAAGGGACTGAGGGTCCCTGGGAGAGATCATCCCCACCAGCTTGAGACAGGTGCCCATGGGGGGAAGTCTTGTGAGCCAATACCAAAGAATCCGTGTATGTCAAGGAGTAGGGAAGGATAAATTCGAGAAAGGAAAGAAGCCACTTCTGAGCCCTTGAACTATTGCATATGTACCAGCATTTGTGCATTAGAAGATACGATTTGAATATGTAGCAATGCCTATTTTATGTGCTTTTCTAGGCTCTCTGTGTGGTTACAACGGATTACAATAAAGTCACTTCATGATGAATTTTACAACCCCTTTCTTTCATTGTTGAAAGCATGACAACAATTAGCACTATATCATGGCTTTTGTCAGTTCTTTGACACCTACCTTTATTTAATCAGATAGGTTTACATGCAGGCTGAAGTCCTGAGTTCTCCTTAGTTCTGGTCACTGCATGCTAATTTCACCGATTTTTCAAGAACATAATTCTTTTTTTAATCTCATGCCTTTGTTTCAAATCATGGCTCTTTAACTAGTCATTGTTCACATTTCCAGCTTTCTCTAATTTTTCCTGAAGCTCAAGTGTGAGGAAAATAGAACTCAATGCATTGATATTTCCTTTTGTTTGGAGGTTGATTCTTACCCACATCAGGCACAGTGGGACTTTTCTAGTTCTTCAGATCTGGCCATTGTCAGCGTTCCTTTTATCACCCACCCAAGAAGTTATGGTGGAAATCTTTTCGGTCAGTTTGACAGACCCCACATTCACTATAACGGGTTTTTGAATGGCAACAACAAATTCAACAATTTGCAAATCTCAAGGTTTATGTGTTAGAACTTATTCAAGATAAACAGCACAATTCTTAGGACTAAGAAACTATAGTAAGTCAACACAAGATTATAGTTAGCACATTAATTATCTATTGCTGGCTAATAATATTACCACAAATTTAACAGCTTAAAACAACATGGACTTATTATTTCACAATTGCTATAGGTCAGGAATCTGGCATGGCTTAGCTGGGTCTTATAGTCCTCTGTTTACAAGGCTGCCATAAAAGTGTCAGCTGGGGCTGCAGGCTCATCTGAGGCTTCACTGGGGAAGGATTCACTTCCAAGCTGGTGTGGTTGTTGATAGAACTCAGTTCTTTGTGACATGTTGCTGGCTGTTGGCTGAAGGCTCCCTGCAGCTCCTCAGCACATGGATCTTCCCAACATAAGTACTTGCTTCCTCAAAGGCAGCCAGGGAAAGAGTTTCCCTGCAAGACAGATGTTATAATCTTATGTAATGTAATCACATATATCCCACCATCTTTGTCATGTTATATTGGCAAGGCCCGGGTCCCACCCACACTCAAGGGGAGGAGATCACACTATGCATTGAATCCCAGAAGGATACTATGATTGTCAGGTGGACCATGGAAACCAGCTTAGAGTCTCTCTGCCAGATAGCAATACTTAACAACGTATAATACTCATGGCTGGAGTGAGAAGTAAATGTAGCAGTCATTGCACACTCACGCTTTGCCAAAGCACATGGGGGAAAAAGAGTGGAATTATCATATTACCTGATGCTCAGCTACTCAGGAATGGCTCACCTGGAATGGTGAGCCTGTCCCCTCTCTTCCCTGATGGTCACAACCTACAATAGGCGGCATCTAATTGTACCTGCAAGTACTTCTAGGAAGGGTAATTTTGACTAGGGAATCAGCTGTCCTCTGCATTCTCCCCTAGCAGGTAAATGAGTCTGCCTGCCAATACAGGGGACACAGGTTTGTGCCCTGGTCCTGGAAGATCTCACATGCCACGGAGCAACTAAGCCCATGTGCCACAACTACTGAACCTGTGCTCTAAAGCCCGTGAGCCACAACTACTGAGCCTGCGTGCCACAACTTCTGAGACCCATGTGCCTACAGCCCGTGCCCTGCAACAAGAAAAGCCACAGCAATGAGAAGCCCACGCACTGCAACAAAGAATAGCCCCCGCTCACCGCAACTAGAGAAAGCCGACGTGCAGCAACGAGGACCCAAAGCAACCAAAAATAAAAAATAAATAAATAAAATAAAAATTAAAAAAAAAAAATAAAGGACTTGTGTGTTATTTGTGCATGTCCTGATAGAAGATAGATGTGTTAGAGGTTAAAATAGGTTCCACTGTTGCTTCTCTTTCTGTCCCTTACATTTCTTATTTATTCCAATGGGCTTTCCTGATATGATCTTCTTTTACTGCCTGTTGGGCCTCTGCACAAATATTTCCTGCTCAAGTTCTCTCTTGCTCTTAGAAGCTTCAGCCTTACTTTAGAAATTTTCTATTTAAAGTTAACTTGCTCTAAAATAAACAAATGGGACCTAATGAAACTTAAAAGCTTTTGCACAGCAAAGGAAACCATAAACAAGACCAAAAGACAACCCTCAGAATGGGAGAAAATATTTGAAATGAAGCAACTGACAAAGGATTAATCTCCAAGATTTACAAGCAGCTCATGCAGCTCAATAACAAAAAAACAAACAATCCAATCCAAAAATGGACAGAAGACCTAAATAGACATTTCTCCAAAGAAGATATACAGATGGCCAACAGACACATGAAAGAATGCTCAACATCATTAATCATTAGAGAAATGCAAATCAAAACTACAATGAGGTATCATCTCACACCGGTCAGAATGGCCATCATCAAAAAATCTACAAACAATAGATGCTGGAGAGGGAGTGGAGAAAAGGGAACCCTCTTGCACTGTTGGTGGGAATGTAAATTGATACAGCCACTATGGAGAACAGTATGGAGGTTCCTTAAAAAACTAAAAATACAACTACCATATGACCCAGCAATCCCACTACTGGACATATACCCTGAGAAAACCATAATTCAAAAAGAGTCATGTACCAAAATGTTCATTGCAGCTCTATTTACAATAGCCAGGACATGGAAGCAACCTAAGTGTCCATCATCGGATGAATGGATAAAGAAGATGTGGCACATATATACAATGGAATATTACTCAGCCATAAAAAGAAATGAAATGGAGGTATTTGTAATGAGGTGGATGGAGTTAGAGTCTGTCATACAGAGTGAAGTAAGTCAGAAAGAGAAAAACAAATACAGTATGCTAACACATATATATGGAATCTAAGGAAAAAAAGAAAAAAAAAGGTCATGAAGAACCTAGTGGCAAGACGGGAATAAAGACACAGACCTACTAGAGAATGGACTTGAGGGTATGGGGAGGGGGAGGGGTGAGATGTGACAGGGTGAGAGAGTGTCATGGACATATATACACTACCAAATGTAAAATAGATAGCTAGTGGGTAGCAGCCGCATAGCACAGGGAGATCAGCTCGGTGCTTTGTGACCACCTAGAGGGGTGGGATAGGGAGAGTGGGAGGGAGGGAGATGCAAGAGGGAAGAGATATGGGAACATATGTATATGTATAACTGATTCACTTTGTTATAAAGCAGAAACTAACACACCATTGTAAAGCAATTATACTCCAATATAGATGTTTAAAAAAAAAAATAAGGTTAACTTGCTCTAAACTCTCTTTTCCACACAGCACACGTGCATACACAACAACTTGCAAATACGGTGTGTCCTTCTGACAACTCCCAGGCTTGCATCTTGGACTACGTGCTGGGTGTTTCTGCGTGGCTGTCTTGGGTTGGAGCCTTTCAGTAGCAGATTCTAAAACAAGGATTTGAGTATAAGTAGTTTATTTGGGAGATGATTCAAGGAAATAGCAGCAGGGAGTGGGGAGGTGAGACAGGAAAGAAAAGAAAACTATCAAAGGGTGTGATATCAGACAGGTTACTGCTGTGTGTGGCAACAGTTCAGTTCTGTCAGGTGACACTCTAGAACTTGCTTCCAGAGTTGTTGCCCTTGCTCTCACTCCCAGGGCAAGGGAGCTGGGATTCTTTAGTCATTGGTTGAGGACTGCCTTTGAGGTGTATTAACTCCCTCTCATTTTTGGTGGGTTCCATGTGGTCTAAATGGTCTACAATGGCCAGCGATCACCTTAGAGAGAGAGAGGTTGGTGCTTGTAGTTGAAAACCGTTAGTTTAGAAGCACCTGTCACATCTGCTTAACTGTTTCTCAGTTTATCACCTGAAAAGAACATGGTCATTCTCATCACCTCATTTCTTTCTATGTCAACATAGCTCCCCCTGTTAATGCCTCTGTCTGTCAAGCATCACTACTCCTTGGTTATTGAGGCTTGAGTTTACTGGATTATTTTCACTTTTCCAATGAGGGAGCTGCGGCTCAGAAAGTTCAAGTGACTTGCCTAATGTCACATGAGTTGTAGGTGACAGGTCTTTTCACTATTCTACATAGCAGGGCGTCCCAGAGATGGAAAGGGGCCGATGCAGCTTTGCTTTCAGAAGCTCTGACTCTGAAAAAGTCTGTGACCTAATCTAAGGCAACAGGACTCACACTCTTCTGTGGCATTTCTCTCTGGGCTTCCTGTTCGTGAACTTCCTTTTCCCCCCAAGCTGAAATTGGTGCACTAGCTGTCTCTAATTACATAGATGGTTTAATCATTCTTCTAAATCTTTGCTGTGCTACTAATTCCAATTCGTTCCGGAACCTCAGAACAAACACATGCCTTCTTTAGATCTTATTTTCTCACTCAGTGAATTTTGGGGACCCTTTAAACCCTAACAATCTGAGACAGGTGACAGAGGACTTGCTTTTTATAGTGGGCTAGATACAAAGGAAAAAGTCAGCCTTACTTATTTTCAGATAGACTGTGGTTTGTATAACCTTCATAGGTCAAGCAGAAAATATTGTAGACCTTTTCAAATATTCAAGGGCATGTTCTTTGTCTTCTTGTGCAAAGACTTAAAAGTGTGACAGGAATAGCTACTCATGTGACTAACTAGGGCCATAGCAGTAAAGGCTTGTGAAACGTAATGTACTAGAGATAGCATCTCCATGAGAGAAGCTGCATTCCTTTCTTCTTGCGTGAGTTCCCGAAGGTTGTCAGCAAGCTGAGGGCAACATCTTTTCTTAGGACAAGCTAAGATATTCAATTTTACCCCAGAGCAAGTATCAAATGATCTGGGAGTGTAAGGAATACACAACGTAGAGATTTTATTTCTAATGAGTAGACACTGGAAACACATTTGGAAGTCTATCATGATGTTTCTTTTCTTACCTCAGTCTAGTGGTGTCATTGGGTTGAATTCTGCGTGGTTTGGCTTCAAACTCTTTTCATTCTCATCTTCATCTCTTTCCAATTTGCCACCCCATTTTATGGTCTACACCTCTCCTTCCAAGTTCTTGCTCCTTTTTATCTTCTTGATTCCTCATCTTTCTTTTTCTTTTTAATTGAAGTATAGTTGATTTACAATGTTGTGTTAGCTTCAGATGTACAGCAAAGTGATTCAGTTATATATATTCTTTTTCATATTCTTTTCCGTTATAGGTTATTACAAGATATTGAATATTGCTCCCTGTGCTATTCAGTAGGTCCTTCTTGTTTATCTACTTTACATATAGCAGTTTGGTTCCTCATCTTTTATTCAATCTGTTGCAAACAGATTGACCCTTACCTCCACTTGTTTTTATTTGGTCACACCATGCGGCTTGTGGGATTTTAGTTCCTCGACCAGGGATTGAACCCATGTCCTCAGCAGTGAAAGCACAGAGTCCTAACCACTGGACTGCCAGGGAATTCCTTACCTCCATTTAGTTTTATAAAACATGTACATGTGGCAACTGAGGGGGACAGAGTGGAGAGAGGTCGGTAAGCCTCTCCAAGCCCGACTATATGGTTTTCCTTCAGGGCTTTCTATGCTCCTCCCAAGTATCAAATAATAAATTGAAGAAAATCTTTGTAGAGCAGATGGGGAAGCAGAGTCACCAAGGAAGTAAAGGACTCGGTTGGAGTTATATGACATAGGCAGCCAAAAGAACAAGCTTCAGATCAGCTCATTTTTACTGTAATCTTTGATACAATGAGATGACTCTTCCTTCTAGAGGGGGGGGTTGTAAACTTCAACCCCTGAGCCAAATCCTGCTCACCACCTGTTTTTGTAATTAAAGTTTTATCAGTCTACAGATAGGCCCACTTGTTTACGTGTTACCTACGCCTGCTTTCATGTGTTATCACGTGTTATCATGGCAAGCTCAGCTGTTGCAGCAGATATCCTATGAGCTGTGGAGCCTAAAATATGTACTCTCTGGTCCTTTATAGAAAAGGTTTGCTGATGCCAGAAGGTTATAAAACCTTGCATATCATGGGGTGGATATTTCTCATAATTGGCTCCAGAGTATGGTATAAAGCTTAATTAAGGCTTCAGTCTACTTCTCTTGCCTTCAAGAAAGAAAAAAAAAAAAAAAAAGACAGGTCAAGATGGCAGAGTAGAAGGACGTGCTCTCACTCCCTCTTGTGAGAACACTGGAATCACAACTAACTGCTGAACAGTCATCAACAGGAAGACACTGGAGCAAACCAAAAAATATACCCCACATCCAAAGACAAAGGAGAAGCCACAATGAGACGGTAGGAGGGGCACAATCACAAAAAAATCAAATCCCATAACTGCTGGGTGGGTGACTCACAAACTGGAGAACACTTATACCACAGAAGTCCACCCACTGGAGTGAAGGTTCTGAGCCCCACGTCAGGCTTCCAAACCTGGGGGTCTGGCAACAGGAGAAGGAATTCCTAGAGAATCAGATTTTAAAGGCTAGCAGGATTTGATTGCAGGACTTCGACAGGACTGGGGAAACAGAGACTCCACTCTTGGAGGACACACACAAAGTAGTGTGTGCATCGGGACCCAGGGGAAGGAGCAGTGACCCCAGGGGAGACTGAACAAGACCTACCTGCTAGTGTTGGAGGGTCTCCTGCAAAGGTGGGGGTGGCTGTGTTTCACCGTGAGGACAAGGACACTGGCAGCAGAAGTTCTGGGAAGTACTCCTTGACGTGAGCCCTACCAGAGTCCGCCATTAGCCCCAACAAAGAGCACGGGTAGGCTCCAGTGTTGGGTCACCTCAGGTCAAACAACCAACAGGGAGGGACCCCAGCCCCACCCATCAGCAGACAAGCAGATTAAAATTTTACTGAGCTCTGCCCACCAGAGCAACAGCCAGCTCTACCCACCACCAGTCCCTCCCATCAGGAAACTTGCACAAGCCTCCTAGATAGCCTCATCCACTAGAGGGAAGACAGCAGAAGCAAGAAGAAGTACAATCCTGCAGCCTGTGGAAAAAAAATCACATTCACAGAAAGATAGACAAGATGAAAAAGCAGAGGGCTATGTACCAGATGAAGGAACAAGATAAAACCCCAGAAAAACTAAATGAAGTGGAGATAGGCAACCTTCCAGAAAAAATAAACACAAGCTTTAAATGACACAATAGACCAGCTAGATTTAATTGATATTTATAGGACATTCCATCCAAAAACAGTAGATTACATTTTCTTCTCAAGTGTGCACAGAACATTCTTCAGGATAGATCACATCTTGGGTCACAAATCAAGCCTCAGTAAATTTAAGAAAATTGACATCATATCAAGCATCTTTTCTGACTAAAATGTTATGAGATTAGAAATCAATTACAGGGCAAAAGTGTAAAAAAACACAAACACATGGAGGCTAAACAATATGTTACTAAATAACCAAGAAATCACTGAAGAAATCAAAGAGAAAATCAAGAAATACCTAGAGACAAATGATAATAAAAACACGATGATCCAAAACTTATGGGATGCAGCAAAAGCAGTTCTCAGAGGGAAGTTTATAGCAATACAAGCCTACCTCAAGAAACAAGAAAAATCTCAAATAAACAATCTAACCTTACACCTAAAGGAACTAGAGAAAGATGAACAAACAAAACCCAAAGTTAGCAGAAGGAAAGAAATCATAAAGATCAGAGCAGAAGTAAATGAAATAGAAACAAAGAAAAAATAGCAAAGAGCAATAAAACTAAAAGCTGCTTCTTTGAGAAGATAAACAAAATTGATAAACCATTAGCCAGACTCATCAAGAAAAAGAGGGAAAAAAAAACAAAAAAGAAATAGAGGGAGAGGACTCAATAAAATTAGAAATGAAAATGGAGAAGTTACAACAGACACCGCAGAAATACAAAGCATCCAAGAGACTACTACAAACAGCTCTATGCCAATAAAATGGACAACCTGGAAGAAATGGACAAATTCTTAGACAGGTATAACCTTCCAGGAAGAAATAGAAAATATGAACAGACCAATCACAAGTAATGAAATTGAAACTGTGATTAAAAATCTTCCAAAAAACAGGGCTTCCCTGGTGGCGCAGTGGTTAAGAATCTGTCTGCCAATGCAGGGGACACGGGTTCGAGCCCTGGTCTGGGAAGATCCCACATGCCGCAGAGCGGCTAGGCCTGTGAGCCACGACTACTGAGCCTGTGCGTCTGGAGCCTGTGCTCCGCAATGGGAGAGGCCGCGACAGTGAGAGGCCCGCGCACCGCGATGAAGAGTGGCACCCCCCTCGCCAGAACTGGAGAAAGCCCTCACACAAAAACGAAGACCCAACACACCCAAAAATAAATAAATAAATAAATTTATTAAAAAAAAAAAAATCTTCCAAAAAACAAAAGTCCAGGACCAGATGGCTTCACGGGTGAATTCTATCAAACATTTAGAGAAAAGTTAACACCCATCCTTCTCAAACTCTTCCAAAATATTGCAGAGGAAGGAACACTCCCAAACTCATTCTATGAGGCCACCATCACCCTGATACCGAAATCAGAAAAAGATACTACAAAAAAAGAAAATTACAGACCAATATCACTGATGAATATAGATGCAAAAATCCTCAACAAAATACTAGCAAACAGAATCCAAAAACACATCAAAAGGGTCATACACCATGGTCAAGTGGGATTTATCCCAGGGAAGCAAGGATTCTTCAGTATATGCATATCAATCAATGTGATACACCGTATTAACAAATTGAAGAGTAAAAAGCATATGATCATCTCAATAGATGCAGAAAAAGCTTTTGACAAAATTCAACACCCATTTATTATAAAAACTCTCCAGAGAGTGGGCATAGAGGGAACTTACCTCAACATAATAAAGGCCATATATGACAAACCCACAGCAAACATCATTCTCAATAGTGAAAAACTGAAAGCATTTTCTCTAAGATCAGGAACAAGACAAGGATGTCCAATCTCACCACTATTATTCAACATAGTTTTGGAAGTCCTAGCCATGGCAATCAGAGAAGAAAAAGAAATAAAAGGAATACAAATTGGAAAAGAAGAATTAAAACTGTCACTGTTTGCAGATGACATGATACTATACACAGAGAATCCTAAAGATGCCACCAGAAAACTACTAGAGCTAATCAATGAATTTAGTAAAGTTGCAGGATACAAAATTAATGCACAGAAATCTCTTGCATTCCTTTATACTAATGATGAAAAATCTGAAAGAGAAATTAAGGAAACACTCCCATTTACCGTTGCAACAAAAAGAATAAAATACCTAGGAATAAACCTACCTAGGGAGAAAAAAGACCTGTCTGCAGAAAACTATAAGACACTGATGAAAGAAATTAAAGATGATACCAACAGATGGGGAGATATACCATGTTCTTGGATTGGAAGAATGAATATTGTGAAAATGACTATACCACCCAAAGCAAACTACAGATTCAATGCAATCCCTATCAAACTACCACTGGCATTTTTCACAGAACTAGAACAAAAAATCTTAAAATTTGTATGGAGACACAAAAGACCCCAAATAGCCAAAGCAGTCTTGAGGGAAAAAAGTGTTGTTGGAGGAATCAGACTCCCTGGCTTCAGACTATACTACAAAGCTACAGTAATCAAGACAGTATGGTACTGGCACAAAAACAGAAATATAGATCAATGGAACAAGATAGAAAGCCCAGAGATAAACCCACGCACCTGTGGTCAACTGATCTATGACAAAGGAGGCAAGTATATATAATGGAGAAAAGACAGTCTCTTCAATAATTGGTGCTGGGAAAACTGGATAGCTGCATCTAAAAGAATGAAATTGGAACACTCCCTAACACCATACACAAAAATAACTCAAAATGGATTAGAGACCTAAATGTAAGACTGGAAACTATAAAACTATTAGAGGAAAACATAGGAAGAACACTCTTTGACATAAATCACAGCAAGATCTTTTTTGATCCACCTCCTAGAGAGAGGGAAATAAAAACAAAAATAAACAAATGGGACCTAATGAAACTTCAAAGCTTTTGCACAGCAAAGGAAACCATAAACAAGACGAAAAGACAACCCTCAGAATGGGAGAAGATATTTGCAAACGAATCAACGGACAAAGGATTAATCTCCAAAATATATAAACAGCTCATGCAGCTCAATATTAAAAAAACAAACAACCCAATCCAAAAACGGGCAGAAGACCTAAAGAGACATTTCTCCAAAGAAGACATACAGATGGTCAAGAAGCACAGGAAAAGCTGCTCAACATCACTAATTATTAGAGAAATGCTAATCAAAACTACAATGAGGTATCACCTCACACCAGTTAGAATAGGCATCCTCAGAAAATCTACAAACAACAAATGCTGTTTGGGTGTGGAGAAAAGGGAACCCTCTTGCACGGTTGGTGGGAATGTAAATTGATAGAACCACTATGGAGAACAGTATGGAGGTTCTTTAAAAAACTAAAAATAGAACTACCATAAGACCCAGCAATCCCACTACTGGGCATATACCCAACAAATACCATAATTCAAAAAGACACATGCACCCCAATGTTCATTGCAGCAGTATTTACAATAGCCAGGTCATAGAATCAATCTAAATGCCCATCGACAGACGAATGGATAAAGAAGATGTGGTACATATATATAATGGAATATTACTCAGCATAAAAAGGAACAAAATTGGGTCATTTGTAGAGATGTGGATGGATCTAGAGATTGTCATACAGAGTGAAGTAAGTCAGAAAGAGAAAAACAAATATCGTATATTATGCATATATGTGGAACCTAGAAAAATGGTACAGATTAACTGGTTTCCAGGGCAGAAATTGAGACACAGATGTAGAGAACAAACGTATGGACATCAAGGGGGGAAAGCGGTGTGGTGTCGGAGTGGTGGTGTGATGAATTGGGCCATTGGGATTGACATGTATACACTGACGTGTATAAAATGGATGACTAATACGAACCTGTTGTATAAAAAACAACAAACAAACAAACAAACAAACTAAAACCTCAGAGGCCTCAAGATGGCAGCCGCAGAGTGCAGGACCCATCTGAGCACAGGGCCCCATGCAAATGCACAGGTTGTGTCCAGGAAGCTTGCCTTGATCCTGGGACTTTGGAGCGCAAAACAACATCACAGGTCACCTATTCATAGATGATGACTGTTGCAGTTTGAAAACTGGCTACGCCACACTTCTCAGTTGAGTACCTGGAGTAAGCATGCAGCCAACTTTGGCAGCCATGGAGAGGGGCCCCACTAGGAGTGCATGCTTCTCCGACTTGGCATGACTTGCTGCACTGTGCACTTTCTGGATCTAAAGAGCATGTCTGGATCCACAAGCCACTCGGCTCTAGCCTCCTCCCAGCTCTTCCCAGTACATGCGAGTTATTTTTAGGTGACCTGTGGTGGAGAGGTTTGACTTGTAATTTTCATGCCTGAGCTTTGGGTTTCACAGGAAATGTTTGAAAGAATTTAATAGTGATACAATGCAACACACACGTATTAACAAGGGCGTATTGGTTTTGTTCTTGTTGCCTAACCATTAAAAATTTCTATTCTTAGTCTTTTTCTCTTCTCCCTGCTCCTTATCAATTCAATCTTCTCCACCTTCACAATTCTCTTTTGCCAGATTCTGAGCCTCTCACTGATACACGAATTTCCTTTCCCTCATCTGTTGCCAACCCCTCTGGTTCTCTACGATGAATGAATTCTTGTTGTTGCCAACTTCCTTTCAGTATTTTCCAAAATCTTTTCTTCTTTGCTCTGATCAGATTCTCCTCTGAATTTTTAGCCCTGGAATCTAAGTACTGACTTTCTCCATTTGTCCCTCTGAACTGATAACACAATGCAACTCATATTTAATCATGGCTCCTGCCTTCCCTGTCCCTGTCATTTCCTTCATGTTCTAGACCTTCTCTTCAATCTTCCATCTTCACTGGATGGCCAAAGTATCAAGAAATAAGTGACTGGCCAGTCTGAATGCCCTAGTTCATTCATCTTTTGTCTTCGTTGTACTAACCCCCCCAACTTCTTAGAAACTTACTTAGTTTATATGTCCAACACTCCCATACTGTTGAGAGCAAAAGCATCCACTAGACTCTCCTGCCTTAAGTTAAAAAAAACTGAGCACATGGTATATGCAAGATTTACCTGCATTGGAAGGCGCAATGAGGAAGAGATTGGAAGTTAAAACACATAGTGGTTTAATCACCAGGTGGTGCTAATGGCAAAGGTCAGCTTCATTATGGTGTTAGGTGGTCCCAGGGTGGGCAGGTGCCCAGCTCATAGGAAATACATGATCGAACAATACATCTGTTGCTCGGAATAATTAGGTAAAACACTATGGGCATTGGTAATGGATCAAATGCCAAATTTGCCTTGTGTCCTCTTGAGTTATGGACAATATTCCTGTAAACTGTGCCAATGATCAGAATTTACTTGATTTCTTTTTCTTTTTTTAATATCTTAATTGGAGTATAATTGCTTTACAATGGTGTGTTAGTTTCTGTTTTATAACAAAGTGAATCAGCTATACATATACATATATCCCCATATCTCCTCTCTCATGTGTCTCCATCCCACCCTCCCTATCCCACCCCTCTAGGTGGTCACAAAGCACCAAGCTGATCTCCCTGTGCTATGTGGCTGCTTCCCACTAGCTATCGATTTTACATTTGGTACTGTATATATGTCCATGCCACTCTCTCACTTCGTCTCAGTTTACCCTTCCCCTTCCCCGTGTCCTCAAGTCCACTCTCTACATCTGTGTCTTTATTCTTGTCCTGCCCCTAGGTTCTTCAGAACCATTTTTTTTTCTTTTTAGATTCCATATATATATGTGTTAGCATACGGTATTTGTTTTTCTCTTTCTGACTTACTTCACTCTGTATGACAGACTCTATGTCCATCAACCTCACTACAAATAACTCAATTTCGTTTCTTTTTATAGCTGAGTAATATTCCATTGGATATATGTGCCACATCTTTTTTATCCATTCATCTGTCGATGGACACTTAGGTTGCTTCCATGTCCTGGCTATTGTAAATAGAGCTGCAATGAACATTGCGGTACATGACTCTTTTTGGATTATGGTTTTCTCAGGGTATATGCCCAGGAGTGGGATTGCTGGGTCGTATGGTAGTTCTATTTTTAGATTTTTAAGGAACCTCCATACTGTTCTCCATAGTGGCTGTATCAGTTTACATTCCCAACAACAGTGCAAGAGGGTTCCCTTTTCTCCACACCCTCTCCAGCATTTGTTGTTTGTAGATTTTTTGATGATGGACATTCTGACCCATGTGAGGTTATACCTGACTGTAGTTTTGATTTGCATTTCTCTAATGATTAGTGATGTTGAGCATCCTTTCATGTGTTTGTTGGCAATCTGTGTATCTTCTTTGGAGAAATGTCTATTTAGGCCTTCTGCCCATTTTTGGATTGGGTTGTTTGTGTTTCTGATATTGAGCTGCATGAGCTGCTTGTAAATTTTGGAGATTAACCCTTTGTCAGTTGCTTCATTGGCAAATATTTTCCTGCATTCTGAGGGTTGTCTTTTCATCTTGTTTATGTTTTCCTTTGCTGTGCAAAAGCTTTTAAGTTTCATTAGGTCCCATTTGTTAATTTTTGTTTTTATTTCCATTTTTCTAGGAGGTGTGTTAAAAAAGGATCTTGCTGTGATTTATGTCAGAGTGTTCTGCCTATGTTTTCCTCTAAGAGTTTTATAGTGCCTGGCCTTACATTTAGGTCTTTAATCTATTTTGAGTTTATTTTTTATTTTTATTTTTTAAATGAAACTCACATGCACAGGGTGAGCCCTTCTTTTTTTTTAAATTTTATTTATTTATTTATTTTTATTTATTTATGGCTGTGTTGGGTCTTCGTTTCTGCACGAGGGCTCTCCCCAGCTGCGGCAAGCAGGGGCCACTCTTCATCGTGGTGTGTGGGCCTCTCATTATCGTGGCCTCTCTTGTTGTGGAGCACAGGCTCCAGACGCGCAGGCTCAGCAATTGTGGCTCACGGCCCTAGTCACTCCGCGGCACGTGGGATCCTCCCAGACCAGGGCTCGAACCCATGTCCCCTGCATTGGCAGGCAGACTCTCAGCCACTGTGCCACCAGGGAAGCCCTTGAGTTTATTTTTGTGTATGGTGTTAGGGAGTGCTCTAATTTCATTCTTTTAGCTGTACAGTTTTCCCAGCACCACTTATTGAAGAGGTTGTCTTTTCTCCATTGTATATTCTTGCCTCATTTATCAAAAATAAGGTGACCGTATGTGCGTGGGTTTGTCTCTAGGTTTTCTATACTGTTCCACTGATCTATATTTCTGTTTTTGTGCCAGTACCACTGTCTTGATTACTGTAGCTTTGTAGTATAGTCTGAAGTCAGGGAGCCGGTTTCCTCAAGCCCCATTTTTCTTTCTCAAGATTGCTTTGGCTATTCGGGGTCTTTTGTGTTTCCATAGAAACTGTGAAAATTTTTGTTCTACTTCTGTGAAAAATGCCACTGACAGTTTGATAGGGATTGCTTTGAATCTGTAGATTGCTTTGGGTAGTATAGTCATTTTCACAATGTTGATTCTTCCAATCCAAGAATATGGTATATCTCTCCATCTGTTAGTATCACCTTTAATTTCTTTCATCAGTGTCTTATAGTTTTCTGAATACAGGTCTTTTGTCTCCTTAGGTAAGTTTATTCCTAGCTATTTTATTCTTTTTGTTGAAATGGTAAACGTGAGTGTTTCCTTAATTTCTCTTTCAGATTTTTAATCATTAGTGTATAGGTGTGCAAGAGATTTCTGTGCATTAATTTTGTATCCTGCTACTTTACCATATTCATTGATTAGCTCTAGTAGTTTTCTATTTGCCTCTTTAGGATTCTCTGTGTATAGGATCACGTCATCTGCAAACAGTGACAGTTTTACTTCTTCTTTTCCAATTTGGATTGCTTTTATTTCTTTTTCTTCTCTGATTGCTGTGGCTAAAACTTCCAAAACTATGTTGAATAATAGTGGACATAAGAGTGGACATCCTTGTCTTGTTCTTGATCTTAGAGGAAATGGTTTCAGCTTTTCACCACTGAGGATGATGTTGGCTGTGGGTTTGTCATATATGGTCTTTATTATGTTGAAGTACGTTCTCTCCATGCCTACTTTCTGGAGGGCTTTTATCATAAATGGGTGTTGAGTTTTGTCAAAAGCTTTCTCTGAATCTATTGAGATGATCATATGGTTTTTATCCTTCAATTTGTTAGTATGGTGCATCACATTGATTGATTTGCGTATATTGAAGAATACTTGCATTCCTGGGATATTCCCCACTTGATCATGGTGTATGATCCTTTTAATGTGCTGTTGGATTCTGTTTGCTAGTATTTTGTTGAGGATTTTTGCATCTATGTTCATCAGTGATATTGGCCTGTAGTTTTCTTTCTTTGTGGCATCTTTGTCTGGGTTTGGTATCAGGGTGATGGTGGCCTTGTAGAATGAGTTACGGAGTGTTCCTCCCTCTGCTATATTTTGGAAGGGTTTGAGAAGGATAGTTGTTAGCTCTTCTCTAAATATTTGATAGAATTTGCCTGTGAAGCCATCTGGTTGTGGACTTTTGTTTGTTGGAAGATTTTAAATCACAGTCTCAATTTCAGTGCTTGTGATTGGTCTGTTCATATTTTCTAATTCTTCCTGGTTCAGTCTCGGAAGGTTGTGCTTTTCTAAGGATTTTTCCATTTCTTCCAGGTTGAACGTTTTATTGGCATATAGTTGCTTGTAGTTATCTCTCATCATGTATTTCTGCAGTGTCAGTTGTTACTTCTCCTTTTTTATTTCTAATTCTATTGATTTGAGTCTTCTCCTCTTTTTTCTTGATGAGTCTAGGTAGTGGTTAATCAATTTTGTTAATCTTCTAAAAGAACCAGCTTTTAGTTTTTATTGATCTTAGCTATGGTTTCCTTCATTTCTTTTTCACTTATTTCTGATCTGATCTTTATGACTTCTTTCCTTCTGCTAACTCTGGGGTTTTTTTGTTCTTCCTGCTCTAATTGATTTAGGTGTAAGGTTTAGGTTGTTTATTTGAGATGTTTCTTGTCTCTTGAGATAGGATTGTATTGCTATAAACTTCCCTCTTAGAACTCCCTTTGTTGCATCCCATAGGTTTTCTGTCATCGTGTTTTCATTGTCATTTGTTTCTAGGTATTTTTTGATTTCCTCCTTGATTTCTTCAATGACCTCTTGGTTATTTAGTAGTGTGTTGTTTAGCCTCCATATGTTTGTATATTTTTTACAGTTTTTTTCCTGTAATTGTTATCTAGTCTCATAGCATTGTCGTCGGAAAAGATACTTAATACGATTTCAATTTTCTTAAATTTACCAAGGCTTGACTTGTGACCCAAGATATGATCTATCCTGGAGAATGTTCCATGAATACTTGAGAAGAAAGTGTATGCTGTTTTTTTTGGATGGAATGTCCTATATATATCCATTAAGTCCATCTTGTTTAATGTACCATTTAAAGCTTGTGTTTCCTTATTTATTTTCATTTTGGATGATCTGTCCGTTGGTGAAATTGGGGTGTTAAAGTCCCCTACTATGATTGTCTATTTCCCCTTTTATGGCTGTTAGTATTTGCTTTGTATATTGAGGTGCTCCTATGTTGGGTGCATAAATATTTACAATTGTTATATCTTCTTCTTAGATTGATCCCTTGATCATTATGTAGTGTCCTTCTTTGTCTCTTGTAATAGTCTTTATTTTATAGTCTATTTTGTCTGATACGAGAATTGCTACTCCAGCTTTCTTTTGTTTTTTTTTTTCAGCTGTGCTGCACAGCTTGTGGGATCTCAGTTCCCTGACCAGGGATTGCCAGGGAATGAACCTGGGCTATGGCAGTAACCATTAGGCCACCAGGGAACTCCTGGAATCATTTTGAAATATGCTAGAGCACTTTGTTCTTTTTTTTTTTTTTAATTAATTAATTAATTTATTTTTGGCTGTGTTGGGTCTTCGTTTCTGTGCAAGGGCTTTCTCTAGTTGCGGCGAGTGGGGGCCACTCTTCATCGCAGTGCACGGGCCTTTCACTGTCGCGGCCTCTCTTGTTGCAGGCACAGGGTCCAGACGCGCAGGCTCAGTAGTTGTGGCTCATGGGCCTAGTTGCTCCGCGGCATGTGGGATCTTCCCAGACCAGGGCTCGAACCCGTGTCCCCTGCATTGGCAGGCAGATTCTCAACCACTGAGCCACCAGGGAAGCCCCTCCATCTTTCTTTTGATTTCCATTTGCATGAAATATTTTTTTCCATCCCCTCACTTTCAGTGTGTATGTGTCCCTAGGTCCGAAGTGGACCTCTTGTAGACAGTATATATACGGGTATTGTTTTTGTATCCATTCAGCCAGTCTATGTCTTTTGGTTGGAGCATCTAATTCATTTACATTTTAGGTAGTTGTCGATATGTATGTTCCTATTACCATTTTCTTAATTGTTTTGGGTTTGTTATTGAAGGTCTTTTCTTTCTCTTGTGGTTCCTGCCTAGAGAAGTTCCTTTAGCATTTGTTGTAAAGCTGGTTTGGTAGTGCTGAATTCTCTTAGCTTTTGCTCGTGTGTAAAGCTTTTGATTTCTCCATCAAATCTGAATGAGATCCTTGCTGGGTAGAATAATCTTGGTTGTAGTTTTTTTCCTTTCATCACTTAAATATGTCCTGCCACTCCCTTCTGGCTTGCAGAGTTTCTGCTGTAAGATCAGCTGTTAATCTTATGGGGATTCCCTTGTATGTTATTTGTTGTTTTTCCCTTGCTGCTTTTAATAATTTTTCTTTGTATTAATTTTTGATAGTTTGATTAATATGTGTCTTGGCGTGTTTCTCCTTGGATTTATCCTGTATGGGACTTTCTGTGCTTCCTCGACTTGATTGACGATTTCCTTTCCCGTATTAGGGAATTTTTCAACTATAATCACTTCAAATATATTCTCAGTCCCTTTCTTTTTCTCTCCTTCTTCTGCGATCCCTAGAATTCGAATGTTGGTACATTTAATGTTGTCCCAGAGGTCTCTGAGACTGTCCTCAATTCTTTTCATTCTTTTTTCTTTATTCTGCTCTGCAGTATTTATTTTCACTATTTTATCTTCCATGTTACATTGTTCTGCCTCAGTTATTCTGCTACTGATTCCTCCTAGAGAATTTTTAATTTCATTTATTGTGCTGTTCATCATTGCTTGTTTTTTTCTTTAGTTCTTCTAGGTCCTTTTTAAACGTTTCTTGTATTTTCTCCATTCTATTTCCAAGATTTTGGATCATCTTTAATATCATTCCTTTGGATTCTTTTTCAGGTAGACTGCCTATTTACTCTTCATTTGTTTGATCTGGTGGGTCTTTACCTTGCTCCTTCATCTGCTGTGTATTTCTCTGTCTTCTCATTTTGTTTAACTTACTGTGTCTGTGGTCTCCTTTTCGCAGGCTGCAGGTTCATAGTTCCCGTTGTTTTTGGTGTCTGCCCCCAGTTGCTAATGTTGGTTCAGTTAGTTGTGTTAGGCTTCCTGGTGGAGGGGGTTGGTGCCTCTGTTCTGGTGGATGAGGCTGGATCTTGTCTTTCTGGTGAGCAGGAGTGCGTCCAGTGGTGTGTTTTGGGGTATCTGTGACCTTATTATGATTTTAGGCAGCCTCTCTGCTAATGGGTGTGGTTGTATTCCTGTCTTGCTATTTGTTTGGCATAGCGTGTCCAGCACTGTAGCTTGCTGGTCGTTGAGTGGTGCTTGGTCTTAGCGTTGAGATGGAGATCTCTGGGAGAGCTTTCACTATTTGATATTACATGGAGCCAGAGGTCTCTGGTGGACTAATGTCCTGAACTTGGCAATTCCACTTCAGAGGCACAGGCCTGACACCTGGACAGAGCTCCAAGACCCTGTCAGCCACATGTCTCAGAAGAAATGGGAGAAAAAAAGAAAGAAAAAAATAATGTAAAATAAAATAAAGTTATTAAATTAAAAAAAATGAGTAAAAATTAAAAAAAATTAAAAATAATACAAAAAAAAGAAAGAAAGAAAGTAGAGAGCAACCAAACCAAAAAACAAATCCATCAATGATAACAAGTGCTAAAAAAGTATACTAAAAAAAAAAAACCCCAATAATGGACAAACAGAACCCTAATACAAATGGTAAAAGCAAAGCTATACAGACAATATCACACAAAGTCCACCACCTCAAATTTGGGATGGTTCGTTGTCTATTCTGGTATTCTAGAGTTGCAGGGTACATCAAGTTGATTGTGGAGATTTAATCCACTGCTCCTGAGGCTACTGGGAGAAATTTCCCTTTCTCTTCTTTGTTCCCACACCTCCCGGGGTTCAGCTTTGGATTTGGCCCCGCCTCTGCACGTAGGTCACCTGAGGGCTCTGTTCTTCGCTCAGACAGGAGGGGGTTGAAGGAGCAGCTGATTAAGGGGGGAGGGAGGGGTATGGAATGTGGTGTGAGCCTGATGCAGCAGAAGCCAGCATGACGTTGCAACAGTCGGAGTTGTGCCGTGTGTTCTCCTGAGGAAATTGTTCCTGGATCAAGGGACCCTGGCGGTGGCGGGCTGCACAGGCTCCCAGTAGGGGAGGTGTGGAGAGTGACCTGTGCTTGCACACAGGCTTCTTGGTGGCTGCAGCAGCAGCCTTAGCATCCCAAGCCCGTCTCTGGGGTCTGCGCTGATAGCCGCGGCTCGCGGCCGTCTCTGGAGCTCGTTTAGGCAGTGCTCTGAATCCCTCTTCTTGTGCACCCCCAAACAGTGGTCTCTTGCCTCTTAGGCAGTTCCAGACTTTTTCCTGGACTCCCTCCCGGCTAGCTGTGGTGCACTAGCCCCATTCAGTCTGTGTTCATGCAGCCAACCCCAGTCCTCTCCCAGCCTCCGCCTGCACCAGCAGGTGAGCAGACAAGCCACTTGGGCTGGTGAGTGCTGGTCCGCACTGATCCTCTCTGCGGGAATCTCTCTGCTTTGCCCTCTACACCCCTGTTGCTGCGCTGTCCTCCGTGGCTCCAAAGCTTCCCCCCACCCCCTGCCCACCCCCCTGTCTCAGCCAGTGAAGGGGCTTCCTAGTGTGTGGAAACTTCTCCTTCACAGCTCCCTCCCAGAGGGGCATGTTCCATCCCTATTCTTTTGTCTCTGTTTTTTTTTTTCCTTTTGCCTTACACAGGTACGTGGGGAGTTTCTTGCCTTTTGGGAAGTCTGAGGTCTTCTGCCAGCGTTCAGTAGGTGTTCTGTAGGAGTTGTTCCACATGTAGATGTATTTCTGATGTATTTGTGGTGAGGAAGATGATCTCCACATCTTACTCCTCCACCATCTTGAAGATCTCGCCCTGTTGTGGCCTACTTAATTTCAGTTGCTACAACTCAGGCCTTAGAAATGTAAGAATTGGGCTTAACACATTTATTTTAATATTTGGTTCAATGATCTTTTTTTGCTAGAATGTATCATTTGTTTTCTTTCTATCACTTTCTTTCTTAGTCATCTTAACCCATTAATAGATGGACCAATCCTTTCTTCATAAAGAAATTTAAGCAGTGCCATTTCTTCACAAAGAAAGGTCATTGTTCTGGGAAGAACATTGCTCTTATTTCAGTCTTACTAGGTAATTTCCAGCCATGATTTTCATCATCTCATATGTGTATAGACACAGGGTACTGAGTCACCGCTTGTGGATTGACTATGTAATTGTCCTTCATAGTGACATCTATCTGGTGTTGTCAAAACTTGGCAATCCACTCTCTTATAAACCCTGGGTGGTTCTCTATCATTTTACAGGTAAAAATAAAGGTAATTCCTAGGCAAGCCTCTCAAATCTCTGACCACCCAAGATATTTTACCTCTTGGGTTTACTCCCCTGAACTCCATGGTAGAAACATGGTTGAAACCACGAGTCACAGCTTTTTGGTAAATCTCTTAGGGGTGTGAGATACCTAAGCCAAAATCCAGGACCAAGAGGATTTGGGTTGCTGAAAAAGAAAGAATGACTGTGAGGCAAAGTGCCTAGAGTGAGATGTACATACATTTTCATTTGTGTGTACCTGTAAATGACACCCAGAGGACAGCTCTTTAACTTGTCCCCACGTTAGGGTTAAGCCTTGTTTACCTCCAGTATAAATCATCACTCTTGTGGTTTTGGCCATTTTGCAGAAATGACATTTTCCCTCTTGTTTAGAGACGGCTCCACTGTAGTACATTTCCTTGATTGCAGAGATTGTGGGAGCTATGATTCTGGTGCCATTAGCCTTCTCATTTTGGGAAAACTTATCCCCTCTGATAAGGAAGAAACTTGAAGATTTCACGTGAATTTTTCTAATGCCCTGTGCTTTCTGTATTTGCATACTCATGCTGTGCCTTCCCCAGCTCTGCCTGGGTAACTCTCCCTACTCTTAAAGGACCAGCTCAAAATGCCTCTGTCCTCAAGAAGCCTTTGTCAACCCTCGCCAGCAAAATTAATCTCTTCCTTGACTCTTCTAGCTCTTGGTTTATGCCTCTTCTAAAGCATGCATCATGGTTTTCCCAGCCCAAGAGCAGCTCATTCCCAGGAAAGGTCTCAACTCTTGCTGCATTGCAGGCAAATTCAAAGTGAGGATAATTACGTTTGACCTTGTATTCCCCATGGAGCCCGACAAAATGCCTTGCACGTAATAGGTTCTCAATAACTATTTGTTGAATTAAATTAGATTACATTTTATAAACGTTTGTAAATGAGAGAGCATTGCCTTACATGGCTTACAAAAAGAATCTGTTGGGATAAAAATAGACAAATAAGAACTTAAGTTGAAGGGTTACATCTTACACAGTGAGGTTGTGTCATTTTGGATTTTTGGAAAACCTCTCAAAATTTATGCTTCCTAAAGATCCTGCAGCTTTAACATTTTGCCCACAGGCTAAAAGGCAATCAGAATGGATATTGATAAAATGGAATATTTTTATCCATGCTAATCAGCCTGGCTCTGGCCAAATTTTTGGCCTTCGGTATGTGCTGCTGAGTAATGTCAGACGCTCACAAGTACACACACTGACATTTACAAGGCATGAGATGGGCTCAGCCAAGTTCAGAAACAAAGCCCCCCCCCTTTTGATTGGTTCACCAGAACTTCCTCAGATACATTTAGTTTTTGCTACTAGAGGAAATGACAGGCTGCTGGTACCAAGTGAATTTCCATTCATTTCTTCACTCCAGGAAATAACATTTGCATACGAGGGTCAGGTACTCTGTGAAGTTTTGGGTTCATGAGGTTACACATCCAACTGTGTGAAGGGGACCTTGGGCTGCTCTGGCATTGGCACTAAGAGAAGCTGCACGTAGAGCTTGAGCTGTTTTAGAACCTCTGATGTGGGATTCGTAGAAATGAAAGTGAACAGGACTGCACTCCAAACACGTCCTGGATGATCTTAGAAAATGCCAGATAAAAATCCAAGAGGCCTACTTTCTTCTTTCAGAAAAAATACTATCCTAAAAAAAAAATAAATAAAAAGAAAGCACTATTTTACTTTCGTGCTTCATAAGAATATCAGACTATATTTAGTAACTTGTGTAATTCCACTGACTTTTTTAGATGGATCCCACCAGGCAGGTTCATAGCTCCCCGACCAGGGATTGAACTGCACCCCTTGCAGTGGAAGCGCCGTGTCTTAACAACTGTACCTCCAGGGAAGTCCTGAGGCTCTGTCTTTAGATGGGGTAGATACACTCAGGATCATGGAAGCACGTGTCTCTAATTGAAACACTTCCTTTTTTTTATAATAGAAGAAAACATGTATCTATATTGCAAGAATAATAATTTTCCAGACTTGCTTCTGGAAGAAGCTTCAAGGTCATGATGATGATGATGATGATGATTTTTATTGACCACTTAGATTACTTCTGTTTTTTTATTATTATAATAATGCTATTAAGAGCATCTTTATATGTAAATCTTAGTCTACATTTCCTATTATTTCCTTTATATAGATTCTCTCTCTCTCTTTTTTTCTGAAGCTTCAAGATTATTACAGGGCATTTCTATGTCCAAGTTATGATTGGAATCCAGTCTCACAACTAAGTTACAAATGTCTTATAAGGACTTTATGACATCAGAGACAAGGCACAGCCTGGGGAGGGGTTAGTTACTGAAAAAGCAGCTGTTTATTTGGTTCCTTTAACTGTCATGAGGATCAGAGGATTCATTCCTGGTTGTTGAGATGACCCAGGTAACCAGACTGATGATGTTACTTTCAGTTATTTCAAATTCTATTTGTTCCAGTTCTGTTAAGAGTGAACTTTTTTGCTTAGCCTATTTACTGGCAAATGGGAGCTGAGAAAATGTAGATTAGAAATTGGTTTCAGGAGTTAAATGCAACAATTTAATTTTAGAGATTAAAAAAGATTGAGCGGGAACCAGTCATTTTCCAAATAAGATATCAGAAACTGTTTTTAGACTTAAAGAATTTTATGTTCTGTTCTATTTATTACTTTCCTATATCCTTTCTGTGAACTAAAGTTTTTTAAACAAAACTTTTGCTCATGGTGGTCATAAACAGAACAGAGGTGTTAAAAATTGGCTTTTTAATTTTTCTGTTTAAATCTTGAGTGTAACATCTCTCCACCCTTAACTGATGGCTGGTTTTAGTCACATGATTTCAAAAAAAAAAAGGAAAAGAAACATATATTTAGTCTACTCCTTCTAGAATAATCTATGGAGTTTTTAATTAGTGCATGGTACCTATAATAATCTTCCTCTTTCAGTCATGCTAAGCTCAACGAAGTCCCTTTTAACAGCAGATATTTTTACAAGCGTCATCCAAAATAAGGGCTCGTTCTTTTCAATAACATTTAAGAATTCGTTGGTCTGCTAGGAAGCCAACAGCCCTTAAAAGTATTAGGTGAAGAATGTCTCAGGATTTCCCTGTGTCAAGATAGTGAATTAATGTATCTTAAGACTCTTTGAAGTCTCCAAACATGGCGAGATTGGAAGAGCTGGCTGAAAAGTGGTGTTACTAAGAACTAAGGGTCGGCTATATTTCAGATGTCAAGAAGTCTTTTGTTTCTTTATAAGAGAAACTGAACCAGGTTCTAGTCTTAGCCCTGATACCAGTGAGCAGTAATGACCTGGAAAGTTACTTAACTTCTCTGAGACTTTGTTTTCTAATCTGTAGAATGGGTTTGGCCTAGTAGACATCAATGGTTATTTCCACAGTTATTAAATTAATCTATTAAATTGTCATATACTGTACTGTGATGTTCTATACAACAGTGGTACACAAAGTGAGAACCTTACAGCTAGAAATGAAAAAATATTAAGGGAACCTAATTTCATACTTACTTAGAAGATTTTTCTTTTTTTCCAAAGCTCATTCTATGATAAGATTTCCACGTGCTTTTCTTTTTCTTAATTTAACCTAATATATGCCTGAATCCCTTCATATATTAATGTATTTCTTCACCGGGTTATAAATACTATAAGTTCATACACTGTCTGTTTCAGAAGTATTTACTTGGCCATTAGTCCTTCTACCTTCAAGGTGAGAGTAGATTACCTACTTCTTCGCAAAGCAATGGTCCATTCAACTGAGTTAGTTAAAATAGCAGTGATAAAATGACTGACTTATTGATTATTGCTATTTCTCAACAAGTTATTTTGGTGTGTAAACATACAGTTTGCTATTTTGTTAGAAATTATGCCAATTTTTGGGAGAAAACATCAATGTTATGAAGCCATAAAAACACCTTTGATGTTCTTGTAAAAGATGCACAATCTCTCTCTGGTTATACTCTTTCTAATTTCTTGGTAGACGGATCAGTTAAATTGGCTGAGAGCTATATCCTCTTAGCCATCCTCTGTTTTAATCATCTTGCTTCTGAAAATACCATCCTCTTGGTACTATGAACAGAGACCCTGTTATAACAGTAAGATTGCCTCTTAGAGGGTCACACTCTGAAGGTCAAGTTCAAGGTTGCCAAGTGCTTAACAATATTGGTATTCACACCTCTTGACTGGAACCTTAAACTTAAAAAAATACTAATTTGTTTAGAGCAGTTTTAGGTTCATGACAAAATTGATAGGAAAAAAAGGGAGAGGTTTCCCATATACCCTCTGCCCCTACACATCCATAGCCTCATCTGTTATCAACATTCTCCACCAGAGTGGTATGTTTGTTATCACTGATGAGTCTATGTTGGGAGGTCATAATTATCCAAAGTCCATAGTTTACCTTAGGGTTCACACTTGGTTTTGTATAGCCAATGGGTTTGGACAAATGTATAATGTCATGTATCCATCTTTATCGTTTTATCTAGAGTATTTTTACTGCCCTAGAAATCATCTGTGATCCACCTATTCATCCCCTCCCAATCTCAAGCTTCCAACACCTGGCAACCACTGATCTTTTTAGTGTCTTCATAGTTTTGCTTTTTCCAGGAAGTCATATCATTGGAAACACATAGTACATAGCCTTTTCCGATTGGCTTCTTTCACTTAATAATATGCATTTAAATTTCCTCCATGCCATTTTATGACTTAATGGCTCATTTCTTTTTAGTGCTGAATAATATCCCATTGTCTGGCTGTACCACAGTTTATTTATCATTCACCTACTGAAGGACATCTTAGTTGCTTTCAAGTTTTGGCAATTATGAATAAAGCTGCTATAAATATTCATGAACATGTGTTTGTGTGGACATATATCTTTACCTCCTTTGTGTAAATACTAAGGAGCATGACTGCTGGATTGTGCAGTAAGAGTATGTATAGTTTTGTGAGAAACTGCTGAATTGTGCAGTAAGAGTATGTTTAGTTTTGTAAGAAACCACAAAACCGTCTTCCATATTTTGCATTCCTACCAGCAATGCATGAGAGTTCCTGTTGCTTCACATCCTTGTCAGCACTTAGAGTTGTCAGTGTTTCAGATTTTGGCCATTCTAGACTTTTAAACTTTATAAAAGGTGACATGCTGTTAGAAATTTTGTGTGAAATTTTGGCTGTATTTCCTTTATTCCAAGAAACAGGTTTGTGCTCTCAAGTTTCTTAAAATGGACTCTGGAGGCAGGCAACTCTGAACTTGAGAAAGTTATTTCAACTTTCTTTGCCTCAGTTTCTTCTTCTGGAAAATGGGACAATAACCTTATAAGTTATTGTGAGAATATGTGTGTGGAACAGTGTTTGGCACATATAAAACACTATATAAGTATCTACTGTTATGATTATAAAGATATTGATCATTACTTTTACTTTGAGAAACAAATCATGTTCTTTTTTCTGATGGTGGCATAGGGTTTCAAGGAGGTAGATAGTTCAATCTCTTGGCCAATGCCTGAATCTCCAACAATAGAAATATTAGAAAGTAGAGCCAACTTGGATAGATGAATACAGCCCACTACTGGGTGCACAAATTAACACTGCAACAGGACTCTAAAGTACCAGGTCTTCAAAAGTCTTAAAAAATTAGATCACCAAATGTATGATGTTTACTGCACAACAAGGTTTATCAAAAATCTAAAACAGTTTGCTCAAATATGGATGATTTGGTGGATTTGGTAACATGAATAATTCACTTGCCTCCAAGTATTTGGAGGAAGCAAACCAGAAAGTGGAAATTCTATGAAAGTTCTAATGAACAGGGCAGGAATATTCCCACCCCACTCTGACAGTCTCCCTCTGACAGTGGAGAGAGGGACCAAGTTTTATTTATTTATTTAAATTGGAGTATAGTTGATTTACAATGTTGTGTTAGTTTCTGGTGTACAGCAAATTGATTCAATTATACATGTATATTCTTTTTCAGATTCTTTTCCATTATAGGTTATTACAAGGTGTTGAATACAGTTTCCTGTGCTATAAAGTAGGACTTTGTTGTTTATCTATTTTACATATAGTAGTGTGTATCTGTTAATCCCAAGCTGCTAATTTACCCCTCCCCCTCCCCTTCCATTTGGTAACCATAAGTTTGTTTTCTATGTCTCTGAGTCTGTTTCTGTTTTGTAAATAAAAGTTCATTGTAGCATTTTTAAAAATTCCACATATAAGTGATATCATATGATATTTGAGGGACCAAGTTTTAAGTGGGGCTTAGATTCATATAATTGATAATTCTGCATGTTTTCTCAGAGGATGGAATATGTCTTTCCATTTCTCTATTTCTAATTCCCTATGTTCAGAGTCTTTTTGATTCCCTGGAATTTTCTTAAGGAAACCCAGATATCCCAGCAATAATTCTGAAACCTCACAGAAACCTCTAAAAATAACTTGAGGAAAAGAATTGAGCCCAAGTGGTCCAATACTTGATGGAAACTGGCGTACAGAACAGTGGCAAAGTCAAGTGAAAAAGAACTAATTAAAAGTGTCTATGTGGGAGGGACCTTCAAGATGGTGGAGGAGTAAGATGTGGAGACCACCTTCCTCCCTACAAATACATCAGAAATACATCTACATGTGGAGCAACTCCTACAGAACACCTACTGAATGCTGGCAGAAGACCTCAGACTTCCCAAAAGGCTAGAAACTCCCCATGTACCTGTGTAGGGCAAAAGAAAAAAAAAAAAAAAAACAGAGACAAAAGAATAGGGATGGAACTTGCCCCTCTGGGAGGGAGCTGTGAAAGAGGAAAAGTTTCCACACACTAGGAAGCCCCTTCACTGGCTGAGATGGGGGGGGTGGGCGGGGGGTGGGGGGAAGCTTTGGAACCACGGAGGAGAGCGCAGCAACAGGGGTGCAGAGGGCAAAACAGAGAGATTCCCTCAGAGAGGATCGGTGCGGACCAGCACTCACCAGCCTGAGTGGCTTGTCTGCTCACCTGCTGGTGCAAGCGGAGGCTGGGAGAGGACTGGGGTTGGCTGCATGAACACAGACTGAAGGGGGCTAGTGCATCACAGCTAGCTGAGAGGGAGTCTGGGAAAAAGTCTGGACATGCCTAAGAAGCAAGAGACCACTGTTTCAGGGTGCACAAGGAGAGGGGATTCAGAGCACTGCCTAAATGAGCTCCAGAGACAGGCGCGAGCCGTGTATATCAGCGTGGACACCAGAGATGGGCATGAAATGCTAAGGCTGCTGCTGCAGCCACCAAGAAGCCTGTGTGCAAGCACAGGGCATTATCCACACCTCCCCTCCCGGGAGCCTATGCAGCCTGCCACTGCCAGGGTCCTGTGATCCAGGGACAACTTCCCTGGGAGAACACACAGTGCACCTCAGGCTGTTGCAACGTCATGCTGGCCTCTGCCACCGCAGGCCCGCCCCGCATTCTGTACCCCTCCCTCCCCCTGGCCTGAGTGAGCCTGAGCCCCCTAATCAGCTGCTACTTTAACCCTGTCCTGTCTGGGCGGGGAAGAGATGTCCTCAGGCGACCTACATGCAGAGGTGGGGCCAAATCCAAAGCTGAACCCCAGGAGCTGTGCGAACAAAGAATAGAAAGGGAAATCTCTCCCAGCAGCCTCAGGAGCAGTGGATTAAATCACCACAGTCAACCTGATGTACCGTGCATCTGTGCAATACCTGAAAAGACAACGAATCATTCCAAAATTGAGGCAGTGGACTTTGGGAGCAACTGTAGACTTGGGGTTTGCTTTCTGCATCTAATTTGTTTCTGGTTTTATGTTTGTTTTAGTTTAGTATTTAGAGCTTATTATCATTAGTAGATTTGTGATTTGTTTATTGATTTGGTTGCTCTCTTCCTTTTTTAAAAAAAAAAATATATATATATATTTCTTTTTACTGTTTTTGTGAGTGTGTATCTGTATGCTTCTTTGTGTGATTTTGTCTGCATAGCTTTGCTTTTACCATGTGTCTTAGGGTTCTGTCTGTCCTTTTTTTTTTTCTTTACTATACTTTTTAGCGCTTGTTATCATGGGTGGATTTGTTTTTTGGTTTGGTTGCTCTCTTCTTTCTTTCTTTCTTTTTTTTTATTACTTTTAAATCTTTTATTTTTAATAATATTTTTTATTTTAATAACTTTATTATATATATATATATATTTTTTTCTTTCTTTCTCTTTTTTTTCTCCCTTTTCTTCTGAGCCATGTAGCTGACAGGGTCTTGGAGCTCTGTCCCAGTGTCAGGCCTGAGTCTCTGATATGGGAGAGCCGAGTTCAGGACATTGGTCCACCAGAGACCTCCTGGCTCCACGTAATATCAAATGGTGAAAGCTCTCCCAGAGATTTCCATCTCAACACCAAGACCAAGCTCCACTCAATGACCAGCAAGCTACAGTGCTGGACACCCTATGCCAAACAACTAGCAAGACAGGAATACCACCCCACCCATTAGCAGAGAGGCTTACTAACATCATAATAAGGTCACAGACACCCCAAAACACACCACTGGACACAGTCCTGCCCACCAGAAAGACAAGATCCAGCCTCATCCACCAAAACACAGGCACCAGTCCCTTCCACCAGGAAGCCTACACAATCCAGTGAACCAACCTTACCTACTGGGGAAAACACCAAAAACAATGGGAACTACGAACCTGCAGCCTGCAAAAAGGAGGCCCCAAACACAGTACGTTAAAAAAATGAGAAGACAGAGAAATACACAGCAGATGAAGGAGCAAGGGAAAAACCCACCAGATGAAACAAATGAAGAGGAAATAGGCAGTCATCCTGCAAAAGAATCCAAAGGAATGATATTAAAGATGATCCAAAATCTTGGAAATAGAATGGAGAAAATACAAGAAACGTTTAAGAGGACCTAGAAGCACTAAAGAGCAAACAAACAATGATGAACAACAAAATAAATGATTTAAAAAATTCTCTAGAAGGAATCAATAGCAGAATAACTGAGGTAGAAGAATGGATAAGTGACCTGGAAGATAAAATAGAGGAAATAACTACCACAGAGCAGAATAAAGAAAAAAGAATGATAAGAATTGAGGACAGTCTCAAAGACCTCTGGGACAACATTAAATGCACCAACATTCGAAATATAGGGGTCCCAGAAGAAGAGAAAAAGAAAGGGACTGAGAAAATATTTGAAGAGATTATAGTTGAAAACTTCCCCAATATGGGAAAGGAAATAGTCAATCAAGTCCAGGAAGCACAGAGAGTCCCATACAGGATAAATCCAAGGAGAAACACGCCAAGACACATATTAATCAAGCTGGCAAAAATTAAATACACAGAAAAAATATTAAAAGCAGCAAGGCAAAAGCAACAAATAATATATAAGGGATTCCCCATAAGGTTAACAGCTGATCTTTCAGCAGAAACTCTGCAAGCCAGAAGGGAGTGGCAGGACATATTTAAAGTGATGAAAGGGAAAAAAACCTACAACCAAGATTACTCTACCCAGTAAGGATCTCTTTCAGATTTGACGGAGAAATCAAAACCTTTACACACAAGCAAAAGCTAAGAGAATTCAGCACCACAAAACCAGCTTTACAACAAATGCTAAAGGAACTTCCCTAGGCAGGAAACACAAGAGAAGTAAAAGACCTACAATAACAAACCCAAAACATTTAAGAAAATGGTAATAGGAACATACATATCAACAACTACCTTAAATGTAAATGGATTAAATGCTCCAATCAAAAAACATAGACTGGCTGAATGGATACAAAAACAAGGCCTGTATATATGCTGTCTATAAGAGACCCATTTCAGACCTAGGAACACACACAGACTGAAAGTGAGGGGATGGAAAAAGTTATTCCATGCAAATGAAAATCAAAAGAAAGATGGAGTAGCAATTCTCGTATCAGACAAAATAGACTTTAAAATAAAGACTATTGCAAGACACAAAGAAGGACACTACATAATGATCAAGGGATCAATCCAAGGAGAAGATATAACAATTATAAAAATTTATGCACCCAACATAGGAGCACCTTAATAAATAAGGCAAATGTTAACAGCCATAAAAGGGGAAACTGACAGTAACACAGTCATAGTAGGGGACTTTAACACCCCACTTTCACCAATGGACAGATCATCCAAAATGAAAATAAATAAGGAAACACAAGCTTTAAATGATACATTAACAAGATGGACTTAATTGATATTTATAGGACATTCCATCCAAAAACAACAGAATACACTTTCTTCTCAAGTGCTCATGGAACATGCTCCAGGATAGATCATACCTTGGGTCACAAATCAAGCCTTGGTAAATTTAAGAAAATTGAAATCGTATCAAGTATCTTTTCTGACCACAATGGTATGAGACTAGATATCAATTACAGGAAAATAAACAGTAAAAAATACAAACACATGGAGGTTAAATGATACACTACTAACTAACCAAAAGATCACTGAAGAAATCAAAAAATACCTAGAAACATATGACAATGAAAATATGATGATCCAAAACCTATGGGATGCAGCAAATGCAGGTCTAAATGGGAAGTTTATAGCAATACAATCCGACCTCAAGAAACAAGAAACACCTCAAATAAACAACCTAACCTTACATCTAAAGCAATTAAAGAAGAGCAAAAAACTCCCAAAGTTAGCAGAAGGAAAGAAATCGTAAAGATCAGACCAGAAATAAATGAAAAAGAAATGAAGGAAACAATAGCAAAGATCAATAAAACTAAAAGCTGGTTCTTTGTGAAGATAAACAAACTTGATAAACCATTAGCGAGACTCATCAAGAAAAAGAGGGAGAGGACTCAATAAAATTAGAAATGAAAAAGGAGAAGTTACAACAGACACTGCAGAAATACAAAGCATCCAAGAGACTACTACAAGCAACTAACTCTATGCCAATAAAATGGACAACCTGGAAGAAATGGACGAATTCTTAGAAAAGCACAACCTTCTGAGACTGAACCAGGAAGAAATAGAAAATATGAACAGACCAATCAAAAGCACTGAAATTGAAAATGTGATTAAAAATCTTCCAACAAACAAAAGCCCAGGACCAGATGGCTTCACAGGTGAATTCTATCAAACATTTAGAGAAGAGCTAACACTTATCCTTCTCAAACTCTTCCAAAATACAGCAGAAGGAGGAACACTTCCACACTCATTCTAAGAGGTCACCATCACCCTGATACTAAAACCAGAGAAAGATGTCCCTAAAGAAGAAAACTATAGGCCAATATCACTGATGAATATAGATGCAGAAATCCTCAGCAAAATGCTAGCAAACAGAATCCAACAACATATTAAAAGGAGCATACACCATTATCAAGTGGGGTTTATCCCAGGAAAGCAAGGATTCTTCAATATATGCAAATCAATCAATGTGATACACCATATTAATAAATTGAAGGAGAAAAACCATATGATCATCTCAATTGATGCAGAAAAAGCTTTCAACAAAATTCAACACCCATTTATGATAAAAACCGTCCAGATAGTAGGCTTAGAGGGAACTTACTTCAACATAATAAAGGCCATATATGACAAACACACAGCAAACTTCGTTATCAATGGTGAAAAACTGAAAAGTTTTCCTCTAAGATCAGGAACAAGACAAGGTTGCCCACTCTCACCACTATTCAACATAGCTTTGGAAGTTTTAGCCACAGCGATCAGAGAAGAAAAAGAAATAAAAGCAATCTAAATCTGAAAAGAAGAAGTAAAACTGTCACTGTTGGTAGATGACATGATTCTATACATCGAGTATCCTAAAGATGCTACCAGAAAACCACTAGAGCTAATCAATGAATCTGTTAAAGTAGCAGGATACAAAATTAATGCACAGAAATCTCTTGCATTCCTATACACTAATGACAAAAATCTGAAAGAGAAATTAAGGAAACACTCCCATTTACCACTGAAACAAAAAGAATAAAATACCTAGGAATAAACCTACCTTTGGAGACAAAAGACTTTTATGCAGAAAACTATAAGACACTGATGAGAGAAATTAAGGATGATACCAACAGATGGAGAGATATACCATGTTCTCGGATGGGAAGAATCAACATTGTGAAAATGACTATACTGCCCAAACCAATCTACAGATTCAATGCAATCCCTATCAAACTAACAATGGCATTTTTTACAGAACTAGAGCAGAAAATTTCACAATTTGTATAGAAACACAAAAGACCCCGAATAGCCAAAGCAATCTTGAGAAAGAAAAATAGGGCTTGAGGAAACAGGCTCCCTGACTTCAGACTATACTACAAAGCTATAGTAATCAAGACAGTGTGGTACTGGCACAAAAACAGAAATATAGATCAGTGGAACACTATAGAAAGCCCAGAGATAAACCCACGTACATATGGTCACCTTATTTTTGATAAATGAGGCAAGAATATACAATGGAGAAAAGACAGCCTCTTCAGTAAATGGTGCTGGAAAAACTGGACATCTACATGTAAGAGAATGAAATTAGAGCACTCCCTAACACCATACACAAAATAAACTCAAAATGGATTAAAGACCTAAATGTAAGGCCAGGCACTATCAAACTCTTAGAGGAAAACATAGGCAGAACACTCTATGACATAAGTCACAGCAAGATCCTTTTAGACCCACCTCCTAGAAAAAAGGAAATAAAACCAAAAATAAACAAATGGGACCTAATGTAACTTAAAAGCTTTTGCACAGCAAAGGAAACCATAAAAAAAGATGGAAAGGCAGCCCTCAGAATGGGAGAAAATATTTGCAAACGAAGCAACTGACAAAGGATTAATCTCCAAGATTTACAAGCAGCTCATGCAGCTCAATAACAAAAACACGAACAACCCAATCCAAAAATGGGCAGAAGACCTAAACAGACATTTCTCCAAAGAAGATATACAGATTGCCAACAAACACATGGAAGGATGCTCAACATCACTAATCATTTGAGAAATGCAAATCAAAATTACAATGAGGTATCACCTCACACGGGTCAGAATGGCCATCATCAAAGAATCTACAAACAATAAATGCCTGAGAGAGTGTGGAGAAAAGGGAACCCTCCTGTACTGTTGGTGGGAATGTAAATTGATACAGCCACTATGGAGAACAGTATGGAGGTTCCTTAAAAAACTAAAGATAGAATTACCTTATGACCCAGCAATCCCACTACTGGGCATATACCCAACGAATACCATAATTCAAAAAGAGTCATGTACCACAATGTTCATTGCAGCTCTATTTACAATAGCCAGGACATGGAAACAACCTAAGTGTCCATTGACAGATGAATGGATAAAGAAGATATGGCATATATATACAATGGAATATTACTCAGCTATAAAAAGAAACGAAATTGAGTTGTTTGTAGTGAGGTGGATGGACCTAGAGACTGTCATACAGAGTGAAGTATGTCAGAAAGAGAAAAACAAATACTGTATGCTAACACATATATATGAAATCCAAAAAAAAAAGGTTCTGAACAACCTTAGGGGTAGGACAGGTTAAAGACGCAGAGGTAGAGAATGGACTTCAGGACACGGGGAGGGGAAAGTGTAAGCTGGGACGAAGTGAGAGAGTGACATGTACATATATACACTACCAAATGTAAAATTGATAGCTAGTCGGAAGCAGCCGCATAGCAGAGGGAGATCAGCTTCGTGCTTTGTGACCACCTAGGAGGGTAGATAGGGAGGGTGGGAGAGAGATAGAAGAGGGAGAAGATATGGGGATATATGTATATATATAACTGATTCACTTTGTTATAAAGCAGAAACTAACACACCATTGTAAAGCAATTATACCAGTAAAGATGTTAAAAAAAAAGGGTCTATCCGTCCACAAGTGGATGATACTTCTGTTGTCTAGAGGTATTTTTCCTCTAACGTTTTCAGAATTACATAACCTAAAAATTCATTTTAAACCAGTAACGTGGTAGCAGTATTGTGACTGCAGAATGTAACTTCATTTATGGACATTTCCTTTGAAGGTTAAGTACAGTTTGTGTGTGTGTGTGTGTGTGTGTGTGTGTGTGTGTGTTTACACAGGATCACCCAAAGTAAGCTCATGTGTATTTTTATCATTACTCATGGACTTGTAAGGTTTTAAACCCATTCTGTACAAACTGCAATACATCCCACATAGACTCAGAGAAGCTGCGCCCAGGGGTCTGGTGAGCAGTTTTACAGGTGAGCACAGTGGGGCTCAGCGTGGTTTAGTAGCTTGACCACAGTCACATGATCAGAAAGACGGAATGGGCTTCCCCACCCGGGTCTTGCAACATAGCACTGGGCTTACTGCCCTTCCTCATAAAATTTTCCTCCCCAGGCCAAAGCAATTCCCTATATCCAAGCATTATTTTCAATTTGTCTCTTCCCCTTCACTTCCATAGTGAAAGCATCAGCTACACCTGTAGACTCCATGGTCACAACATACGTGACAGATCCCTCTAGAAGTGTCCGTCCTCATTACTAGTTGAAGGCATCTTCACATCCTGATGCACTCTTGCAAGTGATTTTTGACCGGGTATCCTGCTTCCTTCTATTCTCTGCTCCTTTAAACCTTTCTCCACAGGCAGACTGAGTATTCTCTGCTCCTTCATACCTATCTCCACAGGCAGCCTGAGTATTCTCTGCTCCTTCACACCTTTCTCCACAGGCAGCCAGGTGATTTTTATAATAGTCTTGAAGCCTTCCAAAAGCTTGTCTTCTCACCTACTATAAAATCCCCATGTGTGGAATATTGCAGACCCTCCATGGGTCAGCCATGCCTGGCTCTCAGACCTCTGTTCTCCACCCTCTCCCTCCCCTTCTTCACTCCTGACAGTGGGGCTTGTTTGTGCTCTTCAAGCAAGTTGAGATGCTTCCCTCCCTCAGGGTTTTTGTACCAGCTCTTACATCTTTCTGGAATGCTCTCTCTAATTCCACAGAATTTCATATAGTTAGATTAAATTTTTAGATTGGCTCTAGCTTAATATTACCTCTTTCCGACCACCCAATATAAAACGACTTCTCAGACACTTTCTATCACATGACTCTACTGTGATTCTCAACATAGCTATCTATTTTATAAGCTGTCCTTATCACACATACATTCCTTTATTTTAAACGTCTATTTGCTGTTGATCTTCTTCATATCAGCATGTATGGTACTGAGCAAGGCTTTGCTTATCTTATTCACCTCTGCTTTCTCAGTGCCTAGCAATATTTGTGAATGAACACAGGGGTGATGTTAGGTCTAATTTTTCCTGTTTCATGCATCATGCTTTCTCGTTATCAGCCAGCTTACTGAAATGACAGGCGTTCACCCCGTGGCGAGGAATGCAGACTCTGAAGGCAGATATACACGGCTCAAATCCAAGCTCGACTAGTCACTAGCAGGGGAACTTTAGACAAGTGAGTTTCTCAGAATCTCAGTGTACTCCTCTGTAAAATAGAGAGAGCTAATAATAGTATCCACCTCATGGAGTTGTTGAGACAAACGTGTAAACATGGCAACAATGATAAAGTACAGAGAACCCTGCCAGCCACATAGTAAACACCTTGTAAGTGTGTCAGCTGTTCTTACTATAGGATGTGTATATATAATCTAGGTCATATAGTTTTGTTATACATAAAAAAGAGGATATTTATATGCTTTTATTACTTATATATATCTACATTATAGATGTAATGTTAGCTATTTTTCTTATTCTATTATTTGATAGAGTAGCAAATAGAAAGTGTTACAAGATTTGTGAAATACCATAAAATAGATGCCAGCCAGCCACTCTTTTCTTAGCTGGCTCTGTTACAAGATTCAGATAGGTTCCTTCTGGTAGCCAGCCTTCCTTCCTTCCTTCCTTCTTTCCTTCCTCCCTCCCTCCTCACCCTCCCTCTGTCTCTCTATTTCAAATAGCTTTTATTTATTTATTGTAAGAACACTCAACCTGAGGTCTACCCTCTTAACATTTATTGAAGTGCACAACACAGCCCTGTTAACTATAGGCACGATGTTGTACAGCAGATGTCTAGAATTTAAAACTCTATGTAACAGTTTTGATGAAGTAAACATCTCCGGTAGAACATGCAGTTACGACAAACTTCCTGAAGGTAGCAGCAGAGGTCTAAGGTTTGGAAAAAGCTCCAGGGCCCTTGCAGACACCCTGTATGATTTGAAGGGGTGAGAAAAGTTATCCCATGGGTCTGCTTTCGTATCTTAAAACTCCCTTTCATTATTATTGCTGGGAAGGGGTGTGTCATGGTATTTCTGGAAGCTTCTCTAATGCAAATGATATCTGGGAGGCGGGAGCTTGCTGTTATTCATCAAAACCTCAGGCAAAATGAGAGCACTGATGCATTAATAGGATGCAAGGAGGTGGAACTGGGGGTGGACGTGCGATAGCGGCGGGTAGCAGGAAGAAAAAGGCTTGGGTTTGGGCGCGTCTCAGAACGCCTTGATCTGCAGGGAGGGGCACAGCCAGGAAAAGCCAGAGCTGAACCCTCTCTAAATCACGGGGCCAGAGCAGTTCCCTCTTGGCCGGGTCTAAGGTTTGAACACCTAGAAAAACGTCATTTATAAAGTTTAAATAACATGTAGATTCCACAATGTTTATGTGTACATATCAGATTCTCTGTATTTATTAGAGATCAGAGGAGTAATAAAATGGATAAAAGGAGACCAGGAACATTGTCAAGGGTTCAGATAGTGACTCTTTGCAATTAAATGTGAAGTACTTAGTATGCACCACTAGAGAGCGGTATTACCCCACAAAATGTTTACACCAAAGGGTTCCATCTTGTAAGCTAAGTGGACCGCCTATCATCACGCGTGTTTCCCGTTTGTAGCAGTGATTGGAATTATGCTTATAAGGAGCAATTATTCTTTATTTGCGCTTTTTTCCATAAATGAAAAATACATCCTTTTTTTGGTTGTTGTTGCTAATAGTGGCTGCTTTAGGTATACTTCAGTTGTTGTCTGGGATTATTAGATGGGGGCCTAAATGTTGTATTGTCTGTGACTCTACGCATTTTACGATTCAAAATTATCAGTGGAAAAAAAAAACAACAACTAAGCAACATGTGAACTGACGTCTAAAACCCTCACGGCCAGAATATATCAACTGCTGCAAAATTGCAAGACAAAATAACATAAAACTGTTCAGTTCATAATTTACTCTTTTTGATTTGCAGTCTATGGCTTTTCCTAATAGCATAAAACAAAATGGTTACAAAATATGGTCCATATGGTTTACACATTTTATGACCATTTGTGTATAAAACAGCCCTCTGTAAGTGCATTTAGTGGTTGAAGAGTTTGCAAAGGTGATTATCAAATAAGATAATGTATGTAAACTATCTAGCCCAAGTCGTACACATAGCAGGGATCATAAAAAATGGAGGCCGCTGCTCCATTTATTAAGAGAAATAATAGATTAGGGAATAGGTACAACAGTCCTTTACTACGGTGGTACAGGAGCAGCCAAACAGTGAAATATCAGGCTGATGCTTTAGTGGAAACCACTATATCAGGGCAGGAAAAGCAACAAAACATTCTATCTTCAAGAGACACTGCAGACCACAGTGGTCAGCAATGAACCGTTAACACCTCTCGAGAATAGCAAATCCATATTTTTCTATTTTGCTCGATTTGGATTAAATCTCCAGAGAAAACTTAAAAGAACACTTCTGGGGGCAGTTTTTGCTGGGATCTGCTGAGTGTCTGGTTTCTTGGACAGCTTCAGAGCAATAGAATATTTGGTAGCCATAGTGACATTGCAGCTTCAAGACACTATTGGACTGTATAGGGCATAACAGGCAAAGATGAGTGGCCTTAATGGCTGGGATCATCCAGTTTTCACCGTCTTCTCTTGTTTTAGACTTCTTCCTCCTCCTAGTAGGTATAGATGGGGCGAATTCCTTAAGTAAGGCCTCTTGTTTGGACCAATTTAGACTCTAGCCATTCTTCAAGCTTTTTCCTCCCTCCCTCCCTCTCTTCCTTCCTTCCTTCCTTCCTTCACCTCCCTCTCTCCCTTCCTTTTCTCTTTCTGGGCATCCTAATGCCTTGTTTCTTATTGTATTCTCTTCATTTTAGATCCAAACATTAGAAGCAAATACTTTATTTCGCCTATTTCCTGTTATGGAATGAATTGTATCCCCTCTTTCCATATATAGGTTGAAGTCCTCACCCCCAGTAGCTCAGAATGTAACTGTATTTGGAGACAGGTCTTTAAAGAGGTATTTAAGGTTCAATGAGGTGGCCCTAATCTAATGACTGATGTCCTTATAAAAAGACATTAGGACACAGACACACAGAGGGGAGACCCTGTGAAGACACGGAGAAGACGGCCATCTCTAAGCCAAGGAGAGAGGCCTCAGAAAAAAACCAAACCCGCTGACATCTTGATCTTGGACTTCCAGCCTCCAGAACTGTGGGACAATAATTTTCTGTGGTTTAAGTGGCCCAGTCTGTGGTACTTTGTTACAGCCGCCCTAGCAAATGAATACATCCCCTTAGAATATACATAAATAATGGAACACTTCAGGAATTTGTGCCTCATCCCTGCTCAGGAGCCGTGCTGATCTTCTCCATATCAGTCTAATTTTAGTATGTGTCCTCCTGAAGATAGTACTCCCTGTAGATTCCTTAACTCCCAAATTTACCAAATTTTTTTTTTTTTAAAAACTGGGCTTCGCTGGAGTTAGGGTCTCACCCCTGCTGTGGCCACATCCCACCCGTGGCTGCCCCCTTAGCAGTTGCATGCGTGTGAGCCGACACCGAATCACAGTATTTCTGAGCAGTTTCAGGGCCCCTCTACTAGGTACAGCACGTTGATTCACTTTCAAATTGAACATCACCACATGTACAAAAGCATCAAGAAAGAGAACAAACTTAAAAATGGTGCGTGTGGGTGGGAAGGAATCGGGACCGTGACTAAAGGGAAAATATTGGTCAAAAACTTTCTCTTACTGTTGTGCTGGCAAACTGTTTCTCCCTCAATAGAATGACCACATGTCTATAGAGCTCATTAAAATTCTCCTGTTTGGGTGAAAATACTGAAATAAAATACTGCAGATGGCAGCATGACATTACACATGATGATTTTGGAGCAAAGCCACTCCATCATTGTCCCACTTTCTTTTTTTTCCTAGTGGGTAAGTTACTGGAACCTTTTAAAAAATGATTATTTATGGTGAAAACTTGGATAGGCAATTATGCCTGTTTTTCAAGTTCACTTCCACGGCCTGTACGACAAAGTACCAATCAGCAACATCCCCTTGAAAAGCCTCTAGGCAAATACATTGTTATTCTAGCTACCCACCAGGAGAATCCCAAGTTTAGATTTCAACCTATTTTGAAATTCAATTTCAGAGATGTACCCAACCTTCTTTGAAGTTCCTAAAGATAAGTTTACCAAACGTTAACAAAGAAATAATTGTTCTCAGAACTTATGGCAACAAAGTGATGAGACTGAGAGCTGCCTTTTAGACTGATGCACACATGCTGCTCTGTAAGGGACATACAGACACAGTTCAATTTTCCCCCCATTCATTTTTAACCAGAAAAAATAATTGCTTTGGGAACTCCAATAATGACTGTTTTCAGCAAAATCTCTAAACACCAGGTCAGCAAATTTTTTCTCTTCAGGTTCAGGCAGTAAATATTTTCAGATTTTGGGCCACATGACCTCTATCATAACTCTGCATTATACCCGAAAGCAGCCATGGACAATATGTACACCAATTGGTGTGGCCGTGTTCTAATAAAACTTTATTTATAAAAGCAGGTGGACAGATTTGGCTGTACATAGTTTGCCAACGTCTGGTCTAAACCTGGGCTTGCTAACTCTCTGTGGAAGACTCCCAGTGTTAAGTTTGAACACTTCTAAGGACATTTTGCCCTCCCTCATCTTTTTTTTTTGGTTTCCCACACTTACATGCTGCTACAATTCATATATATTTCAAGCATGACCTTGTGTTATTTTTTTTGAGCTAAAATGTTGAGCTTGAGACACGTTTAATCATAGTGTTGGCTTGGGCTTATTTCAATTTTTCTTATTTCTTCCCATGGGGCCCATCTGGCTTGGGTTCAACCTTAGGAATAAGGGTTTGGATTTGTGTCTGCGCTTGTTTCGAAACTGGCCCAGTAAGTATGAAGGTAATGGAACAAATGCTCTTCAGGTAACTTGGAGGTAAAGCATGTGTGTAGTAAGCAAACAACCAGCTTAGGGAATTATTTACATTGATAATTATATTAGAGGTCACATAAACATGCATTTATGAACAGTGCCCTATATGTAATAAAATGCATTAAGCAATTTTCAATAAGGTGATGTGTTTACTAATATGTTTATCAACAGTCAGGTTCCATAAGAGGCTAAATCCAAATACAGTTCACTCAAGGCCAATGTCTAATCTCTGGTTGAAGATGGTCCAGGTGTTGATAATGATGATGAGTTTGTGGAAATCAGCAAACATGATCTCAAGTCTACCTTAAGGCAGACCTGAGCCCTGGTTGGCCCCAGCCTGTCTTCCCTCTTGAAGGGATTCCCTTGAAGGGAATTGAGCTGCTAGGCTGTTTCCCACCTGCCCAGACTGGAGCAGACCCCAGAAGAGTAAAGCAAATCATTTCCAGCAACTTCTGTGGAAGGTATATATGGAAGGATGCTTTTGATAGCTTCTGGCCTCACTTTTTTTTTTTTTTTTTTTTTTAAATTTATTTTATTTATGGCTGTGTTGGGTCTTCGTTTCTGTGCGAGGGCTTTCTCTAGTTGTGGCAAGCGGGGGCCACTCTTCATCGCGGTGCGCGGGCCTCTTGCTATCGCGGCCTCTCCTGTTGCGGAGCACAGGCTCCAGACGCGCAGGCTCAGTAGTTGTGGCACACGGGCTTAGTTGCTCCGTGGCATGTGGGATCTTCCCAGACCAGGGCTCGAACCCGTGTCCCCTGCATTGGCAGGCAGATTCTCAACCACTGCGCCACCAGGGAAGCCCTGGCCTCACTTTAATTCTAAGGTTATAAGAACGTTATAGAAGTGATGACCTTGAGCATGAAACTGAAGCTAGTTAAGGATATCTCTTCTGTCACATAAAATCCACACATACTACACTTGATATACATTGTATGGATTAATTTATGAATAAACGCCATCATACATATGTGGACTATCATACCCATGGACTGAAAAGTGGGCAGAAATCTGTGGTTGGCCTTCAAACCTTGACCTGGAGTCATTTGAATTCCTGCTTTGTGTCAGCTCTCATAGGAAAGTAGAGACATTCCAGAGGCTTACCTGTACAATAAAGGACTTTGTCTGTTTTTATCTTTCTTGCCAGTTTGGAAATCTTATTGCGTGGGCTGAGCTGCAGAAATAGACAAAACTACATAGAGAAACCTGCTTCATGGAACAGCCTTGGAAAGTGTGGTTACTAAGATATAGATAGGCTTTATGTAAGGGGAATTTCCATTATAAATATACTCAAAGGACCAGAGAAATGAATTCACATGAAAAACATACATTGGGTGCTTGGAAAGTGTACTTTCTACAGATAGGTTGTGTAAAATCATATCAAGGGAATTCTCCAGGGGAAGACTCAAGAATTTGTTCAAGGCGTTGGTATCAAAAATTCTGCTAACTTGTTTTAATTATTGGCTGAAACTTGATGGAAAGAGGAAAAAAATCCTCCAAATGATACAAAGTGGACCTTTTTTCCTCATGCTCCACAGAAGTTTTTTGGAAACATTTTCCATTTCCACCCTTATTTGGCAAGCTTTGAATATGTATATTCAGTGCATACGTAAATGTCTTTCCTAGATTCTGGAACTGTGCTGTCCAATAATGGTAGCCACTAGCCAGGTTACTCTTAAGCACTTAAAATGTGGCCACTGCAACTAAGGAACTGAATTGTTAATTCTATTGAATTCTAGTTACTTTTATGGAATTTCACATGTGGCTGTTGGCCACCTTATTGGGACATCACAGGTATAGAACATTTCCATCATTGCAGAAAGTTCTATTGAGACCGTGCCCAGTTCTAGAGTGTGACAGGTCAATGTTTTGCTCATAGAGTTGTTTTTAATATTGAAGACTTTGTTTTCTACCAACTGACAAAGTTTAAAAAAGAGTGCTGTGGAAAAGACAGCTTAACTCCCATTTTATCCAAACCTTCTTAACGTTTGCTTAAACTACTTTCCCCCCCACTATTCTGAGTAATTCTGTTTGTTCTTGTCTGTAGCATTTTATATTTAGTTCTTTCTAATGTAGTTAAATACAAATATACAAATATCAGGAAACACTTCTTTAATTAGTTGTGCTTGAAATGTCCTCACGAATCCTTCCTGCAATAACTGAGTGACCCATTCCATATTCCCAGTGGGAAAAACAAAAAAGAGAAAGACCTGTTTTCTTCATTCATGCCAAACAGGAAAATGCTGTGGTTTGGCAATAGAAAATTAAGAGAGAGGAAGCTTTTTAGGTCTTCAAAATGGAGTAACAAAACATGCCTGTCAACTTATTTTGCTCTTCTTCCTAATTTCTCAAGAGAGTATCTGTGAATTCCGAATTTAGCTTTTTTTGGGTTCTCACTTTAAGACACATTAGCTTCAGGAAAAAAAGACCTTTACTTATTTTTTAATCATGGTTTACAACCTAGTGTGGGTATATTTCAGGATGTAGCTGGTGTTCTCAAAAAGGTCGTATACCATCAAAATGGTCATTTTCTGATGATGCTATCAAGAAAAACTAATTGAAAGCAAGATGCGTTAAAATTACTAGAGCCCAAGATCCTTGAGGGCACCAGTCCTGTCTGTTTTGTCCCCATGGTAAACCCAGGTGCCCCCAAGTGCTTGTGCTATATGGGGCTTCTATGCCATTTATTTTTTTAATAATTTTTTTTACATCTTTTTTGAATTATAATTGCTTTACAATGTTGTATTAGTTTCTGCTGTACAACAAAGTGAATCAGCTATATGTATACCTATACCCCCTCCCTCTTGAGCCATTTAAATGTGAGAGTCAGTTTGTATATTATTACGGGATAAGAAATGCTATTACTGCAGAATGTTGGGGATCAGGGTCATCTCGGAATGATTTTCTTAGGTCCTAGGCCCTCCTGTTTTGGGGATCAGGCAGCAACTTGGGATAAGTAGCCCCAAAGGTAAGGGCCCAGGCTCCTGGCCTCTCCATGTAACTGTTTCCTGTGTCACAGAAAGGTGTCTCAAACGCAGACCCAAGTGTCAGAGATGGACAGATTTAACTGTCCCAACTGGCATTTACACTTTAAAGAGATACTCAACTTACTGTCTATTTTTTTCCTACCAGATTTACTGAGCTGTTATTAACATATAGCACTGTATCAGTTTCAGATGTACAGCGTAATGATTTGACTTACATACATCATAAAGTGATGACCACAGGCAGTTTAGTGAACATCTATCATCTCATACAGATACAAAATTTAAGAAATAGAGCAATTTTTTTCCTTGTGGTGAAAACTCTTAGGATTTACTCTCTTAAGAACTTTCATATATGACATGGAAACGTACTCATCTTTCCTTTTTTTTTTTCATAGTTTCAACTTTTATTTTATTTTATTTTTAACATCTTCATTGGAGTATAATTGCTTTACAATGGTGTGTTAGTTTCTGCTGTACAACAAAGTGAATCAGCTATACGCATACATATATCCCCATATCCCCTCCCTCTGCGTCTCCCTCCCACCCTGCTTATCCCACCCCTCTAGGTGGACACAAGGTGATCATCTTTCTGACATGTGAAATAGGAAGACAGTGAGAGGGGAGTCCTCCCTAGGCCCATATCAACGAACAGTTTCCCATTCCTTTACTATCTTGTCTCATCCTTACATTGTCAGAAAAATACATCAGCAACATTGCATCCTACTAAAAGTTTGCTAACACCTTTTCCACATAATAGCTATCAACATACTTAATAGACTTCAGCTGTCTTTTTGGGCGATCTGGCAATAAACCTAACTAAAAAAAAAAAAGTCAGATTTTTAAAAAGAAATTCTGCTTTATTGCTTAAATGTCGAAATAATACAGACCACCAGCTAAGCGAATAGTTTTTTGAGAACGAAAGTTGAACACACACATAAAGGGAAGGTGACAAAATGGATTAATGTGTAAAAAGGGGCCCAGATCTGCTGGCAAATCATTGCTATTCTGAGCTCTCCACCCTCAACAATGATCTGAAGAAGCTAAAAAACAATCTGTGAACCCTCTAATAATGCTATCTCCAAATAAATAAAAACACAGTGCAATTCCCTTTTCCATGTCTCTCTCCAGCCTGCTCTTGACTGCATTTCTCCCTGAAAATGACTCTTTACTTTGAGCATCCCTCTTAGTCTTCTTGGATGCTGGGTGTACATTACTGGCTAGAGTCCAATCAGCAATGGAAACTTCTGAGCATTTTGGCAGACCTGGCTTGAGAAATTATGCATAGCTTGGTAAATTCAGCCATTGAGCTGAGTTGTGAGAGCCGTAAAGTGATGTACATAGAGAAAGACACAATTCTCAACAGCTGTTGAAAGTCCTTAAAACAAATATCTGTGCCCTATGAGCTTTTATTCTAAAGTTGGTGCACATTTCCAAGGTGGCCCAGGAATCACACAGCAACCCATCTTTTTTTTTCTTGACATTCTCCGAACCAATTAAGCTCTGAAAAACCATTTAAACACAAGTAGGCCAGGATTTCAACACTTCCAAAAATTAAAAAAATAAAAAAGAGGCTGATATTTGAAATCTTGTTTTCCCTGGCCCTGCCCCCAAAGCCTCAAAAACATTTAGTAATAAATAGAGGACTGAGGACAGAAAATCTTTTTTCCCTCCTAAAAAACTTTTTGTATTAGCTTTGTATTAGTTGGGACTCTTGTCTCTTTCTACTTCTGAGTTTATGGGTAGCCTGTTCAAACCATCCTTAACTCCTCAGTTTTGCACATGGAAGGGAGATGAGGATTCTGCGGACTTATTATACAGATAAGATTTAAAACTCCGTGAATCTTGAAATATCAGTAAGGGAAGGGAAATCTATCTGCCAGTTTTGACTTTCTCATCTGGACTGGTTGTGGCTTTTATTTCCTTTGCACCTGCCTCTCTCATTCTTTTCTTTGGGAGCAAATGCAGTCAACAGGATTTCTAGAAAGGATATTAGCGTACTTAGGTTTCTGGTTTGGGAACAACAAGTTCCCCCTCTTGGTGGCCCTTGAAGTGAGGTGTGAAAGCATCCTGGTGTTTTATTGATGAGAGATCAGGAGGCAAAGATAGATTAGGCTTTGTGGAATGGAGTAGCCAGAAAATAAAGGCGGCTGATCTACTTCTAGGGGCAGTGTGGGTCTGACATTTACTGCCTGCCCATCCATATTCTCATGCTTGGAATTAGAAATAGGCTTGCTCTATAGGCCACCTCGTTGCAGCAGGAGCAACTGAGGTGTTGCTGCTGGACTCTGTAAGCAAGACTCATGCATGCTGTCTGGGACAGATTGCAAGAGATGGTCTCAACCCTTCACCCCTCCTTGTGTCTATGCCTCCTTGCAATATGACTTTGCAGTTCTTTCCATCAAAAGGTAGCATCTATTTCCCCACTGTCTGCATTTGGGCTGACCTGCTTTGGTCTTTAGAATCTGGTAGATGTGCTGAGGAGCCAGTGGAGCCTAGGCCTCTACCATGGGCAGAATTCCAATGTGACCTGCAGCGACCCTCGCCCTTGTGTAATCTTCTTGCCTTGACTGCTTTCAGCTCCTGTGAAAATGATGCGCCATCGCTCTTGTGATTGATTATAAGAGGGATTTTGCAGATATAATTAACTTCCTAAATCAGTTATCCTGAAGAGGGAGATTATCCAGGTGGTCTTTTTTTTTTTTAAATGATTTTTATTTATTTATTTATTTATTTATTTAATTAATTTTTGGCTGTATTGGGTTTTCCTTTCTGTTCAAGGGCTTTCTCTAGTTCCAGCAAGTGGGGGCCACTCTTCATCACGGTGCGCGGGCCTCTCACTATCGCGGCCTCTCTTGTTGCGGAGCACAGGCTCCAGATGCGCAGGCTCAGTAATTGTGGCTCACGGGCCTAGTTGCTCCGCGGCATGTGGGATCTTCCCAGACCAGGGCTCGAACCCGTGTTCCCTGCATTGGCAGGCAGATTCTCAACCACTGCGCCACCAGGGAAGCCCTATCCAGGTGGTCTTGATCTGATCAAGTAGCCCTTGAAATCTGGGTCTAGAGATCAGAGACAGAGGAAGTCAGAGATCTGAGGCATGAGGAGGATTTGAAGTGCCCTTGCTGGCTGGAGTGAGCCTTGTGGTAAGGAGTGTGGGTAGCCTCTACTTGCTGAGAGTGAACTCTGGCTGATGGCTAGCAAGGACGCAGAGACCCCAGACCTACAACTGCAAGGAACTGAGTTTTGCCGACCCCAACAAGGAGATTGGAAGCAGACATTTTCACCCCCTACCCCACCCCCAGAGTTTCCAGACAAGAACTCAGCCTGGTTAGTTTTCAACCTTGTGATGCCCAGAGCAAACAGTCATGTTGTGCTGAACTTCTGATTTACAGAACCATGAGCTAATAAACAATTGTGTTAAGGTGCTAAGTTCATGGTAATTGTTACATAGCAATAGAAAGATAAGACAGTCTCAAAAGACCTGTGCACTTCTAGTCTCTCCTGGAAACTTGCCAAGGTCATGAGACCATGCCTGGACTAGCCTACCGGAGACTGAGAGGGCCCCTGGAGCAGAGCTCAAGAGCCTCTGCTGACAGCTGGCCAATTTCTAGAAGCAGAGCCATGTAACAAACCCATATTTGACCCCAGGTGTCTGAGGTGGCTCAGCCCATTGTAAAAACATTCAGCTTATGCTAGTCTAGGTCGCTGTCCTGCAGACTCATGTGTGCTGTGGTCTGAACATCTGTGTCCCCACCCAGATTCACATGTTAAGTCCTAACACCCAGTGTGATGGCATTAGGAGGTGGGGTCTTTGGGAGGTGATTAGGGCATGAGGGAGGAGCCCTCAAGAATGGATTAGTGCTCTTATAAAAGGGGATCCAGAGAGATCCCTTGGTCCTTCTGTCATATGATGCAATTTATGAACCAGGAAGCAGGTCCTTACCAGATACCAAATCTGCCACCACTGTGGTCTTGGGCTTCCCAGCATCTCAAACTATGAGAAATAAGTTTTTGCTGTTTCTAAGCCACCCAGTCTGTGGAATTTTGTTAGAGCAGCCTGAATGGACTAAGACGATGAACTATATAAAGGATTGTTGTTTGGGCCATTCTGTTTCGGGATGGTGTGTTACACAGCAGTGTCTAATTGATACATTGGCTACCTTCATGAGCAGGCACTATACTTTTGATGTCTGCACTTAAAGCTAACATGTATATTATTACATTAGAAAGGATGGAAGCTGCTGTGCTGAAGATATGCAGCTTTTCTCTGCCTGGTGATGAGACCTCATTTCAATGAGCCATTCAGGTGGCATTCTACCTTAGAGCAGATGAAAACGGAGGTATGGTTTGATCAGGATTACTGCACAGGCTATGCCAAAATTCCTCATTGTCTCTCTAATTCATGGTAGATACATGATCAATTTATAAACATTCGTTGTGATCAGGAGCTCAGGGTACATTATTTTAACAACTCAACTTTTTGCAACTGTAAATACGTTTGCAAATTGTAAATATGTGAGAAAAAAGCAAATTGTCTTGCTGAATTTCTGATTATTGTCAGAAACAGACAGGCTACTGCAAAAATGTAAAGCTGTAAAAGAAATGTAAAAGATGAAGATGAAAAGATTTCAATGGTGCACTAATATTGGAGTTTAAAGTTGTATAGACATTTAAAAATAAATGCAGTGTCTCTGTGTGTGAGTCAGAATTGTCCTCAATAAACTCAAGCACACTGTTTTGCAAACTTGGGAGTCTTCTTCAAAAGGACACAAGCCTATTCTGTGTTCCCTAGATGAACAGGTAGGTCTGTGAAACAAAGATATGGGTTGCTCAATTTCATTTTGAGCTCCTGATATGGCTATCTTGGTTTCAGGAATTGCCATTTCTGTAGTATTTCAGTACTAGGAAGACTGCTACAGCATCTAATGCTACTATCTCCATCAAGGAGATATGATCATGGCTCACCCCAACCCCCAAATTAACCAAGAAATGAGAGAACAGACATCTGTGGATGGAGGTTGCTGTAAGAATAGTGTGAAGGAGGAAATAGATCAGCAATAGGGCTGCCATTGCTGAGGGATTGGGTGGGGAGAGTGCTGTGACAGGGGAAGAATAAACAGTGGCTTAGGAGCAACAACAAGCAGGTTATTAAAAGGTTGGACAGGAAAAAATGTCTGTGTGTGAGAAAACTGGGGGTGGGGAAGTGGGTAGGGAACTTAATTCAAAACATTAGTGACTCATAGAGAAAGGAGAACAAAATGTAAGGTGATGATAGAGGATATGTGTTCAAGTTCAAGTTCAGTTTCAACGGCAGAGAAGCTGTGATTGCATCACTGATTTCACTCGTTCAGGGACTTGCAGGGGTGCCCCAGGGAAGGCTATCTACTGGATGTTTCATGTGCTTGACAGGATATTCAAATGGAGGCTGTTGTGGGGGCTTAGATGAGAAACAGAGTCAATGTTACCTAAGAGGAATTCTGCTACATCCAGGTAAATGAAGACTGTGGAATTTGTATAAACACTGTTGCTGCCCATTTGTACCATTTGTGTCAGTCAAGGGGGAGGAAATGAGCAGGGGGGCAAATCAACCCCTAGGAAAGCCTCCATCTTGCATAGACCCTATTCTAGAAGAATCTGGGTATTTCCAAGAAGCAACATTTGTTCTTGAGGGAGAGATAGGTTTCTGGGGGATGCCTGGAAGAGGGGGATAATGCCTAGGACTTAGCTAAAGTCTAGGTTTTGCTTGTGCAGATGGAATCTTCCTCCCTGGAGTGTGGAGAATCTCAGAGGCTTTGGGTGTATAGGAAGGTTGTTGACGGTCATCCATTCCACTGGTCTCTCTAGGAAACATTATTCACACAAACTCCTTTATCTTGGCCTGTGGACCCCTGTCTAGTCCCTTTCTGCACCCCAAACCTCATGCCTACAGCCTTCTTTAGTTCTGGGCAAGGGAAGAGCAGCTTATTGAACTGGGTCTCAGAGAAATGCACAGGTATGTCCATGACTCAGAGTCTTCTGCCTCTTGAATCCCCTTCACACGTAGAGCCCCTCCTCGGAGACCCCAGGTGACCTGAGATATCCCTTTACAATAGCAGTCATTGCATTGTTTTTGGTAATACACTTGTTTTCCCCCCACACTGGACTGTGTTCCTGGCACACGAGTTCTCTGTTTTATTTATCGCCTATCCTCATCACACATCACAGTGCCTGGCACACAATGAGCACTCAAATATCCATTGAAAAAATGAGACTAAATATGGAATTACACATATGACCATAATTTGGTTAAAATTTTTCTTTTTGTCCATTTCCTTAGGATATGAAATCTTGAAGACACAAAGGTCTACATGGATTATATTTCTGTGCAGCATGTAAGGCTAGAAATAGCTGTTGTACAGACCTGGTACTTCAAAGGTGACAGGAAGTGAAGTGTCGCCATCTTTGATCTATAGCCTATATCGAAGAACAAAAGGGCAGGGGAGACTGGGTAGCTGATGAAAGCAATGATCTTGTTTCAAGTTCAAAGCAGAGCTTTTGCGAGCGGTTATGTTATCAGGAGTGACACATCCCACCCATGTACTCTGGACAAACCTTTGGATGTCATCACCTTTGTCTGGGTTGCTAGCTACTGGTGAGTCTCAGGCTGGAAGCACCAGCTGCATGGTCCTGAGGTGTTCTGCAGCCTTCCCTGGCAGGAGCTGTTGACACCAGTGACTGCTTGCTTCTAAGTCAGGTGTGTATTTTATTTTCTGGCAGAGCTATTGTTTCATGACTGTCATAAAACTTCAGATTTAGGGGACATTTCAGGACATGGAAAGAACAATCAAGTTTCATTCCTGAAATATTTTCACTGGCAAGTATATCTTCATCAAATAGTTGGTTCCAAGCAGATCCTGAATATGGGGAGGTATAATTATAGTACGGAGTAAGGCACTTTTTCAGGGATTGGGTATTTATAGATTCTGGCTCCATCATGTCCTATCTACATGACCTTGGGTTACTCAGTCTCTCTAAGATTCAGTTTCTTTATATGTAAAATGGACATCATATATAAACAGGGCATTGTGAGTGTTGGGAGCTGCTTATTCCTTACTCCTGATGTTTCTTGCCATTTGGAATGACCTCCACCTTCCCCTTCCTCCCCTCTCCATGATTAGCCCAAGGCTTATAGCCTCTTTCCACTACTCCTTACTCATTCAGAATTTATTGACCCAATGGGTAGGTGTGAAAGAGCATGTGTAGTATACCCCTTCCTCTATCATTTCTCCTGGGGGCAAGCTGCTTATAGGGAGTGGATGTTTTTTCTGCTGGGATGGTGGAGAGAGCCCTACTGCCCACTCCCAGTGCCGTCTGATGTGTCTGTCAGTGTGGGCTGCTTCTGAGAAGGTTCCCTACGATCTCTGTCTCATGGTACTCATGCCCTTTTTAAATCTCTCCCCCTTGAGTGTGTGCTGAACCCAGTGACGTGCTTCTAACAAACAAAATATGGCAAAAATGATGGGATATCACTTCTGAGGTGAGGTTACAAAAAGACTGTGACTTCTGTCTTGCTGGCCCTCTCTTTCTTTCTCTGGTGGAGCCCTTGCTCTGGAGGGAAGCAAGCTTCTATGTTATAAGTAGCCCTGTGGAGAGGATCATAGAGCAAGGGACTAATGTCTCTGGCCAGCAGCCAATAAGGAACTGAGGCCCTCAGTCGAACGGCCTGTGAGGAACTAACTCCTGCCAGAAGCCAGGGAGCCTGGAAGCCAATCTTTTCCCAGGTGAGCCTTTAGATGACCACAGCCCTGGCCAACACCTTGATTGTAGCCTTGTGAGAGACACTGAGTCTGACGACCCAGCTGTGCTGCACCCAGATTCCTGATCCACACAAACTGTGAGATAATAAACGTTTGATGTTTAAAGCTGCTAAGTTTTGGGGTTATTTGTTACACAGCAATCAGTAACTAATACAGCTGGGCAGGTCTGTCTAATTCTTGTGTTCAGTTTTAGGAAGCCCTTTGTCCCTCAGATTTAAGTGTGTTCTCCAGCTTAGCCTATATTGGTCATAAACATGATAGTTTGCTCCCCATCTGCATTTTTCTTTTTGCCTTATTTCCTATGTGTTTATTAATTAGAAACCTGGACAAAGGAGAGGTGGGTTATTTATTACCTGCCACACCCTCCTGTAAAAACCTCAACATGAAGGCTCTCCAGAGATGTAACTTGTCTTCAAGAACTGCTGTTGGGTTTGCTGCAAGTGAAGTAGGAGGGATCCAGCTTTGCCTGAGACAGCATATTCCCAATGCTATCAATAAAAATGCATGCACTCTTTCTAGGAATTGCTCCTGGACTTGACAGAGGCTTATGTACTTTGAAGTCCCTTCATTTCCAAACCCAATTCACAAACTTTGCATGGCCTCTGTCTTGACCTTGTCATTTGCTCCCATCAAAAACATCCCCACTTGAAGCCTAAATCTTAGGAGTAGAAATCTCAAGTTCATGGGAAGCCCGTGTAGGCGGGATGTGGAGGCTTAAGCAGCTGCTTAACTTTGAGGTCACTTAAGGAGAAGGACTGGCTTTTCCCCACCTGATCATTGTGGCCCATGTTACTTTGGGGAGAAGCAGAGGGAGAAACTGAAATTATCATCGAATAAAGAGTTTCCAGAAAGTGTTAACAATGACACAAACATTTGGCATTTGGCTCCCTTGGCTTTTTCTCACTTGTTCTTTTTCAGTTCAGTGAATTTAAATGAGTGCACACTTAATTCCAAGGCTTTGGCCACTCCTGGACATTTTTTAAACATGGTCTAGGACTGGACACTGTGTGAATAGCCTCTCCCTAAGAGTCCCAGCTCTCTGGAAGGCAGGGAGTGGGCACCTTTTGGCCCCCTCTGGAGGAGCAGGGAGAGATATACGTGACCTGGCAGCTTGAGAAGGTTAAAATGTGCTGTTTCAATTTCTTCCCTTGTGTCCTATTTCAGATTCTACTATTTTTTTTAAAAGTATTTAAAAACAGAAAAACAGCATTTGGATTTTATAAAATACAACAGATCAATTCCTACTTGTGGTTTCTCCCTGGAGCCTGGCATGAAGAGCAGTCTTAACAGATATTTTTCAAAAATCATTAGGCTCTCTAGAATTCATGCCCATGACATTTGGATTGGATCCATTTTTTAAATCTAATGCTTTTCTACCCCCAGTGGTCTCTGGCCTTTCATCCTGCTCTTTACATCATGAATTTAGGAAAAAACAAGTATTTTCCCACTGAAAATATATGAGTTCTTTCATGTTCATTGATTTCTGGGCAAACAGGACCGCTTGAGTAGGAAAGAGAAGCATAGCTGATAAATTCTCTGCCCTTTAGGAAGGCTCCGTGATTTTTAATAACCCCCAATCTCTGCTCCTCACCTCTCTCAATTTCCTTTGTGCCTACTCATGATAAACTTACTTTCATATCTGCATTAGATTACCTAGGGTTATCAAAAGTCATAAGTGATAATTATTTAAGAAGGATTTTATTTTATTTTATTTATTTAAAAAATTAAAAAATTTAATACAATTTTTAAAGGTTACTTTCCATTTAGTTATTACAAAATACTGCTATATTCTCCATGTTGTACAATACATCCTTAAGCCTATCTTACACCCAATAGTTTGTACCTCTTACTTCTCCACACTTATATTGCTCACCCACCCCCCACCCCCAACTGGTAACCACTAGTTTGTTCTCTATATATGTGATTCTTTTTTGGTTATATTCACTAGTTTGTTGTATTTTTTAGATTCTACGTATAAGTGATATCATACAGTATTTGTCTTTGTCTGATTTATTTCACTTCACATAATGCCCTCCAAGTCCATCCATGTGACTGCAAATGGGAAAATTTCATTCTTTTTTTATGGTTGAGTAGTATTCCATTTTATCTATCATCTGTCTATCTATCTATCATCTATCTATCTATCTATCTATCTATCTATCTATCTATCATCTATCTATCTATTTATCTATCTATCTACCACAGCTTCTTTATCCATTAATATGTTGATGGGCACTTAGGTTGCTTCCATACCTTGGCAGTTGTAAATAACCTGCTGTGAACATTGGGGTGTGTGTATCTTTTTGAGTTAGTGTTTTTGTTTTTTTCAGATATATACCCAGGAGTGGAATTGCTGGGTCATACGGTAGTTCTTTTTTTTTTTTAATTTTTTTTTGAGAAACCTCCATACTCTTTTCCACAGTCGCTGCACCAATTTACATTCTCATCAACAGTGTACATGGGTTCCCCAAAAGGATTTTATTTTAGAAGTCATTATATGATTTTAATGTACAGTTAATATGCAATACACCTACATAGTTAATTTGTAAAATACCTGTCATTTCACTAGGAGACTGTATTCGTTTCCTATTGCTACTGGAGCAAATTACCACAAACTTAGTGTTTAAAACAATATACATTTAAAAAAAAATTAATTCATTTTTGGCTGCATTGGGTCTTCGTTGCTGTGCACGGGCTTTCTCTAGTTGCGGAGAGCGGGGGCTACTCTTTATTGCGGTGCGCGGGCTTCTCATTGTGGTGGCTTCTCTTGTTGCAGAGCACGGGCTCTAGAGTGCAGGCTCAGTAGCTGTGGCACACGGGCTTAGTCGCTCCCGGCATGTAGGATCTTCCCGGACCAGGGCTCGAACCCGTGTCCCCTGCATTGGCAGGCGGATTCTTAACCACTGCGCCACCAGGGAAGCCCAACAGTATACATTTTTAATCTTACAGTTCTGGAGGTCAGAAGTCTGAAACGGGTTTCACTGGGCTAAAATTAAGGTGTCAGCAGCGCTGGCTTCTTCTAAAGACTCTAGGGGGGAATCTGTTTTCTTACCTTTCCCAGTTTCTAGAGGCTGCGTGCATTCCCTGGATTGTGGCTCCGCATCACTCCAGTCTCTGCTTCCTTCATCACACCTCCTTTGACTCTGACCCTTTCACTTTTTGCCTCCTTCTTTCACTTTTAAGGACCCTTTGTGATTACATTGGGTCCACTCAGATAATCCAAGAAAATGTCCTCATCTCAAGGTGCTTGACTTGATCACACTTGCAAAGTCTCTTTTGTCCTGTAAAGTTAACGTATTCATAGGACATCTTTCTGTGAAAAAGGGCCAATATTCTCTTTACCGTAGGAATTTTCAGAATACTTATTTCTGTGCCATGATAGAAAAGCATCCCATACTGTCTCTATCTGTTTGTATCAAGGCCAGGATGAGACGAAAGACTACAGTCTTTATCATTATTATTGTTATTGTTTAGAAAAGATACAAATTTTATTGCTGTTCTTTTTTGAATTCCTAGGTAAAACTATGGTAATTCAACACTAACTGAGATCTTTTGCCCTACTATGGAAGGAATCACCCTGAATTCAATAAATAAACCATTCAGTAAAGAAATCATTAGTTTAGGAACCAATTGGCTCAGACTGCCTGAAACTACACATGTATTGTTATAATTAAATCGCTGCATATTGTTTCAGATTATTATATGTATGCATACACATTACACATAAAATAAAGGCACATTTAACATTCACACAAATCTAAACCAATCACTGGAAAATTTACACAAAGGCTAGTCCTGCCAGGCTGTTTTTTTGAATTTATCTACCTGTGGATTTTATTTGATTCCCTGACATAAGGCAAGTGGAATAAAATCCAGACCACTGGTCCAAATTTCATCAGCCGTAATGAATGATACAGGTCATTAAAGATGGCCATTTCATGCGATCCTCTGACCCAGAAATCTCCATTGATTCCTCGCTGCCCCCTTTAACTTTTCCTGTATTGTCTCCACCTTGTCTGTTATATGAACATCACCAAAGCTGTTCTTTCCACTTTTCCCTGACATCCTTAGTGATTTCCAGCATCCCTGTCTTTTGTTATCTTATATTGCCCTCTGCTAGAAGACACTCCTCTTTTCTTCTCCATTAATCTTAAATCACCAACAAATCTACCCACAAATCAAATTATTCTGACTTGGTGATTCCTATAGCACCCAGGATGCACCTTATTCACTTGTAATTTTGAGCAAGCTCTTTTTATTTGCGGCAAGGCGCAACTTTGAAATGTTAACTAATGTATTTTTTTCCTTTTCTGGTAACTATTTGCCCCCTCCTTTTGAGGCAGCTGCCAGGGCATTAAAGTTTTATTAACTTGTCCAAAGGGTGAAACAGCCAAACCAAAGAGTTAGTTCTCAGTTTTGAGGTTTCAAAAGCTTGGCCTCTGAATTTCACACGGCAAGGTTCAGAAGGACTTGGGGGTCAGAAAGTCTATTCCAAAGCCAGTGAACTGTAAACTGGTGTGTGTGTGTGTGTGTGTGTGTGTGTGTGTGTACCCTGGGGGTTCACAGACTTCCAGATCTTTAATTCCCTAGGTCCTCTTCTCAAACTGATCTGTCTATAGACACACTTACCATCTGCAGGGTTTCTTGTTTACTTTTCACACTTGTTCTTTTCCCATTTCCCCTCTTATTCACTCCTATTCTTGCTATGATGGAAAAACTCCCGAGAGCCAAAGCAAGGGACCCTGTGAAATACTGATGTTGAGAAAGCAAAGTGCTCTGATGACTGGCAAACACATCCTTTTCAACTCAGATGGCTTCTAATTCTTTACCCTAAACAAAATTGCTCTTAAATTATCATGAGACTTACTCAAGATTATTCCAAATAATCTTTGATGATAGACTACTATGTTATGTTTAGAATGTAACTCCAGAAAAGTTCAAAGAACTGAAGGCTGTTGCTATAACAAAATCTATTCCATTCCCAGCTACTTATTATTTTTTGAAAAGTTCTTTCAGTGCTATTTATTAAGATGAGGAATAACACTAAAGTTGACCTTTGTCTCATTCTAGTAATAAAATAATATTCCTGTATGAAGAGATGAACTAATTAGGAAAAACAAACCAATCCTGTCCATTTTATTGACATGAATTTCTGCTAGCATTTGAATTATTCTGTTTACTTATCAACATTAAAATATATTTGTATTGTTTCGCTTACTTGTGTACTAAATGAGAAGTGTTATGAGAACTCTTCAGAAGAAAAATTTAAAAAAAGTTTGAACTGTATGGTCACAGGAAATTTTAAAAAATGTCAATTTATATCTTTTTTTTGAGGGAATTATGATAAGCGTATTTACCAAAATTCTTTCAAATACAATGTTATTGTATTAGGATGAAGTTCTATGGGGAAAATGGAATGGAACTAAGACTTCAAGGAACATTATAAAACAAGATACACGTACATTTATATTTTTAAATGGACAATGGTGTGTATCAAATTCCTTTGGAATTTAGATTCCATTGGAAACATTTAAAAGAGTGGAGTAACAGTTTTATTTTGGACTTTCAATATTTACATTTCCCTGAAAGTCACATCTAGCAACCACTTAAACTTTTGACAAAAACCATATAAATAACCTAAAAATGTGTTGTAACTAGTGGGTATAACATCTTGAAATTATTTTAGGGACTAGATGAGCAAAAAGGCTTGAAGACCAGATCATAAGAGTCATTCATAATGATTTAAAAGCAAGCTTTCACATGAGATTAACAACCTATAGGTTGTGGGTAACAGAGAATGTTGATTTGAAGAGTGACAGTGCCTGGACTTGCCTCTGACAGTAGGTGGGAACTGGGGTCAGGAGATGATAGAATTTGCAGTGTCCAACCTGAGAATTGGCAGAATCTAAGTCCTCACTCTAGTCTGCAATTCCTAGGTAGCCAGTGATGGGTGGATAAGAGCAGGAGAGTAGAGATGGCTGTGTGGGAGAAACACCTAGGATTTATGAAGTTCCATTCATATGGTCCTTCCTAGTGTCCCTCTGGGTCTGGAGCCCAGTTGTCGCACAGCACTTACCCATCTCATTAATGCACCCTGTTTAGCTCACCTCCCTTCCCTGGCTCACTTTCCACACTGCCTGACTTATGCTTCCTGAGACCACCCCCCAAATAAACTACCTGCACCCAAGCTCTGTTACAGGATCTGCGCCCAAACCAAGATATGTGCCATCAGTTACTTTCTTAAATGGAATAAAATTAATTTCAACTCAACTTAGCATGCATTTATTGGGTGCATGCTAGGTTGTCTCTAGGGATACCCTAGAACTATTAATTAAAATTAATTAATTAATCAGAATGGAATTGTCAGGAGTATCAGCCGATTCTCTGTACTGTGTGTACATAAAGAGGTTTGGGAAAAACTGACCTTGAAGAAATTAATCTTAAAAAGAGACGAAATGTGTAGTGAGAAGCTGCTCTGTCAAAAGCCGGAAACCAAATGCAGAGACATAATAAAAGTTGAATATTTAGTGCACTTCTTTTGGAATAACCACAATTTTTCATTAAACATTTTTTCCTTATGAAATTTGCTGCTGCCCCCTCATGGCAACGAGGAACCATAAAAGAACCCAAGTGTAGTGTCTGGTTTTAAAACAATGGTTAAGGTTTATTTATAAGGGCAAATGAGAGTCATGTTCTATTATGGAGTTAATAGGAAATAAGCAAGATTTCCCTCTTAACTTCCATTATGGCTCATACGAATGCTAGTAATGCAATTATGTAAATGTCTGGCTGAGGTTTGGAGTGCTGCCTTTATTATTTAGCTGTAAAATTATAAAATGTCTAATTTACATATTACTTTTTTTTTTTTCAGCCGTGGTCTAAAGCCTATAAACAAGGTTTTATTTTTCAGAGAAGTTTTTTTAAAACAGAGGCTTCTGGCAGTGAGAATATATAGTCTTACCCTGCATTTGGCCTTGAGCTTTGAGCAGGGAGATATGTTTATAACTCCAGCTGGAGAAAACCAAAATTAGAGAGAAATAATAAGCATGTTAATAACTTTATAAGTTATTAACGAGTAGAGTCAGAGGGCTTGGAGGGGGGACCTGAGTTTCGAAACTCTCTTGGATAGTTTTTCTACACGTGTGATCTTGAGCAGAAAACATGGAAGCCTCTTGTGACACTTAGAATCATCACTGAGGCATTAGTGTCAGTTGGTTTTTTGATGCTCGAAATTACTAAGTTCTTCCTTCACTAAAACACTGTAGTGTTTTAATAAGGAACAGACGTGGGTCAGGAAAAAAAAAAGACACAGCGTGGAAGGCAGTGCTGGCTGCTTATATATCCATAGACTGTGTAAGCTGGAAAGAAGCTTTAGTATCATCTACTGTTTAAAAAAACCACTTTTTGGCTCTTACTAGGCACAGTGCTAGACAGTTACAAACATGACCTCATTCTATTGTTTTATCTGTCCTATGAAGTGAGCATGATTATCTCCATCTTTTTTTAAAAGTTTATTTTATATTGCGATATAGTTGATTAACAATGTAGTGTTAGTTTCAGGTGTACAGCAAAGTGATTCAGTTATGCATATACGTGTATCTATTCTTTTTCAAATTCTTCTCCCATTTAGGTTATTACAGAATATTGAGCAGAGTTCCCTGTGCTATATAGTAGATCCTTGTTGATTATCTATTTTAATTATAACAGTGTGTGCATGTCAATCCCAAACACCCAATCTATCCCTCCCCCAACCCTTTGCCCCTAGTAACCATAGTTCCTTCTCTAAGTCTGTGAGTCTGTTTCCATTTTGTAAATAAGTTCATTTATATCATTCTTTTTTTTTGATTCCACATATAAGCTGTATTATATGATATTTGTCTTTCTCTGACTTACTTCCCTTAGTATGATAATCCCCAGGTCCATCCAAGTTGCTGCAAATGGCATTATTTCATTCTTTTTAATGACTGAGTAATATTCCATTGCATATATGTACCACGTCTTCTTTATTCATTCATCTGTTGATGGACATGTAGGTAGCTTCCATGTCTTGGCTACTGTAAACAGTGCTGCAATGAACATTGGGGTGCATGTATCCTTTTGAGCCATGTTTTTCTCTGGATATATGCCCAGGAGTGGGATTGCTGGATCACATGGTAGCTCTATTTTTAGTTGTTTAAGGAACCTGCATACTGTTCTCCATATTGGCTGTATCAATTTACATTTCCACCAACAGTGCAAGAGGGTTCCCTTTTCTCCACACCCTCTCCAGTATTTATTGTTTGTAGATTTTTTGATGATGGCCATTCTGATTGGTGTGAGGTGATATCTCATTGTAGTTTTGATTTGCATTTCTCTAATAATTAGCGATGTTGAACATCTTTTCATGTGCATCTTGGCCATCTGTATGTGTTCTTTGGAGAAATGTCTATTTAGGTCTCCTGGCCATTTTTTGATTGGGTTGTTTGTTTTTAAGATATTGAGCCGCATGAGCTGTTTGTGAATTTTGGAGACTAATCCTTTGATTATTTCCATCTTATAGACTCCCAGAGGTAATGTGGCCAAGGTCTTAAACTAGAAATCAAAGAGCAAAGATTTATTGTTTTTTAGTAGCTTTTGCTTAATTTTTGTTAGATAATTTTATTAATTGATATATAACTGTAGGGTGAATTTTTATTTCATTTCATGGTGGTAAGAGCACAACATGAGACCCAGCTTCTTAAGTTTTTAAGTGTATAATACATTATTGTATATCACTATAGGTATAATGTTGTGCAGAAGATCTCTGATTCATCTTGCTTATCTGAAACTTTATGCCCATTGATTAGGAACTTCCCATTTCTCTCTCCTCCTTGCCCCTAACAACCACTATTCCTTCCACTCTTTGATGCTATGAATTTGACTATTTTAGGTATCTCGTATAGATGGAATCATGCAGCATTTGTTTTTCTGTGACTGGCTTCTGTCACTTAATGTCCTCAAGGTTCATTCATTTTTTTGCATTATTGCAGAATGTCCTTTTTTAAGGCTGAATTACTATAGCATGTATTGATATATACCACATTTTCTTTATCCATTCATCTTTGATGGACACTTGGGTTGTTTCCACATCTTGGCTGTTGTGAATAGTGCTGCAACGAACATAGGAGTGCCAATATTTTTTTTGAGATCCTGATTTCAATTCTTCTGGATAAATACCCACAACTGGGATTGCTGAATTGTATGGTGGTTTTATTTTTCATTTTTGAGGAATCTTCATACTGTTTTCCATAGTGACTGCACCATTTTTTTTGCATTCCCACCAACAGTGCTCAAGTGTTTCAATTTCTCCACATCCTTGCCAACACTTGTTGTCTTTTGTTTTTTTGATAATAGCCATCCTCACTGGTGGGAGGTGACATCTTATTGTGGTTTTGATTTGCATTTCCCTGATGATAGTCATATTGAGCATTTTTCATATACTTGTTGGCCATTTGTATGTCTTCTTTGGAGGAATGTCTATTCAAGTCCTTGACCCCTTTTTTATTCAGGTTATTAGCCTTTTTAAAAAAACTATTGAGTTATTGTTGTCTGATTTTTAACTACTCTATATATGTCTTATTTTTCTTCTGTGCTCTCTGTTTTGATATGCAATCTTTGGAAACTCTGTGATGTTCCAAAATCCCCGGGGTTATAAGTGACAGAGAAAGACTTAGAATGTAGTCTTTGACCCCCAGGCAAGTGGCTTGGTGCTGTACCACCTACCACCACCCCAGGCTTCCCTGTATGACAGAGGAGATGGCTGAGATGCAAGTGTGTAGTGACATGTAGACCAATTGTTGCCAGCATTTAAAAATAAAATCTCCAAGACTTGTAGCAGATTTTGGAGATGCAGATGTCTGGAGTATAAAAGGGAGTTGAGCCTCCTTCACTACCTCTTATGGATGCCTTCCTTCCCAGAAATAACCAGGACAGGAACCATTTTAATGTCCTTTGGCTGATAAATGGAAACTCACCCAAAGACTTTTCAGATGACTTTCAAAAAAACAAACAAGAAATTTTATACAGGTAGCCTTGGTAGTTTTGTTTTACAAATGCCCATTCTATTCATTTAGTAATTTTCTGCCTTTTCCATCAGACTCTTATTCCTGTTGACTTAGCTTTTCATCTACCTAGAAAAGCTTAGTTCATCTAAAATTGTGGAACTTCACAGTACACTACTTTTTAAAAGTTTTTGTTAAATATTATCCTTAAACTTCACTTCTTTAAAAATTTTATTTAGTATTCTCTTTTATTATTATTATTATTTGCTCTTCTTTTTTTGCTGTTTCTTCTTACTTTTTCTTGAGTCTTTTACTTTATTATTGTTTAAAAATTTTTATTGGCGTATAGTTGATTTACAGTGTTGTGTTAGTTTCAGGTGTACAGCAAAGTGAGTCAGTTATACATACACATATATCCACTCTTTTTTAGATTCTTTTCCCATAGAGGCCATTACAGAGTACTGAGTAGAGTTCCCTCTGTTATACAGTAGGTTCCTATTAGTTATCTATTTTATAAATAGTAGTGTGTATATGTCAATCCAAATCTCCCAATTTATCCCTCCACCCCTCACCCGCTGGTAACCATAAGTTTGTTTTCTACATCTGTGACTCTATTTCTGTTTTGTAAATAAGTTCATTTGTACCTTTTTTTTTTTTTTAGATTCCACATATAAGCGATATCATATGATATTTGTCTTTGTCTGACTTACTTCACTCAGTATGACAATCTCTAGGTCCATCCATGTTGCTGCAAATGGCATTATTTCATTCTTTCTTATGGCTGAGTATTATTCCATTGTATATATGTACCACATCTTTATCCATTCCTCTGTTGATGGACATTTATGTTGCTTCCATGTCCTGGCTATTGCAAATAGTGCTGCAATGAACATTGGGGTGCATGTATATTTTTGAATGATGTTTTTCTCTGGGTATATGCTCAGGAGTGGGATTGCTGGGTCATATGGTAATTCTATTTTTAGTTTTTTAAGGAACCTCCATACTGTTCTCCATACTGGCTGTACCAATTTACATTCCTACCAACAGTGTAGGAGGGTTCCCTTTCCTTCACACCCTCTCCAGCATTTATTGTTTGTAGATTTTTTTGATGATGGCCATTCTGACCAGTATGAGGTGATACCTCCTTGTAGTTTTGGTTTGCATTTCTCTAATAATTAGTGATGTTGAGCATCTTTTCATGTGCTTTTTGGCCATCTTTATGTCTTCTTTGCAGAAATGTCTATTTAGGTCTTCTGCCCATTTTTTGATTGGGTTGTTTGTTTTTTGATATTGAGCTGCATGAGCTGTTTGTATATTTTGGAGATGAATCCCTTGTTGGTTGCTTCATCTGCAAATATTTTCTCCTATTCTGAGGGTTGTCTTTTTGTTTTGTTTATCGTTTCCTATGCTGTGCAAAAGCTTTTAAGCGTTTCTTCTTACTTTTTGACCTCTGCTTCTACACTAGTTCTAGACTGAAGATGAACCGATACCCTAAAACTCATGATGATTCAGCATTTTCCCCTTGCAAAATCTTAACTTTTGGAAGTTAATGACTTTCTTTTCGTCTGTTTATATCTTCAGAGAATGCCACTGAAGGCATAAACCATATTTTCTTTCTACCAATAAGTCATTTTTATTTCAAGGGTTTGATGACCGTATCAAATAGACATTTATTTGTGTGTGTGTGTGTGTGTGTGTGTGTGTGTGAATGTAATGGTTAAGAATGTGATTGCTGATTACCTGAGTCAAATCTGGCTCAAATCTGGTGCTACCTAGGGCAAGTCACCCAATCTTTCTTTGCCACAATCTTGTAACCTGAAAAAGGAGGAAAGACAGTAGTATATATTTCAGAGAGTTCCTGTGAAGATTAATTAAGTTGTACTTGGGACAGTGTTTGGCTCAGAATAAGTAGGAGATAAGTGTTAACTACTATGTAGTAGTATAAATTCTCACAACACGGCTATTGGGTCTAGATCAGCACTGTGTGATGCAAGCATAATGTGGGTCATATACGCAATTGATTGATTGATTGATTGACTGATTGCTGGGCAGGGCCACAGGCCCATAATTCAGGCTTTATTTGCATAACTGAATCTCTGCATCTTCTACCTTTTGGTAAGTGAGCTATTATTTTTGACAGAGGGATCTTCAATAGGAGTCTTGGATAAGACTGATCATTTTTTAACCATCAGGCAGTCCAAGGAACTATTTTAAAAGGGATAATTGAATATCTTCATGTATACATTATTAAGACACCTAAATTTTTGGTGTTTACAGTATATAATCTTACTGCTACTTTTTAGTCTTTTTTTTCATTTTGCACAACCATGATATTAGGTATTAAGTGACATAATTCTTTCTCTACTAATGAACTTGTTTATCCATTTTGCAGACTCTAAATTGAGATCTTGTGAAAAGGAAATAGATAATGTGGGAACACAGAGAAAAATATATTGAAAATCAATGGAAGTATTGTTAACTACAGTATCATAAAATGTAAAAAGGTTCTAGTAGCCACATTTTAAAAAGGTAAAACATAAACTGGTGAAATTTATTTTAATAGTACATTTTATTTAACCCACCATATAAAAATGTTCCAATATGTAGTCAATATAAAAATTATCACAAGATATTTTACTTTTTACAAAAAATCAACTGTGTCTTTGAAATCAGGACATATGTTACATTTCCAGTACCTCTTCATTTGGACCAGACAGTCTTGTGCTCAGTGACCACATTTGGCTGGTGGATCCTGCACTGGGCAGTGCAGGTCTAGATTGCCAAACACTAAGATGAAAATTCTGATACAATGCCTCATTTGCCATGGATATTTTATGTAACATACTGGCCAGACTAGTAATACTATTAATCTAGGAATAGGGTTGGACTCAAGAAGTGTTGAGAAGAACTCAAAGTTTGTCTCCAGAGTTCCAGCTCCCAAGTTCAGGGCCTTCCTCCCATCTGGCACAACACTCCCTGCCCCAGGCAGGATCTCATGGGGGAGCCCACCCAAACCTACACTCCAGGGCTTTAGGTTTTGACATTACTGTCCATTCTGTGTCCTAATCCCCAAGGACTTGAATGTGATGAAGTTATAGTTGATTCTTGTTATTTATGGTAGTTATGTTTTATAAAGTCTCTGCAAACACTGGATTAGCAAATACTAAAGTGTTGCTCCTGGGGAGGTACAGGGTTAAGTTCTTGGGCCTCTGGTCACCATATTTTCATCAACCATCCAACGTCTAACCTTTTTAAATGTATTTCTGTTTAAATATACCTTAGTTACCATATACTGTTGATTCTTGAACATTGAACTCATGGCCAACAGCACTATAACTCATGCTTAAATGAAATTTATTCAATACACATACTACACAGTACTTTGGCACTAAGCTTGGGGAGCCATTCTATATATTTATTGATTGACTGATTTCAGTTTTATTGAGATATAATTGACCTACAGCACTGTATAAAATTTAAGGTATACAGCATAATAATTTGACTTACATATATCATAAAATGATGACCACAGTAAATTTATTGAACATCCACCATCTCATATAGATACAAATTAAAGAAATAGAAAAAAATTTTCTTCCTTGTGATGAGAGTTTTTAGGATTTATTCTCTTGACTTTCATATATAACATATGGCAGTATTAATTATATTTATCATGTAGTACATTACATCCCTAGTACTTATTTATCTTATAACTGGAAGTTTGTACCTTTTGACCAACTTCATCCAATATTCCTAACCCCCCAACCCCCTTCCCTGCCTCTGGTAACTATAAATCTGTTCTCTTTTTCTATGAGTTATTTGTTTGTTATTTGAATTATAATTGACTTACAACATTATGTTAGGTCCTCATGCACAACATAGTGATTTGAAGTTTCTACACATTTCAAAATGATCACCATGGTAAGTCTAGTTACCATACAAAGATATTACATTATTATTGACTATATTCCTTATGCTGTACATTTCATTTTAAACAGTGAAATCACCAACCAAAAGCACAAAAATACGAAAAACATGGCAGTAACTAGACTGCTAAAGGACACTTGTTTTATAGTATGAGAGCTTAAACAAGAAGGCAGAGTATTGTCTTGATTGACCTCAGTTGGAAATGTATATGTGGGGAAAGTCAAACTTTTTGCCTCTCTGTGCATATCCATGAACGGACACAAAAGTTCCACGAATATTGATTTTGATGTTACAAATAAATTTTAGTGCATAGGCAAATTTGGGAATAATTGAGATTGGCTGTATTCCTTTTTTGACAGCATCTACATTTTCAGAGATGCTTCTAGTGGATGTAGGTGGGCAGTTGGGAAGCTATGGTGTTCCTTCAAACTTCATTACATGGATGATGGCTCATACATGGTGAACTGCCCACTCCCAGGGAGTGGAGCAGCTGCTAAGTGAGAGTACCCTGGGGCTTGATTGGGCAGAGTCAGCTACAAGCAAATAGAGCCAGAGAATGAGCAGAGCTGCACCTTGGGAAAAGGTAAAAGCACAGGAGCCCCAAATCTAGTGATCTTCAAGTGCAAAGCAAGGGCAGGGGTGGGAGATAAAGTCAACTGATGAGGAGGCCATAAGAGATAGTGAGATGAAAAGGTCAGGACCCTTGGGTGAGTAGGGATGGGGTGTCTAGAGTTGCCTTTTTTGGGGAACCAGCTATGTGGGGCATAAGTAAGTTTCTCTGGGATAAAGACACAGGGCTTTGAGTGAGCACAGTACCCTGGCTCACACCTAAGCTTACTGTACATAGTCAGTGACAGATTATGCAAGAAGTGTTGGTATCTCCATCTACTCTTTTGTCTCATCATTAATCAAGTTGACCTGATTTTCTTAATTTGCTGGGCCCTCACCCTTTGTAGCATCAAACCACCTTTTGTTTGAAACAAACAAAGTATATGTATATATTGTAAGTGATTCTAATTTCATCAAGAAAACAGCAGCACATTTAAAATATATAGTGATTCTGTTATTATACATGTTTATCCATTACACGGAACTCTCTTTTGGGTAAGTCTTCTCGAATAGTTTATTTTCTTTTTTTAAAATAAAGATTGTGTTTAGCCTCTTGTGTATCACTCAGTCCCATGTCACAGTAGACATTCTTTAACCATGTTTGTTCTTTCAACTAGGAATATTATCTGGTTTCATTGTTTCCAAACTGGAACTGATTTTTCCTAGTCTTTATTCTACATAAAATTCAGCCTGATCACATCACCTCTTCCTGCCCTTATTCCAAAACACTCTCCACACCCTACCTGTCCAGGAAAATATATTTTGAACAAAATTGACAAGGCTTAGGGGGTGTATTTTCCTACTTTATTGCAGCTTTGTAAAAATTAGGAGATCACATAAGCAAAGAATAGGAAAAATATATCTGGAATGATATAATATGGTACAGTGGGAAGCCAAATAACCAAGTTGGAAAAGGATGCTAGGAAATTAATCAATAAACTAGAATCTGGATAAGATAAAGCTTAGGAAACTTATCCATCAAGTAGAAACATTTTTGTTGAAGAGGTGTCAGGACAATGATATAACGGAAAATTTCGAGAAATAGAAAAACGATCCAATAACTCAATACTAACACAACTCCATAAATGTTACCTACTATTCTTTTTTTTTAATTGAAGTATAGTTGATTTACAATGTTGTGTTAGTTTCAGGTATACAGCAAAGTGATTCAGTTATTCTTTTTCAGATTCTTTTCCCTTATAGGTTATTACAAAATATTGAGTATAGTTCCATGTGCTATATAGTAGATCCTTGTTGGTTATCTATTGGTAGTAGTAGTAGCTGGTAGTAGTACCTGTTAATCCCAAACTTCTAATTTATCCCTCGCACCCCCTTTCCCCTTTGGTAACCATAAGTTTGTTTTCTATGTCTGTGGGCCTATTCCTATTTTGTATATAAGTTTATTTGTATCATTTTTTTTTAGATTCCACATAGAAGTGATATCATATTATAGTTAACTACTATTCTTCCTTGCAGTATAGGGTGGTGGCTAGGAGTGTCAGCTCAAGTCAGACAGACTTGAGAATAAATTTCAGGTCCATCATTACTGACTGAAAAAGTTCTTTAAGAGTCTCAGCTTTAGTTTTCTTAGCTGTATATGGGCATAAATAGATAAAGTATCTAAAATGATTAATGAGATACCTGGGGCAAATTAACTTATTAAAATAATCTTTTAAACACATATTTCTTAAGCCTGTGCTATGTACCATCTTCATAGACCTTATGGTCAAGAGAGGGAGGCAGACAATCAAATAAGCACACAGGTAGGTAATGGCAGATGGAAAAGGAAAAATACAGAATGTTAGGAGAGCAACAGATAGAGAGATCTGGCCTGATCTGCAGGGCCAGGGAAGGTTTTCTGAGAAAGTGATGTTGGGCTGAGAAGTAGAGGACAACTGGGGGTTAAATAAGGAAAGAAGGAAGGGCACATGGGATGTATATATTAACAATAATTTAAAGTTTATTCCAGATCCAATTCAGGTTAATCTGATTTTAATGTAGCATCACATGGCAACATTCTGAGTTCATTCCTGAGATCACTGTTGTACTTATCTCTGTTTTATAGATCTGTGTAATCTCTGGCCTTAGGGGGTAATCTGGGTTTGGATCACAAAGCAGTGAAGAAATGAATATATAGATCCTTTTTTGACCTACCTGCTAGAGAAATGGAAATAAAAACAAAAATAAACAAATGGGACCTAATGAAACTTAAAAGTTTTTGCACAGCATAGGAAACCATAAACAAGACCAAAAGACAACCCTCAGAATGGGAGAAAATATTTGCAAAAGAAGCAACCGACAAAGGATTAATCTCTAAAATATACAAACAGCTCATGCAGCTCAATATCAAAAAACAAACAACCCAATCCAAAAATGGGCAGAAGACCTAAATAGACATTTCTCCAAAGAAGATACACAGATTGCCAACAAACACATGAAAGGATGCTCAACATCACTAATCATTAGAGAAATGCAAATCAAAACTACAATGAGGTGTCACCTCACACCAGTCAGAATGGCCATCATCAAAAAATCTACAAACAATAAATGCTGGAGAGGGTGTGCTGAAAAGGGAACCCTCTTGCACTGTTGGTAGGAATGTAAATTGATACAACTACTATGGAGAACAGTATGGAGGTTCCTTAAAAAACTAAAAAGAAAACTACCATATGACCCAGCAATCCCACTCCTGGGCATATACCCTGAGAAAACCATAATTCAAAAAGAGTCATGTACCAAAATGTTCATTGCCGCTCTATTTACAATAGCCAGGACATGGAAACAACCTAGGTGTCCATCGACAGATGAATGGATAAAGATGTAGCACATATATACAATGGAATATTACTCAGTCATAAAAAGAAACAAAATTGAGTTATTTGTAGTGAGGGGGATGGACCTAGAGTCTGTCATACAGAGTGAAGTAAGTCAGAAAGAGAAAAACAAATACCGTATGCTAACACATATATATGGAATCTAAAAAAAAAAAACAAAAAAAAACGGTTCTGATGAACCTAGGGGCAGGACAGGAATAAAGATGCAGATGTAGAGAATGGACTTGAGGATATGGGGAGGGGGAAAGGTAAGTTGGGACGAAGTGAGAGAGTGGCATTGACATATATACACTACCAAATGTAAAATAGATAGCTAGTGGGAAGCAGCCACATAGCACCGGGAGTTCAGCTCGGTGCTTTGTGACCACCTGGAAGGGTGGGATAGGGAGAGTGGGAGGGAGATGCAAGAGGGAGGGGATATGGGGATATATGTATACATATAGCTGATTCACTTTGTTATACAGCAGAAAGTAACACAACAATGTAAACAATTATACTCCAATAAAGATGTTTAAAAAAAAAAGAACTTTAGAAATAGCTAAAGCAGGAGATCACTGTGATTTTAAATTAGCAAGGCAACTGCTGCCATTAATTTTAATATTTGGATGATACATTCTTATTGTAAATGCAACCTTAGGTGGTTTGAAGGGGTAGTCTGCAGGAAATGAGCTGTCAACAAGAATACACCACCTTGATATGGGTCATGATTAGGTCCCATAGTGGCTTGACAATGACACATATGATCCTCAGCTGGGTCAGCTGTACAGGCAAAGCCCTCGAGGTATTGGGGGATCAAGTGTTTTTCTGGGGAATTGAAAGTTGGCCAGTGTGGCTAGATGGCATTGAAAGAGATGAGCCTGAATAGGTGGGCAGAGGCCACATCAAGCTGGACCTTTATCTTCAGGGCAGTGGGGAACCAATGAAGGACTGTAAGCTGGGAAGGGAGACATGATGGGCTGTGAGAATAGAGTGAAAGAGGGGCAAGGGTGAATGTTTGCTCTTCCTGTCCTTACAGTGAAAGCTGATTGATGGTGGCTGAACCGAATGGTGACATGTACAATTGAGAAAAATGGAGAGATCTGGGAAGCGAAATTGACAGGACTTTGATGGGCTTGGTGTGGCCACTGAGGAAGAGGGAGATGTTAAGGACGAGTTCTGGTCTTCCGACTGGAAACTGCATATGTGGTGGTGCCATTCATTGCAGTGGGCAATACCAGAAAAGTACCAGCTTTATAGAGTAACGTGCTTATTTACACGCAGACATGTTTCACAAATCTGAAACCATAATGTACATTTTGCCTAACAACTTACTTTTATTCATGAAAGAGCATCAAGATTCATACGCATGTATCTATGCAAACACACATACACAAAAATCATAGCTTTGCCACAATTGGTCTATACTAGCCCAAACCTTCACTTAGCTGTATTATAAACTTAAGAAATGTGAAAATTTTACACTGTTTCTATCACTTCTGAAAATCTGTCTTGTATGTTTTGCTCTTAGGTTTCTAAAGAACTGCAATGTATTAATCCCCTGGTCAAACAGTTATTTTTCTCCCCAGACAGTGAAATTTATGTTTTGAAGATTTAGTATCATATTCAAGATTCTGAACCACTTTCCTGCCTCATGTTCATTATTTTCCTCCTCACCCTGGGTGTATTGTATTTTTTTATTTGTTTGTTTTTATTCTGTCGATCCTTCTGCCTCGAATGTCCTCTAAACACTTCTGCCCCAGCTGAACTCGTATTCATCCTTCAAGGCCTCTTTGAAACATTACCTTCCCTCTGAAGCTTTTCTGGATCCCTGTCATATTGTTTCTAACCTGCCTCGTTCTGGTGTGAGTTTATCTCATAGACAGACTTGCATTAAAGTGAAGTTGTTCCTATCAGTCTTCTCCTTTAGGTCAAGAGTTTCTAACACTTTTTTGATGATACTTTCTGATTTAAGTTGGGCTCTCCTAGAAGCAGATCCTGAGATGAGGATCTGAGTGCAAGTCATCTCTTTCGGGAGGGAATGGAGTGGAGTGGGGAATGGAGACAGGGAACGGAAGAAAGCTGGTATGAGGTGCGTTACTGAACAGGTAAACCCTGCAGGCATCCAGGGCTCCTTCCCTCTGGGACCTCCGAGAAGCTGTGTAGAGAAGGGGTCCCCAACCCCCGGGCTGTGGACCGGTACCTATCCATGGCCTGTTAGGAACCGGGCCTCACAGCAGGAGGTGAGCCGCTCCCCATCACCCACATTACTGCCTGAACCAGCCCCCCCGCCCCCTCCTCCCCCACCGGTTAGTAGAAAAATTGTCTTCCACGAAACTGGTCCCTGGTGCCAAAAAGTTGGGGACCGCTGGTGCAGAACAGGTCTCAGGGCTATTGCACCTGAAGGCAAGGATGCTGGAGAGATTTTCCTCTAATGTCAGCTAGTCAGTGGTTGGTTGAAGACTGCTCCAAGGGACCTTGACTCCCCAGTGTTTCTGCTCTGACCTGCTCTGCTTCTGGGCCAAATACACTCCAGCAGCCAGAGGACCCCTCATACAGAAGTTGCAGATATTTGCAGTTGGTGAATAGGGAAAAGTGAGTGCTGAAGGCACTGATGATATCTGCAATGCCCTCTGTATATACATGGAATATTTTCTTACTTCTAAGTCATATGCAACAGTGAAAGCTTCTCCCTTCTCCTCTGAAACAATTAAGACGACATGTATCCGAGAAGGAAAAGAGGCTATTACAGAGGGAAGAGTGGTAAGGACCTGTTTTTTCTTTCTTTTTTTAAATTAAATGTACCTAGAGTTTTTAGCTAATATATTTGAATATGAACATATTAAAAATTAGGGTCTAGAGTTTATAGTGGCTGTAGAAGAAAAGTGAAAAATAACAAGACTCTGGAGTCTGAGCGTTTTTAGTGTGAAAGTGTCACCAGCACAAGGAAGGGGTTATAAAATCTTATCATGAAATATGGGAAGCATTAACCACATAGTTTAAAAAAGGTTAAAAAAGGAGAATTTTCTCATGAACAATGTAACATAAAGCCTGTTTAATGAAGAACTTGGAATTTGGATATGGCTTTGGTTTAGGAATGTGTTATCTGAAGTCTTAAAAAATAGCAAATGTATTTTATGTGAAGCATACACATGGAAACAAGCTTATTTAATTTTTTCCCAGCAGAAAAAAGAGAAAACTGGTTCTTTTCATTCCATTTTCCATATGTTTGTAGCACTCACTATCTTCTGATTCTTTTCCATTGTGTTCTCTCTTCACTCCTACTCTTATTCCTCCTCCCTGGTACTGAATGCTTTTTAAGGTGATGTGATTTCTGGATTTGTAGAGTATATTAATTTTTCAGGAAACGAATCAGTATGGAATTGCACAGTGTCCAAATTATTGGGGTGGTCAAAAAGTTCGTTCAGGTTTTTCATAAGATGTTATGGAAAAACCTGAATGAAATTTTTGGCCAAACCAATATAAAGTATTTAGGTGATTTGTCGTCCATACACATATGGAGAAAACATATATAGATTCTCTTATTTGTTTGCATGGTTCCTATCACAAATAACATTTCAAAAGCAAAGGGAGGTGAAAGTCTTGGTGGACTTGTGTTACCTTATATTACTTTCAAGAACAAAATCAGACCACTCATTGGCTGGTTTTTCTGTTTCCAAATCATATTCCCAGCAGAATGCCAATCCAGACCAGCAGTTTAATTCATTATTATGCAAAGTCCAAGAGAGTGAAATTTTAACCTCTGTTTCTAACCACTTCGTGTTTGTTTTATCTATAATTAACTTAGTGAAAGGCATCTGATGACAGATTCTTCCTTGTGCTCCAGTTACCTAACTTATGAGGCTCTCCAAAGAGTTTAATGCAACCACTTTATACTGAAAAGTGTCATGTGGTAGAGCAGGAATATTAACCAAGAATTCTAGGTGTTTTAACAAGGAATCCCAAAGGGCATTATTGGATGAGCCCACAGGGAGAATGCTTGTAAAATGTGGTTGGTTATGTCTGGGGCATATTGTGGTCAAAAGAACACAGTACCGAAACCAAAATTAGTTCCAAAGTAACTTAAATCCCTTACGTCTCTGGAAATCAATGCTTTTTAAAATTCCTTTTCCCACCCTTCTTCCATCCATGATGCATCGGCCTTTATTTTTCAAATGTCCTTCACCTGGGAAAACTCCTCCCCTAGCCCCAGACACTCCAATTTCCCATGCTCTTCTCCGATGCCACTCACCTGATTCTGTCTAAAAAAAGCCCTAAGGAATCAGTTTAGCAAAAGTGAGAGCTCCTTAGAGGGCTGAAAAGAGGAAGACAGACTACGTAAAGCTAGAACCCTTTTTATAGGGCAGTCAGAATTACTCACAATATTCCAGGTGTATGAGCCAGTTTTGTATGAGGAACGACAGATTTCTATGATTTACTTTTAGCATCCCTCCCCTTTTTAAAAAATTTTGGCCATTTTTTTTTCCCACTGTGCAGCGCGGCATGCGGAATCTTAGTTCCCCGACCGGGGATTAAACCCGCGCCCCCCTGCACTGGAAGCACGGATTCTTAACCACTGGACCACCAGGGAAGTCCCAGCATCCTTTTTTGATAATTCCAGAATTATTTTTGTTGTTATAGCTTCTCAAAGGACTAATATCTTTATTTTTTTACGGGTTATATCAAGTTTGTTCTGTAACTCTTCTTTGTTTTGTAAATTTTCCTTTACAGATTTATTGAGATATAACTGATATACAAAAACTGCACATCTTTAATGTATACAATTTGATGAGTCGGACATATGCATATACCCATTAGATCATCACCAAAATCAAGGTAACAAGCATACCCATCACCTCTAAAAGTTTCTTTGTGTCCATATGCTTTATCTTGGGAGGGTAATATAGGAAGAAATCTTTATTTACATGGAATGATTCTCCTTCACCCGGTCCTGACTTATTTTGACTAAGGAAGAGTCACAAAATGAAAGCTTGAGTTTTCTTATCAAACCAATGCAGCTAGCAGACTATAGAGGTGGGACTTAAAGGGTGGTCTGGGAACTCCAGGGGTTCCCGAGAGAAATTCAGAGGGTCTGGGAGGTCAAAACTATTTTCATAATAATACGAAGACATTATTTACCTTTTTTTGGTTTACATTCTCTCATGAGTGCACAGAGTATGCAAAGTTCATTGCAACTAACCTTTGAAAAATACACTTGCTGAGTTTTGGTGTAGTATCAAAGAAGAATATCCACAATTATCTGAAAAGGTTACTAAAATATTCCTCCCATTTCCAATTACATCTCTGTGTGAGGCTGAATTTTCTTTGCATATTTTAACCAAAACAACAGATTGCAACAAATTGAACGCAGCAGCAGATATGAATATAGTTGCTTTCTGTTAAGCCATGCATTAAAGAGATTTGCAAAAATGTAAAAGTATGTTACTCTTCTCAATATATTTTTTGAAAACTATAGTTATTTTTCATAAATATATCATGTATGTTAACATTTAATGGGTTTATTATTATTTTTAAATGAATAAATATATATTAAAAAATTCTCAACTTAAATTTCTAATAGAAGAAATATCAATTAACATAACCCATATAAACAAAAACCCCTTGAGATCCTCAGTGACTTTTGAGAGTGTAAAGGGATGCTGAGGCCAAAAAGTTTGAAAAGTGTTGGACTTTGGAGAATCCAGATATCATTCTACATTCTTTGTGCACATGATTAATTACTTCTTCCAAGGGTTGTGTTATATTTCCTTCCCTCACTGGGGTATTTATATTTATTTTAGAGCATAGAGTAATCTCCTACAGGCTTAGAGTTCCAAGGTAGAATAGGGTACATATAACAGCAAGAAAATACAGTAGTAATAGTATGGTACAAAGAGTAATGTCAATTTTAACATTTGTGGTTCAGGATAAGTATCTAAAAATTCAGTATTTAGCCTCCAAATAATAATTTTATAAACTGGGCTAATTATCCTTAAAATACAAGCCTTTCTTTTTGTGTGGTGGTAATGGCCATAAAGAGAAAAAAATAGTGTGAAGTCTGGGAAAGTCATCTAATTCTTAAAAAGTTTAGAAAATTCTGAACTTTCAAAGATGAATGAGGTCTCAAAATTTTAGAGAAAATTTAACAATGTAAGAAAGAAAATTTATGAAAGTAGCTAAATTTTCCTGCTTCCAGGATGAGTACAATTGACACCCGTGGAGACATCTGATGGCCAAATTGTACGTGTATTTTGCTGAAAGCCTTGCTTTCCATTACAAGGTTCGTAGGATTCGCTGGCAAAATAACCACTCTACACTCAGTTAAACAAGAATTTAGAGAGAGTTTATTGAATTAACAAAGATTACAGAATACTGTAATAATTAAGAAAAGAATAGTATAACTAACTGAGAAAGAATAGTAAAGACAGAGGTTTATACATCACTGAATTGGGGAAGCACCTACATCCGGATCCAAGCAGCGCTGGGAAGTCCCTTGAACGGCAATCTGGAGTCCCAGTTGCGAAGGTCCTGGGCTGTGCGTCCACCGCATGGGTGAGACTTCAGTTTGACATTCGAAGGAGCCTGGGTTTTAGCACCAGGCTGCAGGCTGATAACAATCAGCCTGCTTGCAAGTTTGCAGCTCTGGTTGTTGTCATAAATGCCTTGGTTTTAACTCGTAAGGTTTGGAATGTTCTTAATCTCTGGGGGCTGGCCAGACCCTCAAGGTGCAAGAAGTCCCATGACTAACCTCTGTCTTATCTAGCATTTTATCTAGTGGTGTCCACACGTTTGTTCTCTACATCTGTGTCTCTATTTCTGCCTTGCAAACGGGTTCATCTGTACCATTTTGCTAGATTCCACATACATGGGTTAATATACAATATTTGTTTTTCTCTTTCTGATGTACTTCACTCTGTATGACAGTCTCTAGGTCCATCCACGTCTCTACAAATGACCCAATTTCATTCCTTTTTTTTTTTTTTTTTAAATTAATTAATTAATTAATTAATTTATAGCTGTGTTGGGTCTTCGTTTCTGTGCGAGGGCTTTCTCTAGTTGCGGCAGGCGGGGGCCACTCTTCATCACGGTGTCATTCCTTTTTATGGCTAATATTCTATTGCATATATGTGTGCTGGCGCCATCCCTTGCTGGCCTGGGTGTAGCTCAGCAGTTTGGCATGCAGCCAGCTTTAGCGTCATTGTCTGGTCAGAGAGAGGCTTGGTGCCGCCTCTGAAGCCTGAACAAGACGACTTTACTAGCTTCCCCAACAATATGTACCTCTCTTCAGTCTATGGGTGAGGTAAGACACGAGCAGCACGTGATTGAGAACTAGCAAGGACCAGCAATTTCTCAGAAATACAACCAGTTCCTGCAGAGTCTTTAGATGTTTTTCAAGTGGAAACCAAACATTGCATAACAGGTTAAATGTTATTGTGGTTGCAACTGCCTGCTTTTGAATGCTCAAAGGTATACACCAAGGAACTCTTCTATGTGAGAATAGATGGCATTTAGAGACAGATTTGAGATTTCCTATGAAAAGTTAGATTTACTGCAAAGTAAAACAATTAACCTATGACTTTGCCTGTAGGGAATGAAGCACTGATAGCTGGTGTGATAAGCAGAATAACAGCCTCCCAAACATATCTATATCCTAATCTCCAGAAAGAACCTGTGAATATGTTACCTTACACGGCACAAAATACCAGCAACAACAACAAGAAACCAAAAAAACTTTGCAGATGTGATATTAAGGATTTTCAGATGGGGAATTTATCTTGGGTTATGCAAGTGGGCCTAAGCTAATGTTTTTAAAAAATTAATTAATTTTAATTAATAGGTTTAAAATTATAATTAATTAATTAATTAGGGCTGTTTTTTGTTTTATATTTTTATTTTCACTTTTTTTTTTTTTTTTTTTTTTATATTTTTTTTTTTTTTTTTTTTTTTTTTTATTTTCACTTTTATTATTTTTTATTTATTATTATTTTTTTATTGGGGTATAGTTGTTTTACAATGTTGTGTTAGTTTCTACTGTACAGCGAAGTGGAGTTCCCTGTGTTATATGGCGAGTTCTCATTAGTTATCTATTTTATACATATTAGTGTATATATGTCAGTCTCAATCTCCCAATTCATCCCAACCCCTTTCCCCCCTCTGCCCTCCTTGGTGTCCATACGTTTATTCTCTACATCTGTGTCTCTATTTCTGCCTTGCAAACTGGTTCGTCTGTACCATTTTTCTAGATTCCACATATATGGGTTAATATACAATATTTGTTTTTCTCTTTCTGATTTACTTCACTCTGTATGACAGTCTCTAGGTCCATCCACATCTCTACAAATGACCCAATTTTGTTCCTTTTTATGACTGAGTAATATTCCACTGTATATATATACCACATCTTCTTTATTCATTCATCTGATGATGGACATTTAGGTTGCTTCCATGACCAAGCTACTGTAAAAAGTGCTGCAATGAACATTGGGGTGCATGTGTCTTTTTGAATTATGGTTTTCTCTGGGTATATGCCCAGTAGTGGAATTGCTGGGTCATATGGTAATTCTATTTTTAGTTTTTTAAGGAACCTCCATGCTGTTCTCCATAGTGGAGAATCAATTTACATTCCCACCAACAGTGCAAGAGGGTTCCCTTTTCTTCACACCCTTTGCAGCATTTATTGTTTGTAGATTTTTTGAGGATGGCCATTCTGACTGGTGTGAGATGATATCTCATTGTAGTTTTGATTTGCATTTCTCTAATAATTAGTGATGTTGAGCATCTTTTCATGTGTTTGTTGGCAATCTGTATGTCTTCTTTGGAGAAATGTCTATTTAGGTATTTGGCCCATATGTGATTGGGTTGTTTGTGTTTTTGGTATTGAGCTGCATGAGCTGTTTATATATTTTGGAGATTAATCCTTTGTCTGTTGATTTTTCTGCAAATATTTTCTCCCATTCTGAGGGTTGTCTTGTTTATGGCTTCCTTTGCTGTGCAAAAGCTTTTAAGTTTCATTAGGTCCCATTTTTAAATTTTCATTTCCATTACTCTAGGAGGTGGGTCAAAAAAGATCTCACTGTGATTTATGTCAAAGAGTGTTCTCCCTATGTTTTCCTCTAAGAGTTTTATAGTGTGGTCTTACATTTAGGTCTTTAATCCATTTTTTAAAAATTATTTATTTATTTATTTATTTTTAGCTGTGTTGGGTCTTTGTTTCTGTGCAAGGGCTGTCTCTAGTTGTGGCAAGCGGGGGCCACTTTTCATCGTGGTGCGCGGGCTTCTCACTATCGCGGCCTCTCTTGTTGCAGAGCACAGGCTTCAGACGCGAAGGCTCAGTAGTTGTGGCTCACGAGCCCAGTTGCTCCACGGCATGTGGCATCTTCCCAGACCAGGGCTCGAACCCGCGTCCCCTGCATTGGCAGGCAGACTCTCAACCACTGTGCCACCAGGGAAGCCCTTTAATCCATTTTGAGTTTATTTTTGTGTATGGTGTTAGGGAGTGTTCTAATTTCATTCTTTTACATGTAGCTGTCCAGTTTTCTCAGCACCATTTATTGAAGAGAATGTCTTTTCTCCATTGTATATCCTTGCCTCCTTTGTCATAGATTAATTGACCATAGGTGCATGGGTTTATCTCTGGGCTTTCTATCCTGTTCCATTGATCTATATTTCTGTTTTTATGCCAGTACCATATTGTCTTAATTAATGTAGCTTTGTAGTATAGTCTGAAGTCAGGGATTCTGATTCCTCCAGCTCCATTTATTTTTTTTTCTTCAAGATTGCTTTGGCCATTCAGGGCCTTTTGTGTCTCCATACAAATTTTAAGATTTTTTGTTCTAGTTTTGTAGTATATATATATATATATACCCCATCTTCTTTATCCATTTATCTGTATGATGGACACTTGGTTGCTTCCATATCTTGGCAATTGTAAATAATGCTGCTGTGAACATTGTTTTGCATATATCTTTTCAAAGTAGTGCTTTTATTTTCTTCAGATATATACCCAGGAGCTGGATCATATGGTAGCTCTATGTTTAGATTTTTGAGGAACTTCCATACTGTTTTCCATAGTGGCTGCATTCACACAGGTTTTTAAAAGCAGAGAATCTTTCCTGGCTCTGGTCAAAGCAAGGGAGATGTGGCTACAGCAGAATGGTTAGAGATGCAATATTGCTGGCTTTGAAGATGGAGGAAAGGACCATGAGTGATGGAATACAGGTGGCCTCTAGGAGCTGGAAAAGGCGAGGAATGGATTTATCTCTAGAGCCTCCAGAAAGAAATGCAGGCCTGCAGACACCTTGATTTTGTCCCTGATTGGACTTGTAATCTAAGAAATGCTAGATAATACTTTGTGTTGCCTTAAACCTAACTTTATAGTAATTTTTTACAGTGGAAAATGAACATAGCAAGATTGAAATTGATAACCTAACCCTCAGCTCTTTATTTTCTCTTCAGGTACACTATTGTGTGGGCTAATAATATTCCATCTAAACCTGCTGTCCCAATAATAAAATAGGAAGTCAACGAGGCACATGTTGCCTTTCTATTTGTTTCATGAAGTCCTCTTTGGAACCAATTTTTAAGTCTATATCAGAGTGAGTGAAGAAGAAAATCAGTCTTATGGGAAAATCATTCTAAATTTGTGCCTTTCTTTTGGTGGAAAAAGGGAAGAGAAGTAATGAGGAGTCTTAAAAATTACTTATATCAGGCTTCCCTTGTGGCGCAGTGGTTGAGAATCTGCCTGCCAATGCAGGGGACACGGGTTCGAGCCCTGGTCTGGGAAGATCCCACATGCCGTGAAGCGACTAGGCCCGTGAGCCACAATTGCTGAGCCTGTGCGTCTGGAGCCTGTGTTCTGCAACAAGAGAGGCCGCCATAGTGAGAGGCCCACGCACCCTGATGAAGAGTGGCCCCCACTTGCCGCAACTAGAGAAAACTCTCACACAGAAACGAAGACCCAACACAGCCATAAATAAATAAAATAAATAAAAAAAAATAAATTAAAAAAGATTACTTATATCAACTAAATAATTTATTGTGGTTATTTAAGATCAAGAGATATATAAATATTAGTTTACAAAAAATAAAGTTACCATATGATCCAGCAATCCAACTCTTGGGTGTATATCTAGAAAAGACAAAAACTCTAATTGTAAAAGATACATGCACCCCAATATTCTTTGCAGCACTATTCACCAAGACATGGAAGCAACCTAAATGTCCATCAGCAGATGAATGGATAAAGAAGATGTGGCATATATACAATGGAATATTACTTAGCCATAAAAAAGAATGAAATAATACCATTTGCAGTGACATGGAAGGACCTGGATATTATCATAGTAAGTGAAGTCAGACAAAGAAAGACAATATTATATGATATCACTTATATGTGGAATCTAAAAAAAAAGATATAAATGAACTTATTTACAAAACAGAAATAGACTCACAGACATAGAAACCAAGCTTATGGTTACCAATGGGGAAGGGAGGGGAAGGGATAAATTAGGAGTTTGGGATTAACATATACACACTACTATATATAAAATAGATAAACAACAAGGTCCTACTGTATAGCACATGGAACTATATTCAATATCTTGTAATAACCTATAATGGAAAAGAATCTGAGAAAGATATATATATATATTCTTATATATATATGTGTGTATGTATATATATATATCTGAATCACTTTGGGTACACCTGAAACTAACACAACATTGTAAATCAATTACCCTTCAATTAGAAAAATTTAGTTTACAGAGGAGAATGGATCCAAAGAAATGTTAAAAATTATTTGCTAATTTTAAAGCTTTGGCCCAATAGTAGGACAGTGGTAGAGGAAAGGTCAAGGTGGGACACGAAAAAAGAAAAGAAACAGCAATTTCTAAGCTGCTTGGAGAGAGAAGAGCTGTTTCTTTTTCTTTACCCTTAGGGCCAAAGATGCCTAAGAGAAGACCAGAACATACAAATGGTAGCAGCAGTGAAAAGGGAATAAGGCAGTGACTCTGGATGTAAAATTAGAAGTACCAAAGCAGTTTGAAGCCAGCCATGAAGTTTGCCAAGATTTGAAAACATCAGTGCTTACTGCCTTTACATGTTCCACCTGGTATGGGGACCAGGATAATATTTACTTTTAGCATTTTTATTTTGAAACGTTGTATATTTTGTCACTGATTTTTATTTAAAGTCAATCATTTATTTAAAATGATTGGCATTCATTACTTAAGAGTAATTTTTAGTGCCTCTTAGGGCCAAGAGTTTTCCTAGGAGATGACAGCTGGAAGTGGGGGGAAAATAAGGCTTACCTGAAAGAATTCGATTTTTTAGACAACTTTTCCCCACTGTGTCCATTCAAAGCCTACTTGCATTTCATAACTGTAGTGGAAAGGGAATAATTATTTGCCAAAACCTCCTAGAACATGCTGAACATCATGGTAAAAGGAATATAACCTGTAGTAAAATTGCTAAGCAAGGAGTTTAGAGCTACATCCCTAATCAATTGTGTTATCCAGATGGTGTCCCAGATCCAATATAAATTTCCAATATAAATTTTGCAAGGAAAGCAAAAACTTTAAGAAGCTGCATATTGTATTTGAAGTCTCAGGGCACTTAGAAATTGACTCATGATTATAAGGAGGTTTAATTGCAAGAGGGATGAATTTGGAGGGCTGACAAAGAACCAGAATGGGAAGGAAAAGAATTTCTATGTGGTCTGAACTATACTCCCCAACTAGGTTTAGCTTATAGAAAGTCAGCATTTTAACCTAGTCCTGGCTTCCTTCTACTGGTCTAGGAAGATTCCGTTAACTTAGTTAATTTCCAAGACACGAGAAGCTTCCATGAGTTCAGTCCTCCAGCTGACGTTTGTACGTGGAGGGTTCTTTTTCTTCTGTCTCTTAAAGTCCCAAATAATAGGTTGGAGAGTATTTTTACTATAAGGTGACATTGGCAGACATGTTTCATAGATTCATGATGTCAATTACCATTAACCATGACCAAATAAGCCACTGACCCATGAACATGGGGTAAAATACCGGTGTCCTGACCTAGGAGAATAATGTCTGAAATACCAAGAGAAGGATGAAAAAAATGTAACGCCTCATTAAATATAATGTTATTACACTGTGATTCTTTTTTAATGTAACTAGCTCTGAATCAGAGTATCCAATAAATTTTACACAGGGTGAATGTACTTCTGTAAAAACCATGTTTGTTCTGTGCAGGAAGATGCTGACTAAAATGCAGGGGATGGGGAACGTAAGAAGTGCAGTGTAGCGGAAATTGCCACAGGAAAGAGCTGTCTTTGGCTTGGACCCTTGGATAGAGCAATAAAACAGAAGTCAGGAGGCTTGGATGTCAGCTTTTCTTCATTCCTAGCTGAAAGATGAGCAAGGTACTTAATTCCTCACTGGGCTTCTTCCTCTGTAACATGGTGTCAGTAACACCTACACTTAGCATTATTGTAAAGACTATATTAGAAACAGGAAGCAAGACATCCAATATAATACCTGACACACTGGTACTTAATGAGGTGGGCTTTCCTCTTCCTTTAGCGTTAATCTAGAAAACAAGGATAATAATGCTTATTTTATACCTTACCCTAGGCACTCCCTCTATTCAGCCAGAGATTCTTCAGGGAAATTCCCCCCATGCCCACCTTTTTTTTTTTTCTCTTTTTCTTTCTTTCTTTTTTTTTTTGAGAAAGATAAATATAATCAACACTTCAAATACGATTGATCATAACGAGGACAGTTGTCTTAACAGTGGAAGAGTTGAAAGAACAAAGTCAGGGGCAAAGGAGGAATAGGTCAGGAAAAGCTACACCCTGGAGGTGACGCTGGTCCTCTGGTGGGAGGAGATGGAAAAGGGCTGCAGACACCCTAGGGACAACCTTCTCCTCCTTGATGTTTTCCTCAGGCTCGAACACTTTAGTGGCCAGGAGCTGGTGGCACTACTTCTTTCTCACTTTAAGGATCAATGACTGGTAAATTTAGCATTTAGGTGTTTTGGGGGAAAGAAAATTGGTATTAACCTATTAAATACAGTTAAATAACATGGAGAACATGCTTAGTATTTTAGGGATGCAGCAGGAAGATTCTATGAAATTAATTTGAGTGAGGATCCCTGGCACATGAACCAAGTGTTTACAGTTCCTGTTTCGCCGGGCATGACAAACCCTATCTGACCTATCTGTTCCTGCACAGTGTAAGCAATCTCAGACTTGAAAAGAGGACAGACGTGTTTGTGCTTGCAAACTTTCCTTCAATACATTTAACGAAAAACTTACATGCCTGCCTTTGGCTCTCCATCCTTTTACTGATGATATCTTTTTGGCAGACAAATTTCTCTGAAATTTGATAAGACCTGAAACAGGACTAAAGTTCAGTGTATGCAGTTTTATTTTTACCTTTCTCAAACCTCAAAACGTTAATGGTACTTAAACATGCATTCTTTTCTTATTTTTGTTTGGCACATATAAATCCTTCTAAAAAATACTCAAACTCAGCAGGCTGATCCACTTAGCTGTAAATTCTGGCCAATTTTTTACCTTCAGAATCTTCCTTGGACAAATTTTTTGTATTTCATATTTTTCCTAAAGGTGGTTGTAGGGTCATCCACAGCCATCATAATCTTTTTTTGTTTCACTGTGTTTCAGGATTCTCTGTGGTAAACATCCATTGACTTTGACTTCCTAAGTTTCTTTCAGCTTTGAGAAATGAGTTTTAAAAGAACATTTCCAGCACTAGAGTAAATGTACTCCTTGTGAGTGTGTGTACTTTCTTGAATTCAATTTATCTGAGATCTGTTGATTCACTCTTCCATTTAGATTGCAAATGCTTCATAGCACAATTACATCACTGATCCTGATAGAGCTGGGTGTTTGTATTTACTTTCCACTCCCCATAACATCAGGTTATTATGGTGATGATATATCATCTGTCTTTAGTTACTTGCTTATTCAGTGAGAGGACTAGTGTATATTCTACCATATAGAGATAAAATGTTCTGTATAAATAATAAGAAGAATTGTTCCCTGGAGTCAAAGAGAGAGGAGTGGCATGAATCCTAAATATTAAAGCTATAATGAATTGGTTTCACTTTCAAATTATCCATTCACTTTAGTTCCTTTTTCCCCCTGCTCAAAAAGTAGCATTTTGGTCAGTTTAGACCAAGTTATAAAGCAGTAACAAACAAACCTAAAATCTCAGAGGCTTACAATAACAAAGAGGTATTCCTCAGTTGTTTAACATATTGGATGTGGCTTGGTTATAGCTCTGTCCCATGTCTTCTTCATTCTGAAGGAGCAGAGAATATAGACCAATGGTAGAACCACACAATGGCTTTGAAAGGATTTGTTCAGAAGTGAACCATGTTACTTACACTCACATTTCATTGGCCATTGCAAGTCACATGGCTAAGCCTGATGTCCATGGAATGAGTAGTGTAATCCTCCCCCAAGGAGGAGACCAACAGGGAGGGAGCCAGTAGGAAGGAACTGGATGAAGAGCAGCAAGTATTTTGAAAAAGTAGTTCAATGTACTCTCTAATGCTTGTTAATACCTCCTTATATATATACACGGATAACATTTACAAACAGTGTGGGTGTAAAGTAATGAGCACGATTTTCCTTAAAATAATTTTATCTAAATTTTTAGTCTCTGAGCAACAGATGTCTCTTTGACAAATTTGTCAACTTCTCCAACATTATTCAAAGGTCTGTGAACATTATTTGTAGTCTCAGTCCTTTGAGGGTGGTTTGAAATTTGGAAATGCCTAGCACTCATTTTTAGTCAATCTGTGTAATTTAAAGTACTTACTGCCTTTGTGACGTTTGGTATGTGTCTGTTAGTCAAGCTTAAAAATTTTTTTCCAAGCTTTAACTTCTCAAGAGTATAGGATGTATCATATGCTATTTTATTAAATAGTTCATTTTAACTAAAATTTTAGATTTTCTTCTGTTGTTTATAAAGTTATCCTGAAGGCCATTTCAAAAAATGAATTCCAACAATATTTTGAGCAATGGTTGTATGGATTAAAATATGTGCCTAATATTAGGTGGTGAACACTTCAGAGGTAAAAAAAAACTCATTTGGATACTTACATTTTGGTTGATTTTATAAAGAATACAGCAAAACCACGAGACAGTAAGTTTTGGCTAGGGTCTCTCATTCTCCACCCAAGGGGTGGGGTTTGGTTGGGGTAAGTATTTAAGATTCAGTGCCTTAAAAAATAATTGGTCTGTTTATGACACATGTAATAAAATAAAAATATTTTTGTTCAAATAGTTACTAGAAGATAAAGTGGAAAAAATTGGTTTTCATTAACTTTGCAATAATTCAATCTTAGCTTTTGTGAGCTTGCGATTTTTGGATCCTACTTACAGCTTTTGGTTCATTTCCTGTATTAGTTACAACATTTTATAATCATTCCTCATTTGTTTTTGTCTTCCTTTTTCTTTTTTTTACAAGAATTTTAAGTTCCTTGAGGAGATGAAACCAAGTCTTCATATTCCTGGCACACACCTTACAATACTAGTAATTATAATTACAATACCAATAAGACTAACATTTATGAATTATTTATAATGTGCTGAGCATAATTTTAGGCAATTTCTCATTTGAACTTATTTAAAGCCATGAGGCAGTCAAGTTATATTATTTCCAGTTTATAAATGAGAAAACTGAGTCAAAGAGAGGCGAAGAAACCTGTTCTAACAGCACAGCTAGTAAGCATTTAAGTTCAGTTGGTTCCAGAGCCCATGCTGCCACTAAAACTACATATGCTGCTGAATATATGTTTGTTAGTTCACTATTCATTCAATTAGAAAAAATATTAAGCACAAGCAGTATCTTGAGCAAAGGAAAGATAAGATAAAAGATTGTGGTATTGGCCTTCATATCTGACTCAGACCAACTAATTAGGAAAGAAAGATGAATGAAGTTTTCCATGTTGAATCTTGAGCAAGAAGGAATTACTCAGAGAACCGGGAAGAGATAGATGTCCCCGCAGAGAGAAGAAAATATTAAAAAAATAGAGAAGGGAGATTAAATATTTGAGAAATGCGAGTCCAACTACATTCTAGAGTGTGTCAAGTAAAGTGGCAAGAGGACAAGGAAGCTAAGCAGAGACCAGAGGATGGCTGGTTTGAACCATGCTAAGGATTTAAGACTTTAACCAGAAGTGGTGGAGGGAGGCTCTGGAGAATTTTAAGAAGAGCTTGTAATGTGGATGACTTCCTAGTGCCATCTTAAAAGATCTCCTGTACCTTTCATTGTTGTTTTCTGATAGTACTTAGAGTATTAAAGGATGATGTGTATGCTAGTTAAACAATATGGTGGCACAGAGACCTAAGACATCCCTGCAAGTTAGATCAAAGCAAATTTTGGAGGTTGGACAGTCTACAATTCAAGGCAAAGATGTACATTAACCATCAAAAGAATGGAAAGAAAACAGAAAATGAACCACAGCGCGTACCTGGTATAAACGTTCAACAGGCTTGAGGAATGGAATTACTCAAGAAATTGTTGACCAGGCCGATGGCTGAAAAAATGCATCCTTTGTTGAAAAATCTACCTTTGGAAATACATTTGTAACTGCATCATAATAGCTGAGAAGTTGTATTTTTGGTAACAATTCAATGTTTTGTTCATAACATCCACTACCTCTAGGTTTATAAGTCAATCTTTAAATGGGCACACTTTCTGAAAATATTTTGAAAAACATTTCACTTTTGATTGTGTGGATGAAGAAGGGAAAAGTCCATGTTGAATTTTACTTGAGACAAACACTGATTAAAGGAGACAAAATTAGAGCTTTTCTTCATTCTTTCTAACAGCGTATGAAAAGTGATTGATACATGTGCATCCGAGATGGATGAGATTGCAAACATGTGGCTGCCATGCTCAAGGCAAATTCCATTATGTAAACCAACTGGACTGCTGAAAGCTCACTGTGCTTTACATTATAAAGAATGCATGCTTTTCTGCACGTTCTGCTAAGACAAAATGATGTGATTTCCAAAAGATAAAAATGCATTTACACTCGGCAGGCTTTGGCATGCCTGGGTATCATTTTGACATTACTTCTGTGCAATGGAAATTTAGAAGGAGAATCAGAGATTTGGGTTAAGAAACAGACATAAAATCTATAAAATTCCTCATTTTTTGGGGGGCTTATCGATACCTGATATTTGGCAGAAATTTTTAGCCTCGAGTTGGGTTGGCTTAAAAATGAATCCTTGTTAGGTTAAAAATGTTACAAATCATATTAACCAAGTCCTTATTTCTATTATGACATTAGCTTTAGTAATTTGCCATGCTTGCTAAAATTTGGGGAGTTGTTGCCATGCTTTCACACTGAAGACCCCTCACAAATGCCACCTTCTTTGTAGACTTTGTAGATTTCTTCCAGCTTCTCATTTGTATAGATCTCTATAAAATCTACACATTTGTTGAATGAACTATTTACTGCTCACAGTAAATATGATATGCATATCTTTCCATTTTTAATGGAGATATAATTCACTACCATAAAATCAGTGTACATTTCAATGGTTTTTGGTGTTTGCACAAAGTTGTACGATCATCACCACTGTATAATTCCAGAATATTTTCATCAGCCCACAAAGAAACCCAGTACCCATGGGCACTCACTCCCCAGCCCTCTTTCTCCCCAGACCCTGGCAATCACCAGTCTACTTTCTACCTCTATGGATTTGCCTATTCTGGACATTTCACATACATAGAAGCAGGTAAAATGTGGCCTTTTGTGACTACCTTCTTTCACTTAGCATAATGTTTTCAAAGTTCATTAGGTTGTAACGTGTATCAGTAATTCATTGTTTTTTATTGTAGAATAACATTCCATGGTACGGATATACCCATTTTATTTATTCATTCATCAGTCGATGGATATTTAGGTGGTTTGCACCTTTTGACTATTACGCATTATGCTGCATAATATGAATGCTATAAACATTCATGTACAAGTTCTTGTGTGGAACATGTGATATATTTAAAGATATTGTATTAGAATGAAATATTTACTTTTAATATTTATTTATTTTTATACATTTAAATATATTTTATTAAAATTAAAACATTATTCACATTTAAAAATTTATTAAAGAATTAATTCAACATTAAAATATTTAAAATACATAAAAACATACTATTAACATTTTGGTTTATCTTCTTTTAGGCTTCTCTGGTTACTTTTATGATGCCTTTGTTTAAAAAAGCCAATTTAGTAACAAAATATGCATACTGTTTGATATTCTACTATTTTTACTTTACTTTCCCTATAGTAAAGTATGTATGGTATATATATTTCTAAGATAGAATTTTTAATAATTATATATATCTCTATATTTTATTTTAAATATTAGGTTATCTTTCTGTACATTATAACTGCAATTCTTGAGGGCAGTTACTTTGCTTTATTCTTCATCCCTTTTTCTCCTTCCACTAGTAGCTAGCAAGTATCACCTAGAGTAGTAGTCTCTCAAATGTTTGCTGAAATGAATTTAAAATATATATGGAGTTATAGAATTTCAGGTTTGAAAAGAGTCTTAGGGGTCATCTGGTACCGTGAATAATATGGATGATATGCTTTTTGAGTTAAAAGTGGATTTAACTAGTGACTATAATTTTGACTTTTAAATGTGCATATTTAATCTCTATACTATGTTCTTTGATTAAACCATTTGGGAAGACTGAAAGAAGAGTAATAGGAAATTTGCTCCTAAGTCAGATCATGCGTAATGTTTAGCAACTTCCTGGATTCCTGTATGATAAAATTTGAAACTTGGAGAGAAATGATTAATGATTTTTTTTTTTGCAAATTTAAAACTACATTGGTGAAAATAAATATTATTTTTTAAAAGTATGAAATGTTCAACAAAGTCATTAAAAAATCTCAGCTACCTCCAGTGTTGTCTTGTCAGATATTCACAGGTTGTTTCATAACAGAAAAATGTATTTGTTTTGCATGTTGGGTTCAAACTTCATATTCTAACATCACTGTTGACACTTTATCTATTGTTGAATCACAGTAACATCACTAACTGTATATTGCCAAGTTGAACTTGTTACAATTTTTTAAAAATATCATTAATCCAAGCACCTAGATTGTGGTATTGAAATCCTACTTCTCACTTTAGGAATCTAGGGCTTCTTGGAGGAATAGCTGATTCCAGGTTCTGAGGCAGGATATGCACAAAATTAGCCAATTTGTGCCAAATTCAAGGAAGCCATCAGGGACCACCAGTGTCAGAGACCACCAGGAGCCAACTTGAAGAGACCACCTCACTAGTAAAGAATGGGACAATTTGAGCTTTAATAAAGGTTTGAGTTGCCATAGAGTGAACCTCATCAAAATATTTCAATCCTTAAATTCATAATTAAAAAAATAATTGGTCATTTTTGGAAGATAATAGAGAATCAATTCATTGTCTTGAAAACTCGTTTAAAAAAGGGAAGGATCAAGCATTTATTGTTTTTCCCACATGAAGTGTTCTATTCGATAACAAATAGTAGATGAGAAGCATCTCTTTATAAAGTGTATTCCAGTGAATAAACAAAAAGAACTGATAGAATTATCACCAGTTAGCAACACACAAATACAGATCTAAGCATTGAGTTGCTGTCACAAGAGAGAAAGCCAGACATGACATACCTTCTGATGAAAGAATTCATCACCACCTAGTCCTGCCAAATGGCTCGAATCTGAGATTGATCAGGGCTCTGGACCCTGCTGCTAATTTGCAGGAAGTAGAGAGGGCAGAGAAGCTTGGTGAACTGCACTGTGAATACACAATCAACGTAATTCAGACTGAGGGAAGCTCTGCAGGTTAAAGTACCTGTGTTCTTCACAGATAAACTGAAAGGAGAAGAAAAGGATGAAGAAGGACACTGTAGATTGGAAATGTCTTAGCAGATATGTTGGATTTTTAAAAAATTTGCTAAGACTAAACTATAGAAAATATTTAGAACTTATCGCGTTCATGATAAGCCTCTAAAATGCAAGGAAGCAATTTCTGTAAAGGCAAGAGAGAAGTGGCTGCGTTCGGGATGGGCCACATGGAGGGGCTTTTAGGTGGCTGGCAAAGCTCTATTTCTTGACTCAGGTTAGGGTTTCAGGCATTGTATTAGTTTCCTATTGTTGCCATAGCAAATTACCAAAAAAAAAAAAATTAGTGGCTTAAAACAACAAAACTTATTATCTAACAGTTCTGTAGGTCAGAAGTCCAGGTGAACTTGACTGGATCCTCTGCTATGGGTTACAAGGCTGAAATCAAGTTCTTGGTCAGCTGGGCTCTTATCTGGGGTCTCCAAGCTGATTCACACTTTTGGCAGAATTCAGTTCCTTGTGGCTGCAGGACTGAGGATCCTGTTTCTTTTCTGGCCGTCAATCATGGGACCCTCTCAACTTCTCAAGGCTACCCCCTTTCCTTATTCCATTGTCCCCTCCATCTTCAAACAGCAAGAGTGGGTTGCATTCTTTTTATACTTTGGATCACTCTGATTTCTCCTTCCCCTGCAACTCTTCCACTTTCCTCTTCTGTTTTTAAGGGCTCATATGATTACATTGGTCTCACCTTGATAATCCAGGATAAGCCCCCTATTTTAAGATCAGCTGATGAGGAAACTTAATTCCATCTCCAAAGTCACAGTAGTACCTAGATTGGTTTTTGACTGAATAACTAGGGGACCAGAATCCTGGAAGGATGTCTTTAGAATTCTGCCTACACAGGTGTTTTTACCTTATACATTGGTTTTGTGTAGTTTTTTGTATTTGTCTTTTATTTTACAAATATAAAGGCTAATGAGTCATTGAGGCAGGCAAACTGGAGCCTTCTTGTGATATTAGAAAGATAGTTACTAAAGATGTTTACCTTTCTTTAGAGAAAAAACAAAAAAATATTTTTTTCTTAGCAGAAATAATTTGTATTTTCACTTTGTCTAAGAATAGTAAAAAATATAGGTATGAAAAAGTAAATTCTGGAATTTGCTGCTTTTATTGATGTAAGTAACTCTAGAACATTTGCAATAAAAGATCATGCCTTAATAAAACATGATTTGGAGTAATTAAGAGCGGTTTTAAAGGTGCATTCTTTATAATAGTTTATGGATTCTTAGGATATGACTGCTTGAATCCATTTTGGCAACAGCTTTTATAACAGCTGATACTCTGGTTTTCCTGCCATTTTATAATTACCTTTTGGTATAGTTACCATTACATTTTTTGCTAACTTAATTGGTATATCAAAGTTGATCTACACTAGGGGTGGGCAAACTTTATTTTTTTAAAGGACAGATAGTATTACTTTCATTTTTGTAGGCCATATCACCTCCATATTCAATTCTGTCACTGTAGCCCAAAAGAACATAGATGATACCTAAATTAATGGGCATAGCTGGATTTGGCCCATGAGCCATAGTTGGCAGAGCCCTGGTGTGTGTGTGTGTGTTCAGTATTTTGCTAGTGAGATTATTTTCACTGTATTCAATTGTATGAGTATATCAGACAAAAATAAACAAAATAGAGGCAGCCACAAAAATCTATATTTTCCTTTAATTGTAGCATAAAGATTTCAGTCTTAGAACAAGTTTTACAAGTATGTGTAATGCACATATCTGGATTCTTCTCTGAGATTTGATAATAAAGCTAAGTATATTTGTATCAACCTTCTTATTCATTAATTCATTTAGCAAATATTTATTGAGCACATGCTATGTGCCAGGCACTATTCTAGGTGCTGGAGATAAGCAGTTAACCAAAGTCCCCACCATCAGCATTCTAGTTGGCCTGATGTTGATAATGTCAAGAGTCCAGGATATAATAAGCAACAGTTTTTAATAGTTTCTCCCCGACTTGCAATAGAGCAGTATATGAATACAAATGTTAACGCACTTTTATTGTTAGATTTAAATATTGTTTGCAGGACTTCCCTGGTGATGCAGTCGTTAAGAATCTGCCTGCCAATGCAAGGGACACGGGTTTGAGCCCTGGTCTGTGAAGATCCCATGTGCCACGGAGAAACTAAGCCCGTGTGCCACAACTACTGAGCCCATATGCCACAACTACTGAAGCCCACGTGCCTAGAGCCCGTGCTCTGCAATAAGAAAAGCCACCACAATGCGAAGCTTGCACACCGAAACGAAGAGTAACCCCCACTCTCCGCAACTAGAGAAAGCCCGCGCACAGCAACGAAGAACCAACTCAGCCAAAAATAAAAAATAGATAAATAAATTTATAAAAAATTAAAAAAATATTGTTTGCATATGCTTTCCTATAAATTGACTATTCAATTAGTGTTGAAAAATATCTGTGCACCCCAATGTTCATTGCAGCACTATTTACAATAGTCAAGACATGGAAGCAACCTAAATGTCCATCAACAGATGAATGGATAAAGAAGATGAGAGATACACACACACACACACACACACACACACACACACACACAATGGAATATTACTCAGCCATAAAAAAGAATGAAATAATGCCATCTGTAGCAACATGAATGGACCTAGAGATTTCATGCTAAATGAAGTAAGCCAAACAGAGAAAGAAAAATATCTCATGATATTGCTGATATGTGGAATCTAAAAAAAAAAAGGTACAAATGAACTTATATACAAAGCAGAAATAGACCCACAGACATAGCAAACAAATTTATGGTTACCCAAAGGGAAAGGGGGGAAGGGATAAATTAGGAGCTTGGGATTAACATAAACACACTACTATATATATATAAGCTAGATAGCCAATAAGGGTGTACTGTATAGCACAGGGAATTATACTCAACATTTTTTAATAATGTATAAGGGAAAATAATCTGAAAAAGCATATATATATTGAGTTATATATAACTGAATCACTGCTGTACATCTGAAACTAACAACATTGTAGATCAACGATACTTCAATAAAAAAAAGAAAAAGAAGAAAAGTATCTGTGACTCTATGTTATATGTTCACTGTAGTTTGTTTCAGATTTATACTGGAGCATGCTAGGATTCAAAATTATTTTGCAAAATTTTACTGTGTAACACCCATTGAAGTCCTGGGCAATGTACCATCACACTTTGTTGTCTTCAAGATGTATTGTATAAATTTGAGAGATGCTGCTTTCATTGGACATACTGCTGTGATTGAAATCAACCCTAGCTGAAGAATCAGCTGGTGATAATTGAACATGTGGACAGTTTAACTTGAGACTCATCAATTTATCATAGCCATCAATAACTTTTATTTTTAGCTGGTTATACATATCCATTTTTGGTTTTAGAGGAATTTATTCTTCTTACCTGGGGAAAAGGAAAAGTTAACTAAGAAGACCTCAAGACTTTTAATAACTCTATAATGAAAATAAAAAGTCAAACTTTAGCTAGAACTTACGAATGCCAAAGTGTTGGGCATTCACTTTCTCTTGCATAACTGACAGTTATGCTGTGGTGAGACCCTCTCTATCCTTAAGCCTTTCCTGGCATCTGAGTGAATTACATGTGCCTTGCAGTCATGTCCTTCCTAATGTACTCTTACATGAGTTAACGTGCATAGGTCTAAATTTAAAAAAATGTTGAGCTATGACTTATCTCCTCAATCACGTTTACAATATATTTATATATCATTTACAGATATGGTTAGAGAAACTTTACTCTAATATCTGGATAAAAACAAGTTATTCTGGTAGCACTAGTTTCTACTCTGTTTAATTTTGGTGGATGTGTACATGCTTGTGGGCACATAGTATTTTCTTTTCTTTCTTTCTTAAAAAATATATTACAAATAGCTAAACTACACAAAAATATGAATCACAAGTTTGTAGAATTCCTGGAGCTCCTCCATAAAACCCTAAGGTCCTGTAGGACAAATCTGAGACATTCAATCTATCAATTCCTTTATTTTTCTGCATAAGAAATAGAAGCCCAAAGAGATGGTGCATCCAATGTGGCAGCTCTGAAATCAGACCCAGGGGGCCTACCCCCTGGTGCAGTGCGTTCTCTATTGTTATGGCATGAATTTGCATTAATAGACATTACAATCTCTGTAATTTACTTTAAAGTATTTACCATTCTTGACATTTGGTATGTGCCAGTTAGCCTTTAACTTTAGCCCTGTGGTCAGGTACACTGCTAGCAGGATATCCATGGTGACAGGTGGTGTTATGTGAGAGTGGACCCACTCTGGAAGCAGCTTCTACACACCCTTTTGTTCTATATCTTTTAATCTGTAAATGATTAAAAAAATTTTTTTATTGGAGTATGGTTGATTTACAATGTTGTGTTAGATTCTGGTGGACAGCAAAGTGAATCAGTTATGAATATACATATATCCACTCTTTTTTAGATTCTTTTCCCATATAAGCCATTATAGAGTATTGAGTAGTAGAGCTATACAGTAGGTCCTTATTAGTAATCTATTTTATATATAGTAGTGTGTATACATCAATCCCAATCTCCCAATTTATCCCTCCCCTGCCTTACCCTCCGGTTCGTTCTATATCCTTTTGATTAACTGTGGATGCTTTATGAATTAGCACATTGATTCCAAATTTGGGTTTCCATTGCTGAATCCTGTTTGTTCATTAGCATGATGTTTGTCAGAAATAGACTTTAGCTCTCACGGATGAAATCAAACATATTTTGAACATATGGATTGGCTTCCACTCTTTTGAACAGGGTATAAGCCTCCATAGATGTCTGCACTAGTCTTTTTGGGATGACAATCATGTCTGATTCCTTAATGGGTTCTCAGTCTAGACACTGGTTTAGGAGGACTTCTGACTGTATGGTGCCCTCTGGGCATAGAATCCTGCCTCCAAAATCTTGCTGAGTCTGCTTCAGGTGAACTTTTCATAGCATGACCACTAAAAGGGCTTTATCCAGTGTGTAGAACAAGTTGTATAAACTCTTTTACACTCTCTGTTGATAAGTATTTATTAATAGATGTCTGCCTGTATGATGGAATTTGGACTGAGATTTGTTTTCATTAAAATCACATAACCAGGGGACTTCCCTGGTGGTCCAGTGGTTAACATTCTGCACTTCTACTGCAGGGGGCAAGGGTTCGATCCCTGGTCGGGGAACTAAGATCCCGCATGCTGAGCAGTGTGCCCCCCCACCAAAAAAAATTAAAATCGCATAGCCAGGTATGGGAGAATAGTATACTCTTGCTGTCTCAGCCTTCTTTGGTATCCAAGAATCTAAGAGTGCAGGACCAAACTAGCTTAAGTAAGTTTGCAACTACAGGTGATATACCTAATTTTGAGAGTCAGTGGGTTCTTAAGTCTTCTGCTCCCTTAGTATATTTTTTCCTTCTTCCCTTTACCACAGCGTTTTGCTAAATTTACAAGAAAGTGGGAGTTGTCTCTCTGGCTCTTTGTGACTCCCTGGGAAGTGATTGATTTTGTTGTCCTTCAACTTCCTTCCCTTGCTGGTACTATTGCTTTTGGGACACAAATGTCATGATCCCAATGACCCCATGTCAAGCTCCCAGCACCATTCCTTGTAGAATTGAGTCAGATCCACAGGTACTTTGTCATCGGGGTGGGGCGGGAAGTTGACCTGGGGACTTAGAGCTCAGGTGAGTTAGTGGCCCACTGGAGATTCCAAGTGTTATGGGCTGAATTGTGTTCTCACAAAATTCATATGTTGAAGTCCTAACACTTAGTACCTCAGAATGTGACTGTTTTGGAGATAGAGCCTTTAAAGGGGTAACTGAGTTAAAATGAGGTCTGTAGGGAGGGCCATGGTTCAATATGACTGATATTCTTACAAGAAGAGGAGATTAGGACACAGACAGTTATAGAGAGAAGACCGTAGGAAGACACCAGGAGAAGGCAACCATTACAAGCCAAGGAGAGAGGCCTCAGAAGAAACCAACCCTGCTGACACCTCGATCTTGGACTTCCAGCCTCCAGAATGGTGAGACAATAAATTTCTTTCATTGAAGCCATGGAGTCCGTGGTACTTTGTTAAGGCAACCCTAGAAAACTAATGCACCAGGTAGTTTGTTCCCAATTCTACCTGCCTGACTCCTCTCCTTGATCTGTTGTTGCCGCTTCGGCCCTGACTCTGAAAGCTCACACACTGGAATTGGGGTTAAGCCTTCTAACATTCCATTTTGTGTTAGAGTGAGTTCCAGAAAGCAGTGTAGTGTCCAGCCGACCCTGCAGGAGGAGCTGGCTTTGGAAAATAAGGCACCTCAGACTCGCAAATGAGAAACTTCCTGCTGCAGCTCCAGGCCCTGCAAGGAATTGCTAACAGAGATGTAACATTCTGGATTGTTTTTATTCTCCTCTCTGCAGGTGAGGAAAACTCTCTCTGGTTCCAAGTTAAAAACACATGTTCCAATACCACAGGAACTAAGATGAGTTTTCAACTTTCTGTTGTCAGTCCCCAAGGATGGACTTATGTCCAAGGTTTGTGCCTTTCCTAGCTCTGAACTAGATTATTCATCCCTGAAAATCCACCTTATTAGTTGGAAAGCAAGCCATAAATAAACCCCAAATTGATACTGAGATTGGGAGGAGAAAGTTATATATACCTACTTCCTTTAAAATGCATCATCAATCGTTATAATCTTTTTTTTCTTTTTTCTTTTCGGCTGTGCAGCGCGGCATGCGGGATCGTAGTTCCCCGATCAGGGATCGCACCCGACCCCCTGCAGTGGAAGCATGGAGTCTTAACCACTGGACCACCAGGGAAGTTAGTTCCAATCCTTATAATTGTAAAGTCATGTCCAGAGCGAGATTGGGAATGTATCACGTCTGTTTCTATTTTGTAGTATTTTTGTTCAGCTTGCTCTCTGTCCTTTGTCAGTGATGGATACCTTGCCCCCACCACTGACAATTTTGTTGGCAGTCACTTTGGATATTCAAGACACTTAAAAACAGCTAAATAAAACATAGGTTTTCTGAAAGATGGACCTTGGGGTGGGATGAATCAGACTATGGTCTTCCTGACATAATTTGCACATCTGCCAATTTGGGACCTATCAATTTTCTGTCTGGAACACCACATTTAAAGAAATATATTGGTTATGGCAGTAAAAGTTTACTATTTAACTTCTGTGAACCTTGCCTATAAAACTAGAGTAACCACCTGTTCTATCCTCTTACACGTGGTAGACATGGAGGAACAGCCAATTGTTTTGAAGCACTTGATAAACGGGCTAAAATCACACATAGAGTGTAAGCTTCCTATGATTTATCAATGCAGTCTAGCTCCCAGAGCCTTATGTTGTTAGTGAATCATTCAGAGTTACTGGGTCTCATAAAGAATTCTCAAGTGCTAAAATCTGGTGATAAAAAAGACTAAAAAAATGCAAGTGGGTAAACAAGGAGCTACATGGTAGATGAGCCTCTTGTTTATCTCTAGAGGGGGCAGACAATCTTACTCAGAGAATCATTCTGTTCTCCTACCTGAATGAGTTAGGCTCCTGTGAATCCCACATATTTGAGGTCACTGGTCAGAGGTATCCTTCAAGTTATCTGAGTGGGTAAGGCTAATGAATGTTTTCTCTTCAAGTCCTGAAAGACATTAGCAATCATGATGTGAGAGACACTTTAGCATTTTTATATTTTTTTCCCGCTTATCTAGTTTCTTTAAGTGATATAAATGGTTTGTATCTGAGCTAAGTGTTTGAGTTAGGGCTGCTGCTGAGGGTACCAATGTATCTTAAATTCATTTCTGGAGTGAGAAAGTGTATTTAAATCCACTTACAACAACAAGAGAGAAATAGTGTCAGACAAATTTCTGATTGGAGAAAATAGTAATGAGGGATCTGACTTAAATGGTAAAACACTTAGATGATCTTTATTTTTTCTTTTCTTTCTTTTCTTCCCTTTTCTTTTTCTTTCTTCTTCTTCCCCCCCCCCCACCCCTCCTTTTTCTCCTCCTCCTTCTCCTCCTCCTCCTCCTCCTTCTTTGCCTTTAGTGTGTGGAAGGAGGAATAAAAAAGCTAGGGTCAACTAGTTATAAAGGAGAGAGCTTTGCTCAGTTGAACCAGGAACTGTGAGATTAAGGGAACAGCTGAGATTTAGTACACATCTGTGAGAGAAGCTTTGGGGTTTTAATTTCTTTAATTAAAACAAACAGGGAGAAATGGAAAGAGAGAGCAGGAGCCAAGGAGAGAAAAAATAAAACAGGACATCCTGGTGCCTTGAACCACCTGGGTGCCCTGGACAGCCTGGTAATGTGGCACCTTACACCACTCATCTTTAAATATTTGTCCTATATTTATTTTAGAGGAGGGGCTGAATACTGCTTGGGGAACGACAGAGGAGGAAGGCTACCTTGTGGCAGAGCCCACTCTCTTCTCTATTGGTAGGGATTTAGCTCTGGCCTCAAACTTCCTTGTCCTTGTCCTCCTCTACCAAACGAGAGCCTTGCACCGCCTGGGGGACAGTTGAATAAGCACTGAGAACTAAAATATTGCCTGCCATATCAGTAAACAAAGGATGTTGCAGCCATCAAGCCATCACATTACAGCCACCTGGATGGTGAGCCCTGAGAGAGCTCAGGATAGAGATAAATGGGCTGGCCACTGCCAAGCCCATCTGGCAGTCAGCCACTGCAGCCATCCCCAACGGTGCCCCCGAAGGGGACTCAGGATGAGAAAACACAGGATACTGGCCTCAGATAGCTGAGGTGCATATCAGAAGAATGATTTCAGTGAGCCCAGACTCTTGCATCTTCCCAAACACAGAAAAGTGCTAAATTCCTTAACTTGAGAGATATACAATATTCTTTTATTAACAGTAATCTTTTGACTACCTGGTTTTGTTGCAAAAACTCCTATATATCCTGCTCCCTTCCTCTTTGGAGCAACTTCTCAAAGTTATCTGAGACTCTGTCTTCTGGGCTTGAAGTCCTAAGAATGTCTGCCAAATAAAACATAACTCTCAACTTTTAGGCTGTGCATTTTTTTTTTCAGTTGACAGCACCTATGCCTAATTCTAGGACTCACCTAGAGCCTTCTTGGCCACAAATAATAGAGTTCATCTAAACATATGCGGTCCTCTCCTTGGAAAATGCTGTTTTCTCCATCTTCTGAAATTTCTAGTGGAGATTTAGTGCCTCAGTGATTTATAGCATCTCCTATAGATTGGTACATGGGGCACTTGTCAATCTGAGTGAGGCTGAAGGTGGGAGAAAGCCAGAGGAAGAGACTTTGTGGAGGACAGGACTCGAGGAAAGGAAGTTCCAAATGATTTAAAATTTGTTTTTTTTTTTTTTTAACATCTTTATTGGAGTATAATTGCTTTACAATGGTGTGTTAGTGTCTGCTTTATAACAAAGTGAATCAATTATACATATACATATGTCCCCATATCTCTTCCCTCTTGCATCTCCCTCCCTCCCATCCTCCCTATCCCACCCCTCTAGGTAGTCACAGAGCACCGAGCTGATCTCCCTGTGCTATGCAGCTGCTTCCCACTAGCTATCTATTTTACATTTGGTAGTGTATATGTCCATGCCACTCTCTCACTTTGTCACATCTTACCCTTCCCCCTCCCCATATCCTCAAGTTCATTCTCTAGTAGGTCTAAGAGTGAAAGAGAACTAGAAAATGTTTAAAATGTAATAGTAATAAGAATGGTAATAATTTGAGCTTCTGCTTCCATCTTGGGAATTTGCTTTGCAAGAGGGGCTACTCTAAAGTCTGTGCTCTGCTGTTTGAAAAACAATGTTCACCTTGAAAAATGGATATGAATCATTTTTTTAAAGATTCAACATATAAGCAATATCATATGATATAGATGAACTTATATACACAAAACCGAAATTGACCCAGAGACATAGAAAACAAATTTATTGTTACCAAAGAGGAAAGGAGGGGGAGATAAACTGGGAGATTGGAATATAATACACACACTACTGTATGTAAAATAGATAATGAACAAGCACCTACTGTATAGCACAGGGAACTATATTCAATATTTTGTAACAACCTATAAGGGAAAAAATCTGAAGAAGAATATATATATATATATATAACTGAATCACTTTGCTGTATACCTGAAACTAACACAACACTGTAAATCAACTATACTTCAATTAAAAAAAAGAAAAATGGTTATGACTGTTCATATGATTGATGGACCTAGAGATTTTATGGTCCACTATAGAATGAATAAGTCACAGACTTGAGCAATTTTCTGATTTCCAGTGAAATGATAGAAAAACCATCTATTGGCTTAAAGATTTTGCAAATTAAATTATAAATATTAGTACTAAGACCAAATTTATGTGTGACATTAAAACCAACATCTTCAGAGAGTGGAAATGATTCAGAGGATCATGTTTATGATTGTGGAAGCAGCTGTCAAATATAATTAAAGAAGCCAAGGGTCCTAGTGACTAAGGGCATACATGAGATTTATGAAATGATGATGTCCCTGGCACTGCTGTACCAAACTTAGCCTTTTGGGAAATAGCATTAAGCACTCTGAGTCTTCTAAGGACGTTGTAAAGAGTAGGTAATTCACCTTCTTCCCCCCACTGCCAGTCATCTAGGTCAGGGGTCCCCAACACAGGGGCAGCGGACCAGTATTAGTCGACGTCCTGTTAGGAATTGGGCTGCACAGCAGGAGGTGCGCAGCGGGAGAGCAAGCAAGGAAGCTTCATCTGCCGCTCCCCATCGCTCACATTACCGCCTGAACACCCGCCCCCCCCCCCACCGTCCATGGAAGAATTGTCTTCCATGAAACCGGTCCCTGGTGCCAAAAAGTTGGGGACGACTGATTTAGGTGGTATTTATCACCACAGCATTTCAGATTGGGAAATAGCTTCATCTAATCCCATAAATTGTTGATTTCATATAGAATGAATACAGAGTTGGTCTTTGTTTACCTCCAGGGCTGGGCACCTACAGGAGACTCTTCCTTTTCCAGTAACCAGAGGAAGGGTTTGCCTGCAAAGGGAGGAAGAGTGCTATAATTAACCTGCTGCATTCCATTCATAATTAGGGCTCACTTTTTGCCTTGAGTTTTGAGACAGGATCTGTTTGGACCTTTATTCTTCTTTACTCCAGCCCTCTATTTCCCTCCCTCTTTTCCTTACTCCAGTCCTTTATTTCCCTCCACTGCCTGTTTTCATTTCTTTCCAAGATGTGATTAATAATTCCCACATTCTGGTGGGCCCCTCAAAGGGTAAAGGTGAATCACAGGAGAAATACATGAATCACTGGCAAGACCCAAGCTGGCTGCAGCCCCTGAGACCTCAGTCTCTTCATGAAGGTTCCACCTTGGTCCGTATGATGATGCTTCTCCCTCCTCCATAGCGAGGTGCTCCCACAAACCCCAAAAGTCCAGAGAGAAGCTCAGACACAAACGACAACTGGTTACGTCACTTTCTAACAGGAGAGATTTTCCATTACACTTACTGGACTCACTAGCTCAGTAGAAAGATCATCACCATATAATGTCAACTTCCATGAATTTTGGGGTGATAAAACCTGTCTATATTTGAGAAGTTTTTCATGAGTAGTTTTATTGAATAGAGAGAAATCTTAAGACCTGAAGCTATTAGACAGCAGCAAGAAAGGAAAATACACTTGGGAGTTTTAAAAGGTATCCCACTTGGCAAAAGTGCTAAGTTGGGTGGAGGAATAAATGCTGCTTTAGGTTTTTATTTCTTTTTAACAAAATAATTTTTAAAAATCATGTGGGACCAAGTCATTTGCATCAGACTTTTGCACATTTAGATGACAGGCACGGTTTCTCAAGACTATAAATTCTGTATTCAGTTTAAGAAAGTGTATTTTTGATTGAGGTTAACACAGTATTTAAGTTAATGGAAAACATGCTTCCATTGCAGAGTATTTCCACCAGAATTGCTGGATTCTGTACAACAATCTGTTTCTATTTTGAAAAAATATGTGGTGCTGTTGTATGACCTAAATATTCCTTTTCCCCCCTCTTATTTCACTGTTCTACATTCACGTGCTTTCTTCTTCAGGTATATTCAAATAAATAAATGGCATAGTATGAATTCAGAAGAAAATGTTTCCTAGTTCTATATATCTTTAATGTTTCAGAGAAAAAATATTTTGCTTATAGTCTGAGCTTCATTTCAATATAGAGAGACATGATTCCCACTACTGCTACCCAAATGATTTTGGAATTGGGAAGAGAGATGTAGTGTCAGAAAGTGACTCTTAAACTCTGTGTGAATTAAATTTTTCTGAGTAACAAACCACTCCAACATGCATTGGCTCAAAATAGCAATCATTTTTTTCTTGCACACCTATGATTTTCAAGTGGAGGTTGGTTGATCTGACTTGTCTAGGCAGCTCCAATTCATTTTGGGTTCAGATGGGCTTGGGTTCTTGCTTGGGCTTAGTCTGTTAAAGAGTGCTAATTCTGGGGTTTGGTCTGGAGAGGTAACAGCTACTGGGGGATGCTCTTCTCAAGCATGAAGTTAGATGGGCAAGCAGGAACGTGATTTAAATTTGGAACTGGCACTTTGTTATTTTTAAAAATTTTTAAAATATGTTTATTTTTTTATTATATTTTTTACATCGAGCACTTCAGGAAAAAAAAATAATTACAATGATTCAAATGTATGAATGTTTCAAAATCAAAATGCAATCCCTGGATTCAATAAATATCACCACCCAAACTGGCACTCTGTTACCCATATATCACTGCCCAAAGTGGGTCACATGGCTAAGTCCTACATCAACAAGGTGGGAAAATTTAGTAGGAGGAACTGCAAAGTCAATTGGCAGGGTGGGGGAAACATGGAGAGGAGAAGAATTGGGAGCCAATAATTCAATCCACCAGAAACCCCAATTCAGTCTCTTTTTTCTGCAGGTGGGAATGTTGCCATTGTGTTATCCTTCCTTCTCGACTGGGGCAGCAAGACATAAGAGGGAGGCAACTTCAGTCAGTCATGACTCGCTCTGATCTCCATGTACAGCTTTCCCTGGGATTCTCAAACTTTAGTGTATGATGTGATTATTGGTGAGGTTGGTAACAATGCAGATCCTGAGTCCCATTTTCAAATTTATTAAGTCATAACAGGTGGTGGCAGGGCCAAGTCATTTATATTTTTAATGAGTTCCTCCATGATTTTGATGCATTTTGACTTTTGAGACTCACATCGGTAGAATAAGGTTAATTGAAGTGGTCAGTCTGGGTCTTGAACTTGATGGAACACTAGCAGTTTGGCAAATGTGATAGATTTCATTATTGTTCAGCAAATACTACATCCTCTGCACAGGAGGTGATTACTTCCTTGTTCCAAAGTTGTTGGATGCAGTTGTAATATTGATTTTGGCCAATGGGATGACATACTTCCTGTTCAAGTAAGGTTTTAACTTTGTTTATAGTGTTAGACTTTATCTCTTGTGTTCCTGCCCTCTGCCATGAGAAGAACTTATCCCAGGCAGTTATGGGTGCATCAGCCTGTGAAGGATGTTGTACATCCCAGAATGAGGGAACCGATGTATAGTCTGGAACATACTCACTGCAGCTGCCTCATAGACTCATGTGTGAAAAATAACTGTTAGTTGTTACAAGCCAGTGAGATTTTGGGATTGTATCTTATACAACATTATTGCAGCAAAAACTGACAAATACAAATCAACCAAACAAGGTAAACGAGGCATATATTAAACTGGGACAAAAACATACTACTCTCAGATTTGTAAATGCCTTTTGAAGACTTATTCGAGGCTATCTTTAGTGTTTGTTTTATTTTGACTTAACCTACATGAAAATGCTAGAGAAGGAGAAAATTGGCTTATAAAGAGATTTAGTCAGGATCTAGAACACTCTCAGAATTGGTCTTGATTCTGAATTTTTTTCCTTAGGGTCTCTATGTGTTTTTCCCAGACAGAATAGGAGGTTTTGCATTTTCGCTGTTTGTTTGATCAACAATAATAACAACTAATAATAAATGTTAGTATATGCCAAGTGCCATCCTAATTACTTTCCATGTATTAATTCATTTAATTCTTCAACAACTCTGTGAGGTAGAGACTATTATTATCCTCATTTCATGGATGAAGAGCTGGGCTCACACTGACCACACAGCCAGATGACGTAGCTCTGAGAAGTCTAACTTCAGAAACTATTCTCTTGACCACTTTGTTGTTGCCTCTATAAGTTTTCAACACATGCTACCATTTTTTATTTAAAACTACATTAATGCTCCTCCTAGAAAAGCAAGTTGCCTAATCTCCATCTAGAACAGAAAGACTTCAGATGTCAGCAGTAAAATGTGGGTACAACATTTCCTTGAAAGAAGACTATCTGTTGCAATATTTGTTCTTTATTCCACCGCCACCCCCGTTTTGGTCTAGAATATTTCTTTTTCCACTTTCTAATTCCCTCATCAGAGAAACAGTAATTATGGCTTTTCATTTCATTTTAACCCAGAAACCTGAAGGCAGATTATACAATTTCCAGCAAAGCACTTCATTAGAATAAAAATTCAACAAAACAACACATTTTTACATATTCCATGAGTTCATGGCAATGAGATGCAACTTACACAGGGTAAAGTTACAATTTAAAAATTGTGTAAAATAATAGCATCTGTTTATTTAGGACTTAGAGGCATTTTTCAGATATTGGCTTTACTTCTAATAACAAACCTGCAGATAAATTATGATTATCTTCTTTTGTGGGCAAAGAGGTTGAATCTTAATAAAATCACACAGCTATGTAAGAGAACAACAGTGGAGACAGATTTTTATGATTCCAAATTGTGTTGTCTGGTCTCCACACCTCAACACTTCTCTTACTTTGAAGAAATGCTATTTTTAAAACCCTTAAATTACTGCATAAAAACTAGTTTTTCCTATTTATTCTCATACTATTTAAATCTCTGAAATAGATTTAGCTCTCAATCTCTTTTCTACATAGCAAGCTCAATTGATTGAATGCATACTAAAAAATATAATCTCTCCTGAGTACACATTATTATTAGATGAGTGGTAAACAGGATTTAAATACAGCAAGAGAGCTCTCATTCCTAAAAACAAAAAAACAAAAACAAAAAAAACCTGCTCTGCTTTTTACTGCCCTTTTAATTTTTGTTCCAGCCTGGGCAAATCTATTCTACATCTGTGGGACAATCTGTTCTCTGCTTCCCTTAATGGTTAAGTGGAGGACAGATTCTTAGCTATCTCCTCTAGCTGATCTTATCATTTCATGTCTCTATTTAACACAGTGTAAAACAGTTGTTTGACCTACAAAATTGTTCCTAAATCTGTTTACCTATCACACTAACATTGTAAGAAGACAATATCCCTAGAAGAGAATCCTTTTATGTTTGCATACCAGATTATTCAAAGACATATATTAGCAACTTCAACTCTTTTTCTGGTATAAAGAGCACAATAAAAATTGCTTGAAAAAAGTTGCTTTAAAAAACCTTCATATTATACTCTGAAGGGAATAGAACAGTTAAGTGCAGAAAGTGCATTCTATAATTTTCTCACAAAAATCACACATTTTCCTACATATTAAAAAAAAAAAGATAGATGGGAGGCAGAGTAAGAAGAAATTGATTTCCAGTCTGTTTCTATTCAAAGCTCAGACAAATGGAAACAACCTCAAAGATCCAGGGCCATAGGGGGAAAAACATGGGTGTATCAGTTCTCCAGAAAACCAGGACGATCAGGATGTGTATATATAGAGAAAGAGATTTATGATATGGAATTGGATCACATTATTATGGAGGCTGGCAAGTCTAAAATCTGCAGGCTGGGCCAACAGGCTGGTGACCCAGTAGAGTTCCATTCTGAGTTCAAAGACAGTGTGCAGTAGAATCAGGAAGAGCTGCAGTTGTAGACAAAGTTCAAAGGTGGTCTGATGGAGAAATTCTTTCTTGCTGGAGTGGGGTGGGGCAGAACCAGTCTTTTGTTTTATTCAGGCTTTCAACTGATTGGATGAGGCCCACCCACACTAAGGAGAGCAATCTGCTTTACTCAAAGTCCACTGACTTAACCTCATCTAAAACATCCTCATAGAAACATCTAGAATAATGTTCAGCCAAATATCTGGTCACCCTATGGTTCAGCCAAGCAGTCACATTAAATTAACCATCTCAGTGGACATAAAGAGGATCCAGTCCTTCCATCTTTCTGTCTCAGGTTAAGAAATCACAGTAAGCTGAAAAGATACCCTGAAACATTACTGCAGGAGATAACTTCAAAATTGTTTGAGATGATTAGTTATTCAGTGGGCAAGCATCTTTCAGGCTAAGGAAAATTTAGAATTAAGTATAGAAATGTTTAATAGGGCCAAGTCTACAGTTAGTATTGCACTTGAGAAGACTCTGTTACATTGGTATTATAAGTATTTATAATAGTTAAGAGAATTTGGTCTATGTATCACTCAGGATAGGTGTGGTTATACTATGATAACAAATAACTCTCAAATCCTCAAGGATAGGTAGGAAAATACACTTATAAAAAAGTTAACTTATTTTTTCCAGTTTCATTGAAATACAGTTTACATATAACATTGTGTAAGTTTAAAGTGGACAATGCGATGATTTGATACACATATATATTGTAAAATGATTACAACAAAAAGGTTAGTTTACACCTTCATCACCTTACAAAATTAGCACTTTTTGTGGTGAGAATATTTGAGATTTACTTTCTTAGTAACTTTCAAGTATATAATTCAGTATTCTTAACTATAGCCACCATGCTGTATATTAGATCCCATAAATTATTCACCTTATAGCTGGAAGTTTGTACACTTTGGCCAACATGTCTCATTTCTCCCACCTTCCTGGTCCTTCACAGCTACCATTCTACTTTCTAATTCTATGAGCTTGGCTTTTTTTTTTTTTTTTTTTAACATCTTTACTGGAGTATAATTGCTTTATAATTGTGTGTTAGTTTATGCTTTATAACAAAGTGAATCAGTTATACATATACATATGTTCCCATATCTCTTCCCTCTTGTGTCTCCCTCCCTCCCACCCTCCCTATCCCACCACTGTAGGTGGTCACAAAGCACCGCCGAGCTGATCTCTCTGTGCTATGCGGCTGCTTCCCACTAGCTCTCTATTTTATGTTTGGTAGTGTATATATGTCCATGCCACTCTCTCACTTTGTCACAGCTTACCCTTCCCCCTCCCCATATCCTCAAGTCCATTCCCTAGTAGGTCTAGATCTTTATTCCCATCTTGCCCCTAGGTTCTTCATGACCACTTTTTTTTTTTTTTAGATTCCATATATATGTGTTAGCATATGGTATTTGTTTTTTACTTTCTGACTTACTTCACTCTGTATGACAGTCTCTAAGTCCATCCACCTCACTACAAATAACTCACTTTCATTCCTTTTTATGGCTGAGTAATATTCCATTGTATATATGTGCCACTTCTTCTTTATCCATTCATCTGGTGATGGACACTTAGGTTACTTCCATGTCCTGGCTATTGTAAATAGAGCTGCAATGAACATTGTGATACATGACTCTTTTTGAATTATGGTTTTCCCAGGGTATATGCCCAGTAGTGGGATTGCTGGGTTGTATGGTAGTTCTATTTTTAGTTTTTTAAGGAAGCTCCATACTGTTCTCCATAGTGGCTGTATCAATTTACATTCCCACCAACAGTGCAAGAGTGTTCCCTTTTCTCCACACCCTCTCCAGCATTTATTGTTTATAGATTTTTTGATGATGGCCATTCTGACTGGTGTGAGATGATATCTCATTGTAGTTTTGATTTGCATTTCTCTAATGATTAGTGATGTTGAGCATTCTTTCATGTGTTTGTTGGCAATCTGTATATCTTCTTTGGAGAAATGTCTATTTAGGTCTTCTGCCCATTTTTGGATTGGGTTGTTTGATTTTTTGATATTGAGCTGCATGAGCTGCTGGTAAATTTTGGAGATTAATCCTTTGTCAGTTGCTTCATTTGCAGATATTTTCTCCCATTCTGTGGGTTGTCTTTTCATCTTGTTTATGGTTGCCTTTGCTGTGCAAAAGCTTTGAAGTTTCATTAGGTCCCATTTGTTTATTTTTGTTTTTATATCCATTTCTCTCTAAGGTGGGTCAAAAAGGATCATGCTGTGATTTATGTCATAGAGTGTTCTGCCTATGTTTTCCTCTAAGAGTTTGATAGTGTCTGGCCTTACATTTAGGTCTTTAATCCATTTTGAGTTTATTTTTGTGTATGGTGTTAGGGAGTGTTATAATTTCATTCTTTTACATGTAGCTGTCCAGTTTTTCCAGCACCACATATTGAAGAGGCTGTCTTTTCTCCATTGTATATTCTTGCCTCCTTTATCAAAAATAAGGTGACCATATGTGCATGGGTTTATCTCTGACTTTCTCTACTGTTCAATTGATCTATATTTCTGTTTTTGTGCTAGTACCATACTGTCTTGATTACTGTAGCTTTGTAGTATAGTCTGAATTCCAGGATCCTGATTCCTCTAGCTCCATTTTTCTTTCTCAAGATTGCTTTGGCTATTCGGGGTCTTTTGTGTTTCCATACAAATTGTGAAAATTTTTGTTCTAGTTCTGTGAAAAATGCCGTTGGTAGTTTGATAGGGGTTGCATTGAATCTGTAGATTGCTTTGGGTAGTATAGTCATTTTCAAAATGTTGATTCTTCCAATCCAAGAACATGGTATATCTCTCCATCTGTTTGTATTATCTTTAATTACTTTCATCACTGTCTTATAGTTTTCTGCAAACAGGTCATTTGTCTCCTTACGTAGGATTTTTCTCAGGTATTTAATCTTTTAGTTGCCGTGGTAAATGGGAGCGTTTCCTTAATTTCTCTTTCAGAGTTTTGATCATTAGTGTATAGAAACGCAGGAGATTTCTGTGCATTATTTTTGTATCCTGCTACTTTATCAAATTCATTGATTAGCTCTAGTAGTTTTCTGGTAGCATCTTTAGGATTCTCTATGTATAGTACCATGTCCTCTGAAAACCGTGACAGCTTTAGTTCTTCTTTTCCAATTTGGATTCCTTTTATTTCTTTTTCTTCTCTGATTGCTGTGGCTAAAACTTCCAAAACTATGTTGAATAATAGTGGTGAGAGATGGCAACCTTGTCTTGTTCCTGATCTTAGTGGAAACGTTTCAGTTTTTCACCACTGAGAACAATGTTGGCTGTAGGTGTGTCATATATGGTCTTTATCATATTGAGGTAAGTTCCCTGTATGCTTACTTTCTGGAGGGTTTTTATCATAAATGGGTGCTGAATTTTGTCGAAAGCTTTCTCTGCATCTATTGAGATGATCATATGGTTTTTATCCTTCAATTTGTTAATATGGTGTATCACATTGATTGATTTGCGTATATCGAAGAATCCTTGCATTCCTGGGATAAACCCCACTTGATCATGGTGTATGATCCTTTTAATGTGCTGTTGGATTCTGTTTGCTAGTATTTTGTTGAGGATGTTTGCATCTATGTTCATCAGAGATATTGGCCTGTAGTTTTCTTTTTTTGTGACATCTTTGTCTGGTTTTGGTATCAGGGTGATGGTGGCCTTGTAGAATGAGTTTCACAGTGTTCCTCTCTCTGCTATATTTTGGAAGTGTTTCAGAAGGATAGGTGTTATCTCTTTTCTAAATGTTTGATAGAATTCGCCTGTGAAGCCATCTGGTCCTGGGTTTTTTTGCTGGATGATTTTTAGTCACAGTTTCAATTTCTGTGCTTGTGATTGGTCTGTTTATATTTTCTATTTATTCCTGGTTCAATCTTGGAATATTGTGGTTTTCTAAGAATTAGACCATTTCTTCCAGGTTGTCCATTTTATTGGCATATAGTTGCTTGTAGTCATCTCTCATGATCCTTTGTGAGTGTCAGTTGTTACTTCTCTTTTTTCATTTCTAATTCTATTGATTTGAGTCTTCCTTATTTTCTTGATGAGTCTGGTTAATGGTTTATCAATTTTGTTTATCTTCTCAAAGAACCAGCTCTTAGTTTTATTGATCTTTGTTATTGCTTCCTTCATTTCTTCTTCATTTATTTCTGGTCTGATCTTTATGATTTCTTTCCTTCTGCTAACTTTGGGGTTTTTTTGTTCTTCTTTAATTGCTTTAGGTATAAGGTTAGGTTGTTTATTTGAGATGTTTCTTGTTTCTTGAGGTCGGATTGTATTGCTATAAACTTCCCATTTAGACCTGCATTTGCTGCATCCCATAGGTTTTGGATCATCATATTTTCGATGCCATATGTTTCTAGGTATTTTTTGATTTCTTCAGTGATCTCTTGGTTAGTTAGTGTATCATTTAACCTCCATGTGTTTGTATTTTTTTTACTGTTTTTTTCCCTGTAATTGATATCTAATCTAATAGTATTGCGGTCGGAAAAGACAATTGATATGACTTCAATTTTCTTAAATTTACCAAGGCTTGATTTGTGACCCAAGATATGATCTATCCTGGAGCATGTTCCATGAGCACTTGAGAAGAAAGTGTATTCTGTTGTTTTTGGATGGAATGTCCTATAAATATCAATTAAGTCCATCTTGTTAATGTATCATTTAAAGCTTGTGTTTCCTTATTTATTTTCATTTTGGATGATCTGTCCATTGGTGAAAGTGGGGTGTTAAAGTCCACTACTATGACTGTGTTACTGTCAATTTCCCCTTTTATGGCTGTTAGCATTTGCCTTATTTATTAAGGTGCTCCTATGTTGGGTTCACAAATATTTATAATTGTTATATCTTCTTCTTGGATTGATCTCTTGATCATTATGTATTGTCCTTTTTGTCTCTTGTAATAGTCTTTATTTTAAAGTCTATTTTGTCTGATATGAGAATTGTTACTCCATCTTTCTTTTGATTTCCATTTGCATGGAATAACTTTTTCCATCCTCTCACTTTCATTCTGTGTGTGTTCCTTGGTCTGAAATGGGTCTCTTGTAGACAGCATATATACGGGTCTTGTTTTTGTATCCATTCAGCCAGTCTATGTCTTTTGGTTCGAGCATTTAATCCAATCACCTTTAAGTTAGTTATCGATATGTATGTTCCTATTACCATTTTCTTAATTGTTTTGGGTTTGCTATCATAGGTCTTTTACTTCTCTTGTGTTTCGTTCCTAGAGAATTTCCTTTAGCATTTTTTGTAAAGCTGTTTTGGTGGTGCTGATTTCTCTTAGCTTTTGCTTGTCTGTAAAGGTTTTAATTTCTCCATCGAATCTGAATCAGATCCTTGCTGGGTAGAATAATCTTGGTTGTAGGTTTTTACCTTTCATCACTTTAAATATGTCCTGCCATGCCCTTCTGGCTTGCAGAGTTTCTGCTGAAAGATCAGCTGTTAATCTTATGGGGATTCCCTTGCATGTTATTTGTTGCTTTTCCCTTGCTGCTTTTAATATTTTTTCTTTGTATTTAATTTTTGATGGTTTGATTAAGATGTGTCTTGGTGTGTTTCTCTTTAGATTTATCCTGTATGGGACTCTCTGCACTTCCTGGACTTGATTGACTATTTCCTTTCCCGTATTAGGAAAATTTTCAACTATAATCTCTTGAAATATTTTCTCAGTCCCTTTCTTTTTCTCTTCTTCATCTGGGACCCCTGTAATTCGAATGTTGGTGCTTTTAATGTTTTCCCAGAGGTCTCTGAGACTGTCCTCAATTCTTTTCATCCTTTTCTGTTCATTCTGCTCTGTGGTCGTTATTTCCACTATTTTATCTTCCAGGTCACTTATCCTTTCATCTGCCTCGGTTATTCTGCTATTGATTCCCTCTAGAGAATTTTTAATTTCATTTATCGTTTTGTTCATCATTGTTTCTTTGCTCTTTAGTTCTTCTAGGTCCTTGTTAAATGTTTCTTGTATTTTCTCCATTCCATTTCCAAGATTTTGGATCTTCTTTTCTATCATTACTCTGAATTCTTTTTCAGGTAGACTGACTATTTCCTCTTCATTAATTTGGTCTGATGGGTTTTTACCTAGCTCCTTCATCTACTGTGTGTTTCTCTGCCTTCTCATTTTCTTAACTTACTGTGTTTGGGATCTCCTTTTCACAGGCTGCAGGTTCTTAGTTCCCATTGTTTTTGGTGTCTGCCCCCAGTGGGTAAGGTTGTTTCAGTGGATTGTGTAGGGTTCCTGGTGTAGGGGACTCATGCCTGTGTTCTGGTGGATGAGTCTGGATCTTGTCTTTCCGGTGGGCAGGACCACATCTGGTGGTGTGTTCTGGAGTGTGTGTGACCTTATTTTGATTTTAGGAAGCCTCTCTGCTGATGGGTGGGTTTGTGTTCCTCTCTTGCTAGTTGTTTGGCATAAGGTGTCCAGCACTGTAGCTTGCTTGTTGTTGAGTGGATCTCGGTCTTAGCCATGAGATATAGATCTCTGGGTGAGCTTGTGCCATTTGATATTACATGGATCCAGGAGGTCTCTGGTGAACCAATCTCCTGAACTCTCAGAGGCATAAGCCTGACACCTGGTCAGAGCACCAAGACCCTGTCAGCCACATGGCTCAGAAGAAAAGGGAGAAAACAAGAAAAAATAAAAAATAAATAAATTAAAGTTATTAAAATAAAAAATAAAAAAATTATTAAAAATAAAAAAAATTAAAAAGTAATGAAAAAAGAAAAAAAAAAGGGGACAGACAGAACCTTAGGGCAAACGGTAAAAGCAAAGCTGTACAGACAAATCACACAAAGAAGCATACACATACACACTCACAATAAGGAAAAAAAAAATCTATATATAAAAAGAAAAAGGAAGAGAGCAACCATATCAATAAACAAATGTACCAATGATAATAAACTCTAAATACTAAAGTAAAATAAACATGAAAAAGTAAACAAATTAGATGCAGAGAGCAAGCCCTAAGTCTACAGTTGCTCTCAAAGTCCACTGCCTCAATTTTGCGATGATTCGTTGTCTATTCAGGTATTCCAGAGATGCAGGGTACCTCAAGTTGGTTGTGGAGATTTAATCCGCTGCTCCTGAGGCTGTGGGGAGAAATTCCGTTTTTTTCTTTGTTCGCACAGCTCCTGGGGATCAGCTTTGGATTTGGCCCTGCCTCTGTGTGTAGGTAGCCTGCAGGCATCTGTTCTTCTCTCAGACAGACAGGACGGGGTTAAAGTAGCAGCTGATTAGGGGGCTCTGGCTCACTCAGGCTGGGGGGAGGGAGGGATACGGAATGAGGGGTGAGTGTGAGGCGGCTGAGGCCCCCGTGACATTGCAACAGCCTGAGGTGTGCTGTGTGTTCTCCCGCAGAAGTTGTCTCTGGATCACGGGACCCTGGCAGTGGCGGGCTGCACAGGATCCCTACAGGGGAGGTGTGGATAGTGGCCTGTGCTTGCACATAGGCTTCTTGGTGGTGGCAGCAGCAGCCTTAGCGTCTCATGCCTGCTCTGGTGTCCACGCTGATAGCTGCGGTTCGCGCCCTTCTCTGGAGCTCGTTTAGGCTGTGCTCTGAATCCCCTCTCCTCGCACACCCTAAAACAATGGTCTCTTGCCTCTTAGGCAGTTCCAGACATTTTCCTGAACTCCCTCCCAGCTAGCTGTGGCTCACTAGCCTCCTTCAGGCTGTGTTCACGCAGTCAACCCGAGTCCTCTCCCTGGATCTGACCTCCAAAGCCAGAGTCTCTGCTTCCAGCCCCCACCCGCCCCAGCGGGTGAGCAGACAAGCCTCTCAGGCTGGTGAGTGGTGGTCGGCACCAATCCTCTTTGCAGGAATCTCTCCACTTTGCTCTCTGCTCTCTGCACCTCTGTTGCTGTGCTCTCCTCCATGGCTCTGAAGTGTTCCCCTGCCCACCCCCCATCTCCGCCAGTGAAGGGGCTTCCTAGTGTGTGGAAACTTTTACTCCTTCACAGCTCCCTCCCAGAGCTGCAGGTACTGTGCCTATTCTTTTGTCCCTGTTTTTTCTTTTGACCTACCCAGGTACTTGGGGTGTTTCTTGCTCTTTGGGAAGTCTGAGGTCTTCTGCCAGCATTCAGTAAGTGTTCTGTAGGAGTTGTTCCACCCGTAGATGTATTTCTGATGTATTTGTGGGGAGGAAGGTGATCTCCATGTCTTGCTCCTCCACAATCTTGAAGGTCTCCAAGCTTGGCCTTTTTAAACAACGATTCCACATATAACAAAGAGTATGCACTATTTGTCTTTCTCTGTCTGATTAATTTCATCAGTATAATGCCCTCAAGGCCCATTCGTGTTGTTGCAAAAAGCAGGATAGGAAAATATGCTTCATTTTGTCCTCATCAGGGCCTGAGCCTGATAGAGACACCACCATCTGGAGCACTGTTGGTAAACATTTCTGGGAGAAGAGAACATAGCACTGGCTCTTGAAGTTTTCTAACTAGAAAGGGACACGTGTTGCTTCTGTTCATATTTTATTGGCCAAACCAGTCACATGACCAGACCTAACTTCAATTGACAGGAAAGCACATTCTTACTATGAATATGTAAGAAAGGACTGTGGATTATTGTTATTAACCTTAATGCATTAAGCCATTAAAATAGCATTAGATGAGGATTCTAATTTTTTCCCAGGTTTATTGAGAAATATTTGGCATACACCACTGTATAAGTTTGAGGTGTACAGCATGATCTTTTGACTTACATATATTGTGAAATGATTATCACAATAGGTTTAGTTAACATTCATTATCTCATACTGATACAGTAAAAAGAAAATAAAAAAATTTCATCTTGTGATGAGAACTCCTAGAATCTACTCTCTTAACAGCTTTCCCGTATACCATCCAGCAATGTTAACTATAGTCATCATGCAGCATCACATCCCTAGTAATTATTTATCTTATAACTGACAATTTATACATTTGACCACCTTCCTCCAATTCCCCACCCCCTCTCCTGCCCCCTGGCTCTGGTAACCACAAATCTGTTCTTTTTTTCTATGAGTTTGGTGGCTGTTTTTTTCAGACTCCACAATAAGTGAGATCATACAGTACTTTTCTTTCTCTGTTTGACTTATCATAATGTCTTCAAGGTCCATCAGTATCTCAGATGATAGGGTTTCTCATTTTTAAGGCTGAATGATATTCCATTGTATATGCATATACCACAGTTTCTTTAAGTAATTCTAATTTAAAATGTGCAACCTGCATAATCAATTTAGACTTGTGATTTTAAGGTCAAAGTTTGAAGTTTATGAATAATATTGGAAAATTTAAAAGAACTTGATATCCATATATGTATAAGTTTAATTTGTTACATATAAAAGAATTACTTTAAAAGTAAGGAAAAGGAAAGTTTTTTTTCTATAAATTGGACAATTAAGTACCTAAATATACAAATGCAACTAAGAAATATTTAAAGAAACCTAAGTAAAATTTAAAATGTGATTATAAGTTAATCTCAGTATCTTTAAAAGTGACTTAATTGTTTTTGGAATTATGAATGGAGTAATAAGCTTTTTATGTTGAATTTAAAGGTATAAGAAGGAATTAGGTTTTTGAATTTATTTTACTCTAATAAGTAAATATTAATATTTAAAACTAAAGTAAACTTTTGAAAAGAAGTCACCCTTTTTTTTGGGTATCAAAATCTCCCATTCAATATGTAAATGCTGCTATAATCTAAAGGTCTACTTTATTTTCCTTTCTGAGCATTTAAGCCTGTGGAATGATTATTATTAAAGACTTAAACATGAAGGATCTACTAAAATGTAGAGCATAATAGAGGAAGACCTGAAGATGCAGTCTGCTAGGTTTCTAGCAGAGTGATAATCTTTTCTCTTTAGCTTACATAAATAAATTTAAAAAATGACAAATTTTAGGAGGAAAAAATCATGTTTTCAATACTCTCTAATGTTCCTCTTTTACAAGTACAAACTGCTGTGCAGGTAAAGTTGATGATAGTTCATGTAGGTAAAGTACTTACTTGAATTGGTTGGAAGTAGAACAGGAAGAGAAATACTGTATTTGATGAAATCCACTGTTTACAGTTCCTTCAAAATGTGGGTCTATGTAGTGATTTACTCCTGATGAGTAAGAGCAAGTAAGATTTTCAAAAACATATGACAATTTATACAATGTATGTACATATATTTATTTATGGCTTCATCTGTGCCACACAAGAAACTATAATGGCTTTGCAAAGACCACAGATCTTTTGCATACAAGTCAAAGTGTCTATTCCATGTGGCTTAGGAAAATGTGTACAGCTTCCATATGGGTAAAAAAGATTTTCTGACACTCAAACAAAAAGAATCAACCATCAGAGAACCTACTGAAACATTTGACGAATATCACAGCACTCTGAATTCTAGTTTTAATGTCTACACGTTTTATTTTGCAATATACTTTGTCATTTTGTAATAGAGCTGTACAGAAGTTTCTGCCAAAGACCATGGGATTTAATGGATTATTATACTATATGTACAACGCATACATGTATATGTGTATATACATTGATGTTTATTTCAATTTGTCTCCAGTTTACATAGCCTACTAGATATCCCAATGATTGACCATTTCTCTCATGGTGAAACTAAAGAGGTGCCAACTCTCTTGAAGTAAATTCCAAAACCTCAGAATAATGATTAAATATTTGATTTATACAGTTTATTTCTCCCAGAGTGTTCATTTTAAATTAACTCCGCATTGAAGGGAGTGATCATCTTATTGATCGACAGTGCTAAGTTAGGTTGAATTGGTCTTAACGTCATCAATGACCATAACCAAAAAAAGAAAGAAAAGGGAACAAAAGAAAGAAGAGAAAAAACCTTACATGAGAAGCCAACATTGCATTAGAATTTGGGTTATCACATAATGTTGAACTAGGCTGTTCTTTCCTGTGGGCCATGTGATGTGATACTTGAGGTCCCTATATTCCCACAGATCCCCTTTCGTCTGCATGCTGCACTGCAAAAGTCCCTAACCACAGCCACAGGCTAGATTTGGCCCATCTCAGTGTTTCATTTGGCTTATACAATGTTTAAAACGTCTGTGAGCCAACATTTTGAAATTGGAAGCTTTCATATAAAAATCCAGATTTCTGGCATCTCTCAGAAAATTAGAAGATCTGGGAAATGGACTCATATTACCACATTGCAGTCTCTGGCTGGTTGGGCAGCTACTGCCCCCTTTAGACGGGCATGTACTTTCCATGGTCCCCACCAATTCCTGCTGCTTCCTAACACTGAAGGTGTCAGTCCCCACTTACTGCACTCACTCTGTTTCTTTTTCAGTAGAAAACATTTCTCTCTACCGGTATCTGTATAAAAAGTATGGTACAACTGAAACTAACACAACATTGTAAATCAACTACATCCCAATAAAAATTTTTTTAAAAGTATGTAAAAATATGGCAGTATTTAAGTCAGATTGTTCTTTGTGGATTCTCTTCTCCTTTTCTCTCGCCTCCATTGAGGGCTAATTTCTCTCCCCTTTCTCTCACTGGATTTGAAACAAAGATTTAAGAAACTGTTGATTAGTTTTAGTACTGAAAGGTTCTCAGAGGCATATTTGCTGGTCTGCTTTTTCTCCCAAAGGCCATATAAGATTGGGCTTGGGGAAAGTAAGAGAGACGAGGAGAAGGGAGAAGCAAATAAGAGAGTGTGCCAGTATTGGCTCTCAGCTTGCAAACTACCCTCCTCTATAGTAGGCTTGGTGATGCTGGGACCTGGATTCTGCAAGCCACCTTTTGCTTGTGTTGTTAGGCTTTGCCAGCAGAGAGCACAAGGAGGGGCGCAAGAGGGGCCACAAGGCTGGAGGAGGCTGAAGGAGTTTGCTTCTTGTTGGTTCCCACCGGCTTCCTGTTTGCTTGAAGTTCTTGTGAGCATGGCCTAAGCAACACTCCTTCACCCTGACAGCAGCACTTCCTTCATGACATGACAGTGGAATACGATTTGAAGTTTTTCCCACACTTGCCAAACCAGCTTCATCATGTGGTCCCCTTATGCCCACCCCTATTCGCTCTTCAGAGGTCTAAGTCTTAGTTCATGGGGACGTCTCCTCCAATCTTTTAAGTTTACATATTCTGGAGTTTTTTTTGCTGTTGTTGTTTTCCCCTCAGTTCTAGGGAATGGAAGCTGCTTCCTGCAGTTGCTACTTTTGTGATGCCTTAGGTTTCTCTTTCTTTCTCTACTTAACAAATTTATAGTTAATTATTTATGCTACTTTCTCTCTGTTCAGATAACTCCTTCCTGACTGGATCCTGACTAACAGACAGAAGAAAAGTTGGTTGGGTGTGCAACCCAATATGGTAGCCACTAGTCACCTTAAGTACTTAAATGTAAATTTAATTAATATAAAAATAAATAAAATTAAAAACACAGTTTCTCAGTTTTATTAGGCACATTTCAATGTTCAATAGCCACATGAGGCTACTGGTTACTGCATTGGACAGTGCAGATATAGAACATTTCTGTCATCACAGGAAGTTCTCTTAGGTAGTGCTGGGCTAGAGAAATGAGGGGTCCTCAAAGTAGAGGGGAAACATGAATGGAAGATCTTCTTTAGAACCAGGAAATAACTGGAAGATACTGAGGATGAGCTCTTCTCAAGAAAGACTGAAAAATAGAGATTCTTTGATCACAATGCAATTAACTTAAAAACCAATAAAAAAAATAGAAAACCATCATATATTTGAAAGTGAATGACATGATAATGAAATTATAATGAAACATTTCATATCTAAATTGAATGTTATTAGCGGCGTATGTAGAGACAACTAAATATTTTAGAAAAGAAGAAAATATGAAAATTAATAAATTAAGCATCATCTCAAGAAGTTAGAAAGAGAACAGCAAGTAAAATGCAAAGATGGTACAAATTACAAAAAGAAAAAAAAAACCAAACAAACAGATAAGAACAGAAATTAATCACATAGAAATATAGTAGATAAAACTAAGAAAGTCATGAGTTAGTTTTCATGACAAACTTAATAAAGTTGGTAAATCCCTCAGAAGATTTATCAGGAAAAATTAGAGAAGACACAAATAGTAAATGTCATATAAGAACAAGAAAATATTACTATAGATCCAGCAGACATTAAAAAGGCAATAAAAATATTTTGAATATTTCAAGACCAATAATCTTGAGAATTTAGATGAAATGGACCTATTCCTAGAAAAAAATAATTTACTAAAACTAATCCTAAAAAAGTAGAAAATATGAATGGTCTTTTAACTATTAAACACTTGACTCAGAATTATACTTTTTTTCCTTCAAAGACAAATTCAGGCTCACATGGCTTCCCTATTTCTGTCAAATATTTAAAAAAGACTTAGTTGCAGTCATTCACAAATCCTTCCAAAAAATAGTAATGGGGAAACAATCTCATTTTATGGAAGTTTTCTAAACCTTGTTACCAAACCAGTCAAAGGATGAAAATGTACAGTACAATTTTACACTAACAAATGACCAAAAATCCTAGACAATATAATCACTAACCAAATCTAGCAATATATTATACCATGACTAAGTTTTTTATATTCCAACTTCTTCTGGCATTTTGTGAAATGTCTTGGACAATGATAGAGGTGCTAAAAAACTAGAAATGAGCGAACGCTGACAAAATAGATACTAACATCCTGAAATGAAAACAAATAGATTTTGAACACTATGGATTGATGAGCTTGATAATCAATTTGGGACAAAATATTCCAACAGATTAACTCACAGATATCTTTTGAGCCCTTTGAAAAACCGGAAGTACTTGCTACAAGTGATTATGAATTCACTTAGAATAAGCCTTTCAAATATCCAAAATTCCTTTTTTAAATAAAGCTTCTAGGTTAATTGATGAGGAAGAAAATGTTACAGGTAAGGATATCCCTGGTGGCACAGTAGTTAAAAATCTGCCTGCCAATGCAGGGGACACGGGTTTGAGCCCTGGTCCAGGAAGATCCCACATGCCACTGAGCAACTAAGCCCGTGCACCAAAACTACTGAGCCTGCACTCTAGAGCCCGTGAACCACAACTACTGAAGCCTGTGTGCCACAACTACTGAAGCCCATGCGCGTAGAGCCAGTGCTCCACAACAAGAGAAGCCACCTCAATGAGAAATCCGCACACCACAAGGAAGAGTAGCCCCTGCTCGCCGCAACTAGGGAAAGCCCGCACCCAGCAACGAAAACCCAACGCAGCCAAAAAAAAAAAAAAAAAAAAAATGTTACAGATATACCAGCTTGTTATGGCTTAGAGATAATACCTTTGTGGACAAAAAAGAAAAATGTGGTCAGGATGATAATATATTTAGGAGAATTATATATCTAGGTGAATCTTTGAATACTAGGTTGACCTATGAAAAGTAATCAGTATCTTTGAATGTCAGAGTCTCTGGTTACATGCCACAGGTGTTTAAGACTCTGCTTACTCAATATTGTGGATGTGCTTAGGAAACACGAAGTTAACATGGACTTTGGAGGTTTAGCTAATATATTGGATGACAGAATCAGGATCCCGAATCAGGTTGAAATAAAGGACCAGGTTTAACAAGATGAAATGTAACAGGATTAAAGAAAGATGTTACAATGATTTCAGAATCAACTGAACAAATATAGACTAGCCAAGATGTGCCTTAACATTAATTTCTATGAAAAGGACTGAGGGTTTTTTTGTCAGCCATGAACTCATGACAAGTCAATAATGTAATGGGTCTGCCTAAAACCTAATTCAACCTTAGATTTCATAGGTAGTTAGGTAGCCACAGTGACAAGGAGGTGACAGGTAGAGTAATAATAACCCACTAACCATATCTCACATAGTTTGTCACACTATTTGGATGCCACACTGGGAAGGTGATACTGATAAACTGAAAGTTTTTCAAGGAAAGGCATGCAGAATAAAGAAGGGATTTGAAACCTAAATAATATTAAGAAAAATTGCATGCATTTAGCTTAGAGGAAAGAAGACATGGTGTCATTTCGGGAGTTTTTATCAAATAGAAAAGTACTTTTATTCAGTTTTCCAGGAGGTAAAATAGAAACAGTGGGAGGTAGATATGTATGTCTTCGCTATGGATGGAAAAGTTTGCAGCCATTAGAAATGTCCTAAAATGAAAGGGTTTCGGTTACATTGGAGAAACTCTGGTTTCAAAGTGTTTGGGTTAATATTATAAATCCTGTTATTTTAGTGTTAGAGCCAAATGCCATATTGAGGTTAGGTGATATTTATTTATACAGTTTATATTTTTGGAACCTAAATTTTTTTTGAATAATAAACATGATTTTAAGCATTCTACACTTTCCAGGATTTTTGCACACAGAGCACACATAGCAAGAAATAGCTTAACTCAAAGAACTGCTGTTCGAAAAGTCCATGTCCTCATTTATTCAAAATTTGAGGTATTTGAAGAGTTAATCTAATTCATTTACATTTTGTGTTTGCCTTTCCCCCCTCAGTATGCCTGTTACACAGTCAATAGCCCTAGGGTAAAGAACTGTTTCAATCCAAGTCTGTCTAGGAAGTTTGGCCTAAGATAATGTCATTTATGGTTAAGAAAGATCTTTGTTGTGCTAAGTAATTTTTTGTGGTTGGCAGCCTTAAAAGTTGGGATTGCAGGCTGCTTTTTTGGATATTATATCATAAGTATGGATGAGTTGCAGTATAAACATTGAAAAACCTTCAGTATGCTTTGTCCAAATAAAAGAATAACCATCCAAGCTATGAAGAGATACATCTCAAATATTCTGATTGCCACAGATTTTTTTTTGGTCTTTTTCTCCAGTTATAATTTTTCATGATGTTGTAGCCTGCCAGTATCAACAAATCTGTGTTTTCTGGTAGGATAATTGAGTTGAGATATTTCTCCTCTGACATGAAGTCAGAGCATTAAGTTACAAACCTATGGGTTAGATCTTTGTAGTAGGGAAAGCTGATTCCTCCCTGAAGTCACCCCTGCCATAATTTAGATACAACAGGACTGCTGATTTTTTGAGTAAACAGTTAATTTCTTATTATTCAGGAGCTGATCTTGCAATTTGTATATGATTCAGATCTTTAGCCTTTCCTTTTCTTAGATCTTGCTGCCAACTTTTGACTGTTTAATCACACTCTTCTGTATCTTTATATTTAGACTACCTAAACAGGAACAAGAAACTGATCGTTTAATTTTGGAAATTTCATCAAATGTTTCTTTTAGAAAGTTTATGCAATGTGCAAACATATACATAGTTGGGTATGAAAACAATTTAATATACTGTTGAGCATCAGGAAAGGTTATCAGTGAGAAATGTTTACTTATCCATGCCACTTAAATATTGATAAGAGCTAATACTTGCTGAGCACTTATTATGAGCTAGGCATTTCATGTTTGATAATACAGTAGTCTTAGAAAATAGGTTTTCTAAGTTTTCAACTGGAGAAATTAAGGCTCCGAGAGGTACATAATTTATCAGAGGTCACACAATGGTTAAATAGGAGTGCCAGGATTTGAAGTTAGTAAGTCTTTCTTACACAGAAGTCCTTGTTTTACATTGCCTCTACTTTGTATTTTAAAAGAATGAAATTAGAACACTCCCTAACACCACACACAAAAATAAACTCAAAAGGGATTAAAGACCTAAATGTAAAGCCAGACGCTATAAAACTCTTAGAGGAAAACATAAGCAGAACACTCTTTGACATAAATTGCAGCGAGATCTTTTCTGACCCACCTCCTAGAGTAATGAAAATAAAAACAAAAATAAACACATGGTACCTAATGAAACTTAAAAGCTTTTGCACAGCAAAGGAAACCATAAACAAGACAAAAAGACAACCCTCAGAATGGGAGAAAATATTTGCAAATGAAGCAACTGACAAAGGATTAACCTCCAAAATATACAAGCAGCTCATGTAGCTCAATATCAAAAAAACAAGCAACCCAATCAAAAAATGGGCAGAAAACTTAAATAGACATTTCTTCAAAAAAGACATACAGATGGCCAACAAACACACAAAAAGATGCTCAACTTTACTAATTATTAGAGCAATGTAAATCAAAACTACAGTGAGGTATCACCTCACTCTGGTCAGAATGGCCATCATCAAAAAATCTACAAACAATAAGTGCTGGAGAGGGTGTGGAGAAAAGGGAACCTTCCTGCACTGTTGGTGGGAATGTAAATTGATACAGCCACTACGGAGAACAGTATGGAGGTTCCTTAAAAAACTAAAAATAGAACTATCATATGACCCAACAATCCCACTACTGGGCATATACCCTGAGAAAACCATAATTGAAAAAGACACATGCACCCCATTGTTCATTGCAGCACTATTTACAATAGCAAGGACATGGAAGCAACCTAAATGTCCATCAAAAGAGGAATGGATAAAGAAGATGTGGTACATATACACAATGGAATATTATTCAGCCATAAAAAGGAATGAAATTGGATCATTTGTAGAGACATGGAAGGACCTAGAGACTGTCATACAGAGTGAAGTAAGTCAGAGAAAAACAAATGTCGTATATTAATGCATATATGTGGAATCTAGAAAAGTGGTATAGATGATGTTATTTGCAAAGCAGAAATAGAGACACAGATGTAGAGAACAAACATATGGATACCAAGGGGGAAAGGGGAGGGTGGGAGGAATTGGGAGATTGGGATTAACACATATACACTATTGATACTATGTATAAAATAGATAACTAATGAGAACATACTGTATAGCACAGGGAACGCTATGTAATGCACGGTGGTGACCTAAATGGGAAGGAAATCCAAAAAAGAGGGGGCATATGTATATGTATAGCTGATTCACTTTGCTGTACAGTAGAAATTAACACAACATTGTAAAGCAACTATACTCCAATAAAAATTAATTTAAAAAAATGTATGGGCAGTGATGTGGACATTTTGTCTATCTCCTCTTCCACTGGATGATTAGAATGTCATTGGTTGTATGAAGATTAGTTGCATTAGTTTAGGTGGAAGCATGACGTCATTCTCTTCATTTGGAAGTTTAAGGTAGTTATAGTGATAGGATGGATGCTGAGTTAATGAGTTAACAAGGATATTGTATGGACTCTGCTGGGTTGGTTGTGGTTGTTTCAACTTGGCACCATCACCAACAGCCCCTTCTGAGGCAGTGAAACACATTTCCCTGAATCCCTTTCGCTGTGTGGCGCTGGGTTAGAATTTGCCAATAAGAGGAACTTGAGTGATATTTGGAAGGTGTAAGTGAAGTAAAACTTTTATCTTGGGAAGGTCCTGATGGTTAGATGCAGCTGGTGTCTAGAGCTTTCCACAAGCTTCCACTTGGTCGTTCTGGAACTTTTTTGGACTTCTCCAGGTTGTGATTTCTCTAGGTTGTGGCAGAGGAAGTGGTTTCCAGATCTCTCTACAAGGTCCCACTTCATAGCTGCGGCAGCTTCTCAAATTTCCTAGGGATCAATGGCTTTTCCCACCATCTTCTAAAACCTTTAATGCTGCATCCTTTTATATTTGTGTACTCTTAATTTCTATATTTCATTTATTTCCTTGTAATGTTGCTGTTGACTTTGTTTTCCTGACTAAAACCGGATTGGTATATAAAATGTGACTTTTCATACATTTAAAAAGATTGTAATGATACTCTAATTTTCCATTTTGATGTAGGAGTGAGTGGGAAGATAGGATAACTACAAATGAGACACTGGAAGCAATCTAAAGTTTAGAAGAATCTAAAGTTGAAAAAAAGCCCCAGTAATTGTCATAATTCCTTATGTAATTGTACATATTTCACAGCGTGGATATAGTTTCAATTTAATTTTGTTCAGGAAACATCCATTGAGTAAGAACTATGTAAAACACTGAGCTGGGAAATCCATAGAGAGCAAATACTTCTTGAGAACTTACCGTGAATCAGATGCTTAGATTTTCAATTCATACCACAACCCTCATCAGATAGATAGTATTATCCTTATCTTACAGATGGGAACTTCACGCCCAGAGAGAATAAGTAACCTAACAGAGCTAACAAGGTGGTTTAAAACCTGGGCTACTATTCTGATCTATTTTCAAATCTGTTCTATCCACTGGTCTAAGCTGCTTCCTGTCCAAAAAGAATTTTTAATTCAATGGATTTGGAAAAGAAAACATATCCCCTACCCTCCTTGATGAATTCAAATGGATTATTTTAAAAATGACTTAGGGTCAGATTCACTTTTTTCCTTATTTATAGCAAATTTTTATTCATTTAGGCACTATCATGCTTCCAAGCAATTGCATCTAGACAAATAGTTTTTATTCGTTCATTTTCCTCCCTGTGTTGGTTTGTCAAAAACAAATTCCAAGTGAAGAACTTTTGTACTCACTGAAATTGATGAAAAATAGAGGAGACAAGTACAGGAAGGCAAAGAACCTGTGTATTTCCCAACATAGAACATTTTGACTCAATATTTCAAAAGAAAAAAAAGATATTTCTAAGGCAAATTAGGTCCAAAATGTGCCTTAGGAACACCTGTAATTTTTCTGTAGTATCTGTCTACTGATTGAAGTTCTTTGGCAAATGTTTGAATTCAAAGTGAATTAGCTTCCAGGTGAGTTCAGTAAACTCTAAAGATGGATATTTATACAGCATGAGGTGAGTGATGAGAGTAAAAGACAATGTTTTCATCAAGTACATATCTTTTACATGTGGGTCAAGTAGATAATGAAGTAAGCAGTTGGAAATTGGCTTATATACATTAAGCGTTTCATATCCTGGGTATAAGGAATTTTAGGCTGCCAAACTTGTGTTCTCAGAAACCTACAGTAATTCTGTTGCAAAGAACATATAACCTAGCATGTTAAGCTAACGTGCAGAAACACTTTTCTAAAATTGGGCACTTTATACTAAAACTATGAATTGCAAGCAGATTTTATTTACTTCTTCCAATAAGTCTGAATCTGTGGTAAGGTTTTGGTTTGGGCAAACCTGGGTTTCTAGAAAAACGGAAGGTTAAGAGAAGTATGTTAAAAAGTGTATACTATATTTCTTCTTCTTTTTAAAACTATCTTTATTGGATTATAATTGCTTTACATTGTTGTGTTAGTTGCTGTTGTATAACAAAGTGAATCAGCTATTTCTTCTAAATGGATGGAAGGTGGTCCTGACAAGTTCTACTTGAGAGAACATCTGTTCAGGAAAAAAATTCAGGCTTTCCTTGATGTGAGAGTGAAAAAAATTGTTTCAGGGATCTCTAATTTTTGTTCATATTCCATTATTAAAAAGATCCTCATTTGTCTGAGGCTAACATTCAGTCTCCTTCCCTTCCAAAGTGAGTAGTGAAACAGAGAAAGAAATCACTGCAGATAACCATGGAAACAGTTACTGGACATATCTGCTTTTCAGAGTGTGTACAGGCAGAGATGATTCCTACTTCCACAAAATGTTTGGCTCTTTTCAAAATTACTAACTTGATGGCTTATAAACATAATGATCATGATAGATAACTAACTCAATCCTCTTTCACTATAAGGACCTGTTTTGATTGCCTTAGAGCAAGACAGTGAGACCACTGCAATCTTCTATGAAGTAAACTCACATACTTTCACAGTTTCATCTGATCTTCCTCTTCATGGTTGCTCTACTTTCTGCTCACTCCATAATTATGACATGATTTTTGTTAATGGCTTTCAAATACCATTCATTGGTCAACAACAACTCCAACTGGTGAACACAGTTCCAATGTAAGTCAATGTCTGGGACTGCCCTATCTCATTGGTCTTTCTGACTTAAAGCTAATGACTCCAAGGGATAAGCTAGTTTGGACACTTTTTTTTTCTTTTTTCTTTTTTTTGTTAATCATGGAATCATATTTTCTAATGATCATTTGGGCTTAGGCATTTTTTCCCATGATATCTGATTCTATTTTTAGTACATGCATTAGACTGAGTCCAATGACATTTGGGATTTCCAAACTCATTATCATATGCCTGAACTAAGCACAAAGGAGTGCATTTATCTGGGCCTAAGATATCTACTGAAGCAGGGATGCTTTCATTTATTCATTCATTTAGTCAAATAAAATAATAAACAAACAAGAAAATTGTCAAATGGTAAGAAGGTTTATGGAAAAGTGATAAACAGTTGGCTGAGAAATTATTTTAGCTTGGGTGATTGACGGAGGCCCCTGTGAGGATGTTTTATTTAAAAAAAAGATTGGGACCACCAGTCCCTCCCAACAGGAAACTTGCACAAGCCTCTTAGATAACCTTCATCCACCAGAGGGAAGACAGCAGAAGCAAGAAGAACAGAAGCAAGAAGAACTACAGAGGCAAAAAGAGAGCAGAAGCAAGAAGAACTACAATCTTGCAGCCTGTGGAACAAACACCACATTCACAGAAAGATAGACAAGATGAAAAGGAAGCGGGCTATGTACCAGATGAAGGAACAAGATAAAACCCCAGAAAAACAACTAAATGAAGTGGAGATAGGCAACCTTCCAGAAAAAGAATTCAGAATAATGATAGTGAAGATAATCCAAGACCTCGGAAAAAGAATGGAGGCAAAGATCGAGAAGATGCAAGAAATGTTTAACAAAGACCTAGAAGAATTAAAGAACAAGCAAACAGAGATGAACAATACAATAACTGAAATGAGAAATACACTAGAAGGAACGAATAGCAGAATAACTGAGGCAGAAGAATGGTTAAGTGACCTGGAAGGCAGAATGGTGGAATTCACTGCTGTGGAACATAATAAAGAAAAAAGAATGAAAAGAAATGAAGAGAGCCTAAGAGACCTCTGGGACAACATTACACACAAAAACATTTGCATTATAGGGGTCCCAGAAGGAGAAGAGAGAGAGAAAAGACTGAGAAAACATTTGAGAGATTATAGTTGAAAACTTCCCTAACATGGGAAAAGAAATAGCCACCCAAGTCCAGGAAGCACAGAGAGTCCCATCCAGGATAAATACAAGGAGAAACATGCCAAGACACATAGTAGTCAAATTGGCAAAAATTAAAGACAAAGAAATATTATTGAAAGCAGCAAGGGAAAAATGACAAATAACATACAAGGGAACTCCCATAAGGTTAACAGCTGATTTCTCAGCAGAAACTCTACAAGCCAGAAGGCAGTGGCATGATATACTTATAGTGATGAAAGGGAAGAACCTACAACCAAGACTACTCTACCTGGCAAGGATCTAATTCAGAGTTGATGGAGAAATCAAAAGCTTAACACACAAGCAAAAGCTAAGAGAATTCAGCACCACCAAACCAGCTCTACAACAAATGCTAAAGGAACTTCTCTAAGTGGGAAACACAAGAGAAGAAAAAGACCTACAAAAACAAACCCCAAACAATTAAGAAAATGGTAATAGGAACATACATATAGATAATTTCCTTAAACGTGAATGGGTTAATGCTCCAACCAAAAGACACAGTCTCATTGAATGGATACAAAAACAGGACCCATATATATGCTGTCTACAAGAGACCCACTTCAGACCTAGGGACACATGCAGACTGAAAGTGAGGGAGTGGAAAAAGATATTAGATGCAAATGGAAATCAAAAGAAAGCTGGAGTAGCAATACTCGTGTCAGATAAAATAGACATTAAAATAAAGAATGTTGCAAGAGACAAGGAAGGACACTACATAATGATCAAGAGATCAATCCAAGAAGAAGATATAACAATTATAAGTATATATGCACCCAACATAGGAGCACCTCAATACATAAGGCAACTGCTAACAGCTATAAAAGAGGAAATTGACAGTACTACAGTAATAGTGGGGGACTTTAACACCTCACTTGCAGCAATGGACAGATCAACCAAAGAGAAAATTAATAAGGGAACACAGGCTTTAAATGGCACAATAGACCAGTTAGATTTAATTGATATTTATCGAATATTCCATTCCCAAACAGCAGATTACACTTTCTTCTCAAGTGCACAAGGAACATTCTTCAGGATAGATCACAGCTTGGGACACAAAGCAAGCCTCAGTAAATTTAAGAAAACTGAAATCATATCAAGCATTATTTTGACCACAAGGCTATGAGATTAGAAATCAATTAGAGGGAAAAAAACATAAAAATCACAAACATATGGGGGCTAAACAATACGTTACTAAATAACCAAGAGATCACCAAAGAAATCAAAGAGGAAATAAAAAAATACCTAGAGACAAATGACAATGAAAACATGATGATCCAAAACATATGGGATAGAGCAAAAGTATTTCTAAGGGGGAAGTTTATAGCTGTACAAGCCTACCTCAAGAAACAAGAAGAATCTCAAATAAAGAATCTAACCTTACACCTAAAGGAAGTAGAGAAAGGACAAACAAAACCCAAAGTTAGCAGAAGGAAAGAAATCATAAAGACCAGAGCAGAAATAAATGAAATAGAAACAAAGAAAACAATAGCAAAGATCAATAAAACTAAAAGCTGGTTCTTTGAGAAGATAAACAAAATTGATAAACCATTAGCCAGACCCATCAAGAAAAAGAGGGAAAGGACTCAAATCAATAAAATTAGAAATGAAAAAAGTTACAATAGACACTGCAGAAAAACAAAGCATCCTAAGAAACTACTACAAGCAACACTATGCCAATAAAACGGACAACCTGGAAGAAATGGACAAATTCTTAGAAAGGTATAACCTTCCAAGACTGAAACAGGAAGAAATAGAAAATATGAACAGAACAATCACAAGTAATGAAATTGAAACTGTGATTAAAAACCTTCCAACAAACAAAAGCCCAGACGAGATGGCTTCACAGGTGAATTCTATCAAACATTTAGAGATGAACTAACACTCACCTTTCTCAAACTCTTCTAAAAAATTGCAGAGGAAGGAACACTCCCAAACCCAATCTATGAGGTCACCATCACCCAGACACCAAAACCAGACAAAGACACTACAAAAAAAGAAAATTACAGACCAATATCACTGATGAATATAGATGCAAAAATCCTCAACAAAATACTAGCAAACAGACTCTAACCACACACTAAAAGGATCATACACCATGATCAAGAGGGATTTATCACAGGGATGCAAGGATTCTTCAATATACACAAATCAATCAATGTGATACACCATATTAACAAATTGAAGAATAAAAACCATATGATCATCCCAATAGATGCAGAAAAGGCTTTGACAAAATTCAACACCGATTTATGATTAAAAACTCTCCAGAAAGTGGGCACAGAGGGAACCTACCTCTACATAATAAAGGCTATACATGACAAACCCACAGCAAACATCATTCTCAATGGTGAAAAACTGAAAGCATTTCCTCTAAGATCAGGAACAAAACAAGGATGTCCACTCTCACCACTATCATTCAACATAGTTTTGGCAGTCCTAATCACGGCAATCAGAGAAGAAAAAGAAATATAAGGAATACAATTTGGAAAAGAAGAAGTAAAATTGTTACTATTTGCAGATGACATGATACTATACATAGAGAATCCTAAAGATGTCTCCAGAAAACTACTAGAGCTAATCAATGAATTTGGTAAAATTGCAGGATACAAAATTAATGCACAGAAATCTCTTGCATTCCCATACACTAATCATGAAAAATCTGAAAGAGAAATTAATGAAACCCTCCCACTTACCATTGCAACAAAAAGAATAAAATACCTAGGAATAAACCTACCTAGGGAGAGAAAAGACATGTATGCAGAAAACTATAAGACACTGATGAAAGAAATTAAAGATGATACCAACAGTTGAAGAGATAAACCATGTTCCTAGATTGGAAGAGTCAATATTGTGAAAATGACTATACCACCCAAAGCAATCTACAAACTCAATGCAATCCCTATCAAATTACCAATGGCATTTTTTACAAAACTAGAACAAAAATTCTTATTATTTGTATGGAGACACAAAAGACCCCGAATAGCCAAAGCAGTCTTGAGGGAAAAAAACAGAGCTGGAGGAATCAGACTCCCTGACTTCAGACTATACTACAAAGCTACAGTAATCAAGACAATATGGTACTGGCACAAAAACAGAAATATAGATCAATGGAACAAGATAGAAAGCTCAGAGATAAACCCACACTCATTTGGTCAACTAATCTATGACAAAGGAGACAAGTATATACAATGAAGAAAAGACAGCCTCTTCAATAGGTGGTGCTGGGAAAACTGGACAGCTACATGTAAAAGAAGAAATTAGAACACTCCCTAACATCATACACCAAAATAAACTCAAAATGGATTAGAGACCTTATGTAAGATCAGACACTATAACACTCTTAGAGGAAAACATAGGAAGAACACTCTTTGACAAATCACAGCAAGATGTTTTTTAACCACCTCCTAGAGTAATGGAAATAAAAACAAAAATAAACAAATGGGACCTAATGAAACTTAAAAGCTTTTGCCCCGCAAAGGAAACCATAAACAAGATGAAAAGACAACCCTCAGAATGTGAGAAAATATTTGCAGACAAATCAACAGACAAAGGATAAATATCCAAAATATATAAACAGCTCATGCAGCTCAATATTAAAAAACAAACAACCCCATCCAAAAATGAGCAGAAGACCTAAAGAGACATTTCTCCAAAGAAGACATACGGATGGCCAAGAAGCACATGAAAAGCTGCTCAACATCACTAATTATTAGAGAAATGTAAATCAAAACTACAATGAGGTATCACCTCACACCAGTTAGAATGGGCATCATCAGAAAATCTACAAACAGCAAATGCTGGAGAGGGTGTGGAGAAAAGGGAACCCTCTTGCACTGTTCGTATGTATGTAAATTGATACAGCCACTATGGAGAACAGTATGGAGGTTCCTTAAAAAACTAAAAATAGAATTACCATATGACCCAGCAATCCCACTACTGGGCATATACCCAGAGAAAACCATAATTTAAAAAGACAAAAGCACCCCAATGTTCATTGCAGCACTATTTACAATAGTCAGATTGTGGAAGCAACCTAAATGCCCATCGACAGACAAATGGATAAAGAAGATGTGGTACATATATACAGTGGAATATTATTCAGCCATAAAAAGGAATGAAATTGGGTCATTTGTAGCCACTTGGATGGATCTAGAGATTGTCATACAGAATGAAGTAAGTCAGAAAGAGATAAACAAATACCGTATAGTAACACATATATGTGGAACCTAGAAAAGTGGTACAGATGAACCGGTTTGCAGGGCAGAAATTGAGACACAGATGTAGAGAACAAACGTATGGACACCAAGGGGGGAAAGTGGTGGGGGTGGGGGTGATGGTGTGATGAATTGGGAGATTGGGATTGACATGTATACACTGATGTGTATAAAATCGATGCCTAATAAGAACCTGCTGTATAAAAAATAAATAAATTTAAAAATTAAAAAAAAGATCGGAATTAAAAGAAGACATTATCCATGAAAAGATTATGTGTTGAAATTTCCAGGAGCGATGAATATCTAGGGCAAAGGTCCTTAACTTGGATACAAGAGAAGAGCATTTGAGGCACAGAAAAGAAGTCTAGTGTAGCTGGAGTCTAGTGAGTGTGGAAAGAGTGTTCAGACATGGTCCAAGGGGTATGAAGGGGACAGACCACGTAGGGGTTTGTAAACCAGGGTAAGGGGATTGGGTTTTATTCTGAGTGTGATGGAAGACATTGGAAGGTGTTGAATAAGTGATATGATCTTGTTTATGTTTTGGAAGGTCACTCTGGCTGCTGTGGGAAGTATAATACAAATTTTGGAGATGGCAGCAGTAGAAGCAGCTAGAAGATAATTATAGGGATTCAGGTGAGGGATTATTATGGTAACTTGGATTAAGGTGATACTAGAGGAATGTTGCAAATTAGAGTAATTTGGGATGCTTGTGAATGTTAAATCTTATTGATTGTGAGACTAAAAATATGTAGCTGGTGTCATAAGGAAATGGCATATCTTAAAGGAGTATGTGTTGTTGGCATGTTAGGCCCTGGGAATTTTAGTCATAACTTAGTTAGATTATATTTGGCACATAATTTGGCTTTAGCATGCCTCTATGTCCTCAAATACATTAGAAATATGTCGCCTAAATATGTGAGGAAAGAATAAAGTGAATACACAATGCTGTTTTAATTTAAGAGTTTAGGTAAATTACAAAATTACTTGAGATGCTTTTGGCTGTATATAGCAGAAAGTCTCAAGCCAAATATATTTAAACAGAAAGGACATTTATTTTCTTCCATTTTTGGTAATCCAAAGGGTTAAGTGGGGTCCAGGTATAATAAACAGTAGTTCAATGCAGTCATTGAAAATTCAGGGTTTTATTCTGTAACTCTGCTCTGCCATTCTTGATCCTAAGAATGGTTCTCAGGGGAACCAAGATGGCTCTCTGTGACATTTGGGAGATTATTTTCCTTGCTGGTGTCTATTATGGGAAAGATAGAGATTATAATCCTTCTCTCCAGTTTGATTGGGCCAACTTAGGTCATAAGCTCATCCCGGGACCAGTATCATTTTCCTGAGCAATGATAGGCTCACCATTAGGCTAAGCTAATTAGGATTTCTCCAAGGAAGAGGGGAGGGTGACTGCCTCAATAAAATCATGGTTCTGATAGGAAAGAAGGAAGACTTGTTGGGTAGGTAATCAACAGTATCTATGACAATTACCTAGCATTCATTTTAATGCTTTAATAAAATCAGTAAACACTATTTGCATTTTAAGATCTTAGAGGATCAAAAATGTAGTGTGAATAATTCTTGAAATAATAAAAAGCTTTACCTTATTAGGAAAAAATGTAGTGAAACAACTTCAGAAACACAGTTATTCAAATCCAATTCAAAGATCTTAAATCACAGAAATGTGGTAACTTAATTTTCTACCCCAAGCTAAAGGAAAATTTATGAGACAGGTATAATGTACTGTGTTGTGGACTGTTGGAATCTGAACAAGTTGTCTTCCTTGATTTTCACATTTTGATATGTTTTTCTTCCCATTACCACCTACCTCTTTTCTTTAAATTCCTGTTAGATTTTTCTCTTTTGCAAAATAATGGCACATTAATAACGTGGCAGACCTCATTTTCTATTTCTCTGTAATGACATTAGCAGAGGTCCTCTGAAGTGATTGATGTTAAGACAGAGTCCAAGGAAAATGATGTGTTTGAAAGACCATGGTCTACCCTTCATGATAACGTGCCATGCAAGGTACTACGTCAATGTGGTCATTATACTGTGCAGACAAAAATGAAATCTATTGTTTTGATAGGTATTAATTTTTATTGAGCTCAGATTGCAACTAGCAATTAAAAATTCACAGATGATCATCCATTCAGGTAACAATGGTTAGAAGCTAAATAACACTACTTTGTATCAATTGTATACATAAGACATGCATGCCACTTTCTATTTTGTTCAAAGTACCCTATTTTTAGTAAACTCCTCTTATTTATCTCCTTCATTTATCTCCCTAAAAGCCTTAATTTGACTAAACATAAGCAGAATATTTTTATAGTGTTTCTTTCAAATCACTCTTCTGGTGGATTCCTATTATAGCTAAGTTCAAAAGTACAGTTACTTAAATCTCCAAGATTTACAAGCAGCTCATGCAGCTCAGTAACAAAAAAACAAACAACCCAATCCAAAAATGGGCAGAAGACCTAAACAGACATTTCTCCAAAGAAGATATACAGATGGCCAACAGACACATGAAAGAATGCTCAACATCCTTAATCATTAGAGAAATGCAAATCAAAACTACAATGAGGTATCATCTCACACCGGTCAGAATGGCCATCATCAAAAAATCTACAAACAATAAATGCTGGAGAGGGTGTGGAGAAAAGGGAACACTCTTGCACTGTTGGTGGGAATGTAAATTGATACAGCAACTATGGAGAACAGTATGGAGGTTCCTTAAAAAACTAAAAATAGAACTACCATACGACCCAGCAATCCCACTACTGGGCATATACCCTGAGAAAACCATAATTCAAAAAGAGTCATTTACCAAAATGTTCATTGCAGCTCTATTTACAATAGCCAGGACATGGAAGCAACCAAAGTGTCCATCATCGGATGAATGGATAAAGAAGATGTGGCACATATATCCAATGGAATATTACTCAGCCATAAAAAGAAATGAAATGGAGGTATTTGTAATGAGGTGGATGGAGTTAGAGTCTGTCATACAGAGTGAAGTAAGTCAGAAAGAGAAAAACAAATACAGTATGCTAACACATATATATGGAATCTAAGGAAAAAAAAAAAAGGTCATGAAGAACCTAGTGGCAAGATGGGAATAAAGACACAGACCTACTAAAGAATGGACTTGAGGATATGGGGAGGGGGAGGGGTGAGATGTGACAGAGTGAGAGAGTGTCATGGACATATATACACTACCAAATGTAAAATAGATAGCTAGTGGGAAGCAGCTGCATAGCACAGGGAGATCAGCTCGGTGCTTTGTGACCACCTAGAGGGGTGGGATAGGGAGGGTGGGAGGGAGGGAGATGCAGGAGGGAAGAGATATGGGGATATATGTATATGTATAACTGATTCACTTTGTTTTAAAGCAGAAACTAACACACCATTGTAAAGCAATTATACTCCAATAAAGATGTTAAAAAAAAAGTACAGTTACTTATTAAATTGCTACATTATTTATTCATCATTTACATGAAATTGGGGAAGGGAGGGGGGAAGGAATACCTCTAACTGTGAACTTGGTCTTTATTTTAATTTAAAAGTGCTCATATTTGAAAGTGGGCAAAGCTTTCATTGGAGCAGAAAACTATGCACTTTGGCACAATTCATATTTATTTTCAGAATAGCAATGTATCCTTAACTATCCTTCTGGATAGAATTTGGTCAATCCACAGAAATAGTAATTATACAACTCCAGCTATGGTCTATTCTCTTCTTGACAGTATTTTTGACACTCTTGATTCCCTTCTTTTTTCATCCAATTACTTCTGACACAATACTTTCTTCTGATTTCCCTCCTACCACTCTACATCCCTTTTTAGTACGCTTCACTGGCTCTTTTTTGCTCTGTCACACCTTAAATGAAATCGTTTCCTAAGGTTCTCTTCTACTCGTCTTTCCTGCCCTCTTCTCCTCAACCTTCTGTTTCTTCAACCCCCTTCCTCTTCTGAGTAACCTCATCCATTCCCACGGATTTAACTCTCATTTATATGCCTATGACGTCCACATCTGCATCTTTATCCCTTCCTTCTCAAAACCAGACCTCATCTCCCAATAGCTGGCCAGACAGCTCTCCTTGGCTATTCCACAGATGTCTGACCCTCCAGATATGACCTACACTGAACTCATCTCAAAGAATTGCTCCTATGTATGTTAACTACTGGTTCCCCCTCCGCCACTACCCAGAAACCATAAAGTTTTCAGACTCCTCCCCTCCCTCAACCCTTACATCTAATTGGTACCTACACTTATTGTAATCCCATCCCTGAAATGTCCCTTAATTCTCTCTCCTCCTTTCCTAGACCAGTGTCACTCTGCTGCTTCTGCTTCCCAGTGTTAACTGGACCATGTTAATCAATATCTTTTATCTGTACTCCTTGCCTCTAGTCTCTTCATGCTTCCATCCAGTCTCTGTTTTCATCCATTCCAACAAATCCCTTTATTTCCTATTATTTGAAGAATAAAGTCTAGACTCTCAAATGCCCTTCACTCCTTCTCAGCCTTGTTTTCAGTCTCATTCCCATCCATATCCTATTTCAGCCACATCAGAATTGCTTGTTTCCAAACATGTCATGTATTTTCATACTAAAAATTTTATTATTGCTATTATATTGCTTTTCCTCAAGCTGTTTCCCCTGCCTCCACTTCCCTCTTCACTTTCCTCAAAATCATACTGCTTCTACATCTTTGTACTTGCTGTTCCTTTGGCCCAAAACAATATTTCCTCAGCACTTAGCATGGCAAGCTCCTTCTTATTGTTTAGATCCCAGATGAAATGTCACCTCCTCATAGGTCATTCCTGGCCATCCACACCAAAGGAAACTCTCATCCAGCAGTTGTCCCATAACCCAGCATGATGTTGCTATACTTCAGATTACTCATAACTCTCAAAAATTCTCCTGTTTGTGTATTTACTTCTGCCTCCCCAACTAGAGCGTAATGTACTTGAAGAAAGGACTTTGTCTTATTTGCTGCTTCTCCTCAATGCCTAAAACAGTGTTTGGCACATAGTAGGTGATCAATAAATATTGTTGAATGAATAAATGAATTTAGATTTTTTTCAGTGAGGTGATATGATTTGTTTCTTTGATATACCATGTACTTATTGATAAATCAGGTCAGACAAGAGCCTCCTTTCTGCCCTATTTCTTCCTTCTAGATGGGTTTAGTTTTTGTGGAAATTTTTCTCTACTTATGAACCTTTTCTTTTAATTAAATTATATGACTTTGAAGTGAGAGGGGAAAAGCAAGGAAATATTGTTGATATTAACTTGGAGACACAACCAGACTGAACCCATCTGATTAGTACCCAGTTCTCCTGGGTCACCACAGTGTGGAGAAGGAAATGTACTTGGTTGGGAAATCCCAGGATGCAGAGACAAGAGACATGTATTCCTGTTCTTGCCCTGACACCGACATTCATCATTATGGTGAGTAGGTTCTTCAAGCTCTATGGAATCAGAATCATAATTTGGGAGATGAAGGTTGAATTAAATGGTCTCAAAAGTCTCTTTTACCTTTAGAGTTCCGTGCCTCTTTGACTCTTCAATTCAACTCAATCATTCACTCAACAAATATTGAATACCTTCCTGTGCAAGGTACCATGTTGGATGCTAGAAATACAGTCGATGGTCTCCTGCCCTCAGGGAGCTTACAGACTAATGGCAGGGGCAGACATTTATAAATGACCACATGGCACTATTCCTGGATTGAAACAGGTATCTCTATGGAACCAAAAACACCCCACATTTCACATCCTTTTTGCCATAGAACCTGCTCTGACATAACAATTAGGTCTGATTTTCAGGATCTTCTTATTGGAGGGTAAGTCAAAATTTTTATTTCAAAGAAGTATTTGAATATAGAAAGTTTGCTTGAGCATTTTTATAGAACTCAAACATGGAGTGGATTTTTTAAGCTGTTATTATAATTTTTCAAGTTCACAACCCCTTACTCCTGCCTTTAGGGGGTAGGTGGGGAGGAGGTACATAGAAGAAAAGTATAAAATACCATTAAGGTATCCATGCTGATAAATTCAGCCTTGAATAGTGCTTTGCATTCCAATCTCATTATTAAGCTCTCAGTCTCATGGAAGCACATATTCATTCATATTCAAGAATCACTGTCTTCTGTAACTATCTTCTGTCCCGCTTCAAGGAACTTAGTAGAGAAGAAGGAAAGGCCATCTTTCTCTTTCAATAACTCCCTCTTATTCTTGTCCCTCACGCCTGTGTGCATTCTAGGCACTGCCCAGTGCATCCCATCCCATGCCTGAGGAGAAAGGATTGTTTGAGAACATTTGTGTTGATGTTTTTCATCAGCATGGGGTATGTGTACATATAGTTGTGCTGTCTATTCACTCCATGTGGAAGCTGTGCAGTGTGGGCTTCTGCACACCCCCCCCCCCCAATCCTCACCCCTGGCATATTTTTATAGGTAATGAATACTCCCTTCCTTTGTTCCCTCTTCTGTAACACCAAGGCATGGTGAACCACAGGGATCTGGGGTTGGCTGGCCTCTCAGAATTTTCCCAACACTACCTTCTGTATCACCTTCTGGGCCTATCTTATCCCATCCCCAGAATCCTAGGTACCTTCTTCATTCCCTTCCAAGTTCCCTTGGTAGAAAAGTAGAAGCAAGCTCTGTACCATATTTCCGAGCCACCCTCTATGGAAGATTGTATTTTCCAAAGATGGCTGTTAGATTATCTCTCACTCCTCATGTTCTTCTTTAATGTGACCTTATCACCACCCCCATCATAACAAGAAGACTATTTCCATAAATGACTTGTTTGAACAATAGAATGAATTAGAAGGGATGTTCTGGAACTTCTGAGGCTAGTATATGAGAAGTCTTGCAGCTTCTGCCTGGAATGCTTGCTCTGGGATGACCAGTCCTTCTCAGACCTCCCACACCCTCTCAATGCTGTGAGAAGCCATAAGTCACAGAGAGAGGCCACACTGAGCCCCAAGCTGATACCCAGCATCAATTCCTAGCAATATGAGTGAGTGACTTTGCACACCTGTCCTGTGAACCTTCAGAAATCTCCAGATCCAGTTGCTACCTGACGGATACTGCATGAGAAATACCAAGCAAGACTCTCCAGCTGAAACTACTCAACCGATAGAACCATGGAGATAACATATTGTTAAGCCACTAAGTTTTGAGCTAGTTTGTTATGCAGTTGTAGATAACTAAAACACCTTCAAACTTTATGAGAGAGTCTATTGGGTCAAGCCTTTGAAGGAGGAATGAGAAGTTCAATGTTTCCTTTCCTCCCCCACTCCCGCAACCCAGGGAGGGATTAAGAAAGAGGCAATAGCCCCCTCCTGTCTTCCTCTCCCTCTCTAGTCTTCTACGAAGAAAGTGGGGTGGAGAGGTCATTGTGTCCTTCAGGATATTCTTGAATGAATCACCCAGCTCAATGATTATGGTGTATCTATCAGGACATCAGGCTTTTGCTGGGGTAAAGAGTAAGTGTGATTAATTTTTCTTCATAGTCATCATTATGCTACGCATATAATAATGATATAGACAGATTGCAAACCTCCATAAATATATACTGAACTTTTTTCTTGAGATAAGATAAATGTACTTTATCAAGGAACCCAATTATCCTTTAGTTTAGTAAACCTCAGTTTTAATGTGAATTAGAATCACCTAGGAAATTGGTTTAAAAATTCTGAATCCTGACTCTATCCCTTGGAATGTCTGAATTTGTAGGTCTCTAGTGGGGCCCAGAGATCTGCATTGTAAAATAAAAGTAGCCCAGGTGATTTTATGTAGACATTCAGGGGACCACATCATGAAAAATTCTTTTTGATCCTTTCTCCTTTGAAATTTGTGTCAACTTTTCTGAATCCCTAAACCTTTTAAAATGTCTCTGAAACTTTTAAAGTTATTTTTACCCTTGTAAGACAGCCTCTAACAGAACAGGATCTTGGACAAAAATTGACAGTGAGATAAATGGAAAGAATTGAAATATATTTAGAGAAGAAGGAATTCATTAGAAATTGGAGGTTGACTGAAGATAGACTGAATTCATAGAATATTAAGAAATAGTAGTTTTATGTGAGACCCTCCCTAAACTAATTTCCCGGTGTAGCCTTGTGGGTGAACGTAGTCAGTAAAAGGGCAGTGCAGCGTGGAATATTGGAAAGGGAGTCTGGCAGGAAAGTGTGCCCTGTCTCCAGCACTCCCAAGGGGAGAACTAGTAGATTACCTGTCTAGCCTCATAGACTTACTTCTCAGTCTTCCACAGAAGGCAGGGACTCAGTAGCCTCCTTGATGAGGACACTCCCACCCCAAGCATATGCATATTCAATTCCATTCCCATAACTCACCAGGGAGCATTCAGATCTGCAGTTTGGCCTCCTGAAGCCAAGTCTCCAGGGCCATAGAAGTGACCTCAGCCTGGAGAGGCTTTTGAATGCAAATACCAATCTCCCATCACATTAGTAAAATTATGGAGCAAGGCAATGTTTGTACCTTTCTGAGGAACTAAAAATTGGATTTCCAGTATTTTACATTGCCTGGTCATCATATCCACCAGAATAAATTAGAGAATCACTATGAAATAATTATTAAAATAAGGAGCTGATCCATCTAAATATTTCTAGAATTTAACTCTCACACAAAAAAGTAAGATTTTTGTAAATTGTTGAGGCCATTGGAAAATAGTCATAATTTAACACTTTCTTCTGTGATTTCCTCAGTCATTAGCACATCCAACCCAGGAAAATGGAGAAACATAAGGAGGGAAAAAGAGCTATGATTCCTGTGGCTTAGACTTGAGACTGGCTAGATGTTTACTAAATTAATTTCCAGTGATTCCTGGGCATTCATTTCCCAGCTTTCTTTGCAGTGAACAAAAATGTGTGGGGGCCATGAGCTTGAATTTGTCGTAATGGAATTTGGAGATAAGTGCTACATACAACTTCAAGCCTTGGTCCATGGAACCTTCTCACATGCTCTTGTCACATCATTGGCTTTCACCCTATCACTGGCTTCATGCAGAGAAGGATGAAGCCTGGGAGGATGGTGCTACTACAAGATGTCAGAAGACTGCATCCCCGAATGACTGTATGGAGCAGAAACCCTTGCTGATTCCATCTGATTGTGATGTGAGCAAGTAATAAACTCTTAATGTGTTTATCCACTCTGATTATGGGCTTCATTTTAACATTTGGCAAATTCTAGTCCAGGTTTTAAATATCACCTGTTTACTAATATGTTGGGGGACCTGACTTTTTCAGCTTCATATTTCCTTTGAGCACCAACATGAGGGTTTGAGTCCCATGTGTACCCATCTCTGGAATTCAGAACTCACTGGCCACATTTGGGTAAGATATGGCAGATACATTAGAGATCTATTTGCACTAGACATTGTTCAATGTTCTGGGAGAGAATTTATCCTCAGGCACAGAGATCCAGGAAGATAGCTTGGTGTGATAACAAAGCAGTGGTTGTGTGAGGGAAATGGTTGCTGTGAATATGGCTTACTATTTGGTTTTGAATTCTTCCCTGGCCCAGTGCCAGCTGCCTGGATCTCAGGGAGAGAAAGAGAAATTTGGTGATAAAAACTGAAGTTGTGTAATCTGTATTTGTTCCACTTGTGTGTGAAAACCACGACATTTGTTTTGCTGAGTGAAATAAATCAGTCTCAGTTTCTATCCATCCGGGTTTGCAGGATTTTCAAACTCGGTCATGGTTTGGTGATTGTTCACCCTGTCCTAGGGTCTTTACAGCAACCAAGAGGCTTTCCCATCTTAGAAGATTAGGGTGAAAACCCTTCAGTCCATCACTGTCTTTTCTGAGATGCTCATGTTTAAGGCCCCCTGTTCCATTAAAAATGGGTGGCTCTGTGATCTGGGTAGGAAGACTTCTAAATGATCAGTCGTCAAGCCTTTATCCAACCTTTTCCCAGAGGTCCTGCTTCCCTTGAGTATGGGTGGAAGGTGGGGGCGCAAATTATATTCCTCAAAGAAAGTAATCACTGACTTTCTTCTAACTCAGGGAAGCCACTAGAGATTGAGTAACTCTTTCTACTTAGTTCAAACATCACCTTCTATCCCTCTTCCTGACTTTTATTCTACCTTTGTGGATCTGAAATATTAAAGCTGTGTACTCTCCCCCTAGTTGTGGGAGAAGGAGAGGTTATACTTTTAAAAACAAAATTGCTGGCATCTTCCCCTGGGTTGGGGAAGGTGGAGGTTTTTATTCATTTGTAAGTTTACATCAGCAAAAACAAAATAAACAAGAAAGCTAAAAGCAAGAACAAACAAAAAGAAAGCAAAAAAAAAAAAAAGCAATAAAAAAAAATAAGAACAAGTTTTTCTTTTTTCACATCTTTATTGGAGTATAAATGTTTTACCATGTTGTGTTAGTTTCTGCTGTACCAAAGTGAATCAGCTATATGTATACATATATCCCCATATCCTCTCCCTCTTGAGCCTCCCTCCCACCCTCCCCTTCCCATCCCTTTAGGTCGTCACAAAGAACAGAGGTGATCTCCCTGTGCTATGCAGCAGCTTCCCACTAGCAATCCCCTTTACATTTGGTAGTGTATATATGTCAATGCTACTCTCTCACTTCATCCCACTTCATCCCACTTCCCCCACTTGCCTTCAATTCCGTCTCTACATCTGTGTCTTTATTTCTGCCCTGCTACTTGGTTCATCAGCACCACTTTTAAAAATTCCATATATATGCATTAGCATATGGTATTTATTTTTCTCTTTCTGACTTACTTCACTCTGTATGACAGATTCTAGGTCCATCCACCTCATTAAAAAAAATGAATTAAATTAAAAATAACTCAATTTCATTCCTTTTTATGGTTTAGTAATATTCCATTGTATATATATATGTGCCACATCTTCTTTATCCATTCATCTGTTGATGGACGTTTAGGTTGCGTCCATGTCCTGGCTATTGTAAATAGTGCTACAATGAACATTGTGGTACATGTATCTTTTTGAATTATGGTTTCCTCAGGGTATATGCCCAGTAGTGGAATTGCTGGGCCATATGGTAGTTCTATTTTTAGTTTCTTAAGGAACCTCCATACTGTTCTCCATAGTGGCTGTATCAATTTACATTCCCACCAACAGTGCAGGAGGGTTCCCTTTTCTCCACACCCTCTCCAGCATTTATTGTTTATAGATTTTTTGATGATGGCCATTCTGACATGTGTGAGGTGATACCTCATTGTGGTTTTGATTTGTATTTCTCTAATGATTAGTGATGTTGAGCATCTTTTCATGTATTTATTGGCCATCTGTATGTCTTCTTTGGAGAAATGTCTATTTAGGTCTTCTGCCCATTTATGGACTGAGTTGTTTGTTTTTTTGATATTGAGCTGCATGAGCTGCTTGTATATTTTGGAGGTTAATCCTTTGTCAGTTGCTTCATTTGCAAATATTTTCTCCCATTCTGAGGGTTGTCTTTTCATCTTGTTTATGGTTTCCTTTGCTGTGCAAAAGCTTTAAGTTTCATTAGGTCCAATTTGTTTATTTTTGTGTTTATTTCCATTTCTCTAGGAAGTGGGTCAAAAAGGATCTTGCTGTGATTTATGTCATAGAGTGTTCTGCCTATGTTTTCCTCTAAGAGTTTGATGATAGTGTCTGAACTTACATTTTGGTCTTTAATCCATTTTGAGTTTATTTTTGTGTATGGTGTTAGGGAGTGTTCTAATTTCATTCTTTTACATGTAGCTGTCCAGTTTTCCCAGCACCACTTATTGAAGAGACTGTCTTTTCTCCATTGTATATTCTTGCCTCCTTTATCAAAAATAAGGTGACCATATGTGCATGGGTTTATCTCTGGCTTTCTCTACTGTTCCATTGATCTATATTTCTGTTTTTGTGCCAGTACCATATTGTCTTGATTACTGTAGCTTTGTAGTATAGTCTGAAGTCAGGGAACCTGATTCCTCTAGCTCCATTTTTCTTTCTTAAGATTGCTTTGGCTATTCGGGGTCTTTTGTGTTTCCATACTAATTGTAAAATTTCTTGTTCTAGTTCTGTGAAAAATGCCATTTGATAGAGATTGTATTGAACCTGTAGATTGCTTTGGGTAGTATAGTCATTTTCACAATATTGATTCTTCCAGTCCAGGAGTGTGGTATATCTTTCCATCTGTTTATGTTATCTTTGATTTCTTTCATCAGTGTTTTATAATTTTCTGAGTACAAGTCTTTTTCTTCCTTAGGTAGGTTTATTCCTAGGTATTTTATTTTTTTGTTGCGATGGTAAATGGGATTGTTTCCTTAATTTCTCTTTCTTATCTTTCATTGTTAGTGTATGGGGATGCAAGAGATTTCTGTGCATTAATTTTGTATCCTGCTACTTTACCAAATTCAGTGATTAGCTCTAGTAGTTTTCTGGTGGCATCTTTAGGATTTTCTATATATAGTATCATGTCACTGGCAAACAGTGACAGTTTTGCTTCTTCTTTACCAATTTGTATTATTTTAGTTCTTTTCCTTCTCTGATTGCTGTGGCTAGGACTTCCAATACTATATTGAATAATTGTGGCGAGAGTGGACATCCTTGTCTTGATCCTGATCTTAGAGGAAATGCTTTCAGTTTTGAATCATTGAGAATGATGTTTGCTGCGGGTTTTTCACATATGGCTGTCATTATGTTGAGGTAAGTTCCCTCTATGCCCACCTTCTGGAGAGTTTTTATCATAAATGGGTGTTGAATTTTGTCAAAAGCCTTTCCTGCATCTCTTGAGAGGATCATATGGTTTATATTCTTTAATTTGTTGATATGGTGTATCACATTGATTGTTTTGCATATATTGAAGAATCCTTGCATCCCTGGGATAAATCCCACTTGATCATGGTGTATGATCCTTTTAATGTGTTGTTGGATTCTGTTTGCTAGTATTTTGTTGAGGATTTTTGCTTCTCTCTTCATCAGTGATATTGGTGTATAATTTTCTTTTTCTGTGATATCTTTGTTTGGTTTTGTTATCAGGGTTATGGTGGCCTCATAGAATGAGTTTGGGAACATTCCTCCCTCTGCAATTTTTTGGAAGAGTTTGAGCAGGATAGGTATTAACTCTTCTCTAAATGTTTGATAGAATTCACCTGTGAAGACTTCCGGTCCTGGAGTTTTGTTTTCTGGAAGATTTTTAATTACAGTTTCAATTTCTTTACCTGTGATTGGTCTGTTTATAGTTTCTAATTCTTCCTGGTTCAATCCTGGTTCAACACTTTTCCAATAATTTGTCCATTTCTTCCAGTTTGTCCATTTTATTCGCATATAGTTGCTTGTAGTAGTCTTGTATGATCTTTTGGATTTCTACAGTGTCAGCTGTAGTCTCTCCTTTTTCATTTCTAATTATATTGATTTGAGATCTCTCCTTTTTTTGTCTTGATGAGTCTGGTTAAAGGTTTATCAATTTTGTTGATCTTCTCAAAGAACCAGCTTTTAGTTTTATTGATTTTTGCTATTGTTTTCTTTGTTTCTATTTCATTTATTTCTGCTCTGATCTTTATTATTTCTTTCCTTCTCCTAACTTTGGGTTTCTTTTGTTCTTCTTTGTCTAGTTGCTTTAGGTGTAAACATAGATAGTTTATTTGAGATTTTCTTGTTTCTTGAGGTGAGTTTGAATTGCTATGAATTTCCCTCTTAGAACTGCTTTTGTTGTGTACATAGGTTTTGGATCACCATGTTTTCGTTGTCATTTGTTTCTAGGTATTTTTTGATTTCCCCTTTGATTTCTTCAGTGATCTCTCGGTTATTTAGCAGTGCACTGTTTAGCCTCCATGTATTTGTGTTTTTTACTGTTTTTTTCGTGTATTGATTTCTAATCTCTTAGCATTGTGTTTGGAAAAGATGTTTGATAAGATTTCAGTTTTCTTAAATTTTTCAAGGTTTGATTTGTGACCCAAGATGTGATCTCTTCTGGAGAACGTTTCGTGTGCACTAGAGAAGTAATTGTATTCTTCCGCTTTTGGGTGGAGTGTATTAAAAATATCAATTAAGTCTATCTGGTGTATTGTGTCATTTAAAGCTTGTGTTTCCTTATTTATTTTCTATCTGGATGATCTGTCTGTTGGTATAGGTGGGGTGTTAAAGTCCCCCACTATTATTGTGTTACTGTCGATTTCTCCTTTTATGGCTGTTACCATTTGCCTATGTGTTGAGGTGGTCCTATGTGGGGTGCATAAATATTTATAATTTTTATGTCTTCTTCTTGGATTGATCCCTTGATCATTATGTAGTGTCGTTCCTTATCTCTTGTAACAGTCTTTCTTATAAAGTCTATTTTATCTGATATGAGAATTGCTACTCCAGCTTTCTTGTGATTTCCATTTTCATGGAATATCTTTTTCAATCCCCTCACTTTCGGTCTGCATGTGTCCCTAGGTCTGACATGGGTTTCTTGTAGACAGCATATATAAGGGTCTTGTTTTTGTATCCCTTCAGCCAGTCTATGTCTTTTGGTTGGAGCATTTAATCCATTTACATTCTTGGTGATTATCAATATGTATTTATTTGCCTATTACCATTTTCTTAATTGATTTGGGTTTGGTTCTGTGGGTCTTTTTCTTCTCTTGTGTTTCCTGCTTAGAGAAGCTCCTTTAGCATTTGTTGTAAAGCTGGTTTTGTGGTGCTGAATTCTCGTAGCTTTTGCTGGTCTGTAAAGGTTTTAATTTCTCCATCACATCTGAATGAGATCCTTGCTGGGTAGAGTAATCTTGGTTGTAGGCTTTTCCCCTTCATCACTTTAAATATGTCCTGCCACTCCCTTCTGGCTTTCAGAGTTTCTCCTGAAAGATCAGCTGTTAACGTTATGAGGTTTCCCTTTTATGTTATTTGTTGCTTTTCCCTTGTTGCTTTTAATATTTTTTCTTTGTACTTTAATTTTTGATATTTTGATTAATATGTGTCTTGGCAGGTTTTTCTTTGGGTTTATCCTGAATGGTACTCTCTGTGCTTCCTGGACTTGATTGACTATTTCCTTTCCTATGTTAGGGAAGTTTTTGACTATAATCTCTTCACATATTTTCTCAGACCCTTTTTTTTTCTCTTCTTCTTCTGAGACCCCTATAATTCGAATGTTTGTGCATTTTATGTTGTCCCAGAGGTCTCTGAGACTGTCCTCAATTCTTTTCATTCTTTTTTCTTTATTCTGCTCCCTGGCAGTTATTTCCAGCATTTTATCTTCCAGCTCACTTATCTGTTCTTCTGCCTCAGTTATTCTGTTATTGATTCCTTCTAGAATATCTTTAATTTCAGTTATTATGTTGTTCATTACTGTTTTTTTGCTCTTTAATTCTTCTAGATCCTTGTTAAATGTTTCTTGTATTTTCTCCATTCTGTTCCTGAGATTTTGGATCATGTTTACTCTCATTACTCTGAATTCTTTTTCAGATAGCTTGCCTATTTCATCTTCATTTATTTGCTCCTTTAGGTTTTTACCTTCCTCCTTCGTCTGTAACATATTTTTTTATCATTTCATTTTTTTTTTTTATTTGATGTGTGGGGCTGTATTCCTGTCTTACTGGTTCTTTGGCTTGAGGCATCCAGCACTGGAGTTTGCAGGCAGTTGTATAAAGCTGGGTCTTGGTGCCAAGATGAGGACCTCTGGGTGCCCTCACTCTGATTAATATTCCCTGGGTTCTGAGGTTCTCTGTTAATCCAGCAGTTTGATCTTGGAGCTCCCACCACAGAAGCTTGGGCCTGACCTCTGGCTTGGGAACCAAGATCCTGCAAGCCACATGGTGTGGTAAAAAGAAAAAAGAAAAAAAAAAAAAAGGAGAAGTATAATAACAAAGAATAAAAAACAATATAAAATTAGAAAGATAAAAAATATATTAGGAAAAATAAAAATATAATTGAAACAACTGCAAGAAGGTAAAACAAAACCACAACAGAAAAAAAAAGGGCAAGAAGACAAAAAGAGCAGAACAATAACAAAGTATGAAGAATAAAATAAAATTAGAAAAATAAATGATTTATTAGAAAAAATATAAATGAATCAACAACAATGAATCAACAACATAGTAAAACAGAACCCCAATCTAAAAGAGGAAAAAAAAAAAAAAAGCCTTGGCTATGTGGGGCAGAATTTAGATGGAGGTTGGACTTAGGCAGGGGCAGGGTTTAGGGTGGGGTGGGGCCTAGGCTCAGAACCCATGCAGCCAGAAAAGGCTTTGGGGGTGAGGCCTAGGTGGCCCGACATTCAAGCATGTGTCTGGGCCTCTGCTTAGGACCTGCGCAGAAGGGGAGAGGCAGCACATTCAAAGGGCAGCCTCTGGAGTGTGGAATTCCAGAGTTTGGAGGTAAGGCCCTGGGTGAGGTTGTGTGGGTGGGATTTAGGCCCAGAACTTTGGAGGGGGCCTCAGAGGGGGTCTCTGAGTGTAGAGGTAGGGCCCTGGGTATGGGTGTAGGGTTGGTGCTTGGGCTCTGCATGGCAGGATGGCAGCTCTGAGGGCAGAGGATTAGGCTCAGGAGCCCAACAGGCTCCCTGGTGCCTAACTGGACAGGGAAAGTGCTGGCCACATTCCCTTCCGTTCCTCTGCGCCCCCCTCCAGGGTCTCCCCCAGTGTCTTCCCCATCCCCGTTGGACCACTAACCGTGGGTGGGTTCCGCTGGGTGTAGGAACCCCTCCCTTCCCCCAGCCGCCCCTCAGGGGTGCTGGTCCCGTAGGTCTGGCCTTTACTTTTGCTCTGCCTTCCCTCCCTCCCCCTCCCTCAGGACCCACGTGGCTGGAGGGGGACTCAGTGGACAGAGGATCAGGCCCACGATCTCAGCAGGCTCCTGGGGGCCCAAGTGGGCAGGGGAAACCTGGCCATGCTCCCTTTTGATCCTCTGCCCTCCCAATGGTCCCCTAATTTCCCCCTTCGGGTGTGGGATCCCTTCTCCTCCCCTTTCACTCCCCCCATGCCCCACATCCTACCCAGTCGCTGGGGGTTCCTCCTGTCCCCTTAGGTGTCTGTGGTCCCCCACTGGTGCCTGGTAGGTGCCCTAGCTGTGCGGAGACGTGAATTCCCCATCCTCCTAGTCTGCCATCTTGACTCCACCCCCAGTTTTTCTTCTTTATAGTACAAACAAGTCAGTTTTTCTTAATAGTACATTCTGTTACAAATATTTTCAATAAAATGTACAATATTTGGAGGTAGAGTATAAATCCTTTAGTATCTGCCTGAGCATATCAAAGAAATGGAGATATATCCTCCCCAACTCTATGTCAGAACACCATATATATTTGGCATTGTGATTGTCCTTGGTAGAAGCTATAATCTCCAGCGGAGATATCAAGTAGAAGCTGAAATGTTAATCAGAAATGGATGTACCCAGAATAAAAGGCAGGGGTGTTAGAGGCTAGCATGTTACTTAAACCAGAGGCAGCTGGGGCAGGTAAAATAGAAATATCCAATGAATACCAAGTGAGTTCTAGCTGACTGGATTTGTTTTTGAGCCCTCATGAGACACCTGCTAGGGACTCCCAGAAGTGCTTGGTAGTTGTGGTGATGGGAGAAGACATTCCAGGCAGCTAGATTTCTGCAAAATCATGGATCCTGAGATACATGAACTAAATTGAGAGTGAATATGTTTCCATTGGATGGTGACAGCCCTTGATTCCACTTTAGCTCGATTCCAATGGTTTCCAGGGATTACATGCTGATTCAACCCTTTCTCAAATCTATGAATCATTTCATAAACAATTCCCTTTCTTGATACTTGAAAAACTTAGAAATAGTCATGTCATTTTCCACACTGTGTGCTTCAGACTCAAATGGCCTGGTAGCTTTTGTTCTTGCTGCCCTGGGAACCCTAAGACCACTTTGTGAATGAGCCCAAGCTAGTCGGCTGGTGGATGTGAATCCACATGGAGGAAAACCAAGGAATGTACAGATAGCCTCCATCCATCATGTGAGTGATGCCATCCTAGATCATCTAGCTGCCAGTCAACTTGCTAGCTAACGCACAGACATGGGAGAGCCAAGTAGAATCAGATGAGCTGGCTTGGCCAGAAGAACTGCCCTCAGGATCATGAACCAAATAGTCATTCTTTTAAATAACTAGGTTTTGGGGTTGTTTGTTGTGCATCACAAGCTAACTGATACATTATTAAAATCATGAAGAAATTGAAACTCTGTACGGATCTATAAATAGTAAGGAGGTTGAATCAGTAATCAACTACGTCCCAACAAAGAAAAGCTCAGGACTGTGTGGCTTCACTGGTAAATTATAACAAATATTTAAAAAGACTTAACACAAATTCTTATCAGATGCTTCCAAAAAATTGAAGAGAAGGGAACACTTCCCACACTCATTTTATGAAGCCAGAATTGCCTGTAGAAGATCATACACCATGACCAAGTGGGATTTATCCCTGGGATGCAAGGATGGCTCAACATATGCAAATCAATAAATGCAATGCACCACATTAACAGAATAAAGGCTAATAGCCACATGATCACCTTAATAGATGCAGAAAAAGAATTTGACAAAAAATAAAATTAAACAAATTTGACATTTCTTTTCCTTTCCTTAGAATCCTAAAATGTTTTCCATCACCTACTGTAAACAGGGCCCTCAAGATCTAGCCCCCTCTTCTGACCTCTCAGGCGTATCTCCACTTTATAGTTTCCCCTACAGCAACGTGGAAATGCTTTCAGTCTCCTTGTGCACCATGCTCCTCCTTCACTTGCCTGTGCTCTCCCTCCACCTCTTTTCCACATCGTTACTTTCTATGTAGCCTTCCAATCACAGATCAGCTTCCACTTCCTCCAAGAAGCCTGATGGGTCAGATGTCTCTCTGTGTTCTCTGATTCCTGTCCCTATCATTGCACTTAAGACTTTAAAAAAGTATGTTTACACCTCATAAGTAGACTGTGAGCTTCTTGAGGGCAAGGTTTGTAGCTATTTTTTTTTCTTGTATTCCTGCTACCTATCAGGTTGCCTGCCTGTTGAATGAACACATGTTCTAGATTTCAGGAATATCAAAATAAATAAAACATGGCAAAAAATAGCACTCAAATCTTGTGGCTACTTTTTACTTTTTCTTAGAGATCAATAACAAAAATCCATGTTTTTTAATCAGTTAATTTCTGTCTCTGAATTCTATTTCTCTCCTACCCAAGGAGTTGCTTTCTGATTGATATGGAGGGTACTGATACAAACCAAATTAGATCAAGAGCACAGAGGAATTTTTTCCACTAACAGTAATTATAAACAATAATGCTTACATTAAAATGCTTCAAACTAAAACACTTGAGGGTAACACTGGTATCTTTCTTTTTCATAATTTTGAACTCACATTAGATGAGTTCACCTAGTTTAGCTTCCCAGACAAATTCTACAGTGTTTTAAAGTTCACCTCTACTTACCCATACAAACCCACTGAGTAGGAAGGTTCATCAGCTTTTGACATTTATGAGTTGCAAATGCAAGTTTTTTTTTTTTTTTAACTTTTTTGGGTTTATTTATTTATTTATTTATTTATTTATTTATGGCTGTGTTGGGTCTTCGTTTCTGTGCGAGGGCTTTCTCTAGTTGCGGCAAGTGGGGGCCACTCTTCATTGCGGTGCGCGGGCCTCTCATTATCGCGGCCTCTCTTTGTTGCGGAGCACAGGCTCCAGACATGCAGGCTCAGTAATTGTGGCTCACGGGCCTAGTTGCTCGGCAGCATGTGGGATCTTCCCAGACCAGGGCTCGAACCCGTGTCCCCTGCATTGGCAGGCAGACTCTCAACCACTGTGCCACCAGGGAAGCCCGCAAATGCAAGTTTTGACTGAAAGTCTTTGCTAACCTCAAGCAGAGAAGGGAGGCATTTGTGTGTGTGAGAGGAGCTTGGTGGCAGCCAGATGACAAGTATTACACTGATGATGGGGTTCTCGGGTATCTTGAGAGCTCAGCAGTGAGCTTCATTTTTTGTTTTTTAAAAACTTTCATTTAATTTTATTTATTTTTCTTTCAGATAAGTGCTAGCCCAAATGCCCTCTATTATATCAATGAAAACAATTTGTGTATTACAATGATCTGTTAATCCTTCTGATTCATTGTGTCTCAAAAATCATGCAAATGATAACCTATGAACACATCAATAGGAATGAAGGTGGGAGAGAAGAGAGAATCCAGAGAAAACAAGAGAAATGAAAAGCTCTCAAAATCACCACCCTGATATCATTAAAAAATAAGCAAGATAAACCCACAATACACGTACCCACTTTGCCCACAGAACTGTGGCAAGGCTGAGTCAGTGTGTTACAGAACAAGATATGAATATTCTGCTTGGATATCCAATCTGAAAACAAAGAGAGGAAATGACTTAGCAGGAGATTTGCTCATGAACTGCTCTGTCAATTCTGAGCACAGCAACGCAGGCTGAGCTACCTGGAGATGCCACTGACTTCTGTTTGAGAAATCACTGGATAACCATTAAAACCATATTTTAAAAGTTTGTTTAGGATTTCAAGTTTGTGTCATGTGTGATCCCAGTAGTGATTTTTGGAAATGCAGTTTTGAAAATGCTAATTATGAGTGGTGCTATACTAGAGATTTCAGTAAAAGTGACAGATTCATACTCTTTGTCCAACTTATAAATGGGACAGTGCTTGTTTGGATAGAGCACGGATAATTGAATAAAACGATGAAGCCAAAATAAGACTGGGCAGCAAGATGCATAGATTATCATTGAAATGAAATTTTTTCTCCATTGCAATATAAATTTAACTCAGGGGAAAGATGTGCTCCTCTATTTGATTTTTTTCTGAGTCTCTCTGAACTTGGACAGGCCACACTTGGCTAAATCACAGCAGTGGGGATAAAGAGGTGTAGGTTGAGGAGGTGAAGACTGGTCATTTGCAATCAGACAGGCATGTTCCGGGAAGCCGATTTTATGATATAGAAGCAAAAGCAAGAGCATAATTTGGAGGATCAAAGGAAAGCCACATTTCATGATGTTACATAGAAAGTCCTGATGTCTGTTTCTGTCCATTAGCTCTCCATTTTCAGTTCAGACACCAATCAGGAAGTTGCTAGTTCTGCAAAAGAGAGCAAAATAGAACTCCTACCTTACCTAGAGAAACAGGGGATGGGCACATGCAGAAAACTGTCCTCAGAGTAGCTGAAGATTAGTGGCTGGCATTGAGCAAGCACAACAAGAACTCCTTCTCAGAGTAAGTGGTAAGAAGGTAAACAATGAGCCATTATTAGTGGGTGTTTTGGAGGCAGTGTCTCCATTTACTGAGGATAATTAGTGTTATCAGAAAATTCAATTTTTAAAAAAGAAGATATTTAATAAAGCTTCTGAGTTAAGGAACTGCAGCCAGTGTACATAAGTGTAGAAAAAAACCAGTGTGGATAAGGGTCTCCACTAGCTTCTTTAGCGGAATTAACCCTTTAGTAAAGTAACGCAACATGGTGGTCTAGGCTGTGCTCTCCAATATGGTAGCCACTAGTCACAGGTGGCTATTTAACATTAATTTAAATTAATTTAAATTACATAAAGTAAAACCTGTTTTCCTCAGGCACATTCACCACATCAAGGCCTCAACCGCCACATGGGCTCAGTGGTACCAGTACTGGACAGCACAGACAGACCAGCTCCATTATTGTGGAGAGTTCTACTGGATGGCTCTGGAAGAGCATTGTCTTGGGAACCTAGTATTGAATTTTGAGTCTTCAACTTGGCAATGGCATGACTTCTGTTTCTTCATATTTAAAATAAGGTGAAATAATAGTACTTGCTTCCTGGAATTGTTTGGAGGACTAAACAAGAGAGTTCTTTTAAAATAAAGTGTGAAGAACCATACCTGGCACAGAGTAAGTGCAATATCAATAGTTTTAAAATGCATGGGTGTCTACTGCCTATATTCATTTGTATACAAACATTCATTTGTTTGTATACATTTATGCTTATGTTACTTTTTAGTAATAATGATGGTCAACATTAAGTGCACACTTACTCCTTGTGGGCTAAATGCTTTATCTGCTTTGCTTGACTTAAGTGCCAATAAGATCCCAGTAGGAAGAATCTGTTAGTATTACTTAATAGTTGAGGACACTGAGCTCAAGGTCACTCAGCTAAGAGACAATTTTTGAACTTGACTGACTTGGAACTGCTACAGTATTTTCCAGTATGATGAGCTACCAGACTCCAAAGTCTATGCTGTATTGTCTTTTGTTCTGTAGACTAAAACCAACACATGTTTCTTCTGGCTTAAATTTGAGTTAAAGAGATGATTCACAGATAACTTATGTAATAATAACAGCTAAGCATCACATAGTACTTAATACATGTGACACACTGATCTAGGAATTTTACTTGTACTATATTAATTCATTTAATCCTCACAATAATTTTGTGATAAGTACCGTTACCACCCCATTTTGTCACTGGGCAAATTGAGGTTCAGAGAGTCTCAGTATATTGCCTAAATTCACACAGCTAGCCCACTGGGACTCAAATCTTATTTTTAATGTTTTTTTTTCATAATCACTATGTTTACTGCCTAGGGTTTCAGTACACAGTACAAGAGTCCAAAGATTGTTGGCCTAAGGAGACACTGCCTGTCCAGTGCAGAATAGATTTTGGTGCTCGAAATGGACAAAGCCAAGTAACTTCACTGAATAGCTACTGAACTACTTTAATCAAGGCTATTTCAGTCCTGTGTGCTATGTGTGCATATCCTGACTCGCCCTTTCCTTGGGGAAAATAGGGAGAAAAGTACATACATGGAAATGTACTATTAGCTGCTGCACCAAATTTGGCAAGGACTGTGGATCACAGCCTTTCAGCAGAGGTGCATTCTCCTGCTGGCACATGTTTGTGGTTCCAAGCTCTGATCCACAGGATCTCCCCCTGCACACTTCCCAGTCTCTCTCCACATCAGGTGGATCCCTGTGACAAAAGGCAAAGTGATGTCTTTTGGAAATCACATCTAAGCAAAGACCAATTCTCTGCTTGCAGTTCTTAAAATAATTTTCGATGAGATAAAGCCTTCTGAGTCAGAGGATATGACATCCTCATTTGCATGATTCAGAATGGCAGTGACGCCACAGGTAGTGATTGAGAAGGAGTTCCCGAACGTGGAGACATTGAACAATTAAACGGGTACTGTTTTTGGCACCAAACGAACTGTCTTGGGTAACTGAAACCCGGGCCATTGGCCCCAGCACAGGAAGCCGGTGGCTATCAGAACTTCACAGTAGGTGATTCCTGTTACCTCCCCAATGTTTTCCTGGAGTGGGGGGCTGACAGCCGACAGTTTTTTGAGTGAGATAGAAGTTGCTGGACTTCTTACCCAGAGCTTACAGGGTTTAGTATATGCATCGCTTTCTTTGGAAAGGCCCAGGGAATATCTATATTATATTAGAATGGGAATTAGTAACCTGGTAGCCACGTACAGGAAAAAAATCTTGAGGGCATCTTATGAACACCTGAAAGTTGTATGCAGAAGGTTATTTTTGTGTCCTGGGAAAAACGGCCCACAGATGCCATTATATTTTCAAGGGGATCTCTGGCCTCTAAAAGATTAGAACCGTGTTTTGATAATTGCACAGTTAAGAGATCACAGAGAAACCTTTATTACAAATTATAGTGAAGTAGAATTTTAAAAGCTGGACCGCTGCTGAAGTAGCAGGGTCCATTGCAAGCAGCGTCTTCATCTCTCAACATAAAAAACCTCAAAGTTCTCATGTATGGATATTTTTAGAATGTGTGAGAATGTGGACATGACTGTCACGCTGCACTTAACCAATAACAGCCCTTGTAGACTTCTTATTCCGTCTCTTTTATTCCCTAAAATGCTTGCCATGATTTTGAAGGGAATTGCTCTGTGTACTATTAGAGTAACACTTTCCATCTAAGTAGGAGTTTAAAGTCTTGGATGTGGATTTTCAGTAGTAAATGATGTCCTCTACAGATGAGGCATTGAGCGTTCTGGCTCATAATGAGAGCCCAGCTATGCTCACCTGCTCTGCACGGTTACCACGCGGGCTGCCAGAAGGCTGATTGATAATGAAGAGCTGCGTTCCTAAGCTTTATAGAGACCAGCCTCTCCCTCCCTGCCTGTGGGTTCAGACTTGCTTCCCTTCAGGTCACGTGGAGCAAATGCTCCTTCTGTAGAGATACCAGTCCCCATAATCCTGTCCAATGTGTGAACATATCGTGATTAGAGCATGCTTGCTGGTGTTAGAGTCACGCCATGGATTGCCAAAAATATGTCCAATCAAGTGTCAATCGTGGTAGGAGCCATACAGAGGGAGGAAATGGGACTCTGATTAAAAATTTCTTTTGCGAGGTATTGACAGTTGAAATAAACCACCTGCAGTAAGAGCAAACCTGCTTCTACTTTCTTTCCTCATCCTACTGTTAAATTCCACTGCTTTCTTTCCTAAGGTGATTCATCAAGGAGATATTTACTGCCACGAAATCACTGATTTTGTCTTTGTGTTAGCTACTCTCACTGGTTAAACCCAAACTGTACAGCAAGTATTGGAAGGCAGTTAGAAGAAGGTATCCTGGTGAAGTTTTATATAAATAGAATTTCCTTGCCTGTAAGCCAAAACTTACAAGAGCAAAGAGTTGAATTTCTATTTCACTGTGGGGACAGAAGAAGAGAATTGTTAATGTGGATATCAACAGAAAATGAAAACGCATTTTGCTACTGCTCTCTAAAAGTTCTTTCTGTTAAACAGAAACTTTAGTCCTCACAATAGTTGGGAAAAAAAATCATGATATTGAGAATGATTGGTTCATAAGCTCTTCTGTTTAAGAGAAGTTATTTAATATTTTTAACAAGATTTAAAAAATTAGAGTGTAAGAATATCCACTTTCAACTACAATTTTGCTGCCACACTGAATCTCTCTCTCTTTTTTTTGCCATTCATCAAAAACTTCATGTGACATAATAAAAATCTCATTTAAAGCATCTCTCCTCAGATTGCCAACAAGCTAGGAGCTTGTTAGAAATTCAGATTCTTGGGCTCCAGCCCAGACATACAGAACCAGAATCTGCATTTTAGCAAGACTCTCAGGGGATTTGGATGCACATTCAAGTTTGAGAAGCTCTGGTTCAGGGTGAGATTTCCCAAGCTCAGATAATTGTCCTAATCACCTGTGTGTAGAGCTCTTAAGAAATACTGTAGAGATTCAGTTAATGAGTTTTTACTCACCTCACTCTCTGGTTTAAAAAACTTTCTCATTTATTTCAGTAAAACATCCTGGCTAGTGACCACAGCAAGCTGACTGCTCTCAGCTTGTAGCCCATTCTCGAATATTCCAAAGCTTTTCCGCACATGCCATTTGATGTATGTGCTTTCCGGAGCTGTGCTGTTAGTTCCTAATCCTACTAATGATACAGTGCCAATAATGTAAACTGATAAAATGTGACTGAGGAGAGAGTGACAATGTTTATTATTGTATGTGGACAAGGAAATTGTGATGGAAAATATTGTAACAATCTAAAGACTTATGTTCAGATTTCTTTCCAAATGTCTTTAAGTCCTTGTTCTATTTTAAAGAAACTAAAACCAGAAAGTGTACACCCTGTCTTGTGGGTGTGAAATGTGCAAGAAAGATGGTTTTACTCTTCATTCAGGAGACCTAAAGGAGAAAAAATATCTTTACACCACAGGTGTAGCAAATGGATATGTTTATATATTTTAGTTTCATTTTAAACTGTTGTACCTTAAAGCTGTCCCCCTGCCATATCTTTTCTGATTCCTTGATTTCTGCAACTTTTGTGTTGAACAAATCAAATGCCAGTTAAAATTTTGTCAGGTTAGAGGATTTTTATTACACATATTCCTGGATCTCATTCCAGACCATGGAATTAGGGTGAGACTTGGAATATATATTTTTAAAAAGATCTGGCAATCAGTTAGGCTTGGAAATTATTGAATTAGAGAATTCTGACTAACCAACAATTACAGAAGTAGGAAAAATTCAGCAGGTTTAGATATTTTTAAAAATGTCACTAACACATTTACTGAAGAATTTCCAGAACTTTTATAATAAAAATGCCTCAGCTGATTCCACAGATAATATTTTGGATATTGTCTACATTTCCTGGTATGATGTTTTTGAAGTTTTCCCAGGACTGGACCAGCTGGGCCCTCTGAAACAGTCCATCTGTAAACCAGGAAGAGGGAGAGCTTGGATTGTGGTCAAATTTTTCCTATGTCAGTTTCAGAGTATTTAAATTTCCTTCTGCACTCCAACCCCACTGACACTGGTCAGAATGGCACATATATTTTCTTTGGAGAGACTTAATAATTTCTAGTGACTTCCTGTTTCCTTATTCACTGGTAAACTGACATAGGAAACTGATTACAGGTGATTTTGGGGAGACTAAGCTGTATTGATTCTCACTGGACTAGTGGACTAAGTTTGACCCTCCCTGATTTGGTTTATCTGCTCACTAATATGCCTTCCAGACCTCTGAGGAAACCTGGATGCTGCTAGGTCATTGATTTATGAAAAGATAAGCAACCTTCAAATGACAGGAGGGCTGGAAAATGAGATTACTGCCTGCCTCTTAAATTAGAGATGACAGCTACCATTATTAGATTTGAGTCTTGTCTTTAAGCCTTTAAGCATGTTTTAAATGAGCCATCTTCTGGACCTGTCACTCAGCCTGTAGTAGCTGCTCTGCAGAGCTCTAGTATTTGGCTATCGGATACACACCCAATGTCCGCCAGCACATTAGGACCCTTGCTTTGGAAACTCACATTCTGGATACTTTGAGTGAGAATGCCATTGATACCAACCAGGGTTCTTGGCCTTCCCCAGTCAATAGAAATTGACTAGAGGCCAGACAAGAAATTCAGACAAGGCTTTACTGGGGCTCCCGCACTGGCTGCAGGAGGGAGTGAGAACAAGTAACATGTTCCCTTGCTCGCTGGCTGGCTGAGGAGGGGCAAGCTTGTTCCTCATACGGGGTGAGGGTAGGGGTGTGTCCAGGGGTCAGGCCAGAGTGGGGGCTTACATGTTTTGCCCACCCCTTGGGTGGTGTTGAGTGCCGGGGCCATGCTCAGTACACTGCTTTTGCTCCCAACACCTTTTTTTTTTTTTCTCCTGGCTCTTCAGAAGTGACAGGTCTTTGTTTTTTTTTTTTGTTTTTTGGTTTTTTTTAGTTTTTTGTATCTTTTGGTCCAGAATTTGCCCCAACTACACATGCACACAGTTATTTTTAGCCCCATATAGTTTCTTTGTATTTTGTTGCTTGAGGAGAGGTGAGTCCAGGTACAAGAGTTGCAGCACTGCAGCAAAGGGTTCCAGGTCCCAGGCCTGTCTCACCATGATTGATTTTGATTTTCAGGGTCCTGGTTGGAATATCTGCTCAATGTGGAGGTGATAGCTTGATAAAAATGGACCCAGGTACACTTATGTGTAACACAAGACAACACCATGGTAACTTCACCCTTGGCCCCAGAATCTGGCTATCTAGTTATAATTCACAACCCATCTCCTCCTCTCTAATTACCAGTGAGGCTAGAGAGAAACAGACAATCCAAATCTGAGCCCACTAAATGTGTCAAATGTTCTGAGAAGTGAACCGCCGAGACTCAAGTAAATTCTGTGGTTTCTCACGATAAGCCACTGTTTCCTGCATTTGCCTGATCTTTACAGTTTCTGTGTGGGAGGTTGGGTGAGGGAGGGTTTTGCTTAAATATATAGGTCCCAGTCCTTATTTCCAGAGATTTCCATTCACTAGGTCTGTTGTGGGAAGGGGCAAGTGATTCTTATAAACAAACAAGTTCGGGCATCACCGCTTTAATGTTCTAGGATTCATTTCATTCTGGTGTCTTATGAATTATGTGCCCTCGGTAGACAAGTGATGGTGGCGAACACATGTAACATCAAAGTACCAGGGTGAAGTGTGCTAAATGTTTCTTGTGATTCTGAAAAGTCAATGGCAGTATGTGGTGCTTGCTTATTCTAAGCAGCAGGACTATTCAAGAAGATTGTTCTAGCCAAGACATGGAAACAACCTAAATGTCCATTGACAGATGAATGGATAAAGAAGATGTGGTACGTATATACAATGGAATATTACTCAGCCATAAAAAATAATGAGATAATGCCACTTGCAGCAACATGGATGCACCTAGAGATTATCATACTAAGTGAAGTAAGTCAGAAAAAGAAAGACGAATGCCACAAGATATCACTTATTTGTGGAATCTAAAATATGACACAAATGAACCTATCTGCAAAACAGAAACAGACTCACAGACATAAAGAACAGACTTGTGGTTGCCAAGGGGGAAGGGAGTGGGAGAGGGATGGATTGGGAGTTTGGGATTGGCAGATGCAAACTGTTATATAGAGAATGGATAAACAACAAGGTCGTACTGTAAAGCACAAGGAACTATATTCAATATCCTGTGATAAACCATAATGGAAAAGAATATGAAAAAGAATGTATGTGTATAACTGAATCACCTTGCTGTACAGCAGAGATTAACACAACATTGTAAATCAACTATACTTCAATAAAATAAATTAAAAGAAGAAGACTGTTCTGCAGAAAGTATGATCTCATTTGGACTCATAAGGATACTAGAGGACCCCAAATTGGTCTTATTAACAATAACGCAGTAACAATAAGCAATTCTTAACTCACAGTAGTTGTGAAGATCACTTAACCTTATGGCAGCCTCGAAACTATGAAATAACTTTTTTTTTGTATTTTAAAATGTAAATACCATTAAGTTAGCATGTCAGATAAAAAGGCAGCTTCTTATACTCTGTGTGTATGTGCGTGCGTGTGTGTGTATGTATGTCTAGGTACACAGATAACTTCTAGGTACAGGAAGTTTATGGACTATACTTAAGTTGATTTTAGCATTTGAAACTGTTCAAAACTGTTCAAATGGAAGGGACAAATCATTGATGCTTCATTTTATACATCAGGACACTGAAACCTGAGGAGGCTAAAATGATGCAGTTATTGTTGGAGCATGGATAAGAATTGTTACTATAAATATCTGGTTCAGGGCACATTTTTACTTTAAAATCAACTTTACAAAGTATAATTTACATGCTATAAAATGCACATGTTTTAAGTGTACAGTTCAATGAGGTTTGACAAATATAACCATTTGTGTAACCGCCATCTTTATCAAGCTGTGTAATATTTCCACAACCCCAGTAATTTCCTTTGTGCTTATTTGCAGTCAGTCACCAGCACCCTCAGCTCCAAACAACTGCTGCTCAAATGTCTATCATTGTAGATTAATTTTGCCTGTTTTAGAATCTCACATAAATGATGTCACAAAATATGTGCTCTTTTGTGCTTCTTCTTTTATTCAGCATAATGTTGCTGAGATTGATTCTTGTTGCTGCACATTTCATTTTTTTTTTTTATTGCTGAACAGTATTTTATTAAATGAATATACCACAATTGGCTTATCCATTCCCTCATTAATGTATATGTGGGTTATTTGTAGTTTTCAGTTATTATGAATAAAGCTATCATCATTCACATGCAAGTGTTCCTGTGGATATATATTTTCTTTTCTTTTAAGTACCTAGGAGCAGAATTTTGGGGTCACATATTAGGTATATGAATGGTTTGAAGTGGTATATCATTGTGATTTAAAAAAATTGAGATATAGTTGACGATTAAGACATGTATGTTTAAAGTGTACAATTTGATAAACATGTATATTATAAAATAATCACCACATTCAAGCTACTTAACCTATCCATCATCTTAGATAGTTACCACTGCCTTTTTTTTTTTTCCTGATAACTAGTGATCTTGAGCATCTTTTCATGTGCTTGTTGGTCATTTGTATTGCTTCTTTTGCCTGTTCAAATATTTTACCCATTTCTTTTTTGAATTGTTTGTCTGATTATCACTAAGTTGCAAGAGTTCTTTATATTAATATTTATGCCCTTTTTAAAAAAAAAATTATATGTATTAGAAACATTTGCTTCCAGTCCATGGCTTCTCTTACTATTTTCTTAATAGTGAATTAACCAAATATTCCTAAGTATCTATTTTATGTGCTTTCTTGGCTTCTTAGCAGTACTTGTTTTTATTAATTTTTAGTAGTTGCTCTAGGCCTAAATCTTATCTAAGTCTATTTAGAATCAATGTTGTACTACTTCACATGTCACAGTTCCTAGTTAACACTTACCACTTCTCCTTGCAATAACCTTACAGTAGTATAATTGTGCTATCCTTTGTGCTATTTTATGATACCTTTTACTTCTAAAGTAAAAAGTTCCCCTTTGAATGCTAGTATTTTTGCTTTAAATAGCCAGTGATCTTTTAAGGAAGTTACAAGAACAACAATGAAAAAGTCTTTCATATTTACTCACTTTTTTTTTTTTACCATATCCAGTGGCCTTCAATTCTTGCAGATTTAAATATCTGTCTTGTATCATATTTTCCCCCTGCAGATTGAAGAACAGCCTTTGACATTTCTTTTTTTTTTTTTTTAAAAGCTCTTTTATTTATTTATTTATTTATTTATGGCTGTGTTGGGTCTTCGTTTCTGTGCGAGGGCTTTCTCTAGTTGTGGCAAGCGGGGGCCACTCTTCATCGCGGTGCGCGGGCCTCTCACCATCGCGGCCTCTCCCGTTGCGGAGCACAGGCTCCAAACGCGCAGGCTCAGTAGTTGTGGCTCACGGGCCTAGTTGCTCCGCGGCACGCGGGATCCTCCCAGACCAGGGCTCGAACCTGTGTCCCCTGCATTGGCAGGCAGACTCTCAACCACTGCGCCACCAGGGAAGCCCCCTGACATTTCTTTTAGTGCAGATTTAGTGTTAACAAATTCTTTCAGCTTTTTTTTATCTTAAAATGCCTTTTTCGATCCTTGCTTTTAGAAGATATTTTCAATGGATATACTTATCCTTGTAGTTATACTTCTTGTGCTCTTCATTCCTCTGTGTAAATCCATATATCCATTTGGTATCATTTTCGATCTACCTCAAGAGCATTTCTTTTAGTGTGGGTCTGCTAGTGATGAATTACTTCACTTTTGTATCTCTGAACACATCTTTATTTAGTCATCATCTTTGAAAGATATTTTTGATAGGTACACAAGTGTAGGTTGACATTTTTTTTGTTCAGTACTGTGACGATGTTTCTCCTCACTTTTCTCCCCCCTGAAGAGAAATCTGATACTAATTTTATTTTGGTTCCTCTGTATGCAGTATTTTTTTTTCTCTGGTTGCTTTTCAAAAATTTTTTGAATATTACTGGTTTTGAGCAATGTGATTATGATATGTCTTGGTGTAGTTATTTATTTATTTTTCTTGTGCTTGAGGTTTGTTTAGTTTTTTTTTGGATCTGCTGGCTTATAGATTTTATCAAATTTGGAAAAAAACTTGGCCATTCACTCTTTAAATATTTTTTTCTATCCTCCTCTCACTCTCTTTTACTTCTAGGTCTCCAATTTCACAAGTATGAGGCCCCTTGAAAGTTTTCCCTCAGCTCACTGATGCTCTGTTCATTTAAAATTTTTGCTGGATTCTTTTCTCTGTGTTTCATGTTGGTCATTTCTATCGGTATGGCTTTAACTTTACTAATTTTTGCATTGGTAATATCTAATTTGCTGTTAATTGCATCCCATACTTTGTTGTGTGGAATAGCTGCTTTGCTCTTCTCAGACTCTCATCTCTGTGTCCTCATCTCAGGAAGTCTGCTGGTTTCTGCTATGTTCCAGCTCACTGTGATGTGATCTAGAACAATCTTTCAAGGCAGTAAGCTGGGACAGCTGTCTTTCATTTCTCATCTCTCATTGCCTGATAGCCAGGTCTTAAAAAACTGTTGTTTCACATATTTTTCTGTTTTTTGTTGTTTCAGGTCGGAGGATAAATTAGCCCCTACAATTCTATCTTTGCTGGAAGTGGAAATCTCTTAAGTACTTTTTCATGTGCTTTTTCAATTTGACGACCCTCAAGCTATTTATATTTCTAATTATAGATAGTAATAATAATATACCTTATATTTGTATAGTGCTTTAAAGTTTATGTAATATTTTCAGTCTTCCAAAAAATTTAATAATCATGGTATAATTATATTTATTTGACAAAATAATAGAAAGACACTCTTTGAACTTCAGTTTTCTCGTAAGCAAAATGAATGAATTGAACTGGAATATATTTAGGGTTCCTACATGTTGTAATATTTTAAAAAAACTTTCAAAAGTAAGTTTTTATTGCTGGGCTTGTTTTAATATGAGTTCCACAAGTATCTGTTAAGAACCATTCTCTTTTGGAATAGCCAAATTTTTTCTTTATTGAAGATTCTGGAATAATCCTTTTCCTGAAATAAACCTTATTCTGGAAACAAGACAGCTTTGCGAAAAAAAAACCTTACCTTTTTGTTTTTCAGTCTAATGTTTCTTATTATTTTTTAATGGTTGTATGGCCAGAACTCAGTGGTGATGTCACTCTTCTTCATTTGATTTTAGTAAGTTGGGTGAATGGCTTAGCAAGTGGCTTTCTAAAAGGCTAAGGCCCATTTTAATAATGAACTAAAATATGATAAATACAAATCAATTTACCTATTAGACAAAAAATCTAGATCCTGCCTTTCCTCTCCAGTTCATCTGACCCCTGGCATCTGCGGGTTTATTCTGCTTAGTACAGGAGAAGCCCATACTTTCCACACTGTGTGGTCTATAGCTGGTCACTTCAGTACTTGGTGTAGTCACACTGAATCATGAGCCAGTGTGAGTGCCCCAGGTGCAGAAAGCCCATACACCCTCTTGTCGCTTCTGTTGGTATACCTGACTTTCTGCCTTGGATTCCTGGTTAGTGTTCCTAGTCCTTATAGGGCCCTGTTCCAGACTCTAGCCCATTGAGTTGGGAAATTGATAGTATCCCCAGCTCTTTCCAGAGTTCTTCTTTGGAGTCTCTAGATTCCAAATAATTATAGTCACTTGTGAGGAGCTTGATACAAAATAGATCATTGTCTTGGAATGGTGATGTCACCAGATACATGATGGTGAGTTTGGTCACTGCCTAGAAACCACTGTGACCACCCGTCCTTAATTAGATTTGTCCCCTTGGATGTCAGCAACAAACAGACCCCATAACTTTGTTTTGTATCTGTGCTTTATTATCCATTATATTAGATAGGAATGAAAGAATGTGATTTCTTACGTCTCATAGAAATAATTTAGAACTGTGTCAAATACCAAAATTGGTGGGTAAGAGGATGGGACATTTTAATGGACAGGAGAGGCTACTTCATTGTGGCATTGAGAATTCCTGTAGTTTACTTTAACATACTTTCTTTAAAATCCTGGATAAAATCCTCCTGTAACTTTTCCTACGTACTTTTTACAAAGACTAAAACTGAACAACCTGTTGTCATTTTTTGCTTCCTTTTGGAAGAAGGATCATACATTTTAGTTCATACAGATAACAAACACAAATTAAAATAGTTTGCTGATAAGACAATAACTTTTTCTGAGTTTTACAGAATTCTAGTTTTTCCCTTCTCATGTGTCTGAAACTGCTGGAATTTTCTTGACACTGCAAGCTGGCATTAGAATTTTAAGGGACATTTCCTTAGATTTCCTGGGACATAAAGAGTTTATTTCAGATTATGGTCTGTGGGAATCATAGTTCCTTAAAGTTCTTTTGATTTTTATGTTATCCTTAGTTCTTAGCAACCCAAACAAGAATTAAAACCATATTACTTTAATAGGAAAATTAATTATTTATTTTATTATTATTTTTTTCAAATAAGAAAAGACATTTTCTTCTTTATATTTTTCTATTTTCGAATATTTTTTAAAACACCTGTATTGGAGTATTATTGCTTTACAATGGTGTGTTAGTTTCTGCTGTATAACAAAGTAAATCAGCTATACATATACATATATCCCCATATATCCTCCCTCTTGTGTCTCCCTCCACCCTCCCTATCCCACCCCTCTAGGTGGTCACAACGCACCGAGCTGATCTCCCTGTGCTATGTGGCTGCTTCCCACTAGCTATCTATTTTACAGTAGGTAGTATATATAAGTCTATGCCACTCTCTCACTTTGTCCCAGCTTACCTTTCCCCCTCCCCGTGTCCTCAAGTCCATTCTCTACGTCTGCATCTTTATTCCTCTCCTGCCCCTAGGTTCTTCAGAACCATTTTTTTTTTTTTAGATTCCATATATATGTGTTAGCATATGGTATTTGTTTTTCTCTTTCTGACTTACTTCACTCTGAATGACAGAATCTAAGTCCATCCACCTCACTACAAATAACTCAATTTCATTTCTTTTTATGGCTGAGTAATATTCCATTGTATATAGATGCCACATCTTCTTTATCCATTCATCTGTCGATGGAAACTTAGGTTGCTTCCATGTCCTGGCTATTGTAAACAGAGCTGCAATGAACATTGTGGTACATGACTCTTTTTGAAATATGGTTTTCTCAGGGTATATACCCAGTAGGGGGATTGCTGGGTGGTATGGTAGTCCTATTTTTAGTTTTTTAAGGAACCTCCATGCTGTTCTCCATAGTGGCTGTATCAATTTACATTCCCACCAACAGTGCAAGAGGGTTCCTTTTTCTCCAAACCCTCTCCAGGATTTATTGTTTGTACATTTTTGATGATGACCAATCTGACTGGTGTGAGGTGATACCTCATTGTAGTTTTTGATTTCCATTTCTCTAATGATTTAGTGATGTTGAGCATCCTTTCATGTGTTTGTTGGCAATCTGTATATCCTCTATGGAGAAATGTCTATTTAGGTCTTCTGCCCATTTTTGGATCGGGTGGTTTGTTTTCTTGATATTGAGCTGCATGAGCTGCTTGTAAATCTTGGAGATTAATCCTTTGTCAGTTGCTTCATTTGCAAATATTTTCTCCCATCCTGAGGGTTGTCTTTTCATCTTGTTTATGGTTTCCTTTGCTGTGCAAAAGCTTTTAAGTTTCATTAGGTCCCATTTGTTTATTTTTGTTTTTATTTCCATTTCTCTAAGGGGTGGTCAAAAAGGATCTTGCTGTGATTTATGTCATAGAGTGTTCTGCCTATGTTTTCCTCTAAGAGTTTTACAATGTCTGGCCTTACATTTAGATCTTTAATCCATTTTGAGTTTATCATTGTGTATGGTGTTAGGGAGTGTTCTAATTTCAATCTTTTACTTGTAGCTGTCCAGTTTTCCCAGCACCACATATTGAAGAGGCTGCCTTTTCTCCATTGTGTATTCTCTCCTCCTTTATCAAAAATAAGGTGACCACATGTGTGTGGGTTTATCTCTGGGTTTTTTATTCTGTTCCATTTATCTATACTTCTGTTTTTGTGCCAGTACAATATGGTCTTGATTACTGTAGATTTGGAGTAGCGTCTGAAGTCTGGGAGCCTGATTCCTCCAGCTCCATTTTTCTTTCTCAAGATTGTTTTGGCTATCTGGGGTCTTTTCTGTTTCCATGCAAATTGTGAAATATTTTGTTCTAGTTCTGTGAAAAATGCCATTGGTCGTTTGATAGGGGTTGCATTGAATCTGTAGATTGCTTTGGGTAGTACAGTCATTTTCACAATGTTGATCCTTCCAATCCAGGAACATGGTATATCTCTCCATCTGTTTGTATCATCTTTATTTTCTTTCATCAGTGTCTTATAATTTTCTGCATACAGGTCTTTTGTCTCCTTTGGTAGGTTTATTCCTAGGTATATTATTCTTTTTGTTGCAATGGTAAATGGGAGTGTTTCCTTAATTTCTCTTTCAGATTTTGCATCATTAGTGTATAGGAATGCAAGAGATTTCTGTGCATTAATTTTGTATCCTGTTACTTTACCAAATTCATTGATTAGCTCTAGTAGTTTTCTGGTAGCATCTTTAGGATTCTCTATGTATAGTATCATGTCATCTGTAAACAGTGACAGCTTTACTTCTTCTTTTCTGATTTGTATTCCTTTTATTTCTTTTTCTTCTCTGATTGCTGTGGGTAAAACTTCCAAAACTAAGTTGAATAAGAGTGGTGAGAGTGGGCAACCTTGTCTTGTTCCTGATCTTAGAGGAAATGTTTTCAGTTTTTCACCATTGAGAATGATGTTGGCTGTGAGTTTGTCATATATGGCCTTTATTATGTTGAGGAAAGCTCCCTCTATGCCTACTTTCTGCAGGGCTTTTATCATAAATGGGTGTTGAATTTTGTCGAAAGCTTTCTCTGCATCTATTGAGATGATCATATGGTTTTTCTCCTTCAATTTGTTAATATGATGTATCACGTTGATTGATTTGCGTATATTGAAGAATCCTTGCATTCCTGGAATAAACCCCACTTGATCATGGTGTATAATCCTTTTAATGTGCTGTTGGATTCTGTTTGCTAGTATTTTGTTGAGGATTTTTGCATCTATGTTCATCAGTGATATTGGCCTGTAGTTTTCTTTCTTTGTGACATCTTTGTCTGGTTTTGGTATCAGGGTGATGGTGGCCTCCTAGAATGAGTTGGGGAGTATTCCTCCCTCTGCAATATTTTGGAAGAGTTTGAGAAGGATAGGTGTTAGCTCTTCTCTAAATGTTTGATAGAATTCGCCTGTGAAGCCATCTGGTCCTGGGCTTTTGTTTGTTGGAAGATTTTTAATCACAGTTTCAATTTCAGTGCTTGTGATTGGTCTGTTCATATTTTCTATTTCTTCCTGGTTCAGTCTCGGTAGGTTGTGCATTTCTAAGAATCTGTCCACTTCTTCCAGGTTGTCCATTTTATTGGCATAGAGTTGCTTGTAGTAATCTCTCATGATCGTTTGTATTTCTGCAGTGTCAGTGGTTACTTCTCCTTTTTCATTTCTAATTCTATTGATTTGAGTCTTCTCCCTTTTTCTCTTGATGAGTCTGGCTAATGGTTTATCAATTTTGTTTATCTTCCCGAAGACCCAGCTTTTAGTTTCATTGATTTTTGCTATTGTTTCCTTCATTTCTTTTTCATTTATTTCTGATCTGATCTTTATGATTTCTTTCCTTCTGCTAGCTTTGGGGTTTTTTTGCTCTTCTTTCTCTAATTGCTTTAGGTGCAAGTTTAGGTTGTTTATTCGAGATGTTTCCTGTTTCTTGATGTAGGCTTGTATTGCTATAAACTTCCCTCTTAGCACTGCTTTTCCTGCATCCCACAGGTTTTGGGTCGTCGTGTCTCCATTGTCATTTGTTTCTAGGTATTTTTTGATTTCCCCTTTGATTTCTTCCGTGATCACTTCGCTATTAAGTAGTGTATTGTGTAGCCTCCATGTGTTTGTATTTTTTACAGATCTTTTCCTGTAATTGATATCTAGTCTCATAGCGTTGTGGTCGGAAAAGATACTTGATACGATTTCAATTTTCTTAAATTTACCAAGGCTTGATTTGTGACCCAAGATATGATCTATCCTGGAGAATGTTCCATGAGCACTTGAGAAAAATGTGTATTCTGTTGTTTTTGGGTGGAATGTCCCATAAATATCAATTAAGTCCATCTTGTTTAATGTATCATTTAAAGCTTGTGTTTCCTTATTTATTTTCATTTTGGATGATCTGTCCATTGGTGAAAGTTGGGTGTTAAAGTCCCCTACTATGATTTATTACTGTCGATTTCCCCTTTTATGGCTGTTAGCATTTACCTTGTGTATGGAGGTGCTCCTATGTTGGTTGCATAAATATTTACAATTGTTATATCTTCTTCTTGGATTGATCCCTTGATCATTATGTAGTGTCCTTAGTATCTTGTAATAGTCTTTATTTTAAAGTCGACTTTTTTTGATATGAGAATAGCTACTCCAGCTTTCTTCTGATTTCCATTTGCATGGGATATCTTTTTCCACTTCCTCACTTTCAGTGTGTATGTGTCCCTAGTTCTGAAGTGGGTCTGTTGTAGACAGCATATATACGGGTCTTGTTTTTGTATCCATTCAGCCAATCTATGTCTTTTGGTTGGAGTATTTAATCTATTTACATTTAAGGTAATTATCAATATGTATGTTCCTATTACCATTTTCTTAATTGTTTTGGGTTTGCTTTTGTAGGTCTTTTCCTTCTCTGGTGCTTCCTGTCTAGAGAAATTCCTTTAGCATTTGTTGTAAAGCTCGTTTGGTGGTGCTGGATTCTCTTAGCTTTTGCTTGTCTATAAAGATTTTAATTTCTCAGTCGAGTCTGAATCAGATCCTTGCTGGGGAGAATAATCTTGGTTGTAGGTTTTTCCCTTTCATCACTTTAAATATGTCCTGTCACTCCCTTCTGGCTTGCAGGGTTTCTGCTGAAAGATCAGTTGTCAACGGTATGGGGATTCCCTTGTATATTATTTGTTGTTTTTCCTTTGATGCTTTTAATATTTTTTCTTTGTAATTAATTTTTGACAGTTTGATTAATATGTGTCTTGGCGTGTTTCTCCTTGGATTTATCTTGTATGGGACTTTCTGTGCTTCCTCAAATTGATCGACTATTTCCTTTCCCACGTTAGGGAATTTTTCAACTATAATCTCTTCAAATATTTTCTCAGTCCCTTTCTTTTTCTCTTCTTTTTTGAGACCCCTATAATTCGAATGTTTGTGCGTTTAATGTCATCCCAGAGGTCTCTGAGAGTGTCCTCAATTCTGTTCATTTTTTCTTCTTTATTGTGCTCTGCAGTAGTTATTTCCACTATTTTATTTTCCAGGTCACTTATCCGTTCTTCTGCCTCAGTTATTCTGCTATTGATTCCTTATAGAGAATTTTTAATTTCATTTATTGTCTTGTTCATCATTGTTTGTTTGCCCTTTAGTTCTTCTAGGTCCTTGTTAAATATTTTTTGTATTTTCTGCATTCTATTTCCAGGATTTTGGATATCTTTACTGTTATTCTGTATTGTTTTTCAGGTAGCCTGCCTATTTCCTCTTCATTTGTTTGGTCTGGTTGGTTTTTACCTTGCTCCTTCATCTGGTGTGTATTTCTCTGTTTTCTCATTTTGCTTAAATTACTGTTTTTGGAGTCTCCTTTTCACAGGCTGCAGGTTTGTAGTTCCCATTGTTTTTCGTGTCTGTCCCCAGTGGCTAAGATTGCTTCAGTGCATTGTGTAGGTTTCTTGGTGGAGGGGACTGGTGCCTGTGTTCTGGTGGATGAGGCTGGATCTTGTCTTTCTCATGGGCAGGGCCACATCTGGTGGTGTGTTTTGGGGTGTCTGTGACCTTATTATGACTTTAGGCAGCGTCTCTGCTAATGGGTGGGGTTGTGTTCCTGTCTTGCTACTTGTTTGGTATAGGGTTTCTAGCACTGTAGCTTGCTGGTCTTTGAGTGGAGCTGGGTCTTAGCCTTGATCAGAAGCTCTCTGGGATAACTTTCGCCATTTGTTTTTAAGTGGAACCTGGAAGTCTCTGGTGGACCAATGTCCTGAAGTGGGCACTCCCACCTTAGAGGCACAAGCCTGACACCCAGCCCAAGCACCAAGACCCTGTCAGCCACACGGCTCAGAAAAAAAGGGAGAATAAAAAGAAAGAAAGGAAAAATAAATAAAATAAAATAACGTTATAAAAATAAAAAAATATTAAAAATAAAATAATTGAGAAAAAAAAAGAAAAATAAAGAAATGTAGAAGAGAGTAGACAAACCAAAAAAGAAATCCACCAATGATAACAAGTGCTAAAAGCTATACTAAAAAAAACAAAAAAACGGACAGACAGAACCCTAGGACAAATGGTAAAAGCAAAGCTCTACAGACAAAAATCACATGAAGAAGCATACACATACACACTCACAAAAAGAGAAAAAGGAAAAAAACTATATATCTACATATTTAAAAAAAAAATGAAGAGAGCAACCCAATCAAGAAACAAATCTACCAATGATAATAAACTCTAAATACTAAACTAAGTTAAACATAAAACCAGAAACAAATTAGATGCAGAAATCAAACCCCAAGTCTACAGTTGCTCCCTAAGTCCTCCGCCTCAATTTTGGGAAGATCTGTTGTGTATGCTGGTATTCCAGAGATGCAGGGTACATCAAGTTGATGGTGGAGATTTAACCTGATGCTCCTGAGGCTGCTGGGAGAGATTTCCCTTTCTCTTCTTTGTTCGCACAGCTCCTGGGGTTCAGCTTTGGATTGGCACCTCCTCTGCGTGTAGGTCGCCTGAGGGCATCTGTTCCCACCCAGACAGGATGGGGTTAAAGAAGCAGCTGATTAAGTGGCTCTGGCTCACTCAGGCCTGGCGGAGGGAGGGGTACGGAATGCGATGTGAGCCTGCGGCCCGCAGAGGCCGGCGTGATGTTGCAACAGCCTGAGGCGTGCCCTGTGTTCTCCCAGGGAAGTTGTCCCTGGATCACGGGACCCTGGCAGTGGCAGGCTGCACAGGCTCCTGGGAGGGGAGGTGTGGATAATGCCCTGTGCTTTCACACAGGCTTCTTGGTGGCTGCAGCAGCAGCCTTAACATTTCATGTCCATCTCTGGTGTCGGAGCTGATAGCCGTGTCTCGCGTCCATCTCTGGAGCTTGTTTAGGTGGTGCTCTGAATCCCCTCTCCTCACGCACCCCGAAACAATGGTCTCTTCCCTCTTAGGCAGTTCCAGACTTTTTCCCGGACTCCCTCCCGGCTAGCTGTGGTGCAGTAGACCCCTTCAGGCTGTGTTCATGCAACCAACCCCAGTTGTCTCCCTGGGATCTGACCTCCGAAGCCCGAGCCTCAGCTCCCAGCCCCCACCCACCATGGCGGGTGAGCAGACAAGCATCTCGGGCTGGTGAGTGCTGGTCAGTACCAATTCTCTGTGTGGGAATCTCTCCTCTTTGCTCTCTGCACCCCTGTTGCTGTGCTCTCCTCTGTGGCTCCGAAGCTTCTCCCCCAACCCCCGGTCTCCGCCAGTAAAGGGTCTTCCTAGTGTGTGGAAACTTTTCCTCCTTCACAGCTCCCTCCCAGAGGTGCAGGTCCCGTCCCTATTCTTTTGTCTCTGTTTTGTCTTTTTTCTTTTGCCCTACCCAGGTACGTGGGAAGTTTCTTGCCTTTTGGGATGTCTGAGGTCTTCTGCCAGCGTTCAGTAGGTGTTCTGTAGGAGTTGTTCCACATGTAGATGTATTTCTGATGCATTTATGGGGAGGAAGGTGATCTCCACGTCTTACTCCTCTGTCATCTTCAGGAACATTAATTATTGTTGGCGATGCAGAAGAAAGGAGTGCACTGAATCAATACTTCGTCTCTTCAGCCCTTTTGTAATAAGATGCTCTGTCCACGCAGTGTTTTAAAGGACCCCGAGACAAAGTATAATAAAAAAGAGTAGGGATAAAATGAAGATTTTAAGGGTAGCCAATGGGTAGGAAAGAGTAAGAGCTCCTTTATAAGTTTATGTTAGTATCGCTGGGAGGAATGCTAATGGGTAGTAAGATGAATGTTTCACAAAAGTCATCTCTTACAGTATCATGTGATTTGGTGAAAGTGAAGTCAATTTACAGAACGGTAGTAGATTTACTTTGGCTTTGATTTATCTCAATTTCTCTATGCTGCCTATGGTATTTACTTTATGTGCTTTAAAATATATGTAGCTAGAAAATGACTTCTCATAAGACATAAAATTCTATGAGCTATCTCTAGTCTTCTTCACAAACACTTATCTGAAACCAGTGTATTGGTTACCAGGACTGCCATAATAAGGTACAACAGACTGGGTAGCTTAAATAACAGAAATACATTTTCTCAAAGGACTGGAGGCTAGGAGTCTGAAATCAAGGTTGGTTCCTTGTGAGAGCTGTGAGAAAAAGATCTGTTCCAGGCCTCTCTTTCTTGGCTGATAGATGGCTGTCTTCACATGGTCTTCCCTCTGTATGTATCTATGTCCAAATTTCCTCTTCTTATCAAGATATCAGTCATACTAGATTAGGGCCCACCATAATGGCTTCATTTTAATGTAATTCCCTCTGTAAAGTCACTATGTTTAAATACAGTCACATTCTGAGGTGCTGGGGGCTAGGACTTTACATAAATATTTTTGGGGAGACACAGCTTATAATAACCAGTATACATGAAATACCCCACCAGAAAGATAGTTTATGATTATTATATATAAACTTAAGCCCAGAAATTTTAAGCACTGAAGTCTAATTTTCCCCTGTTATACTCATGTGTTAAAAATGGTCACTAGTCTTGAGTGAGATGTGTGCCAATATATGGTTAAAAAGTAAAAGTACTCACTTGAAGGGGAGTGTTCTCACGCAAGTGCAAGGATGAGTTATGGGACAGTGTTTATAGGATCACTGACAGATTTAAAACTAGTCTTTCCAACCATATCAGTTTACACAGTAATTTTAGGGAAAAAGTAGATCAATTCAAAACATACAGTTAGAGGAGGTTCACTTGTGAGTCACCAGCGTTTAACTAGAGAACCTAGCTTTTCTAATAGTCAATTCAAAATAAGATTACAGCTTGCATTTTGGCACAAATCTTTTATTTATAGTGGAGAATGATTTAGAAGTATAAAACGAACTATGAATTATGGATCAACATATAAGCCATTAACCAAGGGACGAGTGCACAGTCACTATAAGAAAATAGGCCAGCAGATTCCTCTCGTAAGAAGTTCAAACAAAAAACATTTTTGTTTTTGTGGATATAGGGTTGCAAGTCAGGATAACCTGAACATTTTATTTTTAAAAGAGAGGTGGCAAAGAGAAAGACTTATGAGAGATTAAAAGTCTTGAGTGACGTTTCAAGCAAAACTAATTTTAATATGCTTATTGTACCACTGATACTATAAAATTTAAATTCCTGTACTGATTTTGATGCCACTTGGTTTTATTCTTCCTCTTATTCTTTTTGTATTTAAGATACTCAAGAATTTCAAATAATAGAATATTAGACATTGCTTAGGCTTTTCTATTTTGCCATTTCCAGGAACAGCCTACAATTTTAATTTAAGACCTTTAGAAATACTATTTTGTCCAGGCATTGATAGGCAGCTAGGGTGACATGAATCAACAGATTCTCTGGATCACGAGGAATGGCTTTTGTCTGCCTCCATATGGCAATGATCAAATGCTTTGTAGTGCAGAGAGAAATATTGTAACTAGAGGTGGCACTTCCTAGAACTTAGGTCAATGATTGGCTGATTGAGAGCCCAGCAGTTAATAGTTATAGAATGTGAAATGGAGGCAGTGAGAGATTTGTTAATTATTTGACACCCTTAAGGATCTTGAGTATAAAATCAACATAAATTACATATTCTTAGCATGGCATACAAGGGCCTTCATTATTTGGTTCCTGTTTGTTTCTCCAGCCTCATTTTGTGTTGTTCTCCCTTCTTCCTCTAATTTAGCCCTGCTTGCCTTTCTTCAATGCCTCAGTGCTAAACTACTCCCTACCTCATGGCCTTTGCACAAGTTGTGCCTCTGCCTGACAGGTTCTTTTTCCAGATCTGAACATAAATGTAACCTTCCTCAGCCAGGCTATTCTGGACTCAATTAAAATTAGCCACTAAGTCACTCTCCATGTTATCTCCTTGCTGTACTTCTCTCCCTGGCTCTTATGTCCATGTCATATTTTTCTTGTCTATTTATTTTTTTTAATAGCCAATTGTCTGTGGCCATCTGACTGGAGTCTAACCTCTATGAGAGCAGGAGTTTATCTATCTTGTTATCACTGTACCTCCAATGCTTTGAAAAGTGCTTGGCACATAGTAGTTTCTTATTTAATATTTGTGAAATAAATGAGAAAGTAAGACAATAATTTACTCCCTGCCACACTGGGTAGATACCATCCTGAAGGATGTTTTGAGTTCTACATCATTTTTGAGGTAAATATTTACTGTAGTGAGCAGAGTTTTAGAGCTCAGTCCACTCCTGTTCGCCTGCTGACTCTTTAGTGCTGATGCTGGAGTGCCCATGGTCTCCAGCACTATGACTCCACATTTCCTTTTAATTGTACTGCATTCTAATCTCAATGTTTGAGGGAGAGAGAGGAAGAGGGAGTGAGAGAGAGGAAGAGAGAGGGAGAAGAAGAGGAGAGGGAAGGAGATAAAGAGGAAGAAGAGGAAGGAGGAGAGGAAAAGATGAAGGAGGAAGAGGAGGGAGAGAGGAAAAGAGGGGAGAGGGAGCCATGACTCTAGTAAAATCCTGCAGAGTATATTTTTTAGCCCTTCCTCCTTCCCAGCATCTTCCTGCTCCATTCTGGGTCATGACCTACAGGTTTTTCTAAAAGTCACCTGAATGCAATCACTCTGGGTGGGAATTTAAGGTGGCCAATAGGAGAACCAGTTTTGAATGAGAAAAGGGAGAAGACTCTTTTATCACCCTTACATCTCCCCATACTAGGGCATACCTACTCCACATTTAAGATCTGTCCCTGTGGACAAAGAGGCCTTCCAAAACTGTGTATTCCAGAGAAACACTCAAAGGTTAGGAAGGAGTTAGCAAAGGCTGGTTACTTTGTGCTCTAAAATGGAATTCTGTATAGGATGGAAATACCTCACTGAAAAAGCAATGCTTACAAGATTGAAAAATATCACTCACTGTCCAAAAGTGTTTTCAAAACTGAAAAAGAGAATCACTTTTATGCTGTCTTTAGAGGCTTCTGTATTAGCTAACTCGCTAGGTAAGGCTGTGCCATGTGCCCTGCGGAGACACTTATGCTACTTCCGATAACAACTTCTTGGATGAGATTTAAGTCAGATGTCACCTATTAAATTCCATATTCCAGTGTCTCATGTTTCAGTGAAATGTTACTCTAATCTAATTTATCTGAGGGCATTTTCTTCCAAAAAATATGTCATTTAGTTTAACAAATTGCCTATCATGTTTTTCTTAATAGCCTCAGAATCCAAGAAAATAGTGAAAACTCAAGTTGAAATCATGGCTTTGTCTTAAGCCATGATCATATTTTTCACTCTAAAAACTTCTGGAAAACTTTTCATTTCAAGGTTTTGTTAAATTGCAAAATGTTTGATGGGCAGGTTTCAATATGTTTCCTGTGTGTGAAAACCAGAAAAGTGAATTATAAGCAACAATCTTGACCAAAAATAAGCTCCTTCACTAATAGTTGAAATAAAAGTAAAAGCACTATAATAGAAATTGTAAAAAATAAGATTGTGAGAATCTGAATATAGTTTAAAGGATATATATGTTCATAGTTCACAGATAAGAATTGACATCTTAAGTAGTTTTGATTTTATAAACTGTTCATGATTCATCTTTTCTGAGTCAGTTATGTGACTTGTTTAAAAAATTGTGGACATAGCATCATGATTTTGGATTCAATTCCTGGAGAGAGAAAGATATATATATATATATATATATATATATATATATAGAGAGAGAGAGAGAGAGAGAGAGAGAGAGAGAGAGATTGCAAATTTTACTTTCATCCATACACATTGTGTCAAAAGGGCCTCATAATGTGTGTGTAAAATAAGCATTAATTTGCTGGCTTTTCATGAAAATGTTTCACTGTGAAGAAAACACTGCATTGTATTGTCAATACTTGTCCACAGGAGGAAAGTCAGGGATATCTTCCTTTCTGAAGAAAGTGCAATTTTATAATGATGCTTTACAATGGAAGTGCAAATACTAGTAAGAAAGCTTAGCTAGCATCGGAGCACTACAACATGGATTTGAGGACATTGCCTACATTACTAACTCCATTTCTTTTAGTCAAAAATAGTATTAGCCTTGAAACTAATAGTTTCTAGTTTATTGGATATACAAATTGACAAATGCAACTGATACCTACCTTAAAGTGAATTTTTAATAATCAGAGAATGAACACATGTTATTAAACTGGCCTAGTTTTCACTTGAAAGCTTCTCATGATTCTTAAAGACTGTACGTTTATACTTCTAGACCCACCCTTTCACTTGAGTGTTCCATGTGTCTAATTGAATACTAGACATTTACATTTCAGTATTCTGCCTTTTTTCAAACTCAACTTGACCACAACTGATTTATCAAATCTTTGAAACCCATGGTGCAACTCAAGTTTTAGGTTTTGTCAATGATATCGACATATTTTGGCTATTTGGGATTGGAAATATGGGGCAGAGTAGCTCAAAATATTTGTTTGTGAAAGCACTTATGTGAATTCTTAAATTCTGTCCAAATGCAGACTATTAATATTTTTGTCTCATCCCCCGTTTGCATTTTCTGTATAAAATCATGCTAGTCTAACTTTCAATGTTTCAGTATCTTTCTCTATCAGATCTTCTGCTTGAACTATTGTTACCATTCAAATCTTCATTATCGCATGGGCCTGTATTCAGTAACAGCTCTGTTCATGTATTTATTCTCTTATTCAGAGCTATGTATTGCCCAACTATTCTGCCAGGTAATATGGCAGGTGGTTCAGTGGTTACAGTGATAAGAGAGAAATAGTTCCTGCCTCCATGAAGTTTACAGTCTAATGGTAAATGTAGACAGAGAAGTGGGTTGAAGCCTGGTAAATATAATGAAGAGGAGCAGAGTCCTATGTTTGCATACACTGGTGAACCCAGTCTCGACTGTCAGAAAATCTTCTAGCTGATCTCTTTCTGGTCTGCAATGATGACATCAGTTTTCCTCAAACACCATTTACACCATATCATTCACACGAAAAAACTGACTAAACCTTGATCCCTAGTCCAGTCTGAATATGTTTAAAAGCCTCCATAATCTGGCCGGTTCCTACTCATTGACATATGTTTCTCAGGACACTTGCTTCTAGTCAAGAAGGTTTTCTCACGGTTCCATGAATATATCATACTTTCCTTGATCTCTATGTCTCCTTTTCAGACATCACCACCTTTGTCCTTGATCCACACACAGTTTTACCCAGTTAAAAGCCCTGGTCAGAATGAATTCCTCATGTTTTGGATTTGAATGGCTAACCACTTTGAAATACTATCTCTTGTGTATCTCTTACAACTCCAAGTTTACCTTCTAGATTTGTACATTTTTGGATATTCCAGTTGGCACATCCAACACTGCTTTCTAAGGTGATAAGCAATTTCTTTTTTTTTTTTTAAATCTTGAAACAAGTTACGTGAGTGTACATATGTGTGTGTTTTCATGGAGATTTTGCTTTAACAAGTTGGCCAAAGAGAATTCATCACACTTGACAAGTCACTGATAAGTCAAGATGACAATTTTCTTTGTCCAAAGTATTGTAAATACCTTTAATAGAACATAATTATCATAATTTTATTGCTTTTCTATTTTGGCATTGAAATAGAAATATTCTAGTTATGGTACTTACTAATGAAGTATTTGGAACTTTTCATGTAAAACTGACCTTGGGATTAACATTTCCCATACTTGTTTTTGATATGCATATATACATACATAAACATACACATTGTGTATACATTTACTCACACTGTTACATATATACACATATACAGATTACATATTTATATATGTATATATGCATTAAGACATTTAAACATGGGGAAATTTAGATTAGCCATTCATGAGGAGGGAAAAATGTGGTTTTTATAATTGAAAAAAAGCTTCCAGATGCACTCAACTGTGTTTAAAAATTAGCTTAGTTAAAAAAAAAAAATCCCATCTCACCATGGCCTTTATTCTTAATTAGAACAAGTGTCTTTGACATATTTGAAGACACTTGACTTAAAAATAGCCAAGTTGAAAGTATGTAAAAGTGACACGTGAGCACCATTCTTGACTGCACTTTGCACTCTATATCTGTTGCAGGCATCCATCTCCTTGACTTCAAAGAGAGTCTCCCTTCCCATGAAACCACTACACAGTGAAACAATCTGTCCATCTTCCACTTCCATTGTTTTTGAAACTCAGCATTAATGTCTGTACAACTGAGCTCAGTGAAGTCTTGTGTCTGACAAAACATCCAGCACTTTACCACATGACAATAAAGTTCCTTTGCAAAGCTCATGGTTCCCAAATGGAAATCCTGCCTTCACTCTGTGGAGATGATGAGACTATGAGTAAGAGCAGACCAAGGTCTGTATGTTTAAAATTATGGGTGTTTCATTAACATAAGTGCATCAACATGTGGATCAATCCTGCATGATCTATGCCTAAAAATCAAGGGGAAGGATGTATTCAAGGACATATCCTATGGTCAGTATGGACAGATTTAGGACAGTCCTCTCCTCTTTAAGCAGTTACATGCACAGACCTGTACAAGACAAATTCATGCTCAGGAACAGCAGTCCTGAGGCATGTCGTGGTCCCAACACATCAAAGAAACCTTCAACTCTGATCACTCCACTGTACCACAAAAGCAGGAAAGAGGACAAAGACATTTCAGGAAGATCTGTGCAGAACTGGAAAGGAAACCATGTGAGGCTTTGGGGAGGTGGACTGGTATATAGAGTCCAGGCTTTGACAGCAGACAGACCTGGGTTTGAAACCTGGAAATATTCTTTACTTTGAAGTCTTGAGATAAGTCATTAAAAGTTATATAGCTTCTGTTTTCCCATGTGCAAAACAGGGAGAATAATATGTACCTTATTGTTTTCTTGTGAAATTAATGATAATTCCTGGCACATAGTAGGTGCCTGTATTAGGACTCTCCAGAGAAAGAGAACAATAGGATATTTATCTATATCTATCTATATCTGTATGTCACATGAGACAATCCTATATACATAGATATTTATATATTATATATATGGAATTGGCTTATGTGATTATGGAAGTTGACAAGTCCCAAGATCTGTCATCTGCAAGCTGAAGACCCTGAAAGTGCCAAAGTTTCAGCCTGAGTCTGAAGACAGGAAAAAATGATGTCTCAGCTCAAGGCAGTCAGGCAGGAGGAGTTCCCTTTTTTGGGGGAAAGGTCAGCCTTTTTGTTCTGTTCAGGCTTTCAAATGATTGGGTAAGACCCATCACATTGGAGAGGAAAATTTACTTAGTCTACCAATTCAATTGTTAATCTCATCCAGAAACACCCTCAGAGAAACACCTAGAATAGTATCTGACCAAACATCTGAGCACCCTCTGGCCCAGTCAAGTTGACACATAAAATTAGTCATCAGAGTGCTTTATAAATGATAAATTCTATTAATTATAATGACCAGAAATGCAATTTATTCCCTTTTCTTAGCCCTACTTCTGTTTAACATCTTGCTGAAATTGAAATCTCATATTTTGCTTTGAACTTGATCCATTTGAATAATCAATACTTATTATTTATTTTATAAATATTAATAATAACTATTTATTACTAATAAAAATGGCTACTTAAAGTCAAGAGAACACTAGAACTTGGAATAAGGAAAATCATCAGTGTGGTCTACTGTTTATAAATGTGTTTTTTTAATGAAAGTTTTTTTTAATGACACTTTCAATAGTAAAAGAAAAAATATAACATTGCCATTAGTACAGGGCACAGGAGTATAATTGGCCATGTAACTGTAATGAAGCCACGACTTCAGTGTGGGGGCTGGAGGGTTAACGGGATGAACTCTAGTCATTCTTCTCCTCTGATTAGTTCCAAGGCTCAGTCCAAGACTTTCCATTTTATAACTTTGGGTAGCAATGCCTACCAATCTCCTCCTCCTTGCTGAGCATTATCGTACACCAGGTCACTCGCTGGTCAGCATGGTATAAAATAGACGTGTCTAACTTCACTCATTGTAGACATTTGTTGAATGAAAAGCCAAAGCTGTGATTCATCTGGAAGAGCTCCATCTGTCTTTCTCATAGAGGGAGTGGTAAAAATTACTACTGTCACAGGCAGAAACTTGAAGGGGCCTTTTTCAAGGGAAAAAGACAAAAACTTAGTCCTTTCCAGCAGTGGGGTGGCCAAGGAGTATGGACACACTGGTTCTAAACTAAGAGCCAGCACCAACACCTCATGTGACCTTGAGCAGCCTCAGTTTCCTCATCGGAAAGTGAAGGCTTGGACTGGATGGCTTACATGAACTTCCAGCCACAGAATCCTTTACTTCTAAGGGCACTGCTCCCTGTGGCAGTCGGCCTGCCTGGACCAGATGAGTGAATGAAACTTGCTGTATTGACGAGCTTAGACAGGCCACCTGCAGGGCTCACCTCCATCCTCTGAGCAGACACGCATATTGGAGTGAACCAGGTGGAATCTGAGCCCTGCCATGAAGACAGCATTGCTGTCATCCCATCTTTGAACCAAGAGGCAAAGTACATTTTTTTTTTTTTGCAAGTGCAGGCTCCAACTGAGCTGCTGAAACTAAACACCACAGTAAGAGTGATATGGCATTATGAGCTCATTCAGAGAACAAAAGAGTGAGACAAATAAAGCTGCCCTGAGGCTGCAGAGTCATGCAAGTATGGAGAAGGAAATATAAAAATGAGATCACATCTCAGTAAAAGCAATTAATATTCCAGAGCATTAAAATGTTTTATCTCATTTCCCTCCTGCAATTTAAAACCTGCACAAACACATGTGTATATTTCCTCAGTATAAAAGTATTTTGGAAGAGAGGAAGCTCTGGGGGTTATATTCTGGAAAGCGATATTGTCATTTGCTAAGTGTCACTAAGGGGTTGCCTATGTTACTATAGAATAAGAAAAGGCGGTCTATTGGGGTATGCTTGAAAGTGAGACCAAGAATGGTGACTTAGTTTGAGTTCCCCCAAAGTGAACTTTGAGACAAGTATTAGTGGTAAATGATTTATTAAGGAAGTGTTCCTAGGAGAAATCTGTAAGAAGGCAGGAGAAGAAAGACAGAGGTAGAGATGAAACTAGTAGATCGTGGAGGAGAGCAGAGGATTCCCTTGATTCTGCAGGGGAAGTCTGGTGTGTGGCTTAGCCTCAGTTTGTCTCTGCTGGAGGCCAGGGAGCTGGGCTTTCTTAGTCTCTTGCCTGGCAGTCTTTGGCTAATGCTGCACCTAAGGGATGAAAGCTTCCCAGTACTTGGGAAGCCTACAGGCAAACCTGGAACCCCTGAAGGCAGTTCTTCAAAGAACAGTGTCAAATGCTGGCCACTGGGAGAAAAGAGGCACCAAAGTTGGGGTGGGCTAACAGAAACAGAAAGGAACTCAAGGAGATCTGGGAGGAGCCCTAAGTGTCCCTGAGGGGCACGCCTCTGTGGCTCAGATGTACTGCATGAAGTCCACTGCATCCAGCCACGATTTCAATATGGTGGCTGGAGGGTTAATGGGATGAGCTCTAGTCATTCCTCTCCTCTGATTAGTTCCAAGGCTATAACTGATATCTATTATCTCCTTCACTACCCATCCAAGATTCCTCTCATTCTCTTCAGACTTAGGGGGCTTGCCTTCTGATGTGACCCAGATTTTCCTTCCTGAGCTATCTAGCTCCTGATTACTATTCCCTTTTCAGGCTGTAGTTGTTGTAAATTGTCCAGTCACAGTAAAAATTTAGCATGGGGACATGAAGAGATGCCTAGCGGATACCCAGAGACACAGTCTTAGAATGGCATGCAGTGCTCCATTATTCACTTTCAGGATTAATACCTATGAACAAAATGTGGAATACAATGATTTTAAATTCTAAAATGTTAATTATTTTATTTTATATAATTTTTCAGCTTTGTTGTGGTTTAATTGACATGTAACTTTATTTATATTTAAGGTGTACAACTTGATGTTTTGATATACATGTACATTGTGAAATAATCACCACAGCCAAACGTATCTGTCACCACACATAGCCACCATTTTCTTTTTTCTTCTCTTCGCTCCCTTCTTCTCTTCCTTTCTTTTTCTTTTTTTGTGGTAGGAACACTTAAGATCGTATCCTCTTAGCAAATTTCGTGTATACAACACAGTATTGTTAACCATAGTCACATTGCTGTACATTAATTAGACCTCCAGAACTTATCTCACATAACTGAAACTTTGCTGCATGATCTCACTTAAATGTGTGTCTTAGTCCATTCAGGCTGCCATAATAAATAACACAGACTGAGTGGCTCATAAACAACAGAAATTTGTTTCTCACAGTTTTGGAGGCTGAAAGTCCAAGATTGGAGAACCAGCATGGTTGGGTTCTGGTGAGGAAACTCTTCCAGGTTGTACATGGCCTACTTCTCATTGCATCTTCAAATGTCAGGGAGCAGAGAGAAGCAGGCTTTTTTTGAACTCTTAGAAGAGCAATAATCCCATTCATGAGGGTGCTGCCCCATGACCTCATCTAATCCTAACTACAACCCAAGAGTCCCTCTTCCTAACACCATCACATTGTGGGGTAGAGTTTCAATATATGAATTTTAGGGGGATGGAAACATTCAGTCCATAGCAATACGTAATCTAAAATAGTCAAACTCATAGGAGCAAAGAATAAAATGCTGGTTTTGAGGGACTCAGGGGAGGGGGAAATAGGGAGATGCTGGTCAAAGGGTAAAAAGTTTCTGTTATTTTATATAATTTTTATTATAATGAAAATTTTTAAGTCCAGTAAAATAAATCTGTCAATTTTATTGAGTTGTTTTGCACATTCCTTGTCACCTATTAGGCACCTAATACCTATTTGATGATTAAATAAATAAATACATTGTAAGATTTCAATAAATATATGTACAATGGAACAATAAAGTAATTTTAACAAGATACAGCCCACAAATTTAAGTTACCAATAAAGTCCAGTTTTCTAGGAAGAAAAAAGTCCAAATATACTCTTTTTCCTTTGTACTTAAAAGAGCATCAAGAAAAAAAATGTTTTCTTTTTTGGGAAGCCAACATTCTCTCCACAAAGAGAAAATATTGGACTTGCACAAGCCATTATTTGATGGCAATGCAAGATTGGAACATTGCATGCTTCACTAGAAGCATAGTGTTCTGTTGAGTATCTGTTCCTTGATCCTCACACTTCTTGCTTCCTGACAAGGTAATGGAAGGAAGTGTCTGAAGACTGGGTTTAATGGTGTGCCTGCCAATTATGAAATGAGCAGCCATGCTGCCCTCTTCTTTGATTTTCAAACAATCACTAATTCAATGAATTCAGTATCTGTTGAGTACTTAGTCGGAGCCAGCTTCAGTTCTTGGGACTAGGTAAGTAGCAGTGGAAAGGAAATCTCTCTGCTCCTCTGGGCTTACACACTAAAAAAAGAAGAGTATTCATCAACAAATTTCAACAAAGAAGAGAGAGATATCAGAAGGTGACAAGTGCTAAGGGGGAAAACAAAAAGTGGGGAGGGGGTGGAAATTGCCAGGGGCTGAGGTGGGTGGTGCAATTTTAAACAGTGAATGTGTTGATAGAGAAGGTCTCAACTGCAAGATGATATTTGAACAAAACCCTCAAAAACCTGAGGTTGAGAAATGTGCTATCCAGGGAAAGAACAAGTCCAGGAAGAGGGAATAACAGGTAGAGAAAACTTGAGCATGTTTGAGGACTGGGTCAGGAAGTGTAGGGCTTTGAAAGCCATTGGCAGATTTGGGTGTTTACTCTGAGTGCTTGGATGACACAACCTGACTCGTGTTTTAACAGGACCATTCTGGCTGCGGGGCTGAGTATAGACTCTGGTAGAATAGGCCATGGTGCAGCATAGGGGTGGAGGAAGGGGACAAGGCAAGTGGCACTGGTGTCTTGGATCACTTTGGTAGCACGAAAGTGGTGGGAAACAGTGCATATGAATATATTTTGAAGTAGAGCAGACAGAATATTCTGGAAGATTAGGTATTTGGTTTGAGAAAAACCTGTCAAGAATAACTCCAAGACTTTTGGCTTAAGCATCCAGAGGAATGGAGTAGCCATTAACAGACCTGGATTATTATGGGAAGTGGAGGTCTGGGGTGATCAGGACTTTGGTTTTAGACATGTTAGGTGTCCAGGTAGAGGAATCAAGTAGGCAGTTGGAGCCTAGTGTTCAGGTGAAAGTGCCATATTAAAAACCTACTTTGGGGAGTTATAAGCATATAGATGATACTTTAAAAACCACGAGACTGAATCAAGAGAGAGAGAGTACAGAGAGTAGAGGGCAAAGTTCTGGAACACTTCAACACTTAGAAGGGGAAGAAGAAGAGAAAGTTACAAAGGCGGTTGAGTACATCCTATGAGGTAGGAAAGGAAACTGACAGAATCAAGTGTAGTCTTCTGGAAGCCAATTAAAAACTATTTTAAGGAGGGTGTGTTCAACCATGTCAAGTACTGCAAAGAAGTTAAGATGAGAACATTGACTTTTGGTTTTAGCAACATGGAGGTCTATTACCTTGACAAGAGTATGATGAAGTGGTAAGAGGAAAAACTGATTGGAATGGGTTCAAGAACAAATGGGAGAAGAGAAGCTGGTGGAGAGTAAGCTTGGAGAGTTTTTCTATAAAGGGGAACAGGAAAACCGCACAGTAGCTGGAAAAGAGAGTAGGATTAAGATAGAACGAAACTTATTTTTTAAATGTGGGAGAAATAATAGCATATTTGTATGCAAATAGAAATGTGTCAGGAGAAGGAAATATATTATTGGTGCAGGACAAAAGGGAGAATTGTTAGAGCAATGTCCTTGATTTCATGAGAGGGGATGTACATGCGGAGAGTTTAGCTCTCTACAATTTCTCACTGAGGTCAGACTACATCCACCCTCCTGAACCCCAAATGTAGGGGTAGCATATCAAATTTCTGAGTAACTCTGTAAGCCTTTCCCACATATTGCTGGTAGAATATCATATCTTATGTGTTGTGATGCCTAGACCACATATTCTACCACACAAGAAATTTTGAATTTCTTTTTTTGACATTAACCATTTGCATTTTTTTTAAGGAGAAGGAATTGCGTTGTTATAAGACCAAATCACTTTCTAAGCCTAGAATATAAGGATCATGAAAACGAATATGGTATCCCTTCCCCAAATGATACTTCAAATTGTGATTTGTTCTTGTTCTCTGGCAATAATAACCTATTTGTCAAGCTCAGCAGAAGAAATGACACAGAGGACACTACTCCATCATCAAGGCCATTGATACTTCTTTGTTTTGAAGTCGGCCTCTGTATGGCCTGTACTTGCATTCCCTGGGCCATGTGACCCTCATGGTGTCTTAGTCCTGTCATCTATATCTGCTTTCACCTTCACTTGCACCACCCCCAGGAACACAAACCAGATTGGTTATCCTCTGCAACTTTACCCATCATTTCTGAAGTGCTAAACTCTGACATTCAATCTCCCACTACCTTCAATCTTTATTGCCACTGGGGCTCTTTCTGAACTTATCAATAATCACAGGGACTACTATCGGAAAAGACCTGGTTCCTTTTACTGGAGAATGGTATTAGAAACTAAGGTCGGCACTATGTCTACTGCTTTTAGGGTGTTGTTTCATCTAGATTCTCTCAACTGTCAGAGAAGGAAATATACTTGTATACCAATCCATATATCTATGCATATCTATAAATATTTCTATATGTATCCATCTTTATATTAAGCTAAGCATGAGTTCATATGGATGTTTCCAATTCTACCAGTATACACGGGGATCAGTCCAGCATTTCCCCCTTGCTTGTCTGTAACTTTTATGACAACATTGAGAAATCTGGCCCCCACTATCCACCATCAAATACTTAATTGTTCAATTTCAGTATACATGAATAGTGGTTTCAGAATTGTTAGCCCATATACCCATGAGAAACAACTTTACTAACTAAAGCACATGCATAGTACTTTGCCTAAAAGTCTTATAGTCTTTATTCATTTCCAAAATTATTTAGATCAGTACCTTACTTCCTTATCCCTTTCAGTGATGTTGTTTTATATACTTGTAATACAGTTAGATTGTTTTGTCACATCATGCGATCCCTTGACCTCTTAGATTGTTTTACAAAAATTTACATATATTAAAATCTTTTGCTAGTACAATTCTGAGTTTTCACAGATACAGAGTGTCATATATCCACCGCTACAGACTCATACAGAATAGTTTCACTGCCTTAAAAAATGACAGTGAAACTACTGGTAAAAATCTCTCTACCAACTCTAAAGTTTTGCCTTTTCCAGAAGTTCACATAAATCAAATCATATAGTATATAGCCTTTTAAAACTGGTGTCTTTCACTTAACAATATTTATTTAAGATATTTTTGCATGACTTGATAACTTATTCCATTGTATGGATATACTGAAGTTTGCTTATCCGTTCACTTATTTAAAGACACCTTGGTTGCTTCTAATGTTTGGCAATTATAAGTAAAATTGTTATAAATATTTACTTGCAGGTTTTTGTGTGGAAGTACTTTTCACATCTGTTAGGTAAATATCTAGAAGCATGATGGCTGGGTCATATGGTAATACTATGTTTAGCTTTGTAAGAAACTTCCAAACTGTCTTCCAGGGTGGTTGTACCATTTTTTATTCTGCCCAGGAACGAACGCACGTTCCTGTTGCTCCTTATCTTTGTCAGCAATTGGTATTGTTAGTTTTTGGATTTTAGCCATTCTAATAGGTCTGTAGTGGTATCTCGTTGTTTTAAGACTGGTTTGTTTATTTATTTGCTTATTTTTTCCTTTCAGTTTTATTGAGATATGGTTTACATACAGCACTGTATAAGTTCAAGGTGTACAGCATAATGATTTGACTTACATACATCATGAAATGATGACCACAATAAGGTTAGTGACCATCCATCATCTCATACAGATACAAAATAAAAGAAATCGAGAATTTGTTTTTCCTTGTAATGACAGCTCAGGATCTACTCTTAACAACTTTCATATATAACATACAACAGTGGTAATTATATTAATCATGTCTCTGGGGTGGGGCCTGGGGCTCTTGGAACTGGTGCCAGCCTGCTGGTGAGTGAGGCCAGGTCCTGGGGTTAGTGTTGGCTCACTGGTGGGAGGAAGTGGGCCCTGGAGCCTCTGGCTTTGGGGACCAGGGGTCCCGGAAGCTGACGTCAGCCCATTGGTGGGTAGGGCTGGGTCCTGGGGCAGCTGGGGACTCAGAGAGGTCTATAGCAGCTGGCCTGCTGTTGGGTAGGGCTGTGTCCCCACCCGTCTAGCTGCTTGGCATGGGGAGTACAGGCCTGGTGCCAACCGGCTGGTAGGTAGGACCGGTCCCAGCACTAATAAGCTAGAGAGAGGACTCCAAAATGGCCTTTGCCAGCACCAGTCTCCTTGTGGTAAAAAGAGCTCCCCAAGTGGCTGCTTCCAGTGTCTCTGTCCCCAGGGTGAGTTCCAGTTGCCTCCTGCATCACTGGGAGGCTTTCCAAGATCAGTGAGTGGTTCTGACCCAGGCTCTTTTTAAATGACCGCTTCTGACCTGGGTCTTGGAGTGTGTGATTTAGCATGCACCGTTTAAGGGTGGAGTCTCTGTTTCCTACAGCCTTCTGCCCTCCTGAAAGCAAGCCCTGGTGGCCTGCAAAGTCAAATGTTCTGGCGGCTCTTCTCCCAGTGCAAGACTCTTGTGCTGGGGAGCCCAGGGGCTTGGAACCTTTGCTCTCTGGGGAGGACCTCTGCAATTGTGATTATCCTTCCAGTTGTGGGACATCCACCCAGGGGTATGGGTCTTGATTCTACCACATCTCCACCCCTCCTACATGACTCACTGTGGTTCATTCTTTATATCTTTAGTTGTAGAAGATATTTTCTGCTAGTCTTCAGGTCATTCTCTTTGATAGTTGCTCTGTAAATAGTTGTAATTTTGGTGTGCCCATGGGAGGAGGTGAGTTCAGGGTCTTCCTACTTGGCCATCTTGGCCACTCTCCAAGATTGTCTGGCTTTGCATCCCTGGATAGTTACTAGCTGTGTGCCCTTGGCCAAATTACACAGCTTGTCTAAGCTTCATCTTTAAATAGAGATAATGACAGTATTGATCTTCTAGATGGTGTTGGAAGGTGGTGATTAATGCCATATGAATAGAACTTGGTGTGTATTAAGTGCTCAATAAACATTGTCTCCCATCAGACTAAGAAATAATTTCCCTGAATGAAAGTACACAATGGTCAGAAGTTAACTGATATTAACTGTTTATTTTAAACCTCTCCAAATTCACCCCATTATTTAATACATACAGAAGTGTGCTCTTTATATTTTTAGAATAGTTCCCTGAAATTTTGCTACATACAGTATTCCTCATTGTCCTTCAGTAGGCTTATGAAGTCTTCATATATAAAACTGACTTTTACTTTCCAATTGCTGTATCTCTATTCATGCCACCTTTTGACATCTTTTCTTTCAAAATTCAAGCCAGATTCCACTAAACCCAAATAATATGTCATTTTACCCAAAGAGCCCTTCCTTAATGCTCTGGCTAGAAGAGGCCTCTTCCTTGTTTGAAATAGAAAGTTTTAAAAATCTATTGCATATTTATGGTTTATATAATATCTACTTCCAAAAATGTGAGACTATAAATAAACATGACCAAAAATTATATACGTATATACATAATGTATATACATACATATTAGAAAGTATATATCCTTCAAGGTGGTTGATTTGACAGGCTTCACTTATTTAAATTCCTCATTGGCAGTTTTATTCACAGCCAATATCCTGCAATTTTTGAATATCCTCAATTGTGGCTAGCATTCATCCTTTGTAAATTTTCTTTAGCTGCCTATCCTCTTTCTCTTTACTTCTCACATTAGTCTATTCAATAATTCCTGACTGTGTAACCCTATATAGAAATATACATGGAAATATGTCTATATATGAATATTGCTGGTTATTTTACAACAGGGGATCTTACAATTGCTCTTTTCACTCAAAAATTCCTTGTTGGAAATCACTACAAGTCATTAGGTATAGCACTAATTTGTTATTTTTAATGTGCTTTCTGCCACTATAAATACATGGCCTTATATTCTAGGGGTTTGGACAAATGTATAAATGATATGTACCCATCATTATAATATCATACAGAGTATTTTCATTGCCCTAAAAATCCTCTGTGCTCTATTTATCTGATTTATCTGTACCTGCCTCCCAGCTCCCCTGGCAACCCCTGATCTTTTTATTCCATATTTTTTGCATTTTCCAGAATGTTTTATAGTTGAAATCATATGTTATGTAGTCTTTTCATTTTGGTGTCTATCACTTAGTAATGTGCATTTAAGCTTCCTCCATGTCTTCTTATGGCTTGGGAGCTTATTTCCTTTTAGTGCTGAATAATATCCTATTGTCTGGATGTACCACAGTTTATTTATCCATTCACCTACTAAAGGACAGCTTGGTTGCTTCTAAGTTTTGGAAATTATGAATAAAGCTGCTATAAACATCTGTATGCAGATTTTTGTTGGACACAAATGTTCATCTCATTTGTTCACCTCATTCAGATAAAGATCAAAGATTGTAATTGCTGGATAGTATAGTAAGAGTATGTTTAGTTTTATAAGAAATGGCTAAGCTGTCTTCCAAAGTGGTTGTACCATTTTGCATTCTCACCAGCCATGAATTGTTGCCAGAATTTGGTGTTGTCAGTGTCTGGTTTATGGTCATTCTGATAGGTGTGTAGTGTTATCTTGTTATTGTTTTAATTTGCAGACCATAAGGTTTTCAAAGCTATGGACTGGTTTTTATTGCTTTGTATCTCCCTAGTGCTTTGAAAAATATTTGTTTAATTAATGGCTTTATCAAATAATACAATACGAATGTTCTATTTACAATGATGAGTATTTGAACTGCTGCTTTTTAATAATTTGATACATGTTCTTAAAGCACTTATTAAGTGCAATGCACTTGCTTTATGTAGAAATATAGCATAAAAGACACAGGCTTGTGGGAGAATATCAGTAACTATATAGTGACAAGTCATGTGATGAGGGTCATGGGAGAGTTTTTGGTTTCTGCATTTCTGGAATGGTCATATTGGTCTCTACATGAAGAAATTGACCAGAGGTGGTTGCTGTGGTCATGACTTTCAAAAGATTAGGCTTTGATGGTTAAAGCCAATATTTCTAATTATAGGAATATGAATTAGGTGGTTTTTCATGCCTGAGAAATGACACCTCAATCAAAATAATGTGGTCATTGATTATGTCTTTTGAAATCATTTTTAGAAAACTACCTAGTGTAATTTATTCTCTAATTTTTAAACTCTTCTATTTAATTATGGTCAAAAGTATCACTTATTCAATTCAGATGAGGCATGAGACATTTTTCTCACCAGTATACTTTTACTATAATATATATCAAATGCTAGTTAGATACCTTTGAAAGGAACTTATTTTTGTACTCATGAAGCACTACAATTTTCAAGTAGGAGTGTATGTTACAAGGGGATAATATGTTGAGACTTTAGCCCTTTGAGCGAATGACTTAGGAACTTTAGAAATTTGATATTAAAAGTTAAGTTTAATTGTTTCAGCATCTCACTTACTCAGTAACTGGACATTGAACGTTCACACATATAGGCTTTACAGACCAGGTCAACCCCTAGGGTAGTTCCTCTTTGTAAATCTCAGAGGAACACCTTGGCAAAGTCAAAGAGAGTATGGATGTAAGATTTGGCCATAATTCTGTGACTTAAGCAAATTCCTTAATTTCCCTATTGCCCTATTTTTTTTTTTTTAGTTGTAAAATGAATAAAATATTAGTTACTCATCTGCAAGGATTACATGAGATACTATAAGAAAACCTCTCAGCATTTATGGATTGCTCCAGAAATGGTAGTTATTATAATTGCAGCTTCAAGCTGATTAGTAAAAAGTCCAAAGTGATATTATAGAATTAGTCATATTGTTTTTAATGTTAAACAAAAATAACTATGGAGAAGTTATTGATTTTGGTCTGGGGCCAAGTTCAAGGTGATCCTGGGTCATCTCCATGTGCCAGAAAACAAGAAAAATCTTGAAGACTAGTGGGATCACTTCAAACGCGGGCATCTTAGAGAGGATACCATTGGCCAATTTTGGGAAAATAAAAAGCACCAAAAAGAATACTGACAGTGTATTGATTATAATACACTAAAGTTTTAAAAGATCCATCACTAATTAGGCACAATAAAAGAGAAAAGGAGGAAGGGGCAATAAAAGCACTTACTTTTAAATCAAGGAAATATTCTAAAGAACAAAAGTAGGGAGACATTAGACAGTGAAATAGTTAATTTGGTAAGTATCAACGTGGATATTATAATCATTGGGTTATATAAAAAAATTCATGAGGCACAGTGTTAAACTATCACCCCACAATTGCAAAGAAAAATATGTGTCTCTGTAACAGTAGATGAAGTTGATATTTAATCAAGTAATAAAATTCAATATCATTATTAGTGGGATAACTTGATATTATGTGTCTTCTGAAGTGATGCAACATGGACTGTACAATCCTACCCATGAAATATTGTTTCAAAAAATGTTCACCTGCATTTAGTCAAGTCTTTAGACCTAACTTCCTGGTCACAAAAAATAGAGGAGCAAATAACTCCAAACTGAAACAAGAGGACACATCCAGTATGTGGGATATTGTTTGACTGGCCAAGACTCTTTGGGTGACTGTCCCACATAAAAAGATACACGTCAACTGTATTCAGTACATGACTCAATTGTAACCTGGATTAAAAAAAATGAACAAAAGAAAAAGAAAGTCATTATATTTTTTAGCATATTGTATGTGTTATATGTATAATATTACATATATATGTAAAATATTACTTGTGTTCTTAGGTGCAGGAATGGTACTGTGGATGCTCTTATCTATATGATCTCATATATGAGTATGAATATTTGCTTAAGTATTTACAGTGAAATGTCACACTGTCTCAAACTTACTTTCCAATGTGGAAGAATTTTAACACTTGGTGAATCTAGGTAAGGAGTATATGCTGGTCATTGTATAAGCCTTTTATCTTTTCCAAAGTTTTCATGTTTCTCAAAATAAAAATTTGAGTGAGAAAAAAACCCAAAATAATCATTTTATTTTTTCAAGATTTAAAATTGTAATTATTGAAAAATTTTCCTTCATGAATTACTTAAGATAGACATAGATAATTATGCTCATTTGCGTAATGATAGAAGAAATTAGCTCTATTTACCAGTAAAGCAGACAGTGTCAATTTCTTTTAGTGGCAAGGATAACTCTTTCAGATTATCTCAAGGCATTTTTAATGTTTTTAATTTAAGTTTTTAAAATAAAGAGTCACATGGAGATAGAGAAAGCAGGAATCAGCTTCACAGCCCGGTTTAAGGGATCTGAGGAAGAGCTGTAGCACCAGCCCTTGTGGTGACAGCCCTAGTTCAGGAAGCCGAAGTGTCTAGTGTGGTGACTTTAATAGACGGAGGCTCTGGCGTCTTCAGCAACAGGAACTTGGTGCTCTTCCAAGATGCTGGACTCTCTCTACCACTCTTGTTGCTACCACATTACATCTCTCTCCCAAATTCTGTGACTCCCTCCATCCCCCATTTAGCTCTTTTTCTTCTTTCTCACCCATGGCTTTTTTTGTATCATGGAGTCTATGCTGCTCATTCTTTGTATATTTTTCAGCTTCTTCATCTTCTACCAATTGATTGACTTTCCTTTTGTATTTCTGGTTTGAATTGTCCCCAAAAGAAAAAAAATCAATCAGCTAAGTTGATTATCATCATCTCTGGTTGGATGTAATTTTGTTTATCTCAGGTCACCTACTGGATGTGATGGCAAGCCTTGAGATTCTCAGCCCTGCTGCTTTGGCTTAACCGGGTGTGTTGGCTTACAGAAAACCTATGTGTTAATGGATGTTACATAACAAAGCCATCTATGTGTAAGGAACCCCCTAGCGTTGCTTCCTAGGCAGAGCCTGTGGTGTGAGGGTAGCAGTTTCCCACAGAGTTAAGCAATGGGTGGACAAGAAGCTTGATAGGCTTTTACGGTACACAAAGTCAGAGTTCTTCCTACATTTGGTTCACCTTGTCTAAGTATGACTTAGAGAAAGTAGAGTCTCTGTTTACAATGCGAGAATTTTATTTGCCACGTAATTCGTGAGTCCACCTTTCAACGATCTAAGAGATGTTTTGAGATCTGTGAACTTTCAGCTATTGAAAAGCTTATATTACTCTCAGATGTCCATTGGGATGGGAGAGAGTGAGTACACGCTGCACTTAATAGTCCTGATCTTCTTGCCAGCTACATCTGGGGCTGGCATGGAAATTGTCTCGCAACATCACAGTTTCCTTATCCTTTGACTGAAATGCTCCCTCTGCATATCCTGCATGCAGAGAACACCAAAGTAGATCGTATCTAATTGCCACAGGCAGATGAATCACCTCTAGGAAACTTGTGATAGTCAACAAAACTTGGACAATTTGTTTATCTATTTGGGCTCAGAAGAGTTTCCAAGCAAGTTGCATTTTGGATTTCTGGAATACCTATTATATAGTAGGTGAAGAGATGCTAGGCTGCAAATAAAGGTTTTTTTTTTTAATGAGAAAAATCCAAATCCACTGGCATTCATGGATAGTTGGAAATGTCATTTACTGGGGATAACAGTAAATTATAAAGAAATGGATGAGTCTGCATACACCCATTAGTAACCGTAATTGGGAGCTTGTGGAGAGGAAGGGTGAATAATCCATGCCAGAAGGAAAGAAGTGTTATGCATGTAGTAAATCAGTTTTGTAGGTCACATGCTACCAGTGAGTGTCCTAGCAATTTGTAATAGTAATTTCACATTATTTCTGTACCACTAAGGAATAGATTTAAAGAACTCAGTCAATTAATTTCATATCTATTAATACACCATATCAATAAATCATAGCTATTATAAGGATTAGAGTAAGATAATAATAAATCAACTTAGCACACAACCCAAGTTTCTTGAATGTCTCTAACATGAAAAGCATCAAGCTTGGTAATAGATGGCTTGAATAGTTCAGAGCAAGAGCTGTGGAGTCAGAGAGCCTGGGTTTGAATCTCAGCTCATGCTTTAGCCAGTGTTGACCTTGGGCAAATGATTTAAACTCTCTGAATTCTGGTTTGCTCATCTGTAAAACTAGAATAATACTGAGGATAATCTACTTCACAGGGTTGATGTGAAGTCTTGATATGCAAGCAAGGCGCTCAGACCCTGGCTTTTAGTATGTGGTCAGTAAATACCAGCTCTATCTTATTGGCAAAAAGAGTGATACACGCACAAACACCTACCTTACTGGGAGAAAAAGGAATATAACAAGTGCTATGAGACAGAGTAAAATAAGTGCAAACAAACTAACCATTAACTTCCTTAAGTTTATGGTCAGGGAGCAATTAATTCCAACTTGGGTGACCAGAGGAAAGTTAACGGAAATTTTGACTGTAACTTAGAGAGAAGGAGGTCCTACAAGGCCTACAGATTTTGGTAAATCTATGTTTTCACAGTCCCCTAAAGACTCTCATTTTGCAAATGAAAACAATGAGGCTCAGAGAGGTTAAATAACTAATGCAAGGTCACAGAGGTGGTAAGCAGAAGCACACCGAGAAACCTAAATTTGTCAGATTAGAGTGGTCTAAGTTTAAAAAATGGCCACATTAAGATTTTTTTTTTATATATGATAGCATTAAAGATTTTTTCCCTAAACATTTTCTCAAGCTATAGAGATATGTCCATGCCACTCTCTCACTTTGTCCCAGCTTACCCTTCCCCCTCCCCATATGCTCAAGTCCATTCTCTAGTACGTCTGGATCTTTATTCCAATCTTGCCCTTAGGTTCTTCATGACCATTTTTTTTTTTTTTTTAGATTCCATATATATATGCTAGCATATGGTATTTGTTTTTCTCTTTCTGACTTACTTCACTCTGTATGACAGTATCTAGGTCCATCCACCTCACTACAAATAACTCAGTTTCATTCCTTTTTATGGCTGAGTAATATTTCACTGTATATATGTGCCACATCTTCTTTATCGATTCATCTGTTGATGGACACTTAGGTTGCTTCCATGTCTTGGCTATTGTAAATAGAGCTGCAATGAACATTGTGGTACATGACTCTTTTTGAATTATGGTTTTCTCAGGGTATATGCCCAGTAGTGGGATTGCTGGGTCATATGGTAGTTCTATTTTTAGTTTTTTAAGGAACCTCCATACTGTTCTCCATAGTGGCTGTATCAATTTACATTCCCACCAGCAGTGCAAGAGGGTTCCTTTTTCCCCAAACCCTCTCCAGCATTTATTGTTTGTAGATATTTTGATGATGGCCATTCTGACTGGTATGAGGTGATACCTTATTGTAGTTTTGATTTGCATTTCTCTAATGATTAATGATGTTGAGCATCCTTTCATGTGTCTGTTGGCAATCTTTATGTCTTCTTTGGAGAAATGTCTATTTAGGTCTTCTGCCCATTTTTGGATCGGGTTGTTCATTTTTTTAATGTTGAGCTGCATGAGCTGCTTGTAAATCTTGGAGATTAATCCTTTGTCAGTTGCTTCATTTGCAAATATTTTCTCCCATTCTGAGGGTTGTCTTTTCATCTTGTTTATGGTTTCCTTTGCTGTGCAAAAGCTTTTAAGTTTCATTAGGTCCCATTTGTTTATTTTTGTTTTTATTTCCATTTCTCTAGGAGGTGGGTCAAAAAGGATCTTGCTGTGATTTATGTCATAGAGTGTTCTGCCCATGTTTTCCTCTAAGAGTTTGATGGTGTCTGACCTTATATTTACGTCTTTAATCCATTTTGAGTTTATTTTTGTGTATGGTGTTAGGGAGTGCTCTAATTTCATTTTTTTACATGTAACTGTCCAGTTTTCCCAGCACCACTTATTGAAGAGGCTGTCTTTTCTCCACTGTATATTCTTGCCTCCTTTATCAAAGATAAGGTCACCATATGTGCATGGGTTTATCTCTGGGCTTTCTATGTTGTTCCATTGATCTATATGTCTGTTTTTGTGCCAGTACCATACTGTCTTGGTTACTGTAGCTCTGTAGTGTAGTCTGAAGTCAGGGAGCCTGATTCCTCCAGCTCCATTTTTCTTTCTAAAGATTGCTTTGGCTATTCGGGTTCATTTGTGTTTCCATACAAACTGTGAAATTTTTTGTTCTAGTTCTGTGAAAAATGCCATTGGTAGTTTGATAGGGATTGCATTGAATCTGTAGATTGCATTGGGTAGTAGAGTCATTTTCACAATGTTGATTCTTCCCATCCAAGAACATGGTATATCTCTCCATCTATTTATATCATCTTTAATTTCTTTCATCAGTGTCTTATAATTTTCTGCAGGTCTTTTGTCTCCTTAGGTAGGAATACTAGATATTTTATTCTTTTTGTTGCAATGGTAAATGGGAGTGTTTTCTTAATTTCACTTTCAGATTTTTCATTATTAGTGTATAAGAATGCCAGAGATTTCTGTGCATTAATTTTGTATTCTGCTACTTTACCAAATTCATTGATTAGCTCTAGTAGTTTTCCGGTAACATCTTTAGGATTCTCTATGCATAGTATCATGTCATCTGCAAACAGTGACAGCTTTACTTCTTCTTTTCCAATTTGGATTGATTTTATTTCTTTTTCTTCTCTGATTTCTGTGGCTAAAACTTCCAAACCTATGTTGAATAATAGTGGTGAGAGTGGGCAACCTTGTCTTGTTCCTGATCGTAGTGGAAATGGTTTCAGGTTTTCACTATTGAGGACGAATGTTGGCTGTGGGTTTGTCATATATGGCCTTTATTATGTTGAGGAAAGTTCCCTCTATGCCTACATTCTGGAGGGTTTGTATCATAAATGGGTGTTGAATTTTGTCGAAAGCTTTCTCTGCATCTATTGAGAGGATCATATGGTTTTTCTCCTTCAATTTGTTAATATGGTGTATCACGTTGATTGATTTGCATATATTGAAGAATCCTTGCATTCCTGCGATAAAACCCACTTGATCATAGTGTATGATGCTTTTAATGTGCTGTTGGATTCTGTTTGCTAGTAATTTGTTGAGAATTTTTACGTCTATGTTCATCAGTGATATTGGCCTGTAGTTTTCTTTGTGACATCTTTGTCTGGTTTTGGTATCAGAGTAATGGTGGCCTCGTAGAATGAGTTTGGGAGTGTTCCTCCCTCTGCTATATTTTGGATGAGTTTGAGAAGGACAGGTGTTAGCTTTTCTCTAAATATTTCATAGAATTCTCCTGTGAAGCCATCTGGTCCTAGGCTTTTGTTTGTTGGAAGATTTTTAATCACAGTTTCAATTTCAGTGCTTGTGATTGGTCTGTTCATATTTTCTATTTCTTCCTGGTTCAGTCTTGGAAGCTTGTGCATTTCTAAGAATTTGTCCATTTCTTCCAGATTGTCCATTTTATTGGCATATAGTTGCTTGTAGTAATCTCTCATGATCCTTTGTATTTCTGCAGTGTCAGTTGTTACTTCTCCTTTTTCATTTCTAATTCTATTGATTTGAGTCTTCTCCCTTTTTCTCTTGATGAGTCTGGCTAATGGTTTATCAATTTTGTTTATCTTCTCAAAGAACCAGCTTTTAGTTTTATTGATCTTTGGACCATTTCCTTCATTTCTTTTTCATTTATTTGTGATCTGATCTTTATGATTTCTTTCCTTCTGCTAACTTTGGGGTTTTTTTGTTCTTCTTTCTCTAATTGCTTTAAGTGTAAGGTTAGGTTGTTTATTTGAGATGTTTCTTGTTTCTTAAGGTAGGATTGTATTGCTCTAAACTTCCCTCTTAGAACTGCTTCTTCTGCATCCCATAGGTTTTGGGTCATCATGTTTTCATTGTCATTTGTTTCTAGGTATTTTTTGATTTCCTCTTTGATTTCTTCAGTGATCGCTTGGTTATTAAGTAGTGTGTTGTTTAGCCTCCATGTGTTTATATTTCTTATGGTTTTTTTCCCTGTAATTGATATCTAGTCTCATAGCATTGTGGTCGGAAAAGATCTTTGATACGACTTCAATTTTCTTAAATTTACCAAGGTTTGATTTGTGACCCAAGATATGATCTATCCTGGAGAATGTTCCACGAGCACTTGAGCAGAATGTGTATTCTGTTGTTTTTGGATGGAATGTCCTATAAATATCAATTAAGTCCATCTTGTTTAATGTATCATTTAAAGCTTGTGTTTCCTTATTTATTTTCATTTTGGATGATCTGTCCATTGGTGAAAGTGGAGTGTTAAAGTCCCCTACTATGATTGTGTTACTGTTGATTTCCCCTTTTATGGGTGTTAGTATTTGCCTTATGTATTGATGTACTCTTATGTTGGGTGCATAAATATTTACAATTGTTATATCTTTTTCTTGGATTGATCCCTTGATCATTATGTAGTGTCCTTCTTTGTCTCTTGTAATAGTCTTTGTTTTAATGTTTATTTTGTCTGATATGAGAATTGCTACTCCAGCTTTCTTTCGATTTCCATTTGCATGGGATATCTTTTTCCATCCCCTCACTTTCAATCTGTATGTGTCCCTAGGTCTGAAGTGGGTCTCTTGTAGACTGCATATATATGGGTCTTATTTTTGTATCCATTCAGCCAATTTATGTATTTTGGTTGGAGCATTTAATCCATTTACATTTAAGGTAATTATCAATATGTATGTTCCTATTACCATTTTCTTAATTGTTTTCAGTTTATTTTTGTAGGTCTTTTCCTTCTCTTGTGTTTCCTGCCTAGAGAAGTTCCTTTAGCATTTGTTGTAAAGTTGGCTTGGTGGTGCTGAATTCTCTTAGCTTTTGCTTGTCTGTAAAGCTTTTAATTTCTCCATCAAATCTGAATGAGATCCTTGCTGTGTAGAGTAATCTTGGTTGTAGGGTTTTCTCCTTCATCACTTTAAATATGTACTGCCACTCCCTTCTGGCCTGCAGAATTTCTGATGAAAAATCAGCTGTTAACTTTATGGGGATTCCCTTATGTGTTATTTGTTGTTTTTCCCTTGCTGCTTTCAATATTTGTTCTTTGTATTTAATTTTTGATAGTTTGATTAATATGTGTATTGGCGTGTTTCTCCTTGGATTTATCATGTATGGGACTCTCTGTGCTTCCTGGACTTGATTAACTATTTCCTTTCCCATATTAGGGAAGTTTTCTACTATAATCTCTTCAAATATTTTCTCAGTCCCTTTCTTTTTCTCTTCTTCTTCTGGGACCCCTATACTTCGAATTTTGGTGCATTTAGTTTTGTCCCAGAGGTCTCTGAGTCTGTCCTCAATTCTTTTTATTCTTTTTTCTTTATTCTGCTCTGCCATAGTTATTTTCACTATTTTATCTTCCAGGTCACTTATCTGTTCTTCTGCCTCAGTTATTCTGCTATTGATCCCTCCTGGAGAATTTATAATTTCATTTATTGTGTTGTTCATCACTGTTTGTTTGCTCTTTAGTTCTTCTAAGTGCTTGTTAAACGTTTCTTGTATTTTCTCCATTCTATTTCCAAGATTTTGGATCATCTTTACTATCATTACTCTGAATTCTTTTTCAGGTAGACTGCCTATTTCCTCTTCATTTGTTAGGTCTGGTGAGTTTTCACCTTGCTCTTTCATCTGCTGTGTGTTTCTCTGTCTTCTCATTTTTCTTAACTTACTGTGTTTGGGGTCTCCTTTCCACAGGCTGCAGGTTCATAGTTCCCATTGTTTTTGGTGTCTGTCCCCAGAGGCTTAGGTTGTTTCAGTGGGTCATGTAGGCTTCCTGGTGGAGGGGACTAATGCCTGTGTTATGGTGGATGAGGCTGGATCCTTTTTTTCTGGTGGGCAGGTCCACATCTGATGGTGTGTTTTAGGCTGTCTGTGGCCTTATCATGATTTTAGGCAGCCTCTGTGCTAATGGATGGGGTTTTGTTCCTGTCTTGCTAGTTGTTTGGCATAAGGTGTCCAGCACTGTAGCTTGCTGGTTTTTGAGTGGAGTTGGGTCTTTGCATTGAGATGGAGATATCTGGGAGATTTTTGCCATTTGATATTACATGGAGCTGGGAGGTCTCTTGTGGACCAGTGTCCTGAACTTGGCTATCCCACCTTAGTGGCACAGCCCTGATGCCTGGCTGCAGCACCAACAGCCTGTCTTCCACACGGCTCAGAATAAAAGGGAGGAAAAAAAGAAAGAAGAAAGAGGATAAAATAAAATAAAGTAAAATAAAATAAAGTAAAAAGTTTTTAAAATAAAAAAAATAATTATTAAGAAAAAAAGTTTTTAAAGTAATTAAAAAAAAAAAAAAAAAAGGACAGACAGAACCCTAGGACAAATGGTAAAAGCAAAGCTAGAAGACAAAATCACACAGAGAAGCATACACATACACAGTCATAAACGGACAAAAAGGGGAAAAAAATATATATTGTTACTCCCAAAGTCCACCTCCTCAATTTGGGATGATTCAATGTCTATTCAGGTATTCCACAGATGCAGGGTACATCAAGTTGATTGTGGAGAGTTAATCCGCTGCTCCTGAGGCTGCTGGGAGAGATTTCCCTTTCTCTTCTTTGTTCGCACATCTCCCGGGGTTCAGCTTTGGATTTGGACCTGCCTCTGCGTGTAGGTCGCCTGAGGGCGTCTGTTCCTGCCCAGACAGGACCGGGTTAAAGGAACAGCTGATTAGGGGGCTCTGGCTCACTCAGGCCGGGGGGAGGGAGGGGTACAGATGCGGGACGAGCCTGGGGCGGCAGAGGCCGGCGTGACGTTGCACCAGCCTGTGGCGCCGTGTGTTCTCCCGGGGAAGTTGTCCCTGGATCACGGGACCCTGGCAGTGGCGGGTTGCACAGGCTCCATCCAGGGGAGGTGTGGATGGTGACCTGTGCTCGCACACAGCCTTCTCGGTGGCGGCAGCAGCAGCCTTAGCATCTCATGCCCGTCTCTGCGGTCTGTGCTGATAGCCGCAGCTCGTGCCTGTCTCTGGAGCTCCTTTAGGTGGTGCTCTTAATCCCCTCTCCTTGCATACCCCGAAACAATTGTCTCTTGCCTCTTAGGCAGGTCCAGACTTTTTCCTGGACTCCCTCTCGGCTAGCTGTGGATCACTAGCCCCCTTCAGTCTGTGTTCACGCAACCAACCCCAGTCCTCTTCCTGGGATCCGACCTTCAAAGCCCGAGCCTCAGCTCCCAGCCCCCACCCACCCCGGCGGGTGAGCAGACAAGCCTCTCGGGCTGGTGAGTGCTGGTCAGCACCGATCCTCTGTGCGGGAATCTCTCTGCTTTCCCCTCCGCACCCCTGTTGCTGTGTTCTCCTCCATGGCTCCAAAGCTCCCCCCATCCTCCACCAGCAGTCTCCGCCTGTGAAGGGGCTTCCTACTGTGTGGAAACCCTTCCTCCTTCACAGCTCCCTCCCACTGGTGCAGGTCCCCTCCCTATTCTTTTGTCTCTGTTTTTTCTTTTTTCTTCTGCCCTACCCAGGTACGTGGGGAGTTTCTTGCCTTTTGGGAGGTCTGAGGTCTTCTGCCAGCATTCAGTAGGTGTTCTGTAGGAGTTGTTCCACATGTAGATGTATTTCTGATGTATTTGTGGGGAGGAAAGTGATCTCCACGTCTTACTCTTACGCCATGTTGAACCTCTCCCTGGTAACGTTCTCATTGCATCTTTGATTTGCATTTCTCTAATGATTAGTGATGTTGATCATCCTTTCATGTTTGTTGGCAATCTGTATATTTTCTTTGTAGAAATGTCTATTTAGGTCTTTTGCCTATTTTTGGATTGGGTTGTTTATTTTTTTTTATACTGAGCTGCATGAGCTGCTTGTATATTTTGGAGATTAATCCTTTGTCAGTTGCTTTGTTTGAAAATATTTTCTCCCATTCTGAAGCTTGTCTGTTCATCTTCTTTATGGTTTCCTTTGGTGTGCAAAATGTTTTAAGTTTCATTAGGTCCCATTTGTTTATTTTATTTCCATTTCTTTAGGAGGTGGGTCAAAATGGATCTTGCTGTGATTTATGTCATAGAGTGTTCTGCCTATGTTTTCCTCTAAGAGTTTTATAGTGTCTGGCCTTACAATTAGGTCTTTAATCCATTTGAGTTTATTTTTGTGTATGGTGTTAGGGAGTGTCCTAAATTCATTCTTTTACATATAGCTCTCCAGTTTTCCCAGCACCACTTATTGAAGGGACTGTCTTTTCTCCATTGTATATTCTTGCCTCCATTATCAAAGATAAGGTGACCATACGTGCATGAGTTTATCTCTGGGCTTTCTATTTTGTTCCACTTATCTATATTTCTGTTTTTGTGCCAGTACCATACTGCCTTGATTACTGTCACTTTGTAGTATAGTCTGAAGTCAGGGAGCCTGATTCCTTCAGCTCCGTTTTTCTTTCTCAAGATTGCTTTGGCTATTCGGGGTCTTTTGTGTTTCCATACAAATTGTGAAATTTTGTGTTCTAGTTCTGTGAAAAATGCCATTGGTAGTTTGATAGGGATTGCATTGACTCTGTAGATTGCTTTGGGTAGTAGAGTCATTTTCACAATGTTGATCCTTCCAATCCAAGAACATGGTATATCTCTTCATCTGTTTGTATCATCTTTAATTTCTTTCATCAGTGTCTTATAGTTTTCTGCATACAGGTCTTTTGTCTCCTTAGGTAAGTTTATTCCTAGATATTTTATTCTTTTTGTTGCAATGGTAAATGGGAGTGTTTCCTTAATTTCTGTTTCAGATTTTTCATTTCTGTATAGGAATGCAAGATATTTCTGTGCATTAATTTTGTATCCTGCTACTTTACCAAATTCATTGATTAGCTCTATTAGTTTTCTGGTAACATCTTTAGGGTTCTCTATGTATATTATCATTTCATCTGCAAACAGTGACAGCTTTGCTTCTTCCTTTCTGATTTGGATTCCATTTATTTCTTTTTCTTCTCTGATTGCTGAGGCTAAAACTTCCAAAACTATGTTGAATAATAGAAGTGAGACTGGACAACCTTGTCTTGTTTCTTAAGTTAGAGGAAATAGTTTCAGTTTTTCACCATTGAGAATGATGCTGGCTATCGGTTTGTCATATATGGCCTATCTTACATTGAGGTAAGTTCCCTCTATGTCTACTTTCTCGAGGGTTTTTTATCATAATCTGTGTTGAATTTTCTCAAAAGCTTTTTCTGCATCTATTGAGATGATCATATGGTTTTTATCCATCAGTTTGTTAATATAGTGTATCACATTGATTGATTGCATATGTTGAAGAATGCTTGCATTCCTGGGATAAACCCACTTGATCATGGTGTATGATCCTTTTAATGTGCTGTTAGATTCTGTTTGCTAGTATTTTGTTGAGGATTTTTGCATCTATGTTCATCAGTGATATTGGCCTGTAGTTTAATTTCTTTATGACATCTTTGTCTGGTTTTGGTATCAGGGTGATGGTGGCCTCGCAGAATGAGTTAGGGAGTGTTCCTCACTCTGCTATATTTTGGAAGAGTTTGAGAGGGATAGGTGTTAGCTCTTCTCTAAATGTCTGATTGAATTCACCTGTGAAGCCATCTGGTCCTGGGTTTTTGTTTGCTGGAAGATTTTTAATCACAGTTTCAATTTCAGTCCTTTTGATTGGTCTGTTCATATTTTCTATTTCTTCCTGGTTCAGTCTTGGTAGGTTGTGGTTTGCTAAGAATTTGTCCATTTCTTCCAGGTTTTCCATTTTATTGGCATATAGTTGCTAGTACTCATCTCCCATGATCCTTTGTCTTTCTGCAGTGTCAGTTGTTACTTCTCCTTTTTCATTTCTATTTTCTTTGATTTGAGTCTTCTCCCTTTTTTTCTTGATGAGTCTGGCTAATGGTTTATCAATTTTGTTTATCTTCTCAAAGAACGAGCTTTTAGTTTTATTCATGTATGCTATCGTTTCCTTCATTTCTTTTTCATTTATTTCTGATCTGATCTTTATGATTTCTTTCCTTCTGCTAACTTTGGGGTTTTTTTGTTCTTCTTTCTCTAGTTGCTTTAGGTGTAAGTTTATGTGCTGTATTTCAGATTTTTCTTGTTTCTTGGGGTAGGATTGTATTGCTATAAATTTCCCTCTTAGAACAGCTTTTGCTGCATCTCAGAGGTTTTGTGTGGTCGTGTTTCCATTGTCATTTGTTTCTAGGTACTTTTTGATTTCCTCTTTGATTACTTCAGTGATTTCTTGGTTATTTAGTAGTGTGCTGTTTAGCCTCCATGTGTTTTATCTTTTACAGATCTTTTCCTGTAATTGATATCTAGTCTCATAAGATTGTGATCGGAAAAGATATTTGATAGGATTTCAGTTTTCCTAATTTTACCAAGGCTTAATTTGTGACCCAAGATATGATTCATCCTGGAGAATGTTCCATGAACACTTGAGAAGAAAGTGTGTTCTGTTGTTTTTGAATAGAATTTCCTATAAATATCAATTAAGTCCATCTTGTTTAATGTGTCATTTATAGCTTGTGTTTCCTCATTTATTTTCATTTTGAATGATCTGTCCACTGGTGAAAGTGAGGTGTTAATTAATGTGTTAGTGTCAATTTCCCCTTTTATTGCTGTTAGCATGTGCCTTATGTATTGAGGTGCTTCTATGTTGGGTTCATAAAAATTTACAATTGTTATATCTTCTTCTTGGACTGATCCGTTGATCATTATGTAGTGTCCTTCTTTGCCTCTTGTAATAGTCGTTGTTTTAAACTCTATTTTTTCTGATATGCGAATTGCTATTCCAGCTGTCTTTTGATTTCCATTTGTGTGGAATATCGTTTTCCATCCCCTCACTTGCAGTCTGTATGTGTCCCTAGGTCTGAAGTGGGTCTCTTGTAGACTGCATATATATGGGTCTTGTTTTTGTATCCATTCAGCACTCTATGTCTTTTGGTTCGAACATTTAATCCATTTACATTTGAGGTAGTTATCAATATGTATGTTCCTTTTACCATTTTCTTAATTGTTTCTGGTTTGTTATTGTAGTTCTTTTCCTTCTCTTATGTTTCCTGCCTAGAGAAGTTCCTTTAGCATTTGTTTTAAAGCTGGTTTGGTTGCCCTGAATTCTCTAGATTTTGCTTGCCTGTAAAGGTTTTAATTTCTCTGTCGAATGTGAATGAGATCCTTGCTGGTAGAGTAATCTTGGTTGTAGTTTTTTCCGTTTTATCACTTTAAATATGTCCTGCCACTCCCTTCTGGCTTGCAGAGCTTCTGTGAAAAATCAGCTGTTAATCTTATGGGGATTCCCTTGTATGATATTTGTTGCATTTTCCTTGCTGCTTTTAATATTTTTTCTTTGTATTTAATTTTTGATAGTTTGATTAATATGTGTCTTCTCATATTTCCCCTTGTATTTACCGTGTTTAGGACTCTCTGTGCTTCCTGGACTTGATTGACTATTTCCTTTCCCATATTAGGGAAGTTTTCAACTATAATCTTTTCAAATATTTTCTCATCCCTTTCTTTTTCTCTTCTTCTTCTGGGACCCCTATAATTCGAATGTTATTGTGTTTAATGTTTTCCAGAGGTCTCTGAGACTGTCCTCAATTCTTTTCATTCTTTTTTCTTTATTCTGCTCTGTGGTAGTTATTTCCACTATTTTATCTTTCAGGTCATTCATCCATTCTTCTGCCTCAGTTATCTGCTATTGAATCCTTCTAGAGAATTTTAAATTTCATTTATTGTGCTGTTCATCATTGTTCGTTTGCACTTTAGTTCTTCTAAGTCCTTTTTTTTTTTAATTAATTAATTAATTAATTAATTTTTGGCTGTGTTGGGTCTTCATTTCTGTACGAGGGCTTTCTCTAGTTGCGGCAAGCGGGGGCCACTCTTCATCGTGGTGTGTGGGCCTCTCACTATCGCGGCCCCCCTGTTGCGGACCACAGGCTCCAGACTCGCAGGCTCAGTAGCTGTGGCTCATGGGCCCAGTTGCTCCATGGCATGTGGGATCTTCCCGGACCAGGGCTCGAGCCTGTGTCCCCTGCATTGGCAGGCAGATTCTCAACCACTGTACCACCAGGGAAGCCCCTCTAAGTCCTTTTTAAACGTTTCTTGTATATTCTCCATTCTATTTCCAAGATTTTGGATCATCTTTACTATTATTAGTCTGAATTCTTTTTCAGGTAGCCTGCCTATTTCCTCTTCATTTTTTAGGGCTGCTGGATTTTTACCTTACTCATTCATCTGCTGTGTATTTCTCTGTCTTCTCATTTTCCTTAACTTACTGTGTTTGGGGTCTCCTATTCTCAGGCTGAAAGTTCATAGTTCCTGTTGTTTTTGGTGTCTGCCCCCAGTGGGTAAGTTTGTTTCAGTGGGTTGTGTAGGCTTCTTGGTTAAGGGGACTGGTGCTTGTGTCCTGGTTGATGAGGCAGGATCTTGTCTTTCTGGTGGGCAGCACTACGTCTGGTGTTATGTTTTGGGTGTCTGTGACCTTCTTATGATTTTAGGCTGCCTCTCTGCTAATGGGTGGGGTTGTATTCCTGTCTTGTTAGTTGTTTGGCATAGGGTGTCCAGCACTGTAGCTTGCTGGTTATTGAGTGGAGCTGAGTGTTAGTGTTGAGATGGAGATCTCTGGGAGAGCTTTCATCAATTGATATTATGTGGGGCCTGGAGGTCTCTGGTGGACCAATGTGCTGAACTCGGCTCTCTCACCTCAGAGGCTCAAGCCTGACCCAAGGCCGAGACCCTGTCAGCCACTTGGCTCAGAAGAAAAGGGAGAATAAAAGAAAGAAAGAAAGAAAGGGAAGAATAAATTAAAATAAAATAAAAATCAAATCAAATAAAGTTATTGAAATAAAAAATTTAAAAAGTATTAAAGATAAGGAAATAAAAAAGTAATTAAAAATAAAGAAAGAAGAGAGCAAGCAAACCTTAAAACAAATCCACCCATTATAACAAGCACTAAAAAGTTTATGAAAAAAACACAAAAAGATGGACGGACAGACCCCTTGGACAAAAGCAAAGCTATACAGAGAAAATCACACAAAAAAGAATACTCATACACACTCACAAAAAGAGAAAAAGGAAAAAAATATATATTAAAAAAAAGGAAGAAAGCAACCAAACCAATAAACAAATCTATCAATGATAATAAGCTCTAAATACTAAACTAAAACATAAAACCAGGAACAAATTAGATGCAGAAAGCCAACCCCAAGTCTACAGTTGCTCCCAGAGTTCACCGCCTCAATTTTGGAATGAGTCGTCTATTCAGGTATTCCACAGATGCAGGGTACATCAAGTGATTGTGGAGATTTAATCCGCTGCTCCTGAGGTTGCTGGGAGAAATTTCCCTTTCTCTTCTTTGTTCGCACAGCTCCTGGGGTTCAGCTTTGGATTGGCCCCACCTCTGCGTGTAAGTCGCCTGAGGGCATCTGTTCCTGCCCAGACAGGACGGGGTTAAAGGAGCAGCTGATTAGGGGCTGTGGCTCACTCAGGCTGGGGGGAGGGAGGTGTATGGAGCGGGGCAAGCCTGCAGCAGCAGAGGCCAGTGTGATGTTGCAACAGCATTAGGTATGCCCTGTGTTATCCCAGTGAAGTTGTCCCTGGATCACAGGACCCTGGCAGTGGCGGGCTGCACAGTCTCCTTGGAGGGGAGGCATGGATAGTGACCTGTGCTTGCACACAGGCTTCTTGGTGGCTGCAGCAGCAGCCTTAGCATTTCATGCCCGTCTCTGGTGTCTGCGCTGGTAGCAGCAGCTCGCGCCCATCTCTGGAGCTTGTTTAGGCATTGCTCTGAATCCCCTCCCCTCATACACCCCAAAACAATGGTCTCTTGCCTTTTAGGCAGTTCCAGACTTTTTCCTGGACTGCGTCCCGGCTAGCTGTGGTGCACTAGCCCCCTTCAGGCTGTTTTCATGCAGCCAACCCCTGTCCTCTCGCTGGGATCTGAACTCCAAAGCCGAAGCCTCAGCTCCCAGCCCTCCCCCACCTTGGCAGGTGAGCAGACAAGTCTCTCAGGCTGGTGAGTGCTGGTTGGCACCAATTCTCTGTGCGGGAATCTCTCCACTTTGCCCTCTGCACCCCTGTTGCTGCACTCTCCTCGGTGGCTCTGAAGCTCCCCCCCCCGCCCACCCCCCATCTCCACCAGTGAAGGGGTTTCCTAGTGTGTGGAAACTTTTCCTCCTTTGCAACTCCCTCCCAGAGGTGCAGGTCCTGTTCTTATTCTTTTTTCTCTGTTTTTACTTTTTTCTTTTGCTCTACCTATGTATGTGGGGAGTTGTTTGCCTTTTGGGGAGTCTGAGGTCTTCTGTCAGAATTCCGTTGGTTTTCTTTAGGAGTTGTTCCACATGTAGATGTACTTGTGGGGAGGAAGGTGATCTACACCTCTTACTCCTCTGCCATCTTGAAGGTCCCTCTTTCTAGTATATCTTTAAAAAACATTTCCTAATTTATGTCTGGGGTTTATAGAGCTGTGTTATAGCACATACTTTAACAATTATACTGAGAGACATAGAGTTATAGAATGTTAATATTAGAAAGGACATTAAAGGTTATTATTATTATTTTTAAAAAACCCATCTATATAATGCTTAGTAGTTGCCAGGCATAATTTAACATGCTTTACAAATGTTAACATATTTGAACCTCATAGCAACAATACGAGTGGTAAGTAGCATCATTACTTCCACTTCATATGTGGGAAAATTGAGAGCCATAGAAAGGGTAAGTGTGTACATTTCTACACTAACTACCCAGAGTTAGTGCAGACTTCACAGGTTAAGGGCACAATCTTTAAACAGACTGCCTTTACTTTATTTACCAGCTGCAAGCTCTGGGGATTCTCAGGCTACTCATGCTTTTGACAAATGGCTACAAATCTGGGGTTTCACAGAACTCAGGAAAGCACTATACTTATGACTGCAACTTTATTATAAAGATACAAATAAAGTGGACCAGTGAAATGAAGAGATGCACAGGGCAAGGTCTGGAGGGTCCCAAACGTAAAACTTCCATGTCATCATGACATATCACCATCCTGGCACATGTATATCACCAATCAGGAAGCTCAGCCAAGCTCTGATGTCTAGAGTTTTTATCTGGATTTCATTATCTAGGTGTGATTGATGAAATAATTAGCCACACAATTGAACTCAACCTCTAGCTCTTTTTCCTCCCTGGAGGTTGGTCAGAAGTTATCTGGCTGAAAGGCCCAACCCTCCAATTGCATGTTTGGTCTTTATGGCATGACATAGCCCACCCCCATCCTAAAACTATTTGGGGACCCACCAGGAGTCACCTTGTCAGCAAATGCTCTTTATCTGTAAGCAATGCTGCTCTAATATCAGCCTCATTCAATTCTCTCATTGAATGAATTTTATCTCGTTTAATCACTACAAGAATTCCTGAGGGAAATGTTATTCTCAGTTGATAGAGAAGGTACAAAATGAGATTCAGATAAGTTATATTTCCACTTGTATATGGAATCATAACCCAGGCTCTCAATGTTTAATGGCAGTGTCCAGAGAAAACATTTGTTTCTTTTCACCATCAATTGGTAGCACAGGTCATTGAAAACATTCTAAAAAGTTAAAATCTTGACTCTCATACAGATATAAAATGAACACATGTTAAAGATTTTTATTTATCTCATTATTAATGAGGGTCCCAAGCAGAAGATACAACTAGTTCAAAGAAAAAGTAAAATAGCAGAGATATTTATGAATCAGAAATACTGAAATGAATTGCAAATCTTTGCAAAAGTGGATCTCTTTTGGATGTGGGGAGAGTTGTCTCTTCAAATGAGAGAATTTGTTTGCATGTCTATAGACAAGAATTATTTGCATCACCATCAGTTATCTACTAAAGGCAATGAAAGATCAAGAGCTTCCTTAGAATCAGAATCAGATAACAGAAGGTTGTGCTCTAAAGGATGAGTAGCTTTACATGTAACACATTTTCCTACACCATCAAACAAAGATTGATCAGGTTATCAGTTTGAGATGCCTTTATCTCTTCCTACAAATAGAAACATTTAAGACCTTAACTACCTTCAAGTTTTTAAATTCTAGGATATCTTTGCCTATATCTTAATTGCAGAGACTCTCATGTTTGACAAGGTTTTTTGGCTCCCTGGAATTCTAAATGAAACATTCCAAGAAGCCTAGGAAACTTCTAGGGATGTATAAAGCTAAAAGAGAAAAACTTCCGCCATCTAGGAATAGTCCTAATATATTATTAAAAGAAATAAAACTGACCTATGTTAGAAATAAAACTGATGTTGCAAGAGAACATCTATATGAGTAGAAAATTCATGCAGTATGGAGAGGTAAAAAATTAAAAAGTAAAGGACACTTTACCCACCCCCAGGTGGCTCTCCAATATTATCTACTATTAGCAATGTATATGTCATTTTTATTACCCAAAAGAGAGTATATAATACAATGTTCTGAAACTTACATTAAAAAAATAATATATCCTGGAGAGTTTTACATGTATGTGAACACAAATCTACTCCATTATTTTTACCAGTGACATAGAATCCCATTGTAAGATGAACCATATACATTGTGGAAATAAAGGAAGATCACCCAAATGAGAATGAAGAGAGGTCATTTATTCAGTGTTTGCCGTAGCAAAGGAGTCATCGACCATTGCTTGTGTTTGGTAGATACTCAAAGGCTATCAGGTGACTGGGAAAGCTTTATAGTGAAAAGGGAAAGGTTTAGGTATGTACTATTTCTGTTTCATACCTTTTTATTGCTCCCATATCCTCTTTCCCAGAGGCAATTATTTAACTCTATTTTCGAATTGCTTCTCCTGGAATTTGTGCATCTCTATTGTTATAAATAATGTGTGTATCCTGCCATGTTATAATTCATGAATTTTAGGGAATATCTACTTACTGGATATTATGGTGACACAGGATTGAACTCTCTTATACTGTGTCTTGTGCTTTCTTCCCTCTTCCCAGTATAGTTATATTAGTGTTTATTCTATTTGACATTCATTGGACTTCCTTTACCTGAGGAATCATGTCTTTCAAAACTTTGGGAGAAAACTCAGCCATCATCTTTTTGAGTATTGTCCTTCCCCATTTTCCCTATAATTTACCTCTAGAGCTCAGAATAGATATATTAAGACTTTCTTACACTTTTCTCCATGTTTTTTAACCTCATATTTTCCATATAATTTTTTCAGATGTATCATCCAACTCACTGATTCCCTTTTCAACTTTGTCTATTCTTCTGCTTTACATTTGTGTTGTTTTAAATTGTAATTACTATATTTTTCACTTCTAGAAATTCTTTATTTTTCAAATCTTCTTTGTCATTTTTATAGTTCTGCTTCAATCCCTTTGATTTCCTTGCACATATTTCCTTACATATATTTGATTTCCTTACACACATTTATTATTCCTTACACATATTTGTTTATACATAGTTACTTTATGCTCTTTATCTAATATCTCAGATCTTTATGGATATGCTTTGGTGTTACAACTGATTTTCACTGAACATAGTTTATTACTTTGGATTACTTCTGATTTTTTTTTTTTAACGTGAGCATATGCTTATTGTAACCACCTCTGGGAATCCTGTGAGGTTTGGGTGAAAGGTAATTTTATTTAGAAAGGAATTGCCCTTGTTCCTATGGAATACCCAGGGGTACCATCAACTGGTGTCCATTTTTAACTAAAATTCTCACCCTGGGTTTCTGCATAGCACATAGTATACATTTATGCCATGGTGGGTGGCTTTGTTTTTTGGGTTTTGAAGAAATGGTTGACTTTCTTTTCTTTCTATCTCTGTTGTACAGTTTTTCTTCTTTTTCATTATTTTTTCTAGGGTGTGGCTCTCCTTCAGCCTCAGCTTTATGTAGGGTTGTCATTAGTCTGGTTCTCTGCTCTACCCAGATCCAAGGCTTAGTTGGCAGTACTCCAGACCTCTCTACCACCTACCCAAGCCCTCTGACCACCAGACCACCAGGCTCTGATGATGTCCTTAGGGTATGGGACAGTTCTCATTCCTGGAGCAGTGGTTTCACCTTAATGAGATGTGATTTCTCTTACTTCCTTGTATGTTCTTCTTATTTCAAAAGTTTTATTTTCCTGGCATTTTTTTTGGTGATATATTTCAGGAGGATTTTGGAATCTTTAGTCCAAGAAATTACTGGAAACAAATTTTTCAGTTGCCTTTATATATTGTAATAAATTCATTTAATTTTCTTCCTCAATCATATGTGGAAGATGCAAGGCAGAACTATGTTTATTTTACTAGTAAGTACTGCTTCCATTACTACTGGTATGGGTTTGCTGAAGAAAGCAAAATCTTTACAAGTTAGACTCAAGTTCCTGAATCCTAAATCTATTGAGAATTCATAGAAAATATTGTGTTGAATGGCAGCTCCACCAAAATATCATCAAATGGTTGATAAACCAAAGCTGAGTTTATTCTCACTGTGGAAAAGAGAACACTACTTTGAGAGAACCTTGTTAGTATCTCAGATTGAGGAGGATAAAATTGAGATATTTGTGAGATTTTTGAACTCTGGTTTAAGGCAGGTCTTTCAGTGCAGGAACTTGGTTGTGATTGGGTAAGAATCATAATATAATTGTTTAGTTCTGTTGTGTATAGCAAAGATTTTGAAATAAGGGTTTCAAAGAGTCTTGGGCTATAAATTTTCTTTTGGTTCTTTCTATTGAAGATTTGATGGGTATTTCAGGAAGATCTTGGAATGAAAAATAAAGTGATTTGCAACTTCTATATTCTGGGCAAATGAACATTTATATTCCTGGAATAGTAAAGTCCTGTTGATGGAAACCGTAAGACGTATGAGTGTAGATGCTTTCAGTTCTCAAGTGGAAAATAGTAGCTGTTTGAGAACACTTTATAAAATGGTACAACTTAATGATAAAAGGAACATCATTCACAGAACCGTGCAGTGCTGTACAGTTTGAACAAACTATGGCTATGGTGCTAAATGCATTTTTCTCAACAAAACTTCCAGTTGTGATATAATGATAGATGTGATCTCTAAAATTATATAATGTAATTAAAGTGATAAGACACTTTTCGGCACTTGGATTTATAAAATCTGAGGTGATGTGTTCAGGAGACTACATTTTTGAGATGTTCATTGTGATGCCTTTAGCCCTATTGTAAGGATATTTTTTCTTCTGTAATCCCATCAACAGTCTCAGACTCCCTTACACAAGGACAACCAGAGGGCAGAAAAACCTTTTTAGAGGGTTGCATGCTTTGGATGAAAGGGAAAGAATTCCTAAGGGGGTCTTCTGGCTTGAATCTTGCTTTTGTGCCCAATAATCTAAAGATATTGTATATCATTTAATCTAAGACGCAGTCAATTGGAAGAAGATCCATTGTTTTATGTACTACAACAGAGAAACCCTACCAATTGAACTATGTAGTAATGCTCTCTTATAACCTAGAATTTTTATTTTATAGTCATTAAAATAGTTCTTTTATATCTAGAGATGTATTTTTTATCACATGTCATTATTTAGCATAGGTAAAAAGAACATATGCCAACTAAATTGTTTATTCTTAAGATGCTTTCACATAACATCTCTTCAGAAATACTTTTTGACTTGGAGGCATTGACGTTAGTGCTTTTCCAACAATATCATCATCTGTGCCATTAAGAATGTTGGTAGCACAGCATTTCTTAAGAATATTCCTCTGCTGTTTCTGAAATTCTCTTCCAATGACACCTATTCTGTAAACCTTGATGCAACATGTAAACTCTCTGGATCTTATGAGCCAATATCAAGGGAAGATTTTCAGTTAACAGTCAGGATTCGCATTTCTTCATCAAATCATCCTTAAATAGTTTGCTGGCTGATAGTTATACCACCAGGAAAAATAACCAATTTGGTTTGTATGAGGTAATGGCAATTATAGTATGACAATAGCCTGGCTACTAGCAATTATAAGATATCATTAATTGTGTATCTTAGAATGAATGAAATGAAAATTTGTATTAAAAAAGCTACCAACTATAGTATTTCCTCTTAATCTTTCCTAATTTATTCTCTACTATATAATCTTGTTAACTTGATTTTCTTAGCCCTCTGGGAGAACTTCATTCTTACTTTAAATATTTAGTTCTAGGACTGAGTAAGCTGGAAAACCCTCTGCAGAGCCTTGGAGGGCTGGTCCTCTTTCCTTTTTTTTTTTTTACAATAGGAATAGAAAAGAGTTTTATTTGAGCCAAACTGAGGACTATAGCTTGGAAGCCAGCTTCCCAGATTACTTTGAGAAACTGCTCTAGAGAAGCCTGGTTTTCAGTACAGTTTTATGTCTTGTGAGAACAAAGAACATCAAGCAAGTCTGGGATACATTCCTTCAAGGTTTAAAAAAAACAGATCAGCTCATGCACAGCTAGTCAGTATGGCCTTGGCACCTGGGAAGGGAGTCTTAGTATGGAAGGAGTACCAGCATTGGCATCCCAGGAAGGGAGGCATTTAATCTTTATTTTTAACATGGACATTCTTTACTTCTGGTCAATGCACACTTTTCTTTAATAATTAAAGCAGATGTACAATGTATGTTTGATAGGCCACAAACAGGCTATTTTAGTTAGCATAAAATGCAGGTTAACTCATGTATAAGCCAGAATGACTTGCCCATACCTCAATATGTGAACATTTCTTTTTATCACAGGTTACCAGAAACTCAGTAGCTTAATCTCACCCTGAAGGCTATAATGTACAATTTGCAGAATGATATTTTACTGGTAAAACATATTTGATTCCTGGGTGGTATAAGAGGAAGTTTCAGTTGCAAGCTAGAATATGACATCAAATTAAGGAACTGGCCTTAGAAAGCTCACCATCTGAGAAAGAGATGTTATACTTATATGTCCCTTTTGGATTAAGTTATATAACCCAAGGTGTCCATGTGTGTGAGCTGGGCTACCATCTGGTCCTGGAATGAAGTGAGACTAATAAATTCACTTAAAATGTCAGCTTCAGTTTAAACTATAAGAGCTAAGTGGTCCCCAAACAGAAAACCCAATAACTCAGTCCTTTGCTATACAAGTTTCTTTAACACTCAGCAATAAACTAATCCCCAACTGGTGGAGTAACCTCAGTGGTTCTGACTCCTTTTTAGTGAATTTGTATGATATGCTGCTGATTATAATATTTTAAGGGAAAGCATAAAAACTCTTTACATATTTTGGAAATACATTCTCTAGTCTTTAGGAACGTAGTAAGAATTATATCTACTCTACATCATCAACAATGACTTTTAAGGCATTAAAAATTTTTTTCTTTCTTAATGTATCAGCCATTCCAAGCTTCTATGAAGCTTTTTTGCATTTCAGGGTTTCCTAAGACCACTGGCCTCAGCTCAGTTTTCTTTTTTAATTCGTAAATATAAAAGATTTATATTTTTGGTATGGAGGGGCAAGAGATTTACCCTTGTCCTTCTTAAGTTAACATAACAAGATTCATTGGTTCCAGAGCAAAGGCTGTAATCTACATTGGGTATCGAGGTATGGGGAACTCATTATTATTAAGCTCTCATATACTTAAGTATAAATTCTGAGCTTGCTTACTAAATACAAAAGGCATGGCCCATGGTTTCTCTTGGTTTCTTTCTTAGTTTAACTTTCTAGTTGAGGAAGGAAAACTTGTGCACAAACTTGAGAATAACAGCAGGAGCAGTATATGTACACAGCAGAATGAGGGGCAATGGCAATAAATGCTTACAGATGTTGAGGGGGAGGGGTAATTTTTGGCTGATGAGTTGGAGAGAGTTTAGTGTAGGAGGCATAGTTTGTGGTGAGTTTCAGTGACATTTTCTTTTCACTGGTTTTACAGGGAACAGGGTAAGCACTTTGCTTTTGCATGTGAAGGCTTTCTTTAGTTCATTAGAGTTTCATGTTGTAGCAAAGCCAGTTGGACTCGGTAAAAATGGCTGGGATGATGCACCAGAAGCCAGGAATGCTGTCATTTTTTGCTTAAATGGGTGGGGAGTGGGGCGGGAGGCTAAACAGGATTCAGCAAGCAACTTGTTGTGGAGCTCTGCCCATCCCATCCTCCCTCTTCCCTCAGGTTACATTCTTTTTCTGAACCATCTGACCTTGCAGGGCCCAGTACATAACTGCTCCCTGCCCTGAGGTGGAAAAGTATAATTCACTGGACCCATCGTGATGGGAATGGGTCCAAGAGAATGTGTAGTGAGAACTTTTCTAGGGTCTTCCTTTTTACTTTTGTTCAGATTTGGGAGAGGATGGTGGTGGAGAATCACCTGCTTCTTTTGGGAAGAACCTCTCTGCCCACCTGTTTCCTGCAGCCGCTGCTTCTCACCAAGCTCATTTACATAAGAAGTGCCTCAAATGGTAAAAGCCAAGTCACATGTAAACTATATTAGGAAATTAATGATGTTCACTTTTAGCAACAAAATCTCAGTTTTTGCATACTGTCAGGTTTCTTAATGATGTTTTAGAGATTCAGAATTGTCATTTAGCAACTGTTTGTATACAAAAATTTGCTGCCAAGCTTCTTTTATGCTTTGTCAGTCAAAATGACACTTGCAATTGTCAGGTGTGACCTAAGCTACTTTCAGGGTAAGAAGAGTTTTGGAATTAAGCTTTTTCAAAGAAAGTTTAGTCACCAGAGTGAACAGCCAAATTTTGAATTTGGAAGAAAGCAAAACTGGAGCCTTCTGCACTCCCTGAGGGTGAAACATTCTTCAGTATTTCCAAGGAAAGGATTGGACCTGGGCTAATGCCCTTAGTGTTAGACTAAGGACTAACGAATATGCATACTTTAGAATGAATAAAAATTGCTACACTTTTTAAATGGGCACATATGTCTTTCCTGTCCCATTTTATTTTTTTTGTGGTATGTTTACTTAGTTCTCTTAAATATTTATCATTTTAAATTCACAAATTAAATAAAATGTACAAATCTAATAAAAGTCTATTATTTTAAAAAAACTAATAAAATTAAAAAAAATCTTAGTTTCACTGCCTCATTCAAGACAATATTTACATTTAAGTATGTTTGTATTTCCTTTACTAAGATAGTTTTTTTTTTTCTTTTAAATTATGTTTATCTTCATTGCTAAGGTATAATTTTCAAAAAGGTAAAATCGTGACTCATGAAAATGTAAACATGTATCAAAGATGATATTAAACTCCCTAATTAATGAGAGAACCAGGAAGATGTTCAAACTTGTTCAAATGAGAATTTGAAGAATATATAAATATAAACATATATACACACACATAATCAGGAATGCTGACATGAATTTACTAATAGGTGGAACAAAACTGATTAATATCCTACAGGATGATAAAATATAATCTAATGATATATGTTTAGGGTCATCTTCAGGCTGGGGATAAATATTTCTACTAACAAACTTCATTTGCAGTGATATAAATAAGAATCATTTGCGTTACCATCAGTTTTCTGCAATGTGACTTCTACCTCTGCAGAGCTTTAAAATCACCTAACCATTAGAAATAGAATCAAATGTACATCGTTAAAAAGAATCAGATAACCCCTGGCTTCCATAACTCCACTGAAAGGACAACCAGTAATCTCTTTTGCCCATTTTTAACTGTTGGACAATTTTCCTGACATTACATTAAAAAAAAATTTTTATTGGAGTATAGTTGATTTACAATGTTGTGTACTGTAGGTGTACAGCAAAGTGAATCAGTTATACATCTACATATATCCATTCTTTTTTTTTAAGATTCTTTTCGCACATCGGCCATTACAGAGTATTGAGTAGAGTGTCCTGTGCTATACAGTAGGTTCTTATTAGTTATCTATTTTATGTATAGTGGTGTGTATATGTCAATCCCAATTTCCCAATCTATCCCTCCCCCCCACCTTATCCCCTGGTAACCATAAGTTTGTTCTTTACATCTGTGATTCTACTTCTGTTTTGTAAATAAGTTCATTTGTATCCTTTTTTTAGATTCCACATATAAGTGTTATCATATGATATTTGTCTTTCTCTGTCTGACTTACTTCACTCAGTATGACAATCTCTAGATCTATCCATGTTGCTGCAAATGGCATTATTTTGTTCTTTTTTATTGCTAAGTACTATTCCACTGTATATATGTACCACATCTTCTTTATCCATTCCTCTTTTGATGGACATTTAGGTTGCTTCCATGTCCTGACTATTGTAAATAGTGCTTCCATGAACATTGGGGTACATGTATCTTTTTGAATTATGGTTTTCTCCGGGTATATGCCTAGGAGTGGGATTGCTGGGCTGACATTATATTTAATTACATTTTTGACTTTGGTGAGAGATAAATCTAATCCTTTTCAGGTGTCATTTTGGATGGAGGCATGATGTGTTGTACATCCTTACAAGTTCATTTGTTATAGTGTAAGGCCTAAAATTAAGGTCCAATATCATGTGCTGACTTGACATCTGAGGAAACCAAGAGGGCCTTGAATGGTCCAATCGCAAATTCTCCTCCCCACTCTTCTCCCATTGATATTGACCTTTAGTCAAACAACTCTTCTTATCAAGGGGACAAGGCACATTTCCTGCTTAATCCTGAGTAGAGATGGTGTTCTCTGCCAGTCCACATAGTAATTCAAACAAGCCAATCACATCCTCCTGTGGTAACCAGGGGCACCTCACCCTCTTGATACTACAAAGCCTGCCTCCCACAGACCTTGGTTGTTCACTCTGGGCCCAAGTGCAACCCCTGCGTGTCTCTTTGCGATGTCTTTGGTTCCCAGGCTATGAGTATCTATGACTAATGCTACTGTCAGTCTTATCTGTCCTCTGTTGCATGTCAGGGTTCAGCCATCACCATAGTTGGAGAGTAGGAATCTCTCCTTCATCAATAGGTAAATAGGGGGTGGTTACAACATCAGTTTAGAGAGTTGAATAAGAACAGAGCAGGGGAAGGGAAAATAATATATCTAAGGGCAAAGAGACCAAGGTCCAGCAGAAATGGTGAGTGAGACTCATGGGCTGAAAGAATGCTCTAAGTAGAAGAAAATTCATGTGTGAATATTAAAACCAAAGGGCAGAGTCTAGCTTCTTCAAGAGACTGAAAGTTTTTTCAAAATGACTGGAATATATGGAGAGTACAAGATCATGATTGCTTAGAGATAAGCTGGACAGGTAAGATGTAGCAGTGAAAGCCAAGTTTAGGAATTTGGACTTTATCTTAAGAGCAGTGGGAATGATTGCAGAGGGTGTTATGTGATCAGGGTTGTGTTTAAAAGAATCTTTATGGCTTTAACAAAGAGTGAAGAATGTTTAGAATAGAGATTGGTAGCTAGTAAGGAAGTCATTAAAGCAATCTGGGTATAAATATGGTGCCTTTTCCAAGAGTACAAATAGTAGAGATGGAAATAAATGGGCTTAATTTAGGAAATATTGAGAAATTAGGATTTAGTGGGTTTGGTGATGAATTGGATGTGGGTAGAGTTGCCAGATTTAGCAAATAAAAATACAGGATGTTCACTTCCATTTGATTTTCAGATAAACAACAAATAATTTTTTTAGTGTAAGTATGTTCCAAGCAATGGTTGGATGACATACAAATTATTAATTGTTTAACTGCAATTCAAATGTAGCTGGGTGACCTGTATTTACTTGACAACCCTAAATGTGTGGTTGAGGAAGAAGGAGGAGTTAGATGACTCCCAGGTTTTTGAAGTATGAAGTTGTTAGAGGAGTGAAACAAGGATTTTCTATTTACTCAGAATATGAATGCTTATTACAAATCAAACATTCCACAAAGAAAACCCACTTCAAAAACACATGTTTGTGAAAGTGATTTTACATTTTGATCTTCTCCATAAAACATGGTATATTTTGATTTTTTTTCCTTGGGAGGAAAGGAAGAACTGTCAGAAATAGGATAAAGTAAAAGATGAGAGGATAAAGTAGCAGTATATTGTGAAAGGGAGCTCTGTTTAGGGGCAGGTGAGTAGGGTCTAAGGTGAGAAGACCCTGACCTTGGATTGTTTTGATGTCAGGTGACTATAGTTATGCTTGTTTCTGCTTTTCATTGTGGTTATATGTGAGTTTTACTTTATATTAAGGGAGGTTGTTCTACTCAACAAAGTAGTTGGGTTTATTAACTTTCAAAGGCAAATAAGTGAGATTCTGGTTATTAAATCTCAGCATCTAAAGGTAATGAATCACAGAGATTAATTTGGGATGAATCATAAACCAAAAAGTAAAAGCTAAACCTATAGAACTTCTCACAGAAAACATAGTGGATACCTCACAATCACAGGATAGACAAAGATTTCTTAAATAAGATGTGGAAGGAAAAAACCATAAGAGAGGAAATTTGTAAGTCAGATTTTAGAAAAATTAAAATTCTGTTTATCAAAGACATTGTTAAGAAATTGAAAGGACAATCCATAGATTGGGCAAAATATTCAAAGTACATATATCTGACAAAGGACTTGTATTAAAAATATTCTTAAAACTCCTAAATCTCAATAATAAAAGACAAACCTAATATAAAATAGACAAAAAAAAGAAAGATATTTCACTAGAGAAGATACATGAACAGCCAATAAACTCATGGAAAGATAATCAACTTCGTTAGTGTTCGGGGAAATGTATTTTCCTGAAGTCTACAATGAGATAGCACTTAACACCCACTTGAATGGCTAAAATTAAAAAGGCTGACGGTACTGTTGGCAAGGATGTGGAAAAACTGAAACTCAGACATGCTGGTGGGAGAATAAAATGGTACAACCTCTTTGGACAGTGGTTTGGCAGTTTCTTATAAAACTAAACAAATATCTATCAGAAATTCCTCTCCTATGTATTTATACCAGAGAGATAAAACATACACCCACAAGAAAATTTATATAAGAAAATTCATGGATGTTTTATTCATGATAAACCCAAACAGAAAAAAATCCAAATAACCGTCAACCAGTGAATAAACAAGTTGTGCCGTGATCATACAATGCAGTAACACTCAGTGAAAAAAGAAACAAGCTACTGATACACAGAACAGCATGGGTGCATTTCACAACTTTAAGTTGAGTGAAAGAAGCCAGGTGCAAAAGAGAACATACCATATGGCTCCTTTTATGTGACTTTATATGATGTTACAGAAATCTAAACAATGGTTGCGCAGAGGTGGTATGGAGTGGGATAGGCTGGAAAAGGGCAGAGAGGGAACTTTCAGGAGTGATGCAAGTGCTCTGTATCTTCATTGGGTTGTGGTTATGTGGGTGTACACATTGGCCAAAGTTAATTGAACTCTACACTTAAAAGCTGGGCATTTTCCTCCATGTAAATTATGCCACAATTAAAAAGATAATAGAAAAATAGACAGTGATAGAACTCTTTCTTATTTTGTGAGTAGAATAAATTACACAGATGGTTTTTTCTGCCACGAAAGATGAAAATGCAAAGGCAACACAAGTTGTCATTGGAGAGAAGGGTAAGAGGCTCAGGTTTGCACTCTAGATTCTCTTGATATCATCCAAATTTCTTACACTCACCGTCCTCTCTGAGACAATATGCATAAAATTACATATGTAAAAGATCTTAGTAGAAACCCAAGTGGTAAGTACGTATTGTGAAATATCAGTCTTTTTCTTTTTCTCATTTGTGTTACTGTCCTGAGTGGTGACTGATGAATAAGTTGAAGAGTTTGTTCAAATCAGTTCACATAGGGTTGGTCTCATGCACACAGCATCAATCAACAATATCTAAAAAGAGAGAAAGTCTTGAGAGAAGATTTATGTATTTTTAAAGAGCATATCATGTTTGCAAATTATGTGACATTGTTTTCAAATATTTTGCTTGTTTAATCACTGGGAAGACTTTTTAAAAAAGAGCTACTCAAAATTATTTCTTTTTAAGAACTACTTTCAAACATATTTTTCTCTAGAAAATATTTTTCCCAAGAATGAACCTCTGTCCTGTGTCTTATGGAACACGTTTTGAAGACACTATTAGTAATTTAAAATATTCACAGATTCTCAAGTAATGCTGAGATGACAAATCAGCTTATTAAGATAACTGAAATGAAATAAAAAAGTACAAGTTTGTAGCATGCAAGTTAAAACTAATGAACTCATGAAATTATGATCATATTATTTACAGGTTAAACATTCAATTCAAACATCTCTCACATCTGTAGTGAGAATTTTCAAGAGGTATAAAAGGGAAATCTTGTCTTATGGAGATTGCAGTAGCATGTTATTTCTTTAATAGAGTTAACAAATTTCTTCCTCTCAGTAAATTTAAGACTTATGAAATAAACACTCTATTGAATGAGGAATAAGGGACATACTATTTCAATTTAAAATGTTATACCATTTCCCCTTCAATAAACAATCAAAAAAATGAAGAGAGAATATATTTTGCTTTTTTCTTTAACAGGTTTATAAATGATACCTGATTTTAATGTGGGTGAAAAATAAGTAAATGAATAATGCTTCTGTATACACTTCTATTTTAAAGCCTATATTCTTACTATTTAATACAATTTTCTAACACAAGAGATGTAGCCCATGTCAAAACAGGAGTGCAGAGCCAAATGTGCTTATGAGAACACAAGCCTCCTGGAAATTAAAAAGAAATGTTGAGGATGGCTTTGAACTTCCACAGTGCATAGAATGCCTCATATTAACTAGACTTCAAGAGACTGGAATACTCCAACTAACTGTTGATTTATAGGTATTTTAATTTTACAATTCACCACCTTTCTGAGTTTACTATTTTCTAACTGGGCTTCTAGATATAAAATTATATCACATGTGATAATTGTAGTGGTATTTTCTTCCCCTTTAATATTTTCACATTTCATTTATTTTTATACTGTATTTCATTGACTGGTACTTACAGGAAAATAATTATGGAAAAATGGGCATCTTGCCTGTGATGAATTTTAAGAGAAATGCTTTTAAATTTCACCATTAGACCTGATTTTTGCTTATTTTATTTATATATACATAAATGTGTATAATTTTCTACATTAAATTAATAGTCATCTATTCTTATTCTAAGTTAAAAAAAGCAGTCAGGAATAGAAGTTAACTTTTACAAATTAAGTTTTGGGTGCCTATTGGGAAACCATATGATTTTTCTCCTTTGACTTATAAATGTGATAAATTATACCTATAAAGTTTTACTGTATGATTTTATTTGCAAATATTTTATTTAGTACTTTAAAATCTATACTCATTAGTGACATTTGCCTGTAATTTTTTGTGATATATAAAATTTTGTTATTACTTATATGATTATACATATGAATTTTTTTTTGTAAGATAAGGGATAGTTTGAACAACAAAACATTATACATTAAACATTTGAAAAAATTCACCTCTGAAACCATCTAGGCCTTTGGAAGATAGGCTTTGAAACCATTTCAATTAATTCTATGATTACAGTATTAATTGTCAATGAATTCATTAACCCATTTTATTCAACAGAGATATTGAATTGTTTATTAGTTGAACTTTTTTCCACAAAGTATTTAAGATGGCTAGTGGAAACATTAAAAATAGGAATTTGATCTTAAATTGTAGGTATATGCTGCAATTCAATTTTATTAATGAAAAAGCTATAGTTCTATTATATTCCATATTTATGTTGAGTGGAACAACACCTTGTGTGCGATATAAAATAAAAATAACTGGTTAATGTAGCATGTCGAGAATCTGTTTCTGCCTGAAACTTGAGTCATGGGTTCTTTTGAAATAAGGGACTATGTTTTACTCAGATAGGAATATATATTTTATTATCTGTATCTATACAGTTCTCTGGCATATAATGAGTGTTCAATAAATATTTGCTCCTTTAAAAAAAACATGAATGAATCAGGCAATATAAACACACCTTTTTTTTTTTTAGGATTGGCAGAGCCGTGCTGAGGACCATGGCACACGGACTCCTACTGGCGCCATCCCAGCCCTGGGAGCTATAGCATGGTCAGAACAAATGTTTCTGTTCCTTTTTCTCTTAGAAACTGCGAAATACATCAGGCTAGCAGCTGGTGCTGGATTTTCCCTCATATATCCTATTGGAGGTTAATCATTAGGGAGAGGAAGAAATACGTTGTTTTGTTAGGATTGGTAGAAACAAAAGGAAGGTTAAACGATGCGATAAAATGTTAAGATTTGCATTTGGAAGGAAAATATGTTATATATTAGTTGTTAGATGCAGGCTTAATGAAAAATATTAGCCAAGGAGGTGAAACACAATATCCTGTTTAGACTTTTTGCTTTCAATTATCATAATAAAGTTACCATTTATTATGCTTATGTAACAATTAAAACTCATTTACTCTAACAACAATAATAAGTAATTGCTAGTTGTTTTTCATTTTTATCTCACTTATTACACATACCAATTCTATGAGCGAGGCAATCTTTTAATCCCCAGCTTACAGAGAAGTGAACTGAGTCTCAGAGGGAATGCATTCGTAAGTTATGTGTGGAGTAAGTGGGAAGCCAGGCTGTAAATTCACACTTGTCTGGCTTCAAAACCATGTTATAAAACACTAGACAACATCATCTGACCATTTCACTTGAAGCTATAAAAATGTTTTAAAATGTTCTCTCTGGGTCTCTTCTATATCACCCCTGTTCCTTCACCATATTTCATCGCTTCCTCAGAAATCAAGTGGACATACACTACTGCAGCAAGCTGACTCTAATATTTCAGTCTCGTCAGCTTTTATCACCCTATATGTTTCAGCTTGCATATTTACATGACCATCAGAACCAAAGTTTGTTCATATGACATAAAGAGCTATGCTTTTTTTTTCTTGAATAATCAATCACTAATAATAATTTGGATGCTTTTTACAACTAATTTTTGCATATGGAAAACATTTTAACAACCTGATAGATAATACAGAGAAATTATATGAAAACTATCAGCATGTTCAAAATAAAGGTCACATGCAAGGCATTTCAGTTATTTGATAAAACTGTCATAAATTTATACTGCCATCATCTCCTTTTGCAAATTTCTGGAGCAGTAAATGATCTTCTCCAACCTGTTAGTTTAGCTTCAGTTTTGGAATAGTAACTATTTCTCTTGTTTACGTTCAGAGACGTTTTAAGCTAGCAACCTTCCCAAGAACTGAGTACATAAAAGGTCACATTGACCCTGACTTATCTGAACATTTCCAAGTTTTCTGGCTAACCTAACAGGGCTCTAGATAACCCAATGGCTACACAGCACAAAAAAGGTCGCTGCCAAAGACATGTCTTGCAACATTAGGGCGGGTTTGCATTTTTTTTTTTTTTTGGAGTGAGTTTCTCTCCATATGAGATGAAGCAATTTTCATTTCTTCCAGATTAAAATTTCATTTCCTATAGAAGCTATCTTCTTTAGCTAACTCACCCCAAATGCATGCACTTTGGGATAAAAATATTGAAACCTATGAGGACTATTATAGATCAAGCAAAGGATAAATAGGGTGCATTAATAAAATAGAATAATAAATATTGATTTATATTAAATATAATAGTATATAAAACAATTATGTATCATAATTATAAAATATTACATTTATACATAAAATACATAATTGCAAAATATACCATATATAATATGTGTTAATTATGTATTATAATAATATAAATACTAGTAGATAAAATAATAAAAATAAAAATAGAAAGAAAGCAAGGTAAGAAAGTTTGATGGCCCAAGTAGTGTTTGAGCTCAGAAGAGTACTTTGCATGGTAGAACGGCTGTAAGGTGGAGGTGACACTCTCATATAACCTTTCTTATGTAATATTTTGCTGACCCTGATGATACTAATTCAATTACTCTATTTTAAAAATACATTGTAAATCAAATATACTTTAGTAAAAAAAATTTAAAAAACATATTAAAAATAAAAAAAAAAATTCAGAAAAACACACAAAAAAGAAGTAAAAATCACTTTAATTCTACTACCTTTAGCCCCATGAATTTATAAAAAGAAAGACATGAAAATATATCTTCTATCTCTCCAGTTCTGCCTACTGAAATAGCCACTGTTTCTCGTTTGTTTTTAGTAGTTTCTAACAATGCGTCTTGAAGTGGCTGCCACCTCATCACCAGAAGCTCTGGCTTTCCTATGACCTATCAGTCTATCAAGAAGTACAGCCTGAGCCATAAATGGGGCTCAGGAGCAGTGCTCTGCTATCTCTCTATTCGAGTCACTGCTTCCCTGTCACATGTGAGGGAGCTCTGCACACAACCACTTTTTAACTGCTTGACATCAGGGCTGCCTCTTAGACCTGTGCCTACTCCTTGCTTCTGCTTCTTTCTAGAATCAGGTGCCCAAACAGCCTGATGCTTGCTCATTTCTGCTTGGGAGAGCCTCTAGTTCTTCTCTCCATCCCCTGGCTTCAGTGTGAGATGCAGCTCCATAAACCCCTACTTCTTAGATGCCTTCAGTAAAACACACAGTTTCCTTCTGCTCCAGAATTTTATTGCAATTTACTGTGGGGTGTACAGGATGTTGTTATACATTACTGGGTGCCCCCTTTAGCACTGAAGACACTCATTCTTTCTGCTGCAAAGAATGTTACCTGCTGACAGCTCACAGCTGAGTCCATCTTCAGGAATTGCCCTCTGCCAAAGGAAACAACCTTGCCCACGGTTATGGTTATGCACCTTAAGGGTGGAACAGCCCACCTTCAATGACTGGTTGATGAGAAGGTGCAAAGGTGCAAAGAAGATGGCCCCCTTTGCCCATCATTAAAGGGCCAACCAGCTTTAGAGCTCCCTGAGGCATCACTGATAGCCTCTGTTGCAACCACATCACAGTTCAACTTCTCCCTCTGCTCAGTCCTGCTGCCTCCTCCCACCTCCCTTACAGGTGTTCCTGAGGACTGTCCTTAATTAACCACCTGCATACACATCCCTGTCTAGTTTGTTTCCTGGGCAACCTGACCTATGGCATGAGGGTAAAAAGAATAACATTAAAAGCTGCACAGGTTTTAAAATTATGGTCCCAGGTCTTTAATTTCTGACTCCTGAAATTGTAAATTGTTACTCTGATGGGATTCTGCCCTCCTCTATAAAATGGAAATAATAAAAGAGCTATATGAAATCTATTTTCTAGGAAGATTATCTAAAGGTAATCTGAATAATAGTTTTCCTTTGCCTTGTGTTGGGTGACAAGTTCTCTAGGACCCTGTCCTACCCAAGAATTATCACTTCTCAGATTTACTTATTATCCCATCTGACTAGTAAATGGTCATGGAACAATAGATTTATGTATATGATAACAGTGGGGAGGCTGACCAGTAAGTTGTAGTTCCTGGGCAGCAGAACCAACATACATACTAGCTGGTTGTGAATTTACTTGTAAAATGTGAGTGTGATCCTAGTCCCATATTAAGCAAGCCCTGGAATTTATAAGACTGAAAACTCCTTGAGAGCAGGGGTCAATTTTGATGGTAGGTACTCAACCTACATATGCTTTATTCCTGAATTAATATTCCTCTTCTACATGGAAGTAATAGTCAAATACAACCTGCAATTTGTTGATGAATATGTTAACCGACAAAGCATACAAACAATAAATGGATATTTCTCTCATTCCTTAGCATAGAATTAATTTGACATTAGTGATATTCTGAGTATCAGTAATGTTCCTTAGGATTTGCTATATATATAATCATGTCTGAATACATTTTTATTTCCTTCTTTCCAATCTTTATGACCTTACTCAATTTTTACAACCTTATTTCATTGGTTAGAACCTCTGGAACGATACTAAATAAAAGTGGTGAAAGTCAACATCCTTAATCTTGAAAAAGTGTTCAATATTTCACCGTTAAGTACTATGTTAGCAGTAGGTTTTCAATAGATGTCTATTATAATATTGAGTTAGTCCTCCTGCACTTTTAGTTTACTGAGATTTTTTTCATGAGTTTTTGTTGAATTTCTCAACTTTTTTTGCATGTATTGATATATTCACATGATTTTTCTCCTCTATTCTGTTAATCAATTACATTGATTGATTTACAGTTGTAAAGTCAGTCGTGAATACTTGGTCATGATGTATTATCCTTTACATATTGCTGGATTTGACTTAATAATATTTTGATAAGAATATCTACATCTATATTCATTAGGGATTTTGTTTCTTATAATGTCCTCATTAGGTTTTGGTATTAAGGCTATGTTGATCTCATAACATCAGTTGAAAAGTATTCCCTCATCCTTTATATTCTAAAAGGGTTTATTCAAGACTGGTATAAATGTTTGATGGAATTCATCAGTGAAACCATCTTGGTCTGAAGTTTTCTTTGTAGCTTTGTGGGAAGGTTTCAAATTATGACTTCAATTTCTTTAGTGCTATTCAGATTTTTCTCTTTCTTTGCATCAGTTTTTGTGAGTTGTGTTTTTTTTTTTTCAAGGAATTATTTGTCTCTTTATCTCAGTTGTCAAATTTACTGAATTATTTTGAATATAAATGTCTTCAAAATATTTCCTTAATAACCGTTTGATGTAGGATCTGTAGTTATGTCCCCACATTCATTTCTAATGTTGGTAATTGGTTACCGATGTTTCCTTCCTTCCTCCTTCCTTTCATCACTTCTTTCCTTTCTACCTTCCTTCTTTTTAAAAATTAGTCTTTTTAGATGTTTATACACTTTGTTAATCATTTCAAACCCAACACTTGGACTTTGATTTTCTCTGTTGTATTTTTCCTGTTTTCATAATATTAATAATTTTTTTATTGCGTGCCCACCATGTGCATCATGCATTTTATAACATTTATCTGTAATTCTCAAAATAATATTGCAGGGAAAATATTACTGCTCTTAGTTTAAATTTGTGTAAAATAAGACACAAAGAGGTTAATTTTTTTTGTGTGTGTGTGTATCTTATATTTGAATTTAGAACTATATGATCTCAAAGATGATGTCTTTTACTACATTATAGTGCCTCATGGCAAAGTTGTAGAGAGTTTGAATATATGAATTATGATTCTAAGTCCAGTTCTTGCCTCAGCACTAATCAACACCACTAAACCTATCAGCATCAATACATTAGGGATGCCTAGTTTGCATAGCAACAAGATAAAACCTATAGCCACTTTTGATGAAGTAGTCAAACCAGCATACATACTAATCATATCTAGAAACAACATATTGGTGTTTTATAATTTGCAGACAGGCAATCTTATCAAGGATATAAACAGCAAAATTCCTGGAGGAACCAATCACAGAATGGGAGTATTATCTTTTATTTCTCCATCCAGTTACTCTCACTGAAGCACAGTATTCTTTCCCTCTGCTTTCCTCCCTCTAGAAGATCAAGTTTTTGGAGTTTGCTCTAATGAGAGATTTTTTATTGGATCCAGTCCACAGTGATGGTCTAGGAAGATGCCAGGAGAAAACATTCAACCACATTTGATGGATTGCAAAAATGACCCCAAGTCTTTATACCTTAGAGACTAGTGGGCCATGTTAGGAACCCATAGGTGCTTTAACCTCTACCCTCAAGGAATATGTGTGTTAGGGTGAAATGTGTATCAATAAGAATATTTGGTCTGCAGGATTACATGATTTTATTTTGGAGAATTGTCTGAGATGTTGGAGTAATCCTACAGTATATATAAGTAATTTGAAAGGCTACCTCAGATCAGCTTTCTGTTTATTACATCAAAGTCAGTGGAGTAAATGAAAGAATGATTTACTTTAGGTCTTAGACCTCTGTAGCACTGGTAAAAGAAAATAAAAATGATTACCAGGATGACCACATTTTTTCTTTGAATGCTTCATCTGCTCACAAAGTTACATGTGTTCATGAAGTCGTCTGACTGCCCAGATTCCTTCCCTTTACTACTTGTAATAAGAAGCATCCAATCCTGAACTTTTAGTGACTTTTTCTTTCTCTGCTTCCTTTGATCTAATGAAATGTATTTATCTGTTTTCCCATTCATGCGAGTTCTAAGATGAGAGAAGGTAATCAGATAAGCAAATTCACTTTATTGATGACCAATAAAGTATTCACATAGGTCATTGATACACTTACCCAAATATGAGAAAAGGTAATAATAAAAATTTCATAAACCCTAGGTGGTGGTTAATTCTGCCAATACATGAGTCCGTATATAAATTGTACAGAATGTTCAAACCAGGCTAATAAAATTTGAATTAGTCTCCTGTTAATTGGACTTCCTCATCTGTGAAACTGACACAATGATAATATCTCTCTTAAGGTTTGCCATAGTGATAAAAATGAGATGAAAAAGTTTTCAGGTTTGTGCTTGTGCCATATTAAATCCTCTACAGAATATTAGCTACATAATAATTATTATTTCTAGAAATTTAGCAGCTAGAGAATATGTAGATTTAAAAGGATCAGAGTTTAATCTTTTTGTGAACACCTTACTTAGGAGAAAAATGTATTTCTAAAATTAAATTTGTGCAGCAGTGGTTTTTCCATCCATTCCTTTTGCAATTAGTACTGCCCCTTTGGACAATGTATAATATTTACACATTTCAAGAGTACTTTATAGCATTGATTGGTCGTATTTCATTAATAAGGGTATAGGTTTACCAAAAAAATCCCCTCTGACTTGAGAAAACATGAAGACAAGGTCATAAAGATGAGCAGGGGCCAGCCATAAATCAAATAATAGTGACAGTTGGGTAAGTGGGAGCCAGATGAGGGGGAGTGATGGACTCTATAAGGCAGACTAAAACATTTCCAAATACTGAGTAATCCACCCTTCAGTTCTCTCAAATGGCACATACTAATTTTTATAAATGACATGTTTATAAATGCCTTTATTACAAAATAAAAATTTCTAGACTATCATCATGAAGGGACAAAACACACAAGGAATTAATAAGGTCCCAAATCTACATGAGACAGCCAGACACATAATCATATTAAGGCAATACAACGTGGCCAACATTCTATTACAGCCTGGAGAAAGAGTTAAACTTTGCTTGGGGGCCTTGGCAAGGACCGTAAAAAGGCAGTGACACGGCATAAGGATTGCAAAGCATATGGGGAGGGTGGGAGGGAGGGAGATGCAAGAGGGAAGAGATATGGGAACATATTGTATGTGTATAACTGATTCACTTTGTTATAAAGCAGAGGCTAACACACCATTGTAAGGCAATTATACTTCAATAAAGATGTTTAAAAAAAAAAAAAAGGATTGCAAAGCATAAGTAGGAGTCACTGAGTAAGAAATTAGGGGTTCTGGGGAAATAATCCTTTACTGAACTTGCCCTACATCTTATCCTATGATGTAGTGGTAAGTGTTTCATGAATATTTTCTTACTTGAACTGTATAACCACCATATAGAAGGATATTCTATATCTCTATTTTACAGGTCTTGAAATTGATGCTCATAAATAGCAAATGCTCAAGTTTACACAGTTAGCTAGAGGCAGCTGTCCTCCAAATCCAGGACTGTATGACTTGATATTTTTTTTCATTTCAAAACACTACACCGAAGACATTCCAGGAAAAGATCCTCGAGTGGCAAAGTTATGGCATTTGGGGACAGAATGGTAAGTTGGAGAAAACGTAAGCAAGTGTCACCAGTGTGTAGCTCTGGGAAAGGGAAATGTGCTATAAGGAAATAAAGTTGAAGTATTGTCTCGTATTCCGTTCTCTTTAAGGCTTATCCTGTAATTTCAATGTTTATATTCACTCACATCTACTCACGTATACAACTATCACCCTTACTTCTCTGATCGGCATATACATGTCATCACATCAAACTACAAACCCATGTTTCTAGGTTTATTCTGTCTCTGTTTTTTTTCGCTTTCAGTATTATCTCCATCCTCATGAAAATAAAAATATCCAAACATAGATCTAATATTTAGACCAAAAGTGTAGACATTCTGTTCCCCCAAGCCCCGGACTCCATCTTATTATCTTGAACTTAAGAAAGAACTTTAAATGAACCAATTGTAACTGACCTGTAGCTATTCATGTGTTTTCCGAGGTAACTTTTTAAAAAATATGATTTACACTTCTTTTGGAAAGCACTCTGGCCAAAATAAATTAAAGGCCAAACTTTCTAGTTCAAAATTCACAAGGCTTTAAGTTTGCAGTGGTGTTTCATTTCAAATAAAGGTGGTTTTGGCCAGCTCTAGTCCTATTCTAGGCTGGTCATCAGAAGTCCCATGACATCGTTTTTGAAATAATTAGAAATGTTAAGCATAGAGTTTTGGCCAAATTCCAGGTTAGGTCATTGGGTTCTGCCTCTTAAATCTTCTCTGTGGCCTCTTAAATCCTCTCTTTGGATTGTTGGGAAGCTACAAATGAGGTATCTCCTCACTCTGCTCAGAATGGCCATCATCAAAAAGTCTATGAATAGGTACTTCCCTGGTGGTCCAGTGGTTAAGATTTCACCTTCCAATGCAAAGGGTACAGATTCAATCCCTGGTTGGGGAGCTAAGATCCCATATGCCTAACAGCCAAAAAAACCAAAACATAAAACAGAAGCAATATTGTAACAAATTCAATAAAGATTTTAAAAATTGTCTACGTTAAAAAAAAATCTTTAAAAAGTCTATAAATAATAAATGCTGGAGAGGGTGCAGAGAAAAAGGAACCATCCTACACTGTTTGTGGGAATATAACTTGGGGCAGCCACTATAAAGAACAGTATGGAGGTTCTTTAAAAAAACTAAAAATAGAGCTACCATATGATCCAGCAATCCCCCTCCTGGGCATATATCCAGAGGAAACTATAATTCGAAAAGATACATGCACCCAATGTTCATTGCAGCACTATTTACAATAGACAAGACATGAAGGAAATCTAAATGTCCATCGACAGATGAGTGGATAAAGATGAATGGATAAAGAATATGTGATATATATATACATATATATATATATATATATATATATATATATATACACACATACACACACACATATACATACATACACAATGGAATATTACTAAGCCATAAAAAAGAATGAAATAATGCCATTTGCAGCAACATGGATGGACCTAGAGATTATCATACTAAGTGAAGTAAGCCAGACCAAGACAAATATCATATGATATCGCTTATACATGGAATCTAAAAAAAAAAGATACAAATGAACTTATTTCCAAAACAGAAAGAGACTCACAGACATAGAAAACAAACTTGTTACCCAAAGGGGAAAGGTGGGGGGATGGATAAAATAGGAGGTTGGGATTAACATATGCATACTACTATATATAAAATAATCAACAAGGACCTACTGTATAGCACAGGTAACTATACTCAGTATTTTATAGTAACCTATAAGGGAAAAGAATCTGAAAAAGAATATATATATATAACTGAATCACTATGCTGTACACCTGAAACTAACACGACACTGTAAATCAACTATACTTCCATTTAAAAAAATAATAGTTGACACACATGCTTGTGTATGGTACTAAGATACAAGTCAGTAGGTTAGTAGGTTTGGGAGATTCCTACAAAATTCTTTTACTGTAATAACTGAGGAGTCTTTATATTCTAGCAATCTATTGCTGTGTTACTAATACCCCAAAACTTAGCAACTTAAAACAATGACAGCATTTATTTTACTTATGTTTCTGCAATTTAGGTGGGGCTTGTGGAGACAAATGTTTCTGTTCCACTTGTCATTAACTGGACCAGCCCAAAGGCTGGGGACTAGAATCATGGGATATCTTGATCATTTGCATGTCTGACAGATGATGCTGGCTGTCAGCTGGGACTACTGCTGTGGTTATGGTCAGAAAACCTATATACGACCTTTCCATTTGGCCACTTGGCTTCCTCATAGCTTGGCAGTTAGGTTGTGAGTACCTGAAGAGAGAGTCAAGTTGAGGCTGAATCACTTTTTTCTAACTTATCCTTGGAAATTATGTAAATGCCACTTCAGCAATGGTCTATTCACTTGGAATGAGTCACCTTGTCCAGTTCATATTCAAGGGGAAAGGAATTAGATGCTATTTTTTTGAAAAGAGACATGTCAAAAAGTTTGTGGCCATATTTTACAACACTGTACTTATCTTTTTGTCATCATTTAAAATGAGGAAATGGAGCATCAGAAAGTGCCAGACTTGAGATTACATCCTAGGCTATCTGACCCCAACTTTAATTTTTTTCTCCATGCTAAATGTATTAAATGTATTAATGAATTTTTAAAGTGCACTTTTTATGATAAAGAACTTGTACTATTTTGTCTAAATCAGGTACTGGCAAACCATGGTCCGTGGCTAAATCTAACACATCATCTGTGTTTATAAGTAAAGTTTTATTTCGACACAGCCATAGTCTTTCATTTATGTGTTGTCAATGGCTACTTTTGCTCAACAATGGGAGCTGAATAGTTGTGACAAAGACCTTATGCGCTACAAATCTAAATTATTTACTATCTGGCCCTTTATAGAGAGCATTTGCCACACTCTGCTTTAAATTGTCCATTTTTGTACACATCGTTTTTCAGCTTGAGGAGATGGACCACTAGCTTAATGCTAAAACTGAACAATGGTGCCCTAGGATGGTGGAACCCTAAAACTTCTGACCTTTTGTCCCAGGGGCCAAAGTGTCTGGAGCGTTGGACTATGTATTCAAAGCTGTGTACAATGACAAAGCGGTCTATAAACACTACCCTTGTTATGTCCCTCAGGGTTTAATCAGAGAAGTAGACCTAATAGGGATTTCCTATAGAGATTTGACCTTATGCAATTTTGGGAGCTGGTTCACAGTACATGAGAGATTCTTTCTTCTGTATCTGGTACTGCAACCTGAAGTCATCAAAACAGGCATTCAAGAAGGGAAACATGGACAAGCTGTAACCTCTGATGATGAGGTAGAAACTTTGAGGGCACACTGGAGCCAATGAGATGAGTGGACACATGAAGATGGAATGGGACCCTACTTTGATAAAGGGGGGTGTCCTGTAGAAGAATCTGGCAATTTGTGATTCACCTGGCCCAGGAGTCAAAGATGCAATGCTGAAGAGGGGTCTACAGTAGGGACAGAAGATTATGCAGGCTCAAATGCTGAATGCTGCCACCATGATTAGTTACCAGGTAGAACAAGGGTATGTAGCTACAGCATCTCATGCCAGTTACAACAACTACAAAACAAAAAAATCTGGTTGCTACTTCACTTCTGTCTTTTAAATCTTATGCAAGGTGCCTCTGGTCACCTACTCACATAAGAAGAGAAGAAAATCTGGGATATGGAGATCCAGTCCACTTGACAAAATACACATCCACCATATCATAAAAATACAACTTCACAAAGTGTGTTCCAGGGCTCCCTGGAAGAATGTTTCACAGACATCTCAGTCTACACATCCTTACCAAACTGACCCTCATTTTCTATGTTCCACTCTTGGTGATGACACCACATCAACGCAGACGTCCAAGCCAGAAACCTGCTAAACTTTGTAGATTTCCTCCTCTTTTCCAGCCAATCTGGCTCAAGTGCCCATTCTACCCCATAAATATGTATCTAAATCTTTTCCCTTTTTGCACTGCCATTACCTTAGTCCAGCAATCAGCATTCACTATGAGATTATTGCAATGACTTGATGGGAGAGGGCCTCTCAGTTGCTAATCTTAAACTCCTTCAATCATCTTCCTGACTGTTATATGAATAGGATTTCTAAAACTCAGTGACCTCCCACTAAGTTGAAAGTCATTTCATGTCTCCTCGTATTATTGAGGATAAAGTCTCAACTCAGCATGGCATACAAAATCATGCATAATTTGAACAAACTCCTCTTTCACTACTCTCCCACATTAAGATGATGCCGTGGCCCAAACACATTTGTGAGGCAAACAACATTCCACATTATTTCACATTCCCATAGCTTAGTTGTGCTATTTCATCTCTCTTCTCCCCACTTCCTGATCAATGCCAATAGTTCCTTCTCCAGGATATCTCATATTCATTCTTAAAGATTTTGCTCAAGTTTTATCTCCTTTAGGACCATCCTATAAACCTCCCCCACAGCTCCAATTTGGACAGTGCTGTCCCTCCATACTCTTATCAACCACAGCATCCTAGTCTATGTAGAGCATAGATTTATCACAACATGTGGCAATTGACTATGGATTTATTAATGATAATAATAGTTATTAAGGTATCTGAAGGTTACTGAATGTAAACTATACACCAAACACAGTGCTCAGAACTTTACTGTATCATTCAAGTCTTAGAGAAAACTCATGAAACAGGTACTATTATCAACCTTATTTTAAATGTGGAAATTGTCTCAAAAGTTAATTTATCCACGATTATATGCCCAAGAAGAGAGGTTCAAACTTAATTTCCTTCACCTCTGTGTCATTAGTGCCTTGAACAGAATCTGGCTAATAGGAGATACTCATTAAGTGCTTAATGAATGGACAAGTCAATTAATGTTAATTTCAATCTTTTAACATGGTTTTAGGTTTTAATGCCCTAAATCAGAAAATGACCTTCAAGTTGGTAATATTAGTTTTTATAGAAACCTGGTGGGAGATATATTTTTTGGCAGGCAGGCCATTCAGTGCATCTTGGATTACACCAAACCAGGATGTGCATGTACTCTATGACCACACGAAGGGCCACACTTTCAGGAACCAGGGCTTTTTTTCTAATAGCATCCCAAACACTAATATTTACTGTCAGCGCTGGGTGAATTACAGTGTCCTTACTTAACCCAAAGATCCAAATCATAGCAACAGTTTCAGGTGAATGAATAATAAAATAATTGACAATTTAGATATGACAAAAATTTAAACTGCTTTAAAAAACTAGAGTACACAAAATAATAATTTAAAAAGATAAAATATAAATTAGATAAAGAAAATACAACTTATAATTTTAAACATATTAATAGGAAAATATAATGAAAGAAAGAATGGGAAATCAGTTTTCATCTGTTAGAAGGGCTACATTCAAAAAGAATCGGTGCTGTAGACATTGATTATTCTTTCTTGCTGCCCTGCCCTGAAACCCTCTTTCTATGGTTTGAAAAACTTCCTTCTGAGTAACTCATCTTATGAGTTTTTGTGGGAGACAGAGACTGCCTCTTACTAGAAAAGTTGAACTTCAGATACTAAATTTTCCCAGCTTCCCATGCACTATGACTTAGATTCCTTGATGTGGTGCAAGAAGCAGGGATGGTAGGGCATTCTTTGGAGGGATGTGGCAGTTGCAGCAAGTTCAAGTTTCCTGGTGCGGAATTAGCAGTATTATCAACTTTTTTGTTTCACAGTCTTTGAAATGATCTAAAATTTCTTTTCAGACCAATTCTGTGTCATGGTTTGTCTGTCATTCAGGCTGTTTATCCCTAAGCCTAGTTCTTCAACCTCCCCAATGATTCTGTGAGCTACCTATTATCTTTTTAATAAGTGCTTTTTATGCCTAAGTCACCCTGAGTGACTCAGTTGCTTACATCTCCACAGGAAGAAGACACCTCTAGACATGCAGCAGCCAACTTATAAGTACGAGCTGATAGCCAAAGGAATCCTATATCATTTAACTCAGAGAACTAAAATTATGGAGCTGCTCAATTAACCAGCCTTGGCATTGCCTGTGTTTGGGCCTCCATATCGACATAGTTGATAAAATTCTGGACTGGCAAGGATGTGGGGAAATTGCCATTTTCATCAGTGTTCAGCAACACTGATGTGAGTGTGAATTGGTACAACAGTTTGGGAAGTAATTTAACAGTTGCTATAAAAATTAAAAAGTACATATGTTCCTTGACCCAGCATTGCCAGTTTTTGGAATCTACTCTGCAGATAAAAAATCACTAGCATATATGGATATATAGAAGAATATTTATTGTAACATTTATAGTGGCAAAATCTTGGAAGCAGCCTGAACGCTCAACAATAGGGTATAATCACATGTACTATCTATATCCATATCCATATGTGTATGTATATCTGTATGTCTATCTATGTATCATTATATAGCTATAACAAAACCTGAAAGAATGGCCAATATAAAGAGTAGCATCCTATTTTTATAAAATACAGGAATAAAAACTCCTCTGTGCTTTTCTGGGATATAGTTGCATGAATGTAGATAAACATGTGGAAAGATAAGCTCCACACTGTTGACACTGGTTACTTCAAGGGAGTGAGGTTATAATCTGGAAAATGAAAGTAAGTAACATTAATTATTTTCTTTATGTGACTCAATATTATTTGGCTTATCCATGCATTATTTTTTAAGTTAAAAAAATCCAGAGTGGAAAAACTTTCTCCAAACACTATCATCATCTGATACTGATGAGTAAGTTTTGGGAGACAGCATATGGCAGTGGTTATGAATACAGGACTGGAGTCATTTCTGGGCTTAAATACTGACCTTTTATTTACTAGCTGTAAGAGCGGGAGCAGAATACTTTATCATTAAGCACTGGTTTCCTCATTTATAAAATGAGAATAGTGATGTCTGTTAGTCCCTTGCCTTTCACTACCTGTTATGGGACAGCTTCTCATTCCTTTCAGCAATCTCTCAGTGAAGAGATGGACCACAGGGTTCAAGAATTGTAGCAAATTTGTTACCCAAGCAAACTGTTAATGGGAGGCTCAGTATCCCGTTCTATCCACTTCGTTGGATAGAATACAAACTCCCCAACGAAGGGCAGCAATTCTCTTCTCTTAGCTGGTCTTCGAATAAATGCAGGGGAGTTAGCAAATGAAGATACTTGAAGTCTGAGCTGAGAAAGCACCAAAGATTGTCATTCCTTGTGCTAGCAATTCTTTTATTTTCATTTGCCACATGTTCTTAAAGCACAGAGAAATGTCCTTCTTGGCTCTGTCGTATCTTATTTAGTTCAGGGATTCGATTTAATTTATAGCTACTAAACCTCATGAACAAATTTTTAATCCACCCTACCCATGTCTAAAATATTTACCCAGTATTGTGTGTATTAGTTTGCTAGGGCTGCCATAACAAAGTATACTGTGTACCAGGTAGCTTTAAGAACAGAAATTTATTGCTTCACAGGCCTGGAGCAAAGAAGTCCAAGATCAAGGTGTCAGCAAGGTTGCTTCTCTCTGAAGGCTCTGAGGAAGAATATGTTCTATCCTCACTCCTAGATTCTTGGAGTTTATTGGCAATCTTTGGTGTTCCTTCGCTTGTAGACACATCACTCAATCTCTGTATGCATGTATGCATTCCCCTTTTTATAAGGACTCCAACTGTATTGGATTAGAGGACCACCTTACTCCAGGATGACCTTAGCTGAATCAATTACATCCCCAAACAAGGTTACATTCTGAGGTACTGGGGGCCAGTATTCCAACATGTGGGTTCTTGGGGGACACAATTCAACCTACAACAGTATAGGTTGTAAAAAAGTGATTTATTTTTCCATTGACCTTTTATATACAACACTGGAGAAGAATGTACAAGGCACTCAGATGCATTAGTAATCACAATGGAAAGATGAAAAATCATCTTGAAAATGATGATTGTTAACAAAATATTCATTTAGAAGATGAACAATCAAAAATGATATTTCTCTTAGAAGTAATTTTCTGTGAAATTTTAACCACTTTCTCTACCATTAGTCTTTTTCATTTACTATCAGTGTGTCAATGTTATTTCACAACTAGTCAACTGGACCACAGTACAAATCCAAGTTCTCATTTTCCTTCATTTAACTTTTCTATATTTCCCTTTTCAATCATTAATCACTATTGTTGATGACAAAGTTTCGAACATGCAGAGTTCAATTGACTTGACAAAATGGATGAATTATGAACCAATTTGTGCTTAATTTTCTAGCTGTTGTTTTCCAACCAATCAGTTCAATCAAGCACCTTACATAAATAACAGGAAATAACAATTAGTAAATCATTGAAATTCAGCTTGTAATTCTGAGAAGTGAGCATATGTTGGCTTAATGGACATTGAGACTCTGGCAACTCCAGGTTTACAGCCCCTAGCCTTTTCTCCTCTAAAAACTTTTCTTACTTTCACATCAGTAATTAATTTATGTTATCACACTTTGGAAATTCTAAGTGGAACTGGGTCTTTTCTGAAATTGAAAGCTGGAATTTCCCCATTTTAGCATTTGGGTCTTTTATTTTATCATTCCAATTTTCTCACTCCCTTCTTGCTTGTTCTTCAACTCTTACCATAATTGTCAGTTTCTTGGACCTGCTGTGTTCTCCAGATCTAACATCTTTCTTTTGGTTTCATTTTTCTTTCCTGCCATTCATGAAATTTATGGTAAATCTGTCACTACATCTCAACAATCTTCAACCCTGGCTTCTTAGTAGAACTGGAGAAAAATCTGTACCTTACAAGTCTTTTTTGTTCACTATAAAAGGTCACTAGAAGGCAAACATAGCTTAAATTCTAGGTTTAATAGTCATTGTTCTACAAATGCTTTACTGACATTATAAATGGGTGCTGTGGTGATTTGTAACACCTGTTCACAATATTTTCCATGTCAAAATACTTGTAGCCATGGTCTATAATGGATGACTTTGGGGCCTCAGTTGCAGCTGAGAACTAAGTAAAAGGTTAGGTCTTCCCAGAGTCACTATCTTGGATCAAATCCATGCAGTAGTTGGATGAGAGTCTATTCAAGCCTGAGTTTTGGTTGGGTTTCTCATTTTAATAAGGGGATGTCAGTCTCCCTATGGGCCCATTAACATATAAAATTCTGCTAGCTATTGTTTACATGCCTACATGCCATATGACCTTCAGGTTCTAGCCAGAGAATTCCCTGCTATGCAATTTTTATCAAAAAAGAGTTGGGGGTAATAATATTCATGGAGAATTGACTAAAGAATTTGTAATCCATGTGTTTCCAGAAATATTCTAAATTCCACCTTAGATGATGCTGAATTAAGCCACATTTTTTGTTTGCTCATAAAATTATTTTTATGGAAATTAAATGTTGGAACTACACCATTGGCGTTATTTAGGGAAGCCAACTGGTAGGTTGCTTACTGTACCGCAAAGTGCCCTTTTCATGAGGATCCACAGGAAAAATTTCTCTTAAGTTTCTCTATTAGAAAAAAGTTTTTCAGAGGGAAAGTCTATTTCATTCCCTGCTTCGTTAGATAGAAAACTTAGAATATAATTGTAGACCAGCTATATAAATATGATTTCATATTACGCATTTGGGGGTATAACTTTAAACTTGGCCATTTGTGATGGTTAATTTTATGGGTTAGCTTGGCTGGGCCACAGAGCCCAGATATGTGATCAAACATTATTCTGGATGTTTCTGTGAAGGTGTTTTTTGGATGAGATTAATATTTACATTGGTGAACTTTGAATAAAGCAGATTGTGCTCCATAATGTGGGTGGGCCTCATTCAATCAGTTGAAGGCCTGATTAGAATGAAAGACTCTGCCAGCAGATGATTTTTGGGCTTGAACTGCAACATTGATTCATCTTAGATCTCCAGTCTGCTGGTCCACCCTGCAGATTTTGGACTTGCCAGTTTCTATAATCTTGTGAACCAAATTCTTAAAATAAATCTCTTTCTGCTTATATACACATCCGATTGGTTCTGTTTCTCTGGAGAATCCTGTTAATAAATCATTATTCCTTCTACACTAATTTCTCTTTGCCTTAATTTCCTTACTCTGTTTTTTATACTACATATTTTTTAGGATCTTATAACTCCTTGTAAACACTAAACATGGAATAAATATATAACTCAACAAGTAATACACAGAAAGGGTGACTTCTAAAAAATATTCAGAAAAAATATGTTTATAGTGTCTTTTAAAACAAGGCTATTTTGTTGGCCTTGAAGGAGCAAACTTCCATATTGTGGAGAGAGCCACATGGCAGGAAATGATGGATGGCTTCTTGGCGTTGAGAGTGCCCCCCAACTGACGGCCATCAAGAAAGTAGAGATCTTAGTCATTTAGCTGTATGGGTCTGAATTCTGCCAACAACCAGCAGGATTTAAAGAAGACCACGGGCCTCAGAAGAGATTACAGCCCCTGACAACTTCTTGATTTCATTGCAGTGAGACCCTGAGCAGAGAATCCTGCTAAGTTCCTGGACTCCTGATCCATGAACACAGAGAGATAATAAATTTTGTTGCTATATTTAATAAATATAAGTTACTATATTTGTGGTAATTTGTTGCACAGCAACAGAAAATTGATACAGAGAAAATCAACCAGATTTATCAATATCAAGATAAATTTTAGTAAAACAAATTAATCATGCAAATAAAATCAGATTTTCGTACGACTTGCTTATGTCAATGCTTTATGCCAGAAGGCAATGGAGTAACATTATTATGATATTTGAGAAAAAAATGTGAGCCAAGGGCTTTATATTCAGCCAAACTACCTTTTAACTATAAAGGCTAGTAGACAAACTACTATGAGCATATGAGAACTTAGAATTTATTGTTTTCATGAGTGCTTCCTAAGGAATCTACTAGAGGAAGATTTTTCAGACAACCAAATGACTGGAAAAGTGCTGAAAACAGAGTTACTGTGAGCTTAAATATATACTGACCTGTATAAGTCACATAAAATGATCACTATAACAGAGAAGCACACATATGTAATAGCTATATTCTCTGGCAATATCAACATAGTACAAATATAAAAAATGGAGGCAGAATGGAGAAGCCATCTAAAATACAGAATACAAATTATTCACCTTATTGTTAATAATTGAAAGCAAGAGATAACACTTCAAACCAAATGTGAGATGGTAGGAGAAGAAAGGGAAAAAGAATATACTAGTTAATTTTAATACTGTTTGTAGTAGGAAATTCATAACCAAAATATACATAATTTATATGCATTATATTTGTATGGTATATAGTAGAAAATCAATTGATAATGACCAAAAATGGAGCCTAGTGGAATTATATAAAGATATTGTATACAGGTTACCCTTTGGAAAATCAGAGAAACTTTTCTATGTAGTCTTCATACACTACTATGGAGCAATTGTCTGGATAAGTGAAAATATGAGATGAAACCAATTTTGTAATATGCTACAGTTTATTAATTGTGAGGGAAAAAGTATTATGCATATATACATCTGCTTTTATTAAAAAAATTAAAGGATAAACCATAAAATTAAAGAAGTTACATTGGAGATTGGAGGAGAAATTAGGCTTCTTTGAGTACATGTCATTTTGCAGATATAATTTTTGCATCCTGTAAATAGTTTATATAATTATAAAACAAAATTCAGTTAAAATTGGTTCCTAGTCAATTAAAATTCTAAAAATTAAAAATAATATGGAATAAATGGCCATAAAAATGTGTCCAGTTAATGTATAATTCTACAGAGAAGATCTTCTGCATTTGGGTTTTAAACATCTCAGTTGTTTCTACAACCCAGTTGGTTTTCTACATCCCTCATGGGATATAGCCTGAGGACAAAAAATTCCCCTGCACAATAAATTTTCTCAAACTTTTTTCTGTCACCCATCTATGGTAGCTTTGGTAGTATTATTTGGTGCCTGTTGGGTGTGGCCTCATACCTCAGCTGGCTTTATACATAGTTTGACTTAAGAATGAAATACTAGATTCAAATAAGTGAAATTTCTTTTAAAAGGTCTTTTTAACAAAGAGAATAAAAGAAAAAAAGCAAATGAAATGGGAAATGAATTATATCTATCTATCTATCTATTATCTATCTATCTATCTATCTATCTATCTATCATCTATCTATCTATCTATCTATCTATCTATCTATCTATCTATCTATTTATCATCTATCATTTCTCTCTATTTATTCCTTTCCTGTCAACTTTCAATTTCCCTTCCTTGGTTTGGGAAAAACCTAGTCAAGCCTTGTGACCTTAGGAAAAAGGGTCTTCTATTGGTTTGGTTAGGAGAGCTCTGCAGTGGGAGGGGAAAGAGAAGGATGTAAAATGCAACACAAAGCTAGTTAGAAATATTGGTCAAAATGTTCCCAGTGAGTGGTTTTCCATGGAAGTTCCCAAGAATTTTTTCTTCCTTTTTCCCACACATTTCCCCTTCACACTATAGTACCACATTGAGAAAATAAAATAAAAGGTGTTTCTTTTTTGATGTCAGCAAATAAACCCTTCATCTTCTTCCTTTCTCCCCCAAATCCCTTAGTCTTAGAAGGTTTTGGAGACCCAGTCTGCCTTAGAAATCAACTGATGAGATATCTCATGCCAATCTCTCTGTACTTTTATTCCTTCATAAGTTGTCTTAGAGATGCATATTACACTGCATTATGAAAATCTTGCTTATTACCTTGTCCTTGAATGACATATATCAAATGTGGTTGACTTTTTCTTTCATAAAATAGTGAATTTCCTGACCCAATGGGAAAAAAAATTGCTAGAAGCTATAATTACGTGTTCAGAATAGTTGTGAAATGCAGATGCTAGAGGCATAACAAGCATCTGAAAGTATTATTGCAGTTTGTACAGTTGCTTGTTTGAAAGGCAAGTGCTGAACTTCATCTTCTTAATTTTTATTTTTCAAGCTGAAGCTTGCAGAAAGTGACTGTACTGGAAACTGTCACTCCCTTGGATTAAGACCAAGACCAATGATGTAATTGAAGGGGATAAGGATAAGGATAAATGTTTCCCCACTTAAGAGATGATTTATCTCATCAAATGGGATAAATGTAAAAGTCTATCATCTCTTTCTTCACCTTACAGTCTTCATTACTCATCCTGGACCCACCCCATGTTCTTTCAAGTGAGCTATTTCAAGGTTTGCACTCCATCCCACAGCAACCTTGCTTTTTGCTCTCTCCCATTGGAGCCTTTCACAAACTCCAAACTTTGATCAATCCTTTTTTTCTCCTCCATCTAAGTGTGGGATATTCCCATAAGCACTTAATAACACTAGGTGATCAAGATACTGGGAGGTCTTCAAGGTGCTGGGAGGGGGGGTGAGAGGGTTTTACACGTGGGAAAGATGTGAATTGTCGTGGTAGGATGTCTGCAAATACAGTTGCCAATTCTTCCCCTGTCTGTTGGTTATGTGCCACTCCATTCTCAAGAAGGGGAGCCTATTTCCCTTCCTACTGAATCCGGGCTGACCCTGTGACTTGCTTTGACCAATAGAACACAGAGAAGATGCAACTGTGTGATCTCGGACTTAGGTTTTTTTTTTTTTTTTAACATCTTTATTGGAGTATAATTGCTTTACAATGGTGTGTTAGTTTCTGCTTTATAACAAAGTGAATCAGTTATATATATACATATGTTCCCATATCTCTTCCCTCTTGCATCTCCCTCCCTCCCACCCTCCCTATCCCACCCCTCTAGGTGGTCACAAAGCACCGAGCTGATCTCCCTGTGCTATGCGGCTGCTTCCCACTAGCTATCTATTTTACGTTTGGTAGTGTATATATGTCCATGCCACTCTCTCACTTTGTCCCAGCTTACCCTTCCCCCTCCCTGTATCCTCACGTCCATGCTCTAGTAGGTCTGGATCTTTATTCCCATCTTGCCCCTAGGTTCTTCATGACCTTTTTTTTTTTTTTTTTTTAGATTCCATATATATGTGTTAGCATACGGTATTTGTTGTTCTCTTTCTGACTTACTTCACTCTGTATGACAGTCTTTAGGTCCATCCACCTCACTACAAATAACTCAGTTTCGTTCCTTTTTATGGCTGGGTAATATTCCATTATATATATGTGCCACATCTTCTTTATCCATTCATCTGTCGATGGACATTTAGGTTGCTTCCATATTCCTGACTATAGTAAAGAGTGCTGCAATGAATATTATGGTACATGTCTCTTTTTGAATTATGGTTTTCCCAGGGTATATGCCCAGTAGTGGGATTGCTGGGACGTATGGTAGTTCTATTTTTAGTTTTTTAAGGAACCTCCATACTGTTCTCCATAGTGGCTGTAGCAATTTACATTCCCACCAAGAGTGCAAGAGGGTTCCCTTTTCTCCACACCCTCTCCAGCATTTACTGTTTGTAGATTTTTTGATGTTGGCCATTCTGACTGGTGTGAGATGATATCTCATTGTAGTTTTGAGTTGCATTTCTCTAATGATTAATGATGTTGAGCATTCTTTCATGTGTTTGTTGGTAATCTGTATATTTTCTTTGGAGAAATGTCTATTTAGGTCTTCTGCTCATTTTTGGATTGGGTTGTTTGTTTTTTTGATATTGAGCTGCGTGAGCTGCTTGTAAATTTTGGAGATTAATCCTTTGTCAGTTGCTTCATTTGCAAACATTTTCTCCCATTCTGAGGGTTGTCAGACTTAAGTTTTAAAGAGCATTATCGGCTTCTTGAGATCCAGCATCATGCAAGGGAGCTTGAGCTTCATCAGCTCCTAGAATTTTTAGTCACTCTGGATGTCACCAAATACTGAGAGTAAAACCATCTTAGAAGTTCAGCTCCAGTCCAACACCCTGTTAAGTGTACTGTAATATCATGAGAAGCAAACCACCCATCTAGCTGAGCTCAGCCAATCCATGGAATTAAGAAAACTATAAAGCTTTTTGTTGTTTTGAGCCACAAAGACTTGGGATAGTTTGTTAGGCAGCAATAGATAACTGATACAATCACCAAGTCAAAAGATGATTTTGCTTGCACATACACTTCCATTCTCGGAGTGGAAGTAGAGTGTGGTATAGTGAAGTAGTTGTTGGGGATGATGGAGCCCTTCTTCAGTTTTCCCCCCACTTACTCCCATACCCTTGTTCAAGAAAAACAGAGACTGTTAAATGAGGCAAAACTGATTGTATTCAGACTACTGCAATAGGGAAGAGGGACTCCAGTATAAAGTGAATTTCACTCCAATTAAGACATCATTGACTGAGGTTTTTAAAGGGAGAACGGATAGGGAACAAAAAGGGACCATAAGGAAGTAAAATGGGAAGGGACTAGGGGGCGAAGTGGAAGTAGAAAAATTACAGAAGGAGATAGGCGGAAAATTACTGAGAATGGTTTAGCAAGGTGGGTTGGGACAGTGTATTTTTTTGCAGTTTGGCAGCTTTGTGTTTTCTTGAGCAAAGACAGCCTGAGGGTTATGGTTACTTTTAGGATTATGGTCTAGTGCAGGTGGAAGCCAAGCTGACATTTGGTCAAGTCTCTTAGCACAGTATTTAGGCAGGTCCTCTGTGTCACGTGGGAGCTCACAGTTCACATCCCTCCATGCAGATAACCTCAAGTCCTTCTTCAGAGATGAGATAGAGCGTGAACTCTGCCTCCACACGGATACATTCTTCATGGGAGGATGGGGTGTTCCTCTATTTACATTTTCCATCTCTTCTCTTTGCTATCTCCCACTTTATTTCCTTATGGATTTGCTTCATAAAATAGCACTTCTTCCTTCTCTATTTTCTATCATAACCTCTGCAATAGCTCCTCCTCAACATTTCAAGTCTCTCCACTATTATTATGATTCTCCTCTCACCTTGAACTCTTTCTAAATTCTTTTCTTTTTCTTTGCTTCATGGCTGAGTGCTATGGGGATTATTTACACACACTTTCCTCACTTTTTATCACCTACTCTAAGTAAATTTCCATCTCAGTTGAACTTTTGCTGGAACAACTCACCCATGATCTTTGAACTTCCAAATCTAGTGCGAATACTCACCTCATCAGGAAACCTATTTTTCCCAGTGCTTTTGTGGTTTTTCCACTCATCTTTCTCACTGTTTGCTTCCAGTCATGTTTTAACTGCTCATCAATCACTTTTTTTTTAATGTAGGGTTGTGGACCAGTGTTCTTTCTTCAAGCCTCTTTTCTCATTAGACTTTCCCTGATTTAACTCATTTATTATGTTACATGCTGAGGATTATTTATTTTTTTTAACATCTTTATTGGAGTATAATTGCTTTACAATGGTGTGTTAGTTTCTGCTTTATAACAAAGTGAATCAGTTATACATATACATATGTTCCCATACTTCTTCCCTCTTGCCTGAAGATTATTAAAGTATGTTTTTGGTCTAGTCCCTGTTATTGAATTATCCTACTGTCTTTTGAAGCGCTCTGCCTGAATATGTGAGAGGTAATTCAAACTCAGTAATTTCTTGCTGCCACCCCTGCTGATTATATATTTTGGTTATGAATTTCCTACTACAAACAGTATTAAAATTAACTAGTATATTCTTTTTCCCTTTCTTCTCCTACCATCTCACATTTGGTTTGAAGTGTTATCTCTTGCTTTCAATTATTAACAATAAGGTGAATAATTTGTATTCTGTATTTTAGATGGCTTCTCCATTCTGCCTCCATTTTTTATATTTGCTGCCACCCCTGCTGATTTCTCAGCAGAAACACTACAAGCCAGAAGGGAGTGGCATGATATACTTAAAGTTATGAAAGGGAAGAACCTACAACCAAGATTACTCTACCTGGCAAGGATTCATTCAGATTCGATGGAGAAATCAAAAGCTTTACAGACAAGCAAAAGCTAAGAGAATTCAGCACCACCAAAGCAGCTCTACAACAAATGCTAAAGGAACTTCTTGAAGTGGGAAACACAAAAGAAGAAAAAGACCTACAAAAACAAACTTGCCAAACCTTGGCTCTTGTGTTTTGTTTGTTAGCATAATCGTTTTGCCAGGTCAGAAACATGGGCTTGATCCTACTCTTCTGGACTTCCCCTTACCTCCTGAATCTTATCAGTTTCTGTGTCTTAAATATATTATGATTTCTACCTCTGCTGGTCATTTCCAATTCCATGGCCTTAGCTAAGCTCTCTTGCTTAGACTGTTTCAAAAGTCAGGTTTTGAAGTTGCTTTTCCCTTTTATTAATTTTTAATCTCTCTGCATTCATACCAATAATTTTTTTGAAATGAACATTTGATTACATCGTACTTTACACTTCAGCTATACTCAGGGCTCAGCTGAAGCGTCATTTCCTGTATGAAGCCTCTGTAGTACTTTTCTTACCACTCTTCGCTCTCTTTGCTCTTCCTACTCTAACTTGCACAAACCTCTAGCAATGCACTCAGCCCACCATTTTGCAGTTTACAAGTTTTAAGGTCTTAAGGATTGCAGCTTCCGTTGTTGACCTCTAGAGATCTGTGTAAAGAAGCTTGGGCTCAGTCAGCCCCCAGATGTTTCAGTCACAATGGGTGAGACACCAGATCGGAGTGTGAAACCATCTTAGAAGTTCCAGCCCTAATCAAGCACCCTGAAAGCTAAGTTTCTAGTTTCTTTTGTGAAGGGACTGTTATTCGATTTTTGATTACCTATCATTTATCAGAGGGGTTGACAAAGTATACCATGGGCTAAATCCAGCATGTCTCCTCTTTTTGTAAATAAAGTTTTTTTGGAACACAGCCATGCCCGGTTGTTTGACGAATTGTCTGTGGCTTGTTTCATGCTACAATGACAGAGTTGAACAGTCACAACAGAGATCCTATGGCTTACAGTGCCTAAAATATTTACTATTTGGCCTTATAGAGAAAAAGTTTGGTACTTCTGTTTGTGAATGAATGGACATAAAGTGCCATGAAAAGGATAGGTCACATTATGTAAAAAAGAATGGTGTATTACTTTGCAATCATTGTTGCTTTTGTGGTGGTCATCCATTTACAATACTTGATGTCAGTTTATTTATCTCTTATAAAAATAAAATACAGTGTGTGTGTGTGTGAGTTGTGAGCAAAAAAGAAAAAAAAAAGAATGGTGTATTACTTAGGGTAACTATAGCTGTTATACAAATTAACCCCAATATTTTTGAATGTAAACAAAATCAAAGTTTCTGTGTATTGTATATTAACAGTTAAGAGGTTAGCAAGAAGCCCTCCTCCACACAGTCATTCAGGGAACCTGGTAAATGCAAGTTCTTCAACAGGCAGCTTCCAAAGTAAACTTGGATATGAAATAGGCTGTGTTCCCAGGAAGGAAAATAGAACAGAATATTATGGTAAGCAGATAGCAAACTCTGCCACACATAGTATCATTATCACTGGTATAATTTTATTAACAAGTGTCTCCTTTATGCGAACGCTTGTTCAAGTTAATGTATTAAGCTAATGTTCATTCATGTTAATTACTTTAGTAGAATTCTTCTACTAGACATTATGGTGAGGTAAAGGACACTTTAGTGAGAGTGGTGACATTGGTAAGGACTCAGTCGGGGAAGAAAGCAAGTAACTTTTGGAGCGTGGAATATTTTGAAGGGAAAATGGTGGTTTATTGTAGGGCTTTTGTTAGTCAGAAAAAGAATGGAGGCCTTGAGTTCCTAGGAGGTTGAGGTGAGAAAAGAGAGAGACAGGAAAGGAAATGTGAGGATCTGGAAGACAAACTTCACATCTTTGTCTTGGGCTTCTCAGAGCACAAGGTTTCAGGGGACATATGGCAGAGATAATCAGGCATTTAGGGATTGTTTTAGGGGTTACCACAGAGCAGGATACAATCTCTCTGCAGGCAGTGACTCACTTTTTTCTTTATTTTTAAATTTTTTTTAGAAATTTCATGTAATGTCTGAAACATTTATATTAACATATTTCCATACAAATAACCCAAAGAAAGTTTAGTATAGGTTGATTTTGTTTGTTTGTTTGTTTATACTGCAGGTTCTTATTAGTCATCAATTTTATGCACATCAGTGTATACATGTCAATACCAATCATCCAATTCAGCACACCACTATCCTCACCCCACTGCGGTTTTCCACCCTTGGTGTCCACATGTTTGTTCTCTACATCTGTGTCTCAACTTCTGCCCTGCAAACCAGTTCATCTGTACCATTTTTCTAGGTTCCACATACATGCGTTAATATAAGATATTTGTTTTTCTCTTTCTGACTTACTTCACTCTGTATGACAGCCTTTAGATCCATCCATATCTCAACAAATGACTCAGTTTTGTTCCTTTTTAGGGCTGAGTAATATTCCATTGTATATATGTACCACATCTTCTTTATCCATTCGCCTGTTGATGGGCATTTAGGTTGCTTCCATGACCTGGCTATTGTAAATAGTGCTGCAATGAACATTGGGGTGCATGTGTCTTTTTGAATTATGGTTTTCTCTGGGTATATGTCCAGTAGTGGGATTGCTGGGTCATAAGGTAATTCTATCTTTAGTTTTTTAAGGAACCTCCATACTGTTCTCCATAGTGGCTGTATCAATTTACATTCCCACCAACAGTGCAAGAGTGTTCCCTTTTCTCCACACCATCTCCAGCATTTGTTGTTTGTAGATTTTCTGATGATGCCCATTCTAACTGGTGTGAGGTGATATCTCATTGTAAATTTGATTTGCATTTTTCTAATAATTAGTGATGTTGAGCAGCTTTTCATGTGTTTCCTGGCCATCTGTGTTTCTTCTTTGGAGAAATGTCTATTTAGGTCTTCTCCCAATTTTTGGATTGGGTTGTTTGTTTCTTTGATATTGAGCTGCATGAGCTGTTTATATATTTTGGAGATTAATCCTTTGTCCATTGATTTGTTTGCAAATATTTTCTCCCATTCTGAAGGTTGTCTTTTCGTCTTGTTTATGGTTGCCTTTGCTGTGCAAAAGCTTTGAAGTTTCATTAGGTCCCATTTGTTTATTTTTGTTTTTATTTCCATTACTCTAGGAGGTGGATCAAAAAAGATCTTGCTGTGATATATGTCAAAGAGTGTTCTTCCTATGCTTTTCTCTAAGGGTTTCATAGTGTCCGGTCTTACATTTAGGTCTTGAATCCATTTTGAGTTTATTTTTGTGTATGGTGTTAGGGAGTGTTCTAAGTTCATTCTTTTACATGTAGCTGTCCAGTTTTCCCAGCTCCACTTATTGAAGAGCTCCACTTATTCTTTTCTCTATTGTATATTCTTGCCTCCTTTATCAAAAACAAGGTGACCATATGTGCATGGGTTTATCTCTGGGTTTTCTATGTTGTTCCATTGATCTATGTTTCTGTTTTTGTGCCAGTACCATATTGTCTTGATTACTGTAGCTTTGTAGTAGAGTCTGAAGTCAGGGATTCTGATTCCTCCAGCTCCGTTTTTTTCCTTCAAGACTGCTTAGGCTATTCGAGGTCTTTTGTGTCTCCATACAAATTTTAAGATGATTTGTTCTAGTTCCGTAAAAAATGCCATTGGTAATTTGATAGGGATTGCATTGAATCTGTAGATTGCTTTGGGTAGTATAGTCATTTTCACAATATTGATTCTTCCAATCCAAGAACAGGGTATATCTCTCCATCTGTTGGTATCATCTTTAATTTCTTTCATCAGTGTCTTATAGCTTTCTGCAGACAGGTCTTTTGTCTCCCTAAGTAGGTTTATTCCTAGGTATTTTATTCTTTTTGTTGCAACGGTAAATGGGAGTGTTTCCATAATTTCTTTTTCAGATTTTTCATCATTAGTGTATAGGAATGCAAGAGATTTCTGTGCATTAATTTTGTATCCTGCAACTTTACCAAATTCATTGATTAGCTCTAGTAGTTTTCTGGTGGCATTTTTAGGATTCTCTATGTATAGTATCATGCCATCTGCAAACAGTGACAGTTTTACTTCTTCTTTTCCAATTTGTATTCCTTTTATTTCTTTTTCTTCTCTGATTGCCGTGGCTAGGATTTCCAAAACTATGTTGAGTAATAGTGGTGAAAGTGGATATCCTTGTCTCGTTCCTGATCTTAGAGGAAATGCTTTCAGTTTTTCACCATTGAGAATGATGTTTGCTGTGGGTTTGTCTTATATGGCCTTTATTATGTTGATGTAGGTTCCCTCTATGCCCACTCTCTGGAGAGTTTTTATCATAAATTGGTGTTGAAATTTTTCAAAAGCTTTTTCTGCATCTATTGAGATGATCATATGGTTTTTATTCTTCAATTTGTTAATATGGTGTATCACATTGGTTGATTTGCATATATTGAAGAATACTTGCATTCCTGGGATAAATCCCTCTTGATCATGGTGTATGATCCTTTTAATGTGTTGTTGGATTCTGTTTGCTAGGATTTTGTTGAGGATTTTTGCATCTATATTCATCAGTGATATTGGTCTGTAATTTTCTTTTTTTGTAGTATCTTTGTCTGGTTTTGGTATCAGGGTGATGGTGGCCTCATAGAATGAATTTGAGGGTGTTCCTTCCTCTGCAATTTTTTGGAAGAGTTTGAGAAGAATGGGTGTTAGCTCTTCTCTAAATGTTTGATAGAATTCACCTGTGAAGCCATCTGGTCCTGGACTTTTGTTTGTTGGAAGGTTTTTAATCACAGTTTCAATTTCATTACTTGTGATTGGTCTGTTGATATTTTCTGTTTCTTCCTGGTTCAGTCTTGGAAGGTTATACCTTTCTAAGAATTTGTCCATTTCTTCCAGGTTGTCCATTTTATTGGCATAGAGTTGCTTGTAGTAGTCTCTTAGGATGCTTTGTATTTCTGCGGTTTCTGTTGTAACTTCTCCGTTTTCATTTCTAATTTTATTGATTTGAGTCCTCTCCCTATATTTCTTGATGAGTCTGGCTAATGGTTAGATTGTTTATTTGAGATTTTTCTTATTTCTTGAGGTAGGTTTGTATAGCTATAAACTTCCCTCTGAGAACTGCTTTTGCTGCATCCCATAGGTTTTGGATCGTCGTGTTTTCATTGTCATTTGTCTCTAGGTATTTTTTAATTTCCTTTTTGATTTCTTCAGTGATCTCTTGGTTATTTAGTAACGTATTGTTTAGCCTCCATGTGTTTGTGTTTTTTACATTTTTTCCCCTGTAATTCATTTCTAATCTCATAGTGTTGTGGTCAGAAAAGATGCTTGATATGTTTTCAATTTTCTTAAATTTACTGAGGCTTGATTTGTGACCCAAGATGTGATCTATCCTGGAGAATGTTCCATGAGCACTTGAGAAGAAAGTGTAATCTGCTGTTTTTGGATGGAGTGTCCTATAAATATCAATTAAATCTATCTGGTCTATTGTGTCATTTAAAGCTTCTGTTTCCTTATTTATTTTCATTTTTGATGATATGTCCATTGGTGTAAGTGAGATGTTAAAGTCCCCCACTATTTTTGTGTTACTGTCAATTTCCTCTTTTATAGCTGTTAGCAGTTGCCTTATGTATTGAGGTGCTCCTATGTTGGGTGCATATATAGTTATAATTGTTATATCTTCTTCTTGGATTGATCGCTTGATCATTATGTTGTGTCCTTTCTTGTCTCTTGTAACATTCTTTATTTTAAAGTCTATTTTATCTGATATGAGTATAGCTACTCCAGCTTTCTTTTGATTTCCATTTGCATGGAATATCTTTTTCCATCCCCTCACTTTCAGTCTGTATGTGTCTCTATGTCTGAAGTGGGTCTCTTGTAGACAGCATATATATGGGTCTTGTTTTTGTATCCATTCAGCAAGCCTGTGTCTTTTGGTTGGAGCATTTAATCCATTCACACTTAAGGTAATTATTGATATGTGTGTTCCTGTGACCATTTTCTTAATTGTTTTGGTTTGTTTTTGTAGGTCTTTTTCTTCTTTTGTGTTTCCCACTTCAAGAAGTTCCTTTAGCATTTGTTGTAGAGCTGGTTTGGTGGTGCTGAATTCTCTTAGCTTTTGCTTGTCTGTAAAGCTTTTGATTTCTCCATCGAATCTGAATGAATCCTTGCCAGGTAGAGTAATCTTGGTTGTAGGTTCTTCCCTTTCATAACTTTAAGTATATCATGCCACTCCCTTCTGGCTTGTAGTGTTTCTGCTGAGAAATCAGTGTTAACCTTATGGGAATTCCCTTGTATGTTATTTTTCGTTTTTCTCTTGCTGCTTTAAATAATTTTTCTTTGTCTTTAATCTTTGCCAATTTGATTACTATGTGTCTCGGCATTTTTCTCCTTGGGTTTATTCTCTTGGACTCGCTGTGCTTCCTCGACTTGGGTGGCTATTTCCTTTCCCATATTAGGGAAGTTTTCAACTATAATCTCTTCAAATATTTTCTCTGGTCCTTTCTCTCTCTCTTCTCCTTCTGGGACCCCTATAATGTGAATATTGTTGCATTTAATGTTGTCCCAGAGGTCTCTTAGGCTGTCTTCATTTCTTTTCATTCTTTTTTCTTTATTATGTTCCACAGCAGTGAATTCCACCATTCTGTCTTCCTGGTCACTTATCCGTTCTTCTGCCTCAGCTATTCTGCCATTGATTCCTTCTAGTGTAGTTTTCATTTCAGTTATTGTGTTGTTCATCTCTGTTTGTTCTTTAATTCTTCTAGGTCTTTGTTATACATTTCTTGCATCTTCTCTATCTTTGCCTCCATTCTTTTTCCGAGGTCTTGGATCATCTTCACTATCATTATTCTGAATTCTTTTTCTGGAAGGTTGCCTATCTCCACTTCATTTAGTTGTTTTTCTGGGGTTTTATCTTGTTCCTTCATCTGGTACATAGCCCTCTGCCTTTTCATCTTGTCTATCTTTCTGTGAATGTGGTTTTTTTTCCACAGGCTGCAGGATTGTAGTTCTTCTTGCTTCTGCTGTCTGCCCTCTGGTGGATGAGGCTATCTAAGAGGCTTGATGGGAGGGACTGGTGGTGGGTAGAGCTGGCTGTTGCTCTGGTGGGCAGAGCTCAGTAAAACTTTAGTCCACTTGACTACTGATGGGTGGGGCTGGGTTCCCTCCCTGTTGGTTGTTTGGCCTGAGGCCACCCAACACTGGAGCCTACCTGGGGTCTTTGGTGGGGCTAATGACAGACTCTGGGAGGGCTCATTCCAAGGAGTACTTCCCAGAACTTCTGCTGCAGTGTCCTTGTCCCCACGGTGAGCCACAGCCCCCCACCTCCCTGCCTCTGTAGGAGATCCTCCAACACTAGCAGGTCGGTCTAGTTCAGTCTTTCCTGGGGGTCACTGCTCCTTTCCCTGAGTCCTGATGCACACACTACTTTGTGTGTGTCCTCCAAGAATGGAGTCTCTGTATCCTCCAGTCCTGTCGAAGTCCTGCAATCCATTCCCACTAGGCTTCAATGTCTGATTCTCTAGGAATTCCTCCTCCCGTTGCCAGACACCCAGGTTGGGAAGCCTGACGTGGAGCTCAGAACCTTCACTCCAGGGGGTGAACTTCTGTGGTATAAGTGTTCTCCAGTCTGTGAGTCACCCACCCACCAGTTATGGGATTTGATTTTACCGTGATTGTGCCCCTCCTACCGTGTCATTATAGCTTCTCCTTTGTCTTTGGATGTGCGGTATCTTTTTTGGTGAGTTCCAGTGTCTTCCTGTCGATGATTGTCCAGCAGCTAGTTGTGATTCTGGTGTTATCGCAAGAGGGAGTGAGAGCATGTCCTTCTACTCTGCTATCTTGGCTCCTCTCCTCCTCACTTTTCTTTTTAACAGTCCCCCAAATAATAGCAATAGTAAAAGTGATGGAGAAAGCAGATTACAGAGTTCTAGAATTTCGATGATAGGAATGTGAAAACTATTAAACTGAAAATGCTTTCTTCTGGCAGATCAGGCCATTGTTGTATGTTGTATGATCAGGCTGTTGTTTTATGCTCGTTGAGTTCTGGGGCTCACTGAGGTTGAGCCTTGGAGAAAAAAAAAAAAAACACAGGAAAGATAAACTAATTCCTCAAAAGGGAAGTTCTCTCTCTTTTGACATTAGGGGGGCAAAAGAGGGTGAGGTAAGAAATAAGGAATTTTAAAGAATCCTTCTCTGTCTAGAAATTTTAGGTTCCCAAATAGTCCATGAACTAATTAAACATTTACTGAACCAAAAAAGAAAAGCTAAGATATATTCCCTCAAGTATAAATTTTTTATTTTATTAATTAGTTTCATGTGTACAACATAGTGATTTAATATTTTTATAGATTATACTCCATTTAAAGTTTTTATAAAATATTGGCTTTATTCCCTTACTGTGTAATATATCATTGTAGCTTCGGCTATTTGGGGTCTTTTGTAGTTCCATATAAATGTTAGAATTATTTTCTCTAGTTCTGTGAAAAATGTCATGGGTATTTCAACTGAGATTGCATTAAATCTAGATTATTTTGGGTAGTATGGATATTTTAATAATATTAATTCTTCCAATTCGTGTACACGGGATATCTTTCTATTTCTCTACATTATCTTCAGTTTCCCTGATCAATGTTTTGTAGTTTTCCAAGCATAGGTCTTTCACTCCTTGGTTAAGTTCATTCCTAGATATTTTATTTTTTTTTGATGTGATTTTAAATGGGATTGTTTTCTTGCTTTCTCTTTCTGATGGTTCATCTTTAGTCTGTGGAAAAGCAACACATTTCTATATACTAATCTTGTGACCTGAAATTTTACTGAGTTCATTTATTAGTTCTAGTAGTTTTTTGGCAGAGACTTTAGGTATACTATATATAGTATCATGTCATCTGTAAATAGTGACAGTTTTACTTCTTCCCTTCCCATTTGGATTCCTTTTATTTTTTTTTTTCTTGTTTGATTGCTGTGTCTAGGACTTCCAAAACTGTGTTAAATAGAAGTGACAAGAGAGGGCATTTTTGTCTTGTTCCTGATTTTAGAGAAAAAGCTTTCAGCTTTTCACCATTGAGTATGATGTTATCTGTGGGTTTGACATATACAATCTTCATTATGTTGAGATATATTTCCTGTACACCAACTTTGATAAGAGTTTTTATCATGAATGGGTATTGAATTTTGTCAAATCCTTTTTCTGTGTTTATTGAGGTGATCGTGTGATTTTTATCCTTCATTTTGTTGATGTGGTGTATCATATTGATTGATTTGCAGATATTGAACTATGCTTGCATCCCTGGAATAAATCCCACTTGATCTTGGTGTATGATCTTTTTAATATATTGTTGAATTCAGTTTGCTAATATTTTGTTGAGGATTTTTGCATTTATATTCATCAGAGATATTGGCCTCTAATATTCTTCTTTTTATGAATCTTTGTCTTTTTTTTTTTTTTTAAAGATTTTTATTGATTGATTGATTGATTGCTATGTTGGGTCTTCGTTTCTGTGCTAGGGCTTTCTCCAGTTGCGGCAAGCGGGGGCCACTCCTCATCACAGTGCACGGGCCTCTCACTATCGTGGCCTCTCTTGTTGCGGAGCACAGGCTCCAGATGCGCAGGCTCAGCAGTTGTGGCTCACGGGCCCAGCTGCTCCGCGGCATGTGGGATCCTCCCAGACCAGGGCTCGAACCCGTATCCCCTGCATTAGCAGGCAGATTCTCAACCACTGCGCCACCAGGGAAGCCCTGTCTTGTTTTGATATCAGCATAATGATGGCCTTGTAGGATGATTTTGGGAATTTATTCATCCCAATTTATTAATTTCTTCTAGCTTGCCCAATATGTTCATATATAACTGTTTGTAGTATTCTCTTATGATTTTTTGTATCTCTGTGATATTGATTATTGCAATTTCTTTGGTTTATTTTCTTATTTTGTTTATTTGTGTCCTCTCTATTTTTTCCTGGTGAACCTGGCTAAACACATCAATTGTGTTTATCTTTTCAAAAAACCAGCTCTTGGTTTCATTGATTATTTTCTGTTATTTTTTGGTCTCTATTTTATTTATTTCCTCTCTGATCTTTATTATTTACTTCCTTCTGCTGACTTTGGATTTTGTTCTTCTTTTTCTAACTCTTTTAGATGGTATGTTAGATTGTTTGTTTGAGATTTTTCTTGTTTCTTGATGTAGGCCTCTATTGTTATAAACTTCCCTCTGAGAACTGCTTTTACTGTGAACCACAGATTTTGGAAGTTGTGTTTTTACTTTCATTTGTCTTGAGGTATTTTCTGATTTCCTTTTAGATTTCATCATTGATCCATTGGTTTTCTTCAGTAGCATATTGTTTAATATCCACGTGTTTGTGTTTTCCCCATTTTTCTTCCTGAAATTGATTTCTAGTTTCATGCATATATGGTCAGAAAAGATGCTTAATATAATTTCTATCCTCTTAAATTTGTTGAGACTTGTTTTGTGGCCTGGAATGTGATCTACCCTGGAGAAAACTTTCTGTATGCACTTGAAAGGAATGTGTATTCTGCTGTTTTTGGATGGAATGTCCCACAGTTATCTGTTAAGTCCAACTGGTCTAATATGTCATTTAAGGCCACTGTTTCCTTATTGATTTTCTTTCTGGATAATCGGTCCACTGATGTAAGTGGGGTGTTAAAGTCCCCTACTAATATTGCATTACAGTCAACTTTTCCCTCAATTTCTCCCTTTATATCTGTTAATATTTGCTTTGTATATTTAGGTGCTCTTTCATGAGACGCATATATATTAATGAGTATTATATCCTCTTCTTGTATTTATCCTTTATCATTATATAATGCCCTTCTTTGTTATATATTTCTTCTCTTGTTACAGATTTCATTTTAAAGTTCATTTGTCTGGTGTGAGTATTGCTAGCCCAGTTTTGTTTTCATTTACATTTTCATGGAATACCTTTTTATATCACCTAACTTTCAGTTTGTGTGTGCCTTTAGGTCTCAAGTGAGTCTCTTGTAAGTAGCATATAGATGGGTCTTTTTTTTTAATCCAGCCACCCTATGCCTTTTGATTGGAGCATTTAGTGCACTGACTTTTTTTATTGAATTACAGTTGATGTGTAATAAGTTACAGGGTACAACATAATGATTCATAATTTTTAAAGGTTATATTCCATTTATTGTTACTGTAAAATATTGGCTATATTCCCCATGTTGTAAAATACTTCTATGTAACTTATTTTATACCTAACAGTTTGCACCTCTTAATCTGCTACCCTTATATTGCCCCTCCCCCTTCTTTCTCCCCACTGGTAACTACTAACTTGTTCTCAATATCTGTGAGTCTGTTTCTTTTTGTTATTTTCACTAGTTTGTTGTATTTTTTAGATTCCACATATGTGTTATCATACAGTATTTTTGTTTCTCTCTCTGACTTATTTCACTTAGCATAATGCCTTCCAAGTCCATCCATGTTGCTGCAAATGGCAAAATTTCATTTTTTTTATGGCTGAGTAGTATTCCATTGTATATATATATATATATATATACCACATCTTCTTTATCCATTCATTTGTTGATGGACACTTAGGTTGATTCCATATCTGAGCAATCTTAAATAGTGCTGCTATGAAGATTGGGATGCATGTATTTTTAAAATTTGTGTTTTTGTTTTTTTCAGATGTATACCCAGGAGTGGAATTGCTGGGTCATTCATATGGAGTCCATTGACATTTAAAGTGATTCATAGGTATGTACTTATTGCTATTTTCTTACTTGTTTTCTGGTTGTTTTTGTAGTTCTTCTCAGTTCCTTTTTTCTTCTTTTAGTCTCTTCCCTTGTTTGATGATTTTCTTTAGTGATACGATTGTATTGCTTTCTCTTTTGTTTTTGTGTATCTGTTGTAGGTTTTTGATTTGTGGTTACCATGGGGTTCATATATGTTGATTTATAATTATATATACTTATTTTAGACTGATAGTCATTTAAGTTCTAACATGTTCTAAAAGATCTACATTTTTTAGTCCCCCCCCCAACATTTTGTGTTTTTGATGTCATATTTCACACCTTCATGTTTATCCCTTAACTGTTTATTCTAGTATAGTTGATTTTTGCAATTTTTGCTTTTACTAGTGGGATTTTTTTTTTCTTTCCTATAAATTCTTATTTCTTGTAGCTTTTTCTCTTCTATTAGGGAAGAACCTTTAACATTTCTTATGGGGTCAGTTTAGTATTGATGAACTCTTTTAGTTTTTGCTTGTCTGAGGAGTTCTTTATTGTCCCTCAATTGTGAATGATAACCTTGCTGGGTAGAGTATCCCAGCTTGTAGGTTTTTCCCTTTCATCCCTTTAAGTATATCATGCCACTCCCTTCTGGACTGCAAAGTGTTTGCAGAAAAATCAGCTGATAGCCTTATGGGGGTTCCCATGTTACTCTTTGTTTTTCTCTTGCTGCCTTTAGAATTCTCTATTTTTAATTTTTGCCATTTTTATTATTATATATCTTGGTGTGGGTCTGTTTGGGTTTATCTTGTTTTTGACTCTCTGTACTTTCTGTATCTGGATATACCTCTTTTCTTCTTCAGGCTTGGGAAGTTTTCAGCCATAATTTAATCAAATTTATTTTTGGCCCCTTTCTCTGTCTCTTCTCCTTCTGAGATCCCTATCATGTGAATATTAGTATGTTTGATATTGCCTCAGAGGTCCCTTAAACTATCCTCATTAAAAACAAAACAAAACTGTTTTTTCTTTTTGCTGGTCTGATTGGTTGATTTCCACTATTCTATCTTCCAGACTGCTTATGCATTTTTCTATATCACCTAGTCTGCTGTTAATTTCTTCTAGAGTACTATTCATTTCAGTTATTGTGTTTTTTAGTTCTGTTTCTTTTTTGTATTTTCTAGTTCCTTGTTAAAGTTCTCACTGTGTTCATTTATTCTTTTCCCAAGTTCAGTTAGCATTTTTATTACTACTGCTTTGAACTCTTTATTTAGTAATTATTTATCTCTGTTTCGTTAGGGGTTTTTTCAGGTTTTTTTTTTTCTCATTCTCTTGTTTGAAACATTCTTCTATCTTCTCAGTTGTTTAAATTTCTTTGCCTCTATGAAATTAGGTGAAAGAGTTACCTGTCCTGGTCTTGAAGGGGTGTACTTTATGGGAGAGTCCCTATGTGGTCTGTATGTGGCCAGTGACTTTGGTGGGAGAGCAGGATCTTAAGTGAGCATGGGTCATGTCTTATCCTTGGGTGTGCTGACAGCTGCTGTCTTGATGTGAGGTAGGGCTAGAGCCAGATCCAGGTGTGAACTGAGGCTTATCCTGTGCTCAGTGACAGTCACCACCTTATGAGCTGGTTGGGGCCCAAAGGGTTGGAGAAAAAGTCCTGAGGGTTGGGTCCAAGCTGGTTTCATTTCCTCTATGTATATGTGTACCCTCTTTGGGAATGGCAGCGTCCAGCCTAGTGGAAAGCAATGCTGGAGCAAGAGAGGCTGGAACAGGCATCTGGTGTGAGCTGGGTTGCAGGCTGGTGTGGTCCCAACGAGCCGGTCAGAGCTTCAGGCAGTTTTCAATCTGCTTCCACCATGCTGTTCCTGGGAGTGAGCAAGCATGTACATACACTCTTGCATGTATGAAAAGAGTCTCACTTTCTTATAGTTGTTTTCAAACCAGCTAAGTGGACTCCTTTTCCCAGTGTTGAACCCCATGGCTGTGGTGCCCAATATGTGGCTTGAACTCTTCACTCCCCAGGGAGGATCTCTGAGTCTGTGATAGCCACCCCCCACTTCCACGGATGTGGGTCTCAATCTGATTGCTTCTCTACCCTTCTTACTTGACTCCATGTGGATCTTTCTTTACAGCCTTCGTTGTAGAAGAGCTTTCCTGCCAGTCTTGTTTCTAGTGAGAGTTGCTCCACATGTAGATGTATTTTTGATGTGTTTTTGGGGGAGGTGAGCTCACCATCTTTCCACTCTGCTATCTTGATCTTCCTCCTCCTTCAAGCAGTTTAGAAACATCACTTCACAATATAGGACAATATATAATGAAGCATAAATGTGTGGGATTCATTGTAAATATATGGTGAATTCTCTGCGGAAATGAGAGGAGGAACAAATCGTTATTTATTGCAAAAATAATGTTAACAGGAAACCACCCCAAAACTTAGTAGCTCAAAACAAAAATTATTAGTTCTCAGAAATTTACAGTTTGGCTGGGTATCTTTTAATCTAGGCCAAATACATCTGCCCTTGGCTGGGCTTATACAAATGGTGGGCCAGCTGATTGAGGATGGCCTCAGCTGGAAGAACATAGCTCTATTCCATGTGTTCTCTCATCCTTTAGCCTCCTTTCTGAGCTTGTTCTAAAAGGAATTTCTCTATTTCAGCCATTGTCAAACTTTTTGATCTCAGGAACCCTTCATATTCTTAAAATTATTGAAGATCCCAAAGACCTTTGATTTAGGTTGGTTATAGCTATCAATATTTACTGTATTATAAATTAAAATGGAAAAATTAAAAATCTTTATTACTACATTACAAATAACAGTAATAAACAAAAGTAATAAAAAGCAATAATAAAAATTTTAACATAAATGACATATATTTGTGAAAAATAACTATATTATTCAAAATAGAACATTGAGAAAGTGGCATTATTTTAAATTTTTCACAAATCTTTTTATTGTCTGGATTAATAGAAGTTAAACTCTCTTATCTACATCTGCATTGAATCTATTATGATATGACTCTATGCAGATCTTTAGATGGAAGAGGGAGGAAATTGTAGACTCTCTAAAAGGGTCTTGGGGACCCCTAGGATTCCTTGGGCCATACTTGGAGAACTGCTCTATTCAAGTTCTCCATAGAGTTTATCATGGCAATCTTTGGAAAAAGAGTTAAAAATGCAAAAAGAACATATAACAAATTGTGATTTTTTTCTCCCCAAACTGGCTATTCACGGTGAATGTTTAAAAAAAAAAAAAAAAGGTTTCCTCTAATTTGTTGTAACAAGAACAAAAATAAAATCTATGATTTTTGGGCCAGTGCCCCAAATCACTTAGTCATCATGCCAAAAATGCAACAAATAAGAATTTTAATCATGGGAAAAAGTTTCAAAGGATCTGACTAAATGCCTAGGTTGAATTTGATAAAACTGTGATCTTAACTCCCATATACCATGCTTTATTGAAGGGATATTTTTTTCACCATTCAAAAAATTCCAGCCAATTTCATTGAGATTCTTCATGTTCCAGAAACTTCCTCAAAGCTGACCTTTCATTCTCTGGTGACCTGGGCACGAATTTCTCAGAAATCAAAAGCCTGACTGCTCAGTCTGATTGGGAGTGGCATTTCCTAACATTTTGATTGGAAAAGAAAATTTGAGTTCTAACAAATTCATTTCAGAAAGAATGAGCTGAAGTTTCTTTGCCTAATGCCATTTACAAAGCTCATTACAAATTCTTAAACTACTGCAGTTGATGAAGAAAGTGAATTATTAGTTCTGGTTTTAAAATTCCATTACAGTATCCATATCTTTCTGTTCCACTTCAAAAAGTAGATTCTGATATTAGTATGCAGCCCAACCCTTATTTTAATTACGGATTATAGAATAAATGAATTTAAATAACAAGTATCTTAAAATCCAATTTTAAAGCATAGAAAATTTTAAAATTAAAAAAGCACACAGAAGGAAAGATAATCACATACAATCTTACACAAAAGCTACCACTGTTACCAGTTGATTTTTCCCCCCAATATTATTTAATTTTTGCTGGCATCGTTAATACAAAGTTATTTTACATTAATTTTACACCTTTCCTTTTTACTTAAAATACATGATGGGCTTTTTTCCCTTTCCTCTGTGATTAACCACAGAGACAGTTTAAAAAAAAACAAAACAGAAAACATATAGCCTACTTACTAAGAGGAGTTCTATCTTTATATGTAAACAATGACTTGTAAAAGGCATTAAAAGTGACCCCAGAGGGAGAGAGATGAACAGTCCCTAGGAAGCCTTAGATCCTCCCAGGCAGCGATGGTTGTGCGTTTCCTTCCTATTACCCTTGAGAGGGACGTGTGGTTTGTGCAGTCCTCCGGGTTGACCCCTCCTGGGAGAATAATTCTGTCATTTCCATTAGGAAGATGATTTATTGAGGGCAGTTCCTTTTTAGGACTGGACAGGAAAATCACCCTTGCAACCTGATGATGCTTATTTCCTCTGCAAAACCCTTCAATGACGAGGTCGTAGCAATTACGTTGGCCTTAAACGGAATCACAGGCACCTCTCTAATTCCTTCTGTAATCTTATCTGGTAACACAAAGGTAACCACTGTGTCCTCATGGTTTGGGATGGATGTAAAGCAGGGAATGTAGCTCCCAGATTTCTCACAAGAGAGCATCCAGCCCAGTAACAGATATGCCCTAAGGTCATGCTGGAGAAGCCGGATGCTGGACGGTGGGTATTACAATTGCACATGCCCTTGTAAAAGTGAATATGATTGCAGCTGGAAAATAATTTTCTATCAAGGCACATGGCAAGACATTTTGCTTCCATCTATTGATATCTCTGCTTACTCCCTTTGTTTCTCATTGAAACTCAGGGAACTCAATGGTTCAGTCCCTGTTTTTCAAAAACTGTTCCTTTAGGTACAGTTAAGGGATGCGCCTCTTCATCCCAGTAGAGGGCAGTTTCCTCAAGCCTACAGTAGTATATCATTGCTAAGCTCCCCTCACTTCTCAGGTGTGGTTGTTCACACCTTGTCCTAGAGAAAAGTAAACTTGTAGTCAGGTTACATGATTACACTGGCTACACGTCAGCTTGCATTGTGCTAAACTGGTCATTCACACAGATACTTCCTTTAAAAAATAAACGTGAATGCAGTTGTGGTTGTGAGGAGTGAGTGCCACAGGGAGAGTAAAGAGATCTGGGTCCTGGTCTTGGATTTGTCACTAAATAGCTATGTGATGTTAAGCAAGTCACTTTAGTTCAATTCTGCATCTGCAATGAGGCGTTTTGAACAGTATGACCTAAAAATTTTAGATACAGGAGAATTTTCCTATAATATTTTTAAAGCCCCAATAAAAATATATTTCAAGGCTGAGAGTTTGAAGTTAAAGAAATGGCACTATATATTAAGTAACATTAATTCAAATAGTTTAACTGATTCACAATATCAACTTTATAGATTGTCACCAGTCTATGGGAGTCAGACTAAATCATCTTTAATCTTAGGAAAATTCAACAGGGCATGACATTTGAGAGTGAGAACTGATTTCTGACCCCACATTGGCTTCTCCCTAGCTGTCAGACTTTGGGTGAATAACCTTAACTTTCTGATTCTCAGTTTTCTCATGAGCAAGATGAGTGGGGTGGGCTAGATCAATGTTTGCCCAAAAAGGACCAGTAGTTGAATAAGTTTGGGGAAAGATAAGCAGGGGTCTCTACTGCAGCAAGTCTTGAACCCTTTCCACAGGGTTATCTAACACTTATTTACTGGGAGCCCTTTCCCAGACTGACAGCCGGAACATTGAACACCTGGTCAGCCTGTCACTGACCCATCATAATGAATTCTGGCAGCTCTGAATCCACTCTGGAGGCCCCCAGTGGCATCTGTCAATTGTTGTTGGGTCCTGGGGAGGCCTAGAGAGAAGCTGGATTACCAGGGAGAGTGGGCCCTGGTCCAATGGCTGTTTATTAGTCTCTATGGAATTATGTCAGTATTTTCACAACTGGCATGGCACCATAGTAAGTACACACTATCACATCTGCACTGCTCTAGGGTGAAGTGGTCTCTCTAACTTTGTCTCTTAAAACATGATGTCTGGACAAGCAGCAGGAGCAGCTCCTGGGAGCTGCTTAAAGAGGCAAATTCCTGGGTTCCACTTGAGATCTGACAAATCCAAACCTGCATTTTGACACGATCCCCATGTCATCAGTGTGCACCTTACGATTTTGGAAGTGATGGTATACAAAATAGGCCTCAGTTACTTACAATGCACAGGGATTTTGGCTGGTGCCCACAGGCAATCACCGAAGAGTGCTGGTTTTCACTGAGAAGAAAAAGATAAATAGTTTCTGCTGAATCGGAGGACTCCTTTCCCTGCTGGATGCCAGGCACTGAGAGCATGCCTATTTTTTAGTTTCCTCTGCTCTCCCTGGTGACTGTGTACCGTTGGCTGCTCCTCTGTTTCCCTGTGGTTATTATTAACCAGGCAAACACTCCTGAGTCTTTCCTTCTCATAATTAGATGGGTTCTAGGTGGGTTCTTGATGGGCTCAAGGCTCTATCTTCTCAAATTCCAAGTCTAGGAACCGACTCTCCTTAGCTGGCTTTGGGATGATGGCCAAGCCATTTAACCCTCATGGATTTTAGTCCTCTCAATGGTAAAATGGCCTCAAAGGCCTTTTCCTCTCAGGCAGGGATGGCTATGTCATTTTCAGGACACAATTGAAAGTGATAATTCAGGGTCCCTCATTCAAAAAGAAAATTTATGAAGTTCAGTTGAAAGAGTAAAATATACAGCTTTTTCCTTAAAACATATTCTGTTACTTATAAAATGAAATAGGAGTAATAGTGATAAATGTATAACAGCATAAACTTGCAAATACAAAATACAGTATTTCTGTGCCAGAATAAAATAATAATACTACATCTTTTCCATCAAATGTGATGATCTTTAAAGTTCCCTTCCCAAGCCTGCAGATAACTGCTTTGCAATGTTGCAGCCGTTTTCAAAACCAGAGGCTCTAAACTCTGACAAATCTAATAGCTCCCTGATATGTCTTATTGCAATGTCCACTTTGACTTTGTAATAATTTACTGACAAAGTTTATTGCTTGTGTACTGGAAGTTTCTGTCCCTGTGCTAGTCCAGAGAGTTAATAGCTGTGCAGATGCTGTGAGGATGAGCTCCAGGCAGGGTCAGACCAGCTGCTTTCCCACTGAGGGTCCTTCCCCCATGGGAGGCCCTCCTTTCCTCCAGGGCTGCAGCCGCTGCTGTCACTGCTGCTATTGCTGCCACTGTCAATGCCCATGTGGGTCCCGATCTTACCACGGCTGCTCCTGGAGGCCCTGAGGAGCCCAGAGCTACCCCAGGTGTGCACAATGATTAGCCAGGCCAGACGCTCCACGCTGCCTACCTCCAGCAGTGACGGGCTGAGCTCACCTCCTAAGCCCGCACATGTGCTGGCTGCCTCCCAGTGGGTTATAGCTCCTCTGATCATGTACGTGCTTCATGGTCCCAGTGGGCTCAGCTTACACAACTCAGATTCAAAGTTTGGATTATTAATAATTTCAAGAAGGCAATAGCAGTTCATTAAACCAAGTGCTGGGCCTCTTCTGAGAGTGAGACCCTGTGTAACTACACAGGTGTAACACTCATGAAGGCCATCATGCTGGAAGGTGTGATGGAAATTATGCTTCCAAATTGGATCTGTATCATTATATTTTTTAGCATCTTTATTGGAGTATAATTGCTTTACAATAGTGTGTTAGTTTCTGCTTTATAACAAAGTGAATCAGCTATACATATACATATATCCCCATATCTCCTCCCCCTTGTGTTTCCCTCCCACCTTCCCTATCCCACAGATCTCCTATCTGTAACATTATTGATTCAAATAAGCCATTCTTTATTTATTTTTTTCTTTTAGGGGGGTGCTGCACCGCATGGCACGCGGGATCTTAGTTCCCCCACCAAGGATCGAACCCGTGACCTCTTCATTGGAAGAGCAGAGTCTTAACCGCTAGACCACCAGGGAAGTCCCGCACTCTTTATTAATGTACCAAGTTTATAACCTTTCTTATGGAGCCATTGATATTCATAATGATGGATTCAAATGAAACATTTAAGAAATTGTTTTTGCCATTAGAAATTTATTCCAAAGGAAATATTAATAAAATTAATTAAATTTTAATTAATAAAATTAAAAATCCATGATCTGCAGAATATATTAATTTCTTGATTAAGCAGGTAGTTTTCTGTAGGAGGTTAAAGACACTTAACATATTTAAGCTCAGGCTAGTTTTCTTTGTGAATCTGGAAGTCTGAACCAGGCCTTTAATGAATAGTGAATGAATGAATAAAAGTCTTCTTGAGGAAAATGTGGAGAAAACCTAAGTTCAAGGAAGTTAGAAATTGGGTCAGATGTTCTAGAATGGTGATTTTCAAACTATATTTTGCATTGGGAATCACTTTGGGAGCTCAAGAAAAAGGCAAATACCCTGTCTCTGCTCCCCAGAGAGTTCTTATGGAACAGGTCTGGGGTGAGACCCTGGGATTTGTATATTTAATAAGGATGCCAGGTGATTCTGACTCAGGTGGTCGGTGTACCAGGAAATTCAGTGTTTTAAGTCAGCATAGGGGTTCTGGATTTTATCCCCTAACAAAACCAGACCAAGAAATTAATGGGATTGGGCAGACCATGATGGATAGGGCAAGAATTTTCCTGCCTGGCTCTGAACTAAAAGAGTATCTACCCCTTTAGTTATTTTTATCTCCAGATATTGATATTTTTATGGTCTTTCACTTTTATCTAGGAGCTTGAATTCATCTAGAAAAGGTATCTGGGAAGTGGGCTATGCTTTTGAAAGACATATGCTTAAATCGGGTAATGGTGTGAGAAAGAGGTGAAAGGAAAGAAGAATGAGGAGAAGAAAGGAGGAGAAATGAAACTCAAAGATTGGAAGAAAACATTAATTCCATTATGTATATTTATTGTATGTCTGTTTTGTTACAAGGACTATATTAGACCCTGGGGAATTGTAAATTGAAAAGACCCAGTTCTTAGAAGAAGGTGCCCATGTTATTTTCCTTCCCAGCAATTCTGTCTACTCACCCCCACTCCCATCTTACTGTCCTTCTCCTTCCCCATCTTAAGAGAATCAAGATTAATGAAGGAGAGAGGAAGAAGATGAAACAAGGGCAACGAAAAATTCTGTACAAGTTGTTCTTGCCTGTTGTTGTGTCTCATCCAAGTTCAAACATTTTTGTATTTCCATTTTTATTTTGAGCTACCAGGAAAGAGGTGAATTTTTACATCTCTGCCTTCATCTGGACTCTATTTAGTTGCTACAAATTGATATTTTCTGATTTGAATAAAGCACATATAACTGTTATCATCTTATAAGTTCAAAATTTTAGTTTGAACTTCCTGTTTAGTTGATGGTTTCTAGATAGTTAAATATGTTTAATTTTCTGAGCTTTTCTTTCTGTTGAAATGATTTGTAACATGGATAACTATTTTAGTGGACTCTAGTGGCTAAAAAGAAAAAAAAAGATTAAGGAATGAAGTATTGCTGTTTATATAATAGGATGACTTTTCTTGAACATTTTGAGAACTTTAGATTTCACTGAGTTTCCATTTCTGGTGAGATATCTGAACACTAATATCTGAGTTTTCAGGCAAGCCACAGCTTAACTCTATTGCCATAGTTATCTAAAATTGCTCTTTCAGCTATTTATAGTTAAAAGCTAATTTAAGAAATAATACTTGAAATAAGTTTCATTTAGTGGGTTATATATATATGCCTTTACTATAAAAAACTTTATAAAATTACCATTTGATCTAGACTAAAATTTATCGGTCAACATGGTACTCTATTTAAAGGGCTTTTAGGACAAATATTTACCATATTTGTGAAATTTCTTTATAATAAGGTACACAAGTACCTTATGAAGGATTCATCTGAGACTCCTGAATATGTGTACATATATATTTTAAGGTGGGATCCGGAGAGACTGAAATGGGTCTGTTGAACCACAAGATCTCATTGTTGGTGATGTTTATCTTCATGGCTCCAACTTCTAGCACGACACCCCAACATGTTTATTAAATAAACTTTTATGTCCCTTTGATTTAATATTGAGTATATTTTGAATTTGATACTAAAATTGGGCTAAGAGGCACTTCCAGGCCTCCCAGCAAAAGGCTAGATGTTGCCAAAGTTCTTCAGAATACTGTCGGAGTGTTAGCATTGTGTTCACAGCTCACCCAGGGTGTTTGCAGAAAAGCAAAGATATAGAGCTTTGAGGAAATTATCTGGGTAATTCATGGAAAAACAACAACAAGGAACAATGATATTGAGGAAAAGAAAGGTTAGGGCCTGAATTAATTAGTCTATATGTAATTTATTTAATTTAGTGATTATCAATTTTATTCTTAATAATTATAATAAATTATTTGTATAATCACTTAAAATGATTTTTTTACACAAGTTTTATCTATTCACAGCTAGATACAAAGACTTCAACATCACAGATCCTATCAATTTGGTTAAACCCAAGCCATATAAGTGACCTATATATTTCTTCCTTTTTTTGCAGGCACAGAGCTAATCCCAGGGCAAAGCAATGCCATTAGGTAAGCCCTCATACTTCTCTTGTGACTTTCCTCCCTGCCCAGTTCTCCAGCCTGTTACATATGTATTTATGTACTTGGTTTGCTCCTACTAACATTTCTAGCACTTCTGCTTGCTTAGTTTCTCCTTCATATGGAGATGATGAAGGTATAAAAATACTGTCCCTGTGAAAGAACCTTATAGCTTTATGAAGCCCACACTTCAGGTAGTTTGGGCACTTATGCAAAGAACGTTGAAAATAACAAGATCAGTAGTAACTCTATATGTTTATGCTCTATACATTTCAAGATACTAGGTTCTTAACTCTGGAAGAGACATAAAGATCATATAGCCCAGTTGCCCTTTGGTAAATTAACTTTCCCTTCAGCTCCTATAATAATGTCTGATGTCTCTTAACTTATATTTGAACATCTCCAGTGTAGGAAAATGCATACTTCTCAAAGTTCTTTAGAAATGCCTTCCTTTCCATTGACTCCAACCCATTTCTCTGTTAATATATATCTATTAGTTTGTGTGTTCATGCACACGTGCGTGTGTGTGTGTGTGTGTGTGTGTGTGTGTGTGTGTATGTTGAAGGTACTATTGAGCAGTTCTAATCTTGCTTCCATGGATTAATCCTTGAAATATTTGATGACATCTATTCCATGCAACCCAAATCATCTCTTCTCTAGGCTAAATACGCTCAAATTCTCTCACCTATTCATTACATGATCCTGATATAGCTCAGGTTTCTAATTCTTTCACATACGTCACTTGAATTTATTCTCAGAGTAACATTGTAAAATAGGTAAGGATTTGTAAAACTCCTTTACAATGAGAAAACTGAGAGGCTAGGATATTGGTTGGAAGAGAAGAGAACTGATACCCACTAGCTTTTTATATTATGGCCTCCTTGTTGCCATCTTTTAAAAAAAATAACTATTGCAAGAAAGAAACAGTTTAGACATAAATTTAGGTCACAGAAAATTACATTAAAATTTTAATTTTCTGGTGTTTTAATGTTTAATCAAGGATACAAATTTTGGAAATTCCTGAATATTAAGTTGGTAAATCATAAGATAAGAATGTGAGAGAAGCCATCCATTTTATTTACTCAGCGCTCTTCAAGAAATATGTTTTGACTGGATTTTTTTGTTGCTAGAAAACTTTCTAGACTCAAGTTAAAAAATCGACATATACCATTTCCCTAAATGAAACAATCTCTCTTTGCTATATTTTTATATAGCCTTGATTTTCACTCCCTCTTTTTGGCATCAGGAGTCCTAGAGATTTTACTAATGAGCTCATAGGTTTCCAGTTATTTTTACATTAAGAATTAGAGAAAGAATACTGTTACTCTCTTTTTAAATAGAAGGTGTACTTTCTCATGGGAAAAATACTTATACCTTAGAGGTACAATTTCATTTTGTACACTCTACCTTCTAAATGTTACTTTTCATGCTGTAATGAATTCAAGAGGAAACTCTACCCTTTCCTCTAAATGACTCATGATGTAATGCTTTTACAGATTAAAAGCACAATTTGACTAATGGACCTCATTCTTACTTGTAAGGTTTTATACATTTCATCATGTTCACCCTATTGGACACACCACAGACTACATAACTTATACATTCTAAAAATAGAACATATGAAAATTGTTGATTCAAGAATCAGAGGTCTCATTCTGATTGAGTGCTTTAGTTTGGAATTTAACCACTAATAATGCTAAATTATAATGTCATGTAGGTACTTTTATGGATGGGTCGAGTGTAAAAAATAAAACCATTAATAGCATTATGGGATTGTTTAAAGTAAAAATTATCACCATGAACTGTTAGATTAGAACAGTAACCAAGTGTTACAAATAAGCAAAAATAAGTCCACTTGTAGTAATGTCTATTTTCTGATATATTGAATATTTTGATTTTTAAATAGCTGGTGATCCATATTTGTTTTTGAAAATAAAGAAGTTTGTTTAGATAGTTGATCATATATTTTTAATTAATTGAGCCTTAAAGATCCTAAATAATAAAGTAAATAAAATGAAGGATAATAGGTAAGTAAATATGGATGGGAAGAAGGAGGGAAGACACACAGGAGTTTTAGGGGAAAATGGTGTCATAGGAACACATTATGATTAGAATAAAGGTACTTAATAACATCAATTTTTTAAACCTAATAATTACCCATGCCTTTAGGAGAATCAAAAAAGCAAGTAAACACTGGAATAATACTAACTAAGGTATTAATGTCCTCATTCCCGTATAGTTAATTTAGTTTTTTATAGTAGCATATTCTACTTTTTTTTTTTGTCTGCAGCATGTGGGATCTCAGTCCCCAACCAGGGATCGGACCCATGCCCCCTGCATTGGAAGCCCAAAGTCTTAACGACTGGACTACCAGGGAAGTCCCTAGCATATTCTACTTTTGTATTCACCTGTCAAACATATTTTTTAATAGACATAAAATATGCCAAGTTTAGGAATTTCAGATGCTTGTTCCATTTTACTTAAAGGAATTGCTTCAGTTGGGATATATGAGGTTCTGGTACCAGTGAACCATTTGAGCAGAGATGTCAGGTAGACCTTTGGTTATGGGGAAGTCAAAGGAAGAAGCCTCAGCTGGTGGTAGTCACGGAATAAGATGAAATTGCCTTAAACAGCAAAAAATACAGTCACATACAATCTCAAAGGGCTTTTATAGAAATGACAATTCATACTGTATTTACACATTCATTGGAAAAACCCTGCAGATTTACATCTTTTTGCCGAGCCTCCAGAGTTTAAGAGGAGCCAAATCTATAGCTGTAATAATTTCACTCTGTACTGATGATAATTATGGGCTTCTTATCTTTCACATTCCCCTTCTCCTCTCTCTCTTCTCTCCTCCTACCCAATTTACTGAGAATTTTATTTAGAGAATTTGTTTTTCTAATGGTTGCAACTAGCATAATTCACCTACCCATAAGTTTCCATAAATAGGCAGCAGTGAAGGAATGAGAATAATATCCAGTTAATAAAATGCATCACTAATGGTTTTTTGTCCCAGAATTTTCCTAGTCATGACTAATATTAAGCAGTTGCCTTTCATACTGGGTGAAAATTTTTATATCAGGATTGTGAGCTAGGATGACCAAATGTTCTTGTACCAGGAGACTAGTAGTTAGGGATGTTCCTGCTTCCCTTGAGAACATTTGGAAAATGATTTCTATTTATCAGAAAGGATTTGGAAATTTCTGTGATAAGATGATAAATTCAGAATATTAATTGCTTATTAGTAGACTATTCCCATTTGAAACAATAGAAAACTCCAGGAAACCTGATTAAGAAAAGGGAAAACCCCACCTGTCCCCTCCCTCTTTATAGATCCTTGGGAAGGGTGTGGACAGGAAGAGGAATGATATGTATTCGCCATATTCATTAGAATGGAATATAAAACTGAACACAGTATTTGCATCTGAGCATGAGCGACAATGATTCCATTATGTACTGACCTTTAGAGGAAGGGGTCAGGGAGGTTTGAATAGTCAGTATTTGGGCTGTAAGACAAACCATTCCAGGACACAGGCTTTCAGTACGTGATGAGGCTTATCCCAGAGATCCATAGCAGCAAAAACAGTACAGAATGAAAAGGAAGTCAAGCCAGGGATCTGACAAGAGAAAGTGGTGCCTACATAAAATAAAATAGATTGCTAAGAAGCCAGCCAAGATGCTGTCATAACATTGCAAGGATCTCATTTCCATCTGTGCCCCTTGCAATATTGTTTTGTTATGTACCAAGTGATGCAAATAAACAAACATGGAAGGTGGTCCTCTGCTTCAATTATTTTATAACCTAAGATACTTATAAAATTATTTCCTGTCAACCGAAAGCACTTTGGAATATTTAGCTACCAGGCTACATTGTACAGTACACAGTGTTTAAATCAGCAGATCAACATGGTAGTCTGAGAATTGTCATTTATTAACTTTGAGCAAGTTACTTCATCTTTCTTTGCCTGATTCTTATTTGAAAAATGAAGATAATTATTGAGATAATGGACAAGAAAGCACTTTGTGAACTCAAAAGTTTTACATGATATTACCAATCTTTTGGACAAAAAAGCTAAAAAAACCTATTGTCATAGAATTGAGTTTGCTTTTCCAGTGAGGGGGAAATGGAAAAACTGTTGGCTCAAGCAGAAGTGGGAAGATCATTTGGGGAGTTCAGAGGCTTTTGTCCAGGGTGAAAATGGTGTAGGGGTTGTCATTAAACATTTACAGATTCACACCTGCAGAAATATATTTTTTAAAACAACTTTTCTATACCCAAGCCTAACTATAACAGCTTCCTTGCCACTGTCAAGGAAAACTCGATTTTCCAATTTAAGTTGAAATAATTACTGTGCCTTTACATTTATCAATTTAGTATTTAAATTTTGTCAGTTCAAGATTTTCTCTTTCCCATTTACCTTCTTATCCTTTGGATGTAATTTGAGTCCCAGAATGGGCATATGTACCATCTTGGCTTTCAGGACATCTGCTTCTACTATTGACTTACAAAACCTATTCAGTGCTTCAAGTAACTTTGTTTCAGACTATATCTGTCCAGGATTGTATAAAGAAAGCCCTCCCTGTTACTTCAGTTATTCAGGGAAGAATATGGTAAAAGAAATGAAAAAGTACAATGACAAATAATTAAACATAGTTATTATGCCTCAGAGGGAAGACAATTCACTCTTTTTCAGGGTCCATCAAATTACTGTGCCAATAAAGACACAGACCTACTAGAGAATGGACTTGAGGACACGGGGAGGGGGAAGGGTAAGCTGGGACGAAGTGAGAGAGTGACATGTACATATATACACTACCAAATGTAAAGTAGATAGCTAGTGGGAAGCAGCCGCATAGCACAGGGAGATCAGCTCGGTGCTTTGTGACCACCTAGAGGTGTGGGATAGGGAGGGTGTGAGGGAGGGAGATGCAGGAGGGAAGAGATATGGGGATATATGTATATGTATAGCTGATTCACTTTGTTATAAAGCAGAAACTAACACACCATCGTAAAGCAATTATACTCCAAGAAAGATGCTTAAAAAAAAATTACTGTGCTAAGGTCACAGTGATGCCTGATGTCTAGAGCCTCTAGCAGTTAATTCTTTGAGATGGACTTAACTTGGAGGGGATAGCTTCACAGGAGAGGTCTGTGGAAGGAGAATAGCCTTTTGCAGCGCCATGATTGCCCTTAGAGATGGTGGAATGGAGCAGTGATTAGTGGTTAGTAATTACCTCTCCCTAGTAGAGACAGCAGGGATATTAGAGAAGAGGTGATAATTAAAGGATGCAACAAGTGGTGGTAGCAGTAGGGAGAACTTGTTCCATTAATGCCAGAGCATCAGGAAGATCCCCTGAGTGTTCTGAAAGACCCAAGTCAAGGAAAGCTTGATGGGTGAGAAATATTTAATGTAATGCTATTGCTGTGTGTTTCCTCCATTCAGACAAGGCAGTGGTTCTCAGCTGGGGCTGATTCTTCCCTCTAGGGGACACTTGGCAATGAAGGAGACATTTTTGGTTGTCAAAACTGGGAGACAATGTGCGGTACTGCACCTAGTAGACAGAGGCCAGGGATACTGCTAAACATCGTATCATGCACAGGGCAGTCCCTCACAACAGAGTCATCCAACTTAAAATGTCAATAGTGCCAAGGCTGAGAAACCTTGACCCAGGGAAAGATATTTTCAAGGGCTAAGATTCTGCTGATCTACATAGTGGGGTGGTAGGAATTTGAAATACAAATAACTTTTTTGGACAGTGTTAGGCAGGAAAGTACCTACTGTAACTATTCAACACAAACTCAAGTGCTTAATTCAGACTATGCCTACTTAATGTTTTTAAAATGAGTAAGGAAAAATAGCAATCAGTGATTAGAATGTTCTTTATGAGTTCCAAAAAAATCAGAATCGTTCAGGTCTACATATTTCCCAATTTTGGCTGCTTCTCAAAATTACCAGTGGGGGTTTATGAGTATTTCAGAAATTCTGATTCAGTAGTATGAGTGTGGAGCCAAACATTTATATTTTTTGAAAGATTTAGATGAGATTCTGTTGCCCACTCAGGGTTGAAAAACACTGTCTCACAGTCACATTAAGAAAGCTAAACTGACTTAAATAACATTCTCACTCTTCTCTGCTTGCAAATCTGATGGTTTAGTAGCTTTAGTTGGGGAGAGAGGGTCATGGATATGTAGAAACATATACCACTCCACCTTCATTCTATGTCTTATCCATAGCCTAAGTTTAAAGACCTATAATAGTTTTGGGATATATAGATAGATGTACCTACAAAATCTTTTCTCTTTCTTGCTTTTTATAATGAATTCTCCCAGCAAAAATGTGTGGCCCATGAAGGCTTGATGAGATATTCAGGCAATCTACGTTACTACTCTTAAAAAAAGTTATCCCTTGTGTTTCTCCCTTTGCCCTCTTGACCTCCGTGTGACTTTCCCACCGCTCCACCCTCACCCCCAACCACATTTGAATAAAGTTACTGATGAGGAAACAGGGTACACAGATTAAGCTCTCCAGGTTACACAGGAAATCAGGGAGCCGATTGGGATCGCATTTCCAGCAACCAATCCAGAAATCTCACCTAAATAGTTTATCTGAAGTTCTGGAAGGGCAATCCTTGCCAAAGCAGGTTTCAGATGAAAGAAAGTACAAGCTGGTTTGCCCATTTGAAGAAAATACACACAGAGACACACATCCACACACATGCAAGGATTTAACTTTTAATTTTGATCCTCTACATTGTTTATCTCTTGATTTCAATAGTTCAGTGTTCAAAACAATATCCACCGGATTCAAATGAGCACAATATAAACTGTTAAACTTAAATTATATCTTTTCCTAAGACTGTTCTAAAGAAGGTGCTTTTTTTTTTCCTTTTTCTTGTTTTTCCTGCTTCAAACAGGAGGTGCATTCTCCTTATTTTCCTGTCTTCAGGAAAGTCAGATTCCCTAGTGTTATCAGTATCTAGGAATTATAGAGGGACATCTTCAATTCTTTGAAAAAAAAAAAAAGCAATATTATTTTAGATTTTGCCATTGAATCCACTGCAAGCACAGCTCAAATCATTTCTAGCCCTCTTCATTTGCATGGAAGAAATGACTAAGAGTGATTAATGAGAGCTCTTTGAGAACTTTTGATGACAAGTTTATTGGGAACTGTGAATATGGAAACTGCTATCATTTCTGTTTCTAAAAATCATTGCCACGAAATGAGTGAAAAACATTATTAAGCCCAGAAAGCCTTTGCTTTTACACCAAACAGTGAAAATGGAATAAAAAGGCAAATCAATATAAACATTATGTGTTCCAGATGAGTTTTACCACATGACAACAGAAGAGTGAGACAGGGTTCTGAGAACTAAGTGACAGAGACTGAAGGAATGTAAACTGTAAGCCTTTTATGTTATTATCTTTAAAAAGTGTCACATTTTCTCTTGTGACTCTGGAAAAATGGTAGCTGATAAATATAATTTATTGTCCAATGCCAAAGGCAGATATAATTGTCAAGATACTTCTCTTTTGCTCTTTACTCTGGGACTTATGAGCAAGAAGGATAATCTTATGGGTAAAGAATTGCTTATTCACTCTGAAGGTCTATAAATGGGTACAATCTAAATTTTTATCACTCGTTATAAAATTTCAGTCAGGTTTGAAAATGCAGGAAAGGTAGATTACCTAGAACAGGGGTCCCTATTATCCAGTACTGTAGTTTATTGCTTTATTTGTCAATAGAGAACTCAGGAAGCCACAGTTCTGAGGTACTCTCTGGAGTTATTAGGTAGAGGTAGCTCTGAGCTACCAACCTAGAGTAGAGAATTCTCAAACCTGGCAACGTTCCTGGAGACAATGTGGCTAAGCAATTAGGAAGTTTCTAAAAAGAGAGGAGGACCTTTGGTATGTCCAGATATTGGGAGCACATTTCAGAGCTTCTGGACAGGATGTTCCACTTTTGAACGACTTATGCAAGGCCTGTGTTCTGATTCATCTTAGCGTGCTGTGTTTGAGAGTCCTCGTGTTGAGAGCACTGTGGCAGCTTTCTTTGTACTTGTGCTTAAGTGGAAAGGATAGAGGTTATCCCAGAGGCCAGAAAACAGTAATGCATCTCCAGATAGCCTGATGGCATTGTAGTTCCAGAACTGCAGAACAGAGCCCAGAGCAGGCTACTGAGACTCTGAAGTGTAACTTTAGCTTGGTTAAATTCTTGGTGGAGAATATGGCATAAGAAAAAGGGTTATGGTCATATAACAATGATTATCTTTGGTTTCAAAACATTTACTTACAAAATGATCTTCAGGGGCATGTAATCACTGTGAAATTATAGTGTAACTCTCCAATCAAACTGTATATGATCATCAAAGCAAAGAAAGGAGTAAAGTCAGTTCAGTTGAGATCTGTGAGCCAAGCTTGTAGAGAAAGATTGGATTCTTGTAGTAGCTTACCTTCCACTAACTCCATGTTGCCAGTCAAATCACTAAACTTCCATGTGCCCCACATTCTTCAGCTGCAAAATAACGTGCATACCTGGCTCAGAAGACCTTTGTAGGGAAAGACTAAGAAAGTGTTTTTTTAAAAAATTAAAAAGAACAAGTTGTTATAAAAATGTATAAAATTATTTAGGGGTTGTTTCTGGCCTACAAATGAAGGTATCTTGTTTTCATTGGGATGAAAGGGGATTTTTATATTACATGATTTTATAAATCGATCGTATGTTATATAATGCATTACATGTTAAATGTTTTATAATAACAGCAGCTGTAATTATTTGTGAGTTTTATAATACTGTGTCAGATACTGTGACAGTAATTTATGTGTATTATCTCATTTACTCCTAAAAACAATGGCAAGGCAATCTGCTGAGGAGGTATTATGATCTCTAGTTTTAGAGATGGGACAACTGGGGTTTGGAGAGTTTGGAATAGTTGGTCATCTAGTTAGAAAGTGGTGGATGCATGATTCAAATCCACTTCTCTTTGATTCCAGATCCTATGCTCTTGGCCACTGTTATGGCTGAATTGTGTCCTTCCCAAATTCATATGTTGAAATCCTAACTTCTGGTACCTCAGAATGTAATGGTATTTGGAAATAAGGTCTTTAAAGAAGTAATTAAGTTTAAATGAGGTCATTAGGGTGGGCCCTAGTCCAATATGATTGGTGTCCTTATAGGTAGCAGAAATTTGGACACAGACACACACTGAAGTAAGACTATGTGAGGACACAGGAAGAAGACAGTTATCTACCAGCCAAGAGAGAGGCCTCAGAAGAAACCAACCCTGTCAACACCTTGATCTTGGACTTCCAGCCTCCAGAATTGTGAGACAATAAATTTCTATTGTTTAAGTCACCCAGTCTATGGTATCTGTTATGGCAGCCTTAGCAAACTAATGCAATCACCATTATATCTTGTCAGCTCACCATTATATCTTGAATATCAGGAAAGATATTCAGCCTAAGAAACCCTTAGCTAACCGGAGAAAATCATCAAGTCAGAGGCAAATAATTTCAGCTTGTTTCTATCTCTACCTTATGTCATCTAAACATAGAAATTTCTCATCTTTTCTGTGGTGGATTACCTTACTATTTAGCAAATATTCACTCTCCTCATCTCCATGGAGGAATATACCTCCCTGCCCCACTTCTGTTTGCTTGGTCATGGTACTTACCTTAGTCAATTAGATGTTGAATTGAGGTGAGGTCGAGACATTGAATTGAACAGAGGCTTGAAATGTTTTTGCACACTAACCTTGCCTTTCTTGCCTCTGAAATTTGGACCCCAGAAAAAAAAAATGTTGAGCAGACTTGAACCTATCCTGCAACTTGGATCAGGAGTCCAGCCTGGCTCAGCCAAACTGTAGCTGACACTCAGTTCTGTGAGAATAAATAATTGTTGTTCTAAGCTATGGATAGTCGAAGTGGATGTTTTCTGTGCAGCATTATTGAAGCAGTAATGATGTACCTGTTATCATTTTATCACGTGGTATCTACTAGCACACTATGTGTGGGTCTTATTGTGTAATGAAAGTCTCCATGCGTTTTCCTGTTTGATTTGGGAAAAATCATGCCAGCCATCCTCTGAATATTTCCCACATTCTGAAGTTCAAGTCTAGAGAGGCATTCCATTCAGTTTAAATGATTTCTGGTCTTCTGGAACCTCCTTCTAAAGGGAAATTTGGGCAGAGGTGTAACTTCCGAAGACCAAATCAGCAAACCTTATTGTTATTAATTGTTAAGCAGCTGGAACAGGATAGAATCTGTAGAGGAAAAAGACATTGAGAAGGGAGGAAAATATACAGTGGGATGCCCAGTATAAAGAAATAAGCAATGTCAAAGGCAAACTTCATGCTCTTTGATTTTGTCAAGGATCGACCCTGGTCCCATTGTAGAGTAGCCTGAATTAGGTATTACCCAATATCCAACAACAGTAGAATGAATAAATAAACTGTGGTATATTTATACAATGGAATAATTTATAGCACTTGTTATGGATTTAATTGTGTTCTCCTCCAAATTCACATGTTGGAGTCCTAATCCTCAGAACCTTAGAATGTGACCTTATTTGGAAATCAGGTCATTGCAGATATAATTATTTAAGATGAAGTCACACTGAAGTAGGTTCGGTCTCTAATCCAATATGACTGGTGACCTTATAAAAAGAATGCCTTGTGAAGAGAGAGAGATACAAACAGAGAGAATGACATACGAACATGAAGGCAGAGAACAAAATGATACACCTACAAGACCTGAAGTGCCAAAGATTGCCGGCAAACCACCAGAAGCTGAGAGACGAGCATGGAACAGGAACAGATTTTCCTTTACAAGGAATTAGCCCTGCTGACACCTCGATCTTGGATATCTAGCTTCCAAAATTGTGAGACAACAAACTTCTGTTAAGCAACCTAGTTTGTGGTTACAGCAGCCGTCGGAAACTAATAGAGCAATGAAATGGACATACTTTTCTTCCATGCAACAATATGGATGATTCTACTGACTATATTTTTGAGTGGATGAAGCTGGATGCTACAGAGTGTGTAATATGAATGCTAATTTATATAAATTTCAAACACAAGGAAAATTAACTCCTAGCGGTTACCTTTCAGGTTAGGGGACTAATATATAGACTAGAGTATATATAGACTTTCTGGGTATTGCTGTATTCTATTTCTTGACTGTGCAGTGGGTACATAGGTGTGTTTTTCGTTCACTTTGAAATAATTTATTGTGCTGTACTCATGAATTGCTATGTCTTTCAGGCATGTTGCATGTCAATACAAATGATAATTTAAAGGATATCCATGGGGAGACATAGAGGGGGAAGAGACTGAAGCTAGAAGATTTAGAAGCTGTATTTGACTTTGTAAGTAAGTGCATGAGAAGGGGACATGGGATGACACCTAGGGCACAGCAGAGGGTTTGGCTCAGACAGGAGGAAAGACACTTCTGTGCTTGCTGAGAAGGTTCCAGGTGCAATATAACAGAAGCGGAGTTTGTGAAGTTTCCACTTTATCAGAGTTCTCTTCTTTCCTTTGTCTCCAGTAAAAATTGAATTTAGTATTCCCAAAATATTTTTTGGCAAGTCTCTTTACATTTTCTAAAGTTCATTTAAAACACCATCCGTTTCTCTGGCAAAGCCGGGGAGCGCTTGTGTCCACATGACATGACTCCTGTTGCTATGGTAATTGAATGTTTACTAGAGAAAATATTACCAGTTAATAATAGCCTGGATGGAAATAATAGCTACTGCTAAGCCCTTCAGAGTTACACACCATCAATTTCCAATTTGCTGAAATAGGTGCAATTTGCTTTTTGAGTTTCAAAGTATTAATTTTTCCAGGCCTTCATGATCCTTCCCCCACACCATGCACCACAGACCCACACCCACACATCCATATGCTTCTAAAGAATGTTCTGTTTGTCCAAAATGATGATTGAGGGAAGCTGTTATGTTGGAGCCTCATCATAATCTCAACAGTAGGAATAATGAATAAATGAGAAGTTTACTATTTATTGGCTTTGGTTAATAGTGAAATCACAGAGGGAATAATCACAGAAAGAGAGTATAATTCATACTATTTCTTATACTCAATCTTTTCCAGAATCTCATTCCCAAAGAGTAAACCAACAAACAGATGTGTTGAATTACTGTGTCAAAAATCATGCTTGTATACAGCAGAAACTAACACAACATTGTAAAGCAATTATACTCCAATAAAGATGTTAAAAAAAAATCAGGGTTGTGCATAACAAAAATGACTTTTAAGGTATTCAGCCCACCCTCTCCATGAGTCTGGGCTTTTTATTCATCTGTTCCTTTCTTGATAGACTGCTTCTTTCTATTATTCATTAATACAGCAAATGTGTATTGAGCTAGTCACAAACCTGGTTCCCAGGTATGCAGACCCTGCCCCTGCCGTCAGAGGAGCTTTCGAGATAGGGGATGCAATGTTTTGATGAAGTCACTCCTCCCACCACCAGCTTTCCCAGTGGATGCCAACAGAGGTGCAGCTGGAAGAACACAGCTCATGCCTCAAGTTCCATGTCCTCCCACAATTAGACAACTTTCACCCACATGGTGGAAGCTGTGTGAAAGCACAGGGTGGGGGCTGTAGTCTAGTGCCTGGGCTTGTGGGAGGGAAAATGCCACCTCCAAAAGTCAAGAAAACAAACAGCACCTCTGAGAGTCCAAGCTTATGCTTCCAGAAAAAATCCTTGAGAAACATTTAGCTACCATGATGACCAGCTCTATCACATTTCCACCGGACCTGTGAGGGTAGGAGAAAGGGTGAGTGGACCAATTTGACACTTTGTGGACATGCAATAAAAGGCCAGGTCATCTTTGGAGATGGGCTCTTTTCCTCTAAGCCAGTGGTTCTAACACTTAATAGACAAGAGAATTACAGGGTGGGAAAGAGAAGGGTTAAGAAATGAAGACATGCAGATTGCTAAGCTCCACCCCTAGACTGTGATTCAGTATTTCCAAGGGTGGAGCTCAGGAATATGCATTTAAACTAGTTCTCCTGCTTGTTTTGATGATGGTGGTCCCCAGGCCACACACCTGTGAAAGAAGGCACAGGTTGGCACTTTAGTTAAAACATTCTTAATGGTGGAGGGCACGTGAAATGGGGCAAACAGATGCAAGAGAGATTAGTTAGAAGGATAATGTTCCAGGTGATAGATAATAAGTCTGAGTAGCAGCTGGGGTTTGGAGAGGAAAGATGGGTGAAACTTCGAGAAAGATTAGGTCAGGAGGTAGAACAGTTACAAGCCTGGCTATCCACATTGCCCAGGGAGAGAAGTCACAGCACAAGGACCCAGGCTTTCTATTTACTTGTGTGAATCTGTATGGACTGCCTTTCACCCCAGCATTTATCCAGATTCTTAGACAGAGAAGGTTAAAGTGAATGAAAGCAAAGTGCTGTACATCTGAGCCTGTGGGAGATACATACCAGATAATACTGCATTGCAGATGTTTGTGTGTTTTCCTATATGAGCATGGTGAGAGGTTACGCCTGGAACCAATGTTTGGAAGGATCAAGGGGGACAGGGTAGAGGCCAAAAGGTGGGAGACACCCTGACAATTAATATGCAATTGTTGAGGAGTTGCTGAAGTAGACACACTGATTTGACACTACCTACTCCAGAGGAGTGTGACCTAAAAATAACTTGGATTATAATTCTGCTGCTGTTTAATATTTCCTTGGGTACTACCCCTGCTGGCTAGAGCAAAGACAATGACAGAAGTTCTTCAGTGGCGGCTCCAGAGCAAGGCATAACGGAGAGGACAGGTAGCCAAAAGGATAGTCAGTACACCTAGAAATCGTGCATTTGGCAAGGTCAAAATGCAGGATGTGATGATGGGGACTCAGTTACTCTAAAATAGGAAAACCACAGTCTGGAAGTCTTTGCATCAGAAACCCTGCGCCATAAGTTCCTGTTTCCTTCATCAGAGCCTTATTCTCTATCACTTACCCAGAGAGAGAAAGTGAGAAGTGTTGAACAGCAAGCCACTCCTCCACAGGGCTACCAATGGCATTTTGACATCAGGGGGGCCTGCCCACAAGGCGTGGGACCATGGAGTGGAGAATAGATTGCACTTGTGTAAGAATGCACATCATCTTTACTCTTTGCTTATGAGCTGTTTGTTAGAGAACTAGTTTATGTGGAGGCTAAGATGAAAGTCAAGGAAACAGGTACTGTCAAGTATATTGTTTGGTCTAAGAGGTGGAAGAATGAATGATTAGTTTCAAAACAGATGCCTTGGCTCTTTCATATTTGTAATGAACATATATCCCTATTTTGGCACTTTGTCTTCAGAACAGGGATTGGCAAAAGACAGCTTATGAGCCAAATCTAGCCATGTCCATTTGTTTACGTATCACCTATTGCTGCTTTTCCCCTACAACAGCAGGGTTTCACAGTGGAAGGAACTCTATGGTCTGCAAAGCCAAAATGGTTTACTATCTGACTTTTTACAGACAAAGTTTGCCAACCCCTACTTTAGAAGAAACCTTTAAAAAGTTAGAATCACTGGGATGTCTTTCCCTAATGATTAACATTAATGAGGAAAATAAATTTCATTAATGAAGGTGACTAATATTTGTAAAATGTTTTCACATACATATTAACCTCATGATCTCCATGAAAGTGTTTTGAGGTAGGTATTCTGAGACCTGCTTCATGGATGAATACGTGGAAGAGGAGAGGTAAAATGATTTACTTGACTCTCACTTTGGGGAACCAGAACCAGTGTCCCAAATGTCCTAAATTCATGTGATTTCTATTATTCTAACTCTACCCTAGAGCTGAATGTATCTGTTTATGGAAAAAAAACCATCTAGTATAATAGCACTCCAAAGTGCTGAGAAGACCTTTGAGCTCCCAGACATCTCAGCCCAAATCCCAGCACCAGAAACTCATTTCTTGGGGGCAACATGTTCCTTTTGAGATGTAATATGCCTCTGGGAAGGTGAACCTGTTAAGTCTGGTTACAAGTCATTTGCATTTTCTGACGAATGTTTTTCTCCTAACAACGAGACACGATGCCCTGTGGTGAAGGTGGTTTGGAGGAGACTGAGCAGAGTGGTGGGTGCAGAAAGACGGATTTCTCAGTGTGGCCAGGAATGCAAAGGAATAGATCTGAAACTGGGTGTCAGGCTGTCAGGAGAAATAAAAAGTGTAAGTCTCCAGAAGGTGATAAGTTTTCTCTTTATTCACAATTCTTCTAATCGGTGTTACAGTCAGAGCAGTGCTTAAGCTTAGGCAAATGGGTGATGGGTCTCATTTATTTGATTCATACATTCTTATCATCTTTTCTCTCCAGCCCTGTGACCAACCTTGTTCGTCATCTCACAGTTGCCTGGATACTTGCAGCCTGAGTGCTGACAAACTTCTTCAAGATGAGAAATTTACTTTTGTGAAAACTCTAGAATTATATCCCCAAGGAGGTTTCTCACCACCAGAGGGTCCCTGGAGCAAAGATGAGTACTCTCTGGCAGGTTGTAAATTTTGCATATGGCGCTAGCAGAGAGAAGAAGGGGCAGCAGCAAATGTCAGGACCACATGGTTTCCAGTTAGATTGTAGTCAATGTGATATTTGTATGATACACTGTGTTCTCTGTTCAAAGATGTTCTTGAGAGAGAAGAAATGTTGCATGTTTCTTTGGTGCCAGGTGATGAATAATCAAGGGAGAAACGGGTGGAAAATCAGTTTTGGATTTGAGTGTTGTTAGATAGAAGCTAGAATTGTGATCGTTTATGTTGGTGGCACTGTCTTAACAAAGTGGAAATGTGTTTTTCTGTCTCACTTTGTAGTGGATGACAGAAAATGATGTTCAAACCTGATATGTATGTGTTATGGACATTCTGTTTCTTTTAAAGAACACTCTGTAAATAATAGAGTTGAAATACACACCCTGAAAATATGAAATTAACTCAGTGAGTAGGTTAATTCATCTATTTTAGGATATTACTAATTAAATATAGAGAAAGATGTAGCTTTCATAGATGAAACCCAGTAACCATTATATTTTTATAATGGTGCCATCTGTCCCTGGTTTTTTTTTTTTTTTTTTTTTGGAGAATTTTATTCATGTGTGTGGATCTTCCTTCATAGGGTAGAGAGAGAACTGAACTGGGAGTATCATTCTTTGTGTGCCATCTCTATTCTTGCTCTTAATCAAATGGCTTCAGGTAGATCACTGTGTTTTTCTTACTCGATTTTCTTATCTGCACAATGAAGAGACTGGATTAGACAATTTCTTTATTTTCTTTTACTTCTTAGGATGTAATTAATTCTCTGCTTCATTTGAGCCATAGACTCTTGTCAGCCTTCCTTTCCTCTCCTTTTGATGCTCTGAAATGCTGTTTTCTCTTGACATGACTCACTAAAATTAAATTATTTGACTTCAAGCTCATCATCTCTCATTCCTTTTGTTTCCAGTCATTTTGCCCTCAGTGTTAGCATCTTGGCTGCATAGAATTTGAAGATGCATAGGTTAGAGTCGCACCTCTTATCCAACATATCTGTGACAGTCATCATCCTGATTCCTTTTGTTCCTCTCCAGGAAAAGAAAGCCTGTGATTTCCAAAGCTCGAGACATTTATGCTGGCTTAATTTTAGTTGTGTCAATTATGACTGAAGTCTTGTATGAGTCTCTGATTTTTAGATTTAGTTAAGGATGCCATCATTCTATTATTTTAAAACCCATTTCTTTGGGTAATATAATAGACTTATTGACCCTACATAAGTGTATCACACAACCATTCTAACCAAAGATTATGAATCATTATGATTCATCAAGTTTGAAGAGAAGGAAGGAATCACCGGTGGTATGAAGCAATGCCAAAAAAAAAAAATCACAGAAAAACGTATTTCTGTTTTTAACATTCGTGAAAGTGTTACATGTACAATCTTGCTTCAGAGTGAAGGAGGGAGGGAGAGAGGGGACTGGCTTAGCAATGATGATGTGCTGCACATTATAATGACAAGGAGAGCAATGTCCCAGTCTGCTCTGAAGAATCCATTTGGAGTGAGAGGTCTACTTCTAACATGACTGTGTCCATATGAAACAAATGCATCACATGACTTTGCCCGACATCATTTTCCCTGCTTCACTGCAATTGTCTAGAGACCATGGAATGAGATGCTGTTAAGTCATAAGCCCACAGATATGTAGGAGTGTTGAGCCAAGGCAAGGTTGGCAGCTTGGAAAGTTGTTTTATGACAAATACTAGGTTCATCTTGGCCTTTTTGAGAAAAGTTCCTTCAATACAATGAATGATTCTGGGTTTCCCTGGGAAATGAAAGTTCAACAGTGGTGTATACACATGAGCAGTGGTCAAACTCTTTTTTTTTTTTTTTTTAAATTAATTAATTTATGGCTGTGTTGGGTCTTCGTTTCCGTGCGAGGGCTCTCTCCAGTTGCGGCGAGTGGGGGCCACTCTTCATCGCGGTGCATGGGCCTCTCACTATCGCGGCCTCTCGTTGCGGGGCACAGGCTCCAGACGCGCAGGCTCAGCAGTTGTGGCTCACGGGCCCAGCTGCTCCGCGGCATGTGGGATCCTCCCAGACCAGGGCTCGAACCCGTGTCCCCTGTATTGGCAGGCAGACTCCCAACCACTGCGCCACCAGGGAAGCCCAGTGGTCAAACTCTTGATTAAAAAAAAAACTGAAAAAACCCAATGGCCATCCTGAGACTGCTCTTAGTCTAGGAGTTGTTAGGAATAGAATTCCCTCACGTACACACAGATCCCTTATGGGGCTGCCGCATGAAGATGGGACACGACTAATGCTTGTCGACCATTTCGGCTGAAATTTTTCTACATAAAATGCATCATTTTATCTTCAACCTTCTTGTACTCTTTGAATCAGACTGTTTCAAATAATAACATAAGTGAACTATTAATAGTATAACCTTTTTCTTAATTCAAAAAAATTATTTATTTTATTTATTTATTTTTGGCTGTGTTGGGTTTTTGTTGCTGCACGCGGGCTTTCTCTAGTTGCTGTGAGAGGGGGCTACTCTTCATTGAGGTGTGCAGGCTTCTCACTGTGGTGGCTTCTCTTGTTGAAGAGCACGGGCTCTAGGTGTGTGGGCTTCAGTAGTTGTGGCACACGGGTTCAGTAGTTGTGGCTCATGGGCTCTAGAACACAGGCTGAGTAGTTGTAACGCACGTGCTTAGTTGCTCCTCAGCACGTGGGATCTTCCCGGACCAGGGAAACCCATATCCCCTGCATTGGCAGGTGCATTCTTAACAACTGAGCTACGAGGCAAGCCCAATAGTATAATCTTAATGTTAAGATCCCAGGCCCAATGTCTGAAGACATTCATCTTCTTTTCTCCACAACATCCATTTATATGCATTAAAATGCATATCAATAAATGGAAACAAAAATTGAAGTTCAGAGGGAGAGGTCATGGAAGGCTGCAGTTTTTAAATATTGGGACTTGAGAATGACAAGCAGAGAGGAAGAAATAGGACAAGGGTATCAGTGTCCTTAGCTTCTGATTTATTTCAAATTCAGCTGACTTGGGAGTATGATCCATTTCTTCTTAGTCTACATTTGTCCCACAAATGTTTCCTGTGTTTAAAAAAATGGGATGCATCTTGGCTGTGTATGTGTGGGGGAGGATGGTGGAGAACAGCATTTCCAGAGTGTTTTCTTTTCTGCCTTTCAGTGTTTTACAATCCGTGTTATGGTTATTAAGGGCTGATATGCCAATCTCATTTGTTCTCGAAGTGAACTATTTAGAATGTTCATCTTAATAGTTCAATAGATTTTTTTTGGCCACCCCACCTAGTTATTGCCCCAAATAAGTATCCCAAGTAAACGCATATGGAATAATTGCAGACAACTGTTTTCAGCAGTCCCTTTAATCTATAAAACAGATATTTTATTCTGTCACGCATTTTCTACTGACATGTATTTAAAATTTTTCATCTCTAGTGAATATTTTAATTGCTATAAAGTGAAGAATTCAAAATGGATGTATGATTTGATTTTCTCAGAGTTAAGCAAAGGCCTGTATATGACTCATCGGGTTGTTCTATTCGTTGAGAGACTTAAAATTAAGAATTTGGAGAAAAACTAGAGATTTGGATTATTTCCAGCCAAAGACTAAAAATTTTTGTTACTGTAATATATTGATTTTTGGTATATGATGTCCATAAATGGGAAAAGGAAAGAATAAAGAATCTTTAGCCCTCAATTTGAAACTGTATGGACCATTTACTACTAGGCTGATGAGAATTTTATCACCAGGATGTGGATATGCTTAGAAGGAAGCAGCTGATAAGGTTTACCAGTTTCAGCCCTTCATCAACCTGTTTTCAGCCTCTGGACATTTAATTCCAATTTTCTCTACTTCAGAGGTCTCTCTAAGCTGAGACTCAGATTGAGAAGTTTCTTCTCTGGAACTTTTGCCATCTGGAACAGACTCTTTGCATTTTCATCCCTTGCTCCAAATCTCAGCTGGGATCAATCATGTCTCCCTTATTTTTTGTCCCTTATCTTCCTGTGTGTGTTGAACAATTCCCACAACTAAGCAAATGACCCCAACTTGAGTCAGGCCTGTGTGCTTTGAAGGGAGCCTGTCTAGCACCAGCCTTGACCCACAGGTCCTGGGTGAAAGTGCTAGACAGTTTAGGGCTTCTCCTTGGGAAGCACTCCTCACCCCATACTTTTGGGAAGTTAGTTAATAGGACAAAATTTACTTAATAGGAATTAATGAAAAGGTTTTGTAAAACCAAGAGTTCTGCTTTGTTCCAGGCCTCCCGGGAGACCTCTGGTTATTCAGACATTAGAGGAAGATGCATCTGCTTTACTCTGAGCCTGCCAATGGCAGTTCTGCTTCTGTCCTTTGTCACACACTCACCTCTTAGATTTCCTCTGGTTTTGAACATACTTTCAGCTTTTCCTTCCCAAGGTCATCCTGGGTCTGCTCTTGTTGTGTCTTTCTTGGCCATTCCAGGTCCCTGCATATTTCATAGGGATATTCTTGGCTTTTGCTGGTGAAGACATTCACTTCCTGCCTAGTTGCACACATATCCCTCTTCCACCTGCCTCCTGGAGCCTCAAGTCCTGAAACAGCATTTCAAAAGTGCCATCTGGCAATATTTTTCCCTCTTCTTTTTTTTCTGGCTACAGATCATCAAAATTTACTGTTTATCCCATTTGCAATCCCTCTTCTCTATAGTAGTGCTTCTCCACGAATGTGCATGTGCATCACCTGGTGAGGTTGGTGAGAAGCAGATTCTGAATCTGTCGGTCTGGCCTGGGCTCCACAGTCTTCCCTGGTGGTGCAGGTGCTGCTGGTCCTGGGATCACACTAAGAGTAGCAAGGCTTTACAGTTCTTGATTTTCATTTGTTGGAGGCTTGCTAGGTTTCCAGGGCTGCCATAACAGAGTGCCACCACCTCGGTAACTCAAAACAACAGAAATGTATTCTTCCACAGATCTGGAGGGTAGAAGCCCAAAATCAAAGTGTCTACAGGGCTCTGCTCCCTCTGAAAACTGTAGAGGAGTCTTTTCCTGCTTCGTCTTAGCTTCTGGTGATTTTCTGGCAATTTCTGGTGTTCCTGGGCTTGTAGATGCATCATTCCAGTCAGATGGCCATCTTCTCTTCATGCGTCTTCACATTGTCTTCCCTCTCTCTATCTCTGTGTCTACATTTCCCTTTTTATAAGGACACCAATCATATTGGATTAGAGCCTACCTTAAGGACCTCATTTTAACTTGATTAACTTTATGAAGATTTTATTTGCAAATAAGGTTACATTCTGAGGTATGAGGGTTAGGATTTCAACATATTTTGGGGGGAGCCACCATTCAACCCATAAGAGAGGCCTACCCTCCCACCCCTAGCCAACTTTATGTTATTTTTTTCTTAAATAGAATTCACTACTTCGATCAATAACTAAAACATGAGAAACTAAGTATCTTTAATTTAGAGTGGGCCAAAAAATATGTAGATCTGGAATCACTAAGAAAGAAACAGTAGAGTAAGGATATTTAAAAAGAAAAAAAAAAAAAAAGGAGCCATGGTGCTCTGTTCTGTTAGGTTTAATAGTGGGAGAAAGCATGGACTTTTGAGTAGGCCAGTTCTAAAATTTGAATCTTGACCTGTTACTTATTGGTTCTGGATTTGGGGGGCAACCTACTTGCTTCTGCTAAACTTGTTTCCTCATAAGAAGAATGAGCATAATGACACTTGGTAAATGAAGGATGGTTGAGGAAATCAATAAGGCTTCCAAAGCACCTGGCACGTATCAATAGTAGACATTGAGTATATGTGATCATTAGTTTTGTAAAGTCTGTATTCTGAATATCCCAGCAGAACTGTCAGTGGTACCCAGCCAGGTCATCCAGTGGACCCCCCCAGGGCTGCCAGATCAGCTTGCAGTAAGTCACTGTCTTTCTCTCTCCTCCCTAAACCACAACAGTGATTCAGAAGTGCAAAAATGAGAAAAGGACTACATTTCATTGTGTTTCTGTGTGATTTTCCATCATGGATCTAAAATGCTGTTTTCTCCCATGTTTCTATATTTCAATGTATATCATAATTTTCCCTGTTGCATTCACTATTTTTTATAAATAATTTTCCCTAAGTGGATGCTGTATAAAGATATTTCCATCCTTTGATTATTGTTTGTGTATAAAGGTGGGCATGTGAAATGTGGGTGCTTCTAAAAGGAATGTAGCAGAACTCACTTGAATAGAGGCCATTCACTTTGGTGTTTGGATGGAAAATGGCATCATCTGTCACTAGTCTGGCATGTGAACACTCATCATTGGTCATTTATATTAGATATAAGATTTCCGAAGTAGAGTTTGAATGAAAAATGAGAATAGTTGAGGAGGATATGCTATAGTTGCAAATTCGTTTGTTTTCTAGGTCTCTGTGAATCTTATAATGCAAAAGCAAAAAGATCTTGCTTAGGCTAGGTTGAGGTTCCAAGTTGAATTTGGAGCAAGTATCATTCATGTCTCATGTGCCAACCATGTTAGAAGCTTACATATCCAAACAGTAGGGTATGAGACAATGGAAAACTTTGTCCTCACGTTTCTGTTAATGTTAAGGCAGACATCATTCCTGAACTGGCCTATTATTATAGGTCCATATAAACTACAGTGAACTAAGAAGATACTTGGTGTGTGTGGGTGAGTTGAATATGCAAACATTACACATACATGTAATGTGCTTACTCCTATATTTCTGTATTATTTTGCAATTGCCAAAGGGGGGATTTTTAAGGAATTTTTTTTAAGGAATAAGGGCAAAACATTTTTTGAAGATTATTTGATTTCCCCCCTCCACCCTGCCCGGCAAAACATCTAGTAATGGTGGAGGAGTTCGAAAGACCTTAGAGGAAAGTGGCACTCCAGATGAGAGTTTACTTGAAATGAAGTGAAACTCAGTTGTTTCACAAGTGAAACAAGCTTAAAGGAACGTGCAGGGCATTCTGAATGCTTGCATCTGGTTTGATTCAAATCGTCTCACATTCGTAGAGTTTCAAATGAAAAAAAAGTTCATAGCAAAACAAAATGCTATTTAAACCATGCGAACTGGAGCCAGTGAAAAATTCATCCTTATAACTGCAATGTGTGAAGTTCTGGTTGGTAAGTCATTTTTCAGAGAAGGTATGCAAAATTAAACCAGATACACCTTCATGCTTGGGTTAGTTCTTGGGGTTAAATTAGGTCAACCTTTCTCATCCAGTGTCTCAGCAAACAGTTTCATCAATTTTCTATCCTCTAACAACTATTTATGGAGCTCCTACTATGTGTGAGTTTTTGCCATAGGTGTATTGGTGCTACAGTGTTGGTGTGTGTAGCATATGATTCATGCTCTTGAGGAGTTTACACTCTAGTGGTAAAGATAAAAACACATGTTTTTATGTGGTAGAATAATTTATTGAATACTAATGAAGCTGATAAAAGAGGGGAAGGAGGTGGGATTTGTTGTTCCACTCCTTAGGCTAGAGAGCTAGAAACACATGGTTTCTAGACCCTCCTAGGACTTCTGTGTTGGGGCTAAGGAGATTATCACAGCTATGAAAAGCCTAAACTTGCTACTTTGCAGGGTTTGGGGGAGAACTTTATCATGGTCAATCACAAAGTTATCTGGATCTGGCACCTCAAATAGGCATTATCTACCTGTATTAGTCAGGGTTCTCCAGAGTATCAGAACCAACAGGAGATAATAGGAGAGAGAGAAAGAGAGACAGAGAGAGACACACACACACCACACACATGCGTGTGCATGCACACACACACACACATGGATTTTTAAAAATTGGTTACATGATTGTGGAGGCTTGGCAAATCCAAAATCTGCAAAGTGGGCCAGCAGGCTAGAGAGCCAGGGAAGAGTTGCAGGCCAAATCCAAAGACAGTCTCCTGGCAGAATTCCTTCTTGATCAAGGGAGGTCAGTCTCTGTTCTATTCATGCCTTCAACTGATTGGATGAGGCCCAACCACATTACAGAGAACAATCTGCTTTAGTCAAAGCCCCCCAATTTAAATGTTAATCTCCTTCAAAGCCACCTTTACAGAAACATCCAGAAGAGTGTTTGAGCACAGTTACGGGCACTATGACCAAGCCAAGTTGACACATAATTAACCATCACACTGCTCTTGATGGTCTGGAGTACACATGGTGAAATGTTGTCTCAGCAAAGATCAGACCCTATGATATACCTAGAAAGAGTCCTGTCTGGTTTCAGAAGAATATTAAGAGGTTTGGACTTACCTTTTCTGGAAGATGGCACCCACAAAAGAAAACATGGTTACCGGAGACAGTAACATAGAAGTAAAATATTAGTGACGTTTCTCAGTGCTTAGTACATAGTAGGTACTCAATAAATACTTATTGAATTAATAACTTAATAACTCCCCTGGTTGGAATGTAGCTAGTGAGAGTTAGAAAGAATTTCTCCAAGGGGACATAGATGTTTTGAAAGGCAAAAATCGTGCCTGGCACCCAAGCTTACCTACCTGGTGCTTGGGAGAATTAGGGCAAATAGACTCAGCCAGCTTTTGAATGAGTGCTAGGGTTACTATTCTTAATTCAGGATAGAGAACGGGTTCCATCTTGTTCTGGATAGGCTCTGGATCAAAAGTAAATTTTCCCTGTGGGAAGAAAATATTTGTTTAGTAAAAGAATAAATAAGACTAAAAAACTGAGGTACCTAATTGGTTCATTTTTCCATTTTCCTCTTTCAAATAGATAGATAGGTCTCTCTATGCCAAGGGGACATGCATATTTTAGAAAAGTCAGGGTCCACTTAAAATATTGTGATAGGTATCCTGAGGGGAGAGTGGGGAGGGATAGAGAAGTGGGGAGACCTTTGAGAATCAGGTTGGGATAGGGAAAATGGAGAATTGTCAAGAATTAAAAGAAAATGATAATTAAGTAGTGGTCTCCAGACAGAACATGGATCCAAGCCCTTCTGGCTGGTTTTGCCCTTAGGTAGGATACACTAGAGGCTGGATCTCAACCATAGCCTGGGATAAGAGATCCACCAAACTACCACTGAGTAGAAACCACAGATGTCAGTCATGCCCATGATTGGTAGGGAGTGAGAACCTCCTTTTCCATTTTAGGAGTCCCATTAGCATCCTGGATTCTGGAGCTGCCCTTAGATGGTAGGGGCTCCAGGACTGTTTGAGATAGACTTTCTTAACATCTTTGTGGATTAGGAACTCTGGAACCGTTAAAATTAGATCTAAAGTTTTAAAAAATATTGGATTTAAAGTTTAAAAAATTAAAGTTAAAAAATGGGTCTGTGAACTGAGATTTATAGCTATTATATTTATTAAACTAGTTAGAGAATAAAGTACTGGAGGTAGAGTGAAGGACAAAAGATATCTTTAATCTGAATATCAAGGAAGACTGTGTTAAGAAATTAACATCTGAGTTCACCTTGATGACTTGGAAAAATAGGGCAACTCGTTATTGCTCATCCTCTCTGGGTAGAAAAATTAGGTCTTTTTCTGCAACCCTATCTTATATTCTGTCCTCCTCTGACTTCTTGGAAGCAATAGAGGCCTATAGGCCATGCAGCCTTCACCTCATGGTCTCTCATCATCCATCATGTTCACAGTGCTCTGAGGTTGTATACACCAGAGCTCCTACTTTAAGCCCTAAATACAGTTGACATATACAATCTTTGAATTTCTAAAACCGCACATTCTCTTTTCTCTCTTTTATTCCTCTTCCATCTACCTTCTCCTTTTCATTTATCAGTTTAGCATGTCTCTATTTAAAAAATATCTCTCCTCTCCAACCTCAACATCAATTTTTATTAGTGTGAACAACTAGAACCCTACAGTAGACTTAAGTCTTGGCATGGAAATGAGGTAAGAGGTACATATATTAAAAAAATTATAGTATATTATTACATATCCAAATTTTAAATACACCAAATAATATTTTTCAGATCACAAAAGAGACAATTTAACAAAAAAACCATATGAGGTGGTAAGGGATTCAAATGAAACGGGAGTTTAGTGGTCACTGCTGTATTCATAACTTTGAACCATACATGTTTTTAAATTTATTTTTTTATTTTTTTGAATTTTATTTTTTTTATACAACAGGTTCTTATTAGTTATCTTTTTATACATATTGGTGTATATATGTCAATCTCAATCTCCCAATTCATCCCACCACCTCCCTGCCCCACTTTCCCCCCTTGGTGCCCATACGTTTGTTCCCTACATCCATGTCTCTAGTTCTGCCTTGCAAACTGGTTCATCTGTACCATTTTTCTAGATTCCACATATATGCGTTAATATATAATATTTGTTTTTCTCTTTCTGATTTACTTCACTCTGTATGACAGTCTTTAGGTCCATCCATGTCTCTACAAATGACCCAATTTTGTTACGTTTTAGGGCTGAGTAATATTCCATTGTATATATGTACCACATCTTATTTATCCATTCGTCTGTCGATGGGCACTTGGGTTGATTCCATGACCTGGCTATTGTAAATAGTGCTGCAATGAATATTGGGGTGCATGTGTCCTTTTGAATTATGGTTTTCTCAGGGTATATGCCCAGTAGTGGGATTGCTGGATCATATGGTAATTCTATTTTTAGTTTTTTAAGGAACCTCCATACTGTTCTCCATAGCAACTGTATCAATTTACATTCCCACCAACAGCGCAAGAGGGTTCCCTTTTCTCTACACCCTCTCCAGCATTTGTTGTTTGTAGATTTTCTGATGATGTCCATTCTAACTGGTGTGAGGTGACAACTCACTGTAGTTCTGATTTGCAATTCTCTAATAATTAGTGATGTTGAGCAGCTTTTCATGTGCTTCTTGGCCATCTGTATGTCTTCTTTGGAGAAATGTCTATTTAGGTCTTCTGTCCATTTTTGGATTGGGTTGTTTGTTTCTTTAATACTGAGCTGCATGAGCTGTTTATATATTTTGGAGATTAATCCTTTGTCCGTTGATTCGTTTGCAAATATTTTCCCCCTTTCTGAGGGTTGTCTTTTTGTCTTGTTTATGGTTTCCTTTGCTGTTCAAAAGTTTTGAATTTTCATTAGGTCCCATTTGTTTATTTTTGTTTTTATTTCCATTTACTCTAGAAGGTGGATCAAAAGAGATCTTGCTGTGATTTATGTCAAAGAGTGTTCTTCCTATGTTTTCCTCTAAAGGTTTAATGGTGTCTGGCCTTACAATTAGGTCTTTAATCCATTTTGAGTTTATTTTTATGTATGGTGTTAGGGGGTGTCCTAATTTCATTCTTTTACATGTAGCTGTCCAGTTTTCCCAGCATCACTTATTGAAGAGGCTATCTTTTCTCCATTGTATATCCTTGCATCCTTTGTCATAGATTAGTTGACCATAGGTGTGTGAGTTTATCTCTGGGCTTTCTATCCTGTTCCATTGATCTATATTTCTGTTTTTGTGCCAGTACCATATTGTCTTGATTACTGTAGCTTTGTAGTATAGTCTGAAGTCAGGGATTCTGATTCCTCCAGCTCCGTTTTTTTTTTTTTTTTCCCTCAAGATTGCTTTGGCTATTTGGGGTCTTTTGTGTCTCCATATAAATTTTAAGATTTTTTGTTCTAGTTCTATAAAAAATGCCATTGGTAATATGATAGGGATAGCATTGAATCTGTAGACTGCTTTGGGTAATATAGTTATTTTCACAATGTTGATTCTTCCAATCCAAGAACATGGTATATCTCTCCATCTGTTTGTATCATCTTTGATTTCTTTCATCAGTGTCTTATAGTTTTCTGAGTACAGGTCTTTTACCTCCTTAAGTAGGTTTATTCCTAGGTATTTTATTCTTTTTGCTGCAGTGGTGAATGGGAGTGTTTCCTTAATTTCTCTTTCTGACCTTTCGTTGTTAGTGTATAGAAATGCAAGAGATTTCTGTGCATTACTTTTGTTGTTATACAAATATAATTTGTATCCTGCAAATTTACCAAATTCATTGATTAGCTCTAGTAGTTTTCTGGTGGCATCTTTAGGATTTTCTATGTATAGTATCATGTCATCTGCAAACAGTGACAGTTTTACTTCTTCTTTTCCAATTTGTATTCTTTTTATTTCTTTTTCTTCTCTGATTGCTGTGGCTAGGACTTCCAAATCTATGTTGAATAATAGTGGTGAGAGTGGACTTCCTTGTCTTGTTCCTGATCTTAGAGGAAATGCTTTCAGTTTTTCACCATTGAGAATGATGTTTGCTGTGGGTTTGTCATATATGGCCTTTATTATGTTGAGGCAGTTTCCCTCTATGCCCACTTTCTGGAGAGTCTTTATCATAAATCAGTGTTGAATTTTGTCAAAAACTTTTTCTGCATCTATTGAGATGATCATATGGTTTTTATTCTTCAATCTGTTAATATGGTGTATCACATTGATTGAATTGTGTATATTGAAGAATCCTTGCATCCCTGGGATAAATCCCACTTGATTATGTTGTATGATCCTTTCAATGTGTTGTTGGATTCTGTTTGCTCGTATTTTGTTGAGGATTTTTGCATCTATATTTATCAGTGATATTGGTCTATAATTTTCTTTTTTTGTAGTGTCTTTGTCTGGTTTTGGTATCAGGGTGATGGTGGCTTCATAGAATGAATTTTAGAGTGTCCCTTCCTCTGCAATTTTTTGGAAGAGTTTGAGATGGATTGGTGTTAGCTCTTCTCTAAATGTTTGATAGAATTCACCTGTGAAGCCATCTGGTAATGGACTTTTGTTTGGTGGAAGATTTTTAATTACAGTTTCAATTTCATTACTTGTGATTTTTCTGTTCATATTTTCTGTTTCTTCCTGGTTCAGTCTTGGAAGGTTATACCTTTCTAAGTGAAACATACATCTTAAAGCAGCAATAATGCACAGTTTTACTTTGAAGTGCTGATGATAGAAAGTTTATTGATTGCAACTCTTCCAAGTTCTCAAGAACCTTTGTAGACTTCCTTGTCTTCTTATCTTCAGTCACTCAAGTTTCTTGTAAAGTGTTAGGTAGAGAACAGTTTCCTCTTTACATATATTAAAAGAAGACTTTCACATAAAGATCAAAAAGATTGTTCTTTGATTTTTTTTTAACTAGGAAATCTTTACTTTTTTTTAAACCAGCCTTAACATTAAAGAAGAATTCATTCCAATGCTTCTCAAACTTTTCCAATAAATAAAAGAGAAGAGAACAGTCCAAAACTGATTTTACAAGGCTAGTATTACCCTAATACCAAAGCCAGGTAAGGATAGTACAAAAAAAGAAAACTACAGGTCAATATCTCTGATGAATACAGATGCAAAAATTCTCAATACAATTCTAGCAAACCAGATTTAAACACATATTAAAATTATCATGCACCATGATCAAGTTGGTTTTACCCTTGTGATGAAAAGACGGTTTAACATATGGAAATCCAAAAATGTGATATACCATTTTAATAGAGTGAAGATTAAATTATATGACACTTTTGATAGATGCACAGAAAGCATTGACAAACATCAATACAGTGTACCCTTTCATGATAAAGCTCTCAACAAATTGGGTATAGGAGGAACATACCTTAACATCATAAAGGCCATATATGACAAACCCACTGCTAACATTGTAGTCAACCACGAAAAGCTAAAAGTTTTTTCTCTCAAATCAGGAACAAGACGAAGGTGCCCACTCTTACCACCCCTCTTCATCATAGTGCTGAAAGTCCTAGCCAGGGCAGTTAGACAAGAAAAAGAAAGAAAAGGCATCCAAATAAGAGTGGAAGAAGTAAAATAATTGTCTCTGTTTGCAGATGACAGTTATTGATATAGAAAATCTTAAAGCTCCACCAAAACACTGTTAGACTTAATAAATAAGTGAAGTTGTAGAGTACAAAATCAAAATACAAAAAAAGGTTGCAATCAGTTGCATTTCTATACATTAATTCTGAAAGAGAAATAAAACAATCCCATTTACAATAGCGTCAGAAACAATAAAATACTTAGGAATAAATTTAACCAAGGAAGTGAAAAACCTACACATTGAAAACTACAGACATTGATGAAAGAAACTGAAGAAGACACAAATGAGTGGGAAGATATCCTGTGTTCATGAATCAGAAGAATTAATATTGTTAAAATGTTCATACTACTCAAAGCCATATATAGATTCAATGCAATCCCTATCAAAATTCCAATGGTATTTTTTCACAGAAAAAATGGAACTAAAAAAGACCCCAAATAGCCAAAGCAACCTTGGGAAAGAAGAACAAAGCTATAGGCATCACACTTCCTGATTTCAAACTGTGCTACATTGCTATAGCAATCAAAACAATATGGTACTGGCATGAAAAAAGACCAATGTAACAGAATTAAGAGCCCAGAAATAAACCCACACATATATGATCAACTAATATTTGGCAAGGAAGCCAAGAATACTCAATGGAGAAAATATAATCTTTCCAATAAATGGCGTTGGGAAACCTGGATATTCACATACAAAACAATGGACCCATATCTTACATCACCCACAAAAATTAACTTGAAATGAATTAAAGACTTAAATGTAAGACCTGAAATTGTAAAACTCCTAGAAGAAAACATAGGGAAAAATCTCTTTGACATTGGTCTTGGCAATAACTTTTTGCATATGACACCAAAACACAAGAAACAAAAGCAAAAATAAATTAGTGGGACAACGTCAAACTAAAAAGCTTTTATATAGAAAAGAAATAATCAACAAAATGAAGAGGCAACCTATTCAATGGGAGAAAGTATTTAAAAGCCATATATAAGGTTAATATCTAATATATATAAGGAACTCATATAACTCAATAGCAAAAAATAAAAATAAAAAACAATCTGATAAAAAATGTGCAGAGGACCTGAATAGACATTTTTCCAAAGAAGACATACAAATGACCAACAGGTACATGAAAAGATGCTCAATGTCACTAATCATCAGGGAACCACAAATGAAAACCACAATGAGATATGACCTCACATCTGTTAGAATTGTTGTCATAAAAAAGACAAGAGATAAGTGTTGGCGAAGATGGGGAGAAAAGGAAATCCTTGTGTATTGTTGGAGGGAATATAAATTGGTACAACCACTATGGAAAACAGTATAGAAGTTCCTCAAGAAATTAAAAATATAACTACTATATGATCCAGCAATCCCGCTTCTCGGTTTATATTTGAAAGAAATGAAATCACTATCTTGAAGAGATAATGCACCCTCATGTTAACTGAAGAATTATTCACAATAGCCAAGACATGAAAACAAACTAAGTATCCATTGACAGATGAATGGATAAAGAAAATGAGATATATATGCATATGTATGTGTATATATGTATACATATATATTATTCAGCCATAAACAAGAAATTCCACCGTTTGCAACAACATGGATAAAATTTGAGGGCATTATGTTAAGTGAAATAAGTCAAACAGAAAGAAAAATTCTGTATGAGCTCACTTATATATGGAATATTAAAATAATCGGCTTCTCACAGGAAGCTTGAATATTTTGGCATAATTGACTTGGGGGCTGAGCCCAAGTCCACATCAAGGCAGGACTAGGATGAGACAAGAAGGAACTGGAAAGGTCTGGGCAGCCCGAGGGCAGAATCTTGACAATTGTCCCGCCAAAAAAAAAAAAAAAGAAAATCAGCTTCTTAATCTTTTGGTTTTACTTAAAATCTGGCACATGTCTGTTGGAGGATAGAGCAACCAGATGTTTGGACTCAACTTCTTGTCCTTCCCTTTTCTTAGATCCTGATACCTCAAGGCTTGTCTGTCTCAGTAGTTCTTCAAATATTTAATTATGTATATGTATATTTACGTATATTTATGCATATATAATGTATAGTTATATCCATCTGTATAGTTATAATACTTTATTCATCTTTTCTAGTTGTTTTCAGTGGAATGGTTAGTATAATATGAGCTAGTGATATTGCCAAGTGTTACATTTCTGTTTTAAATGGTGAATATTTAAGGATACTAAATCATAAACTAAAACTTTCAATATAGTGATACTATTGGAAAAATAATTTCAGTCCTAGGAATGGCTTATTCACAACGATGAACTCTTAAAATGGGGTTAGAAATATAAGTATCCTTGATGATTTCATATGTCTTAGGCTTTCCAGTATGAGAGCAAAGCAGATGGCTAAAATAATTATTTAGGAAATTTCATGCAAAATGTTTAAAAGTTATCTGTAGGTTATTTGCTCACCAAAATCATATATTTTCTGTTGCTGAACTTTAACACTTAACATACAGGCCATGACTGTCCATTTAGAGGGGAGAAAAAATATATAGAGTTAATGTAAATTTTCTAAAAATGATCCAAGAACATATAGTTTCATTTCATTTTTCATGCAGTGCTGCAGTTAATTTTTTCATATATGAATACAGTATTCTAAAAGTTTGAACATCCTAGTACATAAGACTAACAGCATATGGTTGTGGTGATCGAGATAATTAAAAATGGTAGGCATTCTGGGAACACATAGTCACAAAAGCTTTTTAAAAAGGTCAAAATGAAAACATATTTTGGAAGATGGAGATTCAAAAATCTCACTTTCCTCGAATAACATCTGTTCTTTACTTCAATAAAGATTCCTTTTCTAAAAAATAAATATTGCTCTTCAGTCAACTGGTAGAGGCTTTTATAGAATCTTCTTTTGCAGTAAGAGAGTGCCTTAAAGTGGAATGGGTGAAGGTAGGATAGGCAGAGGAGTGGGAGAGCACATCCTGTATACCTGCTTTATTATAAAATTAGTTTTTTTCTACAATGTCTGTGAATACTGGACTGAAATGCTCTATGATACCAAGGGGGACAGAACATAGAAGACAGTTCACATCTACTGAAATGATCCAATAATTACACACCATTTTTATTAAAAATTTATTTATTTATTTATTTATTTTTCAGACAAGAGCTGTACTTAATTTGTGTATTTTCTGCCTAAATGTCCTTTCAGAAAACTAGCATAGTATATGTTCTATAGCTAATGGAAACCTATACTTACAGGTCATAATGAATATTTCCTTCTCACAGGTCAAGTACACTCAAAAATATGTTGATTTAAAAAATAAGTAAATAGGGTTGTTTGCCTTGAGGTGACCCAGCACAGGAGACAACAGGCTCTTTGGTGGGGCTAATGGCAGACTCCGGGAGGGCTCATGCGAAGGAGTACTTCCCAAAACTTGTGCTGCCAGTGTCCTTGTCCCCCCGGTGAGCCACAGACACCCCCGCCTCTGCAGGAGACCCTCCAACATGAGCAGGTTCACAGGCCAGGAACATGCAAGAATCAAGAAGAAATGTATTTCCATCCGTATGGCTGACAGGGTCTTGGTGCTCTGGTTGGGTGTCAGGCTTGCGCCTCTGAGGTGGGAAAGTCAAGTTAAGGACATTGGTACACCAGAGACCTCCCAGCTCCATGTAATATCAAACAGCGAAAGCTCTACCAGAGATCTCCATCTGAACACTAAGACACAGCTCCACTCAACGACCAGCAAGCTACAGTGCTGGACACCCTATGCCAAACAACTAGCAAGACAGGAACACAACCCCAGCCATTAGCAGAGAGGCGGCCTAAAATCATAATAAGGTCACAGACACCCCAAAACACACCACCAGACGTGGTCCTGCCCACCAGAAAGACAAGATCCAGCCTCATCCACCAGAACAGAGGTACCAGTACACTACACCAGGAACCTACACAACCCACTGAACCAACCTTACGCACTGGGGGCAGACACCAAAAACGACAGGAACTATGAACCTGCAGCCCGCAAAAAGGAGACCCCAAACACAGTAAGTTAAGCAAAATGAGAAGACAGAGAAATACACAGCAGATGAAGGAGCAAGGGAAAAACCCACCAGATGAAACAAATGAAGAGGAAATAGGCAGTCTACCTGAAAAAGAATTCAGAGGAATGATAGTAAAGATGATTCAAAATCTTGGAAATGGAATGGAGAAAATACAAGAAATGTTTAACAAGGACCTAGAAGAACTAAAGAGCAAACAAACAGAGATGAACAGCACAATAGATGAAATTAAAAATTCTCTAGAAGGAATCAATAGCAGAAAAACTGAGGCAGAAGAACGGATAAGTGGCATGGAAGATAAAATAGTGGAAATAATTATAGCAGGGCAGAATAAAGAAAAAAGAATGAAAAGAACTGAGGACAGTCTCAGAGACCTCTGGGACAACATTAAAAGCACCAACATTCGAATTATAGGGGTCCCAGAAGAAGAAGAGAAAAAGAAAGGGGCTGAGAAAATATTTGAAGAGATTATAGTTGAAAACTTCCCTAATATGGGAAAGGAAATAGTCAATCAAGTCCAGGAAGCACAGAGAGTCCCATACAGGATAAATCCAAGGAGAAACAGGCTAAGACACATATAAATCAAGCTATCAAAAATTAAATACAAAGAAAAAATATTAAAAGCAGCAAGGGAAAAACAACAAATAACACATAAGGGAATCCCCATAAGGTTAACAGCTGATCTTTCAGCAGAAACTGCAAGCCAGAAGGGAGTGGCAGGACATATTTAAAGTGATGAAACGGGAAAACTACAACCAAGATTACTCTACCCAGCAAGGATCTCATTTAGATTCGAGGGAGAAATTTAAAACTTTAGAGACAAGCAAAAGCTAAGAGAATTCAGCACCACCAAACCAGCTTTACAACAAATGCTAAAGAAATGTCTTTAGCATTTTCAAGAGAAGGAAAAGAACTACAATAACAATCCCAAAACAATTAAGAAAATGGTAATACGAACATGCATATAGATAATTACCTTAAATGTAAATGGATTAAATGCTCCAACCAAAAGACACAGACTGGCTGAATGGATGCAAAAACAAGACCCGTATATATGCTGTCTACAAGAGACCCACTTCAGACCTAGAGACACATACAGACTGAAAGTGAGGGGATAGAAAAAGATATTTCCTGCAAATGGAAATCAGAAGAAAGCTGGAATGCAATTCTCATATCAGACAAAATAGACTTTAAAATAAAGACTATTACAAGTGACAAAGAAGGACTCTACATAATGATAAAAGGATCAATCCAAGAAGAAGATATAACAATTGTAAATATTTATGCACCCAACATAGGAACACCTCAATCCATAAGGCAAATGTTAACAGCCATAAAAGGGGAAATTGACAGTAACACAATAATAGTAGAGGACTTTAACACCCCACTTTCACCAATGGACAAATCATCCAAAATGAAAATAAATAAGGAAACACAAGTTTTAAATGATACATTAAACAAGATGGACTTAATTGATGTTTATAGGACATTCCATCCAAAAACAACAGAATACACTTTCTTCTCAAGTGCTCATGGAACATTCTCCAAGATAGATCATATCTTGTGTCAAAAATCAAGCCATGAAGAACCTAGGGACAGGACAGGACTAAAGATGCAGATGTAGAGAATGGTCTTGTGGACACCGGGAGGAGGAAAGGTAAGCTGGGAAGAAGTGAGAGAGTGTCATGGACATATATACACTACCAAATGTAAAATAGATAGCTAGCAGGAAGCAGCCGCATAACACAGGGAGATCAGCTCAGTGCTTTGTGACCACCTAGAGGGGTGGGATAGGGAGGGTCAGAGGGAGATGCAAGAGGGAGGAGGTATGGGGGTATATGCATATGTATAGCTGATTCACTTTGTTATAAAGCAGAAAGTAACACACCATTGTAAAGCAATTATATTCCAATAAAGATGTTTTTAAAAAATAAGTAAATAAAAGTATATCCATAGATAGTTATTTTCTGTAGGCAAACTCAGTATAAATGAATCATCTCATTCTGTCTCTAGCCTTGAAGTAGTTAATACAAGTTTATGAAGGCTGTAAAAATGATTTCTGGCATATAAATGTGATTGAGTTGTGATTCAATCAACATAGCTTTAGACTATCCCCAGGCAGATGTTAACCGTCAAGCCCTAGTATTGTCAAGTGTCATGTTCTTTTACTTTTGTTAACCAAAACATAGAGTTTTTATGTATTAATCATTGTATCTCTTGGCATCCAGGGGAAAAAAAAGAGCCAGAAACACAAAGCATAAAATGAATGGCAATGAAACAGAAAATTGCTAAATACAATTTGGTGGTCAAATCATGCTTTAGAGGGAACTTAACTTTCAAGGAGTTATACAGCAAATTGACACCATATCTTGTCACCGTAATTGGTAAGCATGGCTCTAACATCCCCCTGTCAAAAGTAAAAGGAAATAACAAAATTTAAAAAAAAAAAACACTTGTACCTTGCGATAAATAATAATAAAAATATCAACTACACAAAAACAGGGTTTTATCATATTTGGACAAATAAGAGATGTACCATATCTTTAGTATCAAATAGTAAAATGCCTTATTAATATTTTCTGAAACAGTGTCCTGATGCCCTAAAATTTCCTTCCCCCATTACTTTACCAGGCTCTTCCCTATTCATGTGAAATCTTTTCTTTCCTTCAAAGAGGCTGGAAGCTTTTCTTTGATGCTCCCAGTATATCTTGTACATACCTTTATTCATATGTTTAGCATTTTGATGTAAATTCTCAACTCTTTCCCTCATTATATTATGAACGATGAGGATTATATCTTATTTTTTAAAACATCTTTATTGGAGTATAATTGCTGTACATTGTTGTGTTAGTTTCTGCTGTATAACAAAGTGAATCAGCTATACGTATACTTATATCCCCATATCCCCTCCCTTTTGTGTCTCCCTCCCACCCTCCCTATTCCACCCCTCTAGGTGGTCACAAAGCACCCAGCTGATCTCCCTGTGCTATGCGGTTACTTCCCACTAGCTATCTATTTTACATTTGATAATGTATATATGTCCATGTCACTTCTCTCACTTCGTCCCAGCTTACCCTTCCCCCTCCCCATGTCCTACAGTCCATTCTATACGTCTGCGTCTTTATTCCTGTCCTGCCCCTAGGTTCTTCAGAACCATTTATTTTTTTAGATTCCATATATATGTGTTAGCATATGGTATTTGTTTTTCTCTTTCTGAATTAATTCACTCTGTATGACAGATTCTAGGTCCATCTGCCTCACTACAAATAACTCAATTTCGTTTCCTTTTATGGTTGAGTAATATTCCATTGTATATATGTGCCACATCTTCTTTATCCATTCATCTGTTGATGGACACGTAGGCTGGTTCCATGTCCTGGCTATTGTATTTAGTGCTGCAATGAACATTGTGGTACATGACTCTTTTTGAGTTACGGTTTTCTCAGGGTATAGGCCCAGGAGTGGGATTGCTGGGTCATATGGTAGTTCTATTCCTAGATTTTTAAGGAACCTCCATACTGTTCTCCATAGTAGCTGTATCAATTTACATCCCCACCAACAGTGTAGGATGGTTCCCTTTTCTGCACACCCTCTCCAGCATTAATTGTTTGTAGATTTTTTGATGATGGCCATTCTGACCGATGTGAGGTGATACTTCATTGTAGTTTTGATTTGCATTTCTCTAATGATTAGTGATGTTGAGCATCCTTTCATGTGTTTGTTGGCAATCTGTATATATTCTTTGGAGAAATGTCTATTTAGGTCTTCTGCCAATTTTTGGATCGGGTTGTTTGTTCTTTTGATATTGAGCTGCATGAGCTGCTTGTAAATTTTGTAGATTAATCCTTTGTCAGTTGCTTCATTTGCAAATATTTTCTCCCATTCTGAGGGTGGTCTTTTCGTCTTCTTTATGGTTTCCTTGCTGTGCAAAAGTTTTTAAGTTTAATTAGGTCCCATTTGTTTATTTTTATTTTTATTTCCATTTCTCTAGGAGGTGGGTCAAAAAGGATCTTGCTGTGATTTATGTCATAGAGTGTTCTGCCTATGTTTTCCCACACACCATTTTTAGCTCCAAAGATTTGAATGTATTTTTATTTTTCTTTCCCACTAAGATTAGAAAGAAGCCAATCTTCTAATTTCACATGTTGGAAGAATTATTCTTCAGAATTCTAAAACAGACTGAATAGAATCAGATGATTAGTGTCCTACATTGCTGACCTAGTTTGTCTTCTTTCTGTTTAGTTTCCTTATAATTATGAACTATCAGAACTGCGTGTGACTTCAAAAAGCAATGTTTATGATTCTGTAAATGGAATTTTAAGCTTCACATGGGTATGTGGTCATAAGATTGTATTATTTTTCAACAAATATATCCTATTTGGTGGAAAGTTTCATATTGCCCACTTTTATTGAGAAATGTTTAAGTAATTACTTTAAAAAATAGTCTGTTGAAAAATAGTTTTATTTTGTGAAGGGTCATGGGTGACTTTTTCAGTGCCTCTTTGTCTTTCACAAGAGGACTATAAAATACCTTTCCAGCCTTGTTTCCTGACACCGTTCTTCATCTGTTCTGTGCTGCAGCTGTGGACCTTCCAGCCAGCACCTGAATAAACTGTGTTTGCTCAGTCAGTTCTGACTTTGCACTCGAAGCTTTCCTTGTGTGAAGGCTCATCCCCCACTTTCCCTAATTTTTCAAGACTGAGCTCAAATTGTATCTTTATGAGAACTCCAAGGCTTTATGTAAAAAAATCATTCCTATATTGTGACAATGAACACACACTGTGTTATAATTATTTGTTAATGTGTTTATTTCTCCCTATTGATGTTGAATTTATGTGGGGGCAAAGTCAGTACTGTATTATTGGTCTTTGAATTACTGATATTTAATATGGTATTAGGCATGAGGGAACAATGGATACATCTTTACTGAATAAAAAAGAATGAATCTAAGCTAAAATACCAAGCACCAGCATTTCTTTCAACATAATGTACCTTATATTCCAGTTTTTCCTCTTCTTGTTATTGTTTAATTAAACATCTGGGAAGAGCAAAAGTCTATTTTTATTAATGTATGAGTCTATGAAATATCTGATACTTGATACTGTATTATTTCTAAAGATTTTAATTAACGACTATAATATATGCCTTTGAAAGAATGTCCATAGTGTTGTGCCTACAAGGAGTAGTTTAATCTCTCATTCCTGTAGAGGTTTCTGGCATTTCTGAAGTGAGTGATGGCATATATTGATTCAGTCTTAGCAGACTGTGACATCAGCTCACTCAAGATGGAGCTTTTTGATGCATCAGAGGTGGATGGACGTCAAGTGTCCCTTTGATCGGATTCTCTTTCTCTTTGGAATCTTAGTGCACAACTGTATATAGGGAAAGAGGGAATTGACTGCCTTTTCTCAGCATGAAAAAAGAATTTACAACATTTTCCCCAAAGTGAGAACCAACCTCCAGTCAAAGGATTGCATTTGGAAATTATCACCACCTTGTTTGATACAATAGAAACTAATATGCTGCTCAATTCTTGTATATAGTGTTCACTCAGAGGAATTTCACCATAGATGCAAATTACCCAGATCAAGAAATAAATATAATTTTTGCTAGCAAAGAGATTGTCTTTATAGGAAAATAATGGCTTGTTTGTGAAGAAAAATGTCATGAGATTACTTAGAAATTTTTTTACTCATGAAATAGATACTGTCTCTTTACTAGTATATTTATAAGGTACCATTGTGCCTAGGGCATTGCTCACCAATTTATTAACTCTGGATGTTACTCAAATGCAACCTACAGCCAGATTCTTCAACTTTGAAGGAATTCTTCAGCATCATTAATATTTCTCTTAAGTTCTCCAGTATTTCAGGTAATCATGCATGTCCACCGCACAGGCAAGCAAATCTCTGAAGGTTCTATAGACTTCCAACTGTGTTTGTTAGCACAAGAACATTCAGTTCCTAGAAGTTAAAAACATATCTCTAAGCAGCTCATAAATTCTGGCTTCAGGTTTAAACTTATATCAGATGTCAGAGTCAATAACCCCCACAGTTGGTGTGCTCTCAATTCCATATCGTGTCATTAATTCACTTGATCTTAAAGTGTGAATCTGCTCCACAGATGGTTACCTGAGCCAGAATGACTCCTATAGTTAAGCAAGTGACCTTCAGTTCAGCTCTATATAGAGAGACATTCATTACTTTGAAGTCTGAAGGTCATTTTCTTTAAAATACTTAGAAATACTGGAAGTAGTCAAGCCTGTGGATCTCAATGTTGAGTGTGTATAATAATCATCTGAGGGAGTTAAGATGACATTCAAGAGATCCACCCCAAGATAATCTGGTTTATTGCATTGAGTTGTGGATACACACCCTGGTGATTATGATCCAGGTGGTCCAAAGATCATACTTTGGGAATCACTGCCTTGAGCCTTATAATCCCTCTTCTTGGTAGGTTTGTAAGCCAGTTGTAGAACAACAGGAGCTGGTAGAGGTTCTTCTCAGGGGAGAAACCTTTAAGAGAAGGCTATGACGACTGAGGAGCAGAGTACCAAAAAAGAAGATAGAGGGCCTAAAAATCTTCGGTTCAGTTTAAAAATAGTACCTCTTCTTTGTGTTCATGATTGATAAAGAGGAATCATTTGGGATTATAATCACGTTCTAGTGAAAAGAGACTGCTGAAATATTGATAATTAAGGGAAATGACTTTATGTTAATGAGCAGTGGGTGACTTTTGTCTTTGGTGACACTGAAGTGATGTCCCAATCACTGTACCAATCGAGTTTGTATCCCCGGATTGGACTCTCTCTATTTTATCCTCCATGCACCTCACAGAGGATGAGGATGTCAGTATGAAGACCGTAGTTGGGGTCACATTAAAAAAGGGCAACAGGGAGCAGTGTAATCCTGCTTATTAGGAAAGAGGTTGGAGCTGGACTGCTCCTTGGCCTCAGCCAAAGCTAGAAACTCAGTAGGAGACCTGCATGGTCAGGCATCAGTCTGAAGGAGTAGGTGCAAATGTACACCTTGCTATTATAGTCCAGGAGGAGGGCACCACCATGTGTGAGCTCAACCCACCTTGAGGCTGAGGACTGGAGAACAGACATGAGAAAACCAAGTGAATGCTCAGATCTGTCATTTTTAGGTGTGTAATTCAACTAGCTGGTGTCTTCTATGCCTTTTCTTGTTCTATGAACTTATTTATACGTTTATTCATTCTCATTTGTTAATTCTACTAACATTTTTTAAGGGTCTACATGTGCCAGGCACTGAACTAAATGAGGGAAATGAAACATTAACTGTGGAATTTGGTCTAGTGAGGGAAACAGATGAGGACAGGTCATTACAATGCTGGATGGTAAGTGCTATAACAGGGAAATATGGGGTGCCATAAGGGCACAGAGGAAGGGAAGCTTGCTCAGAGTTGGGGATCCAGGAAGGCTTCCTAGTGGCAGGAGAATCTGAGCCCTGAAGGATGAGTATTATTTGTCAGAGAGTTGAAGAAATAGTGTTGTAGACAAAGGGAATAACTCGTGAGAGTCATGAAGAGGGAGCAAGAATGGTGTGATCACGGAACCAAAAACTCAGCACATGCATGGACCATCCTGAAACCTGGGCATAGGGATGAGACTGCAGAGGCAATTGTGGAGAAAATGGAGCCTCACTGGCTTTAGGGAATTGTATAGATGTATAAGTTCATATTTGGGTATTGTCTTCCTGTTCCTTTCTTACAAATTTATGGACAAATTGGGACTATATATTGCCCAAATTCAATACATTCCATCCATCATTTTATTTCAATTTTTTTTTTTTTTTTGGCCACGCTGTGTGGCTTGTGGGATCTTAATTCCCTGGCCAGGGATGGAACCTGCACCCTCATCAATGAAAGGGCAGAGTCCTAACCACTGGAACACCAGGGAATTTCCCCATCCATCATTTTAGACCCCAATATAAGTAAATCAAGCCATATGTTTTATTGAAATTGTTATTCTGTACTTAACCTCAAACTTAAGCTAAAAAATATCAAAAATACTGAAGTTTTATTTAATAGGTGATAAATAACTTTCATGGACCCTGACCACGTGCTGAACACCTTTCAGAATGCTTTGCAAATATTAATATATTTAATCCTTATAAATAACCCTTTATGTAGATATGATTACTATTTTCCTATCACAGGTGAGAAAACAGAAGCAACGGGAGGTTAAGTCACTTGCTCAAAGTACATTAGAGCTACCTATTGCAGGACAAGTCTAACTTCAGAATTTATCCTCTTCACTCTTATGTTTTACAGACTTTTTGTTTAAGTCTATCTATTCATTTTTTAAAACTGACTTAACCAACACAGTTTATTTCCTTACAGGTCTTTTTTTTAAAATTTATTTTTACAGAGTTTTTGATTTAAGAAATAGCTGGTGCAAAGAAGCAGAGTGATAGCATTTCTCTAGTGGGTGAGAAGTATGGTTAGGGCTCAAAGTGGCTGGTTTCTGATCAGAAATAGAGAGGCTACCATCTTTACAACAGAAAACGTATACCGAAGAGGCACATTTTAGACAGCTCATGGACACCACTCTCAGTCCTTGCAGCCCCACCTGTTATTTCAGGCATCGTTTCGGAGCACTGTTTTCACCAGCTGTGTGCAGATGAGATAGACTTGACAGCATCTCTCCTTGCATCTCTTGTTTCCTACTGTGGGGATTCTTAGATGTTGCTGTGGGAGCCCTGTTGGTCTGTACACATGTGCAACCTGGAAATTCAGGGAGAAAATGCCCATGGCATCACCTTGAACCAGGGGGAGCTGGGGGACAAAAGTCTAGAGATCAATATTTTCTCCTAATTCTAAGCTGCATTTCATAAGGCTCATCAGAAGTCCTGTTGGTTTGAGCTGGATCAGTTGTAGCAGTTGACCATCTGGATGATGCAGCCTTGTACTGGCTTTCCCTTGTTCCCTGGTTCACTTTTCCTGGACTTCATTTCTGCTCATTGGGATCACATTTGCATATAAATTCCTGGCATGCAGACCTCTGTCTCGCTCAGACTCTGCTTTGGAGGAACTAAGGCTAAGATGATGAGTTAGAACATTGGTCCCAATGTCAGAGTAGTTTGATAATTAACTATGGTGTAAATGGTAGAATATGACATTGCTATTCTTATAGGAATAAAGCAATGGTGATTCCCTTTTTAGATTTAAACGTTGGAAGGTGAGAGGTGTATAAAAGTCTCCAAACTGAGCTCCAGATGCAAAACTCCATAAGATTTTCCTCTGAAGTACAGAGATCAGAAACACTCATCAGGCAGAACTCATCATAGTAAAGTCAGACAAGCAACATTTAGCTCTGGGTTCCATCACAAAATAGTTACAAGATTTGGGAAAGGTAATAGTTTCATGGTTTAGTACCTCCCTTTTCTGGCTGGAACACAGGCATGTGGATGATTGTTACTATCTGTCTTCAGTGTTTTGTACAATGGTGTTTATAACACTCTTGCTGCTGTTCGGAATAAACCCTTGGCATAATCACATAAAGAAGTGTCTAGAATTGTGAAGATGGTGAGATTTTTATCCTACTTGCAAACTAACAAATTAGTCTGCCACAGATTTTTGGATGCTGGTACGAGATACAAGACCCCTGGGTCAGAGATAAAGGACAGTTTATTACTCACAGTAATAGCAGTAACCAGAGTATCAGCATTTTTGTACTGGTACTTCAGACCCAGTTCTCATCAGATGATGCAAACAGGTCCAGGTGATACCTATACATGTAGTGGGTTGCATTACAGGAAATGAACTCTGAATTTAGGGAACTCAAATCTTGAATAATGGGAAGCAAGATACCTGCCCTTGCTCTGGGCACTCGTCTTTTTTTTTTTTTTTTTTTTTTAACTTAATTTCCACACATTTCATGTTCATAAACATTTTACTAGTCTTTATTTATTTATTTATTTATTTATTTATTTATTTATTTATTTACGACTGTGTTTTGGGTCTTCGTTGCTGTGCGCAGGCTTTCTCTATTTGTGGCAACTGGGGACTACTCTTCGTTGCGGTGTGCGGGGTTCTCATTGCGGTGGCTTCTCTTGTTGCGGAGCATGGGCTCTGGGCATGCAAGATTCAGTAGCTGCAGCACGCTTGCTCAGTAGTTGTGGTGCATGGGCTTAGTTGCTCCGAGGCATGTGGGATAGTCCCAGACCAGGGATTAAACCTGTGTCCCCTGCATTGGCAGGCGGATTCTTAACCACTGCACCACCGGGGAAGTCTCAGACATTATCTTTATTAATCTGTACAGTAATCAAACATGCCCTTTACTGTGGAGGGAAACATTATATTAATTTTCTAAGGCTGTAATCAAACCTTCCTTTGGCTCCAGAGGGAGATATCTATCTCTATTTTCCAAGGCTGCTAAGTACACAAACATCCTTGAAAATATAATCTGGATAAAGGGCAGGACATGAAGAAATTTGACCCATGGAATATTACCTCCCAGTAGCTCTTCAGAAACATTGTGTGAAGAGTATATGGAGTATTACACTTGCATGAGACCCATGCCTGCTGCCCTGGAGGGAAGAGTTTTGGATGCCAGGAAATGGAAGTAGTCATACTGATGCTACCCTGCACAAGGTAAGGAGAATATTTTCTTATCTCATTTACACAATCACCAGTTGTTTATTAACAATCTATTGTTTAGAATTGTTATATAAATACATATACATGTATATTTATAAGTAAATAGATGTATTAGATATATAGTCAGAGCTAAGCATAGATATATAGATATATAATTGAACTCTTTTGATCTTAGTATAAATGATACACGTGACTTATTTTATTATTGCCACTTGTATTTCAAGTAGTATTTCCTTGTATTAGATTTTTTTTTTGGAGAGTTATTAAAATTGTCATGATCATCAGAAAGAAAGATAGTGCAACACGACATGCTTATATTGTAATGATTTCACAAAACTTTCACTGAAGGGGCATATGAATATTATCTGGGTAATATGCACTAGAGAAAGACTATGTAGACATTTCAAGGATAATTGGACATAGGGTCTGAGCTGCCATTTATACCCAGGGACAATCGTATTCCATTGTTGGAGAGGGCATATAAATGGAGAGCTAGCTTGGGTCAGGTTCATTGTGGGTGGGCTCATTCCTCATATCCATATGGCAGTCATATCCCTGGTTCCCCAAATGTATAATTGGAGTGGTTATACTGTACCAGCCAGAAGCTCTTAGCCTGAAAGTGGAATGGGATACCTTTTTTGGTACAACTATGTCAACTTTGTGTTGGCACCTGGAAGGATGAGGTGCCATCCTCCAGGGTGTATTAAATAACCTAAATCAGTGATCATAAGATGGTGTTGTTTTCCCAGCAGGTGGAATAAGAGGGTCTAGAAATAGGAATGGAGTGGCCCAGCTTGCCACCACGCCTACGACCCACTTGAGGGAAATTTTACCTTTCTTTTCCTTTAATTTTAGGCTCTGTGTGTTTGGAGGTCTTTGATCCCAAAAGGAGAATGGTTTCACTAGGAGACAAAATAAAAATCCTATTGAACTTTAAGTTATTATGGCTGCCTGGTCATTTCAGTTCCCTCATATCAACAGACAAGAAGGCAAGGAAAGAAGATATGTCAAGGTAGGTGACCCCAATTATCAAGTGGAAGAAAGTTTGCTGTTTCACACTGGGGCAGTTTGGCACCACTGATCCACTAGTGTGTTTCTTGGTACTCACATACTCCATTGTGATGGGGTGTAATGTACAAGTACAGCAGCCATGACCCAAGAATTACATGGTGACCAGGGACTCAGATCCCTTAGGGATGAGAGTTTAGGTCACCCCAACAGGTCAGCTACCTAGACCAACAGAGGCACAAACTGAGGATGTGGAGAATCTAGAATGAGTAGTAAAGGCAGGCACCGATGAGTATCACTTAGAGCCTTGAGAACAGCTGTGGTGGAAAGGGCTGCAGTAGTTCATTCTACTAACCTTCCTTTTGTGAGTTTCACTGGAAAATGAGACCAATTAGAATCCTGAAGAAGATGTTCCTAGATGGGGAGAACTTATTACCAGCAGCAAGTAGATTCAAGCATCTTAAATTAGGGTGGACTGTAGTGAACACTATTATGTGCCATCCAGATCACCCACTTCAGAGCCAAGGTGCTCATTCTCCAAGCCTGAATATGTTGGCTGCTGATGGCTCTGAGCTCTGCCCCTCTCTGAGAATTGCCCTTGGTAGACAGACACTCCTTCCCTCAAGGTTATGCTTCCTTGCTGGGAGAACTCAGCACCCAATAACTAGTCAGTTGGGGGTCCAAAAGCCTGACCCCCTTGACTTAGCTTGGGATAATTCTCAAGGGCCATCCTCAACTCAGAACTCTCCATGCTGAAGTTTTGGTGTAACCGCACCACAGTTCAACTTTTCCCTCCGCAAAATCCTACTTCCATCACTCCCTTACATGTATTATTCTTGTGAAGACTTGTCAATAAACCCCCTGTATGCAAATCTCAGTGTCTGTATTCAAGAAATCTGATTGAAGACAACCTGTACATCTATTTCCGTGTAGGACAGTTTGGGTGATTTAAATTAATAACAGCATACCACCTTTGGTTTAGTATTTACTTAGTTTGGAATGAGGGTGAGAGATTTCAGGTAAGAGAGAAAATATGTAACACAATATTTTTCCATGGTAGATGACCAAATACAGGGAAAGAAAACAGTACCTTCTCCCTTTGTAACAATTATAAAAGAAGAGATACGGTAGGGTGCCATCTCTTTTCTGAGGCTCTGATGCCTACAGAAACTTGATAGGAAAAGGCCACTCCAATTCTGGTATGGACTACTTTGTCTTTGGCCTTGTAAAGGGCAAAATTGGGACTGCAAGAGTGAAAGTGAAAGAGTAATAGTTTGCTTCTCTCTCAATTCCCTTGTTATTGGATTTCACTCCGGACTGGCTCGCCCAGTACTGTGAAGTTCATGAGCTGTCTTCTCATTCTGACTCAGTGTGAGGCCACACACTTTTCAGGTCACTTTAGTAGGACAGCAAAGAGGGTGAAAATATTATTTGTAATCACCTCTTTTGTGTTCTTGCAAGTTAAACAATGCTGAATAAAAACCCTCTTTTTACTCAATTCTGGACAATTTCAAATTGAAGCGTATTTTTACCATGAAGAGAAGACTAGAAATCCTGATACTTGACTGAATTTATTTATTATTAGATATTCTCTCACTATGGCAATGTGGTGAAGTGGCCGACAGCCCAGCACTACTCACTTTTCCCTTGCTTCCAGGAAGTAGTACAATGATGGTTAGCAGACATGGCTGTAGAAACCTCTTCTTTTAAAAATTCCTGTGATGACATTGAATTGTATGTCAAATATATACATATGTATAACCAAAAATATGGAAGCATGTATTTTTCCAGTCATATTTAATTGCATCAGCATAGAGTTCATATTGACTTTTGCAGCAATAGCTAATGAGCCATGTGTAGCAGAATCCAGATGTTTAGATTACATGCTCTGCCAATCCATTATACAAAGGTTCAATTATGACAATGTCTTGCATCGTGTGGAAAGAAGAGCTGCATCACCAATAAGGAAATACAATTGAAGGCTGATTACATTGTTGCTATTTACAAATATGGGGGAATTTTCCTACTGACAGTGTTATTTTCAGTAGGAAGTGGTGAGGTTGGGCAAAAGGATTCAAGGCTTGTGTTTCCATGAAACCCTTCTAATTGTTACTACTTATATGACAATGTGTTTGTTTCATTAACTCCAATCACAATCTCACTCATACACACACACCACAAAATACATGAACACAATGAATGCTTTAAGAGAGATGTAAAGTGCTCAGGGGCAGGGTGATTGACACCCATTGGGACAGAGTAGGGACAGCTTCCCTAAGGGATTCCTGGGGCTAGATACTGAAAGATGGGATTTTGGCAGTTGCAGACTGGGGAGAAGGTAAGTGAACAGAATTGAATGAGCCAAAGACAGATATGAGGAAAAGGCAATGTGTTTTAAACATCTGCTGTATTCCTGTCAGTATTTACATATTTAGGCTCTTCTTTTTGGGACAGAGCAGGGATGGGACATTTCAACAAATCAAGTTGAATTCATTTAATGATATCAAGCTGTAAAACTCAGTGTTCTTTAGTGGGAGTCACTATTTTATTTGTCCCAACAGCACTAAAACATACATGCCTCCCCCACAAAGCTCCCACCTGATTTGACACAGTTGAGAAATAAGTAAGAGAGACAGGTTCACGGACATGATTGTAGGATAACATGAACATATGGCTCTCAGAGGAGTAAGGAGAGAGAATGAAACATAGAAATGGTTTTATCAGGGAAAATCATAGAAAAGAAACAGTTCTAAGATCATGGTCACTCTTCCTGGTCCCTCAGCTGCAAACATCAGCAAAACCAGTATTGATTTTGCTCTTGCAGTTGTTAATGTTTAAGCAGAAAGCAAGACAGGGTGGTCTTACAGATGTGTGCTAAGGGTCTTTTTTAAGTCACAACTGTCAGTGATCGTTTTGTTTCTTCTCTCCTTACTGTCGTATTCACGTTTGGGACTTCAACTTTGACCTCAAGGTGAAAGTCATCTAAACCGATGTCTTCGGACATCTTTTACTGCAAAGCTCTAGTACCCCATTTCAAGCTACGAGGTGCCTCAGACTCAGCAGTGCAAATCTTAGCTCCTTGTTTCACTGCTCCCCCTGTTCACATCCTTGCATCTCCCAGCCAGACCTCCTACCTCCTGTTGATCCATCTCTTTGTGGTAGTAGTTTGCTATTTGTTCTCTGTGGTCAAAGCTTTGGCTTCATTCAATTCCTCTCTCTTTTGAACTTTAAAAATCAGTTGCTTGCATCAGTCTTTTTCATTTCATTTTCTTTACAATTGAAGTGACTCATGAATCATCCCTTCTTTGCCATTCCAAACACTAACGACATACTCTGGAACTTCAATTTCTCCTAGTTTGTGCTCTGCAGCAAGCTTCTTAATCGGTTCTTCTTAATCCATTTGCTCATTCCTTTACCTGTACACTTTCTAAAATGCAAATCTGATTATGATGAAGAAGTTCATAACAGTAGCTAAATGGTAGGGAAACTAAAACCTCCCACCTTGTTGGTTTGTGATGAAAATTAATCAAGATGCTATTCATAAAGAATTTAGCTTAGTTCCTGGGATATAATATATTCTGAATAAATATTGACTAGTATGTCTCTCTTTACCTTAGAAACATGATGTATATATTCCTCTTCTCAAATACACCTGATTCTCCTTAACATATGGGGCTTCTCACATCCATTCCTTTAGCTGGAACACTCCTTTGTCCCATCTTCAACAGGGTATTTCCTATTCGTTCTTCAATGTCTGTTCAACATTATATGTTTATATCCAGGTCTTCCTTGAGTAGCCAGACCTGTTTAAACCACTCTGATGTGCACTCCAGCAGAACTTTGTATTTCCAATCTCAAAGTTCTTGTGTTCTGGAATAGAAAGTCTTCAAACCAAACGGTTGATGGGCAAAGAATATGGAGCATATTTATTTTCTATAACTGATAGCATCTTTCTCAATGACCCTTATTCTAGTGAGGAATTCTAACATGCCTTTAGGTTATTTCCATTTTTTTCTATGTAACTTATTGGGTGTCATTTGATTTCTTTCGGGTTTATGTCCAGTCTTCCATATTTCTTCTCTGATCTCTGTTCCTCCTTGCAAGGACACCCACAATGGTCCTTTCTTGGGACTTGACACCTCCTTGTCTCTTACAGGCTTGGCAGACCTCTCTGAACTTTAGCCACATGCTACATTAGTGGTCCACTGCAGTCTCACCAGTTCTTAATTTTTCTGCCTTTGGAAACCTCCACATGGCACACGAGGACTTCTGAGCCACCCTCCTGCCATGCAGAAGCAGAGGGAGGTTCAAACCTTCCTTCTGCTTAGCCATTCTTGCAATACTCTGCAAAGGTGAATAAATTTACTGGGCTCCAGGAAAGAAGAGGATGTGGCATTAGAACAGTTTCATTCAGGGGAAAAATGAACTCAAAGGGATATTTGAAAACTATCCCTTTCAATCCAGGGGAGGGTGGAAAGGATAAGAAGCCAAGTAGGAAGGTCCTATTTGGGGTTCTAAGAAGAGATCACCTCATGCGATGCCTCTCACCCCAGCCTGGGTAGTTTTACCGTAGAAATAACAAGTGCACTTAGTCAGAAAGAAGATCAGTGATCACACTCCTAATCCTTTTTCTCCTCAAAGCCTTTCCTGACACTTTGCCTCCATTTTATCCTATGTATTTTTCTATTATTGTACCCATGTCATTCATTGCATTTTCAATATCTATCTCCTCTTTCTCAACCAGTAGTCCTCAGTTGGAGGTTATCTTGCCTCCAAATGACAGCTGGTAATGACTGGAGACACTTTTCATTGTCATAACTCTGGATCAGGGGTAGGGGGGTGTTATTGGCATCTAGTGACTAGAGGCCAAGGGTGACGTTAACATCCTGCAATGTGCAGGAATGTTCCCCACAACAAAGAATTGTCTAAATATCAGTAGTGTTGGGGCTGAGAAACCTTATTCTAGACTGTAACGTCCTTAAGGCAGGAACTATGTCTTATTTATCTCATCTCTATTACCTCACATATTGTTTAGTACACAGTAGAGACTTAATAATTGCTTTTTTAATAAGTAACTGCATGAAGAGCATGAATGAATGAAGAGCAGACATGTAATTTTTGAAAGCCCCAAACCCTTTTGGTTTTGGTTCTTCTGGTTAGTATAAGATTAAGTTTGGTAGTTGAGCAGAATAAATGTTACACCTAATCTCTTTTGGATTCCAGACACTGGTAAAATTTTAAAAATTCATATGTCTTCTGAAGGAGAGGAGGGAGATAACATGGCAGCAACCCCTTGCTTATTCCTCCTCCAAGCCACCTCCCCTAGCAAATAGATGATGTCATGACCCTGAAAGACTTTATGAGGCTGTATCAGAACACAGTATGCTGTTGGATATTTCCATCCAATGATTAAGAAGTTTGACTAGAACAGTTCTACGGGCATGCAGCATCTTCTTTCAAGAATGGGAATTGGTAGTGAATTATGGTCCACATGACACATGTGTGCCACTGCATGGTTTGATTGTTTGAAGGGCATCTCCTGAAACAAACTCTGAATGAGAGAAATAGTGCAAAAGGGTGGATGTGTCAATGGCAGAGTTCTGGTAAGAAGTATGCAAGTGATCCAGGGACTCTGGTTTTGTAGTTTTCTAAGATGGAGTTATCAGTTATCTACACCCAGCCAAGTCCTAGCTCATGCTCACATGTGTACAGTGTTCACTCTTAACTAGTTGGTACAGTTTTTTTTTTTTTTTTTATCATGTTGTCTTTCTGGAAATTTTAGATATTCTTCAAAATATTTGCCATTCCAGTTGATCCTGTGATAAATTGACATGAGTGAAGAAAAAAGAAATGAAAAGATTAGGAATTACCATTTTTCTGATTTCCAAAATGGCCCTTTATACGAAAGAATAAACTTGGTTGCAAGAGGTCTATTTTTATGTGAGGATTACTATTTTAAGGGTAAATGTCTTATTGATATACATTAGATAATCCAAGACATATTTTTAGATGATTGCTAATAGTAGATGTATTAAAACTTGGTTGTAGAATGAAGAAATTTGCAAATATTTGTTTTACTGTATCCCTAAAAATGAATAACCACTACTTCCTTTTCATGAGAGAGCTGTATTTGGTAACATGGAGTGAAGAAATAATTTAGTCCATGAGGACTTCTGTCAGATCAATAGCAGAGGGAGAAAGAGAGCATCTAAATGGGAGGGAGCCCTGGCTTACTCACTTGCCACTTGCAAGCCACTCTGTGAGTTTTTGATCCTCAAACAATCCCAGAGGGGGCCTGAGGGGAAATATTTATCCTCCGTATTAAGGATGAGGAAAATGAAGCATAAAGAGACTGAGTCACTCACCCAAAACCACAAAAGTGGTACCTTGTGTAATTACAGATTGAGTTCCCGTCTGTGAGTGTATTCCCTTCCATCACCCCACTGCCTTTCTCATAAGCAAATAGGCTAGTGGTTCCCTACTTAACCTGCTGCCTATAACAATCACATGAGCAGCTTTCAAAGGACACTGATGGTCAAGTCCAACCTCAGAATATCTGCTATAGTTGGTCTGAGGGTGGAGGCCCAGAAGTTAGTTCTTTTTTTTTTTTTGCTCCCCGGGTGATTCTAAATTGTTACAAATGTTGAGAACCACTGGCCTGAGTCCTAATGGTCCTGCAGTTGGTTTTGTCTTTTGTATCTGAGCAAATCTGTTTATTTTGGACTTTTTCATGGTATGTTTACAAGAATTTGACAAGGAATTAAATATGCCTTAATTTGAGTGACACAGGGCAACTTCTTGATTATTTTCCATAAGAAGGCAGGATGTTATTAAACCAGCTCTATTAAGCGGGGTTTATAATGGAAGATCATAGGGTTAATCATGAGTAAAAAAACAAAGTTTAGCTGTGTGAAAGGTAAAAAAATCTTTTCAATTTACTGCATCATATCTTTGGAATCAGTTACCAGTGGCCTGGCTCATCAGTGGAGCATTCTTGAGCCAACTGCAAAAACACATACAGTTCACCAGGCCATGAGCTAATTAGTCCTGGCTCCAGGCCAGGTAACACTTAGATTAGAGGTCACTGTTTATCCTATTGCATTCATTTGAAAAGTGTATTCCTTATATTGGAATGCCTTTGTGTTTTCCTCTCTAGGTTAAAGTGTTTGAAAGCCATAATGTGATGTTTTGCATTTTGAAGTCTAGATCCAAGGACAATATTGTCTTCCATGAAGAATGGGTCCCTTGACTATGTCTTATTGTACATGGAATTTACATGACCCCTGAGACATCTTTAACTCATTCTTTGAACATGCTCTTCTTTATTTTCTAAATTTCTATTCTGTTATTTTTGTCTTTTTCTACATTGTTTTTCTTTCCTCCCTATCTACATCTTAGGTCTACCAAGGATTTGTGACATCACCAATGAGTCTCATCCATGCTCAGTGTGTACTGTCAAACTAAAGAGGTCAATTGTCTCTGGACTTACGTACCAAATTCTTTCTGTTTTACATTCAGTAGTTTTGTCTATTAAGGGAGTCATATACCTGTTTGCAATTTTAGAAACAAACTATGTAAAACTAAACTTAACAAAGGGTGAAGCTATGCCTCAAAACAACGGCCTATAAACTAATCTTTGAAAGAAAGTCAATTTAATGTGTCTATCTTTTAAGGAGAAACCCTAAACTAAGTGTGTCTCTCAACTACTAAAACTTTGATATCCACATTGATGTCCATTTGATATCCACATTGGATGTATCATCCTTCTTTTGCCTTCAGACCTTTTAGACTTTGTAAAAAGGTGGAAGAATTGTGCTGTGAATTCAAGGCTTCTGTTCACACTTTTGCTATAATATGATATGCCTGAAGATGATACTAAATCAGATATCAGGGAAGATAAAGAGCTATGACAGATAAAATTTTAGCTCTTCCCTCCTGTACCACTCCCACAAATATACGGTCTCTAGAATAAGGGCCAGGATTTGCATTTTTATCATTTAGATAACTCTAAGACATCCTTATTAGCTGATCCCCTACAAATAAAAATAATTTATATAAATACAACCAGATTAAAAAAAAAATTGACTCTTCATGAAACTTGAGAGGACAAACTGTCACATCGACCTCACTGTAAAGAAAACGCAGCACTACACTTTTTATTGTTTTCTAAGGAAGGGAAAACCTAGGTAATATTTTGGACTCTTCCAGCCTGGCTGAGCCCACTGAAGGCCTAACTGTCAAGGGTGCTGAGAGCAGAGAAGTCTGCCTCTAGGACATGCAATCTGTGCTTTCTTACCAATGCACATCAACTCACAGATCCTTCTCCCCGACTAGTTTCCTCCTCTGCTTGTACATTTGTCATGACCTCCCTCATCAGCCTAGTCTTCATTTCATTCCCTCGCCTTCCATCTGAAGTTTCCAGATACACTTTTATGTTTTATGCATATGGTAGGCTAGGTGTATTATTTGATTAAAGTTTATATAATACAAAATCTCTTCATTGTCATGATCATTGGCTTTGTTTCTTTTTTTGAGCCTAGATCAATGGTTAGCTTTGATCACTGATTGTAAAGTTCCTGCTGAAGAAACTGTTACTGAAACACAATCTCAAAGAGTATAAAGTGCTACTGTTTCAGAATTTTTTGACAGAATTATTTCCCAGCAACCTTTTCCTGGAATTGTTCATTTTTTTATTCGTATGAGGATTCACAGTTATGGAGCATCCATGAATGATGTTACATTTTTTTTCTTTTATGCTTTAGAAACTGTTGCAAATGAGCAGTACATTGTGACCTCATTGGCTGTACTTGATAAAATTGATGTGAGGTTATGGGTGAGGAGTGAGAGGGAAGTAAGCCACCTCCATAATAGGCACACAGAGGTGTCAGATAGTTTTGTGCCTTTCGTATGTGTGGCCCCTGCTTGTGTGGTGTATAAGGAAGAAATGTAGAACATCTCACAGGACGTATGTGGTTGGCAATTGGAAATTGTGCATCCAGCAGATGTCATCTAATGAGAAAGCTTTGTAGAGAAAGTGGTATTTAGTTTGAAAATTATAGTCTAGTTTGGATGTTGATAGGTATAGGTGCAAGAAGGGAGAGGGTAGTGAGAATAGGAAAAATAGGTCAGTGAATACAAAATCAGAAAGGTGAAAAGGCCTCAGAAATTGTTCAGTTGGAGCATGGGATACAGATGAACAGGATGCTTTGAGAAATGGGATTGGGAAAATTGCTGTTGCTGACTGTGTTCCCATGCATTCTGGGAAATGATGTGCTATTTCTCTTCTACTAGAGATTTTGAAGACAATTTTTGGTGTGAAATCAAAAGCTTGAAGGAGTTCACCTGGAATTTACAGACTGGCTATCTGGTCCAGCTTCTTCTCTTCAGAGATGGAAGTGGTATTTTGTACTGATTACAAACAGAGTGCTGGATATGGGAGATGGGGGGAAAAGAGACTCCTCGTATTGACTCTCATTTACTAGCTTTGTGAACTTGGATGAATTACCTAACTTTCCTAAGCTTCATTTTCCACATCTGCAAAACAGCAATGAAGGGGTTGTTGTGAGAGTGAGGAAAACAATGCACGCAGTGCTTAGCTTAGTGGCTGGAATATAGTAAATGTTAAAAATATCTGCTGTTATTATTACTGGTGGTGCTATTGTTATTACTCATGGCTTCAATGCTATAGTTTTTCACTCTTTCTTGCTTTGTTTTTACTGAAATTGCCTGGTTTGACTAGAGTCAGTGGTCAACTGTCCTGACCTCAGGACAATTTGGTAAATGCAAATCCAATGTGCAGAAAGTCACCTAGAAGTCAGCAGTCAGCATCCTGTAAGAATTGGCCACCTGTGCCACACTTCCTGTAGTAATTTCTGTTCTGCGTCTGGCTGTATCACTCCAGCTTCCAGGTATGGGAATGGTAAGAATAACAGAGGTAGAGAGATCTCATCCCCAAACTCTCCTTTTTGAATGTTGCTGACTTCAGTATTTTCTAGAAATCTTAAACAGCTTTCAATCTCAAAGAACAAGACAAACACTTTTTTTTTTCTTTCCAACCATTAAAGTACTTTTATTAAGTCATCAGATGAGCACTTTCTAAGGGAAAAATAGTTTATGTGTGGTTTGGATGCTAAACATTGACTCAGCGTCAGGCCTAAGAGGGAGAAGGCCAAGTGATGCCTGCTGACACATAAGTAATAATAATGGAAAAAATAGACTGTCCCAAGTTTGTTAAATAAAGCCATACATTTGGAAAAGCACAATACACCAAACTCTTATGTGTTCCTTTTTTTTTTTCCAAGATTATTCTTTTCATTGCTCACCAGCATTATATTATTTTCTTCCAATACACATATTTTCCCAAGTTCCACGGTTGCCATGGTCTTCTGCCGTGTATTCTATATTTCTGTACAGTGCTAGTCATGATTAGGTAGTATTAAGCAATACTTAGGAAAGCAAGCTGTTTGAAATGACTTTTTTGGCTAGGAATTTCACAGAGACTGTATGTAGTTGTTCTTCTTACTTTGGGGATTAATTACTTTACTAAAACAAACAATGACTGCAATATAAGCTTTGAGAGACTGACTCACTGAGGAAACAAGACAGGTTTGGAAATGGATCCTTTGCCATTGACGCACATGGAGAACTCTCTGAAAAATGGCAATCTGAGAAATTTAATTGCTGCAAAACTGTTCACATAAAACTGATACTATCAGGAAGTGGGCCATAATTAAATATTCTGTGATTATATGTCAGTTTCAAAGGGATTGCCTTGCACAGCCAGGTGTTTTGCTTTCTTGAAATGAAAGAAATGGGAAGTAAATCAGTTTTCAGTTATTTGGTGCCATTTTCTGTTTTCCTCCCCTGGGAAGTCATTCTGTAGATCTATAAAATGAGTTAAGGATGAGAAGATAAATTTAGGAGATGAAAAAGCAAGGTAGAAATGTTTATTTGCTCTGTACCACCTTTGTGATGTTGGAGTCCTTCACCTTTCTGCGCCTCATGTTTTTTCTTTCCTAATATGGGAAAGACTCTTATAAGCCAGTGCTCTGGGGGAGAGTTACCCAGAATCCCTTTAGGGAGCATTACAGATAGAGTCTGGGAGAGAAAAGGACCCAAGTGGATGTCAACCAGCACAAAGTCATGTTTTATGTTGGGCTTTTATTGATTTTGAGCAAAGTATTTTTTGGAAACAGTATTTTTAAATCAATGGACTGCTAGGTAATGTATAAGTCCTTTGTCGCATTAACGTCCCTTGAATCTATGTCTTTGATGACTACTTAGAAGCACCTGAGCAAGGGGAAAGGGAGAGAAATAAAAAAAAGCAAAGAAATTGATTCAGTTAGTAATCCTTAAAAAAAGCCTTCTTTCATTAATTTTTTTCCTTTAAATTTTATTTACTTCTATTATCTTGAAAGCAATATGTATTAGTTGCAAAAAGGTGAAGGAAAGATTTCACAAATACTTGCAAAATTTTACAGATCTACTTCTCTTGGTAGCTTTTCACTTTTAATGATAAGTCTCTGAGATAAGCACCCAATCTTTTATTTCTGTTCTTTTTCATTACTTGGTTTTCCCAAGAAATAAGCCTGTACCTTATTTGTAACTCCTTTTCCTATGTCATTATTGGGATCATTCTATCAGTCAAAAGATCCTACTACTTAGGAAAGCATGGAAGCTAAGGGCTTATGCTCACAGATGCTTATATACATACATATAAATGTAAAAAGAATATTTATAATCCAGCAATTTCACTTCTGGGTATTTATCTGAAGAAAATGAAAACACTAATTTGAAAAGATGTATGCACTCCAATGTTCATTGCAGCATTACTTACAATAGCCAAGATATGAAAGCAACCTAACTGACCATTGATAGATGAATGGATAAAGAAGATGAGGCATATATATATATATATATATATATATATATATACACACACACACACACACACACACACACACACACACACACACACACAATGGAATATTACTCAGGCATAAAAAAGAATGAAATCTTGCTATTTGTGACAATATGGATGGACCTGAAGGATATTCTGCTAAGTATAATAAGTCAGACACAGAAAGACAAATACTGTATGTGGAATGATATGTGGAATCTGAAGACCAAAACAAACAAACATAAAACAGAAACAGACTCACAGATACAGAGAACAAACTAGTGGTTGCCAGAGGAGAGGGAAATGCAGGGCTGGACAAAACAGGTGAAGGGGATTAAGAGGCAGAAACTACCAGTTATAAACTAAGTAAGACACAGGGATGTAATTCACAACACAGGGAATATAGTCAATAATATTGTAATAACTTTGTATAGTGTGTAATCTACAAAAACACTGAATCACTCACAGTGTGTACACCTAAAACTAGTATAATATTGTTAAGTCAACTATACTTCAATAAAAAAAGAATATTTAAACACTCACTTCCTTTCTATTAGTACGTAGTTGCAGTTGAAGGGCAGTTGGTGTGAGTGTTTGTGTGTCTGTGTGTGTTGTGGGAAGCAAAGTAGAGGAAGTGGGAGGCAATTTAGCATGCTGGAATGTCATGGAATCCCATGTTTTTTGTCGCTTAGATGATGCATTGTAGGAGTGACATTATTGTGAAACTTTTCTCAGTCCCAGTTTCCCTCAAAGTGGGTTTGGTTCAGTTTTTCCATTTCAGTGTTAAGGGCATGACAATGTATCATGATCTTGTCTAAAAACAGCCTCTCACAGATTATGATGTAGAAAAACAAACTCACTCACCTAATATAAACACATAGAAAGCTTCTCCCCAGAACTTAGGCCATCAGATCTGTGTCATTGTATCCTGGGTGCCAAGTGAGAATTGACAACTGTCTACCAAAGGTTTCAAGAAAAGAAGACTTTGCTTTTATTTTAGAAAATGCCTTTTTACAATATTCAGATTATGTTCACTCCCTTGACATTATATATGCTTGTAATGATGACTGTCCTCATTTCCTGTTATAACTAGTTCCACATAGCTTTCACTGTAGACTTTGTTAGTTCTTTCCCCTTGGGAACATACTCTTTCTTTGAAGTTCAAAGACCTCTATGTCATAGGCTACCTGGTTTTGCTTAACAGTTGGTCCTACTCTGATCTTGTTTCCAGTGTTCCTAAGTTAGGCTCTTTTTGTTTTGTGTCTTTTGTCCAAACTTCCACATTATACTTGGAGAGGTAATATGATGTATAGAAGAAAAATCTTGGATTTGATTTAGAAGACCTGGATTTGAGTCTTGACTATTCCCCCTCCTTGGTTGTATGATGTGGAGAAATTCACAACATTCCTCTCTTAAATTTCTTTACCTGTAAAATAAGGTAACAACTATTATCTTCTCCCCAACACTGTTGAGTTGTCATAATGAGATGCCCTATAAACTGGCCAGCAGTAGTCAAATTACATTATTACTATCATTATCATTATTATTATTACACTTCTAATAATTGAGTTGCTCTCATTTTTCTATCCCCCAAAGTTAATTGGCTCTCTAGGAAATTTTGTGAGATCAGGATAGATCTGTGGCCTTGCTGATCTTCTCAGAACCTAGAAATCTGACCATATGAGCCCTGATAACTACGATTAAGACTTGATTCTGATGTAAGACTTGCTCAGCGTTGATGCCTTTCTGGATCTCTGTCTGCTCCAGGCTCACGTTACTCTCTGCCTGCCTAATTTTTTTTATTGGGGTTTAGTTGCTTTACAATGTTGTGTTAGTTTCTGCTGTACAACGAAGTGATTCAGCTATATGTATACATATATCCCCTCCCTCTTGGACCTCACTCCCACCCCCACATCCCACCCATCTAGGTCGCCAGAGAACACCAAGCTGAGCAACCTGTGCTATATAGCAGGTTCCCACTAGCTATCTATTTTACACATGATAGTGCATATATGTCAATCCCAATCTCCCAGTTCATCTCATCCCCCCTTCCCCGTGTCCACACGTCTGTTCTCTACATCTACGTCTCTACTCCTGCCTGGCAAATAGGTTCATCTGTAATATTCTTCTAGATTCCACATATATGCATTAATATATGATATTTGTTTTTCTCTTTCTGACTTACTTCATTCTGTATGACAGTCTCTAGGTCCATCCACATCTCTACAAATGACCCAATTTCATTCCATTTTATGGCTGAGTAATATTCCATTGCATATATGTACCATATCATCTTTATCCATTCATCTGTCGATGGACATTTAGGTTCCTTCCATGTCCTGGCTATTGTAAATAGTGTTGCAGTGAACAGTGGGGTGCATGTGTCTTTTTGAATTATGGTTTTCTCAGGGTATATGCCCAGTAGTGGGATTGCTGAGTCATATAGTAGTTCTGTTTTTAGTTTCTTAAGGAACCTCCATACTGTTCTCCATAGTGGCTGTATCGATTTACATTCCCACCAGCAGTGCAAGAGGGTTCCCTTTTCTCCACACACTCTCTAGCATTTATTGTTTGCAGATTTTTTTTTTTTGTATCTATTTCCTCTACTAGAATCTGAGTTCCATGGAGGAGGCAATATGCTGTATACATCCCTACCTTTGTACCTTAGCATAGCAAAGCAACTGTGGCATAGCAAATGTGCAATAAACTTTGTTTAAAAAACTTGCTTATTGTATATTGTATGGTATAATGTGCCATTTATTCCATAAATTTCTTGATGTCTACTAGTGGAATGGATTGAATTGTATCCTTCTAAAAGATATGTTGAAATCCTAACTCCCAGTATCTCAGAAGTGTGAACTGATTTGGAAATAGGGTTGTTGCAGGTATAATTAGTTAAGTTTAGATGGTCATACTGGAGTAGAGTAGACAACTAATCCAAAATGTCTGATGTCCTTATAAGAAGAAGGAAATTTGGATTCAGACTCACACAGAGAGAAGAACTCTGTGTGATGATGGAGGCAGAGATTGGAGTTATACTGCCTCAAGGCAAGGAACACAAGGATCAAGAGCCAACACTAGAAGCTAGGAAGAAACAAGGGAAGATTCTCTATTAGAGGCTTCAGGGAGAGCATAGCTCCACCAACATCTTGATTTCAATCTTCTAGCCTCAAAAGCCATGAGAAGATACATTTTTGTTGTTTTAAGTCACCAGTTTGTGGTAATTTGTTACAGAATCCCTAGGAAATTGATATAGCCAGGTAATGACTAGGTTCTGGGATCAACAGCCAGCAAGACACTTTATCTCCACTCTCATGGAGCTTTGCACTAGATAGCTTCTCTTTACCCCTCCAGATCCATTCTTCACCCTTCACCTTCCTGCTTCACCAGTGAGGCTGACCAGTATGGACTGTATCAAAAAAGTTTCCATGTCTTCCTGCTTCAAGTTGCTTTGGGCCAGTGAGGGAGACAGAGGCATGAAGGTGGGCTATTTACTCTGCTAGCTTATGACTTGCTGGATCACTGTGGATTGACTGCTCCTGTTATATACAGTCACCTTTCTGGGCTCTGGGAACCTCACTCTACTCTTCTTTCTTTAGCTCTGAGAGTGGTGAGAGGTCCCCACTCTCATTACTCATGGGTCACTCCACTACCAGTTTTGGTTCTGTCCACATCTTTGGAAATAGTTCTTTTATTAAACTCATCTGGAATTACTCAGTTTGAGAGTGCCACTGTTTCTTGCTTAGGGTCTGGGTAGTTTAGTTACTGAAGAAGACACACAATAAACATGTAAGCATATTTTTAAATGGACAGTCCAGAAATTAATTAGTAATATTAATGTTAATTACTATTACTACTGAAGGAATAAACCAGTACATTTTGTTTTCTTTCAACAATCAGAAAGATAATTAAACAAATAGGTTACTTTAGTGCAGAATTTGATTCATTTAACAGCACAGAGGGGGAAAACTACTTTAAAGATCACAGTGTCTAATGGCTACAGAACAAATGGGAAATTTGAGAAGAGAACATCATCATAGTGTTAATTGATTTCAAGTGGTTTTGAGCTTTTCTGGCACTAGGAAGATCACTACTGTATATGGTTTACATATGACTGGTGTCTAGTGCCAGAATGCAACTCCTTTCTATCTATTAAGTGCACTTGGCCTTGTGAGTCAGGAGTGAGATCTTGAATCTTCGGCAAATAGGACTGCCTAATTTCTATTTGTCCAAGAAGTAATGCATGCAGTTAAAAAATACTTTTTTTTTTTCAACTAAGAAACCCCAAAGTAGATTATATTTTAGGCTGAAGAATTTATATGCTTATACTTAGAAAATTGGTTATTTTGTATTCATACACATGTAATATCACTTTCCTTAATGCATATGTTCTCAATAAAAGATAAAATTTCTATTGCACTCTGAGGAAGACTCAACCTAAGTTAAAAGCATTGTATGAAAACCTTCAATAGTGAAGATGAGTAGGCAGTAATAAACAATTATTTTCAAGGCAGAGTTACCTAAAATTTTTTCTTGATTTTTTACTGCTTATGGGATAAATTTCAAACTTTTTGGTTTCACTTTACCAAACTTACTTCTTGCTGTTCCCCTGAGGTCTTCTGTATATAGCCAAATGGGATGTGGTGGGTTTAGTTGAACATAATGCAGTAGTCTCTTTCTCAATACCTAGGGTTAGATTTCTATAAACCTTATGTGAAATGAGATCATGAGAATCAAAATTCTGATGAGTATAGTTTATATTTATTAAAGTAGAACTGTAAAAACAACCACTAAGGTACCATTGTATGTACCTTCATTTCGTAATTAATAGCATTGGATGGGTACATATTGATCACTGGTAACTTTTCAGTATTTCTTCTCTCCATATTTTAAATATAATCATTATGAACTTGTTTAGTTTGATGCTGTTAACACAGAGTGAAGAAGTTTTCCTGTGTCTGTCTGCCATCTACATCTCCAAGGCCTTTCTGATTTTATGACTTGAAATTACCTTTCTTCACCATTGGTTTCACCATATTTCCACAGACATTCACATGCATGCCTGAATTGGAAAACAAGCTTGGGGTGGTCCTTATTTCTCAACCTCCATTTCCCAATGCAGGGATGAGTGGTGCTAATTTTGAACGTGATTACTGCATAACAAAGTCCCTCCCCATCCATAGCCTCAGGGATGTTTCCACCCATAAACCAAAAAGTGCAGTTGCAAGGTTTGGGATTAGCTCTCCCTCTGCTTCCTTTCTGTCTCCTACAGTTTTATTGCCTTGCCTCTCTTTTTTTTTTCTCTGCCTCATGATTTATTGCTGATTCCTCTCCCCAACTTCTAGTTTCCTGTTTCTCTAATTATCTACAGTAGGAAGAACCTTAAATTCATGTGCACAGTGACCAAAATTCCCTGAGCACACAGTGCACAGAGTAAATCCATCTAAAGTAGAATTTCACACAAAGATAATTTGAGATTGGGCATGAGTGATTAATTGACACATTTTTTGTGGGGTCTTCTTGCCTTTGCTAGTAATCTTGCCTCTTCCCAGAACGGCCTTTTTACTCTTGGCCATCTGGGAAATGTGTATTCATCCCTTAAAACTCAAGTTAGATACCACTTCCCCTGGGGAAACTTTCCCAGCCCTATCAGGCAGAATTAGTCAATTCCTCTGTAGCCACATAGCTCTTTGGTCTCGCTTGTTACAGCAAGAACGTGTTTCCTTTTCAATAGCTACTAAGTGCTTGGTACTTACCACATTGTGTTAGTACATGTTTGCCTGTCTGTCTCACTTAGTTGACTTTGAACTTTTCAAAGCAATGATATTTTTGCCTCTTTATATCTACCTCAGGGTTGAAGGTGGTGGCATCTGGGCATGGGATATGAATACATGTTTGTTGAGTAAATAATCTATAAATATTTGAAAGAGTACATTAAATGAATTAGTAAGACTATTTGGTAGATGGATGTCAGCCTAATTTATTGAATATGTATACATTATATGTGTATATATGTATTTTAAATAAATGTTAATTCGTATTTTTACGTGTATTCAATATATTTTTATCTTTAGGTTTTATTAGCTGGATTGCAAATTCTGTGAAAATAGGAACTGATACTTATGCCCTCAGCTCCAGGTACCTTGTGCCCAGTTGGCACTTACTGCATGTTTTTCAGAATTTATGAATGAAGAATCAAAAGACAACAGTCTTCAACCTTTTTTTAAATGGAGACAAGCATATTCAATCTGATTATTTTTTCAACCCAAGCTGCATCTCTCTTAGTTCTGTATCACTTTTATAAGCGCCTGGACATGGAAAAGGTGAAAGTTTGGACAGAGAGTGGAGGTATAACTTATTCCCAGTCATTAAGAAGACTTTTGTTTGGAAAATTCCCCTCAATACATCAGAAACAAATGCTTTGAAACAAAGGTGAACCCGTGGATGGAACTGATTTGCACATTTAAAAACTACCTCATGACTGCAGGCATCAGTTGATTCTTTGGCAAACCATTGCTTTTTCTTATCCATAAGTTGTTTGTTTTTGGAGGAAATGGGGTATTCCGTTGAGAGGAAAAATATATTTTCTCACTCTGAGTACTTGTCTTTCTCACTTCTGTTAAAATTATAGTTAGTGATAAAATCCAAGCCTCTTTGGTGATGGTGATTTTTTTGTATGATATCTACAGATACAAATACTGCATATGTCAAAGAGACACATGCACAAACAAAACAGCACGTGCTGTACTCACAGCCAGTTACACAGAATGCTCATGTGTCCATCTGTTGCTTATTAATTTTCTTCCTGCTATTTGCATCATTCTTTTGAAGAAGCTCCAGCAGTCTATTGCTTTGGCCAATTGTTTATAATGTCTATAAATCAGGGACTTGAAGCAAATGAACTGTCTAGGCTGTGTTTGCAAAATATTTGGATCTTCTGGTTTTGTTTTATTTTCCTAGCTTTAGAAAACATATAGATTAAGCTTTGATTGAAGCTTATTTTCTAATTACTCATTTTTGGGGGGGAGGGGGGAAATGGTTTACTTTATTAGCCAATTAGTAGGTTCAAATCCTGTGTTGGTGTCTTGCTCAGTTTGTTTTTAAATTCTTGCTGTAAATGTTGACAGTTTTTCTTTCTCAAGAGTCATCTGAAAAGGCAAAACAAAACCCAAAACCCTATCAAGAACATTTTTAGAAATCAGATAAAAGTGCCTGGGGAACAGATCTCTCTTCTAGCACCAGTTTTTAACATTCAGCTGTGACATTTTTAACAACGGCTATAGTTCAATGATTAAGTTCAGATTTGAGGTCTCAATAAGCTGCGTTTGGAATATGGGAATTTCTATTAGAAACCCTGGTAAAGAGGACAACTAGGGAAGGAATCCAATATTTCATGTTGATTTATTGACTATGTGCGTCAACAGCATGCTTTTAATTTGCGGAGTAATATAAAAATACTCAGAATCTGTGCCCAGGTCAAATATGAGTCCATATTTTGTGTCACAGACATTATAACCAATCCTCTCCCTTTATTCCCAGTCACGGTTTTATAGAGGGACGAGGTCGACAAGAAATTAGAGCTAACAGCATGAGTGAATCAGTTACATAAAACGTTTATGAGATGATGTGAATAATGCAACTTTAAGGGGAAATATTCCTGTTTTTTGGCATCTTTATTCAAAAGATTATAGGTGAATGGATGAGTTGTCCTGATACCTAAACAGGTCTACACAATGTGACTTAAGTTCAATTGACAATCTATGGGGATTTTGACTTATATCTTTCTTTTTTATGTGACCTTGGTTTTGATGTACATATATACCCAAAGAGTATGCAATTTTAGGTGAATAAACTATGTCAATGATTAAGCTACTCAGTTTAATAAGGTGCTAAATGTTTATAACAAAAGTTACTGGTTGGTACCATTTACGTCTGCAGAGAGCTAAACAGTTTACAGAAACTTTCACCTCCTTGACTCACTTTAGTGGAAGAATAGGGATTATTAGACTCATTTTGTAGATCTGGATTTCAAGGATCAGCACAATTCATTGATTCATGACCAAGGTTAAAAGAAAACCTAGATGCATTCCAAGGCTTATATCACAGTTCTTGATTTTTCAATGTCTGAAAATGTACTCATTGCATAAGGTACATAAACTTATGTGGCCACCTGTTAAGAAGTAGCTTTGAAAATGGAATTTGAAAGTAATTACCACAAGAGAACAAAAGATCCTGATGTGCCTTCAGAATCCTGAAAGCAAGAAATCATTCCCTCCACAAGACATTTTGTGTACTATGCATGAACCATTTTCTTAGGAAAAATACCAAAATTTTGGCAATTTTGAGATGGTGGATTCTGCCCCTGAATGCTTCCTTTAGTCCAAATGGTCCCATTCAGTGAACAGAATCAGTCAAACTGCTTGGTTTCTTAGGAACAAACCAGTAAACTAAAATGGAATCTTTCAAACTGATGTTTCAATGAATACTAGCTCCAGGAAAGATGTCTCCAGGTATTTCAAGAACAAATTGTACAGGGTCAAACAATTTGGGAGAAGGATGTAAATAGATCCCATTTTGGGAGATGTAAATAACATTAGTTCTGAAGTAAAGAAATCTGTTAAGTATTTTCCTAGTGTTTCTCAAACTTACTGGAATACACATCCACATACATATATATAAGAATATATTTTAATTATTAATTATATATTCATTAATACATATTAATAACTTGAGGAAGCAAGTTTGGGAAATTTTGGAAAAGGATTATTTTCTTTACCAATTGTTTTAGCTTTTCATTATCATAGCATTTATGAATTCTACTGTGTTATAAGATTTTTAAATATTACTGTGCAACAATTAAATCAGACATTTTAAATATAAATGAGGTTCAGAGTGCAACAGAAAATCTCTTTTTTAATGTACACAATTCTGCTTATATGAGGTTATTCTACTCCTCCAAAGAAACTTCAGGGTGTGAATTTGCTGACTGAAGTCCTCAGCCTGGCAGTCTAGTTCACTACCATCTGGTCCCATCTGCCTCCTCAATTTCTTCCTTCCTTCCTCCCTCCCTCCTTCCTTCCTCCTCCCTCCCTTCCTTCCTTCAACATAGTTGAACTCAACACCACCAATCAACTGGGTATAATAGATATCTATAGACTATTTCATCCAAAATCAGCAGAATACACATATTTTTTTCTCAAGCTCGCATGGAACATTCACCAAGATAGACCACATTCTGGGCCATAAGACATACCTTAAATTTAAAAGATTAGAAAGCATACAATGTCTGCTCTCAGATCTTATTTCTTTATTACATGAACACATTTTGGAATAATAACCCTCCTTCTTTTGGTGGGATCTGAATTCTTTTAAAGCTACTTCTCCTGGGGGTCCTTGTGTCCACTAGACTCTCAAGTATCAGATGGCAGGTCCCAAAGCAGCCCCAGGTCACTGTTAAGACTCAGAAGCAGAGCTATCCAGCACCTCCCAAGGGCAGCTCTTTCCTTGCTCGTTATCCAGAAGATGGCTGACTCATGGTGTTCCATGCTCTATGCCCTGGCTTTTGTTCTTGGGCCTGTGACTCAGCTCCCCCATGGTTTCTCCACTTTTAGCTTCATTTCTCTCAGCTGTGACCTGTGTTCCTGGTTTTATCTCTGGTTTCCAAGTAGAGTTTTTTTTTTTTTTAAGTTTTCCATTATTCTGCTCCTGACTTATTGCTGATATGTGTTTCATGCTTTGCCCTCTGTCCTTGGCCATGTGTCTGACTAACTGGAAATTGCTGATCAAGGGCTGGTGGCTATCACCTTGAGCATGCTGACTCTTACGGCCCTGGCACCACAATGACCTCGTTTGTGCTGTTACAATAGTGTGATTTCTCTTTTCTGAATTATGACCGCACATGTGCCCTGTACTCCTTCCTTGCTATTTATTATACAGTACTTTCTCTGGTGAACAAGGCCTTTACAGTGCAAAAAATTAAGCTAGGTTTAAGAGATTCCGAAGATTATGGATTATACTGAAATAGAACTCAAATCTGCAAACATTGTTAGTTTCAGTGAATTCTGGGTTCCTCCAAAGTGTTCCTGGATTCTTTATTAAATTACATAACAAGTCATTCAGTCTCTGCCCTAGGTCTCCCTAGTCGCAAGGGGGCAGATTATAAGAGGTCAGAAGATAGGAGATGAATATTTATCATTAGAGAGTAGGAAATGCTGGCACTAGAAAATGGTTACATAAGCCAAGGTCTGGTAGGGTGATGAGGATGATAAGAGATCCAGAAATGCAAATGAGAAAGGACACACGTCCCCTCCTTTACATTCTTTCTTTTCCTCTTTCCTTTTGCTCTCAATATTACACATTTTTGATGACAAAAATGGGATAACTACACTTATGTGAGAAATAAAGCATAAATGATTGTCATGTCTACACGAATGTTTCTATTTTGTTTCATGTGCTGCGTAAGTTATGTAATGACAGAGAGAGAAAGGAAAGACATGTGATTTATTAATGAGCTAATTCACATTAAAAACTATCCAAGGAAATCATGAGTACATTTGTGTTTCTTTAACATAAGTAGTAGTGAAGATAGATCTACACAGGTAAAGAAAACAGAAACTAAATGGTGAAGAGAAAGTTGTGATTGCTCTAAGCTCTGTCACCACCAATCCTGTCCCTTGATCACCTCTCACCCCCACCCTCCTCTTCCTGATCCTCTGGCAGGAAAGAAACCTGTGGCTTGTAGGGATATATCCCATACTGGATTCCTTAGGCATAGTGTACAGAGCTTTTGAACAGAGAAAATAATAGAGGCACTTGTGATTGCTGATTCCTCAAAGTCTAAGGTAATAAAAAAGAGCAGGGCCTCTGGTTCACAAAATATAAGGTGTGACATAGTTTACATGCCGGACTGTAGTGGAACAAGACAAGAGTAAAAACATATATATTCCTTCTTATAGAAGTGATTTTAACAAGAATGGAAATAGATTATGTCCTCCTACTTAGTATATTTTATCCCTAAAATAGGTTTCCAATCTTTCTAGTTTCTACCATTTTCTAGACTTTTGTATAGTGGACAAAATGTGAGTCATGATGGCCTAATGTATAACATTTCATTTTGCAAAAACATTTATATAGTATAATGGCTTTCAGACGTTGAGTGATCCTAGTGGGCTGTGTTCTCAGAGTATCTGCGTCTTCCTTCTGGTCATATGCCCTGACAAGCCCATTCTGCCTTGCCTCTCAACCTCCTGTGGGTCTCTTGTCCACAGGTCATACAGACCTTGACCAAATAGTCTAGGGGTTGCCATATGTCCCTTGTAAGGCCAACTAGAGTGATTTTTTTTTCCAGTTAACATATCAACATGTAAAGAGAAACTATCTTTTTCATTTGGGAGGATATGAAACTGGGTTGCTGGCAAGCATGTTTCCAGCTAGACGGGGAGGAGCTACCTACAGAAAGAAACCAATAAAAACCAGAGTAAGGAGGTGGATGCTGAAAGGGGTCTCAGTTTCTGCATGTCCCCCTTCCATCTCATGAGTTATACCAGTGGTATTCCCAGCTACAGGAGCTGTGAATTCCTCTTTTAAGCTTGTGATAATTTGCATAGGACTTTCATTACTTGCAACAAAAAGACTCCCAATATAACGTGTGATACTAAATTTAAGACAACATAGAGCTCAGTTCACACCACCACATTTGTGTGTGGGAGCGAGGGGGTGGGGATGTGAGGAATAACTTCTGGACTTGCCCCAACACGGACTTAAATACCACACATTTGCACATGCACTATCATTCAGATTTGCGCCCCTCTATAAACGGGGCTTGAGACACGTTTATCTTTATGCCCCAGGGACCCCAGGGCCCAACACCTCCTGGCACAGGATCAGTGTTCAGTTAATGCTTCATAAGTAAAATGAATCAAAGAATGAAAAAAGAGAGATTCCTGCAACTACAGTCTGGTGTGATGACATTGGCTTTGTGGAAAAGAGTAGATTTGAGGTACATTTTGTAATGAAACTCACTGTCTCTTCTGTTAAAATCAATCCTTTGTGGGTGTGGGTGGGGAGGCTGATAATTTACTTGTGACTTGATTCAGTCCAACAACCTTCAAGTGAAGCACATGGCTTTAATGTCGGTCAAGTGCATTTTATTTTGAAATTTTCTTAATTTTACTTAATATGGTCTTTATGAGGATTAAGGAAAAAAATACATAGATTGCTTATTGCCTGGCACATAGTAAGTACTCAAGAAATTGAAGCTATAATTGGAAAAACAAACCTATGATACAAAACAAACAATACACAAAAACTCATGGAGTTTGCTCCATTGACAAGTTGCTAATCAATCACCAAAGTTCATAATTGCACAGGTCTTGCCTCCTTAAAATATGGGATTGCACCCAAGAGAAGGTGGGCTCTACCAAACACTTCCCTACCTCCTGCTCTTCTCTCTGTTTGTATACAGCTTTGCCTCTGTTTCCAAACTCCTGAGTTTGAAGTGTGCATGTGACACAAGCAAGGTGGCTGGCTGTGTTGGAGACACAATGACGGCCATATTGTTATAGCCTATTTACTTTCCTCCATTTAGTGGTGGACTCCGATCCTAATAGTATCTATGAGCTGGGGGCAACAAAATTTCTTTAGAATTGGGTCAGCAACTATAATTTACTTCTCTTTCTTCTTCTCCTGTGACTTCTATGATGAGTAAGCCCTGAGCACCCTTGCTTTCTGATTTCTGGTTGAGCTCAGCCAATGGGAGTTTCCAATGAGAGATCTAAAGATGGTAGAAGAGAGCATGGGATGCCGATTCCCTCAGCCATCTTCCTGCTGGGCTGCAGGATAATACTTTTTTCTCACTTTTACTGCAGGCCACCAGTTTCTAGGCAAGCAGTCACTTCTATACCTATGACGGAAGCTACAGCTTTCTGGGTTCTGAAAACTGCATCCTTACTTCCCACTTCAGTTCTAGCTCCTCATTTTTCTTGCTTGGGGTGTTTCAGTGTTCTTTTTTGATTTCTTTTCACCCTACCCACTGTTTGTAAGTAGTCACTTCATTTAACTTTTCCCAGTGACCCTGTTGGAGTTTACCATTTGTTTCCTGGAACTCTGGCTGATATAGAGCTTATTACCTGCCAATACTTTTTACTTAGGGAAATGATCTCCTTTAATTATCACATCAATACCCTTTCGTGATACATGCTATCTAGGTAAAAGGATAAAGAAATTTAAACTCAGGGAGTTTTATTAACTGGTGCAAAGGCACCTATCTAACAGATAGGAGAGCCTGAATTCAAAGTCAAGTCTTTGGGATCTTAGTACAGAGACGTATCCACTACCCCACACTGTCTTTTCTTCAGCAGCTACAAGTGCTTCTACCAGTTCAGGAAAATTCAGGAGATGTATGTGCTTCTGTCCAATGCATCTGAGAGAAGATCTAATTTAGTACAACAACTCTATTTATAAAGGTCTTAAGAAGTATATACAGTTCAAGTTTCTGAACACACACATCCAGCATTACCTAAATGTTCATTTTATTATGTCTTACATCTGATTCTTAATTGTTAAAAATTCTTAATTGCACTGGAATAATTGTTAGAATAAATGTAATTGACTCACATCAAAGTGCATTTATCCACAGATCTTTACAAGCATTCATGTGTTATGTAAGTGTAATTCTACACTTTATTTCTAAAAACTTGAATCAACTGTGACCCCACATTATTTTTTTACTTGCACATCTGAATATCTAAGTGCCCCCCCCCCCAAATTACAATCATATTTGTCAGTCTCAATTCTAAATTTGGCAAAAATGTATTATTTTTTCCAGTCCTCCATTTTCCCAAAAGACTTCAGTCCAACTGGTCCCCATCAAGAATGAAATTTACATAGTCAGTCCCTTTGGCCTTTGTCTGATAAAGTTAAGCATTGCAACTTTGATGACTATTTCTCAAATACCATTATTTTATTCCACATAACAGATACTTGAACTTATCCCTTTCTTTCTGAAATTTTTCTGTTAATAAATCATCATTTTGTCTCATTTCATTGTGGTCTCAAACTCTCCAGCCCATCAATGAGCATTTCTGTCACTGGATTCTCTGACAACAATAATCAAGGCACAAATTTGCCACCTCCTCTGCCAGAGTTATACATGCTGAACTCCTGAAGGGAAAAATTCAACTTTTATTAGATTGTCTACCACCCCACTAATTATTTAAATTGAGTAATAGATTGTCCTGATAGTGGTCATTTCAGTCAGGAAGGTCCTGGTGGTATCCCCAGTCTTTGAACCTCCAAAGACAAAGTTAATTTCTATTCTCAGGCCACTAACAAAGCAATGTGCAATTTCAAAACCAATCAAGACACAGTTCTATGAGGAAGACCTATTTTTCACCAGAGGGAGAAAACAATTTTAGATTTTTGTTGAGAGGCTGAAGGACAGAATGCAATGGGTGATGGAAAGGAAAGAACAATCAATATGGAACCAAAGGCTCAGGTTAGGTCCTGGAACCATCTCAAACTTATAGCTTGATTGTTTTCCCTAAGTCTCTGTTTTTGTTTCTCATCTGAATGATATAGATAATAAGGAGAGAGGAAGGTACTTACCTTCTCCAGTTCATTGGTGAAAAGACAGAATGTTGGCAAAGATGTGGAGAAAAGAGAATCTTTGTACATTGTTGGTGGGAGTGTAAATTGGTGCAGCCACTGTGGAAAACAGCATGGAGGGTCCTCAAAAAAATAAAAATAGAACTACCATATCGTCCAGTAATTCCACTTCTGGGAATATAACCAAAGAAAGTGAAAACACTCATTCAAAAAGATACATATGTCTCAATGTTCATAGCAGTATTATTTACCATAACCAACAATCTAAGTGTCTATCAACAGATGAATGGATAAAGAAAATGTGGTATATATACATATATACAATGCAATACTACTCAGCCATAAAAGAATGAAATTCTGCCACTTGAAACAATGTGGAAGGACCCAGACAGTATTATGCTTAGTGAAATATGTCAGAAAGAGAAAGACAAATACTCCATGTAATCACTTAAATGTGGAATCTAAAAAATAAAACAAATGAATGTATATAAAAAAACAGAAACAGACTCACATATATAGAGAACAAATGAGTGGTTACCAGCGAGGAAAGGGAAGGGGGAAGGGCACTATAGGGGTATGGGATTAAGAGATACAAACTACCATGTATAAGATAGATAAGCAACAAGGATATATTATACAGCAAAGGGAAATATAGTCACTGAGTTATAATAACACTAAATGGAGTATAATCTATAAAAATATTGGTCTTGCTTTAATTTTAAAGCAATTGCTTATGCTCTCAGACTACTACTACATGACAGCTACCACATAATGGCACGTGAAAATGCTAAACTAAGATTAATTTTTTTTTTCTGTTTAATGGAATGAGTAAGCATGATCTAACCTAATTTTCTAACTTCTGTTGGTTTGGTTAAATAATTACCTAACACAACAGGAATACCCAATTCCTATTTGGGGGAAAACTAGTATTGTACCAGCAGAATAATTTCCAAAAATGTATCATCCTTCCAGCTTTTAAAAATTTCCTTCTTGTGTGTTAATTGCACACCATATTCATATTCATTTTTTTCCTTAGTATCATAACCCTAGTATTATTCCAGACAATGGACTCATTTCTCAACCTTCTCTGTTATGTGAGGCTATGTCACTGAGTGCTGGTCAGTGACAAGCACTCAGTGACATATAAGATGTAAGCAAAAATCGAATCCAAGAAGTCAGAGTGGCTTGGCTCAGGCACCCTTGTTTTGGAGTGGTTAGAAGTCATGACTCACTCAACATTTCTCCTAAAGACTTTGAGCTGTGTAGGAATAAAGACACATCTTAAAGTGATGTTCGGTAAATGATTGCTCACTTTCTGACTTATCAACTAATGTCGGTGTGATGAGAAGTAGGGGGAAAGCAAGAACTAGTTAGATACAATTTATTTATTATCTGGAAGTTCAGTGAAGGAATAAATGGAACATTGATTAATTTAAGCAAGTCTGGGTCTGCTGGGAGACAATTCTCCATGGGTCTCTTATATTTCTGCATGTCTTGCAAACAGAGACGCTGATGATCTTTTCGTCATCCCAGGTGATCTTTTCAAAGATGTCTGTAGAGCAAATAGCCTTGCAAGATAGAGAGAGCTTCTCTCTCTGGTGTAGAAGGCAGATTTGCTTACTGTTCACTTTAATATGGGCAACGTTTCCCTCTGGAGCAATGGTCGAACAGTTTGCCTGCAGCTCATTATAAAAAAAATGGGGTTTCATAAGCAAAGGGTTGCTCATCTATGATGCAAAATTACTGTGTGTGCAGCATCCGCATGGGAAAGTGTGAAGCCCATCCTCCTTTTTGTGCCTTGAGTAATAAAGATTTTTCTCTTTGATCTATGAGTCTGGTGTCTTTTGACCATCTCCATGAAATTGCAACAGGCTAACAACCTGTTTGTTGCAAGTCAGGTGAATTCTTATACCCTTCATTCTTGACAAAGCTTTCCCCGTCTCATACCATAGAAGGACGTGTTCGATTTATGACGAGGGAGCCAGAGAAAGTGATGCAGAGTCAGTTATGGGTTCCGTTCACATTCTATATCTGGCAACCAATGCCTTGAGTGAACACAGGTTCTGTGATCACTCAGGGATCCCAAAGGTATCCTCAAAGCCAATACTGTTCATGAGGATAGTGGCAGTTGCATTGTGTTGACCAACTCCAGTAAAAAAAACAACTCCTGCTAGAAATAAAATTTATCTGTAGAATCTTCCCACACTTTTATTTAGCAACTTTTCTGGGACCGCAACCTTAGCTCACCACTGGACTCTGGAGATTTATTGCATCCCATCAGTGTCATGTCCATTAATGGCATGACACACGAGTTCTGGAACATCCATTCAGCAAATATGTGTCTGGTAAGGGAACATTCCCTGTCTGGGTTCCCTCTTCCCCCAAATCCCACATTGTTCTCTGACCCTCATTTCCAAAAAACTTTAAAAAATATCTGACCTTGTGAACCAATTCTTTCTTTCTTAGAAAACTGATCACCTCTAAAGAATTAGAACAGAATGAGCAAGATTTGAGACAAGCAGGAGAATCTCAACATCAAAGACTCAAAGTTTGAGAACAGACATAACTGGTATAAAAATGCGAATAATGTGACCTTTATCATCCAGGGCACGCTGTCTTGGAGGAAGGCAATCAAAGGACACAATTGTATAACATGAGAACAATTTTAGAGGTTTTGCCTTAAGAATATCTACACAAAAGGAGGCTGGACCAAGGCCTCATTCTCCCAGAACCCCTTGATCATGCATATATTCTTGACATGTTCAAGGTCTTCTTGCTGTCCCATCAGCTCCATTTTCAATTTGCTAGACTGTGACCTCTTTCAGTGGTACCGCAACTGCTGTTTTTGTGATTCAGCCTTATATTAATAAGGGCTTATTTCCCTAAGAATATTACATCTTACATCTCCTCTCTTAAGAAATCTGGCACAGATTTTCCTGGGGCTATATGGGAGGACATTTGGATAGTGCTATACAGTGCCACACTCAAAAACAGGGGAGAATATACTATGGCCCACAACCTAGGAAGTGTTTTTACCTGTGAACTTGAACTTCATTAACTGAAATTAAAAGAATTCCATTTTTTTCATTAGTAGACATATATTACCAAAAAATTATACTCAATTATTACTGTATTTTGAATTTCATCAATAAAAACTTTATGGACATTTGTTTTCTCTCTTGTTGAATAAGTAATTTATATAATATTTTTGTTTCTTGGTCCTTGAAGCCAAAACCATTTACTATCTGGCCTTTTACAGAAAATGTTTGCCTACGCTGCTCTGATATAGATCCCAGGTGGAACTGGAATCTTGCTGCCTGATTCTCTTCTACCTGGGAGTGAGGTCACTGCCTTCCATATAGTCCTGATCCAAGCTGAGAGGTTGGGAACAGATACAGGTTGTGTTTAATGTAAACAGAACACACAGGTAAGAAACTTTAGTCTGATTCTTTAAACACAATTTTTCACCTAAAAATATTTTCTTCATCAGCCATTGCCACCATGGTATCATAGGAGAGTTGTTGATGATTCCTGGGCTTCAGTTGCCTTACCTGTTCAAGGCCATAGTGATAAACAGGCCAGGTGGTCTGGATCCTCTCAGCATCCATAAATATATGCATTAGCTAATCTGTGTTCTAAGAAGAGGTAGAGTTAAAATAACATAATCCAATATGTTGAACTATCATATCACTATTTAAAAAATATCATTGAAATATGAAAATATTTTGACATATAATTTGTTTTTCTCCAGAGCAACTCTTTAAGTGATATAGCGATATAGAAACATTATAAACACTGTGGGTAAAAGAAGGTGAGTTTGGCATATTTTTATTAAAACTATTCTAACATTTAATTAAACATTTCAAAAAGCCCAAACATTGGAGTTTGGAAGATGCGGACTTGTATATGTTATTCTTTCCAGGAAGTTAAATAAAATTATAAAGACTGGAAACATAGCAGCTGTTTTAAAGGAATGGCTTGCTAATGGTTTGTCCTAAGTTTCCTGGCATTAAGAATATGATATGGTTTCATTCTCCTGTGCCGGCATTGAACGGACAAACGAAGCACAATTTACGTCAGGGGAAGGATTTGTGAGGGCAACAAAGACTTGTTTAACCTGCTTCTCTTTTACTGTCATAATTTCCCACAGCTGGATCTTTTACTGGCAACAAAAAACACTCATTCCCAAGGCAGGTATCTTTTCTGTCTTCATGAACTCCAATTAGTCTCTCTTTATTTTCCCTTACATTTGGTACTACTAGGGCAGGCTGGTACTATTCTCTGAAATATTCTTGCTACATTTGCATTTTTTCTTGGAAAACTGGCTTTTATCATAAGTTATAGTCACTCAGCTCTAAAAAGAAGAGACAGTGTACTGTCTTTCCCATCCTGCACCACTGCCCTGCCCAAAGACCAAATAAATTAACACCAGAAAAGTATTAACTATAAATTATCTAAATTGTGTTACACATAAGATGACAAGCTATGGACAAAACTTCTTGCTAAAAAGAGGAAGATGAAATTCTCATTTTTTATTATTTTTCTTCTGCACTGTATTTGTTTTCCATTGGTGCAAAACAAATCAGCATAAATTTAGTGGCTTACAACATCACCAGTATAATATCTCACAGTTTCTGTAGGTTAGAAATCTGGGCATGGTTTCAATGGTTTCTCTGCTCAGGGCTGCAATCAAGGTGTTGGTTGGAGTTGGGGTCCTCATCAAGTTCACTGGTTGTTGAGTTCTCAATTTTCCTTGTAGATGTTGGTCAGAAATTACTCTCAACTCTCTGGGTTTCTCCAAGTTTCTTGACACATGGCCATTTCAGGCAGCAACCATGCATCAAATCTTTCTTACGCTTTGAATCTCTGACTTTTCTTTCTGCAATCAATCAGGGAAAACTGTTTGCTTATAAAAGTCTCATGTGATTAAATCAGGCCACCTTGGTAATCCTTTATCTTAAAGTTCAATGATTTGTGTCCTTAATTACATCTGCAAAATCTCATTGCAGCAGCATGTAGGTTGGAGTTTGATTGAATAACTGGTAGACTGTGTGTGTATATCAAGGGCCTGAAACTGTGGAGAGTCATCTTAGGGTTCTGCCTACCACATGTACTATTACACATGTACATAGTACATAATAAGTGATATTTAAAGAGAGTAAAGAAATTGAGAGACTAAAGAATGTTACAGAGCAAAAATAATGGGAAAAAAACCCCAAAACCAAACCCAAACTTCTGTCATTAGTCCTTGGTTTGGCAAGTGTGGGGAAATTTTCAGTGATAAACTCTTTGGAAAAATACCTGAGTTGGAGGAGAATGTTTCTAAGAATGTCAGACTAACTGGGAAAGTGCCATGTGTAACTCTGATTAGGGACTTTTTTTGTGAGTCAATGTAATTGAGACTCCCAACCATTTTCTCCAGTCTTGACAGGGTTCTTCTCAATGCTTAAAATAGCATAGTCAACTGTTGGAGAAAAGATGGATTTTCTGACTTTAACAGTTTGGTTGTTGTTAATTTCTACAAAAGGCATAGTTTTCTGTTACAGGGCATACATTATGTCAGGGGATGAAGTTGTAAGTGCTTAGTCTTGTTGGGGAGTGCTAGGGTCCACCAGCTCAGCATCTTTCCAATATCCCTTTTATATACCTGAGCTCTTTTCTCGCTTACTTTGAGATTCTTATCCCATCCTTACGCTTAGGTTTCTTCTTAAACAACTCTTCCAAGAGATGCCTCCCCTTATTCCCCCATTTGATAATTGTTAATCATCTTGCTAATTGTGTTTACTTGCTTTGTCACCTTTCCCCCTCTAGAATGTAGGCTTCCTGACAGCAGGACCTTATCTGTCTCATTGTCTGTTGTATCCCAGTGCATCTTCCCAGTCCTCTACCCCATACTTGGCACTATGAAGGGCCACCATTCTGGAGACTCTCAGAAGAAGGTGCTTTCAGAATGGCTCTCCCCTGGCAACATCAGGGGACATTTGGGACAAATTAATCTCCTAAATGAACTATTGCAAACTTACCACTTTTCTGAAAACTTTGAGGGAATGGCTTCCAATAAAATAAAATGCAGACCCATGAGAGAAATTTTGTGCATCAGATGTGAATTTGTGACACCCTTAAGTTAGCTTTCTGAAATTGAATCCTTTCTTGGGTCTTTGAATGAGGCTGATTTTCTGCTTCAATCTCATTCTTGAGCTCTCGACTAGTATAAACATGTTCTTGGATGACATCTCCACATGGATGGTCCTCCAACATCTCTAAAGCAACACATTGAAAATTGAAGTCATTCCCTCCTGCAAAGCTGTTCCTCTCTGTATGCCATCTCAATTAAAGGAAACACCACTGCTCAGTTTGCCATAGAAGAAGCTACCAGTCATCCTAGACCCCGTGCCCTCATTCAGCCTACACTCCCAGTCCACTGTCAAAGCTTGTCAATTATTCCAAAGCTCATTGGCTCCAAATTACCTTCAGAATAAAGTTCAACCTGCTCAGTACATAAAGTGCTGCTCCCTACCTACCTCTCCAAGATTGAACTATTTGTAATTCCTCAAATACACTCTTATTCTTCTGGGCTCTGTTCATGCTATTATCACCACATGCAATGACTACTCTCTCCCTCACATGCCTAGCTCTCTCCTACTTATTCTTCTACTTACCCTTCAAAATCAAAATCAACTGTTACCTCCCCTCCTCTGGTCCCTACCACTAAATGGGTTCAGTCCCTTTTCTATGCTTCTGTAGTCCCCTGTACATATATTTCTTTTATATCATTTTTTTATGCTTACTGAGACCTGTTGTTTGGCCGTTTTACTTCCTCCGAAGAGAATAAAACTTGAGGTTAGCAATTTCGTGTTGTTCATCACTGTGTTCCTAGCTTAATGAATAGTACCACTTCTTGAATGAATGTGTGAGTGAATTAAATAGGTGAATATTGAGAATGCATGTAGAGTGACTGTTGAAACTGCAGGTCAGTTGTTCAGGATGCTATGAATACTTCCTTATGTTACGGAGGTAAAAAAATAAAAAGACCTTGTAGTCCAGATGTTCAAATAAAACACAGTGAAACAGGATTGCATTCCCAAGGGTATATAGTCATTAAACTTTTTAGGTTTCTTAGTTTTCTATTTGTTTATCCAAATGAATATTCCTTTTTCTTTAACTATGGAGAGTAACATGGTTTTCTTCATTTTGCAAAAGAGACCAATCATTTATAACACAGGGAGAGTCCTTTTTGACCTTGAAGATGATACGGAATGGAAAGCATGTAGATTGTCCCAAATTCCACAGGTGTGTGCCACATGAGCCTCCGTTGATGTGGTTATGAAGTGTGGCTTCACAAATCTGTATCCACAGTACCTTAAGATTGAGAAATATAAACACATGTTATTAATTTAAGTAGCTTTCCATTTTGGCTTTAGAGGTTGTTAGACAAATTTCACTATGTATTTCAAGAATAAGAAGACGAGGAAAAATTAGTATAAATTGCTCAATTGCATCACCACAGTATAAAAGACATAGGGAATTTGTTCACCATCTACTCATTTGATCAATTCAGACAACCAGGATCTACTTCTTTGACCTGAGTTAATAAGCTTGGTGGTCTACATTGATCAGATTAACTGGAAATTACTTAATCCTTATTTCAATTTATTTTGCATAAAAATGGCAATAGAAAGCACAATTAAAACAAATCTTTACATAATTAACAAAATAGGCCTTCATTAATTATTTATGAATTCTTGGCAGAGGAAGTCTTAGTCCTGTCGGGCTGCTATAACAAAATATCATAGACTGGGTGGCTTATAAATAACAGAAATTTATTTCTCACAGTTTTGGAGACTGGAAGTTTGAGATCAGGTTTCAGCATGATTGGGTTAGGACCCTCTTCTGGATTGCAGACTTCTCATTATATTCTCACATGGTAGGAAGGGGGTAGCCCTGTGAGATCTCTTTTATAAGGGCACTAATTCCACCAATGAGGGAATTCCACACTCATGACTTAATCATCTCCCAAAGACCCCACCTATTACACTATCACTTTGGGGGGTTAGGATTTCAAGGTATGAATTTTGGGGAGATACAAACATTCAGACTGTAGAGGTAAGCAACGAATCTGAAGTTAAGAAAGCTTGTAAATCAATCCCCTATCCATCTTTTATTAGACAACAACAAAGGACTATGTTAAGTATGTGATCTATGTGTTCTGATTTTGATAATAATAGTTTCAAATGAAAAGACACATTTTCATGATGATTCATATAAAGAAGAAATATAGATTGGTTGAGTTTTCTACCTGCATTTCTTCATAAGGGAAAAAAAGACCATGTAAAAACTATAATCATGGGAAGCCTTTTATATAGAGTCTTTTTGGCTTATGTACATAGATTTATAAAGTCATAAATGTTTTGATGAACTTGAGGTTTCTTGGGAGACTCAAATTTTTTTTAAGGCAATTTAAAATTACATCTTATATTGGGCTTAAAGAGGTCCAATAAATAGGACTCTTATAACCTACATAAATCCTGAACCAATTGAAAAAACAAATGATTCAAAAGATGTAGACCTCTTAAAATGTCCTCATCCTCAGTTCTTTTCATTCTTTTTTCTTTATTCTGTTCTGTGGCAGTGATTTCCATCACTCTACACACTACTATATATAAAGTATATAACCAACAAGGACCTACTGTATAGAACAGGGAACTACTCTCAATATTTTGTAATAACTTACAAGGGAAAAGAATCTGAAAAAAAATATATGTATGTATATATATATATATATATATATTTACATATATATATATAACTGAATCACTGTTCTGTACACCTGAAACTAACATGACATTGTAAATCAACTATACTTAATAGTTGATTAAGTATAGTTAATAGTTAATAGTTAATCAATAAAAAAATCCAATAAAAGTAAAAACTTAACAAAATTTAAAAACACAGTGTACATACCTTAATTAAAAAATAGTTTATTGCTAAAAAATACCAAAACATTTATAATTCTAACATCAAAGATCAGATTGGCTGATCACAGATCACCATAACAATTATAACAATAATGAAAACGTTTGAAATAACACAAGAATTACCAAAATGTGACAAAGAGATATGAGGTGAGCAGATGTTGTTGGAAAAATGGCACTGATAGTCTTGCTTGACACAGGGTTGCTGGGAATCTTCAATGTGTAAAAAATAAGCAGTATCTGTGCAGCATAATAAAGTGAAATTCAATAAAAAGAAAATAAAACAAAACAAAAAATCTCCACAAAAGACGTTGACCAATTATTATTCTTTTGCTAAACTACTAAATCTGTTTTTGGAGAATGTGATTGCCAATAACAGCAGGACTGGAAAATCCCAAGCTTCCTCAACTGGGACAAGATCCTCTAAAACATGGAGCAAAAATGCACAGATGAGAGTGCATGCTTCTTGCAGGCCTTATAATTACAGGACGGACGGATCAGGAAGAGGCTGAGAAACTTGTGTCTAGTTTCACCTTCCAAACTCAATAGTCAGATTAAGCATGATGCTCCCTTGGGGGCTGAAAGAGGGCATAGCAGAGACACTTGGCCGATGTGCACATCAGTGGGGCATACTTCACGTGGAAGAAGTGGAGTAGTCACTCATCTTTAATGTTATATGTTCAGTTAAATTTACTCACTAATTATATCATGATACATAAAATAAAATTAGTTGTCTTAATACTTTGTTTTTGGCCATGTTGAATTTCTCTGTGTTCTGATGGCAATGAAGCACTGATGATTTCTGAAATGTATTTCCCAAATCTTCTTCTTTTGCAAACATATTCAATTGCAACAGACCAAACACATTTCCCCAAGTGCCTACCCTGAAACTTATGCCTGAAGGGGATGGTATGATTATCAAAATTATCATCTATGACTGTGGGCATGTATTTCAAAAGCTAAGATTATGTTTTACACAAAACTTACAGATGGAAACTAAAAGCACAAATATACAGGTATGTTTATCTATGCAGATACTTGGTATTCAGTGAACTAAATATTCAAATATTTGTCAAATTTTTCCAAGTTTTGTCTGTGTGTGTGTCATGAGAACATGACTATTTGTATCACATGCCTGAAAAGAATAATTATTTTGACAATTGAAATGTTCATCCTCACCAACATTCTATGTGCCTTTTATCAAGATTTTGTAAATTGAATAGTTTTGTTTATGAGACACTGTTGGATTTTAAAAATTAAATATATAAGGAATTGCACTACATGTATAACATCTAAGCCTCCTTCTTCTATGTGTTCTCTGATTGTAGATTTAGAAAACAGGAGATTTGAAGATGGAAGGTTACCAGTGAGTAGTTCATAAGGACCAGAGGTTCATCACTGAATTAACTTGAATTAATTAGAAAAATGCTTTTGTTAGTTTTAAAAAGTGATTTTAAAGATGAAACTAACATGTAGCCATACCATTTCATTAATATGACTTGTCTTATTGAATTTACTGAATAAATAATTCTAAATTTGATGTTTTAGCTTAAATATGTTTTAGCCACCTCTGTAATAAACTTTCATGAATTGACCTTTCTGGGTACATTTTATTTCCTGGGTGCACAGGGTGTATATATATATATATATATATATATATATATATATATATATATATATATATATATATAAAGGAATCTGAATGAAAACAGTTGCAGACTGCATTTCAAAATGAAGCACTGTGCTTAATTTGTTTTATCCTTTGCCACTACCCACATAGCTTTCATTATTTAAAGGGCACAGAAAAACCTACTGCTTATATGAATTAGCAGTAAACTTTTTTTTTTTTAAGAAATACATGTTTAATCAGAAACAGAGGCTAATTCTTTTACAGGCTTGTGTTGTGGTCTCCTGACTTCCTGAAGAGGCATGAATCAAACCACTAAGCCACATCATAAAATACTTTATTTGCTTTGAGGTATCAGTTATTATTATTATGAGTGAAATGCATTCAGAAAAACAGACATGTTAAAAGGCAACTTCATCTTATGTTCCCTGAGTGTGAATTTCTGGTTGTCCTATAGAACAATGAGCTTCTAGAGACTGAGTTTATGCAGTGTAACAACAAATATTAGACATCTAAGTCAAGCTCAGTAGTAGAAAAGTTAAGTAATTGGACACCTGGGAGTACTATTCTAGGGTGTCTTCTTTTTAACTATTATTTGAACTTGAATTCATAGTCTGAATACATGGTATCTAGGATTGAAATAGTGCAGGACAAGCCCTTGATTTGCCTCTAAAGAATAAAGCAAGGGGACTCTGGGTCATCAGAATTTGTAATCTTCTACCTATATCCAGTTTCAATGTGTAAACAAAGTAATGGATCCTGCCTAGTCTATGTTGTTTATATTGTTGTATATATACATAATGTCTACCCTTCCTCTGGTTGAAGAGGTTGGAAAGCTATTAACTATATTTCCCAGACCTCCTTGCATCTGGGGTTTGGAAGCAATGCAGATTCACCAAACTGCCTGACTCCCTTGAGATTTGGAAGGTGTATCTAAGGCAGAAGCCATTCTCCTGCAGCTTGTAGCTATTGCTGCTAGCCAGCAAACTCACAGAAATAGGAAGTCTTTTAATTTCAGTTTTCCACTGTCCATTCTGCAGCTCCCAGTGTGCCTAGAAGCAGAGACAGAGATGGCGGCTTTTTTTTTTTTTTTTTTTTTTTGGCCTCGTCACGCAGCATGTGGGATCTTAGTTCCCCGATCAGGGACCGAACCTGTGCCCCCTGCAGTGGAAGTGTGGAGTGTTAACCGCTGGACCTCCAGGGAAGTCCCAAAGATGGTGGCACAGTGATCATGTCTTCCAATCTTGGAATCACAGCTGCCGATAGCCATTCCCCAGCTTCTTGGATGTGGAGAGGCCACTGGAGCAATGTCATTTGTGCTTCCTCCTTCCAGCACAGCTCCAGTGGCAGCTTTAGTGGGTTCATTTTGTTTGTTCTTGAAGTCATTCCAGGATGCCAAGCCTAGAAGCTGTTTCTTGAGCCTTTCTGACAATTTTGTAAGCACCAGATTCCCTACTTTAAATCTGTCCCAGTTTAAAACACTTAGGGTAGTTCCTCTGTCCTGCACAGAATTCCTCCTAATGCATTAGGTAAGCAAATAAAGAAGTGAATGTTTGGAATATAAAGTTCTATTTCACTTTTAATAGTGCTCAATAGTATTACTTTAAAGTTATACCTCCACTTTCATCTTCACTAAATAATGAAAGACCAGTATGCCCAAATCCCAATTTACAATCCGATAAATTAGAGAGTAAATTTTCACAGTAAAATATATTTTTTCCTAACAATATACAATAAGGGTTAATTTATATTTGACTATTTAAGATATAAATCACTGATGTCTTTAAAATAGCCTTAAAAAGCAGATACAAAATTTCAAGTTCCAGGTATATTGTGGTGAGAGAAAGATGCAGCTGTACCTTTAAAAAAATAAAGACTAGAATAATACTCAATGAATATAATAATAATAACAGTGCAGTGTTGTGTTTTTTCCTGTCTGGATAGTCAAAGGATTTATAAAGTCTGGGTGAGCAGACAGTTCTATAGACATAAGTTCTCCATGGAAAACTCCTTGGATCCTGTTCAAGGCCAGTGCTGTCTGAGCTCCATTTAAGTGATGGCTCAAAGCAATAGCCAGCCATGGAGAAAAGCACTGGCTTGGACACCAAGAACCCAGACTAACTCAAGGAAGGTCTCATGAGGATCACTGGCCCTAAAATAAATTGAATATTCTTTGTCTTCTGGTTTGGTTTCCATGGGAATTTGTGTTTTTGGGGGAAGCCTGTCTCTTCCTGGCCAAATTATTTGGACAGTTCAGTCAGTTCAGCCATTCAGAGAGTTCAGCTGACTGGATGTTTTGTCTTTCTGTCTGGCACGAAGTGCTGGTAGGATTGGCTGGGTGAAAAGTATTGTCATGTCTGAGTCAGTGCATTTTTTGGTGATGCTGGGCAAATTTGGCTCACTGTTGGTTGATGGGAAGAGATGGCATGAGCAAAGAAAATTGAGTGAATAGATAGGTCATGGGTGAATTTGAATATTTCTTAATCCAAATTCCTTGTAGTTATTTAATGATAAGCTTGTAATCTTTCTTGTCCTCCCCACCCCTGCCACCCCTGAGAGCAGGCAAATGATTCACCAGATTGGTATGGGTGCCTTCATCATGTTTACATTGCTATCATAGAAGTGGAGAAATGACAGACAATAGTAAGATTTTCTTTACTGAAAAAGTGGTTTATTATGCATTTCTAGGACATTTCAAGTCAATTCAGTTTAATTTACAAAAATATATTGTACACAAAATCAGTGCAGCTTAAAGGGACCGACATGGGGCATTAGTACAGGCATGACAGGTGTCTCTACCCTTAGGGTCTGGAGTGGTGGTTCTCAATCGTGGCTGTGTGGTAGGATCACTTCAGAGGTTTTTTAAAACTACTCCTGCTTGGGCTCCCCTGCAGACCACTTAAATCAGAATATCTGTGGCTTGAGCTCAGGTGCTAGTGTGTTTTAAAGTTCTTCAAGTGTTTCTAATATGTAATCAGAGTTAAGAACTATGTTTAGTGGAATAGAAATATAGCATGTGATGAATGCTGAAATTTATGGCTTAAATTAGGTTGGTATCGAGCTTTTTAGCACAGTAACATTATTTTTTTCTTGAGACCATCTTTTACAAACACACAGCATCTATTAGCCCTCACACAAAGTCCCCTTTAGAATTTGTCACCATGGCAATTTGCACTTATCCTTCCATAATACATGTAACCACATTTGACATTACAGGTCGTTATCTGTGTTCCTCGGTAGTGTGGAACCACAGTGAGAGTAGATTGTGTTGCTCTATTACCTAACACAGTGCTAGGCACATAGTAGATGGTCAACAACTATTTTTTAATTGAATGAATAAATGATTTTGCTAAGTTAGTTACTAAATAATGATTTTGCTAAGTAAGTTACTGGACTCATGTAATCTATTATTCATTACTAATGAGGTTCTCACCTATATTCTAGGTCATGGATCTGTCCTGAAGATGTTATCAAGAGCATAAGAAACAGATCTGCTATGAAAGTTCAGACTTAGAACTAGTACTTAAAGTTACTTTTGTGCGTTATCCTTCAGGCAGGCTGGCCTCTCCCACAATGGGGAAACTAAGAAAGTTTTTGTGTCTGGAGTTTTGTTTTTTGCTATTTGATTTTCATTGAAAATTTTTTAATTATTCCTTTTCATTTTTCCAATACCAAAGTGGAAAATATTACCTCAATTATATGCCAAGTCAAAGTGTCTTCTTAATGAAACTTTAATTGTTCCATTATCAAACTGCCTTTCTCATTCTCCTTTTGGCACTATTCTAAAATTTGATTTGTGCTAAAAACTCATTTCTTTCTCATTGGTTACTAGGAGACAGCATTCTGTGAGCTGTGTGCCTCTTCATAGCTGAAGGCAAAAAGCTAGCTAACTCAGAATCAGGAAATAATTAGCAAATTCACACATTATCCTTCTGTTTAGACTACATCCAAAGGCTTCATGTTAACGGATACTTTCTCTTTTGATCGAAGGGGTTCCCATTTTTTAAAAAAAAAATGTAGTTAGAATTTGGCTTAATGTTCAAAATATCAAACTCCCCAAATCCCACAATCTGTTTAAAAAAAAACAAACATCTCTGTTGAAGACAGAGTAGGCTATTAGCTAAAGAAACAATTTGTTTGAATTTTAAACAGAAGATAATCATTTCCAGGCACAAATACACACACACACACACGTGTATATATATATATATATATATATATATATATATATATATATATATATATATATATGACAATAGAAATATCAGATCCATGACAATTAATAATACATATGCAGATGTGTAACTGGCTAAAAATAAGGAAAATCAAATTTATTAGAGACAGACATGTATATCCAAGCAGGCTTGATATGTGTGTGGCTTTGCCAAGTTGAAAACTGGTTAATAATAGTCTATATTCTATTAATTCAAAAAGTCTCCCAAAATGGAGGCACTATGATCAACTGTATAGACACCTGCTCTGGAAACAGAGGGAGTCAAAACAGGGCTGGCATCCAGGGAGCCCACGAGTGTCCTACGACTCACTGTGAAATCAAAGATGAAGGTGATATTTCAAGGGGAAGGAGAAAACATTCTCTAACAAAAAAAACAGTCACTTTTACACTGCGTACCTCCCCAGTATATAGTCTTTAAGGAAGACAACAAAATTGAAATTCTTAGTTGCTAACCCTACTTAAATGTTTCTAATATATTATGAAGGAATTGGATTATCTAGAAAATTCCCCCCATAGAATTCTATGAGTTTTCTTTTTTTTTAACATCTTTATTGGAGTATAATTGCTTTACAATGGTGTGTTAGTTTCTGCTTTATAACAAAGTGAATCAGTTATACATATACATATGATTTCTTAAGCATATTTCCTATTATAAGACAGCTTGGCATAGTGGAGAAGAACCCAGACTCTGTAGCTGGAGTGCCCAGGTTCAAGTCCTTCTTCTGGCTTTAAAACTATAATCAGACCTCACTTTTTAAGGCTTTAGCCTTCCCATCTGTAAAATGAGGATAATGAGGGTTTTTCTGAGGACTGAATTAATATTTACAAAGACTCAGAAGAGTTGGGCATATAGTAAGGACAGTATGTGTGAGTATTTTATTAGATAAACAAATGATTGGAGATTCATAATATATACCTCCCTGACTCAGAGAAACATCTGAAAATCCTCTTGATTTTGGACAGAGCCAGCCTGTGGTCGGGCCAGGGCAGCTCAGAGAGCACAGAGATGCCTTTCATACTTTCCCAGAAGAAATATTTCCTGGAAGCAAGAATTACATGGTTTGCTCTCTAGCGTGACATCAATAAAAAGCTAAGCCTTGATAAGGAGCGTCCCATAACTGTGACAAATGTAAAGATGGAAGGAATAAGGCACTTTCAAAAATGCCTTCGAACATCCTATTCCTGTGCTCTTTCTTGCTGCCCACTCCTTACCTGCTTAGGTTCACCCTCTGTGAAAATTTTCCTATTCACCCCTCCCTCACAGATGGAGCCAGCCCCTCTCCGCCTCTGGCACCACAGCAGTCTGCAGTTCATCCCTCTTAAAGCCAGACTCATCACATGGCATCAGGGTCATGTGGTGTCAGGAGATGTGAACTCAAAACAACCCCTCTTCCGAGCCCTGGTTTTTTCCCTCTCCAACTTCCTGAATAGATATTCCAAGCCTTCACCAATCCCAGTTCCCCGCCATCTCTGTTTCTGCTTTCACCAGAAAATAAAGGCTTGATTGTCTTTAACATAATGGCTCCTCTTCCTCACACTCAACTGCACTTGCCCCTTTGTGAACACTATCTTAGCAAAGATGTTGTATCACTATCCCTGTTAATACCACCCTTTGGTGTTCTACCTCATATTTCTTGGCACTGTCTTGGGGAACTTGTTCCAAAAATGATGGCTTCTTTTCTGTATCTTCTACTTCTTATTCCCCATTGATGTGGTATTCAGTTTTGATAAAGATTTCTTTTTTCACCTTCTAGAGGAAATGGTTCCTAGACTCAGTTTCCCCATCTAGCTACTGTCCAGATGTCTCTATTCTTTCTCTTCTATTGACATTATTCACTATTGTACTTTGGCCTTACACCCACCATTCTGCTGACATCTTTCTAGAAACCCTCATCAATGCCCTCCTAGGTGTTATATTCGATGGGAAATTTTGTTTCTCTTCTTCCCTGACCTTCTTTATGATATTAGTCTTGTTTACCAATTCCTTCTCCAACTTTTATTTTTACGTGAATTGTTTTCTACTTCTCTGGTCTTCTCAGTGTTCTTTGGAGCTTTATTTTCATTTGTCCATACCTTAAATGTTAGGATTTGCCAGCCCTTTGTTCTTAGTCCTCTTTTCATGTTATTCCACAAGGGTAATTTTATCCCCTTCCATACTCTTGTCTACATTCAGTTGCTCATAAGTCTCAAATTTCTTTCTCTAACTAGCTCCCTCAGTTGAGCTCCAAAGAAAAACATTTTGTTCCTAGCTGGATATCTCCACCTGTTGGCCCCTTACTAAACTAATCTTCTCACCTGAAACTTACTCTTCTACCATCTTTTTGTGATCCTAGACATTACCCTCACTAGCCCCCCTCTACCTTACATCCAGCATCCATTCAATCCATCATCACATCCTGTAAACATGCCTCCTAATTGCCTTCTTTCCTACCAACTCGTGTCATCTCCTGCCTCAACTCTTGTATATTTCTCTCTGCTGTTAGTCCCATTCTTCGCTGGTCAGTTCTCCACTTTGTGTCAGATTACCCACAGGATAGAGTAAAACTTATTCAGTTGAACTTCACTAACCTGTGTACATGCATCTTTCAATGTAATCCCTTAACACTTCCACTAAAACTCCTTCACACATGTGGGCACACACACATCCACATTACTGAATTACTCATGTTAGCTGAGTAGAAGCTCTCTTTCCTTTCTGTTGCTGCTTTCTCTGCCCAGAACATCGTTCCCCCTCTGCCCAGCAAATACACACTCACTCAAGTTGCCATTTTTTAAAGTTTTTTTTCCAGTGACTTTTCCCCTCAGTTCTTATGGCAGATCTGGTGTGTCTCCTCCTAGGATCACACAGCACTCCACACGTAACTCCATAATAGCAATGATCTCATCACATTGTAATTGTTGTTCACATGTGTGCTCTCCATTCTACTTTAAGCGACTTGAAGGTCCATGAGCCTTCATCTCTGTTTCCTCAGCTTTGGCCAGAAACACAACTAGGTGAGAGGAAAACTGGTGGAGTAATTTGTAATATTTTAGAGATGGCAGGAACTTCTTTGGGAGGAAGGGGAAAAAGAAAACAACTCAGAAAATTTTGTTGTGTATAAGGTCAAAGAGTGATTTCTCCCACATCATTTCTTCCACAGTGCAAGGCTGGTGCAGGGAGGAATGCCTAACACATAAGGGGGATTCAAACCATCGTGTAGGGGAAGAATTAGAAGCTACAATTTTTCTTTATCAGAAAAAACAAGGACTGTGGTGGTCATAATTCTGTGGGTGGCTGTTGTTGTGTGAGTGGGTGTGCTGATAAATCCAGTTTGTAGAAATATGTTAAACTCAACAAAAGCATTTCTAATGTAAGGTATGAGGATCAGGGAAAGGAAAGATGGAGGTCAAATGAATATCATGAAAGAGTGTCATCTCAGGAATGCTAAGAGAGCATGAAAGCTTAATTAATTACACCTATCATGTTCTAGGGCATTGTTAGATATAATGGAGATACAATGTGAGCAAAACTAACAAGCAAATCAAAAGCAAAACAATCAACAATAACAATAACAACAAGAAAACATTGCCTTTACCTTCATGGTACTTGAAATCTAGTGGGGGAAGAATGAAATCAATTAAAAATCATATTAAAGAATGAAACATTACTTCAATAAATGTTAGGAAAAAGACTTATGTGGCATTGGGAAAACACAAGCAAGGAGGTTGCAGCTGGTTAACCGAAAACTCCATTACAAACATAGGTTCCCATGTAAACCAAAGCAAAAGGAAATTGACGAGGTTGAGTGTGTCATATTCCTTGTAGGTTTTGGATGAAATTTCCATCAGGTCCATCCTGAATTCTTTCAGCCCCTGTATATGTGGGATGGGAGTTTATTTCATGGCCAATGTTGCTAAGAGTTGCAAGTGATTATTAAGGGGAGAAAATATTTTCTGGATCATTTATTGCTTACTGTGTATCACTGACAGTGGGTGCTGCTTTAACACATGTAAATAAATATCATCAGAACAAAAAGTCATTGAAACTAATTAAGGGAGATTTATTTAAATCAAGGCCTACATCTTCTGTGAGAGAAGAAATGATGCCATCAAAAACTGGTAAAATCTTGTGTAACTTTCTTCTCTCAGCTGATGAAAGTGTTTCATAGATTATTATTAATTCTAACACTGATAATATATTGATATTGATTGGCAGTGCACACAAAAAAATTCTTATTGAGGAAAAACACAAGCAGAAGATAGGCATTGTGGGACTGACATGCTGTCTGAGTTTTGGAATGTTATTTGGCAACTGGAAATGAATATGTATATAAATCAGATTATGGAAACATTGAGATCAAAGATGTTGAAAATGGATGCACTGAGAAATTATAAAAATATCTAATATTTATTGAATAGTTTTATGTGTCGAGTAGTTTGACAATTTCTTTACATATCAACTTGTACTTTACTTTCATGTCTTGTGCAGTTATCGTCACTCATGATGGTGCGTCTAAGAAATTCCACAAATGTTATCCCTGCATATTTCAGCTAATATTTGATAACTGCAAAGGGCACAAACATTCACACATGGAGTTTTACAACCCATATCACTCAAAATTAACTTTTAGTGTAAAATAGGAATATATTAGCAGAAAACCATTAAAGTGAAAATAAGAATATGCAAAACAGACGTAACATCTAATGAAGTATATTAAAAAGATCCAGAAATTCTGGCCCTATTAGACCAGTATTGGAAATATGAGCAGGATAACTTCTGGAAATCTAATATATAGCCTAGTGACTATAGTTATAACAATATATTGTATACTTGAAATTTGCTAAGATAGTAAATCTTAAGTGTTCCCACCACACACAAAAAATGGTAACTATGTGAGGTGATGGATATGGTAATGAGCTTGATTGTGGAAATTATTCCACAATGTATACATATATCAAAACATCACATTGGACACCCAGGAAAGCAGCAGAGGAGGAAAGAAACCCATGCACCATGGCAGGAGTGCGGGGCCCACGAAGGGGCCAGAGCAGCACCACATAATCCCCTTTACATCTGAAAGAGTCTGAATTCAGTGATCTAAGCCACTGGTATTGCAGGGTTAAAACAAAGCTGTGCAGCTGACAGAGTCTTGGTGCTCCGGGCGAGTGTCAGGCCGGAGCCTCTGATGTGGCAGAGCCGAGTTCAGGACATTGGACCAACAAAGACCTCCCGGTCCCACGTAATATCAATCAGTGTGAGCTCTCCCAGAGATCTCCATCGCAACTCTAAGACCCAGATCCACTCAAAGACCAGCAAGCTCCAGTGCTGGACACCCCATGCCAAACAACTAGCAAGACAGGAACACAACCCCACCGATTAGCAGAGAGGCCACCTAAAATCATAATAGGTTCACAGAACTACAAACCTGCAGCTTGTGAAAAGGAGATCACAAATGCAGTAAGTTAAGCAATGAGAAGACACAGAAACACACAGCAGATGAAGGTGCAAGGTAAAACCCCACCAGACCAAACAAATGAAGAGGAAATAGGCAGTCTACCTGAAAAACAATTCAGAGTAATGATAGTAAAGATGATCCAAATCTTAGAAATAGAATGGAGAAAATACAAGAAACATTTAACAAGGACCTAGAAGAACTAAAGAGCAAACAAACAATGATGAAAAACAAAATAAATAAAATAAAAAATTCTCTACAAGGACTCAAGAGCAGAATAACTGAGACAGAAAAACAGATAGTGTCCTGGAAGATAAAATAGTGGAAATAACTACCACAGAACAGAATAAGGAAAAAAGAATGAAAAGAATTGAGGACAGTCTTAGAGACCTCTGGGACAACATTAAACACACCAACATTCAAATTATAGGGGTCCCAGAAGAAGAAGAGAAAAAGAAAGGGTCTGAGAAAATATTGGAAGAGATTATAGTTGAAACATTCCTTAATATGGGAAAGGAAATAGTCAATAAAGTCCAGGAAGCACAGAGTGTCCCATGCAGGATAAATACAAGGAGAAACATGCCAAGACACATATTAATCAAAGTATCAAAAATTAAATACAAAGAAAAAATATTAAAAACAACAAGGGAAAAAACCAAATAACATATGAGGGAATCCCCATAAGGTTAACGGCTGATCTTTCAGCACAAACTCTGCAAGCCAGAAAGGAGAGGCAGGACATACTTAAAGTGATGAAAGAGAAAAACCTACAACCAAGATTACTCTACCCAGCAAGGATCTCATTCAGATTCCACAGAGAAGTTAAAATCTTTACAGACAAGCAAAAGCTAAGACAATTCAGCACCATCAAACCAGCTTTACAACAAATACTAAAGGAAATTCTCTAGGCAGGAAACACAAGAGAAGGAAAAGACCTAAAATAACAAACCCAAAACAATTAAGAAAATGTTAATAGGAACATACATATCAATAATTACCTTAAATGTAAATGGATTAAATGCTCCAACCAAAAGACACAGACTCACTGAATGGATACAAAAACAAGACCCATATATATGCTTTTTACAAGAGACCTACTTCAGACCTAGAGATGCATACAGACTGAAGGTGAGGGGATGGAAAAATTATTCCTTGCAATTGGAAATCAAAAGAAAGCTGGAGTAGCAATTCTCATATCAGACAAAATAGACTTTAAAATAAAGACTATTACAAGAGACAAACAAGGACACTACATAATGATCAAGGGATCAATCTAAGAAGAAGATATAACAATTGTAAATATTTATGCAACCAATATAGGAGCACCTCAATACATAAGCCAAATGCTAACGGCCATAAAAGGGGAAATCAACAGTAACACAATCATAGTAGGGGACTTAAACACCACACTTACACCAATGGACAGATCATCCAAAATGAAAATAAATAAGGAAACACAAGCTTTAAATGATACATTAAGCAAGATGGACTTAATTGATATTTATAGGACATTCCATCCAAAACCAACACAATACAGTTTCTTCTCAACTGCTCATGGAACATTCTCCAGGATAGACCATATCTTGGGTCACAAATCAAACCTTGGTAAATTTAAGAAAATTGAAATTGTATCAAGTATCATTTCCAACCACAAAGCTATGAGGCTAGATATCAATTACACTAAAAAATCTGTAAAAAATACAAACACTAAACAATATACTACTAAATAAACAAGGCTAAACAATACACTACTAAATAACCAAGAGATCACTGAAGAAATCAAGGAGGAAATAAAAAAATACCTAGAAACAGATGACAATGAAAGCATGACGACCCAAAATTATGGAAGGCTGAAAAAGCTCTTCTAAGAAGGAAGTTTATAGCAATACAATCCTACCTCAAGAAACAAGAAACATCTCAAATAAACAACCTAATTTTACATCTAAGGCAATTAGAGAAAGAAGAACAAAACTAATCCAAGGTTAGCAGAAGGAAAGAAATCATAAAGATCAGATCAGAAATAAATGAAAAAGAAATGAAGGAAATGATAGCAAAGGTAAATAAAACTAAAAGCCGGTTCTTTGAGAAGATAAACAAAATTGATAAACCATTAGCCACACTCATCAAGAAAAAAGGGAGAAGATTCAAATCAATAGAATAAGAAATGAAAAAGGAAAAGTAACAACTGACACTGCAGAAATACAAAGGATCATGAGAGATTACTGCAAGCAACTATATGCCAATAAAATGGACAATCTGGAAGAAATGGACAAACTCTTTGAAAAGCACAACCTTACGAGACTGAACCAGGAAGAAATAGAAAATATAAATAGAACAATCACAACAACTGAAACTGAAGCTGTGATTAAAAATCTTCCAACAAACAAAAGCCCAGGACCAGATGGCTTCACAGGAGAATTCTATCAAACATTTACAGAAGAACTAACACCTATCCTTCTCAAACTCTTCTAAAATATAGCAGAGGGAGGAACACTCCCAAACTCATTCTACGAGGCCACCATCACTCTGATACCAAAACCAGACAAAGATGTCTCAAAAAAAGAAAACTACAGGCCAATATCACTGATGAACATTGATGTAAAAATCCTCAACAAAATCCTAGCAAACAGAATCCAACAGCACATTAAAAGGATCATACACCAAGATCAAGTGGGGTTTATACCAGGAATGCAAGGATTCTTCAGTATATGCAAATCAATCAATGTGATAAACCATATTAACAAATTGAAGGAGAAAAACCATATGATCTTCTCCATAGATGCGGAAAAAGTTTTTGACAAAATTCAACACCCATTTATGATAAAAACCCTCCAGAAAGTAGGCATAGAGGATACTTACCTCAACATAATAAAGGCCATATATGACAAACCTACAGCCAACATCGTTCTCAATGGTGAAAAACTGAAACCATTAGCATTAAGATCAAGAACAAGACAAGGTTGCCCACTCTTACCACTAGGATTCAACATAGTTTTGGAAGTTTTAGCTACAGCAATCAGAGAAGAAAAAGAAATAAGAGAAATCCAAATCAGAAAAGAGGAAGTAAAACTGTCCCTGTTTGCAGTTGACATGATACTAAAAGGGAACACTCTTTCACTGTTGGTGGAAATGTAAATTGATACAGCCACTATGGAGAACAGTATGGAGTTTCCTCAAAAAACTAAAAATAGAACTACCATACGACCCAGCAATCCCACTCCTGGGCATATACCCTGAGAAAACCATAATTTAAAAAGAGTCATGTACCACAATGTTCACTGCAGCTCTGTCTACAATAGCCAGGACATGGAAGCAACCTAAGTGTCCATTGACAGATGAATGGATAAAGAAGATGTGGCACATATATACCATGGACTATTACTCAGACATAAAGGAAACGAAATTGAGTTATTTGTAGTGAGGTGGATGGACCTAGAGTCTGTCATACAGAGTGAAGTAAGTCAGAAGGAGAAAAACAAATACCGTATGCTAACATATATATATGGATTCTAAAAAAAAAAAAAAAAAAGGTTCTGAGGAACCTAGGGGCAGGACAGGAAGAGAGACACAGACGTAGAGAATGGACTTGAGAACACGGGGAGGGGGAAGGGTAAGCTGGGACGACGTGAGAGAGTGGCGTGGACTTATATATACTACCAAATGTAAAATCGATAGCTAATGGGAAACAGCCACATAGCACAGGGAGATCAGCTCGGTGCTTTGTGTCCACCTAGAGGGATGGGATAGGGAGGGTTGGAGGGAGACGCAAGAGGGAGGGGATATGCAGATATATGTATACGTATAGCTGATTCACTATGTTATACAGCAGAAACTAACACACCATTGTAAAGCAGTTGTACTCCAATAATGATGTTAAAAAAAAAAGGAAAACAAAAGAAAAATGCTAACACCTAGTGAATACATAATAACCAACTATATAGTATAGGGAAAACAGAAGACTTTTCACTTCCTAAGTTAAATATTGTTTAAAAATTTAGTAGAAACCGTTTATGACGAAAAATAAAAATAAAATTTGAAAACTAAAAAAAAACCCACAAAAAACAAATAAATCACGTTGTACACCTTAAATATATACAAGTTTACTTTGTCAATCATATCTCAATAAAGCTGGAAAATAAATAATAAAAATCCCGGAAATTTGGAAGAATCTATGCATATTAGTTAGCATGATGGATGGTTACTTTATTCAAATGGTCCTCAGAGGAAAGAATCAGCAGTTCAATCCGTCAGCATTGCAAGTTTTCATGAGATCCAGCATGGCAAAAGATAAAGAATTCACACTGCTTCATTTTGTCTTGGAATAGGCCTTATTTTCTATGAAGGAACTGTTTCTTAGTTGGACGAATGCTAGGTTAATCAAACACAGAAATCCTTGTTTAACTGTGAGCTCAAAGGGAAAGTTACTGAAAATGGTCTTTAAATTTCCATTCTCTTTTCAGGATGAAATGTGGAATTAGTATTTTTCTTCCATTTGAATTCACTGGTGACATAACACTCATGGTCTTCCCACCTCCACTTAAAAAAAACAAAAAAACAAAAAAACCCCTCTATTCTTGTCAATGTGCGTCTCAGCCAGGAAAAATGACATTAGGAAAAACACATTGTACAGGTTATGGAAAGGGCAAAAATGGAAGTCTCAAAGTGAAATATTCTTCATGAAAAAAAATAGTTCTTTTATATCTCTTTGGTGATAAAAACACCACCCAGTTTTAGAAACATTTTATATTTAATTTTACTCACCACCACTTTTTAAGAGAGTTGAGAATACCAATTTCCTTGATGGATAGACTAAATTACAAATTATTGCTACCCGGATTTAGGAAATTTACTCCCTATTTTAGGAATACATTTTTAGATATTGAAAAAGAAAAAAACAAAAAGAGGAGTAGGTCAATTTTTTCCCCCAGTAAATATATGTTTTTCCTTGTTTCTTAAATGAAAAAGTATTTTAAAACATTGCCAATCGTTTTTCACCTATGATGTCTGAATTTTGTCCACGAATTTGCTAAGTGTCTAACGTGTGCTGATACATACGCTTCATTCTATTTATCTCCTCCAAATAATTAAGAGACACTTCAGGAGGAATCAAATCTGTGTTTCCTCCATTTTTTTTCTACTCTGATGAGAAAAAAAAAAAAAATCCAAAAACCCTTATAAAAGACAGTAGTGACCAAACCATTGGTGCTAGTTATCCTGGTGCTTTTAAAAGTGAAACTCGGTTTCCAGGCTCTCATAAGTATTTTAAAATCCAGATTGGAGATGGGAACATATTTCTAATGATTTGTTTAGTCTGGTAATTATCAACCCTTAACATGGGCTGAACCAGCTCTCTCTGTGATTGGTGATCTTATCCTCTGTTACATTGTTATTAAGCATACATGTTCTCATAAGAAACGCTAGGGCAAGTTACCCTGGCCTTTTGAATTTGAATGTCTGCTCAACAGTTTAGTCATGTAAGTGAATTTGAGGTTTCTTGGCAGAAGCCAGATTTTCATCTGGTTCTTCCCTTTTTCAGAGCGGATGATGTAGCAGCGTTCCTGTGGAGAGAAATGGACACTTTGAACATCCCAGAAGCCATCTCCTTTTCTGAAAAAGAGAAAGACCTTGTTGGATAAACTGTCAGTTTGGGGGGCTTCTCTGTTGATATATAGCTCTCTGTGTCTCCAGTCATTTGTCTTGAATGCCTAACATCTGCGATGGAGTCTATGGGCCCCAACTCTTGGTGCCTCAATTCAACCTAACAGCCATAAATGCCTACCCTGGGCAAGGTACCCTTCTAAAAGCAACAGAAAGATAAGACTCTGACCTCAGTTAATTACTGTTGAGGGAGAATAGAGTGGGGAAAAACTCATTGCAAAAAGCTATAATAATAGATCTCCATCTACTAAGTGCCATCTGCTAAGTGGAATATGAGGAGAAGTGTGAGGGAGGAATTTGACACTGGAGAAGGATTTTGACAAAGACAAGAAGAAAGCCTTCTAGACACAGCAAACATTTGGTTTTAGTTCTCTATCAATTGACCCCAAGTTACATTTCCAGTTCTGCTGTTTACTATCTATGCAGTCATTTAGTTAGACAATGAGTTAAATGTGTGTGCATATGTGGATTAATTCTTACTGAGTGCTGGGGGAAATGAGCCCAACGTTCATGAAGCTTGCAGCTTATCAGAGGAAAAAATCCCTGTCTTAAAGGAAAATGCTCAGAGAGTAAAATTTAAGTTGGAAGGTCACCGTTGTGAGGTGAGGTACTGTTTCAAGTATTGAAAGCAATGGACTTGAGATTAGTAGAAATGGACATGGCAAGAAAAGAGTTGTGCACACAAGACTAGAAAACTCATGAGAGAGGTGGGCTGGGCTACTGACTTGCTTGCTTTATTTGTTCTTTCATTGAACAATGAGGTGTTGATTACATGTGATGGGTCACAAATTATGTTGGGCATTGGAGGCAAAGGAACTAGACAAACAATGACATTTTTTTTTTTAAAGTATCCACAAACTGAAAGGGGAGGCTGAGCCTCCAAAATCAACTCTTAACATAGAGGAAAGAGGAGCATTAGACTTCAAATGGAGATATAGGAATATGTACATATTAAGAAAACTGAGCTGAGTCTTAAAGGACTAGGAGATGTTAAAGAGCTGCACAGGATGAGGGCAGTACTTGGAAAACAATCTGTGTGCTGTGAAAGAACATAAATTATTCAGCATATTTTTATGTGTGTTGAGAACTACATATAGGACGGAAGGTTGAGAGCAGCAGGCGAGTGAAAATGCTGTCAGAAAGATATAGTGGGGCTAGTGCATGAAGGGTTAATGAGGATGCAACACATCAGTGTGGGGATGAGCCACACAGTAGCAATATGTGATACAGTATAGTTAAGGCTTGGAGAATGGCTGCATTCTAAGGCAGAAAACTATATGGAGAAAATATCTGAGGGACAGACCTTTAGAGTTAAGTAATATGCACAGATACTGCTGGAGAAGAAAACCAGGAAAAGTAGCTGGGAATGGTCAGAAAGCAGAGAGAAGGCAAGAGAAAAGATTGTTAAGACTGTGACATAGAAGCCAAGGTAAAAGTCCATTAAGAGAAAGTGTCAAATACATTGAAGGGATCCTGTAGAACAAAAACCAAGAGGTCACCCAATATGGCAGCAATAAAGTCGTTGGTGACCTTTACAAGAGCAAACTTGGCACGTTGTTGGAAATAGAAAGTAAACCACAGGGGGTGAATGGGGAAGTAGGTGGAGAGGAAATAGATGTAATGGGTGTAGAAAATTCATTTGAGAAATCTGGCAGAGCTCTTTCCTGGCAATGAATGGCCAAAGAGAGAGCAGAGTTGATAGCTAAGTGAGGAAGCATGTTGCCATTTACTGTTATACATAAACTATGTGTTTCAGCCCAAATCATCTAATCTCTGTCCCTGAATGTGTATTTGGTATTTCCTCTCCTGAACTACTGCTCAGCTCCTTAAATTATTTTTGCCCCTCCTCTCTTTTTATCCAAAGTGTATTACTCACTCAGTTTAAGATGATGTCCTGCACGGAGTAAGTGTTCAATGTATTTAATTGATTGAACAGTTTCTTCTTTGCTTCACTGTGTTTTGAGATTCTGCTAATATAAGCCAGTTCCAGGAGACAGAAGAATAAAAAGGATTAAGGGCATATTGGAAAGAATAAGCATTTCAGATCTCTCACACAGGAGAGACATCAAACCTCATCATATTAAAGGCATAAATGAATTTTTTTCCTGCAAGTTTCTGTGGGAGACACTCAACTGTAATTTTAGGCCAAATCATCCACTGAACAAAGAAACAAAGAGAAACAACTCACCCTTCACAACCTACTCAAAGGGATTAAATTCACGTTCTGAGTTATGAATGTCTTAGGATAACACTTTGAAGATTAAGACATGAAAAACAAAAAGGTTAAGACATGAAAGATCCAAATTTTCCCTTTATTCCTTCTAAAGAAACATCTAGAACTAAAAAATTAATAAAGTTTCCAATAACAGAAACACATATTAATTTTGTATTTGCTATATAACAGACATTATGCTAGGAGTTTCATGTATGCTATTTCATTTCCCTCTCACAGCAATCCTGGAAGAAGGGTAATATTAGTATGAATTCAAAGATGAGTAAATTGAAGCTTAGAGGTGTGTAGAAACAGGTCTCAAGTGATCTTTAACACATATTGCTTCCCCATTAACATTACTATATTGCATAATCATTTTGTCCCAAAGTTTGCATAAAAACTTGATTTTTCCAAAATGACTGCTCACTGTAAGCATTTAAAAACTAAAAACAAAACAAAACAAAAACCAGACAGCTATCTGTGAGATAACACATTATGAAAAATATTAGAAATACCAACAACAAATAACACAAATACTAATGAAGATGCCACTTATATTTCATTTTATCACATGGTACTCCAACTATTTACAGATCGATCTTTTTCCTACATGTGTTCTCATTCAGTTATATGGAGCTAAGTGCTGGAAAATCCAGAATCTTGCTGGACTGCTCTTAATAAAAAAATTCTGGTTTGGAATATGCACTGAACTACGTAGCTAGAAAAGGTTGAACATCACAAAATCTGTTTCTATTGATTACAACTGGCCGGCCCTGATCATGCAGAACTATCAGAAGAAGGCTGAGAATGGAAGATGGGAGCTCCATCTTAGAGTAATAGTTGGCTCTGAGGGTTTAGAATGTAACTCAAGGGTCCCTGGCTCTGGAACTCAGATGTCTAGCATAGCTGGCCAGCTCTGGAAATTTTCAGAGATTTCTGGCTGGTTTGTTGGGGCCTGGCTGGCTGGCTTTGGAGAGGCTGTGCTCTGGGTTCTCCCTGGTCCAGAGAACAGTGAGCATATCCAGCTGGCTCCTACATCTGGCCAAGTTGGCAGATGAACGGATTCTACCTTTGGGGGACCAGGAGTCAGAGAGGCTCATGATCAGCAAATCCAGGAATGAGCAAGAAACTGATAAATTAGCTGATGGATTCCACTCACCAGGGGAGAACTGAGTAACGTAAAAGGATTTTGTTTTCACCGCTGTGATTCAGGTACTGTTAGATTTTATGTTAGTGAGTTTGGTAATTGGGTCTCCTTAAAGAATGAATGGGTTTAAAATCTCATTATATGGATGTGACAAAGCTTCTCTCCTTGACCAAACTCTAGCCGGGCTCCTCTGAGCCCTCTTCTCGAGTAAGCCTCAATCTTGGTCTATAAAAACTACACACCCTGAACATAAATGATTTCATCCACCTTCTATCCCCACATTGAAAGACTTAAACAAACACATAGTTTCTAAAAGCTCAAGGTTGAATCCCTAGGGGGAGCTTAGCCCCCCTTAAAGTATCTATCTTAGGAAGCTCAAGGCTGCCAAAATAATCTACTATTTGCTCTAGTCAACACTTGATCATAGGCCTCTGATCACCCTTTCTTAGAGCATTTAATAAAAATTTGTGAATCCTTCCTCTGTCCCCTTGAGATGTGTGTGTATCTCCTGTAACTCAGGAGTCCTCAAGGAACTGAATGCCATTCATTTAAAATGCTGTCACCAGGAAGGGTGGGGCCTATGTTTCCCAGTCTCTGTAGGAAGACAGAATCCTAACTTTGACAATTGCCATCTAGCAGAAACAGTTGGCTTAGTTGATATTTACACTGACCAACCATTTGTAGGTTTTCACTTCCCTTACTCTCCTGAGCTCCCCACTCACCCCCTCCCTACTTCCTCATTCTCCGTTTAAAACACCCAGTTACCTGTGTACATCAAAGTTGACTTCAGTTCACTCTGAACCCTCTTCCCTATATCAATAGTATATTTTGAATTAAGATCCATCCTTATCATTTTAACTAGTACCTGACTGTTTATCTTTGACAGACACAAACATTAATCTTTAAAAAAATTAGCTTTAAAACAACCAAATACCAAAGTCTGTATGCTCAGGAAAGTGAATTTAGGAGGAGAGATTTTTGGGGTGATTGTATTATGTAGCCTCTAAGACGGTCCCCAGTATTCTCCACTGTTGTAGTATTCATAACCTTGTGTAATCCCTGCTCAATGAATATGGGCTGGGATACATTGTCTTGATTCTAACAAATAGAAAATGGAATAAGTGATGGGAAGTCACTTCTGAGATTAGGTTATAAAGGACTGAGTCTTCCACCTAGGAAGCTCTCTTGTTGTCTATTGGATGGCTCACTCTGGAGGAAGTCAGCGAGGCAGCCCTGTTGAGAAGCTCCACAGGGAGAACTCAAAAACAAGTCTCCTGAGTCCTCCCAACTACTATGTGAGTGAGCCTAAGAGTGGATTCTCCTTTACTTGAGCCTGGAGACCACTGTAGCTCCAGTCACCACCTTGATTGCAGACTTGAGAGACCACCTGGCTAAGTTGTTTCCAGATTTTTGACCCATAGAAACTGAAATAATAAATACCTGTTGATTTAAGCCACTAAATTTCAGGAAAATTTGTTATGCAGCAGTAGGTAACTAATACAGTGACCCACATTTACCCAAGTGGTTTACCTAAATTTAGAGTAAGCTACCCCTACCCATGCATGCAGATCTTACATTAATATGTTGTTTCTATAGACTATTATCACATCTAAAGAAGGAATTATCACGGCTTTGGTTTAGAGCAGAAGTTCCTTAACTCACTTCTGTGGTAATAGGGAAACACATATATCTAGTTTTATTTCTTCTGGAGAGTTTCATCAGTTTAAATATGTGCCATAAATATCCATCTTCAAACAAAATTCAAACTTCATACATTGGGGTCAGAAATTACTTTGGGATTCTTCTTACCCACATTGCAAAATTATTTCCTAAAGTCATGTAACTTTTGACTGAATCCACTTTTAAAATGCCCTGGGTGGTTTATATTAATTCTTCTATTTCACCTGAGATGTCAAGCTCAGATGAGAACTACCACTTCTGTGGGGATTTTCATGCTTCAGTTAATCTATGTATTGAATGTTTTATCATTGAGCCAGCTGAGCTTGTGGTGGCTGAGTCCATCTTTCTATGTACAGAATTACCCTATATTTGTCTTATCTCACCCATGTTATCACGTCTTAGCCCCAGGGTAGATAACACCTTTGACTAAATTTCATTCAGACCTGACAAAAATATTTAAAATAAAATACATTATTTGCATGAGTCCTTTTCATGTAGTTAAAAGTTATTTTGCCTAGAGGTTGATTGTTATTAATTTTAGTGGCAACTTCCTCAATAGCCTCATATTGCGAGAGTATTTTAAAGCTAAGTTTCTTCCCACCACCACCCAGGGACAAATGCCATTAAATAGTGATCACAACTCCATTAAATTAGATAGTCTTAATGTTAAGGGAATGTTAAAGAACCCATTGATCATTCAATATTAGAACGTAAGAAAAATAACAACAAAAAATCCTTACGGTAATCTGATTATTTGACTTGTCAAAGACTTTACTTACAATACTGCAATAACTTTCTGGAATGGGTGCTATTATTGTTAGCATTTTGCAGAAGAGGAAACTAAGGCACAGAGATGTTAAGTTACTCTCCCAAGGTCACATCACTAGTAAGTGGTAGAACTGGGGTTTAAACTGAAGTCAGGCTGGCTCCGGAATCTGTATTCTTACCCCGTGTATGATACTGCCTCTCAAAAAAAGGTGTGATTTTCTTTGTGCTCTATAAAAACAAGTGGAACCATAAAGTTGTTCAGAGTAAACAGTATATGCTTTCTTCTTTTTCAAACCCTGTATTGACTGTAAGCAAGACCCTCAGAAACAACCTATGGTCCCTGCCCATAATTTTAGAACTACTTACCTAAGCTATGCTTCCCTGAAAAGCAAAATTTTCTCTACTATTAGGTCAAACCCTATATTGATGCTTGAAAGATGAAAAAGAATATTGTATTTGGTTGTATATATGTATATATATATAATGTGGATCGGGTTGTATGTATGTATGCATACTTACACATATATACATGTGTGTAGATACAGAATGTTCACATATATATACATGTTTATAGTACAGAATGAAGTTCTAAATTTCTTTTTCTTAAGTTCTCAATTTCTTTACCAAATCAAAAAGCTAATCCACAATTGTGGTAGGAAAATAATGGTCCTGCCCCCTAAAACGTTCACATCCTAATCTCAACACATGTAACTATGTTCTTTTTCATGGCCAAAGGGACTTTGCAGATGTAATTAGGTTAAGGATCCTGAGATGAGGAAATTACCTTGTAGTATTCAGTTAGGCCAGTTATAATCACAAGGATCTTGATAAGAGAGAAGCAGGAGTGTCCGGGTCAGAGAGAGACTGGAAGACGTTTCACTGCTGGTTTTGAAGATAGAGGAAGGGATCACGATCCAAGGAAAGCAGATAACTTCCAGAATCTGGAAAAAGAAAGTCAACAGATTCTCCCTTACAGCCTTCAGAAGAAACCAGCCTTACAGACATTTTGCTTTAATTCCAGTGAAATCTATTTTGCACCTCTGACCTCCAGAACTACAAGATAATGAATTTGTGTCGCTGTAAACCATTGTTTGTGGTGATCTGTTATAGCAGCAGTAAAAATCTAATACAACCATCTAAACAGGACATCTAAAATGTCCTCTAGAATTAATCTGGAATGAATTTTCCCATGTCGAAAAACTGAAGAGACCCAAATCTGTCTTGGGTGTCATCCTTGGGGTTCCTTATCTCCTTTTTCTTGAATTAGGCATCATTTTTCTCATGCTTATTTCTTTTTGTCTGAATTAAACTGTGATAGCTACTTGCAGGCAGTTGGTCTTTTAAAATATTCTGTATTTCCACCTTTTCAGTGCACCACGCCCATGTAGAATATCCTACACAGCAGAATCTTGATGCATACTTGATTTATTGATTACATTTGCTTATCACTATTTTCTGAATTAAGATTCTTGTTAGTAATTTTCTGGAAAAATAATAACCACAATATAAACCAGAATGAAGTTCAAAAAATGATTGCCCTGTTTTTCCTTCTCTATTCCTGTGTTTTGAAACATTTAACTTAAATTTACTTTAATTTGTGTACAGATGATTCTCATACCAGAGCCATTACAGAATGTATGAAATACATGTTGAGAGAAAAATAACATAAAACAGATACTCTTTTTCTCCTGATATTTAAGAAAGAAAAATGGATTTGTTTCTGTCCAAAATTTCTGTGATCATAAAAAATATTTTTGAAGCCCTCAACGCCTGTTTTCACCTTCCCATTGGCTTGTGCTTTTCTACATATTTCTGTACCCTAACTTCATCCTTTTGCTATATATGCTGTTTATTTAGACAGCCTGAACAATAGTGTTATCTAAATTATATCAAAACAGGGTCTGTTATAAGGATATATCTTAAACAAGAACTTTAATGTTCCATTGAAATTTAAACACTTTCTAAAAGATGGCATTCTGATCTTCCAACATCTCTATTCTGGAAAAAAGTATTTGTCCCTGAAAAATTAGCTTGTTTCTTTATAATTTATTCAGGGATAGTTCTAACCTGCACAAAAATCTGCTGTTATTGAAAATGAGTTGGCATTTTCCTTCACAAAAGTTGAATTACTCATGATATTCTCTACCACACGAATCACACTTATATACACATTTTGCACTTTGAAAGGGAAGGTTTGTCTAAAAATGAGAACTCTTTTTTCATCTTAGCTATCAATGACTTGGCAAAATAATCTCAATTGGATGTTTATAGTATATTTTTTTGAATATTAATTTTGCAAATGGTGGTTGTGAACTTCATTTAGAAAAAAGACAGGCCATGTAGGGCTCTTTTGGAGACTATCTGGTCACCTGGCTTGCCCTCTCTGTACTATTCTCTTTTTCTCAGAGGCTGTGGGTATGCCAGGGTTAGTCTGCTCTGCAGCGGGGCTATTCCTAATTGAGAAGAGGGTGGATAGAAAGCCCTGCACAGGGCCTTATAGTACAGATTACAATCCTTGATTGCAAATTTGCAAGGGAAGGCAGGTGAATTTTAGGGACTGAGCACCAAACCCTACCTCATATTCCCAACATCTATTCCAAGATACACAGTAGATGTTATGATGAAAAGTAATCACATGGAATTTGAGAGATCTAAAAAATTACAGTGTACATGCAGGTAAAACACTCGAACCAACTAGAAATACTTATTGTTTAGCATTTGTGGAAATTTTGTGCAAAGAATACAGGGTGGCCTTTTTGTGGATGATGTTATAAACTGTGCATTGGATATTGCCAGTGTATCCTACTACATGAATAGCTAGGAGCCAGGTAGGAATGTTTCAGCCTGCCCAGAAATGCAAGGAATATTTTCTAGGCCATATGGAAGAGACATACAGTTTAAGCAGTTCGAGGAGAATAATTGGGGCTCCTCCCACTAAGACTGTGGGTAAAGTTTCTGGTCCTTTTAGACTCAAGAGGCAGAGTGAAGCCCGAGAAGCTTCTTCCTTTAGGGCAACAACCTCCAGCCCTGACACGTCTTGCCTTCCAGTGAAATAAAGTGCAGTGATGTCCTGGCTCCTATAATCTGATTAACAACTGCTCTGCCCACGGGACTGAGAAAGCAAAGGATCAAAGTTAGAGTGAGTGGAAGTTTCATTGTCACTTCAGGCTAAGAGAGAAACAAGAGAAAGGGGCTCCTGTTCTGGTTCTTTACTTATGACGATTTGTATGTGTGTTTAGAGGGCCAGGAGTTGGGGCAGGGAGAAGACTTCAAGGGTCTCAGATTAGTTATTCTTGATTAAACAATAGAAATAAACTCACACTTTAGTTGAGCAGCCTCAAGAAGACAAGAAACATTGAGAGTGTGCCATTGAATTGAGGACTATAGAATGCTTACAAGTGGGTAATATAAACCCAAATTTCTATTTTGAAGGCATATGTTATATAATTTATTGGTTTACAGAAACTGAATTTGTGATATTTTAAGTTTTACTTTAATATGACCTATTATCTATCTATCATCTGTCTATCTATCTATCTATCCATCCATCCATCTACCATCTGTCTATCATCTGCCATTCTCACTAACCAAACAGCCACACAATCAAACTTTTAATCTTAAACAAAATAGAGATGGTTAAGACTTTCTCTTATCATTTGGTTATACAAATAAGAACTATTCAGGCATTTAGAAAAGTGTATCACTCCCTGGGAAATAATGTCACTTTTGGCTTTCTTTCTCAATTTTCAATTGCAGGCTAATTGAAACAGAAAATGTGGCATCTACAATGTAATTTCAATCCATTTGAGATAATTCAGAAAATATTTTTAATATTAGCTTCCTTTATTTTTTCCTGAATTTAAAAAATTATCCAGTCTTCTTTCATCTTTCATGCAATCACACACTCAGATATGAATATTCGCTGTTTAATACATCAATTGAATTGAACTTATATCTTGCAAAAATTTATTTGTACATTCTATCAAATTTGTACTTTTGTATCATTCTATCATTTGAAAATTCTATCATTCTATAAATGAAGTCAAGAAATATTTATTTAACAATAGAGAAATGAATGATGTAATAGTCAACTTGCAACCCAACTTTTGCCTCTTTTATTTAGATGACTTAATTCTGGAGAAATAATTTTGGAGAATTTTATTAAAGCATAGTATTAACCACAAAGGTTTTAAGTGAAGCATGTTCCTACCCAGACCACTGCGTTGATGAAAGTTTTTTGGCTTAGTGGAGGACCGCACAGAAACCCGAATTGCTTTGGATGTTTTTATTTGCTGCCGTGCGTCAGTGTTTTTAATAATTTTCGGAGTGCTTACACTTTTACTGCAAAAGGATAAAGAACTCGTCACACAGATAACGTTTTGTAGCCCATCTCATCTGTATGTTTTAGAGCATTCTCAGGCAAATTTTTAAATTTAATGGGATTCTAAAACAACTTCTCATTATTGTATATGAGATGACCTAACACCTACTTTGGGAAGTATGTGTGTTTATTCGGTGGTCGATTGAACCAAGTCATGAACAAAACACTGGAGTGAAACTTTAATTTCCTCTTTAGTATCTAGCAGCTGAACTCTCTTGTTGAGTAAAAATCAAAAGGGCTTCACACAGACAAGAACACTATTTAAAAAAATGTTTTTTTGCTCAACAAGGGAAAATAATTTTGTTTTAACTTCCATAGTCAAATAGATACATTCTTACTGAAAGAAACAGAATATTCTTAAAGAGGATATAGAAATACTGTGAATAAAAAAAGATTTTTAAATGATATTACTAACAAAACCAGATAATTTTCACAAAATTAATAATACAAATTCTGATCTCAGAATTAGTTATGCACGATGTCAGTAAGAAGAACTATACTTAAGTCAGATCTCATAAGACCCACTTATAAATTTTCTCAAAAAATTATGGTTCTAGTTTTGTAGACCTAAACATGCCCCCATATGCATGAAATATAGTGCTCTATTTTTTTGCAGTTCTATAATAAAGTTTTTTAATAAATAAGTTTTTTTAAAAACTGGACAAAGTCCATGTTTAATATTTAAGGTACTATTTACCATGGAAAAGGAAAAAGATGAAATAAATGAAATCTATTATGGTATAGTACTATTGCTATACATCTTTCAAATAAAATTTCAGATCTTGAATTTATATCTTAGATTTTATACCTTTGATGAACTGTATTTAGAGATAATATGTTAAATAGTTCACTGTCTGTAATTTGCAAAGTTTCCAGCAGTTGAGAAATAGTTTCTATTCGTGCATGTAACTCATGGCCCAGGTTTAAGGCAGAAAACCAGAGAGTGAGCTAGATAGATTATGTTTTATCTTTAGCAGATGGCAGAAAGGACACTGAAATAGCAACAGATACACCCTGCGGTGATGGGACTCAGTCCTGCTTTCTGTAGCAAGCAACTTATAGTGAGCGAAGGCTTGTATAGTGAGCGAAGGTCTGGTAGGTCAGAGTGCAAGTTACCTGGGAGCCTTGGTAATGATGAGAAGCTGCACACTGCATTATTTTCATAGCTGTCATAGTCTCATGGCTGCAATCCTCCCATAGTCCAGAGTTTAGTGGGCAAGTAGGAGAGCTTACAGTTTACTATTTCTTAAAGAAGATGGCTTCTTCCCTAAATGGCTAAACATTTCATTTACATTCTGATTTTAGTGTATCTCTGATATATTTATGCAGTAGTTGTCCTCAACTGTTTCAGAAAATCTAATTTTCGTGGTTTATTCATTTCAGTGTTTTTCCTACTTTCAGATAATGGGATGAAGTCACCTGGGTCTCTTACAGGTGTTCCATAAACTCAGTCAGATGCCTATGCCCAGCCCTCACGTCTTTGAAGTTCTCACTTTCTGGTATCTGTGGGCTATGCTCGTGCCCTTCTTTTCCTCACCCCAGTCAGGTCCTGCATTCTGAATCTCTTGACATCCCTCTCTGTCTTCATTCCTGTTTTCCCATTTTAACCCATTATGCTTCTTGCACCTAGCTCTTCCTTTTTGGATCATGTCTTCTGTCTATACACCTTTTTTTCTCTTCCCTACTGACTCTAATTTCCCAGAAATTCAGTATCAGCACACACTGGTGCTATGTCAGAAATCCTTCACCAAGTTGGCAGAAATGAAGACTCCCTGAATTTTCTTCACACTCCCCTCAGCTCAGCCTTTGCTAGTCCTGCTTTTATCCAAATGACCTGTATACCTCAGCCAAATAGATTGGCCTTTGTTTGCAAGTCTCAGAGGCAGTTAACTTGCATCCATCTTAAATGAAAGAGGTTCTTTTTTTGTTTTGTTTTGTTTTGTTTGTTTGTTTTTGTCTTCTCTCTCTGAAGCCTGGGTTTTTAGTGATCAATTTTTAAATCTGGACAATCCAGCACCTTGGATTTTTGGCCTCCATGAAAAATTTCAGAAATGGAGGTAACTACTTATTTTAACTAGTGAATAAAGCTTTCATATTTCGGGAAAACTTGATGTTACAGGAGTCTATAGTGTCTTTTACTTTTGCCTATTTATTTATCTATTTGAAATACAAAATTGAGTGGAAAAATCTGCTCTCGCTTCAAATCAGCAGACAAATTTTGTTTGTCAACCAGTTGTGTGGTTACTGGAATAGTGATTATTCTCATTCCTCTTGCTAAGAAACATCCCTCCAGATCAAAGCTTGGCTTGGCAACAGCACATGTTTCTACAAATCGATTGAGGTCAAAGTGTAGACAGTACTTGTCATGGTTTCATGGATCAGGTTTGTGACAGAGTGGAGCTTGACAAATTTAGCAGGTTAGGAAGCAGAGTGGATATAGTAAGTGAGGTAAATCTGTGAGAAAACTGACAATTATCCAGTAAATGTCTTACGTAGACACTCACTTGAGCCTAGCTGGTTGTTGTTGGGTGTGTTCATATTCAAGTCAAGGATCAGTAGTCAGAAATGGGCTTGTATCAGTTATTTATGCTATACCAATGTGTACAACAAACAACCACAGGACTGCAGTGATATATAACAATGAGCACTTATTTTTGCACATACTTTTAGGATTGGCTGGGTAGTTTGGCTGAACTGGGCCAAGCTCAGCTGATCTTGGCTGGGTTCACTCATTCATCTGCAGTCAGTTGGTGGGTCAAATGGGGTTTGGTTGGTTGAAGATGTCTGCAGCTGATACAGTTGGTCTCTGCTTCATGTGGTCTCTCATCCTCCAGCAGGCCTGGGTTTGTTCTCCTGGCAAAGACAGTGTTCCAAGACAGTGACAGTGTATAAAGCTTTTTGAGGCCTGGCTCAGAAGTGTCCCACTGTCACCTTTGCTATATGCTGTTAATTGGCCAAAACAAGTTACAAGGCCAGTTCTGCTTTAAGTACTAAGGGAATAGGCAGCATGATAGTTGGGAGGAGCTGAAAAATCACGTTATGATAGGTACAGGTCAAGGGAGGCCAGTAATCGGGGTTAATGACAAAATACACCACAGTATTCATCCCATAATCAATTGCAAAGTAAAAAGTTACTGGGGAAAAATGTTCCCCCCAAATCAAATTGGATTGAAGTAAATTAGAAAACAGAACCAAGCACACATCTCTAGAAAATTGGACAGTGAGACTGTGAGCTGAGTCCAGAGTCCTTCCACTAGAACAGAACCCTTTAACACATTGCTTGACTGTGATGTGCGACCAAGTGGTTTCTGATGCTTTAGATGTGATTCATCAGTTACAGCTGCATTAGGTGCTGTGCTTCTCAGTACCAGTTGGAAATTGGTGTTAACACTGACTTCACATGGCTAGGTATTCTGGATCTGAGTCAAACTAAGGTGTTAATCTGAAGGATTTGGATACAAAAGAAAGGGGGGAGGAAAATAGTGACTCTAATTATAAGGAATGTGTTCTTTAAAGCTGAGAAATAGGCTTTTCATGTGTCTTTCTGTTATTCCATTTCAGAAAAAGGAAGTCAGGTGGTTATTGAAATCTTTTTTTAAAAAAGGACATAAAAACATTAAGAAGAATTTGTGATGATGGGACAAGGAGAGATTGGTGGGCATGAAGAGTCAATGGGCTTATTCCAGAAAAGTGAACAAAGGACATGTGATGCAAACATGTAAAGGAAGTTTTGAAAAAAGACAAACACTTATTTCCTCCCTAGGTAAGAATTGAAAGAGATAGGCTCAACCTGCAATAAGGAAAATATAGAGTCAGGGCAAGCTATGTAATGAAAACCAATTGAACAATGGAACATGTAGATAAAGGTAAATTTGAAATCCCTGGCACTAGAGAATGAAAGACTAGATTCAAATGTCTACAGAGATTGTGTAGACAGAGAACAATTTGTGTGTCAGGCAGTTAGTTCATGGGATGACCTCATTTTAAGCAGTTTGGTGATTTTTTGTATTCATACTGAGTGCATCTTTCTTACCCTTTATATGTGTCTTAGTAGAGGAAGTTTGTCTTTCCCCAAATAGTCTTGTGGTCAGCTTTATGTTTCTTTAGACAGTTCCTTGCTTCCAAGTTCTCTAGAATATCCAGTGGGTAACATTCTAAAGTTTGCTTATCTAAATTTCCATAAGAGGAACAGAAATGAAAGATATCAGAGAGAATATTATTACATCAGAGACTTACTCTTTCTGGTCAGTCTTGCAGGAGATAGTTGGATCTGAATTCCAGCTTTCATTTTACAAGCTATGTGACTAAGGACAAGTTTCTTTAAGCCTAGGTTTCTCCAGTTGTAAAATGGCAGTGAAAATAGCAGTATTTACTTATGTCAAATAGACACCATAGCAGAGGAAGCTACCTGAAATGTTTAAAAATAAGAACAGTAACTATCTCTTATAATAGGAAGTCCTCAGTCAGGGTTACAGGATCCTTCTGATCCCAGGTTCTCTCCACTGTTCTGCCATCTGTAGGGTTTTATTCCTTTGGACATTGCAATGTTTAAATGATGAAGTCGAGAAGACCATTTTCTGAGTTTCTCCTTTTAAGTGTGTTATGCGCTAAATTGTGTCTCCCTAAACTTCATAGGTTGAAGTCCTAACCCCTAGAACCTCAGAATATAACCTTATTTGGAGATAGGGTCTTTTTTTTTTTTTTTGATAGGGTCTTTAAAGAGGTAATTAAGGTTAAATGAGGTCATTTGTGTGGACATAATCCAATATGGCTGGTGTCCTTATAAGAAGAGGAAATTAGGACACAGACACACAGAAGAAAGACCACATGAAGACACAAGAAGACAGCCACCTACAAGCCAAGGAGAGAGGCCTCAGAAGAAATCAATGCTGCTGACACCTTGATCTTGGACTTCTAAGCTCTAGAAATGAAGGAAAATAAAATTCTGTTATTTAAGTCACCTGGTTTGTGGTATTTTGTTGTGGTAGGCTTAACAAACTAAAATAATGCGTGAGAGAATATTCCAGAAACCACTTTATTAGACTCTCCCTCACAAATCATTAGCCACAATTGTGTTACGTGTCCCTTTCTAATTCACTCACTAGCAAGGTTGGTGGGATTATCATAACTAAATGAATGAAGTCCCAGATCTTTGGAAGATAGTGGACACTAGAAAAAAAGGTAAGTTTTGTTAGAAAAGAAGAAAAATTATAGCAAGAAAGAATCAGAAAAATGAATGAAAGAATGTCTCTATATTATGGGTGGTTGTGAGGATTAGACCAGAAAACCAGTGGAAACACTTACTATGGTGTCTGACAAATTAAATTTATTATTATTATTATTTTTTCTATTATTGTTATTAAGCTTCATTAGCTGGAATTCACAGGATCAAGATCTTGCTATTCTTTAGAGGAGAATGTATTATTATTTAAATAACACTTGTTTTGGGTAGGAATATATATTATACAGCATTCCTTTGTACTGCAAGCAGCATTATAGTATGGTTCCAACAGAAGTCTAATAAGAAATAATAATTGTATCAGTAATTTTGTTCTCTCATTTGAAGGAAGAATTACATAATTGTTGATGATTTATTTATATACAAATCTATAACCTTTATTAGAAAATGGTTTTTGCGTTGAAATACAAACTTCATAGTGGGTTAAATGGTGATTCATTAAAAGATATGTTCATATTCTAATTCCCTGAACCTGTGAATGTTACCTTATTTGGGGAAAGAGGTCTTTACAAATGCAATTAGGGTAAGGATCTCGAGATGAGAAGATCATCTTGAATTCTCCAAGTGTTCACTAAATTCAATGACAAGTGTTCTCGAAAGACACACAGAGGAGTGGACAGACACACAGAGAAGTAGACAGACACACACGGGGAGATGTGAAGATACAGAGAAAGTTGTGGCTACAAGCCAAGGAATGCTGACAGTAGCAAGAAGCTGGAAGAGGTAGGGAAGGATTCTTCCCTAGAGCTTCCAGAGAAAGTATAGCCCTGCCAACATTTCAGACTTCTGGCCTCCAGAGCTGTGAGTGAATACATTTATGCTGTTTTAAGCCACCAGGTTTGTCCCAATTTGTTGCAGCCACCTCAGGAAACGAATGGCAATCCAATGCTTGTTGACTTCAATTATTTTGCCATGTGCAATTCCTGAGCTATTATGAATTTTTAGAAACACTTTTCTGTAAGAAATTTATCTAGGTGAGTGCAAATGCTGAAGTCAAGTTGAGATACTATACAAGTATGAATCTGAATGTCTAATTTACCACATTTGTCATCTGCTCCAAGGCTGCCCTTCAAGAGGATGAGGTTTTCTTTTAGATGTCAAATGTTTCACAGATAATCACATGATAAATATACACTTTTATTGTCTGTGAGTGGGAAAGTACATTTTCACCCCAAGATAGTAATTTGTAAACAGTAATATTAATAAAGTTATTTGGCTAACTTTGAGCCTCTGCAAGAGTCTATAGGTCATTGAGTTACTTGCAATGACCCACCCCACCCTTTATTTCTGAGAGAGAGAGAGAGAATGACTAAATATTGGGAGATGCTCTTTAAAAGACAACCACAGCATTATGCTTAAAGAGGAGAACTTCTTCCATTACTGCCTTATTTTTTTTTAACTTTCAGATAAGTTTTGTCTTGTATCATATATAACAACCAAAACTGAAATTCATTAAATAATTGGACAATTCTTATATGCAGTTTCCTGTACCTATGTGCATAACAAGACATAAGTAATTCTCACCTTGTCACAATAAAACTTAGCATTTGGGAAAAAAAAAAACAACAACTAAACTTTTAAATCAGATTAGGCACATACTGAAAAGTGGCAGACTGAGTATAATGATTCCTAGGTAGTGAAAGATACCCCAGTTTGGAGATTTACCAAAAAGGACAGAAAAAAAAAAAAAAGAATGGAAATGTCTAGAATCACTCAGTATTAAATTATATCAAATACATTGTGTTTTTTTTCATTTTGATTTTACATGGCTGACTTTTGTCTTTGGTCAGTTTAAAACCATTCTAGTGGGGGAAATAGTAGTGTTTTATCATTTGAAATTTGATTTTGGCTGTTTCTCTGTACTCATGCCCATGTTCTACAGGCTATGAGCAAAATGTGTTCTTAATCAAGTGCCAATTCAACCTAAGAACAGCAATAATAAAGATCTCCTAAGGGCGTAGAGATAGTTTGTGATGATTAATTCTAGGGCCCCAAACACCCACATTGTAGAAACCTCTGGAAATTCCTACCATCAACATGGTCTTTTCACTTTTCTTCTAAAGAAAAAAAGAACAATAAAAAAATTTAATTTTTTTCCAACTATTAAACTCTAGATAATTCACATATTAAAACCTTTGTTTCATTGCTTTCACTTGGTTTTGTTAAGAAATAGTGTATTCTGGCCCTCTCATAGTAGTATTGCAGTGTTTATTCAAGTTTCTAAAGAAAGAGATTGTTCTGAGAATGCAGATGTCTAAGCAGTTAACATCACAAACTTCTTCAGTTGCCAAGGAAATTGGAAAACTTGAACTCTTCTGCAAAACTAATTTGCTAAACTGTGCATCTGTATTTGGATTGTAACTACATGCTTTCAGCTATTGGTTTTATCTTCACTATCCTCACATCTCTTTTTGATTCTGCTTTTATGCCTTGGTCTTCAGTGAAGTTGTATTAAAAGAGATCTGGCAGGTACCATCTCTAGTAGTTTTACCCAATTTAATTGCTTATTTGCAACAATGAAACTTGGGAGAAAATCAGAGGAAAATTTTGTTATGACTTCGATTTTAATATTAGTTTACAGTGAACAGATATTTTCCTAATACATCTGTATCTAGATGTTGAGTATTGTGTGAAACCCTATTGGGAAGTAGATGCAGTTTTTTTGGGGGCTCCTTTTCAGTAGTCAACCTGCTCCCTAACTCCTAGTGGGAGTAAGGTCTTCATGTAGCTTACTCTCCATCTTACTTATTAATTTAGTAAACACTAAATGCTCATCCCTAATGTATACTTGTGCTAGGGAAACCGCTGTGGGAAATTCAAAGAAACATGTTGGTTGAAACAGTGATGTAAACTATAACTCAAGAGATGACAAATCATGTAGTAGATACAACTAGAGAAATGAGGAGAAAGCCTTATTTCTAACTAAAGTAAATTTGAATTAAAGCGTGCCTTTAGAGTTTCCTTCAGTAAATATGAAGTAAGGGAACAGGAGGACGATGCCTAACAGTTGTGAAAGGCAGCTGAAAATGTATGTGGGTGGGAGAAATATTATCCAGGAAGAGGGACAAAAATAATATGGCTGGCTTAGAGAATTGGGCTTGAAAAGTATATCCAGGACATGTCACAAAGGGCCTGGAGTACTTATCAATTATTAATCAAACAAGTGGCATGAGTTAGTTTTCCTTTAATAGGATTAATGTGGCCAACACTCAAAGACTGGGACGCAGATCATGATCCACAGACCACCTGCATCAGGATCACATGGGGATGCTTATTAAATATGCAGATTATCTACTATATTGGTTTATCTCTGAAAGTGATTCTTAGCCACAGGGAAGTTTGAGAACTACAGGAATAGAAGAGAAAATGCTGGGACGTGGAGAGACCATTTAGGAAGTAACTAAAATATTCAGGGGTAACAAAAACACCCCACAGCTTGTATAGAGGAAAGAAAGCATAGATATTAGGTCAAGATAGACCTGAGTTTAATACCATCTCTACCACTTTGGGCTTTGTATGGCCCAAGACTAATTTCTCTGAGCTTTAATTTCCTCATCTATAAATGTTTAATTAACATTGCCTACTCATAGAATTTAAAAACATTCAGAGTATGTAAGAATGCCATGTACTGAGCATAAAAACAGGTGCTTAAAATATGGTTTCTTATTTATCAAGTTGGAATGATAAGTGCATGGATGTAGGAAATCTTCTAATCTCAAATGATTAAGAGGAACTTGTGTATTTTGCCTTCATCCTTGGCTTAAATTATCACCCTGTACATATGACTTAAAGTTTATCTCTTTATGTTTTATATCTCTTTGAAAATTCATATTCCCTACTTAGTACTCTTAGATGACTCAAAAGCCCCTCCAACTTAACATTTCCTAAAATGAACTCATGGAGTTTCTTACAAATCTGTTGTCTTCCAGCGTTCCCTATTTTGGTAAAGATTTCCATAATCTGTGAAAGTACACTAGTCAGAAACTTAGGAGTCATTCTTGACATCTTCCTTTCTTCACTCCCCATATAAAATAATTTCCTCTCTTCCTGTATCATCAATATTTCCTCTCTACTGGGTCATTTCTATCAATATACAAACATCCTGGAATCACTCCCATTTTTTAAAAAATCCTCCCTTGGTTCTACTTTTCTGTCCAATTACTGACCCATTTCTCAAATTTTTTTGAAGAGCACAGTTCCTTATGGGTGTTATACATACTCACTGACTCTACTTTTTCTCCCTTTCTCTCGAATTTAGTTAAGTCAGATTTTTCTCCCAAACCTCCACCCAAACTGCCCTGATCAAAGCCCCAATAACCTCCATGAAACTTTCAGTGTCTTTTGTGTATCCCCTTCCTCTTCTTAGTTGCTCAGTGTTGGAGAGCCTCAAACCTCAGTACTTGTTTCTTTTTTTTTTAATTTTTTTTGACTTTTTATTTTATATTAGAGTATAACCGATTAACAATGTTGTGATAGTTTCAGGTGCACAGCAAAGCAACTCAGCCATACATACACATGTATCCATTCTTCCCCAGACTCCCTTCCTATCCAGGCTGCCATATAACATTGAGCAGATTTCCCTGTGCTATACAGTAGGTCCCTGTTGGTTATCCTTTTTAAATATAGCAGTGTGTACATGTCAATCCCAAACTCCCTAACTATCCCTTCCTTCCACCCTTCCACCCCCCACCCCCGTAACCATAAGTTCATTCTCTAAGTCTGTGAGTCTGTTTCCGTTTTGTAAATATGTTCATTTGTATAATTTCTTTTTAGATTCCACATATAAGTGATATCATTTGATATTTCTCTTTCTCTGTCTGACTTATTTTACTCAGTATGACAGTCTCTAAGTCCATCCATGTTGCTGCAAATGGCATTATTTCATTCTTTTTTATTGTTGCTCAGTACTCTTTTCTTAAAAAGATGTATCTAGCACCACTCCCAGATAATCTCACCCACAGCTTTATAAAATTCTATTGGCTCCTACACTTGCATCTTTAGTCCAGATGTCACCCCTAAAATCCAAGATTTATTTCCTAGACTGCCCTGTCAGCATCTCCACTTGGATATGAAAGGATAAAAGTGTCCAAAACCAAATAATTAACTGTTAATCTTCTCTAAATTTATTCCTACTCAGCCTTCCACCTCTCAATAAATGGCACACACTTTTTCATGTGCTTAAATCATTTGTTCTATTCCACGGGAAATTCATTGAAATCCTTATTTAATGTATATCTACTTTTACCTAACTCACAATTGAAAGAATTATAATCATATTTTTCTCAATCAATAGCAGATAAGAAATGGAAAAGTAAAAATAGAAAAGGGTTTCCAGAGGAAGGCTCATGAAGAAGTCAAGAAGAAAGAGCTGGATTCCAAAGAGGAAGAGGGGTGATTTAAAATGAAGAAAAAGTATAAGAGTTAATGCTTGTTATTATGCTGCTGCCATCAATAAAAGGATAATTTTTATTTGGTAAACACCGTCTATGAGGGTTGAATTCGGTTGATAAAGTGAATTCATCTCATCAAAATGGCTATGAGATAATAAAAATTGGGCACTTGAATGATGTTTAAGGTCTGAAAAGCAATAAATTTCAAGGAACTGCATCTTATTCTTTGCCAATGCCCTCAAAATACAAACATTAATTTATTTCTTCATTTTACATTTTATCATTTCTGACCATTTACAATATAGACGCCTGGTTATATGTCTTAAAAGAAAGTGGCTTAAAAGGAAATCAACCCAATATCATTCTTCATCTTCCATAGTTTTTGATAATTCTTTCTTTGTGTATTTTCGTGACATGGGGTCACAGCTTTAGTGCAAGTGGGCTGAAACTTCCTGTTGTATTTCACATTTTCTTGCTAAAAATTTCTGCTTATACAACATCAAATTTCTCTTGTGCTCTGGGTTTGTAAACCTGTGATAATTATCTGAGATGATCTAAGCTCTCAGCCAATGTAAAATTATTTTATACATATTTTGGACATGCTGACAAACTTCCTCTGTTTATTTTAAATTCTGTTCTTCATTACAAAAAGACAAATGTACACTGACCTTATGAGTTTTATAGTGGAAGTCAGTCTTAACTGTATGTGTTAATTGGATGATGGGGATCTTTTGCTTTTCTTTATATGCCATCTGGCATTTATCCAATACATTTAAAATTAACCTTCCTATATAATCTCACTTACCATGTGTTTATTGAGTAACTAATGGTGTTGTGCCAGAAGCAATGGGAGGTGCAAAGGAAAATTGATCCATGGTGTTAGTATTTGGGTGCTTGAGTCTAGTGAATTAGAAAATGCACACAAAAAGCACAGAGAATTACCAAGGCCAGGTTGTAAGCAGTTAAACACTTGGATAAAGTGGTGTAGCTAATAGAGATAATCCTATGATATGACAAGGTACAGTGAAATAATTTCAAGATTATCTCTTTTTAAATTATAGCTATAAAGTGCTCTTACTTAGAACCACAAACACTTTCCCTAGTTCTAAAGATTGTGAAATAGCTTATTTTTATTCTAATATGGTTACATGTGAAAGGAATAAAAAAGATTCAATAAAAGAAGCAGAAAATTTAAAAAGTGTTAAAAAATAATTCCTCACCTCCTCTCAGTATAATGAAATATAAATAATCAATACCTTGAAGTCCTTTGGATCTTTCAATGTCTTGTTTTTAAATGCCATCATCGATGATGTTATTGTCATGTTTATAATTTGGACAATGGATTTAATTTCTGAAACAGCCAAAAATATTTTATTCCAAATAGTGAATAAGGTGAGTTTGGTGAAAAAAGCATAGTGTGATTATAAAGCACTGAGACTCATTTTAGGGTGGTTTAATGCAAAAAACATCTCACTTTCATAATTTATGAAATCTACTGTTTATTTAATGCTGGTCATAAACCAGGATCTATGTATTTTCTCATCCAAGTCTTAACAACAATTTTGTGAAGTTGTACTATTATCTTCATCTTTCAGGTGAGAAAACCACAGAGAATAAATAGCTGGTAAGAAAGAGAAGTAGATTCCAGCCCAAGTCTGTCCTTGTTCTAAAGCCTATCCTTTTCATTTTTATGATATAATCTCTTCAAATTGCAGTTAAAAAACCACCCAAAAATCATTGTTTGTGCTATTTTATAAGATTTGTGATCTTAGGCAAGTCACTTAAATTCTCCAATCCTTAATTTCTTAGTTTTTCAAAACGGAAAATTATGTCTACCCTGAACTTATCTGAAAAAATTATGGTCAGGACTAAATGAGACAATTACTAAAAAAAAAGAAAAAAAAAAAAAGGACTTTGTAAAACATCAAGACAAATTGCAAAATGTAAGATAAGATGAGAAAAACTAGAAATAAAACATTTATTAACAATATTTTGAGTAATGGCATTACTCATGGCATGCAATGATATAGCCTTTGGTTGCAACTTCTTTGAAAGGAATTGCAATTTGGATGTAGATGTCCTTATCAAAAAAAAAAGTCTTATTATGTAGCTTAGAGTTACCAGCTAGGCTACATATGTTCACCAAAAGAACTTGCAAATTTAATGCAAAATATGGTCAATCTGATTATTTGTTTTCAATTAGACCAAACACACAGGTAGCAGAATTTTTCACTCTCCAAGCATTGTATTAGCATTGTACAGAATTGGATTCATAGATATGTATATACATGGCACACACACATAAACACATATGCATGCATATAAATGGATAAATGGACAAATCACTAATGAATTGGAAAGAACACTTGGAAAAGCTGTTTTAAGCTTGTGACTAAGTCAGATGGGGCTGGCCTCATAAAAAGAGACAGTCACTTGGAAGACTATAAGAAAGAGATGGTGCAAACCATACTGGACCTAGTTTCAGTGCTCGGATATTGGTCCTAAGATCCCACTTAGTATTCTGTGACTTTGACAGTTCATTTAATCACAGTCAACCTCTTTTCAGCCCTTGTGAAAATAGCTTAATAATACTTGCTATTCTTGTATCACAGAGTTAAGAATTATTTTAGTTCCTAGAAAAGAGGTACTGTATCATCCATTTTGGCATCCTTAAAGTCTAGTTCATTACCTGTCAAAGATAGATGCTTGAGAAATGGAAATGAAAACAACTTATAAACTGTTGGTATATTAATAGTTTCCTTTATTCATTCAAATAAAATTCTTCAGGTATCTACTTTATGCTGCCTGCCTGTTATAATACGATTCTGGAATAGTGGATAATAATAAATTATTTCAACTCCTCTGAATACAACTCAAGGAGTCATTTTGATGTGATGCATTTAGATCATACATACGTCACCTGTTTCTTGTGCTCAGACTGGCTAAAATGTCAGCACCATCAATTAATGGGTGAGATTAAATTAGTACAATGCAAATAATATAGCAGGAGTACACGCGGTTTTCAGTAAGTTATTACTCTTTTTAAATGAGGCCTATCATTATGTCATCTATTGATGTAAAAGTCACCTTATGTCTGAGTAGTGGGCTTGTCTTGAACACGATTATGTTTGTTCTCTCATGATTTTACAACTGGTCTAGCTAAATGCAATATTCTAAGGTTTACCCCGAGTTAATTGCTCTGATGATCTCTGAATTGCATTTTCTCAAACACAGAAATTGTCTAAAATCAGATTGCGATTATTAAATAACTTTGCTTCAACTAAGGAATCATGTTACATATGCAGATATGCTCTCTGTTTTCTTTAAGCATAATTATTATTTGCCACAGGAAAGAAAAAGTTCCAGATTTCCTAATTTTGAAAGGACAGTCTGCAAAATGATCAGAAAGTTCAAAATGCCTAACTCAATGCCGTTTATCTTGCCTTCTGAATAACTGCCTGTTAATTCCACACAACACTCTTTAAAACATAAACTTTCCTGCAGAGTTCATCTAGCGTGCTATCTTTTAAGGAGATTTAGCAGCTGAAAACTTATTCTGAGCCCAACGTCCAGGAAAGACACATAACCATGCTTTCTTTACAGACTTTCACAGAAATGGAGGAAAAAGTCTATTTTGGTTAGGGTAGAGGGTATAAGGCTGGAAAACAAAACGAATGCCTTTTAAGCAAAAAGCCCGTAGGATAGTGATGAGTAGGAATCAAAATTGTCTTTCTCCTGGATGCAAGAGGTTATAAATTAACTCTCAAAAATTTTGTTTCCAACTGAAGTTCACATACATTATTTCAGTCTATAAGTGCTTAGAAAGGAAATGCTTGTTGCAGATTGGAAATGTGCTGGGAAATGGGAAAGACTCTTAATTTGGACAAAAATTAATTTATTCAACAAGAATTTGTTGCCATCCAATGAACTATGGCACAAGTGTCTTGGTTACTTCTCTGGACATTTATTGATTAAAAGTAACCATGTCAACACAAAAATAGGTCAGAAGAATCCTAGCCAGTATGTTCCTGATGGCTTTATTCAAATTGGCTCTGGCACTTCACAGCCAGGGCTCTATTAAGGTTATGAGTCTTCTTCCCTTATTGGCTGCGTAATTGCTTCAGATAATGTTCAAATGAGTACTTATGCTAATGTGCAGTGACTGTGGCACTCTCATATACTCTGGGGAGATAAAAATTTCCACTTTTCTGGAAAGAAATGTCTCACTACTTATCAAGATTTCTTAAAACGTTTCTGACTCCTAGCCAGGTAAATTCATATTTAAGATTCTATCCTAATCAAAGAATTAGAGACATATGAAAGGTGTGATCACATGTAAATGTTCAGAGGAATATTTTTAGAAATAAAAAGGTGGAAAGAACTTGAAAATTTAAATAAAGGGAGTTACAATAAAATGGTATTGGAGCATTTTTGCCACTATTAATCATCATTACCTGTCAAAGATAGATGCTTGAGAAATGAAAGTGAAAACAACTTATAAACTGTGGTTGTATTAATATTTTCCTTTATTCATTCAAATAACACTTTTTCAGGTATCTACTATGCTGCCTGCCTATCTTTATAATACGATTCTGGAAGAGTGAATAATAGTAAATTATCCATTTGTTTGACTGAAAACAAAGTTAATGTCCATCAGTAAGGGAATGGTTAAATTAATTATGGCAAATCTACATCTGGAATATTATGTATTAAAAAATAACATATTTGAGCTATACCAGTTGACTCGGGGTGTCCGTGAGATGTTGGGTAAAGACCAAAATTCAGAACATAATTATGGTAGGATTCTCTCTAGGTAAAACAACTCAAAGAAAAAACTCCTGTATATTTCTGTATACACGGATACATCTATGTGCATAAATAGGATTATGTAGGCACAGAAAAGATAAAGAGAGATAACTACTGAGATACACTGTGAATTATTTTATGGCAGAGGAGAGCTGATAGTGAGTGAGAGGTAAGAAAGCAAAAAAAAAAAAAAAAAAGGAAAAGAAAAAACACTTAGATAAACAGTCACATTTTAAAACATTAAGCAAAATTATACATGTTTAGTTAATTGCGTAAAGAAAATAATACAATATTTTCACTTACTCTTTTGATGGCATTTAATACAATGGTGAACGCTTACTATGTGAATGTATGATGAAAGAATACAAAATTCTGTTTGGGCTTCAGTCCCTAACTTCCACAGACACCATTCTTATCAAGGTCACCCCTGACTTCCATGTTGCCACTTTCAATGGACCCACTATAATTCACGTTCTTTTATTTATTTATTTATTTATGACTGTGTTGAGTCTTCGTTTCTGTGCGAGGGCTTTCTCTAGTTGCGGCAAGTGGGGACCACTCTTCATCGCGGTGCGCGGGCCTCTCACCATCGCGGCCTGTCTTGTTGCGGAGCACAGGCTCCAGACGCGCAGGCTCAGTAATTGTGGCTCACGGGCCCAGTTGCTCCATGGCATGTGGGATCTTCCCAGACCAGGGCTCGAACCCGTGTCCCCTGCATTGGCAGGCAGATTCTCAACCACTGCGCCACCAGGGAAGCCTGGACCCACTTTAAAAAAAAAAATTATTTTAGGTACTTTACTTCTAACACTGGACAAGAGTGACCACTTCTTCCTTCTGGAAACATCTTCCTCTCTTGATTTGCTTGACTCCACATTTTTATGAGCTTCCTTCTCCTTTTCTGTTCTCTTCCTTCTCATCTCCTTCACAGACTCCTCCATTCTTGTGTGACCTTAAGATGTCGGCATGTCCCAGGGGGGATACTAGGATCTTGTTTCTCTTCTTTCTACACACCGTGCCCCAGAGATCTCATCTAATCCTCTGGTTTGAAATTCTATCTAAATTGCTGACCATTTCTAAATCTCCCCCCAAATTTTCAAGTTGTATTTATCCATCTATTACTTAACAATCTTCTCTCTTTCCATCCACCCTCTCCTTTGCACCCCCAACCTTAGGCTTTCTGATCTCTTTAACTGGCATGTATGTATGCATCCACTTGTATCCAACAGTAATCCAAGTGTTACCTTTGACTCTCTTCTTTTTCTCACATCCATCAGGCAGCAGGTGCTATTAAGTTTACCCCAAAGACATATCTTCAGTTTATCTACTCCTCTTCATCCTTCCTTCTGCCATCTTTTGTTCAAGTAGCTTTCATTGCTCTGAAGATGATCACAATGACCTCCTGATTTGGCTCTTGCTTTTACTTTTGCCCATCAGTAGTCCGTTTTCCACCCAGTAGCCATAGTGATCTTTTGAAAAGGCAAGTCAAATTATTATACTGGACTGCTTATAGTACTCCAGTGATATCCCATTTCACATGGACTAAAGCCTATACTTCTTTGTCTGGCTTACCAAGCTTACATGATCCAGACTTTCTGACTTCTCTCACGTGATACCATTTTTCACCTCATCCACTGGGCACTCTTAGCTGAACTAGTCATTTTCTGGGTTCCTTGAACACGCCAATCTAATCACTTTTCTCGAGCCTTTAATCTGGCTGTTGACCCTGCTTGGAGTAACCTTCCTCTTAATCTTCATATGGCTGTTTGATTCCTTCTTCATGGCTGGTTGATTCCTTCTTCCTATACCTCTTTGGAGAAGCATTCCTGACAATCCAATCTAAACTAATCACCAGGACACACTCTAGAAACCCACCCTATTCTATTTCTCAAAACTGTACTTATCTCTACATGATATTTGTCTTTACTTATTTATTATCTGCCTTCACACACCAGAAGCTGTGTAGGGTCATTGCCTTGTTTGTCTAATTGACCATACTTTGCCACATAATGAGTATGTTCTCAGTAAGTATCTGTTGGGTGGATGAATGAACAAGCATTGGATGTTTTAATCAATTTCCTTATCTGTGATTAATCTGACAGTAGTACCTATATCTTCAAAGAGAAGAAACATTTATTGAATAATAACATGTGTCCTACAGCATGTTTTGGACTTTAAGTATTTTTATTCCATTAACCTTTCAAGACAAATGTGTGAAATGACTACAGTCCTCCCTATTTTATAATACATGAAAGAAACATGAGACTCAAAAAGATTAGGGGTCCAAGGCCACCCAGGTCAGTATTTGAATATGTATATTTGCTTGCTTTTTCTAAAATATCATGTAACTTCCTTGACATTTTACTGCTCCTCATTTACCAATATTTGGTCCTGGATAATCCCTCAACCTGAAAAAAAATTTTATCTGCTCCTTTTTTGTGAGTTTCAAAGTTTGCCAGGAACTATCTTAAAGCTATCTTGATTTGGTCTCTACAAACTTGTGCCGTATCTCTTACGTGGGTTCTCATTGTTTTTCCAAAATAGTTTTCTTCATCTTATGCTTACTTTTTTCAAAAGCTTCTCTTCTATTCCAAACCAGCTCTATATTCTCTAAAATTATCTTCCCTCATTTCTGTCTCTAGAAACTCTCTGAAGCTTCCCCAGTCTTTGATCCATTCGTTTTCAAGAGTATGCCGAAGTTCAGGTCAGTCTGTCCTTGACCCTCTTCTCTTTTCCACACTTTTTCTCTTCATGTTCATTGCTTGAGTGATCAGGTCGGTGTGGCTAGCTTCCTGTCCTAATATCTCCTCTAAACTCTAACTTTAAGGTGCCTTTTAGATATTTCTTTATGGTCATTCTTAATCAACAAACCAAACCACATTCATCATTTCTTCTCTTGAAATGACCTCTGCCTTTGACACTTCTGTCTTTTAAAAGTACTATCATTATTAATTTTTGTTATTGTCACTACTATTTTTCACGCAGCCAGAGGATTCAGTGTGGTTTTGATAGCACTCTCCTTTTCAATCAGTCTCAAATTCTTATGCATTCTACCTTTGTTTCTTCGATTTTGAAAACTGAACATTTTCACTAAATCTAAGTAGGAAACGTTAGTCAATTTTAAAACTCTTTACTCCAACATTACCTTTCCTACTTCTCTTTGGGAGGCAGTAACTGACTTTTTTTCCTCACCACCGTGGATGGAGAAACATGAGTTAAAATGATCAGAAGATGACCTTTTCAGCTATAAGAACAAGGAACTTGTGGTTTAGCTCTGGAACTTCCTGTGTTCATTTCCTTTTAATGAGTCTTTCAAGCTTTATCTCTAAAACTATTTAACTTTGACCTTTTGCTTCTTTAGACTAATAATTATGTAATTAACTTTGAAGGCATGTCTCACACCACAATTTATCCCTTTGCCACAAAGACATTTGGATCAACATTCTTTCTACCTTTTCCTACCTTTTTGTGCACAGTTCAGATCTCAATCTGCCAATACAAACATCCTCCACAGTTTTAGTTTAGCCTGAGGACAGAGGCCAAGGGAATGCCTCAAATCATAGACCTTTTGGCACTGTACTGAAATAATTTATTTCTGATGACAAAATTAATAAGTGTTCATTATGGAACAATTGCAAAACACTAGAAAAATCACACGCACATAAGCATCACGATGCAGCCTGAATTCTACAACACAAAAACCACTATTACTATGCCTTGCATTAGAATATGTGTGTTTGTGTAAATATACATATATTTGCATATATACATGTTTAAGTAAGAACACTCTATGCATGCTGTTGGAGTAGGTATGCTTTAAGTTAATATTTTCCCATGTAAATAATCACACTTCCGTAATGCTATTTCAATGACTACATAGTTTGCTCTCATGTAATGATTTTGTAGGTGATTTGAAATCATTTCATTATTTTTGTGCTGTTAGATTGCTTCCAGTTTTTTACTCATACAAACAATAGATAAACACTCTGAATTAATTAGCAATTCCTGATTAAATTTTACTCTAGTCTGTAAAAGAGATTTTAAAAGTAGTGCTTAAATTCTATTTTACAGTGTTGCCTTCTAAATGCAGTCTATAAAGAATTCATATTCAATTCCTTTTGTTATTTCAGGGGTTATGGGAACACTTTATTGAACTTTCTGGAAGTCCTCTGTTAATGCTTTTGCTTGAATGATCATCATCTCCAGAAGCCATTATTTAGTTTTTAAGTTGCAAACTATTGTCTCCTAGATAATTAATTAGAAAGCACTTTTACCCTAAGTTTGAATGTATGGAGATTTGTCATTTTCATTCTTTCCATGAACATATGCTAAGTGCTTAACACATTCAAGCACCATGCTGAAAGATGGGAATAAAGCAGGAGCAGAGACTTGTCCTGGTGAAGGGTCAGAAGAGGAAACAGTTGAGTAAATGGACAGAGTGCCATTAATGGACATCTCTAATGGAAGGTGGTTGGTGAGAAGGTAAGCAGGGCAGTCATAGGTTAGGTGGCAGATGGGGACTTCAGGGAAATCTTCCCAGTGGAAACGTCACCTGGACTGAGCTTTAAAAGATGCATAAGAGTTAAATAGGTACAAAACTGAACTTGGTTGACAGTTATGATTTTCTTTCATGGAACTAAGTGTGGAATGAGTCACACTTTGTGCTCTTGAAGCAGGAAGGGCCAAGAGATTTTAAATACACAGTGTGGCTCAGTTTATAGAGTAGCTGGTTCCTCCACTCCTTCGTCGTTTGATAATGTGTGTGTGTGTGTGTGTGTATAAGCAGTAGTGATTTAGAAATCACACGTGTATATTTCTATAATGCACGAAAGATTTTAAATCTCACTTTTAGATCTTAGTATTCTTTTTCCTTTCTTTTAATAATGTAGTCAATAAAGTAAGTAGTTTTTAAAATATTTCACATTCAGCAAACTTCTGTTAACAGTAATCTCTAGTTTATAGTCTCTTCTACTTATTTCTAGAGATGTGTTCCTTACTTTTTATGGTGAATATTACTTTGTTCCTCTTAATACCATATGAATTTAGGATAACATGAGAGAGAATGATAATACTTTGAAATTTTCAAATCCATGTTGAAACATTAGGGGTTTGTACTATTTTAAAAATCCCCATGAGGACAGGATACTTTCTATAATGTTTTCTCTGTGTTATGTTTATGTAGATCGGGCAGAATAAGGAATATAACATTAAATTTATTGTGCTTTCAAAAATTATTGAACTGCTGTTCACAATAGCCAAGACATGGAAACAACCTAAATGTCCATCGACGGATGGATAAAGAAGATGTGATACATATATACAAAGGAATAGTACTCAGCCATAAAAAAGAATGAAATAATGCCATTTGTAACTACATGGATGGGCATAGAGATTATCATACTAAGCAAAGAAAATCAGAAAGAGAAAGACAAATACCGTATGATATCACTTATATGTGGAAGCTAAAATATGACACAAATGAACTTATTTACAAAACAGAAAAAGACTCACAGGCATAGAGAACAAACTTGTGGTCGCCATGGGGCGGGTGTGAGTGAGGGAAAGATCGGGAGTTTGGGATTAGTAGATGCAAACTATTATATATACAATGGATAAACAACAAGGTTCTACTGTATAGCACAGGAAACTATATTCAATATCCTGTAATAAACCTATGGAAAAGAAAAAAAAAAATTCAGCTGGAAAGGGCTTTAAAGCTATACCTAGTAGTGCAGCTACTCCTTTTGTTGTTTTTAACATCTTTATTGGAGTATAATTGCTTTACAATGGTGTGTTAGTTTCTGCTTTATAACAAAGTGAATCAGCTATACATATATATATATCCCCATATCTCCTCCCTCTTGCATTTGCCTCCCACTCTCCCTATCCCACCCCTCTAAGTGGTCACAAAGCACCGAGCTGATCTCCCTTTGCCATGCAGCTGCTTCCCACTAGCTATCTATTTTACATTTGGTAGTATATATAAGACCCTACCACTCTCTCACTTCATCCCAGCTTACCATTCCCCCTCTCTGTGTCCTCAAGTCCATTCTCTACGCTTGCGTCTTTATTCTTGTCCTGCCCCTAGGTTCTTCAGAACCATATGTTTTTGTTTTTTTTTGATTCCATATATATGTGTTAGCATACGGTATTTGTTTTTCTCTTTCTGACTTACTTCACTCTGTATGACAGACTCTAGACCCATCCACCTCACTACAAATAACTCAATTTCGTTTCTTCTTATGGCTGAGTAATATTGCATGGTATATATGTGCCACATCTTCTTTATCCATTCATCTGTCGATGGACACTTAGGTTGCTTCCATGTCCTGGCTACCATAAATAGAGCTGCAATGAACGTTGTGGTACATGACTCTTTTTGAATTATGGTTTTCTCAGGGTATATGCCCAGTAATGGGATTTCTGGGTCGTATGGTAGTTCTATTTTTAGTTTTTAAAGGAACCTCCATACTGTTCTCCATAGTGGCTGTATCAATTTACATTCCCACCAACAGTGCAAGAGGGTTCCCTTTTCTCCACACCCTCTTCAGCATTTATTGTTTGTAGATTTTTTGATGATGACCATTCTGACGGTGTGAGGTGATACCTCATTGTAGTTTTGATTTGCATTTCTCTAATGATTAGTGATGTTGAGCATCCTTTCATGTGTTTGTTGGCAATCTGTATATCTTCTTTGGAGAAATATCTATTTATGTGCTCTGCCCATTTTTGGATTGGGTTTTTTGTCTTTTTGATATTGAGCTGCATGAGATGCTTGTAAATCCTGGAGATTAATCCTTTGTCAGTTGCTTCATTTGCAAATATTTTCTCCCATTCTGGTGGTTGTCTTTTCATCTTGTTTATGGTTTCTTTTGCATTGCAAAAGCTTTTAAGTTTCATTAGGTCCCATTTGTTTATTTTTGTTTTTATTTCCATTTCTCTAGGAGGTGGGTCAAAAAGGATCTTGTTGTGATTTATGTCATAGAGTATTCTGCTTATGTTTTCCTCTAAGAGTTTTAGAGTGTGTGTACTCCTTTTAAGAAATGTAGAGATGCAGGTCCAGAGAGGACACATGTCTAATCATAAGGCTGATTATTCGGAAATCATGAAACTAGACCCTGTTTTTTTAAATCTGATACCCTTCACAACGATTCATCAATTTTCTCATTTACTGACATCATTCGGTGTTATTCAATTAAGACAAAAACAAGATGGGAACACATTCTAGTAATATTCCCTTTAATGAAAGGAACTGATTCCAATAACACTAAATACCTTATCAAAATTCTAATTTTTATTTCTAATTAATTATTTCCAGAAGGGAATATACTTTCCCCTTAGCTTCCAGGAAAATGTGGCCAGAGGTGAGAAACCTCACCCTCCAAGGACCCTACAGGTTCTTTCCGTTCTAAAATGCCTGAGGAAAAGAAGACAGTGTAAAAGAATCTATGTTTACAAGCAGGAAATCCTGCATCCCAGTGCATGGGGAAACCTGTAGAAGAGGCAGTTGGAAGCCACTTGTGTATTCTTCATCCTGGTTATCTAAATTATCTCTCCATCTGGAATGTATTTCTCAGACTGCTTTGATATCTAGATACCTTTACTAAATGGGACTTGTACTCTTATCTAGTGGTACTACTCTCAGATGCTGGAAGAAAGTTTTTCACTTTTTAAGGAATTGATAGGTCATTTATTCAACACACTTATTTATTCAATGCACTTTAATTAATTCAATAAATATTCAGTAACTTTTCTGTGCCTGGCCTTCTAAGAACTTTTATTCTAATATGGGGATCCAGACAGCAAACATTAAATATAGTAAATAAGCAAATTTTACAGCATGTTAGACAAGGGCTAAGGAAGAATGAAACAGAAGAGAGTAAAACGATACTGGAGTACGGATGTGGGCAAAGTGGTTTCTATTGATCACTGTGTCAAGCATTCCTGTATAAGGGTTTTCCATGCATTGTCTGATTTATTCCAGGCAACCACGCTGCAAACAGGAACCGAGGCACAGTGAGGTTAGTGACTAGGTCACACTGCTAGTAAGGAAAGAACCAGAATTAAAATCCAGACCCATGGCCCCTGTAGAAGAGATTCAATTTGGGGAAAGCAGGTACTCAACTGGAGACCTGCAGAATACAGTGGGATAAGTGGTGTAAGGCATATCCAAAGAACAAGGGTTGGCAAACTACCGCCTACTGGCCAAATCTGGCCTGCCTCTTGTTTTTGTAAATAAAATTTTATCGGAATTCAGTTGTATTATTTTCTAAGTCACAAATTAGGTGACTTAAAACAGCATACATTTATCCTTTTCCAGGATTGGAGGTCAGAAGTCCGAAATCAGTTTCACTGGGACAAAATTAAGGTGTTGGCAGGGCCATGCTCCCTCTGGAGGCTCTAGGGGAGAATCCTTTTCTTTGCCTTTTCCAGCTTCTAGAGTTACATGCCCTGGATTCCTTGGCTTGTGGTCCCTTTCTCCATCTTCAAAGTCAGCGCTGTAGCATCTAGCTTCAGTTGTCACATTACCTTCTGCTTTTTCTGTGGTTAAATGTCCTTCTGTTTCCTTCTTTTTTTTTTTTTTTTTGATAACTGCAGAACTCCATGACTTTATTATTCTATATTCTCCATGACAACTATCATACATTTATTTTCTTTTTTTTCTTACCCAATTGTTTTATTCTTCATTGACGTATAACTTATTTACAATATTATATTAATTTCAGGTATACAGCATAGTTATTCAGTATTTTTACAGATTACATTCTGTTAAAATTTATTACAAGATAATGGCTATAATTCTCTGTGCTATATGATATATATATATATTTTCACACACACACTGTATTTTATTTTTACAAGAGATAAATAGACTGACACCAAGCATTGTAAATGGATGACCACAACAAAAGCAACAATGATTGCAATTACCAAACACGAAACACACTCATACTATGTCATAATATTGACATTCAGTCCAGTAATCCTCCACTGTAACATCTCCTTTACTTTGCAGTGAAAATTGATTTGTATATGTTTCCTTCTTATAAGGACACTTGTGATTACATTTAAAGCCCAACCATATAATCCAGGGTAATCCCCCTTTTCAAGATCCTTGATTTAATCATGCCTGCAAAGTGCCTTTTGACATATTAAGTTACATTCACAGATACCAGGGATTAGGACCTGGATATCTTTGGGGACCCACCACATCAGACATGTTAATTTGTTAATGTGTTGTCTATGGACACTTTCTTGCTACAACAACAGAACTGACTACTTTCAATGGAGAACACACGACCTAAAATATTTACACGTGGCCCTTTACAGAAAAAGTTTGCAGTCCCTCACTCTAAAAATTAAGCACCTTCCTTGAGGGAAGAGGAATTTCTGACATAAAAAAAATACTGTTCCCTGGGAGGGAAAGTAATTAAGTAAAAATCTAATTACATCAAAGTTAAAATAAATCAAAGTTCTCTTCACCTTCTGCTATACAGTACAAAGGCAGGGTCTTCAAGCAGAGGAAGATTTTCTTCTGCTGCCTCATGTGACTGAAATCTTTATTCTGACCCACTGGAGAAAATATCCCTTTGGGATTAAAAGCAAAACACTAATTTAGAGTCAGTAGTGTATAAATGTCTAAGCTGAATTGATGACATGCACCAACATAGTTTCCCAATGATATTTTGCAAAGCAATGAAGTAAAGAGCTAAGTGACGTTCGTGCTTACACAAAAGTCTTCTTAATTAAAAAAGTTTTTTTTAAACTAGCATTTTGGACCCACATTATGTCAGTCTGTTATTGTACAAATGGAAATTTAAATTTCAGGTTTACATAATGTTTACCCTCTAAATATCACCATAACTGCCATAGAAGTACACAAGACATCTGGGAATACAGAACAGTTTTAAAAACTATAGTTTTCATAGTATTGCAACAATGCTGTTAGGAAACATACAATTATAACTGACCCCAAATTTGCAAATGCTGGCAAAAAAACATGCAGGATTTTTGATGAAAGAAAATTGTTCATGTGGCTGAGTTCTGTGTAGAATCCCAAGATTTGTAAAGATCATTGAATGGTTAGGTCTACAGTGGAGAGAAAACAAAAGCCGACTCTTTATGTTTAGAATACTGTTCCTGACTTCACTACTTTGGATTTGAATTTTTGTGCATCATTATTTTTCATCATGAAGCATAATGACAGCTTAGGGGTAGTAATAGCCAGTACTTATGCAGAGCTTCCCATGAATAAAATACCGATGTAAGTATTTTATTCACATTGAGGCATTTAATCCTTCCAACTGGAGCTATTATTACCACTTTATAGGAGGAAAAGTCTAGGGAGAGAGGGACTAAGTTGCTTGGCCAAGATCACACCACTAAATTACATAAGACTAAAGATTCAAATCCAATATAAAAGCTATCCTTTTAGCCATTATACTGGGCTGCCTTTCACATATACATTTATGCAAAGGAGCTCCTGATCTGAGATGCACAGGAGACAGTAAGTAGATTAGTGAGCCATTAGTCCTGTTAGGCCAGAACAATTTCTTTCCAGAAGTTTCTGAAAATCCTCTAACAAGGGGTTACACACTTCTGTAATATGCCAATACACCTATAATTCATTTCAGATTCAACTTGCTAATTTAGGCTATTGTTCATCAGCTTTTAACTTTGGCTACATATTAGAATTTTCTGGAGAGCTATAAGAAAACCAGTGCCTGGCTCCACGCCAGGCCAACTAAGTCAAAATCTCTGGGGATGGGGCCCTGGGTGTAGGGTTTTAGTGAGAGCTTTCTGAGCGATGTAGCCAGAGTTGAGAACATATTGTGCTTTGGGCCCTAACACACCTCATAGATGTAGTTCTGAGGTTGCAAATGCTTTACCATCAATCACAGCATTACGTGTTACAGATGAGAACACTTTCAACTACCTAATTATTAATCAAGACTGAGACACAGGGTGCACTTGGATAACGCTTATATATTTTGGATTCACTAGGAAACCTCTGAGTGTTTTTTGATACCTTTAGCGTTTTCCAGAGCCAGAATTCTAAGACTTTTAACATAACTTTGCCATCAGTGAGCTAGCTCCATGGAAAGAGATGGGAGGAATTCCTTTCTGGTGTACATTCCAAGTCTTCCAATGTCTGCCAACCCAGAAGTAAAGGGAATATGTGTGTGGCTACCCCACTGGACTCCGTTTTTTTTGCACCAGCCTGTTGTTACTTAATATGCTGCGTGATCTGTTTCATATCTATTAAAGAAAGGAAAAGCTTCTAATTCTTAAGAAGAGTGCAAGGATTTGGCCAAACATTTCCAGAGTTCTGATTATGACACTGAACAGATCAACAGACTCTATTCACTTCAAGCAATCCTAACATCCAGCTCTGCCATAAACCTGAACTTTTTTATTTTCCATGATGGAATAAGCCTCAAGCAGGCCAGCCATGGAGGATATATGTTAAAACCGTTAAGGCTTATTAGGACAGAGCAGCAGGCTTGTGAGATGTCGATGCTGCTGAGATTTTCCTCCAGTCCAGGCACACACACACAGTGAGAGAGTTCAGCTGGATGAGTCTTCCAGTTTATTAATAGCAAGGGAAGGAATCATTGCATATGAATGCGTAAAAAAATGTATTTTTTTTCCCTTGAATTCAATGTGGTGTTTATTAATCCTAGAAGAAAGAAACACTGGGAGGTGACATATGATGATCAAGGATATTATGTTTTTTCATCATTCTAATAATGAATCTTAGAGCCTTGTTGGGCTGACAGGCTGACTGGGCATCTACGTAAATTCCAGAGGCGTTCCTTGCCTTTGTCCTTGGAAACACGCTACAGTGGAGAGTTTCATTTGACAGCACCCTGGACTGTTGAGAGAACTGAGAGAAAGAGTTGACAAGATGATCTAATAGATCTTTTGTGTTTCTTACTTTTTTCCTGGGTGGAAATAGTAAGCAAGTATTCAGAAGTGGTTCTTGTCCTTTAGTGGGTGAATAGAAAATGTCCATATTTGTACACACTTACTCTAAATATCCTTTCATGTGTGAATTTCCATTGTTGTGGACCAGTAGAAAACTCAAAGAACAGCAGAAATGCAGGGACTCTGGCCAGAAGTTAAATGTGGCCATAATAGCTCCTGGGGATGAGACCACTGGCCACTGTAAAACTCTTTGAATGGGAAGCTGGGTTTGCACCAAAATATTTCTCTTCCAGACTTTCTCCATCTCTCAGTACTTTTTTTTTTTTTTTTTTTTTTTTTTTATAGCTACTTTATTTATTTATTTTATTTTATTTTTTTGGCTGTGTTGGGTCTTCGGTTCATGCGAGGGCTTTCTCTAGTTGAGGCAAGTGGGGGCCACTCTTCATCGCGGTGCGGGGACCGCTCTTCATCGCGGTGCGCGGGCCTTTCACTATCGCGGCCCCTCCCGTCGCGGGGCACAGGCTCCAGACGCGCAGGCTCAGTAGTTGTGGCTCACGGGCGCAGCTGCTCCGTGGCATGTGGGATCTTCCCAGACCAGGGCTCGAACCCGTGTCCCCTGCATTAGCAGGCAGATTCTCAACCACTGCGCCACCAGGGAAGCCCTCTCAGTACTTTTTACCTGGTCTCTTTTGTAATGAAACAGTGACAACCGTCTCTTTCATGGTCATCAGGATTCTGGTATTTTTCAGAATACAAAGGTCATTACTATACTTGGGCCAACATTAAGTTTAAATCAGGCTGGGGACATATCAGAGTCATGTCTTGACATTTTGATATGGGCATATTTAGATGCTGCTTGACTTTATTTTTCCTTCTAAGTCTAGGATGAGGACAAGATGACTTCTCATAGAGTTTTCTACAACGGTGGGATACACATGAGATTTTATGGGAAAAAAATGTGATGCACAACAAAGTTGTAGTCCTATTGTGATTACAAAAGCTAGTCAATCCATCAAAGCTGCCTTGTGTGACAGTCCTCGGTGTGATGGGCAGCTGGCATGATTCTATTTTTCTTTTGCATTACACATTCTCAATGTCTAGTCCTCTTTTAACAAGCTTATGATTGCATTCTGACTTCTGTCCAGGTGTCTTAATTCCTACTATATTACTTTGCTGAGATCATTCCCTTCCATCTAAAACACCTGCCCTTCCTCTGCCAATTTGTGCTTCTTCATGACAATGAAAGTGCCTTCCAAGTCCACTGTTTCAAGTGTCATTCACATCTGATCAGTTCTTGACATTTGTTGAGATGAACAATGCAAGATTTTTATTTACCATTTTGGAAGTAATAGGTCATTTTGTGTATGTTTCCTCCCAGCCAGGTATCAGTGTCCTTAAAACAGGTCCTGAGACTTGCAATCCCCTCTCTCCTCCTCAGTGCACAGTGAATGCCACCTAATTCAGGATGACACACTAATTGCTTGGTGAATGAATCTGATATGCTTAGTATAATTTTTAGTATTTTATAGAGAACAATAGCAATAGAAGTGGGATCTGGGAATGCATATGAATTAATACAAATTATTTATATATCCACTGTTTACAGTCTAAAAGAATAAGAAAACTTTCTGAAGAAAATGATGTTGTGAGCCCAAATAAGCCTTGTTAAGTTTCACAGTTGCTTATTTTGGAGGGCTCCTGAATACATGTATTCAATGATTATATATCCCTGACTGAGAATCTAAGAGAAGTCATTAGCTCAGAGATTGTTACTAGAAAATAATAAAGAAATAAGTTAGACATGAATTCATTTATCTATTTCCAAGGCCTTAATAAAAATCATCATTTTGAGCCCTTAGAATTGATTCAATTACTTTAAGGACATTTTTAAATTTTAATTTTAAAGATAATTTTGGAAAGATACTACTAATGAGGAAAAGTTGTGATTGAAGAAAGATATTTTCCTAACATTTATTTTTTAGGTACATTGGAAAAAATTATCCCCCAATGAAGAACCAGTTTTGTCCTTCTGAACATTAATTATAGTTAATGCCTAAAATGCCACATATGAGAAAATGAGAAAAATTACCCAACAAAGTGTTAAAACATTAAGACAGGTAGAGACAGAATACTGGGTGGGATTCCAGTCTGCATATTAATTCCATGGTCTAGAGAATTAACATATTTTCCCAGAAAAATCACATTTGTTTTCTGGGAGTAGTTATGATTAATTTAGTACCAAAATCAGTAGCTGCTTAATAGGTTTCTATATTACTTTCTTGGAATTGAAAATCTTTCTTAAAACAACAGCAATTAATATTATTTTCCTCATCCTGTAGCTAAAGTGAATATTCTGTGTGATATTTGCCATCCAAAAATATTTTTTCAAGTTTTTGTTTCTTTTATTTGTGTCTAATTTCAATAGGTTGCTTAGAGGAACAAGTATTTTAAAATAAGATACTTTGAGGGGGGAAGAATTGGTTACAGTGGAACTGGCTCGTAATGAGCTCATTCATTCTTGATTTCTTGATATTTTATCTAGAGAAGAATCTGAGGACTATAATGTGTTGTATTAGTACATGTGTTTATGTCAGTTAATTTTATTGGTAGTTGAATCCCATATTGTACATGCAAATAGAGCTCTGAACATGCAAATGCATTTGACTTCAACATGAAAATATTTACTTGTGCATACAAACAAGTGAGATTTCCTACTCATAAGCTATAGTGTTATCTACTTTCAATTTTAAGTTAATATACAAATTTCTCTCTCTATATAGAAGACATTAATTGCCCATATAATAACAAATTTTTTAAAATACTTTAAACCAGACTTCAAATTATGCTAAATGCAAAAATAAATAAATAAATAAATACAGCCTGGACAACATGTCTAAGAAGAATATATTCAACTCTACAATTTTCAAAATAATAACATAATGTAGCATTTCACAAAATAGCTTAGATTAGGAAAATAAAATATTCACAATATCAAGAATTGTGACCTTGTGAGACAAAACATACTGGCTAGAGTAAAACAAAGACGTCAAAAGTGTAATTCTCATAATTCTTCCTGTTTTCTATTTAAGGATGATGTCAAGTACTTCAAAATGTTCCTAAAGGTAGCCTTTTTAAATTGACAGGTGTAGGTGGTTTTATTACCCTGAAAGCTAATCTAATATAATGATGTTAGATGATTGTACTACTGGTTAATATTCCTTCTCAAGGAAAATTTCCACTTCTGAATAATCAACCTCCAATAGTGAAATGATCTGAGATGGACCTTGAATATTTTCAGTTGTCTCAATAATATTTTTTAATGATTCCACTTGGTTTGGGAAGAGTGAGTTTTTTCTTTTTGAGTGAATATTATTTGATGAGGCCATTACCTTCAAGAATCAATTGGCTGGAGGAGCTTCAAGATGGCGGAAGAGTAAGATGTGGAGATCACCTTTCTCCCCACAAGTACATCAGAAATACATCTACATGTAGAACAACTCCTACAGAACACCTACTGAATGCTGGCAGAAGACCTCAGTCCTCCTAAAAGGCAAGAAACTCCCCACGTACCTGGGTAGGGTAAAAGAAAAAGAAAAAACAGAGACAAAAGAATAGGGATGGGACCTGTACCAGTGGGAGGGAGCTGTGAAGGAGGAAAGGTTTCCACACACTAGGAAGCCCCTTCGCGGACGGAGACTGCGGGTGGTGGAGGGGGGACGCTTCGGAGCCACGGAGGAGAGCGCAGCCACAGGGGTGCGGAGGGCAAAGCGGAGAGATTCCCGCACAGAGACTCGGTGCCGACCAGCACTCACCAGCCCGAGAGGCTTGTCTGCTCACCCACTGGGGCGGGCGGGGGCTGGGAGCTGAGGCTCGGGCTTCGGTCGGATCCCAGGGAGAGGACTGGGGTTGGTGGCGTGAACACAGCCTGAAGGGGCTAGTGCGCCACGGCTAGCCGGGAGGGAGACCGGGAAAAGTTCTGGTGCTTTCGAAGAGGCAAGAGACTTTTTCTTCCCTCTCTGTTTCGTGGTGCGAGAGGAGGGGGGATACAGAGCGCCGCCTAAACGAGCTCCAGAGACGGGTGCGAGCCGCGGCTATCAGCGCGGATCCCAGAGACGGGCATGGGACGCTAAGGCTGCTGCTGCTGCCACCAAGAAGCCTGTGTGTGAGCACAGGTCACTCTCCACACCGCCCCTCCTGGGAGCCTGTGCAGCCCGCCACTGCCAGGGTCCCGTGATCCGGGGACAACATCCCCAGGAGAACGCACGGCGCGCCTCAGGCTGCTGCAACGTCACGCTGGCCTCTGACGCCGCAGGCTCGCTCCGCCTCCTCTGTACCCCTCCCTCCCCGCGGCCTGGGTGAGCCAGAGTCCCCAAAGCAGCTGCTCCTTTAACCCCGTCCTGTCTGGGCGGGGAACAGACGCCCTCAGGCAACCTACACGCAGAGGCGGGTCCAAATCCAAAGCTGAAACCCAGGAGCTGTGCGAACAAAGAAGACAAAGGGAAATCTCTGCCAGCAGCCTCAGCAACAGAGGATTAAATCTTCACAATCAACTTGATGTACCCTGCATCTGTGGAATACCGAATAGACAACAAATCATCCCAAACTGAGGAGTTGGACTTTGGGAGCAACGATATATATATATGTTTTCCCCTTTTTCTCTTTTTGTGAGTGTGTACATGTATGTTTCTGTGTGTGATTCTGTCTGTATAGCTTTGTTTTTACCATCTGTCCTAGGGTTCGGTCTGTCGGGTTTTTTTTTTTTTTCGTTACTTAAAAATTTTTTTTTTCTTAATAATTATTTTAAAATTTTATTTTCATAACCCTACTTTATTTTATTTTACTTTATATTATTTTATTTTATCTTCTCCTTTCTTTCTTAATTTTTTTTCTCCTTTTTATTCTGAGCTGTGTGGAGGACAGGCTCTTTGTGCTACAGCCAGGCATCAGGGATGTGCCACTGAGGTGGAAGAGCCAAGTTCAGGAAACTGGTCCACAAGACACCTCCCAGCTCCATGTAATATCAAACAGTGAAAATCTCCCAGAGATCTCCATCTCAACGCCAAGACCCACCTCCACTCAAAGACCAGCAAGCTACACTGCTGGACACCCTATGCCAAACAACTAGTAAGACAAGAACACAACCCCATCCATTAGCACAGAGGCTGCCTAAAATCATAATAAGGCCACAGACACCCCAAAACACACCACCACCTGGGGAACTGCCCACCAAAAAGACAAGATCCTACCTCATCCACCAGAACACAGGCACTAGTCCCCTCCACCAGGAAGCCTACAAAACCCACTGAACTAAACTTAGGCACTGGGGACAGACACCTAAAACAACAGAAACTACAAACCTACAGCCTGTGAAAAAGAGACCCCAAACACAGTAAGTTAAGCAAAATGAGAAGACAGAGAAACACACAGTAGATGAAGGAGCAAGGCAAAAACCCAACAGACCTAACAAATGAAGAGGAAATAGGCAGCCTACCTGAAAAAGAATACAGAATAATGATAGTAAAGATGATCCAAAATCTTGGAAATAGAATGGAGAAAATACAAGAAACGTTTAACAAGGACCTAGAAGAACTAAAGAGCAAACAAACAGAGATGAACAAAACAATAAATGAAATTAAAAATTCTCTTGAAGGGATCAATAGCAGAATAACTGAAGCAGAAGAACGGATAACTGACCTGGAAGATAAAATAGTGGAAATAACTACTGCAGAGCAGAATAAAGAAAAAAAGATGAAAAGAAGAGAGGACAGTCTCAGAGACTTCTGGGAAAACATTAAACACACCAACATTCTCATTACAGGGGTCCCAGAAGAAGAAGAGAAAAAGAAAGGGACTGAGAAAATATTGGAAGAGATTATAGCTAAAAAATTCCCTAATATGGGAAAGGAAATAGTTAATCAAGTCCAGGAAGCAAAGAGAGTCCCATACAGGATAAATCCAAGGAGAAACACGCCAAGACACGTATTAATCAAACTACCAAAAATTAAATAAAAAAGAACAAATATTAAAAGCAGCAAGTGAAAAACAAGTACATGTAAGGGAATCCCCATAAGGGTAACAGCTGATATTTCAGCAGAAACTCTGCAAGCCAGAAGGGAGTGGCAGGACATATTTAAAGTGATGAAAGAGAAAAACCTACAACCAAGATTACTCTATCCAGCAAGGATCTCATTCAGATTTGATGGAGAAATTAAAAGCTTTACAGACAAGATAAAGCTAAGAGAATTCAGCACCACCAAACCAGCTTTACAACAAATAATAAAGGAACTTCTCCAGGCAGGAAACACAAGAGAAGGAAAAGACCTACAATAACAAATCCAAAACAATTAAGAAAATGGTAATACGAAGATGCATATAGATAATTACCTTAAATGTAAATGGAATAAATGCTCCAACCAAAAGATATAGACTGGCTGAATGGATTCAAAAACAAAACCCATATATATGCTGTCTACAAGAGACTGACTTCAGACCTAGGGACACATACAGACTGAAAGTGAGAGGATGGAAAAATATATTCCATGCAAATGGAAATCAAAAGAAAGCTGGAGTAGCAATTCTCCTATCAGACAAAATAGACTTTAAATAAAGACTATTACAAGACACAAAGAAGGACACTACATAATTATCAAGGGATCAATCCAAGAAGAAGATATAACAATTGTAAATATTTATGCACCCAACATAGGAGCACCTCAATACATCAGGCAACTACTAACAGCAATAAAAGGGGGAATTGACAGTAACACAATCATAGCAGGGGACTTTAACACCCCCACTTTCACCAATGGACAGATCATCCAAAATGAAAATAAATAAGGAAACACAAGCTTTAAATGATACATTAAACAAGATGGACTTAATTGATATTTATAGGACATTCCATCCAAAAACAACACAATACACATTCTTCTCAAGTGCTCATGGAACATTCTCCAGGATAGACCATATCTTGGGTCACAAATCAAGTCTTGGTAAATTTAAGAAAATTGAAATTGTATCAAGTATCATTTCTGAAAACTTCACTATGAGACTAGATATCAATTACAGTAAAAAATCTGTAAGAAATACAAACACATGGAGGCTAAACAACACACTACTTAATAACCAAGAGATCACTGAAGAAATCAAAGAGTAAATCAAAAAATACCTAGAAACAAATGACAATGAAAACTCAGTGACCCAAAACCTATGGGATGCAGCAAAAGCAGTTCTAAGAGGGAAGTTCAGAGCTATGCAAGCCTACCTCAAGAAACAAGAAACATCTCAAATAAATAACCTAACCTTACACCTCAAGCAATTAGAGGAAGAGGAACAAAAAAAAAAAATCCCAAAGTTAGCAGAAGGAAAGAAATCATAAAGATTGGATCAGAAGTAAATGAAAAAGAAATGAAGGAAACAATAACAAGGATCAATAAAACTAAAAGCTGGTTCTTTGAGAAGATAAACAAAATTGATAAACCATTAGCCAGACTTATCAAGAAAAAAAGGGAGAAGACTCAAATCAAAAGAATTAGAAATGAAAAAAGAGAAGTAATAACTGACCCTGCAGAAATACAAAGGATCATGAGAGATTACTACAAGCAACTATATGCCAATAAAAATGGACAACCTGGAAGAAATGGACAAATTCTTAGATATGCACACTCTTCTGAGACTGAACCAGGAAGAAATAGAAAATATGAACAGACCAATCACAAGCACTGAAATTGAAACTGTGATTTAAAATCTTCCAACAAACAAAAGCCCAGGACCAGATGCCTTCACAGGCGAATTCTCTCAAACATTTATGGAAGAGCTAACACCTATCCTTCTCAAACTCTTCCAAAATATAGCAGAAGGAGGAACACTCCCAAACTCATTCTACGAGGCCACCATCACTCTGATACCAAAACCAGACAAAGATGTCACAAAGAAAGAAAACTACAGGCCAATATCACTGATGAACATAGATGCAAAAATCCTCAAAAAAATACTAGCAAACAGAATCCAACAGCACATTAAAAGGATCATACATTATTATCAAGTGGGGTTTATCCCAGGAATGCAAGGATTCTTCAATGTACACAAATCACTCAACGTGATACACCATATTAACAAATTGTAGGAGAAAAAACATATAATCATCTCAATAAATGCAGGGAAAGCTTTTGACAAAATTCAACACCCATTTTTGATAAAAACCCTCCAGAAAGTAGGCATAGAGGGAACTTTCCTCAACATGATAAAGGCCATATATGACAAACCCACAGCCAACATAATCCTCAATGGTGAAAACTGAAACCATTTCCACTAAGATCAGGAATAAGACAAGGTTGCCACCACTCACCACTATTATTCAACATAGCTTTGGAAGTTTTAGCCACAGCAATCAGAGAAGAAAAAGAAATAAAAGGAATCCAAATTGGAAAAGAAGAAGTTAAGCTGTTATTATTTGCAGATGACATGATACTATACATAGAGAATCCTAAAGATGCTACCAGAAAACTACTAGAGCTAATCAATGAATTTGGTAAAGTAGCAGGATACAAAATTAATGCACAGAAATATCTTGCATTCCTATACACTAATGATGAAAAATTTGAAAGTGAATTTAAGAAAACACTCCCATTTACCATTGCAAAACAAAGGGTAAAATATCTAGGAATAAACCTACCTAAGGAGACAAAAGACCTGTATACAGAAAATTATAAGACACTGATGAAAGAAATTAAAGATGATACAAATAGATGGAGAGATATACCATGTTCTTGGATTGGAAGAATAAACATTGTGAAAATGACTCTACTACCCAAAGCAATCTACAGATTCAGTGCAATCCCAATCAAACTACCAATGGCATTTTTCACAGAACTAGAACAAAAAATTTCACAATTTGTATGGAAACACAAAAGACCCCTAATAGCCAAAGCAATCTTGAGAAAGAAAAACAGAGCTGTAGGAATCAGGCTCCCTGACTTCAGACTATACTACAAAGCTACAGTAATCAAGACAGTATGGTACTGGCACAAAAACAGAAATATAGATCAATTGAACAGGATAAAAACCCAGAGATAAACCCACGCACATATGGTCACCTTATCTTTGATAAAGGAGGCAAGAATATATAGTGGAGAAAAGAGAGCCTCTTTAATATGTGGTGCTGGGAAAACTGGACAGCTACATGTAAAAGAATGAAATTAGGTACTCCCTAACACCATACACAAAAATAAACTCAAAATGGATTAAAGACCTAAATGTAAGGCCAGATACCATCAAACTCTTGAGGAAAACATAGGCAGAGCACTCTATGACATAAATCACAACAACATCCTTTTTGACCCACCTCCTAGAGAAATGGAAATAAAAACAAAAATAAACAAATGGGACCTAATGAAACTTAAAAGCTTTTGCAATACAAAGGAAACCATAAAGAAGACGAAAAGACAACCCTCAGAATGGGAGAAAATATTTGCAAATGAAGCTACTGATAAAGGATTAATCTCCAAAACATACAAGCAACTCATGCAGCTCAATATCAGAAAAACAAACAACCCAATCTAAAACTGGGCAGAAGACCTAAATAGACATTTCTCCAAAGATATACAGATTGCCAACAAACACATGAAAGAATGCTCAACATCATTAATCATTAGAGAAATGCAAATCAAAACTACAATGAGATATCATCTCACTCCTGTCAGAATGGCCATCATCAAAAAATCTACAAACAATAAATGCTGGGGAGGGTGTGGAGAAAAGGGAACCCTCTTTCACTGTTGGTGGGAATGTAAATTGATACAGCCACTATGTAGAACAGTATGGATGTTCCTTAAAAAACTAAAAATAAAACTACCATACGACCCAGCAATCCCACTATTGGGCATATACCCTGAGAAAACCATAATTCAAAAAGAGTCATGTACCACAATGTTCACTGCAGCTCTATTTACAATAACCAGGACATGGAAGCAACCTAAGTGTCCATCAACAGATGAATGGATAAAGGCGATGTGGTACATATATACAATGGAATATTTTTCAGCCATAAAAAGGAACGAAACTGAGTTATTTGTAGTGTGGTGGATGGACCTAGAGACTTTCATACAGAGTGAAGTAAGTCAGAAAGAGAAAAACAAATACCGTATGCTAACACATATATATGGAATCTAAAAAAAAAAAAAAAAAGAAAATGGTCAGAAAAACCTAGGGGCAAGATGGGAATAAAATGCAGACCTACTAGAGAATGGACTTGAGCATACAGGGAAGGGGAAGTGTAGGCTGTGACAAAGTGAGAGAGTGGCATGGACATATATACACTACCAAACGTAAAATAGATTGCTAGTGGGAAGCAGCCGCATAGCACAGGGAGATCAGCTCGGTGCTTTGTGACCACCTAGGGGGGTGGGATAGGTAGGGTGGGAGGGAATGAGATGCAAGAAGGAAGAGATATAGGGACATATGTATATGTATAACTTATTCACTTTGTTATGAAGCAGAAACTGACACACCATTGTAAAGTAATTATACTCTAACAAAGATTTTTTTTTTTTTAAATAAAAAAATCAATTGGCTTTTACATCTTCAATTTGGCCTCCCTTTCCCATCTGAACTCATTCTTACATTGACTTCTCATTAGGAAAAAAGGAGACAGATTGCTTGTGGTAAGGATGACATGGCAGGAAATGCTCTGAACTGGATGTCCTGAAAGTTGGGTTTCTCTTCTTCTACAAGTAAGCAGATTATTGAACTCCTTGAACCTCAATTTTGTAAGGGAAACATTCTCTTCTTTTAGATTGGCTAAATTGTTTCTTTAAGTAACAGAGATGAGACCTAAAGATTTAAAAGATCTGAATAAAATGTATTCAATTGGATAGAAGTACAGTCAAAAGTACAGACTCCACATTGCTTTGTGCTTACCTCTGCTCTCTACCATGACTCCTGAAAGCTTCATGGCTGTGTTTCCTAGATAACCTCACCAATTCTCAGTTGAACCATGACACATTATACCTAAATACACTACCTTTTCTACTAGTATGATTTTCTTCCATTATTTCTACTAGTAAAAAACTTACACTGTCTTCCCATACAAAATGAAATCAGTATCAATAGATCTAAGAAAGAAAGAAACAAGTCAAAACAGCAAAAGTGTTTACAATTTATTGGCCCTGCTTCTTTAACATATCCATCAATTAAAAAATTCTTATAGATGTGTATTTAGGGACATATATTATTGCAGAAAAATAAAATTTATTGGCATTTTGCTGTACATTAAGTGGAGAATGTTAACCTCCTTTTGGAATTACTCTAAGGTTGAGAATGTTAATCTGAAAGAAACCAGACTGAGGAGGTCAGACTAGAGGACAGGACCAGAAAACAGGGTCATGAAGTTATGTAGTTATATTTGGCCTTTTGAATTAGAATTCGAGTTAGAAAACTATAAACCTATTTTAGAATTTAACTATTTTGAAGAAAAGGCAAAATAAAAAGCTTTCTTTTTTTCTTTTTTCTCCTAGGGAAGTCCACTTAAATAGTAAATATGTAAATGGTAAAACAACCACGATTGTCTTCAATAAAGTACAATGGGTCTCAAAACACCTCTAACATTTTTAGGGGTTTAGGTCAGTGCCTTCTCCTTGATCCCCCCCTGCCGCAAGATTTTACTTTGATAGCTGTATTACCCTACGGTTTCCACAGTTGTTTATCTCTCTATGATGATGATATTGATCACCAGTTACTTAGTCTGATAACATATCATTTTTTTCAATGATTGACAGCTAAGAACAATTATAACAAAGTAATATCTTTTCATTTCTATTCTTTCCCTAAGTAATTTCATTTGGACTCATGGCTTTAATTAAATACTCCCTAAAAATGAATGACTCTAAAATCTATATGTAAGTTCTAACTACTCCCCTGGGGAGGTATCAGAATACCCAAGTGCCTGCATGTTGGTCATTTATCAGAATGTTAAAATCAATCTGTTCAAAACAGAACATTGGAGTAAATAGATGAGTGTTATTTTTTTATATTATATAGAAGTATAAATGCCAATGATCTGGCACAAAATGATATTCCTTTTTTCCTTTCATAAAACAATCTAAATGTTAGTCTGATATTTTACTTTCACAATAATACAAAAAAATGTGGCAATAATTATTATCCAAAACTGTTATGCATAGCAGAGTGAAGATTCTTTTCTTCCATTTCCTGTTTTCCTCTTATTATTTGAACCAGAGTTTATTGTTAATGATAAGGGGAAACATCCGAAAACTAAATCCATCTCCCAAATGAACTGAATGGATTTACCTGACACAAAATAGACTAGAATCATTTGACCACAGATACCACAAATTTGTGGAGTTCCCGCATTGAATAAAGTTATTTTTATCTGTCAGCTTCTGCAACAGCAGCTTCACCTGCTTGCATGTTCTTTCTTCTGTTTTGCAAACTGGCTTCATTTTAAAAGCAGATTTAGAAATTTTATAGTAAAACCATTAGAATGGGAGAAGTCCCCTTAAGAAAACTTGAAAAAATTATGAAACATAAAAGGCAGAGAAAGAATAAGCAAGAACATACTTGGAAAAAGACAAACATGGAAAAGAGGAGTGGTGGATCATGGCAAAGCCTTTCCCAGTGTCATCAATACTCTATTTAGGGACAAAGGCAGTCACTTCAAGACCACAGCAGCTGAAGTCACCACAGGGCCACCTGTGAACTCAATAATACACACAATATCATTGTTAAAAGTAATAACGATAATACCATAACTGTTAATAATAATATTAGTATATCAATAACTACTTAACTGAGGCCATGGAGAATACCAGACATGTGGCATGATATCAAAATTCATCAGTTAACTCTAAGAGATGGATACTGTGTACACTTTACAGATGAGGAACTATATTCCTCTGCTCCCTTGGTCCTTCTCTCTCTCACCTTCAGAATGACTCCCACAACCTTCAGTTTTCTTCAGCTCAACAAATATTTATCAGATGCTTATAATATAACGCAATTACAGATGACGCAATTACTTTTCTCTTAAGAGACTCGTAATTTAGAGGGTCGGAGTAGCAAAGAAAGAAAGAAAGTGTAAAAAAGAAAAGAGAAAGAGAGAGAAAGAAAAGGAAAGGAAAAGAAAGAAAGACTTAAAAGACTTAAGTGATCAACACAGAAAGCTATCTACAAAGTAAAAGTAGTTTGTGTAAAGAGTGATTAACATTTTGTTGGGCTGGGTTGGTTTGGTTCAGGTGACATTTGAACAGTGATGACTGAGAATGTATTAACTGAATTGTAATTAACCCTCAACAAGTAACTGAGGATGGTAATTCTTCCATTGTTAACATTTCTAAGCACCCTACCTGAGAGGTCCAGTGAGGTTCATGAAAGCCATTGAATGAATCAAACACTTGGCCAGATGTTCCTAAGTCACCATAATGATTCTCAGCTCCTTTGTGAATTGAGTAGTGCTGGAAGGGAAAGACCACTGAAGGTGAAAGAGAAGCCTCAGTGATGGTCTTCCCCCAGACTATGATCTCAATGATTTTGCCCTAGTGGCATTCCATATTGGTAGCTATGCTCTGGCTCCAAAGCTTTGCCTTTGACAGCTCTACTATGGAATTCTCCCCCGCCCCCCATCATGATGAACTTACCAGCCCTGGAGTCATTTCCTTACTGAACTATAATTGCCATTTAATATAATTCTTTCATCCCCTTTTAAAGGATTTTAATATTGAAGGCTTATTTTCTCTTTTTTTCCTGGCCAAGTTTCTTTCCATTGCTTTCAGCTTTATTGTCTTTAGAAATCCTTTAAATTCTATGACAGAGCACTAGAGGAAATGAAGCAAGGAGCTGAGTATATACCACCGGAAACCAGCCCAGAGTTAATACCTACATCATTTCTCTTGAGTGTATGTCTGATTTTATAGCTTCATCCAGAGCACATGTGATGAAATGATTTGTAACTGATGGGAATGGAGAACTCCAGGATCCTTGCTCTCCCTCCACAAAAGGAGGTAGGAAGGGGCTCTCTGCAGTGAGGCAATGGATGCATTTCCCAGACACTCAGGGGCTCTTGTAAAGCCCCCTGGAAGGCATCCCTGTTCCATTGCTGACAGGCTGACTGGCAGTGCAAGCACACAGCTGGCTGTGGATGAGAAAGGGCAGTGAGAGGAGAGGGAGTGGCCAAGGAAGGACAGAGAAGAGGGTAAAGCTCAGGAGTGCGCTTTGATACCAAATCTGGTAGAACGATTCTAGATTTTACCGTCATCTCAGAGGACATAGCTACTCCATGATGGTTAGCACAACCTGTGAGTATGGTTAGCACAACCTGTGAGTTTTATTAGAGGTCATAACACACATTATTTAACAAATGTCAATGTATACTCTTTTGCTCTCTGAATCTGAAATAAATGTGGGGAATTCCAAGTTCTTTTCTATGCAAACAACTGGAAGAGGAACCTATAGCTCTTAATGCAATAGAGGCAAACTGTAGTGTCATAGGCTTGTGTCCTATGAAGCATGGTAGCTGCCAGTGCGGAAGATTCCAATCATCAGGTGTATTTTTCTTTCACTAAGGGAAACTGATCCTTAACCAAAGTGATGCCTTCTTCCTAGGTGGCTGATCACAATCGTTTTTAGAAATCAACCTTTTTTTAATAACAACCACTAATTAGGAAATCCTGAATATCTTAATTACATCTCTTCTACAGAGGGTATAATCTGAGCCTCTCTATTCTCATTCTATCTTCAGAAGAGACAGAGAACAGCAGGTCACCATCTTTAATAAAACAACTTTATGTAGTTGCTGGAGATTATTAAGCCACTCATCAGCTTGGGTCTTTACTTTAGTATGGAATAATCATTGTAACATTCATATGAAGTCACAGCTTTGAACACCAGCCAAGAGTGTTAATTTATTTCTTTGGACTCTCCTCTCTAGTTGTCAGTATTTTCATCTTAAAGTGACAAAGTCATAGTTAGGAGACCATGCAATATCAGAAAAAACAGATATTCTTTGGCTCTCTCCCCTGAGAGACACAGACATTTTCCTGCAGAGATGAAACAAAAAGTTAAATTGATGAATGAAAAAAGGGCAACCATCTCAGGACTGAAGCAACTTTACTCTTAAAGATGCTAGCCTAGGTCTTGCCTCGTATGTCATGCTTAAGAAATTTAGCCCTGAAAAGTTGGCAACAGGAATCTTTCCTGAATTGCTCCATGGGTAGGAAAACTCAAGTCAGTTCAGAACAAATTTGAAGAAGAAAAGTCATGTTTTTCTCACATTTTCAATGAATTAATTTGGTGAAAGGCGCAGGATTTGTAGTACTTAAAAATAATTCTCTCTCTCTCTAGGATATGCATATTGATAGGATGGTAAAAGTGGTGTCCCCTTTTAGCCTTAAATTGCTATCCATTGAGTTGCAGTGGTCCTGTTACCAATCACTTTCTAGCTTTTGCTGAAACTACAAATTATAACCCAAAGTCAGCCTAGCAGATGACTTTCAAAAGTCATGAGAATAAAACAAAGACTCAACCTGGAAAACTTGCATTGTGTGCCATCCTTCTTTTTGCTCTTTCTCTCTCTGATGTGCTGTTCCCTGCCTCTGACCCATGCTCATCCCCATTGGATCAGCCCTAACTTTCTCTTTCAGGAACTCCTCTAGCACCTAAACATGATAGATACAGGACCACCCAAGTATTGCATTGTAATTCTAAATTGTTCCCATATATACAGTAGTCCATAAAGAGCAGGTAAAAAGAGGATAGAAAGAAGTTTGCTTATTAAGTCACCTTTAGTTCTTATATTTCTTGGGCTCTAAATTGTCTTAACCCTTCTCATGTCACTGCTTATTGATTTTTTTGGTAATTTACTATAAATTCATCTCACATTTTCTCGAGACAGGGCTTTGATAATCCTAATTCAATGATACTAAAGTATAGGGTTAGATTTGAAATGTGTTAATATCTGTGATGAGCTACCTCTGGTTGGGTGCTTCTACAATATGGTCCAGTGTATAATTTCATCAGGATGATAATTTTCAAATATCATGGTAGTACCAGCATTTTATCTTAATTACCATTTATTATCTTAATATGACACATTCATAGTTGGGAGACAATGATTTTAATGCCTAAAAAATCCAACAACAAGTGTCAATTTTCTAATTGACATTTTTTTATTCATAAACTATGTTCCTGTGATTTAGGAGTGTATTCCTTTTTCTTATCACAATATATAACTCATGAATGAAAAAAAATGTGGCATATGGGTATATTAATATTTCCTGAGTTTTCTTTCTTTAAAAAAATGATTGCATGTGATAGCTCAAAATGAAATTTTGAAAGCTTACTAAATTTTAGTCAAGTAGAGGTCGGACTTGGTGTATTTTATTATGTATTTAAAAAAATCCCAGGTTCAGGATAGCGTAATACATAGTTGTCAGAATTTTTAAACAAATAAATAGAAGAAAAAAGTGAAAGATTGTTGCCTAATTCTGGGAATAATAGGCCAAAAAAGGAAAGTTTAATTAGCCAATTTTCATACAGCACTGATTATATTCTTTTTATACATAAGATTACTGACCAAACATTGATGTCTAATAAGAGTCTATCAGAATTGAAGCAAATAGAAGGTCTCATGAGCCGTGACCTACAAGGCTGCTTAGTGATGGGGAGAAGAACTCTGAGGCTTTATTTTGATATTGACCCCCTTTGAAAGATGCTCAGCACCGCAGGGATTCATTTGAAGCAGATGTAGGCCCTCTGCTTTCCCATCTGTTTGCTTGGACTTCTTGTATTTTGATCAACATGTCAAATTCATGGCTTCTGCTGTCTTCCTAGACAAATCTTTCATGACAAAGGAAAAACATCCCTGTCATATCTCAGCTCTCTTTTACTGAGCTTCAAAGGGCAAATGGTTAGGAGCCATATGGCAAAGTCTGCTTTCTGTTAGATCTCTTGTTGGTCATTTCCCCTTCCAGCTCTAAACAAGCATAGTCCAAGATTCCACTCAACAGTGAGCCATGCTGAATTCCTGAGGATGTGATCAAATCAAAACCCTATCTATGTGTGTCTGGAAAATGAAAAAAGTAACAGGGTGCTACCAGGGCTTGATTATAATTTTACGTGCATAGTCAAATTGTAACTGAAAGGCTCTTTCTTCTAACTATACTTTAAAAACCTGTGTCTCAAGTTATTAGTAAATCAGGTATATTATATGATTCCAAGTTAGGCATTTTTGATTTCTTAATGGAGTTGTTTATAGTTGATATGAAACTTTCCACTTAGACCAAAAATTAGAAAATGTTTGAAGAACAGGGTATAAGAAACTGTCTCAATTATTTAAAATATTTCTTGATAATATATGCTTAAGCTTTGGGCATATTTAAAATAATTTATCAGAACATTTGTAGATGCTGAGCACAACTTAGAGTAAATTTATATTATTTGAAAGACTTATATACTGATTTTAAGCAATTTCTTTCTTTTGCATTCCAAATGTTTAGTTGAAACAAGTCAGCTATTCAAAATGACATTTCAAATATATATAATATGTAAGATGTATAATATATAAGAAAGGGAAATAAATATTTGGCCAAATTTTCAGAAATCTGAATTTATTTCTTCAGTGCTACCTGCTAGCCATCAAGTTTTCCACCATTATAGATTTCAGTAACTTATTTGACATTTTCTTTCTTACTATAGCCATAATATTACTATAGCCATAAATTTATTATTATTTTTTTATAAGAGAACCTTTATATCTGGAAGGTCTAAAAGAGTTCCTGAACGTTTAAAACTCTATCCTTAGAATTTATTTTAGAATCTGTTCATTCAAATTTGAATAGGATAAATCATGGTTATATTTTTACAGGGTTAAAAAGCAGTAGAATCCATTCTCTCCCTCTTAATGTTGAAGGAAATGCACCAAGACCTCATACAAGAGTGTGGAATCAATGATTTAGAGTGCTGGGATGGTCCAGAAGAAGAGCATCTTACTTTTGCTTCTTGGATGATGATCTGGAGCAAAGTTTCTTTTGAAATTATGTCATATTTTGATACAGGCAATATTTTCACCTGAAGTCCATCTCTCTCTTTTTTTTTTCACTCCCCTCATCATTTCTAGTACCCACCTTTGTCCCTAAACAGTTTTCATGCCACCTTTATTGCTAGTTAGGAACCAGTGATCCAATAAGGCCCTTCTTTGAGGGCATTTCTTCTTCCAGAAGTGGTTGTGTTATCTAGTATAAGTCCAAATCTATGATCTAAAAACCTTAGGAGCAGATAAGTTTTGGAATTCAGAAATTTTACAACTTCAGATTCTGATAGGCATTATGGTACATATACCCCTAACTTGTAATCAAATATACTCATATTTTTACAGTGAAATGTAACAACTAATTGGGATAAAGTTAATAAAGACTGCGCATAGTTTCAATTCAGATTTTGCCACCAAATGAGCTGGGGAAAAAAACCAAACTTTCAGTTTCTTAGATTTCAGAATGGCAAATAAATGATTACAGACCTATAAAAACATCACAAGGAAATACAACCAATTGAATGAATTTGTGGGGTTGGAATATGAGACAGAGGTGGGCCTTCCCCTTCCAATGCATTCCAAAACATCCTTAAGTTTCTTCTTTTATCTACGGAGAAAGAATACTAATGGGCACCTAACTTGTTCGTTTCAGGAATATTAAGACCCTGTTTCCTAAGGCTTCTTTTCAAAAATTCTGAAAGCATGCTAACACCCCACTTCACCCCCAAATCCACACATATACACATCCATACAGAATCACACATTTCGAAGGTAAATGACAATAAACCTATTTTACAAGATACATTCTTGCAAATGACAATAAATGTTAATTTAATTGTAGAATACAGATACCATGAAAAAAGCTCAATTTCTTTGAAATTGTAAAAGCATAATTGTATTTAAGGATGAAGATGTTTGCTCTACTTTTTATTTAAATTTGCTTTAAGGTAAATGCTAGGAGGGGAGCACTTTTTAAAAACTGTTTTTGTGGGAACAGAAAATGAATCTTTCTTTGATCCTTTTTGAAAGAAATTGATATTGGCTCTTGATATTACCACAGTCAGAAATGCATCGAGATCAATCAGAAAGAGCCAAATTCATGTCAACTTTAAAGGATAAAGAAGGTTTGAAGTCATAAAATGTGGTTTTTGGTAAATAAGTAACAACAAAAGAAATTTTCTTTAAAAACACAGGGTAGTTAGAAAATACCCATGTGCACTCATTTACTTTGGAATGAGCATGAGACCTATTTAAACAAAAATTACTCCTTATTCCAACAATTCAGAGAAAAGTACAATTTTACCATTCATGTTGATGTTCATACATTTTAGTGAGCAAAGGTCCCATGGGGACAGCCTTGTTCTGCATATTACTTTTACTGATTGCAGTTTAGGAATAAAAGCCACTAAGACTTCCGTGAAAAATTAATCGCTGTTCTGGGAGAAATACTTCAGAGAACATTGGAACTGACATTTTTTTCTCTGTAACCCAGAGTGGGGTCAAAGGTTATTTTAACTCCTCCAAGGTGCTTTGGATACACCAAGGAGCTTATTCTGAGGCACAAAGGAACTGAGGTGAATTGATTTCATGTTGACCGCTGGGTAGCACTGGAGGAAAAGGAATGGACTCTTGGTAGTGTTGCTTAATGTAGCCTGGTCCAGCTGCTGGGAAAACAATGCAAAAGTCACCAAGAGTGAGGCTGAAAGAGGCCTTGAGAAGTCTATCTTTTTTGCAAGGCTGGCGTGTAGGGCACTGATACAAAGGTGGTACTGAGGGTGGTACTCAAGGGAGTTTAGAGTAACAGCAACTGAAAGCTCAATGGGAGCCACATCAGAAGGAGGACTTAACAGGTTAGCATCAAAGGTCACTGTGGGCATAAAGAGAAGTTTCAAGTGAAAATCCAGCCAATGTCATTGGGAGAAAAAGGGATGCTGCAGCTATGGAATCAGGTCATAAGAAAGTGGAGTGGAGAGCCCAGTTACCCTGGAACGAAAGCACTGCAAAGATTGCTAAAGAAAACATCTATGTGCTTAGTCTGGTGTGGCCAGGGAAACAAAGGGCACATAAAACAGGCCCCTGGTGGCAGGACACTGGACACGTGGTCTTTTGAGGGCTTTTCCAGTACTATTTTTTGATTTCTAAGCAAAATTCAGGGAGGATGTAACAAAATCAAGTTTCCACTGTCCAAAATGAAAGATTTTTATGCCTGAGGTCTTTTGTTATGTGATTACTGATTTTTCCGCTTTGTTTTCATTGGTCAAGAAGCATGAAGTGGAAGGAAACCATCTATCAGTTCCTGCAGCTCTTCCTCCGGGACAGACATATCAGATGGGCAAGCCTAGAGCAATACAGTATCCCAACAATAGCACTGCCAACGCGGAGAGCTAGCCTTCCCTCCGGCAAGAGATTCCCCAAACAGGTACATGGCACTGACTTCAGAGATGTTTGTTAGTGGAAGAACCTGAGTGGTTCAGAGACTTGAATCTTGGCATGCTTTATTTTAACTGAGGCTCCTGTTGGAGATAATTCTTAGATGCCTTGAGAAGTCCTATCATGTAGAGGAAGCCAATTAATTATAGGATCAAAGACTCAGATGAAGGGTGACTTGATCCAGAGGATATGAGTAATGCTTTTCAAATGGAAGTTTTGAATTACACTCATCTGTCTCCACCATCCCCCAGGTAAAAATGCAATATGATGTTAAATTTCTCCTGAAAAGATGACTTTATCTGTGCTTATTTTGATACTAAATATTTCTGCTTATTCTTTTGACTCTAGTGTTATATAGCATGAGACCAAATGCTACCTCTCTAGAAGAGCTCTTTGTAATCTAGTAGAAGGTACACTGAGTGATGCCCTCCACATAAGACCCCCCAATTACTGTTCTTGCTATCCCAAATCAGGTTCAAGTCTAGTTCCCAGGATCCCTTTTCAATCAAAGAGCTACTTCAAATTTCCTCTTAAATAGAAATTCTGTGCTGGCTGGAAATAACCTTACAATATCTGCCATTGCCTTTATAAATGTTCCTGAGATGATTTTGTAGTCATAATTGTGAGAAAGAAGTTTAATAATTTATTCCTTCATTGAGTCCAGAATACACTTGTTACTCAGGGCAGTTGCCAACTCTCTCTAATCATCCTCTCATGTAGCTGACAAGTTGATAACATTAAAAAAAAATGTATAAAGGGCCATACGTTTGTGGAATTGGCAGGTAAACATTGAATTGGTAGGTTACCAATGGGAACTTTTGTATTTTCATTCTGATGTTCTATGATTAATCTTACATTTCTTAGATTACAGGAATATTTAAGAGCTAAAATCACTTTTGGACACATATGCAGTAGTGAAATCAATGCATATCAATTTGGCCACATAACCAGAAATCACAGGGCCTAAAAACTCTTTTAATTTTGTGTAATAAACCAGAGCATTTTTTTCCTCTTTGTAGTTTTTAACTTTTTTTTCAAGCGGAAATGCCTAAATTTTAAAAGTTTTGAAAACTGACTCATGTTGAGTGAATATCCAGACTCTCCCAGATAGAGAAAATGTCAAGGCTCCAAGATTTGAAAATTCCTTGCAGCATCTCAATGAGATTGTGATGTCTTCTTGCCTTCACTTGTAACATGTTACCATCTAGATGTTCTATGGGAACCCTGTCAGGACTAACTTCTGATCCAAGCATGAAAGAGTCGCATAAGAGTAAAACTATTGAGGATAAATCTTTAATTCTGAGTAGCCTATACTTCATTAAAGTACTTATGTGTTAGAATTCTAGTGATGGTTTAAGGGACCCACAGCCTGAAGTTCACTCTTTTTCTGTGTTCCGTTCCCTTAAGTCTCTGCAGAACCCTCCAGGCTGGATTCAGAATGTTTCTGATTCATCCCTCCAACTAGTACTCTTGATGAAAACTGAGAGATACTAGGCAGACACAAGATGGCAGTAGCATACCATGTAAACCTTTATGATTTGATCTCAGGCATTAGAGTTGTATTAGAAATCAGAAGTATTTTTTCACGGTTATTTTTATCCCTTTTTTGGGGAGTCAGGGGGCGGGTCATGGACCTCTTTGAGAATCAGATGAAAATAAATGATGGTTTCTCTCCATCCCAACCACTATATATGTATGTATATATAAATTTCTGATGAGGCTCTTCCATAGACTCCTAAGGATAAAAATACCCAATTATAAGTCTGGCTCTATGAATACTAACATATCATCAATTTGAAGATAAATACACAAAAGGAACAGAACGATATAAAATGTTCAGAAATTTAAGTGTCAAGGGAAAACAGACTCAGAAGTCCAGGCCAACTTTTATAGCATTTCATCTTCTGTGCTGTCTTTCTACGGAAGACTGATAAACTGGAAACCTCTAAACATTTGTATTGTTTCTTAGCACTTTCCACTATAAGAGTAGAGACACACCAATTAATTTGGTGATTATTTCTTTGTTATTGATGGGTTCTTTTGTGTGTGTTTGTTTTTTAATCCCATAAATGATCATTTTACAAAAGTTTGGTGGTTTCCTTCTATGAATTATCTGAATTCAAAAAGCACACACAACTTTTCCTAGGTCCTAAAAGATGTAATTTTTTAAAATTATGAACTTGTATTCTTTTATTGTTCTTATAATTGCTTTTAAAAATATAGCACAATATAATCTCTGTGGTCTAAGTTATCAACTAGTAATTCAGCAAGTCAGATGTATAAATACATCCTAAATTTAAAAATATGTTTAAAATAAAATAAAATTTCAAGCAGACTAGCACATGGTTTCAATTAAAGTTTTGTTATTTGGCTCTACAAATCTTAGTAAAAATCCTGAGGAATGAGTTCTAAGTCTGGCACAGGTACAGATAAAGTAACCAGCTTCCATGATTGGTTTGTGCAAACTTGGAAAAAAAAAGAACCGGGGAGGGGGGCACAGCTGATTATTCTAGAATTCTGATTCAGAGTTACAACTTTCAAGTTGGCAAGAAAGTACTGGCGATTTCCCAGAAACAAGCAGCTACCCTGGATTTTACAGAACGCCAGGGGGCAGAATTGCTCTTTTCAAGTCTCTGCCCCGAATCAAAATTTAGAAAATTTTGTAAAGAGCAACAATTGTTGAGACACTAAATATCCACAAACTTTAAGGTGATAATACATGTAACAAAAGAAAAAAATGTAATATGAAAAACACATTATACTAGCTTCCTGTAATTTACATAAAGAAAGTGAATATGTTATGGTAAGTTATTTTTAAAAAGCGTGTTTAGTAAGTTACTAGAGGTTCACAGTGAATCATTCTCATATTTTAACAACTACCTGTGTTTTTTTATGAGTTGCAATAATGCAAAGTTCTAAAGTTAGAAAAGGTATACTCAAGAAGTATCATTTTAGTGTATAATTTTAGGTGAAATTTCATACAAAGTCTAAAATGTATATTGACACCAGATTTTCTTACCTAAAAATACAAATTTTGTTTGTTACACAAATATATCAAAACATCTTATAATTATGGAAAAGATAACAACACAATATGATGCGAGGACCATACACCTTCAAACATCAGTATTTGAGAATTATGTAATCTATAATAAATGTTAGTCATTCTAGTAGATATGGCACAAGGACGTTTTCCTAAATTTATCTGAAAGCGTTAAATGAATAAGTTTATTTATCAGATACCACCATGTAAAATATTTTAAAATTTTTATATTGTAGCAGAGATTGTCAGAATTTGTGTATTAGTATGAACAGTATCCTGAAAAAGTAAATTCTCTGATTGAAGAGCTATACACAGCCCCTATTTTATTTTCACATGGAATGTTTATGAAAATGTAATTTATAACTGAATCACTTTGCTGTACACCGGAAACTAACACAACATTGTAAATCAACTATACTTCAATATAATATAAACATTTTTAAAAATTAAAAAAACGTTATTGGAAGTCAAAGAATAAACTTAAAGACTATAAAGAGGGTTAAATTTCTGAGACCTAAAAAATGCTCTCAAGTCTTCAATTTTGGAGTGTGAAGAGACGGTGTCCATCAGGCCTGGACAATCCTTTAGGTGATGTGAGCTCCAGGGAGCACCAAAACCCAGCGTTCTGGGACAGGAAGCAACTTCCCTCAAGGTGGTTGATGGCCACACAACATTCACCTAACTATTAGGGAAAACCAACAGGGCATTTTTCTTTTCTGCAGGTCCACAGCTACTTCCTTGACTTCTTTTTTTTTTAAACTTAGTTCCCTGACCAGGGATCAAACTCTATCCCCCTGCAGAGTCTTTAACCACTGGTCCCCCAGGGAAGTCCCACTACTTCCTTGACTTTTGACTTCTCCAGGGCACTGGAGGTGGTAATATGGGCAGTCTCCAACCTCTTACCTCAGCATCAGGTTACTTGCTTTACACAGCAGGGATCACAGAAAGATGCTGTGCTTTCTTCCACCCTGCAGCCTGGTCAGTGAGTTTGGGACCTCTTTTGGCCATATTCTCACATGGGCAGGGGTTACTTCTGTCAACCTCTCTTCTTTCCACCACTTATTGCAGCTCTACCCCCATCACCAAGGGATAGAAGAAGAGTCTGAACTAAGAGAGGACACGGCCTCCTAGTGCCCCACCTGTGCAAACAAGTTTAGGGTGCCTCTGTGGGCCCATATTGGCCCAGGAGAGAGGAAAGCTCTTCCATTTGATGTTGGCATTTGCTCACAAATACCCTTAAACACCTGAGAGGGGGCAATTCCACTTTCCTACCCCTGTCCCTCATCCCCAGCTACATGAGATAGAAATAATGTGTTTGCTTGGGTCTGTCAATAATCAGAGAGTATCTGAAAAAATCAAATATAATGTACTCAGAAAGATAGATTTAGTCTAATCAATGCATGATTTATGGTGGGGATAAAAGGTCAGAATATCTGAAAGATAGATTTAGAGTGGTCAGTATAGGATACCTGTATGTAGACTATCATACATAGAGAACTGATAGCTTTGTTTTTTTCATTTTTTTTAACAAAGGAGAATTTGTACTTATGCATACCAATGTGCTGGTTTGCCATTTGGTCTGTGGGATGTGAAGGACTCAAGTGAGGAGAAAGAGAATTAGAATTTGAGGATATACCGTGTTCTACACACTATGCTATTCATTTCATTCCCTTTATGTTGTGATAGCTTCACAATAACTCCCTGAGGTCCCATCATGAAGCCCACAACGGTTTGGTCTCTATAAGTAGGACTTTAGCTTATTGATTTTTCTTTCTCCTTCCTGTGTTCACCTGCTGTTTAAAAATATATTATAAAAATCCTACTCTATGGTCATTAATGTTGATGGTATAAAAATCATGATCTCTCTCACGTGTGTTGGGTCTTACACAAATGAATATATCTCCATTAGCAGAATTTCTAGTCAGTGGCTGAGAGGGAAATGGTTTTAGGTGAGAGGAAACAGTGTGGGCCAGGATAACACTAACAATACCCGTATCTCTCTGGGCATAAAGTATGGGTGTTGCAAAGGAGGCCGTCAACAAAATGAACAAGCAACCTATGGAATGGGATAAAATATTTGCACATCATATATCTGTTAAGGGGTTAATATTCAAAATATATAAAGAAGTCATAAAAATCAATAGCAAAGAAATAAATAGGGACTTCCCTGGTGGTACAGTGGCTAAGAATCTGCTTGCCAATGCCGGGGACATGGTTTCGAGCCCTTGTCCGGGAAGATTCCACATGCCCACATGCCACGGAGCAACTAAGCCCGTGCGCCACAACTACTGAAGCCCGTGCACCTAGAGACCGTGCTCCACAACAAGAGAAGCCACTGCAATGAGAAGCCCGCGCACCTCAGCGAAGAGTAGCCCCCACTTGCCACAACTAGAGAAAGCCCACGCACAGCAATGAAGACCCAATGCAGCCAAAAATAAATAAATAATTTATTTTAAAATAAGCTTAATTTAAAAAAAAAAGAAATAATCCAATTGAAAAATAGGCAAAAGACCTGAAAAGACTTTTTTTTTCCCAAAAAGGCATACAAATGGCCAACAGGTACAGGAAAAGATGTTCAATATCACTAATCATTAGAGAAATGCACATCAAAACCACAAAGAAATACTACTTCATACCAGTTAGAGTGACTGTTATCAAAAAGACAAGAGATAGCAAGAGTTGGTGAGTATGTGAAGAAAAGGGAACCCTCATGGACAGTTGGTGGGAATGTAAATTGGTGCAGCCACTATGGAAAATAGTATGGAAGTTCCTCAAAAAATTAAAAATAAAACTACTATATGATTCAGCAATCTTACTGCTAAAGGAATTAAAAACAGTGTCTCGAAGAGACATCTGCACCTCCATGTTCATTGTGGCATTATTCACAATAGCCAAAATATGGAAACAGCAGATGTTGTCAACAGATGAATGTGTCAATAGATGAATGGATAAAGAAGATGTATGTAGTATGCATATTACTCAGTCATGAGAAAGAAGGGTATCTTGTCATTTGGGAAAACATGGATAGACATTGAGGACATTATGCTAAGTGAAATAAGTCTGATAGAGAAAGACAAATACTGTATGATAACACTTATATGTGAAATCTAAAAAAGCTAAACCAATAGCAACAAAGAGTAGAATGGTAGTTACCAGAGTGGGAGGTAGGGAGAATGGGAGATGTTGGTCAAAGAGTATAAATTTCTAGTTATAAGATGAATAGATTCTGGGCATCTAATGTACAGCATAGTGATTATAGTTAATAATACTATCTTACATACTTGAAAGTTGCTTGGAGAGTAGATCTTGAATGTTCTCACCACACACACAAAAAGAAATAGTATTTAGGTGATATGATTTAGGTGTTACCTGATGCTGTGGTGGTAATCATTTTACAATATATGTCTGTTAAATCAAGACACTGTATCTCTTAAACTTGCACATCATTATAGGCCAATTACATATATCTCAGTAAAGGTGGAAAACAATAAAATAGGTGTGTCATGTCTCCACATTAACTGTTTGAACATGTTTTCCAACATCTCGCAGATCAGTAACTAATATGATACAATTCTACCTATTCTAATAGTGAGGTCAACTTAACTAAAAAGAAAAATGGGGGCTTATCTTTTCTCTTTGAGCTTGTGTTCACTCTTCAGTCTCTGAATTCTGACTAAGTCTTTGAAGAATCCCCTTACATCCTAGTTGAGTAACTAAAAAATGCTCAGTTTCTCACTATATCCATGAGTTAACATGAGTACAGCTGATGTACAGAACACTCATAATGGTTTAACAAAGCCCAGAACCTTTTGAGATGAAAGAAACAGACTAGTGTTATATGGGTGTTCTGTTTGGATTTATATTAACAAAAAGTCTCAAGTAAGAGCTAGAAAGGTACTTTTCAATTTTAATCCAGTTCAAAACTGCAATATCTCTGTTTAAGACTGAGCATCTCCCTGAATTGTGTTTGCCAGATTTTATAGTTCTAAGAGAGAAAAACATTTACCAAAGATTCTTGGTAAACACTATTTAAATCATTTGGCTGTAAATTTTTCCTTGACATATTTCCAAAGTTTTCCTCCAAAACAAGCGTTTCAAAATAAAAGAGAACTACGTTTAAAATCATGAATAAAAATGAAAACATTTGAAAAAATCTCCGGAGGTCTGAACTCAAATATGCTAATTAGTCTTATCAGCCCAATATGTTTTGCAAAAACAATCTTCTGCTTGATTTTAGTGTTGTTTTTCAGTGAAGATCAGTTTTTGGATATGTTTCATAAAGAACGAGAAACAACAAGGAAAACAGAATAGAATGAAGAACTATTTGCATATGATATGACAATGCATGGGATTATTATTTCATTTCAGAACACTATATACAGATTTGGGTACAATTCTAAATGGCGAAGACTGTATATGGTTATTTCTACTTGAATTTTCATCAAACCTATTTTTATAATTCCACCATGGAATAGATTCTTCTATAAACACTACTTTCTTATTCTACCTAGATTCCCACACTCAGAATACTGGTATGTGTTTATGGATGTGAACAAAACTAACCAAATACAATCTGCAAAATTATGGGGAAGACATAGAGAAAGAAAAAAGAAAGCTCAAAGTAGTCATGAAGGTAAGTATGTAAGAGAATGTCCTTGTTCTTGGGAAGTACATGCTAAAGTGGTCAGGGAATAAGGAAGTGTGATGTCTGCAACTTAATCTTAAAGGTTTAGATTTATATGTATATATTATTATATTATTTATGTGTATATTTAAAGAGAGAAGAAGAGAGGAAGAGAGAGAGCATGAGTGAGCAAGTTGGCAAAGTGTTAATTGTTAAATATGGCTGGAGGAAGCAAGAGAGTTCTTTGTAAATTTTTAACAACTTTTCTGCAACCCAGAAGTTATTTTAGGATAAAATATTAATGCATAAAATAGCAACATGAAAGAAAAATCATTAGGATTTGAGAGTAGGAAACAGAAGTTCTATTGCATTTAAATGCTTTCACATTCAATTTCTTCAGAGACGTTCTCTTGGTGAATTAGAACTCTTTTTCCTTTCATCAGGAAAACTCTGATATCAAACATAATATACAACAAATATAAATCAAATAAACATGGAGCTAACATGATTAAACTGGAAACATGGGACATTTAGCTTATCGTCACCTTTTTAATCCTACATTGGTCTCTGTTGTAGCTCAGGCTGCCATAACAAAATACTATAAACTGAGTGGCTTAAACAACAGAAATTTATTTTCTCACAGTTGTGAAGGCTAGAAGCCCAAGATCAAGGTTCTGGCTAATCTGTTTCTGGTGAGAACTCTCTTCCTGGCCATCTCACTATGTTCTCATATGGCCTTTCCTCAGTGCTTGCATGTGGAGAGTGAGAAAGAGAGCTCTCTGGTGTCTCTTCTTACAAGGACACTAATCCTGTCAGAACACAATCCCACCCTTAGGACTTCATTTCACCTTCATCACTTCCTTAGAGGCCCCGTCTCCAAATATAACCCCATTGGGGTTAAGTCTTGAAGATATGAATTTTGGAGGGAAACAAACATTCAGTCTATAACAGTCACCTTCAAAGAAAACCAGGTTCTCAAGAAACATAGAGAATCAATGCTTTATACTATATGCTAAATTGTTTTTATGGTATAGAGTACAATTATATGGGATAATATTCCTGACTCCAGCCCATACTTCTCTCAGCAAAGCATCATCCTATATTTTATTGTGACGCTATTTTCTCAAAAGTTTGTAGCCAAGTGAAGTACACTACATGGTTTCCTTATTCTTGTTTTCTATGACTTGGTTAATATATTTGTTATGATAGCATATTATGAAGTATCATCATGATATATTATGGCTTTTATTTCCTCAGTGTTGATTCCATTTATATTCTGTTTTGTGTTAAGAATTTAGTCATCTGGGCATTATATAGGCTGATTATAAAAGTTGAAAAACATAAATTGCAATTAAATTGGCATGTCTATATAAATAACCTTTACAACAGTGTCAAATGGTGTGATATAATTATGTCTCCTTTTCTACAGTGACAACCCCATTGATACTGCTAGGAGAATGTTCAAATCAATTCTCATTTCTTATTGAGTTTCAAATACTCAAAATCATGACCTATTTTTGTTTTTTTCATATCTTTACCATGCTTTTTTTACTACCTGGGGTTTCTAAATGCTTTCATTTTGTTTTGTTTTTCTTGTTGGAAAAAAGAAACATATGTTTTCTTTGTCACATCATCTAGCTTTTTGCTCATTCTATCTATTGCTTAAAATCCATTCCATTTTTCCTATAGATGGTCACTGGCTTCCTGTTTTAATTTGGACCAGTAATGTGATATGTGGACCATAATTGCTTACGCAGATGTTTGTTTTACTTGGAGTTTGGGATTGATTTCTTTTATTTCATGTTTTGATCATAGCCTTGATTTTATCTCTTCTCTCAGTCATGCTATCTATTCTTCAGAGTTTGTTTGTTTGTTTTGCCTGGAGATTTTTCTGCTGAAGTCCATGTTCTTATGATCTGTCTGAACTGGTTATTTTCTGATTTACACAACTATCATCCTGGGTCAACAATTCATAACTTTCTGGGTTGTTGAATTCACCCCTTTATTGATCTAATGTTGTCTTTATTTTTGACACTCCCCCCCCCTCATTTTGCTGCAGTATATTGTATCAGTTAAGGTTCAATCAGAGAAGCAGAGCCAACATAGATAAAAGAATAAATTCTTGGGATCAGACCACATATAATAGTGGGAGCTGACAAAGAAGTCTATGGAAGACTGTTGACGTTGTATCTGGTGGTGGACCTGAAGTTGTCATAGGTCTACAAGGTTGGTAGTTAGGGGAAAAAGTTGGATATGGAGTAGAAGAGAGAGCAAGAACAAACTGGAACCTATGAGAAAAAATTGGAATCCACGAGGAAAAACTGGAACCAACGTCTGAGTCTTACCTCCCCCAATCTTGATGATATGAGTGTCCTACAGTAGGAACAGATCTCTCCACCTGGGAGCAACATCTATACCTGAAGCTAAGGAAGAGATCTGGCAGGATCTGAAAGAGCTGTGGGTCTGGCTGCTTCTGCATTCCACAAGGTGATTCAGCAGGTCAGCGACAATGTATATGAGCTGCAAGGTTCCTAACATCTGCTAGTGACCTACAGAGATTAACAGCCACTACTTGGCTTCCGCTGTCCAAATCTTGTGCAATTTATCTTTTGGCCTACCCGCATCCAGAATATATAGGAAACAGATTTCTGGAAGACCTAGTTCTAGCTTAACTAAGTTGACACCATAGAAAGATACCATAGTCTTCCCCTTATCAACTTGACATTCAACTTAAGTTTTTTTGTTTTTTTTTTAACACCTTTATTGGAGTATAAATGCGTTACAATGGTGTGTTAGTTTCTGCTGTATAACAAAGTGAATAAGCTATACATAAACATATATCCCCATATCTTCTCCCTCTTGTGTCTCCCTCCCACCTTCCCTATCCCACCCGTCTAGGTGGACACAAAGAACTTGAGTTTTTTAACTTCCAAATAAAGACATAGAAAAATCATGTTTCTTGCTAACAACAGAACACATGATAACCATCTCACAAGAAGAGAAAACAATATCCCTCTGGCCATCTATGGATAAAGTTCTTTTCTTTTCTAGATTTCACATTCCCTCTTGGAAGCTCTGAGCTTAAATGTTGAGATATAAGGTTAATTACTATTAATTATGTATATTTTATGTTAGTAAGGGAATGAGAGAATAATATTTTTTTTAAATTAAAAAAATCAGTTAATATATACACTAATATATTCATGTTAACGTAATGAAGAACATTCATAACAGTATAGTTCTAATTTCTTCAACTTATGTTGTCATTTTGCATTTTTGAAGATTAGAATGGAATTACCTGTCTTCCTCGTCATAATGTATGTTCTGTAGAAGGAAAGACTATATTGGAATTGTTTATTACTTTATCCCCAAGGACAACAGCTGACACAGAGCAGACATTTAGATAGCATTTGATTAGTATTGGACTGTTTGTGCTTATGTGTAAATGTGCACATACCTTGATGTTCCTGGGTGTTTTAAGAACAGCTTTCAAGTTGAATGCTGCCTGAAGAAATTTAGCTACTGTACAGGTACGATTTCACATGCAATTTCCCAACATCTACACTAACAAATGTCCCCTCTTGCTCCTTTGTGCCATTTTGGTCTCCAGCTAAAGCCACTTGAAGTTCTGCTGTTTGAGGGTTTCAAAACTGCTTTGATGTGAATTCCCCTTCATAAATATTTTCTTGTTTTTGTTCCTTGGAGCTACCCAGTGAGGTACCCAGAGCAGCTATTATTATTTTTCTAATTTACAAATAAGGAAAGACTCAGAAAAGAAGTCGTGTCATCAGTGGTCATAAGAACTCAAATTCAGGTCTTCTATTAGTCCAGTGCTCCTAGCACTATAGCATATTGGTATTTCACAATTTTAAATGTTTACTAATGGACTGAACTTGAATAACACACTAATGGAAACATCAAATGGATTTCCTCTTCCTACAGCTGTGGTTTTAAAACCACGTAATATTGCTCAAGGGACAAACTAAATGTAAGTTTCTCTGCTATAGTTCAGTCATATGACACATGATTAGAAACATATAAAAATTACTAATAAAGTTAGTTACCGAAAGCATTTCTAGACATTTGGCATGACCCATTTTAGTGTTGCAAACTGTTTTTGATTTTTGGTCTTTATTGTACAGGATTTGGCTGTTTTTCTGGCCCCTTTGTCACCAATACTGACTCTCTGGGTATGTGCTTCAGAGTCCCTCCCTCACATCTCTGTGGTTTAGAAAACCAAAAGTGGTATCTCATTTTCTCTACTAAAGGACCTTCTTAAACATTTTGAAATGCTGATGACATTTACAGAAGACAACTCTGAAAAAATAGCCATATGCTTTGGGTTTGTCAAATTCTTACCCAAAGCAAGTGTTCAACATGCAAAGAGATATTTTAAAAATGCCAGCACAGTCATTTTTAATTAGTGGACATTCTTTGTCAGGAAGGTAGGGCTTCACATTTCTTCAGGTATGAAGTTATATATGAATATGTTCTGTCTCTTTCTACTTAAAAAACAAACAAATAAATAAAATCTCTTCATTTTATAATTAGACTAGAGTGAACTTAGCTTCAAAATCTAATACTCAGATTGTTGTCTGGGAACAAGTCATCATTCTATTAAATCTGTTCCTCATTACAAGGGGTATCTATTACCTGAATAAATGCTTTCAAGATCTTTTTCCATGGCATGCCTTTGCCATGAGCCAGGCACCGGGGCATTGTACACCATTACCAGATTATCCAAAGGAGCTCAGAGGGTTCATAACACAGTGATGATTTTCTTTATTCTGAAATTTCATTTACCATCTCTACAAGGGAGTACTTAGATTGATTTTTGCTTCATGTGTTTCTATATTTTCAAAATTAAAGGAATAGATCTTTCTTATTGGCTGAACATCCAGAAGCAAAAAGAAAAGTTCATTAAACAGTCTCCAAAAAACAAATTTGGACCAAAACACTTAGTACTAAATCCTATTGTGGTTATAAAACCAGTATTAAGCAGGTGGCCACCAGGAATCTGATTGTTCCTGCTCATGATAGAATTCTGAAATAGATACTAATTGTGTGGTTTTGCCCTCCCTGGGCTCCAGAATCTTGACTGTAACAGTCAGGTAAATCTATTTTCTGTAATCAACTTCTCATGTTGAGTTAGTAAGCCTCCATCTTCTCTGTGGTTTGATCCCTTTTGCCTCAGCAAAATCGTTGCATTCTATTTGCCTTAACATGAGTCATTTCCTTGTCTCAAGGCCCTTATTTTAAGTCATGGATGCATAACTATGTATGCATTTGATCAAAGTTTCCTCCCAGTATGATTTTAAAAATCAATCTCTCTCAAGAGAATTTCTGCTTCAGGAAAGATAGAGTATATGTACTCCTACTAACTACAACTGAAAACCCCAGACATTATATATAAAACAAATATAAGAAGACTTTGAAAGATGAAGAGAAGAAGGCAGACTAGCTAAGAATCTTGAAACCCAAAGAATGACATGATGATGAGTTCGTGTGTTTTCTTTTTGCCTCATATATATCAAACTTGGAGCTGAAGGAGCTGGAAACCCAGAAAAGCCAACAGCTGTGGAAACAAAAATCCCCAACAAAAGCCGGCTCTCTGTAGCCAAAGGACCAGGAAAGGGGCAAACTTGCAAGAAAGAAAACTTTTAGATAATAACTGCTCTACTCTGGCCAGACACCATAGAGAAAACTGTGGTCTTACCCCAAACCCAGGCAGCAAAGGCCAAGTGAGGGGCCTAGATTTCCACTCTTGTTCGATTGTGGAAAGGTACCTCAAACTCTCTCTGGGGTGGTGTCAGAGAAGGCTGAGTAGGAAGTTGTAACTTTAATCCCTACTCAGGGAAATGAGTCACACTTGTTGGGCTTTCATCCTCACCTGGAAATAAAGAGAATCTCTCCACTTCCTTTCTAGAGGAGAGTCAGGGCTTTCACCATTGTCCACATTACCTTCTCTGTGGTGTCAACGGAGGCCACATGAGAAGCAATAATAAAGCACACTACTCAGCCAGGATGATATCAGGGGATGTCTAGTGGGGGAGGTGAAACTCCCACACTCATCCAACAGTAACAAGGATCGCCTCTCCCCCTTGGGTGATAATGGAAGGTAGATGGGGAACCTGGACTTCTATCCCCACCTGGCAATAACAAGTAGGCATTATCTCCTGTCTGTGCAGAGACAGCCAGCTAAAACAGGCTTCAATAAGACCAGAGTCTCATAACATAATACTGAAAATGTCCATGATTTAATAGAATACCACTCATCATGCCAAGAAACAGGAACATCTCTAACTGAATAAAAAGACAATCCATAGATGCCAATACCAAGACAATGAAGATATTACAATTATCTGACAAAAATTTCAATATAGCCTTCACAAAAATTCTTCAACAAGCAATTACAAACACATTGAAAATAGAAAGTAAAAAGTACCAGCAAAGAAACAGAAGCTATAAAGTAGAGCAAAATGAAAAATTTAAAACTGAATAATATAATAGCCACCCCCACCTAAAAAGAAAAACAAAACCCTCAAAAACCTCAATGAATGGGCTTTATAGCAGAATGATGAGTTCAGGGAAAAGAATCAGTAAACTGGAAGACAGAGCAATAGAAATTACCCAATCTGGTATTATAAAAAATATTAAATATTCATGTCATCAGAGTTCCAGAAGGTGAGGAGAAAGAAGGTGGAGCTAAAAAAAAAAAAATCCAAAGAAACAATAACTAAAAACTTCCCAAATTTGGCAAAAAACATAAATGTACAGATTCAAGAAACTAAGAAACAGGTTATCCAAACATGATAAACTCAGAAACATTCACACCAAGACATTTCATAGCTAAATTTCTGAAAACTGAAAGTAAATACAAATCTTAAAAGCAGCTAGTGAGAATTGAAATCTAACCTATAGGAGAAAAACAATTTGAACAACTTTAGATTTCTTAGCAGAAATCAGTGGCACAGCACCTTTTTTTACATGCTGAAAGAAAAGAATTGTCAACCCAGAATTCTATATACAGTGATCATTCCCATCAGAAATGCAGAAAAAATTATGACATTTTCCAAGGAAGGAAAATTAAGATACATACTTTATCAGCAGCAGACCTATCCTAAAAGAATGGCTCAATAAAGCTCACTGTATTAGTTTGGGTTACCATAACAAAATACTACAGACTGACTGACTTAAACAACATTTATTTTCTCATAGTTCTGGGGCTTGAAGTGTGATATCAGAGAGCCAGTATTGTCAATTTCTGGTGAGGTCTCTCTTCCTGTCTAAAGAAGGTGGCTGCCATCTCATTGTGCATGTTCACATGACCTCTTTTCAGTGGAGAGAGACAGAGATACAGAGAGCAAGCTAGAAAGTGATTGCTAGTTCTTTGGTGTCACTTCTTATAAGGTCACTAATCCTGTCATATCAGGACCCCACCCTTAGGATCTCACTTAACCTTAATTACCTACTTAGAGGCCCTATCTCCAGATATAGCCACACTATGGGTTAGGTCCTCAGCGTATGAATTTTGGAAAGACACATTTCAGTCCATAGCATTCCCTAAACAAAAAGAAACTGATAAAAGAAGCAAACTTGGAATATCAGGAAGGAAGATAGAGCATGTTACAAGCAAATATATGGGTAAATAAAATACATTTTATGTCTCCTCTTGAGCTTTCTAAGTCATGATTGATGGTTGAGGCAAAAATTGTAACACTGACTGATTCAGTTGTTCTAAATGTATAGGAAATATTTAAAGCAATTATATTATAAACAGGAGAGGGAAAAGTGATGTAAAGGGAGGTAAGCTTCAACACTTCGCTTGAACTGGTAAACATTCAACATTAGTAGAAATGATGTTATACAGATATATACTGTAATACCTAGAGCAATCACTAAAAAGCTATATCAAGATATATACTAAAAATCTTGATAGATAAATAAAAAGGAAATTCTTAAAAATTGTCACATTACCTATGGGAAGACAGGTAAAAGAAAACAGACAGAAAATAAAACAAGACCTAGATGATAGACTTAAGAAGACCCAAAATATTAATAATTACATTAAATATACCAATTAAAATACAAAGATTCATAAGGTAGATTAGAAAACATGACCAAGCTACATTCTGTCCATAAAAAACTCACTTTAAGTATAACAATATAGGTAGGTTAAAAGTACAAACATGGAAAATATATGTCATGAAACATTAATAATAAAAAAAAAAAAAGCAGGACTAGCTATATTATTATCACATAAAGTAGATTTCAGAACAAAGAAAATTGCCAGGGACAGAGAAGGGTATTATATAATGACAAAAGAGTGAATACTCCAAAAAAGTTATAGCAATCCTAAATGTGTATGCTTCAAACAATAGAAGTGCAAAATATGTGAAACAAAAGATTATTGAACAGAAAAGATAAGTAGACAAATTCACAGTTTTGTTGGAGACTTCAGCACCCTTCTCTCAACAATTGATAGACCAACTAGACAGAACATCAACAAGGGTCTAGAAAAATTCAACAACATCAACTTTTAAGATCTGGCTGATGTTTATAGAACATTTCTACACAACAGGAGAAGAAAAATTTTTATTAATGTCCCTGGAACATGTATCAAGACAAATCATATGCTGATCTAAGCAAACCTAGACAAATTTAAAAGAATTAAAATACAAAGTGTGTTCTGTGATCACAATGGGATCAAACTAGAAACCAATATGATAAATATAAAAAGGAGAATCTCCAAATACTTGGAAACTAAACAGTGCATTTCTATGTAATCAACGGGTTAAAGGGGAAGTCTCAAAAAAATTTTTAAAAACACAAAATGAAATGAAAATAAAAATATATCACGTTTGTGGGACATAGCTAAATTAATACTGGAAAGAAAATTTATAACACTACATACACACATTAGAAAAGAGGAAAATCTCAAATCTTGCTCTCACCTCACAAATCTAGAAAAAGGAGAGCAAAATAAACCTGAAACAAGCATAAGGAAGAAAATAATAAAGGTAAAAGTATAAACTGATAGAATTAAAAACAGAAAATTAATAGAGAAAATTAATGAAACAAAAGCTGGTTCTCTGAAAAATCAAAAAATTGACAAACCTCTAGCAAGATGAACAAAAAAAAAGAGAGAAGACATAAGTTGCCAATTATCAGGAATGAAATGAGGATATCAGTACAAAGCCTACAGAAACCAAAAAGAAAACTACCAAGAATTGTATTTACAAAAATTTGTCAACTGAGGTGAAATGGACAAATTTCTCAAAGAGCACAAAATGTCACAACACTCCAATCCGTAGTAAATAATTTGGGTAGCCCTGTAACTATAAAGGAAAGTTAATTGTAACTAGATCAAATTTGTAACTAAACTCCTAAAAAAAAAAAGAAATCTCCAAGCACAGATAGTTTCCAGAGAATTCTACTAAATTTTAAAGGAATTAACACCAATTCTACACAGTCTCTTCCAGGAGAGAGAAGTGAACATTTCTCATTATTTTTATGACGTTTGTATTCCTTGATACCAAAAACAAAGAGAATAACACTAACAAAACTACAGCAGACCAATATATCTCATGAATAAGGATGTAAAACTCTTTATCAAAATATTATTAAATAGAATTCAGCAATATAGGAGAAGAATTCTGCACCATGACTAAGTGGAATTTATTCCTGTAACGGGAGGCTCATTTAATATTTGAAAACTAATCGATGTAATTCAGTATATTAACAGGCTAAAGAAGAAAAATCACAAGATTATATCATTAATACAGCAAAAGCACTTGGCAAAATTCAACACCCAATCATGATAATAACTTTCAGAAAAAATAGGAATGAAGGAAACTCTATAAACATGCTAAAGAACATCTATAAATCACTTCCATCTACCATCACACTTAATGGTAAAGGCTGAATGCTTTGCTCCTAAGATCAGAAACGAAGCAAGGACATTCACTTTCACCATCACTATTCAATGCAGTGCAAGAAGGTCTAGACAGAACAAGATAAGGCAAACAAAGGAAATAAAAAGCATGTGTTTCAATAGAAAGGAAAGGAAGAAGTAAAACAGTCCCTATTTGTAAACAACATGATGGTCTACATAAAAAAAAATGCCAAAGAATCTACAATCAACTCTCCCCACACCCAAATAAAACTCCTAGAAGTAATAAATGAGTTCAGAAAGGTCACAGAATACAAAATAAACATAAAAATGTCAATTCTATTTCAGTACACTAGTAATGAGCACATGAATTAAAAATGCAGTGCTGTTTACAATTGCTCAAAAAAATGAAATGAAATACTAAGTTGCAAATTGAACAGAACACCTATAGGACTTGTATGATGAGAGCTATAAAACACTGATGAGAGCAAGCAATGAAGATCTAAATAAATGGAGAGACATACTACACTTAATGGATTCATAGATTCATGTGTTCATGGATTGGAAGACTCAACATGATAAACATGTCGATTTTCCCCAAACTGATATACAGGTTTAATGCAATTTCTATCAAAATCCCAGTGAGACTTCTATGTAGGTATAGACAAGACTATTCTAAAATTTTCATAGAAAGCAAAATAACTGAAATAGCTAAAATAATTTTAAAACAGAATAAAGTGAGAAGAATCAGTCTACCTAATTTCAAAACTTTGAAATATAGTCATCAAGATCATTTGGTATTGGTTAGGCACAAAGACCAATCCATAGTGGCTGTTGGAGTCCTGATTTTCACATCTACCATGGTTTTGAGGCTGCTGGTTCTCAAGGCTACTGCAGAGTTACAGGAGTATGGGTGGATGGAAATAGGGCAAGTTAGGAACATTACACATTTCAACTGTTCTCATTGGGATTCACCTTTTTTTCAAGAGCAGGCTATAGATGATTGAAAACCTTTCATTAATTTCAAAAAGTTGTGAAAATGCTGATTCAGAAAATTTCTGCCAGTATTCTCATAGCTTTTATAGAGAAATGGATTTTCAGAGGTCTTTATGCTGCTGAAAGGGTTTCTGCCTTTTAAATTTTAATTACTCATGAAAATTAATTCCTGTTTCCCTATACGGACATAAAAGTACATATCAATTTTACATTATATAAGTGAATTCACCTTATAAAAGGGTTTTGTTTGCAAATATTAGAATAGTAATGGAATATGTGGGAAGACCTGATGCCATAATTGCAAGTTGGTATCAGTAATAATTCATTAGTAATTGGTCTTAAGGTTTATTTCTTCTATGAGTTTTGGAGTTATCAGTGTCTGTATTGCAACATGCTTAAAGATGCTGAGATGTCTAGAGACCTGGGGTGAGAAAGTGCAGGAATAGCAAACATACCTATCAGAACTAGGTATTTTAAGAAAGGAGAATTAGGTCACACACAAAATCATAAAGATGATAGGAACCCCTCCTTTAAAAAATTATATGTTCCATTTTTTGGTCTATTCTTTCCTTTGAAGGTCATTTGCCAAGCTCATCCCCAAGGATATAAAAGTTACACACAGTAAAAACTCAATTAGTACACCAGAAAAGTTAATTTGCCTTCTAAACCCATATTAAGTGTCTCCCTTCCTATGGAAATACTAATAATACTTGATTGTTCCCTTTAGAAAAGTGAAAAATAGTTATTGATTGCTGATATAAACTACTTGGTTCACTCTCATTAACTTCTCATCTTCTCTCTTTTTCAAATGCTTGGCATTAAATTAAAAAATAATTTTGGACTATTTCAAACATTCTGGAAGATATAGAGATATTCTAACAAGCAAAATGTATTCAAACAGATATTTGCAGAACATATGTTAAATACCGGTTTTATCTGTAACTACTCAGTCTTTTCCTTCACGTCTTGTCAACTGCTAGCCTAGTGTCACAGAAATTCAATTAGAGAGACCCCCAACGTCTGTGTAGTGCTCAGATTCGGGACTCTGGTTATCTCTGCCTGTTTAATTGGGCTACTCATTTCTTTATACTCTCTGACTTCTAGTCAATCGACATCTCTTATTTTTAATTTTTTTTAGATTCCATATATATGTGTTAGCATATGGTATTTGTTTTACTCTTTCTGACTTACTTCATTCTGTATGATGGATTCTAGGTCCATCCACCTCACTACAACTAACTCAATTTTGTATCTTTTTATGGCTGAGTAATATTCCATTGTATATGTGTGCCACATCTTCTTTATCCATTCATCTGTCGATGGACACTTAGGTTTCTTCCATTACCTGGCTATTGTAAATAGAGCTGCAATGAACACTGTGGTACATAAATCTTTTTGAATTATGCTTTTCTCAGGGTATATGCCCAGTAGTGGGATTGCTGTGTCATATGGTAGTTCTATTTTTAGTTTTTTAAGGAAACTCCATACTGTTCTCCATGGTGACTGTATCAATTTACATTCCCACCAACAGTGCAAGAGGGTTCCCTTTTCTCCACACGCTCTCCAACGTTTATAGTTTGTAGATTTTTTGAGGATGGCCATTCTGACCAGTGTTTCCTTATTTATTTTCATTTTCGATGATCTGCCCATTGGTGAAAGTGGGATGTTAAAGACCACTACTATGATTCTGTTACTATCAATTTCCCCTTTTATGGCTGTTAGCTTTTGCCTTATGTATTGAGGTGCTCCTACATTGGGTGCATAAATATTTACAATTGTTATATCTTCTTCTTGGATTGATCCCTTGATCATTATGTAGTGTCCTTCTTTGTCTCTTCTAATAGTCTTTATTTTAAAGTCTATTTTTTCTGATATGAGAATTGCTATTCCAGCTTTCTTTCGATTTCCATTTGCACAGAATATCTTTTTCCATCTCCTCACTCAGTCTGTACGTGTTCTTAGGTCTGAAATGGGTCTATTGTAGACAGTATATATACGGTTCTTGTTTTTTCATCCATTCAGCCAGTCTTTGTCTTTTGGTTGGAACATTTAATCCATTTACATTTATGGTAATTATAGATATGTATGTTCCTATTCCCATTTTCTTAATTGTTTTGGGCTTCTTATCTTAGGTCTTTTCCTTCTCTTGTGTTTCCTACCTAGAGAACTTCCATTAGCATTTGTTGTAAAGCTGGTTTAGTTGTGCTGAGTTCTCTTAGCTTTTGCTCATCTGTAACAATTTTAATTTCTCCATCGAATCTGAATGAGATCCTTGCTGGGTCGAGTAATCTTGGTTGTAGCTTTTTCCCTTTCCTCAGTTTAAATATGTCCTGCCACTCCCTTCTGGATTGCAGTGTTTTTGCTGAAAGAGCAGCTGTTAACCTTATGGGGAATCACTTGTATGTTACTTGTTGTTTTTCCCTTGCTGCTTTTAATATTTTCCTTTGTAGTTAATTTTTTTTTTTTTTTTTTCTTTTTTTTTTTTTTTTTTTTTTTTTTTTAAACATCTTTATTGAAGTATAATTGCCTTACAATAGTGTGTTAGCTTCTGCTTTATAACAAAGTGAATCAGTTATACATATACAATATGTTCCCATTTCTCTTCCCTCTTGCATCTCCCTCCCTCCCACCCTCCCCATCCCACCCCTCTAGGTGGTCACAAAGCACCGAGCTGATCTCCCTGGGCTATGCGGCTGCTTCCCATTAGCTATCTATTTTACATTTGGTAGTGTATATATGTCCATGACACTCTCTTACCCTGTCACATCTCACCCCACCCCCTCCCCATATCCTCAAGTCCATTCTCTAGTAGGTCTGTGTCTTTATTCCCGTCTTGCCACTAGGTTCTTCATGGCCTTTTTTTTTTTTTTTTTCCTTAGATTCCGTATATATGTGTTAGCATACTGTATTTGTTTTTCTCTTTCTGACTTACTTCACTCTGTATGACAGACTCTAACTCCATCCACCTCATTACAAATACCTCCATTTCATTTCTTTTTATGGCTGAGTAATATTCCATTGTATATATGTACCACATCTTCTTTATCCATTCGTCTGTCGATGGACATTTAGGTTGCTTCCATGTCCTGGCTATTGTAAATAGAGCTGCAATGAACATTGTGGTACATGACACTTTTTGACCTATGGTTTTCTCAGGGTATATGCCCAGTAGTGGAATTGCTGCGTCGTATGGTAGTTCTTGTAGTTAATTTTTGATAGTCTGATTAATATGTGTCTTGGCCTGTTTCTCCTTGTATTTATCCTGGATGGGACTCTCTGTGCTGCCTGGACTTGACTATTTCCTATCCCATATTAGGGAAGTTTTCAACTATAATCTCTTCAAATATTTTCTCTCCCTCTCTTTTACTCTTCTTCTGGGACCCCTATAATTTGCATGTTGGTGCATTAAATGTTGTCCCAGAGGGCTCTGAGATTGTCCTCAATTCTTTTCATTCTTTTGTCTTTATTCTGCTCTGTGGTAGTTATTTCCACTATTTTATCTTCCAGGTCACTTATCCGTTCTTCTGCCTCAGTTATTCCGCTATTGATTCCTTCTAGAGAATTCTTAATTTCATTTATTGTGCTGTTCATCATCGTTTGCTTGTTCTTTAGTTCTTCTAGGTCCTTGTTAAACATTTCTTGCATTTTCTCCATTCTATTTCCAAGATTTGGATCATCTTTACTATCATTCCTCTGAATTCTTTTTCAGGTAGACTGCCTATTTCCTCTTCGTTTGTTAGGTCTGTTGGGTTTTTGCCTTGCTCCTTCATCTGCTGTGTGTTTCTATGTATTCTCATTTTGCTTAACTTGCTGTGTTTGGGATCTCCTTTTCACAGGCTGCTGGTTCATAGTTCCGGTTGGTTTTTTTTGTCTGCCCCCAGTGGCTAAGTTTGGTTCAGTGGGTTGTGTAGGCTTCTTGGTGGAGGGGACTAGTGCCTGTGTTCTGATGGATAAGCCTGGATCTTTCCTTTCTGGTGGGCAGGACCATGTCCGGTGGTATGTTTTGTGGTGTCTGTGACCTTATTTTGATTTTAAGGAGGTTCTCTGCTAATAGGTGGGATTGTGTTCTTGTCTTGCTCGTTGTTTGGCATAGGGTGTCCAGCACTGTAGCTTGCTGGACGTTGAGTGGAGCTGGGTCTTAGCGTTGAGATGGAGATATCTGGGAGAACTTTCACTGTTTGATATTACATGGAGCTGGGAGGCCTCTGGTGGACCAATGTCCTGAACTCAGCTCTCCCACCTCAGAGGCACAGGCCTGACACCTGGTTGGAGCACCAAGACCCTGTCAGCTGCATTGCTCAGAAGAAAAGGGAGGAAAAAAGAAAGAAAGGAAAAAATTAAAAAATAAATAAAATAAAGTTATTAAAATCAAAAATAATTATTAAAAAGAAAAAAATTAAAAAGTAATAAAAAAAGGAGAAAAGAAAGAAAGAAGAGAGCAACCAAACCAAAAAACAATTCCACCCATGATAACAAACGTTAAAATCTATACCAAAAAAAAAATACAACAACTACAAAAAATGGGCAGGCAGATCCTTAGGACAAATGGTAAAACAAACCTATATAGACAAAATCTCACAAAGGAGCATACACCTAACACACTCACAAAAAGAACAAAATGAAAAAAATATATATATCATTGTTCCCAAAATCCACTGCTTCAATTTCGGGATGATTTGTTGTCTATTCTGGTATTCTACTGATGCAGGGTACATCAAGTTGATTGTAGAGATTTAATCTGCTGCTCCTGAGGCTGCTGGGTGAAATTTCCCTTTCTCTTCTTTGCTTGCTCAGCTTCGGATTTGGCCCTGCCTCTGTGTGTTGGTCTCCTGAGGGCATCTGTTCTTTGCTCAGAGAGGACGGGGTTAAAGGAGCAACTGATTAGGCGGCTCTGGCTCACTCAGCCCGGGTGGAGGGAGGGATATGGAATGCAGGTCGAGCCTGAGGCAGCAGAAGCCAGCATAACAATGCAACAACCTGAGGCGCATCCGTGTGTTCTCCCTGGGAAGTTGTCCCTGGATCATGGGACCCTGGCAGTGGAGGGCTGTACAGGCTCCCAGGAGGGGGAGGTGTGGATGGTGACCTGTGCTTGCACACAGGCTTCTTGGTGGCTGCAGCAGCAGCATTAATATTTCATGCCCGTCTCTGTTGTGTGCGCTGATAGCTGTGGCTTGCGCCCATATCTGGAGCTCATTTAGGCGGTGCTCTATATCTCCTCTCCTTGCACACCCTGAAATAATGGTCTCTTGCCTCTTAGGCAGTTCCAGACATTTTCCCGGACTCCCTCACAGATAGCTGTGGCTGACTAGCCCCCTTCAGACTGTGTTCATGCAGCTAACCCCAGTCCTTTCCCTGGGATCCGCCCTCTGAATCTGGAGCCTCACCTCCCAGCCCCCACTAGTCCCGGTGGTGAGCAGACAAGCCTCTCAAGCTGGTGAGTGCTGGTCAGCACTGATCCTCTGTGCAGGAATCTCTCCACTTTGCCCTCCGCACCCCTGTTGCTGTGGTCTCCTCCATGGCTCTGGAGCTTCCCCCCTTGTGTAATAAATCATCTGTTTTCATGTTAATCTGCTTTGAGGAGCCATGAATTTGTAAACACTCTTTGCAAGTGTATTTAAGGACATGCAGGTTTTACATCAAATCAGAGTTTTCAAAGAATGAACTACAAAATGGAAATGAAACTTAATTTTAGATGAGATATAATTACCAGAGTATTACAATTTTACTTGTGTCTGGAAATTGATCAAGAAACCAAAATACCTGAAAAAACTTTTAAAATAATAGAAAGGCCTTAGGAAGGCAGAGGTGAGATGTTTCTCACAGAATGTGTGAGGACATTTATAGTGGAGACCCCAGGGAACAACATAATTATTACTATTAATTTTATTATGTTTTGATTCATTCTGTTGTTGGTTCTGGCTTTTTTTGTTCTTTTTTTTTTTTTCTTTCTTTTTAAAATTTGTTTGGTGTTGCTTTAGTATTTATTATTATTATTATTATTTTATTTATTCTTTTGGGATCTCTGTATTATCACATACTTTTTAGTTTTAGCTTTTTTATATACTTCTATTTTTACTTTGCTTTTCTGTTGTTCTGAATTCTTATCCCTTATTTTTTTTCATCTTCTTTTTCTTTAATTTAATTTTTATTTTAATATTTCCATTTCTACTTTGCTTTATGGTTGTCCCTTTTTTCCCCTTTTTATTTGATTATTTTTTTAAATTCTTTTTATTGGTTTGTTCTGTTTCCTTGCTTTATTCTTCAGTTCGCACACTGCTTTGGTTTTGTTTTTAGGTTAGATGTTTCTTTTAGTTTTAATCCTAATTGTTTGGTTTCGTTTTTGAGTTTTTCTCTTTCTCTGGTTGTTCTCTTGCCTTTTGTTTTATTTGGTTCTGTTTTTGTTTCTTTTATGTGTATGTGTGTTTCCTTGTTTCTGTTTGATTTTGTTTTTACCATTTCTCTGGGGTTCTGTTTGTCTTTTTTTTTTTCTTTAATATGTTTGCTTTTTTATATTTCTATTTCTACATAGCTTTTCTGTTGTTCTATCTTTTCCCTTTTTCTTTTTTTTAAAATCATTTTTGTTGTTTTTTTGTTTCTTTGCTTCATTCTTCACTTGGCACTCTGCTTTGTTTTGTTTTTTGGTTTTTTGTTTTTGTCAGTTTTCTTTTTAAATGTTTAATTTCATTCTTGGGTTCTTTTGTTTGTCTGGTAGTTCTCATGCTTTTTGATTTATTTGGTTCTGTTTCTGTTTCTTTTGTGTGTGTGCATGTTTCTTTGTTTCTGTCTTTGTTTGTTTGACTTTACTTTTTACCATTTGTCTGAGGTTGTGTTAGTCTTTTTTTTTTTTTTTTTAAATCCCCTTTTTTGTTGGGATGATTGACTTGAGGGTTCTTGGTTCTTTGTCTGGAAGTCGGGCATGAGGCTCTGGGGTGGAAGCACCAAGTCCAGGATGCTAGACGACTAGAGAATTCCAAGCCTCAGGAAACATTAATCTCTGAGAGCTCTCACAGAGGCCTCTATCTGAATACAAGACCCGGCTCCACCCAACTGTCAGCAGCTCCCAGCGATGGACGCCTCACACCAAACAACAAATAAGAGAGGAACACAAACCCACCCATCAGTACACAGACTACCTAAAGTCACACTACTAAGCTCACAGACACCCCAAAACACACCATCTGACACGGCCCTGCTCATCAGAGGAAAATGACTCAGCTTCACCCACCAGAAAGCAGGCACCAGTCCCTCCCATCAGGAAGCTTATGCAGGACACAGGACCAGCCTCACCACTGAGGGCAGAGGATAGAAGCAAGAGGAACTACAACCCTGCAGCCTGGGGAAGGTGACCTCAAATACAATAAATTAGACAAAATGAGGAGACAGAGAAATATCTTGCAGGCAAAGGAGCAAGATAAAAATCCACAAGACCAAATAAATAAAGAGGAAACAGGCAAACCACCTGAAAAAGAATTCAGAGTAATGATAGTAGAGATGGTCCAAAATCTTGGAAATAGAATAGAGAAAATACAAGAAACGTTTAACAAGGACCTAGAAGACCAAAAGAGCAAACAAACAGTAATGAACAACACAATAACTGAAATTAAAAATACTCTAGAAGGAATCAATAGCAGAATAATTGAGGCAGAAGAACGGAGGAGTGAGGTGGAAGATAGAATGGTGGGAATAACTGCTGCAGACAGCAAAAAAAGAAGAATGAAAACAATGAAGGAGAGTCTCAGAGACCTCTGGGACAACATTAAGTGCATGAACATTCAAATTATAGGCATCCCAGAAGAAGAAGAAGAAGAAAAGAAAAGGTCTGAGCAAATATTGGAAGAGATTATAGTCAAAAACTTCCCCAACACGGGAAAGGAAATAGTCAATCAAGTCCAGGAAGCTCAGAGTCCCATACTGGATAAACCCAAGGAGAAATATGCCCAGACACATTTTAATCAAAGTAAAAAAAATTAAACACAAAGGAAAAATATTAAAAGCAGCAAGGGAAAAGCAGCAAATAACATACAAGGGAATCCCCATAAGGTTAACAGCTGATCTTTCAGCAGAAACACTACAGGGCAGAAGGGAGTCACAAGGTATATTTAAACTGATGACAGCGAAAAACCTACAACCAAGATTACTCTACCCAGCAAGGATCTCATTCAGATTCGACAGAGAAATCAAAAGCTTTTCAGACAAGCAAAAGTTAAGAGAATTCAGCACCACAAAACGAGCTTTACAACAAATTCTAAAGGAACTTCTCTAGGCAGGAAACAGAGGAAAAGGAAAAAACCTCAAAAAAAACCCCCAAAACAATTTAAAAAATGGTAAAAGGAACATACATATCAATAATTACCTTAAATGTAAATGGATTAAATGCCCCAACCAAGAGACATAGACTGGTTGAATGGATACAAAAACAAGACCCACTTCAGACCTAGGGACACATACAGACTGAAAGTGAGAGGATGGAAAAAGATATTCCATGCAAATAGAAAGCAAAAGAAAGCTGGAGTAGCAATACTCATATCAGACAAAACAGACTTTAAAGTAAAGACTACTACAAGAGACAAGGAAGGACACTATATAATGATCAAAGGATCAATCCAAGAAGAACATATAACAATCATAAATATCTATGCACCCAACATAGGAGCACCTCAATACATAAGGGAAATGCTAACAGCCATAAAAGGAGGAATAGACTGTAACACAATAATAGTAGGCTACTTTAATACCCCACTTACACCAATGGACAGATCATACAAACAGAAATAAAATAAGGAAACAGAAGCTTTAAATGACACATTAGACCAGATGGACTTAATTGATATTTATAGGACGTTCCATCCAAAAAACAATAGAATACACTTTCTTCTCAGGTGTGCATGGAACATTCTCCAGGGTAGATCACATTTTGGATCACAAATCAAGCCTCAGTAAAGTTAAGAAAATTGAAATTGTATCAAGCATCTTTTCCAACCACAATGCTATGAGACTAGATATCAATTAGAGGAAAACAACTGTAAAAAATACACACACATAGTGGCTAAACAACATTCTAGTAAATAACCAAGAGATCATTGAAGAAATCAAAGGGGAAATCAAAAAATACCTAGAAATAAATGACAGTGAAAACAAGAAAACCCAAAACCTAAGGGATGCAGCAAAAGCAGTTCTAAGAGGGAAGGTTATAGCAATACAATCCTACTTCAAGAAACAAGAAAAATATCATATAAAAAACCTAACTTTACACCTAAAGCAATTAGAGAAAGAAGAAGAAGAACAACAACAAAAACCCCAAAGTTAGCAGAAGGAAAGAAATCATAATGATCAGATCAGAAATAAATGAAAAAGAAATGAAGGGAAACAATAGCGAAGATCAATAAAACTAAAACCTGGTTCTTTGAGAACATAAAGTAAATTGATAAACCATTACACAAACTCATCAGGAAAAAAAGGGAGAAGACTCAAAACAACAGAATTAGAAATGAAAATGGAGAAGTAACAATTGACACTGCAGAAATACAAAGGATCATGAGAGACTACTACAAGCAGCTATATGCTAATAAAATGGACATCCTTGAAGAAATGGACAAGTTCTTAGAAAAGCACAACCTTCCAAGACTGAACCAGGGAGAAATAGAAAATATGAACAGACCAATCACAAGCACTGAAATTGAAACTGTGATTAAAAATCTTCCAACAAACAAAAGCCCAGGACCAGATGGCTTCACAGGCGAATTATATCAAACATTTAGAGAAGAGCTAACATCTATCCTTCTCAAACTCTTCCAAAATACAGCAGAAGGAGGAACACTCCCAAACTCATTCTATGAGGCCATCACCCTGATACAAAAACCAAACAAAGATGTCACAAAAAAAGAAAATTACAGGCCAGATACACTGATGATCATAGATGCAAAAATCCTCAACAGAATACTAGCAAACAGAATCTAAAAGCACATTAAAGGATCATACACCATGATCAAGTAGGGTTTATCCCTGTAATGCAAGGATTCTTCAATATATGCAAATCAATCAATGTGATGCACCATATAAACAAACTGAAGAATAAAAACCATATGATAATCTCAATAGATGCAGAAAAAGATTTTGACAAAATTCAATACCCATTTATGATAAAAACTCTCCAGAAAGTGGGCAAAGAGGGAATCTATCTCAACATAATAAAAGCTATATATGACAAACCCAAAGCCAACATCATTCTCAATGGTGAAAAACTGAAACCATTTCCACTAAGATCAGAAACAAGACAAGGGTGCCCACTCTCACCATTATTATTCAACATAGTTTTGGACGTTTTAGTCATGACAATCAGAGAAGAAATATAAATAAAAGGAATCCAAGTTGGAAAAGAAGAAGTAAAATGGTCACTGTTTGCAGAAGACATGATAGTATACATAGAAAATTCTAAAGATGTCACCAGAAAACTAATCTATGTATGAGCTAATCAATGTATTTGGTAAAGTAGCAGGATACAAAATTAATGCACAGAAATCTCTTGCATTCCTATACACTAACAACAAAAAATCTGAAAGAGAAATTAAGGAAACACTCCCATTTAATATTGCAACAAAAAGAATAAAATAACCTAGGAATAAGCCTACCTAAGGAGGCAAAAAACCTGTATGCAGAAAACTATAAGACACTGATGAAAGAAATCAAAGACAATACAAATAGATGGAGAGATATACCATGTTCTTGGATTGGAAGAATCAACATTGTGAAAATGACTATACTACCCAAAGCAATCTACAGATTCAATGCAATCCCTATCAAACTACCAATGGCATTTTTCACAGAACTAGAACAAACAAGTTCACATCTTGTGTGGAAACACAATAGAATAGCCAAAGCAATCTTGAGAAAGAAAAATGGAGCTGGAGGAATCAGGCTCCCTGACTTCAGACAATGCTACAGAGCTACAGTAATCAAGACAATATGGTACTGGCATAATAACATAAATATGGATCAACGGAACAGGATAGAAAGCCCAGAAATAAATCTATACATACATGGCCACCTCATCTTTGACAAAATTGACAAGGATATACAATGGAGAAAAGACAGCCTCTTCAATAAGTGGTGCTAGTATAACTGGACAGCAGCATGTAAAAGAATGAAATTAGAACAGTCCCTAACACCATACACAAAAATAAACTCAAAATGGATTAAAGACCTAAATATAAGGCCAGACACTATACAACTGTTAGAGGAAAACATAGGCAGAACACTCTATGACATAAATCACAGCAAGATTCTTTTTGACCCACCTCCTAGAGAAATGGAAATAAAAACAAAATAGAAAAATGGGACCTACTGAAACTTAAAATCTTTTGCACAGCATAGGAAACCATAAACAAGACGAAAAGACAACCCACAGAATGGGAGAAAATATTTGCAAATGAAGCAACTGATGAAGGATTAATCTCCAAAATGTACAGGCAGCTCAAGCAGCTCAATATCAAAAAAACAAACAACCCAATCCAAAAATGGGCAGAAGACCTAAATAGACATTTATCCAAAGAAGACATACAGATGGTGAACCAACACATGAAAAGATGCTTAACATCATTAATCATTAGAGAAATGCAAATCAAAACCACAATGAGGTATCACCTCACACTGGTCAGAATGGCCATCATCAAAAAATCTACAAACAGTAAATGCTGGAGAGGGTGTGGAGAAAAGGGAATCCTCCTGCACTGTTGGTGGAAACGTAAATTGATACAGTCACTATGGAGAATAGTATGAAAGCTCCTTAAAAAACTAAAAATAGAACTACCATATGACCCAGTAATCCCACTACTAGGCATATACCCTGAGAAAACCATAATTCAAAAAGAGCCATGTACCATAATATTCATTGCAACACTCTTTACTATAGTCAGGAATATGGAAGCAACCTAAATGTCCATCGACAGATGAATGGATAAAGAAGATGTGGCACATATATACAATGGAATATTACTCAGCCATAAAATGGAACGAAATTGAGTTATTTGTAGTGAGGTCGTTGGACCTAGATTCTGTCATACAGTGGAGTAAGTCAGAAAGAGTAAAACAAATACCATATGCTAATGCATATATATGGAATCTAAAAAAATGGTACTGATGAACCTAGTGGCAAGGCAAGAATAAAGATGCAGATGTAGAGAACTGACTTGAGGACACAGCGGGACAAGGGGAAGCTGGGTCGAAGTGACAGGGTAGCATTGGCATATATACACTGTCAAATGTAAAATGGATGACTAGTGGCAAGCTGTTGCATAGCACAGGGAAATCAGCTCGATGCTTTGTGACAACTTAGAGGGGTGGGATAGGGAGTGTCAGAGAGAGGCTCAAGAGGGAGGGGATATGGGGATATATGTATGCATAGAGCTGATTCACTTTGTTTTACAGCACGAACTAACGCAACATTGTAAAGCAATTATACTCCAATAAAGATACAAAAAATATAAAATAAAATAATAGAAAGGGAAAAGTCATATGTAACCATGATAATGTATCTTAGTCCATTCAGGCTGCTATAACAAAAATTCCATAGACAGAGAGGCTTTTACAATAAACATTTGCCTGGAAGGGATTCATATCATTTTTGTTCATACTAGTTTAGTGAAAACTAATCACATATCCACATATGGTCATAAGCAGGGAAAGTAAATGTACTTCTTAACTGGGTAGCTGCTTCCTAGCTACAAGTACGTAGTGAGATTAGTGAGGAAAGAGCTACTCCTACAGTCCTTTTTTTCTAACCACCAAATTTACCCTTATTTCCTTGGGTGGGAAACGTGCACCTTTCTTCCCACCCAAAGCATACACCCAACTTCTGATTAAGTTACTGCATCCAGCTCAAAATCCAGGATCTCTGGGTGATGTAGAGTCTCCTCCATGCACCAAATGGGGCTTTTTTTTTTTTTCTCTCCTATTTATTGGCCTGTCAACTGAAAATATAAGCTAAATGCCTCTGCTTGTCCCCACACCAAATATACAGTGGAGGAAGAAGGATAGGCTATTACGTCAATGATCTCATAGTAGTTACTACTTCTTGGTCATATTTTGCAGAGCATACATTAAAACATTCCCTATGAAATATTATGGATTAAGCCTCTATTTCTCCTTGAGAAGACTCTCATGTCCATTGTTCTCCAGGGCTCCTGGTTTCATTTCTAGAGTTTCTTTCCTCACCCATTTCCTCCATGGCATCACTGGAAGTGAATATTGGGGATTCTGGTGAGGGCTGACCAGCTTTCATAGCTGACTCCTTGTTCATTCCAGCTAGGAATCCAAGGGTTAAGGTTGTGCATTAGTCACTGGCTTTTGGAGTCCAGGCTCATGATTCTTTGTCAATACAACTCTTTCAAAATATTAATAGGCTTCAGAAATATTTGCTCCTTGTTAGTTCTTTGTGCCTATAATCACATTCAAAATTCTTTCCCAGACATGGTTCTTAAGTCTGTCTTACAATTTTGCTTACTCTCCCTCATGCCTGTTTCTCCAAACTTAATAGGTGCTATCTTAAAACCATCTACAACAAGCTGGCATGGGAAAGCAATGCCTTTAATTGGACCTTTGCCACATGGCTGCTTCTTTTCATCTGAAAAGTCTAAACAGTATCTGGGGAGCAATTCTCTGTGGACTCCAAGAGCTGCTGACTTTTCCAGCCCTGCTACTTTTTGGTCAGTCATATATGAGCTAATCCTGTTCTTAAAATACTTTGCTACATCTAGCATGAAAAGCCAACACACACTAACACTTGGGCTCCTTCCAACAATTTTCTTAGAAACACAGTTCTAAGAACTCTTCTGATTTCCAACTTATCTCTGACAAGAGTTTAACTAAATATTCTGACACTGCATAGCATAGGTCCCCAACTTCCTAGCCTACATCATCTTTTTTTCTCACTACCCAACTCCTAAGCCCATGCTGTCTATTTTAGTTTTTTGTTTTTTTCTATATAGGAGTATTTCATTTCAAGGTGCCAATTTATAAGCTGTGATAAAAAATATGCTAAATGTGTAATGACTCAACACAAGAGATTATTATATTTTCACCCCCATAGTAACACTTCCAGGTATGTATTTCTGATTATTGGGCAGTTCTTTTCTATATCACGATTCAAGGACCCAAGCTTCTCCCATCTTCTGTCAGTTCCTGGGACCATAATCATTTTTATCTAGTTTATGGAAGGAGAAAGAGAGCATGGAGAATGCATAAGGTTATGACCTTGGTCAGAAAGTGGCACACCTAATTTTCATTTTGTTGATATGAACTAGTCACAAGGCCATAACTGGCTGCAAGGTGGTCTTGGTAATGGAGCTCCTATAGCTCCATTAAGCAGCTACAGCAGTATACACAGAAGTGGAGAGGCAGTTTTGATGGACAGCTAGCTGCCTTAGCCTCTTCATCTAATTAACATCTTTATGTGTCTGTATAGATTACAAAGCACCTCTCACTGTATAATGTGAATATCCTAGCAATTCTGTAATACAAGAAAAAATATCTGCAGAGAAATTAGTAATTTGCCCAAGATCATACAGTTAGTAAAAGTCAAAGTCTGGATATGAACCCAGTAATTCTCTTTTGAGAAACTAGTTAGAAAAAAAAAAAAAGAAAGAAAGAAAAAGAAATGACTATTCAACATGATACAAAATTTGAAATTAATACCTACAAATCGTTTAATAAATATCTAATGAATTTTTGATCAGTATCACATGGCCACAAATCTGAGACCATTTAATATTATATTTTTCTGACAATAATAAAATTATAGAATCTAATCCTATTAGTGAATTTAGCATGGGTGTATTTTTTCTTTCATAACTTCAAAATTGACCAGAGTCTTCAAATATAACTCTTTTTCTTTTAAGAAAATAGAATAAAATGATTTTTTTGTGAATGGGAAATCACAGTTCATATTTGCCAATCTCTGAATAATAGATACATTTAGCGGTTTATTTAAGACTTCAAAACCAATTTTTCTAATGTGCAATGTATATTAGGAAATTGTTTCTTATTAGACAGTCATTTATTCCTCTCTCTTTTTTTAAAGTCATTGAGAAATAACTGCTTGAAAGGAGGCTCTGTACCAACTCTTCCAATATTGAAAAGACATGAAAAGAAAGTTCAATGAAGATACATTTCCATCTTTTTTTTTTTGTGCTTTTAAAAAATCAAGTAAATACAGTCAGCATCATGGAGGGAATTTTATTTGTTTTCTTTCTGCCTTATCTTTTTCTACTTTAAATCTATTACACATTCATAGAATCTTAAAATTTTAAATTGGAAAAGAGCTTTGAGATCATCTCTCCCAATCTCTCATTCAACTTCAGTAGAATTTAATGTAGTTATAATCTTAATATAGTTTAAAGAAATTAACTTATAGCATACAGACTTTTTTCTTTCATAGATTATGCAATTTGAGTTTATTACCTCAGCCAAATTATTTTTAATGATAACTTTCTAACTTTCTTGGCGGGGCAAGGAAAGTTCTGATGGTCTGCCCCTCCATTGGACAAGGCTTTTCATTTTTGTGGGAAAGGTTTTATGAATTCTATGATTTTTCTTAGTTTTTATTATTGCAAATGATCTGATATAGCCTTTAACCATGTGGAAGTAATGTTTTTGAATTTAAGAGCAAATATATTTAATGAGCTGCACAGGGACACCATTTTGGGTGGTGTTATCATGTCTCAATAATTACTCTGACTAAAAAGAAAGGAAGATGAAAATGCTAGTCTTTTCTTTGCACAATCTTATTGACATAATGACATTTGCAATTACTATCATAAATTCCCTGCTTTTAGACTAAAACTCGCTATTTGTAAAAATTAAAATTCTTCAGTGAATAACTATGGTTTCTGTAGGCTAACACAACTTTACTTAGATATTGTGGGTTTGTCTAATTGAACATACTGGATTAGGCAAATAGTTAATTAACAAGTGCTATGTAATAGTATCTTTGTTAGCCTGACAATTTCCTGTACATAGTAAGATTCATCTTAGATTTTTAATGTCAAAGATGCTTTGAATTTGGCCATCTGTCTCCATATAGGATGTTAGATACATTTTATTTGACATGCATTCCCACTTTATTAGAGATTTATTATTCTTGCATTTTTCTTCAGTGATTTGGGGAAAATAAATTTATTCAAGTTATGCAACAACAGAATAGCCTCTATATTGGGACTTGTGGCTCACTGTCTAAAACATGGTCTAGACAATAGCAAATTACTCAATTCTGAACAGGCAAATGTAAGTTGACAACTTGAACACTGATTTATCTGAAACATTACATTTCATATTTCAAGGTTGCATTCCATATGATTGCACTAAAATGTTGGACATATAGAAACAGAATTCTGGTGTTCTGATTCCATGATCTAGCTATGAGTTTGTGCTGCTTGGATACAACCCAGAAGACCGAAGTCTGCTCAGAACATTGAACACCAACTGCTCGATTGCAAGCACTAGACTGTGTATGCTTCTTTCCTGTTTGTTAAACACCAAAGTGAAAAGCCCAGTACACAATGAGTCAGATTCTTCCAGTGTGTTGGTCATAGCCTCAAAGCTAGCTTGGCCATCTTGGTAATCAAATTAATTGTTACAGGTCACTAAGATGCTAAAGAGGTCATATATTGAAAGGTATGGCTTCCAAAGTTACATAATTTTCTCCCCAAATAGTTAATACTAATAAACCAATCAAAGTCATGTAATTCCTGAAGCAGTATATTTTTATACCCAATATTTTGATAAAATATGCCAGTTCTTGCTATTCAACCAAAGAATAATTTAAAATGACTTTTGTCAATCAAATTACAACTGCTGATGAAGCAAGATATTATCACATTTACCTTTTCCTTCTGATTTCTACTGGAAGCATTAAGAAGGATAAAATCCATGTGGTCAGAGGGAATAGGAAAGGAGCCATCACTGCAAGTGAGATGTTGATAAATGCCTACCCAGGTGAGATCAATAGAAAGTGAGACGGTTCACACCACAGAGAGCAGGACATGGAAGCATCACATACTTAGCAGACCTTATCAGGTGGGTCAGGTGGGATGCTTATTATAGAAGACTTAGATGAAAATATGTGTACAGATTGAATTTTTAGTGCCTCTATAATTTCCTATCCTACACAATCCTACCCAAGAATGCTATGTAAGGCAGGACTTCTGAAGTGGATTCTATAGACAAACTGTACCTGAGGTCATATAAAAGGTGTCTTAGCTCAGGCTGCCACAATAAAAGTCATAGACTGGGTGGCTTAACTTTCTTACAGTTCTGGAGCCTGGAAGTCCAAGATTAGGGGACAAGGATTGTTGTGGTGAGACTTTCTGTCTAGCAGAGAGTCGCTTTCACACTATCTTCATAAGGCAGAGAGAGAGAAAGAGATCTCTGTGTTCCTCTCCTTTATGTCTTCCTTATAAGGCTGTAGTCTTGTCAGAATAGGGCCCTCCACTTATGACCTTATTTAACCTTAATTACCTCTTAAAGACACTATCTCCAAATACAGTCACATTGGGGGTTAAGGCTGCAACATATGAATTTGGCAGAGGGGTACAAGTCAGTCCATAGCAGAAGACTAAATCTGTGACTGTAATAGACCCCCCTTGAGTCTACGTGTACTCAGTATGCATATAACCCTGTCATAGTCTAATGATATACCTTATCTCTAGAGGTTTCAAAGGTTCATAAATATCCATGAGTAAGCCCCTTGTCTTTCATTCTGAGAACTATTGAGAGGAATACCCAGGTTTTACCCACAGAATGTGAAATGTGGTTCATTTTCTAAGAATAATCACTTCATTTTTAATCTAACACATGTGTCCTTTAGAATTCATCCTAAAAACAGGAACACTAAAGGTATTATGGGTGGAAGGGTTTTATTATGGAAATTAAAGCTTACAAACATGTAGAAGGATGTGGGCATGTGAAGGTCTGGAACAGGGAAATGAAATTCAGCAAAAGTCACTAACCAAGAGAGCCTGTTGTGGGTGGACTGATCAGAAGTTGCAGAAAAGTTCCAGAAAATGCACATGTCTGGCTACTGAATTGGGATTTTATATAAAGGCCAGGTGTTTGAGGAGATGTCTGTGGAAGCTACCACATTGGTGTAGCTCAGAAGTTGGCTTGAGCCACTGTTGGTTGATGAAAACGTTAAAATGATGAGTTAAAATTGGAGCCCAGTCAACACTCTGCAACTTTCTGTCATCTTGTTCTCCACAATCACAACCTTCCAGAAGTATTGGTTTCTTCACTCAAACAAGCTCCTCTTTTATCTAACTCAAATCCAGAACCACATGGAGAAAGGGATTCTAAGGTACATAGATCCCAGTCTCAGCTAAATTGACATAACAAAATCCAGTATATATATGTATTTTTATTAAGGATATATGTTGTGGATTATTATGTAATTATTGAAAGATGAAAGTACAATACTAATTTCAGTGGATCTCATAAGACCATTTCCAGGATCAGCTGAGATTTCAAGATACAGAAATGGACAATGCACGAAAAACTGTAGTGAGGTCAACAAGGATGAGATTTAACATAGCTTGTTAGGTTTGGCAATTTGGAAGCCATTGGTGACCATTGAAAGAATGATTTCATTAGAGCCGTGGTGAGCAGAAATCTGATGCAGAGTAAATTAGAAGTGAGGAAATAGAAGTGTATAGTCTATATATACACATAAACAAATGTAAGTATAAAATATCTATGCTATAATATAGTTCAAGAGCTCAGAGGTTATTGTCTATTTTGTTTACTACCACACTTGCAGTCCCTAGTGTCAAGATGAAAAGTCTGAGATCTTAATCAATTGTAATTTGGCAAGTTAGCCAAATAGGCTGCCATGGAATCAGCTAAAAAAATTGAGACATTTTATAACTAAGAAAGGAGAGAAAGGAATTTGTAGGTGACTGGCAGTCTCTACAACAGTGACTGTGGCCATTTACTTCCATTTTCTGAGACTTAGTTAATATTGATAAAATTGGAAAAATAACATCTTACAGGAAATGTAAAATGCCTGACACATGGTAGGCACCACATAACTTGAGCTTCTTTCCCTTCTTCCTTCCTCATTTCTAACCTGATTTAACCTCCCACCAATATGAGAATTCCTTTTCCAACATCATTGAAAATAAAGTCTTTGGTACAATGATTTCATTGATAGGAAGCCTATTTTCTAACAAGTCTACTTACTCCATTGTTTAAAATCTCCTCTATTTGGAGGTTGTGTCTGCATATTGAGCTTAAATTAATTTTCTGTAACTTTGACCAACTGATTTGTTTTATAGTCACTTAACAGGGAATTTTCTTGCTCATGTAAAAGAGCCCCTCATAGTAGAAATAGTTACAAATACATATCTGCTTTACTATATAAATATTTACTTTTTTTTTTACCTGGTTTGTTACTCTGGATTTTATCTTAATAAATGTAATGCCACAAAGTTATGAGATTACTCACAATCACATTTGGAAATGAGTTATTCCTGGAGAGTCTCAGCTTTTATTTTATTTGTGGGGTCCCTATGTCATTAAAACATCTACCTTTTCTCATCTTTTCTTTTGAAATGGCACCTCTTCTACAAACTGTGATTGAGTCTCTGGTTTTGGAAGAAATACCTTGTAACCAGAGATCTCTTTGTTCCTCTTTAAACCTGTCACAGTGCTGGCCTGGTACAGGAATCAGTCACAACCCTTTCACTCAACAGGGCTTTCAAGCTGCTACTCCAGGACTCTGAACTGCTCCCTCATTGCCCATTCTCCTGCTCTATGCACTGCAATATAGCCTCTCTAGAACAAACCCTCTCTCTCTTCAGGGGTTTCCCTCTATCCCTGAGCAACACAAACCAGCCCTGCTCTCGTTGCTTTTCTTCAAACCTCACAGCAGCCCTCAATGTTCTATTTCGAGAACAGATACTGTCTTGTACACAATCAATGACTTGGGACATTGAAAGACAATCACTATCCTTGTCTAATTAATTCACTCCCTGTTCACCAAACATAAGAGATATTCTCATCTCACCTGTACACTCTTTTTTTTAAATTAATTTTTATTGGAGTATAGTTGCTTTACAATGTTGTGTTAGTTTCTGCTGTACAGCAAAGTGAATCAGCTATACGTATACATATATCCCCTGTTTTTTGGATTTCCTTCCCATTTAGGTCACAAAAGAGCATTGCGTAGAGTTCCCTGTGCTATACAGTAGGTTCTCATTAGTTATCTATTTTATACATAGTAGTGTATATATGTCAATTCCAATCTCCCAATTCATCCCACCTCCCCTTCCCCCCTGGTATCCATATGTCCATTCTCTACATCTGTGTCTATTTCTGCTTTGCAAATAAGTTCAGCTGTATCATTTTTCTAGATTCCACATATAAGCAATAGTATACAATATTTGTTTTTCTCTTTCTGACTTACTTCACTCTTTTTGACAGTCTCTAGGTCCATCCATGTCTCTGCAAATTGCACAGTTTTGTTCCTTTTTATGGCTGACTAATATTCCATTGTATATATGTACCACATCTTCTTTATCCATTCTTCTGTTGATGGACATCACTTGTACCCTCTTACTTCATCTGTACTTGCTCTGTAATTCTTCAACTCCGACCTTCTTCCCCATCTTTTATGCTATCTTCTATGCCTTTATACTGAGTATGGATACTCTTGAAAATCCTTAGCTTTTCCAAGAATGCTCTTCTCTCTCCTTATGCTAAATGAAACCTGAGAATTCTCCAAGGACACCAGAAAGATCCTGCTCTGGGTGGTTGATCATTCTTATACACCTGACAAACTGAGGAGACAGGTGAGATTGTCAGCATTCTCCTGGCTCCCTACTGCTTCTTCCAGAATATCATTCCTTCACATTGAGATCTTGTACCAACCTCTGCCCTTCCTCACCACTGTCATCTACTAACTTTCTGGTCACTTCTCCTCAAATCCATGGGTATTTGGCAAATGGTTTCTTACAAACTTGCTCTTCATTCCAGCTTCTGCCAAAATCTTCAGGGATTTCAAAAAGTGAACATCTCATACCAAGTAACAGCATAATTTCTGGGTTTTTGGTTCATCACCACAAGACCCTTACTCCAATCCATTTCAATGACACCACTTAAAAGAGAAAAGAAGACAATTCTCACTACAATCTGAGTAATATTTCAAATCACATTAAAATTGAAACACAGAGTTATAGAAATAGAGAAGAATAAGTACATAAATTATTTACTCTTGCTCCTTTTTAATCTGAACATAAAACCAGAATTCCTACTCCTTCCCTATGACTTAATCCACATTTGCAGCTGAAATGTAGGTGGTGTTCATAGCTATTTTAGATGACTCAGTTCCCTAAATCTGGTGATTCTTATTTCTTTTTCTTCACTGACTTTTGTTCCAAATTTCTTTAGTCATGGAGAAAGTTTTTCATATTCCAAGGAACAAAAAATCAGAAGGAAGAAATAAACCAGGATGTTAACTGTCATGCAATATTTAAAATAAATGCCAATTTGACTTCCTACTTTTTGCTGAATATTTGTAATTCATTTTTAGGATTACTATCATTTCAGGAGGCTTCACAAAGCACAGAAGAAAATGAAAGAAAAGAAATATTTTGTAACAAAGCAATTTTGTTTGATTTTGGGGGACAAGTTAGTCTTGTCTTAAAAGTTTGGGTTTGTAATCATGAGAACCTATCCATAAAAATTTCAAAACCAAAAATTTGTTTCCATAATGTTTTGTTGTCTTGATAACAAGAACTTGACACTTCAGTTTGGCTCTTGGTTTAATATTTTCTTATATATTGCCTGCCAGTGAAAAGAATTTGAAGTGCCATGTATAATTTTTACTTTTGAAACAAAGCCTTATTTGGTGAAATTTTTATTTTTTTGAAGCTGGACAAGCATCTTCTCTGTGGCTAATGAGCCTGAAACAGGAAGAGATTCTGATTCAAACAATGACAGTGCACAGCTTGGCCAAACGACAGAAAACTTTAATATATTTCACATTCCATGGCATACTAATTTAAGACAAATCACAATTTCAGTGAGCTTTTGTTTTCTCCTTTGTAAAATGTAGAAGAACATTTTACCTGCTAGAAGAAAGAGCTGATTATAAAGTCTCTTTCATTCCCAAATATTTTTCATAAACTGTAGGAAAATCACTGTGCTAGATTTTATGGCTAATGTGGATGTGAGTAACAGACAAGAGAGCAGCAATATAAGCTGATGCAAAGAGTATGGCATATAGAATAAAAAGTTGAATCCATGCTCGAATTCTGTCATTTATTAGCTCTGTGACTATTACAAAAAATTCAACATTTCTCAGTTACTTCATTGGTTAAATAGAGACAGCGTTGTGTGAGAACTAAATATAATTGCCTCTAAAATCATTATTTGAACTAGAAAACATTCTACAAATGTCTGAATTCCAACAGTGCTTAAGATAACTGACCACATGAAGCCTTTAAAACAATTGGAAGGACTTTTTTTTCTTTTTTAAAGTTTACTTAGGTATAATTGACAAACAAAATTATAAAGTATACAACATGTTGATTTGATATACATATATATTGTGAAAGGATTCCCACTCTTGAGTTAATTAATACATCCATTACTTTGTATATTTATTTTTTGGTTGAGACCACTTACATTCTACTCTGTTAGCAAATTTTAATTATACAATACAATATTATCACCTATAGTCACGATTATACATTAGATCCTCATAACTTTTTATCTTATAACTGAATGTACCATTTTTATCAACCTCTCCTTGTTTCCCCCAACTCCCAGCTTGACTTTTATTTTTTAGATTCCACATATAAGTGACACCATGCAGTATTTGTCTTTTTCTTTCTTGTTTTTTTCACTTAGCATAATGCACTCCAGTCTCATCAATGTTGTTGCAAATGTCAGGGTTTCCTTGTTTTTTAAGACTGAATATAAATAATATTCCATTGTGTGTGTATGCATAAATGTATGTAAATATACATATACACAATGGAATATTGTTCAGTCACATATATAATATGTATACATATATGTACACATGTACGTCTTATATATATATATATGTATAATATATATGCCCTGTTTTTGTTACCCATTCATCCTTTTATGGACACTTAGGTTGTTTCCATATGCTAGCTATTGTGAATAATATTGCAAGGAGCATGTAGATAGAAATATAACTGTAAGACAGTGATTTCATTTCCTTTGAATATATAACCAAAAGAGGACTTACTGGGTCATATGGTAGTTATATTTTTGATTTCTTGAGGAACCTCCATACTGTTTCCATAGTGGCTGCACCAATTTACATTCCCACCAACAGTACAGTAGGGTTCCTTTTTCTCAACATCCTTGCCTGCATTTGTTTTCTCTTGTCTTTTTGATGATAGTTATTCTAACAGATGTAAGGTGCTATCACACGGTGGTTTTGATTTGCATTTCTCTGTTGATTAGTGATGTTGAGCACCTTTTCATGAACTTGTTGGCCATTTGTATGTTTTCTTTGGAAAAAAAAAAATCTGTTCAGAAACTTTACCCATTTTAAAATTGGGTTATTTATTTATTTATTTTGTTATTAAGATGATGAGTTTGTTGAATATATTAGATATTAACTCCTTGTACATTCTTAGCTCTTTTGTTAAAAATTAATTGACATATATATGTGGTTGTATTTCTGCACTCTATTCTGTTCTACTGATCTATTATGTCTGTTTTTATGCCAATACCATACTGTTTTGATTACTGCAGCTTTGTAATATAGTTTGAAATGGAAGTGTGATGCCTCCAGCTTTGTTCTTCTTTCCCAAGATTGCTTTGACTATTCAAGATCTTTTGTGGTTCCTTAAAAAATTCAGGATTTTTTTTGTTCTATCTTTGTGAAAAATGCCATTGGAATTTTGATAGGGATTGCATTGAATCTGTACATCACTTTGGGTAATATGGACATTTTAACAATATTAATATTTCCAATCCATGAACACAGAATATCTTTCCATTTATTTGTGTCTTCTTCAATTTCTTTCATCAATGTTTTATAGAATTAGTGTATAGATCTTTCACCTCTTTTGTTAAATTTATTTCTAGGTATTTTATTCCTTTTGATGCTATCATAAATATGATTGTTTTCTTAATGCCTCTTTCTGATAGCTGGTTGTTATTGTATAGAAACACAACTGTTTTTTGTGTATTGATTTTGTATCCTGCAACTTTCTTCAATTTGTTTACTAGTTGTAACAATTTTGTTTGTGTATGTGTGTGTGTGTGTGGAGTCTAGGGTTTGCTATATATAAAATCACATTATCTGCAGAGACAGTTTTCCTTCTTTCTTTCTGATTTGTCTGTCTTTTATGTATTTTTCTTGCCTGACTGCTATGGTGAGGACTGCCAGTACTGTATTGAATAAGATTGGTGAGAATGAGCATCCTTGTCTTGCTCCTGATCTTAGTGAAAAGTTTTCACTTTTCACCACTATGTTGTTAGCTGTGGGTTTGTCATGTATGACCTTTATTACACTGAGGTACATATCTTATATACCCATTTTGTTGAGAGTTTTTACCATAAACAGATGTTGAATTTTTTCAAGTGTTTTTTCTGTGTCTATTGAGATGATCAAGTGATTTTTATCCTTCATTTTGTTAATGTGCTGTATCACATTGATTGATTTGCGTACGTTGAAATCATACGTATCCCTGGAATAAATCCATTTGATCATGGTGTATGATTCTTTTAAGGTACTCTTAATTAAGTTTGCTAGTATTTTCTTGAGGATTGTTGCATCTATGTTTATCAGGGATATTGACCTGTAATTTCCTTTTTTTGTAGTGTCCTTGTCTGGCTTTGGTATTAGGGTAATGTTGCCATTGTAAAATTAATTTGAAAATGTTCGCTCCTATTCAAATTATTTGAAGAGTTTGGGAAGGGTTGGTATTAGGTTTTCTTTAAATATTTGGTGGAATTCACCAATGAAACCATCTGGTCTTGGGCTTTTCTTTGTTAGGAGGTTTCTGATTACTGATTCAATCTCCTTACTAGTAGTTGGTCTGTACAAATTTTCTATTTCTTCAAGATTCAGTCTTGGTAAGTTGTAATGTTTCTAGATTTATTTATTCCTTCTATGTTATCAAATTTGGTGGCATATAATTGTTCATAGCAGTTTCTTATGATCTGTAGTATTTCTGTGTTATCAGTTGTAATGTCTCCTCTTTCATTTCTGATTTTATTTGAGACTACTTTCTTTTTTCTGAGTTAGTCTAGTAAAGGTTTCTCAAGTTTGTTTATCTTTTTAAAAAATAGTTCTTAGTTTTATTGATCTTTTCTATTGTGCTTATAATCTTTATTTCATTTGTTTCTTCTCTGGTTTTTGTTATTTCCTTCCTTCTACTAACTGTGGATTTAGTTTGTTCTTCATATTCTTGTTCCTTGAGATGCAAAGTTAGGTTGAATTCTTTCTTTTTTTTCCCTTAATGTAGGCTATTATTGCTATAAACTTTCCTCTTAGGACTGCTTTTGCTGCATCTCATAAGCTTTTGTTTGTTGTGTTTCCTTTTTCAATTGTCTCAAGAATTTAAAAAAAAAAATCTTTTTGATTTCTTCTTTAAACTATTGGTTGTTCAGGAGCATGCTGTCTAATCTCCATGTATTTGAGAATTTTCCAGTTTTCTTTTTGATTTCTACTTTCATAACATTTTGGTTGGGAAAGAGGCTTAATATGATTTCCGTCTTCTTAAATTTATCAAGACTTGTTTTGTAGCCTAACACTTGATCTATCCTGGAGAGTATTTCACATGTGCTTTAGAAAACTGCTTATCCTGCTGCTGCTGGATGAAATGTTCTATATTTTTCAGTTAGGCTCATCTGGTCTAACATGTCATTTAAGTCCAATGTTTCCTTATTAATATTCTGTGTGGATGATAAATCCATTTTAAGTGGAGTATTAAAGTGCTTTATTATGTTGATTACTATTTATTTCTCTCTTCAGATCTGTTAATATTTGTTTTATATATTCAAGTGCTTCAGTGTTAGGTGCAATAAATATTTATAATTGTCATATCCTCTTGATTAAGTGACACTGTTATCATCATATAATGATCTTGTCTCTTGTTACAGTCTTTGGTTTAATGCCTATTTTGTTTGATATAAGTATAAATACCCCTGCTTTCTTTTGATTCCTATGTGCATGGAATACCTCTTCCCATCCCTCCACTTTCATTCTATGTGTATCTTTAAAGCAGTAGCTGGGAACATCAGGATGTTAGATTAGCCCCTATCAGAAGAGAAACTGAAGATGGGCATTTTTGCTCACTCACTCTGTGCTGAGTCAGAGGGAATAGTCACTGGGAGTGTTTGTGCGCCTAAGAAGGACCTCTTTGTTTGTGTGGCCCCTGGGGGCTCATGAATGCTGAGCTCCATTAGCTCCCAGAGGTAGGTGATTTTGGAGCCAGTCCCTTGGGTGGTCTCCATAGCCGTTGATGTGCCAGATGTGTAGACAAACTCCTTCCAGGGATATGCTGGCAACTTGGTTTTACTGGAGGGAGCCACAGGCAGAAGTGGGGGAAAGTGCCCAATGACTCTTTGGGCTCCAGCGAGGATCATAGCCAGCACTTAGATGTGTGCTAATTAGAAACCGGACCCTCAGGCATCAGCTTATAAAGCATGCAGTCAAACCCTTTCCAGGGAAAGAGTGGGAGATGGGTGTTTTACCTGCTCCCGCTGCACTGGGCCTTGGGGGTATATCCATGGTGAGTGCTCATGTGCCTATTAACAACTGATTCCTTATTTGCTATAGTCTCCTGAGACTCATCAACACAAGCCCTGTGGGCTTTCTGAGCTAGGTGATTTGGAGACGTGTCTCATAGGTGTCAGTCTTAAAAGTTGGGGTGGAAGATGTTTGGTACGACCCTTTACTTCTTAGAGAGAAGCTGGGAGTTGAAGGTTCCCTCCTGATTGTATGGCACTGTGCCAAGGGTAGGGTTTATGGTGAGAGTGTTTCAAGTTTTCCTCTCCATTTCAATGCAGATATTTTCTTATCACCCAATGTGTCAGAGTCACTCAACTAGTTCCTGGATTTCTTTCAGAGGGAATTCCTCAGTGTGGGACCATATATTCTACGAGCAGTTGGAGGAGGGAAATTTAGGACCCTCTTATGTTGCCATCTTGGTGATATGGAAAGGCAATATTAATATAGATGAAACAAACGGGAGGCAATTAAACTCAGAAAATGCTGATCTAACCATAAAGAAATTACTGAAATATGTTTTATAACTGTATGAACTTTAAACCACCTAGACCCAAATCTGGCCATCAATATCTGTCTAGTTCCAATAGATAGAATTCATTTTTGGCCAAATTAATATAGGTGATTTTTGTTGTTGTTGTTGTTGCTGTGTATTGGCAAGTACTTGCAAACTGAACTGTAGGATATTTTGTTCCTTAGAATTTGTGTCAATTTCAGAATAAGGAAATGAATCTGAAGAATAATATAAGTGAACATTTCCAAATATTAAAAAAAATAGAAAACAAAAATGTGATTTGGACTTTATTTAATTTCCTGTTGTCATCACATGAAGAATTCTTCAAGTTCTGTAAAAAGGGAAAAGGAGTAAACATGTTTCTTAAATTTAATGATTTTGGCCCAAGTTGACAAATGTTTTTGAATATCAATTCAAAACTATATGACTGCCAGCTATTGTCAATTGCTCATTGCAAAATGAGTTTAGTGGGCAGAAGGAAGATCCCAAGCCTCACAGTTGGAGGACTAAATTCAGGCTATGTCTGTAAAGCAAGACAAGACAAACATTACCTCAGAATACCTAACAGTCTGGTATTCTCTACCACCTTAAAAACACATTGGAATATTAAAAAAAATTAATCTGGTATCAATCATATTGTTTGAAGTGGTCTCCAATTCAATAGTGAATGGAAATGGAGATCTGGTTACTATGTGTAAATCCATGGAAGAGTTGATACCAGTGTAAAACAAAACTTTTGAGTCTGCTGTTTCATGCAACAATGATTAAAGCCTTAGCACATGTGACTGGCACATAGTAAGTCTTCAAGGAACGTCAGCTATTGCACTACTTTCACTAAGGACCCAGTCTCAGAAGAGCATACAGGAAAGGAGAAATGAGCTATTATCACACAATTCTACATGCAAGTAGAGAAGTCACAGATTTATTTTTAATCCATAGTTAAAAAAAAAGGTTGTGGATAGAGACCTTCAAGATGGCGGAGGAGTAAGACATGGAGATCACCTTCCTCCCCACAAGTACATCAGAAATACACCTACATGTGGAACAACTCCTACAGAACACTGGCGGAAAACCTCAGACTTCCCAAAAGGCAAGAAATTCCCCACGTACCTGGGTAAGGCAAAAGAAAAAAGAAAAACAGAGACAAAAGAATAGGGACAGGACCTGCACTTCTGGAAGGGAGCTGTGAAGGAGGAAGTTTCCACACACTAGGAAGCCCCTTCACTGGGAAAGATGTGGGGTGGCAGGGAGGAAGCTTTGGAGCCACGGAGGAGAGCACAGCAATAGGGGTGTAGAGGGCAAAGTGGAGAGATTTCCGCACAGAGGATTGGTGCTGAACAGCACTCACCAGCCTGAAAAGTTGTCTACTCACCCACTGGGGTGGCTGTGAGCTGGGAGCTGAGGCTCTGGGTTCTGAAGTCTGATCTCAAGGAGAGGACTGGGGTGAGCTGTGTGAACACAGCCTGAAGGAGGTTAGTGCACCACAGCTAGCTGGGAGGGAATCCGGGAAGAAGACTGGAACTGCCTAAGAGGCAAGAGACCATTGTTTCAGAGTGTGTGAGGAGAGGGGATTCAGGGCACAGTCTAAACGAGCTCCAGAGAGAGGTGTAAGCCATGGCTATCAGCATGGACACCAGAGACGGGCATGAAATGCTAAGGCTGCTGCTGCAGCTACCAAGGAGCCTGTGTACAAGCACAGATCACTATTCACACCTCCCCTACCAGGAGCCTGTGCAGCCCGCCACGGCCAGGGTCCTGTGATCCAGGGACAACTTCCCAGGGAGAACACACGGTGCACCTCAGGCTGTTGCAACATCACACTGGTCTCTGCCACCACAGACTTGCCTCGCATTCTGTACCCCACCCTCCCCACCATGAGAGTGAGCCAGAACCCCCTAATCAGCTGCTCCTTTAACCCCATCCTGTCTGGGTGGGGAACAGATGCCCTCAGGCGACCTACATGCGGAGGCAGGGCCAAATCCAAAGCTGAACCCCAGGAGCTGTGTGAACAAAGAAGAGAAAGGGAAATCTCTACCAACAGCCTCAGGAGCAGTGGATTAAATCTCCACAATCAACTTGATGAATCCTGCATCTCTGGAATAACTGAATAGACAATGAATCATCCCAAAATTGAGGCCGTGGATTTGGGAGCAACTGTAGACTTGGGGTTTGCTTCCTGCATCTAATTTGTTTCTGGTTTTACATTTATCTTAGTTCAGTATTTAGAGTTTACTATCATTGGTAGATTTGTTTATAGATTTGGTTGTTCTATCCTTTTTTCTTTTCTTATATATAGATATATCTTTTTTTCCCTTTTTCTTTTTTTCTGAGTGTGTATGTGTATGCTTCTTTGTGTGATTTTGTCTTTGTAGCTTTGCTTACACCATTTGTCCTAGGGTTCTCTCTGTCCATTATTTTGTTTTTGTTTTTTAATTTTTACTGTAGTTTTTAGCACTTGTTATCATTGGTGGATTTATTTTTTGGTATGAGTGCTACCTTCTTTCCTCTTTCTTCTTTTTTTATTACTTTAAAATTTTTTTATTTTTAATAATATTTTTATTTTAATAACTTTATTTTATTTTCCAAAATAAAATTAAAAAAATTATTTTAACTACCATATATTATTTTATTTTATTATTTTAAGAGTTCTTTAAAAAGTTATTAAACTTTTTTATATGAATATTTTTATTTTAATAACTTTTAATTTAATTTTATTATTTTTTCTTTTTTTCATTTTTTCTACCTTTTCTTCTGAGCTGTGGGGCTGACAAGGTCTTTGTGCTCCAGCTGGGTTTCAGGCCTGTGCCTCTGAGGTGGGAGAGCCAAGTTCAGACATTGGTCCACCAGAGACCTCTGAGCTACACGTGATATCAACCAGCGAATGATCTCCCAGAGATTTCCATCTCAATGCTAAAACCCAGCTCCACTCAACGACCAAGAAGCTACAGTGCTGGACACCCTATGCCAAAGAACTAGCAAGACAGGAACACAATCTAACCCATCAGCAGAGAACCTGCCTAAAATCATAATAAGGTCACAGAAACCCCAAAACACACCACCAGACATATTCTTGTCCACAAGAAAAACAAGATCGAGGCTCACCCACCAGAACACAGGCACCAGTCCCCTCCAACCAGAAGCCTACACAACCCACTGAACCAACGTTAGCCACAGGGGGGGAAAACACCAAAACAACAGGAACTACGGACCTGCAGCCTGTGAAAAGGAGAACCCAAACACAGTAAGTTAAGCAAAATGAGAAGACAGAGACACACACAGCAGATGAAGGAGCAAGGTAAAAACCCAGCAGACCAAACAATGAAGTGGAAATAGGCAGTCTACCTGAAGAAGAATTCAGAGTAATCATAGTAAAGATGATCCAAAATCTTGGAAATAGAATGGAGAAAATACAAGAAATGTTTAACAAACACCTAAAAGAACTAAAGAGTAAACAAACAATGATGAACAACCCACTAAAGGAAATTAAAAATTCTCTAGAAGGAATAAATAGCAGAATAACTGAGGCAGAAAAATGGATAAGTGACATGGAAGATAAAATAGTGGAAATAACTACCGCAGAGCAGAATAAAGAAAAAAGAATGAAAAGAATTGAGGACAGTCTCAGAGACTTCTGGGACAAAATTAAATGCAACAACATTTGAATTATAGGGGTCCCAGAAGCAGAAGAGAAAAAAAAAAAGGGACTGAGAAAATATTTGAAGAGATTATAATTGAAAACTTCCCTAATATGGGACAGGAAATAATCAGTCAACTCCAGGAAGCTCAGAGAGTCTCATACAGGATAAATCCACGGAGAAACACATCAAGACACATATTAATCAAACTATCAAAAATTAAATACAAAGAAAAAATATTAAAAGCAGCAAGGGAAAAACAACAAATAACATACAAGGGAATCCCCATAAGATTAACAGCTGCTCTTTCAGCAAAAACTCTGAGAGACAGAATGGAGTGGCAGGACATATTTAAAGTGATGAAAGGGAAAAACCTACAACCAACATTACTCTATGAAGCAAGGATCTCATTCAGAGTCGATGGAGAAATTAAAAACTTTACAGACAAGCAAAAGCTAAGAGAATTCAGCACCAACAAACCAGCTTTACAACAAATGCTAATGGAACTTCTCTAGGCAGGAGACACAAGAAAAGGAAAAGACTTACATTAACAAACCTAAAACAATTAAGAAAATGGTAATAGGAACATACATATTGATAACTACCTTAAATGTAAATGGATTAAATGTTCCAACGAAAAGACATAGACTGGCTGAATGGATAAAACAACAAGACCTGTATATATGCTGTCTACAAGAGACTGCCTTCATACCTAGGGACACACACAGACTGAAAGTGAGGGGAAGGAAAAAGATATTCCATGCAAATGGAAATCAAAAGAAAGCTGGAGTAGCAATTCTCCTATCAGACAAAATAGACTTTAAATAAAGACTATTACAAGACACAAAGAAGGACACTACATAATTATCAAGGTATCAATCCAAGAAGAAGATATAACAATTGTAAATATTTATGCACCCAACATAGGAGCACCTCAATACATAAGGCAAATACTACCAGCCATAAAAGGGGAAATCAACAGTAACACAATCATAGTAGGGGACTTTAACACCCCACTTTCACCAATGGACAGATCATCCAAAATGAAAATAAATAAGGAAACACAAGCTTTAAATGATACACTAAACAAGATGTATTGAATTGATATTTATAAGACATTCCATCCAAAAACAACAGAATACACTTTCTTCTCAAGTGCTCATGGAACATTCTCCAGGATAGATCATATCTTGGGTCAGAAATCAATCCTTGGTAAATTTAAGAAAATTGAAATCATATCAAGTATCTTTTCCGACCACAATGCTATGAGACTAGATATCAATTACATTAAAAAATCTGTAAAAAATACAAACACATGGAGGCTAAAAAAATACACTACTAAATAACCAAGAGATCACTGAAGAAATCAAAGAGGAAATAAAAAATACTTAGAAGTGATGACAATGAAAACATGACGACCCAAAACCTATACAATGCAGCAAAAGCGGTTCTAAGAGGAAAGTTTATAGCAATAAAATCCTACCTCAAGAAACAAGAAAAAACTAAAATAAACAACCTAAACTTACACCTAAAGCAATTAGATAAAGAAGAAGAAAAAACCCACAGAGTTAGCAGAAGGAAAGAAATCATAAAGATCAGATCAGAAATAAATGAAGAAAACAATAGCAAGGATCAATAAAACTAAAAGTTGGTTCTTTGAGAAAATAAACAAAATTGATAAACCATTAGCCAGACTCAAGAAGAAAAAAAGAGAGAAGGAGCAAGTCAATAGAATTAGAAATGAAAAAGGGGAAGTAACAACTGACACTGCAGAAATTCCAAAGATCATAAGAGATTACTACAAGCAAATATATGCCAATAAAATGGACGACCTGGAAGAGAAGGACAAATTCTTAGAAAAGCACATCCTTCCAAGGCTGAACCAGGAAGAAATAGACAATATAAACAGACCAATCACAAGCACTGAAATTGATACTGTGATCAAAAATCTTCCAACAAACAAAAGCACAGGACCAGATGGCTTCACAGGTGAATTCTATCAAACATTTAGAGAAGAGCTAACAGTTATCCTTCTCAAACTCTTCCAAAATATAGCAGAAAGAGGAACACTTCTAAACTCATTCTAAGAGGTCACCATCAGCCTGATACTAAAACCAGAGAAAGATGTCCCTAAAGAAGAAAACTACAGGCCAGTATCACTGATGAATATAGATGCAGAAATCCTCCACAAAATACTAGCAAACAGAATCCAACAGCACATTAAAAAGATCATACACCATGATCAAGTGTGGTTTATCCCAGGAATGCAAGGATTCTTCAGTATACGCAAATCAATCAACGTGAAACACCATATTTACAAACTGAAGTATAAAAACCGTATGATAATCTCAATAGATGCAGAAAAAGCTTTCGACAAAAATCAACACCCATTTATGATAAAAACTCTCCAGAAAGTAGGCATAGATGGAACTTACCTCAACATAATAAAGGCCATATATGAAAAAACCCACAGGCAACATCATTCTCAATGGTGAAAAACTGAAACCATTTCCTCTAAGGTCAGGAACAAGACACAGGTGTCCACTCTCACCACTATTATTCAACATAGTTTTGGAAGTCTTAGCCACAGCAATCAGAGATGAAAATGAAATAAATGGAATCCAAATTGGAAAAGAAGTAAAACTGTTATTGTTTGCAGATGAAATATTACACATAGACAATCCTAAAGATGTTACCAGAAAACTACTAGAGTTAATCAGTGAATTTGATAAAGTAGCAGGATACAAAATTAATGCACAGAAATCTCTTGCATTCTTATACACTAATGATGAAAAATCTGAAAGAGAAATTAAGGAAACACTCCCATTTACCACTGAAACAAAAAGAATAAAATACCTAGGAATAAACCTACCCAAGGAGACAAAAGACCTGTATGCAGAAAACTATAAGACACTGATGAAAGAAATTAAAGATGATACAAACAGATGGAGAGATATACCATTTTCTTGGATTGGAAGAATCAACATTGTGAAAATGACTGTACTACCCAAAGCAATCTACAGATTCAATGCAATCCCTATCAAACTACCAATGTCATTTTCACAGAAATAGAACAAAAAATTTCACAAATTGTATAGAAACACAAAGGCTCCAAATAGCAAAAGCAATCTTGAGAAAGAAAAATGGAGCTTTAGGAATCAGGCTCCTGGGCTTCAGACTATACTACAAAGTTGTAGTAATCAAGACAGTATAGTACTCGCACAAAAACAGAAATATAGATCAATGGAACAGGATAGAAAGCCCAAAGATAAACCCATGCACATATGGTCACCTTATCTTTGACAAAGGAGGCGACAATATACAGTGGAGAAAAGACACCCTCTTCAATAAGTGGTGCTGGGAAAACTGGACAGCTACATGTAAAAGAATGAAATTAGAACACTCCCTACCACCATACAGATAAATAAACTCAAAATGGATTAAAGACATATATATAAGGCCAGACACCATCAAACTCTTAGAGGAAAACATAGGTAGAACACTCTATGACATAAATCACAGCAAGATCCTTTTTGGCCCACCTCCTAGAGAAATGGAAATAAAAAGAAAAATAAATGGGACCTAATGAAACTTAAAAGCTTTTGCACAGCAAAGGAAACCATAAACAATACGAAAAGACAACCCTCAGAATGGAAGAAAATATTTGCAAATGAAGCAACTGACAAAGGATTAATCTCCAAAATATGCAAGCAGCTCATTCAGCTCAATATCAAAAAAACAAACAACCCAATCCAAAAATGGCCAGAAGACATTTCTAAATAGACATTTCTCCAAAGAAGATATACAGATTTCCAACAAACACATGAAAAGATGCTCAACATCACTAATCATTAGAGAAATGCAAATCAGAACTACAATGAGGTATCACCTCTCACCAGTCAGAATGGCCATCCTCAAAAAATCTACAAACAATAAATGCTGGAGAGGGTGCAGAGAAAAGGGAACCCTCTTGCACTGTTGGTGGGAATGCAAACTGATACAGCCACGATGGAGAATAGTATGGAGGTTCCTTAAAAAACTAAAAATAGAACTACCATATGACACAGCAATCCTACTCCTGGGCATATATTCTGAGAAAACCATAAATCAAAAAGAGTCATGTACCACAATGTTCATTGCAGCACTAATTACAATAGCCAGGACATGGAAGCAACGTAAGTGTCCATCGACAGATGAATGGATAAAGAAGACGCGGCACATGTATACAACGGAATAGTACTCAGCCATAAAAAGAAATGAATTTGCGTTATTTGTAGTGAGGTGGATGGACCTAGAGACTGTCATACAGGGTAAAGCAAGTTAGAAAGAGAAAAACAAATACCATATGCTAACACATATATATGGAATCTAAAGGACAAAAAATGATGAAGATCTTAGGGGCAGGACGGGAAAAACAAGGCAGACATAGGAAATGGACTTGAGAACATTGGGATGGGGAAGGGTAAGCTGGGACAAAGTGAGAGAATGGCATGGTCATATATACACTACCAAATGTAAAATAAATAGCTTGTGGGAAGCAGTTGCATAGCACAGGGAGATCAGCTCAGTGCTTTGTGACCACCTAGAGGAGAGAGATAAGGGGGATGGGAGGGAGACTCAAGAGAGAGGATATATGGGGATATGTGTATATGTGTAGCTGGTTCACTTTGTTTTAGGACAGAAACTAACACACCATTGTGAAGCAATTGTACTCCAATAAGGATGTTGAAGAGAAAAAAAAGGTTGTGAAGATCAATTCAGATTAATTTCAGAATCAATATTATTTACATTTCTACATTTTTCAAAAGTCAAATTATACAGTATCTTACATATATCATAGCTAGGAATGTGTGTTGAAACAAATAGGTCAAAAGAAAAAATTATATATGTGTGTGCATATATTATCTCTGTCTTCCTATCTATCTATCTATCTATCTATCTATCTATCTATCATCTATCTATCTATCTATCATCTCCTTGAGTACATTTAAGAGACTGAAACTGTTGAACTACTGATTCGGCATTTTGTTTTATTTTTACAACTGGTAAACTAGTTCTGTTTCAAATTCAATTAAAAAAGTTGATCGTGTAGCCATGATAAAATACATTCTTTCCTGTACTGCATATTTTACTATTATATGAAACCAGATAAATTATTGGGAAATTTATTCTTTAATGAGCTACATTTTATGATGTGGAAAAAAGGTTTTGTAGAAAAGAAGAATAATTATTCTTCCTTAATGATGGCATTCTATTGGAACAGGACCACAGGATCAATATATATTTCGTTGCGAATAAGAATTTAACCTTCATGTTGTTAACAGTCTCATTCCCCATGTAAATAATTAGATAATCCATTAATCCAGTAACAGTATCTCTACTTATTTGTTTCTTATATCAACCACAACTGGTGTATTAGATTCCTACAGCTGCCATAACAATGTACCACAGACTAGGTTGGTTCCTTCTGAGGATTCGATTCTGGGGGAGAATCTGTTCAATGTTTCTGTTAGAAATTCAGAAATAGCAAATTTAAAACCACCAAATTAATAAATAGTATCTATAAGAGTTTATTGTGCATAGAAAAACAGTTCATGAACTGGGAGCTTCCAAATTCAAAGACTAATATGAAGCTCAGAGGTATGAAGTTACGTGATGGGTTGTAAAGTGAAAATGAGGAAGTTATTAACATTTATAACAATTGGTTATTACAAAGGGGGTTCCTAAACGGCAGGGGATTGGTTAAAATGATTATTTCATACCAATTTTAGGAAGATGATTTAAGTTTCTCTTATGATTGTCGGAGGCATTTACAAAAAATAATCTAAGTTAAGTCTCCTTTATGTTCATGAAAAAAGCTAGATTTCGTTTTCCTTACATGACTTAGGTGGTTTTGTCTGTTCGGTGAAATCTCAATTTTAGTCTCTGTTTTTTTTTTTAATTTTAACACTTTGCTCCTAGTTACTGGTGAAAGCCAGCAATATTTGGCATTCCTTGGCTTGTCCACTCCAAACTGTGTCCCCATCCTCACATGACATTCTCTCTGTGTCTGTCCTCACATGGTCCTTATAAGTGTCCTTATAAGGACACTAGTTATACTGGGTTAGTAACCCATCCTACTCCAGAATGACTTCATTTTAATTTAACTGCAAATGCAAAAACTTATTTCCAAATAAGGTCAGATTCTAAAGTACTGGGGATTTGGACACCAACATATCTTTTTTTGGGCATGGGCAGTGATTCAACTCATAATTGCAAAAGGTTTGATTGGCACTGGTATCAACTCTTCCAGGGATTTACACTGGGGACTTAATTGTAATTTTACATTATTTATTTATTTAGTTTTTGCTTCTTAATTTCCATCTTTGTCTCCTTATACCATGGAGAAAAAAATGGAGGGTATTTTATTCCTATAGATGATTAAGTTATAGAATTTGGCTTCTTGAGGAAAAATAGGAGGCAGAGATTATTGCTACTCATTCCAAGATATGTCTTCCCAGATATGAGTATCAGAGTGAACAGAGTTGAGACACAGCATGGTGTGAATAAGCCTTAGAAGGAAATGAAGTGAGTCCAACAGAGACTTCCTGGGAAATAGCATTGTCAGTGCTAACCCAGGCGCCAGTATGGAGAACCAGAGTGGAGGTAGGAGGGAGGATGCAGGTTTCAGACAAAGGCACAAGGGCCTCATGGTTATGATGAATGAGCCTGAAAGAATAACCTTTTGTAAAAGTAGAATTTGGGGGATGAGAACCAAGTAAGTAATTGCACTCAGTGCTGAGGACATTATTGGGTCAAACAATGCTGGCAAATAAAATAGGAATTTAGAAAAATTCTGAAATTACAACAGACAGGCACATAAGTCCTATAAAAAGTCGCAAAAGATTAAAAAACCAGTATAAAAGTCAAGAGATTGACAAAACAGAAGTGAGAGGTAAACAACTTGGACAAGCTATCCTGTCACTAAAGAATGAGATGTGTGAAAAAAGAATGCAGTTATCAGTCCAGATAGGTCCAAAAGGTGAGCAAAAGGGGGACCACAGATAATGAAAACTTATTGCCATCCCAAGCAAGAAGCTACAAAGGCAGGAGCCAATTACATCCTGGAACCTGCAAATGAGAGCTAGCCCAGTGAGTTCACCTGCTGGAAAGACAAGGTCAATCGAAAGGTACTCGAGGGCTTGCTGGAGGTGGAGATAGGAAAGAGGATGGGGATGTGGAGTCCACACTGCTGTGGTAATTTTCATTCTGACAATTAACCTGAGCAGTCTGGTTGACTCTTCATCCTCAGGGTGAGGTTGGGGAATGTAGTTTGAATGAATCCATGAGGATTCTCAAAGAGAGTAGAAGCAGTTTCTCTCCCCAATTGAAAAAAAAGAACACATTCCCACAAGGCAAGAGTGCACTAAAATTAGTAGCCTAATTTTGTATGCAGGATGTGATGGTGGCTCTCCCTCTTCTTGAGTATAGGCTTAAGATAGTAGGAAAATACAATGAACCCCAAGGAGGTATAGGGTAGCTGATGTGCAGGTTCCCACCCGATACTACAATCTCCAGCTAGCAGCTTCTCAGGACTCCCTGACACCCCATTAGCCTCATCATCTACCTGAACATTGTTCCAACTCACAGCCATATGAAGCATATGGGAAGGTCTTTGGGCAAGATGGCTTAGAGGTTGAGAATAGGTAGATATCTGGATTTTACTGAGGTAAAAAATGCCATGTACTGCCTTCTTTGATTAATGGAACACATGAAAATTATTGAGGAAGTATAAATGTAAGAGGAAACTGTGTCAAGGAAAAAGAATTTGCAACATTAACTTCAAATATAATTTTATTTTATTTATTTTTAAAACTATTTTATGTATTATTTTTTTGGCTGCGTCGGGTCAGTTGAGGCACGTGGGGTCTTCATTGAGGCGTGCTGGAGTCTTTCGTTGCAGCGCGGGCTCTTTGTTGCAGCGTGCGGGCTTCTCTCTAGTTGTGGCATGTGGGTTTTCTCTCTCTAGTTGTGGCACATGGGCTCCAGGGCACGTGGGCTCTGTAGTTTGCGGCATGCGGGCTCTCTCACTGAGGCGTGCGAGCTCAGTAGTTGTGGCACATGGTCTTTGTTGCCCAGCAGCATGTGGTGTCTTAGTTCCCCGACCACGGATCGAACCCACATCCCCTGCAATGGAAGGCAGATTCTTTACCACTAGACCACTAAGGAAATCTCTTAAATATAATTTTAAAAGTTGATCTTTTTTCGAATGGAAGAACAAGGGGTGGCGTGGGTCACGTATGAGCTCTCTTGATATGTATCTTAGAACATATATGCAAAATTCATTATTTATAAAACATCTCTGAGCCTGAGAAAGGTTAAAACAAATAAAAAAATCAAAAAGTAAATTCAATGCTATTGCTGTATGCATATTAATAAATTAACTTGACAAGGAGGATTAAAGAAATAAAGCAAAAAGCAGGTCAGTTTCGGTGAGAAATAACTATTACTGGTCGATGAACTGATTTTAAACTTTAAGAACAACAACAAAAAACTTTACCATACATTTGGCATAAAAGGAAGGTCATGTTGCATATATGTTTCCATGGAGAGTGTCTCCAAAACTGATAATGGTAGTTAAATCAGGGATTCAAGGAAAAACTGAGTGACAGGGGTTCAGAAGTAGGAGGAAGATATATATTTTACTGCATGCCATTTTATACATGTTCAGTTTTATACAATGTAATATCTATACAAATTATTAATAAAGTTAAAAAATTGAGTGAAAGTAGGAATGTTTAGAATGCTACCATATTATGATGACATTTATGCATATTTTCAAAAAAATCTTACCTGTTGAAAATGATGTATATTGAATATGTGTAATATCTATGTAATTCTAAGCACAGAAAATGAACTCAAGGATGCAGAGCAAAATTGTAGTACTGATGTCTCAGACTTAGATGTAGAGGGAGAAGAGAGGTGAAAGGTGATTAAAGAGAAATTTGGCATTATCTACAGGATTTTAATTCTTAAAAAATTGATTGACACTGTGTGAAAATGTTACCATTGGTAACTCTAGATGGTATGGATATGTTTATTTGTTTTAGTATGCTTTGTGTATCGCTGTATTTTTAAAGTATTTGATAGTTAATATAGTTGACTTTACCCCCTATGGACCCATGTGGGAATATCTTTGAGCCACATTCCCAGAATCAAAATTAGGTTTATGCAGGCCATAACCTTTCTATTCTGCATACCTATCGAGAGATTTGCTCTCTCGATAGTGAATGGCACTATTCACCACTGCTCCTACATCCCTGAAGTTTTACCAGTACATGACATTATCTAGTCTTTGTCTAAAAGGTGCAAAGTAAAATCTTGTTTTCATTTACATTGTCTCATTACTATGACACTAATCATCACTTAATGATTTTAAGTATCTCTTTATGTGCTTTTCTGGTTTCTTCTAAAAATAATCTGCTCTGCTCATGAGTTTGTTTGTTTTTTTTTTCCCTCCAGGGGCATCTTTATTTATTTCTTTGTTGATTTGTAGAAACCTATCCTATAATATTTTACAAATTTCACATATCTTCTGCCCTTTGGTCACCTGCCTCTTATCTTGTCTATGCTGTGAATCATTGACTAGAAATCTTTACTTTGATGTAGCAAAAATGAACATTTTTTGCTTTATATTTGTGTTTTTGGTATTTTTTTAAAAGATATCTTTTCAGGACCTTGCCGCAAAGATATTCTATGACTTTTTCTCTATGAACTTTACTATTTTACCATTTTTATTTAGGTCTTTAGTGGATCTAGAGACCACACTTGCATATGATGTTATGTAAGAATCCAGGTAATTTTTCTCTGTTTATAGCATGAATCCGCCTCAAATTGAGATCTGATTACAGCTATAAGTTTAAAAAAAATGGATTATAACAACATTAACAAAAATATGGCATTTTCCATAAAAATCTCCTGCAAAGCCAAAATAGGTACAGAACAAAAAAAGAGGACTACTTGAAAGATTCAAACAAATGTACACCCCTGCCAAAATACCATTAGCCAAGCGTCACTGTTTTATATTTGATATTCTAGAATTATAGACTATTAGGAAAACCTCAGACTTAGCTAGCAGAAGCTGTTGGCAGGCATGAGGTTTTTCTTGTATCTAATGGTTTTCATGTGGAGGTTGACTGATAGATGGAAAAGGAAAACCTCTTTTTGATAAGGTACAAACAAATGTTTCAAGCACTCTGACTTCACCTTGACCGTTTCCCAGTGAGTAAATAGCTTCAGCTTAGACAACCCTTCACCCCTGGCTCTCTGACCTCAATTCCTTCACTATTTATATCTTTAGAGGCTGGCACCACTTGTTCATGTAACAATGCAACAATGACTCCTAAACTGAGATCTTTTTATCTTCTGCCTAACCTCACAAAAAATGCTGACGTTCAGAGTGTAGTACAGTAGACAGACAATCCATCAAGTCCGTTGTGGGGCCGACTGGCTGACTTCTGCGTGGATGGAATTCAAAGACTTGCCAAGTAAATAAATATAACAAAAAACACATCCAAAATTAGACATACCCCTAAATAAGTTATTATGGGTAATTTGCCAAGAGCTTTCTTCTGTCTCCCAGATTGCCTGCTGTTTAAGGTCAACACGTTATGCCTAGCAGAGGCTAGCATCAGTTCATTCCTCTCTGCCTGATGAACTTTCATGCCTATCACAGCAAGCCTAAAGTAATCCGTTTGAATTTATTGAAGGATTTCTGTGGCAAACCTGCCAGAGCTTCTAACCCTTTTTTCACAACCACTGTTATCTCCTCTTTGAGCCCTGAGCACAGTTTATCTTTCCTCAGAAAGACAGATATGGAGGCTCTTAAGGGGTACACACTCTCTCTACCCAAGGATGAAAAATCAAGTTCAAAAACTAACTCAAATGAGGATTTATTTTGCAAGTTCTCAGCTACTGGGTCATTCTGTCTGATTTCTAAATAGTTCCTGTTTTTGTTAAGGAAATTTCCTGCTTTGAAGAAAACAGTAGAGGGTAGGAAAGCTAAGTGGGATGAGGGGCAGAAACTTGGATTGGAAATAACTGATATAGAGATGCCTTTCCTTTCAAAGCCAACCAAAAGGAAGCTTTTGTTGTTGTAAAACTAGTCTAATGTCAATTAAGCTTAAAATGATTTACTTTTAGGAGAATACAAACCAAAGGAATTTGCTAAGAAGCTTTAACAGTTATAGCTCTATTAAAAAAAAAAGATAAATAAATACACCCCTGCTGTATAAGTTAAACATAAAATATTTCAGTTCTAATTCTAGTTGATCCTAGAGACGCATGATCAAGTGTGGACCTTGAATGTCACACACTGAAGTGTAACTCTTTTTCTACGCAGACCAGGGCATAATTTAGTAACAACACACACATCTGGGGCTCAGAAGTCTAACAACCTTTCCTGTCTTGAGCATTGCCAGGAGTTGGAATTGAGGACTAAACAGTTCCCAAACGTGTCTGAATGGTTAAATTAACAACACAAAGCACCAGCTTGAAAGCAGATATAAATCCTACAAGTGAATCTTCTGCCACACCTCAGTGGATTAACTTGATTTTTAAAATTACTTTTTCCCTTTTCACATACAACAAAACTGAAACACAGAGAGGTGCAGAGAGCAGGCTGGGTCCATGTTATTCTATTCACCCTACAGATGAGAAAACTCAGGCTTAATGAGGTTAAATATATTGCCCAAGTTCACCTATCTAATGTTTTCAGTTTTTTGGAGACTATGAGTATATCTAGCTTAATAAAGATGTGTCCCAATAGCCTTAACTATCAGAAACTTCCTTCTCTGAGCACAAAGTGAAGGCATAGGACTGTCCTTGCAGGCTGGCATTTGTCCAAGCGAGAGCTGACTATTGCTGTTCCTTCAGCTGCCAGCTCTTTCTGCCAGCGTTGCTGGGTCATGAAGGTGTTTTGCCAACTTATAATAAGTGACTGAACTAGATCAGAAGAGAGCTAAAGAAAGTCTAAACCAGGGAAGTGGTAACAGGAGCAGAACTGAGTTAGATTTGAGAAGTGTTTTGGAAACAATATTTGGGACTCACCAGAGGTCAGCTTTCATCATATGCTCACATCCTCTTTGGGAAATATCTCGTGGTCTGTGGGTATTAGCTCCAGAGGTAGCACTTCATATTATTTACACTCATGTGATCTATAAGTGAGTGTTTAAGAACTAGCTCCCAGTCATATTTGACCCATAAGTATTAATAATAAACTTTCAATTGTTTTCTAGATGCATAGATTTTATGACCAAACTAAACAATGGCTGGATTTCTGCTTTAGACAAATGAAATATCAGAAGACTAGACTATATGCTCCCTGATGTGTCTTAGTGATGTAACTCTTGATGAACACAGCCCTTGACAAAGCCTACTAGCCACACCACTGTTGCACTAGTCCAGCTGTCAGCTTTTTTTTTGGCAGTTACTAGATCATTCCCGAAGTGTTCAATGACTTTAAAAGCCATTCCCTTATCATGTAACCATTACAGTTATAACACAGCAAACACACTCTACTAGGACTGTCTTGTTGAACATTAATTGTGCAATCATTGTAAAAATCACGACACCTGTGGAGGTGAGCGTTTCCTTCATCCATCCTCTTTTTAGCCGCATCTTCATCCTCCTATTGAAAAAGAGCTTCTTACACGTGACATCATTATTATACAATTAATCTTCATTATTCTCGGATTTGGTTATTACAAATTTGCCTACTCACTCAAATTTATTTGTAACTCCAAATCAATACCTTCAGATCTTTCGTGGTCATTCACCGATGTGCGCTGAGTGACAAAGAATTGAGTCACCTGATGCGAAGGTTCCCAGCTGAGGGAAAACAAGGTGATATTCTGCCTTCCTGTTTTAGCTCTGTTTCAGGAAACAACTGTCCTTTTCCTGTTCTATTTAGTGCCCTGTTTTGTGTTTTTTTTGCATTATTGTGCTTTTTATTTATTTATTTAAATTTAACTGTTTAAAATGGCGTCCAAGAGTAGTACTGAAGTGCTACCTAGCATTCCTAAATGCAGAAAATACGTGTGTTAGAGAAGCTTCCTTCTTCTAACTAGGCATCGGTTATGGTGCTGTTGGCCACAAGTTCAATGTTAATGAACCAACAATATGGCACATCCAGAAAAAGGAAGAGGAAATCTGTGATCTGTTTGTGAGGCCACAAGAGAAAGAGTGAAATTAACACCCAGATACAAGATAAAGCACAGGAACAAAGGAAAAGTGGTTGAATCTGTGGATTTGTGACCTGATCACCAAGAAAAAAGCATAGTGGACAAGTCTGCTGTGAGGCTGAAAGCCAAAGAAATTTCTGGCCACGTCATATCACCCAGGGTCACAGTAAACCCTCCTTGACTAGTACTGGGAAGCTTGCACATTTCAAAAGGTGTTTATGTTGTGAAAACACTGAACTTGCAGGAGGGACAGATTCTGCAGGTCAGGAAGATGAAGAAGAATTAAAAAAAAAGAAAACCTCCTCTGTATTAAGAAGAAAGAGGGTTTTGTGAAAGAGCAGGTCTTCTACTCTGATGAGACAGGCTAGTTTCAGGAAGATATTGACAAACGAATAATATGCAGGTTTCCCCCCTTTTCAAAGTTCACTTTATGCCCCTTCGCTTTTACAGAAGGTCTACATTAGTACCTGTTTTGGCTAGCTGAAATAAATCTGAAGAGGATTTTCACGTTTATGAAAAAAAGGTGAAAATAGGGTTCAACTTTTGTTTTGCAACAAGCTGTTTCAAAGGCAGCGTGCACCCAGAGCAGAGCAGTGAGACTGGCATCGCCAAGCTCCTTCCCTGGAATTACACTCAGCATCTAAGCATCAAGCTACCATAGCTTTAAACTGTGTCTGAGCATCTGTGTTTTATCTTGATTTATTTTGTTCATACATTAGCAAGATGTGTCCTAAAGTAATTGCTTTTTCACTTTGCACCATTTCAGCTTAAGAAAGAAACGTTCTAGGATAGTGGTGGAAACGCTGAAGACAATGTTGTGAGCAGAGGCTTGGGAGAATCTAACCTTGTATATCCCCTAGAAGCAATAGTTCAGTATTTGCTACCTCAGTGTTTGTGGGGGGACTTTTTAGAGCATACAAGCCCAAATATTAAGAACTGACTCTATTTGTTTTATAGATAAAAGCAGGATTTTCTGTTTTGCAAAACAGATTTCTAAAACTGTATCATAGAATAAGTACTATTAAAAACGGTTGATTCCGTAATAAAATAAATAATACAACAAATACATAATTTAAAAAATTAAAATCACCCAATTTCATAAAACACTGGGTGAAAGAAAAGTAAACTTTTAAAAACTAATTTCCTCTGCTGGATTGCTCAAAGCTGTTGAAATAATAATCTGTAAAGAAAAATTGTATTTATCTTTGTCTGAAATCTTTTTAATACCTGTGTGTTGTGGAATAGTAAAAAACATTTCTCATTACTTTCTGTGGACAAAGCATCATTTTAAACACTTCTCTATATTAACACACTTGATCTTCACAGTGACACTGTGAAGATATGGCTTATTTATTAGACCATTTTCAAGATGAGGAGATTAAAGCAAAGAAGGGTAAAACATCTTGCCCAAAGCAACAACTAGCATTGATTAGAGCCCAAGAAAACTGGCTTTACTCTGTGCTCTAAATATTATATTTTACTAAACATTTTTAAGAAAATAATGTCCTAAACATGAAGGATCAAACATGGATCATAGAGCTCAAAATTCAAGGTCTTTTGTAATTTGACCTTGACCCATCTGTGCAGGTCAAGGTCAGGTCCCTTTTCCCTTAAACAACTCCAGTTCAGTAAAGCCATTCATTCATTGACCAGGCCTCATGCTTTCTGCCGCTGCCCACCTGCCACACTCAGGTGCTAAGTATCCTTTTCTCCAGCAATTCAATTCCAATTACTCAGTGAAACCTCTCCAGACCTTTCCAACAAAGAGAAGGGGAAAAAAACAACTAATATCTGTTTTGACACCTTATTACTGTCACTTGTTTTAATTGCAATGTGGAGAATGGCTGGAAGAGGGAGTAGAGTGTATGTAGGGATTTATTAGGTTCAGAGATTTGCCTAGTAGCCCTATCTTGAGTATATATTCTGATTTTCTAACCAAACTCCTTGAAGACTGGGGTAAAGGATTCTGTTTATTTCCCCTGTAAGATATGGAACTGTATTTTAGACATAATGTGCTATCACACATTATAGGAAAATCACTGCCCGTAAAAAAGTAATACACATTTTGTTATTGTATATATTAGAAAGCCAAAATAAAGTGAATATATGTTTTAACCAAAAAATATGCTTACATATACAAGTGTCTTTTTGTTGAAGTTTTTAATATCTCCTTGAAAATGTAGTATTTAATTTGGAAAGAAATAAATGATCAATTGAACACTTTCTTTCTTTCTTTCTTTCTAACAATAAACATGAAATAATGCTTGTTAAACAAAACAGAGTGAAAAAAAGAGTTCTTAAGTGTGTGTCATTTGAAGCTAAGCATGAGCTAACAGATTTTGAGTAATCTTTCACCCTTTTATGTAAATAGAAAAAGATATATTTTGTAGCAAGTCAGAATTGGACACCTGTAATTTTCATCTGCTTTTGGAAATAAGCCAACTATAAGGGAAGACATTGAAAAAGACTTGGATGGTGATCAAATTTGCATCCACAACAAAGGGATATACATCTGGCCAGAATTTAAACTTAATAAAATTTGATAAATGTCTTTTTTCTTCCTGCATTTAGGAAGAAGTGGCAGTTTATCATCCATAAATATGTATTTGGCTCATTTTTTTCACCTTTATTGTGCATGTAGAAAATGTATACTTCCAGTTGAGTAGACAGAGGCACTCCTTTTACCTAGCGTGGATTGGTCTTTATTCTGGATGTGAATTTCCCTCCACTAAGATGAGACGCACCATGAAACCTGGTGTCAAAGAGGCCTGGGTTCCAGCTGTACCTTCCAGATGAAGGTCAATGAGATAACTCCTAATCCCTCTGTATTAGTGCTCTTTGTTGCTGAAACAAATTACTACAAACTTAGTAATTTAGAACAACACAAATTTATTCTTTTACAACTCTGGAGGTCAGAAGTTCTAAACTCAAAGCATTGGCAGGGCTGCATTCTTTCTGGAGACCATAGGGGAGGATCTAGTCCCTGGCCTTTTCCTGTCTCTGGAGACCACCTGCCTTCTTTGGCTCATGGCCTCATCCTTCATCTTCAAGTCCAGCAACACAACATCTTCAAATTTCTCTCTCTTAACCTCTGCTGTCATCACACCTCCTTCTCTAATTCTTCTTCCTCTTTCCTTTATAAGGACCTTTGTAATTACACTGGGCCCCCCCAGGTAATTCAGAATAATCTTTAGATCTGAAGACCCTTAAGTCACATATATTTTTGCCATGTAAGGTAATATATTGACAAGTTCCAGTGATTATGTGGATATCTTTGGGAAGATATTATTCTGTGTACTAGACTGTCCGAGTCTCCTTTTCATCATGTATAAAATGGGCACCATAAACAGTCCCTCACACACAGGGTTGAAATGAACTCAACATACAACTTGGCAGATAGAGGACACTCAACTCCACAGAATTATTGTGTGAGAGTATGTGCAGTGATGCTTTATTTATCTTACATTGTCTCAGAATAAAGTATTCTACAGATAAACACTTTCTATATGTTTAATGTTTTAAGCTCTTAAGTTTATATATGTACTGTAATGATTTTAAAAGGGGAAGCTTTCTAAGTTATATTACCATTTCTCTTAGTCTATAACATTGTAAAGAGAGGATAAAACTTTAGAATCAAATAAACATGGGTTTAATCTGTTTCCTCACTTATCAGCTAGGTGGCCCTCAGCTACTTACTTAACTACTCTGAGTTTGCTTCCATGCTTGAAAAACAGAAACAGTAGCATTTATGCCTTAGGGAGGATTGAATTAGGAAAAAAAAAATCTATATTAGTTTCCTAGGGCTGCTGTTAACAAGTTACCACAAACTTGAAGGTTTGAAAAAACAAAATTTACTCTATCATGATTCTGGAGGCCAGAAGTCTGAAATCAGATGCTGATAAGGTCATGTTCTAGGGGAGAATGCTTCTTCCAGCTTCTGGTGTTCCTTGGCTTGCGGCAGCATAACCAGTCTCTGCATCCGTCTTCTTCTCTGTGTACTTTCCTGTGTCCTCTCTTCTAATAAAGACATCAGTTATTGAATTTAGGACCCATCCTAAATCCAGGATGATCTCATCTTAAGGTCCTTAACTAATTCCATCTGTAAAGATCCTATTTCCATCTAAGGTTACATTTTGAGATTCTAGGTGGATATGAATATGGGGGGAGGCACTATTCAGCTCACTACAATGTCTTTAACACAAAATGTTTTCTTTGTTGTTTTCCTTTTATTATCTAAATCTTATTGCCTTGAATCATAGCACTCCACATATTATTTATTCAATAAATAATGATTGCAATGGACTCAATGATTATGTCCTATTAAATTCATATTTTGAAACCCAAATCCCCAAGATGATGGTATTTAAAGTTGGGGCCATTTAGAGGTAATTAGATCATGAGGGTGGAACCTACATAAATGGGATTAGTGCTCTTAGAAGAAGAAGCCAAGGAGCTAGCTAGTTTTTTTCACTATCATGTTAGGAACCTGGAAGAGGGCTGTCACCAGAACCCAACCTGGCTGGCACTCTGATATTGGACTTCCAGCCTCCAAGACTGTGATAAATAAACTTCTGCTGTTTATAAACCACTTAGTTTATGGTGTTTTGTTGTAACTGCCTGAGCAGACTAATACACGTAGTTAAGTACCAGCAGCTAAAGGCCCTGTGCTCAAATTTTCTTAATTTTCCAAAGCTAAATTACCTCAAATTACTCCTTTTCTCTTGGTATTTTTCATGTCCTTCATTGCCCTCCTGATTTCACAACCCTCCTTTCCAGATTTTGGTTCTTGCTGTCTTAGTCTGCGAACCCTGTGTTGCCTGGAGGAATGTGTCTGTTCCACACCTCACATGGGTTCCTTGGCTAAGTATGGCCTCAGGCTTAGTTTTCATAACAGAATTTCTTCTCCTATCATCAGCCCCGCACTCATTATTAGGTCCTATCTTCACCTCTTGGGCTGGATTCCTGTCTTGATATGTATAAAGAGAGATGCAAAGAATTAAACATACTGGTGATTTAGCAAGGGAGTCTGAGAGGTGAAAACACCTGGAAGGAGGGTTAGAAAGGTAGGGGTATTCATCACAGGCAGCGTCAAATGTAGGGACCCAGAGAGGGGACAGAGTGCTGTATGTTGAGGGAGATACAGGTGTTGCTTTTGGTGCCATGGCAGTAAATGAGGTGAAAACAACAGGCCTGTGTAATTTCATGAAGACCTTTATATGCTGTGTGGAGAGGAATGTCACCTGCCATATCAGTTAAGAAAGGATTTTGCTGCCATCAAGCCCTCAGCCAGTGGAACCACCCCCAACTGTGCACTCTGAGGAGACTTAGGATGGGAAAGAACAGAATAATGGTCGTAGATAATTAAGGTGCACTAGATAATTAAGGTGCATATCAAAGGAAAGATTTCAGTGAGCCCAGACTCTTGCATCTTCTCATACATAGACAAGCGCTAAATTCATTAACTTGAGATGTCTGGTTTTCTTTAATTAACAGTAATATTTTGATGTTCTGGCTACTTGGGTTTGTTTGTTAGTTTGTTTTTGCAAAAACTTCTATATATTCTGGCTCCTTCCATACCTCTTTGGAGCAGTCCCTCAGAGCTATCTGAGAGGTTGTCTTCCAGGATTAAGTCCTCAGGAAGTCTGCTAAATAAAACATAATTCTCAACTATTAGGTTGTGCTTTTTTTTTTTTTTTTTTTTTTTTTTTCAGTTGACAGCTATGTGCATTGACAGACTCAGGCAGCTCCTTGACCTACTGAAAGAAGTTTCCCTTTGATGGTCTCTACCTCTCAGTAAGCCCTTGGAGGTGTTAGCTGTTTTTTTGTACCTAGTGGCCAAGCAGGTATATAATCAGAAACTCTACAGCAAGAGCTTGCTTTGGAAAAGGGGCTACCCAATACAAATTACTGTAATATTGCTGATGAGAAATGTTGACCCAAAGCCCTAACTATTGGAATGAAATGAGGATTCCAAGCATATGAGACCTGCCTTTATGCAGGTCTAGCACTTGGAAATCTAGCACTTGGAATAGGCATTAAACAAGTACTTATCTAAATATTTAACAAACTCCTTGATTCTAAAACATATATTGCTCTTTCTTCTGTTTTAAAATCTCTGAAATTGCAAGGCATCTTACGATCATTGATGACCTTCCAGTAATTGTGATGTAGTAGTTATAATTAATTGACTATGCAAAGACATTAAAAATTCCAGAATGGGTGACAGCATCCAGGAACAGGCAAGAGTGAAACACATTTTTAAGAAACACTACACCATCAACATTCCTGATGACATAGAAAAAGTTATTGTGTGGGTAATATAGACACCAACCATTCTGACTTGAAAAGTATTTCAAATTAGTTGGGCTCTGAGTGAATAAAAAGATGTTTTATAAATACTTTAATCAATGTCTTTGTTTTTTTCTACTTTTGCAAAAGAGGGGGGAATATTATAAAAATATAGGTGTACATATGGCTAAAGAGGTCTTTTAATAAGTATAAAATCAAAATTCCAAGTGATAACAATGGAAATGCCATAGTTTAATTGGCAATGTTTTTTCTAAATAACGTGTCTTAAAAGGAATAGATTTCAATTTGATGAAGTATGGCAATAATGATCACAATTGCATCTGTGATGTAAAGACGTATAGAATGAAATGAAAGTCTAAAATGGAGAAATAATAAACTTAGTCTTATAATTTAAGAAGGGTTAACCTGAGGACGTGGCATTAACATATTGATTGCAGACTTCTGGTTTCCAGAACTGTGAGAGAACAAATTTCTTATTTTAGACTACCAAGTTAGTGGTAATTTGTTACAGCAGCCACAGGAAATTAAATGCCTAGGGTGAGAAGAGAAGCAGGACTGGGTTTGAATGAAAAACTCCAACATGTAAAATCCTCTAGAAATGGAAAAGTTGACAAAGAAGGAAGAAATGCACAGAAAAAGAGAAGTGTGGTGTCATGAAAGCCAAAGGATAAAATGCTTCCATAGGGAGGGAGTTGACATCTGTATCAAAAATTGCTGAACTATGAAGTAACATGACTCTAAATAGTGATCCTGGATTTAGCTACATGGAGGATATTAGGACCCATATAAATATAAAACAGGATGTGTAACAGGAATTAAGTTTTACAGAGTATCTCCCTGAGTATTATTCCCTTCCCCTTAGTAACAACTCAGGTTTATGACTTACTTATAACAAATAAAATGTGATGCTTTGTGACTTCTAAACCAGTTACTCTCACTTCGCTTGTTGGAACATTTGTGCAAGAGCCTTGAGCCGCTATGCTGTGAGGAAGCCCAAACATTCCATGCAGTGAGACCATATGGAGAAGGAGAAAGCCTGTAACTACATGGAAAGAGGCTTATAACCAGACTCCAGCTGACTGAATATCATAAGAGACTCCAAACCAGAACCAACCAGGTGAACCCTTCCTCCTGACTAGAAAGAGCTGGAGAGAAAATAAAGTATGTTTCTATATTAAGCCACTGGTAATTCATACAGGAATAGTAATCAAAACATGAGATAAATACTTAAGTGATGAAAGACAATATGCTCCCATAGTATGAATCCGTTCAACATAAGAAAAAAAAAGAGAATTTCAGAGCCGCATTGAATCATTTAATTTTGCTGAGACAAATTGATACTTGAAAAATTTTCGTACCGAAGTTTTTGTCACATTTCATTCTGGGATGTATCAGAAGGTTGTTTGATTTTCTCATAAAATTAACAGTAGATAGAACTTACATGCACAACTTAATATTTTTTTAACATCTTTATTGGAGTATAATTGCTTTACAATGGTGTCGTTGTTTCTGCTGTATAACAAAGTGAATCAGCTATACATATACGTATACCCCCATATGTCCTCCCTCTTGCGTCCACCTCCCACCCTCCCTATCCCACACCCCTAGGTGGACACAAGCACCTAGGTGATTTCCCTGTGCTATGCGGCTGCTTCCCACTAGCTATCTATTTTACGTTTGGTAGTGTATATATGTACATGTCACTCTCCCACTTCATTCCAGCTTACCCTTCCCTCTTCCCATATTCTCAAGTCCATTCTCTACGTCTGGGTCTTTATTCCTGTCCTGCCCCTAGGTTCTACAGAACAAATTTTTTTTAGATTCCATATATGTGTGTTAGCATACAGTATTTGTTTTTCTCTTTCTGGCTTACTTCACTCTGTATGACAGTCTATATGGCCATCCACCTCACTACAAATAACTCAATTTCATTTCTTCGTATGGCTGAGTAATATTCCATTCTATACATGGACCACATCTTCTTTATCCATTCATCTGTCAATGGACACTTAGGTTGCTTCCATGTCCTGGCTATTGTAAACAGAGCTGCAATGAATAATGTGGTACATGACTCTTTTTGAAATATGGTTTTCTCAGGGTATATGCCCAGTAGTGGGATTGCTGGGTCATATGGTAGCTCTATTTTTAGATTTTAAGGAACCTCCATATTGTTCTCCATAGTGGCTGTATCAATTTACATTCCCACCAACAGTGCAAGAGGGTTCCTTTTTCTCCAAACCCTCTCCAGCATTTAGTGTTTGTAGAATTTTTGTTGATGGCCATTCTGACTGGTATGAGGTGATACATCATTGTAGTTTTGATTTGCATTTCTCTGAAGATTAGTTATGTTGAGCATCCTTTCATGTATTGGTTGGCAATCTGTATGTCTTCTTTGAAGAAATGTCTATTTAGGTCTTCTGCCCATTTTTGGATTGGGTTTTTGTTTTTTTCATATTGAGCTGCAAGAGCTACTTGTATACTTTGGAGAGTAATCCTTCGTCAGTTGCTTCATTTGCAAATATTTTCTCCCATTCTGAGGGTTGTATTTTTGTCTTGTTTATCATTTCCTTTTCTGTGCAAAAGCTTTTAAGTTTCATTAGGTTCCATTTGTTTATTTTTGTTTTTATTTCCATTTCTCTAGGATGTGGGTGAAAAAAGATCTTGCTGTGATGTATGTCATAGAATGTTCTGCCTATGTTTTCCTCTAAGAGTTTTATTATGTCTGGCCTTACATTTAGGTTTTTAATCCATTTTGAGTTTATTTTTGTGTATGGTGTTAGGGAGTGTTGTAATTTCATTCTTTTACATGTAGCTGTCCAGTTGTCCCAGCACCACTTATTGAAGAGGTTGTCTTTTCTCCATTGTATATTCTTGCCTCCTTTATCAAAAGTAAGGTGACCATATGTGCGTGGGTTTATCTCTGGGCTTTCTATCCTGTTCCATTGATCAATGTTTCTGTTTTTATGCCAGTACCAAACTGTCTTGATTACTGTTGCTTTGTAGTATAGTCTGAAGTCAGGGAGCCTGATTCCTCCAGCTCTGTTTTTCTTTCTCAAGATTGCTTTGGCTATTCGAGGTCTGTTGTGTTTCCATACAAACTGTGAAAATTTTTGCTGTAGTTCTGTGAAAAATGCCATTGTTAGTTTGATAGAGATCGCATTGAATCTGTAGATTGCTTTGGGTAGTATAGTCATTTTTGGAATGTTGATTCTTCCAATTCAAGAACATGGTATATCTCTCCATCTGTTTGTATCATATTTAAATTCTTTCATCAGTGTCTTATAGTTTTCTGCATACAGGTCTTTTGTCTGCTTAGGTAGGTTTATTCCTAGGTATTTTATTGTTTTTGTTGCAATGTAAATGGGAGTGTTTCCTTAATTTCTCTTTCAGAGTTTTCATCATTAGTGTATAGGAATGCAAGATATTTCTGTGCATTAATTTTGTATCCTGCTACTTTACCAAATTCATTGATTAGCTCTAGTAGTTTTCTGCTAGCCTCTTTAGGATTCTCTATGTATAGTATCATGTCATCTGCAAAGAGTGACAGCTTTTCTTCTTCTTTTCTGATTTAGATTCATTAATTTCTTTTTCTTCTCTGATTCCTGTGGCTAAAACTTCCAAACTATGTTGAACAATAGTGGTGAGAGTAGGCAACCTTTTCTTGTTCCTGATCTTAGTGGAAATGGTTTCAATTTTTCACCATTGAGAGCGATGCTTGCTGTGAGTTTGTCATATATGGCCTTTATGATGTTGAGGTTGGTTTTCTCTATGCCCACTTTCTGGAGGGTTTTTATCATAACTGGGTATTGAATTTTGTCAAAAGCTTTTTCTGCATCTATTGAGATGATCATATGGTTTTTATCCTTCAATTTGTTAATATGGTGTATCACATTGTTTGATTTGGGTATATTGAAGACTACTTGCATTCCTGGGATAAACCCCAATTGATCATGGTGTATGACCTTTTAATGTGCTGTTGGACTCTGTTTGCTAGTATTTTATTGAGGATTTTTGCATCTATGTTCATCAGTGATACTGGCCTGTAGTTTTCTTTTTTTGTGACAGCTTTTTCTGGTTTTGGTATCAGGATGATGGTGGCCTTGTAGAATGAGTTTGGGAGTGTTCCTCCCTCTGCTATATCTTGGAAGAGTTTGAGAAGAATAGGCGTTAGCTCTTCTCTAAATGTTTCAGAGAAATCGCCTTTGAAGCTGTCTGGTCCTGGGCTTTTGTTTGTTGGAAGATTTTTAATCACAGTTTCAATTTCAGTGCTTGTGATTGGTCTGTTTATATTTTCTAGTTCTTCCTGGTTCAGTTTTGGAATATTGTGCTTTTCTAAGTATTTGTCCATTTCTTCCAAGTTGTCCATTTTATTGGCATATAGTTGCTTATGGTAATCTCTCATGATTCTCTGTATTTCTGCAGTGTTAGTTGTTACTTCTGTTTCATTTCTAATTCTATTGATATTGAGTCTTCTCCGTTTTTTTCTTGATGAGTCTGGCTAATGGTTTATCAATTTTGTTTATCTTCTCAAAGAATAAGCTTTTAGTTTTATAGATCTTTGCTATTGTTTACTTCATTTCTTTTTCATTTATTTCTGATCTGAGCTTTATGACTCCTTTCCTTCTGCTAACTTTGTGTGTTTTTTCTTCTTCTTTCTCTAATTGTTTTAGGTTTAAGGTTAGATTGTTTATTTGAGATGTTTCTTGTTTCTTGAGGTAGGATTTTATTGCTATAAACTTCCCTCTTAGAACTGCTTTTGCTGATCCCATAGGTTTTGGGTCATCGTGTTTTCATTGTCATTTTTTTCTAGGTATTTTTTGATTTCCTCTTTGATGTCTTCAGTGAGCTCTTGGTTATTTAGTAGTGTATTGTTTAGCCTCCACGTGTTTCTATTTCTTACAGATTTTTTTTCTCTAGTTGATATCTAGTCTCATTGTCATCAGAAAAGATAACTGATGCAATTTCAGTTCTCTTAAATTTACCAAGGGATAGTTTGCAACCCAAGATATGATCTATCTTGGAGAATGTACCATGAGCACTTGTGAAGAAAGTGTACTCTGTTGTTTTTGGATGGAATGTCCTATAAATATCCATTAAGTCCATCTTGTTTAAAGTATGATTTAAAGCTTGTGTTTCCTTATTTATTTTCATTTTGGATGATATGTCCATTGGTGAAAGTGGGGTGTTAAAGTCCCCTACTATTATTGTGTTACTGTCGATTTCCCCTTTATGGCTGTTAGCTTTTGGCTTATGTACTGAGATGCTATGTTGGCTGCAAAAATCTTTGCAATTGTTATATCTTCTTCTTGGATTGATCCCTTGATCATTAAGTAGAGTCCTTCTTTTTGTCTTGTAATAGTCTTTATTTTAATGTCTTTTTTGTCTGATATGAGAATTGCTACTCCAGCTTTCTTTTGATTTCCATTTGCATGGAGTATCTTTTTCCATCCCCTCACTTTCAGTCTGTATGTGTCCCTAGGTCTGAAGTGGGTCCCTTGTAGACAGCATATATACAGGTCTTGTTTTTGTATCGATTCAGCCAGTCTACGTCTTTTGGTTGGAGTATTTAATCCTTTACATTTAAGGTAGTTATCAATATGTATGTTCCTATTACCATTTTCTTAATTGTTTTGGGTTTGTTAATGTAAGTCTTTTCCTTCTCTTGTGTTTCCTGCTTAGAGCAGTTCCTTTAGCATTTGTTGTAAAGCTGGTTTGGTGGTGCTGAATTCTCCTAGCATTTGCTTGTTTGTGAAGGTTTTAATTTCTCTGTCAAATCTGAATGAGATCCTTGCTAGGTAGAGTAATCTTGGTTGTAGGTTTTTCCCTTTCATCACTTTAAATATGTCTTGCCCCTCCCTTCTGGCTTGCAGAGTTTCTGCTGAAAGATCAGCTCTTAACCTTATGGGGATTCCCTTGCATGTTATTTGCTGCTTTTCCCTTGCTGCTTTTAATATTTTTTCTTTGTATTTAATTTTTGATAGTTCAATTAATATGTGTCTTGGTGTGTTTCTCCTTGTAATTATCCTGTATGAGACTCTCTGTGTTTCCTGGACTTGACTATTTCCTTTCCCATATTAGGGATGTTTTCAACTATAATCTCTTCAAATATTTTCTCAGTCCCTTTCTTTTTCTCTTCTTCTTCTGGGACCCCTATAATTCGAATGTTGGTGTGTTTAATGTTGTCCCAGAGGTCTCTGAGAGTGTCCTCAATTCTTTTCATTCTTTTGTCTTTATTCTGCTCTGCATAGTTATTTCCACTATTTTTTCTTCCAGGTCACTCCTCTGTTCTTCTGCCTCAATCATTCTTCTATTGATTCCTTCTAGAGAATTTTTAATTTCATTTATTGTGTTGTTCATCATTTTTATTTGCTCTTTAGTTCCTCTAGATCCTTGTTAAATGTTTCTTTTATTTTCTCCATTCTATTTCCTAGATTTTGGATCATCTTTACTATCATTCCTCTGAATTCTTTTTCAAGTAGACTGACTACCTATTTCCTCTTCATTTATTTGGTCTGGTACCTTGCTCCTTCATCTGCTCTGTATTTCTCTGTCTTCTCATTTTGCTTATCTTACTGCATTTGGGGTCTCCTTTTGGCAGGCTGCAGGTCCATAGTTCCCATTGTGTTTGGTGTCTGCTCTCAGTGGGTAAGATTGGTTCAGTGGGTTGTGTAGGTTTCCTGGTGGACAGGATTGGTGCCTGTGTTCCCGTGGATGAGGCTGGATCTTGCCTTTCTGGTGGGCAGGACCACATCTGGTGGTGTGTTTTGGGGTGTCTGTGAACTTATTATGATTTAGGCAGCATCTCTGCTAGTGGGTGGGGTTGTGTTCCTGTCTTTCTAGTTGTTTGACATAGGGTGTCCAGCACTCTAGCTTGAGGATCATTGAGAGGAACTGGGTCTTAGCATTGAGATGGAGATTTTGGTGATAGCTTTTGCCATTTGATATTATGTGGGGCGGGAGTTTCTCTGGTGGACCAATGTCCTGAACTCTGCTCTTCCACCTCAGAGGCTCAGGTCTGACAACCAGCTGGAGCACCAAGACCCTGTCAGCCACATGGCTCAGAAGAAAATGGAGAAAAGTAAGGAAAGAAAGAAAGAAAGAATAAAATAAATGTATTAAAATAAAAAATTAAAAAATATTATTAAAAATAAAAAAATTAAAATAATAAGAAATTACTTAAAAAAAAAAGAAAGAAAGAAGAGAGCAATCAAACCAAAAAACAAATACACCAATGGTGACAAGCACTAAATACTATAGAAAAAATAAAAAATAAAACAGAAACAACAATGGACAGACAGAACCCTAGGAGAAATGGTAAAAGCAAAGCTATACAGACAAAAATCACACAAAGAAACATACACATACACACTCACAACAAGAGAAAAAGGAAAGAAAAAATTTTATAAATATAAAGGAAAAAGGAAAAGGGCAGCCAAACCAAATCATTAAACAAATCTACCAATGATAATAAGCTCTAAATACTAAACTAAGCTAAACATAAAACCAGACACAAATTAGATGCAGAAAGCAAACCGCAAGTCTACAGTTACTCCCAAAGTCCACCTCCTCAAATTATGGATGATTCGTTTTCTATCCAGTTATTCCAGAGATGCAGCATACATCAAGTTGATTGTGAAGATTTAATCCATTGTTCCTGAGGCTGCTGGGAGAAATTTCCTTTTCTCTTCTTTGTTCGCACAGCTCCTGGTGTTCAGATTTGGATTTGTCCCTGCCTCTGCGTGTAGGTCACCTGAGGTCGTCTGTTCCCTGCCCAAACAGGATGGGATTAAAGGAGCAGCTGATTAGGGGGCTCTGGATCACTCAGGCCGGGAGGAGTGAAAGGTATGGCATGAGGGGCAAGCCTGCGACAACAGAGGCCAGTGTGACATTGCAACAGCCTGAGGTGCACCATGTGTTCTCCTGGGGAATTTGTCCCGGGATCATGGGACCCTGGCAGTGGCGGGCTGCACAAGCTCCTGGGAGGGGAGGTGTGGATAGTGACCTGTGCTTGCACACAGGTTTCTTGGTTGCTGCAGCAGCAGCCTTAGTGTTTCATGTCCGTCTCTGGTGTCCGTGCTGATACCCATGGCTCACTCCTGTCTCTGGAGCTCGTTTAGACTGTGCTCTGAATCCCCTCTCCTCGTGCACTCCAAAACAATGGTCTCTTGCCTCTTATGCAGGTCCAGACTTTTTCCCGTACTCCCTCCTGGCTAGCTGTGGCACACTAGCCCCCTTCAGGCTTTCTTCATGCAGCCAATCACAGTCCTCTCCCTGGAATCTGACCTCCAAAGCCCAAGCCTCAGTTCCCAGCCCCCGCCTGCCCTGGCGTGTGAGCAGACAAGCCTCTCAGGCTGGTGAATGCTGGTTGGCACCAATCGTCTGTGCGGGAATCTCTCCACTCTGCCCTCTGCACCCCTGTTGTTCTGCTTTCTTCTGTGGTGCCAAAGGATCCCCCCACCCACCCCCTATCTCCACAAGTGAAGGGGCTTCCTAGCATGTGGGAACCTTTTCTCCTTCACAGCTCCATCCCAGAAGTGCAGGTTCCTTCCCTATTCTTTTGTGTCTGTTTTTCTTTTTTCTTTTGCCTTACCCAGGTATGTGGGGAGTTTCTTGCCTTTTGGGAAGTCTGAGGTCTTCTGCCAGCATTCAGTAGGTGGTCTGTAGGAGTTGTTCCACCTGTGGGTGTATTTTTGATGTATTTGTGGGGAGGAAGGTGATCTCCATGTCTTACTCCTCCGCCATCTTGAAAGCATTAATTTAATTTTTAATTTTCATCACATACATGGCATCATTCTTGAATTCGGGTTGACAAAACATAAAAAATTAAGTTTTTTGTACCTATCCCAAACCTAAATGGATGTTTATGCTAAATCTACCATCTCTTATCAAAATCCATTGAGTCTAAACATAATTCAAAATTCAGTTAAAAAAATATGTAACTCTTCTAACAGGATCTATGGTAGTACCTCCCAATCTAATATAATAAAGTGATATAGCAAAGTGTATTATATTCACACTAGTTTGGACAAATATAGATGACAAGTGACTTCATATCAGTTCACTGGTTTTCAGCCAAAAGAATTTGAAAAAAGATATGGTTTTCATGAAATTTTGGATTTTAGAATCTTGAATAAGTGATTGTGAACCTACACCTGTCCCCTTTCCCCCTCCCCACCACTATAACTAAACAACTGAGCCCTAGTTTTGAAAACACAAGTTGGTTCTATTATAAATTAATCATCAGCATACTCAAAGGGACCCTTGAAATTGCTTGGCCATTCCAAGTTTTTCTGGTCTCTCAAAATTTCAATCAAACTGTTTTTCTCTGTTTTTAGTAGTTGACTCCATGTCGTAATTTCTAATGAAAATAAAAGCAATTAAGAGAAGACTTTCTCATGTTTCTGATACTGAACATGACTCTTGCTATAATAGAGGCATTTCCTATATCTCTTACTTAAGGCCAGTTTTACCTTATCCTTGTAATCCTATTCCCATCTACCTTCACAGGAACCTTATGCTACCGATTTGCCCTTTTATATATTAAACAGGATAACTCTTAGTTTTCTGTTTTGATTACTAGATGAGTGATGGTGACCTAGATAACACTGGAACACTGAAAGATAAATAAACTTATGAGATCAAGTTTGTTTATGTGTTTGTGAGTAGTTTGTATGTAGGTGGCTGAATGGATAGAGCTGGAGCTATCAATTTATAAGTTATCTATCAAGGTTATTGAAAATTTTGACTTTTGACAAGAGGGAGCATATAGAGTGCAAAGGGAAGAGGATTTATATATGGGTCATGAGTTAAATAATCAGGAAGATAGGATGCTTTCAAAAGAAACTGATAAAAAGTGTCCAAAGAGGAGGAAAATCAAGGCACCACACTCCATGCAGAAATTATATACAAATCTTCCAGAAATTTGACTGTAAAAGGGAAAGTTAGAGCTATAGAGTTGTAACTGGAGAAGAATGAGGGGAATATGTAAGGATTGTTTTTACTTATTCTTCTAATGTGGGAGAACACTATCATATGTTTACGAATGTGTTCCTTCCAGGGAATCATGAACTCCTAATTATGGTTATGGTCATAAAACTAATTATGTCCTATTATTAATTATGTCCTATTAATTAGTCTATAATTATAGTCAATAAAGCTATTAAGTCCTATTAAATCTATTAGGCTGGGAGACTAGAAGTTGAATAAATCATATTTGTTGCCCTCAAAATTGTCACACACAAGTGAACTTGCTATCTAACATTTTTGTTACAGAATTTTGTCACTGTACCTGTATGATTTTGGGTATAAATGCCCCTAAAAAGTGGTAAGGGAGAGAAAATTGAAGACATCTTAAGAAAAGAAAAAAGGAGCAACATAGTTATAAACATTGCCCTTCATTGTGTGATTTATGATCAAGGTCCAAGACACATTTGAAGTTAGAGACAATGAAAAGGAAAACAATATAAAACAAGATGCCAGATCAGTGTGGTTATCTCAAAAGAGTCTCCAAATGGACAGACTGCAAAAACCTCAAATCTTTGCTATTAGAGTTATATGATTCAGGACATCTTTCTTCTTAAAATATTATTTTGGGCAAATAGATTATTAATAGGTGGGATTTTAAAAACAGTTTCATTATAAAAATCGCTATTTGAGATAAAATATCATATTGGAATCACAGGACTCAATATCATTACCCAATAGAGCCACTTCTAGTGAGGTGTGTACTCTGAATTTTTCCACCGTCTGTCTGTGGGATAGTCTAATACATTTAAAAAAATATATTACTGATCTCTGCTGACCTTAGACTTTTTTAATAATGTGTTACAAGCAAAAACAATTTCATGAAAATTGTTGTATGCAAATATTTCCCAGATTTCATAAGTGAATGTTCAAAATGTATGTTTTAATTTATTTCTTAGTTTGACAAATATTGCTTATCTTTGAATTTCAAACCTTCTGGAATGAGTGAAATAATGGATTTCTTTTTTGTTATCTCTAAGGAAGGATAATTAGCGTGTAATATATGATCTGTTTATTGTTTCTATGGATGTTATCTAACCTAAAAAGTAAGTGATCAGCATGAAGCAAAGCAGATGCTGAAGTATCTGGTTTGTGTCTGTAAGTGAGTGTCCAAGAGCTATAATGTCCTCACACAACTGTGGGTCATCGTCATGCCCACTGGCATTCTGCAAAGAGGCCCTTTGAGGCTGAAATCATTATCAGGCAATTATTTGGGAACTTTGAGATTAGAAAACAAAAACACATGAGCTTTCTTATGTCTTTCATTTGGATAGTTCTGTATCACGCAAACGAAACAAAACAAAAACATAGAGACTCTGCAATGAATGATTATACCCAAATAAAATATAAAATATTTAAACTTTAGTTACCATGAATTACAAATTTTATAGAAATTAACATTGAATTTTGTTTTCAAAGTTGATATGAATTTCACTTTTGCAGCCAGAACCATTGTTAAGTTACTTGGGCTGGAACTGTGTTTTATAGACTTTGGTATAGGGTTCTCTATAAGTATATAACTCTGATAGAATGTTAACACTGTATTATTGTATTATAATGATCTGTTTCTGTATCTGTCTTTCCACTATGAATTCTTCAGGGTATAATTTCCATCTTGTTGTATCCAGGTGCCTCGTGTATGTCTTGGCAAATACGAAGTCCTCAATAAAATTCTTCAATAAAAGATAGGTGTTTTACATATCTGTCCAATATAAATACATATCACATACTAACTAACTAACTAACTAAATAAATAAATAAATAAATAAATAAGAAAGAGGATACCTTTTCATTTACAATATATTTTTCATGTCTCTCAGGATCTGGAATGAGAATATACTTAATAAAATATATTTATCCTACATTTTACTTAATTGTAATGTTTATATTGCTTTCCTCATACCCAAATTCTAAAATAAACCTAAAATCAGTTCTTATCTTACAGTTATATCAAGTGTAACTGTAGATTCATATATGTCAGCAAGTCAGTGGATGTCTAGAAAATAATTCATAAAAAAGTGTGTTTACAACTTTATATTTAACTTCAGTGAATTGTTAGTGTGAGCTTTCCTTAGTGCATTTCTTATAAAGTATGAGAGAGTAAATCTTACAATTTCATGTTTAAAGCTTGAGCTGTCTTAAGAACTGCTATATATAATGGTTAAATATAACATTAGGAGACATCATTACTACCTATTGCCTTTCACTGAAGATGTTAGTGAATTCAAACTGTGGATTTGAACTTATATCTAAATTCAATGATTATGTCTTTCTCAGAATGCCTTTGAAGATGATATGTTCTATAGTACCTCATAACAGTTTTTATTAATTGAGATATGACTTACGTACATTTACAGGCACTATTGAACTGCTTGGTTAATTTTTATATTTGTGTATACCCATATAATCAATGTCAAGAACTTTGACCAACCTTAAACCACCCAGATCAAGGTCTAGAACTTTTCAAGCACCCTAGAAGGCTCCTATGTGTCTGCTCCCAGTCAGTTTTCCTCTCCACTATTGTACTGGAATAAACACACTATCAATTACTTAAGTCTATTTTGTATTATATACGTGATCAAGGTGTTATTATAAATCTGAATTGCAGTTTTAGAATGCATAAGTAGAACAACCTCAGAAACTAATACAGACCAGGAACCCCTCTTTCTTTCAAGCATCTACTATTTCTTGACTCATTCAATATACAGCCCAAATCAAATTTTTAAAAAAGAAAATCTGTTTTTGAACTATCAGAAGGATTTCTGCTTCTATTTCCTGTTTATCATGCAATGAAAATCTCATCAGTTATAAGTATCAAAAAGGGTCAGCCCCATGATGATGCAGAAAGACAGATTGTATTTCTAGATGGTTTTACTTTTACTAACCTTATGAGTGTGCTCTGTAAAGATCCTATAAACAAACAACAGAGTATGCTTTAGGTTTTATCATACTTCCATGGCATATGTAAATAGAGATCAAATAATGCATTGTCTGCTTTGAAAACTTGTATTGGCTTCCTTTACACAGCTGATTAATTTTATCATCAATTCCCTACTTTGGTGCTCCTATTACACTTGACTGGAGGTAATAGCATCTTTCTCACATTGCTCTACATTTTCAAATTTATTAGGAATTAAATGTAACTTTATTTATTTGAAATCATAGTCAGGTAAGCATGTTCTTTATTCCTCTTGACATCTTGCTGGCTATCATTTTCTAAGTTTTCACATTTAGTCTATAGCTAAACTGTTAATTAATAACAAATCAGGTATATTGACATCAACCTTTCATAAAGATATCAGTCATTCCATCTACATAATACAAGACACAGATTCATCATTTTTGCTCATTATACTCATTTGCAATAATATCTAACAATCTGAGGAAACTATTTATTTTTCAAAGCAAATGATGGGCCTAGAAAAAAGTAAAAAAGTTCTTTAAGAAGTAGGAAAAAAAGCTAGTAACAATACCCCATAACTTTATCCCTAGGACTAGTTTATTTTAGAATTGTATACAAAATCAACTAGACTGTCTGTCTCCCTCATGCTTATTCTTTTTCTCTACTTTTTCTTGACACAGGGGTCACTTAGTTATCAGTCCTCTTATTTCCATATGGTCTTTTTTCACATCCTTCCTCTTCCTCATTTCTTCAAAAGAGGAGTGAGATATTCAGCTGGGGAAATGAGAAAAGGAACTGTGATGCTAGACGAGCTCCTTTTACTGGGGGTTACAGCTCATTCAACAGATGCTCTGCTCTCTGTTCTACCCTATGGGACTTGTCTTTGGGGGTAAGACTTGTGGTTGAACAGTTGTGTCAGCAAGGCTACACCCCTCTCAGATCTAAATTTATATTTTCCACTAAGCATTATCAATAATAAAGGTAATGCATCATTTTGACTTTCATCTCTGCGATTACTATGTCATTGTCACAATTGATTCTGAATGCAGATGGGGAAAGAGATATTATTTGTTAACTCTCCTCAAAAGTCACAACATTCTTTTCTTGCATTTTCAATTTGTGTCTTTCCATTGACTTCCTCTTTGTTACTTCTAAAAATGTAAGTATGTGCTAGTGTACTATCAGTCCTACTATATTCTTTCTATCTCTCTTTTTTCCCTCTTGTCTTTTTTTAGCATGAACCTTCTCAAAATTTATTTTGTATTTGCTCTTTCAATAGTTAAATCTCTCTGACTCCTCTAATTTCACCAAAACTACTTTTGGGAAGGTCTCCAAAGTTCCCTAAACCCTGTATCTTTTTATTAGTCATCATCTTCCTAGGTAAAAGCAGGTTTAAACTTGGTTATAGAATTCCTGATGAAAAAGGCAATATGTCCAGTTTTATAAGGGTTCATGTTTCTGAAAAAGTACTACAGTCTAAAATCAGTTTCCCATTCTTGGCTTTGTACAGAAAGCCTTGATAATGTAGTGAGCTCTTGTCACTTAAACAAGTACACTAACCCTGTAGAGTCTCTTGATAAAGGTGAGACAGAAGCAATCAGTGAAGGAGCTTCTTCAGGTGTAGGTATGTCTCTGGTGTAAGTAACAACTTAGAATACTGAAAGAACTAGATGAAGGAAGTAACGCTTAAGCAAGCATTTAATAAGTACCTCTTTGTTAGAATTTTGAAATTTGTCCTTTATGAAATAACGAAGATTATCAGCATTCTGTGCCCATGAATGAAGGTAATTGATCATGTTTTATAAATTCAAAATTTCATATTTTTATTCCTTAACCATCTTTTGGATTACTTTACATTCTGAATGTCTAGTGGTTTCCTATTTATCCTGCCAGTACATTAAATCCAGAAAGTTTAAAAGAGAACTTTCACCTGTGTCTCTCTCTGCCTTAAAACAACTTTGCTTGACATTTTAATCTTTTTTTGAACTGGGAGATTTAATATTTCAATCACTATTGATCTTCATTCATCTTTCATTATGCAGTGTTACAGAAATGTGTTTGATTTACAGCTACAAATGTGATGGGTTGAAAAGACAGAGACTGAATTTAAAGCTGAGGGAAGGTTATCAAAGATGGCTGTGAAATATACTGAGGTTATTTGTCAATGTGAGAATGATAGAAAGTCTCAAATGATTCTTAGCAGAAACAGGGAGAAGTCAATTGAAAAGAGGAGAGGGGATAGTTTGGACCAGCTGCTCCAGCCATGGAATAAAAAAAAATTTCTTTCTGTGGGTGATTTTCCTAAGATTTATACTTCTGCATCTTCCTTTTCATAACATGTTAGGTAAATATGAGGTTGTGAATATAAGGGAAAAAGCCAAAGATGCTCATATGCCAACCCTGATTCTACAGAATCAGAGTCCTAGAGGTTCAGATATGGTACAGCTCACCTGTTCCATGGGGTCTTACAACTAAAACCATATTGGTACAGCCATATGATATTCTTCTTAATTTTAAATTTAACATCGTGGATATTATATATTATCTGTTGCCTCCATAAAACTACAGCAATGACATTTCAACAGATCTAACAGAAACTCATTAGTAATCCCTTTTCCAATTGCCGTCAAATAATGAAGTCTCCATTGGGAATGGACCTAAATCTTCTGGTAACTTTAAAAAAAAAAAAAAAAAAAGAAACAAACAAACAAAAAAACCCCGAAAACAACAACAAACCTAGATGTTCTTAATATTAGAAAGCTGTCAAAACAAACCATCTTTTTGAGATCATTTGAATTATTGAACGATGTTGTTGGTCTTTCAAAGTATATGTATCAGCTTTGTGGCTTTATTTTTCTCTAGAAAAGCAATAATATTGTATATTATATTTTCTAGAATGAAACATGACTCTATGTTAAAATATTTAACAAAACTGGATTTCATATTCCTAGTCTTGCTTGCTTCAGTGTTTGTTTTGATTTTAAAATTAATGTACTGTCTAGAAACTGATGAAGTTAAAAGAGAAAGTTTCATAACTAAAGGCAAAACAAATATATGCATCAGAGATTTTGATACTACTGTGGTAGAGTGTTGTCAAAAAAGGAAAGTTCAAAATTCATATTTAAATTTATTTCTACTGGGAAGAGAGTGACTGACTACCCCTTTCTGGATTATTTACACTGGTAAAGTTTCAAGGAAAACAAATAGTAATTAATTTAATTAACACAACTTCAATCCAACTTCTTTCATTCAACATTATTAATGTGTTTTAAAAAAGAAAAGTAAACTATTGACCAATTCTTAGGAAATTAATGAGTCTGTTGACAACAGTTGATTTCAAAACAGGTCCAAATCACTTACCAGCCAAATGGAAGGAACTAATTCAAATACCTTGGTATTTGAGGATTTGGGAAAAGGTTTGGAAAATTTGATTGAACTTTCCTATTTCCTCTACACTTTTCTTATCCTTTAAAGCACTAAAGTTTTTTAATAGATGCCAAATTCTTGAAGAAAAATTCAGTTCTTATTACACATGCACATGATTTTTAATCAATTTGAACCCTCTAGGGTTTGCCATATATATATATATGCAATAAAACCATTGTTACAACTACTACACACTTTTTTCCCCCCTGGCTAGGATTAGTAACAATTCATCCATACTTCCCTTGTATAACTGTCATTTATTGAACTAATGACTCAAAAATTTCTCTATGTGGAGAGGTTTAGTTCTGCTTGATAAGAGTTCCTCTGCAAAACAATGGTTTTGAAGTCATGAATGTTTTCATATAAACCACAATCTTAAATAAAACACAAAACTCTGCAAATCAATCATAAAGCACAAATCTAGATAAGCAATAATTTATATTATTAAAACTGTAAGATTTAACTTTTTACTACTTTAGAGATCTTTTTTTTTTTTTTTTTTTGAGTTTATTTTTGTGTATGATGTTAGGGAGTATTCTAATTTCATTCTTTTACATGTAGCTATCCAGTTTTCCCAGCACCACTTATTGAAGAGACTGTCTTTTCTCCATTGTATATCTTTGCCTCCTTTGTCATAGATTAGTTGACCATAGGTGCGTGGGTTAATCTCTGGGCTTTCTATCTTGTTCCATTGATCTATGTTTCTGTTTTTGTGCCAGTACCATATTGTCTTGATTACTGTAGCTTTGTAGTATAGTCTGAAGTCAGGGAGTCTGATTCCTCCAGCTCCGTTTTTTTGCCTCAAGACTGCTTTGGCTATTCGGGATCTTTTGTGTCTCCATACAAATTTTAAGATGATTTGTTCTAGCTCCGTAAAAAATGCCATTGGTAATTTGATAGGGATTGCATTGAATCTGTAGATTGCTTTGGGTAGTATAGTCATTTTCACAATGTTGATTCTTCCAATCCAAGAACATGGTATATCTCTCCATCTGTTGGTATCATCTTTAATTTCTTTCATCAGTGTCTTATAGTTTTCTGCATACAGGTCTTTTTTCTCCCTAGGTAGGTTTATTCCTAGGTATTTTATTCTTTTTGTTGCAATGGTAAATGGGAGTGTTTCCATAATTTCTCTTTCAGATTTTTCATCATTAGTGTATAGGAATGCAAGAGATTTCTGTGCATTAATTTTGTATCCTGCAACTTTACCATATTCATTAATTAGCTCTAGCAGTTTTCTGGTGGCAGTTTTAGAATTCTCTATGTATAGTATCATGTCATCCGCAAACAGTGACAGTTTTACTTCTTCTTTTCCAATTTGTATTCCTTTTATTTCTTTTTCTTCTCTGATTGCCGTGGCTAGGACTTCCAGAACTATGTTGAATAATAGTGGTGAGAGTGGACATCCTTGTCTCATTCCTGATCTTAGAGGAAATGCTTTCAGTTTTTCACCATTGAGAATGATGCTTGCTGTGGGTTTGTCATATATGGCCTTTATTATGTTGAGGTAGGTTCCCTCTATGCCCACTTTCTGGAGAGTTTTTATCATAAATGGGTGTTGAAATTTGTCGAAAGCTTTTTCTGCATCTATTGAGATGATCATATGGTTTTTATTCTTCAATTTGTTAATATGGTGTATCACATTGATTGATTTGCGTATATTGAAGAATCCTTGCATCCCTGGGATAAATCCCACTTGATCGTGGTGTATGATCCTTTTAATGTGTTGTTGGATTCTGTTTGCTAGTATTTTGTTGAGGATTTTTGCATCTATGTTCATCAGTGATATTGGTCTGTAATTTTCTTTTTTTGTAGTGTCTTTGTCTGGTTTTGGTATCAGGGTGATGGTGGCCTCATAGAATGAGTTTGGGAGTGTTCCTTCCTCTGCAATTTTTTGGAAGAGTTTGAGAAGGATAGGTGTTAGCTCTTCTCTAAATGTTTGATAGAATTCACCTGTGAAGCCATTTGGTCCTGGACTTTTGTTTGTTGGAAGATTTTGAATCACAGTTTCAATTTCATTACTTGTGATTGGTCTGTTCATATTTTCTGTTTCTTCCTGGTTCAGTCTTGGAAGGTTATACCTTTCTAAAAATTTGTCCATTTCTTCCAGGTTGTCCATTTTATTGACATAAAGTTGCTTGTAGTAGTCTCTTAGGATGCTTTGCATTTCTGCAGTGTCTGTTGTAACTTCTCCTTTTTCATTTCTGATTTTATTGATTTGAGTCCTCTCCCTCTTTTTCTTGATGTGTCTGGCTAATGGCTTATCAATTTTGTTTATCTTCTCAAAGAACCAGCTTTTAGTTTTATTGATCTTTGCTATTGTTTTCTTTGTTTCTATTTCATTTATTTCTGCTCTGATCTTTATGATTTCTTTCCTTCTGCTAACTTTGGGTTTTGTTTGTTCTTCTTTCTCTAGTTTCTTTAGGTGTAAGGTTAGATTGTTTATTTGAGATTTTTCTTGTTTCTTTAGGTAGGCTTGTATAGCTATAAACTTCCCTCTTAGAACTGCTTTCGCTGCATCCCATAGGTTTTGGGTCATCATGTTTTCATTGTCATTTGTCTCTAGGTATTTTTTGATTTCCTCTTTGATTTCTTCAGTGATCTCTTGGTTATTTAGTAACGTATTGTTTAGCCTCCATGTGTTTGTCTTTTTTACGTTTTTTTCCCTGTAATTCATTTCTAATCTCATAGCGTTGTGGTCAGAAAAGATGCTTGATATGATTTCAATTTTCTTAAATTTACTGAGGCTTGATTTGTGACCCAAGATGTGATCTATCCTGGAGAATGTTCCATACGCACTTGAGAAGAACGTGTAATCTGCTGTTTTTGGATGGAATGTCCTATATATATCAATTAAATCTATCTGGTCTATTGTGTCATTTAAAGCTTCTGTTTCCTTATTTATTTTCATTTTGGATGATCTGTCCATTGGTGTAAGTGAGGTGTTAAAGTCCCCCACTATGATTGTGTTACTGTCAATTTCCTCTTTTATAGCTGTTAGCAGTTGCCTTATGTATTGAGGTGCTCCTATGTTGGGTGCATATATATTTATAATTGTTATATCTTCTTCTTGGATTGATCCCTTGATCATTATGTAGTGTCCTTCCTTGTCTCTTGTAACATTCTTATTTTAAAGTCTATTTTATCTGATATGAGTATAGCTACTCCAGCTTTCTTTTGATTTCCATTTGCATGGAATATCTTTTTCCATCCCCTCACTTTCAGTCTGTATGTGTGCCTAGGTCTAAAGTGGGTCTCTTGTAGACAGCATATATATGGGTCTTGTTTTTGTATCCATTCAGCCAGTCTATGTCTTTTGGTTGGGGCATTTAATCCATTCACATTTAAGGTAATTATCGATTACCTTATGTATGTTCCTGTGAGCATTTTCTTAATTGTTTTGGGTTTGTGTTTGTAGGTCCTTTACTTCTCTTGTGTTTCCCACTTAGAGAAGTTCCTTTAGCATTTATTGTAGAGCTGGTTTGGTGGTGCTGAATTCTCTTAGCTTTTGCTTGTCTGTAAAGCTTTTGATTTCTCCATCAAATCTAAATGAGATCCTTGCCGGGTAGAGTAATCTTGGTTGTAGGTTCTTCCCTTTCATCACTTTAAGTATATCATGCCACTCCCTTCTGGCTTGCAGAGTTTCTGCTGAGAAATCAGCTGTTAACCTTATGGGAGTTCCCTTGTATGTTATTTGTCATTTTTCCCTTGCTGCTTTCAATAATTTTTCTTTGTGTTTAATTTTTGCCACTTTGATTACTATGTGTCTTGGCGTGTTTCTCCTTGGGTTTATCCTGTATGGGACTCTCTGCGCTTCCTGGACTTGGGTGGCTATTTCCTTTCCCATGTTAGGGAAGTTTTCGACTATAATCTCTTCAAATATTTTCTCTGGTCCTTTCTCTCTCTCTTCACCTTCTGGGACCCCTATAATGCGAATGTTGTTGCGTTTAATGTTGTCCCAGAGGTCTCTTAAGCTGTCTTCATTTCTTTTCATTCTTTTTTTCTTTATTCTGTTCCTCAGCAGTGAATTCCACCATTCTGTCTTCCAGGTCACTTATCCGTTCTTCTGCCTCAGTTATTCTGCTATTGATTCCTTCTAGTGTAGTTTTCATTTCAGTTATTTTATTGGTCATTTCTGTTTGTTTGTTCTTTAATTCTTCTAGGTCTTTGTTAATCATTTCTTGCATCTTCTCAATCTTTGCCTCCATTCTTATTCCGAGGTCCTGGATCATCTTCACTATCATTATTCTGAATTCTTTTTCTGGAAGGTTGCTTATCTCCACTTCATTTAGTTGTTTTTCTGGGGTTTTTTCTTGTTCCTTCATCTGGTACATAGCCCTCTGCCTTTTCATCTTGTCTATCTTTCTGTAACTGTGGTTTTTGGTCCACAGGCTGCAGGATTGTAGTTTTTCTTGCTTCTGCTGTCTGCCCTCTGGTGGTTGAGGCTATCTAAGAGGCTTGATGGGAGGCTCTCTACTTTAGAGATCTTACTACATACTTTTCTGACTATGGATATAATAAATAAAGACTTTGGAGACTTACAATTAAATTTTGAAGAGAGTGATCTTTTTCCATCCCAAAGTACTCTTCCAGGACAAAATGAAAAAAATGAATTTATATTTATTAGGCTTTTCAGGAATATGAAAAGTTATTGTCGTTGGCTGCATGGTCTACCAGTTTCCCATTAGTTAATAAAATTGCTTCTGTAGAAGCCAACACGTGGAAATAAAATCATTTCATACACTTAAGAGCATGGGGTCAAGAGTCAGAATCTTGGAGGCTAATCCTGTCTTTATCACTTACTGACTAACTGACCTTAGGCAAGTTGCTTAACCTGTCTATTCTCCCACTTTTTTTTCTTCTCTAAAATCATCTACTTCCCAAGGCGTGATGATTAAATGAGATAATGCACATGCTTGGCACATGGCAAGCACCAACTCTATAATAGCTGTTATTATTACATCACAATCTAACTGAAATTAACATTTCTCAAGTGAGAAATTAAAATTTTAGCTGTGATGACACAGTAATAATATATTCATGTGGATAGCAATTTCCTCATTTTGTCATTTAACTGTCATAATAACTCCAAGTCATAAAAAAAAATCATCCGTTAGACTCCTAACATCTTAGTACATCAAACAATGACTTTATGTCAAGAATACTAGAAATTATTAATCACAGACAACCTTTAGATATTAGCTGAATATTATACATAAAATATCATGTTTTTAAAAATTACTTTAATATTGGATAGTTATTTGTGTCCATCATTTTGCAAAAGCCATTAACAATGCAGAGAAAAAAGTATTTTTAAAATGTGTTTTTAAAAGTATTGATAGCTGATGAGTCATTGAGGAACTACTGAGCCATAATTATAGAGAAAGCAGGAATTCAGATATGAGAGAAGGACACATAGGAATAAATCAAGTTTTTGTCCAAGGGTAGCAGATTTGGGCTACATATTTGGTGATCTTGAACAGAGAGGGGGACAAAGTCAAGGTCCTAGGCCCACCAAGGTAGGAAATGTATTAACAGCCTTCCCATAATTAAGCTGGGTCTGTAGAGGTTTACACACTCAGAGTTATGGTGACCTGAAGTAAATTCCTACCAAACCTCCATTTCTTGTGGATTTTAGAGAAATCTCCCTTGATTCTAAATTAAGTATAGAGGATAAAGAGAGGTGAAAAAATAGTATCTGTGAATTTTTTATCCCACTCTGGGATTGAGTGTTTCCAATATCCTCAAACTATAAATTTGAATTGAAAAATTTTCAGACTGACAGTGTCCCCAGAAGCAGAGCCAAATCCTCTTGAGGAGACCAACTTCATCTAATCCTTAAAGAGTCCCATGATTTTTTTTTAATGAGTGTATCCTTCTAAAAACACCAGTACACAAGAAAATAAAGCATGATGACAAGTCATAACAGAAAAAGAAAAGAAAAGAAGCAGCAGAAACAGACCCACTCAGGTTTCAAATATACCGGCAGTGGACAACATCAGAATAGTGCAATTGAAGAGATAATTAGTAATCTAGGATCTAAGTAAAAAAAAACCCAAAATGGTTCACATGGAGCCAAAAAGATGGAAAATATGGAAAAGAGGTTAAGAGATATGGTGGTGGTCAGTAAGTTCCAACATATGTTTAATTGTAGTTCAAGAAGAAGAATGGAAAGGAAATGGAATAGGTGCAAAATTTTGAGGTGTTACAGTTGAGAATTTCCCAGAAGTGATGACATATACCATCCACAGATTCAAAATCCCAGGAGGATAAATAATAAGAAATCCACACTGAAATACAACATGGTGGCACAGCACAACATTAAACACTAGAAGGGAGTTCTTCAAAACAGCCAGAGATGAAATGGCAGGTTTCTTTCAAATGAGAGCCGATTAGGTTGTCAGCTGATTTTTCAACAGCCACAGTATAACTGAAAGAAAACTTTCATTCTAGAATTCCAGACTTTCCAAAATAAATTTCAGGAATAAGGAGTAAACATGGGTAGACCTAAAGATTATCGTATTAAGTGAGGTAACTCAAGGGTTTCCCTGGTGGCGCAGTGGTTAAGAATCCGCCTGCCAATGTAGGGGACATGGGTTCGAGCCCTGGTCTGGGAAGATCCCTCATGCCGTGGAGCAACTAAGCTCGAGCACCACAACTACTGAGCCTGCGCTCTAGAGCCCATGAGCCACAGCTACAGAAGCCCACGTGCCTAGAGCCTGTGCTCCGCAACAAGAGAAGCCACCGCAATGAGAAGCCCACTCACCACAACAAAGAGTAGCCCCCGCTTGCCGCAACTAGAGAAAGCCTGCACACAGCAACGAAGATCCAATGCAGCCAAAAATAAATAAAAATAAAAATAAATATAAAAAAAGAAGTGAGGTAACTCAGACAAAGACAAATATGTGATATCACTTATATGTGGAATCTAAAAAAATGATACAAATAAACTTATTTACAAAACAGAAATAGATTCACAGCCATAGAAAACAAAAGGGAAAGTGGGGTAAGGGAGAAGAGATAAATTAGGCATTTGGAATTAACATATACACATTGCTATATGTAAAATAAACAACAAGGACATACTGTATAGCACAGGGAACTGTATTCAGTATCTTGTAATAGCCTATAATGGAAAAGAATCTGAAAAAGAAACGAAAAAAAAAATATATATATATATATAACTGAATCACTTTGTTATCCACCTGAAACTAACACAACATTGTAAATGAACTATACTTCAATTAAAAAATGGTCATTAAAAAAAAGAATAAAGAGTAAATAAAAACAGAGAAAGGGAAAAAGAGAGAAAAACAAAAACTGAGAATTTGTTAAGAGTAGACCCTTACTTCAGGTAGAGGAAAATCACTTCAGGTAGGACAGTGAGCTCAGATGCAGAGTTTGAGAAGCAAGAAAAATGCAAAGAAAATGGTAAATGTGGGTAAATCTGAGTCAGGTTTTCTCAACACCAGCACTACTGACATTTTGAGCTGGACATTCTTTGTTGGGAGGAGCTGCCAAGTTCATTATGTTTGGCACTATCCTTATTCTCTACCCACTAGATGCCAGCCAGTAGTACCTCTTACCTCCCCCAATGCCTCGGTTATGACAATCAGTAACTGTCACTAGACACCGTCAAATGCTCCCTGGGGGGCAAATAGCCTCTATTGAGAACAACTGATTTAAATAAATATTCATTTATAAAACAATAATAAATAATGTCTTGTTAAAAAAGATTGAGTTAAAGCAAACGACAACAATAATCTATAAATCAGAAATGGAGAAGGGATCTGATAGAAGAGGAAAAAATAAAAGTAACAAGAATAACACAAAGGAAAGGATGGGAGGAGAGAAAAATCAACATAGAACAGGCAGGAGACAGAGTAAACACCAATTAAGATGGGAGACTTAAGTATAAATAAATCAGTAATTACATTAAAGGTAAATGGAACAAATGATCCGATTAAAGGCAATGCTTTACAGACTAGATAAGGTAGTAAAATTCTAACTACATGCTGCTAATCAGTAACACATCTAAAGCCAAAGGACATGGACAGTTTGAAAGTGAAGAAGGAAAGAAAAGATGTATCTTGAATAAAGGAACCAAAGAAACTTTGTGTAACTATGATCAGACAAAACAGTTCTTAACCATCATGAATTAGTTAACATGTCTACCTTGATTGTCTCACATCTGTGATGCAATGGAAAGAGTTGGCCTTTTGTTGCCCTTTCTTGGTGTGTTTGTTCAGTTTGTTTTGCACATGTAAATCCAGAAAAGAAGCACTGTGAGGGCATAACAGGATTTTACTGTAGCCAGGAGCAAAACTGATAACAATGAGAAGCAAAACACTTCCAGCGGGTTTTACGCCAAAAACAGGCTGGCTTTCATCTTAGTGACAGATATAATAACACTTTAGACAATATCTATTGAAACTCTTTTAACGAGAAAGCAGGGCCCCTGGTTTGTCTTGAAAACATTCTTAATTAAAAAATATACAACTGTGTTAACTAGCTTTTGATGACTCTACAATTATGACCTTTCTCTCTTACTTAGCTTTGCATTTCTCTCTCTCTTTCACACATAATAATAAACAAGAACCAGCACATGGAGACATTTTGTACTCCCTTAGAAAGAAATCTGAACCTGTTTAAAAAATTGTTTAGCGTAACCCCACAGAATCATCTGCTTAATTTTATTTATTTTGGCAAAGATGCTGTCACAGATGTTCATTATTACACAACGAAAACACGTTCAGAGTGTGGAGGGGTTGTGCGTAAAGCGAAGAATCCCAGTAAAATTTATAAGGGAGCTGATGTGTGACCTGGTCATGAGTTAGTAAGTGTATATTAGCAACTTTAAGAGTCTGGTTTCCTTTTAGAACACTGAGGTAAATTCACTTAACCCTGTTAGAAGCTGTTGAGGTAATTGAGCCATAGTGTTAATGGAAGGGGGTTGGAATTGCACCTAGGTAAAAAAGCCTTCAAAAGGAGGTTTTGGAGGATCTGGGGAAGATAAAATGCCCAGGCTGCTCTTTTATCACTTTCTCATGCCAGTGTAGCTTCACTTCAACTTGGGGAATTTGGACCTTGAGGTTAGTGTCTCTTCACACGGGAATTCTGCATGACCTTGTCAACTCTCAGAGCAGTAGGATAAACGGCCCAGAGCTCTCAGGAATGGCCATGTTTTGAAAATTCTATAAATAGACTCTGTGGTTAATTATTAAGCTCTCAAGGCTGTCTAGTAAGTGAACAATGAAACTACCAACCTGAAAAGGCTAATTCCTATGCAGTTTCAAAGCCTCTGAAGTTTGGATCAGCTTCCTTCCTCATACTGTTATTGACAAAGCTCTCCTTCTCTTCCTGTATTTTTGAAAGTGCATGTTTCTTTTTATATCTTCACATTACTTGCATTGCTAATAAAAGTTCTGTATATACAGGCAGTATCCCAATTTAATGAATGCATCAAAATTGCTTTCTTACATATAGATATAATTTTAATGAAGACCTACTCTTCAGAAGTGGTCATTCTGAATAGACACATTATATTATAAATTAGTGCATTTGCTGAAATGCACAGTTTCAGTTACACATTCTATTCTATTTTCTTTATTCTGATTTTACTAACAAATCCTTCTTTTTTGTAAACATTAGCTCTTTAGTCCCTAAAGGATGTTGTCTCTACCATTATAAACTCCTTGGACCTTTGTTCTCTTCGAAACTCCCCAAACCTCAATTCAATATTTTGTAAAAGCCTATTACATTTTAAGACCAGCTTATATCATATTAAGATACAATAATCCAAGAATGATAATACTAAAACAACAATGTCTTTGTTTAAGAGACTTGCCCCTACATAGCAGGGCTGGTGAAAGCATATGTTAAAATTCTCAGTAACTAGATCAGGCAACCACTGTTACTATAGGCTACCTGCCAGGACATATTACACTTGTTATATGGAAGCAGCCATTACAATGGTTTTCATTTAGATGAATTCTGCTTTGGGGACCGAAAACAGGTTTAAGCTCATGAAAATATTCACTCTCTCCAGTATGAAGAGGTTACCACGCTCATTTTATCATTTCAGTTGTCATTTCTCATATTTATCCTAGGACTAAAATTGTGCTGTCCTCTCTTATAAAAGATGATACATTCTTTTATGTATTTGCTCTGAGTTGTGTTTCCAGAAATGGTGATTGTTACCAAGTTAATTCTGCTGTTATCATAGTACATGAAAGGCAAGCTTTTGTCTTACATCAAAGAAGTACTTTAATTGTGTTAATTGTGTTTAACGGCACTGATACCTCGCCCCTTTTTGTCTCCTTCTGATACGTGTGTATTTTGTTGTCTAATATTCCCAGAGAATGAAAGCCCTCTTGAGTATATCAATTGAGGGATGAGGTGAGTCATCAGGAATATGAACAATAATATTTAAAGCCTTTGACAGAAGGTTTTTTTGGTTTTTTTTTTTTTAATTAAGTTATGGCTGTGTTGGGTCTTCGTTTCTGGGCGAGGGCCTTCTCCAGTTGTGGCAAGTGGGGGCCACTCTTCATCGCGGTGCGCGGGCCTCTCACTATCGCAGGCTTTCCTGTTGCGGAGCACAGGCTCCAGACGCGCAGGCTCAGTAGTTGTGGCTCACGGGCCCAGCCGCTCCGCGGCATGCGGGATCCTCCCAGACCAGAGCTCGAACCCGCGTCCCCTGCATTGGCAGGCAGATTCTCAACCACCGTGCCACCAGGGAAGCCCCGAAGGTATTTTTGTGATCAACTTTTTATAGACAAGATGTGTGAGACTCGGAGGATATTGCTAATATCTTAAATCTTTGTATTTAACTGACAAAGGCAACAAGATACACGTGGAAAGAAGGTAAAAATAGGCTGAGACTTGTATTTGCATTATGATAGTCTTTTTTTTTTTTTTTTTTTTTTTTTAATTTGGTTGCGCCGGCTGTAAGTTGCAGCATGCAGGCTCTTAGTTGCGGCATGCAGGATCTAGTTCCCTGAACAGGGATTGAACCCGGGCCCCCTGTATTGGGAGCGTGGAGTTTTAACCACTGGACCACCAGGGAAGTCCCTATTATTTCTTGACATTCAAATAAATTCAACAAATGTACATAGAAACTTTCTTTTGTTTCAGGCCCTATTTTTGGCAAAGGAGATAAAAAGATTCAGCCTGCAGGGGCTGACAGGCTAGTAATGAAGTTAGCCAGCTCTCCTGGGTTCATTACACATCTGTGAACTTAAACTTCCTAAAAGCAGAAATTATTGTCTGTTTTGTTCACTGATAGGAGCATTTACAAATGGGCCTTGTAGTTAGTAAATATTTGTTGAGTAAAAGAACAAATGTAGACATACTGTATGCTAATATTATAACCATAGGATTTATTATATTGCAGATATCATTGAGTTTATTCCTGGGAGCCGTGAGGATGAACACTGAGGAAGGCATACCCCAGTCACCAGTTTAGGTCCATTGAAGGAAGGGTTTAGCATTTATTTGACTTGCCTGGGATTTTTAAACATTTTAACATGCCTTTTGGCTAGCACATCTAAGAGATTATAGGCTCTGGGCATGATATACCTTAATAGATAAATGAAATTTTCATCTTGTTATTACTATTCAAAGTCATCCTTGTTAAAACTATGCCCTTGTTTTTCACAGTTCAAGACCAAATGTAGACTTGAAAATTAGTCATGCAGTAACCACCAGAGGCACATCTGCAGAGCGTGCCAAAGCGAAGAGGCAAGGGAGACACAAAATGCGCCCTGGAATATGTCAGGGTGTCCACAGCACGATACTCTGCTAAACGAAAGCACTCCAGAAAATGATTACGCGGTGGCGCGTTCATAATAAGAAGGGAACAAGCATGGGAGGCAAAGGGGGGTAACTTAAAGCTTTTTTGTTTTTTTCCTTTTTCCTACTATCTTCTCTTCCGGGAAAATGCAAAGCACAGCCCATCGTGGGCAAAGTCAAAATCATAGTAATGACTCATCATACAGCACAAATATGCAAAGTGCAGAATATCGTTCCGAGCATTTGCATTATATTTGAAGAGCAGAGGCAATGGATTTAGAATAGTATGTGCTAGGGAAGGTCAAAAATGAATTTCAAAATAGAAAAATGACACACACACATTACATAACACTGGAGGTTTACTTTGCATAAAAACTTCAGAGATGCATTAGAAATGCTTGCAGATTGGGAGATAAAAAGGACCCTGTTAATTACTATTATGTGGGATACAACTCTGCTGATAGCATGTGAATAATCGTTTTCTGGCTGTACTCATTCAAGAATAACTCATGCAGTGGGACAGAAAAACCGGTCATCAGTGAATTGTGTCTCAGTTAGCTATGCTCAAGAATGTTCCGAAGTTTTGAAAAATATCACTATGTACTGAGTATATTTAATTATTCCCCTGACAAATTTAACTGGGCTCCACCCCTCCCCCATCTCTCTTCTTTCTCACACATGGAGTTTCCATATCTTTCTTCTTCTCAGTTTGAGCATGCAATTAAAAATATAGTTTATGTCTCTCTAAGAAATTTAAGATGTCATTCATTTGCCATTTCTAATACACACTGAGATGATTTGACAGCAAAAGATAAGACGACATTATGGAAAACCTCTTTTCTTTAAAAAATTAACTTAACATTAATATCATAAAAATATTAACGTATTTAAAGCATGTTTACAGTGAGTGAAAAGAGTGGAACCAGGGACAGTACTCCACTTGCCAGGCTTTCTTCATCAGATCAAAAGCCAGTAAATGTTTCATGGGTTTTGTCAAGTTCAACAAAGTTTAGGGACATGGCCTGAATAGCAACCCGAATATGGTTACCAGATTTAGCTAATAAAAATACAGGATGCCCAGTTAACTTTGAATTTTGATTAGCAAAGTATATTGTTTTAGTATAAATACGTCCCAAGTATTGCATGGTATCCCAAGTATTGCATGAGACATACTTATCCTGAAAAATTACTCATTGTTTATATGAAATCCAAAGTTAACAAGGTGCCCTGTGTTTTGTCTGACAAACCAGAACTGAAACACACAATGGAAGAGGCTGTTCTCAATAATAGTGATCAGATTATTCCTTGGCAAGAGGAAGAAGATACCACACGTGAGAGGGTTTGTAGTATGATTAGGCCAGTACTATGGCAGATTAATTGATAAAAAGCTGGGTTTTCTATGGAGACTGTCTATGGAGCTCAGTTTGCCCCAGTGAAAGTATTCATGCAAAGACAATTATAAAAAGTCATTTTATTCAATAAATACTTATTGTCTACCCTTTGTCAAGCACTGTAAAAACAGCTTGTGATGTCTCTTATGAAAAAAAATTTAGAACTGAGATGCGTGCATGGGCTGCATAAACTGACAATGTGATGGTATTCAGTACGTCAGTTTATAAATAAACACATTTCCCTCTTTCCTGTTTCTTCATTGTTGAATTTGATTCATATAAGCCTCCGTGTAATTTAACTGCCCATCTGCATGGAAATGTAGGATGCGATGTTGCTTCTGCATCTCACCAGCATTCTTTTTATTCTTTGAATTTCTAGAACACTTATAGACTGTACCGCATTATTCCTTTCTTACTTATACCCTATCATAGATGATTTTGATATCATTGTTGCACATGTATGAGTTTCCTCACAAATAAAATAAAATTTTGAAAATTATTTTGCTTTCCTTTAATAACTTATGGTATTTACTTTACTGAATAAAGAATAAGCCTTGAGAAAGATTTCAATGTGCTTGAAAATTTACTCAGAAACTGTCAAGGGAATTGATACATCCCTTAATGTTTACTTCTAATTATTCCTATGAGAAGAACAAGATGCAATCATAGATAATAAAGAGAGATTTTCCTTTTGTTATTCACCTTTAATCTTGTATTCAGAAGGAACCATACACATTCTTTATAAGTTGGACTCTTAGAGCAGTCTGGAACCCAGTAAGAAGATGAAAAATTGCATTGCATCTGTTAAATGAGTTAATATATAATGGTGATTCATATTGATTATTTTTTGTCTTAAGGGCCTCAGCAATTATTTAAATACCCAAAGGAAACAGGTTTTACCACCATGAAGAGTTATCTTATAACCAAAGCAATAACCTACTGAATTTGGCATAAGTTGTATAGACGGTCTTTTGTGCAGATCCCTCATCACTTGCTTTGTTTGGTGACTCTCCTATAAAATTGGCAAATACACATGTATTTTTTTGGGTTTTTTTTGGCCCTGATCACCGTATCTTCACTTATTTATTTTGTCCTGCTTCTAATAAAATATTGAATTTTCTTTAAAAAGTAGCTCATTTTTTTTTTTTTTTTTTTTTTTTTTTTAAAGGGCAATCTCAGTTTTCTGAGATTCTTTGTGGTTTTTTTTTTTGTTTTGTTTTGTTTTGTTTTTTTTTTTGTTTTTGTTTTTTTAATTATTTATTTATTTATTTATTTGGCTGTGTTGGGTCTTCGTTTCTGTGCGAGGGCTTCCTCTAGCTGCGGCAAGCGGGGGCCACTCTTCATCGCGGTGCGCGGGCCTCTCACTATCGTGGCCTCTCTTGTTGCGGAGCACAGGCTCCAGACACGCACGTAGGCTTACTAGTTGTGGCTCACGGGCCTAGTTGCTCCGCGGCATGTGGGATCTTCCCAGACCAGGGCTCGAACCCGTGTCCCCTGCATTAGCAGGCAGATTCTCAACCACTGCGCCATCAGGGAAGCCCAAAAGTAGCTCATTTTGAATGCTTTCTTCAGGGAAAATTTCATTCTGTTCATTGTCTTTTGACCTAAATAACTCTTTAATGATAGGATCATCAATAAACTGCCTTCACATTTCATGAATCATTCATTAATTTCATTTCAATTAATTTTTGTGAGAGGAACCAAAAAGCCACCTACGTTGATTAAGACAATTAAAAGAGAGAGCAACTTGAAACTTGGGGAGACATTCTGGAGGAAGCTTTGGGCCCAAACACAAACAAAAGGAGATAAATCCTTTGCTGTGGTTTTAAGTAGTGCGGCGCCAGAGCAACATGATAAACGTGCTGAGATTTACAGAGGCCCCAATTAGAGCCAAGATATCTTAATGCACTCTTTGGCATCTCGGAGCACACATACTCTATATGAAGAACTTTGAGATTTATGGTGTGAAAGCAGGCTACCATATGCACCACAGATCTTTCTTACTTAGCACTTTCCTCCAGCATTTGTACAGACCTGCTCTTTTGTTTTGATCATTCCTTTCTTAACTATTTGTGGACTATGTATTGCTTTTTTTCCCAAAACTTTTTCATGGATTTTCTTCTCCTTCTAATCTTCCAATATACATTTGAAATAGAACAGGGAAAGGTATTTATGCCTATTTCACTACTCATAACAGGAGTTCTTATATGTTACTAACCTACCTGTGATGTTTTCCCCCATCACACGGAATATAACTATTTTTGAGGGAGGGTGGATTGGGAATGTGGGGAAAACAGGTATGTTACTTGGTTTTTGTCCTGGGTAATATTTACTGTTGCACTAATTTTCACTAAGGAATACACTGCTTATGGAAGAACATAGATTGAATCACATAAAAATAACTTTTGAGACCACAAACATGTGTGATAACCATTTCAGTTAAAAGGCACTCCCAAACACAAAATGATTGAAAACCTAGAGATTACTTCTGAATTGAGCCTGTTTAGAATTTGATATGGCAACCAATCAGGGTACATGCCAATCTGTATTGAGTATATTAGGTGTTAAAAATGTCATTAAAGGAGGAAAGCTATTTCAATATGGATATAGCTTAATGGTTTTTGAAGGTTTTTACTGTTTTAAAGTGATTAAAATCATATTGAATTGAAAGTAATTTTCCTTAAAACTATCTCTAATATATCGAACTCACGTGGACTGGATTTTATATCTCTTAAATTTGAATGGTTGGCATTTATTTAAATTTAACACAACATGCTAGTTTGAGAAAGCTTCTTTGATGAGTGGGTTCACAAGGACTCCTTGCATAATATTTTATGATATTTTTATGATTTTATGAAATTTTATGAATTCTTAAAGTTATATTTATAACAATAAATGCATTGGAAATTCTTTTCATTGTTTATTGAGTTGTAAAACTCATGACATTTTGGAAGTGAGTAAAACAGGAAATCAAATTTATGAAAGTTACAGAAATAATTGATATTGCATAAATAAACCAGTCTTATATTTGGTAATTTTAAATTGTGTTCTTTAGATTGAGTTGATATTTCATCACATTGTAATAATTCTATACCCTTATGAACTGTAATTCACTATTTATTTACATGTCATAAGGTGTTAATATTTATTTTTGTGATATAATCCAAAATTAGTGCTTTAAAATGAGCATGTTGCTTCCAAAAATAGGCTAAAGGGAACCCATTACACACATATTTTAAAATATTTTTGTAGATAAATTTAAGGTATCAAGTATTTTAGTATAATACCATTATTTTAGGTCACAGTCTTAATACATATTTAAAATATGTTTTCTTCATTATAATAGACATTCATGTTCATAGAAGAAATTGTCTGACATTTTTACAAAGTAGAATAAGAATTTAGGAATATTGCCATGCAATTTAAGTGTAGAATCCTCCTAGGTTTTAATTTTTTCTCCAAGGTTTTATACTTGTCTTATCTACACTGAAAGCAACAGCAATTCTTTTAGAAACTCATTTTAATCTAGTTTTCTCTAATTATTCAATTGTTTTCAGTAAAATGACTTTTTAATAATTATACTTAATCTGTTCATGGATAAATTAATTAATGTACATAATTAAAATAACAGGCATGAATAGAATAAGCAGGTTTAAGAAAACCATGATTGACTTGGAAGCTAAAACTCAAGTGGCAAGGGTGGCAATGTGCAAGCCACCTATCACAGGATGTTTTACAGGAGAAATAGAGACAGAAGCAAATTGGTTAAGGAGAGTTCCATTAAAAGAGCTTTTGTGGAATTAAAAAATAAGAAGAAAGTAAACATGCCATTTTATAAGAATAAATACGTAAAATTTTTGATATTTCTTTTCAGATGTGTACAGCTATACTTAGCTGATGGTTAACATGTTTATTCTGCTAGGCAGTAGCCTAAATAATTTATCTTACTTAAATATCAAGACAACTAGATACTGTTCAGGAATACTGGTTTGAAGCCTAATTAAACAGTAGCTGAAGTTGTAGTTGAATAATACTTGTTTCCTAGAGCAAGGGAAAATGTTTTCAACAGGAATATTTCTTAGTAACCCTCATATCTCCAAAAATCATCATTAAATGTAGGCTTACTAGATCAAATAAAAAGTCATTTTGTTTATTGTTGTAATAATATATTGCTATCATCATTAGATTATATCAAATTATTATTAATATTGTAAGGAAATATTGACAATGATTTCAACATATCTGAGCCAGTTAATAAAATCCTTGTTAGAAAAAGTAAATATTGTAGAAAGTTGGAAATGCATAGAAAAGCATAAAGAACAAAATAAAATGGGTCACTTATAATTTCATCAACTAGTTATAATAATGATTACAATTTGGGTGCATAGTCTTTTAGTCATTTATCTGTGTGTGTGTGTGTGTGTGTGTGTGTGTGTGTTAGCAAAACATGATTATCATATGCAGACAATTTTGTTACATCACTGTTATCATTGTTTGGTGGGGGATGGGAACCTATTTCAGTACTGTACAGCGTTTAAAAGCTCAGGTTTCTGGAATCTGCCTGCCTGATGGATGACCTTCCGGTTCCATCTCTTGACCCTGGCAAGTCAAAGGGTCTCCTAAGCCTTAGACTCCTCATTGCCAACATGAGAATAATAGCAAAATCTGGCTTATAGATTTAAATGGGGGTGATCCTTATGAAGTATTTGGTTCAGGGAATATTAAATTTTTCTTATTTGCTACTTAGTGAGCCACTATTTTTACATGTTTTAGTTAAACAAGCACACTGGTGTTTCACAGAGAATTCCTTTGTAAGTTAGGGGAACATATATATGTTGCTACACTAATTTTCTAAAGACTATGATTATTCAACTTTTGTTATAGTCATTCACGTGAGGCAATTAAATCATGAAAGGAGAAATTTCACAGTAAGATAAAACAGAAGTAACTACCAACTGAAATAAGAAAACGGCTTCTGAAAAAAATTAAATTATAAATCCTCCATTTAAGTGGACTTTCTTCTTTGTTGCATTTATTCTTTTTAAAGGATTATATGTTGCCCACTGGTACAAAAGATTATATCTTGAGTATTTATAATCTGAATTTTCAGAATGTGATCAAGGTTTTCAACTGGTTACTAAGCCTGTGTTGATAGAAAATGTAACAGGTTAATGGGGCATAAAACATTGTTTAAAATTGTCGTTCCTGGTCTAACACGGTGGTTAATATTTTACCGACTTAACGTGTTTTTCCTGTTCACGCTTATTGAATCCCTTAAATCCCACGATTCAAAGAAAGTAATTAACTGGAAGAGTTCCTATTTGCAAGCATGTCACTTCTGGGAATTAATGCCTTTACAATAATATCTATGTCATTTTTTACACTGACTAGTATTACTGGACAAGGATGAATCATACAATATCCATTAAGTTTTAAATGTCTCAATAATGTATTATAGAACCAAGGACTTCCATTTTTCTCTAAGATTACACAGTGAAATCCTCTTGGTTGGTTAAGGTTGAGTCTGTGAGAATCATGACAAATGATGGTTTTCAATTTCTTCTCCGTCTGAAAGATCATAACTGAGCATGTGATTTGCAAAGACATCTTTCCCTTTCCAGCTTCTTATCCTTCTGAATTTCTTCATTCCTGTGGGCCCATTGTTTCTTTCAAGTGTCCCTTTTCTCAAGTGTTTTATGAAATAAGAAAGATCTAGAAGCATTATAGAAGCATTATAAAGCACTGGAAACTTTAATACTCTTGACCATGTTGATTAATGCTCAAGGATCCAAAAAATATTATTTCATTTGTTTATAAAATTTTTAGTTTGGAAGGCTGATGTGGGCTTACTATGATCAAAGTCCAAAAATCTCTGAAGCAGTAATGGGCAGAGAAGGGATCTCAGTGATAAAGCAGTTGATTACCAGCATGCCTGTATCTTTGATTAATAATCTTCTAAACTGTATGCCTCTTGAAAACTGAGACATTTTATTTTTCTTTGTATTCTGAATATGTTGCCTAACCCATAATATTTGCTTGATAAATATTTGTTGGATATCTGAATGAGAAAATATATTCATTTTCTATTCCAGCTTTCCACTGGAATAAGCGATCTTTTCAATATCTTGACAAACAAGTATCCAATTATATTTACATTTAGAGTCAGGAATCTTACCATTCCACAATTAGTTCATTTTGCTTCTGGGTAGAATCTTCTTCTCTCTTCACTATTTTCTGGGAGATCTTAAGCAAGGAATTTAAATGCTTCAAGAGTTATTTTCATTAAATGTACATTTATTATATGATTGTAATGCTTACTTCAAGACTTTTAAAAGAACTACCTTATTTAACATATAGGAAAAATTCGAATGTAGCTTTGGGCTCATTATTTGTGCTCAGTATATTGCAGTTCAACTTCAAATGGATTTGTTTCTTTCACTCAATCAGTTGCCTAAAACAAATGTTCATATTTGGACCATGCCATTCTTGCACAACTTTTTTTTTTTTTCTTGGACTTTTCATTTGACTTTGTTGCTATTGAGTAAAAGGGATATATGCCTTTAATTTTTGAAAACCAACAGGCTATTCTTAATCATACAGTTTGGGTAATGAGTCATTTTCTTCCTGAAGAAAATTTTGGTAAAGTAAAATTTTACATATTACTTCCTGTTTAAATCATTCTGTGATTTCCTTTCATATCACTCTTCAGTTTGGCTCATTCTCTCAGATCCATGACTTCTTTCTTGCTTCCTATTTTGTTTTTCTGGATTTTAAATTTAAATTAAAAAAATATTTTTTTTTTTGTTTTTTTTTCAGAAGAGACTCATGGACACTAGGACCTTGCAGCCTAAAATGTTTTTTTTTTTTTTTTAATTCCTTTCATATTTGGTTGAAAAATTTCCTATATACAGAATTCTAATTAAGTACATTTTTTGAGATATTTAATGCTTTTTTCTGGCATATCATGGTGTAATAGGAAGTCTGATGCCCATCTAATACTCTTTCCTCTGCAGTTTATTTTTTTTTCCCCCCACTGGAAGAAATTTTATGATTTTCTTTTTGTGCTTGGAATTCTGAAATTTCACAGTTCTCTCTTACAGTTTGTACCTCTTTTCATTTTTCTTGTAATTGTGGAGTTCTTCAATTTGAGTCTTTTTCTTAGAGATTTGTTTTGTATTATCTCTGTGGCTATTTGTACCTATCAACTGCCTCTCCTCTTTCTTTCTGGTCCTCCAGTGATCTTTAACATTCTGGATATAACTGATTGGCATTTAGTTTTTTTAATACTTTCCATTTCTTAGTGTTTCAAATTTTATATTCTGAAAGATATCCTTGTCTTTATCTTCCAGATTGTTAATCCAGGATTGCCCATTTTATTAGGTATTCTTATTGATTTGTTTCCATTAATATTGGCAATCATACTTTTAATTTCCAAAAATTCTTCCTCATTTATTGTTCTTTTTTATGGCAGCTTGTTCTTATTTTAGGCAGGCAACATCTCCCAGATCTCTCTGAGGTTACTAACATGGATTTTTTTAAAAATTATTTTTATTGTTCTTATTTTGCCATTTCTCCTGTGATCGCTGGTTTTCTCTGTTTAGATTTTATAACTGGTGAATCTCAGTGTATCACTCACTAATACTGGCAAGTTAGCTGCTAAGCTGATGAATCTCTTTGCCAGCTGAGTTTGCTCTGCAGATTCATAGATCTGTTGCCCTAAAGGCTCCTCTTGTGTGGACAGAACGCTGACTGTGAGCCAGTCCAGTTGCCAGGCAAGCCTCTCTTTAGGTTAAATTTGCTCTTGAGAGCAGGCATGCTGACAATGACTATAGGGTGAAGGACTTGACTTTGGGGGTGGAGTATGCTGATTTATTTTGTTATGGGTAGAACTGCTTCTCCTTCCCTCTCCCCGACACCCAGCTTCATTGAACGGATCTAGAGCCATCCCCTGATGCTTTCTGCCTCTCCTTTCAGCCACAGTGACTGCCTTTGTGGACCATCCAAGAGGATCTTCTGCTCAGATGGAAGGTGAGATCTTCAGCCGGGAAGATAAAAAACTACAGTCAGCTGCTCCACACATACTGGGGAGGGGGTGACAGCTGAATGACACAGAGGTTCTGTAAATGGGTCTTTGCTGAAATTCTGTCAAGGCCACGTAGAGCTCTCTGCTGCTTTCTGTAATTCATAACTCCAGAGTTAGAGCCACTTAGTTTTATTTTTTCACCACTCCATAAGAGCTCCAACAGCTTGTAACCTTCACCCATGCATATATTAAGATGTGACTTCTTTGATATGGATTACACTTCTCTACAACCCTATCTCCTTACTGTCTTCTAAAATTTTATTAACATTTCTTGTTAGCTCAAGGCAGATGCCTTTTCCACTTTTAGCATACTTAGGGGTTTATTTACTTATTTGTCATATCCTTTACTCTCATTTCAATAGTACATTGGAAAAAGATTATTCAGCATACTGTATTAGAAAATGGATTATTTTATAAATATAATTTGGCTGTAGACATAATTTCAGAATGTTGACAACTACAATCAGTCCATTTTTTTGACAGAAAGAGATGGTAATCAAAGAAAGTTTAATAGAGAGGGGGTTACTTCCAACAGTTTGGACAAAGTCCAAGGAAACCAATTTAAGGTGGAGTAATGCCCTGGGACTAGAAAAGGTTAGGGGGGTAGGTGTATTCCCCAAGCCTTAAGGGACACTAAAGTGGCAAGGGGAAAGAGTGGTTATTAGAACTCAGAAGAATAACTAATGAAAAGGTTGTCTTGTAGGAGTTGTGGTCTTTGATAGAGGGATAGTCAATCCACCAAAGGAAATGGGGAAATAAATTCATCTCACTCCTCTTCCCCTCTCCTCTGATCTGTTGGTAATTCCCTTGAACTAAACCCAACTGGTAGCTAGAAGGTGAAGAGAGCTTGTTTATGTCTTTTATGTAGGTCAGGTTCCTAGGTCACAAAGGGTAGAAAACGATGAAGAGTGGGTCTGGACAAACAAATGGGAATTATACAGCAGGGCTCACCCTTTTGCATTCACTCTTATATTTGTCCAGATGAAATGTTATGTACCCAACCCAGGGACCACCCACATTTCTATTAGCTATGATGACGGCAACTTAGTGATCTGTGCACCTGAAACTTAAACAGAAGATATCACCTGTATGCTCCTATACAGCAGGTAAGTGAGGGAGAAGGGAAGGTGAAAAACATTTTATTTCTGTAGTCCTCATTTCTGATGCAGTCATGAGGGCCGATTCTAGGTAATTCTAGCTTCCTTTCTTTACTATTTGGTCCATGTTTTTTTTGTTTTGTGTTTTGTTTTGTTTTTTTTTTTTTCACATCTGACAGGATCTCAGCTGTATGGAAGTCTTTACCTGATGAGATGATCCTGCCTAATCTGGGTCCGTGGTGGTCCTGTTTTTATTATGTTGCTACAATTTCCATTGACCAGGATTCTTGGGAAAGAATGTACCAAGAAGCACTCCAGTCAACCCCCTGGGTTTCACGAATAGTCCTCCTTGTTCCAACTGTTTAGCAGGAATTCAATTTCACCTTGGTGATTAAGATCAATCACTTCGGTTGATAAGTGACCTTCTTGTCTATTTTATGGGCTCAGTTGTATGAGGACCCCTGAAAAATAGATAAATAGGCAAGAGAAAAAAAAAAAGATTACAAGAAGAGATGAAAGGAAACAGACTTACAGACTTAGAAAACAAACTTATGGTTACCAAAGGGGAAAGGTTGGGGGGCGGGATAAATTGGGAGTATGGGATTGACATGTACATGCTACTATGTATAAAATAGATAACCAACAAGAACCTACTATACAGCACAGGAAACTCTGCTCAATATTCTGTAATAACCTAAATGGGAAAATAATTTGAAAAAGAATAGATAGATATATGTATATGTATAACTGAATCACTTTGCTGTACACCTGAAACTAATACAACATTGTAAATCAACTATAGCCCAATATAAAATAAAAATTAAAAAAAATAAAATAAAGTGCTTAAAAAAAAGGAAGGAACTGAAATTATAAGGAGGTATGAAATATTTAGGCTAGTTATTCAGTATGGTCCTCATGGATTATGTGAGAAGGAAGGAAGTAGGAGATAAGGCTGGGGAGGAAGCTGATGTAAATTATTTATATTTCTCCTTTCATTAATATGTACAAATGACTGGTATCTGAACTTTCTCAGACTCTATATTCATGAGAATAAGCCACAAATAGATTTTCTCTCTTATTATTTGTTCTAATAAGCAATAAAATTCTGAATCTTGCAATAGTTAATATGTTTATAGTTAGAGATCTATTGTATTCATCTTATAATTTACCTATTATAAACTTTAGTTTTAATTGATACATCATTAAATTTAGTGATACTTGATGGCTTCTATACATAAAATCATGTTATATGGAGAAGATGAATTCTTGACAATTTACACGAAACACTTTAATTTATTAAGTTTTAAAGAATTGCACTAGATTATTTCAAAATTTCCACCCACTTTTAGCTATCTTCTATCTCAAATACAATCACTGAAGACAAACATAAAATGTGTCATTTTTGGAGGGACACGTGAAGATTGTCCAAAGTTTTTCATGTTTTCATTACAAAAGAGAGTGAGCAGAGTCTCTAGGGCCTGAAGCTTGGACATTTAGCCATGTTTACATTCTTAAAGCCAGCTCAAGAACAAACAGTTCAAGTACATACATGACACATTGCTAAATTTTTCTTGGCAAGGTTGCAGAAATGTTTTAGCCACTGGCATATTATTTCATTTTTATTTTTTCTTAGCATCACTGATGGCAAAATATGCCTATATAACTGTTGCATTTTTGCCCGTTTTCATTTCTTATGTGTGAAAATATATTTCGTATAGATAGAGCAGGCTTTAGTCTATCAAAGAAAGAAAGAAATAAACGTGACCCTGGACAGAGCGCTGCAGATTGAGTTTTCTATTCTCTGCCTGTTACGCTAGAGCTGAACAAATAGAGCTCAGCAACATTTTATAGCCAGCACTTGTATGCATATTTACACACACACACATACACATACACACAGATTTGCATACAGTTAATGTTCAGTGGCTGAGCAAAAGCAAAGGAGGAGAAAAAAACTTAACTATGAAATTACAAGCATCAGGAATAATTCTCAAGAAACAGAGATGTTTTTCTAACCAGTTGTCCATTCAGCACCTTCAGAATTTGGACGTATAATTTATATAAATCATTTCTGTTCTCTCTTTTCCCGGAATGTCTGCAGCTTGTTTGCGTTAGTGAAATTAACAAGGAAGCCAATGTAGCATTAGCTCATTACTACTAAGCTCTCTTCTCTTTAACCATTTCTTTTCTCCTTTTCACTCTATACCATGCACGCCACCCAATCTGGAATCTTTCTAGAATAAGTTGAAATCTTTATTTTAATAGCACAGGGAGATCAGCTCGGTGCTTTGTGACCACCTAGAGGGGTGGGATAGGGAGGGTGGGAGGGAGATGCAAGAGGGAAGAGATATGGGGATATATGTATATGTATAGCTGATTCACTTTGTTATAAAGCAGAAACTAACACACCATTATAAAGCAATTATACTCCAATAAAGATGTTAAAAATAAATAAATAAATAAAACTAAAAAAAAATAAATAGAAGGTTTCTTCAGAATATATTTGATTATGATTTTTACCTTGGGAAAAAGTATTACATAAATATTTAAAATATTCTCATCTAATAGATAGCAACATAATATTAATGTTAGCATGCATATTAATTCTCTCTTGGTAATTTTGTCTATGAATACTTGTATATTCTATTAATATGCAAGTTATGCATCCCTGGAATTTATACTGTTAAATAATTTTAAATGAAATTCTTGGATTATGTTCTCTTTCTGGTTAAAATTTCAAGTCCTCAATTAACTTCTTTTCTAATTAGAAGTTATTATGAAATATATCAGTTTAACGAAACCACAAATAACATTAATTAAAAAACCATACGTATTAGCTGAGAAATTTTCAGAAATATTTCTGAGAGAGTTACAGCTAAGATCAAATGAAGACATTTCCATTTCAAATTCTTTTGACATTCTGGATACTACAACAATGTCAAACTAAAACGAATATTTTCCAATATCTTTAATAGTATTGTAATGTAATAATAGAGTACAAGTAGTTTCAATATTATTAATAGTAACTTAATGTAATAATAGCAATGATTGGTGAAGAAAAGAGACCTCAGAAATGACCTTCCAATATTCCTGCTGGGACCCTTTAAATGTCTGCTGACTCTCAGGTCTGTCCATTTGCTGCCAGTGTGGAAATTGTGATTGAAACCTTTAATCTCAGTTTCACAGGCACTTGGAACACAGGGACTAGACTAGGTGGGTATGTGAGTGAGTGCGTGTATTGTCCCACCTCTTTGTATATGGTCCACTTTAGAGAAAGATAACATAGTGAAAGGAGGGCTACTCTTTGCCATTCCTACATTGCTGCCTTCTGAAATAGTAGTGAGGCAGCGGTGAGACGAGTCTGGATGCTCTCCACTGGCTTCTGGAAACTTCCACCTTAGTACTCTCAGCTTCCAAGTGTGAAGCAAGGACTTTGAGTGTCACCTGGCAGTTCTTTGAAAAACTGATGTAATAAAATATTTTTTTCTCTTTCAAGCAAACATTTTAAAATTGAGTTTATGTCAATTATTTATTGTTTGTGCAAACTTCAGCCGTCACACAACTCTTGGCTGCGCATCCGGCCCTGGGGATTGTATGATACCGTGCCCTAGTGCACTGAGTGATTGGTGTTCATTCACATTCAGTCTCCAGACCTACTTCACTTTTCAAATGCGGTAGGGAATAAGTGTACTCCTACCACAACATCTAGGATAAACCGATAAACCTTTGCTTATTCTGGTGTGTATTGGAGCCCAGCATCCTCGGAGATCATTTGAGCATTGATTTTTTTGTTGTTGTTTTGGTGGTGCAGCGTGGCTTGAGGGATCTTAATTCCCCTGCTCGGGACTGAACCCAGGCCCTGGGCAGTGAAAGCGTGGAGTCCTAACCACTGGACCACCAGGGAATTCCCTGAGCACTGATTTTAAAAGACCAACTTTTAAAGCAACCACAGACATTAAAGAGAAGTGGAGTTTATGCTCACTGAAAAATCAGTATTGCCACCAAATTGTGATTTGATGATCATGTATACTATTTTCATACATTTTATATCTTTCACATAATGTAATTTAATTAAGAGACTAGCCGAAGCTATTTTCTTTTACAATTTCTGGAACAATCAGTCTAAGTTTGAAAGAATAGTATTCTTTACCTGAAACTATCGCAATTATCTTTAGCTATAATCTAGGCAAATACACATATTTTATTATATTTAAAATTTTTTGATAATGAGTAAATGACCTGTTTAATGTTTTATATGCCTAAATATGACTTTCAATGTCCATATAATAAAAAATTAATGAGAACTAACAATATATAGAACTTACTATATATCATTTTTTTCTGAGATGATTTAACATATATATTAATTTATTCAATCCTCACAATAGTAATATGAGGTAAGCATGACCGTTACTATAGTTTATCAATGAGTAGTTTAGTCATAGAAATATTATGTAAATTTCCCAAGTTTCACAACTAATGAGCTGAAGTTCCAAACCAGGTTGTCTGATACCAGTATTTATGTTTTTAATGACTGCTGCAAAGTTTCACTACAGAGTAAAGGTTAACATAAAACAGAAAATTCAGTACAAGTGCTTGGCAAAACAAAACAAAAAGAACACACTAATATTGGTTTTGTCCCACTTAGGCCTTTGAATAATTTAATCGCTGTGTTTTAAAAACAGAAGGTATACAACCCAAGATCTACTATGATACTCTAACAATTACAATATGATTTATTGTGCTGGGTGAAATGGTAACACACACATGGAGCCTAGACTGGCTCAGAGGAAGTGTAGGTAGGACTAGCCTGTAAAGGCGACTCTGGGAACGGGGGTAGTTTTCCAAGCAGAGTTGGTAAAGCCCTGAAGAACAGAGAACTACGGCATATTTGAAAATCTGAAGAAACGGGAAAGCAAGGCCCACAGTACAATGGTGGAGAATTTAGGTTTTGGATCTAGACTTTTCTGAGATCAAATAAAAACATCATTTTCTAATTGATATGACATTATGTGACTTGGAAAAGATGACCTCACTTTTCAAATGACCAACCTTTGAAAAGAAAAGGACATATGACTTATCTTGAACAATCTTAGGGAGGATTAAAGGTGAATTGGTGTGTAAAGCATCAAGGACAGTATTTGGTACATAACCAGTTTTTGATGCGTGTGCTCAAATTCACTGTGGCTAGGCTGTAGATAGTTGATGGGAAGATCTCTGAGAGGGGTGGCTTGAGGATTCAGCCCATGATGGCCTTGTAGCCCAGAATTTGGACTTTGTCCTAAGAGTAATGGGGATAATCTGAAGGGCTTTATAGTAAGAAGTCATACTATCAAATTTGCATTTTGGAAAAATTTAATATTGGGATACAGTCATGTAGTACTATAAAATGAAAAATACTTTATTGTGTAAGGTATTTTGAAGATAAGATTGAATAAAAACAAATATGTGGACAGTGGTAGCAACAAAAACCACCATTCTTTAGAAATGTGCAATTCATTTATTTTTTCCTACACATAGAAGCATCCTGGCATCACATAAGATCTTTAGAGACCCACCTATATACAGAGGATGTCTCTGGACCACCAAACCATTACATAACGTGTTCATAATTCTTAGAAAAACATATGAACATTCCAGTTGTTGACATATCCACATGTGCAGAAAAATAAAAATCACATGTGTAGGAGATGGTCAGAAATTTTGATTACTCTTAAACTCAGTATTATTTGTGATTTTTATGTACTTTGATTGTTCCTGCCTGTTACTTATTATCTTCTGTGATTGCATTCAATAAACGTTTGTTGAACCAACATTTATGTGGAAATCACTTCATTTTTATACTTACTGTCACATCTTATTGATTCTATTCATGTGTTGTCTTACTATGTAATATAAAATTGTATGTTCCCTGTTGGATTACTTGTTCTTTCTTATCTCATTGTATAGAATATGTTCCCAATAAGCACTGCTGACATTGCATTTCTTATGTGCCCACATCGTATTTCTATGGGTTGAAAATTAGTACATTTTTCCCTTTACAACAAATAACCGCCAGTGTTTTTCAAAAATACAGTCAGAGGACCAACTATGTAGGAAAAATCTAGGGAGAGAGGAGTCTTTACTACAAATGAAGATTCCTGAGCCTTACTCCAGTTTTACTAAATCAAAATGTTCTGAGTACATTCTGGATTCCTGGAATGTGCATTAAAAAAAACAAAACAAAACAATGTTTAAGGGATTCTTACATGAATTCAAGTTAGAAAACCACTTCAGAACATGTGTACAATTCTTTTCTGTTGAAATGAATAGAACTGGACCATCTCAGTGTTGCCATTTCTGTAAGTATTACTTGAATGGTAAAACAATATCCATGATAAGAGTATCCTGATTTCTGCTAAATTAATCTGAAAAACAATCTCATGAAGCATTGATGGATAAGCAGGTGCTATAATCTGCATGTTTGTTTTCCCCAAAAATTCATATGTTAAAATTCTATTGCCCAATGTGACGGTATTAGGAGGTGGAGATTTTGGGAGGTGAGTAGGTCGTGAGAGCAGAGCCTTCATAAATGGGATTTGTACCCTTATAAAAGAGGCTCCAGAGCGCTCCATTGGCCCTTCCTCAAGTGAGATACAACCAGAAGTCTGCGACCTACAAGAGGGCCCCTCACTAAACCATTTGGGCATTCTGATCTCAGACTTCCAGCCTCCAGAACTGTAAGACCTAAATTTCTATTGTTTATAAGTTAACCAGTCTGTGGTCATTTGTTATAGCAAATAAACTAAGACAGCTAGTAATGTATACAATAAATTAAGTAACTTCTGTAAGGACAGAGAGGTGATGATTTAAACATTATCATCCTGAAATGTATGCTCTAATGATATGTACTTGGCTCTATCTAACTTAGTATTTTCTTTTTTTGTGTGATTTTTTAAAAATAAACGACATAACATTTCATGTGACCCAAAACTGGGAAGGAGAGCTAATTTTTAAGAATCAAGATTCAAAAAGCTATCCACAGGCTGAAATATGATTGAATATATCACAATTAATCTTCCAGTGTAAAATCTCATACTAGATTAAAAACATCCATTATATAAATCCAGGATGTGGAAAGAGCTGGACTAAAGACAGTTTATTTGCAAAAAGTAGATGATTTTTAGTTGATTGCAAGCTGCATATGAATCGATAATGTGAAGCAGTTGCCAAAAGTGAAGAAATTGTTTTTACTTTCATTATAATGTTTCAGCAACTACAAAAGTAAGTAAAAATTATTGTAATTCCATCAGCATTACACAATTTTAATTGTTTTGTATTCTCTTCCAGGTGTTGAGCACATACAAGCCTAATTCAAATAGCTTAATCATAATACACACATCATTATTTAAACGTTGTTTTTCTGTCTAATATCATATCATAAAGCTAATGTGATCTTAAGCTTCATTAATTGTAGTACAATGCTGAAGGCTAGGAAAATCACAGTGGAGTCTTGTTCCATGCATGGCCCTGGCAGACAGCACCACATCTGGAGATGAGGTCCCAGTGGCATGGAGTCTGGAAACATGGGGCCAATGACCTGCCAGGAAAAGAAGATTCTTAGAGAATCATGAAAGCTGTTTTTATGTACTTGAAGGCTCATTTTGTGGAGGAGAGATTACCAGGACCTTTTGTTATTTTCCCTGCTTGTCTCTAGAGAACACAATCAGGATCAGTTGAATTCAATTCAACAAGCGTTCATTGATTCTCTATTGTATTTCAGGCATTGGGTTTGGAGTTCAGGGCTAAATGGACAAGGAAGACACAATATCTGCACTCACTGATCTTAGAGCCTAGTTGAGAAACAAGCATGAGACTCCTTGTCAACACCTTTTAAAGCTCCTGAGATAAATTTCCAAATTGCTTTCCTAAAGTATTGCATCAAATTTCTCTCCCACCAGGATTATACATGAGAAAACTGTTTCAACACATTCTTATAGAAATATTGTGTATTAACATTTTTCCTAGCTTTACATGAAAATGGTATATCATTTAAATTTTTTTCATCTTTATTATGAGTAAGATAAGTTATTTTCAAATATTTACTAATAATTGTCTAGGATATGAATTGGTTGATCATTTTCTTTTCCCTGTAATCTATTGCAGGACACTGAAAATTTTATATGTTAAGTGTAATTATAATAATATCTCCTAGTTTTTTTGTGATTTATAAAACTTATCGAGGATCCTTTCTAAATAAAGTTTTTATCATAGTATTTTCCCTGTCTCTTAATAAAATAATATACTTTGAGGACTTTTGAAACAGTAAAGAGCCATGAATTTTCAGTATTTTCATAATTGCCAAAAGTCTATATTCAATACAGGATCATACTATATGTATTGAACATTTAATTGGTTGCAATGATATCATATTGAAATTTTATGCAAAGTAAATTTTATGCAATGTAAAATACAAACTTTATCTAGGTTATTGAATCCCACTATAATGGCTTCTTATTTGTGCATGCGGAGAGAGTGAGAGAACCCAAAAGGAGAGTCCTCACCAGACATAAACTCTGCTGGCTCCTTGATCTTGGACTTCCAGACTCCATAACTGTAAAAAACTAAATTCCTGTTGTTTAAGCCACCCTGTCTGTGGTACTTTGTTTTGGCAACCTGAGCAGACTAACACAGGTGCTATCACAGGATGAAATACTGTATTTCTTCTAAATTAGAAAAACTACAAACAAAACCATCTCAAGGTTCTTGGTTCAATAGAGCATTGTTTGTCCAAACTCTGTAAATCAACACATTTTCTTGTCATTTGCCTTTCCGAATGACATATTTTTTTGTAAGCTGCAGTATTAGTTCAAAAAGAGAGAAAACACACATAAGTATTTTCAGTTTTCTTTTATGTTATGTTACTGCATGAATATTGTACGTTATTTTACACATTACCTTGGCAGTACAGCTTTCTTTTTATATAATTATATACATTTATTGGTAATGATGATATGCTAGAAACGTTCATGTACATTCATGGAGAACACAAAATTACTGAAATTAGTATTAAAATTACGTTATAAGATTTCCAAAGGGTTAACAAAATAAAAAGTTAATGTATTGATTGATAAGTAGGAAAATTAAATTAGACTTAATGACATAATATATTTTCACTAAGAATGATTCAGTACAAAGGGGAAAGTAGGGGGAGGGATAAATTAGGAGCTTGGGATTAACAGATACACACTTCCATATATAAAATAGATAAACAACAAGGTCTACAGGGAAATAGACTCAATATCTTGTAATAATCTATAATGGAAAAGAATCTGAAAAAGAGTATATATATATATATATATATATATATATATACCATCTGAAAAGAGTATTTATATATAATATATATAGTATATATATATATATAGTGTATATATATAGACCACTGACTCACTTTGCTGTACATTAGAAACTAACACAACATTGTAAACCAATTATACTTCAAAAATTTTTTTTAATTAAAAAAAAGAATGATTCAGTAAAGAATTTATACCTGCTTGATAACAGTTATGATTGTATCCTTTGAAAGAGATAGAAAAATATGAATATTTACTGCACAGTTATCTATTTTATGACTGGGGTGTTCTTATCTTTTATCCTCAGGTTTACAAACAGTGGGATTTGATAACCTAAATCAAGTTTCTGTTTTACATTGCATAAATTTTACTTTGCGTAAAATTTCAAAATGATACCATTGCAACCAATTAAATGTTCAAAACATATAGTATGATCCTGTATTGAACACAGACTTTTGTCAATTATAAAAATACTAAAGATGTATGTTTCCTTAATGTTTAAAAAGTCCTCAAACTATATTATTTTATTAAATCCTCATAATCGTATGTTATGTCACATCTCCTACTTAAGGAAACCACTGTGTTGCAGTTTTTATCACTCTATCCAACATTTTCATTTTATGAAGCTTTTGTTTTAAAGGTTGTAAGAGTTTTACACTAATCTAATTTAATCGCATTATTTTTATAAAACATTAAAGTTTGACATTGTATTACCACATAATTTCATAGAATGTCGATCTTCCCTTTGTCACCTCCATCCTCTGTGGGTCAGAAGTTTGGGTTGGAAAAGAAAATTGTAGTCATCTCTTCCTGACAGGAGATCCCTCAAAGCCAACTTTTTTTGAGCTATTTCTTTGAATTTAACTTTCCTGAAATAAATATAGCATAGTTTCAGTTAGGAATATGTTGTACTGAAAGTAACAAAAAAGCATGACTTCTGTGGCTTAAACAAATAGGGATTCATTTTCTCCTATACCTGGACAGAGGGATGTGTGGCTTCAGTTCAACTCTTCATCAATTCCGTGGGCAGTGCCTCTAGAGTTCTCTTGGATACAGATGGCTACTTTCAAGGATGAAACAGGTGGGAAGTGATGCTCACTTCCATGCTACTGTCTCGAGAGAAATAAAAAGTTTTCCCAGAAGTTCTCCATACATTTCTACTGGGATTTCATTGGTCAGAACTGGCTACCAAGGCTACCTGTAAGCAAGAAGAGAGGCCGGGGAAATGGGGTAGGGGCAGCAGTGTTAGACTCAGACCAGTGTTCCTTAAAGAAAGTGCTTTTGTTGTTTTGGGTGGGATAATTCTACAGTTTGCTAGATTGTCTCTGGCCCTGATAATCAAAAGTTACTAGCTCTTCTCAGTCATTTTGAAAACCAAGAATACCTCCACAGTAGACTAACCACTCCCTAGGAGTGTGGAACTGGCCCATTTGAGACTCACTAGATTATATACATTGTCATCTATCATTTAGCTTTTTGCTGGCTTGAATTAAACAAGGGTTTGGAAGGAAAGAAAAAGAAAGAAATATATACTGGAGAGGCAAAATTATCTGCCACATCAACCATAGTCACCAGATTTTGTAGATTTCTAAGTCAAGTTATAAAATTTGAAGTTATAGCGTTTTAAAACATTTCATGTAGTTTACCTATTTAGCATAATTAGCCTCCTCCCTTCATCTCTCTACCACTGACTTTCTTCTTTTTCTTTCTTCCTTTCTTCCTTCCTTTCTTTTCTTTCTTTCTTTCTTTCTTTCTTTCTTTCTTTCTTTCTTTCTTTCTCTCTTTCTTTCTTTCTTTCTTCTTTCTTTCTTTCTTTCTTTCTCTTTCTTTCTTTCTTCCTTCCTTTCTTTCTCTCTTTCTTTCTTTTCTTTCTTCTTCTCTTTTCCTTCCTTCTTACTTCCCTTCCTCACTCCCTTTCTCCCTCCCTCCCTCTCCCCTTCCTTCCTTCCTTCCTTCCTTCCTTCCTTCTTTCTTTTCTTACTTTCTTAGTTCTCTTTTGCTTTCTCTGGTCTCTTCCTTTCCCACTGCTTCTCTTTGTTTCTTTCTTTCCATTATCCAAGCAGGTTTATCACTTTTGACTTTTAGGAAAAACAGTCCAAAACAATTTATTTTTCACCTTTTAATTTTTATTCTCTGGTAGAAAGTATAAATTATAATTCATCCTTGCTGTTATCAGGAACTTCTTCCATTTTTCTTACATATTTCTTGGTGATCTACTGCTATCATGAAATGAGCACTTGGTGTTAAATCCTGCAATCTGAACTCAAAAAGGTTTGGGAGCTTTTTTTTCCCCTTTCCCCCTCTTTTTTCCCGTTCTTCCCTCTCTGAACACTTGATCCTAGAGACTACTGGGTGGAGCAGAAGAATGTGGGTATCATCTTGGGAACTGGGGGGAGATGGAGTGGCCCAGAGCATGGTGGCATTGTTGACTGGTGGGAGGATCTGATGGGGGGGCTGCCCTGCACCATGGGCCTGGTGTGGGTGTCAGAGCCCTGTTCAGGGCCAGTGTTGCAACAGAATGAGAACTACTGTCCCACAGAGAGTCAGCTTGGCCAGGGAGACAGAGTCCTAAGTGGGAATGGAGGGGCATGCAGAGGGAGTGAAACTGAGCAGGACCTTGTGGGACTCCTGGGCACAGAAGCCTTTAAAACAGTTGCCAATCAGGGAAGGAAGGGGATGCAGAGACAAGGGAGGAGCAGTCAAGAAACAATAATGCATTTTTGGGGCAGGGTTCTGGTTCCACTTCAAGGGATACACATAACTATATCTTTGAGCTCTTTACAGAGCTAAAACTCCCAACAAATGGAAGATGTTAACATTCTTCATTCTAGACAAGATCACAGTTTGATAACTTCGAGAAGCTCATCAGGAGACCACCTGAGGCCAGATTAAAGGAATGCAGGGCCTGCACACACCCTGATCCTTATCGACAACCCCACCCTTGAACCATTGCTATAAAACTCCTCACCAAATCCTCCTAGGTTGGGACACACAGTTTTTCAAGGCACAAGCCGTCTGTGTCCCCCTTTAAATGGCAAAGCAATAAAACTATTCTTTTCTATTTCACCCAAAACTGTCTCTGAGATTCGATTTGGCACTGGTGCACAGAGACCGATTTTTTGGCATCAGGAGTGGTCAGGGAGTGGACACAAAATCTGACCAGTATGAAGAAAGCCTGGCTTTTAATGCCAGAACACAAGATGCCCCATTAAATTTGAACTTCAGATAAACAATGAATCATTTTTTAGTATAAGTATGTATATAGATGTATATGTGTTATAGGTATGTTTGGGGGCATATTTATACTAAAAAACAATTCATTGTTTGTCAGAAATTTAAATTGAACTGAGCATTCTGTATTTTATCTGGCAACTCTACAAGGAGGTAATAGACTTCCATTTGGCAGGCAGCCCACACTTCCAGAGCTGGGAGAGAAGTAAATCTGTATGGAGATAGGATCATGGTAAAGGCAGGAAATAGTTAAATGCAGGACATTTTATAAATAAGTAAATACTTAAACATAATGAGAGCCAGTTTTCTCATTATTGGTAAAGGGAATTGCATTCATGGAAAGAAAGAAAACTAGAATGAACCCAGTGAGGTTGGATTAAAATTAGTTATTGATATGAATTCATAGTTTTCAAGATTTATAACTGAATATAGAAATAAATATAGATGTAAATGCATGTATGTGTGTGTGTGTGTGTGTACATTTCCTCTAACTCTGTCCACTTAGAACTAAAGCAGTAACACCCCAACAGCAATGAGAACATCCTACACCCAGATCTTGGATTCTCCACTAAAAGGAACCAAGGATCCTTAGAGAAATGACTGATTCCAGGACTGGGGCAGGAAAAATATTAGATGAGCTTGGAATACCTCTTTGGACCAGGAATGTTGGGAATACATCAAAAGAATAAGAAAGCAGTTTGAAAGCTTGTGTCAGCTGAAACTATTGACCCAAAAGGAAACAATTTAAAGATCAAAGTAAAAAATAATTGTAAAGAATTATAACCGATTGAATAAAAATTGGAAACCATGAGGTATTAAAGGTGTAAACAAACAGAAAATTTGTGGAGGAGGACATTCACTTCTCCAAAAACACTAATGACAAAGGGAGAAGAGTATGTTGGAAAGGCTTGGTGGATATCACCTTAAGCAATTGGTAAAAATAATAGAACATCAGTAATGGGACAAACCAAAATTGTGCACAGTCTTATAGAATAAAATGAGAACAACACACCATCACTTAGGTGTTATGCCTGCTAGAAATGAGTAATCTGAACTTAATCACAAGAGGACAACAAATAAACCCACACTGAGAGAAATTCTACACAAGCACATGCTTGTAATCTTCAAATGTTCAAGATCATGAAAGTGAACAAAAGATTGAGAAACTGTCCCAGACTAAAGGGAATGAAGAGATGCGACAACAAAATGAAATGTGTGGCTCTAAATTGGACTTATTGCTATATGGGATGTTATTGAGATAATTGGTAAAATTTGGTTGGGTTATAAGAATGAGCTGGTGATGCTGAAAGCTCATCCTCTGTGCATTGTTGCTGAATTAAATCTTGGAGACAAGAGTTTTGGGTCAAGTAGAAAAGAATAGCTTTATTGCTTTGCCAGGCAAAGGGGGACACAGCAGGCTCCTGCCCCAAAAAACTATGTGTCCCAACCTGGGAGGATTTGATGAGGAGTTTTATAGCAAGCCTTCAAGGGTGGGTTTGCTGATAAGATTAGGGTGTGTGCAGGGCCTGCACTCTTCTAATCTGGTCTCAGGTAATCTTTTTGATGAGCTTCTCTGGTTCCTTTAATCTCATCTCAGATGGTCTTCTGTGGTATAAAGAATGCTTACATCTTCCATTGTTGGGTTTTAATTCTATTAAGAGCTTAAAGATATTTTTATGTGTGTCACTTGAAGTGGAACCAGGACCCTGCCCCAAGGCTGCACTATTGTTTCTTGGCTGCCCCTCCCTTGTATTTGCATCCCTACCCTTCCCAGATTAGCAACTTTTTGAATATACCCTTTGGAGCTCAGGGAAAGTCATGGAGACTGGGGTCTGTCCCCTACAAGAAATGGGGGACACGGAAAGGCTTCCGTGCCCAGGAACCCCACAGGGTCCTTCTTGGTTTCACTGGTAGTAATGTATCCATGTTAAAGTTCTGATTTTTATGGTTATATTAGGAGGACATAAAAAAAGAACTTCCTTCCTTTCCTTCCTTCCTTCCTTCCTTCTTTCTTTCCTTCCTTCCTTCTTTCTTTTCCTTCTTCTTTTCTTTTTTTTGTAGAAAATACACACAAATACAATTTAAGTATTTGAATGTAATGAAACATCAGACTGGCTGTTTTCAAATGTTTCAGAAAAAAAAGTAATTTCTACTTTAAGATAAATTTTTGTTTTGTAAGTCTTCAGTAGCTTTGTGATGTTCAAACTTTAAGAAATATTACATTTTATATTATATATTAAAATGTTTTAGGTGTTGATTGTTGTGATTATTGTATTATTATATTACCTTGGATAGGTGAAGCACAGAAGATTTTTAGGACACTGAAAATATTCTGCTTGTACGATACCATAATGTTGGATACAAGACATTATACAATGTCAAATTCAAAGACACAAAGAGCAAACCCTAATGTAAACTATGGACTTTGGGTGATTATGATGCGTCAATGTAGGTACATCAATTAAACCCACAATGCACGTTCAACAAATGTAACACTCTAATGGGGGATGTTGATCATGGGGAGGCTATGCATGTATGGCTGCAGGGGGTATATGGGAACTCTCTGTCTCTTCCCCTCAATTTTGCTGTGAACCTTAAACTGCTCTAAAAAAATAGAGTATTAACTAAAAAAAAATGTGCTTGTGTACAGGCAAAATTGTGTTAACTGGAAAGCATGAGACATGATGTTTTGGTTAATTGGACTCAGCATTAACCAAGAGTAAAATGGAAATTCCCTTCTCTTTCAGTATTTGTTTGGCATATTTCCAACAATAACAGTATGCTGCACTGCCTTAAGGTGTCAAGGGAAAGGCACTTGTGATAAATGTATTTGGCAATTTATCTGTCTCAGAGCTTTTCACCTATCATGTCCTTACTAGTCTTTCACTGGAACTACTCAGGGTGGAACAGACTGAGCTAAATCTGTGATTCTTCAAAAAGATGTGGCTTCTAAAGTTGCTTTCAGGAACAAATCCTTGGCATTGGTTAAGGCAAGAGAAAATCTGGCTATAGTTCAAGGATTCAGAAGTTCTGGTTTTCTTATCAAAGTGATGGCCAAATTTTTCTCCCATCTCAATTTGCTAAAAGTATCAGGTCTTACAGACATTTAGTCCTCTTCTAATTCCTGTAATAGAAAGTTCTATATGCCTTAGGATATTTGGTTTCTGTACCTCAGGGTCTTCATTGTAAAATAAAAGTTATATTGATAGTACTTATTTCACAGAATTCTTATGTGGACCATGAGAATAAAGTATATGGATGGAAAGAGCTTTGGTAAGAAGTGGCACACTTTGATAAATAAGATTAGTTGATGGAAATCACTGATAGTATGATTGCTTACTTCATTTTTTCCCATTGAGCACATCAAAATCTTGATTTTGAGTTAGTCAGGATCCATCCAATATCTGAAAGGGATCTTTCTATAAAACTCGAAGAAAACTATGGAAGGATTTTTTTTTGGTTATGACTGCACATGCTTCACAGAATGAGAACCACATGTCGTTTACTAAATTCAGAATAATAAATGACTGATGATTGTATATAAGAAAGCAAAAATAATGTATAATGGGGTGTTGAGTATTTTTGAATTTCTTCTATCTCTTCTTGGGAACCTCCTAAACATGGAATAGCTAAGAGATTGCCTGGTCTCTATTCTGGTTCAGCTGAATCATTCTGTTGCTTCCCTGACTGCCTTGCTTTCTCAAGGGTTATATCAGTCTACACTGAGCTGTTGCTTCCTCCCATCAGAGCTATTAAAAATTACAGAACTATTTCTCATTCTCTGTCGGTTATTTGTCAGTTTCATTTTAAAGTAACAAAGTCTGTATTCATTATGTTGCAAAGGGGAAATTCACTGTACCCCTACCCTGACACTAGCTATTATTAGTCTAGGAAAGCACAAGAGCCTCTCTTTGCTAGGGTTGTCCCTAGAAAATGTATTTCTTGTTAATCTGGAAGATCTGTGGTCCCACAATTCCCTGCACTGTTTTGCACTGGCTTTCTGCTATAAACTGGCTGAGGGAAGAGTATCTTCCTCATTAAGGACCAGGATAGAAATACATTTCACCCAGTTGGAGGCATACCACCACCATCACACTGCTCCTCGTCATTGAGACTTTTACTAGGTTAGTACAGTGCAGAATTTAACTGCTTTTTTTTTTTTTATAATCCATGTGATTAGGACACAGTTTCACATGTATTGATCCTTATTATTAATTGTCTAGAGTATTATGGAGAATTTCATGGGTAAGGATAATAGGACAGGGCAATATCTCTCTCCAGAAAGCATTTAAGGCAGTGAGAACATCCAAGTCACTATTACTGCTAGATAGCTAGCATTTTTCAAGTTGTCTTTTGTCAGGAAACAAGGCTTATGTTTTTAAGCCTTTGAGTCACAGAGACCATCCCTTAGAAAGAAAAAGTTTTAAGATTAAGAAATGACACTCTTCATATCTCCACGGTGCTTCACTGAATTCTTTGCTCATCACTCAGCCTCTTCACAACATTGCCCTCATCACTCAATGATCACTGGATCAATGAGTAAGTTTTATGTCATCCACTCCCATCCCCTTCATCCCCCAAAAGAAACATCATCAGGTACTAATGCCAATGTTAATAAACTGAGTCAGAAAAGCAGAAATTCTTTGTACAATTTATAGTCATCATTACATATTCAATAGCACACAATCTTCTTTTTTCTCAAACTGAACTTTTAAAATAATTTGTTTCAGCTTGAATTCATTCTATTGGGACTATTAGAATAGAATATCTGCAAAATTTAAATGTTGAAAAGTTGAATTCAAGTAATAAGACTTGGTTTCAAAGTTTATATAAGTGTTACTGATAAATCTAAATGACAAAATTATTCTAAAGAAGCCAATATAAAATTTTCTGTCAAGATCACATTTGACATGTGATAAGGGAAACTTGATAAGCAGGAACTGAACTGGAAAGAACTTATTTTTCACAGATAATAAAAGCCCAGAGGTGGGGCATCCAGGACCAGCAAGGGAACTGTCCTATGCTGTCAGATACCTTTGCTCTGTCCAGTTTTCTGGTCAACCCTACTTTGTGTGTCCTGTACCCACAAGCTTCTCTACTTCAGCACATTGTGACTATGTTCCACAGGAAGAGAAAAGGGCAAATGGGCAAAGTCCAAATAGTAACTGCCAACTGACTGCCTTTCTCACTAGCATTATAGGAAATCACTCTCAAAGACTTCCCTCTAAATCTTACTGGCCAGATGCATGGCATATGGCTGCCCTAGTGGCATCAAATTCTACAAAGCTAAGTATTTTAAAATGGGTATGTTGCCATCTCACAGAAAAGCCAAATTCTGAGTAAAAAAAGAAATTGAGAATGGACATTAGGCAAGATATTAGCAGTATTGGCCACAATAACCTAATAAATAGATTCTCATAAAAATAACAGTCTCTTTGACACTGGTCTTGGCAATGATTTTTTGGATTTGACAACGAAAGTATGGCAACAAAAGCAAAAGTAAATGAATGGGACCACATCAAACCACAAAATTTCTACACAAAAAGGAAGCAATCAACAAAATGAAAGGGCAACCTATGGAATGGGAGAAAATATTTGCAAATCATATAACTGATAAGGAATCAATATCCAAGAAGATAAGGAGCTCATACTACTCAGGCACAATCAAGATCTGGTCTACAGGCAGCCCTCAGGAAGAGGGGCTTCTGGCACTGTTGACAGATAAACTGATAGAAGTGGAGGCAAGGGATTTATAACAGCATAACAAGCACTTGTCATGACTGAGTTCTCCGTAGCTGGAAAACAGAACAAGCCATGGAGGCCCTAGGGGTCAGGCAGGGCCAAAGGGATCTGATGGCAGAGGGGAAGCATGTCAACTGGTCCTTACAGGGCGCCTTTCATGGGTGCTCTGAAGCAGCTTTCAGATCTCATGGATGGGGAAAATTGGTCCTACCTGCTGAAGGAGTGAGTCCATCGGTCAAAGTTTATTCATGTTTTTCTGGTCTCTTTTCATGTTTCTTTTTTTATTTAATTTAATTTTTATTTTATATTGGGATATAGTTGATTTACAATATTGTGTTAGTTTCTGGGGTACAACAAAATGGTTCATGTATAATAACCATGACCATAATTCATAACCATAATGAATGTATATCCATTCTTTTTAAGATTCTTTTCCTATATAGGTTATTACAGAATATTGAGTAGAGTTCCCTGTGCTATACAGTAGGTCCTTGTTGATTATCTATTTTATATATAGTACTGTGTATATGTTAATCCCAAACTCCTAATTTATCCCTTTCCCCTCACCTTTACCCTTTGGTAAACGTAAGTTTGCTTTTGGAGTCTGTGAGTCTGTTTCTGTTTGTAAATAAGTTCAATTGTATCATTTTTTTGATTCCACATATAAGTGATATCATCTATTTGTCTTTCTCTGTCTGACTTACTTCACTTAGTATGATAATCTCCAGGTACACCCATGTTGCTGTAAATGGCATTATTTCATTCTTTTTTATGGCTGTGTAATATTCCATTGTGTATATATACCACATCTTCTTTTTCCATTCCTCTGTTGATGGACATTTAGGTTGCTTCCATGTCTTGGCTATTGTAAATAATGCCGCAGTGAACATTGGGGTGCATATATCTTTTTGAATTATGGTTTTCTCCAGATATATGCCCATTGGCCAAAGTTTATTCATGTTTTTCTGGTCTCCTTTCAGGTTTCTGGCCCTTCCCCCAGCCCCCAAATTCTTAGTTATCTAGTTCCTTACTGTTTCTCTGCTGCTGAAATCTGTTCCTTCTCACCATCTTTGCCTCCAAAATAAAATGGCACCAATATCATTTCTTATTCTGATAGTAAAATGCCACAGACACAGTGTGCCTTCATTTCAACAAAGCTTTGGATAAGACCTCTTCTGGTACTTTCCCCACAGTCTCCAGCATTGAAACTCCGTGTTTTCTACAGTTTCTTGTGGACATATTTTCCAGTTATATTGGAAGGACTTTAATCACTGTGAGAGTAAAGATTAGTTCCATCAATACTCCAGCTGCTCCTGATACCACCTAGGACTTTTCCTGAAGTCTGCATTGAACTATCAATATAATAAATGTTTAGTCTAGTTTGAGTAATTATTCATTTGAAGAAGAAAATACTGCCAGGTAATGAAACTCAAATGAAATGTTTTGAGTTCTGTAGATACCTTCCTTGATAACGTTTTATAATTCCAATGCAATAATGCAGGATGATAATTAATTATGCCAGGATTGTATCTTATTGGAGGAAAGACTTTTAGCCACTTTTTCCCATACATGCTCCGCCTATGCTGGCCTATTTCTTAGCAGCTCTATCTCCTTATCGCCCATCTCCCATCCAAGGAAAGAGATTAACCTGATTATTCAAATTCAGAGATTCTGATTGCACACAATTATTAGTGGGCATTGACACTGGGTGTACGATCACTGGATATAGCTATAAAGTGAGGAGTTCAGGCTCCAGGATTTCTCATTGTCATTTCCTTTTTTTGTATTGTGTAGCAGAATTGGTAAGCAAAGTCGGGGATTCCTCTTCAATTTTGGTGGTCTTCCTCTGACTCTCATTCTGTGTCTGGGTGGGTGAATGGACTCCTGTATCTTTCTGTTTCATGCCTGCTGATTTAAACTGTGGAGGTCTTAGGGTGAAAGAAATGTTTAGGATGTTCCTTTTAGACCTAAAGTCTAAGCTGGGAGCTTCAATTTATCTTTTGACCAAGGCTATTAGTTGTATTAGGATACAGCAACCAACAAAATGACACTTTTTTATTCCTGTCATTCCTGTCCTGTTTTGACCCTTGGCTATCCTACTTAATAACCCTTTGCGAGGAATTCTTGGCTGTGATGTAGGATGAGCTTTCCTAGCCTCTTGTATTTGTCAAGGTTCTTCAGAGAAACGCAATCATAGTAGATTTATTATGAGAAATTAGCTGTTGCAACTATGGAGGCTGAGAAATCCTATGATCTTTTGTCTGCAAGCTGAAGACCCAAGAAAGCCAGTGTTGTAATTTAATCTGAGTCTGAAGGTCTGAGAATCAAGGGAGCTGATTGATATAAATCCCAGTCTGAGAGCAGGAGAAGATAAGACGAGATGTCACAGCTCAATCAGTTTGGTAGGAAAAAAGGAAGGAGGCAAATTCCTCTTTGCTCCATTTTTTGTTCTATTTAATTCCCAGTGGATTAATTGATATCTCCTCACATTGGTGAGGGTAATCTACTCTACTGAGTTCACTCATTCAAATGCTAATCTCTTTTGGAAATACCTTCACAGACACACCCAGAAATAATGTTTAATCTGGATACTCTGTGATCAATCAAGTTGACACATAAAATTAGTCATCACACTTCCTGACTCCAAAATAATTATAATACCATCAAAATTTATCCCTGACCTCTAAGTTACCTTAGAATATTTAATGACAAGTTCTGTAATCAGTTATTTATAGGCCTATGTCTATGTTAGCTTCTGCTATATGAGGATAAAAAATGCATTTAATTTCTCAGACAGGTGGTATGATGTTACATACAGAAGTTAATTTTTTTCAATGAATGATAACATAATTTTAAGTGTGTCATTTCAAAAACATATTTTCAGATATTTGGAGCTTCTTTTAAGGAAGCATTTAATTGAGCATGTACTATATACCCTAAAAAGCATTATACTCATTTAAAGATGAGGAAATTGAGGTTCCAGGAGGTTATGGAGTTTGTCCAAGTGTCCATGCTGAAGAAGTGGCAGAGTTGAGATTCCAACAAAGGTATGTGCAACTCCAGAGCCACCTCCTGGCCTGCACCACTGCCTCTGAGAAGGCTCAAGGGTCCGGAGTGGGGGAGGGGGAAAGTTCCACTTATCCTTGGTCAGACAACATTATCTCATGTGACTATCAGTTTTTCTGGCTCTGGGCAGCAACTTGGCTAGTCTTGGTGATGAGATATTTTTGGTCCAGTGACTGTCATGAAGGCATAGTTAACTAAAAAATAGCCTTATGAATAATAATTGTCTCTTTCATCATGTTGTTTATTTACAAAAGATTTGGAGTAAGATGAGGGGGGCGGGGGCACTGTCAGGAAATGAAGAAAACCAGAGGAGGCAAGGCAGGAACACCTGGGAGGAAAAAACTGAATTCCAGCTGTTTATTAAGAATATATTTAAAAATATATATTATATTAAGTATGTATTAAATGTATTATATTAAACACTTATTGAATACATTATATTAAATACATATACTATAATATAATGTATTATAAAGTATAATAAAATATTGTATTATATTATTATACATAATAAAAAGGAAATCTTTGGTCTCAGACTGGCCATTTCTATATGAGAGAGGACAAAGGCTGAGTGTCTCTAGAAGGAATGACTATGGAAGGCTGATTAGAATATTCAAAGAAGAGAATAAAAGCCAGTTTTAACCTATGCTTTCTCTTGTGTAGTCTTTTTTTTTTTTTTTTTTTTTTTTACATGGATGACCACAACAAAAGCAACAATGATTGCAATTACCAAACATGAAACACACTCATACTATGTCATAGTATTGACATTCAGTCCAGTAATCCTCCACTGTAACAGCTCCTTTACTTTGCAGTGAAAATTGATTTGTATATTCTTTGCCTCTGAGTCCTTGTGGAATTTTTTTTTTTTTTTTTTAAATTCAGACAGAAAGTCACAAAAATTATACTCATCCTCATCAGTTCCCTCAGTCCCATGTAATTAATTTTTTTTTTCATCTTGATCTTTTGTTAGCACTTTTATGAGTTCATCAGTTTTTCATTAGAGTTCTGAAAATGCTTATTCATTCAGTTCAGCAGTACAGTCCGTTACCAGAAACCTGTACTTGTCAGAGTCTTGTGTAGTCTTAATCACAACTGGATTTAGCAACTTTAGGATATACCGCTCTATAGTTAAGACCAACTAATGAAATATAGAGGATTGGTTTTTACTGTTAATTTGAACAAGTCTTCTTAGTTTAACTTCTCGGAGTCATTCTAAAGAAGCAGAAAAGCAAGGGAGTAGCAGAATGTTGTTAAGCTTTTATTTTGTTAATCATTGAGATAAGTTTGAATACTTTTGTTTCAAGTCTACAAAGAGATTGAAACAATTTATCTGATTGCAAACAATAAATTAAAAGTTTAAAAACATAATCCAGGACCATGGAAAATAGAGTTAGAAGTACAAAGAATGGATCAAGAAAAGTTTGTGTAAGGATAAACATCATAATTTCCTAGATAGTTACAGAAATTAGCTCTACAGATTTAGCTCTGAGGTTTCTGGCAGCCAAAGAAGAAATGTTATGTTGTTCAGGGAGAACATTCATCTAGTTGTTAACAAGACAACCATATCCAAGCCCTATTGTTTGTGCAGATACTTAAAGTTTTCTCAATGAATGCTTATGACGTGTAATCTGCAGCCAGTTGTACTCATGTGTCTCCCCCAGGGCTTTATTTCCCTCTTCTATGATATTTGCCCTGCAACAAATGTTCACACCTCTGGGTACCACGGAACACAGCACAAACAGGTCAAAGTCACCATGTCCCATTTGAGATCATGTTCCACAGAAACTATTTATCCAGTGATAACAGAACAGACAAAGATTGTTCTTTGTCTCCATACTTTCTGTTTCTGTACCTTTTCTCCTGGAATTCTAAATAAGTATAAGCTATAATTTCCCCCCCTTTTTGCTGGAATTACAATGTGATGAAGTCCTACCTATTAATTTCATCTTCAAATGCATGCATGCATGACTTTGAAGTGATGGTATTTCTGTTCCTTTGAGAGAACATTCATATTTGAAATCTCTCTAGAGCTAGAAAACATAGCAAAAGGAAATAAACTGGTCCTAGAATATACTACATTTTCCTGGGGGAGTAGGAAGAGGAGAGGAAAACACGTGCCAAAGAGAAAGATATCCTTATTTACAGATGGGTCGTTAGATTATAGGAATTCCAGGGCATCAGGAACCAAACCCCCCCCTCCCACCAACCCCGCTGCCTTTAAATTCTTTAAATTCTAAAATAGTTCTCAATAGCTGAGGGTTCAATTCTTTTCATTCAGTTGATATCTCATTGGTCTTCTAATCACTAACACCTTAGCGTGACTATGTTGAAGATTCCTCTCAAGCCAGAGAACTTGCTCAGGGAATATCTTGGGTATAACGAGGAACAAATGACACATTAAATATATTTTGGATGGAAAGAAGCTGGAAAAAGAGGGTTTCAAATCCAGTTTATTGCATAAGAGTTGAACCCTTAATTATAGGACAACTAAGCCAGGGATCAGATTAGTATCTAATTCAATGTCAGATGTATGAATAATGAAAACTGCTGTAATTACTTCCTGCACTCTTGTAAGCCTTGTCTTATAAACAAATTTGGAAATTTTGGACCATCCCTAAGCATTTCTAGATGTCCTTATAAAAATCTATTTAGTTTTTATTTTTAACTAGATGTAGACATCAATCGATGAAATAAATGGTGGAGTGTATTACCTATATTATTGACCTTAAGTCAAAGGTTACTTTCCTAAAAAAGATACACTATAAATCTTTTCCTCAAAAAATAAATAAAAACTTAAAAATAATGTTATGTTACATTCATTTTACTTGATCTGAAAATGACTTCTTCTAGCTCTCTGGTCAGGGACATCTAATAAGTATAGTGAGTTATACATAGTATGTTCTTTTTTCTAAACTCAAAATAAGGTTAGGCTTCCATAAGTCTTTTCCATGTTCTTTAATAACAATCTGTATTATATGAAAATTCTATCTAATATGGAAGATGGCTGATTATTGATAGTTCACACACAAAATACATTTCACCCAAAGATTTAATCATGTGTATGTTGCCTGTGTAATATAGAAAATTATGGTATTATATGTCATTATAAATACAAATTAAACACAGGCTTTAACAGTAAATAATACAGTCATCTGGCTTTTGTTAATACTTTTTGATAACCACCTATTGGAAATAAAACAAAGTTTCAGAAGTGCAAATGGTGTGTAATTTTGACAGAGTTTCTTTTTTCCTTTAGTGGGCCCACAGCTAAGCCATTGATAGACAAGCCCATGGGAGACAAATTAGCTCATGTAGACAAAGTGAGAGAGTGGCATGGACACATATACACTACCAAACATAAAATAGATAGCTAGTGGGAAGCAGCTGCAGAGCACAGGGAGATCAGCTCGGTGCTTTGTGACCACCTAGAGGGGTAGGATAGGGAGGGTGGGAGGGAGGGAGATGCAAGAGGGAAGAGAGATAGGAACATATGTATGTGTATAACTGATTCACTTTGTTATAAAGCAGAAACTAACACACCATTGTAAAGCAATTATACTCCAATAAAGATGTTAAAAAAAAAAAAATTAGCTCATGTAACTCATATGCTCCAGGAGTTTTCCCACAGTGCCACTGGGTCAGTGCTTGGACAAGATAATTTACCACATCTCTGAGTGTCCAACTCCCAAGGGCACATTCATTTTGCCTTCCCAGAATCAGGTTGAGGTCTGAAGTTCTGTGTTTATGATCATGAAGTATACTTTGGCTAGCAGAATGAGAGAAAGAGTTGGGTTTTCAGTAAACTCATCCATTACCTTGACTTCAAAACTATTACATTGATACTGCCTGATGAAAATAACCAACTTCAAATGATGGTAGAAGCTAAAATACAGTTATACCATCAGAGGTCTACCTGTGACAGGAAATAAAACCCAAATCATCTAAGCATTTCCATGTAAAATGATAGTAAAAGAGAAATATATAATTTTGGAGTCATTATATGAAGAAATAATGGAAGGGATATCTCTTTATTTAAGTTTGTTTTAATACCAACTGGAAAGTCTTTCAAAGTCTGTGAATCTCATTAGTCAAAGTATGAAAGTAGACCGAAGGGCATTTATGAGAGATTCAAAAAGATGATATAGAACTTGAAAAACTTGTAGAAAAATATGAATATTTTGGGGAAAAAATCATCAAAAACATCTGAAATGTTAACCCCAGTCAAAGAGAGATATGAATAAAATAGGTAAGAGATTTGGCTATGAAGATACTAGAGGAAAATTAACTAGATAAAAAAAAAAATTATTGATAAAATACCTTTTAAAAGTATAATATACATATTTTAAATCATGCTCTGTCTCAACTTCTGAAAACTGGAAATATTTTAGAATATGAGAAATTTCATAACATATTAATTATACACCACAGCACTTTTTTTAGTATTAGAACTTTTTTTTTTTTTTTTTTCAAATGTACTCTCTATTTAGGGAAATCATGGTTGCCACTTTGTATTTAAAAAACTACTCATTTTCCTCCTAATCCATTATATACAGTTGAATTAAATATGTCAAAACAAATATTACAAAAATGTTCACATTGTGGGCAAACTAGAGAACTAGAATTGTGTTTTGTTTTGTTTGTTTTTTTTGACACAACTACTTTTTCATGATAGATGTGATCATTTCTTGAATTTTGTTTTCCTGCATTTTCTTTCACTTTGTATTATTCTTTCTTGTATTTCTGATGAAATTTCTGATGAGACATGGATGATCATAAGGTAGCTCATAAAAGGAAAGTGACTTGGATTCTTTGGAGTCCTAATGGCAGCTTCTGGTATAACCACTAAGGGTATTAGGAGGTGGGGAAAATCAGAGGTAAAGCAGGGTCTAGATTTATGATTTACGTACTTGTTTTGGAGATCCTGATCCATGGGCTGAAAAGCAGTGAAATACAAACCTTGGCCCTGATGAAGAAAGAGAGAGAGTAAGAGAAAGAGAGAGAGTGTGTGTGTGTGTGAGAGAGAGAGAGAGGGAGAGAGAGAGAGTGAGCTCCAGTGGATGATGTTTAAGCACAAATTGGAAAACAACAGAATTTTGAATTTGAAGTATTGATAAAAAAAACTTTCATCTAATTTTGAGCAAAATTTATCTTATAATTTGGTAAATTTAACTGGAAAATATTTACTTTAAAACAAACTTCTGTAATGATATGCTGAATACCTATTTGTTTTTTTCCAAGTCAAGCACAAGTACAGTTGACCCTTGAACAACATGGATTTGAATTGTGTGGGTCCACTTATACACAGATTTTATTTCAATAAATATATTGGAAAATTGTTTGGAAGTTTGAAACAATTTGGAAAATCTCACAGATGAACTTCATAGCCTAGAAATATTGAAAAAATTAAGAAAAAAATAGGTATATTATGCATGCATAAAATATATGTAGGTACTAGTCTATTTTATCATTTACAACCATAAAATATACACAAATCTATTATAAAACATTATGGTTTATCCAACTTTACACACACAAATATTTATAGTCCATGGCACCATTCACAGTCAAGAGAAATGTAAACAAATGTAAAGATACACTATTAAATCATAACTACATAAAAGTAACTGTAGTTCCTACTGTACCACTGTAATAATTTTGTAGCCACTCCTGTTGCTGTTGCAGTGAGCTCAGGTGTTGTGAGTATCCACTTAAAACATCGTGTGATGCTAATTGTATCTACATGTACAGTTTGTTTCTCCAGTAAATTGTATAGCTCAGTAAAAAGTGATCTTTTGTGGTTCTTGCGTATTTTTCATCATGTTTAGTGTCATACCGTAAACCTTGAATAACACTCTGGGACCCATATGAAGTGCCACTAGTCATGTTGGAAGTGCTCGCAAGAAGCAGAGAAAAGTCTCAACATGACAAGAAAAAGCTGAATTGCTTGACATGTGCCATAGATTGAGGTCCACAGTTGAGGTTGCCCACTATTTAAAGATAAATGAATCCAGCATAAGAACCACTGTAAAAAAAGAAAAGGAAATCTGTGAAGCTGTTGCTGCAGCTACTCCAGCAGTTGTAAAAACTTTGTACTTTTTGAAAAATACTTTTTTATCTTATATCAGAAATACAGCTTTATTTGGGCGTAGGACTGCTATGAGAAAGGCATACCTATAGACTCTAATATGATTTGAGAAAAAGTGAAGTCATCATATCACAATTTATAACAAAAGGAAAGTGAAGGATCTAAAACTGGAGAATTAAATGCTGGCAAAGAATGGTTTGATAATTTTAGAAAGAGATTTGGCTTGAAAAATATGTCAAGATAACAGGAGAAGCAGCTTCTGTTGACCAAGAAGCAGCAGATGAGTTCACAGATGCCATTAGGAAAATCATTGAGGAGAAAGAATATCTGCCTGAACAGATTTTTAAGGCAGACAAATGTGTCATATTCTGGAAAAATAATGGCACAAAGGACACTTAGTAATAAGGAAGAGAAGTGAGCACCAGGATTTAAAGGAGAGGCTAGCTCCACTGTTTTGTACACATGCAGTTGGACTTATGATTAAGACTGCCCTTTATCTATAAAGCCACTAATCCCCTAGCCTTGAAGGGAAAAATAAACACCAGCTGCCAGTCTTTTTGTTGTACAACAAAAAGGCTTGGACAAAGAGAACCCCTTTTCTGGATTGGTTTCATTGATGCTTTGTCCCTGAAGTCAGGAACTATTTTGCCAGTAAGAGATTGTCTATTAAAGTTCCTTTGATATTGGACAATGCCCTTGGCTACCCAGAAACCCACGAGCTCAACATGGAAGACGTCAAACTTGTCTACTTGCCCCCAAACACAGCATCTCTAATTCAGCATCTATGTCAGGGGGTCATAAGGAGCTTTATGGCTCATTACATATGGTACTCTATGGAAAGGATGGTCACTGCAGTAGAAAAGAAACCTGATAGAAAATCATGAAAGTATGAAAGGATTACACGATTGAAGATGCCATCATTGTTGCAGAAAAAGCCTTGAAAGCCATTAAGCCTGAAACAACAAATTTCTGCTGGAGAAAACTACATCCAGATGTTGTGCATGAGTTCACCAGTTTTAGGACAGAGGCAATCAAAGAAATCATGAGAGATCCTGGAGATGGCAAAAAAAAAAAAAAAAAAAAAAAAAAAAGTGAGAGGTGAAGTGTTTCAAGATAAGTATCTTGGAGCAATTCAAGAGCTAATAGACACCACACCAGAGGAATTAACAGAAGATGACTTAGTGGAGATGAGAGCTTCTGAACCAGTGCCAGATGATGAGGAAGATGTAGAAGTAACAGTACAGGAAACAAATTGGCATCAGACAGTCAGGCAGAAGGGTTCTGATTATTCAAGACTGCTTTTGACTTTAACAACATGGAACCTTCTATGATATGGGCACTGAAACTGGAAGAAGGATTGGTACCATATAGAAACACTTATACAGAAATGATAAAGCAAAAATGTCAGACATAACAGACGATGTATTTCTGTAAAGTTGCACTGAGTGTGCCTGCCTCTCTCCCATCTCCCCTTCCACCTCCTCCACCTCTTCCACCTCTGCCACCCCTCAGACAGCAAGAACAACCCTTGCTCTCCCTCCTCCTCCTCAGCCTACTCAACATGAAGACAATGAGAATGAAGACTTTTATGCTGATCCACTTCCACTTAATGAAGAGTAAAGAATCACCATGCCATCAAGTTGGTAAACTTATCTCTTGTATATGTATGTTTCTTCTTGCAAAAAACTAATACCTGTACAGCAAGAACTGTATGAGAATTTTTTGTGTCATAATCATCATTATTGCTTAAGTATTCATTGTGTAGAACATCGTGCATAAGACTTGTATTGAAGTAGATAGTCTATCTTTACATAGGGAGAAGGGATGTGATATTTAAAATAAAGTTAATAGTGTATTGGGACTTCCCTGGAGGTCCAGTGGTAAAGAATCCGCCTTCCAATGCAGGGGACAGGGGTTTGATCCCTGGTTGGGGAACTAAGATCCCACATGCTGCGAGGCAACTAAGCCCAAATGCCACAACTACTGAGCTCGCGAACTTCAATGAGAGAGCCCACATGCCGCTGCAAACCACAGAGCCCACGCGCCCTGGAGCCTGCGTGCCACAACTAAAGAGAGAAAACCCGCACGCCGCAACTAGAGAGAAGCCCGTGCCACAGCGAAGATCCCACACCGCAATGAAAGATCCTGCATGCTGCTACTAAGACCCGATGCAGCCAAAAAAAAAAAAAAAAAAAGAAAAGAAAAGAAAAAAGAAAAAAAAATAGTGTATTAGTTTTCTTACTATTTAATAATTTTGCTTTCAAGGAATTACATTACCATACAGTATGCCTCTCTCTCGTAATTGGAGAAACTGCATATTAGCTTGTCATCACAGGTGAGTGGTTTTTAAAAAATGTAACATCTCCAATATTGTATGATGAGTATGACTGTAATACTGAATGCCATAAAAAATTTATAATGATTCATTCATGAGTGTATAGGCTAGAATACTGTGAAGCAATTGTATTGGTTATGCTACGCTACCACAACCAATCAAATTGCTGCTTCTTTGTTGTCAATGCATGAATTATTACACTGGTAAATAAATATGAATTTCTTTTTCACATCATCTTTTCATTTTCGATGTCTAGTGTTAGTAATAAATATAAAATCTACAGTGTTTTGTATCATGTAGGACACTACTGGTGTAGGTATTGACAGAACTACACTTTGTTAACAGACAATGAAAATTTATGGCATCAATAAATACAGCATAGTACTATAAATTATTTTCTCTTATGATTTTCTTAATAACATTTTCTTTTCTCTGGCTTACTGTATTTTACAAATACAGTATATAATACATTTAATATGTATTAATCAATTGTTTTGTTATTGGTAAGGCTTCTGATCAACAGTTAGCTATTAGTACTTAGGTTTTTGTGGAGTCAAACATTATATGCAAATTTTTTGACTGTGCAGGGGGTCAGTGCCCCTAACCCCCACGTTGTTCAAGGGTCAACTGTAGTACTTTAAAGGGCCAACAAATAAAGGATGACACAAAAGCCTAGTTTTAGAAAAGTATATTTCCACTGAATTTGTCCATAGGTTCCACTGGACCTTGCCAATACAGGGTTCTATAACATTTCATTCTAGTTTAAGACATCTGCAATCACACACTCCAGGTCATCAAGAAGACAGTACAGTAGTCCCCCTTATCTGCAGTTTTGCTTTCCTCGGTTTCAGTTACTCATGGTCAACCATGGTCTGAAAATACTAAATAAAAAATTCCTTATTTAAACAATTCATATGTTTTAAACTGCATGCCATTCTGAGTAGTGTGATGAAATCTTGCACTCTCCTGATCCGTCCTACCCAAGATGTGAATCATCCCTTTGTCCAGTATATCCTGCTATTCAGTCACTAAATAGTTGCCTGGGTTATCAGATCTACTGTCTTGATATCACAGTGCTTGTGTTCAGGAAACCCTTATTTTACTTAATAATTGCTCCAAAGCGCAAGAGTAGGGATGTTGGCAATTCAGATATGCCAAAGAGAAGCCGTAAAGTGCTTCTTTAAGTGAAAATGTGAACTTTCTCAACTTAATAAAAAAAGAAAAAAAAAAAAAAGTCATGTGCTAAGGTTGCTAAGCTCTATGGTAAGAATGAATCTTCTATCTGTGAAATTATAAAGAGGAAAAAAACTGTGCTAATTTTGCTGTCGAAATTCAAACTTCAAAAGTTATAGCCACAGTGTGTGGTGAGTACATAGTTAAGATGGAAAAGGCATTCAATTTATAAGATATTTTGAAAAAGAGAGACCACATTCACATAACTTTTATTACAGTATATTGTTATAATTGTTCTATTTTATTATCGGTCATTATTGTTAATCTCTTATTGTGCCTAATTTATAAATTAAACTTTATCATAGGTTTGAACATATAGGAAAAAACATAGTATATATAGGGTTTGGTACTGTCTGTGGTTTCAGGCATCCACTGGGGGTCTTGGAAGGTATCCCTGCAGATAAGGGGGGAAGTACTATATAAAATATTTTCTTAAAGTGTTGGTGTAATTGTCTTCATTGTTACTTACTCACATATTTGGCTTTTCTCACATTTGATTTTGTTTCATAAAATTTTTTTCAATATAAAACAAACCAAGTTATTCTGTGAATGGCAACTGACAAGAAACTTGAACCCTGTAAAATGCAGCACAGTGTCGTGCAGTACTCCATCTCTGAGCCACAGTCTGGGTTTGGATCTTCAGTATCTCTTGCCTTGTCCATTCCACTAACTGGGCTCTTTTCCATCCAGTCACCCCCGCTCCACAGGTTGCCATATGGATTTTTCAAAATGTAAATACAGGCAAGCCTCATTTTATTGTGTTTCACTTTATTTTACTTTGCAGATATTGTGTTTTTTACAAATTGAAGTTTTGTGGCAACCCTGCATCAAGCAAAGCTATTGGCGCCATTTTTCTAACACCAGTATTTTTAAATTAAGGTATGTACCTTGTTTATTAGACATAATGCCATTGCACACTTAATAGATTACAGAATAGTGTAAATATAAGCTTTGTATGCACGGGGAAACCAAAAAATTCAGGTGACTCACTTTATTTCAATATTTGCTTTATTGCGATGGTCTGGAACCAAACCTGCAATGTCTCCCAGGTATGCCTGTGTACTCATGTCACTCTTCTTCAAAAAGTTTTCAAGTGATTGCTTATAACCTAAAAGATAATAGAAAATTTTAGATTGGCTTACTGGGCCCTTTAGGCCATGGGCTCTGCCTACTCTCAGCTTCATCTGTTGCTACTCCCTTGATTCTCTCTGCGTTTGCTGTGCTAAGAAGGTTGGCACCCCCCCAAAGACATTGTGTCATGATGCTTCCTTGGCAGGGGCAGATCTTTCTTCTTGCCGTTCGGTGAACTTCTGCTCTCCCTTCAATTTTAAATGTTAACTTTGCCAATTTACCAAGAAATACCATTAGGTATTCCTTTTTCTCTTTCTGGTTCCTTATGTGTAACCCTTTTAGAATGCCAGTTATAATTGTTTTGAACTTCTTACTAATTCAACACTTTCACATAGAGATGCTTTATTAATTCCTTGCTGAAAGAATGAGAGAGGAACAAATAGGTGCTTAGCAAACATTAAGGACCAGGAATGTCATATTGCTGTCTTCCACCAGGCTACTGAAACCTTTGCGATCATACACATAATATAATCGATACCCTCATGTGACCAAAAAATTCTATGACCAGATCATTGTCCTACAATGGAACGTCTTCTGAAAAACAGGTTACCTATAGATAGTGCCCTCTAGTTTGACAACATTTTAAAACTTAATTAACCTAACCCTTTTATTACATACATGAGAGAAATCAAGCCCAGGGAGATGAGGAAAATTTCCTAAAATAACAGCTGAAATGAGAGGTGGGACAGAACTAAATCAAACTGTCCAGATACCCAGTCAGATATTCTTTATAATAATATAGTGAGATTTTTACTATGCAAACAAACCAAAAAAAAGAAAACAAACCCCAACCACCAAAGGTTTTTATATTATTTTTTCTATCTATCAATTTATCATCATCTATCATCTATCTATTCTTTGTTTATTCATTTATTAAATATTATCAAATACCAAATATCACTATGTTCAAGACACCATGCTAGGTGTTATGAATGCAACAACAAATAGCATATAGATTCTGCCCTCCAAGTATTCACGCTTCAGCTCTTACCTCTCTCCTTTCTCTTCTCCTTCAGTTTTTCCTTCCCTCTACCTAAGGAGACAATGTTAGATGGGTCTTCAGCTAAATACTCTAAGTGAATTGAGTGATGGAAGAAAAGTAGCACAGAACTGGGCATCCTTAGAGCCAGAATGTGGTTCAGACTCTATCTCTAAGCCTTGAGGCCTTAACAGTCACTTCACCTTTCTGAGTATTATTAATTAGTTCACAGATCTAAGTAGTCATTGTGATCTCTACTCCACCTCTGCAGAGGCCACTTTGAGACGCAAATGATGGAGAAGATGCATTTCAAAGCCATTGGTTTTAGAACCGTGAGAGTTGGGTTTGAATTTCTGCTCTACTAATTATTAGCTGTGTGACTGTCTTCTCACGTTCAAAATGGGGCTATATTAGTCACCTTTTCTCTGTAAGTATTAGCAATATTATAAATAGGGATCAAGGCCTGACATTTAGGACATTATCAATAATATAATTCTTATTCTTGTTCTTATTCTCAGATATGTATGTTTGGGGGCACTTTATCCATCCTAAACTTTCTGTAGACACCTAAGAAATTATTTTTCTGCCACACAAGCTATCTAAAGTCTGCCACTTGTAAGATGACCATCCAAGTCTCCTTAGCCTGTACACGAGTGGTATAAGGATTTTCTTCCATAATTCCACACCTTTGCTCCAAAGGTCAGCAAGAATGCTGGGTGCACAGCAATGGCTAGGAGACTGAGCCTATGTGAAACGAGGGTTACTCTGGAATAAATTGTCATGTTCAAAAAATAAAGAATGAGTCAGCCCATGCCTCATTCCACAGGAAGGAGATTAGTTGCAGCAGAAAACATGTGGAGCTAATTTGGTTAGAAAGGAAATATTAACATCTTGAATTCCACAGAAAGACTCCTATGCTTGGAGTTTGTTGGATGATTTACAAAGCCCCATTATAGCTCTGCATACACGTAGTGGGTACATTATAAAAGGGCAAATCAAGGATGACTATTGTTGCAGTGAATGTTTGTAATATATATATATATTCAAAACCATGTTCCACATATGTAAACTTTACTGCTACGGAGCCTAGGGATTTTTAAGAGAATTGAAACAAGAAGTGATATTTACGTAATGTTCTTTTGAGTTCCATTTTGGCCAAATTTTGAAATCTGATTTTAGAATAGCATATATTTGGAATGGAGTCAGAAGAGTATACTTCTACAATATGGAAGTCAGATGTAGTTGGAATAAATCAATCTTTCATTAATTTAGGGTCCCAACTGACTGCTAATTTTTTGTAATTCAGAACTTGAAACTTGTTTTTTGTAATGGTTCCTGAAATTACTATGAATTTTTATAGTTACTAGTACCTCGTCTTTATGACTTTTACTTTCTTTTATGTTTGACGTAGGAATAGTAGAATTTGTTTCTGTTCAATTCTATCTGTAGACTTGTCCCCAGCTTCTGTTTTGCTCTGCTTTTTGTTTTGGAACTTTTCTTCCCCTTCAGCCTTAGACAAAATGTACTATTCTTCAGGTACCATCTCCTTCCTTCCTTCCTTCCTTCCATCTGTCCTTCCTTCCTTCCTTTCTTCCTTCCTTCCTTCCTTCCTTCCTTCCTTCCTTCCTCTCTCTCTCTCTCTCTCTCTCTTTCTTTCTTTCTTTCCTTCCTTCTTTCTTTCTTTCTTTTTCCTTTCTTTCTTCTGCAGGTGTTCCTAAGAGGATCCATAAAGACACGATACTAGAACAGATAAATAAATAAGGATTTCAGAGTTAACCAAATCAGGACTATTATGCAATACTTTAGCTCATCTCCAAAAGTAGTTATATAAAAAGAAAATTATCTAATTTATGTTATATCTCCCAAAGACTTTCTGCATATCTGAAGACCTTAGCATTCTCGTTTTTTTAAAATTTTATTTATTTATTTATTTATGGCTGTGTTGGGTCTTCGTTTCTGTGCGACGGCTTTCTCTAGTTGCGGCAAGTGGGGGCCACTCTTCATCGCGGTGCGCGGGCCTCTCTTGTTGCGGAGCACAGGCTCCAGACGCGCAGGCTCAGCAATTGTGGCTCATGGGCCCAGTCGCTTCGCGGCATGTGGGATCTTCCCAGACCAGGGCTCGAACCCGTGTCCCCTGCATTGGCAGGCAGACTCTCAACCACTGCGCCACCAGGGAAGCCCCCGGGAAGCCCCCGCGAAGCCCCCGCGAAGCCCCCGCGTTATTTCTTATTTTAAGCAAAGAATAGAAGAATATTAATTCATGAAACAGAAAAATAGTATTGGGATTAGTACTTTTACACATGGAAACATTGATGGTATCTCTCAAATAACAATTGGGATCTAGGCAAAAAAATCAAACCATGATAGGTTAATGGATACAAGGAAATGGTCAGAAGAGCTGAGAGTGAGGTCACCCAGAAATTAGCAACAGCAGGAAGCTGTTATCATCCTAGGACTAGAAGGGCAATGGGAACAAGTGGTGTTACCAGAGTCCAGAAATCACGGCTGCCTCACAGCTGCTGGAATCGTAATGGATGGGCTGTGGTCAGGAGTGGGGGACAAGGAGGAACCAACTACAACCAGATACACCACAGGAGCAGAGAGAAGGGGAAAGATCCTGGCTTCTCATTCTTCTAGCACCCCAGTCATAGGTTCCAGACACTCATTGCAGATCCCACCTGGAAGCTAGAGAGCAAGGGCTCCAAAATAAAAATAAAGACAGAAAAAGAAAAAGAAAAAAAAAAAAAAAAAGATTGGGGGTTTCCTGTAAAATGCAGCAAAACTAAAGGACAGGATAGAGATCTCAGAGAAGACAGTCCAACAATCTTCCCTCCTTCTTGACCCTCCAAAGTTTAACCAGATAGTTTGTGATAAATCATTAAACTACTATGAGACTGTTTGTTTTTTTTTAATTTTGAAAACAAAAATATTACACACTATTACTGCCTCACAGGATGGTTGAGAGAAGGAAATTAGGTGGTGAGTATGAATTCTTTACCTATATGGTAAGGCCCAATATAAATACAAACTTTGACTACATTTATATTCAACAAAGCATGAAAGTTCTTCCTCTATGGATAAATGAGTTGTTGCAACGATTTTTAACACAAAAGTAAATATATCCTAGAGGTGAATTTCTAATCCATCTGATTGGGGAAAGGTTTTATGGATGATTACATAGCACTTGTGGAAGGATAAATTTATTTCTGATTAATGCTGGGATTTAAGGTTTTATATATATTTATTTACATTTATATATAATTTTATATATATATAACTATGTCTCTATGAATCATCTATGTATCTATCATCCATCTATCTATGTAATTAATCAAGGAGGTGATTAGACTGAGGTGACTCTAACACCTTGGTATCCTATGTAAGCAAACAAAAACCAAAGCCAGAGTCAATGCACTTGAATCTGAAAAAATGAAACTTAGAAAAAATAGTCACAAACAGCCAAATAAGCTTTCCCAAATAAAACAATTTCTTATGCTATAGCCAATCAAATACTTTTCTTCCTTTGCTTCAGCTTCTTCTGTATAAAACCTCACCACTAGCCCTTGTTGGTGGAGTGTTCTTAGCTACCTTTGCCTTGGCACTGCCTTATTCAAATCGATGTATGCTCAAATAAACTCTTGAAAATTTTAAAGTACCTCAGTTTATCTTTTATCACATATATATTCTTTTATATGTACAACATATATAAGTTTATATATATACTTTTATATATATGATGAAAATAAAGTAAAAATATATAAAATATATGTAATATATACATATTTTTTACTTTGAGACCTAATAAAATGTTAAAGTTTTATTTAATATAATATAATAATTTAATATTACTATTTTGGAGAAGAAATTGAGGTTCTTGGTAAATGACATGCAAATTTTGATGTCCCAACTCGATTAAGTTAAACCATCTTTGATAACATATGAATAACTGTAAAACACTTTCTGGACAATTTGTACTGGCACTATGCAGGCAATACTCAAAAATGCATAAAAAGTTGAGTTGCTTAAATTGATAATGTCAATTGAGGATGTAATGAGAACTTGAAATGTATTTTTATGAGAATCACAAGACCTTCTAGTAATAGCAAACTTTATCCACCATGAATTATAAGTACTAGTTAAAATCAAATGTCATAAAGCAGCTTTTCTCTTTTAAACATAGTTAAATATATTTAAACATATAAAAACACTTTTAAAGCAAAGAAACAGCTCACGGTGCCCTCAAAATGACTGTCTTAGCCCCAAATCTTGACTCTCGTAGAAGAGTCAAAATGTCAGTTTTGCAGTTGACTCCAGTAGAAGCCAAAGGGATACCGTTTCATCAAAGAGTTGTGTTGGCAGGAAGGGTGTAAGTGGGGAGAGAAGTCCTAGAGATGGGAAAGTCAAGTAAGCAGAAGAGCCAAATAAGAAGAAAATATAAGTTCAGGGATGCTGTGGTATCAGAGAAGAAAATGAGGCCAAGGCTAAGGGTCCTCAGACAAGCAATTGAGAGGGAATCATACTGCACATTGAAACAATGACAAATGGGGAAAGAAATGAGCAAGGTTGAGGAGGGGGTGGAATCTTCTGGAAGTATCAGCATCTACTATAGTGTTGACAGAGAGGAAACCTTCAGAGAGGAGCAAGAAAAATTTACTGAATGGTGAGGGAAGTTCCATCAGAGGTACTTAAACTAGGCGAATATCTGCATGAATCCACCCTTTGTATGTACAGTGGACTGTTTCTAGTGTTTATCTCTGGTTAGCGGAATTTGAGGGTAATTTTTATATCCTTCTCCAGGCTTATTGTCAAACTTTTCTTTTTTTACAATGAGCAAACGTTACTTAACTAAGGTGAGAAACTTGCAAATTTTAAAGGTAATATATATCTTTTTATATATTACGTAATTAAAATTATATGTGCACTTAAAAATGGCAGGAAGTAGAACAAAGTATCCATTAAGACTGTCTCTAAATGTTGGGTAAAATTCTCTTTTTTAAACTTTTCTTTAAATCCCAAATTTTCTATAATCTTTAGAACACTTGTTTTCCCTAAGATAGAAAAAAAAAAAAAAAACCCTAAAATTTTATAAAAGAAAGCTACACAATATTGACAAAGTATTTTCTCTGACCTACCAATACCCAAGGAGGGGTTAAAATCCTCACTCCTCTATTAACTAGGTTTTCCTGAATAGGAGACCAAACTTTCATTATAGTGAAGGTTACCACTTATCACCAAGTAGAAGATTACACGTTTCTCAGGCCACTTATACCCTAAAACTCTGTTTTTATACGAGTATATATATAAGTTTAAAAAATTCTCATTAGAGTTGGCCTTCTGTATCTGCAGGTTTCGCATCCCCGGATTCAACCAACTACAGATCGAAAATACTCCCCCCTCAAAAAAATTACAGAAAGTTCCGAAAAGCAAATCTTGAATTTACTGGTTGGCAACTATTTACAAAGCATTTACGTCGTGTTAGATATTGTAAGTAATCTAGAGAAGAATTAAAGTATATGGGAGGATATGTGTAGGTTATATGCAAATACTATGCCATTTTATATGAGATTCGAGCATCCCTGGATTTTGATATTCACAGATACCAAGGGACAACTGTACTAAAAAAATTAACCTTCTTACCTCTTAGTAGTCATTCCCTATTCACCACTCCCCCCATTACCTGAGTCCTAGGGACAATTAGGCAATGATTAATCTAATTTCTATCTCTATAGCATTGTCTGTTATAGATATTTCATATAAATAGAATCATACAATATGTGGTCTTTCCTGACTGCCTTCTTTCACTTGACATAAGGTTTTCAAGGTTCATCCAGTTGTAGCATGTGTCAATACTTCATTTCTTCTTATTGCTAAATAATTTTCTATCATATGGACATATCACAGTTTGTTTATTGAATGCTCATCAGTTGATGAGCATGTAAGTTACTTCCACTTTTTTACTATTATGAATAATGCTACTATGCACATTAGTACACAAGTTGTTGTTTGGATTTCTATTTTTATTCCTCTTGGATATATACCTATGAGTAGAATTGCTGGATCATACGGTAACCCTTAGTTTAACATTTTTGAAAAACTGACAAAACTGTTTTCTAAAGTGGCTGCATCATGTTACATTCCCAGAAGCAGTGAATGATTATTTCATTTTCTCCGCATTCTTGCTAACACTTGTTATTGTCTGTCGTGTTTTGTTTTTTGTTTTTTTTTCTATAGCCATCCCACTTGGTCATGTTATATACTCCTTTTTACATGTTTTGAGATTCAGTTTTCTAGTATTTTTAAAGGATTTTTGCATCTATTTATATTAATATTTATAAGAGTTATTGGCTGTAGTTTTCTTCTGATGTCTTTGGTTTTGATAACTGGGTAATACTGGCTACATAGCAAGACTTGGAAACTGAGTTTATATTTTCTTCACATATTCTGGATTATATATATATTTGCAAGTATTTATCTCATTTTGTGGTTTGTTTTTTCATTTTCTTTATACTATTCTTTTGCAGCGTGAAAGTTTTTAACATTCATGAAGTCCAAATTATCATTTTTTTTTCTTTCATTCTTGTGCTCTTAGTATTATATCTAAGAAGGCTTTGCATAACCCAAGGTCATGAAGATTTGTGTCTATATTTTCTTATAAGAATTTTATAGTTTTGGATTTTACATTTTGATATGATCCATTTTGAGTTGATTTTTGTGTATGGTGTATGGGAGCTGTTCAGCTTCATCCTTTTGCATGCAGATATCCAGTTGTTCCAGCACCATTTGTTGAAATAATTACTCTTTCTCCCTTTGAATTGTGTTGGCATCCTTGTTTATAATAAATTGACCATGAATGTAAGAGTTTATGTCTGCACTCTCAATTAGATCCTATTAATATAGTTGTCTGTCCTTATGCCAGTACCACTCTGTCTTCATTACTGTAGCTTTGCAGTAAGTTTTAAAATTGGGAAGTGAGAGAACAAGAATTTTGTTCTTCTTTTTGAAGATTGTTTTGGCTGTTCTTGAATTTCCATATAAAATTTAGAATAAACTTGTCAATTTCCACATATAAATCATTTGGGATTTTGATAGAGATTGTGTTGAATCTGTAGATCAATTTAGTAAGTATTGCCATTTTAAAAATAATGTTTTCAATCCATAAACGTAAGTTGTGTTTCTAATTATTTAGATCTTTCTCAATTTCCTTCAACAATGTTTACTAGTTTTCACAATGTACATTTTTAACTTCTTTTGTTACATTTATTTTTCATTATTTTATTCTTTTTGATGATATTGTAATTGAAATTATCTTTTGCAATTTCATTCTGATTATTCATTTCTACTGTATAAAAACACAGAAATACAGTTGATTTTTCTGTATTGATTTTGAATGTCTTCTGTTAAATTTGTTTCTAAGTATTTTATTTTATGCCATTTTAGATGGAATTTTCTTTAATTTCATTTTTATTATCCATTACTAGTATATAGAATATGGAAATACAATTTATTTTTGTTTATTGGTCTTAAATTCTGAAAACATGCTGAACTCATGTTTTAGTTTTAATAGCTCTTTTTGTTTTTGCTTTTTTTAGTGGATTCCTAAACATAAATTTTTAAAGAAGGGTTATGGAGGCAGAGACTGCTAGTGTACGCCAATATCTATTTTCTTTTCTCTGCATGGGTTCATGTCTAAACTAGATTTCCCAGTTCTCTTACACTAAGTGTGACCATTAGACTGAGTTCTGGCCAAAAGAATGTGGGTAGACATGATATCGGCTATTTTCAGATAGAATATAAATTTTTCCAAGCCATCCTGTAGTACCCCTCCTTCCTTTGTCAGCAACTAATGATGAAGATACAGTAAAGAACTCTGAGGTCTGAGAAAATGGCAGATGGTGTAAAGGAGCCAGAATCTAGATTAACTACATGAAGTAGACCCTTCAACTTTGCCATGGGCTGAATTGTATCTCCTCCGCAATGTGTATGTTGAAGCCCTAACCCCCAATGTGACTGTATTTGGAGACAGGACTTTCACGCAATAATTAAGATTAAATGAGGTCATGAAGATGGGTCCCTAATCCAATAGGATTGGTGGCCTTATAAGAAGAGGAAGGGAGGAAGATCTCTCTCTCTTTCTGTCACAAGAGAACACAGAGAGAATGGGGTCATCTGTAAACCAGGAAGCATGTTCTCACCACAACCCAAATCAGCCAGAACCTTGGTCTTGGGCTTCTAACCTCCAGAATGGTGAGAAAATAAATTTCACTTGTTTAAGCCACTCAGTCAGTTTGGGCTGCTGCTTTACACTGGGTGGCTTATAAACAACAGACATTTATTTCTCACAGTTCTGGTGACTGGGAATTTGAGATCAGGTTGCTAGCATGGTTGGCTTCTGGTGAGGGCCTTCTTCTGGGTTGCAGTCTTCTTGTATCCTCACATGATAGAAAGTGGGTGAGAGAACTTGCTGGGGTTCCTTTTATAGGGCACTAATCCCACTCATGAGGGCTCTACCATCCTGATCTAATTACTTCCTAATCACCCCACCTCCTATACCAATACATTGGAGGTTGGAATTTCAGCATATGCATTTTGGGATGACACAAACATTTAGTCCATTGCACAGTCTATGGTACTTGTTATGGCAGCCCAAGGTGACAAATACTGAGTTTGGTACCAAGAAATAGGATGCTACTGCAAAAAATACCTAAAAAGGTGAAAGTGTTTTTGAACTGGGTAAAAGGTAGATGCTGGAGGAGTTTTGTGGTGCATGCTAGAAAAAGTGTAGATTGCTGTGAACAGAATGTTGATAGAAATATGGATGTTAAAGGCCATTCTTGTGAGGTCTCAGAAAAATGATTACAGGAAAAGTCATCCTTATTATAATTGGCAAAGAACATGGCTAAATTGTGTTCTAGTGTTCTGAGGAAAGTGGAACTTGCAAGCAGTGAAATTAGATGCAGAGCAGAGGAGATTTCTAAGCAAAGCATTGAAGATACAGCTGGGAATCTTCTTTATTGCTCATTGTAAAATGTGAGTGGAGAGAGATGGATTAAGGAGGAAATTGTTAGCCAAAAGGCAACAGAACTTAGAGATTTGGAAAATTATCAAAATATATATATTCAAAAATTGAGAAAGATTGTTCTGAAGAGAACACTAAGGGTGTGGCTGAACAACCATTTGATAAAGAGATTATAGATGTGACTAATGGACGAAATCAGCCATCTCTGTGGAAGCCAGGAATAGAGATGGAGTTATGCCAGTAGAGTCACTGCCAGCTGGGGCTAAAATGGACAGAAAATATGACACGAAATCAAAGAAGGCTATTAGACTTCTTAGCTCTTGCAGGATTGGAACAGTTATTTGGCTGAGAATGTGTCCTGTTCCTCAAGAAAAGGAAAGAATGACCCCAAAGGAGATTCAGAGATCATCAAAGCTGCCTCCCAGGTTTCATAGGGTGAACCATCGCATAAGTATCAACAGGCCAGATGGCCTTCAACTGAATCCTTGGGGGTGGGACCACCCTGAAAAGCTTTGCAGGTGGGGCTTTCCAACAGGATTGGAGGGCAGAGTTCCGGGGTATGGAATTACTGCCCTAGTGGTTTCTGAAGGTGGGACCCCACTGCCTCAGTGGGTGGGGAGAGCAGAACATTGATCAAAGAGTGTTGTTCTTTTTTTTTTTTTTAACATCTTTATTGGAGTATAATTGCTTTACAATGGTGTGTTAGGTTCTGCTTTATAACAAAGTGAATCAGCTATACATATACATATATCCCCATATCTCTTCCCTCTTGCATCTCCCTTCCTCCCACCCTCCCTATCCCACCCCTCTAGGTGGTCACAAAGCATCAGAAAAGCTACAAACAATAAATGCTGGAGAGGGTGTGGAGAAAAGGGGACCCTCTTGCACTGTTGGTGGGAATGTAAGTTGATACAGCCACTATGGAGAACAGTACGGAGGTTCCTTAAAAACTAAATATAGAACTACCATATGACACATCAATCTCACTACTGGGCATATACCCTGAGAAAACCATAATTCAAAAGGAGTGTTGTTCTTAAGCCTTAAGATCTAATGGAATTTACCTTGCAAGGTTTTGGACTTGCTTGGGACCTAGCAGCTCTTTCTTCTTTCCAATTTCTTCCTTTTGAAATTGGAATGTCTATCCTATGCCTGTCTGACTATTGTATTTGGGAAGCATATAACTTTTCTGGTTTCTCAGGTTCACAGCTGGAGATGAATTTTGCCTCAGGATGAATTGTACCTCAAGTCTCACCCATACCTGATTTAGATAATATTTAGATGAGACTTTGGATTTTAGACTTTAGAATTGATGCTGGAATCAGCTAAGACTTTGGGGGCTTTTAGCTTGGAAAAAATATAATTTTCATGTGATAAGGACATGAATTTTGGAGGCCAGGGATTGAATGCTATGGAATGACTTATGTCCCCCCAAATTCATATGTTGAAGCCTTAATTCCCAATGTGACTGTATTTGGAGATAGGGCTTTTAAAAGGTAATTAAAATTAAATGAGGTCATAAGGGTGGGTCCCAATCCAACAGGATTGGTGGTCTTATAAGAAGAGGAAAAGAGAGAGAGATCTCTGTTTTTCTGCTGCATGACGACACAGCAAGAAGGCAGACATCTGCAAGCCAGGAAGAGAGTTGTCACCAGAAAAGAAATCAGCCACAACCTTGACCTTGAAATTTCAAGCTCCAGAACTTTGAGATAATATATTTCACGCAATCTATGGTACTTGCTATGGCAAACTTAGCTGACTAATACATCCTCCAGTGGTGCCAACCTGCTTTAGATCATGACATAAACAGGCCAAAAATTATATTGTTTTTAGCCAGTAAAAATTGGAATAGTTTGCTAAAGCGGCTAATCTGCTCTGACTAATATGATAACAGAAGAAAATATGTGGAAAAAGAGTAGTAACAGGATACCTGGTATCTGCCAAGAACACAAGGAAGCAAGAGATTTACCATGACATTTATTCTTTCTTTCTTTTTTATCAAAGGATAGTTGATTTACAATGTTGGGTTAATTTCAGGTGTCCAGCACAGTGATTCAGATATATATATGTGTATATATGTATATATAACTTTTCCCTTATAGATTCTTTTTCAGATTCTTTTCCCTTACAGGTTATTACAAAATATTGATTATACAGGGCCTGTACAGTAGGTCCTTGTTGATTATCCATTTTATATATAGTAGTGTGTGCCTACCACAGGATTTAGAAATGCAGAATATTATTACTCAGGTTCTTTGATAAAGGAGACAGCCCTTATGTTACTTCATGTAACACTGTGAGGAAAAATATTATTTTATTTTTTTATTGAAGGATAGTTGATTTACCATACTGTGTTATTTTCAGGTGTACAGAAAAGTGATTCAGTTTTATATATATATATATATATTCTTTTATATATATATATAATATATATTATTATATTATATTATATATAATATATATAATATATATATATATTATATATATATATTATATATATATATAATATATATATAATTATATATATATAAAATTATATATATATATAATATATAATATATATATTATATATATAATATATATATATTATATATATATAATATTATAATATATATATAATATATATAATATAATATATATATAATATAATATATATATAATATATATATTATATTATATTATATATATATAATTATATATTATATATATATATATTATATATATTATATATATAATATATATATATTATATATATATATAATATATATATTATATATATATATTATATATATATATTATATATATAATATATATATATATTATATATATATATATATTATATATATATTATATATATATAATATATATAATAATATATAATATATATATATAATATATATATATATTATTTTATATATATATATATATTCTTTTCCATTATGAATTATTACAGGATGTTGAATATAGTTCCCTGTGCTATACAGTAAATCCTTGTTGTTTATCTATTTTGTATATGGTAGTGTGTATCTGCTAATCCCATATTCCTAATTTATTCCTTCTGCCCCCCTCCAAGCTTTCCCCTTTAGTAACCATAAGTTTGTTTTCTATATCTATGAGTCTATTTCTGTTTTGTAAATGAGTTCTTTTATATCATTTTTTTAGATTCCACATATAAGCAATATCATATGATATTTGTCTTTCTCTTTCTGACTTACTTCATTTAGGATGATAATCTCTAAGTGCATCCATGTCGCTGCAAATGGCAATATTTCATTCTTTTTTATGGCTGAGTTCTATTTATATATATATATATATATATATATATATATATACATGCATATATATGTGTATATATATATATATACACACACACACCACATCTTATTTATCTGTTCCCCTATCAATGGACACTTAGGCTGCTTCCATGTCTTGGCTACTGTAAATAGTGTGGCTATGAACATTGGGATGTGTATATCTTTTTAAATTAGAGTTTTTGTCTTTTCCAGATATATGTCCAGCAGTGGGTTTGCTGGATCATATGGTAGTTTTATTTTTAGTTTTTTAAGGAACCTCCACATTGTATTCCATAGCAGTTGCACCAATATACATTCCCACAAAAAAAAATTAATTTAAAAATTCTTTAAGAAGTATGTCCCAACCTTGTGAAAGGCTAAACTAGATTTAGCAATAATGGGTACAGGAAAGCACCAGCTTAGTTTGTTTTTTAATAGCTGTCAAAACAAGAAATTGAGCATAAACTATGAACAGAAGGATGTATCCTAGCAAGCACATTCCTGATTTGGGGAATGAAACAAAAGCAGAAGCATTACAGTTGGTGGAGCCACAGCACACAAATTCTTAAATTTGACGTTCATGCCTGATAGAATCCATTTAAACCATGGTTGCAGTCTTGAGTTGGAAATTTTGCTTTATTTCTCAAATAAAAGAGTTTATTTCCAATAGTTTAAAGAGAGGGAATATGTATGATATATCTGAGACATTACATATCTGTGGAGGTTTTCACATTAACATTTTGTTAGAGAAAAACCTGTTTTGTTTATTAGTCCTGACAGGCTTGGCTATACTGCAGTAACAAATATACCCCCAAATCTTCGCAGTTTACATATCCAAGTTTAGCAGGCAGAATAGTGGCCCCCCAAGATGTCCACGTCCTAATTCCCCAAACCTCTTGAATATATTACCATGGCAAAAGGTGATTTTCAGATATGATAAGTTAAGACTCGATATGGAGATATTATCCTGGAATATTTTAGTAGGCTGAATATAATTGAGAGTCCTTATAAGAGGGAGGCGGGAGGGTCAGAGTCAAAAAGAAATGAGGAAAGAAGCAGAGGTTGGAGTGATGAGGCTGTGAGCTACAAAATGTGGGCAGCCTTTTGAAACAGCAGGGAATGGATTGTCCCCTAAAGTCTTCAGAAAGAATGCAGATGGGCCAACATCTTGACTTCAGTTCTGTGAGCACAATTTAGACTTCTGACCACTAGAACTGTTAGATAATTTGCTGTTTTTTTTTTTTTTTTTTTTTTCACCACTAAATTTATGGCGGTTTGTTACAGTAACAATAGGAAATGAATACAGCAAGTTTATTCTCATTAACATCACAACATAATTGCAGCTCTGATTGTTTTTCTCCTTGCAGTGATCCTGGCATTCTGAATCTCTTTGAATCAGTAATTCAGTCTTATGAACAGATTCCTAGTTTGCTGCAGAAAGCAGAAGATGACTGACCATTTACATAGGAGGCTTGTATGAGCCAGAATAAGTTTCTTCCAACACCCCTACCCCCACCTCCCCCTTGCTGGCCAGAACTCAGTGATATGGCCCAAATCTAACTGTAAGAGAATCTGGGAAACATAGTTGGCACACAGAAAGAGGGAATTGTTCAGTGAATACATAGAATTTTTCTAGCAGTCATGTATAAAACTATTTCTTCTCAAAATCTTTTAAAGGTTTTCACATAGCTTCTCAAATGTCATGTTGGAAGGGAGATGGCTGATACTGATAAGAATATTGTTTTTTGGATAAAATTTATATTTCCTCTCTAGATTGTCATAGGATTCTTTTTATAGTTATCTTTTATTTTTACCAAAGAATGATTTCAGAAAGGATATATTTTATAGGTATTTGCACAGAAAGAAGTCAATTCTTTAAATTGAGTTGTATTGCCATTGATATGATATGCATGGTTATATATTAATATGTAGTTTTTAATTCATAAATTTTATTCCTTCAATTATTTCAGATTATTTCCTCTTTTTCTTGCTTTTGTTTCTAAATCAGGATCACTTACATTTCTCAAAAATCAATCTCTGTTCCCTTCCCTTACCTTTTTGATAATCTTTTATCATTTGATCTTTGTCATGTTTTTCCTCTACTTTCGGCAATAGTTTCTCAAATTGATTCTAGGAAACATTTAACAATATTATCCACAGTGTCACTTGTACTGATCTTTAAAATATAGATATTATCTCTATTATTAAAATTTAACTTAGAGAACATATGCTATACTAGTGATGATTACCTGACATCGTAAATGAATTAACAGAATTGATAAATATTTTGTAGTATTTATATAAGGGTAGAATTAGATAATGTATGTCAAGTATTCAGAGATGAACCTTCAAGCTCAGAGTGGTGTAGACTCGATATTTTGTACTTGGGAATATGAAAATTATTGATTTTTTTCTAGGTATAGTGATACAAAGATAAATAAAATACTATTCCCGTCTTTGGAGTACATAGCTGAGTGAGAAGAGATGGCAATTTAAAGAGATACTTATAGGACATAATATGTATTTGGAGTTAGAAAAGATTTTTATACTACATATATCCATTACCTCAAATATTAATGTGTTAGCATTGAATTTATAGGCAAATAGTAAATATGCCCTGGGCTTTTTAAAAACTCTTCAGTTGTAAAATGTACAGAAATCAGTCTCCTTGAAGCAACCTAGATGTCCATTGACAGATGAATGGATAAAGAAGATGTGGTATATATATATACAGTGGAATATTACTTAGCCATAAAAAGAATGAAATAATGCCATTTGCAGCAGCATGGATGGATCTAGAGATTATCATACTAAGTGAAGTAAACCAGACAAAGACAAATATATGATATCACATATGTGGAATCTAAAAAAATGATACAAATGAACTTATTTACAAAACAGAAACAGATTCACAGACATAGCAATTACCAAAGGGGAAGGAGGGGGGAGGGATAAATTAGTAGATTAGGATTAACAGATACACACTACTATATATAAAATAGATAACCAACAAGGACCTACTGTATAGCACAGGGGACTGTACTCAATATTTTGTGATACCTATAAGGGAAAAGAATCTGAAAAAGAATATATATATATGTATGTATAACTGAATCACTGTGTTGTGAACCTGAAATTAACATGAATTGTAAATCAATTATACTTCAATTAAATATATATATAATAGAAGAATTTCCACTTGAGTGTAAATTGAACACTTAACTTACAATTCATTGTTATAAATTGAGAACAATTTCATGTTCAATCTCCAGTTTTGTTATTTCAACATTTGTGAGTATTTGGATTTCTTAAAACATGAAAGCAGAGCTCTTGTTATTTTTATTAATTATGATTTAATACAATTGGCAAACTACAAAGTCTAGTTCAGCATGTCTAAAATTAAGTAACCTTCTCCCACTGATTTTAATGAATGTGCCAATTTTTTTCTCTGAAGCATATGGATAAATATTGAAGCATGATTTCTAAAAAGAGTCATCCAACAATCAGTTATTAGAAGAATTTTGGTTTTGACACATCCTGTTTTTTCATATGGTATATATTATAGAACTTGAAATCAGTGTTATAATGATTATTACCTCTTGCAATCAAGGGAGGTGTTTCCATAATAAAAAGCCAGGGTTTTTAAAAAAAGGTCCTAAAGCACTTAAATAAAGCAAATTTTCAATAATTTTGCAATTTTACCCTACATGGAATTATTTTTCATGGTGACTGAAATAAAGTCAAAGCAAACATTTTGATAATCGTATGAGTAGTATCTATTCCTCTTTTATTTCTACAGATTGAGCTATTTAGTCATTATGGTTTTTATTACCTAATGATTGATCATAGCAAATGGCAGGAATCAGGTTTAATAATTTTAGACCTTTTAATATCCATAATAATGATAAAATGAAATTGATAAAATTAATAGTTGCTTGAATATAATAGTTTATAGTCAATCAGTGTTTTACAATTTCCAAAGCACTTACATATCCATTATGTCATTTTATTTTTACAACTACTCTATGAGAGAGATAAGAAAGATGTTAGAACCTTAGAATTATGGCCAAAGAATTAAACAACCCAGAAAAGATCATAAACAAATTAGTTATAGATTTTGGAATAAAACTGCTGTTGTTTATTCCAATAAATAAAATAAATCCCATTAGTCTTTGGCAAAAGTATACTAAAAGAATTATATACAAATACATAAAGCAATTTTCTAAGCAAATGCCACTACTATAATAGTTGCTGCCAAACAATATTCCCAATTTATCTTGTTATTCTGATTTCACTGTTACTGCCTCCTTGCAAGACAAAGTCATCTGTCAGCTGAGCTCCTCACTACTTTTATGTCAAACTCCAAGAGGTTCAAATTAGCTCAGATTGGATTATATGTTTTGTATACCTTTATTTTTAACTTTATAAGAAACCATCCAACTGTTTTTCCTAAGTGGTTACACTGTTTTACCTTCTCATCAGCAATGTATGGAAAATCCAGTTGTTTCATATCCCTACTAACACTTGGTGCTGTCAATCTTTCAAATTTTAGTCATCTTAAGAGTGTTTACTGTTAACTCATTTAGGTTTTGATTTGCATTTCTCAGATGAGTAATGATGCTGAGCATATTTTCATGTGCTTATTTGCTCCTTGTATATTACCTTTCTTGAATTGTCTTTTAAAATCTCGTCTATTTTTTAAAAACTGTGTTCCCTTATCATTGAATTTTAAGTACTCTTTTTATATTACAGATACAAGCACTTTGTCAAATATATTTGATAAATATTAAAAATATTTCATCCCAGTCTTTGGATTATCTTTTCATTTTGTAACAGCCTATTACAGAGGGCATAAATCTTTAGTTTTGATTACGTCTACTTTGTTGTTTTTGTTATGGTCTTCTTTTCTGGTTTGTGCTTTTTATGTCCTCCCTAAGAAATCTTTAAAAGATTTGACCAAAAAGAAAATGGTTCAAATATAGAATACTTAAATCATCAAATATTTGAGCCTTGGTTTCTTGGTAGAGATTTCAAAAAAGAAGATATGCACAGTAGCAACAGTTTAATATGACAATAACTTAATCCTTTCTTTGTTTCTTTTCAAGTAAAATCATTTTCACAAACATTTATACTGCTATAAATTTATACTGCTATAAACTGCTGTTTATTTGTATAGGAAGTGTTTGTTTTTCCAAGAAAGTGAACTTTCATCTTTTCTCATATGTGCCATGAGGAACTTGAAGGCTTCTTGAATAATGGAAGCATTTTGGTGCTTTTTTGATTCGCTCAGATTCAAATATTATACTGTACATTGCACATGAAAGCCATCCCTCTTAAAAAATGAGGCAGTCAGCAGACAGCAAGAGCCAAATCAGAATAATGCCATGACTGCAACATGCTTCACAACTGTACACACACAAGCTGCTGTGATGGCTACCGAGTACAGTACATGGTAGCAAAAGTTTCCAGATTTAAATTTTTTACTAGAAAAGCATGACAATCATCCATTTTCAATAATAAAATTGTCTTCTTGTCGTACCTATCTTGTCCAAATCTTCAGAAACTTGGCTACATTTCAGATAAACATTTCAGATATGTATTTTTCTGGAGAGAAACCAACTCCAAATCCATCCTGTTTAGGAGTATTACAATGAAAACAAATCTCTAAAATAAATAAAAATGACATTTCTTCAGTTATACTGACTCCTCCAATAACACTTTTTTGTTTGTTTTTTGTTGTTTTTTGTTTTTGTTTTGTTTGTTTTGTTTTTCTATTTATTTATTTTTTTTGTAGAGTATAGTTGGACCACCAAGGGAATCCAATATGGGTAACATTTAAAATACTGAAACTAGGGCTCAACCTCATTCCATAGCCCAAAATGGAAACAAGTTTGCTAAGGGAACTTATTTTTAGTGATTTTGTTCTCTTCCATTTATTAGAGAGGCAACCTATAGGAAATTAAAGTCCCTTCTCCCTCCAAGTGGTGGGTAGAAATTTTTCATGTGGACCCATATTAAATGATTAGTATGAAATTTGTTAGGACCTGGTATTTCCTGAGGGTATGGTAATTTGATAATAATGGAATTTTGGGGGTGATCATATATTGTCACATCAAACTGATATTAAATTTTCTATAAAATATTGGGTCAACCATATATTCTTATTGGATGATGTGAAGCAGGAATTTTATTGAGGTATCTATGGATTATTCTGGCTTAGCCACCAACTGACCTGGATTTAAAGAGGGCTAGGTTTCTGGAAGATTCTTTCTATAAGAATTTTAGGAACAAACACTGGAAGTACAAAATGTGTGCCCATAATAAAATGTGCTTAGCAGTGGACCCATTCTGATCTCTATAATATTACTTTATTTTTCCCTTTCTTTTGCTATTGTTAAATGAAATCAATGTGCAATATTAGTCGTGGAGCCTGATATACCCCAGAACATTCACACTGATGCCATATGTTCTACTTTTCCTATGATGAATCAAGAACCCATAGAGAAAATCAGCCTTTAAAATTCTGCTGTAACTTCTCATCTTCAATAATTTTCTTATTCATCAAGGGCAGATGAATTATTGCTTTTATATTTATGTTCTTCAGTTCTCTTGGTGATTCTTCTTGGTTTCTCAGGCTTCCTTTTACAGTCTCGGTGTTTCTTAGGCACGATACAAAGAAAACAATTAGCCTGATTTATCTAGTAACTTCATATTCCCCTTTGCAAAGTATTTGAAATATCTGTTTATCATTTTTATAAAATATTTTAATTAAAATATTAATGTTAATATATGTTCATTTCAAATTCAGAAACAATAAATTATACTTACAGAAAATATTAACTGTTTACCACATCCTGCCACAGAAATGTGAACATTCCCAAACACTAAAGTTTACTGTCCTATAGAACATTAAACAAATGTCTCATTTGAAAAAGAAAAAAGAAAAAAAAACACAAAACTATCTCAAGGTGCCCTTACTAATGAATTTAAGTTCCTATTCCTCAAAGGATTGTTGAACCAGCTTTACCATATTACGGATTCTTTCATTAATGAGTTTGTTACATTATTTTTTCCTTCAGAACAAATATCAGTTTGGGTTTGCATACTCATATTTGATTAATAACCCAGTCTTCATTAAATGGTAAGTTTCTTGCGAGTAAGAATGGTTTGTTTCCTTCATATCATATTCCCAGCACTTAGCACAGTGCCAGACACATAGTGGGCATGTAACGAATATCTTTTGAATGAATGAATGAATGAATGAGCCCAGCACATCACACTTGATTCTTTAACCCCTTCAATGTCTTTCTATTGCTGTTAGAATGAAAATCAAATGATTTTTTAGGCTCTATCAAGTCTGTTATGATCGTGGCTCCTGTCTTCATTTTCAGCTTCTTATGCTACTCTTTGTTCACTAGGTTCAGATGTACCATGTACTCTCTTACTGTAGGGATTTTGCTCATGCTCTTTACTCTGCTTCTAATTTTCCTATGAGTGTAAACCATATGTCTAACTTACCGGCTTTGACTCTTGGATTCAGTGCCCCCCTCAAAGACACATTTCTTTACCACTCTATCTTAAGGAGTTCCATCTCCCCTAATCATTGTTTCTCCATGACCTATTCATTTTTACAATTTTGAATTACTGATGAGTTTGTTTTCAGAAAGTGAAGTTGTCTAGTAGGGAGCTGACTAGATGGGCTTGAATACCAGGTAGGAAATCTGAAATGTGAAATTAGGCTCAGGAAAGGAATAAAGAAGTCCAACATCCAAATGACACTTAGAGGAAAAGTCATCCATAAGGAAGACAAAGAAAGAGAATTCCAGGAGAGGGTAAATCAAGATATAATCTTGCAGCATCCAAAGAAAAAGTCACTCACAGGATTGAAGCGAGTGTTACATCCTGGAACATGATGATCGCACCAAGGTACCACCAACCTGAATCATACTCCCTGGCTAAACTTCACTACATCATCTTTTAGAATTGCTCTTATGATTGTTTATCATGTTTGCCTTTTCATTTTCCCATCAAATATTCTCTGGAAATGAAGATTTCTCAGTGTGAACCAGTCTGTGTAGACACCAAATTCTTTTGGAAGTGTACCTTTCATTACTGCTGTGATGTCAAAACTACCATAAATATACAGGAAATTCTCTATTATCAATATTTTACCCTAGAGGTAAATTTAAAAAGGATAAAATATTCTTGTATAAAACCTTTACCTTTCATAAGAACTTATATTAATGTCTGTTCATGAATTTAGTAATAATAATAGTAGTAATAATAATAAAAATAAAATAGTGGAATGTGAATTATCTGAATCTAGTGGTATCTTTTTAATATGTTTTCTATTTATAACCACATGGAGTCAATGAGAATCAATCTCTTCTTTTATTTAACCAATTAGAATTTTGAAAATTTGATCTTGAGTAAAATATTTATCATGAAGAAACCAAAGGAAAACAGAATTTTCTGCAACCCAAATTGAGCTGATTTGGTTGTTGCCATATTAACTGACCTTGTTCCCTTTCTTATTACATTAATACTACAGCAGCAGTTGTAAAAAAGCTAATCTTAATTTCCTAAATTCAAATTTTGCAAGTCACATATCTTTGCATGGGCACTTGGTAAATTAAAGCTTAAATCCTGTCATCAAAACTAATATTTCTATGGCTTCTCAGAAATAAAATTGCCACATTATTTTTGGCTTCATGAAGGTTCCTGTGTGTGCTTATTGCTAAAAATAAGGTCAAATATTTAAAAGTTTGGGTTTCTTTTTAAATGAGACTTAAACATAAGAAACACAATATCTTTACTAAACAGCTACAGAAACACAACCAGCCATCACTGTTAAATTAGTTTGAAAACTAGGCTTGAATTTACATATTTGGGAAATCAAAACTCATAGAAATAGTAACTATGCCAGGGTAAGGTATGGCAGGTCTGTTATTTTCTTTTCTTTCCACATAAATTTACAAAGTAAGTTGAGGTAAGGGACAGACACATGATAAATTAATTAAAATTATATTAGAACATTCTTATGTGTTCATATCACAATAGGAAATGTGCTTGCTCCCTTAGAGCCTTAATCTCCAAACATTTACTCCCTAAAATGAGCCTTTTCAATTTTTTTTTTATTGCTTAGAGCCAGAGTTTGTTTGGAACTTTTCACGTGCTTTATCTTTCCCTACATTTCCTCTTAGCTGAAGTAATCAATATATCTAGACCATTTGCCTTCTGAGAATATTAATTCTGAAATGGAAATAAGGTTAATCTTTTTAGTTCTGCTTAACTTTGAGACAAAGAAACTTGAAATTTTCCAACTGTGGTAATTGGTAGAATACTCTCCTTCAGACTTTGGAATGAGCTCCAAAAAGAAGGGCCAAGCGTTTTTCTTCTATTTTTCATATCAGTATAATGAGCTTAGGCGATAAGGTCTCTGAAAATATTTGGAGAGTCCTTGAACCCATTAGATTTCCTATGCATCCTGGCTTTGTAATTTTCATGGTTCTGGTACATTTTCAATCCTGTGGATTTGTCGGGCTGGCCAGCTAAGTTGATGATTGTGTTTTCTCCCTCGTTGTCTAAAAGACTGGAATGAAGTGCACACTTAATGAATGTATAATTATTTCTTTTCTCCTCAGACTGAGAGACGTTTGTAGAGTAATGCTAAGTCTTTCACCCTCCATGAAGATTTGTGTTTTCTAGAAAGGAAAATCATGGTTAACTAAGTCTCATTGTCCTGTAATTTATTTAAACTCACAAGCATGTTATTTAAGGATAATTCTCATGCTTCATAGAGCCAGTACCAATCCACTGGAAAAAAAGGGTGGACTTTATTATTGATGCTTTCCAAAAACAAAGTAATGTTTATGTATTCAGGCCTAGCTAACTCTGAGGGTGAATGGGAACTAAAATGTCAACTGTATTTTTTCAGGGAATATATTCCCTGAGTAATAATGAAAATGATAATAATAATAATGTATATATAAAACACACACACACACACACATATATAGCATTAAAATTGTCCAAAATAGAAGAAAATCTGTTATATGTGTTCTGCTACAGTTGGCAAATATGTAGAAACATATCTTAGCATTTTCAGGACATTTAAAAATGTGCCTGAAGTTGTCATCAGTTTTCCAACATATAATATGCCTTTTCTTCAAAAAAATTTTAAGTTTATTTTTGTATTCTCACATACATATCTTTCAAAGCTATTATAACAATTTTGCATAATTGTATTTAAATGACTGCAAAGGACTCTATGGTATTGACTAAATGCATAGAAGCTTTAACTTGTACCTGAAGCGATACTTAGGATAAAAGCAATGAAAATAATTTTGAGTTTTCATTTCCTTCCACAGAATTCTTGGAAAGAAATGCTGTGTTATAATTATGTGAATTTTAACTTTTCAAGCCTTTAACATACCTTGACTTTTCCATATTATTCTTTAAATGCCATATTCTTATAATGCTGATCTTAAAGTGGGATAAAGCTCTCTAACCTCAGCAGCTACTACAATGTAACACATGCAATTGAAGAAAGTTATTTGTAGCTTCCAATTATACCACATGCATCATTAACAGATAATAATACACAAACATTTCATACTTTCCAATCACTTGAACCAGTTTATTTTTTCATTAGTAAAATGCCAGTGTGCATCATATCTGCCAACTCCCCATCTCTGGAAAATATCTGTGTTCGGCCAACTTCACCTCACAAAACTTTAACAAGAAATTGCAGAACTTGGCTGCTTTGAAAGACTTCAGTGCTCTCTGGTGTCTTTTGTGGATTTTCTGCTTTTGACATTTTTCTTGAAGACAGAACATGTCAATAGAGAATTAAATTTTTTAAATATATTATCAGAATTTTAGTATGGTACCTATAGCTTTCAGCAGGTAGTCATATCTTACCATTAAGTTATGGATACGGGCACCACAAAAGACCTTGTAATTGTACCTTATTCCTTATAAGTAATGGATATTAGAGGAGCAAAACATAAGAATTTTCCCTGTATTTAGATGCCTGAAATCAGAGTAACTGCTATGGCCCCCATCACTCTTATAAGATCAAGACAGGTTTTTAAATAATGGCAATAATGTAATAAGTTGTAACATCCTGTCCAGCTGAGATACTTTTGGAAGACAGTTCACGTGTTTAATAATGTTAACTAAAATAATCTGATCTTGACAATTTCAATATCATTCCTCCTAATGATATTAGTTGGTCTTTCTACCTTGTTTCCTTCCAGATGCCTATTTATAATAAGGAGCATTGCTTTTATTTAAACTAAGGATATTTGCTTAGGAGAAGAATTTAACCCACCTGCCCTAGTCCCACTCTTCCTCATGCAGTTTAGTGCTTAGGAATAATATGATTGTTGTTTTATTTATTTATTTTTGTTGCTGTTATTTTTTGTTTTATTTTTGATTGCTCTGTTTTAATTCATGAAATATCTTGATAGAAGTATTCATGCCATAAGGGCCTACTGTATAGCACAGAGAACTATACTCAATATTTTGTAATAAGCTATAAGGGAAAAGGATCTGAAAAAAGAATATATATGTATATATATATAACTGAATCACTTTGCCATACACCTGAAACTAACACAACATTGTAAATCAATTATGTTTCAATAAAAATTTTTTAAAAAATTAAAGGATTCATGCCTATCCCTCAAGCACTTCAAGGGTTTTTTATTTTTTCTCACTAAACCTAAAACTGGTGTGTGTGTGTGTGTGTGTGTGTATTATAGGCAAGAAGTCCTCCTGTTAAACTGCTGTTTTGCTAAAATATACTGACCTAGCAGCATAAAATTATACTTCCCCCAAGGAAAAAAAATAAGATTTTGAACAATCAGTGGTCTATGGCCCATACTTTTAGAAACAATGTATTATTAGTGATTCTATAGAAGAGTGTACTTGTGGTTTGGCAATCTTCATACTTCTCTGTTTCCTATTAGTACTAGAACCCCTAAGCATTAACCAGGGCACATGTTCACCCATCTTAAGACTATATTTACCAGCCTCTGGTATGATTGGTATGATTATATGACTAAATTCTGGCTGATGGTTTATAAACAGAAATAATATGTGAAACTGAAGTGTCATGTCTGTAAAAGATAGCTTCTAACTCTATTTTTTCTTTCCTCTTTCTTGATGTGGGAGACTATCATTGAAGAGGTAGACAAATACCACCCATGAAGGGGGTGACAGAACAACCAAAATGAAGAAACTATGATCCTTAGATGATGAGACACCGAGTGGTGTCTATAAGAGCTAGATAAGGCTAGCAGATATTCTAACTTACACAATTTTTTTAATGGTGAAAAATTCAAACACAAAGAAAAGCATAGAGAAAATACAATAAACATTCATGTATGTATCACCCAGAATTACCAAAAGTTAACTTATTATTAAATTAAATAAAACACTATAAATATATTTTTTCTTCCCTTCTTAGGTGTAATTGCTCTTTTGAATTTGGTGGGTATCTTACCCATTTGGGTTTTGGTAAGTGTACTACAGATATATGTATCCAACAAAAATATAGTATTTGTACTGCATTCAAAAGTTTTATATAAAAGATATCATATTAGATACTGGATTCTACAACTTTCTTTTTTTCACCCACTAGTGTGCTTAATTCATTTACTCTTATCATGCTTATGTATGTATTTTAATCTCTTTGCCATCCATTTGTGTGTGTTTGTCTGTGAGTGTGTCTTTACTTATTTTGCTTTTCTCTTCTTTTCATAAATACTTCCTTACCTCCTTAATGGAAATCTATTGATAGGATTGAGTTTTATTCCAGCATTTTTTTTTTTTTTTTTTACTGATTTGCAAGTTACATGTATACATTCTTTCAGAGGTTACTTTAAAAATACATGCATTACTAATAAACTCTAAGATAAATTTAAAAATCTCTCTTCTACTTTTGAATAACATGATAGTTAAAGCAATTAAGTATATATTTTGGATCCATTGTATTCACCTTGTTTTATAACTAATACTTATTTAGATTCATCAAAAGTATTCATTGGTTTCTCTCATTACCATTAATTCCTTTTTTTTAAACATCTTTTTTGGAGTATAATTGCTTTACAATGGTGGGTTAGTTTCTGCTTTATAACAAAGTGAATCAGCTATACATATACATATATCGCCATGTTTACTCCCTCTTGTGTCTCCCTCCCACACTCCATATCCCTCCCCTCTAGGTGGTCACAAAGCACTGAGCTGATCTCCCCATGCTATGTGGCTACTTTGCACTAGCTATCTATTTTACATTTGGTAGTGCATATATGTCCATACCACTATCTCACTTCAGCCCAGTTTACCAATCCCCCACCCTGTGTCCTCAAGTCCATTCTCTATGTCTGCATCTTTATTCCTGTCCTGCCCCTAGGTTCTTCAGAACCTTTTTTTTTTTTTTTTAGATTCCATATATATGGGTTAACATATGGTAATTATTTTTCTCTTTCTGACTTACTTCATTCTGTAAGACAGACTCTACGTCCATCCACTTCACTGCAAATAACTCAATTTCGGTATTTTTTATGGCTGAGTAATATTCCATTGTATATATGTGCCACATCTTCTTTATCCATTCATCTGTCAATGGACACTTAAGTTGCTTCCATGTCCTGGCTATTGTAAATAGAGCTGCAATGAACATTGTGGTATATGACTCTTTTTGAATTATGGTTTTCTCAGGGTATATGCCCAGTAGTGGGATTACTGGGTCATATGGTAGTTCTTTCTTCATTTTTTAAAGAACCTCCATATTGTTCTCCATAGTGGCTGTATCAATTTACATTCCCACCAAAAGTGCAAGAGGGTTCCCTTTTCTCCACACCCTCTCCAGCATTTTTTGTTTGTAGGTTTTTGGATGATGGTCATTCTGACTGGTGTGAGGTGATACCTCATCGTAGTTTTGATTTGCATCTCTCTAATGATTAGTGATGTTGAGCATGCTTTCATGTGTTTCTTGGAAATCTGTATATCTTCTTTGGAGAAATGTCTATTTGGGTCTTCTGCCCATTTTTGGAAAGCGTTGTTTGATTTTTTGATGTTGAGCTGCATGAGCTGCTTGAAAATTTTGGAGATTAATCCTTTGTCAGTTGCTTTGTTTGCAAGTATTTTAACCCATTCCGAGGGTTGGCTTTTTGTCTTGTTTAAGGTTTCCTTTGCATGCAAAAGGTTTTAAGTTTCATTAGGTCCCATTTGTTTATTTTTGTTTTTATTTCCATTTCTCTAGGAGGTGGGTCAAAAAGGATCTTGCTGTGATTTATGTCATAGAGTGTTCTGCCTATGTTTTCCTCTAAGAGTTTTAGAGTGTCTGCCCTTACATTTAGGTCTTTAATCCATTTTGAGTTTATTTTTGTGTGTGGTGTTAGGGAGTATTCAAATTTCATTCTTTTACATGTAGCTGTCCAGTTTTTCCAGAACCACTTGTTGAAGAGGCTTTTTTCTCCATTGCATATTCTCACCTTCTTTATCAAAAATAAGTTGACCATATGTGCGTGGGTTTATCTCTGGGGTTTCTAACCTGTTCCATTGATCTATATTTCTGTTTTTTTTGCCAGTACCATACTGTCTTGATTACTGTAGCTTTGTAGTATAGTCTGAAGTCTGGGAGACTGATTCCTTCAGCTCCATTTTTCTTTCTCAAGATTGCTTTGGCTATTTGGGGTATTTTGTGTCTCCATACAAATTGTGACATTTTTCATTTTAGTTCTGTGAAAAATGCCATTGGTAGTTTGATAGGGACTGCTTTGAATCTGTAGATTGCTTCGGGTAGTATAGTCATTTTCACAATGTTGACTCTTCCAATCCAAGAACATGGTATATCTCTCCATCTGTTTGTATAATCTTTAATTTCTTTCATCAATGTCTCATAGTTTTCTGCATACAGGTCTTTTGTCTGCTTAGGTAGGCTTATTCCTAGGTATTTCATTCTTTTTGTTGCAATGGTAAATGGGAGTGTTTCCTTAGCTTCTCTTTCAGATTTTTCATCATTAGTATATAGGAATGCAAGAGATTTCTGTGCATTAATTTTGTATCCTGCTACTTTACCAAATTCATTGATTAGCTCTAGTAGTTTTCTGGTAGCCTCTTTAGGATTCTCTATGTATAGTATCATGTCATCTGCAAAGAGTGACAGCTTTACTTCTTCTTTTCTGATTTGAATTCATTTATATCTTTTTCTTCTCTGATTGCTGTGGCTAAAACTTCCAAAACTATGTTAAATAATAGTGGCAAGAGTGAGCAACCTTGTCTTGTTCCTGATCTTAGAGGAAATGGTTTCAGTTTTTCACCATTGACAGCAATGTTGGCTGTGGGTTTGTCATATATGGCCTGTATTATTTTGAGGTAAGTTCACTCTATGCTTACTTTCTGGAGAGTTTTTACCATAAATGGGTGTTGAATTTTGTCAAAAGCTTTTTCTGCATCTATTGAGATGATCATATGGTTTTTCTCCTTCAATTTGTTAATACGGTTTATCACATTGATTAATTTGGGTATATTGAAGAATCCTTGCATTCCTGGGATAAATCACACTTGATCATGGTATATGATCCTTTTAATATGCTGTTGGATTCTGTTTGCTAGTATTTTGTTGAGAGTTTTTGCATCTATGTTCATCAGTGATATTGGCCTGTAGTTTTCTTTTTTTGTGACAGCTTTTTCTGGTTTTGGTATCAGGATGATGGTGGCCTTGTAGAATGAATTTGGGAGTGTTGTTCCCTCTGCTATATCTTGGAAGACTTTGAGAAGAATAGGTGTTAGCTCTTCTCTAAATGTTTGAGAAAAATCGCCTTTGAAGCTCTCTGGTCCTGGGCTTTTTAATCACAGTTTCAATTTCAGTGCTTGTGATTGGTCTGTTTATACCTTCTGTGTCTTCCGGTTCACTCTAGGAAGGTTGTGCATTTCTAAGAATTTGTTCATTTCTTCCAGGTTGCCCATTTGCTTAGCATATATTTGCTTGTAGTAATCTCTCATGATCCTTTGTATTTCTGCAGTGTCAGTTGTTACTTCTCCTTTTTCATTTCTAATTCTATTGATTTGAGTCTTCTCCCTTTTTTTCTTGATGAGTCTGGCTAATGGTTTATCAATTTCGTTTATCTTCTCAAAGAACCAGCTTTTAGTTTTATTGCTCTTTGCTATTGTTTCCTTCATTTCTTTTTCATTTATTCCTGATCTGATCTTTATGATTTCTTTCCTTCGGCTAACTTTGGGGTTTTTCTGTTCTTCTTCCTCTAATTTCTTTAGGTGTAAGGTTAGGTTGTTTATGTGAGATGTTTCTTTTTTCTTGAGAGAGGATTGTATTGCTATAAACTGCCCTCTTAGAACTGCTTTTGCTGCATCCCATAGGTTTTGGGTCGTCATGTTTTCACTGTCACTTGTTTCTAGGTATTTTTTGATTTCCTCTTTGATTTCTTCACTGATCTCTTGGTTATTTAGTAGTGTATTGTTTAGCCTCCATGTGTTTGTAATTTTTACAGATTTTTTTCCTGTAATTGATATCTATTCTCATAGCATTGTGGTCGGAAAATATACTTGATATGATTTCAGTTTTCTTAAATTTACCAAGGCTTGATATGTGACCAAAGATATGATCTATCCTGGACAATGTCCCATGTGCTTTTGAGAAAAAATTGTATTCTGTTTTTTTTGGATGGAATGTCCTGTAAATATCAATGAAGTCCAACTTGTTTAATGTATCACTTAAAGCTTGTGTTTCCTTATTTGTTTTCATTTTGCATGATCTGTCCATTGGTGAAAGTGGGGTGTTAAAATGCCCTACTATAATTGTGTTACTATTGACTTCTCCTTATATGGCTGTTAGCATTTGCCTTATGTACTGAGGTGCTTCTATGTTGGGTGCATAAATATTTACAATTGTTATATATTCTTCTTGGATTGATCCCTTGATCATTATGTAGTGTCCTTATTTGTGTCTTGTAATAGTCTTTTTTTAAAAGTCTATTTTGTCTGATGTGAGAATTGCTACTCCAGCTTTCTTTTGATTTCCATTTGCATGGAATATCTTTTTCCATCCCTTCACTTTCACTCTGTATGTGTCCTTAGGTCTGCAGTTGGTCTCTTGTAAACAGCATATATATGTGTCTTGTTTTTGTATCCATTCAGTCAGTCTACGTCTTTGAGTGGAGCATTTAATCCATTTACATTTAAGGTAGTTATTGATATGTGTGTTCCTATTATCATTTTCTTAATTGTTTGGGGTTTGTTAATGTAAGTCCTTTCCTTCTCTTGTGTTTCCTGCCTAGAGAAGTTCCTTTAGCATTTGTTGTAAAGCTGGTTTGGTGGTGCTGAATTCTTTTAGCTTTTTGTTTTCTGTAAATGTTTTGATTTCTACTCCAATCTGAATGAGATCCTTGTTGGGTAGAGTAATATTGGTTGTACGTTTTTCCCTTTCATCACTTTAAATATGTCCTGCCACTCTCCTCTGCCTTGCAGAATTTCTGCTGAAAGTTCAGCTGTTCTTATGGGGATTCCCTTGTATGTTATTTGTTGCTTTTCCCTTGCTGCTTTTAATATTTTTGTTTGTATTTAAGTTTTGATAGTTTGATTAATATGTGTGTTGGCGTGTTTCTCCTTGGATTTATCTTGTATGGGATTCTCTGTGCTTTCTGGACTTGATTGACTATTTTCTTTCCCATGTTAGGGAAGTTTTCAACTATAATCTCTTCAAATATCTTTGCAGTCCGTTTCTTTTTCTCTTCTTTTTCTGGCACCCCTATAATTCAAATGTTGGTGTGTTTACTGTTGTCCCAGAGGTTTCTGAGACTGTCCTCAATTCTTTTCATTCTTTTTTCTTTATTCTGCCCTTTGTAGTTATTTTCACCATTTTATCTTCCAGGTCACTTATCCGTTCTTCTTCCTCAGTTATTCTGCTATTGATTCCTTCTAGAGAATTTTTAATTTCATTTATTGTGTTTTTCATCATTGTTTGTTTGCTCTTTAATTCTTCTATGTCCTTGTTAAATGTTTCTTGTATTTTCTCCATTCTATTTCTGAGATTTTGGATCATCTTTACTATCATTACTCTGAGTTCTTTTTCAGGTAGACTGCCTATTTCCTCTTCATTTTTTTTTGGTCTGGTGGGTTTTTACCTTGCTCCTTCATCTGTTGCATATTTTTCTGTCTTCTCATTTTTTTTAACTTACTGTGTTTGGGGTCTTCTTTTCACAGGCTGCAGGTTCGTAGTTTCTGTTGTTTTTAGTGCCTGTCCCCAGTGCCTAAGGTTGGTTCAGTGAGTTGTTTAGGCTTCCTGGTGGAGGGGATTGGTGCCTTTTTTCTGGTTAATGAGCCTGGATCTTGTATTTCTGGTGGGCAGTACTGCATTCAGTGGTGTGTTTTGGGGTGTCTGTTTCCTTATTATGATTTTAGGCAGCCTCTCTGCTAATGGGTTGTAGTGTGTTCCTTTCTTGTTAGTTGTTTAGCATAGCGTGTCCAGCACTGTAGCTTTATCATCGTGAGTGGACATGGGATTAATGTTGAGATGGAGATCTCTGGGAAAACTTTCACCGTTTGATATTACGTGGAGCTGGGAGGTCTCTGGTGGACCAATGTCCTCAACTCGGCTGTCCCACCTCAGAGGCACTGGCCTGACACCTGGCTGGAGCACCAGGACCATGTCAGCCACACAGCTCAGAAGAAAACAGAGAAAAAAAGAAAGAAAGAAAGAAAGAAAGAAAGAAAGATAAAATATAGTTATTAAAATAAAATAATAAAATTATTAAAAATAAAAAAAAGAAAGAAAGAAAGAAGAGAGCAACTTAACCAAAAACAAATCCACCAATGATAACAAGTGCTAAAAAACTATATTAAAAAAATGAATAAATAAATAAATAAATAGACAGACGGAATCCTAGGATAAATGGTAAAAGCAAAGCTATACAGACAAAATCACACAAAGTCCACTCCCTCAATTTTGGGATGATTCTTTGTCTCTTCAGGTATTCCAGAGGTGCAGGGTACATCAAGTTGATTGTGGGGTTTAATACACTGCTCCTTAGGCTGCTGGGAGAAATTTCCCTTTCTTTTCTTTGTTGGCACAGTTCCTGTCGTTCAGCTTTGGATTTGGCCCAACCTCTGCATTTAGGTTGCCTGAGGGCGTCTATTCTTTGCTCAGATAGGACAGGGTTAAGTTGCAGCTGATTAGGGGGCTCTGGCTCACTCAGGCCAGGGAGAGGGCGGGGTAGAGAATGCAGGGTGAGTCTGTGGCAGTAGAGGCCTATATGATGTTGCAACAGCCTGAGACATGCCGTGTGTGCTCCCGGAGAAGTTGCCCCTGAATCGTGGGACCCTGGCAGTGGCGAGCTGCACAGGCTCCCATGAGGGGAGGTGTGGAGAGTGACCTGTGCTTGCACACAGGCTTCTTGGTGGCTGCAGCAGCAGCTTTAGCCTTTCATGTCGGTCTCTGTTGTCTGCTGGTCTTTGGGGTTGCTGGTAGCCACGGCTCACGCCCATCTCTGGAGCTCTTTTAGGCGGTGCTCTGAATCCCCTCTCCTCGCACACCCTGAAACAATGGTCTCTTGTCTCTTAGGCAGTTCCAGACATTTTCCCGGACTCCCTCCCGGCTAGCTGTGGCACACTAGCCCCCTTCAGGCTGTGTTCACGTAGCCAACCCCACTCCTCTCTCTGGGATCTGACCTCCGAAGCCTGAGCCTCAGCTCCCAACCCCAACTCACCCTAGCAGGTGAGCAGACAAGCCTCTTAGGCTGGTGAGTGCTGGTTGACACTGATCTTTTGTGTGGGAATCTCTCTGCTTTGCCCTCTGCACCCCTGTTGCTGTGCTCTCCTCTGTGGCTCTGAAGCTTCCTCTCCACCACCCCCCATCTCTGCCAGTAAAGAGGCTTCCTAGTGTGTGGAAACTTTTCCTCCTTCAAAGCTCCCTCCCAGAGGTGCAGGTCCCATCCCTACTCTTCTGTCTCTGTTTTTTCTTTTTTCTTTTGCCCTACCCAGGTACGTGGGGAGTTTCTTGCCTTTTAGGAAGTCTGAGGTCTTCTGTCAGCGTTCAGTAGGTGTTCTGTAGGAGTTGTTCCACATGTAGATGTATTTCTTATGTATTTGTGGGGAGGAAGGTGTTCTCCACGTCTTACTCCTCCACCATCTTGAAGATCTCCACTCACCATTAATTCTTATAGTCTATATTCTGAGTTAAACCCCTTCTTTACACTTTAGTACTTATTTTTGTGGCCCAATAATATTGAGTCCAGCCATGGGAGGCCATGTGAGACGCTCATTATGCAGTTTTCTTCCTTAAACACAGACACACACACACACACACACACACACACACACATACCAGTTAAAATTAAGGTATTTCCTGTATAGTATATGATCTCTTCCAATGTTTACAATGGCCCTTGAAATCAAACATTTCCTAGGAATTCTAAATGACTATTTTTTTAAATTAATATTTATTGAATAATCACAAGACTTATAGAGAAGGTTAATTTCAGAGACCTAAATTCATATGAAGCAAATTTACCCCAGGTTAGATAGAGAACAACTGCTGTTAGAGTGTGCTTATAATAATAGAAACATATCTCTAATAAGAGGTCAAGAATGGAAGAAGAGAGAAAGAAACCTATAACAAATTAATTCAAAAAAATGTTCTGTTTCTCATTTTCTTGAAACACAAAGCTAAAATAATATAAAACAGCAGTATCTAACATAAATCCTCCATACAGCTGTTTAATTTTATTCTTTAGACTATATCATTTCATTTTAATATAAATTCTTATCCTCTAAGTGAATCTCCTCTCCATGTCTGAATGAAGAAATATGTATGCTTGTTGTGATGTCAAATTGATTGTGTAATTGTTTTTATTTAAATATTTATATCTTAAAAGACCTTCTTGTTAATCTACTGCTCTGCATTCAGTTGGATTGAAATTAATGCAGTTTCTAGTACAAATTATCCAAAAAATTATAGCTCTTTAGTGGGGATCAATGCCATTTTCAGCTTTAAGGTTGCAATGAAGAGAAGGGAAGATTATATTAATACTTTGGATTAAGGATACTCAGTTATTTCTAAATACACACAAAAAGGAAGAGTTTGTCCTCTAAGTATCAATATTCACATTTTATAGCACACACAGGTAGATATATAGTCACATATGGTCTATTTATATTATTAAGCTGATGAGTTCACCCATTTTTGAATTTATAAACATTCAGACCTTGTTCCAGTGACAACTTTTCATTTCATCTGTGTTTATATCAAATAACAATTATCTAAGGCAGAAATCTGGGAATCATCCTTGTTATTCTCCACTTCTTACTACCATACTCTCTGAATGGTCAGTAGGTCAGGACCACTATAGAATGCATGTCAAAGAGTGTCTAAAAAAATAAATCTGGTGCGACCTGGACAATACACAGTATAATATGATTAAGTGCATCATAAAATATTAAAATGTTTCATATGTGCCATGCCATGAAAAAGAGTTTTAAAGCACTGGATACTTCCCATATGGTGACTCCTAAAACCAGAAACATTGTATCTTTTACCATTAAGAGATGGGAGGAGAGAGGAAGAGGAGACAACTTGGAAACTGTAGGTGGAGCAAAAGAGGTTATAGTTAAATGAATTCTGCCAATGCATTTTTCTCCAACTCCAGATTTCCCAGGGCCAGGGGAAATTTTATAACATTTTTAAAGAGAAAAAGAATTATTTCTTAGAACTTTTTGGTTTTGGTTGTTTCAAAGTGGAAATCGATTAATGTAATAGGGCAGTAAACAGCATTGGGAAATTTATGTGAAGCAGAGTTTCTTATTTTAACCTTCAAATGTCAAATAAAGACAGACGAAGAAACATAGCTTTTAATTAAACATTCTCAGTCACATGACAAAGAGTACTATATATTCATCATTCTACTTCCTCTTCCTGGGCACAGGAAGACTACAATTCTCAGGCTCCCTTGAGTATATATTGTTGTCATGTGACCAAGTTCTGACCAATTTTGTGTGGGAGATGTTGAAGATGTTTTCAAGCACGGCCTTAAACAAATAATTCAGATGATACACTCATTCTCTTTCCCCATCCCATAGTGACTTTGGAGGCTACATGCACCAAATGACATAATTAGACAATGGAGGCAGCCTGATTCCTGAGTCACTGCTTGAAGAAGATGAGCTGAATAAAACTCAGAGATCCACACTGCCATATTGGACTATGGCATGAACCAGAAATAAACTTCGATTACAAAAAGCCAGTGAGATGTTGAAACATATTTGTCTTTGCAATATAGTCTATCCTGCCCTGGCTAGTGCAGAAAATAAAAAACAAAAACGAAAATATGTGGCAAGAGTGAAGAGGTAAGTGCAAGTGGTGAAGACTCAGGTATTAGAGGCTCGGAAGCTGGTGATCACTATTTTACAGTAAGAATATATTAGTAATACCAAGATATGCAATTGCTTACATAATTACTTCTAATTGCTACAAAATTAGGAAAGCGTGGATGGACAAAATGAATGCATTTGATGGCATTTAATAAATTATTACAAAAACAAAATAATTAGTATTCAGAATTAGTAGCTTTATAGGCATAAAGGTAAGGAAGTAGGGACAACATGAGATTTTACCCTTTACAGCATTAGATTTCTAACAATAAGGGACGGGCTTACAAGGACTTTGTTATGTTATCATGTTATGGTCGTTGTTAGATAAACTCTCATGGAGAAAAGAACAGACTGAAGCTGTGGTGTGGAATACAACTCAACTGAATAAAGGAATTGAGGAAAAGAGAACTTAGGGGTATTGTCTTTTTACATATTGTACCAGATAATCTTAAGTAAACACCATTCAGTTGAGAGATAAACATGGTGATGACAATAAGAAATTAATTATTCTTGAGATTTAATCAAAGAAAGAACCATGGGTGTGATTTCTGATATAGGGAACTGACTGGAAGTAAATAGAGCAGAAGCCTACTAAGTTTTGGACAGAAATATATTGCCCAAGAAACCTGTCTGTTTAATATCTACAATAAGTTTCCATTACCAAAAGGCAGGCACCTCCTAAAGAATTCTCATTTCTGATGTGGACAAGTAAATTCATGGACAAGGAATAATTTCCCAGAACCTGGAGCCTAGGAGGACATGGATAAAATAGTTGCCTCCTTAGAGAAAGGAAGAATCTCCCCCAATCCCAGAATAAAGTGCTTTCATAATAGCTACCCTGTGAAATTTCAGTATTTCTATCAACCAGTGACTACTGTATATCTTCCACTTTTCTCCTTTCTGTTTACTGAGGGCATTCTCTCCCTGTATCAGGTATGTGCCAGCAAACAACTTATTTTAAGTGATAGGTCATCGGGTAAACATGGGCTATGTCCAGAACCGTGAGAGATTACTACACAATCCCAATGATCCTGGTCTTTAGAAACATGCATTGGCAAGATAGGACTGGAGAGAACTGACTTCGCTGGGAGCTGGCAAGTATGTTCAGTCCTTGGAGAGAGTAAAATAGCTTGGTGACAAAGAGAATGAACTATTGGAGAGGCAGTGTTAGGTTTTCACCACATCATATACCTGAGTCTGGTCTACGGGATGTGGAGGGACCCTAACACTGCGTCTCCAATAGTTCATTATTCTGGTCACCAAACTGTAGGCCAATTCCAGGCCTGGACCTTAAAAACATTTCATATGATTCTGCAGTCCCACAGTGTGCTTGGAGACTTGTTTTCTAGGTGACAGCGCTACAAGATTGTTGGAACATTGGTAGACGTGGTGTATACTTAGTCTATATATTGTATATATTAAGTATATATACAGGTATACCTCATTTTATTGCATTTCACTTTATTGTGCCTTGCAGATACTGCATTTTCTACAAATTGAAGGTTTGTGGAAATCCTGCTTTGAGCAACTGTATTGGCACCTTTTTTTTTCCAACAGCATTTGCTCACTTCCTAGCTCTGTACTCTGTATCACATTTTGGTAATTTTCACAATACTTTAAGCCCTCCACCAGTGAAAAGACTACAACTCACTGAAGACCCAGATAATGGTTAGCATTTTTTAGCAATAATGTATTTTTAAATTCAGGTATGCACATTGTTTTCTTAGACATAATGCTATTGTACGCTTAATAAACTACATTATAGGGTAAACATAATAACTTTTATATGTACTAGGAAACCAAAAAATTCATGTGACTTTATTGTGATATTTGCTTTATTATAATGGTCTGGAACTAAACCTGCAATAGATAGATAGATAGATTATATATATACTTATACATACTCCTTTGTGATATAAACATATCCCTATTAATTCTCCATTAAGAAATACTACTTGTATCAAGCAGTTCCAAAATGTTTGGACAGTGTGAAATATTCCTGAAGACAATATTCTTATAATATTAACCAGTGGGAACTTGTGGAAAGGGTGATCCTGTTGATTTTTTCCTCTGTAAAATGTGCATAACAAGATGTAGTTTTCCTGTTTTTTGGAAGAGTAGCAAAGATGTGTGCAAAACACCAAGGAGAAACCCTGACATATAGAAATGATTGATAAGTATAAGCATTAGTAGTGATGCTATTTTATGTTCAGAATGGAGAGAAATCATGAAGAGTATATTATTTTTCAAATGGTGCAAACGCTTGCTCATCAAATGGAATATTAGGTTCAATTGCTGCTAATATGCGACACTCATAGAATGTATCATTTGACAATTGTCTCTCCCAGATTTTCACATCCAAATGGCAGAAAAGAAAGTAGCATAAAAGGAATTGACAGCAAGAACAGAAATATAGATCAATGGAACAGGATAGAAAGTCTAGAGATAAACCCATGAACATATGGTCACCTTATCTTTGATAAAGGAGGCAAGAATATACAATGGAGAAAAGACAGCCTCTTCAATAAGTGGTGCTGGGAAAACTGGACAGCTGCATGTAAAAGAATGAAATTAGAACACTCCCTAACACCATACACGAAAATAAACTCAAAATGGATTAAAGACCTAAATATAAGGCCAGACACTGTAAAACTCTTAGAGGAAAACATAGGCAGAACACTCTATGACATAAATCACAGCAAGAACCTTTTTGACCCACCTCCTAGAGAAACGGAAATAAAAACAAAAATAAATAAATGGGACCTAATGAAACTTAAAAGCTTTTGCACAGCAAAGGAAACCATAAACAAGACGAAAAGACAACCCTCAAAATGGGAGAAAGTATTTGCCAATGAAGCAACTGACAGAGGATTAATATAACAAAAATGAACGATTTACTGTTCCCTGTTTGGTAAATTGCCTTTTCCTTCAAAACTCTAGTGTGTTTTAATTGAGCAGGCCTAGAAAAAGTGGACTTTGGGAACTCTTTCTTAGATCCTTTTTGTTTTCCTTTAAGATTGCTTTACGATTTTCTTCCTTTTTCTCTCTCCATCAGTCAGTAAGGCTGGGGTAAGAAACCTGGTCCTGATTAATGGTTCACTTTGCAGGTCTCCTGCAACAAGAGGTTTGGGGCTGGGGCAGACAGGCAGAGGTCTCAAAGAAGGAAAATGTGGACAGAGTGACTGAGGCCAGCTCTGCTTAGGCTTAAAGAGAAATCTCTTTTTGGTTTCTTTTCTGAGCTAATCTCGTTATCAGAGTGGTAAGATTCAAGAGCCAAGATCAGACAGATGGAGGCAGGCACAGGGGAAAGGATCCCAGGAAAAAATCCGATCAACAGCTAAAAAATGTGAAATGAGTTGCAGAAGCTCATGCTATGCAATGAGATAAAAAACTGACTGCGTAGGCTTTTGGACACAGCCCTGGTTAGTGATAAAGTCATTCCTCTCTGTTTATATTCTCCTACCACTCTTGTAATAAGAACAGGGCTGGTTGAGGATTCTGAGATCTTACTTATCATATTTGTGCCTTCTTTGATGACAGAAAGATTAGCCATAGAATTTACCCTCTATGTGGTTTCACAAAGGGGAAAAAAAAAAGATCTCCATGGAAAGAGCTAGAATATATGGCAAAGGTAATGAGATTTGGTTTCTGTGTCACTGTTCCGTGAGTGTTATTAATAAAACAGATATTCCTAAATTCGTTCTCCACTTGCAGCAGGGAGATACCTAATCATGGAAATTAAGTGCTTTTTAAGTCTTGAGTATTTTCATGCACTCTGCAGTAATTAAGTCACAGAGAATGGTAATGAAAAACTGAAGTACAATTCAAATCCCTAATAACCAGACAAGCCATCAAAATTATTGCCATTATAATCAGGGTAAGGGATGCTGTGTTTTAAAAGCTTGGTATTATTTGAAAACAAATTATCAAAATCATGTACTTGAAAAAAGAAACCACAGTATGCTATTTAAATTGAAAGGAAGGAAGGAAGGAAGGAGGAAAAAAAAACCCTCTTAATTATAAAGAGTTTTTTTTTAATCATAGAAAAATCAGGGTATATATTAACTATTCAATTTGTTTTGTGACTTCTTGAACAATTTAAAAAGGAGCACTTTTCATAGTGAGAAATAAATTATGGGTAATTAAAAATAAAATCTAAGGGATGTTTTCAGATATTTTTGTTAGATTTTAAAAGAATTCTATCTACATAATATTAAATAATTTAATCCTCTGCTCTTATATTACATTCAATTTTAACAAACTGGGCAAACAATATCATTGTTACTGGTAATTAACATACATATCTCATTTATATTTTCATTTGTACTACTTTCATAGAGTTAAGCAGTATTTCTGTAATTCCTATTTTATTTATGAGTGATTCAGGAAATATTTACTTTGCCTAAATAGGAATAGCATCATTATAAATATTTGTTAGTCATTGAATCATCATTTTCATCTTTATTTCATGAAAGTCTTGTTAGTAGAAATATAACAACACTTAAGCACTAATTACTCAGTGTTACAAATACTTTTCTAGTATAGTGTGTATAGCTGCATAATGAGGTAGATATGACAATAGTATTTCCTAACACTTCTTTAACACTTTTTTTGTGACAGTCATCATTCTAAATGTTTTACATGTCTGAGCACATTTAATCCTAATGGCAACCTAAGGAAATAGTTATTATTATCCACTTTTGACCATGAAGAAGGTCATGCAACTGAATAAAATCCCACCGTTTTCTTTGATATGCTGTATTTTCTAAAGCTGTTTTGAACATGTATTACAAGGACACTTGAGTCTGTGAAATGTAACTGCAATTCTTTATGACAATCTTTGTAATTAATGTATGTTAAGCAATCGTGACATAAAACATACTAGCATTGCTTTAGAAAGAATAACTTCCTAAAATTGAGAAAAATGAGTAAAAAAAATATTTTTAAAATGTATACATAAATTATTTTGTCAAGCTTAGAATTGAAATAACACCATTTAATTGAGAACTCACAACCATTCAACAGAAGTCTATTAGGCATCTCTCGTCTTGCTGATTTTTGGATAAAGCCTACATATGAAGTTGCAGTGTATTATTTTCGATAGAGACAATTCCCCTTATAGATGGAAAAATTAAGTTTAATTATTTTTCTTTTTTGTCTTTCACAGTCCCTTTTTATTTATGCAGGTTTTTTTCCTGTTATGAATGCTTCTTTTGTGATATAACTCAAGTATACAAAAGTTCTTTGATTGTTTATTAAAATTCCCCATCCCATTGGAATAGTAAAGAAGGAACTGGTATAAGGATAGGGCTTATCCCACTCTCCTTATTCAGCTCTGCAACAGACAAGGAAGCCAGCAGTCAGGGTCAAAAACCAAGTGGCTGATTTGTTTTCTTTCCTTACCTTATAATTCTACTGGTTTTCTCCATTCATGGCATCAGAGGTGTCTATCCCCGTAAAGGTCTGTATACAGGGAGTGAGAGGAGGGGCCAATGTCGTACTCCTTTGGGCCTGAAAATAGTTGAAAGCTGACCCCTTTTCTCCTGTGGACCCTTTCTTGTCTTCCACTCCTCACCCTCCAAGTGAGAGATGATTCCTTCTCTGGCTCCTCATTTGCTTTTTTCTCAGTCTCTGAGCATCTGACAGCATTTCTGGTTTGTCTTTACTCAAGCCTGTTTGCCCCTTCAGGCAGCCCTCTTGAATGAGCACACACTCACACACACAAACACACACACACATACACACACAAACACACACTCCTTCAGTATTGATAAACTGGGAGTGAACTTCCCTAATCAGCCACTACTCCTTTGGTCCATCCGTCAACAGCTATCCTGCTTGTCTCTCACCCTTTAGATTGTTTTAGGTGGAGGCTAACCTCAGTTGATCCTGTCCACCAATTATAAAGAAACACTTCTCAAGGTCCCTGAGTTGCTCTATTGAGATACTCTTTTTAAGTTCAAGATACGGGAGGGTACACACCCACTCCTTCCCTTTTCTTCTCTCCAACATAGTCATATTAAAAAAAATATATCTTTGAGGTTTCAGTGGTCTTGGGGCAAGAAAATGGCCATGCAGTTCCTCTTTCTGCACTGGGGAGAACTTTTCAAAGAAAACTTCTCTCAAAATCTAATTCTCTCAAATAGAAGTAGGGGGAAAATTATCATCAGGTTTTGGCCACCAGCTTTGTAAATTCTGCATAATGTCTAGGAAGTCCTTTGGAATGTGATATTGCCTCTTGGTATTTCAACAAATTATTTCAGGATCATAATACATGCCACATATATATGTATATATAATTTTGGTGGCCAAATATCCTGCAGCCCTGGTCTGGTCAGGATTTGAACTAAGCCTTGGATCAATCACATTAGTGTAGATATGGCTGAGCACAAGCCCCTCCTCCCCAACTCAACTTTACATACTGGTCTCAAGTGCCTCTAGGGCACACACCTTCTCAGGTAGCAGCACCTCACATAATCAGCATCTGTCTTACTGAGAAATGCAGCAATGCAACAAATATAGCAATAGTATTAGTTAGCTTTAAGGTAAGTTTATCTTACATGGATAAGGAGGTAAAAAGAGTGGATGAAAAAAATCCAACATTCAACTCTGATAATATCTTCTGAAGTGTAACCATGCTGACTAGGTATATAGATAGAAACAAGCAAAACCGAGTTTCTCTTCCTAAAATAGCATTGCTGTATGTATATGTATATGTATACACATACGTGCATGCATTCCTAAAAACAAGGAAATGGAAGACACTTAGTCAAACACATATGATGTTAACCAGAATTATCAGGTCCTTTTTCTTTAAAGGACTAGAATCCCAGCTCAAACTAGCTCACTTGAAAGGAGCAAAAATAATTTATTTTTGAGTAGTCAAGGTGTAGCTCTTCACGCCTGGTTAGAAGCAGCAGCTCAACTGCTATAATTGGGACCCTTCTGCTCTCCCTGACTATTGATCAGCCTTTCTTGTCTACATTTCCTTGTAATTTGGTCTCCTTATCTTCTCCATATGGACATCCTCTCTCCAACACCAAAACATTACATGGGCTGGAGATATTCCAATAGTGTAGAGTAGGGGAGGGGTTTGCTAAGGAAAGTGGAGGCAGTATGTATGAGTTGCTAGGGCTGCCATAACAGAGTACCACCAGCAGGGTGGCTTAAACAGCCAAAGTTTATCATTTCACCGTTTCAGCAGGCAGAAGTCTGAAATCAAGATGTCAGCAGAATTGATACCTTCTGAGGGCTCTGATGGAAAGATCTGTTCCAGGCTTCATTCCTTGGCTTATAGGATGGTCACCTCCTCCCTGTGTCTCTTCCCATGGTCTGTCTTCTATGTGCATCTGTCTCTGTGTTCAACTTTTCCCTTTTTATAAGGACACCAGTCATATTGGATTAGGGCTCACCCTAATAAACTTATTTTAACTTGATTATCTATGTAAAGATCCTAACTTCAAATAAGGTCACATTCTGAGGTACCAGGGGTTAGGACTACAACATATCTTATTTTTACAGGGACACAATTCAACCCATAATACACTGTACCTTAAAAAATGGAGAGGGCATCAGAATTAACCCTGAGAAGACAAAATTTATTTTGAGTGGCTTAAATAACAGAAGTTTATTTTCTGAAGTCTGCAAGTCCAAGATCAAGGTATGGGCAGCACTGTTTTTGAGAAGACAAATTTTAACTACCATATTCCACTAGACACACATACACATATTTACTACATGGCAAATATGAAAATGAAAGCAATTAGGGAAGGTGTCATCATCCTCCCTCTTTCTCTTTCTCTCCTCAAATAGGTAGACGAACTTAGATTTCCCTTATATTTGAACTTATAAAATACATATATCTAAACTCCTTATATTTTTGTATATCTAGGTTGTTTTCACTCATAAGAAATCCTACTATTTGATGATGTTCTGTGCATGTGTCTCCTGATAATTTTGTTTCAGTTGACCTTAAATGCTCTCTTTCAGTCTTTTAGAAGAAGAAATATATCTAAAAATAATGGTTCATTGTAACTATTTATATGATAAAATGATCTTACAGCATCCATTCTAATCAAAACAATAATTTATAAATAGAACAGCAATATGTGTTTCTTTCCTATATCCATCTAAACATTTATTCAAGAGTTTTTAACTTAGACATCAATACCTCAGGTGAAAAGTATAATTACTTCAATACAATCAAAGAGATTTTTTTCACAGAAATCTCACCACATATATTAGTCAGGTTGGTATGTGGTCTTCTTTCTTGCTACCTCCTTAACAGTAAAGTCCAGATCTTCTTTATCAATCATAACACATTGACTTTTACTTTACCCTTAATAGAATTAATGGAATAAATGACAATTATTCATCAAGTAAAACAAAACAGCATCCTTATCTTTATTTTCCCTAAAAGAAAAAGACAGAAGGCCATTAAGAGATGATTTAGAAACACACACACACACATAGACACACACACACATACATACATAGTGTTTAGAATCTATTTTCCATTCAAATAAATTACCATTTATTCTGAGATTCTGTTGTATCTTGTTTTTAGCTCCATTGAGGTATAATTGACAAAACTGTAGGATATTGTTGTACATTGTGGTGATTTGATATATATATATATAATGAAATATATATCAAATATACACATATTTATATAAAGAATTCCCACTATCTAGTTAACTAACACATCTTTTTTGTTCACTTGTTTGTTTTGTTTTTTTACTTTTTTTTTTTTTTTTTTGAGGAAGAAATTCTAACAATATGGGTTGGCTTAAAACTTAACCACTTTAGGATAAGTATATAATATAATTAAATATAATATGAAGTGATTTTTTTTAATTTAGTAGTGTATGTTCACAGATTTGTTGTTGTTGTTGTACACTGTTTTTCCGAATAATACTCTTCAGAACAAAGTTCCTTCTGGAGCTGATATAAATTATTTGGTGCCAAAAGATATGTCCCCACAGCATCCTGTGATGGCCACCTTACTTCCAGATGTTCACATCATCCCTCCTCACACAAAACTGTCCCTGGAAAAGAGCCATGCCAGAGATTTGAAAACCAAATGTGCAGGCTCTAGTACTTTCTACCGATGGACTAACACAAATTGGAATGAATGCTCTAAAATTATCTTTCTATGCCAAGATTCTATTATCCTCCTTCATTTAACTTCATAGTTTAAGGCTACATTATGTCTATAGTGTTTTTGTCTCACAATTAGCATTATCATCCTATTTGGAATTAGTTATTGGTAGCCTCACAATGTCTGATGCTATGATTTAACAGTTTAAATGGATCTAGACTTTCATTTTCTGGAATCAGTTTTATCATTTTGATCTGGAAGCATATTACCGTGTATGAAATATAAAAGAGGCATAGCCCATCTCTTTGGCGAGGACAGAATTAAAGATACGACATTAAGTCTGTCCCTTAAACATTTTATTAAACCACTAAAGGCATTAAAAGGCATTAAAAACATAGGAACCTAGAATTCTCAGAGATCTGAGTACCAAATTCCAGCCATATTGTTTTCCTGGACGTCTCATTTTTGAATACAGCTAATGGTTTATAGGCAATATTTCCCTTCTGTAAGATGGGGATTATAATAACTGTTTACATTGTGATGGAAGGAATTATATACAATGTCAGAAAGATACCTGTTTCATAATAGGTTCCTAAATATTCATTTTCTTTCTTTTCATTTGTAATAATAGAAAAAAGGAAAAATCATCCTAAAAGAAAAATCATCTAATAATGGGAAAACTCATTAGAAGTGCCTGCATAGACTTCTATTTACTCTGTCACTCGGTAAATAATGCTTTGATATTTAATCACAACCACAAAGTCTTGCACCACTCACAGATATGAAAGAATGGGAAATGAATAAAATGTAGAAAAGAGGAATTAACACTCTCAATTAACTCCACTGTATGTTGAAAGAACTTGAATTTGGAAGAAATATATACAGTATATCATAAAATATAGTTTTGCTATTGTTCTATTCATATTAATTACTGATTAAGTATATGCCTTTGATCTGAGTATCAATGACATTGCCAGTTTATCATAGAAGTATCAACATAGATTATTGACCAATGATTTGATACGTTTCATGTATATGTCCTTGATCTTTGGATTTACCATTTAGTATTCACAATCTGTGAAACTGTTTACGGAAAAATTATAAAACTTATCTATATATCCTCACAAACTTAAAGAAATTTTAGAAAGTTTGAAGAAAAAACTAACACATTATTTTAAAGAAATGTTTTAATACTTTCTAAAGCATGGAATATAAATGACAACTCATTATATTACTATATAATATTCACTGAGCTTATAGTACTAAATATATAATCATATTAAACACATTGTTTTTATACAAATAGATGGTTCCCAGCTGCTTAATAATATGAACTTGTATAAAAGAATAAATATTTATTTTAAAATATTTTCCCCTAAACTACTAATTTTGGGGGAAACTTGTAGAACACAATGTTAGGAAATGTCTATGCAAAATGTACCTCACAGTGAGAATTAAAACATGCAGATGTATCTTGACAAATATAATATTCAAGGTATAAAATGGCTTAAAACATTTATTTTTGTATTTATTATAGGAAGAAATGACTAGAACAAAATCATCTTCTTTCCCCCTAATAATAAATCTATTTGATAACTGAAATTTTCAGGCAAGTAATTTTCCTCCCATTTAACATAAATGAGATTTTGTCAATCTCTCATTCTCCTAAAAGTGAGAAAGAAACCCAAAACTGATAAGAATTTCTAAAGAGTAGAAATTAATTTGATTTCTGTGCTAGTAAAGATGGAGGTAATCAAAACTGTAAAAAATGTGATATCACTTTTTCAAACTTAAGCAATATCTTTGAAACACAAGTACCGTAATTGATGAATAAAGAAGAATGATTAAAATATAGCATATATTAGATAGCTGAGTCCATACCAACTACTATAATTCACTACCTAAGCTTAAAAAGTAGAAAATTAGTATGATTAAGTTGTTAAAAATCCATTTCTATGTATAAACATGTTTTTAATAATAGATTCTCTAAATATCTTACTCCTCTGGTCTTAGCTCAAACAATGATTAATTATTTGTATGAGTTGCTGTTTGCAGCTCAACCTTTATGAAGATTTCATGATAAATCTCCATATTGGTCCAAATTAATGGCTTGTATAACCAAGTGTTTTGTTTCTGAATGACACCAAGGTACATTTAATTAAGATGGGGAACAAAATTGGCCATAGCACCTATCCCTGGAGAATCCTGTTTATGTTTCTTTCATCCAAAGATAAATTCTCTCTTTAGTTTATTTTTCTTAAGCCAGTTTCATAATCATGTCAAAATATTTTTCATAACCTTGTGATTTTTCTGTAAAAAACACTTGTGTGTGAACACCTTGCACATATGCACATACACACACACTGGCGCTCCTTTGTTCACACTTTTTGCTCTCCTTAAAAAATATATATAAATATACAAAGACAGACTAGCATGAGTTTTCCATGACTATCTGCCAATGATTAATATTTGCTTAAGTATTTTTTTCAATTCTTTACTGGAGTTTCAATGGGACTTCTTGGTAGGAGTTCAAGAGCTATCTCATAGAAGTTTCTACTAATTAAAAAAAGAAAAAAAGATAGATTCTGAGTCTGTTCAGGCTGCTATAACAAAATATCGCAGACTGGGTAGTTTACAAACAACCAAAATTTAGTTCTGGAGGCTGGAAATCTGGGAACAGGGTGCCAACATGGTCATATGAGGGTTAGGGAACTCTGGTGGAACCCTGTTATATGAGCACTAATCCCATTTATGAGGGTTCCACCCTCATGAACTAATCAGCTCCCAAAAGTCTCACCTCCTAACACCATAACTTGGGTATTAGGATACCAGCATGTGAATTTTGAGGGAACACAAACATTCAGACAACAGCAGATACATGGATAGAGAAAGGCTGCTAGTTTTTTACATAAATGACAAGGATGGGAAGAGGGCATCAGGAAAACTTTCCATGGGAACTGACTCTAGAATGACATGTTCAAGGAAGTGTAGGGTTTCACCAGATAAATAAGGGCAGTGGGTCCAGGTGGAAAGAACAATAAGAATAATGTTATGGAACCAAAGGCATGTTCAGGAGAGTGCATTTACTTTAATTGACTAGAATATAAGGTGCACTTGTGATATGTAACTGGAAATGTAGGCTAGATAATAAACTAATTCAAATGCCATCTTTACTTGGGTTTTTCAAACTTTTAAAACTGAGAATTGCCCTTTACCTTGTAACCCAGAACATGAATACATATAGCTATCTTTTTAGAGACAAGCAGGCCTTACTTTGCATGGTTCTTGTTTGATTTTTTGTTTGTTTTTGTTTTTGTTTTAACATCCTTAATGGCATATAATTGCTTTACAATGATGAGTTACTTTCTGCTGTACAACAAACTGAATCAGCTATATGTAAACATATAGCCCCTTATCCCCTCCCTCTTGTGCCTCCCTCCCATCCTACCTACCCCACCCCTCTAGGTGGTCACAAAACACTGAACTGATCTTCCTATGCAATGTGGCTGCTTCCCACTAGCTATCTATTTTACATTTCATAGTGTATATATGCCAGTGCTACTCTCTCACTTTGCCCAAGCTTACCTTTCCCCCTCCCCGTGTACTCAAGTGGATTATCTATGTCTGTGTCTTTATACATGACCTGCCCCTAGATTCATCAGAAGCACTTTTTTTTTAGATTCCATATATATGTGTTAGCATACGGTATTTGTTTTACTCTTTCTGACTTACTTCACTCTGTATGACAGATTCTAGGCCCATCCACCTCACTACAAATAACTCAAGTTCGTTTCTTTCTCTGGCTGAGTAATATTCCATTGTATATATGTGGCACATCTTCTTCCTCCATTCATCTGTGGATGGACACTTAGGCTGATTCCATGTCCTGATTATTGTAAATAGTGCTGCAATGAACATTGTGGTACATGTCTCTTTTTGAATTATGGTTTTCTCAGGATGTATGCCCAGGAGTGGGATTGCTGGGTCATATGGTAGTTCTATTTTTAGTTTTTAAAGGAACCTCCGTACTTTTCTCCATAGTGTCTGTATCAATTTACATTCCCACCAAAAGTATAAGAGGGTTCCCTTTTCTCCACACCATCTCCAACATTTATTGTTTGTAGATTTTTGGATGATGGCCATTCTTTCTGGTGTGAGGTGATAGCTCATTGTAGTTTTGATTTGCATTTCTCTAATGATTAGTGATGTTGGGCATCCTTTCATGTGTTTGTTGGCAATCTGTATAACTTCTTTGGAGAAATGTCTATTTAGGCCTTCCACCCATTTTTGGATTGGGTTGTTTGATTTTTGATATTGAACTGCATGAGCTGCTTGTATGTTTTGGAGATTAATCCTCTGTCAGTTGCTTCATCTGCAAATATTTTCTCCCATTATGAGGGCTGTCTTTTCATCTTATTTAAGGTTTCCTTTGCTGTGAAAAAGCTTTTAAGTTTCATTAGGTCCTATTTGTTTATTTTTGTTTTTATTTCCATTTCTCTAGGAGCTGGGTCAAAAAGGATCTTGCTGTGATTTATGTCATAGAGTGTTCTGCCTTGTTTTTCTCTAAGAGTTTTATGGTGCCTGGCTTTGCATTTAGGCCTCTAATCCATTTTGAGTTTATTTTTGGGTATGGTATTAAGAAGTGTTCTAATTTCATCCTTTTACATGTAGTTGTCCAGTTTTCCCAGCACCACTTACTGAGGAGGCTGTCTATTTTCCACTGTATATTCTTGCCTCCTTTATCAAAAGTAAGGTGACAATATGTGTGTGGGTTTATCCCTGAGCTTTCTATCCTGTTCCATTGATCTATATTTTTGTTTTTGTGCCAGTATCATACTGTGATGATTACTGTAGCTTTGTCGTATAGTATGAAGTCACAGAGCCTGATTCCTCCAGCTCCATTTTTCTTTATTAAGATTGCTTTTTCTCTTCGGAGTAATTTGTGTTTCCATACACATTGTGAAATTTTTCATTCTACTTTTGTGAAAAATGCCATTGGTAGTTTGATACGGATTGCATTGATTCTGAGATTGCTTTGGGTAGTATAGTCATTTTCACAATGTTGATTCTTCCAATCCAGGAACATGGTATATCTCTCCATCTGTCTGTATCATCTTTACTTTCTTTCATCAGTCTCTTAAAGTTTTCTGCATACAGGTCTTTTGTCTCCTTACATAGGTTTATTCCTAGATATTTTTTCTTTTTGTTGCAATGGTAAATGGGAGTGTTTCTTTAATTTCTCTTTCAGATTTTTCATTGTTAGTGTGTAGGGATGCAAGAGATTTCTGTGCACTGATTTTGTATCCTGCAACTTTACCAAATTCATTGATTAGCTCTAGTAGTTTTCTGGTAGCAACTTTAGGATTCTCTATATATAGTATCATGTCATCTGCAAACAGTGACAATTTTATTTCTTCTTTTCCAATTTGGATTCCTTTTCTTCTCTGATTGCTGTAGCTAAAACTTCCAAAACTACGTTGAATAATAGTGGTGAGAGTGGGCAACCTTGTCTTGTTCTTATCTTAGTAGAAAAGGTTTCAAGTTTTCAGCATTAAGAATGATGTTGGCTGTGAGTTTGTCATATATGGCCTTTATTTTCTTGAGGTAGGTTCCCTCTCTGCCCACTTTCCTGAGAGTGTTTGTCATAAATAGGTGTTGAAATTTGTCAAAAGCTTTTTCTTCAACTATTGAAATTATCATATGGTTTTTATCCTTCAATTTGTTAATATGGTGTATCACATTGATTGATTTGCATATACTGAAGAATCCTTGCATTCCTGGGATAAACCCCAATTGATCATGGTGTATGATCCTTTTAGTGTTCTGTTAGGTTCTGTTTGCTAGTATTCTGTTGAGGATTTTTGCATCTATGTTCATCAGTGATATTGGCCTGTAGTTTTCTTTCTTTGTGACATCTTTTTCTGGTTTTGGTATCAGGGTGATGGTGGCCTTGTAGAATGAGTTGAGGAATGTTCCTCCCTCTGCTATATTTTGGAAGAGTTTGAGAAGGATAGGTGTTAGCTCTTCTCTAAATGTTTGATAGAATTCTCCTGTGAAGCCTTGTGGTCCTGGGCTTTTGTTTGTTGGAAGATTTTTAATCACAGTCTCAATTTCAGTACTTGTGACTGGTCTCTTCATATTTTCTGTTTCTTCCTGGTTCAGCCTTGGAAGGTTGTGCTTTTCTAAGAATTTGTGCATTTTTTCCAAGTGGTCCATTTTATTGGAATATAGTTTCTTACAGTAATCTCTCATGATCCTTTGTATATCTGCAGAGTCAGTTGTTACTTCTTTTCATTTTTAATTCTGCTGATTTTAATCTTCTCCCTTTTTTTCTTCATGAGTCTGGCTAATGGTTTATCAATTTTGTTTATCTTCTCAGAGAACCAGCTTTTAGTTTTATTGATCTTTGCTATTGTTTCCTTCATTTCTTTTTCATTTTTATCTGATCTGATCTTTATGATTTCTTTCCTTCTGCTAACTTTGGGGTTTTTGTTCTTCTTTCTCTAATTGCTTTAGTTGTAAGTTTAGGTTGCTGATTTGAGATTTTTCTTGTTTCTTGAGGTAGGATTGCATTGCTATAAAATTCCTTCTTAGAACTGCTTTTGCTGCATCCCATAGGTTTTGTGTCATTGTGTTTTCATTGTCATTTGTCTCTAAGTATTTTGATTTCCTCTTTGATTTCTGCAGTGTTCTCTTGTTTGTTTAGTTTAGCTTCATATTGTTTAGCCTCTATGTTTTTATATTTTTTACAGTTTTTTTTCCTGTAATTGATATCTAGTCTCATAGTGTTGTGATCATAAAACATACTTGGTTCGATTTCAATTTTCTTAAATTTACCAAGGCTTTATTTTTGACCCAAGATATGATCTCTCCTGGACAATGTTCCATGAGCACTTGGGAAGAATGTGTATTTTGTTGTTTTTGGATGGAATATCCTATAAATATCAATTAAGTCCATTTGTTTAATGTATCATTTAAAGCTTGTGTATCCTTACTTATTCTCATTTTGAATGAATTGTCCGTTGGTGAAAGTAGGGTGTTAAAATCCCATACTATGATTGTGTTACTGTCAATTTCCCCTTTTATGGCTGTTAGCCTTTGCCTTATGTATTGAGGTGCTCCTATGTTGGGTGCATAAATATTTACAATGGTTATATCTTCTTCTTGGATTGATCCCTTCATCATTATGTAGTGTCCATCTTTGTGTCTTGTAATAGTCTTCATTTTAACGTCTATTTTGTCTGACATGAGAATTGCCACTCCAGCTTTCTTTTGAGTTCCATTTGCATGGAATGTCTTTTTCCATCCCCTCACTTTCAGTCTGTATGTGTCCCTAGGTCTGAAGTGGGTCTTGTTTTTGCATGCATTCAGCCAGTCTGTATCTTTCGGTTGGAGCATTTAATCCATTTACATTTAAGGTAATAATTGATATGTATGTTTCTATTACTATTTTCTTAATTGTTTTGGGTTTGTTTTTGTAGGTCTTTTCCTTCACTTGTGTTTCCTGCCTAGAGAAGTTCCTTTAGCATTTGTTGTGAAGTTGGTTTGGTGGTGCTGAATTCTCTTAGCTTTTGCTTATCTGTAAAGATTTTAACTTCTCTGTCGTATCTGAATGAGATCCTTGCTGGTAGAGTAATCTTGGTTGTAGGTTTCCCTTTCATCACTTTAAATATGTCCTGCCACTCCTTTCTGGCTTACAGAGTTTCTGTTGCAAGATCAGCTGTTAACCTTATGGTATTCCCTTTTGTTTTATTTGTTGTTTCTCCCTTGCTGCTTTTAATATTTTTTCTTTGTATTTAATTTTTCATAGTTTGATTAATATGTGTCTTCGCGTGTTTCTACTTTGATTTATCTTGGATGGGATTCTCTGCCCTTTCTGGAATTGATTGACTATTTCCTTTCCCATATTAGGGAAGTTTTCAACTATAATCTCTTCAAATATTTTCTCCGATCCTTTCTTTTTCTCTTTCTTCTTCTGCGACCTCTATAATTTGAATGTTGGTGCCTTTAATGTTGTCTCATAGGTCTCTGAGGCTGTCCTCAATTCTTTTCATTCTTTTTTCTTTATTCTGCTCTGTGGTAGTTATTTCCACTATTTTACCTTCCAGGTCAGTTATCCGTTCTTCTGCTTCAGTTATTCTGCTATTGATTCCTTCTAGAGAATTTTTAATTTCATTTATAGTGTTGTTCATCATTGTTTGTTTGCTCTTTAGTTCTTCTAGGTCCTTCTTAAAGGTTTTTTATATTTTCTCCCTTCTATTTTCAAGATTTTGGGATCATCTTTACTATCATTACTCTGAATTCTTTTTCAGGTAGACACCCTATTTCCTCTTCATTTGTTTGGTCTGGTGCGTTTTTACCTTGCTCCTTCATCTGTTGCATATTTTTCTGTCTTCTCATTTTTTTTAACTTACTGTGTTTGGGGTCTCCTTTTCACAGTCTGCAGGTTTGTAGTTCCCATGTTTATGATGTCTGCACCCATTTGGTGAGGTTGGTTCTGTTGCTTGTGTAGGCTTCCTGTGGACGGGACTGGTGCTTGTGTCCTGGTTGGTGGGACTGGATCTTTTCTTTCTGGTGGGCAGGCCTGCATCCGGTGGTGTTTTTTGGTGTGTCTGTGAATTTAGTATGATTTTAGGCAGCCTCTCTGCTAATGACCCCACAGTGGGGTTGTGTTCCTGTCTTGCTAGTTGTTTGGCATGGGTGACCAGCCATGGAGCTTGTTGGCCATTGGATGGAACTGGGTCTTTACTGTTAAGACAGAGATCTCTGTGATAGCTCTCACCAATTGATATTACTTGGGGCCAGGAGGTCTCCAGTGGTCCAGTGTCCTGGACTTGGCTTTCCTACCTCAGAGGCTCAGGCCAGACACCCGGCCAGAGCACCAAGACCACTCGTCAGCCACACGACTCAGGCAATATCCCTCCAACCCAGGCAGTGCACCAGGAGGTGAGAAAGGCTGCACACATCTGCATGGTTCTTATTGTTCTATAGGTAAGAAATCTGACACAGGTCTCATGGGGCTAATATCTAACCAATTTGCTGGCTGTTGGCAGCACTGAATTTCTTTTTGAAAGCTATAGGATGGCAATCTCTTTTCTTGCCTTTTCCAGTTTCTGGAAACCACCTATACTCCTTGGTTTAGGCACCTACTTCCATCTTCAAAGCCATCAATGGTGGACCAAGTCCTCACTCTACCATTTTTCTGGTTGTGCTACAACAGGAAAACTGAGAAACGTTTATGCTTTTGAAGACGCGCATGGTTAGATTGAGCCCATCTAGATAATATTTTCCCTATCTCAAGTTTCTTAACTTTAAATACATCTGTAAAATTCTTTTTGTCTTGTAAGATAATCTATTTATAAATTGTGGGAATGAGGATATGGACATCATGGCAACATGGATCCATCCAGTACAGTTGCCTTTTGTTCCCCTAAAATTTACCTGTCCACATGCAAAATTTATTCACTGAACCCCTAATTCCTCAAAGTCTAACTCATGAAGTATCAACCAAGTGTCTAAAATCTCATCCAAATCCCAAATCTCATCAGTTCAAAGTCCCAAACGTCATCATCTAAATGATCTAATTTAGGTATGCGTAAGGGTCTGAGTATGAACTATCCTTGGGCACACACAATCCCTTTCTATTTGTGGATCTGTGAAATTAAAAACACATTAACTGCTTCTGAAATAAAATGTTGGACAGGCATAGGACAACATTTATAGACATTCCAGTTAAGAAAATAGGAGAAAACTAAAGGAAAAATGGAGATATTGGTCCTAACAATTTCTAAATCCAGCTGAGGAAACTCCATTAGGTTTCAAGGCCTGTGAATAATTTTCTATGCTTTTCAGTCCCTCTTTTCAAGCTCATGGCTTTCTACTCTGAATCATCCTTTTCATGAAATATGACAGGTGTTTGCAGCTGAGTAGTTTTACTAGCTTGTTTCCTGTCAGTAGAGTTTTAAGGATCCAACAGCCTTCTTTCATTTCATACTTTATACCTTTTAGTCCAAACTGGCAGTGTTTCTTGTAGTATAAAATTCACAAGAACTTTGTGGATCTACTATGTATGTCATAGAGATTCATTCCATTACACAATAGACTCTTGCACAGATACTTCTTAGATAGTTCTCTATTTTTGGCTTCCCTTAGGTAATTGAGGAACAGCACCCTTAAAACTTCCAAGATGTTCTCTGGTGTGATTGAGGGGATCTGAGAGGCACACTCAAACTATTCAAAGAGTCTTATGTGTGACTGAGTATTGTGACCTTTTAATCTTCAGGGAATACTAGCAAAAGTTTGTTAGAGACACACCCTCAGCTTTTTCTTTAGATCATATATTCCTGACAATGAATCCCTTAATTTTAAGCTTTTTTATTGGCAATTTAGATAGGCTGAAGATTTTCCAAATCATCACCTCTTGGTTCCTTTTTGTTTAATTATTCTTCAGCTAAATATTACTTATAAGTTTTATTTATTTATCATGTATAAGTTTTGCTTTCCACATAACTGCAGGAAGATAATTCTGCTAAGACTTCTGCCACTATACAAGAAGGAGAACCCTTCCTCCATTGTTCAGTAATGTGTTACTTATTTCCTTTTGAACCCTCACCAACAGAACTTGTTATGTTCATATTTCTACTAATAGTCTGTTTGTGATGATTTAGGCATTCTTTAAAACAATCTATATTTTCTCTATCATGCTTTTCACTTCTGAGTCTTCCCTGGCAGAGTCACTAATAACTATACTTCTACTAACAGCATGTTTAAGGCAATCTAAGCTTTTTTGAACATGCTCCTGAAAATTCATCAGCCTCACTCTGCTCAATTCCAAGGCATTTTGACATATTTTTAGATATTTGTTACAGCAGTGTCTCACTCTCAGGTATTGAAATCTGTCTTAAATTTCTATTTTTTCTACAACAAATTCCCACATATGGAATGGCTTTAAAAAACACAAACATATCATCTTATAGTGAGCAGCACTCTCTTCCTCGCAATGCTCCCTAAATGGAGTGAAGGCTCTCTTTGTTCCTTTAAGTTTCAGCTAATGCTCACCTCCTCTAAGGAACAGAATCAGTAGTGATTTTTCTTTTCAGAATTCAGTTTTGCTCATAGACTGCAGTATTCAGCACTATGTATTCTGTATTGTGCTGTGTCATTATTTATCTTCATAATACATGTCAAGTTATCTTAAGAATACAATTAGATATCTGAGGACAAGAACTTCTGGCATTCCTAGCATTTATTATAGTGTTTTTATATGATAGCCCTATGATTCCATTTTTGAATGATAATGCAAAGCATGACAGATAATAGGAGAATTAAAGAAGGGAAGTTTGTTTTATGTAGTAAAACATTTAGAAAGCCAAAATACTTCAATAACATTGGGACATATTATTCTAAAACCTGTGTATTTTCCACTATACTATAATTTTCCTTTTATGCAGATTTTAGAATAAATTGATAACTGATGCACATACTATTTGTACCATTACATTAAATTTCTTAGATGATAAGGATGGTGCAATAAGGAATAATTAATTTAGAAACCTCATTCATGGTGAAATCAGTGGAAATACAGTAATATTGTGTTTGTCAAAGAGAGCAATTATTCTAATTGGAAAAGTAGTCACATCAAAAACAGTTGAATTAAATCACTACACTGAAAGAGCACTCATCATTTAAATTCCTTTCTCTAAACATTCAATACATTTTGATGAGTATTTGTTTACCTTAGATTGAGTATTTTTTGAAGTTTTTATAAAAGCACGTGATCAACCGTAGGCTGTGACTAATGAATAACAAAGGTATTCCCAAAATTTAGAAAAAAATTATAGTATTCAAAAGTAAATTTTTGAAAATCAATAATTAAGTGGGTGATTAAGGAATCTTGGTTCACATGCTTCGTTATTACTTGAGAAGCAACAAAGGAAAAATTTGGCCATTAAAATGTACCAATCAGAATGCATCATAACGAAATATTGAAAACTAGGAGTCAGAGAAGAAAATTGATAGTGACCATACAAATACTTTTAGAGGTTTAGAGAAACTCCAAGTCTCTTCTTTTTTTTTTTTTTTTTTTTCTTTTGTTTCTGTAGCAGAAGAGCCCTGCCAATGAGAATAAATATCAGGGTCCCATTGTTTGATCTTGTGATCCGTTGTAACCAGGTGAGTTATAAAACTCTCTCATGGATTCTATGTCCCCCAAATCTTCTGACTAGAATGTAGATTACAGTATATTCTTCTCTTGTAAGAGAATGTGCTGGGTGGACATAAGTCACCAAAACCAACCCCTTGCAGTTTTATTTCTTGTAAATTAATGCATTTGCATTGACTTCTATAAAATAGTCTCTCATATAATTTTTTCTGTATCAACTTATTGCCTACAAGCAACAGAAATCATCTCTGGTTAACTTCTGCAGCAAAATTATTTCTTAGAATATCAGGGAGACATGCACAGAAGTGATATGAGGGCTGGGGAACCAGATCATAAAATGATAAGTGATCAAAGGAATTTAGATAGGACACTTCTTTTAGATGCTCACTGGCATCATAAAATTCTCAATGCTGCCAGCACTGCTGTTAGGAATCATTTCTTAACTGCTTATGGACCCTGTTTTCCCCATTCCAAAGGCAAATTCTTGACAGTACCATCTGATCAGCCAAGCCTGGCAAGAGGTAAGAAGAGTAAATGTCTCAAAAGTTGGAAGTCTCTTTGAATGTTGAACAAACAAAAAATTACAACTGTCCATGAAAACAAGGCAGATCTGTTATAAAAGTGTGGCAACCCTCAACTGTTTGGATTTGTATAAAAGGCGGGAGACCAAACAATTTTCATTTAAAAAAAAAATGTTTATAAAATCAGCAGCTCCCAATGACCAGAGGGCTCTTAAATATCATGTAATATGATACATCGTTAACCTTCAGCTGAATACAGAAAGGGTAATAAGGACAAAAATTTTCCCTGAAATAGTGCATTTTATTTGTTTGGTGGGGTGGTGTGAAACCCTTTGTGAGAAAAATATTTCTTGTATTGACTATTTATCTTTTAGTACTACTTCTACGTCTTTGATCTACAGAGGAAATAGACCCAAATAATCTAAACATAACCATCTCTTTTAAATAAAATATGTTATTGACGTTCGTATTATTTTCTGATGTAATTAGTTCAAGTTTGTTTAACCATTCTTCAAATGGCATGCTGTTGACTCCGTATTCCTGATCTTGCCATTCCCCTTTCTCTCTCTCTCTCTCTCTCTCTCACACACACACACACACACACACACTTATGATTCTGAGAAATGAAAATAAATATTGGATAAGGTCTGACAAGTGCATAGTGTGGAGGGGCTAACATTCTATATTTCTATCAATGCCCTAAGATTACTTAGACATTTTTGAAAGTCATGTAACACTATTCACTCATAGTGAGCTTTTCCTCACCTTTTTTTTTTTTTTTCTTAAGTGTATTCTTGTTGAGTCATGACTCTTTTTACATGTACTCTTGTCTTTTTCTGAGTCTGTGATGTTAACTGAACATGTGAAGTATGTCTCTAGTGTGGGTAGCACTCAAGGATACTGAACCTGAAAATAAGTTTGGAGACATTCTTTCCCCCCAGTACTGTCATCTGTAAATATGTTAAGCAAATCGTCATTGTCTTCATCAACTCTTGATTAAAAAAAAAAAATGAACAGACGAGGTCAGCCATAAAGTCCTGGGACACATCCTTTAAAGTTTCTATCAGATGATAGTATGAAAGACTCTGATGGATGCATTTTGAAAGTGCAGATTCATAAAGTTTTGTGTAGGTGTTCTCAGCTTGTGAAGAGGTGTCAATATCTCAGACAGGGATTTAAAATATACACATTTCTTTCACATCCTAGGGGACAGAAAGTCTCTCAGAATCTGTATGACTTACTTGGAATGAGAAATGGCTTGGTCCTAGATCTTTTTTTCTATGCAAATGTATTCATTTATCTAAGTGGTTGAAGTTTTATGATATGTCAAATCCAATCCTAAAGTCAATAGTATGTGGTGAGAACAAAGTCATATTTTCATCAAATTAATATTTTTTATGAGTAGTGAGGATTTTCCCTTAATTTAGGGCCAGGTATAAACTTTAAATTAAACAGAATTAAATGTGTATAATTATTCTTCACCTCTAATAGAAAATTCTCTCATTGTTTTTTAACCTGAAGACCTCTCATTCTATCTGTTTTATCCTTCTTTTGAGAAGGATGTACATCTCTATGATGAAATAATTCTTTACACTGGAAAACTACAAGCATGATGATAAATGACAATTGACAGGTTCAGATTTGGAGAATATTAGGGAGTAGTGGGGACTGTGGTAAACAGAAGAGCACATTCTTTTCTTGTTGAAGAGCCATTACATAGATCCAGCCAATTGTTGTCATACAGGAATGTGAGCCCCATGTTGCCAGATCTTTCCATTTTTTCAGCAGAAGCCAGAAATCTGGGATTTTATGTGAAATTTCCTGTTTTAAATGTTGGTATCATTTTTCAAAACAGTATAGGAGCCAAATAAAACATATCCATGGGCCATGTTCAGCTTGCAGGTTGCCAGTTTGAAGTCTCTATTCTAGAGACATTGAGCCCAACTACAATAGCAACCTGCCCAGTAATTTTCCTCCCTGAGGACCTGTGGCTCTTAACAGAAACAGAACCTTGATAAACTTTCCCTGGCAGCCCACCCTCATCCATCCAGATTCCGAAGGTGGCAAGCCTAATACACTCCCTTAGGGAGTCCCACTACATAGAGTTTCACCATCAACTTTCCCACAAGCCATGAATTTCCCACAAGCCTTTGTTCATGAACAAATCTTACAGTAATTGAGGCAGGTTAATTGCCATGAATGAGCCTTTCTTTATCAACAATTCTACAATAGTGTTTCCAACATTTCTTTCCTCAAATTTTAAGAGATGACTCCTTTGAAACACTGACATTTTTTAATGTTAAGAGTGAGAGATAATATTTGATCTCTTGGCTAAACAGTCCTGACTAACTCAGAGGAGGAATTCATTCTTTACTGTTAAAGGCATACTATAGTGGAGAACAGAAACCCACTGATAAACTGTTTCAAGATCAGGAAATAGTAACCGAGGTTCCACCAAGTGCCGCAAAGCTATAGATGCAGAAGCACCCACACGTGATGTGGGGAGCGAGTGTCTGTCAAAAGCCATCATGCATAAAAGAACAAGTCAAGATTGGCACATAAAATTCTGAGGTCCTGATCCTCTTGGGTGAAAGTGGCATGTAGGCCTATTACCTAGCAGGACCCTGTGGGTCTCCTGGACACAAAAGCTTTTTGTGGCCCTTATTTCTTGATTACAGGAAATAGGTTTCATTCAGCCTCCATGACCTTTCCTGAGTTCCAATGGGCAGAATCCAACAGTGGCTAATTAGGGAAGGAAGAGAATACAGAGACAAGGGAGGAGCAGTCAAAAGAGACAATAGTGCAGCCTTGGGGCTGGGTCCTGGTTCCCTCTCAAGGGATACACATAACAATATCTTTGAGCTGTTATGAAGATACTGAAACCCCCACCAGGTGGGAGAAGTTAAGGGTATTGTGCCCACAAGCACGGAGACTCCAGACCCGTTTGGAATTAGAACGTTGATGATGCTGACTCCCACTTTTCTCACCACCAACCAATCAGAAGAATGTCTATGAGCTGATCACGCCCTCGTTGAACCATTACTATAAAACTCCTCACTACCCCCTCCAGGTTGGGACATATAGTTTTGAGGATATTAGCCACTATGGTCCCCTTTCTCTGGCAAAGGAATAAAGCTATATTTTTCTACTTCACCCCAAACTCTGCCTCTGAGATTTATTTCGGTGTTGGGGTACAGAGGCTGGATTCAGCTTCAGACCCTATCTGAAGCCATTTTGCACCTGAGACCCGAGGCCACTGTGAATGTGTCACAGATCCTCTGGACCTCTGGTCCCCCTCTGAGGCTGCTCCAGAGACAGGTCTGAATGAGTACCTCTGTCATTGCCACATTCTCAAATCTCCCCACTCAGGCCACTTCCATAAATCCCAGTGAAGACCTTGGACCACACACACATCTAAAAATAAAATTGGAAGGAGAAACCTAATAAATGTCAAAGAGTTACATATGCAAGATAAGCTTTGAGGTGATCAAATCTGGAATTATAATTTTGGGCTGGTGTCATTTTAGGAAAACAATTCTGAAGTTAATGTAATAGCAATAACTATTGTTTACAGAATGGGTGACTATATATGTTAAGTATTATTCAGATGTTATTTTGTTGAATCCTCACAAAAAATGATCAAGGACAATTATATGTGTTGGATGTGTCACATGTGTTACCTATTTATTAGTCACCAAAAAGTTAAATAATAAGAATGGTATTATTATTAGACTTAACACTTGAGGACAAAGAGGCTTAAATATTTAGCTTAAATTTACCTTGCTGGTTAAGAGACCAAGCCTGGATTTGAACCCTACCTCCGTGAAAAGTGGTGGGTATTGTCTTTGTTGGAATCTAAAACAGTTAGTTTCACCCAGTGGTTTTGTTGCCAGAGTTGCTCCAAGTCTTTGCTCAAAACCCATCAACCCCCACTTTAGCAGAAGTTAACATAAATCTTTACATTAAAGGATCCAGAAATAAGAAAGGAAGCTACAAACAAAAAAACCAGATGAAACCAGCTGGGACCAAGATGGCAATGACAATAAATCTGACCTCCAACAGACCCTGAGTCTCATTATACACTAATTTTACTACATTAGCATATTAAATGACACACCTACTGGTGGCCATGACTGGACATTAAGGACCAATAAAGGATAAAAAAGGGGGTGGCACCCCACTCCCTTGGAAAAAGCCCTGCCTCTTCCCCAGTAAACTAATGCATATGCCTCCCCATCATTAGCCTCACTCCTCCTCCCTTTGTCTTTACTCTTTAAAATTAAATCCCTCTACCCAGGTGGGCTAGAAGGTGATCTGTAAACTTAGTTCCCCCTTCTCCATTTTTTGGCCACTGAATAAAGCTTGTGTTGTGTTGATCTCAGCCTTGATTTCATCTACTCAAACCACAATGGAAAAAAAAACCCTCCTCCGTGGATGCAGGGACTGGGCTGGGCTAGGGTCTGAGCAGGGTCCAAACTACTCAATTTGGTAACAGTTTCTATATAAGAAGCATTTAACCAGTCTTCTAATTGTCTCATATATCCATGTATAAATTAGGCATAATTTTGGCCACAAGTAACAGAAAGTTTAATAGCGGATTAAACAATACTGTAATATGTTTTTTGTTAGAAGTCAATTCGAGACAGAGACTAGCGTCAGAAGTTTTCAGAGGGAGTGTTCTCAGAAACATCTCTTTAGGAGATCTGAAGAAAGCAAGACTCTGAGTAGAGGAAGAGTTAGGCTGCAGTTAATTTATAACAAGACATCAGCTGAACTTGTGGGGAACTCCAAAGATGGATGGCTTTTCAGAGATGGTTATCCTGTGTTGAAGGGAGACGCCCAGATATTTATACTCCCACATCAACCAGACAGTGGATAGGGGCTTCTCCAGCAAGGGGGCAGACAATTCCTCCCTCAGCAAGGAGGCGTTCTTCAGCTGATTCAATTCTGGAACAGGGCTTGACAGCTGAGGGATGTCAGCTCATAATCTTTTTAGCAGCTGGAAGAATAAATCCTTCAATCTTGAAGGGGAAATCTAGGTAGCCCATAACCTCATTCACTGTAAACAAACCTCTTGATTTTCTCTCATATGACAAGAAGACTAGATATTAATAGTTGCTATGGTTTAGGTTCACCTATTCAGTGATGTCAGGACTTCTGTATATCTGTTTCTCTTGGTCGTTCTTTATTCTCGCAAGATGGCAACTCCAACTCCAGGCATCAAGATAAAAAAGAAAATGTGGGTGGTACCACTGATCATGATTCTCGTATCTAGAAAGTTAAAGTCCTCCAGCAGATGTACCTTTAATTCTTATAGTTCAGATTGGTCACAGGGCAAGAGAGATTGGCAAATTTAATAGTTCTCTGAAAGACACAGGATTATGTTGATTGACTTAGATTAATTTTATGAGGCTGGGAATATTGCTGCTTGATGTGGTTTATTAATAAGGGAAAAACAAGGAATTGATATATTGTAAGCAAAAAAAAATAGTATTTCCTACAGGTGATTTTATTCTTAATTTGTAACCACATTGATCTCTAAGCAGAACATGCCTTACAACCATATACAGGGCATCTGAGCATTTGGGTCAGTAGAGGAAGAAGTTGAGGCTTGGAGAAGAGCTTATTAATACTCCCCTTAAACTGGTGCTTTTCTCAACTCAGTCCCTCTGAATCTTCAGAATATGATAGAAGATGAATAAAGTGAGGATGGAAAAGAGAATGGGGATAATACACTGAAGTTAGGTAGGAATTCCAACCTTATATATAGTAGGTAACAAAAAGAATGACAGAAGAAATCCAGTTACATCTAATGAAAACTAAACTGTGTTTTCATTTATATTAATATCTGTTTGCACCATCCAAAACATTAACTTCTTATTAATTGTTTCTCAATGCTGATGTTTATTGGCATTGATATTGGACCAGAGTACAACTGAAGCATATTAGCTTCATAAGGTTTATAAATGGGGTCATAGAGTCCTGGTAAGTTAGGGCTGGGAGAGACCTTGGAAATCATCTAATGCAAACTCATCATTTCACACACAGGAAACTGAGATCAAGAAGGGGATAGTTGCTCAAAATAAATATAAGTATGAACTTTCAAAAAAATCCTGTTTTTTTCTATTCTGTTAAGCAACAATGATGTGTTTTACTGGTCTTGGACTTCTCTCTGAGCAAGTTTTAAGCAGAGTGTGATTGTCACACACACACACACAAAAGAAATGATTCATTTGTATTCAGGAAAAAAGTAGATAGTTTAAGTAATTTTAAAAGATTGAAGTCTACATCACAAGCCAACAAAATCAAACATTAGAAGTACCACCTTTTGACAAAGTAATTATTTTAAAATAATACTTGATGATTGTTATTAAATTCACAGAACAATTAACATGTTTCTGAATCAGCAAAATAAAACAGGTATTTCAGCAAGCATCTATTTAACTTGGTGATGTCCCAACTGCCCAAATCTAAACAGATTTCAATGGCAAAAGTTGTTTAATGGGCAAACTTATCCAAAGAGAAACATGTGTTTCATCTGTAATGAGGAAATATCCATCTACTATTAGGTTAGTACAAAAAGCCAAAAGTTTTGCAAAAATTTCCACTGGCTGGTTGTTGCTTGTGATTCAAGTGAAGGAATTATTTGAAAAAAAATTTCAATGGGGGTGGGTCAATCACTTAGCAATGCTACTTTGGCAAAAATTTGCATGGGTATTGGGTAGTTCAATAAGTGAGTAACATTTTTCTGTTGCTGGAAGTGTTACATTTGGGAGTATAAATAGAGCAGCATGAGGGAACTGGCATAGGTGAATAGTGTAATCTAAATAGCAAAATCATTTGCGATCGTGACTATTGTCAGATGGACTCTTAAGATGTGTGATTTTTTTTAGATTCACTTTCATCTTACATTAATTAGCAAACCATCCAAATTACTACTTCTGCATTCATTGTTTCAAAAATATTGTATTAAATCTGATCAAAATTTATATCATAAAAATTTATGTTTAAGAGAGTACTTTACAGAGATTGTTGGTAAGACCTCCTCATTTTACAAACAGAGAAACCAAAACCAGATGGGATAAATGACTTTGTCAAGACCACAGAGCTAATTAATGACAAGTTTCTAGATTCTTTTATTACACTGCATTAGTCTATAAAGAGAGACGGAAGCTCCCTCTGTCTCTATTGTCTTAACATAGTCTATAAAATTAGACTAGTCATTGAAACAACATGGCTTTTCTCTTTAGAACAGGACAGTGAATGAGAGACAAACTAAGGGACAGCTATTAAGAATTTACATATATCCTAAATATCCATCATAGACTCACTCCCCAGCTAAGCTCAAATTATACAACATAAGTGTAAACAGTGTGCTGGGTATGCAAAGAAAGCTCAAAGCCAAGTCCCCTCACTGCCTTCCAACAAAATCTCACCTATGGACCTCCCTTCCCCCATGCAGAAGAATTACTGTTTTCTACACCATCTGGATTCACTTCTCTCATCTTTGTTGCCTAAACTAGGAGTCAAAATACTGGTGAGGAGACTTTCAAGCTGGCAGGAGAGTAAGACGTGGAGATCATCTTCCTCTCCATAAATACATCAAAAATACATCTACATGTGGAACACGTCCTACAGAACACCTACTGAATGCTGGCAGAAGACCTCAGACTTCCCAAAAGGCAAGAAAATCCCCACATACTTGGGTAGGGCAAAAGAAAAAAGAAAAAACAGAGACAAAAGAATAGGGATGGGACCAGCACCTCTGGGAGGAAGCTGTGAAGTAGAAAAACTTTCCACACACTAGGGAGTCACTTCACTGGCGGAGATGGGGGTGGGCAGGGAGGAAGCTTCAGAGCCATGAAGGAGAGTGCAGCAACAGGGGTGCAGAGGCCAAAGCAGAGAGATTCCCTCACAGAGGAGCGGTGCCAACCAGCACTCATAAGCCTGAGACACTTGTCTTCTCACCCGCCAGGGAGGGTGGGGGCTAGGAGCTGAGGCTCAGGCTTTGGAGGTCAGACCCCAGGGAGAAGACTGGGGTTGGCTGCATAAAGACAGCCTGAAGGGGGTTAGTGCATCACAGCTAGCCAGGAGGGAGTCCGGGAAAAAGTATGGATTTGCCAGAGAGGCAAGAGACCTTTGTTTTGGGGTGCACAAGGAGAGGGGATTCCTTCCCAGTGTGCCCACAGAAGGCAGAGTACTGCCTAAACGAGCTCCAGAGATGGGCACAAGCCACGGCTATCAGCTTGAACCCCATAAACCCCATTAGCATAAACTGCTAATACTGTGGCCACTGCCACAAAGAATCCTATGTGCAAGCACAGGTCACTACCCACACCCCACCCTGGGAGCCTGTGCAGCACACCACTGCCAGGGTCCCGAGATGCAGGGACAAGTCCCCCGGGAGAACACACTGCACTCTTCAGGCTGTTGCAATGTTGTGCCAGCCTCTGCCACTGCAGGATCACCCGCATTCCAATTATGACTACTGTACTCCTCCATCTCCCCTTCCTGAGAGATCAAGAGAGCCCTAATCAGCCTCTGTCTTAACACCCTCCTGTCTGGGAGGGTACAGACTCCTGAGGGTGGCCTACAGGCAGAGGCAGGGTCAAAACCAAAGCTGAACACCAGGAGATGTGTAAACGAAGAAGAGAAAGGGAAATTTCTCTGTGCAGCTTCAGGATCAGCAGATTAAATCCCCCAAATCAACTTGATAAACCCTGCATCTGAAGAATACCTGAATAGAAAATGAATGTTCCCAAAATTGATGCAATGGACTTTGGGAGCAACTGTAGACTTGGGGTTTGCTTTCAGTGTCTAATTTGTTTCTGGTTTTATGTTTATAATAGTTTAGTATTTAGTGTTTATTATCAATTATGGATTTGTTTATTGGTTTGGTTGCTCTCTTCCTTTTATATATATATATATATATATGTATATATATATATATATATAGAGAGAGAGAGAGAGAGAGAGAGAGAGAGAGAGATTTTATTTTCCTTTTTCTCTTTTTGTGAGTGTGTATCTGTATGCTTCTTTCTGTGATTTTGTCTGCATAGTTTAGCTTTTACCATTTGTCCCAGGGTTCTGTCTATTTGGTTATTGTTTTTATTTTTTTATTTTTGTTTTTTGTTTTAGGTTTTGTCTCTTCCTTTTCTTCTGAGCCCTGTGGCTGGCAGGGTCTTGGTGCACAGGCCGGGTGTTGGGCCAGAGCCTCTGAGGTGGAAGGTCCAAGTCCAATACACTGGACCTCCAGACGGACTGGCCCCATATAATATCAATTGGCAAGAGCTCTCCTAGACATCTTCATCTCACACTAAGAACCAGCTCCACCCAATGGCCAGCAAGCTCCAGTGCTGGATGCCCCATGCCAAAAAACAAGCAAAACAGGAACACAACACCACCCATTAGCAGAGAGGTTGCCTAAACTTATACAAAATTCACAGACACTCTAAAACACCCCACTGGACGTGGCCACACCTACCAGAGGGAAAAGATCCAGTCCCACCCACCAGAACACAGGCAGCAGTTACCTCTACCAGAAAGCCTACACAAGCCACTGAACCAAACTCACCCACTGAGGGCAGGCACCAAAACCAACAGGAACTATGATCCTGCAGCCTGAGAAAAGGAAACACCAAACACAGTAAGTTTAAAAAAATGGGAAGACAGAAAAATATACAGCAGATGAAGGAGCAAGGTAAAAACCCACCAGAGCAAAATAATGAAGAGGAAATAGGCAGTCTACTTGAAAAAGAATTCAGAGTAATGATAGGAAAGATGATCCAAAATCTTGGAAATAGAATGGAGAAAATACAAGAAACGTTTAAAAGGACCTAGAAGAACTAAAGAGCAAACAAACAAGGATGAACAACACAATAAGTGAAATTAAAAATACTCTAGGAGGAATCAATAAGAGAATAACTGAGGCAGAACAATGGATAAGTGAACTGGAAGATAAAATATTGGAAAACACTGCCACAGAGCAGAATAAAGAAAAAAAGAATGAAAATATTTAGGACAGACTCAGAGACCTCTGGGACAACATTAAACACACCAACATTGGAATTATATGGGTCCCAGAAGAAGAACAGAAATAGAAAAGGTCTGAGAAAATATTTGAAGAGATTATAGTTGAAAACTTCCCAAACATGGGGAAGGAAATAGTCAATCAAGTCCAGAAAGCCAGAGAATCACATACAAGATAAATCCAAGGAGAAACACGCCAAGACACATATTAATAAAACTATCAAAAATTAAATACAAAGAAAAAAAGTTAAAAGCAGCAAGGGAAAAGCAACATATAAGATATAAGGGAATCCAGATAAAGTTAGCAGTTGATCTCCCAGAAGAAACTTTACAAGTCAGAAGGGTGTGGCAGGACATATTTAAAGTGATGAAAGGGAAAAATCTACAGCCAAGATTACTCTACCCAGCAAAGATCTCATTCAGATTTGACAGAGAAGTTAAAACCTTTACAGACAAGCAAAAGCTAAGAGAATTCAGCACTATCAAACCAGATTTACAACAAATGTTAAAGGAACTTGTCTAGGCAGGAAACACAAGAGAAGGAAAAGACTTACATTAACACACCCAAAACAATTAAGAAAATGGTAATAGGAATATACATATCAATAATTACCTTAAATGTAAATGGATTAAATGCTCCAACCAAAAGACACAGACTGGCTGAATGGATACAAAAACAAGACCCATATATATGCTGTCTACAAGAGACCGACTTCAGAACTACGGACACATACAGACTGAAAGTGAGGGGATGAAAAAAGATATTAAATAAAAATGGAAATCAAAAGAAAGATGGAGTAGCAATACTCATATCAGACAAAATAGATTTAAAATAAAGACTATTGGGCTTCCCTGGTGACACAGTGGTTGAGAGTCTGCCTGCCAATGCAGGGCACACGGGTTCGAGCCCTGGTCTGGTAGGATCCCACATGCTGTGGAGCAACTAGGCCCGTGAGCCACAACTACTGAGCCTGCACGTCTGGAGCCTGTGCTCCACAACAACACAGGCCGCAATAGTGAGAAGCCGGCTCACCGTGATGAAGAGTGGCCCCCGCTTGCCGCAACTAGAGAAAGCCTTTACACAGAAATGAAGACCCAACACAGCCAAAAATAAATAAATAAATAAATGAATTTTTAAAAATAAATAAATAAAATAAAGACTATTACAAGACAAAGGAGGATACTACATAATGATGAAGGGATCAATCCAAAAAGAAGATATAACAATTGTAAATATTTATGCACCCAACAGAGGAGCACCTCAATATATAAGGCAAATATTAACAGCCATAAAAAGGGAAACTGACAGTGTCACAGTACTAGTGAGGGACTTTAACACTCCACTTTCACCAATGGACGGATCATCCAAAATGAAAATAAATAAGGAATACAAGCTTTAAAAGGTAAATTAGACCAGAGAGACTTAATTTATATTTTTAGGACATTACATCCAAAAACAACAGAATACACTTTCTTCTCAGTTACACATGGAACACCTCCAGGATACATCATATCTTGGGTCACAAATCAAGTCTCAGTAAATTAAAGAAAATTGAAATCATATCAAGTATCTTTTCTGAACACAATGCTATGAGACTAGATATCAATTACAGGAAACAAACTGTAGGAAATAAAACATATGGAGATTAAACAGTGCACTACTAAATAACCAAGAGAACACTGAGGAAATCAAAAAAATACCTAGAAATAAATCACAATGAAAACACGATGACCCAAAACCAATGGGATGCAGCAAAAGCACTTCTAAGAGGGAAGTTTATAGCAATACAATCCTACCTCAAGAAACAAGAATGTCTCAGATAAACAACCTAACCTTACATCTAAAGCAATAGAGGAGGAAGAACAAAAAAACCCCAAAATTAGCAGAAGGAAAGAAATCATAATGATCAGATCAGAAATAAATGGAAAAGAAATGAAGGGAACAGTAGCAAAGATTGATAAAACTAAAAGCTGGCTCTTTGAAAATATAAACAAAATTGATAAACCATTAATCAGACTCATCAAGAAAAAAAGGGAGAAGACTCAAATCAACATAATTAGAAATGAAAAGGGAGAAGTAATAAGTGATACTGCAGAAATACAAAGGATCATGAGAGACTACAACAAGCAACTATATGCTTATAAAATGGACATCCTGGAAGAAATGGAAAAATTCTTAGAAAAGCACAAACTTCTAAGACTGAACAGGGAAGAAATAGAAAATATGAACAGACCAATCACAAACACTGAAATTGAAAGTGTGATTAAAAATCTTCCAACAAACAAAAGCCCAGGACCAGATGGCCTCAAAGGTGAATTCTATAAAACATTTAGAGAAGAACTAATGTCTATCCTTCTCAAACTCTTCCAAAATATAGCAGAGTGAAGAACACTCCAAAACTCATTCTACGAGGCCACCATCACACTGACACCAAAACCAAACAAAGAAGTCACAAAAAAAGAAAACTACAGACCAATAACACTGATGAACATAGATGCAAAAATCCTCAACAAAACACTAGCAAACAGAATCCAACAGCACATTAAAAGGATCATACACTATGATCAAGTGGGGTTAATCCCTGGAATGCAAGGAATCTTCAGTATAGGCAAATCAATCAATACGATACATCATATTAACTAATTGAAGGAGAAAAACCATATGATCATCTCAACAGATGCAGAAAAAGCTTTTGACAAGCTTCAACACTCATTTATGAAAACACACTGTCCAGAAAGTAGGCATAGAGGGAACCTACCTCAACATAATAAAGGCCATATGTCACAAACCCACAGCCAACCTCATTCTCAATGGTGAAAAACTGAAACCATTTCCTCTAAGATCAGGAACAAGACAAGGTTGCCTACTCTCACCACAATTATTCACATAGTTTTGGAAGTTTTAGCTAAAGCAATCAGAGAGAAAAAGAAATAAAGGTAATCCAAATCAGAAAAGAAGAAGTAAAGCTGTCACTGTTTGCAGATTACATGATACTATACATAGAGAATCCTAAAGTTGCTACCAGAAAACTATTAGAGCTAATCAATGAATTTGGTAAAGTAGCAGAATACAAAGTTAATACACAGAATTCTCTTGCATTCCTATACACTAATGATGAAAAATTTGAAAGAGAAGTTAAGGAAACACTCCCATTTATCATTGCAACAGAAATAATAAAACACCTAGGGATAAACCTACCTAAGGAGACAAAAGACCTGTATGCAGAAAACTATAAAACACTGATGAAAGAAATTAAAATGATACAAACAGATGGAGAGATATACCATGTTCTTGGATTGGAAGAATCAACATTGTGAAAATGAATATACTACCCAAAGTAATCTACAGATTCAATGCAATCCTTATCAAACTACCAATGGCATTTTTTCACAGAACTAGAACAAAAAATTTCCCAATTTGTATGGAAACACAAAAGACCCCGAATAGCCAAAACAATCTTGAGAAAGAAAAATGGAGCTGGAGGAATCAGACTCCCTGACTTCAGACTATACTACAAAGCTACAGTAATCAAGACAGAATGATACTGACATAAAAACAGAAATATAGATCAATGGAACAGGATAGAAAGCTCAGACGTAAACCCACACACCTATGGTCATCTTATCTTTGACAAAGGAGGCAAGAATAAACAATGGAGAAAAGACAGCCTCTTCAAAAAGTGGTGCTGTGAAAACTGGACAGCTGCATGTAAAAGAATGAAATTAGAACACTCCCTAACACCATACACAAAAATAAACTCACAATGGATTAAAGACCTACATGTAAGGCCAGACACTATAAAACTCTTGAAGGAAAACATGGGCAGAACACTCTTATTACATAAATCACAGCATGAACCTTTTTGACCCACCTTCTAGAGAAATGGAAATAAAGACAAAAATAAACAAATGGGACCTAATGAAACTTAAAAGCTTTTACCCAGCAAAGGAAACCATAAGCAAGACAGAAAGAAAGCCCTCAGAATGGGAGAAATATTTGCAAATGATGCAACTGACAAAGGATTAATCTCCAAACTATACAAGCAGATCGTGTAGCTCAATATAAAAAAATAAGCAACCCAATCCAAAAATGGGTGGAAGACCTAAATAGTCTTTTCTCCAAAGAAGATATACAGATTGCCAACAAACACATGAAAGGATGCTCAGCATCACTAATCAGTAGAGAAATGTAAATCAAAGCCACATGAGGTATCACCTCACACCAGTCAGAATGTCCATCATCAAAAAATCTACAAACAATAAATGCTGGAGACAGTGTGGAGAAAAGGGAACACTCTTGCACTGTTGATGGGAATGTAAATTGATACAGCCACTATGGAGAGCAGTATGGAGGTTTCTTAAAATCTAAAAACAAATTACCATATGACCCAGCAATCCCACTAATGGGCATATACCCTGAGAAAATCATAATTCAAAAAGAGTCATGTACCACAATGTTCATTGCAGCACTATTTACAATAGCCAGGATGTGGACACAACCTAAGTGTCCATTGACAGATGAATGGATAAAGAAGATGTGGCACATATATACAATGGAATGTTACTCAGACATAAAAAGAAACAAAATTGAGTTTTTTGTAGTGAGGTTGATGGACTTGGAGTCTGTCATACAGAGTGAAGTAAGTCAGAAAGAGAGAAACAAATACTGTATGCTAACACATATATATGGAATTCAAAAAAAAACAAAAAACAAAAAACAAAAGTTCTAGTGTACCTAGGAGTAGGGCAGGAATAAAGACACAGAGTTAGAGAATGGACCTGAGGACACAGGGAGGGGAAGGGTAAGCTGGAATGAAGTGAGAGAATAGCATTTACATATATACATTATGAAATGTAAAATAGCTAGTGGGAAGCAGCTGCATAGCACAAGGAGATTAGCTTGGTGCTTTGTGACCACCTAGAGGGGTGTGAAAGGGAGGGTGGGAGGGAGTCTCAAGAGGGAGGGAATATGGGAATATATGTATACAGATAACTGATTCACTTTGTTATACAGCAGAAACTAACACAACATTGTAAAGCAATTATACTCCAATAGAGTTGCTAAAACAAAACAAAACAAAGCAAAAATATCTAACTAATAATCAAGGGAAACAAAAATATGAAAAAATGGAATACTGGTGGCCCAGAGGCCATGTGAGCCATACAGGTGTGTGTTGTTTGGCTCATAAAATACTTCAAAATTTAAATTAGAATGACTTATCTTTAATACACATTATTTCTTGTTATAAAAAATATTGAAGGATCTTTTCTGCCTGGTCACATGTGGAGAGAACCTAATAGGTCTTCTGCCCTTGTACCACACAGGCCCATTCTTGTTGCCCACCAATTCCCATGGCCCATGTTCCAACAGTCTATGCAAATGAAATCAATACTAGCTTCCACTCTTTGCCCTAGTGACTAAGGATTCAGATATTCTCTCTACAGAAAAAATGCTTCATTGTAACAGCATCATTTGGGATTAAGTGTGATATGTGTGACATCATTTAATTCTATATAACTCGGATATATTTCTATTAGACATGAGATTAAAATAAAGGACTTAAAGAAAAGAAAAAAAAAAGAATTTGTATAGGAGAGAAAACAGAAATGCTATAAATATAGAGGTTTACTGTACTTACCAGAGAGGAAAATAACATAATTTAATAGACATTTAAAATGGAACTACATGAAACACACTTCAATAGTTGAAATTCATATTGTCCATTTGAATTATCAAGGTATTTCATTATATGTATATTACATATTGTACATACCTAAAATCTTCAGGGACAAAAAGACTACAGGGAGAATTTTAAATCTAAGTAGGACAAATTTTGCATACAAATTCTAGCACTCCGAAACAAAATTTAATTTGGGAATGTGCAAAGATTTCTTGGGACTTCTGATAGAAAATGATGTATTAATATAATTAAAATCAATGCATTGTATAGCATATAGTTGACTTATATTTTATTAAAGTGATTCTAATATTTAATTCAAATTTCACTTCTTTTAACTCCAGTTAGAGGTAGATGAATCATGATAGTAATTAACTATTATTCAAATAAACTTGTTTTTTCCGTTTACAATTTATAACTAAAATTTATTTTCAATCATAAAGTCATCATAGAAATATATTTCTTTGACTTAGGCATCTACAATATAGGATATTTGTGATATTTGTTTCTCATCCATCATTATTTTATTGTGAAATATAATGTAGGTTCTAGCCAAACTTCACAAGTAGAAAACATTACCATCTCAGTTATTTTAAATGGAATATTTCACGATCTTTGTTAAGTATTGAGTTTATTAATCTAATGGGTAGAGCCCTATAAAGACACGGATTACAAAAAATATCTCCTCCAATCAAGATAGAACTAGAAAATTTCATTTATTCTCATTTTCCTGTCCCTTTCCCTTCTCCCCAAATTAGACAAAACTTGGCATGATTCATTCTGCATTTTCCTACAATTAAAATTTTTCTTTCTTGCTTTTTAAAATTATAAAACAATTAAATCTGAACACTCTAGTGCCATTCTCTCCTATTTTCTGTTAAATTCCTTCCCAGATTATGTCTTTCATAGTGACAAGAAGAATCATAGTGGAGAGTGGGGAGCTGTTTCTTGTCTCTCACATTCTTTATGATTGGTCTCTACTGTCTGTTGGATAAGACACAGGCATCTCAAACAACACCCACCCCTGGCATTAAAAGAAATCATTTTACGTTAAAATAGTTACAAGTTAATTCTCCAATATTATAGATAAAACCTTGATATGATTTTAATCAAGACTTAGTCATGGAAACTGATGCTGCAGAAGACTTTAAGGGTAACCTTATAGTCCAAGAGCAATGTGATCATGTGACAAGCCCAGTGTCAACATCAAAGGCCAAGATATTGGTGCTGCCACTTGGAAAATAACGTTCAAGTTCTCTCTCTATACCACCCAGAGAAAAACAGAACTATAAAAAATATAAAGGCAAAGACAAAAAAGCTGAATGAGTGTACCCCTTAATAAATGTTACATGCCTGAAACTATTTATTTTAAAAAGATACCTAATGTAAGTGTATTTCCATTGAAAATCTTGATACAGTTTTAAATTACTGAGTATATTATAAAAACAACTTACACATATTATGGATTTATGAATTATTTTTTGTAATATTCAGGTAAGTTACCCATATTTGATCATTCAGTAACTGGTCCAGTAAATATAATCACTATATTTATATTTGTCTGTAGAGATAAATGAATTGGAAATGACACTATATTGTGAAGGTATAGCCATGGAACAAAAGCTATAGGAATGACTTATTACTTGTAAATAGGTGATACAGTAATTTCCTATAAAACAACTTAGACTCAAACATGGACATGTAGAGTAATTTGTTAAGCACTCTGGCATATCTATGTTCTATGTTTTCTATCATTATAGTCCTGGTAAAATTTAGATGTTATTGGATGATACTATTGAATTAAAATAGCTAAATCAATGTAAAACAACTATAACACAACACTAAAATGATACTAGAGAAATATCTTTTTATTAATATAAACTTACGGTATATTTAGTTTAATGTTTTTTCTTGCTTTTTCCTCATATCTCTACTTAATCCTTTCTTTAAAAAGTTCACAATTTAACTTCAGACAATTCTACAAAGCTACAGTAATCAAAATAGTATTGCAGGGTGGACCTTTAAGATGGCAGAGGAGGGGCTTCCCTGGTGGCGCAGTGGTTGAGAATCTGCCTGCTAATGCAGGGGGACACGGGTTCGAGCCCTGGTCTGGGAAGATCCCACATGCCGCGGAGCAACGAAGCCCGTGCGCCACAACTACTGAGCCTGCGCGTCTGGAGCCTGTGCTCCGCAGCAAGAGAGGCCGCGACAGTGAGAGGTCCGCGCACCGTGATGAAGAGTGGCCCCCGCTTGCCGCAACTGGAGAAAGCCCTTGCACAGAAACGAAGACCCAACACAGCCAAAAATAAATAAATTAATTAATTAATTAAAAAAAAAAAAAAAAGATGGCAGAGGAGTAAGACATGGAGATCACCTTTCTCCCCACAAATATATAAAAATACATCTACATGTGGAATAACTCCTACAGAACACCTACTGAACTCTGGCAGAAGACCTCAGACTTCCCAAAAGGCAAGAAACTCCCCATGTACCTGGGTAGGGCAAAGGAAAAAAGAAAAAAACAGAGACAAAGGAATAGGGATGGGACCTGCACTTTTGAGAGGGAGCTGTGAAGGAGGAAAAGTTTCCACACACGAGGAAGCCCCTTCACTGGCAGAGACAGAGGGTGGGCAGAGGGGAAGCTTTGGAGCCACGGAGGTGAGCACAACAACAGGGGTGCAGAGCACAAAGCAGAGAGGATCACTTTGCTGCACAGAGGATCGGTGCCAACCAGCACTCAGTAGCCTGAGAGGCTTGTCTGCTCACCAGCCAGTGCAGGTGGGGGCTGGAAGCTGAGGCTTGGGTTTCAGAGGTCAGATCCCAGGGAGAGGACTGGGGTTGGCAGAGTGAACACAACCTGAAGTGGGCTAGTGCTATCCAGGAGGGAGTCACCGAAAAAGTCTGGAACTGCCTAAGAGGCAAGAGACCATTGTTTCAGGGTGCACGAGGAGAGGGGATTCAGAGCACCACCTAAATCAGCTCCAGAGACGGGGGCAAGCCACATGTATCAGTGCAGACACAAGAGACGGACATGAAACAGTAAGGCTGCTGCTGCAACCACCAAGAAGTCTGTGTGCAAACACAGGCCACTATCCACACCTCCCCTCCCAGGAGCCTGTGCAGTCCGCCAATGCCAGGGTCCCGTGATCCAGGGACAACTTCCCTGGGAGAACAAATGGCATGCTTTAGGCTGGTGCAATGTCATGCTGGCCTCTACCACTGCACACTCACCTTACATTCCGAACCCCTCCCTCCCCCACAGCTTGAGTGAGCCAGAGCCCCCTAATCAGCCTCTCCTTTAACTGCCTCCTGTCTGTGCAAAGAACAAATGCCAGAAGGTGACTTACATACAGAGGTGGGGCCAAATCCAAAGCTGAACCCCAGGAGCTGTGTGAACAAAGAAGTGAAAGGGAAATCTCTCCCAGCAGCTTCAGGAGCAACAGATTAAATCCCCACAATCAACTTAATGTAGCCTGCAGCTCTGGAATACCCGAATAGACACTGAATCACCCCAAAATTGCGGTGGTGGACTTTAGGAGCAACTGTAGACTTGGGTTTGCTTTCTGTATCTGATTTGTTTCTGGCTTTATGTTGATCTTAGTTTAGTATTTAGAACTTATTATAATTGGTAGATTTGTTTATTGATTTGGTTGCTCTCTTCCTTTATATATATATATATATATATATATATATATATATATATATATATATATATTGTTTTGTTTTGTTTTCCTTTTTCTATTATTATGAGCATGTATGTGGATGCTTCTTTGTGTCATTTTGTTTGTATAGGTTTGATTTTACCATTTGTCCTAGGGTTCTGTCTGTCTGTTCTTTTTTGTTTCTTTTTTTTTTTTTTTTAGTATAGTTTTTTGAGCTTGTTATCATTGGTGGATTTGTTTATTAGTTTGGTTTCTCTCTTTTTCTTTTTATTAAATTTTTTTTTAATTTAATAACTTTAAATATTTTATTTTACTTTATTTATTTATTTTTTCTCTTTTTTTCTCCCATTTCTTCTGAGCTGTGTGGCTGAAGGGTGTTGGTGCTCCGGCTGAGTGTCAGACCTGAGCCTCTGGGGTGGAAGACCTGAGATTAAGACATTGATCCACCAGAGACCTCCCAGCCCCATGTAGCGTCAGTTGGCGAGAGCTCTCCCAGAGGTCTCCATCTCAACGTTAAGACACAGCTCCACTCAATGACCAGCAGGCTACAGTGCTGGACACTGCATGCTAAACAACTAGCAAGACAGGGACACCAACCCAACCATTAGCAGAGAGGCTGACTAAAATCATAATAAGTTCACACACACACCAATACACACCACCAAAAGCAGTCCTGCCCACCAGAAAGACAATATTCAGCCTCATCCACCAGAAAATAGGCATCAGTCCCCTCTACCAGGAAACCTACACAATCTACTGAACCAACTTTACCCACTGGGGGAAGACACCAAAAACAACAGGAATGACAAACCTGCACCCTGTGAAGAGGAGACCCCAAACGCGGTAAGTTAGACAAAATGAGAAGACAGAGAAATACACAGCAGACGACGGAACAAGGTAAAAACCCACCAGACCAAACAAATGAAGAGGAAATAGGCAGTCTACCTAAAAGAATTCAGAGTAATGATAGTAAAGATGATCCAAAATCTCGGAAACAGAATGGAGAAAATACAAGAAACGTTAAACAAGGACCTAGAAGAACTAAAGAGCAAACAAACAATGATGAACAACACAATAAATGAAATTAAAAATTCTCTAGAAGGAATCAATAGAAGAATAAGTGAGGCAGAAGAACGGAAAAGTGACTTGGAAGATAAAATAGGGGAAATAACTACCACAGAGCAGAATAAAGAAAAAAGAATGAAAAGAATTGAGGACAGCCTCAGAGATTCCTGGGACAACATTAAAGGCACCAACATTCGAATTATAGGGGTGCCAAAAGAAGAAGAGAGAAAGAAAGGGAATGGGAAAATATTTAAAGAGATTATAGTTGAAAACTTCCCTAATATGGGAAAGGAAATAGTCAATCAAGTCCAGGAAGCACAGAGAGTCCCATACAGGGTAAATCCAAGGAGAAACACACCAAGACACATATTAATCAAACAATCAAAAATTAAATACAAAGAAAAAATATTAAAAGCATCAAGGGAAAAGCAACAAATAGCACATAAGGGAATCCCCATAAGGTTAACAGCTGATATTTAGGCAGAAACTCTGCAAGCCAGAATGGAGTGGCAGGACATATTTAAAGTGATGAAGGAGAAAAACCTACAACCAAGATTACTCTACCCAGCAAGGGTATCATTCAGATTTGATGGAGAAATTCAAACCTCTACAGACAAGCAAAAGCTAAGAGAATTCAGCAGCACCAAACCAGCTTTACAACAAATGCTAAAGGAACTTCTCTAGGCAGGAAACACAAGTGAAGGAAAAGACCTACAAAAACAAAACCAAAATAATTAAGAAAATGTTAATAGAAACATACATATCGATAATTACCTAAAATGTAAATGGATTAAATGCTCCAACCAAAAGACATAGACTGTCTGAATGGATACAAAAACAAGACCCATATATATGTTGTCTAAAAGAGACCCACTTCAGACCTAGGGACACATACAGACTGAAAATGAGGGGATGGAAAAAGATATTCCATGCAAAAAGAAATCAAAAGAAAGCTGGAGCAGCAATTCTCATTTCAGACAAAATAGACTTTAAAACAAAGACTATTATAAGAGACAAAGAAGGACACTACATAATGATCAAGGGATCAATCCAAGAAGAAGATATAACATTTGTAAATATTTACGCACCCAACATAGGAGCACCTCAATACATAAGGCAAATGCTCACAGCCATAAACGGGGAAATTGACAGTAACACAATAATAGTATGGGATTTTAACACCCCACTTTCACCAATGGACAGATCATCCAAACTGAAAATAAATAAGGAAACACAAGCTTTAAATGATACATTAAACAAGATGGACTTAACTGATATTTATAGGACATTCTATCAAAAAAAACAACAGAATACGCTTTCTTCTCAAGTGCTCATGGAACATTGTCCGGTATAGATCACATCTTGGGTTACAAATCAAGCCCTGGTAAATTTAAGAAAATTAAAATTGCATCAAGTATCTTTTCCAACGAAAATGCTGTGAGACACAGTATTAATTACAGGTAAAAATCTGTAAAAAATACAAACACATGGAAGCTAAACAATACACTGCTAAATAACCACGAGATCACTGAAGAAATAAAAAAGGAAATCAAAAAATACCTAGAAACAAATGACCATGAAAACATGATGACCCAAATCCACCAGGATGCAGCAAAAGCAGTTCTAAGAGGGAAGTATATAACAATACAATCCTACCTCAAGAAACAAGAAAAATCTCAAATAAACAACACACACTTACACCTAAGAAATTATAGAAAGAAGAAAAAGCAAAAGTTAGCAGAAGGAAAGAAATCATAAAGTTCAGATCAGAAATAAATGCAAAAGAAATGAAGGAAACGATAGCAAAGATCGATAAAACTAAAAGCTGGTTCTTTGAGAAGATAAACAACATTGATAAACCATTAACCAGACTAATCAAGAGTAAAAGGGAGAAAACTCAAATCAATAAAATTAGAAATGAAAAAGGAGAAGTAACGACTGATACTGCAGAAATACAAAGGATCATGAGAGATTACTACAAGCAACTATATGCCAATAAAATGCACAACCTGTAGGAAATGAACAAATTCTTGGAAAACCACAATGTTCTGAGACTGAACCAGGAAGAAATAGAAAATATAAACAGAACAATCACAATCACTGAAATTGAAAATGTGATTAAAAATCTTCCAAAAAACAAAAGCCGAGGACCGGATGCCATCACAGGCGAATTGTATCCAACATTTAGAGAAGAGCTAACACCTATCCTTCTCAAACTCTTCCAAAATATAGCAGAGGGAGGAACACTCCCAAACTCCTTCCATGAGGCCGCCATCACCTTGATACTAAAACCAGACAAAGGTTTCACAAAAAAAGAAAACTACAGGCCAATAACACTGATGAACATAGATGCAAACATCCTCAACAAAATACTAGCAAACAGAATCCAACAGCACTTTAAAAGGATCTTACACGATGATCAAGAGGGGTTTATCCCAGGAATGCAAGGATTCTTCAATATATGCAAATCAATCAATGTGATGAGCAATATGAACAAATTGAAGGATAAAAACCATATAATCATCTCAATAGATGCAGAAAAATCTTTCAACAAGATTCAACACCCATTTATGATAAAAGCCCTCCAGAAAGTAGGCAAAGAGGGAACTTACCTCAATATAAAAAAGCGCATATATGACACACCCACAGCCAACATCGATTTCAATGGTGAAAACCTGAAAACATTTCCTCTAAGATCAAGAACAAGACAAGGTTACCTACTCTTGTCACTATTATTCAACATAGTTCTGGAAGTTTTAGTCACAGCAATCAGAGAAAAAAAGAAATAAAAGGAATTCAAATCAGAAAAGAAGTAAAATTGTAACTGTTTATAGATAACATGATACTACACATCCTAAAGATGCTACCTGAAATCTACTAGAGCTAATCAATGAATCTGGTAAAGTGGCAGGATACAAAATTAATGCACAGAAATCTCTTGCATTCCTATAATTAACGATAAAATATTCCTATAACTGATGATGAAAAATCTGAAAGAGAAGCTAAGGAAACACTCCCATTTACTATTGCAACAGAAAGAATAAAATACCTAGGAATAAACCTACCTAAGGAAGCAAAAGACCTGTATGCAGAAAACTATAAGACACTGATGAAAGAAATTAAAGATGATACAAACAGATAGAGAGATATACCATGTTCTTGGATTGGAAGAATCAACATTGTGAAAATGACTATACTACCCAAAGCAATCTACAGATTCAGTGCAATTCCTATAAAACTACCAATGGCATTTTTCACAGAACTAGAACAAAAAACTTCACAATTTTTATGGAAAGAGACAAGACCCCGAATAGCCAAAGCAATTTTAATAAAGAAAAATGGAGCTGGAGGAATCAGGCTCCCTGACTTCACACTATACTACAAAGCTACGGTAATCATGACAGTATGGTACTGGCTCAACAACAGAAATATAGATCAATGGCACAGGATAGAAAGCCCAGAGATAAACCCACGCACATATGGTCACCTTACCTTTGATAAAGGAGGCAAGAATATACGATGGAGAAAAGACAGCCTCCTCAGTAAGTTGTTTTGGGAAAACTGGACAACTATATGTAAAAGAATGAAATTAGAACACTTCCTAACAGCATACCCCAAAATAAACTGAAAATGGATTAAAGACCTAAATGTAAGGCCAGAAACTATAAAACTCTTAAAGGAAAACATAGGTAGAACACTCTATGACATAAATCACAGCAAGATCCTTTTTGACCCACCTCTTAGAGAAACAGAAATAAAAACAAAAATAAACAAATGGGACCTAATGATACTTAAAAGCTTTTGCACAGCAAAGGAAACTGTAAATAAGATGAAAAGACAACCCTCAGAATGGGAGAAAATATTTACTAACAAAGCAACTGACAAAGGATTAATCTCCAAAATATACAAGCAGCTCCTGCAGCTCAAAAAACAAACAACTCAATCCAAAAATGGGCAGATGACCTAAATAGACATTTCTCCAAAGAAGATATACAGATTGCCACCAAACACATAAAAGGATGCTCAACATCACTAATCACTAGAGAAATGCAAATCAAAACTACAATGTGGTATCACCTCACACCAGTCAGAATGTCCATCATCAAACAATCTACAAACAATAAATGCTGGAGATGGTGTGGAGAAAAGGGAACACTCTTGCACTGCTGGTGGGGATATAAATTTATACAGCCATAATGGAGAACAGTATGGAGGTTCCTTAAAAAACTAAAAATAGAACTACCATATGACCCTTCAATTCCACTACTGGGCATATACCCTGAGAAAACCATATTTCAAAAAGAATCATGTACCGCAATGTTCATTGCCGCTCTATTTACAATAGCCAGGACATGGAAGCAACCTAAGTGTCCCTTGACAGATGAATGGATAAAGAAGATGTGGCACATATATACCATGGAATATTACTCAGCCATAAGAAGAAACGAACTTGAGTTATTTGTAGTGAGGTGGATGGGCCTAGAATCTGTCATACAGAGTGAAGTAAGTCAGAAAGAGAAAAACAAATACCATATGCTAACACATGTATGTGGAATCTAAAAAAAAAAAAAAAGTTCTGAAGAATGTAGTGGCAAGACAGGAATAAAGATGCAGACATAGAGAATGGACTTGAGGACATGGGGAAGGGGAAGTGTATGCTGGGACAAAGTGGTGAGTGGCATGGACATATATACACTACCAAATGTAAAGTAGATAGTGAGTCAGAAGCTGCTGCATAGCACAGGGAGATCAGCTCGGTGCTTTGTGTCCACCTAGAGGTGTGGGATAGGGAGGGTGGGAGGGAGATGTAAGAGAGAGGGGATATGTGGATATATGTATATGTATAGCTGATTCACTTTGTTATACAACAGAAACTAACACACCATTGTAAAGCAATTATACTCCAATAAAGATGTTAAAAATTGATAAATAAATAAATAACCAGAAACCCCCCAAAAACAAAACAGTATTGTACTGGCACAAAAACAGACACACAGGTAAATTGACCAGAAAAGAAAGTCCAGAAATAAATTCATGCACTTATTGTCAAGTAATCTGTGACAAAGGAGGCAAGAATATACAATACAGAAAAGACAGTCTTTTCAATAAGTTTTGCTGGAAAACTGGACCACTACATGTAAAAGAATGAAATTAGAACATTCTCTAACATCATATACAAAAATAAACTCAAAATGAATTAAAGACCTAAATGTAAGACCAGAAACCATGAAACTCCTAGAGGAAAACATAGGCAGAACACTCTTTGAGAGAAATGGTAGCAATATTTTTTTTGATCTACCTTCTAAAGAAAAGGAAATAAAAGCAAAAATAAGCAAATAGGACAAATTAAACTTAAGAGCTTTTGCACAGCAAAGGAATCCACTGACAAAATGAAAAGACAACTTACAGAGTGAGAGAAAACATTTGCAAATGATATGACTTATAAGGGGTTAATATCAAACATATATAAACAGCCTATACAACTCAACATCAAAAAAACAAACAACCTGATTAAAAAATGGGCAGAAGACCTGAATAGACAGTTTCCCAAAGAGGATGTGCAGATGACCAATAGGTACATGAAAATGTGCTCAACATCACTAATCATCAGGGAAATGTAGATCAAAACTTCAATGAAATATTACCTCACACATGTTAAAATGGCTGTCAAAACAGAACACAAATAACAAATGTTGGCAAGGATGTGGAGAGAAGGGAATCTTTGTTCACTGTTCATCGTAATGTAAATTTGTGCAGGCAATGTGTAAAACAGTATGGAGGTTTCTCATAAAACTGAAAATAGAACTACAATATGACCCAGCAATTCCACTCCAGGGTATACATCCAAAAGAAACAAAAACACTAATTCAAAAAGTTAACATGCACCTCAATGTTCGGAGCAGCATTGTTTACAATTGTCAAGATATGGAAGCAACAAAAATGTCCATGAATGGATGAATGGATAAAGGAGATGTGATATATATATATATATATATATATATACACTCACACATATATATATTTATACATACATACACACACACACACACACACACACACAGTGGAATACTACTCAGCCATAAAACGAAGGGAATTTTGCCATTTTCAACAATGTGGATGGACTTGGAAGGTATTATGCTAAGTGAAATGATTCAGACAGAGAGAGACAAATACTGTATGATATCACTTGCATGTGGAATCTAAACAATACAACAAACTACTGAGTATAACAAAAAAAGAAACAGACTCACAGATATAGAGAACAAATTATTAGTTACCAGTGTTGAGAGGGAAAGGAGGAGGATTAATATATGCGTAAGGGATTAAGAAGTACAAATTCTTATGTATAAATTAAGTTACAAGAACATATTGTACAATATTGGGATTATAGCCAATATTTTATAACAACTATAAATGAAGTATAACCTTTAAAAATTGTGAATCACTATATTGGACACCTGTAATTTATATAATATTTTACACCAACTTTACTTCAATTTAAAAAAGAAAGCTATCCTACCAGAAAAAAGAAAATCCTCACACTTTGATATCAGGTAAGATTAAAAATATAAAAAAAGAAAAAATGGAAACAAATGAATGGAGGAAGTATAAATCTTTTTTTTTTTATGGCTGAAACTTTTTTTATTAGTTTTTATGGAAGTATGGTTGCTTTACAATTTTGTGTTAGCTTCCACCATACAGCAAAATGAATCAGCCATACACACACAGATATCCCCTCCCTTTTGGAGGAAGTATAAATCTTAAGGTAAGCTTTACACTGTAAAATCAATGAAAAATTAAAATATGTGAGGAAGAGTCATGCAAATAGGGCAACAGTTAAGTAACACCTCCCTCCCTGCTGTCCGTGCAGAATTCACTGGAGAAAACTTGTAAGTTACTCATTTATGGTAGAGCTTCACAACATCTAGCAGGGCAGAATATTAGTCCCTGGGAGAAGAGTCCTGACCTCATGACTGTGGTGCTTCTCAGCTGCAAGATTTCAGAAGAGGCTGCCCTCTCCCGCAGCCATTTGATAGGACAGAAACTTTGCTCCTGTTGTAGCTTGCCAGTCCATCTCCTGGCACAATCAGGATTAGGGGCCATGCCTTTCAGATGACTCGAATTGACTGCCTTAATCACAAGGCTGAAGTGAGATCACACCGAGCTCTGTGTGATGCCAAATATTTTTCTGACTGGCTAAGGGGAAGGACTCAGTCTTGGATGGGTTAAACCTTACCTATCAAACACTAATAACCACTATTCCACATGAATGTGGAGGTTATAAATTACACATTGATTTCTCAAGTAAATGATCTCCCTATATAGTCTCAGTCTTTTTTTTTTATTACTTTACTGAATTATTAATGTGGCTATTTATTGCTCTCTGGTTTATATTTCTGAAGAGTATTATTACTCAAACATGAGAAGTTCATTTTTTTAAACCAGATTATAAAATCAGGAAAAGGTAATTTTAATCAATTTACCGAAAGATCCTCCTTGTTTAAGAAAAGGTTTGAATTGTAGCAAATTTTGCTTAAAATTTAATTTCTATTAAAGAGTCTTATTTGTTTATCTCTACCTGAGTCAGATACTAGCTATTTATCATTCTTGCTTTTTCTTCCTTTCAGATGCTTGGTATGACTCCACCATTCTGCCTCCCATGAAGCGAGGTGTGGTCACATGACTGAGTTTGTTCAATAGAATGTGGACCTCCATCCTTGGTTCACAAGAATCTCCCCTGTACCCTAATTCTACATCTCTACCTAAGCCTACTAATCAAATGTAAATAAATGTTCAGGGTGTTCTCAGTATTTATAAAATGTATGCTGAAGATGATAGAATTTCCTTCAACCTATGGTCCCAAATAACTCTGTGGCACAGACTTTCACTGCCAACTGCTAATATAAACTTACATTAGCAATACATAAACTGCATAAAAGTAAAACCACCGCAATTTGGGGTATATCTGTTATGGCAGCAGAGTCACTTGAACTACTACACATACTTGTTATAACTTCAGACGTAGAAGTCCCTGAGAATGTATAGACTTAAGGTCATAATTTTTAAAAAATAGAAATTAAAATATTTTAAAATTACATACTTAAGGGGACAACTTTCTGATAATGAATTAAGCATTGTATTTAAAACAGCAGTGTTGTTCTATAATTTTTTGAATGCCTCATGGTTTTAACATTTTTAAAGGGTTGTTTAAAAACCAAACAAAAAAAATCAAAGGAAAATATGTGCCAGAGACTATTATGTGCCCCACAAAATCTATCTGGTCCTTTACTGAAAAAGTTTGATGACACCTGCTCTAAAGTGTCTGCTATGTATATAGTTGTTGCTTCATTAAAACTCATTGGATTAGTAGGAGGACTTTACTGATATTGAGCCTAGGGGATATATAAATCAAAGGGTATGTGGAGGTATAAGTTGGAAGGTGATTTTGTTATAATAAACATAAAATTTATAAACCCCAAATTTCAAGCAGCTTGTGATTGCTTCTGTTTTGGTTATACTGGTAGACAATGGATAGTTTATTATTTATTATGTTCAATTTTAGTCAGAAGAAGCAGCCATTTCCCAACATATTCCATTTTTGGAGGAAACAGTAGTCCAGGTAAGAACTCAAAGTTTGAGTGAAATATGAAAGTATTAAAGTTGATAAATATGAATTTCAACATTTCTAGAAGTGATAAGCTTTTTAAAAAAGAGTATTGTAAAGATAACAATAAAATCAAATATTTATATCATGAATCAGTAGAAAATATTTGAGTAATTGCAGGTGAAGTTTATCATAGAAAATTACAAAATTCTTAATTACCATTTTTGCATTAATAATAATACTTTTATTCATTATTGTGATCAGAAAACAATAATCTTAGCTTTTCTCTTCTAGTTCTGAAAGATTAAAATCAAGTTTATGATAAAAAGTTGATTTGCAGCATGAGGAATAAAAGTTACCTTAGTTCTGTGTAATAGATGTTAACTAAGTATGTGAGAAATGTAATGTACCTTGTATTTACTTGTCATTTTTCCCCTTACACATACTCTTTGAGTTAATGTTCTTTTTAAAATTATTACTGAGATGTAAGTGGTGTATAGTATTGTGTTAGTTTTAGTTGTACAACATAATGATTTGTATATATTGTATATATTGCAAAATGATTACCACAATAGTTTAGTTAACATCCATCACCACAGAGAGTTAACAATTTTTTTTCTTGTGATGAGCACTTTTAAGATCTATTCTCTTAGCAACTTCAATGTGCTTTGAATAATCATCTTCTAAAGCCTTTATACAATGTGCCAGCTATTATGTTTTGCATCTTTCCCGATAAAAGAAGGCTAACAATAACATCTTTTTTGGACCTTTTCAAAATTTTGGAGAAAATTATTCATTGTAAACCTGGTGGCATTGTTATTTTATCAGGTATGATTACTTACGAGTCTAAAGGATTCCAGTGGAAGAAGATGTTAACACTAGGACAGCCTACTTAGGAATTTAAACTTCAAGGAAAATATCATTATCACAAATAGCATTTTTTCATAAAAGATTGTCAAGCTTCAGTTGGTGCTTCACCAGGTGAAAGAGTGGCCAGGACACAGAATTCTAGTACAATTTAAAAAACTGAGTAAACCTCATGAAGTTCATTATAAAATAACTTATGTAAATAAGGTAGATTTGCAAAACTGGATACATCCTCATGTTCTAGCATTCAGGAATTATATTGAAATTTCCAGGTTGACCAACAGAGAAAGAGGGAGGGAGGGGGAGGGAGAGAGAGGGAGGAAATAACAGTATTATTGAAATAAGGGGAAAAAAAGAGATAGTATATGTGAATGTCATCCTGAAAGACCTGAAATCCCACAGAAAAAAGAAAAAACTTTAAACAAAAGAATTGTCAATGACTCACTCTCACTTATATCTGCTGCCAACTTCCGTTTAAATAAAATACTCAGCAAATTTGAATTACAGTGTTTTAATTTGCTTAGAAATTTAAATTCAAGGCTTAAAAAAGTCTTTTTAAAGCTTAAATTTCTATTATTATCTAGGACAATCCTGGATTATTAAACACTTGAGCCCACCCTTTAAACTATAATGTCAACATATATTAAGTAAGAATATATTATGAATCATCTAAAAATAATGTTAGTTATTTTTGATGTTTACATTACATTTTAATGCCCCATAGAACATACCAAACCATCCTAACACTCAGTGACTCAAAACAATAAGCATTCACTGGGTTCACTGTGGGTCAACTATTTAGGTTGGTCTGTGCTGGGAGAATCTTCACATGTAAGGGTGTTGGCTGGCTGCTGGATTATCCACCAGCAGCTTATCTAGGATGGCTGGGAAAAGATAGCTCTGTTACACATGTCCCATCCATCTAGTATCTGACCTAAAGAAGTTTTCTTGTTTAGGGCAGAGATTTAAGAATGAGCAAGCCCAGTCCAGAAAGAGTGCCATGGCAGAAATAAACACCAGTATACACCACATTGACTATTTTACGATGGGCCAAAGGAATGACTGACCCAGAATCAAAGTGGAAAGATATACTAATCCAAAGAACATACATAAGGGAAGGGGTGTCATTAATTAGGACTGTTATGCAACCAATATGTCACAAACAGCCAGGGTACTTCATATTCTTACTATTTCTACATACACGTTTTTCTCTAAGTCACCGACCGCAGAGTCTACCCAATGCCCCCTCTGTTGAAATGTTTTTTAAAAATTATCTCTGATTGAGTTTATTGGAGTAAATTTTACATACAGTAAAATACATCCATTATGAGTGTACAACGCCTGAACTTGGAAAAATACATACACTCATTTACATATGTAACTACTACCCCATCAAATTATAGATAGAACATTTCCATCGTTGAAAAAAGTTTATTCACAACTGTTTGCAATAAAAGGCCAATGCCCTGGATCAGGCAACCTTGATATGACATTTTTTTTTCTTTTGAAGAGACTTTGTTCTTTAGAGCAGTTTTAGGTTCACAGCAAAATTGAGCAGAAAGTACAAAGAGTTGCCATATATTCCCTGCCCTCACACAGGTATAGCCTCCCCCATTATCAACATCCCCATCATTGTGACATGCTTGTTACAATTGATGAACATTTCTTGAAACATTATTATCACCCATAGTTTACATTAAGCTTTACTCTTAGTGTTGTACATTCTATAGGTTATGAAAAATGTATATGAGATGTATCTATCCGTATGGTATCATGAAGAGTAGTTTCACTGCCTTAAACATCCTCGGTGCTCTATTTATCCCTCTTCCCCTGCCCCTCCCCACACCTTATCCCAAACCCCTAGAGATAACTGATCATCTTACTGTCTCCATTCTTTTGCCTTTTCCTGAATATCATATAATTAGAATCATACAGTACATAGTATTTTCATATTGGCCTCTATCACTTAGTAATATGCATTTAAGTATCCTCCATGTTTTTCATGGCTTGAGAAAATACTAAATATTAGTTTTTATGTTTGAGTAATATATATATATATATTTCATTTTCATTTTATGTGCTTGTGTGTCTGGTTTCTTTTGTTCAGCATAGTGTTTTGATATCTATTCATGAATCAGTTGCATATATCAGTAGTCTCTTTTTTTTATGGTTAATATTCCATTGTATGGATATATGACACATATACAAGTTGTTTACCTCTTCAGCTGTTGATGAATTTTTGGATTATTTCCATTTTGGGGATATTATGAATAAAAAAGCTATAAACATTTTTATACAGGTCTTTTGTTGGATACATTTTTATTTCTCTTAAGTAAATGCCTCAGAATGGTTTTACTGAGTCATACAGTACAGGTATTTTTAACTTTATTAAAAACTGTCAAACTGTTTTCCAAAATGAATGTACCATTTTTCACTTCCAACAGAAACATATAAAATTTCCAGTTGCTAAACACCTTCTCCAACAGAAAGAAGTTATGATCTATTGACTTATGGTTGGTATTTTTAAATATTTATCCATTCTACTCATTGTGTGTGGTATGTTTTTGAGGAATATTTTAAAAACTCAACTTTATTGAGGCATAATTTATATACAATAGAATACATAAAGAGTGCAGTTTGATGAGTCTTGCTAAATGTACATATCAATGTAATAACCACAATCAAGAAATAGAGTGTTTCTATCTCCCCCAAATGTTCCTTTGTGCTTTCTTGCAGTCAAGCTTCTCCACTCCTCAACCCAGGCAACCACTGATCTGATTTCTGACACTGGAGACAGGTTTTCCCTGTTGTAGATGTCATATAAATGGAATCACATAATATATGCTTTTCTGTGTCTGGCTCCTTTTGCTCAGCACAATGCTTCTGAGGATTTTCTATGTCATTTTGAATGTCAGAAATCCATTCATTTTTATTTCCAACTAGGGTTAATGGCATGATTATACACAATTTCTTTTCCATAGTAGTTGTTCCATTTTATATTTTCCCATTGCTCCAGAGTCTCTCTAACACTTGAGATTGTTAGGTTTTTTTTTTTTAAGCTATTTTAGTGTTTGTGTAGTCATATCTCACTGTAGTTGTAATTTCCATTTTCCTAATGACCAGTGGTATTGTGCATCTTAACTTTTATTTATTTGTCACTGCATATTTTCTTTTTCTTTTTTAAAAATTTTTATTGAAGTATAGTTGATTTACAATGTTGTGTTTAATTTCTGCTGTAGAGCAAAGTGATTCAGTTATACATATATATATTCTTTTTCATATTGTTTTCCATTATGGTTTATCCCAGGATATTGAATATAATTCTCTGTGTTATACAGTAGGACCTTTTTGTTTATCCACTCTATATATAATATTTTGCATCTGCTAATCCCAAACTCCCAATCCATCCATCTCCCACTTCCTTACCCTTGGCAACCACAAGTCTGCATATTTTCTTTTGTGAAATATCTTAAATTTTTTGCCCAATTTTTGAAATGTGTTGTTTGCTTTCTTATTATTAATCTATAAGAGCTCTTTATAAATACTTTTTCAATGTTTATTCAGTTATTTCATAATGAGGAATATGTCATAATTAAATTGCTAAGTAAAATTCAGGTTGTACGATTTACAGTAAAAACTAAACTATGTGATACATGCAAGAAAATATTGATAATACAGTGAGATTAACATGCCTTTGTTTTCTTTTCTAAATTTTTCATTGTTAAGTAATGACCACGGAGAAGAAAAAAAAAATACGTTGTTCAAAAAGAACTGCAGGTCTTCCCTGGTGGTGCAGTGGTTGAGAATCTGCCTGCCAATGCAGGGGACACGGGTTCGAGCCCTGGTCTGGGAAGATCCCACACGCCACGGAGCGACTAGGCCCGTGAGCCACAATTGCTGAGCCTGCGCGTCTGGAGCCTGTGCTACACAACAAGAGAGGCCGCGATAGTGAGAGGCCCGCGCACCGCGATGAAGAGTGGCCCCCGCTCGCCGCAACTAGAGAAAGCCCTCGCACAGAAATGAAGACCCAAAACAGCCATAAATAAATAAATAAAATTTTAAAAAATAAATAAAAAGAGCAAATAATTTTTTTTAAAAAAGGAAATGCAACTGAAGACATTTAGGTTTTTTTTTTTAAGCTTTTTTGAGGTATAATTAATATACAAAAAACTGCACACATATAATATCTATGTCTTGATGAGTTTGGGCATATGCATACACCTGTGATATCACCACTATAAGCAAGTTCCTGAGTAACATGTCTATCACTTCCAAAAATTTTCTTGTGTTCTTTTGTGTTTTTTCTTCTACTTTGTTTTTCCTTTGGTGAGAACAGTTAAATGAAATCCATCTTATAAAAAGTGCACAATACCGTATTGTTTATTATAGAGACTACATTTAACAGCTGATCTCTAGAACTTATTTATCTTGCATCACAGAAACTTTATACCCATAGAAAAACAACTCCCCATTTCCCCTCGCCGCAGCCCCTTGAAACCACCATTCTACTCTCTGCTTCCATGAGTGTGACTATTCTAGATTCCTAATGTAAGTGGTATCAGGCAGTATTTATCCTTCTGTGTCTGGCTTATTTTGCTTAGCATAATGTCCTCAAGGTACATCCATATTGTGGCAAATGGCAGAATTTGTATGTTAACTATGTGACTCTGCAATCTTGCTAAATTTATTTATGAGTTACAGGAAATATTATGTAGATTATTTAGAATTTTCTACATACACATTTATTACTTGTAAACAAACCTTTATTGTTGCTATTTATTTATTTTTACCTTATTCCACTGGCCAGGTCTTTCAGCTCAGCACAGAGTGAAAATGGTAAGAATGGACATCATTGCCTTGTTCGTGGTCTTAAGCAGGGTGAGTTCAGTGTTTCATTACTAAGTATGATGTTAGCTGTAGGATATATATATTTTTTCTGTTAATAAACTTTATCAGGTTGATAAAATTTCCTTCTATCTCTCATCAACTATGAACACAGTCTCCATGAACAGCTTGTATTCTTTATATTTTTGCTTCTCTTTTAACTTGTTTCTTTATTAATAAAGTCTCCAATTCTTCTCCATGTGGTTCTTCTTTTGGTTTCACTTGGGATCTCTCATATAGTTGCAGTAAGATGGTATCTGGGGTGGAAATAATGGACGACTCAGTTGGAATGCTTAGACAACTGTTACTCTTTCCCTCAATACATGGTCTTAGGGCATTTCCACATTGTCTCTCCAGTGGGGTAACTGGCACCTTGCATGGTGGCTCAGGGTTCCCAAGAGCTGAAAATTGGAAACCAAAAGATTTCTTAATGTATAGGTCAGGAATTGGTGCATCATTCTTTCTGGGCATGGACTACACAACAGTTCAAATTACGGGAGGCTGGTTCACTGGGAGCCATCTTTGGAGAGAAGTTACCATAACATGCTGCTGTACATTTAGTTAGTAATAGCTTAAGTATTTTCCTTAGCTATTTCTGTAATATGGATTTCAGATAACATCTCTTAAATATGATCTAGCCCTCAAGGTTGTAGATTTCAGTTGACTTTTCTACTTATGTACATCCCACTGATTCTTCTGAAGTATTTAAAAGTAAATTACAGAAGGTTTATAATCACAGATCCTTACTTTTACTAATTTAAATTTTGTGTAAATTAACATAAAATGGTAAAAATATAATGTTAAACTACTAGAAAAAGTTATTTGAAACAAATATCAAATTAGTTAATTTATACAAAAACCTACATGAATATAAAAGATAAACACTAAGCCTCTAATAAAAATAAAAGAAAAACTGGGAGAATCAAAAAATGTTCAATTGTTAACATGAATAAGAAAGCAAAAATGCTGAATTTTTAAATAATGTTATGTTTACAAAAATAAGAACAAACAAACTGACAAAAAAGACAAGCAAATATTTCTAAAGCAAAACTCTGGGCCTAGCCTTGCACTGCAGAGGGTTTCTGCAGGTGTTTGCCTTCAGGGAATCTGTGCAAAATAGACACAGTGTGTCATAAAAGGAATGCTTCCCATGAGTATAACTGATTTCTATTGAAATAAATACAAAAATTGTATCGGTAAACAAGCTAACATAATTGATAAACATTGTATTTGTAGAAGTAAAATTTGCTATAAAATGTTGTAACTAAAGTCATTTCTTGATTATTTAAAAATTATTGTCCAATTGTGAATTAGTCAGTCTGGGATCTTGTCCTCCAGTCCACTTTTAGTCCTTGCTCATGCTGTTCAAACTCTCTATACTCCATTTATTATGCTTTCTCTTCCCTTCTCTGGACATCTAAATTGGACAGTTAGAGTACCCGTCATAACTTTCCAGCCAAGTCTTCCTTGAATCTACTTGTTGGTAGTCAATGCTGCTTTCTTCCCACTCAAGTAATTAGCAGTTGAACCACTCACTTTTGATTATCATTCATCTCTTACTTGTATTTCATTGTTATTTTTCTACTGAGATTTTCTCATTGAGGTTCTTAATACCCATGTAACTAAATACCAAGCCTTGTATCCATTGTATCTCCCACATATTTCAAACAGTGAAAGCATATTTTAAGACTGTAAATATTTCAGGATTTCCCTGGTGGTGTAGTGGTTAAGAATCCTCTTGCCAATGCAGGGGACACGGGTTCTATCCCTGGTCCAGGAATATCCCACATGCTGCAGAGCAACTAAGCCCGTGCGCTGCAACTACTGAGCCTGCATTCTAGAGCCTGAGTGTGAGCCACAACTACTGACATCCATGCACCTAGAGCCCCTGGTCCGCAGCAAGAGAAGCCACTTCAATGAGAAGCCCGCACACTGCAATGAAGAGTAGCCCCCGCTCACTGCAACTAGACAAAGCCCGCACATAGCAATGAAGACCCAACACAGCCCAAAATAAATAAATAAATAAATAAATTTATTTATTGAGAAAATGAACTTAAAAAAAAAAACCTGTAAATATTTGTTAAATTATACAGAATGCAATCTAAGGTTTTAAGTTTTTCTTTTAAGTTTATTGACATATTTTCACTAACTTCTCAATTAGAAGTCAGTAATTCAAAAAATGATTTTCAAAATAATTTGAACATGTCATAGTCTGATCTTGAAATAGTCAGATACAAGAGAGTGTCCACATGCATGTACACACACAAGCCATCGTGCACTCTTCACATTGAAAAACAATAAAATATTTTATGTGTCACTTAACCAAACCATATATTGTATTCATTTAAAACTGTGTTCTACAAAAGGCACTGTGTTTTCATACTCACTAAAATAATAACATCTGCTAATAATTCTTAAGACCTCAATCCCTTTTGGCATCACTATATCATTCAGATCCACAAACTCCATAAATTTAGAGGTTGAGCTGAAGAGAGCACTTAAGTCATCAAGGCTTAACAGGTAGCTTTTGGAGAGCAGGGAGTGTGTCTGAGAATTACTGTATCGTTAGAAGTTAGCAGCAACAGTATTGCATGAGTACTCTAGCAAATTTTATGAGCCAACGATTCATTGCATTAAAGGGTCTGCTCGGATATTTGTAAACATTATTGAATCATTTTCTCCACAGTTTTTATATAATTCAACAACTGTCATAACTCAGCAAAGTTGTTAATATAATGGATAAAATCTATCTGAAAAAAAGGCTTCATTCTGGTCACATATGCAAAAGGTTTCCATAGAAAGAACTTCAAATAACTTTTTATCTCTGAGTGGAAAAAGAACCTACCCAAATCCAAACCTTCTTATTAACAATAAATATTTTTTGTTTTGTTTTTTTTAATATAAAAGCTGAGGCCACAAAAGGGGAGAAACCAAGTGAAGCAGAAAACACTTCTAAAGCAAATATAGAGCAACATTTTAACTTACATTCGTTTTAAACAAGCAGTTACATTTTGTGGGAGACCAATGTCAAACCTATACAATCATTAATGAGGTGCCATGATAGTTTCATGATTCTAGTAGCAACAAATAAGGTCAAAAAAGGAAATTTCTGGCAAAGAGTCAAGGTGTGAACTTCAGTCTTGAGATAGTTGCTGGACCTCACCCTCAGGAAACATAAAGAGAAACACCCAATAAAAACAAAACTTGGTTCACACAAAGCCAGAAAATTAGTATTATTAAATTACTATAGAAAATTATTATTTGCTGTTGCACCATTGGGTATTTACCATTTATTATTCACCAGTAACCTGTACTTGGGTTCAATTTTTGTCCTAGAAGTGAAAATCTGCATTATGTATCAGCAAGTTTCTTTGATTACTGACAGTGGTCAAAAGTCCTTGATGGCATGCGTGTGTATGAGTGGATGGGTAATATTTTAACTGAATTTCAAAATACTGCATTTGGGGTGGAAATTCAGATTTGGGAGGAATGTAGTATTTTTGAATATATGTTTAATTATGTCAGATAAATTTAGACAACAAGGAATCTTCAAAATATTGATCTCTTTGATTCTTCTCTCCCTTCTCTTCCTCCACTGTACTGTTCTGAAACTCAGGGCATTTCAACCTTTCAACTGGATCTTATTTTCTTTTGAATGGAGAGCATGGTACAGGTAAGCCATCAATTGCATTATTGCACACTAAATACTTTTTAAAAGCATTGTAGGAACTAGCTATTTCAAGAACTATTATTTATCCTAATTGATCCCAGCTGAGCTTGGAAGGGAGTCTGGCACAAGAGCCTTCAAAGACTTGCCAAAAAGCTGTCAGATTTGATAACTCACACCACTCTGAACTTGGCTCAGAGAGGTCAGTTACAGAGTGAACTCTAAGCTCCCCCCGATATCCAAGCCTGCTGAAAAATGCAGATACGCTGCCAGCTGACTTGCAAGCCACTAGATTTTCAACTTTGTTTTAAGAGGCTCATGTGTTCTTGGAACTGGGGATGGGCTGCTAGCAATAAGATGTTCCCACGTGGAGCCACAAAGCAGATGTGATTGTCCTGTGTGCTGGGAAGCATCTGTTTTTGTTAAGACATGGTTTAGAAATTAGCCTAAATATTTAGGATGAACTGGGGGTATAACAAAACCTTCAATTATGCTTCTTTGAATAACCGAATGCACCCATGAATTTGTATTTTGTAATTTTACACTACATTAATCTTCTTCATACAAAATTCCTCATGTATAGATTACACAAAGGCTGTTGTTATGCTACATTATCAAAGCTCCAGCTGAATTACCTTTCCAGTTCATTTATAACATTAAGTTGTAAGCACCATGAAGGAAAGAAAGCAATATTTGTCTCTTCCTTGTTACAGCTACTTTGCCTGACACAATCCTCAGGCTCATGTTGAGCCCTCAAGAAATATTTGTTGGACGAATAAATAAATGAAGAAACAATTGTATGAATGAAGAAACTAGTTAGTCTATTTGAAGACTTTTCTTTTTCTCTTAGCTCAATAAACTTCCTCAACTGATGGATGTGTTAACTAACCTTATTGTGTAATCATTTTGTGATACATACCATCACGTTATACATCTTAAATTTACACAATGCTATCTGTCAGTTATCTCAATAAAGCTGGGGAAAATACAACTTTTTAAAAAATAAATAAAATTCCTCACTATTGCCACTTTTGAAGACATTTCGGTACATATATATCATTTAAACCGTGTATATCCAGCAGTCTGTTCAAATTCTACAGATTTCTGAAATTTCATAATATTCATGGAGAATTTTTTAATGTTGTCAAGAAATTGGGGAAAAAATTTTTAAGTTGAAAGGTTTTATTTCTTTTCCATTTTCTAATTTATGGATATGTGCATCAGCTTCAAATTTTTACCTTCATATCTGAAATCTGGCTTTATATCATGATGAATTAAAGACAGCCACAAATTCTTTGTCCTTCCTAATTGAGAAGAGGGATCTATTTTCTTTCTTCTTGAATCTGGATGGGTTCTGTGACTGATCTTGACAGTAGAAGGCATGAGAAATGACATGGTATAACTTCAAGCTTGGGCCGTAAGAGACTCATACTTTCCTTTGTCACTGCTGTTGGTATGCCCCCCTTGGAAGCCAGCTGCCATGTAAGAAGTGTAGGTGACGACCATCTTGTGAGGAAGCCTAGACTTCCCAAATGGAGAAGAAGAGAATACATGAAGGAGTGCCTGGGTGCTAAGTATGTGAGTGAACTTCTTGGATCTTCCAGCATAGCCAAGGGAGAGAACGAATGATGCCAGTACCATGTCGCACAGATTGTCCAGCCCATTACTTTTGAAATTCCTGATCCATGTATCATGAGTAAATAAAGTGATTGTCATCTTAAGCCACTAAGCTTTGGGGTATTTTGTATACACTGCAGTATATAACAAACTTGCACTTTCATCATTAAGAATATTATGCTTCTAAATATAATAGTTGAAAACATACCAAGTATGCTCATAATATATACTTTGAGAAAAATGAGAAACATCTCCATATTATAATTTTTTTTCAGTATGAGCCCTCTGGAGATAAGTCATACTTTCTAGTATGTATCTAACTCATGTTAACTTTTTACACTCATAGTTAAAAATAAAACTGATTGAATCATTACCATGACATTATAACACTTCATACTCAAAAGTTCAACTTTAGAAAAATAGCTCTTAAATTTAGATGTTTACTAGAGTTTTACTAACATTTTTTAACTTGAATATAGACACTTTGGATTTCAATTAGTTACATTTTCTTTCCCATAAACAAATACCCCAGGTCTCTGAGTTATATGTAAAAATGTTATTCAATAATGTGGTCCCCCCCACCTAACAATTGCAAAATGCTTTCCACTATTTTCCTCTATGACTTGTTATGAAATGATTCAACCAACTATTGACTTAGTGATTACTATAATACAGATAGGTTAGGCTGAAGCTATAATAAATGTTATATCACACCATGCTCTTTTTTTCTGTATTAGTAAGTAAGTGTTTGAGTTCGAGTGTAAGCAAGAACTCAAACAAAAATGAATTAAACATGATAGAAGTTTATCTTTTTCTTATAAAATTCCAAGCAGCTATGGCAGCTCCACTCAGCAAAAGTTAAAAGGAGCCTGAGTTCCCTCTATCAGGGGGAATTCTATTACTTCCTAGGATGCTGTACTTTCCTTCAGAGTTTACTGTGGGCTAGTGAGAAGGGAAAAGACTGAAGGGAATGGCACACTCTTTCTAGTATGGACACTACCTGGAAGGTGAACTCATAACTTTCACCCAAATCCCAACATGACCAAGTTAGTTACATGGCCACACCTAGATGCAAGAGGTCTTGAAATATATACATTTTCTATTCTGGGTATCTATTTGTAGAGCTAACATTTTTATTATTATGGGAAAAGAGAAGTGTGGATATTTAGACACAGCTAGTGTTTGTCACATTTTAAATCACGTATTCATTCCTTTATGATCATCCAGTGAAGAACAGATTTTTTGACCTCATGAGCAATCCTAGTCAAAATGATGAAGCTGAACACTAATGTAACACTTGTCTTTGGTAAACATATTTTTAATTATTCTGACCTGCTTTCTCAAATTTCTCTACTAATCCACGCACTATACCAATATGGCACAATAATTGTGCCTGAATAATATTCCAAGTACCACCCTCCTTCCTCCATCCTCAAGATAAATTAAAATATATACCTTTGTTTAAAAAAAACCTTGTTATTCTTTTTTTTAACATCTTTTTTGCAGTATAATTGCTTTACAATGGTGTGTTAGTTTCTGCTGTATAACAAAGTTAATCAGCCTTACGTACACATATATCCCCATATATACTCTCTTTTGCATCTCCCTCCCACAGTCCCTATCCCACTCCTCTAGGTGGACACAAAGCACCGAGCTGATCTCCCTGTGCTATGCAGCTGCTTCCTACTAGCTATCTATTTTACATTTGGTAGTGTATATATGTCCATGCCACACTCTCACTTTGTCCCATCTTCCCCTTCCCCGTGTCCCAAAGTCCATTCCCTAAGTTTGCATCTTTATTCCTGTCCTTCCCCAAGGTTCTTTAAAACCATTTTTTTTTTTTTTTTTTTTTTTTTTTTTTACGATTCCATATATATGTGTTAGCATACGGTATTTTTTTTTCTCTTTCTGACTTACTTCACTCTGTATGACAGTCTCTAGGTGCATCCACCTCACTACAAAAAACTCAATTTCATTTCTTTTTAAGGATGAGTAATACTCCATTGTATACATGTGCCACATCTTCTTTATCCATTCATCTGTCAATGGACACTAAGCAACACTTAGGTTGCTTCCATGTCCTGGCTATTGTAAATAGAGCTGCAGTGAACATTGAGGTACATGACTCTTTTTGAATTATGGTTTTCTCAGGGTATATGCCCAGTAGTGGGATTGCTGGGTCGTATGGTAGTTCTATTTTTAGTTTTTTAAGGAATCTCCATACTGTTCTCCATAGTGGCTGTATCAATTTACATTCCCACCAACAGTGCAAGAGGGTTCCATTTTCTCCACACCCTCTCCAGCATTTACTGTTTGTAGATTTTTTGATGATGGCCATTCTGACTGGTATGAGGTGATACCTTATTGTAGTTTTGATTTGCCTTTCTCAAATAATTAGTGATGTTCAGCATCCTTTCATGTGTTTGTTGGCAATCTGTATATCTTTGGAGAAATGTCTATTTGGGTCTTCTGCCAATTTTTGGATTGGGTTGTTTGTTTTTTTTATATTGAGCTGCATGAGCTGCTTGTATATTTTGGAGATAAAGCCTTTGTCAGTTGCTTCATTTGCAAATATTTTCTCCCATTCTGAGGGTTGTCTTTTCATCGTGTTTAGAGTTTCCTTTCCCGTACAAAAGGTTTCAAGTTTCATTCGGTCCCATTTGTTTATTTTTGTTTTTATTTCCATTTCTCTAGGAGCTGGGTCAAAATGGATCTTGCTGTGATTTATGTCAGAGAGTATTCTGCTTATGTTTTCCTCTAAGAGTTTTATAGTGTCTGGCCTTACATTTAGGTCTTTATTCCATTTGGAGTTTATTTTTGTGTATGGTGTTAGGAAGTGTTCTAATTTCATTCTTTTACCTGTAGCTGTCCAGTTTTCCCAGCACCACTTATTGAAGAAGCTGTCTTTTCTCCATTGTATATTCTTGCCTCCTTTATCAAAAATAAGGTGATCATAGGGCTTCCCTGGTGGCGCAGTGGTTAAGAATCTGCCTGACAATGCAGGGACATGGGTTCGAACCCTGGTCTGGGAAGATCCCACATGCCACGGAGCAACTGGGCCCGTGAGCCACAACTACTGAGGCTGCGCGTCTGGAGACTGTGCTCCACAACAAGAGAGGCCACAACAGTGAGAGGCCCGTGCAACGCGATGAAGAGTGGCCTCCACTTGCCACAACTAGAGAAAGCCCTCGCACAAAAACGAAGACCCAACACAGCCAGAAAATAATAATAATAATAAATAAATAAATTTTAAAAAATAAAATAAAAAAATAAGGTGATCATATGTGTGTGGGTTTATCTCTGGTTTTCTATCCTTTTCCATTGATCTATATTTCTGATTTTGTGCCAGTACCTTATTGTCTTGATTACTGGAGCTGTGTAGTATAGTCTGAATTCTGGAGCCTGATTCCTCCAACTCCGTTTTTCTTTCTCAAGATTGCTTTGGCTATTCGGAGTCATTTGTGTTTCCATAGAAATTGTGAAATTATTTGTTCTAGTTCCATGAACAATGCCACTGGTAGTCTGATAGGGATTGCATTGAATCGGTAGATTGCTTTGGGTAGTAGAGTCATTTTCACAATGTTGATTCTTCCACTGCAAGAACATGGTATATCACTCCATCTGTTTCTACCATCTTTAATTTCTTCCATCAGTGTCTTATAGTTTTCTGCATACAGGTCTTTTGTCTCCTTAGGTAGGTTTATTCCTAGGTATTTTATTATTTTTGTTGCAATGGTAAATGGGAGTGTTTCCTTAATTTCTTTTTCAGATTTTTCATCATTAATTAGTGTATAGGAATGCAAGAGATTTCTGTGCATCAATTTTGTATCCTGCTAATTCATTGATTAGTTCTAGTAGTTTTCTGGTAGCATCTTTAGGATTCTTCCTGTATAGTATCTTGTCATCTGCAAACAGTGACAGTTTTACTTCTTTTCTGATTTGGATTCCTTTTATTTCTTTTTCTTCTCTGATTGCTTTAGCTAAAACTTCCAAAACTATGTTGAATAATATTGGTGGGAGTGGGCAATCTTGTCTTGCTCCTGATCTTAGTGGAAATGGTTTCAGTTTTTCACCATTGAGAATGATGTTGACTGTGGGTTTGTCTTATATGGCCTTTATTATGTTGAGGTTGGTTCCCTCTATGCCTACTTTCTGGAGGGTTGTTATCATAACGGGGTGTTGAATTCTGTCGAAAGCTTTTTCTGCATCTATTGAGATGATCATAGTATTTTTCTCTTTCAGTTTGTTAATATGGCATATCACATTGCATATATTGAAGTATCCTTGAATTCCTGGTATAAACCTCACTTGATCATGGTTTATGATACTTTTAATGTGCCATTGGATTCTGTTTGTTAGTATTTTATTGAGAATTTTTGCATCCATGTTCATCAGTGATACTGGCCTGTAGTATTCTGTTTTGGTGACATGTTTGTCTAGTTGTGGTTTCAGGGTGACAGTGGCCTCGTAGAATGAGTTTGGGAGTGTTCCTCCTTCTGCTATATTTTGGAAGAGTTTGAGAAGGGTAGGTGTTATCTCTTTTTTAAATGTTTGCTTGAATTCGCCTGTGAAGCCATGTGGTCCTGGGGTTTTGTTTGTTGGAAGATTTTTAATCACAGTTTCAATTTCAGTGCTTGTGAATGGTCTGTTCATATTTTCTATTTCTTCCTGGTTCAGTCTCAGAACATTGTGCTTTTCCAAGAATGTGCCCATTTCTTCCAGGTTGTCCATTTTATTGGCATATAGTTGCTTGTAGTAATCTCCCATGATTCTCTGTATTTCTGCAGTGTTAGTTGTTACTTCTCCTGTTTCATTTCTAATTCTATTGATATTGAGTCTTCTCCGTTTTTTTCATGATGAGTCTGGTTAATGGTTTATCAATTTTGTTTATCTTCTCAAAGAAGCAGCTTTTAGTTTTATTGATCTTTGGTATCATTTCCTTCATTTCTTTTTCATTTATTTCTTAACTGATCTTTATGATTTCTTTCCTTCTGCTAACTTTGGGTTCTTTTTGTTCTTCTTTCTCTAATTGCTTTAGGTGTATGGTTAGTTTGCTTATTTGAGATGTTTCTTATTTCTTGAGGTAGGATTACATTGCTACGAACTTCCCTCTTAGAACTGCTTTTGCTGCACCCCATAGTTTTTGGGTTGTAATGTTTTCACTGTCAGTTGTTTCTAGGTATTTTTTGATTTCCTCTTTGATTTCTTCAGTGATCTCTTGGTTATTTAGTAGTGTATTGTTTAGCCTCCATCTGTGTCTATTTTTTACAGATTTTTTTCCTTTAATTGATATATAGTCTCATAGCATTATGGTCAGAAATGATATTTGATGCATTTTCAATTTTCTTAAATTTACCAAAGCTTGATTTGAGATACAAGATATGATCTATCCTGGACGATGTTCCATGAGCACTTGAGAAGAAAGTGTATTCTGTTGTTTTTGGATGGAATGTCCTATAAATAACAGTTATGTCCATCTTGTTTAATGTATCATTTAAAGCTTCTGTTTCCTTATTTATTTTCATTTTGGATGATCTGTCCATTGGTGAAAGTGGGGTGTTAAAGTCCCCTAGTATTATTGTTACTGTCAATCTTCCAGTTTATGGCTGTTAGCATTTGCCTTATGTATTGAGGTGCTCCTATGTTGAGTGCATAAATATTTACAATTGTTATATCTTCTTCTTGGATTGATCCCTTGATCATTATGTAGTGTCCTTCTTTGTGTCTTGTAATAGTCTTTATTTTAAAGTCTATTTTGTCTGATATGAGAATTGCTACTCCATCTTTCTTTTGATTTCCATTTACATGGAATATCTTTTTCCATCCCCTCACTTTCAGTCTGTATGTGTTCCTAGGTCTGAAGTGGATCCCTTGTAGAGAGCATATATACGGGTTTTGTTTTTGTATCCATTCAGCCAGTTTGTGTCTTTTGGTTGAATAATTTAATCCATTTACATTTAAGGTAGTTATTGATATGTATGTTCTTATTACCATTTTCTTAATTGTTTTGGGTTTGTTAATGTAAGTCTTTTCCTTCTCTTGTGTTTCCTGCCTAGAGAAGTTCCTTTAGCATTTGTTGTAAAGCTGGTTTGGTGGTGCTGAGTTCTCTTAGCTTTTTCTTGTCTGTAAAGGTTTTATTTTCTCCATCAAATCTGAATGAGATCCTTGCTGGTAGAGTAATCTTGGTTGTAGATTTTCCCTTTCATCACTTTAAATATGTCTTGCCACTCCCTTCTGGCATGCAGAGTTTCTGCTGAAAGATCATTTTTTAACCTTATGGGGAGTCCCTTGTATGTTATTTGTTGCTTTTCCGTTGCTGCTTTTAATATTTTTTCCTTGTATTTAATTTTTGGTAGTTTAATTAATATGTGTCTTTGCATGTTTCTCCTTGGATTTATCCTGTATGGGACTCTCTACACTTCCTGGACTTTATTGACTTTTTCCTTTCCCATTTTAGGGAAATTTTCAAGTGTAATCTCCCCAAATATTTTCTCAGTCCCTTTTTTTTCTTCTTCTTCTTCTTCTGGTACCCCTATAATTCGAATGTTGGTGTGTTTAATGTTGTCCCAGAGGTCTCTGAAACTGTCCTCAATTCTTTTCATTCTTTTTTCTTTATTCTGCTCTGAGGTAGCTATTTCCACTATTTTATCTTCCAGGTCACTTATCTGTTCTTCTGCCTCAGTTATTCTGCTATTGATTCCTTCTAGAGAATTTTTAATTTTGTTTATTGTGTTGTTCATCATTGTTTGTTTGCTCTTTACTTCCTCTAGGTCCTTGTTTAATGTTTCTTTTATTTTCTCCATTCTATTTCCAAGATTTTGGATCATCTGTACTATCATTACTCTGAATTCTTTTTCATGTAGACTGCTTATTTCCTCTTCATTTGTTTGCTCTGGTGGGTTTTTACCTTGCTCCTACATCTGCTGTGTATTTCTTTGTATTCTCACTTTTTTTTTAACTTACTGTATTTTGCGTCTCCTTTTCACAGGCTGCATATTCGTAGTTCCCGTTGTTTTTGGTGTCTTCCCCACTGTGTAAGTTTGGTTCAGAGAGTTGTGTAGGCTTCCAGGTTGAGTGGACTGGTGTCTGTGTGCTGGTGGATGAGGCTGGATCTTGTCTTTCTGGTGGGCAGGACAGCATCTGGTCTTGTGTTTTGGCGTGTCTGTGAACTTATTACAATTTTAGGCAGCCTCTCTGCTAATGGGTGGGATTGTGTTCCTGTCTTGCTAGTTGTTTGTCATGGGCTGTCCAGCACTGTAGCTTGCTGATAGTTGAGTGTAGCTGGGTCTTAGTGTTGAGACAGAGATCTCTGGGAGAGTTTTCACCATTTGATATTACATGGGTCCAGGAGGTCTCTGGTGGACCAATGTCCTGAACTCGGCTCTCCCATGTAAGAGGCTCAGGCCTGACTCCCGGCTGGAGCACCAAGACCCTGTCAGCCACACGGCTCAGAAGAAATGGGGGAAAAAAATAGAAAGGAAGACAAATAAAATAAGATAAAGTTAGTAAAAATATATATTATTAAAAATAACAAAGTAATAAAAAAGGAAGAAGGAAAGAAAGAAGAGAGCAATGAAACCAATGAACAAATCCACCAATGATAACAAGCACTGAAATTATACTAAAAAAACAAAAAACAAAAATGGACAAACAGAACCCTAGGATAAATGGTAAAATCAAAGCTTTTGGGAAGTCTGAGGTCTTCTTCCAGCATTCAGTAGGTGTTCTGTAGGAGCTGTTCCGCTTGTAGATGCATTTTTGATGTATTTGTGGGGAGGAAGGTGATCTCCACATCTTACTCCTCTGCCATCTTGAAGGTCCTCCCTTAACTTATTCTTTAATTACCAAAATATGCTGTACTCTGTTGGTTGGGTGATATTTAGTGGAAATAGGTTCATCTCTTTGTAAAAAAATTATTACTTTAGAACCCCTTAAATTGTCAACCTATTTATTGACACTATATTATACAAGTGGCAGATAGTTTTTTTATTAGAAATAATATTTGGCTTTCTTTCATTATACCATGCAATAGATGTGTAAAGCAGACCCTGATCATTAATTCCATCCAGTATTATCAGGAATTATCCACATTTATTTTGAGTTGTTTTCTCTCTCTCTCTCTCTCTCTCTCTCTCTCTCTGTCACCTATCTGTCTTTAGCCATAGTAGTGGGAGGAAGCCAATCCTTAGGACAAAACACTTTTTATCCATACTGGTCTATTCTCAAGGTGAATCCCTTAAAAAAAAAAAAATACACGTCCATTCCCCAACTCAATTGGTGCTAAAGCAGCAACACCCATGATAAAACCTGGTCTTCCACCCTCACCCTGCAGTACTGGGGCAGCACCCTGTTCCCCACAGAGCTTCTGGGTTGACCTCTGGCATCACCTTCCTTCTGTAGGGGTGAAGTGGCACTCCTCATACACAGAGACATTGGACAGACAAACTCTGATATTCTCCCCAGCCCAGGAAGAGGAGGAACCCCCACCTGGTGAAGCCTGTGGGTGGTGCTCTGCATGAAGGAGAAGGTGCATAGACAGGTGGATGGCACTCTGAGTTCTATCATGGCCCTGTGGTGGTGAAGTGTTTTCCCCCCTCTTCCTAACCAGTGCCGGGGAGACTGGGGTGGAGTCCTGTCACCTGAGTAACACACAAGTGTAGGAGACCAGTTCACTGCAGGAAATTTATGAAATAAATTGACATTTGATAAGCAGCCCACAAAAGTGAGCCAGAACATATATTTTGAATCTAAAAAAGGTTGACCACCTGCTTAGGTAAAGGATATAAACAGGAAACTTAGTCTCATAATATTCAAATTGTCCAAGATATAATCCAAAATTACTCACATACCAAAAGTTGGAAAACCTCAAATGAGAAAAGACAACAGAATTTAACACTGCGATGATACAAATGTTAGAATTATTGGACAAGAATTCTAAAGAAGATGTCATAACATTTTTCTAAATAGTAATAATATATGCAGTTAAGAATAAAAATATAGACAATATCAGTAAAAAATAGAAGGTGTAAGAACCAATAGAAATTTTGGAATTAAAAAAAAATATGATGTCTAACTTTATGGGCTAAATAACAAAATGGAAACATCAGAGGAAAGAATCAGTAAGATGAAGGTAGATTAATAGAAATGATTTAATCAGAACAATACAGAGCAAACACACAGAAAAGAACCCTGAACCTCAGGTACTTCTGGGGCAATAACAAACGATCAAATAGTTTCATCATTGTAGTCCTAGAATGAAAGGATAAAAAATGTGGGGCTGAAAATATATTGGAAGAAATAATGACTAAAAGCTTGCTAAATTTGGTGAGAGACATATCTACAGATTCAAGAAACTCCGTCAATTCCAAATAGAGTAAATCTGAAGAACTCCATGCCCAGACATATCATAGTCAAGCCTATGAAAACTAAAATAATAATTTTATTATTCACTTGTCTTATTTGGCCAGAAATAATGCTAGAAAAAGCTATAACATGACATTTAATATGCTAGAATCCCAGCAGAAAAACAAAACCATAGACAGTTTAAGCAGTCCAAACAACAAATAGCAACTGAAAAAGCTATACTTTGGGTTTTGTTGGTCAATATTTGACCCAGCTGAACAGGGCAACTAATACATGAAAAATAGTTCTTTTATTTTAGAAATCAGTTTGATATCACCACAGTTTTTTGTATTTGCTCTTATTTTCTGATAAGAAATATTACCTTTATGTTCAAAACTCCAGTTTTACTTATTCTTGTTAATCTCATTTCCTCAAATGTTATAAATACTCCCTCGTCTTTAATGTTTGAAACTCTTTTAGCACTCTGAATCCAATTAATTCACATATTTTAATGTTAGGGATGTTGTCCTACTTTAATAATTAATTTAAATAATAACTTTAATTATAGTTTTATACACACTATGGATCACTTTTAGGAATTTGTTTCTTTTTCAAACATATTTCAACTCATTGATAGTAAAGATGGGCAGCCACTAAAACTAGTCATGCTTTTTGAAATAACATGGTGAGTAAATCATGATAAGTATCAAAGAAACAAAAACCTTGAGACCTAATCAATAATAATTGCAAAAGTAAACATAATTTATTTTGATAGTAACTTTTATCAGAAATAACTACACCCTCCCCGACAAAGGATTTGGCTTTATCATGACCTTTTCAACAACTCTTTTAAATCCAATAGTTGTCTACTTCTGGCTTGAGAAATCTCAGAATTAAAGCAAAACAGGTGTCCTCTTTTATTTTATCTGGTCTCTTTTGTAGGCATCTAGAATAAAAGTTTTAGCATATACCTGAATGTCTGTGTGTGTATAGGTTGGTATCTTGGTTTCAGCCAGTGAATCCAGGAGCCCAAAATAATTCTGCAATGTTAATAACTGTTTGAGAGGAAATATTTCCAGTTTTTACACATATGACAACTTTCACATAGCCAGTTTGGTTTATCATTTATACTCTGAGATTTTTAGAAAAATACATTAATTTATGTTCAACATTATATGTTCAATATGAATTTTTAGATAATCATTATTAGTATTATTATTATATAGGTTCTAATATTCCTTTTCTTGGCCACATTTTGTGTAAGAATTTCTTCCACATCTACTCTGTAACTGAAAGTGACTTTTCTCTGATGGTGAAAATTCTCATTACCTCTCTGCTGGAGGCCTTTTTTTCCATCTAGGTAAGGAAGAGGTGTCTGAGATTATTTACTCATGGCCATCATTTTCATACACTTCTTTCATCATCAATCTTTTCTGTGATTTTTGTCATAACGTTCAGTCTCTTCATATCCTGACAGTCATCAATCTACAACCTCCTAACATTCTAATTTCTTCAGTGCTTGCTCTACTATTTTTCTCTCCACTCCAGTCCTTTTATTAGCTTCATCATCTAAGTAAATGATCCTTCTAGCATGCTGGTTCAGAGTGCTTCAATCTCTATCAGACCAAGGTCTCTCCATTTTTTTTGTTATCTACAAACATAAATGTAACCTTGATTGAAATCGTCACATCTTTGTTTCCTCTCTCTCTACAATTTTGAATGCTGAAATTTCTCTGCCTTGAAAATGAAGAATTGAAAGAAAAATAGTTCTTTTTAATACACTTTATCTGTCTCACTTCCATAACCCCATTAAGTCTGTTCTTTTAAAATCTTAATTCTAACATGCACTGTTCCTTTATTCTCCAAATCCAAAGCCTGCTTCTGATATCACTTTCCTTCACTGCCAGCCAGGATGCCAAAGGCAGCCATGTCATTTACCACACACAGCCTCCAAGAGGACAAATACATAGGCCACACCACTGTGACTGCATTGACAATCTTTTAGGATACCACTGTCTGGTTTTTTACATCTGCTCTCCAAATTGCAGTTGATGATAAAAACAAACAAACCAAAAAGAAAACCTTCAAAAACACACTGACCACATCCACTTCAAATTAATGTTATTCTCATCATTCCTCACTTAAAAAAAAAAAAAAATCATTAGTCTTTCCTTTCACCAGGTGTTCCAAATGGACTCTCAACTAACTTCCAATTCCCCTTTTCCCAGAGAAGCCAATTTTCTCCATCCTCAAAAATAATGAAATCATATGACAAGAATTATTTTACCTCCACTTATCCATTCCATAAACATATAGTGAGGAACCTGCCCTGTGCCAAGTACTAGAGATAGAAGGATATTAAGCCAGCTTTCATCTGTCACAAAGTCCATTTCTGGAAGGAGAAACACATAAACTGTAATTTTGAGTTAGTACGTTAGAAGTTATACCTGTGGTTCTTCTTTCTCTCTTTCCTAATTCTTTTTTTTTCCTTTCTCTTCATCTACTGTTTTGTTTCCTACTTAGTAGGAACAAATGTCTCTCTTCTTCCCAATGCTCTCTCCTTAAGCAACAAATATATGCCATCGTCACACAAATTCTTGCCTATTGTAAGGGCTTCCCTCCTTCACTATTTTTTTTTTTTTAAGTCTATAATCATTATTAAGTCCTAAGATGAAAATTGTCTTCCCTGGGTCTAGTTATTTCTTGACAATTTAAAAATAATTTTCCCCACTCTGAGTACAATTTGTTCATTGTAATCTTAAAATCCACCTTTTTTTTTTTTTTGTATACAGTTCTATTTGTTTTGTTTACCTCTTTACAAATTGCTAATATAGGAGATTAAAGGAAAACTACTCATTTAGCACAATAGATACATTCTCCAGATTTAATTTTTCAATTTTTTCCCCTGCTTACAAAATTTATACACACTCAAGGATAAGAAAAGAGATATGTAATGTTGAAAGTAAACAACTGTCATTAACATTTTTCTGTATAGTCTCCTAATTTTTTCCCTGTGCCAAAACAACACATACCTATTTTTTAAATCATTTTCTTTTTTCTTTTTTTTAGTTAAAATGTAGTTGATCTACAATAATAACATATTTTCAGGTGTACAACATAGTGATTCAACATTTATGTACATTGTGAATTAATCACCACAATAAGTCTAGTAACCACCTGTCATCGTTTAAAATCCATCTTATACCTCCACTACTCACTGAAGTTTGCCTTACCAATTTCCAATTCAATTATCTTTATTCTTTCTTCATCTTCCTAAAATATCTTACTTCCTGAAATTATTTCAACTATTGCTCCTAAAAGGAAAAATCTATTATCTTTCACATGTTAGTTTTAGTGTTTCTCTTCTGTGAAAACATCTTGACGCCTCCAGTCTCTCAGAATTTGTAAGTTAAATTTTATTTACCGTTTGCTCACCCTGCAATCAGAGCCAATTCATAATTGTTTACATTTTATAAAAAGTCAATAATGTGAGCAAAGAGAGTGAGAAATAAAATTTCAGACTATAATAAGTCATTGGATTTGATGTATTTGAGTTATAGGAGAAAATGAATCCAGGAAATAAATGTGAGTGGTAGTTTACTGCCTAATTGTGATGGTCCTGGAAAGCCACACAAGCTCTCTGAAGTCTAATCCCACTTGCAATTCTCCGTATTGAAGGTACCAGCCCCATATCCTACTTTGCCTTTTAGCAGAGTATTTTTGATAGTGGCAAGGGTGAACTGGACAGAGTTATCTGATAAAATGTTAAAGAAGCAGTTACTGGGACACTTTACATTTGTAATAAGTTTACTATTTATTTCATTCTGATGTTTATTACTACTTATTTGATTTTGATGAATTTTCTGTTAACACTTAGCTGGATTGTCTAGCTGTGGTGGCCCCCAAGCTGTAAGCTTATTCAGCTTTCTGCTTTGCGGAGAACTGCTTGTCTCTTTCTTGGTATGCACTCCTGACGCTGCGGTATTGAGCGTAAAAAAGGAAAATGGCTTGCGGCCAGTTTCGTTCCAGGTGCCTGCTCTGGATCTAAGAGCCCCTGGTTGTTCCCCAGAAGAAGGACGTGCTGCCCTGAGGGGGAAGTCTGTATCTCCAAAGAATGGCCCATAAGGCATGCTGACGCATAGATAGTGATGCATAGATAGTGGCGCATAGATAATGGCGCATAGATAGTGGCGACAGAATTATGTGGAAATACAAGGTTTGCTGATTTGTTGTCTGGTATTCGTTCCGTACTAAACCTATATATACATTCATGCTCTTTGAATAAACTAGCCTTGCAACCATCAGTTGTCTTGGCCCTTCTGACCCCATACTGGTGCTTTTCAGTTCCTTACCCCTCACCGCCAGGAACTTCTAGCTTTCTGCAGCCGGTCTGCGGCAAGTGGCGCCCGCACAGGGACCTGAGTGCGTGAGGCATTTCGGAAGATTTCAGGTAAGCAGAACTCTCGAGTGAGATAGTGTGGCCACAAGAAATAATTTCGTTTTTAAGACGGTAACTCGAGAAAGAGTCAGAAGTAAAATAATATGGGACAAAAGGGCTCTAAGGAGCGTGATTTATTTGCTCAGGTTTTGCTTTCAATGTTAAAAGCCCGTGGAACTAAGGTAACTACCTCACAACTTCTGGAATTTTTGCAATTAGTATATGATGCTTGTCCTTGGTTCCCTGAAGGAGGATCAGTGGACTTAGCAATTTGGACTCGTGTAGGAGATGAATTATCTAAATATCATGAAGTACATGGACGATCTTCTGTTTCAGTTTCCATTTTTAGCTTGTGGAATTTAATAAGAGATTGTTTTAATCCAATTTATGATTCAGTTCCAAAATTAACAGCTAAATCTGTAGAACATGTTGCTGCAGTAGATACTGCTCCTCCGTTGCCACCGAGGATAAAAAGTGTTAATTCACTTGATGATGATGACTTTTCTTTTGATTTAGAGGGTGAAGAAGCCAAATATGAGGCTGAAAAATATCCTGATGAAAATATTCTTCCGCGGTTACAGCAATTACATGTCTCTGTCCCTATCCCTCCTAAGCTTAGTCCTTTACAACAAGCAGTACAGGGAGCTCTTAATAGAGGGGAGGATCCTTTATTCTGCTGCCCGGTGGTGGAACGACCCAATCCTCAAAATCCACAACAAAATAATCGGGAATATCAGCCTCTCTCCTTTAAGGTTTTAAAAGATTTAAAAGCAGCCTGTGCACAATATGGGCCTACAGCCCCTTTCACTATTACTATGTTGGATACTATTGCAACAGAAGCATTGCCTCCAGCAGACTGGAAATCTATTGCTCGTGCTTGTCTCACTGGTGGCGACTATTTACTTTGGAAATCAGAATATTATGAAAAGGCTGCTGAACAAGCTGAAAGAAATACTGCACATAATGTGCTAGTAAATTATGAGATGTTGATTGGGGAAGGACAACATCAGTTATTACAGGATCAATTAGCTTTCCCTTTTGTGGCTTATGCTCAGATCAATCATATAGCTCTACATGCATGGAAACATTTACCTGCCTCCACTAGGACTGAAGACCTTGCTAAAATAAGGCAAGGGGCAGATGAACCTTATGCTGATTTTGTGGATAGATTATTACAGGCTGTTAATAGAATTATTTCTGATGGTCCTTCTGGAGCAATTATCGTCAAACAATTGGCTTTCGAAAATGCTAATAATATTTGTCAAGCAGCTATACGTCCATGGAAAAGGAAAGGAAATTTAGAGGATTATATTCGAGTTTGTTCTGATATTGGATCATCTTACTTACAGGGAGCAGCTATAGCTGCAGCCCTAACTAAGGCAGGATTTGGGCCAAATGCTAAAAGTAAAAACTGTTTTAAATGTGGGAAGCCAGGTCATTTTGCAAAAAATTGTACTGTTGATACTCCTAATATGCCTATCGTAAGTTCTGTGCCTCAAGGTAAATCTCCTCCTCCCACAATTTGTCCCCGATGCAAAAGAGGACGGCATTGGGCTAAAGAATGTCGATCAGTGACTCATAAAGATGGAACTCCCTTGTCGGGAAACTTCCGGAGGGGCCTGCTCCGGCCCCATCAAACAATTGGAGCAATGTCAATAATCCCCTCACAACCTGCTCCACCGCCTACAGCTCAGACCTTTGTTCCTCAGGGAATGGAATCTCCTCCCTTCAAAGGGCCACGCCAAATAGTGCAGGACTGGACCTCTGTGCCTCCACCCAATTCTTATTAACCTCGGATATGGGACCCCAAGCCCTTCCTACGGGAACTTTTGGGCCTTTACCCCAGGGAACGGTTGGTATAATCCTTGGAAGAAGTAGTATGTCTATGAAAGGCTTAACTATTATTCCTGGGGTGATTGATGCTGATTATGAAGGGGAATTAAAGGTTATGGTTCAAACATCAAAAGGATCTTTTCTTATCACACCCGGTATGCGAATAGCTCAGCTTCTATTAATTCCATTCATACCAGAAGGAAAAATTTTACAACATAACAAAAGAGGAACTGGGGCTTTCGGTTCCTCTGATGCAGTTTACTGGATTCAACAAATTGGTAGGGAAAGACCACAATTGGTATTAAAAATAAATGGAAGGCCTTTTTCTGGGTTATTAGATACTGGTGCTGATGTTTCTGTTATTTCGTTTATACATTGGCCAAAAAATTGGCCCGTGCACCAAACCATTACACAGTTGCAAGGTATTGGCCAATCTAATTCTCCACAACAAAGTTCGCAATACCTACATTGGCAGGATGCTGAAGGTAATCAAGGAATATTCAAACCCTACGTATTGCCCGGATTGCCAGTTAACCTTTGGGGAAGAGATATATTACAACAAATGGGAATCCTATTGCTTAGTCCCAACCCTACTGTAACTAATATATTGTTAAATCAAGGTTATGATCCTAGGAATGGTTTGGGAAAAAATCAACAGGGAAATAAATTACCCTTACAGACTGATAATAAACGGGATAAAACAGGCTTGGGTTTTTTCTAGGGGCCTTGGATTCTCCTCCACCACATGCTGACCCTATAACTTGGATTTCTGATAATCCTGTCTGGGTGGACCAATGGCCCCTTTCTAAGGAGAAATTAATGGCGGCTCATAATATAATTAGTGAACAGCTTGCTTTGGGCAGACTAGAAAAGTCTAATAGCCCTTGGAATACTCCTATATTTGTTATAAAGAAAAAATCGGGAAAATATCGTTTATTGCAAGATTTACGTGCTGTTAATCAAACTATGGTAATTATGGGAGCTCTGCAACCAGGTTTGCCTTCTCCTGCAGCCATACCTAAAAATTATATGATTATTATTATTGATCTTAAGGATTGCTTTTTTACTATTCCTCTATTTCCGGCTGATAAGTTGCGATTTGCTTTTAGCTTACCCTCTTTAAATTTTACAGAACCTATGCAACGTTATCAATGGAAAATGCTGCCTCAGGGTATGGCTAATAGTCCTACTTTATGTCAACAGTTTGTAGCTCAAGTTATTGCCCCTGTTCGTAAACAGTTCCCTCAGATATATTTTATTCATTATATGGATGACTTATTACTTGCTTATTCTGATAAACATATTTTACTTAAGGCTTATAATTCCCTTCAAAGTCATTTGTCACGATCAGGACTAGTCATTGCTGCTGACAAAGTACAGATGAACCCACCTTTCTCATATCTTGGTAAGTATATCACAAATTATAATATTACACCTCAGAAGATAGAGATACGGACTGACGTTCTTAAAACTTTAAATGATTTTCAAAAGTTATTAGGAGATATTAATTGGCTGCGACCTTCTTTAAAATTAACTACGGGTCAGTTACAGCCTCTTTTTAATATCCTAAAGGGAAGTCCTGATCCTTCTTCCCCTCGTATTTTAACTTCTGAAGCTCAACAAGCACTCAAGCTTGTAAACAAAGCAATACAATCTGCTCAGCTAACTAGAATTGAGCCTTCTTTACCTATACTATTAATAATCTGTGCTACGTCACATACCCCTACCGCCTTATTATGGCAAGAAACAGGAATTCTTGAATGGATTCATATGAAAAATACGCCTAATAAAGTCATTACACCTTATTATGAGTTAATAGCAACCCTTGTTCAGTTGGGTCGTAGAAGAAATATTCAGTTGGTAGGATATGAACCAAATTCTATTATTATACCTTATACTACTTATCAATATTCTTGGCTATTATTTGTCTCTGATTTTTGGGCTCTTGCTTTTGCTGGATATTCAGGAATTATTGATAATCATTATCCTTCTAATAAGCTCCTTCATTTTGCTACTCAACATCTATTTATTTTTCCTAAAACTATCTGTTCAACTCCTATTCTCAATGCCCCAAATGTTTTTACTGATGGTTCTGCCAATGGCATCGCTGTGGTTATTTCTGATGACTTACTTCATAAAGAACAAACAGATCATACCTCTGCCCAACGAGTCGAATTACATGCGATTTCCTTGGCTTTTCAAATCTTTTCACATTGTTATTTTAATCTCTATACAGATAGCCATTATTTGGTTACTATTTTGCGTAACATAGAAACTGCTATAATTGGCAATACTGTTGATTCTCAATTGTTTCAGACTTTCTTTCAACTACAAAAGATTATTCGTCAGCATGAGTTTCCTGTAGCCATATTACATATTCGAGCCCATTCAGGTCTCCCTGGCCCATTGTCTTTGGGAAATCAATTGGCTGACGAAAATACAAAGATTATAGGCTTAAGTTTATCTCAACCTCAGGATCTTGCTACTCAATCACATAATTTACATCATCAATCTGCTGCTATGCTTCAAAAACAATTCTCTATTTCTAGAGAAACAGCCCGATACATTGTTAAGTCCTGCTCTAAATGTTTACCCCACCTTCCTGTTCCACAATTTGGAGTCAATCCTCGGGGTTTACTCCCTCATCATCTTTGGCAAATGGATGTTACTCATATTCCCTCTTTTGGTAAATTACAATTTGTTCATGTAACTGTTGATACTTACTCTAATTTTATATGTGCTACGCCTTTGGCTGGGGAATCTACTAAATATGTAATTACTCATTTATTTCATTGTTTTGCATCTATGGGAATTCCTAAAGCTTTAAAAACAGATAATGCTCCAGGATATACGAGTAAAGCTTTTGCCAATTTTTGTGCAACTTTCCATATTTCACATAAAACAGGCATTCCCTACAATCCTCAGGGTCAAGGTATTGTAGAACGTGCCAACCAACAATTAAAAATTACATTACAAAAAATAAAAAAGGGGGAATATGATAGATCTCCTCAGATTATGCTTAATCATGCTTTATTTATTTTAAATTTTTTAACTTTAGATGCATTTAGTCACACGCCTTATGAACGATTGTTTACAGGTCTTTCGGGAACCCCTACTGAAAAAGCGCTTGTTAAATGGAAAGATCCCATGACTAACCTTTGGCATGGACCAGACCCTGTTTTAGTATGGGGCCGAGGCCATGTTTGTGTTTTCCCTAGGGAGGCAGACTCTCCGCGGTGGCTCCCGGAGCGCTTGGTTCGACATTATCATGCCATCACCAATAAACACCCTGACTCGAAGAATGCGTCGCCTGAGGCTCTCGCAATCGACCACAGCACACCCCAACCGGTTCCCCCGGCGGACGAGAAGAATGCGGCGACGGAGTAGGAGAGAACTTGTCAGGGAGGCGAGGGGAGATCGAAATCAAATTACTTGGTATCAATTGCAATGTTTAGTATTTCAAGCACGTAGGATTATGGAGGAGAGTGCTCATCCTCGCTCTCCTCTTACCTTTTTTTTTAGCCATGATAGCTGTATTGGCAGCCCCACCTATAGAGGCTAAATCTTATTGGGCTTATGTACCCGATCCTCCTTTATTACAACCTGTTACATGGTCTGAAGCTGACCTTCCAATTTTCTATAATGATTCTACTTTTGAAAGAGTGCTAGGAAATTTGCCTATTACTAATACTTCTGTTAATTACTCTAATTGGTTTAATACTCCCCCTGTTTGTTTAAGTCCTATGAGTACCAATTCTGGTTGTGTTAAGGCTGTTGCTTTAGAACATGCTATTTCTTACCAAACCACTGTAAATTCTCAATTTTTTACTCATTTACGTAAAAATTATAAAGCTGTGGGATCTAATATTTGTCTTCCTTGCAAACAGACTGTTCCTAGACGAGAAGATTTATCCACCTTTGTATTTTGGTATAAGGATAACGTTCCCATTCACATGAATGCTAGAGTAACTAAGCTTGCTTCTAATACTTCGTTGGATCATTCTCTATGCATATATCGCTTGAGGATTGAAGATACTGGACATTATTTGTGTATTGAAACTACCATAGGTAATCAAGGGACGTTATTAGCTGGACATCAAATTACGGTCGTAAAGACTGTCACAGGACTACAATTTCCTGCTTTTATGGCTTCTGAATTCCCGCAGTTTGATTTTCCTGTTTGTAATGATACATGGACTAAAGCCTCTGTCTGGTGTACTTTAGATTATGATAATGGCACCATACTAGTTTCTTCTGTCCCCGTTAATAATAACAGCCTTGTTTTTTACAAGCAATGGGAATTCTGGAAACTTGCCTTATCCTTTTCTTATAGACCGGTGATTACTTGCGTCGCTCCTCCTTATGCTTTATTGATTGGAGATTTAATTGTAGAAAACACTATGAATCCTATAGGTTATAATATTACTTGTGTTAATTGTATCTTTAGTAGTTGTGTTTTGCCCGTTAAAGGATCTACATCTGTTATGATTATGAAGCAACCTTCTTATGTAATGTTACCTGTTAATTTGTCTGAACCATGGTATCATAACACTGGCATGCAAGCCTGGCTGGAATTGACTGAAGCATTAAAACGACCAAAGAGATTTATAGGTGTTCTAATATGTGCAATCCTAGCCTTAGCAGCTTTAACTGCTACTGCGGCCACTGCTGGGATTGCTCTTTCACAAACTATTCACCAGGCTCATTATGTTAATCAGTTATCTAAAAATACTAGTGTAGCATTAGCCCTACAAAGTCATATTGATACCCAACTAAAAACGGAAGTAGATGAATTAAAAAATGTTCTAATAGGAATAGGGGATCAAGTTATGGCTTTAAAATTAAAAATGCGTTTGATTTGTCATGCCAAATATACCTGGATTTGTGTAACTCAACATTTATATAATGATTCACAATGGGATTGGGAAAAAGTAAAAATGCATATATTAAGTGTATGGACTGATGGACACATTAGCCTTGATATTCAAAAGTTAAATGCCGAAATACAAGCTATTCAAGAGGCCCACCTGGACGAAGATGGACCCCAGAATTTGATTCAAGGATTATTAGATCAACTACAAGGGCTAAATCCGATACAATGGATTCATGGAGGGCTCTCAGGCCTGATATCAATTGGTGTACTACTTTTATTGGTGATCGGTTTATTACCTTGTATTGTTAGATTTGTAATGGGGCGCTTCGCTGTCTTGCGTCAGGATGTTCATGGCTTAAAACTACATTATCAAGCTTTAAAAAATAATAAAAAAGGGGGAAATGTGGTGGCCCCCAAGCTGTAAGCTTATTCAGCTTTCTGCTTTGCGGAGAACTGCTTGTCTCTTTCTTGGTATGCACTCCTGACGCTGCGGTATTGAGCGTAAAAAAGGAAAATGGCTTGCGGCCAGTTTCGTTCCAGGTGCCTGCTCTGGATCTAAGAGCCCCTGGTTGTTCCCCAGAAGAAGGACGTGCTGCCCTGAGGGGGAAGTCTGTATCTCCAAAGAATGGCCCATAAGGCATGCTGACGCATAGATAGTGATGCATAGATAGTGATGCATAGATAGTGGCGCATAGATAATGGCGCATAGATAATGGCACATAGATAGTGGCGACAGAATTATGTGGAAATACAAGGTTTGCTGATTTGTTGTCTGGTATTCGTTCCGTACTAAACCTATATATACATTCATGCTCTTTGAATAAACTAGCCTTGCAACCATCAGTTGTCTTGGCCCTTCTGACCCCATACTGGTGCTTTTCAGTTCCTTACCCCTCACCGCCAGGAACTTCTAGCTTTCTGCAGCCGGTCTGCGGCATCTAGCGTATTCATCTCTACTGTATATGCGTATGTAGATACCTTAGACAGCTGGAATCGATTTTAGTAGACTTCAGAAATTTATACATTCAAAGCTTCCTTAAGTTAAACTAATTTAATGAGTAGAGTTGAGCATCAGGATTGAGGATGAGTCTCCTAAATCTTCATCCAGACAAAATCTGGATTGTGGAGATTACTTTCCTATGGGTTATTTCTCTAGGGGTAGATGCCTAAATGAAGGAAAAAAATTCTTTGTCTTTTATTGCAACACTTATAATTTTAAGCAACAACTTATAAAATGTGCTTCGAGAAAATTTCAGACACATCAATAATTATGCACCAGCTTTAATGAATGAATGAGAGTCAACTGTCACTTTATTTTCCTTAAGCTTAATATGTTTTAGAGCAGAGTTACTTTAGACCAGATTGAAAATGATGCTTCCATGACCTATACAAGTCTGGGTATTCACCTAATTTGGTGGAGTGAGATTATAGAAGTAATTTACTCTCTTCAATTGCAGAACTAAATCTACTGATGCCAAAGAAGACACACTATTTAACTAAAATGGCCTTTTGGAGTGGAGGAAGCATTTATCTAATTATATACAATTGACTTTTATAAATGTTTAAATTAGCCTTGACTACCACATATCTGGGCAATAATCCATCCTATATTCTGAGTGACTGAAGACTGCTTACTGAGAAACAAAATGATAGTTTTATCCTGGCAAAATTAGCAAAATAATGCCATACAATGTTCTCAGATGATGTCACTATAATGCTGTTAAGTTCAAATTATCCTCGTTTTAACAATATCCTTTGGGAGTGGGAAGAAAGGGGTCACAAAGATTTCCTTAGGAAACTCTGAGCTGAGTTATCAGGACCTGAAATAGATACAGGTTTGGAGATATAAAACATGCCATGGCTTCTATAACAGGGTAAATAGAAGCATTTTTCTTTTTTTTTTTTTAATCTGTCATCAATTTTATACACATCAGTGTATACACGTCAATCCCAATCGCCCAATTCAGCACACCACCATCCCCACCACACTGCAGTTTTCCCCCCTTGGTGTCCGTACGTTTGTTCTCTACATCTGTGTCTCAACTTCTGCCCTGCAAACCGGTTCATCTGTACCATTTTTCTAGGTTCCACATACATGCATTAATATACGATATTAGTTTTTCTCTTTTTGACTTACTTCACTCTGTATGACAGTCTCTAGATCCATCCACGTCTCAACAAATGACTCAATTTCGTTTCTTTTTATGGCTGAGTAATATTCCATTGTATATATGTACCACAACTTCTTTATCCATTCATCTGTCAATGGGCATTTAGGTTGCTTCCATGACCTGGCTATTGTAAATAGTGCTGCAATGAACATTGGGGTGCATGTGTCTTTTTCAATTACGGTTTTCTCTGGATATATGCCCAATGGTGGGATTGCTGGATCATATGGCAATTCTATTTTTACTTTTTTAAGAGTTTTCTAAGAGTTTAAAGAGTTTCTAAGAGTCTTTTTCTAAGAGTTTTATAGTGTCCAGTCTTACATTTAGGTCTCGAATCCATTTTGAGTTTATTTTTGTGTATGGTGTTAGGGGGTGTTCTAATTTCATTCTCTTACATGTAGCTGTCCAGTTTTCCCAGCATCACTTATTGAAGAGACTGTCTTTTCTCCATTGTATATCTTTGCCTCTTTTGTCATAGATTAGTTGACCATAGGTGTGTGGGTTTATCTCTGGGTTTTCTATCTTCTTCCATTGATCTATGTTTCTATTTTTGTGCCAGTACCATATTGTCTTGATTACTGGAGCTTTGTAGTATAGTCTGAAGTCAGGGAGTCTGATTCCTCCAGCTCCATTTTTTCCCTCAAGACTGCTTTGGCTATTCGGGATCTTTTGTGTCTCCATACAAATTTTAAGATGATTTGTTCTAGTTCCCTAAAAAATGCCATTGGTAATTTGATAGGGATTGCATTAAATCTGTAGATTGCTTTGGGTAGTATAGTCATTTTCACAATGTTGATTCTTCCAATCCAAGAACATGGTATATCTCTCCATCTTTTGGTATCATCTTTAACTTCTTTCATCAGTGTCTTATAGTTTTCTGCAGACAGGTCTTTTGTCTCCCTAGGTAGGTTTATTCCTAAGTATTTTATTCTTTTTGTTGCAATGGTAAATGGGAGTGTTTCCATAATTTCTCTTTCACATTTTTCATCATTAGTGTATAGGAATGCAAGAGATTTCTGTGCATTAATTTTGTATCCTGCAACTTTACCAAATTCATTGATTAGCTCTAGTAGTTTTCTGGTGGCATCTTTAGGATTCTCTATGTATAGTATCATGTCATCTGCAAACAGTGACAGTTTTACTCTTCTTTTCCAATTTGTATTCCTTTTATTTCTTTTTCTTCTCTGATTGCCGTGGCTAGGACTTCCAAAACTATGTTGAATAATAGTGGTGACAGTGGACATCCTTGTCTCGTTCCTGATCTTAGGGGAAATGCTTTCAGTTTTTCACCATTGAGAATGATGTTTGCTGTGGGTTTATCGTATATGGCCTTTATTATGTTGAGGTAGGTTCCCTCTATGCCCACTTTCTGGAGAGTTTTTATCATAAATGGGTGTTGAATTTTGTCGAAAGCTTTTTCTGCATCTATTGAGACGATCATGTGGTTTTTATTCTTCAATTTGTTAATATGGTGTATCACATTGATTGATTTGCGTATATTGAAAAATCCTTGCATCCCTGGGCTAAATCCCACTTGATAGTGGTGTATGATCCTTTTCATGTGTTGTTGGATTCTGTTTGCTAGTATTTTGTTGAGGATGTTTGCATCTATATTCATCAGTGATATTGCTTTGTAATGTTCTTTTTTTGTAGTATCTTTGTCTGGTTTTGGTATCAGGGTGATGGTGACCTCATAGAATGTGTTTGGGAGTGTTCCTTCCTCTGCAATTTTTTGGAAGAGTTTGAGAAGGATGGGTGTTAGCTCTTCTCTAAATGTTTGATAGAATTCACCTGTGAAGCCATCTGGTCCTGGACTTTTGTTTGTTGGAAGATTTTGAATCACAGTTTCAATTTCATTACTTGTGATTGGTCTGTTCATATTTTCTGTTTCTTCCTGGTTCAGTCTTGGAAGGTTATACCTTTCTAAGAATTTGTCCATTTCTTCCCAGTTGTCCATTTTATTGGCATAGAGTTGCTTGTAGTAGTCTCTTAGGATGCTTTGTATTTCTGCAGTGTCTGTTGTAACTTCTCCTTTTTCATTTCTGATTTTATTCACTTGAGTCCTCTCCCTCTTTTTCTTGATGAGTCTGGCTAATGGCTTATCAATTTTGTTTATCTTCTCAAAGAACCAGCTTTTAGTTTTATTGATCTTTGCTATTGTTTTCTTTGTTTCTATTTCATTTATTTCCGCTCTGATCTTTATGATTTCTTTCCTTCTGCTAACTTTGGGTTTTGTTTGTTCTTCTTTCTCTAGTTCCTTTAGGTGAAAGGTTAGATTGTTTACTTGAGATTTTTCTTGTTTCTTTAAGTAGGCTTGTATAGCTATAAACTTCCCTCTTAGAACTGCTTTTGCTGCATCCCATAGGTTTTGGATTGTCGTGTTTTCATTGTCATTTGTCTCTAGGTATTTTTTGATTTCCTCTTTGATTTCTTCAGTGATCTCTTGGTTATTTAGTAACGTATTGTTTAGCCTCCATGTGTTTGTGCTTTATACGTTTTTTTTCCCTGTAATTCATTTCTAATCTCATAGCATTGTGGTCAGAAAAGACGCTGGATATGATTTCAATTTATTAAATTTACTGAGGCTTGACTTGTTACCCAAGATGTGATCTATCCTGGAGAATGTTCAGTGTGCACTTGAGAAGAAAGTGTAATCTGCTGTTTTTGGATGGAATGTCCTCTAAATATCAATTAAATCTATCTGGTCTATTGTGTCATTTAAAGCTTCTGTTTCCTTATTTATTTTCTTTTTGGATGATCTGTCCATCAGTGTAAGTGAGGTGTTAAAGTCCCCCACTATTGTGTTACTGTCGATTTCCTCTTTTGTAGCTGTTAGCAGTTGCCTTATGTATTGAGGTGCTCCTATGTTGGGTGCGTATATATTTATAATTGTTATATCTTCTTCTTGGATTGATCCCTTGATCATTAGGTAGTGTCCTTCATTGTCTCTTGTAACATTCTTTATTTTAAAGTCTATTTTATCTGATATGAGTATATCTACTCCAGCTTTCTTTTGATTTCCATTTGCATGGAATATCTTTTTCCATCCCCTCACTTTCAGTCTGTATGTGTCCCTTGGTCTGAAGTGGGTCTCTTAGAGGCAACATATAGATGGGTCTTGTTTTTGTATCCATTCAGCAAGCCTGTGTCTTTTGGTTGGAGCATTTAATCCATTCACGTTTAAGGTAATTATCGATATGTATGTTCCTATGAGCATTTTCTTAATTGTTTTGGGTTTGTTTTTGTAGGTCCTTTTCTTCTCTTGTGTTTCCCACTTAGAGAAGTTCCTTTAGCACTTGTTGTAGAGCTGGTTTGGTGGTGCTGAATTCTCTTAGCTTTGGCTTGTCTGTAAAGCTTTTGATTTCTCCATCTAATCTAAATGAGATCCGTGCTGGGTAGAGTCATCTTGATAGTAGGTTCTTCCCTTTCATCACTTTAAGTATATCATGCCACTCCCTTCTGGCTTGTAGAATTTCTGCTGAGAAATCAGCTGTTAACCTTATGGGAGTTCCCTTGTATGTTATTTGTCATTTTTCCCTTGCTGCTTTCAATAATTGTTCTTTGTCTGTCATTTTTGCCAATTTGATTACTATGTGTCTCGACATGTTTCTCCTTGGGTTTATCCTGTATGGGACTCTCTGCACTTCCTGGACTTGGGTGGCTATATCCTTTCCCATGTTAGGGAAGTTTTTGACTATAATCTCTTCAACTATTTTCTCGGGTCCCTTCTCTCTCTCTTCTCCTTCTGGGACCCCTATAATGCGAATGTTGTTGCATTTAATGTTGTCCCAGAGGTCTCTTAGGCTGTCTTCATTTCTTTTCATTCTTTTTTCTTTAGTCTGTTCCACAGCAGTGAATTCCACCATTCTGTCTTCCAGGTCACTTATCCGTTCTGCCTCAGTTATTCTGCTATTGAATCCTTCTAGTTTAGTTTTCATTTCAGTTATTGTATTGTTCATCTCTGTTTGTTCTTTAATTCTTCTAGGTCTTTGTTAAACATTTCTTGCATCTTCTCGATCTTTGCCTCCATTCTTATTCCAAGGTCCTGGATCATCTTCACTGTCATTATTCTGAATTCTTTTTCTGGAAGGTTGCCTAGCTCCACTTCATTTAGTTGTTTTTCTGGGGTTTTATCTTATTCCTTCATCTGGTATATAGCCCTTTGTCTTTTCATCTTGTCTATCTTTCTGTGAGTGTGGTTTTTGTTACACAAGCTGCAGGATTGTAGTTTTTCTTGCTTCTGCTGTCTGCCCTCTGGTGGTTGAGGCTATCTAAGAGGCTTGATGGGAGGCTCTGTTGGTGGGTAGAGCTGACTGTTGCTGTGGTGGTCAGAGCTCAGTAAAACTTTAATCCACTTGACTGTTGATGGGTGGGGCTGGATTTCCTCCCTGTTGGTTGTTTTGCCTGAGGCAACCCAACACTGGAGCCTACCTGGGCTCTTTGGTGGGGCTAATGACAGACTCTGGGAGGGCTCATGCCAAGGAGTACTTCCCAGAACTTCTGTTGCTAGTGTCCTTGTCCCCATGGTGAAACAGAGCCAACCCCCACCTCTGCAGGAGACCTTCCAACACTAGCAGGTAGGTCTGGTTCAGTCTCTCCTGGGGTCACTGCTCCTTCTCCTGGGTCCCGATGTACACACTATTTTGTGTGTGCCCTCCAAGAGTGGGGTCTCTCTTTCCCCCAGTCCTGTCAAAGTCCTGCAATCAATTCCCACTAGTCTTCAAAGTCTGATTCTCTATGAATTCCTCCTCCCGTTGCCAGACCCCCAGGTTGGGAAGCCTGACGTGGGGCTCAGAACCTTCATTCCAGTGGGTGAACTTCTGTGGTATAAGTGTTCACCAGTCTGTGAGTCACCCACCCACCAGTTATGGGATTTGATTTTACTCTGATTGTGCCCCTCCTACCATCTCATTGTGGCTTCTCCTTTGTCTTTGGATGTGGGGTATCTTTTTTGGTGAGTTCCAGTGTTTTCCTGTTGATGATTGTCCAGCAGCTAGTTGTGATTCTGGTGTTCTCGCAAGAGAGAGGGAGTGAGAACCTGTCCTTCTACTCCGCCATCTTGGTTCCTCCCTCTAATAGCATTTTTCTGTATCAGTGACTGACAGAATAATTTACTTGAGTTTAAGTCTTAGAAAGTTCCATCTACATTTTATATTGTCAAGAATTCTCCCTAAGATTCTGAACTATATCACAAACCACTGATACCTGAAAAAGATCCAGGAGAAGCTCTTCTACCACCAGAATTTTTCCTATTCTGTCTGATTTTATGATCCTCGATTACTGTTAGAAAACAATCACCCTCAATCTATAGGTAAAGTTCCATAAGCATATGATATTAAGACAAATTGTTCTTAGAAAAATGTATTGAAAGTTAACAATTACAAGTGTTGCATAGGATGTGAGTAACTGGCACTCTCGTATACTGCTGGTGGGTGTATAAAGTGGTATAATTACTTTTGAAAGATTTGTCCATTTCTTATAAAGTTAAACATACACTTATCCTATGACCATACAATTTTACTCCTGGGTATTTACCCAAGAGAAACACTAGTATATGTCCACAAGAAGACTTGAACAAGAATATGCATAGCAGCTTTATGTAAAATAACCAAAGGCTGGTTATAATCCAAATATTTATCAACAGAAAAGTTAATAAGCAGATGGTGAAATAATGTTCCATATTGAAAAAGAATCAACTACTGATGCATACAACAAAATAGATGACTCTCATAAGCATCCTGCTGACAGAAAGAAGATATTCACAAATTAGGATATACAATGTGATTCCATTTATATGACATTTTAAAGTAAATCAGTGTTGCAGGTGACAGAGTAGGCATTGAATGCAAAGATTTTGTGTAGTAGACATAATAATGTATACATTTGTCAAAGTGCATCAAATTATACAAGTTATATAAGTCCATTTTAATGTATATAAATTATATATATTATATATAATATATATCACATCTAAGTTGATTTAAAATATTAGGAAATCAATTAGTATTATACCACATCAATAATTCTAATAAGAAAACTCGTATGATCATTTCAATTGACACCAAAAGTAAAAGCAACTTTAATGCTTATTTTGATTAAAAAGCAAAGCAAAACAAAAGAAACCATGTATAAAGGTAAACTAGAAAGTTATTTTTTAAAAATATGGTTAAGAATAACTATGAAATCAACAGCTGTTAGTATATTTAATTATGAAATGGTAAGACTTTCCAACTGAAATTAGCTAAAAAGGAAGGAAGAAATCCCTCCATTAATAAGATATTTAAGTATTGGAAAGAAATCAGTATTTGCAAACATTCTGATTAATTCTAGAAAACTCAAGATAGCTAGATAAAAACACATAGAATTACACAAAGGTCCAGTTAGGGGAATAAGAACAAATACAGAGAATGCTGAAATTTCCTATATAAATGATGAGTTAGGAGAAAATATCTACACACAAATCAAGTACAAACAAGAAACATATCTTTACAGGACACTTGAAAGACATGTACAAAGAATATTATAATAATTATGAGTGTATGTTTATATAATATTTTGAATGAATTAAAATATGTTTTTTTAAGCTATTTATTGAAAGTCTAAGTATTGTCAAGTGTCCCGTTTTACCTCTTGATTAATTTACACTTTTTCTGGCAGGCAGGCAGGAAGAAATGAGGACTTTAGTACAACAGCTGTGAGGAACAGATTCTGCCAAGAACAGAAATGAACTTGGGAAAGGATCCCTAGTGCCAGAGGAGAACACAGCCTGCGTCACCTTGACTTCAGTTTGAACAGACAGCCCAACTACACAGTGTGTTGGCCTTCTGATTTACAGAGTTTTGAGCTGTTAAGTTTGTGGTAATAAATTACACAGCAATAGAAAACTAATGTGACACTTAAATATTCCCAGTTAGAGTCCAGAGGAAACATGTTTAATCTTAACATGATAAGTCTATTCATCTGGTAAAATGAAGGGTTTTATTTATTTATTTTTTTAAGTTACAAATAATATGAAGAAACTTTAGAGGAAAAAAGAAAGTGCACCTTCAGATATTATAGATAAAATTAAAATTTTCTCATTCATTTACAGATATATTATGAAAGAGATTAGAAAGCCCATAGGTAACTTCTGACTTTCTAAATTCTTAACAAATGATTTTTTTTTTTAATTTTATTTATTTATTTATTTATGGCTGTGTTGGGTTAACAAATGATTTTAAGATCATCAAACATTTCTCACTTCCTAAAATGTGCTTGAGAAACTACCTAGGAAATAAAATAAAATTAAGTCCTAGACTTACAAAGATAAATTACAGTTAGATTAAATATTTTAGACAACAAAAAAAATTAACCACAATAATCTAAGAGAAAATAAGCTTGAAATTTGCAGTGGCTTTCTACATGAAAAACAATGCAAGAAAATGAAAACTTTCTGCATGGCAAAACTTAAAATTAAAAAGACAAATGAAATTTGGAAATATTTGCAAGGAATATATCATTAATATAAAAAAAGCTTTAAGAAATCATTGAGATAAAGGGGAAAACGTTGATGGACAGAATAAGATTCTCAGAGCAGTAGCAATGGAAATGGCTAGAAGCATGTTAGTAATAAAATAAGGCAAATAAAGTATACTTGCTTTCATTTATGAAATTGGTAAACATATTTTCAAAAATAATAATGCCTGGATAGATATATTGTATGCAATTTGATCGAGTTTTAAAATGTTCATATCCTTTGATGAAGTAATTTAATTTATAGAAAACCTATCATAAGAAAATAATCAGAAGTGTGAAAAATTATTTACCCACATATTATTTATACTAATATGACACTGGAAAGAATCTAAGTATTTCATAGTACTGGACAAATAAGTTATGGTATAACTACATGACAGAAAATTCTGTACAGGTTACAATACTTTATAAAAAAATAATTACATGGGGGTATGCTCATAGTTCGTTAAGTAACAAAGTGAGATGTAAAACTCCATATGTATTAGGCAACTATATCTAAACAAAAATAACTGGAAGGAAATGCCCATATATGAATGATTATTTCAGGATTTGAACACTACAGGAGTTTTATTTTTAAAAAATCTATTCTTTGGGGTTTTCTTTCTTTCCTAGGTTTTATGAACTTTTAATCAGAAAAAATTCTAAGTATATTATTACTTTAGATGTTGCCTGTACTCTTGCTACTGAAAGAGTGATGTGGTCCATCAGCATTAGGGTCACCTGGGGAGCCTGTTAGACATTCAAAGCCTAGGGGGTCAGGGAAGGGGAGGACATTTAAAAATCAGATGGTCCCCAGGGACCACGTTGAGATTCCTCCATGGTCAAAGAAGCATTTTCTCCCCCTGCTTCCAAACATTTCACAATGCTTATTGGCTTCCTCCATGTGTTTTACTTTAATATCTTTGTGTCTTAATTATTCCCATGTCTAAGCAGAGCAAAGCATTTTTTTTTAAAGAAAAACATATTGATATTTTGGCCATGACTTTTAGATAACAGTAATCTTTGTATGTCTCATTTTTTTTTTAATGACAACATTGATGATATTAGTAGTGGGCCTAATATTCTAAAAAACAAGTGTGCTTTGAATGAAAGCATAAGATGTTGTCTTTGTAGGCCCATATTTAGTTAATTTATCAAGGAATGAAATGAAATCTCACTTTCTCCCAAACTTCATTTTCTCAATTGAAAAACTTTATAATTTAAAAAGTTGAAGGGCTCCATTAAATATCCATTACTGGGAATCCATAATATCAATCTGTGTGTTAAAATTTATGATTTAAATTTTCCATTAACAGGCTGCGTCCTTGGCTTTTACAGAGAGATGTTAAAATGATTTAATCTAATGGCAACCATAATGTTATGCAATCTAGCATAAATATAATTTCTCAAGATAAATACCTTCCTGTTAGAAAAAAAGTCTGCATAGATGAGGTTTCTACTTCCTTTTATGAAACTGTGAGCACTGTTGAAGATAATAAATGTCGTGCCTTGAAACACTATATTTTATAGTTTTTGAATTTAGAGCTAATTCAGTACTACAAACCCAGTAATTTCTTCATCCAGAATGTCTTGTACACATATCTTTCAACACTTATATGTCTTTCCACTTCTTTTCTTTAACTTATGCAGATTCCTCATGTGTAAAGTAAAAGAAACTATATTTGACGTGGTGGGTTTTGAGAATTAAATGAGGTAATACACGCTCCTCAGGGTTTAACTAACTGTCAGACACATGGTGATATTCTGTAAATAGCAACTGTTGTTACTATAAATTTCCTATGTTCAAAGTATTTTAAAATATAAGGCAACACAAATTTTTGGAAGTAGATATAAATACAAATATCATTATTATTTCTATAAAAGCTCTCTTAAGAAAGTTTTAAAGAAACTCCCTCTAAATACTGCTATATATATATATTAATTTTTAAACATCTTTATTGGAATATAATTGCTTTACAATGGTGTGTTAGTTTCTGCTTTATAACAAAGTGAATCAGCTATACATATACATATATCCCCATATCTCTTCCCTCTTGCCTCTTCCTCCCTCTCACCCTCCTTATCCCACCCCTCTAGGTGGTCACAAAGCACCGAGCTGATCTCCCTGTGCTATGCAGCTGCTTCCTACTAGCTATCTCTTTTACATTTGGTAGAATATCTACAAACAATAAACGCTGGAGAGGGTGTGGAGAAAAGGGAACCCTCTTGCACTGTTAGTGGGAATGTAAATTGATACAGCCACTATGGAGAACAGTATGCGGGTTCCTTAAAAAACTAAAAATAGAAATACCATACGACCCAGCAATCCCACTACTGGGCATATACCCTGTTATATATTTTTAAACTTTTATAATATTTTGAGATTGAAAAACACTTATCAAAAGAGGCTTATTAGTTTCTTGACCATTAATTTTAAAGCAATTTATCTACAAGTTACTAATTAATCACAAATTGGATTTTAACAACGTGTTAGTCAAAGAGGGAGAGTAAACCAATGCTGCATTTTGGATTCATTATACACCATCCTAGGAATTAGAAGGCTGGTTTCTAGATCCAACTTTTCAATTAACCAAATCATTTATTTCTCTTAGAGCCTTAATTTCCTCATCTGTACTCTGGTAAAATGAGGTCAGTTTCTTGATAACCTTCTTCTGAATCAAAAATTTCAAAAAATTATTTATATCCCTCTAATCTGAATTTAGTTCCTTAAAGTCAAGAATAAGGACTTTTATTTCTCTCATATTATTCAAAACTTATATAGAAAGTTTTAAAATGTGTTTGCATTTCAGAAGTCCATGTCCTGAAGACTGTGGAAGAATACAGCTATCCATAATCAAATATTCCAGGAATATACAATGTTTTTCAAATTTTGGTCTGTTTCCTCAAAGGTCTGTAGCTCATATCTGTTCAAACTGGTCTCTGAGTCAACAATTTTCTTGGGAAGCTGGAAATGTTGACAATATGACTCTAAGTGGGGTATTTAGTAAGAAGCACAGAAATTCCCCAGCAGGAAGCTAGATTAAGTTCATACAAGAAGATGGATTAAGTTCCCACAGGGAACTAGATTGAGTTCCCAATCAGAAACGTGCCTCCCTCTATCTATCTATCTATCTATCTATCTATCTATCTATCTATCTATCTATCTATCTATCTCTATCATCTATCAATCAATCTATCATCTATCTGTCTACCTATTTTAATAGAGAATCTAACTTGCTCTACAGCCAGCAAACCAGTGCATTCTAAAGAGAGAGACTGTGTGCTTGTCATTCACATATGCTTCTGTTTCTTTGAAATAATAATATTGAGATTAATGTTATGTCAATGAGACCAAAGATGTCTGTCACTATTATTTGTCAGAAATTAGGATATACTGATGCATGAAAGTTCTAACTGCTGCACAAATATTTCATTTTTTTACTTGAATAAAAAGCAACATATTGAATTGCTTTGTGAATGAATGTATTTATTATAAACTGGAGACCACAGAATATATACTAACAGGATGGGGATTATATTTAGACCAGATGAAGTTTCTGGGTGGTCTTCCAAGTGAAGCTCAGTATAAGATCCATTGCAGCAAGGTAATCTGAATGAGTTCATAAAAGCTGTGGATCAATATTTTGTGGTCTATATTACATTGAAAAAAAAACCTTAAAATTTTTGTAGAGATATATAATACACGTATATTTATTTGGCAGGCAAAAGTCCTGTTTATAAGATCACTTAATGGACTACTACAAAATATTTCAACCTATGAATTTAGTCTAATCAACTTTAAAACTTGGACTGAAATCGACTTCAATTTATATGAAAATTCAGTTCCAAAATTTAGGGACAGACCAGACGTTGTATGTCATATTTATTCTCAGTTTTCTAAGAAAAGGTAACAAAATTGATGTCACTCTTTTCAAACAAATTTGTTCTATACCTCTTCTCATTAATACAACTTCTATAGGATCATAGCCATATAAGTAAAAATAGATCTCATTATCATAGAAGATTTATTTTAATAAGTATAAACTCATACCATAACATTTATTTAAAGAATGGCTTACTAAAGATATATCATCACTTTGTTTTGTGTAAGATGATATTTGTGAAAATGTTTTAAAATCATGAATAAGAATGTCTTACGCAAATGGTATATTGAATTATTTGGCTAAAATTCTCCTTTCAATTAGCATTATTAGAAGACTTTTTGATGAGAAGATCAGGATGATGTTCAAATGCAGTTTTAAAGTTTTTTTCACTATTATTTACAACACTTCCACATTACACAGAAATATAGCTAATATTTTTCAGGTATAACTGTAGTTTCAATGTCACTATTGCTGAGAAATAGAATTGCGTCTTCTGATTCCAAATTCCTTGCTCTTTTCACCAAACCACAGGATGTACCCTCAGAATTGTCTCATATTAATGCAGTTAATTTAGAAACAAAACAACAATGGCAATAATTCATGTAATCAAATATAATTTCTAATTTGATATCCTTCCCTGATTAATTTGCCAAAGAGCCTCAAGTTTCAATCTGACTGTGAGGATATTTGGTGGCAGCATCATTTTTCTTAGTTTATCTGCTACAAAGTTGTGAAATTACATTTTCACATACAAAACAAATCATAATATTTTATATGTGAAAGCACAACTTCACAAATTTTTGTGTGAAGTAACTGTCAAGAGTTAGCTGGAAAACAAGTTATTGAAGGGCTTTTGGATATGTTATATTATGACTGATGTAAAGATAAGCCATTGGCTTTTGATTACGTTATATCTTTGTCAATACTTATTCTTTCTTTTAAGAATTCCAGAACGTGTTCACAGCTCTCTGAACTGCAGGATTTAGAGAACAGTAATCAAGATGATAATATTGACCATTTGTAATTAGATAAAATGTTTGAAAATGACTTTAATAATGATTTTTGTAATGATTTTAATAATTTAATGACTTTGCAGAAAAATATTTGAGAGAGTATTAGCTATACTCCTAAAAATATCAATCTGACACATGATGAATATTGTTTTAACATCATAATGTTAATTTATAGTCCCTGCTAAGTAATGCACATTTAACAAAATGTGCTTGAAATTTCTGTTAGTACATTTCACCATTAGCTTATTTAGGATACTTTTCATTGCATATTTTATTTCTTAAATGTATTATGCATAATATGCACAAGTGGAATAGTGTAAGTAATCTGTCAGGACCGAAAGTCATTTTATCATCATCAACTAATGGAATGTCTGAATCACCATGCCAACAATTTTCTGCCCAACAGGAGCTACTAGACCAAGCAGAATTTAAGGAGAACTAAATAGCCCCAAGATGCATTTATTAAATGTTAAGTCAAGTTATCAAACTTCTCTCATTCTCCATGCATTTGTGCTGCTTATTTTATATCCCATTTTTGCCAAGAAATTTAGTCAGTATAAATTAATTTTATACAATGACTTCAGTAAAGACCTTTGAAAAAGATAGTTATATAAAACAGCCCACTTAAACAAGCTCTTAATTAACAGCATGATTCTTAATACAAAGAACAGTATCAAATAGTCTTAAGCAAAACAATTTATCAATTACACCAAACTTATTTCAGCTAGCTCATGGAGAATATTTTAGTGAAGCTGAAACTGAAGACATTTGGAGGCACACATTCATAGACAGGTCATAATTATTTACAATGAAATAGTTTACTCTAAATACATTTTATTACTTTTTCTCTCTTAAACGTGATGTGGACCTAAGCCACCAATTAGGATACAAAGTCAATGTGATTTCAATATGTGTTTTAAAACAATAAATTTGAATAAATCTCTTATTTATTTATTCACAAAAGTATTTGTATTGAAAGAATATGGAGCTACAGTGCTCTATCTATCTATCTATCTATCCTTCATATATCTATCAATCTATCAGTCTTGTTGATGTTTCTGTGTGTATGTGTGTTGTCTTAATTTGCTTTGTCTATCTTGATCCTATGCTGAGTCATGAAAACCCAACCTAAGTTTCAGGATGATGCTGGAGATGTTATCAATGCATGTGATCTTCACTTACTGTGGGTTTTCTTTCAGAGTGATCAGTATGTAGCTTGTGGGGATTATGCATCTAAGTTGGATGTTTGGCAGGGTGATAAACAAAGCAGAGAAGATCTTGCATGCTCCAAAAAGAAGTCCTGTGCATTCATGAGAGTAAATGTATGTCACTTTCCAGAATTCAGTTGTTGTCAGTGTACCTTCTGGATGTCTTTGGTCTAGCGAGGTCTGTTCAAAACTCACTCAAGTGTAGTAAATAAATGTCTTCTCTGGTTTGATTTGAATGTGGCCATTTTCCTTATAGAATTGTGCCATGAGAGAGTTGATTCTAGGTAAAACCTCTTGAAATGATTTAATCTATACAGCAGCATACATCAGCCTTAAAAATATGTCTGATTTGGTGATATTTAATCATCAAGATTTCTATTCGTGTAAAGTATCAGTAATATCTCCAATGTGCATTGATTTAAACCTTACTTGTTTTCTTTCAAAAGGATCTATGTATTCTATAATACACTACAAGAGAAGTGTGGCAGTTACATTCATTTTGCTTCATAGAGTTCTCTGCCCAGAGAGAAAATGCCAACATCAAAGGGACAGTCATGAAAATGACTCCTCCAAGAACAAAAAGTAACAAATTTCATCCTTTCATCCCTCTGTAGTTCTAGTTTAGGAGGGACATGAAAAAGGACATGATCAGCAAAAGAACAGGTAGATTTGGGGAACTTCTGTGGTTTCTGTCCTTTATAAGATGGCCAGAAATTTGCTTATGATGACATGTCTGAGCAACTTGCATGGCTTCAATTCTTTGATAAGAAATTATAGAATTATAAAGAAAATGGATCCCATTTTTTCCCTAGTAAGAAAATTTGGTCAAATAGGTCCTTCAGAGAAATTCATTTTCTTATCATTTGAAAAAAAACTGTAATACAATATGATTCAAAAGGGGCCTTGTGTTTTCCATCATCATAATAAAAATGAAGAGTAGAATAACCAAATTAGGAAATATTTTAAGTGCTTACTTGATATACTACAACTGGAGCCAGAGTAGACTGAATATTTTTATAAGGAGAGTTTAACTTAGGTAGTAATGAACTGATTAACAATCCCTCCAATTTAAAAATTAAAAAGGATGCTGTGAAGTTCTTTATTTCTCTAATTATAGCAAGAGGGAAATGGGTCAATAAATTCCACAAATGAATGTTACTTCTGCTAAAATTTAGACTTTGATATTAGACTCAAACTATTGCTGTAAACTAGTGGACCAATGGTTCTTGAACTTCAGCATGCATTGGACTCACACAGATGCTGTGCTCCAGCTCCAGTTTCTCACTTGGTACCTTACGGATGGGGACTGAGAATCTGTATTTCTAACTTGTTCCCAGGTGTTGATGATGCTTGGATTGGAGATCACATGCTGAGAACCATAGCTAGAGCACTACGTATCAAAGGGAGATATGACCATCTGATCTAAAGTTACAAAGAAATGCAAGGGCATGAAAACTGCCAGATTCAGAATAATGTGTGTGTGTGTGTGTGTGTGTGCGTGTGTGTGCATGAGTTATGGAAAGTGATGTGGGAGGAGTACACAGAATGTTTCACTCTATTAGAAAAAAGTATTTACAGTAACTTAGCTGAATAGGTAGATGAGTATTTGCTGTGCCATTGTTTATATGTTTTGTATGTCTTGAATGTTTCATAATTCACTTTTTAAAAAGAGAAACAGTCATAATTACTAAATTAAGTTGTAACTACTAAATTTGTATAGAGTTAAGCACTACTGATCAGGTACATTTTAATTAACCAGAAGGTACAGAACTGTTAGTTTTGAAGTTTCTTTTTTCAAATAGTTTCAATAATAGAATCTAAAACACTTAGAAATCCTTCAGAAACATAGTTATACAAGTGACATAATAGAAGCAAATAATGACTGGTAATGACTTTGCTCTAGTCTATGCATTAGTTTATTCAACAAATATTTATTGAGTGTCTACTATGTGTCAGAAACTGTTCTAGGCATGGGGATACAGCAATGACCAAACAAATAAAAATCCTGCCCTCATGGAGCCTACATTCCATAAAAGTCATTTTATTTTTGCCTAGTAACAAGCAAAACAAAGAAGCACAACACCTCCAAAGTTGAAGCTGGTAAAAGGAAAGATGAGTAAACCTGAATTAAAAAAATAAACCCAGTTTTGCAATCTAAAAAGACAGAGAGATTAAAGATAATTTTAAGATAAGGAATTTCTTAAGGGTATGCTGATAAGGACAAGTGAGTCTCATAGCAAATGTACAAGTTAAAATGATAAGTTTAATCCAATTTTCATGGGAAAAAAAAAACTAGTAAGATGAAATTTTCACCCTTTAAAGTCATAATTTTCCACAATGTTTTTCTTCTAAATGTCTAAGTTAGTCATATGTAACAGTTTTTTTTCCCCTCTATGAATACCTAATTCACACATGCAATGCATTTTTCAAGCTAACATCTCTAAATAGAGCCAGAAATTTGGGAGTGGTGGTGAGGGTGTGTTCAGACGGCTCCTCTCCCCACCAAGCAAACATTTTTTCCCCAAGAATACTGCTCCCGTCTCAGTGGGGAGTCAATGAACTAACTCAGTAATAGAACCTAATCTTTACATATTTCTTTACTGCTTCACTAATTTATTTATTTAACAAGTATGTTTAGGTTACTAGCACAGGGTACAGCACTGGAGATAAAAAGATTAGTCAGATATGGTCCTGTTATCAAACAGTTCCAGTGTGGATAGAGGAGATATGAAAACAGACAAGTACAGCACAGGCAGAGAAGAGACCTGATAAAATTATGTGGTGGAAAATCTTTGAGTAACATGAACATACACGAGATGAAACAGGCAAGGTTTCCGTTGGGCTGAGCCCTAAAGAATGAATAGAGTTAGCGAAGCAAGGAAAGTAAGGAGGAATTGAAAGGTGACCATAGCAATATGGAAATGATGGAAGCATTTGCCTTGATCATGTTTGTCACCAAGAAACCTGGAAAAAATTATTAAAATACTGTTAGGTGGTGTGTGTGTGTGTAGTGTTCTTTCTGGTCCCTGCTAAGTCTAACACCTAAGACTTAGTTCTCAGAAAATCAAATCCCCTACTGGGAGCCAGGCACTGCCATACTCGACAGGCATTCAAACATGCATGAGACATGGTCTTCCTTTCAGTGAGCTTATACTGCCATAGAATGTTCATCAAATTGCTCTTCACTTAAGGAACATTAAACACATTTTACTGGGTGAAAACTATAAAATAGTCTTTAGCAGAACTCTAAGTATCACTCTTGCTCTTAAATTTTATGATTTTAATGCTATGAAAACTCAGCTTATAACATCAAAATAATGATTTCACACATGTATTTTTTAAGGTTAAGTACTTCCTTATGTACAAATTGGGTTTCTATTAAATTCTTTTTGATACATTTTTAGTAGACTTGTATCACACTGTCTTATTTGAATACATCCAAAGGTAAATTCAAAACAAAACCAACCAACCAAACAAACAAAACAAAAACTCTGGTTTTCTCCAACTAGAAAATGCTCCAGTGGTCTCTCTGCATTTTCTCGAATACAAGATCATATGTTGTGATATATTTTAGAATATATCTATTAGCAATTGTTTTGGGTTATTTATACCTCCTTCTATGTTAACACAGATAATGAGTAAAAAACATGTCTGCCTTTATGCTTTAATTTAATCTAATTAAAATAGTAGCAGCAAAATAGAAGTCATTCACCCAAATGTATTATGAAATTGTGTATATTATACACACAAAACAATCTAGGGATATGGCTCATAATATGTTTTTTTTCCCTTCATAACAAGTTATATCTTGCTGATGTATTGCAGTTCATGAAAAAAAAAAATGAGTGTATTTTAAAGTCTTGTGTCCTAACTCCTTTAAAACAAATTATTTTTCTTTCTTAGCAATATTAAAATGAATAACATGCATACTTTTTCTTAAGTTTTAAATCCAAAGAAACCAGGAACTATATTTGGCATCCTTTATAAAATTTATACTTAGCCATCATAACAAACAAAATTAGTTCTATCAACATGAATAATGGATGAAGCTTTCTTTTTACTTACTTGTAAAGCTCAGTTGTTTGTTTAGTAATATGGTTATACAGCAAATTTTGGAACCATGATTAGAACCATAGGGATGCCAAGAGTTCATGTGAAATTAGTTCACAGAAAATATACTAATTAAACTAAATGTTTTGATAGACCAAAAGGGAGCAGACCCGATAATCCATGCCTCTTTACTTTTACAAACATTTTAAAATTTTATCTTAATAAGGGGGTAGAGGTATCACCAATAAACCTTTAGACTATACCATTATTTATTTAATAGTTATATTTCAGGGACAGACAGTCCATTAAGAAAGGAAATACCAAGAGCTCCTGGTACGCAACACTCCAAAACAGAAAGTTACTCTGATTTATAACTTATCATAGAATTTACTAGCAGTGCCAACACATTACACTCAGTAAAATGCTAGCATAAGATATTTCTTAATGTATTATCACACATATGAGGTAAAGTTTCCACTTTTAATTCTAAATCATTGACTCCATTTAGTGCACATTTAATAAACGGATTTACATAAGAATAATTTAGCAATCTTATTTTTTTCATTTGTATGACAGCTATTACTGTAAAATCAATTCTCAATGTCTACTACCATGCATTTAAGTTCTTATTGTGGAGATAAATGTGTGACAATCCTGCCCAAGAGACAAAATACCCTCTCAAGACCCTTTCTCCATTCTCATTCTTAAGTGAACACGCTAGTAAGAAAATAAATTTGCTATCAAGACTTTTTTCAGCTTGTTTCTAGGTTGGTTCTTTCATAGTCTACCTCCTGGTAACTTGTGTTTAAACTGTACCTTTCTTGTTTCTTGTTAATCATTATAGGGATTTATTTTGGGGGGCTGGATTCAGGCTATATAGTTCTATTAATAATCACAGCCAATACTTTGTAAATTTGCATGATGGCAAGAGTAGTAGGTAGCAAGTTAGTTGCTTACATATTAGAGAAAAATGATATAGATATTCAAAAGTTTAGAACCTGGATATGAAAATAAATTTTAGATTATTCTTATATAGTTCTTCATACTTCTTATTTAACACTCATTTGACATAATATAATTTTATTTTTTTTAAAAAGAAAAACATTTTAAACCCACATAATACTCTGAAGTCATAATATGTTGTCATTATATTTTGCCAAATTTCAAGAGGAAGGGTAATAATATAAGAAATAGATTTATTTTCATACTGACTCAATGTTTTGCTTTCATTGTGGTGCAGGGCTAATGCAATTTTCAAAAAATTTTAGATATTTATTTTGTGTGATTTCCCTAGACCAAACTGTATCCTCTTTAAATTTTGGTACTTTATAATGGGAAACAATTTTGCAGCAAATTAAACTGGTTGGATTGTACAGTTCTTCTTTAGATGGTCTTTTTCCCCATGCCTGACTTTTCTTTCATCAAACAGCAATTACCCACAGTCCGCTCACCATATTACTTGATTTTTCTTTTTATGAGACCGTCTAGTCACACAGAAAAAATAATAATTTTCCTCCTAAATGTTCTATCATAGAATTTTCCTTTCACAAAGCATCTATCTATGTTCCCTATTACACTGATTAAAATCAGTTTCATGTAGTGCCAACAGGAGGATCATTTCTCTCCCTCAAAGAACTATTGTAAACACATAATCTCTTTATTTATCTTATCCCTACTGTATAAGGCCTCTTTTATGATATCTTTGATTCTAGGGTCACATTGTCATGTCCTGGATCTTTATAGGTGCATCAGGTCTTTCATCTTACTCCAATATTTGCTTTAGAAATGGATGAGATTTGATTTTGACTTGGGTAGTCCATACTACAGACAGCAGCAACTGACTTAGGATCCAAACACCCTCCTTGCCATCTGTGGGGAGCTGGCACATCCGAAGTAGACAGCAAATCAGATTACAAGGTCTTCTCTGACCACATGGACTCAAAATAAAATTCAAGTTCCCTTCTTAGCTTTCATCACCTTAGAAATATTCCAGAATACGCTGCCATCTAGCCCTTTCTTCCTACTCCCTTGAACTAGTATTTAAGCAAGTGCTTTAAAAACATTTTAAAAATACACTTTACTGAACTTCCCATCTTGGGCAGAACCCTACAAACCGTCCCCTTCATGGCACCAAGACTGCCAGCTTACCAGGAGGAAGTATCCTCAGGGAACACCATCTCCCACTACCCCTGCCAACCAAACCCATACTTTAGAGGCTAATGTCCCTATATCAAAGGTTTGTCTTCTAACTAGGTAAAGCCAGGTTTGTGTTATGAAGTTTAACCCTCCCTTAAAAGGACAGGCCTTGCTCAAATAGCAGCAGACTCCCCTGCTGCACTAGTCAGGAATTCCACAGGGGTAAGGGAAGGATATATCAGAATACCAGAGTTCAAATCCAGGTTTTACTCTGTATTACCTATGTGATTTGGGGCAATTTCACCACTTAAATTCTCTGAACCTCAGTTTCCTCATCTATAAAATGAGTCTAATACATCACTTATGCTGTGGATTTGTTATAAGAAGTATATATAAGATAAGACAATGCCTGGTAAAAAATAAGCAATCAACAATCATTAGCTATTATCATCTTTTTAACATCAATAATTCTGAGTTACTCATCCTTCTCTCTTTTTATGGGAACCATGTTGAATAATATAAAGGCTAAAAAATGATGGTTGACATGTACCTTGACATATCTTTAACATATTATTTTATTTTTATTTACATCATCATACATTTTTCACATTATAGAAGTAAAACAAAATCAATATCCAATATTGTACAATATTTTGTATACCACACTCAAACATACCTACTAATGAGTACATTAAATGTTAAGTTACTAATTTATTGGCTCTTAATTATTTTATATTATGCAGGTATTTTTGCTAGATTATCATTTCTGTTGAAGTATCTCTTTGCAATCTTTGGAGACATTGGTTGAGGTTCTTGTATGGGCTAGAATATGTTATTTTTTTCCCCCAATGAAAGAACGGAGTCTGAACTCTTGCTCAGGTAATGAATCTGAATATTCACTATCTAATACAATTTTTAGGAATGGATTATATATCGTAAGGATTGCACTTTCTACTTCATTTACCCTCCTTCAAGCCATCGCATTCTCTGTTGATTTTCTTTCACCTTTAATTTCCCAAGGAATAGAGTACTGCTCTCCACTTGTTTATTATTTTTTACACTCAATTCCAAGAACTATGACTATTTTTGCATCTGCTCCTTTACTGACTTTCCTTCTTAAAGTTGACTAGTGTCCACTGAGTAGTGGTCTTTCATTAGTCTTTATTTGTAGACATCTGCAATATTTAATCTCACTGACCTCCCCTGGTTTTGGTACTCTCTTTTCCTCATCTCTCTGACATGAGAAAGTTATTTTCTTCGTGTCAGCTGGTAGCCATCTCCCATTCTGTTTTTGTTCTCTAAAAAGACATGTTTAACAATGTTCTTTCCTCAGCTCGTTTTCTTCCTGTGTACCTCCACTTGTAAGTTCAACCATTGCTTTCCAACTAGATGCCCCTTCAAGCTTAGTGCTGCCTCAAGTTCTCATTCCAAGTTTTCATGCACTTCCATGATACTTCTAGGATATCTCGTAGGCATCTTAAATTTAAAATAACCACACTGATATAATTTTTTCCCACAAGCCAACTCTTATATTACATGTTTCTATTTGTATTCCTGGCATTATTATTCTCCCAGTCATCCAGATTTGAAAACTCAGTCATCACTAACACCTATTTCCCTTCATTTCTCACAAAATATCTATCTTAATATCTTACTTAAAAAAATATACTAACATCTCTTGAATCTATTCCTTCATTTTTATCTCAATTTCCATTACCATACATCAAACTCTAACTGCACTGGCCTAGCTTACTACGAGTATATCTCAACTGGTTTTTTTGCATCTGAAAATTTGTCAGACTTTGACAGTTAAAGATAAAAGGAGGTATTATGTACAAGACACATATTTATTTGAAAATCTATGGCTCATTTTGGGAACTTTAAATGATAGTAGTTAGAGAGGTTTATACAGGTAGAAGAATAATAAAATCTGAAAGGTAGCTGAGAGTAAAATCTTAAATCCTAGACCACTGAGAAATTTTAGTGAACATGCTTTATCTACAATGTTGAGCCTTTTTCTTTAGTATCAATAGTACTAGCAAAATGCTTTGCACTTTTCAGATGTTCAAGAAATCCTTATTTCAAAAAACAAAGGGAAATATTGCAAGAATATTAAATTATTAAAATGTACATTGATTTATATCTTTTGAAATTATCTAGGACACAGAAAATGTCTTTATTTTGCTTCTATAGTTCATTTTCAAGTATTTAAACAATAATAGAAATTTTAATGCTTTTCTTAATTATCATTGAGTCATACATACATATAACATATATACACATATGTATTAATATTTGATGAATATATTACATACACACATATGTATATGTGCTCGATTCAAAGATAAGTTAATGGTTAATTGAAAGAGCTTATCTGGTGCCAGAGTTTTGCTTTGCTTTTCAATTCTTATTTTCGGTCTGCTCTGTTTACAGAATATCCAACTCTGTATAATAATTGAAGAATCTCCTGAGCTAAAAATAGTAACTTCTGGAAAATAACTCAATTCTTGATACTTAGCCATATTATTCATCTTATATGGCTGATACATTTATAATGCAATGATTCAAATAAATGTGACTTAAAAAAATTTTTTCAGAAAATATTGTCATACCTTATAGATTAATATTCTTCTCATGCCCCACCCCATATCCATACACAAATGTATCTTGTGGTTAGTGATATTAATCCATTCCTGTAGTTTTGCAGTCCAGGAGAATATAGTGTAGCATGCCTCCTGGTTTAAAACAAAAAGGCTTATGGTGTTCTTTGGCTTTTTGTTCCTTGGCTTTCTGCAGAGGCCAGCATCCATGGGAGGGATTTGCTTTGTTTTTCTAATTATCGGCAGCTGGGTGAAACAGTGTCCAAAATGGGGAAAAGCAACACAGAGAACTTCAAGCCATGATAATAACAGGTGTTCCCAAGGATCAAGTTCTCAAACAACCCTAGGAGTAAGTTGAGATGCACTTTACAGCTGAATTGTCTCTGAGGACAGATGAAAAACATCAGGAATTTGCATACAATGGCTGATTTGGTTCACTTCCCAGTCTATTAAATGGATTTAACAATTTTTCAGAAAGCAGTTTTGGGTAAAGAAAGTGAAAGGTGTGCTAACATGGAATGACTACACAGAAAAATTTCATTTGGGCTTGATTTGCTACTCTTCTTTCCCTTATCACATCTCCACCCCCAGCACACACATGCACACACACACACATTTGCACACAGACACCTGTACACATTCATGTACATGTAATGCACACATACTCACTGATAACCATGTCTAAACTGTTGCAATGACATACAGATTTATTCATTGTAATTTAAGTTATAAATTAAATAGAATCCAGAAGAGCACAAGAACACAGTAAAATAGTTCCTTGGGCTGATTCTGAGTTGCAAGACTCTTTAAATTAGTTAGAAGATTATCTTAACATTATAAAAGCTGATAAAAATATCAGCATGATAGATTTAAGCAAAGAGAGGTAAAAACTATTAAATATCTCCTCATGAAAGTATTCTTAAATAAAATATAGGCATACATCAAATTTATAGCAAAATCATGATCCCAAGGATGTAATCTCTCTTACATAAGGTGCCAATATTACAGTTTTGGCAACATGTACCTTCCACCAGAGCCTTTAGAAGGTGGCTGAACTAACTCTTAAGCTTCAATCACCAGCAGGGTTCTTTCATCAACATGTGAAAATCTGCTACATTATAGTGAGCCAGAATGTATCAAAGGCCAATCAATATTAGAGAGAAGCAGTGATAGTAAGAAGAATGAGCATTATAAAAGCAGACAGTTAAAGAAAAGACACATCCCTTTGGCTCACATTTCTCCCCATTCCAGCACACTGAACAGAGCAAGGAAGAGATCACTCAGAGCCAGAACTTTCCTCTCTCAACCACAACTTCCTGCAAACCAAGGTGTCTCAGCTCAAATCCAGGCTGGTTTAGAGAAGTTGATTTTTACTCTGAATTTGAGATTACACTTTAAAAGGGTATATATTTTAATAACATTTTGGAATCTGCTCAAATATCACTAAAGGAAGAGAAAGAATGATTGGCAGAGCATACTTGAAGACAGTGATTGTAGGAAAGTAAAATCAAATCACCCAGTTGAAGTCCAAATCACTCCACTCAGGTAGACAAGATTGAGCTGCTCTCCACTATGAAAACCTGGTAGAGTCCTGAAAAATTCCTGACGTGACCTTGTTTTTTCTTTTTTACCTCTTTAACATAAATGTAAAAGAAAGAAAGAAAAATGCCTGCTTTTCTGGGAAAAATTCAAAGTCTGTCTTTGAGACTATTAATTATTACTCAATGACTAGGTCTGAGTTCCATTTGTCATGCCATTTTTAATACCATCAACTCTCTTGGGCACTCAAGTTTTCTGAGTTTGTACTGTATGTGAATCCATTTTCTGTATGAGTTTTGTCTTTTCCTGCTATTTTTATTTTCAGTTAACAATTAATAAAGGCAAAATATGGTTTACTATTGCCCAAATTGTACTAATTCCTGCTTCTTCCTCTTCTTTTTCTCCTTCTTCTTCCTCTTCTCCTTCTTCTTCTTCTCCTACTACTATTACTACTATTATTATTATTATAACTATTATTATTTTGCCAGTCCTTTTTCTTTAGAATTGTTTTGGGAGGAAAGGTTATTACTAGGGTCAGGCACAATATTAGTGTACAGTTTCTGTTAAGATTTTCACATTTACCTTTTAACTAAATCTGTGCTTTTGCAACTATTTTTAAATAATAAGTTTAACTTTCTAAAATATTTTTTCTATATAATTTGAACAATGTCTTATTGTATAGGTGCCATAAATAGGTAATATTTACATCAACAATGTTTATCAATTAGTAGCATTTACCAGGAAGAAAAATAATGTTTATAATTACTTTTACCAGACAAAATCTGCTTCATTAAAGAAAGCTATTTATTAATATAAGAGTTCGGGGAAATGTGTTTCCAAAAAAACCTAAATGTTTAGCTCAGTTGACCTAAAGCACCTACCGAGAGAACATGAGTTTTCCTTTAACTTAAGTGGGGCAATTAGAGACCCCATCAACCTTCTCTTTACTATGTGGCATCTTTCTTCAAATTACAGATTAGAAATCTCCAAATTACAGATTTTACTCTATTGGGAATCTAAGTCTCCGGGGCTCTCTCAATTCAAATTCTTTACTCCACCAAGATCCTGAGTATAATATATCCAAATATAAATGTATCTATGCAAATAAATCATGCAGTAAATAATCTTGAGTACATTTACATGTATTTTAAGACACCCTCCCATCAGCAGTTTACAGGTATAATGTAGTAACAGGGCTTCCACTATGTAGAAGTTGGTAAGTCGAATCACTCACATTTATCCTTATATAAAAATATGTATTTACAGTACTGCTTTGAGTATTCTTATTTGCCCTGCTTTTCCTGTCTCTAGAAGTTTTCTAATTCCTATGTCCCTGCTGTATTTTGGCCATTTCTAGTTGCCACTCAAGATTTTTCATTCTTTGCAATTTCTATTTTTCTTCTCTCAGCCATTTCTTTGTAACCCAGGTCTTCCTCTCAACTCACAGACTCTTCCACTTATTTCAGCTTTCCTTATCTTCTGAGCTCTGGTCTTTGGATGGCTCGGTTTTTCTAGCCTTTTGTTCAGTGGTTAGCTAACCAGGCCCACTACTTCTTCGGATTTAGGGTCTTCTTGGTTAGTGAACTGAATGATCACCGTGTTTTCTTTATCTCAGATTTAATGAACCTTATTTGAATTATGGTTTCTATTTCTTCCTTTGACTGCAACTTCTGCCCTTGAAAAAAAAACAACCATGATTTGAGGGTTTGCTTAATCAAAATGTTAGTATATTTGAAAAATAGTCTCATATAAATGAATCTGGCACCCAAGAAGAAATATAATTATACTTTCAATCTGACTTTTGTAGAATTAAAAGAAAAATAAAGACTACAGCAGTGTTTTTTTAATTCAGTCAACCAAATCAAGGCTGCTTTCCTTCTCTTTTTCTTCAAAAGGCTTGAACTCAATAAAATGCACATGAGTCTTTGCCAAGTAATTCTATTTTCTTTTTTTTTTTTTAATTTTTAAACCCATGGGTATTTCAAGGGAAATTCAACCCACATGTTTCTGATTCATTTACACTTAATTCATTAAAATGCTGTTTTGTAAGAGCTATTTGATGTCCAAGGGCCTTATGTGTCTTTTTAGATGACTTTTTATGCCATTTTTTTCCTCAAAAACAGGAAGTGGTATTTTGCTAAGAACTCAACTCCAAAAAGGTTGAATTTCATATGAATCGCGTTAAGTACAGCAAGATGATTGTATCTTTCATTTACAATGGTCATCTTTACAATGGGATGGCACCTCAAACAGTTATCTGAATAGATTGAGTATTGTTAATTTCAAATTTCCCCAACAGGATGCCAAAGTCTCCCAAGACAGGGAGACTTCCAAAGTCAATCTGTAAAAGGGCATGCAAAATGAATCCCTTTAACTCAATGTGCATATAAATGTAATGTTATTAATTACATTACAGCAAAGTATTAGAGCAGAGACATCTAACATGTGATAGCCTCAGGATATCACTGGAGTCTGTTTACTTAAATTTAAATTTTCTTCTTTTTCTCATCTCACCCCAAGAAAGGAACTTTGTATGAAAAGCAGACAAGAGAGAGGGAGAAAGAGATTGTAATATATCAAGCAAACAGAAGGTGTGTATGCATTGACAATAAGAAACACTTTAATAGAAAGCATCAGTTAGTCACGCTTTCTAAATTGAAGAGAAACCTTCTTTAACTAGAGAAAGTTAGATAGCAGGTCTGCAGTATTTTCTTTGTGACAAAGAAATGTTGGAATACCTATGTAATGGGTCTGCATTTCCTTAGATCTGCTTTCTTTACTAGCATAGCACTGAAAACTTTCCTCTAGAACTTTCGAGTTCAAGAGCAGCTTGGCAGTCCCTAAGTGAAATCCAGCATCGTGGCCACTCCAAGATTGGTTTTATTTACAATGTAGGTGAATCTCATACAGGAATCCAAATACCACTGAGAATAACCCATAATACCAAATTGGATCAAATCTTCTGCAGCCAAAATCAAAACTACTGGAAACACTAAATTCATAGGAAATTCACTCATAAGCAAATGGCCTCATTTATCCAGGCCTGGACTCAATCCAAGGTAACATATGTGAGATCTTTAAAGGCTTCTAGTGCTCACATTATCTTGTAAAAGACTTTCAAGGCAGTTATTTTAGTTTCAATGTTGAATAGTCTAAAATAGTTATTAGTAACAAAATAAAGTAACTAATGAATTGTGATTAATATTTTGTATACACAACCTTTAAAAACACAAAGAAAATACGATCCTAACCTTAGACTATTCACTAGAGACTTAGAAAATTAATTTAGGGGCTCTCTTCTGAGCTCCAATAAGGAGGGCTAAGGTCATATTTGACATATGAATTGAAGAAAAATTCATACTCTACATTGCAAAGGAAAGCTAAAGTAAGTGCTCTTTGTAGAACTCATTAAGCAAAACTGACAACTAAAAGTAGAACCAATGTGGGAAATGATGCCTTGGTCAAACACTACCAGATCTTATTCAGTATAGATGCTTATGTAGACATGGCTGTATTATTTTTCTAATCACTGCATCAGTTAGCAATGCTGTCAACAAACAGCCCTTATATTTAGTGGTTGAAACAATATGTTTTTCTCTTCTTTCACAAACTTATAGTTGGCTGGGTGGTTCTGCTATTCTGGGCCAGTCTTGACCAATCTCTGTTGGGTTTCCTCATACATCAGAGGTCAGCTGGCTGGTCTAGGAGGACTTCTGCTAGCATGACCAGGATATCCTCTTCATGGTCTTTCAATTTCCAACAGGATAGCCTGAGCTTGATCTCATGGCAATAGCAGAATTCTAAGAAAGTAAACAGAAACTGCAGAGTTTTTTCAAGGCTCTTCTTGCATCACATTAATTAACATCCTATTGTAAGTCTCATGACCAAGCCTGGATTCAGAATAGAGGAAATCTACAAAGTTATAGCAGAAAAGGGTGGACTCAGAAAAGCTTTTAATTTGAGCCACAAATACAATTGATCTATCATAATTATCTAGAAAAATCCTTAAAGTATTTTCACAAGGAAATCCTTTCTCGAACTTTTCTGTGTGAGTTAGCATGGCAGATGATGCATATGATTAACATGAATATATTTTCACTTTCATCATTAACATTTTCTGCATCTTACTTTTTTCCCCAAGTCATTGCAGTGAAATTATACAATGAAATTATTATGTCACTTCACTTCCTCAAGGAGCCTTTCTTTCTCTGATTCTCAAGATTGGTTCATCTTTTTCTCTCACTTTTTCTTCCCTTTCCCAAAACTCTTACTTGAACCTTATTAAATGGATATCTTTATTAGACTGCAGCTATTTTGTAACAAGTAATGTGGCTTTCATTTTTCATTCCTGTTTCTTCGCCACTTAGCTAAATTTGTGGTATATACTAGGAATGTAATATGTAGGTAAGTCAATCTTGGAAAATGTGGTGGGAATATGAAAGGCATGGAGACCAAAAGAGGGAAGTTGCAGAGAACATACAAGAGAAATCACGTGGGCTAGAAAAGAATGAGGTTAGATTACTCTAGTGTAAGAGGATATAATAATGTGGAGAATGAACAGAAGGAGACAAAATACTAGAAGAACAGATCAAGTCTGAAGTAGAAGAGGAAGTTGTAAAAGAGAAAAGAAAGAAACACAATAAACTGGTAGAGGGGAAACAAAAGCAAATAGTAAAGCTTAAGCTGTATTTACTTAAGCCAAAATATTTGGCTTACTCTTTGGAAATATTGGAATTTCTAAATAAAGCAAATGCATGGATTGCAGTAATTAGAGTATCCTCAATGTTCTGCCATACTCTAGTATTCACTACTGGGCCACTAGATGGTTACCAATGTCAAACCCTTCATGTAGCATCATGTAACAAACACTGAAACTAATGTTTTGCAAAGCACCCAAGCTCAGCATTTGTATAGAAACCTTCTTACCCTGGTGCAGATTGCCTTTAAATGGAAATGGATAGCTCTTTGACACCAACCCTGTTTATTCTGACACCACTATAGTTCCCATTATTCCCAAATCATAAAGATATTGTGTAAACATCAGCATTCATGTGTTCTTATTTTCCACAATATCTCATGTTGTGTGCTTTTAACACTGATCCACGATTCTGATTTCTTCATAGAAAGTAAATCTTGAGAGAAAATAAGTACCACATTATTCGCATAGTGTTGTACATTTTTATAATACCTTAGAAACATTTATAAATCTCTGGGCCAAGTTACCATTCTAAACTCTTTAAGAAATACGACTACATTTAAGATTCATTTTTTTCAAGAGGATTGCAATCTATTGGAAGTGAGACGCATGAAAATAGCTATAATTTTAGACAATATATTGATTTTTATAAAAGGGATGCAAACGTATTTCAATAGATGCCAAAAATATATGGCATTTTTCTAATTGGAGCTATTAGAGGTGGTTTCATGTAAGAGTTGGCATGTAAATTAGAAATAATTTTAATAGGTATGAGTGGAAAGGAAAGAAGGTTGAATAAAAGCAGATAAGTAGAGAAAAAGGTAAACTGGAATGGGTAGAAAAGCAGATCTACTGGGAAATTATATTAGAAAGTTGAATGGGAGCTGTGCTGTTGAAGGCCATGGATGTCACATTAAGTCATCTGAATCAGTACAGGGGTCTCTAGACCACAGGACAACAGCAAATACTTCTGAAGACAGAGGAAAATGGTATTTTTAGATCTCTGAGTGCAGTAAAATATAGATGACATGTTAATTTTTTTAGATTTCTACTGTAGTAAGATGTAGGAATTTTTAAACCAGAATCTGTGAGTGAAATTCAATAACTTCCTATAATTGTATACAAACAATTACAGTGGGATCTGTTGGGAGGCAATTCTTGAATAATTTTATGTTTCTCCATGGTCAGAGCTTCCTAAGCAAAGAGCACTGGCAATAACTGAAGGATACATTAAAGAATAATTGGAACTGCCAAAAAAACCAAAAAAAAAAAAAACAACCCCAAAACCCCCAAAACCCAAACAAACAAACAAAAAAGCAAACCCCAAACCTCTTGAAAGTTACAGTTACAGGAGGTACACTTCTAGAGGCTTACAGAGATTTATCTCCCTGGATACATTTGTTTATATTTTAGAGTGGTAAAGTAGGAACCTTCTTATCCTCTTCCAGAGAGAATTTGTTTACATTCTAGAACAAAGATTTCTTTTTCTTTCTTTCTTCCTTTCTTTCTTACTCTCTGTCTTTCTTTTCTTTTCTCTCTCTCTTTCTGTTTCCATCTCTGTCTCTTCTCTCTTTCAGATGAATTGACAGTACCTCCACATAAATGACAATTTTCATAATTTTGAGGTCCCTCTCTTGTGGTGCAAACCTCACTGCCTACACAGGTGACATCTGGTTTCACAATATGTCCCTGTAGCAGCATGGGGAAACCAGCACAAGCTGCTCTGTGAGATAACCTTTTCCTCAATCCAGATTTTTGAAATCATATATGTACATAAAACTGTGACTGACTAACTCAGTTGAAGTAAGGTAACATATCAGATTCCTCACATTTTTAGATTGAACAGAATCAAGCATAAATCAGATACTAGAACAATATTAAAAATATCAGGACCAATACTGCTTCCATTAATACAAAATGGCTCAACATTATTAAATATATTAATGTAATCATCTTAGTAAATTTTGGAATAATTTGATAAATTTTTGCATCTATTCTTAATAAATGAACAAACCTTTTAGCAAATTTTAAATAATAAGACATTTTAACTCTATTAATATAAGCCATTAGTAGAAATCCATTACAAAAATTATGCTTAATACAGACGAAAAACATTTTAGTACACTAAGGAGAGAAGGAAGATTAACACCACTGGGACCTTACTACAAGCATATATAATTATTAAATATTAGAATCTTACACAACTTTCAATTATAGTGAGTAATAAAACATGAATACCTGCTATTTAAACCATTCACTTTATTTTTATGTATTTATGTATGCATGTATGTATGTACTTATTTATTTATTTACTTATTTACTATGACTATTGCTTTTAGAGTAGTTTTAAGTTCACAGCAAAACTGAGAGGAAGGTACAGAGATTTCCCATATATCTCCTAATCCCACACATACATAGCCTCCTCCATGATCAACATCCACCAGAATCGTACAATGGTTGCAACTGATGAACTTGCATTGACACATCCTTATCATCCAAAGTTTATAATTTAAATTAGGGTTCATTTTGGAGTTGTACATTCTAAGGGTTTGAAAAGATGTATAAAGACATGTACCAATCATTATAGTATCATACAGAGTATTTTCATTGCCTCCAAAATCCTCTGTGCTCTGCCTATTCATGACCCCTACCCCATCCTAACCCCTGGAAACCACTGATATTTTTGTTGTAACCATAGTTTTTTTCTTTTCCAGAATGTCATTTGATTGGAATCATATGATATGTAGCCTTTTCAGATACTACTTCATTCACTTAGTAATGTACATTTAAGGTTCCTCCCTGTCTTTTCATGGCTTGATAGCTCATTCCTTTTAAGTGTTAGTAATATTCCATTGTCTGAATGTACCAAGTTTGTTGATTTATTCACCTTCCGAAAGACATCTTGGTTGCTTCAAGTTTTGTCATGTATGAATAAAGCTGCTATAAACATTCATGTGCAGGTTTTTGTGTAATAATTTTGTGTAATAATGTACCTTTGAGTAAATACCAAAGAGCATAATTGCTGGATTATATGGTAATAGTATATTTAGTTTTGTAAGAAACCTTCAAATTGTCTTCCAAAATGGTCATACCATTTTTGCATTCCTACCAACAATGTATGAGAGTTCCTGTTATTGCACATCCTTGTCAACATTTGGTGCTGTCACTGTTCCAGATTTTGGCCATTCTAATAAGTATGTAGTGGAATCTCATAGTTTTGATTTGCATTTCCCTGATGACATATGCTGTAGGACATCTTTTCATATGCTTATTTGCCATTGGTATATCTTCATTGGTGATGTGTCTGTTAAGGTCTTTGACCTAAATTTTAATTGGGTTGTTTGCTTTTTTATTGTTCAGTTTTAAGTGTTCTTTGTATATTTTGGATAACAGTCCTTTACCGTATATATCTTTTGAAAATATTTTCTCCCAGTCTGTGGCTTGTCTTTTCATTTTCTGGACTTGGTCTTTTGTAGAACAGAAATGTTTAATTTTAATGAAGTCCAGCTAGTAAATTATTTCTTTCATGGACTGCATCATTGGCGTTTTCATTGCCAAATCCAAGGTCATCTAGATTTTATCCTATGTTATCGTTTATGAGTTTTAGAGTTTTGCTTTTTACATTTATGTCTGTGATCCATTTTGAGTTAATTTTTGTGAAGCATGTAAGGTCTGTGCCTAGATTCTTTTTTTTTTCTTTTTTTTTTTTTGCATGTGGGTGTCCAGTTGTTCAAAATTAGTTGTTGAAGAGACTATCTTTGCTCCATTACATTGCCTTTGCTCCTCTGTCAAAATCAGTTGACTACATTTATGGGGGCCAATTTCTGGGATCTCTGTTCTGTTCCATTGATCTATTTGTTAATTCTTTTGCCAAAACCATGTTGTCTTGATTACTGTAGCTTTATAGTGAGTGTCGATGTCAGATAGTTTCAGCCCTCCAATTTTGTTCTTCTCTTTTAATAGTGTGTTTGTTATTATGCGTCTTTTGCCTCTGCATGTAAACTTAATAATCACTTTGTTCATACTCACAAGATTTTAATTTTGATGTGATGACATTGAATCTGTAGATCAGTTTGGGAAGAACTGACATCTTGACAATATTGAGCCTTCATTTCCATGAACATTGAATATCTCTATTTAATTCTTTAATTTTATTTATCAGAGTTTTTCAGGGTTTTACCACTTTAACCTGTTAATGTGGTAAATTAAACAAACAGCAATTAAAATATTCTTGAATTTTTTAGATTGAAAAAAGAATTGCATAGTTTTCCTCGTATAGATCTATTATTCAAAAAAAATTATGACAAAGTATTTCATTTTTGGGTGGTGCTAATGTAAATGGTATTGCATTTTAAATGTCAAATTCCACTTGTTCATTGCTGATATAGAGTAAAGCTATTGACTTTGGTATATTAACTTTGTACCCCGCAACCTTGCTGTAATCGCTTATTAGTTCCATGGGATTTTTTTGTTGATTCTTTCAGATTTTCTACACAGACACTCACATCAACTGCAAACAGAGACAGTTTTATTTCTCCTTCCCAATCAGTATACTTTTAACTTCATTTTCTTGTGTTATTCCATTAGCTAGGACTTCCAGTATGATGTTGAAAAGCGGTGAGAGTGACATCCTTGCTTTCTTCCTGATCTTAGTGTGGAAGCTTCTAGTTTCTCATGATTAAGTATAACGTTAACTAATTTTTTTGCAGGTATTCTTTGTCAAGTTCAAGCAGTTCTCCTTTATTCCTAGTTTACTAAGAAATTTACTTTTCAATAATATATTGTGGTCTTGGATAATTCCTATGAAAAAACTCTCATTATTTGCAGATTAAGTAATTATTATATAAAACAATGATTTTTAAATTGTGGTCTCCAGATCAGAAATATCAGCCTGTTCTGGGAACTTATTAGAAATGCATCTTCTTGGGCTTTATCATCAGAGACCTACTGTATCAGCCTAGCGATTTATAATTTAACAAGCCCTCTGGGGATTCTAATGTGTCCTAAAGTTTAAATAACCACTTATACAGAAATCCCAAGTTTTAATAAATTTAATAAAGTCAAGAAAATTAAACACAAGAAATTGAAAAACTGTTAGAACAAGTAAGATAAATCAGCAAAGTGAGCATACAATTACAATTTTATGAAACTTTTTACAATAACTTATTAAGAAATGAAATATTGAAGTACATTAATGATATAATAATAAAACCCCTAATGCAAACCTAAAAAATAGCCTTTATGAATAAAACTCTGGAAGTCTTACTGAAAGTCAGAAAGGTACATATAGTGAAAAAGTTTATAAAATATATAAGATAAAATATCAATATAAGTAACTAAGATAATTTTCAAACAAATAACTGAAAACATAAATGGATAAAATAGATGAACAAAGTTATTGTAAATGACCAATATATGAAACTGGTCAACTTCAAATATTAATATGAAATTTAATGCAGAAATAAAGTATTTTTATCTATTATGTCAACAGCATGAAGGACCTAATATCAAGTATTGTACAGGATGTAGAAAAATGTACACTCCTTACATACTGTGGGTTTGTAGACTGTTACAAAGTTTTGGTAGAGGAAGGGAAAATTTGGCATTACACATTAAGATGAATGCTATATTTGTTCTTTGACCCAGCAATTATACCATAGGATTTTATCCTATAAGGATTTTTACACATAGGCAGAAAGATGAAATTACTTGTGTTTTCATCAAAGAATTATTCACTGATAGCAAAATTTGGCACTTCCCTAAATGACTTTTAAGAGGAAAATAAAACAATAAATATGTGTGTATGTACACAAGTATATAGAAAAGGACTAGAAGAAATGACCTCTGATAAAGGAAGTTTTACTGATAGAAGGGAGAAGGAGAAATAACATAACCAGTTTGAGAAAGGGAAGGCTTCTGTTCCCAATGTCAATGATCATTTTTAAGTCTCTGGCTTTGCCCATCGACCTTTGGTCTGGGAGGGGGCACCTGCCCCAGAGACTGAAGTCCATGGATCTAGTAGGTTTGCTGGTAATGGAACAGTGGCAAGTTCTTCTAATGTGTTTGAAGAGTATGAAACACACATACTCAGATCTCAGCAAGTCACAACCTGAGATGGGATATCCCCATTTTGCAGCAAATGCAGAAAAAATGCAGATCCGATTTAAAGTGGGACTCAACTGTCACTGAAAAGGAGGAAGAACAAATATGCATGGGTTTGAAATGACACCAGTCAGGAAAGAGCCTTCATAATGGAAGAATCTAGCCCAATTTGGGCAGATGACGGGGCCATTTTGATGGGTAAAGTTCTCATTCTTTTGATTCTTGTGTTCTTAAGTCTCATTGACAGATTCCTTTAAAGATTTCACATATGTGATTATTAAAACAAGGCAAGAATGAAGTCAACCACATAATAGAAATGAATGACTCTATCCTCATTTTATCTAAAATAGTTTTAAGAATCATTATAACTAAATCTATTAATTTAGAACTTTAAAATATATTGCTACTGAATTTATAAATAATTGTCAGAAATTTCTAACATCAACGACATTTATTGATAGAAAAAGAGCAGAGCTTCTTGTTGATAAAGGCACTCAAACTTTAGAATCATTTGTAGACATTACTCTAGCATGAGGCTAGCAAGAGATAGAATAATCAGTAATATGAATGGCAATAAGGGACTTTGCTAAACCACTAAGGTACTGACAATTAGAAGATTTGTCATTGGTAACATGCCACCAAGGTATTCACAGTGAATAGTTGGATTCTTCTGATAGTTTACAGTGTCCACTACTCATGTTATGTTTTTATTTATTTATTGTTCTTTCTTCAATTGTTTATTAAGCACATATTACATAAATAGCATTCTACCAGATATATAGTTCCTGCTATCCACAGTATTAATAATGAGCTGGAAAGACAAGACATAGTTACATGGAATGACTGACATCACCAGGAAACTTATTACTGCATGACAATTCCTTAGCAAATGTGGAGGGTTACCTGTGTGGGAGTTACTGATCACATCATAATGCTATATAAAAAAGTGTTGTCTACCTAATTGTTTTTAATTATCTCAGCAATGAATTTGGACTTGAATTGTGGAATTCAGAGGCATCTTGATCCTAGAACAATGTCAGGGGTTGGGATGGAAGGTGCTTGTCTTGCCTAGTAGACTGTAAATTTAATAAAGAGATAAGCTCTTTTAAATACATTTGTTCACTTTATAGTAATTATTATGACTTTTAAGAAACAGTTTTATTGAGATATAACTCTATGCCATAGAGTTCATATAAATATATCATTCATTAATTTTTATTTATTCACAGGGTTGTACAACCATCACCAAAATCAGTTTTAGAGTATTTTCGTTAATCCCAAAGAAATCTTGTACACTTTATTGATTATACCCTTTTCTTCATTCCTAGTAGCCCTAGGATACCACCAATATATTTTTGCCCCTTTAGATTTGCCTATTCTAGATTTTCATATAAATGAATCACAAAATATGTAGTCTTTTCTGACTGGCTTCCTTCACTTAGCATGATGTTTTTAAGGTTATTGTTGCATTCAGTAGTCCATTACATCTTATTGACAAATAATTCTCCATTGAGTGAAAATACTACATTTTATTTATTTATTTATTTTAATTTAATTTTTTAAATTATAGTTGATTTACAATGTTGTGCCAATCTCTCCTGTACAGCAAAGTGACTCAGTTTTACACATAGAGATGTTCTTTTTAAAATATTTTTTCCATTATGGTTTATCACAGGATATTAAATATAGTTGCCCGTGCTATATAGTAGGACCTTGCTGTTTATCCATCTTATATAAATAGTTTATATCTGCTAATCCCAAACTCCCAGTTCATCCCTCCCCCACCCTCCTCCCCCTTGGAAACCACAAGTCTGTTCTCTATGTCTGTGAGTCTGTTTCTGTTTTGTAGATAGGTTCATTTGTGCCATATTTTAGATTCCACATATAAGTGATATCATATGGTATTTTTCTTTCTCTTTCTGACTTACTTTACTTAGTATGATAATCTCTAGTTGCATCCATGTTGCTGCAAATGACATTATTTCATTCTTTTTTGTGGCTGAGTAGTATTCCATTGTATATATGTACCACATCTTTATCCATTCATCCATTGATGGACAGATGCAAATCAAAACTATAATGAGGTACCACATCACACCTGTCAGAATGGCCATCATTAAAAAGTCTACAAATAACAAATTCTGGAGAGGGTGTGGAGAAAATGGAACTCTCCTACACTGTTGGTAGGAATGTAAGTTGGTACAGCCACTATGGAAAACGGTGTGACGATTCCTCAGAAAACTAAAAATAGAATTACCATATGATCCAACAATCCTACTCCTGGGCATTTTGCTTATACATCCATCAGTTGATAGTAATTTGAATTATTTCCACTTTTTGGGTGTTATGAATAATGATACCATATTTATGTACAAATATTTTTGTGGATATCTATTTTCATTTCTCTTGAATATATACCTAAATGTGGAATTGCTGGTCATATGGTAACTGTGCTTAAACTTCTGTGGAACTGCCAAACTACTTTCCAAAGTGGCTACACTATTTCATATGATCACCAGAAGTATAAAAGGATTCCAATTTTTCCATATCCTTGCAGAACTCATTACTGTCTTCTAAAATTATAACCATTCTAATGGGTGTAGAGTGGTATTTCACTGTAGTTTTGACTTGGATTTTCCTGATACATAATGATGTTGAGCACCTTTTCATTTGCCTAGTGACTACTGGTATATCTTCTTTGAATAAATATCTGTTTAGATCCTTTTTCTGTTTTTAATTGGGTTATTTGTTTCTTTATTGATGAACTATCAGTTATTTATACATTATAGATACAAGTCCCTTATCAGATACTTGATTTGTATATGTCTTCTCCTGTCTGTGAGCTATCTTTTCACTTTCTTTACAGTGTCATTTAAAGCACATACTTTTAATTTTGAGAAAGTCCAGTTCATCTATTATTTTCCTGCTGCTTATGCTTTTGGTGTCATATCTAAGAAGACATTGCCTAATCTAAAATCACAAAGATTCACACCTATATTCTCTAAGGATTTTATAATATGAGCTGTTACATTTAGGTTTTTGAACCATATTGAGTTATTTTTTGTGTATGGTATGAGGTAACTGTCCAACTTTATTCATTTGCATGTGGCTTTCTAGTTGTTCCAGAACCATTTTCTGAAAAAACTATTATTTCCCCATTTATTTGTTTTGGTACCCTTATCTAAAGTCAACTGACCATAAATGTGAGGTTTTGTTTCTGGACTCTCAAATACAATCAATTCTATTAGTACTACACTGTCTTTATCACTCTACTTTTGTAGTAAGTTTTGAAATCAGGAAGCATGAATCCTCCAACTTTTCTTTTTCAAGATTGTTTTAGCTTTTCTGGATTTGTTGAACTTCCATATACATGTTTGGATCAACTTGTCAATTTCTGCAAATATGCCATCTGGGATTTTAAGAGGGTTTACTTTGAAAATATGTAAATAAATTTGGAAAGTATTGCAATCTTAATGATATTAACACTTTATTCATGGTTCTGGGTTGTCTTTCCATTTATTTAGATCTTCCATAGTTTTCTTCAACAACTTTTAGTAGTTTTTAAAATATACATTTTGCCCTTCTCTCATTAAATTTAAAAGTATTTTAATTTTTGAGTCAATAATGAATAGAATTTTTAAAACTTTATTGTTGAATTGTTCAAGGGTATATCAAACAACTGATTTTTTTTTTTTTTTTTTAGTAAATTTATTTATTTATTTATTTTTAGCTGTGTTGGGTCTTCGTTGCTGCACGCGGTCTTTCTCCATTTGCGGCGAGCAGGGGTTACTCTTCATTGCGGTGCGCAGGCTTCTCATTGCCATGGCTTCTCTTGTTGCGGAACACAGGCATGCGGGCTCAGTCATTGTAGCTCGCGGGCTCTAGAGCGCAGGCTCAGTAGTTGTGGCGCAGGGGCTTGGTTGCTCCGAGGCATGTGGGATCTTCCCGGCCCAGGGCTCAAACCCGTGTCGCCTGAATTGGCAGGCGGACTCCTAACCATTGCACCACCAGGGAAGCCCCAAACAATTGATTTTTCTATATTAATCTTGTGTCTGACAATCTTGGTGAACTTTCTTAGTTCTAATAGTTTTTTAAGTGGATTATTTAATATTTTTCCTTTATAAAAGACCACATATTCTGCAAATAGAGAAAGTATTACTTCTTTCTTTCTAATCTGGATGGAGTACAGTGGGTTGGGAGTACTTCTTCCCCTGACTTTCTCTTCTAGGTCCACTTATTTATTGTATTCATCCTCTGAAGTTCACAGCTCATGTTAGGCAGAACTGACCCATGACTATTTTCTATAGGTATTAATAATCAGTCTCCCTCTTTTTTCCCTTAGGCCCATAGGTGGTAATGGCTTCTTGCTATTCCCAGTCCTAGGGGACCACATCAATCCTTGTTCATTTCTTCTATTCTTACCCATGTAACTTAATATCTTACAATCTTCTTTTGAATTATATTTTAATGTATTAAAATGTGTAAGAATCTGGAACATAGTATAAAATAATAATTTCTGTTGGTTGATATTATACTACTGCTTCCAGTGCTAAATATCTGAGGTCCTAAATCCTAAATTATTGCTAATATACCTTTCTTTTAAGGATTCAGAAAGCACAATAAAATAATGTGTAAGGCTTCCCTGGTGGCACAGTGGTTAAGAATCTGCCTGCCAATGCAGGGGACACGAGTTCAAGCCCTGGTCCGGGAAGATCCCACAACTAAGGCTGTGTGCCACATCTACTGAGCCTGCACTCTGCAGCCGGTGAGCCACAACTCTGTGTGCCTAGAGCCCGTGCTCCACAACATGAGAAACCACTGCAATGAGAAGCCTGCACACCGCAATGAAGTGTAGCCCTGCTCGCCACAACTAGAGAAAGCCTATGCGCAGCAACGAAGACCCAATGCAGCCAAAAATAAATAAATAAAAAAACAAAACAAAGCAAAACGAAAAAACAATGTGTAGCATTACTGTATTGTATTGGGAATTACTATTTTGAGAAATGTTTTAGCATTAGTATAGTTGGGAATTTAGAGCCCATTAGAATATCATGAGTAATTATGCATTCATCTTTCAATAGTTGGTTATATGTGTAAGGCAAATACAGTAATTGACTTTGGAGTAGTAACAAACTGTTTTTGAAAATTACATTAGCTGTTATCTAAATTAATTCATATGACAATTTCACTTAAGAGAAGAAAATGTTAGTTTTGAGTAATTACCAATGAGTGAAATATAAAAGTAGTTTATATTAAAATATTAGTTATGCTTCAAAATCCCCAACATATCAGTCAATTTTACAATAGCTTGTGTTGAAAGTCATCCTAACTTTCAAAGAAAATCAGGTGTAGAACAATTATTATTTTCTTATCATTGTGTTTAGGGTCTCAGACATAAGCCAGTCATTGAGGGGGACAGATTTTATAGAAAAAGAAGAAAAAAATGAAGTCATTGAAGAGCAATCTTTTATCCAGAAGAACTATAGATTGTAATTTGAAAATACTGTGCTTACACTTCAATTGACAGTATTTTCTACTTGTATTTAAAAGTCTAAGAACATTGGATATTAAGGAGAAAGTATTTGAGAATATATAGATTTTTTCCTTTGAAAAGTATCCAAATTTTATTAGAATCTCAAACCCAGCATAAAGATACTTTTCCATAAAAGGTATATATTCTCTTCTGTTTCTGCAGTGCTATCCCATGCAAGAAACTCAGGCCCTCCAGCCCTTGTCTGCTTTACGGAATTCATTGTATTTTTTCCACTATTCAACTTACGGTCAGTTTCGTTCTCTCTTCCCCACCTCTTCCCCATAATTCAACCTGCAGAGATGTGTTACTGGCCTGTGGAACGTAATCCTTCAACATATGCAGTGGTTGTACAGGGTTCTGTATCCCTGTTGCTTTGATCTTCCCAAGCTAAAAGAATGCAAATGTCATTATTGGGGATCTCTTCAGAAAGACCTTAAATCATGGGTAATTCCATCTCTTTGCAGGAGGAATGATTATCTACAGAAGCCAGGAAGGTGAGGAGAACACATAAAATCCCTGGGCCCACGTATGTTTATCATAAGAAGGTTGCAGGATCTGAATACCTATATGCATTTATGTCCATAGATAATGATAATGAACATAGAGCACATTATAACTTCCAAAATATATTCCAGTTAAGTCATTTTATATAGTATCCACCCTCCCCTTTTAAGGAACAAAACTACAGTTGAAAAACTTACCCCCAGACACACACAAACCCTCACTCTCATCATTCTAAAAGCAATTGCTAGACCATTGATTCTGATTTGCCAAAGGATGGTGAAAACCTATTTTGCTGTTATTAGTGCTTTACCCATTGTATAAGACAAAGAAAGGAAGAGAGTGAGAGTTTGTTCTGAGGGAATATCATTGTGACTGGCATTCCATTCATCCATCACCATTCATAGGGAAAGGAAGAGGACATTTCCCTTTTAACATAACTCAAAGGACAAGGGGAATTTCAGGAAAACAAAACAAAACACAAAACTCTGAGAACTCGATTTGACCTCTGGACTTCAGGAGACACTGGGAATGTTATAGCTTACAAGGATAAAGTGAAGTATATTTTTTTATGATGGCAAAGCAAAAGAATGGATTTCCCAAGCACTAGATGCAAAAATATGCTTCAATCCTGTTATTGTATCAGGAATTTTGATCAGGATAAGCATCAAGAGAGGAAACGTAACTTCAACAATAGGGAGAGAGGATCTGAAGTCTAATGACCTGTTTCAAAGAATAGTAATTGAAAGATCTCAGAAAGGATCTCTGAGGAACCATCACAACATCCCGTTGGAGGACAAGTCCACTTTCAACATTGACCAAGTCCAGGGAACATCAACGCCATGTTGCAATAGTACTTTACACATAAGCCTATGTTCATCACTTCAGTATCACCTTACTTGGGCCCTATCCAGCAACCTAGGCAGCAGACGGCAAGGTAAGGTAAAGAGAAGGAAAGGAAGCCATTGGACTCTCTCCTTACACTACAGGCTCCTAGGGCTATAGGCTCAAGTTAGGGGAGGCAAGAAACATTCAATAGATAGTTGTTTGAAATTTGGATTTCTACACTGGGCTAGACTATAGTTATTTGATGGGTTGGACCTTGCTTTATACCAAATCATAGGTCTTAATTACTGACCATCCACGTGTCGGAGTGGTATATTCTGCTGGAGATTTTGTTTAGTAAACTTTTATTTAAGGCAGAGTGAAAAAGAATAAAATTGATTTCTCTTACATACTAAAGAATCTAGAATATTTTATTTGTATCTATAGAAATACTATTTTTATATCCAAGCCTTCAGGCAGACTCACATGAACCCCTCTCTCACAGTATGTGTCTTGGCATTTATAAACACTAGGAGCAGAAATTTCTTATTTTTGTTCTCCATCAGATTTTTATGGCCTTATCAATCTATCCCAAATCCATTGATCTACGCCAAATATAAGTGCTAGCTCAGTCCAGGTATGTTGCAACCAGGTGGTTCCATAAGTCAAACACACTGAGAGATGGATATTTATTAAAATCTGGGAGTTTTTTATGAAAAACTACTTTTGGTAATTTTAAAAGTAAATGTTACTAAAATGTAAGGGATTTAAATTTTTGTTTTATGTAAAATATTTTAAAATTAAAATTTCTTTGTAAATAGAGAAAGGGAAACAGATATATGAAAACTTGTCAATGAAAAGACATTTTATATGGTATCAAGATATGACACATTTTAATAAAGTACTGAATATATCTAAAATATTTAATCTTACTAATATGTTATAGCTTGTCTTCAAAGAGTCAAGAAGCTCAAACTGCTGATTTTATATCCAGCAGGTGGCAGGTACTGGATATTTATAAATCTGATCCTAGTTTTTTAATAGAAGAAAAAAAAAAAAAAAAACAGTTAACAGAAATTAACAGGACAAGGCAGCTAAAAAGAGGAGCAGTACAGAGTTTTAGCATTTTAGTATTATTATTTGATTCAGAATTGAAATTATACTACATATTCCTTTTAAGTCTGTTAGTCCCCAAAAAGTAAACATTCTCAGCCATTTTAGGCTTATCAATCAAAAATATTTATTGAGAAACTATCATAGGCCAGGCACTCTATTCAGGCTATAATTCTTTTGCTATTTGAAATGAGGTTTAACCAGAAAGTTTACATGGAGTTAAAAAATGACCAGATATTTAAAATGACTCAAACTGAATAAGCTTTTGTTTAGTTCAGGTCTGTTAAATATCAAGGGTGGAGATGCCAGCCTTGCATAAGGTCAACACTTAAATTGGTCAGCTATCTCCTACAGATAAATAACAAAAAGGCAAAGATAACATTTTTAAACAAAATGGTCCTGAAAAGGTAAAGGCTGGGTTTTCTGGAAGCAAATCTGTCTCTCTCTCTCTCTCTCTCATGTGCGTGCATGTGTGTTCACACACACTCACCCCTCACTTCTCAGGAAATAATTGCTTCAACTAACAATACACATATTTGGGGAAAATAAACATGGAGGTAGATGAGAGAGTAAGTTTTAGTGGTAACAAAAAAAAAGCCTATACTACTTGGCTCTTCTTAAATAGGATACTTTAGTTAGAAACAAAGATCATGCTGGAAAAGGAGTTTAATTATCACCAACCTTCTCAAAGCAAGACACAAAACAACCACTGTGGGATTCCAGATCCATCAGCAATCTGTCTTTCAGTTCACTCATCACAAGGCCCCAGGATTTAAGTAGCCCTCAGCCTCTCCCACTTCAAAGACCACGGGAAAATCTACCTCTTCAACAAAAGTCTCCTTTGAACCTATGTGGAGTGTTGTTTTTTTTTTTTTTTCCTTAACTCTTCATCCTGGAGGTTAATTTCAGGGTTTGCTGATACAATAATCTTCAACGATAGACTCTGCAAACCTAAACACTTTCTGGCTGACCTTCTCTCATTTAAAATAAATAGAGAAAGTTATTGTGATTCAAGTTATGTATTAAATGTTGATTTTTGTAAAAGCCTATGATTCAGGAGGTGTAACTGTTTAATTTGGTTCCTATTGTGGCTAAAAGAGTAACCTGCAGCAATAGAAAATGGAAAAGCAGTATTTGTTAGTAATTGTTTGGGTTTCAGAGACTTCTGCTTCAACTGCATGACATATATCCTAAGAATCCATGTCATGGGCCTTTTAAGTAGATTGCCAAAAAATATTTATAGTCACTTTTTACATTCTCTCATTACATGTCTTGGTGTCAGGATTATAATATTTATTTATTCCTACTTACTTTTCTATTGGCCTATGTTCCTTTGTATATTCTCAGGAAACAACATTGGATCTGAAGACTCTCTTTTTAAATTTATGTATGATAAAAGGGTTGATGATTCACCACATACAGGCACTGTGCTAATTAATCTTCACCACATAAAACAGATGCTAAGTTTTACTCTGTTGTACAGATGAAGAAACCAAAATGTAGAGCTGTTAGGTAGCTTGCCCAAGGTCTCACCACAGGAAAGAAGGGAAGCCAGGATTCTTGCTCAGCTGCTTGTTCTCTTAACAATGACTTATGCTGGGCAGCTGTCAACAAACTCATCTTCCTCCAGGATACCTTCTCTGACCTCTTGGATGCCAAATTCTTTGCTGCATCCCCGAGGCACTAGCTGTGTCCTTTATTAGAAACAGATCATGTACCATTTTCCATAACCAGTTATCTCCGTGGAATAAGAGCTTGTAGTAGGCAAATCACAAATCTTGTATCATCAAAGACCAAAAGCTACTGTCATCCGTATGACTCAAAGCTTAGGACCAAAACTGGTGAAGAGATTTTTAAAACATAGTTTTGAATAACACAGTCATATATTTTAATAGCATTACTTTGTGTTGAGTGCTTGTGTATATACACTGTTTATTGTCACACAGAGTATGAGGAAGAAAATTGAAAGGGTTTATTAATTTTTGCATCTAATAATGGTCCCTCAAGTCACTATCCATAAAAAGTAGGCACTGATAACAGGCAAATAAGGTTTCATAAGCCCCAGGGTGCACAGATGGCTGAACACAGAGGCAGATTCTATTTCCTTGATATGTACAAGGAGAAACAAAAATAAAGACAGGGCTTTTTAAAAAAGTTCTAAGTGAATGAGCTCTGTATCACCACTCTTCCTTTGATATTAGGAATAAAGAATCCAGAACAAGATAAGTTTCCCCCCCCCCCGCCCCTGCATTAATTATAATTTCCTTAAAATTTCCAATTCCAACCACTAGATGTCATTCAGAGACCACAAAGTAGAATATCTTGGACTTTTCTGCATTACTCATTACCAATTTTGTAAGCTTTGAAATTTAAGGTGGTTTGGGAAAATTTAGGCACCAGGCATTAAAGATGCAGGTCAGTGAAATTTCTTTCATGGGATGCATGCACATACGTTAGGTCAAAATCATCCAGAATGAAAAGTGCTACCTCATTCACTGCAAAGATTCTTTTAGGAATCTGGAAGATTAATGAAGTGGGTTCATGAGAAAGATTCCACAGCCTTCTTCAAGCAGTAGTCATGTACTTTACCCTGGTAAGGGAAACGTGGAATTCAAACAACTGGAAAGAAAACATCATCTACTAGAAAAAAAAAAAAAAATCAAAGGATTTGGACTCAGGAAGATTTTGGATTAAATACTAGCTTGGCAATGGGCTAATTGAGTAAATCTGGTACAATACTTAACTTCTGTGACTATCTGTTTTCGGGTCTGTACAGTGAAAATAATACCTAACAAGCAGTGATTGTGAAGACCTAATAAAATATTGTATATCTATCATTTGGAAGAGTTCTCGGCATATTGTTAATGCTCAATAAATCTTGCCAATAGTTTATATTTAGTGTCATCTTCAAAATTAAAAAATGATGTAAAAACATTTTAATAGAATTGTAAAAACCTATATAGGAAACATAATTTAGAAGAGGAAAGGCAAAGATGGTTCACAGATGAGGTCAGGAGTGAATTCAGTCTCAGAGGATGGATGGGAGATACTTGGGAAGAGGAAGGAGTTTCCAGGCGATAAGAATGATAAAGCTTTTCTTGAGAAGGAGAAGTGTGCATGGTTCTTTTGGTAAATAGCAAGGGGTTTGCTATGCCTGAAATGGGAGTAGATGGTGAGTGAGTAGTGTATGTATGACTATGAGAATAGGATTTTTTAATCAGGTAGGAGGAAAAATTATAAAGTTTCATGTAAGCCATTTGAAGGAATCTAGATTCTTTTTTTTTTTTTTTTCTGGTATATTCAACAGTGTGTTTTGGAAGAATTGAAAATAAGATGAGTCACAGCATTAGATGTTTGTTTAATAAAGATATCCCTGTTTTCAGTGTGTAAGTTGTATTTGAGGGGTCTAACATGAATTGGTTACAGCAATGGTTTAAGGTCTACAATGAAGCAGTGTCAATGTGATAGAGATGGAGTGAATTCGGAAGATTCACATGGATCAAAGGTTATGGAAAGTGAAGAAGAGGATTTGATGTGGAGTTCAATGTTTGTGCTTGGGAGTAAGTGAGAGAAATATTAACTGAGATGGTAAAGGAAAGGAGCTACCTGTTTAAAGTTGAGCAGGATGGGATCTTTGCTCCATGAGGTAATTGTCAATATGGTCTGGATCGCAGAGGAGAGTTATAGATTTGGGAGTGAACAGCTGATTAAGTGAGAGCTGAAGCCACTGGAAGAAGATTAGTTTGCTCAAAAAGATGGCTTTAGATGGAAAATAGCATTTGGCTTTAAGCACTGGAACAGTTTAGAAATAAGGGAGTGAGAGGAGGAGAAAGCATCTGCAAAGAAAACAGTATATAAGCGAAAAGAGAATTTCAAGATTATTTCATGCTTGTTTAGAATTGAAAAAGCTCGCATTAGTGGGAAGGGAGAGTAAGAAGATAGGATAAAGGGGAAATTGAACAATAAAAATTTTCAAAGAGGTGAAAGGAGATGAGATCCAAACCCAGACAGGGCTGATTGGCAAGATAAAGGATCCCTCCTAACATATAATTTAAAATATAAATAATAATAAACCAAAATAAGTGTAGGGAAGGCCAACAAAGTTTGTGGAAAAAAATAAATAAAACATCCTACCCACCACCTACAAAACAAATTTTGAATCAAGAGAAAATTTATAAAATAGAAATCATGGCCTTCCTTACTAAGAATCATACTAGACATAAAAAGTTCTCTGTATTGCCTTTTTATACTATGTACTCACACTCGTTTATTAAAATAAAATATAATTTAAAAAAAAGTCTCTGTAGTACATGAGAGATATATATATGTATATACTTATATCTATCTCACATATGTATAACCTATCACATATATAAATATATTATATATACATATATGTAATATATATTATATATGTAATATGATATATATAACTTTTTTGAAAAATAAAATCATAAAGAATTTCTCCTTTTATATATTCTTTGCTTACATCCATAAATCCTGCAGCCAAGTTATGTATGAGGAAAAGACCAGTTTTTCTCAAACAAACACTGTACCACTCTGCCTACATAGTTTACTTGAAAAGTTGGATTAACTTTTTTTATAAAGAAAATTAAAAGTAATTTTTATGTTAAAATTATGTTGAATTCTTGATTTAAAAATAATATTGAAATAATGGATCTAGAAAACTACATTAAATGCTAAGAATGTATTTAAATAACACACTCTTGTAATTCAATAGTGCACTAAAATATGAAGCACTTAAATGCATTTTGTATTTTAACTCATTTAATGTAAATAACTTGTAATTTATGATATACCATATGAGGTAGGATAAGGAATTTTTAAGTATAAAAAGGAAAACTATGAAGAAAATTAATGTTAGTAATAAATGGGGATATTGAGGTATGCCAGTTACTTTTTAAGTCTTCAAACTTTCTTGGTTTTCAAGACATTTTCCAAATCATAAACACAATTGATGGGTTTTGCAATTCATTGAAGTAACTGCACTATTTGATAGAACTGTTTACAATGAGCACATTGACCACACATTTCTTAGCAATCTCTACTTCCCCAAAAGTATATGCCTGCACCTTAAATTCCTGTTAATAAGGATTTTGGTGACCACTTCTTAAAAAGTAAGAGGAAAGGAAGGCAGAGAAAACTGATTTTATTTCTACTCAGAGCTTGATTGCAAATATGCACACCCCAACTACGTAATCCTGTACACAAGGATCTCATTGTTTATTTTCATAGTTGCTGCTTTATTTAAAATTTTGTCTCTAAAGTTTATATTTGGCAAGACCAATAATGAAAATAAGCTGGTTTATATTTTTCTTATTCTAAGGTGTGCTTGTGTATGTGTGTGTGTATGTTTTAATTTCTTGTGGTTTATCCAGATGAGGGTATCAGTCTTAGAGACATGGCAACCCATGTAGGAGTGTTTATATACAGTGGGGTGGAGAAGATCAACCAAGTCCAAATTCTAATTTAGATCACTTTCACCTTGGTAATGTTAAAACTGTATGACTCTTCTCAATTTCTCTATTCCCCCTTCTCTCCTGCACTCTTGCTCAGAAAAGCATTAAGTTCAACTCAGGTGTTTTTATTAATAAAATCCTTCAATTTCAGGTTTTTAAAAGTCATTGGAAGCAGAGCCCATGTCCTTATAAATTTCCACAGTAAAACATTCACTTTCATGAGCTATGTGTATCTAGATGGTGATGTTATTATTAGGAGGAAAAAAAGAGAGGCCATTGGTAACTATGGCAACAGAGATGTTTCAAAAGAAATATGAACTATTTTTCCTTGAAGAAATTAGATATTTTCCTTGACTGGTACGTAGGGATCCAAGTCTAGAGAATGAATAGGATTGTTTTAAGGTTCACTGTTGTAGTTTCTTTTTTTTTCTTTCTTTTGGAAGTTGTTCCACAGTCACATCTGACAAAATAAAGGATTTAATTTGAGGCTGCAGAAATAAAATTGCTGTTAAATTTGCCAGCATCTAGTCCATGTGAGGTAAGCAATAACAGTAGATTCCCATTTATTCTAAAATTTAAGCAATGGTACTGCTCAAAAAATAATTTTTTATTATTCTTTTTTCTTTAAAAGATACACAAAAAGTAAATGTTCTTATTACTGAGATTTATTGCAAAAGTCATTTCTAGTGTAAGTCATTACATAATGATTCAACCTAAGTCCAAAGTCAATAGTTTTGAACAATTTATTTTCACTACAAAGATTCTGAGATACTATATGACTATGAATTACCACCTAAATCACACACTTTTGTTTGACATATTTTTAGGGTTGAATGTGCATTATTCACATACAAAGTCTTTTAAAATGATGATAATAAGTATGATATGCTTCCAGCCATCGCCATATAAGAAAAGATCTCATTGTGAGCTCAGGGAGGAGGTGAACACACTGATGTCTATGTGCATGGCAGTGCTAGTGGAAAGGGAGAGCTTAAATAGGACAACAGAATAAAACTTAATTGTACAAAAAGGAGTCAGAGAAAGGACAAAAATATTCCATCCATGTACAATAAGGCATCAAATTTTAGTGTGCCTGTGAATAAGATCCAGAGTTAGTGAACACATCCATGTACAGTCTGACAGCAGTGAATATAGAGGTAAGATGAGGAAACTGGGGTGGTTATGCCAGTAAGTTTGGGGGATTTCTGTGATTTTTTTGAAAGGTTTGATCTTTTAAACATTTCACAGAATGTGTAAACATTGAATTCATCAAAATATTCAGTTGACACAAAACATCCATTTTCTACTCATTCTAGTTCAACTAAATTTTATATTATCTGTATGTAAGTATAAATCCTTGAACACACTCACACACATATACAAAAATAAACCACTCTCTAAGTATAACTTCTGCTTGCAAGAAAGTAAGGACAAGTGTTTGCCTTCATGCCTCTTCTCCATTTGGATTAAAGCTGATGAAACTCAATGCTATTTGATACCAATATAGCTTTTGTGTAACAGTCTGTTCACATTTTGTGGGGGAAGACAACCCAGAATGTTAGATATAAAGGTAGTTTACCCTTCTCTCCAATGGGTAGAATAATATATTTTGATGTATTCACCATCTTCCCCTGAATCCTCTTTGTAAGATAGCTTACTTTCTCCTCTGTGGAGGGGAATAGACAGGTAGAGGAATGGATGGTTAGATGGATAGATAGATAGATAGATAGATAGATAGATAGATAGATAGACAGACAGATAGTTAGATAGATTTTCTTCAAGACAGACATAGAAGAATGCTATAGCAATAGAAAATCCTAAACAAGATTGGACTGCCCCACTGAGTGTTTTACTTGAAATTGGTTAATAGCCAATTGACTTTTTCAAAGGGGATCAAATCCATCAGATTGATCTATCTATCTATCTAACTATCTATCTATCTATCTATCTATCTATCTATCTATCTACCTATCTATCTATCTATCTATCAATCTATCTATCTATCCATCTATCTATTGATCTCTCATCTATCTATATTTGAAACTGATTAGGATTGTTTACACTGTTCATGACTGTTCCTTTTTAGTTTTCCTTTCTTATTTTGTATTTCTTCTAATCTATTTCTTCTACCACTTTTTGAGTCATCTTGATGTGATGGCTACCTAGAAAGTTCCTATCCATTTTCTAAATATTTGCCTTAAACCATTCTAAGTATTGCTTCTTTCTGCAATAAAGTAATGACAAGCTCTGTCTTCATGCCTTTTCTCCAAGTAAATTAAAGTTGTGGAACTCTAATGCTTTTGCTCTTATGATAGCTTTTGTGTAACATTCTATTCCTTATGAAAACAAACAATGAAGTATTTACAAAGTGGAGTACCATTCCCTTCAATAGGTATAAAGGTATAAGATGGTTTTGATATTTATATTTTCTTCCAATTCTTCTTTATAACATAGCTTGCTCTTCCCTCCTCTGAATCCTGGGCTCTCTCTCTCTTTCTTTTTGTTTTTTCCATTTTTATTTTTTATTTTATTTTTTTAATTTTTGATCTGCATAATTCAGTGTATAATAAGAAAAGCAATGAGTGGCAAGACAGTTCAAAATATTAAGAATAAGCTGCATTGCTGAACAACTTTATAAAAATATGACTGATTACATTCCAGTCAGTAATATTCTAACTTCCATGTGGCCCCTACTTTTTACAATTGATTGGTTATTTTTTTTCACACACACACACTGTATTTTATTTTTATAAGACATAAATAAACTGACACCAAACACTGTACATGGATGACCACAACAAAAGCAACAGTGATTGCAATTACCAAACATGAAACGCACTCATACTATGTCATAATATTGACATTCAGTCCAGTAATCCTCCACTGTAACAGCTCCTTTACTTTGCAGTGATAATTGATTTGTATATTTTTTGCCTCTGAGTCCTTGTGGGATTTTTTTTTTTTTTTAATTCAGACAGAAAGTCACAAAAATTATACTCATCCTCATCAGTTCACTCAGTCCCATGTAATTCACTTTTTTTTTTTATCTTGATCTTTTGTTAGCACTTTTATGAATTCATCAGTTTTCCATTAGAATTCTGAAAATACTTATTCATTCAGTTCAGCAGTATAGTCAGTTATCAGAAACCTGTACTTGTCAGAGTCTTTTCCGTGAATTCCTTGAAGATGAAACCCTTTTATAGGAACATTTTTGCAAAAGCATCAGAGTACACCCAGAACTGTCTGTAAATGACAAAAGATTTAAAAATGACCACGATTAAAGATTTGATGAAAGTTCATAATAATGCAATTGACAAGGAAATTTAGTTATGTCTGAGATACACATTTTAAAGTAATAACTAGAATTATGACTTATAACATTATACCAGAACATATAAGATTTTTAGAAATTTCATTAAATGTCTGAAACATTTATAACATATTTCCATACAAATAACCCAAAGAAAGTTTCATATTAGTTGTTTTGTTTGTTTTTTTATACCGCAGGTTCTTAATAGTCATCAATTTTATACACATCAGTGTATACATGTCAATCCCAATCGCCCAATTCAGCACACCACCATCCCCACCCCACCACAGTTTCCCCCCCCTTGGTGTCCATACGTTTGTTCTCTACATCTGTGTCTCAACTTCTGCCTTGCAGACCGGTTCATCTGTACCATTTTTCTAGGTTCCACATACATGCATTAATATATGATATTTGTTTTTCTCTTTCTGACTTACTTCACTCTGTATGACAGTCTCTAGATCCATCCACGTCTCAACAAATGACTCAGTTTCGTTCCTTTTTATGGCTGAGTAATATTCCATTGTGTATATGTACCACAACTTCTTTATCCATTCGTCTGTCGATGGGCATTTAGGTTGCTTCCATGACCTGGCTATTGTAAATAGTGCTGCAATGAATATTGGGGTGCATGTGTCCTTTTGAATTATGGTTTTCTCTGGGTATATGCCCAGTAGTGGGATTGCTGGGTCGTATGGTAATTCTATTTTTAGTTTTTTAAGGAACCTCCATACTGTTCTCCATAGTGACTGTATCAATTTACATTCCCACCAACAGTGCAAGAGGGTTCCTTTTCTCTACACTCTCTCCAGCATTTGTTGTTTGTAGATTTTCTGATGATGTCCATTCTAACTGGTGTGAGGTGATACCTCATTGTAGTTTTGATTTGCATTTCTCTAATAATTAGTGATGTTGAGCAGCTTTTACATGTGCTTCTTGGCCATCTGTATATCTTCTTTGGAGAAATGTCTATTTAGGTCTTCTGCCCATTTTTGGATTGGGTTATTTGTTTCTTTAATATAGAGCTGCATGAGCTGTTTATATATTTTGGAGATTAATCCTTTGTCCGTTGATTCGTTTGCACATATTTCCCCCCTTTCTGAGGGTTGTATTTTCGTCTTGTTTATGGTTTCCTTTGCTGTGCAAAAGCTTTGAAGTTTCATTAGGTACCATTTGTTTATTTTTGTTTTTATTTCCATTACTCTAGGAGGTGGATCAAAAAAGATCTTGCTGTGATTTATGTCAAAGAGTGTTCTTGTTATGTTTTCCTTTGAGAGTTTTATAGTGTCCAGCCTTACATTTAGGTCTCGAATCCATTTTGAGTTTATTTTTGTGTATGGTGTTAGGGAGTGTTCTTATTTCATTCTTTTACATGTAGCTGTCCAGTTTCCCAGCACCACTTATTGAAGAGACTGTCCTTTCTCCATTGTATATCTTTGCCTCCTTTGTCATAGATTAGTTGACCATAGGTGCGTGGGTTTATCTCTGGGCTTTCTATCTTGTTCCATTGATCTATGTTTCTGTTTTTGTGCCAGTGCCATATTGTCTTGATTACTGTAGCTTTGTAGTATAGTCTGAAGTCAGGGAGTCTGATTTCTCCAGCTCCGTTTTTTTCCCTCAAGACTGCTTTGGCTATTCGGGATCTTTTTTGTCTCCATACAAATTTTAAGATGATTTGTTCTATTTCTGTAAAAAATGCCATTGGTAATTTGATAGGGATTGCATTGAATCTGTAGATTGCTTTGGGTAGTATAGTCATTTTCACAATATTGATTCTTCCAATCCAAGAACATGGTATATCTCTCCACCTGTTGGTATGATCTTTAATTTATTTCATCAGTGTCTTATAGTTTTCTGCATACAGGTCTTTTGTCTCCCTAGGTAGGTTTATTCCTAAGTATTTTATTCTTTTTGTTGCAATGGTAAATGAGAGTGTTTCCATAATTTCTCTTTCAGATTTTTCATCATTAGTGTATAGGAATGCAAGAGATTTCTGTGCATTAATTTTGTATCCTGCAACTTTACCAAATTCATTGATTAGCTCTAGTAGTTTTCTGGTGACATTTTTACGATTCTCTATGTATAGTATCATGTCATCTGCAAACAGTGACAGTTTTACTTCTTCTTTTCCAATTTGTATTCCTTTTATTTCTTTTTCTTCTCTGAATGCCGTGGCTAGGACTTCCAAAACTATTTTGAATAATAGTGGTGAGAGTGGACATCTTTGTCTCGTTCGTGATCTTAGATGAAATGCTTTCAGTTTTTCACCATCGAGAATGATGTTTGCTGTGGCTTTGTCGTATATGGCCTTTATTATGTTGAGGTTGGTTCCCTCTATGCCCGCTTTCTGGAAAGTTTTTATCATAAATATGTGTTGAATTTTGTCAAAAGCTTTTTCTGCATTTATTGAGATGATCATATGGCTTTTATTCTTCAATCTGTTAATATGGTGTATCACATTGATTGATTTGCGTATATTGAAGTATCCTTGCATCCCTGGGATAAATCCCACTTGATCATGGTGTATGATCCTTTAATGTGTTGTTGGATTCTGATTGCTAGTATTTTGTTTAGGATTTTTGCATCTATATTCATCAAATATAGATATTGGTCTGTAATTTTATTTTTTTGTAATATCTTTGTCTGGTTTTAGTGTCAGGGTGATGGTGGCCTCATAGAATGAGTTTGGGAGTGTTCCTTCCTCTGCAATATTTTGGAAGAGTTTGAGAAGGATGGGTGTTATCTCTTCTCTAAATGTCTGATAGAATTCACCTGTGAAGCCATCTGGTCCTGGACTTTTGTTTGTTGGAAGATTTTGAATCACAGTTTCAATTTCATTACTTGTGATTGGTCTGTTCATATTTTCTGTTTCTTCCTGGTTCAGTCTTGGAAGGTTATACCTTTCTAAGAATTGGTCCATTTCTTCCACGTTGTCCATTTTATTGGCATAGAGTTGCTTTTAGTAGTCTCTTAGGATGCGTTGTATTTCTGCGGTGTCTGTTGTATCTCTCTTCTTCTCTCTCTCTCTTTCTACAATAACAGTTATATCAACAATCCTCATTTATCTGGAGCTTATTTTTGTTGGAGGAGGTAATCAAGAGGATGTGACCACTGGCTGACCCGTGAGATGGAGCCAGGCAATCAGAGGTTCTTCACTCTCTCCCCTAGTCCTTGGACTATATCAATATGCTCCAGTAGCTGTTTCAAGGACACAGCCTTGAGAGAGTAATGTGTTGTTGAAACCATCTGGACTGAATACCTGACTCCACTCAGTTAAGGCCTCCATATAAACTTTAAGATTCTAGCAGGTGGGTACAGAGATCTACTGCTTATGAAACTTGCCATCTACCAATCTGGAGTGGTCTGCCTTTCCTTTAGTCTGTCTTTGCCCTCCGTGTATGGAGGCCAGTTTTGAATTTCCCCTGAGGAACTCCCAAGATCTCAAGTCAACACTTTTTACAAGTACAAGTATTAATTTCTAATAATTATACTTTCTATGTGTCAGACAATGTTTTAAGGGCTTTCTTTCTATCTTCTCATTTAACCACTCAATGATTCTGTGATGTATAATTATCTCCTTTTTAGAAATAAAGAAAATGATGAAAAGTAGTTTGTAGCAATTTCCCATCACATAGCTTGTAATTGGCAGAGCTAGAATTTTAGAATCTCAGCTGTCTAATTGCAGAGCTGGTGCTCTTACATACCTAAATTCTCACTGAAAGTGATGGAAGATTGTTCTAATATATTCAACTCTAGATATATAATTAATGGATAAAACTATATAAAAGCAAGTATGAGTGAATTTGTCAATAATTATAATTTTTAACTGAAAATTAATTCAATTAAACTCATATATTCATATAAAGACAATTTTTTACCTTCTAATGAAATATTTAAATAAGACATTGATTCTCCTGTCCACTTGTGAGTTACTTAAGTAGGAAAAATATTTGAATAATTTGATAATCTAATTAAGAAATAAAACACAGATTCATAATACTAAGTATTAATATAAGTGACCATTTGATCAGATTCAATATCTAAATATGGACATATTAAGAGCCTGAAGATAATTATGAAAGGAAATATAACAATTCCTTTTCTGTTTATGTACTTTGCTCAAGGAAAATAAATTATTTTAAGATAAACTTTATTTTTAGAATACATTTAAAGTTACAGAAAAATTGTGAAGATAGCTGTAGAGATTTCTCATAAACTCCACCCAGTTTCCTCTATTATTAACTGCTCTTTAAGGTCTTTTGTTTTTTCATATAAATGTTGGAATGTGTTTATTACTATCTACAAATGGCTTTCTGGAATTTTTATTCACATTGCATTGAATCTACACATCAAATAGGGAAGAATTAATATCTTAAAAATATTGAGCTTTCTAAAATATGAACACTGAATATCTTACCATTTATTTAGATCTTCTTTGATTTCTCTCTTCAGAATTTTGTAGTTTTCCACATATCGACCTTGTACATCTTTGTTAGATTTACACCCAAGTGTTTCTTCTTTTTCATACTATTGTAAATAGTACTTTTAAAAATTTTAAATTGTCCCCAATTGTCCTTTTTTGATATTTATAAAAGAAATTAACTTTTGTGTATTAACTTTGTTTCCTGAGACTTTGCTATACTTACTATTAGGTCCAGGAGGTTTTTTTATTGTTGCTGTTTTTGATTCTCTGGGATTTGTTACATAGACAATCATGTCTGATAAAAACAAACAGTTTTATTTATTTCTTTTCTATTTATAAATCTTTTATTTATTTTCCTTGTCTTATTGCATTAGCTAAGATTTCCAAGATGATGTTGAATAGCAATGATGAGAAAGAATGTTCTTGACTTGATCCCAATCTTAGAGGAAAAGCTTCTAGTTTCTCAGTGTTAAGTATGATGACACCTGTAGGATTTTTGTGAATGTTCTTTATCAGATTTAGGGAGCTCTTTCACCTCTATTTTAGTTTGTTGAAACTTTTTTTATTATGAATAGATGTTGAATTTGGTCGTATGCCTTTTCTGTGTCAATCAATATGATTATATGACTTTCTTCTTTCTTAATCTGTCATGTGGTGGATTACATTGATTTTTGAATGTAGAACAGCTTTGCCTACCTGGAGTAAGTCCCACCTGACTGTGGTATAGAATTATTTTTATGTATTTTCAAATTTCATTTGATAATATTTTGTTGAGAAATTTTACATCTATGCTTGTAAGAGGTACTGATTTTCAGTTTTCCTTTCTGTAATATCTTTACCTGATTTTAGTGTTAAGGTAATGCAGGCTTCATAGAATTAGTTAGGAATGTTCCTTCTCTTTCTACTTTTTGAAAGAGATTGTGGATAAGTGGTACAATTGCTGTTTTTAAATGTTTGGTAGAATTCACTGTGGTGGTCTGAGAACATAATTTTTATTATTTATATTTAAAATTTTCAGGGTATAGGCCCAGTAGTGGGATTTCTGGGTCATATGGTAGTTCTATTTTTAGTTTTAGTTTTTTAAGGAACCTCCATACTGTTCTCCATAGTGGCTGTATCAATTTACATTCCCACCAACAGTGCAAGAGGGTTCCCTTTTCACCACACCTGCTCCAGCATTTATTGTTTCTAGATTTTTTGATAATGGTCATTCTGACTGGTGCGAGGTGTCTGTCATACAGAGTGAAGTAAGTCCGAAAGAGAAAAACAAATACCGTATGCTAATGCATATATATGGAACTAAAAAAAAAAAAAAAATGGTACTGATGAACCTAGTGGCAGGGCAGGAATAAAGACGCAGACATAGAGAATGGACTTGAGGACACGGGGGTGGGAGGGGGAAGCTGGGGTGAAGTGAGAGTAACATCGACATATATACACTACCAAATGTAAAATAGATAGCTAGTGGGAAGAAGCAGCATAGCACAGGGAGATCAGCTTTGTGCTTTGCGATGACCTAGCGGGGAAGGATAGGGTGGGTGAGAGGGAGGCTCAAGAGGGAGGGGATATAGGGATATATGTGTGCATATGCCTGGCTCACTTTGTTGTACAGCAGAGACTAGCACAGCATTGTGAAACAATTATACTCCAATAAAGATGTGTAAAAATAAAAAAATTAAGGTATGTCTTATGGCCTAGACTGTGGTCTATCTTGGTGAATGTCCCATGTGAACTTGAGAAGAACATGTATTATGCTGTTGTTAGATGGAGCATTCTATAAATGTCAGTTATTAAGTTGATTCATAGTGTATTCAGTTCAACTATACTCTTACTGATTTTCTGACTGCTTGATTTATAAATTGCTGAAAGAGTAGTCTTGAAGTCTCAGACTCTAATAGTTTATTTGCCTATGACTCCTTGCAGTCCTTCAGTTTTTGCATTAAATATTTTTTATACTCTTGTTAGGTTGATACACAGTAAGAACACCCTATTATGTCTTCTTGGAGAATTGATCATTGTATTATTATGTTATGCCCTCCTTCATCCCTAAAAATATTTCTTATTCTAAAGTGTACATTGTTTGAAATTAATATAGCTACTCCAGCTTTCTTTTGATTGATGGTGTGGTATATCTTTCTCTATCCTTTTACATTTAACCTGAGTCTTTATGCTTAAAGTGGGTTTCTTGTGGACAACATATAGTTTGGTCTGCTTTATCCACTATGACTAAGTCTTTCTTTTATTTGGTGTATTTAGTTCATTCCTATTTAAAGTGATTAATATATTTGGATGAATATCTACTATTTTTGTAACTATTTTTTGTTACACTTTTTCCTTGTTTCTCTTTCTGCCTCATTATTCCTTCTTTGGTTTTACTTGAATATTTTGTATGATTCCATTTGATCTCCCTTTGCATATCAGTTGCCCTAAAGTTTGCATTATGCATTTTTAACTATCTATGTCCACCTTCAGAAATACTCTGTAGGTTCATATGTAGTGCAAGTACCTTATAACAGAGTATTACAAATTCTTCTCTCATCCCTTATGACACTGCAATCATTCATTTGCTTATCTACATGTTAAAACCATCAAATATATCCTTACTAGTATCACTGTAAACATAGGTATCTTTCAGATTAAATAAGAATGAACAAAATTAAATATTTTTTTACCTTTATTAATTCTCTGACCCTTCCATTTTTTTATGTAGATTAGAGTTTCTTATTATATTTGTTTTCTATTGATATTGCAATAAATTAACCCCAACTTAATGGCTTAAAACAACACAAACTATTGTCTTATAGTTCTAGAACTTCAAAGTCCAAAATGTGTCTTATGAGGCTAAAATCAAGGTGTAAGCAGAGCTGAATTTCTTCTAGAAGTTTTATGTGAGAACATGCTACTAGAAGCTGTCTACATTCCTTGGCTCATGGACATGTCATTCCAAGCTATTTCCTTTATCATAGCTCCTTCTCTGACTCTTGTCTACATCTTTTCCTTATAAGGGCCCTTGCGATTAGATTTATCCCACAGGGTTAATCCAGAATAATGACCCCATTTAGAGATCCTTAATCCAAAATGCAAAGTCTGTTTTGCATGTAAGATAACATATTCATTAGTTAAGAGAATCAGAACATATTCTCTTATCATAGTCCCTCTTCTGGGCCCCATATACTCACATCTATCACACATGTAAAATACACTCACTCCATCCAAATATTTTCCAAAGTTTCAACAAAATACATAATCAATTTAAGGCTCAAAAATTTCATCTAAATCTCATCAGCTCAAAATTTTCAAATTTCATCATCTAAATCATTTAAATCATGTGTGAATTAGACTCTGAATATGATTCAATTTGGGGCAAAATTTTTCTCCATTGGTGCATCTGTGAAATCAGAAAACATGTTATTTACTACCAAAAGACAAAGATGGAACAGCCATCATGTACAGACTTCCCTTTGAAAAAGGGAGAAAATAGAAAGAAAATGAAGTCAGTGCTCTCAAGACATTTAAAAATCCAGGTGGGAAAGTAACATTAGATTTCAAGACTTGGGAATAAACCTCTGTGGGATCATAGCCACGACTCCTTCCCCTATGCTCAAACTCTGCCCTCTGGGCTCAGACTTCCACCCTCAGAATCATCTTCATTTTTTTCTGAAAATAAAGCATGTGTGCAGAATTATCTTATCAACCCGTTTTCTACATATAGAATTTGGGGATTCCAAAGCCTTCTCTAATTTCATATTTTTTCTGTCTCTTTTAGGTCAAGGTGTCAGTGTTTCTGGTGGTATAAAATTATCAAGAAACTTATGGATGTCCTGCATATGTAATGGGGATTTATTGGACAAGAAGCTTCTTTAAAGAACTTTTCTGGATAATCTCATTTCTATTTCTAGTTTCTGCGAAGATGTCTGAATATATCTAGGAGTCACATGTTAAATCTGTCCAAAGTACCTTTTGTGTGACAGAATGCTCTGAACCTTTGGTTCTTCTAAGGTATTTGAAAAATACAGTTCAGCTACATTCTCAGTTTTTTCTTTAGATCATGCTTTGCTGACAGTGAAATGTTTAAATATTACCTTTTATTCTTCTATAAAAACTTCTCAGATCATCAAGTTCTGGCTTGTTTTTGTTTATCAATTCTTCCTTCAATTTATCTCTTTCTTTTTTGCATCTACTATAAGCTGTAAGGAGAAATAAGGCCATACCTTAAACACTTTCTTAGAAGTATAATCAGCTCAATATTCAATTTCATCACTTTCTGCATAATTCAGGATGTAATTATTTCATGCTTTCTGCCACTGTATAATAAGGATCTCCTTTCCTACCGCTTCTATTGAAATGTTCCTCACTTCTTCCTGAGCCTTCACCAGCAGCTCTTAGTATCCATATTCCTATCACCAGCTTATTTATGCTGATATAGATATTCTCTTAGACAATATATGTTTTCTTTAGCATGTTTCTCACTTTCTTCTAAGTTCTCACTAGCAGAATCATTAACATTCGTATTTGTACTAACAATGTTCAAGGCAATCTAGGTTTTCCTATTATGCTCCTTAAAATGCTTTCTACATTTACCCATTGCTCAATTCCAAAGTTATACTCTTGTTAGGTTGATACACAGTATGTTAAGCACTTTTTCTATCATCTGTCTATCATCTATCTATCTATCTATCTATCTATCATCTATCTATCTATCTTACTTTCCAGATACCAAAAATCTGTATTATTTTCCTATTGCTACTGTAACAAATTATCTCAAGCTTAGTGGCTAGTGATTATTTATTATCTTGCTCTTTCTTATCTTTAAAGTAGTAAGATATATTTAGTAAGATAATATAAAATATACTATATATATATATATATACTATATATATACTTCTTACTTCTCTGACCAACAGAAGTCAGAAAAGTATCTTATGTGGCTAAAATCAAGGTTATCTCAAAGCTATATCCCTACTGAAGGCTCTAGGGGAGAATTTATTTCTTCTCTTTTCCAGTTTCTAGAGCCTGTTCTCATTCTTTGGCTCATAGCCATATCACTATGACCTCTGCCTCTGTTACGTCTTCTTTTCCAACTCCTCCACCTCCTTCTTTTCCTTATATTGACCTTTGTGATTACATTGGGCCCACTTGGATAAGCTGGGAAAATTTCTCTATCTCAAAATTCTTATTTTAATCATATGTGCAAAGTCCTTATTTGTGTGTAAGATAACATATTCACTGATTCAGGGGATTAGAATGTGGACCTCTTTAGAGGGTCATTATTTTGCTTGGCACACTGACTTATATCATTTTCCTTTTCCGTGAAGAATTTTTAAAAAATACTCTTGAAGGACAGGTCTGCTGGTGATGGGTTTCTTCAGTTTTTATTTGTCTGAAAAAAGACTTATTTCCCCTTTACTTCTGAAGGATAATTTCACTGGACATAAAATTCTAAGTTGGTGTTTTTTTTTCTTTCAATACTTTAAATATTTTACTCCACTCTCCCCTTGTCTACATGGTTTCAGAGAAGAAGTCAGCTGTAATTCATATTCTTGTTCCTTTATAGGCAGGGTTTTATTTTTCTCTTTTTTTCAAAATTTTCTCTTTTTTTTTTTTTGATGTTTGAGTATAATACTTTTATATGTATATTTTTTGTTATTTGCTCTGCTTTGCATTCTCTGTGCTTCTTGAATCTGTGGTTTGATGTTTGTAATTAATTTTGGAAAATTCTTGGCAATTGTTACTTCAAATATTTCTTCTACTCCATTCTTTATTCTTTTTCTGGTATTTATCTCTGTGTATGCTACATTTTTCAAAATTGCCTCATAGTTCTTGAAGGTTCTGTTTTTTAAAAATTATTTTCCATTTTAATTTCTGAAGTTTCTATTGACATATCTTCAAACTTATTGACTAGTTCTTTCACCATGTCCAGACTAGTCTTGAGTTCACCAAAGACACTCTTCATTTATGTTATATAGTATTTAATTTCTCTTATTTTCCTTTGATTCCTTCTTATAGTTTTCATCATTCTGCTTACATTATCCATCTTTTCTGCATATTGTTTACTTTCTCTGTGGCCTCTTAAAATATTAATCATAGTTATTTAAAATTTCTTGTAAAATAATTCTAAGATCTGTGTAATATCTGAGTCTGGTCCTGATGCTTGCTTTTTCTCTTCAGACTGGGATTTTTCTTATATTTAGGATTTCTTGTGATTTTTTTTAAGGCCAGGATGATGTCTTGGATAATAGGAGCTGAGTTAAAAGAACTGTGTCGTATAAAGTTTTACAGTAATATGGTTAGGATTTAGTCTTTGTTTAATGCTTGCTCTGGCTATAGATACCAGAGGTTTCAAATTCACCTAGTGACTATTTTGTCTCATCCATTACCTTAGGTTTCCACTAAGAAATCTTCCTCAGGTAGAGTCTATGTCTTTTAGCTCTTTTACCTGTAATTCTCTGTTATTACACTGGAACTTTATTTTCGTGGATATAAGGTGTAAGAGACGGGAAACGTTCTATAATCTTTTGTTACATCTTAGTCTTTTAGTGGGTTGAGATTGTGTTCCTGAGCTGTAACATTTACTAGTGTTTTTTAGTTGTTTTTCCTCTTAGGTGAGACAGGATGGGTAAAAGGTGTTGGAGATGGGAAAATGTCATTTTCCCAGATGGCATAAGTCTGTGGGTAAAGTACTGTTCTCTCTCCATGACTAATGACTAGAGCTACCAAGGACTCTTTCTTGACTCTTCAATGTGAGAACATAGTGAGGCTTTTTTTTTAGCATCTTTATTGGAGTATAATTGCTTTACAATGGTGTGTTAGTTTCTGCTGTATAACAAAGTGAATCAGCTATACATATACATATATTCTCATTTCTCTTCCCTCTTGTGTCTCCCTCCCATGTCTCCCTCCCACCCTTCCATAGTGAGGCTTTTGATCAATCTACCTGACTCCCCCAGGAGTTTCTCATTCATCCCACACCCAAACTCCAACAATTCATCAAAATTATCATTTAGATATTCCTACCAGTTTATGGCTCCACTGGCTCCTGCTCCAAATAAGTAGATCTCTGCTGTTGATTCTCAGCATTTGCCTCTCTCCTTAGATATCAGAGTGACAGTTTGTCCTGTAACTTATATTCTCTGATGAGTCCAAAAAAGTAATTTATTTTCAGTTTGTCCAGCTTTTTGTTGTTATAATGGTGGAAGTGAACAAAAATTAAATGTTTCAGAATATGCACCAAACTGGCATTGATATAATATATTTAAACAATTAGAGTACAGGTTGTAATGACTTCAGTAATTTGAAAATGAACTTTAGGGGGAACTTTTTATTGTTTATATCTTTCTGTAGTATAAAATAACTAATTCTTTGGCAGACTTTTGATCTAACTTCATTTATCAGGCAGTTCTACACTGGGAGGAGTTTTTTTTTAATGTGTTTTTAGGTATTTGGTATATATTTTGATAAATATTTCTGAAGGAAGTGGAGAGAGAGAGAGAGATCTTAAATTAGTAGGAAAAAAAAGTATCTCTAAGAAATGTCAATAATTAAAATAATTTGTAGGTGAGTTGTTATGGCATCAATGACTAGGTATCCAGCAATTTTTTCTTCACCTTGACCATAGTCCAAATTTCTCAACCGAAGACACTACTACATCCAGTTGGGTTTTCCTCTTATTCTACGGGTTTTTTGGCTACAGGAATGTGGTTAAAATACTCACTGTCCTTCCTTAAATGACGTATTAAGGAAAAGTCTAACATGTCTCAGATAAGTTGGAAAAAGTATGAACAAAAATGTGTCTACCCTATTCAGAGCAACTAAAATGCCTTAAGAGAGACCACATTAAACATGGACTAAGCATGGAAAGTATGCAAAAATACTAGAGCAAAATTAAAGACAGGCATAAAGTGTAGAAAGGACAGAAGAATTCATTGTAGAAGAAAATACAAGTGAAAGAGAAAAAGAGAAGAAATTTTCCCGCAGATGTTTCATGATATAGAAAAACTTAAAGGGAATATTATTTTAATGAGAGAAGACATCAAATATGAGATAATTAAAAATGTGAATGAGCTGAAAGGAGAGATTGTAAATTAAGTGTATAGAAGACTAAAGTGACACCATTACAGAACTAATTAAGTAGAAACTACAGGGAACAGATTAGACAGTGTGGGAAAATAAAAGTAGCAAAGAAGAAAGAGATGAAGTAGTCCCAGTAAAATGAAGGAGAATAGATAAAATAATCAAAAAGATGTTAATATCCATGGTATATAGGAAATGTTGATCCAAAATAAAGATGAATAGTGAGACCAAAGTGAAAACCCATCAGATTGAATTTAAAAATAATTATATAATAGTAGAAAACATTTCTGAAATTAAAAATAATACCCCAGATCAAAAGCACACTGTTTTCTAAAAATTCATTAGAAGAACAATTTCATGACATTCTGGTAAAGTGGTTGGATTTCAAGGATAAAGAAAGAATTCATTAGGTATCCAAGAACTTACAAAGGGAATAAATCTGCTTGGGCTCAAATACATCCATGGAAAAATGAAATGCCAGAAGATAATAGAACAATATTTACAAAATTCTAAGGGCAAATTATGTCTTGAGAATATTTTAACCAGGCAAGTTATTATCCAAGTACAAAATAGGAACACTGGCATAATTAATTATGTAAAAACTCAGAGAGTATATTATCCCTCAGCCATCTTAGAATGAAACTATGTGAGAGATAAATTAAGAAAGCATTGTAAAAGAACTGAATGGTGAACATTGAATCCATGTATAAAAATAATAGAGTAAATATTGTGAAAAATATTTTCTAAAAGGTAATTTAAACAATCAAAGAGCAAAAAAGTAATATATTAAAAAGAATAATAGTTGTTAATTTTTAGCTTAATATTCTATAATACAATTGTTAAGATTTCCTACTGCATATTTTGGAATATGACAAAATTTTAAAATAATTCAAGTTTTGTTAAAAATGCAAGGATTCTTTTATCTGAAGAAAGACTGTTTCATGATATGAACATCACTTTATTTTATGAAATATAGAACATTAATGAAATTCATTGGAACATCTTAGTTTTTAGAGAAAATATCTGTTTGCATATACCAACCCGGTATAAAGACTGTAATGCTCTTAGATGGTTTAGAAAAAGACAGAAGCAAAGCTCTTAATACTTAAAACTGTTTGGCAAGCATCCTACCCACAGGGCTAGGCATTAATTTAGTGGTTATTTATTTAGAGCTCAAAGATGCAAGGTGCTATGCTAAGCATTTTGACACTCTGTCCTTAAATCCTGAAGTTCACAATGGACTATAGGACTTTTAATATAAATAGTTTGAATTTCTTAAAGTTCAATTTCTGTTCAATTTCTTAAAGTTAGCACAGGTATCAAGTACAGTGAAATATCTACGAAGTCTAAGATAACTTTTTGGTGTAGTGGTTTGGCCAAACACTGCAGAAAAGTGGAACTTGTGTTGCACTTGGATGGATTGTTGTGTTTGGAGAGGCAGAGATGAGGGTGGAGCATTATAAATTTGGAAGACAGTATAGTAAAGGCACAATGGAAGAAAAAAAAAACTAGGTTCATTAAAAAGCTAGAGTGAGGAGTTCATAAAAGAAATATTAGAATATAACAGTGGAAAAGTAGGTGGAATTAGGTTCAACTGTCAAGAGCCTTGAGTGCCTGTGAAATAGTTTGGACTTTTTAGTACTGGAAGTGTAGTCTTTGCAGAATTTGAGTGTGTATAGAGGATCAAAGGAAAGTAAAGGTTTTGTAAAGATTAATCTACTGGCAATGGAGAAGGTTGCTAAATAAATAACTTTATTAATTTATAAATTAATTCACAGTCTGGTTGGAACTGTTTCTATGAAGCGAGGGTTGTTTTCCACCATTCACTGGGTTTCCTGTGAAAGAAACAGAGGCTTGACTTTTCTTTCTTTCTTTTTCTTTCTTTTTCTTTCTTTTTCTTTCTTTCTTTCTTTTTCTTTCTTTTTTCTTTCTCTTTCTTTTTTCTTTCTTTCTTTCTTTCTTTCTTTCTTTCTTTCTTTCTTTCTTTCTTTCTAGTACATAAATGTTTAAATTTTATTGTCAAATTATTGAGTATTTTTCTTTTCTGATTTAGCCCCATTCCTTCCTTTTTTTTTTGGCTGTACAGCTGGAGGGTGTCTCATTCCCCGACCAGGGACTGAACCCAGGCTACAACAGTGAAAGAACCAGTCCTAACCACTAGACCACTAGGGAACTCCCCCAATTCTTTTTATAACTCAAAAGTTCTTTTCCATCTCTGGATTAGTTGAGTATTCACTTATAATTTTTCTATGTTTCTGATTACTTCTAATTATGCTTAGTTCTCTAATCTATCAAGAATGTGTTTTGTTAAAAGTTTTTAAATGAGGATATATTTATATAGCTATTGTAACATACTTAGTGAATATACCTACTTTTCCACATATATGTGAGATCTACCTTTATTATTTATTACATGTATTTACATGGAAAGATCTATTTCCAGAACATGTCTTTCTTTCCATCTCTCTTGTTGACCTCTCTAGGTTGTGTATTCAATTTCCCCACCATGCACTAAAATATAATTACTGCTTTATTGTCTGTATGCTTGAATACCTTTCTACTCATGGTAGGATTCATGGACCAGTAACGTCAGCATCTCCTGGAAGCTTATTGGAAAATTGACTCTTAGATCCCAGACCAAATAACTGAATTAAAATCTACATTTTAAAAAAAGGTCCCCCAGTAATTTGAGTGAGCATTAAAATTTGAGAAGTCCTGCTTTACTAAACTACAGCTCTTTGAGAGCAACAATTGTTTATCTTCTTCACCATCATATCTTCCTCTATTTGGATAGTGCCTGGCATATAGTATTTGCTCAGTAAATATTTGAGTGAATAAATGAATTAAGTATTTTAATAATATAAATAAAAAGGTACTTGTGAATTATTACTAAAGAACATAAACATGTCCATTTTAATGAAGAGAACACAACTTTGAGGAGCTATATGAGTGTTTACTAATGCTTATAGTGCTGATGAAAAAAAGAGGTATAGATTGTGACTGTCTTCATTTTTTTGAAATTTTGTATATCATAATCCGCAGAAATTTATTCTTACCACAGGACAAAATTCAACCTGCCTGCGCATAAAAGTTGAGTTTAAGACTTCCATTTTGCCCAAGGCATGAAAAACTATAGAAACCTTTCCTGAAGTTTCTTCAGGAAACTTCCTTTTCTGATGAGGCATTCTTTCTCTGTATTCTTATTGTCATTGTCCTTATTCCTTCTGCCCCACTTGCAGCTTAGTTTATCTCTCTGTCTGTTCACTATATTATCCCTTCAAGGGCAGGGACCTTTTCTAATTATTTTTGAAACTTCAGACTGAGAATATCCATATATTGATTTATTTCATTCTTACCAGAAAAAAACTATTCATTTTATAAAGATCATAAGTGAATTTATAAATCTTTTTATTTTCCCAATTTGGTCTTTGTTATGCTGTTATCAGAACACAGTTTGATTATTCAGTTTCTCACTACACAAAAACATCAACTCTCACCACATTTATTTTATTGTTATGGTTATTGCAATAGTCATAAAAACTAAAGAATGTAAAAAAAAGTGTTTACAGAACTTAAATAATTACAAAAACTTTACACATCTTTCATCACTTGATCTCCAAGCTAACTCTTTAGCGTAGACATCATTATCATGATTATCCTAAGCATATGCAAAAGTGGAGACCTGAAAGGCTAAGTAACTAGTAAGCTGTGGAGCTGAGACTGAATTTTCAGTTTCAGACTGTAAATTTTAAAACGTTTCTATTTCATAATGAGAGAAATTATATGGTACCTAAACTAGAAGGTTAAATGGTTTCTTCATAGAAGGAGTTCTGGAAACAACATAAAACAGAAGAAAACAATGCCTGGTTTCTCTGGAAATTTTATTATGTGCTGTAAACAAAAGACAATAAATACCCTTTAAGATAACTCATCAACTTATTAATAAATCATCTTTTTGTGACTCCTTAATTTTCCTATGTGAACCCATGTATTCTTGTAAGGTAAGAAGAGCGTACAAAAGGTTTAATTTTAGCTTTACTTAAAGAATCATTAGAAATATTTATATATTTGCTTATTGTGAAATTCCAAACAAGCTCTTTATATTTGTTAGATTAGTGGATATAGAACCAACATTGTCTAGTAGGTCTGAGGTGGGGCTCATGTATTTCATGGATTCAAAGATGCCATCATTTATAAAACTTAATTTAACATTAAATTTGGTGGCAATGCCACTTCATTGAATGTATGACAAAATTTTAAGATGTCTTCCACTTTCAGAGGAGTCTTATGAAAGAAGAAATACAGTTTTTATTCTGCTACCAGCATGAAAGTGACTAAGCCAACCAGGGACTTTTGCTCTTTGCAAAGTATCTGCTGCCCATTTATCCATTTCAGTGTATCATTTAGAGAGCACAGCCAGTGCTCAATAGAGGCATCAACTGAAATCAGCATCATGGCAACACAAATTGATTCCTTATGTGAAAAAAAAAAAAAAAAATGCCCACACTGCTGATGGACAATTTAATATCGTAGTTTCCATGTTATTTCCCTGGAACCTAAAGTAGATTTAATTAGGTCCTGGTTCGTTGTTCAACATGACTCAGAGTTTTACTGTATCGTTTTGTCATTGAATGAATAAATTACTCAGAACCAATTAACACCAATGGCACGATTATAATGATTACCCCCTCAGCTGAGAGGTTTTCAGCTTCAAGTTATTGAATACACAACCCAAAGTGGACATTAATTATATTAGAGAACACAAAGTACAGATGCAGGGTGGTTCCAGGGTTGGTTCAGCAACTCAGTGGTACGATCCATGTGCTGGGTGTTTTCCACCTCCACACTTTGCTGCACTCTTATCAGCCCTGTGCAAGTGCATATGTCCAAAATGGTCACAGGATTTTCAGGCACTGCAGGGACACGTGATCATGACCACACCCTCTGAAGGAGAAGAAGATAATTTTCACCCTGAGTTTGCTTTTATTAAAGCAGAAAATCTTTCTACATGCTCAGCCTTCACCCCGAGGACATTCACATTTCTTACTTTCTAGGAGCAATTAATTTTGTTGATTTGACAATAATTTATGATCATAAAGCTATGAAGTTCAGGAAATTACTAAAATTTGTTTAAAAATAGCAGATATATTTCTTGCTTTCATATCTAATATCTCACAACAGACTGTTTTAACAAATAATTTGTGAAGTGCTAGTATAATCTCCAAAAATATGTCTAATTTCATCTATGAAGTGAAGAAACTATAAAATATAAAATACTCATTAAAGAGTTAACGGTTAGTGAAGGAATGTCGAACTACTTTTTCTCCCCATGAGTTTTATCATAGTGACATTAATCTACGAGCAGTTATATAGAATTGACATTGATAGGATACACACTTTTTATCTCTTTCTCTCTTTCTTTTCCTCCCTTCCTGCCTTCTTTCCTCTCTCCCGCCCTCCTTCCATTTCTCTTTTTCTTTTTTTTGCCATATAAGGTAAAATTCACAAGTTTGAGGAATTAGGATATGGGTTATTTTGTGAGACATTTTTTGGCCTACCTACACAATGATTCACTCATTCATTTATTTATTTATGCATTTAATGAGTAACTACATCGGTTCAGGCACAGATGGTGGAGCTATAACAGCGAACTAAATAGGCAAAGTCTTGCATTCTTGGAGTTTGCATACTAGTACAAGGGTTGGCAAATTTTTTCCGTAAGGAACAGATAGTAAATATTATTTGCAGCCACACAGGTCTCTCAGTTGGAACTACTGAACTCTGCTACTATAAGCAGGAAAAGAACCCCCAAATTCAGAAATGAATGGTGTGTGCATATTCAAATAAAAATGTATATACAAAAAGACAAAGCATGCTAGATTTCTCCCATAGGCTGTCATTTGCTGACCCTCGTTCTAGACAGAAGACACAGGGGAAAAACAATATGTAAATACAGAGTATGTCAGCTCATGATAAACGATATAAGTAAAACATATTCAGAGGGATAGGAAGTTCTAATGGGAAGGACATTGCTAACTGCTATAACAGATAAATCACAAAATAGCAGCGGTTTTATAAATAGATGTTTCTCAGTGTTTACATGAAGTTCAGTACTGAGGTTTCTGATCAGCGGGAAGCCTTCCATACAGTCATTCAGGAAACCAATCTCTTGCTCCTGGCATCTTGCCCTCCTGAGAACTTTAGAATTATTGGTATAATGTTGGTAGTTGAAGGAAAGGAGTCAAGGGCAGCACATAGAAGTTTTAATGGGACAGGATTGGAAGGGTTGATCAATTCCACTCATTATATACACTTCCATGCCTACAACTCAATCTCCTTACCTTACTTAAGTTTAAGAAATGCCAAAAAATGTAGTTGAGCTGGGTGTCCAGGTGCATTGAAAAAAATAAAAAAGGATCGGTAACCAGTTAGCAATATTTGACTCAGGGGGTGTTGCTCTTTTAAATAGAATACTCCAGGGAAAACTTTGCTGACCTTCCTGAAGAAAGTACAGAGCTACTGTCGTGGAAACTTTGAGATCATCCAAATATCTATGCTATCTCCATTCTTCCGAATTGTGCACTGCACAATTCTCCTTAGTTTTTCTCTCTGCCTTTCTGTGTGACCAAAACTGAAGGACTCTATGATGGAATTACTTAAATCTCTGCTCAGAGAACAGCTGACCAAGGCTGCTTCCCAACTCTCACTGGACTGTGACATTAGGAAAAAACTAAACTTTATTGTGTTAAACTACTTGGATGCATAGTATATCTAAGTGTTAATGACTTTGACCAATATTCTAGTTCTGTAGCTATCAGATAGAAGAAGCACCAGGTGCTTCCAGGTGGAGCACCTGAGGCTGAATCAAGTTTGGTGTGTTCAAGGATTCCAGGGTAACTGGAATGGAGAGTAGTAAGAAATAAAATGGAATTCATGTAGTTCCACTGTCAGATTTTTTATTTTTTTAACTGAGGTATAGTTGTGTAAGTATCAGGTGTGCAGCACAGTGATTCATATATATATATATACTTTTTCAAATTCTTTTTCCTTATAGGTTATTACAAAATATTGAGTATAGTCCCCTGTGCTATACAGTAGGTCCTTGTTGTTTATCTATTTTATATAGAGTAGTGTATAGCCACTGTCAGATTTGACTTCTACTCTGAGTAAGAGAATTTATATCATAAGAAAGATAGGGTCTAACTTTCATTTAAAAATGATAGTCTTGGCTCTTTTGCTGAGAAATGATGTGAGGGGAAGTGAAAGCAGAGTAGCTTATTAGGAATGTATTACAATAATGCAGGTAAAAGGTGATGATGGCTTCGAACAGATGGTGTTGGTGAGGGGATTAGATGTGCCCTGTGAGAGAAAAGCATAAATCAAGGATGAGCATTCAGTTTTCCACAACAGCTTGTGGGAGAAAATGTTTGCCATTAACTGAGAGGAAGACTTCAAGATTTACCTGGAGGAAGGGAGACATGAGGAAGACCGAATGTGAACACGAGATGTTTTTTAGACATATTTAGAGTAAATATTTAGAGTAGATATTTCATCTTGGAAATATAACTTGGAAAGCTGTCAGAAGATAGACGATACAAGACTGGATGATTTCAGTAAGGGCAGTGAGTGTTTTAAAGAGAAGGTATCAAGGAACTGAGTTCTAGACACCCCAGAATTCAGAGGCTGGAGAGCTAAAGAAGATCAAACAAAGAAATCTGAGCAGCATCTCTGGAGAGTAAGAGAAGAATCAAGAAAATTGCATCCTAGGAATCAACTGTAAAACATGTTTCAAGAAAGAGACAGTGTTAGTTAATTCAAACACTGCTGTGAGATCAAGTAAGACGAGGACCATGGACTGGCCTGAATTTAGCGACTCAGGGTCAATGGTGGTCTTGGCAGGGAATCTTCTGGTAAAGCCATGGAGTTGAGAGCCTTTTAGGACCAGATCAAGGAGAGAATGTGAACAGAATACAGTTTGAGGAGCTTTAAGGTAAAGAAAAGAAGATTAATGGGGGAGAAAAGGGAAGGGGATCTTGGATCAGACAATTTTTTTTTTTTTTTTTTTTTTTTTGCTGTGAGCTAATACAGCTGTATATTTATAGAAATTCTTAAAAAAAAAAAAGGAAAACGTTTGTGATGCATGAGAAAATGAGGGCAGATGCTAGAATAGTATAAGTGGAATCTAGTGAGGAGAGATTCTCTTTGGATAGAAGCATAGAAAAAAAATCTTTCACAGTGGCAAGAAGGAAAGCCAAGTGTTTGGACAGATACAGGTAGAGTGATGGTTTTCATGGTGGAAATTTGTACAGTTCCTGTCTGTCTTTAGTATTTTCTTTGTAACATATAGGAACCAAGTCATTCGATGAGATAGATACTAGTATGTAGGGGGAAGAGGTAGGAAAAAGATTGAAAATCATCTAGGGAAATAAAAAATCAAGGGAGAAGGTAACTGTAGTATTAGTGGGGATAGATAACAGCCTGCTTGAAGTTCTTGTTTAGCAATTAATAGTGAAGTCAGGTGGCATGGTTGTGGGTTTTACCATATGTGGGTGACAAGTATGAAAGTAGGCACAGAGTTAGATTTAACCAGGGTGGGGATTTTGCCAGACATATATGACAAAGGGAGAGCAAGGCAAGGGAAGTAAGATTCAATGTTAGGAAATGAGTGTAGCTTGATGAAGACAAAGGCCATGTTTATTTTGCTCACTGACATGTTTCAAGCACCTAGATGAGTGCCGAGTATGGGTAAACATAATGTTTGTTGAATGAATGAATGAAATCTAATGCCTTGAAATATCATTTGGGGGACACAGGAGAGCAGGAGGGGATTTCAAGAGAAAGGGTGAGTAATGGTAGGATTCATGGATTGTGAGTATCAGCGACTTAAAGGAGATATTTAAATGTGGATGAGCTACTTATCATTCTTGAAGGCTTTTGTCCTCAAAAGTAAAATTGCATTATATAATTACGTGGAATCACTTCAATAACTTATGAAAAATGTTTAGCACAGTGCCTCATACATAATAAGCACTCACTACACTTCTCTGTTATTGTTGTATAGAGAGGAATATGCATTATTTTTACTTTAATTCCTTGGCTTAAAAAATGCTTGTTGGCATCATATATGCCTGGATATTTCTATATATTATTACCAAAATCATACTTTTATGGCTAAAACAAAAGGTATCTTATTGAATTGAGAGGAGATATTAAATACACTATTCAGGGACTTCCAGAAAAATCAGAGTTATTTTATTACTTAAAGTCAAATTTGCATAAAACCATCCTCTAAAATATTAGCATCCTATAACATGTAAAACCTTCCTAAAAGTTTCTCTTCTAGGTTATATATTTTATCAACCAGTGTCTACAAATACTATGAACTAGAGCCAACCATAGTGGTTGACAACATCAGCTTTAGTAGAATGGATTAGATTCCATGTAATTAATACAGATCTCTCTGTGAGATGTGCAGACTGATTAGGGTTGAACAAATATATAAGGAAGCTGTGTTCTTCAGCTTCTCCTGCTCACTTGCCATTTCCCCATCATTCACTTTTAATTAAAAGATTAGTGGATAGTTTCGGGGGGGAAAAAAAAAAAACAAGGGAAGAAGTTCCTGTCTCCTTCTATGGTTTCAGGTAGTGGAGTTATTAAAAGCAAGAACTTCTTGCCAGAGAGACTTGGATAAAATACAGATTTCATCTTTTCATACATGTGGCTTTTTTCTTGACCCCTGTATTGAAGATATAAATCAGTAAGAAACACGATGAGAATTACTCTATGCAATTAGGGTTTTAAGGTAGGTTGTGTGTGTGTGTGTGTCTGTGTGTGTCTGTGTGTTTTCCTGTTAGGTTTATATTTTGAATCTCTGCATTAAAGTAGGTCAGTCTTGCTCACTCCACTTACCAGCCATCTCTAGGAATATTCAGCAGTCTCTTGATTTTCTTTATTCAGGTTAGCTAACTACTAAACTCAATTGAATAGATAAGCCAAAAATACTTAGGTTCTAAGGACAGGAATGTATGAAAATTTTACAATGACTTGGAAAGAGCATTGAATTAGACATGAGACTTGGGTCTTTATTGTGTTTCAGCAGAAACATGTTGATAATTTGTTTCCTTATGCTTTAAGTGAGAAGTTAATATTGAAGGTCTCCAATGGTCCTTCTAAAGTGAATATTCTACAGGGGTTACATGAATGTGGATTGATTACTGGAATTTATCTAAGAATGTATGCAGGTGTGTCACAGGTCTCAAAGAGAGTGGAAAAGAAAGGCTAAGGCTAGGTGTGTCATGTCTGTGTGTGTGTGTGTTTCTGGGCATGTCTTTATATTTGGGAAGGGGACAGAGGGAAAGTCTAAAGTCAACCCTGGGGCATTAGCTACGTTCTTGGCAAGAGGTAAATCCTAGATGATTTAAGACTCATCTTTGTCAGAAGGCAGCTTGAGGAAACTGAAGAAGTACTTTCCTCCCTCATGAATAAGCTGAAGCAATGCCATTAGTGGTCCCTACTCTTGCCTCAATCTCACTTTACATCCACAGAGCCTTGAAGACAAAGGCAAGATGTAGGCATGTCTCAGCTATACCTCAAGAGATATTCAGCTCAAGTCACACAAAAAGGAAATAATTTAGTGAAAACTAAGTAAATTTCCAATTCTTTTTCATTTTGCATGATAAGCCTGTATCTGTTTTGAGTAGTCCTAAATTAAAGAAGCCATTTCAAGAATTCTAAGAAAAATATCTATATTATTATTTTACAAGCATTCATGTAAAAATATTTGTGTTATGTTTGATAATTCATATCTTAAAGAAGACAAAATAATAATGACTTATTAGGATATATTTGAACACTAAGTATATCTTAGGGTCACCATTTTTATTCTAATGCTAAATACTGGAATAAAGAGACCAAAACATATATAGTAGCTTAATGAAGAGAAAGGTATCTCTTGCTCATGTAATAATGCCAAGGGCAAAGGGATCAGTGTTAGAAGGGCTGGACAACCTTCCTCCACACAGGGTTCCAGGCTGACTAAGACTCTGCCAACTTCAACAGACAGCTTCCTAAGTCATCCTGGTTGCCACCTTGAACCCTGCAAGCGAGAAGGGGAAAAAGCACGGAAGAGTATTAGTGGGAGGTTTTATGGGCCAGGATCAGAAGTGATTAATATCATTTCTGCTTGACATTCCACTGGCTAGAAATTAACCCTGTGGATACCTCTAACTGCAAAGAAGCCTAAGAAATATGATTAAGTCATGTGCCCAGGAGCAAGAATGTGGATTTTGGTGAATTATTAACAACCTCTGCCATGAGTGTTATACATGATAAGTCTGATTATCACAAGGAAGACCAATCTCAATGATTTATTAGGACAATTTTGATTACTAACAATATTTTAAGGTCACGGATATTCAATATTCCAAGCAGGCCAGTGATCTGGAATAGTTATTGTTAAAAACAAAATATAGTAGATCATGTAAGTAACTTAGTACAGAGGAATTTTTGTTGTAAATACTGACTAATTGGTACGGTTTATCATTATTATAGTTGCCATAATAATACTAATGAGGTTTAAACTTAATTCAGGTTCTTATCAAACTGGAATACAATACAACAGGAAAAGGAGACAATAGCTAATATATCTGCACTGACAGGTAAGAACAAATCTTAAACTCATACTTGTATGGTATCTGATATTTTTTACTTCCATAATACAACCTGATGATGGAAAAAGACATACTAGTAAAATGTTATATGCATTTTTGGAATGTTAATAAATATTAACATTGTTAATTTATTAGCTCCTTTTGATTTTATATCATCTTGGTTTCTTCTGATATGACTTGTCATTTCAAAAGATGGTGAAAAAATAAATTTATCAGTAAATAAAATTTATCATAATGCTAGTGTTCAAGGAAAATTTTATTTCCCTTATATTAGTATTATTAAATTAGGCACCAAATATATATTTCTAATATATTGGAGAAAATAATTTTTACATAAAGATAATGGGCACTGCTTCAAAGAATTATAGCATCAACAAGGAAAGCATTGTGTAAAAGTTAAATTGCCATTTAAAGTCTGTAAAGCAGATTTATAACATTCCTTATTTGCCATTTAAGTAATGAAGGCACTAGAGTTTTAATTAAATTTTACCGAGACATTAATTTGAATGAGAAACCTTGATATTCTTGTAAGAAGTTAAAGGAAATAGCTCAATATGTATTGCATAGGAACTGCCAACCTTCTACATCTTGACTTGATTTTGTGGTGCTCTGTTATGTCTTGTCTATATTTTATGGAGAAAATTATATGCTCTCTGAATTTGAAATTTAATAAAGTTCTCTGGATTGCTCCTGACTGGCCAAAGCCTACTTTATTATAGGTTTTGATATTCTGGGTAATTTTATAAATTGTGATATATTTAATCTTTAATAGAAGTTGAAATGATAGGAAAAATTGTGGCAGTGAAGATATATTCCTAAGTTTTCTTTGTTTGTTTGCGGCAGTGAAGATATATATTCCTAAGTTGTTTTTCTGTTTTGTTTTGGTTTTTGTGTGTGTATTTTCTGTAAGGGGATAGCTAGTGCAGAAAGATATAACTAGAAAACAATGTATGTGGGAGGGTGTTTATGACTGAATGTATTATATAGCATCCATAGTGTCAAATTTTACTATCATTAAGTAGACTTAAATGTGGCAGATATATAGAAGTTCCACCAAGATTCATAAGTATAATCTTTTCTTTCTTAAGAATGAAAAAGACTCACTGTTTTCTATTTTCCACAAAATATGTTGCACTAATATTATTCCTGTCTAGGATAACAGAATCTCTTAAAGGATTGTAACTTAAAATAATCAAGAAACAAATGAAAGGCAAATATATCTGGGGAAGAGAACCAATTTCTACCCGTATAAAATATTTACGATAGTGTTATTTTATAGTTGAAAACATCTTCCAAGTAAATTTTAAACATCATGTGAAGCCAAGATTTTCTACAAGTCACCTTTACAAGAAATCACCGACTGACGTCACTGAACCTTGAATACTTCAAACTGAAGTCCTGGCCACCATATTTCCTACCACCTTGTTTCTTGTCTCTTGATTGCTGAGTTCTTTTACTCAGATCTCCAGGCTTAGTTAGCGACCATCTTCTGGGACATTTCTTTTTTCAGAAGTCATACAAAGCATAATTAACTAAACTCTGGTAAATGTATATTTGACCTTACTCTTCAGTCATAGTAATCTGGCTTCTGTCTTGCTCGAAACAATTTAACATCTACGGCTTATTTTTAAGAAGAGTGCCTACTTCCACCTGTTTCCTCTGTGCCTGAATTCCTGACTTGGTGTTTTGACTCCTGTCCTCCAGCTGTGGAATTGGCTAGAACTCTGCTCCTGGACTCAGGACTTCATTTTTTCCCCTTGTTTGGATTGTGACCAGTGCCATTTTCTCTACTCCTCTAATTTCCTGCATACCTATTGGGAAAATACTTGTTCTTCCTGGACTTCCTGGATGTTACTATTTTGGGGGACCTTTATTATCGCCATTGCGTTTTTGAATCAACATTTATTCCTAGCATGTAAAGCAGGGTATTACCACTTTTCTACCTAACATCAAATCTTGAGGTGTCCCTGAAATGAGTCAATATGTGACAAAAAGCAAACATGGGAAAATTTAACCTCCTTATTTAGCCTCCTTATTACTGATTTTATCATCATTTTTCCCAAGGGACAGAGGATTCTGGGAAAGAGTATTTATTCCTAGGAGACAAAACCTTAATGTATTTCTATGTAATGGATTTCTCACATATTTTAAGAAAGCCAGAGAAATGGAAAGTTGATGGGACTTTGTCTTGGGGTTCTAAGTAGTAGTTGTATGAAAGGCTTAAAAATAAGGAGAGTCATTGAATTAAAGTTATTACTGTCTGTTGGAAATTTACAGTAAGAGAAAATATACTAGACTGCTGTTAGGGTTTTTTTTGGTTCAGTTTGTTTTCCTTCAAATCATTCATTGTACATGTTATCCGGTCTTCCTCTAACAAGTCTTCAGTAATGTCATTGGATATAAAACCACTTCCTCATCTGGTACAGTAAAATAAACCCACCATTGGGCACCGTGGACACCCCTGCCCACCACTGTCACCTGTAGGCCTTAACTTGAGCTGAGGGACCACAGTTAGGTAAAAGAAAGCCTTGTTGTTAATGACTGGGGACAGCTGACCTAGGTGATCAGCTCTCCTTCATGATATTGGAGGCATCTGAGCATAATGGCAATAAAGATTCATATTCTGCCCCAAATCCAAATCCAGCGTCACTTTTGCTTTTTGTTGTTGCTGCTGCTTCAAGAGAATATACATGTAGCTTCTTTAATTCTCTAGTCATTGTCCCAGATCACTACCAAGACACAGATTCAGATAATCAGGGTTTCAAATTCATTACCTCCTAGACATCATTTCCTCCTATTCAACACACCAAAAAATCTGAAGGAGGAGAGAATAAGAATGAAGTAAGACACAATAATCAGTAGTAGTGATGCTTCATTTATCATGTCCGTCGGACGAGGGTACCAGAGTTGCCAGGACTGATTTCCTACAGATACTATCAGAGAACTAATGTTAGACTTTGTTAAAAGATAGATATTTTCTGGAGACTCCTCTGAGGCCCTATCTCTATTCTATCACTCTTAACAGCAGTTAGGTAGTTCTAATTGTTTTACAAATTGAAAAATTAAGCCAAAAATATTATCTGGAAACTTCCCACACCCTTTCTCAGATTTCAATCTCCTTGATATCAGTTAAGTCTATCATAGCTTTTACTTAGTCAATCAAGCTATCAAGGTCCCCATACAATAATAAAATGTTTCCAAAAACACCTTTTTTGTAAAATAGAAATAAATAAATAAATACATAAACAGAACGAGAACAAAGTTGTGTAAGGGAGACTCAATCATGTTGTGAGCTGACTGAAGGACGAACACTATAATGTTTTCTTAGGTATCATAAATGGGGAAAGAGAGCATTAGTGGCATTATGGTATCATCTAAGAAACTAGAGACCAGGTACTGATTGGAATTTTCCTCACATTTTATTGTACTCTGATTTCTTACCTAGAATGAGTTCAAAGGCACACATTTACTGATGCTGGAAATTTGCCTCTGAAATTCAGATTTATGGTTCACTAGGAATAAATTATAATGTTGCCTTCCAAATTTCACAAAACAGAACCCATCAGTATATACTTGAGTTACTGATCCATAGGCCCCTGGATTCTTTTCTTTTTTTTTCAACATCTTGGAGTTATTGGAGTATAACTGCTTTACAATGGTGTGTTAGTTTCTGTTGTATAACAAAGTGAATCAGCTATACATATACATACATCCCCATATCTCCTCCCTCTCACATCTCCCTCCCACCCTCCCTACCCCACCCCTCTAGGTGGTCACAAGTACCGAGCTGATCTCCCTGTGCTATGCAGCTGCTTCCCACTAGCTATCTGTTTTACATTTGGTAGTGTGTATATGTCCATGCTACTCTCTCACTTCGTCCCAGCTTACCCTTCTCCCTCTCCGTGTCCTCAAGTCCATTCTTTATGTCTGCGTCTTTATTCCTGTCTTGTCCCTAGGTTCTTCAGAAACTTTTTTTTTTTTTTTAAGATTCCATATATATGTGTTAGCATACGGTATTCGTTTTTCTCTTTCTGACTTACTTCACTCTGTATGACAGACTCTAGGTCCATCCACCTCAGGACAAATAACTCAATTTTGTTTCCTTTTATGGCTGAGTAATATTCCATTGTATATATGTGCCATATCTTCTTTATCCATTCATCTGTCAATGGACACTTAGGTTGCTTCCATATCCTGGCTATTGTAAATAACACTGCAATGAACATTGTGGTACATGACTCTTTTTGAATTATGGTTTTCTCAGGGTTTATGCCCAGTAGTGGGATTGCTGGGTCATATGGTAGTTCTAGTTTTAGTGTTTTAAGGAACTTCCATACTGTTCTCCATAGTGGTTGTATCAATTTACATTCCCACCAACAGAGCAAGAGGGTTCCCTTTTCTCCACACCCTCTCCAGCATTTATTGTTTGTAGATTTTTTGATGATAGGCCCCTGGACTTCTTGATTGTGAAGTTGTATTATGATAGGAACAATGCTCTCTCTTCCCAAAATTAGCATAATTCTATGTGCTTTCATATTCTCTTCAGTCCTGTTTTATTGGAGTCCCTTTCCATGTTAAAGTAGCTCAAGGATATATTGCCTTAATAATAGGCTTTGTGATTTACAAAATGGTTTTCCCTTACCTATTACCAGTTATGATGGTTAAATTAGGCTACAGTACCAAAATATTTGGTCAAGCATTATTTTAGATGTTTTTTGAAGCTATTTTTAGATAAGATTAACGTAATAAGTCAACTTTGAGTGAATCAGTTTACCCTTCATGATGTCAGTAGACCCCATCCAATCAGCTGAAGACCTTAATAGAAAAAGACAGGCCTCCTTCAAAGAAGAGAGAACTCTGCCATCAGAGTGCTTTCAAACTCAAACTGCAGCATCAGTTCTTCCCTGGTTCGAGCCTGCCAGTCTAGCCTGCAGATTTTGGACTTGCCAGCATCCACAATTTTGTGAGCCAATTCCTTAAAATAAATCTCTCTGTCTTCTTTCCTTCTTTCTCTCCCATATATATATAGTTTATTGGTTTTGTTTCTCTGGAGAACCCTGATTAATACAATATACCAGGCAAAACGTTTAGCTCTTTTATAAATATAAATGGTTCTAAATGGCTCTTCTAGACAAAATTATCACCACTCAATGGGCACAATTTCTCCGTCTCTCATAAGTGCACTAAATTTTCATATTTTCTTGGCAAGAACCATGGTACTCTAATTCCTTTGCACTCATTATCAGCTTAGCACAAATCAATCTGTCATAACATTTTGACTCAAGAGACTTTTTAGGAGAATTGGTTTAATTACCCCAATTGTCTAGAAAAATTTAGATCTACAAAGCAGAAGGAAGAGGACCTCTTGTGAGTTTGGTAACCAGGTAACAGACTGAGGATGAGAAGGAAACAAGACAGATTTCCTACTGTGTTCAAGTGAGCCTCATTGGGGAATTAACCAAAAAAAAAAAAAAAAAAAAGCAGATAAAAACCTGACCAAAATATCAGGAGAAAATGGAAGTGTTGGATAGGTTTAGTGTAGTAATCCATGGTCTAGAACAATGTTGAGAAAGTGATAAACAGAGAATCGACCAGAGAACTATTTCCATAAAAGGCAATTTCAGTGTAATGAAAAGCAGTATCAATCCCAAGGTCTAGACATGAATTCTGATTCAATAAACTTAGGCAATTAGACAAGTTAGTTACTTTCTCAGTTTCAGTTTTCTCAATTTGTTTCAAGCTAATATTAAGGTCTCAAGATTTTAGTAAATTTGACACATAAAATATTCATTAGTTCCCAAACCTGACTGTGCAACAGGCCTTAAAAAAGACTGCAGAGTTCTTTAAAAGTGTAGTCTCATGGACTCTACGCCAGATATACTGAATTATAATTTCTGAGGGGTGAAACTCCAAACCTATTCCTGGAAAAATGACTTCAGGTGACAGTGATGCAGTTGGCGAATGGCTCTGCCTTTGGGATTCATTGAGCTCTAGTGTCTCATCCACTATCTGGTCTTGAGAAAATGCCCTCAGGAGGATGAACCTGAATGAGTAGTACAAATGAATGGGTTTAATGCCTTCCTCATAGACTTGTTCTCATTCCCATTGGCTGGAATCCAGAGCGGGTAATTGTTCCCTCAGCTGAGTCAGTACTGGCCTATACAGACCAGCACTGAAAGGTCAGTGGGTTTCTGTTGTGTGTGAAAATCTGTCCAGTACTCCACTGTTGTAGAATTCAGCTGGAGGATATGACTAGACGTAGTCAGAAGATTTTTTAAGTCAGTTATCAAAAGTGGTAGCCAATTCTCCCGGTGCTAGTTCTTCCCACCCACCCCTTCCCTGCAATGGGTTTCTTTAAGCCCTACTGGCTAAACTGAACACCTGCACATTACATGTAACGATACTCTAAATTAAGACGGAATTCGGAGGTGAGATTAAAAGCAGAACCCATATTGCTTAATACATGGATTTTTTAGACCATGAATGGAGGACTAAAATATATTAAGTTTTTCCATATACAACCAGTTTTATTCTTCATATTATGCCATATATAATCTAGATTTGTATATAAAACTACTTCATTTTATTGATTGGCCCTCTAGAGAAGAATATTTCATGTGAGAAGTCACACATTTAAAAAAAGGAAAGGACAAAGGAAAATATGTTATTATTTTTTAATAGCATAAGATAACAATGCTACCATTGAACTGAAATAGTCCTTCCTGGGCTTGGCAGTGATCACCTTCTTGCTAATATCAAGCTGTTCACCATTTTTGATCATTCTTTCAATCTGGTTTGTTTATTATTGATCACTTACTCCTTCTGAAAATATATCACTGTCCTTATATAATAATTGGACTCCGCTTGTGGCTCTGCCAGCTTCTCCCCTGGGTCCTGTGCTTCTCCTCCTATGCCTCTTCCATCTGGTCTCCTTTCAGTCCACACTCCATCCATCATTGACCCAGTTACTATGATGGCATATGGTTACCTGCCCTGACTCATTAGCTCTCTTGTCTAATTCTCAGATTTATCCATTGTGGTACTATTTAACCAGTCTCCCTCTTTTCTATTAGGGGAAATATTGTAAACTTACAGTTTTCTTTCAATTTTCACATCTCCATTATTAAGTCAAATCTATATCAATTTGTTCCTGAATCGCTATAGAGTTCCTTCCCAATTTTTCTTCAATCCAGGTTACCCCAGAAACACAATCCAATTTGCCAGTTTTTCCAAATTAATTTTCAGACATCAATTACATTATCCAGTCAACATGTGCTAAATGCCCACTAGTCACAGAATTCTGTATTTGACATTATATGACATACAAAGCCAAAGAGTGAAGAAAGTGACCCAACCTTTAAAGAAAGTACCACTTATTAGTAGAACAATACAAATTCATTAGATAGCTAGAAAACAAAATGGAATACATAAAATTACATAATAGATAATATTCACAGATTTCTGAGAAAGTTACAATATCAAGGAAGGGGAGGAAATGTCAATTTCCATGGATTTTTAAAATATATGTTGCATTTAATGGACAATTCTTAGAATAAATATTTAGCGTATGAAGTTCAAGTAAAGCAAATGTAGAAATTGTGTACAGTATTTTAAAAGTCCTTTAATAAGTTTGTTCTGAGATAAAAGTAGGGTAGAAATAGAGGATCAAAGATTGAAACTGATGGTTGAGGCTAGACCATTGACATATTGAACCTAGATAGATTAATGCACATGTAGATAGATAAATATATAAATATATAGGTACGAACAAAAAAGATGTACATGTATTAGATAAATGAAACAATAGACAAATAGATGAATAGATGAGTGGATAGAATGATAGATATATAGATATAGAAAGAACATTATGCATAAAGGTGCAGAAATTTAAAGGTGTCAAGGAGAGATAGTCAAGGAAATTACTTTGGATAACTTTCTAACTTTTAGTTGTATTAGGATGGAGTGTCACCTGCTGATGTTTGAGTGAAAGGATAAGGGCTGAGGACTGGCCCAGACATTAAACTCAGAGCAAAATTTCCAGGGACTGTTTTTTTTTCTTGTTGTTTTAAGTAATAGGAACAAGGTACAGGTGACTCTAGAGGTATTTTTATTTGTCGGGGAGCTCTTGAGAAGTTGAGAGAGTTCTCTATAGGGAAACTGTAGTTCATGAATAGAAGGCATTTCACTGAGGACAATATCACAAAGTTGATTAATTTATTTTTCTGTACTTTAGGTTTATTTTCTTAAATAAATTATAGTATGGTTATATTCCACACTTTTAAAATCTCTCACAATACACAAAGTACAGAACGCTTTTTTTTCATTAGGTGTTTGAGTGCAGTGATTGTATGACTTCTTAAGTGTCTATTTGAAAATAAGAGGATCTATTCCTGCTTTAGTAATAACTTCTAGATAAAAAGAAAGAGTAAACATTTTTCATTCGTTTTATCCATTCAAACCCTGACAAAGGTCCATATGGAGCGATCCAGAGTGGATACCAACCTTCAAATGTAAGTAAGGCATTTTGCATTTTTTAAGTCTTGTATAGACTGGTAAAAAGAACTTTTTATTCTTTCAACCCTTTTATTCATTAGTTGATATAAAAATCTAGTCTCATTTGTGTGTTTTCAGCCATGATATTTATGGCCAAAATCATTTTTTTTTATTTTAGTGAACAAAAATTCTAAATTCAGTAATGTTAAATTTCATTGCTAAAAACAAGACAACAGGCCCCCCAGTGGAGTCACTTGTGCTAAGCCCCACATCACCAAACCAAGACTTAATTATAGTTTTAGCAGTCCTGGAAATGGAATCTTAGACCAAAGAGGAATCTCCTGGTCAGTACCAGTTAGGTCATCTGCCTGACAGACCCCTGCCATTCCCTAAAGGAAAGTGACCTTGCAATAACCAACCTGAGTTTTTTGGCCAATATAACTTCCTTGTTCCTGTTCCCTTCCAGCTATAAAAGTCTTTCATCTTGTATAACTCCTTGGAGTTCCTTTCTATATGTTAGATTGCATTCTGCCTGATTCAAATCAATTTTTGCCCAAATAAACTTAAAAATTTTAATATCCTCAGTTAATCTCTTACCACCATCAAGCTGAAAGTTAGACTCAAACTTTCTAAGTGATGTGGATTATGAACAATATTTATGGTGATAGTTGTCTGACTAGTCAACATCTAATACTTTTTACCCAATGTGATCCTATATTGGCCTCAAAATAAATAATACATTCTTTCCCAGTCTCTCAAGAGTAGCCAACATATAGGGAAAGGAAAGATTGTAGTAGGAATAATTCAAATAAAGCAATAAATAACACTTCTTGAGCCTCTGTATTGTACTTACAACAATTTAGAACAATGCTTAGGGCTAGGTGGCATTGGGGGTTTTTAGCCTTGGTTTAACTTTTATACTTCATTTAACTGGTATTGCTAGAAAATACTTTTATTATCTTTGGCTACTTTATAATCTCAAAAATATAAGTTCCATTTGACCTCCTAAATAATTTTCTACTTCTCTGTCTATATCAGGTCTCCAGAAACAAAATCAGCAGTGCAGTTCCTCCCAAATATCACGTTAATATTGCTTATACAGAAAAATTCCTTGAAATGATTTATTCTTGCCATTAATTTTAAGAGTTTAATAGATCTAGCAAATGATTAACGTGCTAACCTTCTGACCATTTTAGGGCAATGTTTGCACATGGCTAAACAAATAGATCTTTGCAGAGCATAATAAGATATGCGTCGGCTCTCTGCTTTCTTGATTGATTTGGCTCACTGTACAATCATTAAGCTGAAGTCTCTCTTAAAGGGTAGAAAGGACTGCTGGCAGGGAGCCACTTTGGCTGGCTCTTCTATGTTGTGGTCTGTTTGGTTCATCCGCAGAGACATGGATTAAGATAGAATTATAGGAAATCCTATTGAGGTAAAGGCCTACTGGATAAGAACAGGGAGAATTAATTTAAGCCTCCCTACTCCTTCAACATAACCTTTTAAAATACCAGGTTACAGTGTGTTCATTTCACTTGTAATTCTGATATGAGATACTAATGGAAATGACATTTGAAAAGGGACTGACTTTTGTATATAAACTATCACTGGTATGTCCTAATAGTACCTTTCCATGTAGGCCTTAAATACGATAATATTTTCCAGGTTGTGAGCACAGATGAGAAGCTATTAAATTCTAAACCTCTGTAGATAAGCATATATAATCTCTATCCCTTAGAGAGTAAAGAGTTCTGAAATACTGGTTTATAGATTAACCCAGCACTGTTAGGGATATCATAATTTTGTTGTTGTTTTTCTAATGGGAATGGAGTCTTCAAAAGGCATTATTGTTCTTACTTGGCCTTTAAAACGTCCATTGTAATGACACCAACTGATGCTTTAAAGAGAGAAGAGGACAGTTTAGCTGAAAGATAGCCTTGAAATAGTTAATTGAATCCCTTCAGCTCATGGCCCTGAATCAGCAATAGGTCAGGGGCCATCTGACCTAATAGTAATAATAATACATATAGCAGTTACTTGCTCCTCCCACAATCCTATAATAGGGCTCCTTTTGTAGATAAGTTTACAGGACCTGAGAGAATTTAAATGACTTCTCCAAACTCATAGAGTCAGTTAGTGATTGGGCTAGGAGTTGAGTTAAAATCAACTTGAAATCAACTCTTGTTGCTGTATTTCAGATAGTGTCACTGTAGGTGTAGCTCATCTTGTTCTTGGGAATTAAAAAAAGACAAAGGAAAAAGAGGAGAAAGAAAAGAACAGAAATGAAAGAAACAACTCTTGGAATTTTGGCAGAACTGTCCCTGATGCCCTGACATAAAGGCGAGGCCTCACATTCCAAGGGCACAGATGTGTGGCCTTCAATAAAATGGTCACAGGCCAGACAGCCAGATACCCATCCAGGGAAGGCTCCGTTCTGGTGCTAAGAGAATAAAGTGGGGGAGGGAAAGTAAATGACCGATGTGCCCAATAAAACGAAAAGGCCAGAATGTTGCTTGCTCAGCTCGCTTACTATTTTAACCAAACTTTTGGACACCATAGCTAATGAAAGTATCCAAAAAACGTTTGAATAGTTGCTGTATGAAACAACTGGAAAATGAGAATGGAAAGACAAACAGAATAAATGATGCCACAGGTCTGTGCATCCTTCATGTTGCAGTGAGAATATCTCAGCAAACTGGAAACTTCCAGGGAAGACGGCAACTTCTTAGGAGCAATTGTCCTAGGGTTCTTTATCCAAGTGTTTCTATATCTTGATAAGCCTTACTATTTTAGTCTTTAATGAGGAAATGAGCGACAGAAATATTAAGTAGAAAAATAATTCAGCATTCGTGTTCTTAAAGACTAAACATGTCCTCTTTGCTTTAGAAATAGCCTGTGTTTAATTAACTCAAAATGACTTCAGACTTGGCCAGGATGAAGCTGTCTCTTTTCCACTTAATGCTCATTCTTAAAGCAATTAAGATTTGATTTATAGATAATTGATTTATCTTTCTTTGTCTTTTCTTTACTGATGTGTATGGTTGGGGGTGGTAAGGGCAGGAAGGGAAAAAAGGAGACTGCAATTTTCAAATGTCAGCCTACTTTCCATTTATTCTTTTTATTATGAACAAAGCAGGTAAATCAAAAATTGCAATCAAAACCTGTTATGTGACATAAATATTCAATAATAGAAAATGTTCCTCAAGTCATTAGGACAAAAATATCTTTAGTTGACATAGTGTTAAAACATAGTGTGTGTGTATGATGTGTTTGTGTGTGATGTGTGGTATGTGTGTGAATTATGTTTATGATTAAAATGGACTTTATACAGAGGTACTAGAATATGCTAGATTTGTCAAGAGTGTGTAAATACTGCTTTCTTGAGAATAATTATCTGCCCAACAGAAAGTGGGAAAAAAGACATGGATGCTTGTTACTCTCTAATCCAAGTCTGGTAAGAAGACCATGTGAGATGATGCTTTGAAGACTGTAGTGAGAGGATGCTTTGGAGAACAGACTGTGGGTCCTTATGGTGACCTGTGGGTGACTTGGAGACTAACCCTATGGATCCCATAGAGATTAGTGCCTGCTTTATCAGGTAACATCTGAACAGACCTTTCAATTCAAGCAGGGCATAGGCTACTGAATGTGTGGAAGTGGTCAGGGGTGAGCTTTCACTAATGAACCAGCTCGAGGAGGATGATGGGCAGGACCAAGCAAATCCAGGTGAGGGGCTACACTGGGAGGACGAGTTGGAAGTTGTGGCTGCTAAGGGCATTGCTTGCTTCAGAGAATTGCACGATGACAGTACTCAGTGGGGAAGTTGCCAATGAGCCTTCAAAGGCACCCACAGGGGATAAATAGCCAATATTTGAAATTGATGCCCCACAGAGCAGTGACACTGGATTACAAATGCACCAGTGAGGTAGGATGTGCCCTTTTCCTCTCAACATGCCTCTCCTGTAGCATAATGAGTGGGCAGGAAGAGAAGAGCAGAGAGAAAAATAGTAATAAACACACACACATACATGCACACACACACAAACACATACGTGCATGCATGCACAAATTTACACACATATTCCAGCCCTCTTGATCACTGCAAGATTTCAAGCTTAGGTCAAGAGGCCTGGGCTGGATCTCTGTGTGTGTCCTTGTGTGTGCACAGAATCTTTGAAATGGATGTGAGATTAAAGTTTAAGTTTGATGTTTGACCTTGGTTAACTTTAATTTGAGAAAAATCAGAAAACATTTCTAGCCATATAATTTACACTGTGACACACACATACCATAAGCTTGTACATAAGCCATCTAGGTACTTGTTTGCTTGTGCTCTAAATATACATCAGAAGAAACATGTTTGTGTTATAACACATGCATACAATAAGTTTTCATACAATAAAAATTGTTTTGGGGTAATTCGTTGATATTTATAGTTAATCCTTATCTGTAAATAACTAATTTTAAAATTTAATGATAAATTTCAGATTGTCTTGTTTTTTTTGAATTGGAAGGAAATTATTCTTGTGAGGTTTGCTGTATAATCATCAATTTTTTAAAAAAAATTTATTTATTTAGTTATTTATTTTTGGCTGTTTTGGGTCTTCATTTCTGTGCAAGGGCTTTCTCTAGTTGCGGCGAGCGGGGGCCACTCTTCATCGCGGTGTGCGGGCCTCTCACTATCGCGGCCTCTCTTGTTGCGGAGCACAGGCTCCAGACGCGCAGGCTCAGTAGTTGTGGGCACACGGGCTTAGTTGCTCCGCGGCATGTGGGATCTTCCCAGACCAGGGCTCGAATCCGTGTCCCCTGCATTGGCAGGCAGATTCTCAACCACTGCGCCACCAGGGAAGCCCACATCAAAAATTTTTTTCCAAATCTAATGAGAAAGCTGACTTGTAAATAAGCTTTTGCTGCTTGGCATTTGTACTTTCATGATAAATATTACATTTAAACAGTTATCTCATTTAGGCCACGTCTGATTTTATCTTGAACTATTTCCCACTATAGTAACATAATTTTTATATTATTCAAACATAATTTTTAGTGGATTTATCCTTTGACCATAAAGGCTATTAGATTTTTTTAAAAATCTATGAGGATAATTCTTTAATCATCTTTCACTAAACTGAATGAACAATTGAGATCTGAATTTTAGAGCTAGTTGGATAATGGGCATTACTGCTTGGGAAAGATGAAAGAAAGTGAAAGGCTTCAAAATACACACGTGTAATCTCATAGGTGGTCCATCCGTGAATTATGAGGCATGAATAATTCTGGAATGAGGAGAAAAAATGCATGTCAAGACCACCAACTAAAGTTATGACATATTTTCCTCATTAATCAATGTGTTATTATGTTCAAAACTCAATTATTTATTGATTATTCCTTCTTAGGGAAAAAACATTGAATAGCAATTTGATTTTCACCTATATTTGGTTAATATTCTCTAGTATAAAACAGATTTGGCTCAATTCAAAATGCATCATTTGAAATTTCTTGGTTTTCCTTTATCTAACCCAATAGGTTTGGGTTACTATATTTTTACATGAATATTTTTTACAAGTTAAATGTTTTCTTCTCATATAGGGGAGCATATGTATTTAAGCCCCGAGGTAAAGATGATCCTTTTTATGCCCCCCCCCATTCCTTTATTTTCAGTCTGTGTAGTTTGGATTCTTATTTCTACTGACAGTGTGTGGACAGTACCTCTAGAATTTCATTTTAGTCAACCTATCCCCCATCTAAGCAATAGGACAGATTGAAGTGTTGCACTTCAAGCAGGCAGAAGTGATATCACAGTGGCACTGGCTGTGGATTTCCAGAATCAACAGTGGCAGGTGATGAGACATTTTGGGACTGACAGGTGGTGAGAGATTGTTGCTGTCCTGAAAAGCAAGACGTCGAGAAGCCTTCCCAGATGTTTGCCAGATGACAGACTGGTTGCAAATATTCTCATTCACACGCAAACATTTCAGCAATGACTTCAGCATTTACTCTAGAGATAAAGAAAGAAAAGCACAAGCAGACGCAGGCATACAGTCTATATTTGTAGAAGTTTTCTTATTTTCTAGCTACATATATTTCCTTTTAATGGTTGTTTTACATGATTTGGGGAGTTTTATTTCATTATAAGTAATACCTGGCCTAAAAACCCTTAGTTGGACTGCTATGAGATGGATTTTGGAGTTCCACCTTGTTGGCTTCTAAAAACAAAACTACCCTTTTTTAAGGAATGGAATAAACCCTATCTGGATTTTCCACATGCCCGTTTCTTTTTTTTTTAATCTTTAGGGCAATGCTGACATAATTGCTTAAGAGTTTGGGTGTGAATGCACAAAAAGGGACTCTCAGATAGACTTGTGCTAGCAGCTTACCCTAGGAAAGAGCTGTTCAACTGCCAGTGGTCCTTTCTTACATGGCCAACTCAAGATAATTGACTGAGAAAGCAATTAGGAGTATATTTCAAGAATCTATAGAAAGGTTCCTGGTGTTACCTGGAAGGTAACTGAAAATTTCTCAGTACACAGAAACGGAAGACTAACATAGTCTTCCAAGATAAAGTACTGAAGGACCAAAGACTTTTATACAGAAAGTTGAGAAGAGATTAGTACATTTAGGCAGAAACCTGATGGAAAATTAAAATCACATCTTGGATGAAAAAATTATTTCTAACTGCAACATAAGAAGTCCCATTAAATATTGTTCATCTTTTAGTTTCTATATAGATGTAATAGTATTCAAAGTTCTAAATGTAAATCATTCTTAGACTTCGGTTTACTTGGCACATACATGTAATATGACTGATATTTCACAGGAAGGCAGAATGGACTGCTCAGATATTTAACTCCATTCTCACTTACAGACATCAATATCAGCAGGTCCCTAATAATAACAATTCTGTCCTCTATGATTATTATAGATAACCATTACTTATTTAATTAACTAGGATACATAACAAAATTAATATTTGGTAGCATTAGATGTATATTACAATACCCTGGTAGACAAACCAAAAATACAAAGAATCTATTTGAGTATTGTAGGATTTTTTTCCCCCAAGGCTAAGACTGAAGATCTGTGTTTCATTTGTTGATACAAAAGCTATATCTGACTTGAAAAATGGCAAAATCTCATGACGTAAAGCCCAAGTACGTCACTGGTTACACACTGCTTCTTTCTAACATTCAGGAGAAGCCAAATCATAATGTTTACATAAACCTGTTCATTTACTTCAAAACACCCACCAAAAGAAATGTGACAAAATTTAAACAGCCATACTATTATTTTGATATTTTTTCCATGAAAATTAAACTATTTTTCCTAAAATTATTCCCCAAAGAAAGCAGGGCTTTACCTTATTGTGTTAACTTGGGAATTTTCCATGAAAGATTGTAAAGTACATGTAGAGTTTGAAAGGTATATTACAGTATATTACTATTCAAAAAATGCCTTTAAACTGTTTTAAAATTCCAGTGCTGTACCTGAATGCTCCATGCGACACGCTTAATTGCCTTACATGTCTTCTATATTTCTAGGTTGGAAAAGAGGGAAAAGTGTAACAGGAAGTCTGAAAATTTATTCCTTCATGTTATGATTCACAAATATAAAATCACAGTGATGTTAGCACAAAGTGTTATTTGTTTTCATTAGGGAAAAATGGATTCAAAATGCTCTTATTTAATGTCTTATCCTCAATATAGCAGTTTGTTACTAAGGAGAATATAGGAGAGGTTTCCATATGAGAAAATTACTTAGGGGCTAAGTGACCCATTTTTAAGGTAATACCTACATTAAAGTGGTTCCAAGACTTGAATCCAAACACAACATAGTAGCTAATGTCCCAGGCAAAACATCTCAGCTGTAGTTTAATAGAAAATAATTGAGTCTACAACACACCCATGGTCTTGAGCCTAATTTGGTTATTCTGAAATATTCACAAATAAAGGTTATTATACACTTTTTCAAATAATATTTACTGGAGTGTAACCAAGTACTGGTGGAATTTGACTTCACAAATTATTTAAGGTCATGAGAAAATTGTAAGTGTTTGAACTACAATCATTCTTATCTTCTTTTCCTCTTCGCTACATTTAAGAAAGCATGTGAGTGTGTATATCTGTATTTTGAGTTGTTAACAATAAAGGAAATTGGAATATACAGGTTCCCACGTGACTACAAGGAAGAGATTGAAGTCATGTCATGGCCTTAATTTTCCTACAGGTAATCTAAGCAATATTTTCAAGTGCAAGTAATAAATAATACCAGAAATATAAAATGCTTTGCTATTTCAACAAAAGAGATTAAAAAATGTGGGCCTATTATTATTATTATTATTATTATTATTATTATTATTATATAGTGGTTAAGTCTTTAGGCTTAACCCAACTTCCTCTTTTCTTTTCTGGCTTATTTCTTTGTTTTTCCTTTAAGGAGTATCATGCACTTTTTCCTCTTCTATTGCACTATTATCTGCTGGCTGGTCTTTCATATATGGCTCCGCTCTACAATCAGACTGTGGAGTGGAAGCAGTTGTCTCCATACTCCCCACTTCTCAGTTGCCCCTAATAAAAAACACATAGTCTCTTTGCATTTAAAATTTTACTGCTCAGCACCATGGGGAAACACATAAAGAAAATAAATATTTCAAAAAAAAAGCTAAAAATATTCATAGCGTATATTCTCTAGTTAAGAGCAGAATCTTAGAGTCAGACTGCTAAGGTTAGGTGAGCAGTTCCACTACGTATTACTTAGCTTTGTGACTGTGGTCAGGATACTTAACTGCTCCCTTTTCCCTTATTACAAAGAACATAATCATATGCCCACCTCACATCACATTGTATAGATTAAATGAGAGCAGGCCTGTAATGTGTTTAATACAGTGTCTGACATGTAGAAATAAGGGATTCCATACTCATTAGCTATTCCACTGGATATCTATATCCATGAGATATCTATTCTCTCACTCTCCCCTCATTTTCCTCTCAACTTCTGTTTTCAGTCCTCAATTTATGTTTAAGCCAAATAAATCAATAAATCTCTTTTTGTCCTAATTTACCACCCTCTCCCATTTTTGTATGTGAAGGTGAAGGCAATAACTATGAACGTCCCCTTCCTTAAAAGGAACATAATGGATCTTTAGAAATTTTCAGATTTGATGACATTTATTCTTCTAGGATTCAGTTCCTCCAAAGAATGATTCCTGTAATGAGATAGTGCAAGTAAAATATTTAGATCAGTGGCACATAGTAGTGATCATTTAATGTCATCTATAACTATTTGTTATTGTTATTACTATTAATATTTTCTATTGTAATCATCATTAATATTATCATCAGGATTATTCTTTGAGGGTATTTTTTACACTGGTTGGAACTGCAGTAAATCTTACATTTTGCCTACTGTATAATAGATTCTCTTGAATTAATTCACAATTCTTCAGTATATGCACCTCCATAGATCATTCTCCTCTTAGAGTACTCAACAGCTAAGAGAGCCTGTTATCATTTCTCTTCCCTAAGGATATATGATGAAAAAAAATAATAGCAATACCAATAAATCCTCAATGTACAGACAACGTCTCCCCAGTGCTGAAAAGAGCCAAGAATGGGGGAACTTCTCAGTAGCATAGCCAATATTTAAATAAGTCTAGATTGGGAAAATCATTTTTACCTTTAAGAAGTGTGTTAGGAGAGAAGAGAAGATGGCGGAAGAGTAAGATGCGGAGATCACCTTCTTCCCCACATATACATCAGAAATACATCTACACGTGGAACTGCTCCTATAGAACACCCACTAAATGCTGGCAGAAGACGTCAGACTTCCCAAAAGGCAAGAAACTCCCCACGTACCTGGGTAGGGCAAAAGAAAAAAGAAATAACAGAGACAAAAGAATAGGGACGAGAATAACACCAGTGGGAGGGAGCTGTGAAGGAGGAAAGGTTTCCACACACTAGGAAGCCCCTTCGTGGGCGGAGACTGCGGGTGGCAGAGGGGGGAAGCTTCGGAGCCACAGAGGAGAGCGCAGCCACAGGGGTGCGGAGGGCAAAGCAGAGAGATTCCCGCACAGAGGCTCGGCGCCGAGCAGCACTCAGCAGCCCGAGAGGCTTGTCTGCTCCCCCACCGGGGCGGGTGGGGCTGGGAGCTGAGGCTCGGGCTTCCGTGGGATCGCAGGGAGAGGACTGGGGTTGGCAGCGCGAACACAGCCTGAAGGGGTTAGCGCACCACAGCTGGTCAGGAGGGAATCCGGGAAAAGGTCTGGAGCTGCCAAACAGGCAAGAGACTTTTTCTTGCCCCTTTGTTTCGCAGCACGCAAGGAGAGGGGATTCAGAGCGCTGCCTAAACGAGCTCCAGAGATGGGAGCGAGCTGCGGCTATCAGCGCGGACCCCAGAGACAGGCATGAGATGCTAAGGCTGCTGCTGCTGCCACCAAAAAGCCTGTGTGCGAGCACAGGTCACTCTCCACACCGCCCCTCCCGGGAGCCTGTGCAGCCCGCCACTGCCAGGGTCCCGTGATCCAGGGACAACTTTCCCGGGAGAACTCACGGCATGCCTCGGGCTGCTGCAACGTCACGCCGGCCTCTGCCACCGCAGGCTCGCCCTGCATCTGTACCCTTCCCTCCCCCCCGCCCGAGTGAGCCAGAGCCCCCGAATCAGCTGCTCCTTTAACCCCGTCCTGTCTGAGAGGGAACAGACACCCTCAGGCGACCTACAGGCAGAGGCGGGTCCAAATCCAAAGCTGAACCCTGGGAGCTGTGCGAACAAAGAAGAGAAAGGGAAATTTCTCCCAGCAGCCTCAGAAGCAGCGGATTAAAGCTCCACAAACAACTTGATGTACCTGCATCTGTGGAATACCTGAATAGACAACGAATCATCCCAAATTGAGGAGGCGGACTTTGGGAGCAAGATATATTATTTTTTCCCCTTTTCCTCTTTTTTGAGTGTGTATCTGTATGTGTCTCTGTGAGATTTTGTCTGTATAGCTTTGCTTTCACCATTTGTCCTAGGTTCTGTCTGTCTGTTTTTTTTTTTTTTTTACTTAAAAATTTTTTTTCCTTAATAATTATTTTTTATTTTTTATTTTAATAACTTTATTTTATCTTATTTTATTTTATCCTCTTTCTTTCCTTCTTTCTATTTTTTCTCCCTTTTATTCTGAGCCATGTGGATGAAAGGGTCTTGGTGCTCCAGCCAAGCAACAGGGCTGTGCCTCTGAGGTGGGAGAGCCAACTTCAGGACCAGGTCCACAAGAGACCTCCCAGCTCTACATAATACCAAACAACGAAAATCTCCCAGAGATCTTTATCTCAACACCAAGACCCAGCTTCACTCAATGACCAGCAAGCTGTAGTGCTGGACACCCTATGCCAAACAACTAGCAAGACAGGAACTCAACCCCACCCACTAGCAGAGAGGCTGCCTAAAATCATAATAAGGCTACAGGCACCCCAAAACACACCAGACGTGGACGTGCCCACCAGAAAGACAAGACCCAGCCTCATCCACCAAAACACAGGCACTAGTCCCCTCCAGCAGGAGGCCTACACAGCCCACTGAACCAACCTTAGCCACTGGGGACAGATACCAAAAACAACAGGAACCTGCAGCCTGCGAAAAGGAGACCCCAAACACAGTAAAATAAGCAAAATGAGAAGACAGAAAAACACACAGCAGATGAAGGAGCAAGGTAAAAACACCAGACCTAACAAATGAAGAGGAAATAGGCACTCAACCTGAAAAAGAATTCAGAATAATGATAGTAAAGATGATCCAAAATCTTGGAAATAGAATAGACAAAATGCAAGAAACATTTAACAAGGACATTGAAGAACTAAAGAGGAACCAAGCAACGATGAACAACACAATAAATGAAATTAAAAATACTCTAGAAGGGATCAATAGCAGAATAACTGAGGCAGAAGAACGGATAAGTGACCTGGAAGATAAAATAGTGGAAATAACTACTGCAGAGCAGAATAAAGAAAAAAGAATGAAAAGAATTGAGGACAGTCTCAGAGACCTCTGGGACAACATTAAATGCACCAACATTCGAATTATAGGGGTCCAAGAAGAAGAGAAAAAGAAAGGGACTGAGAAAATATTTGAAGAGATTATAGTTGAAAATTTCCCTAATATGGGAAAGAAAATAGTTAATCAAGTCCTAGAAGCACAGAGAGTCCCATACAGGATAAATCCAAGGAGAAACACGCCAAGACACATATTAATCAAACTATCAAAAATTAAATATAAAGAAAGCATATTAAAAGCAGCAAGGGAAAAACAACAAATAACACACAAGGGAATCCCCATAAGGTTAACAGCTGATCTTTCAGCAGAAACTCTGCTAGCCAGAAGGGAGTGGCAGGACATATTTACAGTGATGAAGGAGAAAAACCTACAACAAAGATTACATTACCCAGCAAGGATCTCATTCAGATTAGATGGAGAAATTAAAACATTTACAGACAAGCAAAAGCTGAGAGAGTTCAGCACCACCAAACCAGCTTTACAACAAATGCTAAAGGAACTTCACTAGGCAAGAAACACAAGAGAAGGAAAACACCTACAATAACAAACCCAAAACAATTAAGAATATCTAATAGGAACATACATATTGATAATAACCTTAAATGTAAATGAATTAAATGCTCCCCCAAAAGACACAGACTGGCTGAATGGATACAAAAACAAGACCTGTATATATGCTGTCTACAAGAGACCCACTTCAGACCTAGGGACACATACTGACTGAAAGTGAGGGGATGGAAAAAGATATTCCATGCAAATGCAAATCAAAAGAAAGCTGGAGTAGCAATTCTCATATCAGACAAAATAGACTTTAAAATAAAGACTATTATAAGAGACAAAGAAGGACACTATATAATGATCAAGGGATCGATCCAAGAAGAAGATATAACAATTGTAAATATTTATGCACCCAACATAGGAACACCTCAATACATAAGGCAAATACTAACAGCCATAAAATGGGAAATCGACAGTAACACAATCATAGTAGGGGACTTTAACATCCTAATGGACAGATCATCCAAAATGAAAATAAATAAGGAAACACAAGCTTTAAATGATACATTAAACAAGATGGACTTAATTGATATTTATAGGACATTACACCCAAAAACAACAGAATACACATTTTTCTCAAGTGCTCATGGAACATTCTCCAGGATAGATCATATCTTGGGTCACAAATCAAGCCTTGGTAAATTTAAGAAAATTCAAATCGTATAAAGTATCTATTCTGACCACAACGCTATGAGACTAGATATCAATTACAGGAAAAGATCTGTAAAAAATACAAACACATGGAGGCTACACAATACACTACTTAATAACGAAGTGATCACTGAAGAAATCAAAGGGGAAATCAAAAAATACCTAGAAACAAATGACAATGGAGATACGACGACCCAAAACCTATGGGACGCAGCAAAAGCAGTTCTAAGAGGGAAGTTTATAGCAATACAACCCTACCTCAAGAAACAGGAAACAACTCAAATAAACAACCTAACCTTGCACCTAAAGCAATTAGAGAAAGAAGAACAAAAAAACCCCAAAGTTAGCAGAAGGAAAGAAATCATAAAGATCAGATCAGAAATAACTGAAAAAGAAATGAAGGAAACAATAGCAAAGATCAATAAAACTAAAAGCTGGTTCTTTGAGAAGATAAACAAAATTGATAAACCATTAGCCAGACTCATCAAGAAAAAAAGGGAGAAGACTCAAATCAATAGAATTAGAAATGAAAAAGGAGAAGTAACCACTGACACTGCAGAAATACAAAGGATCCGGAGAGATTACTACAAGCAACTCTAAGCCAATAAAATGGACAACCTGGAAGAAATGGACAGATTCTTAGAAATGCACAACATGCCGAGACTGAACCAGGAAGAAACAGAAAATATGAACAGACCAATCACAAGCACTGAAATTGAAACCGTGATTAAAAATCTTCCAACAAACAAAAGCCCAGGACCAGATGGCTTCACAGGCGAATTCTATCAAACATTTAGAGAAGAGCTAACACCTATCCTTCTCAAACTCTTCCACAATATTGCAGAAGGAAGAACACTCCCCAACTCATTCTACGAGGCCACCATCACCCTTAAACCAAAACCAGACAAAGATGTCACAAAGAAAGAAATCTATAGGCCAATATCACTGATGAACATAGTTGCAAAAATCCTCAACAAAATACTAGCAAACGGAATCCAACAGCACATTAAAAGGATCATATACCATGATCAAGTGGGGTTTATTCCAGGAATGCAAGGATTCTTCAACATACGCAAATCAATCAACTTGATACATCATATTAACAAACTGAAGGAGAAAAACCATATGATCATCTCAATAGATGTAGAGAAAGCTTTTGACAAAATTCAACACCCGTTTATGATAAAAGCCCTGCAGAAAGTAGGCATAGAGGGAACTTTCCTCAACATAATAAAGGCCATATATGACAAACCCATAGCCAACATCATCCTCAATGGTGAAAATCTGAAACCATTTCCACTAAGATCAGGAACAAGACAAGGTTGCCCATTCTCACCACTATTATTCAACATAGTTTTGGAAGTTTTATCCACAGCAATCAGAGAAGAAAAAGAAATAAAAGGAATCCAAATCGGAAAAGAAGAAGTAAAGCTATCACTGTTTGCAGATGACATGATACTATACATAGAGAATCCTAAAGATGCTACCAGAAAACTACTAGAGCTAATCAATGAATTTGGTAAAGTAGCAGGATACAAAATTAAAGCACAGAAATCTCTTGCATTCCTATACACTAATGATGAAAAATCTGAACATGAATTTAAGAAAACACTCCCATTTACCACTGCAGCACAAAGAATAAAATATCTAGGAATAAACCTACCTAAGGAGACAAAAGACCTGTATGCAGAAAATTATAAGACACTGATGAAAGAATTAAAGATGATACAAATAGATGGAAAGATATACCATGTTCTTGGATTGGAAGAATCAACATTGCGAAAATGACTCTACTACCCAAAGCAATCTACAGATTCAATGCAATCCCTATCAGACTACCACTGGCATTTTTCACAGAACTAGAACAAAAAATTTCACAATTTGTATGGAAACACAAAAAACCCCGAATAGCCAAAGGAATCTTGAGAATGAAAAATGGAACTGGAGGAATCAGGCTCCCTGACTTCAGACTATACTACAAAGCTACATTAATCAAGATAGTATGGTACTGGCACAAAACAGAAACATAGATCAATGGAACCAGATAGAAAGCTCAGAGATAAACCCACGCACATATGGTCACCTTACCTTTGATAAAGGAGGCAAGCATATACAGTGGAGAAAAGACAACCTCTTCAATAAGTGGTGCTGGGAAAACTGGACAGGTACATGTAAAAGTATGAAATTAGAACACTCCCTAACACCATATGCAAAAATAAACTCAAAATGGATTAAAGACCTAAATGTAAGGCCAGACACTATAAAACTCTTAGAGGAAAACATAGGTAGAACACTCTCTGACATAAATCACAGAAAGATTAATTTTGACCCAACTCCTAGAGAAATGGAAATAAAAACAAAAATAAACAAATGGGACCTAATGAAACTTAAAAGCTTTTGCACAGCAAAGGAAACCATAAACAAGACCAAAAGGCAACCGTTAGAATGGGAGAAAATATTTGCAAATGAAGCAACTGACAAAGGACTAATCTCCAAAATTTACAAGCAGCTCATGCAGCTCAATAACAAAAAACCAAACAACCCAATCCAAAAATGGGCAGAAGACCTAAATAGACATTTCTCCAAAGAAGATATACAGATTGCCCACAAACACATGAAGGAATGCTCAACATCATTAATCATTAGAGAAATGCAAATCAAAACTACAATGAGATACCATCTCACACTGGTCAGAATGGCCATCATCAAAAAAATCTATAAACAATAAATGCTGGAGAGGATGTGGAGAAAACGGAACACTCTTGCACTCTTGGTGAGAGTGTAAATTGATACAGCCACTATGGAGAACAATATGGAGGTTCCTTTAAAAACTAAAAATAGAACTACCATATGACTCAGCAATCCCACTACTGGGCATATACCCTGAGAAAACTATAATTCAAAAAGAGTCATGTTCCAAAATGTTCATTGCAGCTCTATTTACAATAGCCAGGACATGGAAGCAACCTAAGTGTCCATCATTGGATGAATGGATAAAGAAGATGTGGCACATATATACAATGGAATATTACTCAGCCATAAAAAGAAATGAAATGGAGGTATTTGTAGTGAGGTGGATGGAGTTAGAGTCTGTCATACAGAGTGAAGTAAGTCAGAAAGAGAAAAACAAATACCGTATGCTAACACATATATATGGAATCTAAGGAAAAAAAAAAAAAAAGGTCATGAAGAACCTAGTGGCAAGACGGGAATAAAGACACAGACCTACTAGAGAATGGACTTGAAGATATGGGGAGGGGGAAGGGTAAGATGTGACAAAGTGAGAGAGTGGCATGGACATATATACACTACCAAACGTAAAATAGATAGCCAGTGGGAAGCAACCACATAGCACAGGGAGATCAGCTCTGTGCTTTGTGACCACCTAGAGGGGTGGGATAGGGACGGTGGGAGGGAAGGAGATGCAAGAGGGAAGAGATATGGGAACATATATATATATATGTATAACTGATTCACTTTGTTATAAAGGAGAAACTAACACACCATTGTAAAGCAAATATACTCCAATAAAGATGTTAAAAACAAACAAATAAAAAAACAAACAAAAATTATGTATGTTCCTCATATATTACACCAAAGTAAAATTCCAAAACAATTAAAAGCAGTAGAAGAATGCAAAAAAAAAAAAAAAAAAGAAGTGTGTTACACACTAAGAGATATAGTACACCAGGGAAATGATGTGGTGGGCAGTATAACTAAATCCATGCCATAATGAAGCACCAAAACAGGCGTTTAGTATGTTATTCTTTTGTTTAAACATACTAAAACAAGTTATAGAAACTATGTGTGGCAGAAATTACTCAGCAAACAAAGAAGCTTTTCTGATTGTCCAATGTGTTTGTCTCTTCGTTCATCTTTTCTTTTTCAAATGGCTACAGAGTCTAGCCATTCATATGTACTCCCAAGAAGAAGATGTTCATACAGAAGAAGCCTTTTTGGATACTTAGTGTAAATATTTCATTAAAATGTAGTTTGAAAGAAATATACTGCAATACACGTGAAGTTCCAGAATAGTAGAAGACACTAGCTACCTGGAAAATTTTGACTTAGTTTTGGGGTCCTTATATTGGATAGAATTTAAACAAGTCATTTCATTAGGAGGAAAGAGAGGGAGGAGGAGGGAAAAAGAGACAGAGTGAGGAGACAGGAGGAAATGCTAAGAAAAGGATTTTGTGAGTCAGTCTGGAATCCTTCAGTGCTTCCCTGGGAAGAGGTATCAGCCTTGTTGAAACTTTTTTGGGTAAACCAAAGGGATTATTATTGCTTTATATGTAGCAATGAAATGAGCAATACACTTTCTTGATGTTCATTCATTCAGCTCACAAATATTCATTGAGCACCTTTATGTGATAGGCCTTGTTGTAGGTTCTGGGGCTATAGTAGTTAACAAAATCAACAAATATCCCTGACCTTATGTAGCTTGTTTTCTATGGGGGGTGGGGATGGAGAGAGACACATATTAATATATGTAAGTAATATAAATATATATATATATATATATATTATGATAGATGGTGATAAGTATGATAGAAAAAAATAAAGCAGTAATAAAGGAGAATAAGGAAGCTAGAAATGGGGAAATCTTAAATAGTTAAGTAAGTGAAGTCCTCTCTAAAATGTAACATCTGAGTCAAGTTCTGAAAGAAATGAAGGAATGAGCCATGTGGATAATCATAGGGAGGATATTGCAGGCAATATGAAATAGAAAACTCAAAGGCCCAGGTTGGAAATAAACTGGCATGGATAAGACGTGGTGCACAAGCCAGCATGTCTTCAGAAGAGTGAGCAGGGTGGGAGTAGTAGGAGATAGAGCAGAAAGAGAAAAGAAATCCAAGTTAACAAAGTATAATTTTCCCTTTTTTAATCAAAATCTAATTATATCAAGAGCAGTTGAGTTACAGAGCACCCTGTCTTTTTTTCATTTCTCTCATCTTAACTTCACTTGATGGAAATTTGATAATGCCATTCAGTCTTCTAGCTCAAGAGTAAATCATTTAGGGGATAGAAGGCCATTGTAAGGTAGCCAAAGATGGCTTAGAAGAGAGGAAAGTCATGATCTGACTTGGATATTTTGAAGATCACTCTGGATGGCTATGCTAAGAGTAGGTGGCATAGGGTGAAAGCAAAAGCCACCCAAGAAACCACAACAATAATTTAAGTGAGAGATAATGGAGACTCAGACCAAGGTGGTAACAATGGAGGTGATGAAAATTATTGGGTCCAGAAATATATTTTTTGAAGGTAGAGGAATTGGAAGGATAAAGTTGTTGATGACAGAGACGGGAAGAGCTGCAAGAGGATATTATGGTTAAAAAATTGGAATCAGTTTTGGACCTGTGGAATTTGAAATACCTATTATTAGGTTACCAGTTCTAATAAAAGTGAATATGCTATTGACTGATATGTAATTGACACAAAATTGCAATTAATTTGTACTGCTCAGTTTTTCATTCCACAAATATTTGTTGAAGGCTTACTATGTGACCAACACCCTGGATGGCACAAGGTTCATTTTCAAGAGCAATGAAAATGTATTTGGAGAAATTGATATTAAAGACAAAATTAAGAGAACAATCAAAGATACATTCACAGTGCCATTCATTATAGCTTGATGTATAGTAGGTTTGCATGACATATATTATCCTATCTGATTGACATATATTATAACAGGTGAATAACAAGTAGGAAGGGATCACCTACCACTCCTACATCTATTTCTCACCTACTGCATTTATACCTATCTTGTTTAGTTTACAGGTTTATCTGGTATCAAGAATGAGAATTTATTTGGCCCCTATAACTTCTGCCCACAGTGTCTCCCTAACACTTATGAGCAAATTGTGAAAAACTTTTTCAAAATAAATTCCTACTAAAGATCTAAGAGAAAGGAAAGGAATGCCAAATTAATACAGTACAGTTTTCTTATTATAGTTTAATCAGTTGAGAGATGAGTTACACACATTCTCTGTCTTTTTATTTCTCTTTTCTTAATTTTGCCTACTGGATACTTGATCATTTCATTCCAGCTTGTAGCTCAAGAGTCATTTAAAATTCACTTCTTTGTTTTAGAGGGATTTCAGTTGCTAAAAGATCTGACTGTTAGTCTTCTCTGTAGGTATGAACCAACTCTGGGAAAAATGTTGCATCAATTCAGACCCATTTTATTTTTTTACATAATGAATATTCTGTTTCATTTGTCGAGAGCACACTCAATAGCCAAGGTGGACTTATCAACTTTGGTGAAACTTGGCTTTGTTGTGGAACCTGTTTTCTAAACTTATGTCTATACTATGTTTATTTTTCTTTGGCCAAATATGAAGGCTGATGCTATCTTGTTCTGGAATAAACCTGCTCAAGTCTTTGCCAACAGCCGTGCCAGAACCTTTTGGTTTTAAATGCTTTCCTCTTTCACCTACAGGTCTTTGCATGTCCCCCCCCCGCAAGATCCTCTGAGGAACACCTACAATTCTCAGGTCATTTGCAGCCTTGCCCTATTCAATTTAGTGTCTCCACCTACTTTTCCATCTTTACTCTCCATTTCCCTCTAATCCACAGTTCCACTTTGCTTAATATCTTTCAGAAATCTAATATTTGAAACTTGAAGCATGTGGAATAAATTCTTCTAGAAATAATAGACATTACTTTTTAGAAATAATAAATACTATTATTTTTAGACATGAACTAATCACTATTTGTATTAGTCTAAAGTTATAAAATAGATGTACCAGTTTATACAACTTACAAAACTACAGGTAAAAAAAGTGTTGCTATGTCAGCAGGTACTTCTGTTTTGACAAGTTGTTTCTGATGGTAAAGTCGCTAAATGAAATGGAAAGAATTTGGGAACAATCATAAAAAATGATTTACTTTACTGTCTCTGACAAGGGTCACCTGACTGAGGTATACTTTTGGATCACTATTTGAAAGAGCTAAGCAATGATCCATTAGGGCTCTGCAGACACCCTGTTAACACCAAAATCTTATGAACTTGTTAATGGCTATATATAATTCTTATACTTTCTTTAAGAGGAAACCACTATACCACTATATAAACTACATGTTTATAATAATTTTGGATAGTTTATGAAAGGATAATTTATGGAAAAAATTTAAAAAGGATAATTAGAAAGGATAGAAAGGATAATTTATGGAAAAATTTTAAAAACACGTGAACTCATGAAAAGAAAAATTTTGCATGCTTTATGCAGAAGAACAGAATTCAGAAGTTTATACAATTCTACAAAAATCCATTTTGAGATGTTTCAATTTAAGATAAAAACTAGCTATAGTAATAATATTAATATGATAAAATAAGTATTCTTTTGATATTAAAGTTGTATTTCTTTTGTTTTAATACATATACCAATGTAGATGCACAAAAATAATCATTCATTCACATATTTGTCCATTGCAGACTTTTTGTTGTCCACTCCATCCAGGGGGTCCTGGGATCACTAAGGATGGTGAAAAAATTACTCTACTAGGACTTAGATGTTTAGGATGCCCCCCAAATTAAATAGTAGCATTGAGGGTTGTTGTAGAGTTGTCTATAGTTTCTACAGAATTAAATAGAAAGATTACAGAGTCAATATTAAGAGGGAGGAGTATAGGAAGACTATTGCAATAGCTGTTTTTGTGGAGAGAAAGGGGGAATTTGGAAGGTGAAACAGTAAGAGGAAAAGCAAAGAGATTCAGTTAGTTCAACAGAGCAGAGAAACTCATGAAAGAAATCTTTGCAAAGATCTGGAAAAGAGAGTGCAGATATTAAGTTTGAGGAGCTATGAGTGTTTCTCAGCGTTAGGACCCCAGCTGAGTTTAGGGTAGCGGTAAGAAAGTAAGACTGGAAAGAAATCCGAGACAAATTCTTTAAGTACTACATAGAATATTTTAAAGAATTTAGGTTATTTTCTTAAAGAACACTCGTGTGTGTGTACAGGAAGTGGCAGTGGATGATGCGTGAAGAGGAGATTGGGAAGGAGGTAAGTTAGTGATGGGATTTATATTTCAGGGACTTCCCTGGTGGTCCAGTGGTTAAGACTCTGCTCTTACACTGCTGAGGGCATGGGTTCCATCCCTGGTCGGAGAACTAAGATCCCGCACGCCTGGTTTCCCAACCAAAAAAAAAAAAAAAAAAAAAAAGGATATATTTCAGAAAGATTCCTGGATACAGTGTAGAGAATGGCATGGGTAAGGACAGGATAAAACAAAGTAATTTAGAAGTAATCTAGTTCAGAACTGAAATAGAGATGGAAAGAAAATATTTGTGGAATGGAGGAATTCATCCTAAAAGAAATAACCAAGTAAGAATTACCAGTCGCAACAACAAATGGATCAAAAATAGATAAATTTAAGGCTACATTCCCTGAGTGCAGGACTTATTTGAAAAAGTCAAGGAGAAACAGTGCATGTGGAGCATTAGGTCCTATTAAACTGCAGAGTAGGTAGGAAATGTCCTAGGTGGAGAATATATACATTGGCTTTTGAGAAGGGAGACATAAAAATCAAGTTTTACCATGGCTCTAGTTATATTATTACATAGACAGGATAGATGGGAAAATGGGATAAAGAAACCCTCCAACAACTTTCATGATTTCAAACTTGTAATCGACAGTCGATAACAGAAAATGTTCCATTTATCCATTACTGCACGACATTCACTCTCCTAGAAATAAAACCTCAATGAGCTGAAATAACAACAATCAATGATTTTGCTTATGAATCTACAATTTGTGCAAGATTAAGTAAAGACAATTCATATCTGATCCTCAGCTAGGCTGACTCACATCCCTAAGGGCTGGAACAGCTGGGGCTATTTGGACATCTCTCTCTCTCTCTCTCTCCAGGTCATCTCAGGATTCTCCATGTGGTTTCTTCAGCAGCAGATCTCAATCCAACTTCTTACACAGCATCTCAGAAATCTGGGAACCATCATTTTAAGAAATCTAGTAGGAGTTTGAGGCACCTTCTGAGCTAGCCTGCTGCGTTCTATTGGTCAAACAAGTCACTAAGCCCAGCCCAGATTCAAGAGGAGATGAATTAGACTCCACCTCTTAAGATAAAGGATAGAGAAATATTTTTGGCCAACATTTCACTAGGGTAAGGCACTTGAAGTTCGTATTTTTTTTAACTCTTTCCCATAAAGAAGAATGGTTTACTAGCGTCAACTTCAAAAGATAATAAGATTCATTATAACACAATTACAATGTCATTTATTTATTATATGTTAATTATGGACCAGAAATTGACCTGGGCTGATTATACTAAGGGAACAGTGGGTTTTTTTTTTATAAGCAACAACCAATTCCTTCCCTTTAAAAGTTTGAGAATATGAGGAGCTGTAACTATTAATACTTGTTATAGGTAAATGATCATTTACACTGCAATAAATTTAAACATTCTGTTAGTTACTTTAACATGACTCATAGAGATAGGCATCCAAGATGGGAGGAGAAATATGCAAAAAAGCTAAGATCCAAGAGACTGGAGGGCTAAGCAGTGTTAATCTGGAACTTGTACCTGATAGAATGAGGAACCAAAGGACAAGAGGTAATTGTCCTGTAATGGACAAATGGTGGTGATAAGGGAAAGAGTGATTACCTACAGTCAGAGATGTTCTTTAGTGATGGAATGCAGTTAGTCAGGACCATGTGGTTTTAAAGAGCATGGCAGAGGCCAAGTTCCAAGGGAGCACCTAAAGTTTTCAGAAGTCCTGGGCCAAGGAATTAGCAGGGGTTTGGATCGTTATGAAACCTGGATGTCTTTGCCATGCATGTGTCAGGGCTGAAGGCTTGCTGCATTAGAAAAGAAGGAATTTTCCCAACAGTAAGCAGTATTCATTGTTGGAATATTCTACCAGCAGCCTTTAAATAGAAAAAAAGTCAACTGTTAGTTGTAATCCTGTTGGAAATTAGAATGAGAGACACTGATTTTTGTTATTTTATCACAATTTTCATTTACAAAAAAAATATATTTAGACTTTAGCCTCTTGGTTTGGACATTTTCAAGTTTATTCACACAAAGTAGACACTTTCTAAATATTTGCTGAAGAGAAATGCAATTCCTCTAATCTTTGTATAACTTTGAAGACCTCTGTAATTCTATTCAAAAAAGAATATTAATGAGATGTATATACTCTTTTTAATGTTTTCAAGAAAGTGAAATTTAATGGAGTCTGTTTCCAGTATCACTACAAGAGAAAGGAATAATGATTTTGTTTTTATTTCTAAGAAAATAATTTTATTGACATTTCTAAGATAATTTTATTAAAACTATAACTTAAGTTGTTCTATACAAAAAATGCTTTAGAAATTAGTAAAACTTAGGTTGGATATTAAAATGCTTTTTTCAGATAATCAGGAACATAGTAGATATAGAATTAGAGAATTGTTTCAGTTCCTGTGTTAAATTATTGAAATGAGTACAATGCTGAACTACCCTGAGGTCATATCTAAGCAGTTCACTAAATCAACATTATCTAAATCTTTGTTTATTTTTTTCCTGATTCTTGAAGATTAAGCAAAGAACATGCCTCAAGTCTAGGCTTAGTGTCAACATTACAAATTAGCAAGAAGAATATACCCAAAATGTAGAGGAGTGTTTAGAAGTGGGAGAGCTAAGAGTATACAGGAAGGGAAATGCAAGTTGTAATGTTTACGTTTTGAATTTTACTCATTCCTGGACTCATACTTAAGTGCAGACTTATTAGATATTCATTAACCTCTAGTGAACCTGTAAGAATGTCCTTTAGTGAATTTTAAAGTTTGAGTATCAGGTATAGTTACAACTTTAAAGAAAAAGCAAAGACCAGACTCTTCACCCAGACATAAATTAACGTAATTTCAACCTTTTGGGTTAATATACAATAGCAATTTAATGACTAGAAAATAGATTAAATGAGAAATACAGTAGACCCTGCATGAATCTAAATTCAGTTTCTTCTGGTTCATGGAAAGACTGTGTAATTTATTTTGGCTCACCTAAATCTTTAAAAAATATTCTGGTTTATATGTACACAATTATGTTCAATCAGTTATCCTAATTATTATTATTTTCCACAATGTTTGCACACTGTTTCAATGGCAACAGAAAGGAATATATAATTAGAAATATTTTCAGTTCACCAATTGGTAAAATATCTCCTTAGATGATAGAAAGTCCAGACAACATCTAATGCACATTCCCAACCATGAAATATTTTAATCATTAAGAAAAAGTATAGCTTATGTTTTATTGACGAAGCTGCAAGGGACTTGAAATTAGAAATTGAGTCTTAGCAAGATCTATATCCCTTGATATCTATCTGCCTGACTCAGAGCAGATGCTGATCACTATTTATTGAATTGGATGAAGTCTTGATAAGTTCAGCCTTATGAAAGCATCATTATCTTATTAAATTCATAACCTGGGAGAACATTTACTTTCATAAAAAATTAACTGAAGTAGTTAGAACTTGTAGAATAGTAATCTTATACTATCGACACATTCAGGTACAGAAAATGAAAGATTAGAAAGGGTATAACCATTTGGAATGACTGCTCTGGAATTTTAAATGGTATGTTTAAGCTTCAGAATAGGCTTGAAAACATAGATAGAGCCCCAGGAATGATTGATTTCTCAAATGTGATTAGAATCAACCCTGTTTCATTAAGAGAATCTCAACTGAATTATGAGTATCATTGTTTGGTGATTTTAAGATGTTTTATACAATGGAGTCCCTTTTGCCAGATTCTATGGGATGGAAGAGAAGGAGCGGGCGTTGTAAGTATGTTTGCTTCATGGATCTCCCAAATCCTGGCTAAAGAAAAAATCTGTCTACCCAACTTCCTTTTATTTCTGGCAAAAACTTGTTTTTTTTCTTACTAATTATCCCCAGCTGTACCAGATACTGCATTTCTTATTTTTAACTTTACATGTTCTTACATCTGTGTACTTCTTGTATGAAATATTGGGTCTTAAAATGGGAAATCCTTTGGGAGGGGTATGTACAATTATGATTGTCTAAAAAGAAAAAAATTATAAAACATTGAAGCTGAATAATAGTCCTTTCTATTTTTCCTATCTGTTGCCAGTCAACTACTTAATGCTACTGTATTGGTATTTACCTACAATAGCAATGGAGAATACTCTTTTCAGTTATTGAGAATTTTGATATAATTCAATTTTTAAAAAATCTCATGTTTCCCTGTCCCTTAGTTTTCTTTCAGAGGAAATCAATGTGCCAATCTATCACTTTAAATGCACCAACTGCAGATTTTGCCTGCAATATTTAAATTTTGTCAGAAGATTCTTCACATTCCCTGGTGAAGGATGGCAGTAAAATTGTAATAAATAAGCTTTGGGCTTATTATTTTACACTGAGTGATGGGGATTAAAACCCAAAAGAGGTATATAGCACAGTTAAGGCTAAATTGCAGAGACTCTGCCAGAGAAAAGCAACTACTTTATATAAATATGGAAGCACGGAATACTTTGAAAGCACAGGGTAGACTCTGGAGAGTTTTAACATGTTGTATACCTGCTCGGTTTGTGTTTGCCTGAGTTGACATTATTCTTTTCTTGCTTTTGCAGCAACTTCATCATTTATACTTAAGTAAAAATAATGAAGAAAAACTAACAGTAATCCCTTTGACTTTTAGCTGGTGCATTTCCTGGTAATTTCAAAAGTTCAAAAATAGCAATTTGGGTAAATGTTAAAACAATATGCATTTTCATAAACTGTAATATAATTCTTTGTAAATGGCAAAAACACATTGACCTTTTAATCAGGAAAACCTGCTAATTTGAAAACCATGGAACCCAGGCAACATTACCTTTTCCAAGATGCTCAATATGAAGAGTAATAATAAAAGTGTCATATTTGATATTTTGCAGATGTTCTTAGTGCAAAAATGATAGCTTTATTTTTGTAAATTTATCTTGAATGAAATCACTTTGTTGAATTCTCTTATTTGTTTTAAGTGGTCTGTCTATAGATTCTGTGGGCTTTCTATGTAGATGAAAATATCTTTGGCCAAAGTGACCATTTTTACAAGTCTTACACTTCTATTTTTCTCCCTTTGCTTTCTTTATTGCATTGACTGTATTACATTTTATGTTAAAGAGTGACCAGTGATTGAGGAATGCTGTTTGTTTGTTTTTTATATTACTAAATTTTCTCTATTATATAAGGTGCTCGTTGCAGGTATACTGATTGGTATATTACATTGGTAAAATTTTATATTGTTGATCAATTTTTGTATTATTGGAATAAATTTTACCTTAGCTTGATTTTTTAAACAAATGCCACCATATTTAATTATATAATATTCCATTTGGGATTTTTCATTTACACTCTTAAATGAATTTTACCTTATATCTCATTTGTCAGTTTTGGAAACAGTTACACTATCATTTTTGAAAATAGAAAGCTGAGCAGAATTTATGATTTGTACAATATAAGAATTATTTTTTTAATTTATTTTTATTTATTTACTTTTTGGCTGCATTGAGTCTTCGTTGCTGCACATGGGCTTTCTCTAGTTGCGGCAAGTGGAGGCTACTCTTCGTTTTGGTGCACAGGCTTCTCACTGCAGTGGCTTCTCTTGTTGCAGACCATGGGCTCTAGGCATACGGGCTTCAGTAGTTGCGGCACGTGGGCTCAGCAGTCGTGGCTCGTGGGCTCTAGAGCGCAGGCTCAGCAGTTGTGGTGCATGGGCTTAAATTGCTCCACGGCATGTGGGATCTTCCTGGACCAGGGCTTAAACCCGTGTCCCCTGCATTGGCAGGCAGATTATAACCACTGCACCACCAGGTAAGTCCAAGAATTAATTACTGTTTGAACTTTTGAAGAGCTCAGGAGTAAAGCCATATAATCCTGGGGCACCCAAGTAAGGGGAAATTAATTTGTTTTTTAATTGCCATTTAAAATTCATTAATTCTATTTGCTCACTCAAGTTTTCAATTTTTTGGTGCCGTTTTCTCATTTTATAACCTAGAAATGTATTTATTTCTTCTAGGCTTTCAAATATATATGTGAATTGTTTAACACTATGTCTTTTTTATTATATTTTAAAATTTCTGTTGTTTAGTAAATTACCTCTTTCATTCTATATTTTTATTTGCATATCCTCTCATTTTTTTCTTAGGTTGCTGGAATCTATTTTATTAATTTCTTTAAATATTTTGGTTTATCATTTTTGTCTTTGCTGTTATTTTTTTTAAAATTTAGTTTGGATGTTTAGCTCATTTTTATTACATTGACTTTTAAGTGACAATTTGGCTACACATAAAATTTGTATTCCACATTCTTTTTCTTCAACATGTGAAAAATATTACCTTATTGACTGTGTACATTTTGGTTTCTTGTAAGACTTGTGCTGTGTATCTGATTCTTCTACCTTTACTGGTGAAGGTAAAGGGAAGCTGTAAAAAGCTGTTATTTTGGGAAGCTGTAAATTTTCCTTTTAATTTATGTTCTTAAATTTCTTTATATGTCTAAGTATGGGCTTTTCCTACCCACTTGGCAATCTATGATGCCTTTCAACCTGAAGTCTTCCTTTTTCCTTTAATTCTAGGAAATGTGGTATTATTTCCTAAAACAATTTCTTCTTTCCAGTAACTTTCCCCTCATTTCTCTGGTACTCTATTACCAAAATATTGGCATATCTACTACTATCTGCAACATCTGCTATTTTTTCTTCGTATAGCTTATTTTTCTTTATCCTTTGTCTTTTGGGGAGAGCGTCACTATCTGATATTCCAGTGAACTAGTTTATTCTATGGCTGTATACATCCTGCTACTTACACCATTTATTGAGTCTTTATTTAAACACTTATTTAACTCAGGTCTAATATGTCAACTTTTTATTTTTTATTAGTCCTTGTTCTTGATTCATTATTGCCAGCATTTTTCATTATCTCTTGAGAATAGTGTACATATTGTAGAAAAATTTTGGACCACCTGTTCCAATAGTTCTGCTTTAGATGGTGTGTGGTGTCTGATTTTGTATACTTTTACAATAATCAGGAGTTGGCAAATTATACTTCAAAGTCCAAAACTGGACCACCACTTGTATTTATAAAAAAAAAAAAAAAAACATTATTGGAACACACTAACACCTATTTGTTAATGTATTGTCTGTGGCTGATTTTACACACAGCAGAGTTGAGTAGTTGGGACAGAAACTGTATGGCCTACAAGGTCTAAAATATTTACTATCTGCTCCTTTAAGGAAAGAGTTTGCTGACCATCAGTCTAGTTAATCTCACCTTTGAGTTCATATCTCCTGTGGGGATCAACTCCCCTGTGTGTTAATGTGTATTGGGGAAGATTGGAAGCCTAGCCCCAATTTGCAACATCCTTAAACATAGAGACAGAGAGAGAGAGAGAGAAAGGGAGAGAATATGAATGAAGTAGTCCCAGGGTGGAAAGTTCATCCATTGAGAACAGCTCTTTTGTTGCTCCTTTATCACCAGGCAAATATTCTGGCCAAACATTTACCTTGAATTTCTTTGAAAGGAGTGGCCTGGAAGAAACTATAGTAGTTATTAATGGGATGCTACTCATGTTCCACCTCAGTTTTATGGCACTTATTCTTCTAGCTACTGGCAGCGTTTCCTACATCCCTCTCTAGAAATTGTGTCATCCTAAGGAAGCTGCCTAACCTTTTCCCCTGTCCCTAGTGATCAACATCCAGTGACTGGTCACTGCAGTGTTCAAAGGCCTGACTCCCTGGTCTCAATTAGAGACATCTCTGAAGGGCCATCTCAACTCTAGAACTCCCTGTGGGACTGGATGATGTTGCTGTAGCCGTTGAAAAGCAGTTCATTTTCTTTCTCTACCTAACTCTGTTTCCCTTGCTCTTTCCTAGGTGGCGTTCCAGAGAACACTCCCCACATAGAGATTTCAAAGCCCAGTCAGCTTCCTGTGCTACCCCGAGAGGAGGAAGTCTTCTTCATTTTTTTTTTTTTTTTTTTTTCTGTTATCCTTGAGATGCAAGGAGTGAGGGGATTAAGAGGAAAAATCACAGAAGCAGGACTCCCCTCGTGGTCCAGTGGTAAAGAATCCATCTTACAATGCAGGGGACGTTGGTTCGATCTCTGGTCAGGGAACTAAGATCCCACATGCCATGGGGAAACTAAGACCGCGCTCCACAGCTACTGAGCTCTCACACCTCAACTAGAGAGCCTGCGTGCCACGAACTACAGACCCCACATGCCCTGGAGCCCACACGTCACAACTACAGAGAGAAAACCCGCACGCCACAACTAGAGAGAAGCCTGTGCCTCAACTAGAGAGAAGGCTGCACTCCTCAATGAAAGATCCCACATGCCTCAATGAAGATCTTGCGTGCTGCAACTAAGACCCGATGCAGCAGAAAATAAATAAAATAAATAAATAAATCTTAAAAAAAAAAAATAACAGAAGGGAAGCCATTCACTTTAGTGTGGTTTATATCAGCTCCTTACAACATTAATGTCCTTATGCATCCATAAATTTCACTCAATAACATTGGGGAGCCTGGTGTCTTGCACAGATTCCCATAATGTGAGATGGAAATTATCCTCTCAAGACTACTTCAAGAGACAGGAATGGAACTCTGAAGCTCCTGTCCAATCATTCCTCCAACTGCTATGATTTCAAACCCCTTTATCCACATGGCTGACACCCCCTTTCCTACTTCCAGCTCCTGTCACTTCCCACACATATAAACAACCTTATGATCGTTTCAATTTCCCAGATGGTACCATCTTTTTTGTTTATTTTAATTCTAGGAACTCATGCTTCACTTTCACTCACAAACATAAAGTTTATTATATTTTGGGGATGGAGGAATGCAATTCAGGTATAAACCCATATTGAGAATATTCAGGTATAAACCTTTATCTTCAATTAGCAAACCTGAGTTAATAATGAGAAGATTTTTCTTTACTATTAACTGTTTAACCACGGAGAACTCCTAGAATCTTAAAAATGCAACACTAATTAATAATGTGAGCTCTCTATGTTCTCCAGGAATTGATGCCAGCCTCCATTAAACTATTTTGGTTTATAGCCTTCCTCTGAATGAAGGTTGAGAGTTGCCAGTTACTCCTTACACACTGTTACCCTAGATAATGTGTTCACCCACACTACACAAAAACTATTCCCAAAGTTATCCACCTTCCTCTGACTCTCCACCTCAGACTCTTCCCCTTCACCCTCCACCATGCAGATGGCTGTGATTCTTACCCCAGAGAAAGCAGAAACTATTAGAGCATTCTACTAGAAATGATTTTCACATCAGCATATATAGCATCAGAATATCTTGTGTGAACTGCAGATTGATACAGCCAGTTGCTATCTTACATACACTTCCATGTCCCAAAGTCTGGCTTGACTCAGTCTATCCAAAACCATAATTTTGATCTTCACTGTTAAATCTGATTCTCCCTCACCATTTCCACTCTTGCTATATAGAACAATCACCCATCCAACTGTTAGGTCAGAAATCTAGGTGTCCCTACAACACTCTCATTTGCACTCATCAATAAACTATTACATTTGTACCTGTCAATCCCTCTGGACTCTCTCTTCTATATTGCTACCATCCTAGTGCAAGCAGTAAAATTCTCTCACTTGTACTGATGTGACAACCTGTTAATTGGCCTTCCTATTGACATTTATTTCTACTCTTTCCAATCTCTTCGTCATACTGCAGTCAAATAGGCTGATGCTTTAAAGATTGTATATTTGATTGTGTTACTATTTCAGTTGAAACATTCTTTAGGACACAGCCCAAAATCCTTAATATGGTCCATCAGGCTCTACATTTTATGACCTCTGCTGATACCCAGGCGCTCTGAGGGGACACTACTATTGCATCCTATTTTACAAATGAAGACTGAAAACTCGTAGAAGTAAAGAAACCTACCTAAAGCTTGCTATAGATGCTGTGATATTTAGATCTTCTGAGGACAAATTCTATCATCTTTGTCTTCAATACTGATCTTATATATGAAACTATGTTAATCCAATACTCAGGAATTAAATATCTGTATTCTTACCACTCATCTAAGATGTGGGACCGTAGACATGAAATATGAAAAAAAAAAAAACCTTTCTGTGGACTCACCAGCCTGTACACAGGTAATTAGTGGTATATAAGTGCTTCGAGACAGCGCTCTTCATGTTTTTGTTCAACTGTTTTTAAAAGAACTGTGAAAAACTAGGAACTCATTTATAAATTTTTCAGGTTGACATCTAAATTTTTATCTTAATAGTTGTAAATGGTGTATAATTTTTGACATATTTTAAATATGAACATTTTGAAATAAAATTATTACATCAGGTTTAAAATTGTTTTCTATGGACTAAAAAAACCCTAAATATCATGACAATTTGATTCCTACTATCATCCACATAAAAATATTCATAAACACTTTTGTCCCTAGCAGCTAGAAATCTTGCTCTCCGTTTTTTTTCTTTTTTCTTTTTTTTTTTTTTTACCGTGATCATGTAATTCCATTTCACTTCCACAAAGAACTTATCATAATGCTTGGAATTATTTATTGAACTTCATTATTTTCTGCAAAAAAATATGAATATAAATAAATATTAATTCTTTATTTTCTGAAATAAATTTCTTCTGGATTTCATTATTATTAGAATATTTAGTGTCATATTGTAAATCCAAACAACCTGAATTTATTAAATGTTTAATAAATTAACATATGTTATATGCAAATTTAATACAAGGGTAAAAATTGTGAAGAAATATCTTTTAATTAAATTAATAGTCCTGTGTTTCTCAACAAGTTCGTTCACAGATAAATATTTCTTATTGTTAGAATGGGAACCTGGTTCATCGTAATTTTTACTCCTATTTTTAATTTTTATAGTTATAAACAATTAACATTATTTATATAAATTAATGGGAATAGAAGTGTAAAATAGTAATGCCATATAATTATTTGATGTTTGTAAGAGTTGCATGCCAAAATCCACAAAGTTATTCATAAAAATATAAATATTTTAATTTTCAATTTTTTTTCACAAAGATTTGGAAGCTACTTGAGCTTGAGGAAATAAAAAAAAAGTTTCCTGATCGTTCACTTTCTCAACATCTTCACCAGTCTTAAGATTGTCCCTTTGGTTGGCCCACCCAGAGTTTATGCACTTCTGGACTGCAGTTAGAGACAGAATGGGTAGGAGAAATGCCTTTCTTTTGTAAATGGGAAAAGAATCATTGAGAAAGGGCAGTTGGCAAAAGAGGACATGCACCTGTAACACAGGTGCCTTTGGAAAGGAGCCTTGTAAAAGTCGAGGATCTGAATATTGATCTTTTTAACACCATCCTGGCCAGTGTGGCCCTTAGAGAGTGGGATAGACACACCCACATCCCAGTTTGAATACTACTGATTTATAGAACATGGTATATTTAGGAATTGTACTAAAGCACAGTATTTGATATACAATGTGGCTAAGCAAAGTGTCTGAATGTTATTTGAAAGTTTTTTTAAAGTAGTATGAATCTGTATAAAACACTCTCAGTCAATAAGTCTTTTAAAAAAAACCCTCTAAAGGTAAACTGATCAAAATTTAAATATTAATGTTATTATCTTAATTTGCTTTCTGAAGACTCATACTATCTTGTCAGTGCAACATTCAGAACTTGTTTGATTTAAGCCATAAATTTGCCTACTCTACATTATGGTATTTGCTTGCTTGAGTGAGGCATAGCTGGTAGTAGATATCTAGGAGACATCATATATATGGTGATGGTGTGGATTAAATAAGCAAAAGGTAAGGACACAGCAAAACTATCATGTTCTGCCTCTGTTTTATATCAACCACTGAAAAATTTTACATTTTGTTTATCAATGCTCTGAATAATTTAAAATATACTTTCTTTTATCATTAAACTGTTATACTGTTTTATCAAATGAGATTGTTTTTACATTCATTTTAAGTAAATAATAAAATAGAAATCTTGGGACTTCTCTGGTGGTCCACTGGTTAAGAATCAGCCTGCCAACGCAGGGGAAACAGGTTCGAGCCCTGGTCCAGGAAGATCCACATGCCGCAGAGCAACTAAGCCTGTGCGCCACAACTACTGAGTCCGTGCTCTAGAGCCTGCAAGCTGCAACTACTGAGCCCACGTGACACAAATATGGAAGCCTGTGCACTCTGGGCCCTGTGTGCTGCAACTACTGAGCCCACATGCTGCGACTACTGAAGCTTGCGTTCCTAGAGCCTGTGCTCCGCAACAAGAGAAGCCACCACAATGAGAAGGCTGCACACTGCAACAAAGGGTAGCCCCCGCTCATCGCAACTAGAGAAAAGCCCATGCGCAGCAATGAAGATCCAGCACAAACAAAAAAATAAGAATAATAATAATAATAAAATAAAGGAACACTTCGAAAAACAAATCTTGTGTACACTACATCAGTATTTGGGTAATTATTACAATTTTTTGTTTAATTATTGAGACAATATATTTCTAACTATAAAGATGAATAAAGAGTTTAAACTCTTTAGGTTTGAATAAAGTACAGGAAAAGTTTGGCATGTTGATTTCTTTTCCTTAAAATGATAAAGTCATTTACATTTCAACTTGTGCTTTTGTGTGTGTACTTAGTCTCTGAAAACATTACTTTTAAGAGTCAGGTTCATATGATCAAGACACTATGTCAAAGTGGCAATTTTGTTTTCTTGATCAGTACTAAGTCTTAGTTTAAATGAGTTCAAATTTCAAAGTCCATTAACATTTAGTCAAAGTTTCATCTTATATATTCTAACTGAAAGGGCACCTTGACTTTTACTTCCTATGCATAGCCATGATGTAAATATCATTAACAGGTATTGATACATGTATAAATGGAGGTATACATTTTATCTATAAACAATATTATTCATAATTGATAAGCACATTGTTTTACTTACAGATTCTCTATCTATAATTATTTTCATTAATACCATAAGATCTTGTCCCTCTCAATATTTAGCCCTGACCCAAACTCAATTCAGTACAAAAAAATTAATGTTAACTGACATTTTAGCATAATGACACCATAAGCTACCAGTAAGCAGTTTATATTTATATATATACTCACATTAATAAGTTGTATATTTTATATATTTAAAAATATATGTGATGTAAGAATAAGACAAAGGAAGCCCACCAAAACTTTTAAAGGAGGAAGAAGACCAACATTGCCATTCCTAAACAAAGACCCTGTTTCCTTCTGGTGTAGCTGGCTCTCACACAAGTGATTGGCACAGGAAAACAAAGCAAGACCAGCTATGACTTTGGCACCTGCCGCACTGCCTTCACTCCTAAGTGTTTGAAAAGCCATGAAGAGGGGTTTCCCCTTCCCTTGGTCTTCTCTCTCTAAGAACTCATAGTATCATCAGACAGAGAAATAGGATCAGAATGTGCTGGATATTGTGTTCCATTGCATTTTGTAAATGTCTGTTATGCTCCATAGCCAAGTGAGGATAAGTTGTTTTGTGAATTATCAACCAGCCAAAGAAGTCTCTGAGGTTTCTGTGTCCACTTCTCTCTCTCCCTTCCTCCCTTATTCTTTCTCCATCTTTCCATGCTTCCCTCTCTCTCTCTATCTGTCTCTCTTTCTCTCTCTTTCTCCGTTTCTCCCTCACACACTCTTAAATCCAAAGTTGTCACACTTTGGGTTTCTTTCCCTTTTGTGCTTTCCTTCCACAAAATAATAGCAGGATTTATTTCTTGATAGTAGAATATTTCCCTTTTGAAAAGCATTTGTATTTTTTGAAATTACTTAGATAAGTATATATTATGATTTAACAAATATTACCAGACAATTTCTGGTGTTGATGAGGTTATAGTAAAATGTGCCCAGTCATACACTGCCGATGGAAATCATTCCAAAAGATGCTTAGGAATGAAAGTTGGTGCCACCATGTGAGACTCAAATTGCCTGGTTGGTCAGGTCTCAGTCTCTGTGTTCATTTCAGTTTTAGAGTTAGAAATACCACGTGCCAATGTAAGAAAACGTGTTGGTGGGTACACAGATTTATTAAAAGAAAATTGATATATTAAATAAGAACATCAAAGAGAATATTTTAATAAAAGCACAGTAGGAACAGAGACTCAGGCTTATATACTTTGCAACTTAAGGAATAAGCTTGTTGATGCCATTCAGTTAATGAACTTTAAGAGCTTAGTTTTAGGCTGCATTAAAAATATATTCCCTATGTTCGTAATACTTCTTTGACTCAATTTTACATGACTCTGTTTTCCCCCCAAATGTTGATACTTAGAAATAATATTTTAATATAGTAGAAAAAGAATTTTATTTTATAAGAAATGGCAAAATCTCTGGTAGCAAAAACAAAAAATATACATATAACTCCACCCTTTAGATAGTATAACCTAAATATTTTGGTGTGTTTCTCACTAGTCTTTCTATAAATACATATACAATATGCATATACATTATTATGTAACTATACTTATATATTATCAATTGGTACATGTCATTATTTGTAAATACTACATTGTTATTCTTCACCTGTGTCATTAAATATTCTTCAAATGCATGACTTTTCATATCTGTACACATCCTATTTTGTAAATATTCTGTGATTTATTTCACCATTTCTCTACTATTGAAAATTAAAATTAATGGAAAAAAATGAATTTGTAGATAGAACAGATTTGTGGTTGCTAGAGGTGGGTTTGGGGGGGATTGTGAAATGGGTGAAGGGGTTCAAAAGTACAAACTTCCAGCTATAAAAAAATAAGTCCTGGGAATGTAATGTACAGCATGATGACTATAGTTAATAGTCATGTATTGCATATATGAAAGTTCCTAAAAGAGTGGACCTTAAAAGTTCTCATCACAAGAAAAAAAAATTTGTAACTATGTGTGGGGACAGATGTTAACTAGACTTACTGTGGTGATCATTTTACAATAGATAAAAATATTGAATCATGTTGTACACCTGAAACTCACATAATGTCAATTATACCTCAATTAAAAAATTAAGATATGGTAATATTTTGCTATTATAAATAACCTGCCATGAACAGTATATTAATAAACATTCACATTTCTTTCTGACAATATCTTTAATATAAATTAGTAGAAATGAAAAGCTAGATTAAATGGTGTATTTTTAAGGCTTTTGAAATGTGCTGTCAAACTATTCTCTATTATGATTAATACATATTATTCCATATTCTAATAACATACATATATGTGTATATTCATACAAACATATCTTTTTAACATTGATATATGTACACAATACCTTATTTTTTAACCTGCTTCTAAATCTGGACCAGAAGTGTACATCTGGCTCAGACATGTTCAGGCAGTCTAGTGGAGTTTCACATGGCTGCTTTGGCTCCCACCTTGACCCCTTCTCCAAAAATTCTCAAGGTCTAGTAATCCTCTGGTCATGAACTCCTTGGAAGATTATTACAAAGCTCTACAACTAAAAAAGAATTGAGGTTAATTAGCTTTCATTTTTCTTCTACCTATTGTGTGATGCTTTAAAGAGTTTGCTTCTTTAATTTAAAATCTCTTACAAGAGCAACTGAGCATTTGCCATTTTTTTTATATCCTCCAACATTCTGATTCTTTAAACTCTGTCCAACAGCTTTACATAGCACATGATTCTAGTTAAAAGCCTCCACTAATGCTTGATGGCATTACTTTCACCAGTGATTATATCAAAATAAATTGGATGGTCTGTACATTTACAAATGTATTAAGGCTTAAAAATATTGGCTTATTTGTCTCTCCCCATCTTTTCAATGTCATGAGATATCTATCTTTGGAAGTAACCATGTGATTTATTCACATATACCCTATAAACATTTAATGATGACTGAAGTAGTCACTTCATTACCAAAGAAAGTAAAATTTCTAAGATTAATTTAGCCTCTCACAGTAAAGGGATCTAATTATACACTAGCTCAGTCCTTATCATTTCTTACCAGGACAATGTCAAATACCCAAATGCCTCCTCCTTCTTCCATGTAGTGTGTGTGCATGTGTGTGTGTGTGTGTGTGTGAGACCCTTCACTATTTTAAATGTTCACAGGACTTGCCATTTTTGTCTAAAAATTTATTTACTTAATATAGTACAGCATTTTGGGAATAGTAAAGTTTAGTTTGGTAAAGTCCCTGCTCTTATTTGTTGGTTACGCAAGCCTGAAGAAGTTATTTTGACCCTGTAAGCTTTAGTTTCTTCATTTGTGAAATAGGGATGATGATTTACTTAGCTTCTATAATTGTTATGGTAATTAAATCCGATACTAATATATTCAGGAAATTTGAAATATACAAATGTTTCTTTGAATTTTCCATCACAATATAAAGAACAGAGAAGAACACCTGGTTATTCCCGGTGACTAGGAGGTGAATAGCTTCGCAGCCTGTTACAAATACCTGATCTAATTAACTTTTCAAGTTAATTTCTCATCTACTCCTCAGTGTTTATTTTCATAGGAACGTGATGCATTTCCTACTCCCACACCCTTCACTCCCACATTCTAAACAAAAATTGATATCCCAGGAAAGGGCACTGAGTTTGTGTTATTTGAAAAGTATAGCAATTCGTGAATGCCAACCATTATTATTGGTTTATTTTGTACAAGATTTTTCAAGATTTGGCTTTCAAAGCCTAATCCATACTTGCCTTGCCTCATTCCTGTTCACACTTTGTGTTTCAGTTAGATCAGAATGTCCCCCATTCTCACCATTCTTCATCCCATTTCACACTGTTGTCCACACTGTGCTCTGCAAGCTCATTACTTTGGGAAAATTCCTTTTCTTGGAATATTCCTAATCAGTCCTTGAATATCTTGGATTAACATTTATATTAACAATTTCTCTTTAAAAATTCAAATACACTTGTGGGATAAAATACATCAATACAACTTTTTACATCTCAGCATAAATTAAAAATTTAACCCCTAGATGAGGCTGAGGTACATACATTTAAGAAGTAGTCTCCTTTAAGGAACTTGACATTTTCACCTACCGTGGTTTCTAAACCACAAAAGGAAAAGGAAAGCCCAAACAAGAAGGAACAACCATTTACTGGGTGTGTGTACTGCATGAGAGTCACTATTGAAGGCAATCACGTTCGTTCATATCTATGCTTTAAACTCTTTATCAAGTCAAGGAGATAAATATCAGTTAACAATCAAAACTTACAGATACTGTCTTTAAATATCAAAAGGACTAATTCATTTTGTCAGATCATAGGGCTAAAAAAGATTAGGGAAAAAAAACCTCTTGAATGTCCTAAAGTTAACTTAATTCTTCTATCCTTCTTTTATCTTTGATGAAACTACACACTCTCTGATTGCTCTTGTTTATTACCAGTATCGGGTAGCATATAAGAGGTACAAAGAGGTGATTAGGTAGCTACACATGAAGTTCTTACCAGAACATCTCCTATTTCAACTATGAATCTATCCTTAAAACTCTGAGATATTAATAAAGAGAAATATGAAAGTATAGCAGACAAAGGTATTATACTAAATAGTTTATTCATTGAAATGTAGCAACAGTGACACTTGAATGATTTCCATTTAATTACTCAGTTGAGTTAAACCAAGCTAAACTAACCCCAATCTTATTTTATTTTATTATTATTATTTTTTTGGCCACACTGCATGGCATGCGAGATCTTAGTTCCCTGACCAGGGACCCAATCTGTGCCCCCTGCAGTGGAAGTGCAGAGTCTTAAGCCACTGGGCCACCAGGGAGGTCCCTTCTCCAAAGTTATTTTAAAGAGGATGCCACTCTTAAATGAAGTATTATAGCATATGACTGAATAAACTCTATGTAATGGTGAACATATTGAGAAAAAAAGAACTGTACAGACTTTACCAAATTATAAATTTTACATATTTGCTTTTTTTTCCCTTGCTTTCACAAATATATTGATTGTACTTGATGTGGCTTGGAACACCTTTTGGGTGTTCAGCTAAAATTGCCTGGAAAAACACAGGGAGTGAAAAATGGCATAGAAATGTTTGCAAGAGTTAACTTAAAATTCCTACAAATTACAAAACATTTTTGCAAAGGCTACTGTTAAAAAATTATGAAAAAAATGTTTTTTTGTGACTTTACTAAGATGGCTCTTTATATTTCTTAAATACAAACCAAGAACAAAGCCTTTGTTTCTTCCTTTCCTGCTTCCTACACTTCCTTGCTAGTTTCTCCTGGGAGAACTTCCTTATTAAATCACTGGCTCTCAAATCCTAGGCTCAGGGTCTACTTCTGAGAGACTTTGGCCTAAGATGGCCTCAGAAATGCTTATGAGCACATTCAGTATCTGTTATTTTTAAATATTAACCAATCATGTGACAGCAATGTTTATAATGGACCCAATTTGTCAAGACAAAGAAAGTTGATGCAGTTAAAAAATAATTTCTGCACAACTCAATTTCTTGATTCAAGACCTCCACAACTACTACTACTACTAAAGTCACAACTACTGTTTCTGTGACAAGAATATCTTTATGAGGCAAATATATTTCACTAATTTCCTGTCTTAATTAGTCCTTGGACATCATAAATCTTTGAAAAGGTCAAATACCTCAATGGAAATTTTAGCACTATAGCTACTTTTATATGATCATTGTGTTACCAAGTCCAAGCTCGCTCTGCTCACCATACAACAGGCCAATGAATCGGAGACGAGGTGTTGAAGCAAGGAATACGACTTTATTCGGAAAGCTGGCAGACCAAGAAGATGGCAGACTAAAGTTTCAAAATAACCGTCTTATTGGGGTTTGGATGACAGTTTCTTTTACAGCACAGAGAGGGGGAAGAGATGAGGAAGTAAAGTAAAAAGGCCATAAGTTTTGCAAATATCACCTGGAATGGCCAGCCTCGGGGAGGGGATGTATTAATTTCTTCTTTCTTGCAGCCATCCACAGGTGGACAAGGTCCGGATGTTTCCCTAAACAAAGGCACTTTGGTTTAACATTCAGGCGAAGGGGCAGGGTTCCCCGAGGCAGGCCATTATGTATGGACAGTATCCTTTTAGTGAACAAAAACAACGGGAAGCAAAGGTTAAAGTAAAAGAAACAGATCCAACATGTAGTCAGATTTGGCTCTTCCTTGTTACAATTGTAAATTATCTTAAGATGTATATATATTTTTTCTAAAAATTTCAAATAAAGTGTTTTGTACACATAAATAGACTTATAGGAAATTAGTGTCTTATTTGAATTTGATGAAACCATGCAGTGAATAATATGGACATATTTTGTTTAAACTTATCTTACAGGTGACAATCCTCAATCACCAAAGTATTAGGTTATGATATAAGCAATTAAGAAATATTTTGAAATGCTAGAATTATATAGAGTTCAGTTCTATAGAGCAGAGCTATACTTTCATGAAACACACAAGTGCTTTGAAATTCACTGGCAAGTGATTTCATTGGCAAATAGCTCTTGCTTACTTTTTCCCTTCAGAACAGGATCTAACAAGGTCGATACTCTGAGACTCCCTAAGATCTCTAAAGTCGGCAGTTACTCTTGAAATAAGACATTTCCTTTGGTGATGACCTCATTTGAAAGGTCAAGTAGTGAATAGGAAATTCTTAGAGATTGAAATGGCACTGCCAAGAGAAGGAAGAAAATCACTTATTTTCAAAGGACTTTTGTTGGTAGGTCAGATTAGGGCTTTCCATCCTGGATTTTTTCCGTCTTAGATCCCTGTGCCTCATGTACAATTTCTCCAAATAAATTTCAGAAAGAGTGACAATAATTGGTATGTAATATAAAGAAACTGAAATAGAATTTTCTTAAATCGATCATAGCATAATTCATGTATATGTGATATCAAATATGCTTTTATTTTAAAACATTACTATATTTGATATCATGCATATAAAATCCATGTAATTAATTGTTTCTATATTACTTATCCAGTTGTTTTCACAACATTCACAACAGTCTTCTGAGAGAATGTGGTCACTTCCCTAATCCAGAAGGGTACATATATTCAAACTCTGCTTAAAGAGCAAATAATAATCCAGTTCATCTGAAGGCTATAAATATGGTAAAATTGAGAGTTTTGTTCCAGACAGTAAATGTCCTGAATGCCAACCTACAGTGTGACCTTCATTCAGAAAGTGGAAGTTTGTGAGAAAGGAGATTACATTTCCAAAATCATGTTAAAAAGATAAAACTGATAGTAGTGGTATGTGCATTAGCTTGGAGAAGGAGAAACTAGAAGCATGGTGAAAAGTCAGGTGGTAATTTTAAGAGGCTAAAAGCCCAGATCAGGCTGATGGAATTGGTAACAGAATCTACTGCAGGATGGGCAGACAGGCCGGAAACCTAGAAGAGGCAATATTCCAGTTCAAGTCTAAGAGACTGTCAGCTATAAATTTTCTTTTGCTCAGAGGTGACTGATCTCTTTGTTCTATTCAGGCCTTCAGCTGATTAAATGAGTCCCACCCACATAATGGAGGGCAATCTGTTTTACTTGAAGACCACTGATTTATATGATGATATCATCCAAAAACACCCTCACAGAATCACCCAGAATAATGTTTTAATAAATATCTGGGCACCTTGTGTCCAGCCAAGTTGACACATAAAATAAGCTATCGCAATAGATTATGCAGATATTTTTATACTATGTCTCCCTAAAGGGCATCAATTCAGGTATACATTTCTGGTATTGGACTTAACGACATAGATAATTCTATGTATTAGAATTTTATGAATGAGAAAAAAAGAGAGGGGAGAAAGTTCAAACCTTTAAAACTACAGATTTTCAATACACAGCAAAAAGAACAAGCATTAAATTTTATAAGAGAATACATAGGTCCAAAATTAAGACAAAATCACATTTAAATTAGAAATCATTGTACACGTGAGGATTTGGTATAATAAAACCATTTACCTGTAACAGCAAAAGACTTTTTATTAATCTTATTGCAAAGAAGTCTATACAATATGTGTTTCCTGTTGCTCTTTACATGTAGAATATATCAGTCTTAATAAAAGGAATATGGTATTTTTAATCTAAGAAGGAAGAGTACTCATGTCATATGGGATCTGCAATCTTTCTATGTAGTGATAATAATAATAAATTTATTATCAAGAAAAATATTGTATGTAATGACATAAGATTTTACTGTTTCTCTTTTATTTTTCTTAAAGTAGTCTGGGAAGAAAAAAATGCATTGGATAATAATACCTGAAGAAACTTCTCTCCAAGCTTTAAGCTATATAAGTCTGACCAAGTTCATTTAATAAATGAGAAAACTGAGCATTTGCACTATCAAATGATTTGCTCAGGACATGTGTGTAAAGGGCAACAGAGTGATGCATTGATTCTGCTGACCCTTGGTCTGTCCATTGTTACCAACTGTCCTACTCTCATTCAACCTGTTCATTTATCATCTTAAATGTTGAAATCACCAGTGCAAAATCCACTCAAATTATTAACCACACTTTAAAAAGTAAATACCAAAAAGGTATCAGGTCCTCAAAAGAAGAAAACTGCCTCTTCATGGTTTGTGTAAAACATTTCCCCTTAATTCCATCTTTAAAATTTTCTTAATTATCTATTTAAAGTGGGAAGCATCAGTTTTATTTTACCTATAATGTCTATGTGCTGAGAATGTACCAAAAGAAAAAAGAATAAACCAGAATAACAAATATACAGCTTTTAGGCCTCTTTCCTCCTGGGTTTGCTGCAGACACATCACTTACTATATGTATTATATGACATCCTGATGGGCAGACATACATTGTAAATAGATCACCATTGACATGCAAGATAAGACTGATTTGTCTTCCCTGATATACAGTTACTTGGTCATTTTTAGCAAGAGTTTATTAAAATAATATAGTTTCCTGAGGAAAGTTTTTTAAAAAAGAGTTTATTTTTATCTCAAGAATCAGGCATCCCCCCAAACATAAGATCTTCTCCTATATATTTAGTTTCCAGAAAGTGATGGAGGTATAATAAACAGTGGTCTGGAGAACTAAGCTTTTTTTAAAATTCTATTTTATTATTCATATTGTCTTTTATATTATATGATTAAGTATTTAAAAAACATTTAATATTATGTCTTAGTGGGAAAAATATAATCCAAATTACAGACATGTTAACAATATACATATTTTTTTTCTCTTAGTTTCTTTTATTATTTTAACCTAAGTTTTTTTTCTAACATCTTTATAGGAGCATGATTCCTTTGTAATGGCGTGTTAGTTTCTGCTTTATAAAAAAGTGAATCAGCTATACAAATACATATTTCCCCATATCTCCTCCCTCTTGCATCTCCCTCCCATCCTTCTTATCCCACCTCTCTAGGTGGTCACAAAATGCTGAGCTGATCTCTCTGTGCTATGCCACTGCTTCCCACTAGCAATCTATTTTACATTTCATAGTGTATATATGTACATGCCACTCTCTCACTTCGTCCCAGCTTACCCTTCCCCCTACCCTGGTCCTCAAGTGCATTCTCTACGTCTGCATCTTTATACCTGTCTGGCCCCTAGATTCTTCAGAACTATTTTGCTGTTTTTGTGTCAGTACCATACTGTCTTGATTACTGTAGCTTGGTACTGTAGTCTGAAGTCAGGGAGCCTGATTCCTCCAGCTCCATTTTTCTTTCTCAAGATTGCTTTGACTACTCGGGGTCTTTTGTGTTTCCATACAAATTGGGAAATTTTTTGTTCTAGTTCTGTGAAAAATGCCATTGGTGGTTTGATAGGGATTGCATTTAATCTATAGATTGCTTTCGATAGTATAGTCATTTTCACAATGTTGATTCTTCCAATCCAAGAACATGGTATATCTGTCCATCTGTTTGTATCATCTTTAATTTCTTTCATCAGTGTCTTATAGTTTTCTGCATACAGGTCTTTTGCTTCCTTAGGTAGGTTTATTCCTAGGTATTTTATTCTTTTTGTTGAAATAGTAAATGGGAGTGTTTCCTTAATTTCTCTTTCAGATTTTTCGTTGTTAGTGTTTAGGAATGCAAGAGATTTCTGTGCATTAATTTTGTATCCTGCTATTTTACCAAATTCATTGATTGACTCTAGTAGTTTTATGGTAGCATCTTTAGGGTTCTCTATGTATAGTATCATGTCATCTGCAAACAGTGACAGCTTTACTTCTTCTTTTCTGATTTGGATTCCTTTTATTTATTTTTTTCTCTGACTTCTGTGGCTGAAACTTCCAAAACTATGTTGAATAATAGAGGTGAGAGTGGACAACCTTGTCTTGTTCCTGATCTTAGAGGAAATGGTTTCAGTTTTTCACCATTGAGAACAATGTTGGCTGTGGGTTTGTCATATATGGCCTTCATTATGTTGAAGTAAGTTCCCTCTATGCCTACTTTCTGGAGGGTTTTATCATAAATGGGTGTTGAATTTTATGGAAAGTTTTTCTGCATCTATTGAGATGATCATATGGTTTTTCTTGTTCAATTTGTTAATATGGTGTATCACATTGATTGATTTGTGTATACTGAAGAATCCTTGTATTCCTGGGATAAACCCCACTTGATCATGGTGTATAATCCTTTAAATGTGCTGTTGGATTCTGTTTGCTAGCATTTTAACAATATATTTTTAAAAATGTTGTATGGTTGTCTACGGAAGTAACTGTGTACATAATGAGGGATGTACCTCAGGCCTAAGCTGTGCACTCTCAACAATTCAGACATCTCTCAGCAAGTATAGAATAGGAGCTTGATGGGATAAGAAAAAAAAAAAAAAAACAAACTTTGGGAAGCTGTGACCATCACTAAATCTCTTTCTCATATCTCACCATTTGAGGCAAGATGGGAAAAATGGCATATTTTCATTAGCATTTGCTATGTGCTTAACAGTCAACATGCATAACGCCTGTGCTCCAGGGAGCTCAAAAGGAAAAACGTCCTGAGAGAGAGACCGTGAATGAAAGAAACCCCAATAAATGTGAAAGCCTAAGCTCTCCTTGAACTTCTGTCTTCTGCCTGTAACCACCAGGGAGATATTCCATGTGGCCCTGCGTGGCATGCCCTGCTGCACCTCCTCACTAGGACCTGGTCTTGGTGCTCCAGCGGGGTGTCCGGCCTGAGCCTCTGAGGTAGGAGAGCCCAGTTTAGCACATTGGACCACCAGAGTCCTCCCTGTCCAATGTAATATCAACTGGTGGGAGCTCTCCCAGAGATCTCTGTCTCAAAGCGAAGACCCAGCTCCATTTAACGATCAGCAAGTTCCAGGGATGAACACCTCATGCCAAACAACTAGCAAGATAGGAATACAACCCCACAGATTAGCAGAGAGGCTGCCTAAAATCATAAGAAGTTCACAGACAACCCAAAACACACCACCAGATGTGGTCCTGCCCACCGGAAAGACAAGATCCAGCCTCATCCACCAGAACACAGGCACCAGTCCCCTCCACAAGGAAGCCTACATAACCCATTGAACAAACCTTACCCACTGGGGGCAAAACTCAAAATCAATGGGAACTACAAACCTGCAGCCTGTGACAAGGAGCCCACAAACACAGTAAGTTAAGCAAAATGAGAAGACAGAGAAATACACAGCAGATGAAGGAGTGAAGTAAAAACCCACCAGACCAAACAAATGAAGAGGGAATAGGCAGTCTACCTGATAAACAATTCAGAGTAATGATAGTAAAGATGATCACAAACCTTGGAAATAGATTGGAGAAAATACAAGAAATGCTTAACAAGGACATAGAAGAACTAAAGAACAAACAAAAAATAATGAACAACACAATAAATGAAATTTAATATTCTCTAGAAGGAATCAATAGCAGAATAACTGAGGCAGAAGTACAGAGAAGTGACCTGGAAGACAAAATAGTGGAAATAGCTACCGCAGAGCAGAATAAAGAAAAAAGAATGAAAAGAATTGAGGACAGTCTCAGAGACCTCTGGGACAACATTAAACACACCAATATTTGAATTATAGGGGTCCCAGAAGAAGAAGAAGAAAAAGAAAGGGACTGAGAAAATATTTGAAGAGATTATAGTTGAAAACTTCCCTAATATGGGAAAGGAAATAGTCAATCAAGTCCTGGAAGCGCAGAGAGTCCCATACAGGATAAATCCAAGGAGAAACACACCAAGACACATATTAATCAAACTATTAAAAATTAAACACAAAGAAAAAATATTGAAAGCAACAAGGGAAAAACAACAAATAACATACAAGGGAATCCCCATAAGGTTAACTGCTGATATTTTGGCAGAAACTCTGCAAGATAGAAGGGAGTGGAAGGACATATTTAAAGTGATGAAAGGGAAAACATACAACCAAGATTACTCTACCCAGCAAGGATGTCATTCAGATTCAACGGAGAAATTAAAAGCTTTTCAGACAAGCAAAAGCTAAGAGAATTCAGCACCACAAAACCAGCTTTACAACAAATGCTAAAGGAACTTCTCTAGAGAGGAAAAACAAGAGAAGGAAACAATTTACAATAACAAACCCCAAACAATTAAGAAATTGTTAATAGGAACATACATATTGATAATTACCTTAAATGTAAATAGATTAAATGCTCCAACCAAAAGACATAGACTGGCTGAATGGATACAAAAACAAGACTCGTATATATGCTGTCTACAAGAGACCCACTTCAGACCTAGGGACACATACAGACTGAAAATGAGGGGATGGAAAAAGATATTCCATGCAAATGGAAATCAAAAGAAACCTGGAGTAGCAATTCTCATTTCAGACAAAATAGCCTTTAAAATAAAGACTATTACAAGGACAAAGAAGGACACTACATAAAGATCAAGGGATCAATACAAGAAGAACATATAACAATTCTAAATATTTATGCACCCAACATAGGAGCACCTCAATACGTAAGGCAAATGTTAACAGCCATAAAATGGGAAATCGACAGTAACACCATCATAGTAGGGCACTTTAGCACCCCACTTTCACCAATGGACAGATCATCCAAAATGAAAATAAATAAGGAAACACAAGCTTTAAGTGATACATTAAACAAGATGGACTTCTTTGATATTTATAGGACATTCCACCCAAAAACAACTGAATACACTTTCTTCTCAAGTGCTCATGGAACATTCTCCAGGATAGATCATATCTTGGGTTAATAATCAAGCCTTGGTAAATTTAAGAAAATTGAAATCATATCAAGTATCTTTTCTGACCACAACACTATGAGTCTAGATATCAATTACAGGAAAAATATCTGTAAAAAATACAAACACATGGAGGCTAAACGATACACTACTTAATAACGAAGAGATCACTGAAGAAGCCAAAGAGGAAATGAACAAATACCTAGAAACAAATGACAATGAAAACAGAATGACCCAAAACCTATGGGATGAAGCAAAAGTAGTTCTAAGATGGAAGTTTATAGCAATACAATCCTACCTCAAGAAACAAGAAACATCTCAAATAAACAACCTAACCTTACATCTAAAACAATTAGAGAAAGAAGAACAAAAAACGCCAAAGTTAGCAGAAGGAAAGAAATCATGAAGATCAGATCAGAAATAAATGAAAAAGAAATGAAGAAAACGATAGCATACATCAATAAAACTAAAAGCTGGTTCTTTGAGAAGATAAACAAAATTGATAAACCATTAGCCAGACTCATCAAGAAAAAAAAGGAGAAGACTCAAATCAATTAGAAATGTAAAAAGGAGAAATAGAAATGAAAAAGGAGAAATAAAAACTGACACTGCAGAAATACAAAGGATCATGAGAGATTACTACAGGCAACTATGTGCCAATAAAATGGACAACATGGAAGAAATGGAAAAAGTCTTAGAAAAGCACAACCTTCCGAGACTGAACCAGGAAGGAATAGAAAATATAAACAGGCCAGTCACAAGCACTGAAATTGAAACTGTGATTAAAAATCTTCCAACAAACAAAAGCCCATGATGAGATGGCTTCACAGGTGAATTCTGTCAAGCATTTAGAAAAGAGCTAACACCTATCCTTCTCAAACTCTTCCAAAATATAGCATAGGGAGGAGCACTCACAAACTCATTCTACGAGGCCACCATCACCCTTATACCAAAACCAGACAAAGATGTCACCAAGAAAGAAAACTACAGGCCAATATCACTGATGAACATAGACAAAAAACTCCTCAAAAAAACACTAGCAAACAGAATTCAACAGCACATTAAAAGGATCATACACCATGATCAAGTGGGGTTTATCCCAGGAATGCAAGGATTCTTCAACATATCAAAATCAATCAAACATATCAAAATCAATCAATGTGATAAACCATATTAACAACTGAAGGCAAAAAACCATATGATCATCTCAATAGATACAGAAAAACTTTCTACAAAATTCAACACCCATTTATGATAAAAACCCTTCAGAAAGTAGGCATAGAGGGAATTTACCTCAACATAGTAAAGGGCATATACGACAAACCCACAGCCAACATCGTTCTCAATGGTGAAAACCTGAAACCATTTCCACTAAGATCAGGAACAAGACAAGGTTATCCCTCACCACTATTATTCAACATAGTTTTGGAAATTTTATCCACAGCAATCAGAGAAGAAAAAGAAATAAAAGGAATCCAAATCAGAAAAGGAGAAGTAAAGCTGTCACTCTTTGCAGATGACATGATACTATACATAGAGAATCCTAAAGATGCTACCAGAAAACTACTAGAGTTAATCAATGCATTTGGTAAAGTAGCAGGATACAAAATTAATACACAGGAATCTCTTGCATTCCTATACATTAATGATATAAAATCTGAAAGAAACATTAAAGAAACACTCCCATTGACTATTTCAACAAAAAGAATAAAATACCTAGGAATAAACCTACCTAGGGAGACAAAAGACCTGTATGAAGGAAACTGTAAGACACTGATAAAGAATTTAAAGATGATACAAAGAGATGGAGAGGTATACCATGTTCTTGGATTGGAAGAATCAACACTGTGAAAATGAATATACTACCCAAAGCAACCTACATATTCAGTGAAATCCCTATCAAACTACCAATGGCATTTTTCACAGAACTAGAACAAAAAGTTTCTCAGTTTGTATGGAAACACAAAAGACCCTGAATAGCCAAAGTTATCTTGAGAAAGAAAAACGGAGCTGGAGGAATCAGGCTCCCTGACTTCAGACTATACTACATAGCTACAGTAATCAAAACAGTATGGTACTGGCACAAAAACAGAAATATAGATCAATGGAACAGGATAGAAAGCCCAGAGATAAACCCACGAACATATGGTCACCTTATCTTTAATAAAGGAGGCAAGAATATACAATGGAGAATAGACAGCCTCTTCAACAAGTGGTGCTTGGAATACTGGACAGCTACATGTAAAAGAATGAAAACACTCCCTACTACCATACACAAAAATAAACTCAAAATGGATTAAAGACCTAAATGTAAGGTCAGACACTATAAAACTCTTAGAGGAAAACCTAGGCAGAACACTCTATGACATAAATCACAGCAAGATCCTTTTTGACCCACCTCCTAGAGAAATGGAAACAAAACCAAAAATAAACAAATGGGACCTAAAGAAACTTAAAGGCTTTTGCACAGCAAAGGAAACCATAAACAAGACCGAAAGACAACCCTCAGAATGGGAGAAAATATTTGCAAATGAAGTAACTGACAAAGGATTAATCTCCCCAATATACAAGCAGCTCATGTAGCTCAATATCAAAAAAACAAGCAACCTAATCCAAAAATGGGCAGAAGACCTAAATAGACATTTCTCCATAGAGGATATCCAGATTGCCAACAAACACATGAAAGGATGCTCAACATCACTAAATCATTAGAGAAATGGAAATCAAAAGTACAATGAGTTATCACCTCACACCTGTCAGAATGGCCATCATCAAAAAATCTACAAACAATAAATGCTGGAGAGGGTGTGGAGAAAAGGGAACCCTCTTCACTGTTAGTGGGAATGTAAATTGATATAGTCACTATGGAGAACAGTATGGAGGTTCCTTAAGACACTAAAAATAAAACTACCATGTGACCCAGCAATCCCATTACTGGACATATACCCTGAGAAAACCATAATGCAAAAAGAGTCATGTACCACAATGTTCATTGCAGCTCTATTTACAATAGCCAGGGCATGGAAGCAACCTAAATGTCCATTGACAGATGACTGGATAAAGAAGAAGTGGTACATATATACAATGGAATATTACTCAGCCCTAAAAAGAAACGAAATTGAGTTATTTGTAGTGAGGGGGGTGGACCTAGAGTCTGTCATACAGAGTGAAGTAAGTCAGAAAGAGAAAAACAAATATCATACGCTAACACATATTATGGAATCTAAAGTAAGAAAGTGGTCTGACAAACCTTGGGGCAGGACAGGAATAAAGATTAAGACGTAGAAAATAGACTTGAGGACACGGGATGGCAAAAGGGTAAGCTGGGATGAAGTGAGAGAGTGGCATGGACATATACACACTATCAAATGTAAAATAGCTAGTGGGAAGCAGTCGCATAGCACAGGGAGATCAGCTCAGTGCTTTGTGACCACCTAGAGAGATGGGATAGGGAGGGTGGGAGGGAGATGCAAGAGGGAGGAGATATGGGGATATATGTATATGTATAGCTGATTCACTGTGTTATACAGTAGAAATTAACACAACATTGTAAAACAATTATACTCCAATAAAGATGTTTAAAAAAAAAGTTAACTTGCGTTATGTAATTTAGTACTTTCGACCAGCCTTTGAGGTATATGTTACAGAAAGTCCTGTATTGCAGATGAGAAGATTTCAGCTTGGAATGGTTAAATAACTTCCCCACGGTGAACCATCACATTTTAATAGAATAAAATTATGTAAGGTATGTGAGTTTGGTGCGGGTGTACAATGCAGTAAGTTTGTAAATCGTCACATTTGTGTCGTCTGATTTTCAAACATGGAAATGAGATAAAAAAGATCTTTTTCTTCCTGATCCTACCCAGAGGGCAACCCAGTTTAGAATAAAAGCATTTGTCCATATTCATTTCACAGGGACACGGGAGACGGCAGTTTGATCATCCAGGAAACTCACCTTTTTAACCAGAGAGAGAGCGTCTCAGTGGGTTTGAAGCGGAGCAGGACACTATGGTCCTTCCTCCCATGTCCTCCTTCTGCCTTTCATGTGTGGAAAAACTTTAGCCAAAGAGTAAGTTTAATCAGAGAAGTGAGAAAATGCAGAAACAAGGGAAAACAGTCCAAGTCTGAATAATAATAGTTTAGTCATTAAGCATAGTCAAGGACTTTTAGCTCTTCTTCAAGAGTTATAGATAATATTCTGAGCCATATCCTGTGAGCTGTCTTATAGATACTGAAACCCCTACCAGGTGGAAGAAGTTAACTACATGATGATCAGACTGTAGCCATGGCATAAGCTGCCCCAGTGCCAAGAACTAGCCTCAAGTAAATGGGAACAAACTGACCTTGGAACTGAAAACTAACTGTACCTAAAACAATCAAGATGACTCTGGTCAGACCATCGATTACCAATTTCAAGATGACTGTCAGAGCTGCCTGTGCTGTTTCTGCACGTAGCCCCTCCCTCAGCCTATGAAATCTCTTGCCCACTGGTTGCAGGGGCAGGAAGTCAGCCTTTGGACAGGAGACTGCCCTGCCCCCGCTCTCCCACCCCTGGTTGCCAGCATCCCAAATAAAGCACACTTCCCTTTCCACCAGCCTTGCCTCTTTATTGGCTTTGGAGCGGCGAGAAGCCGGACCGCTCTTTCAGTTACAGGTTGAGGCTTCCAATGATAGAAATTCAAGTAGCAAGTTAAAGAAAAACATGTTGTTTTTTAAATTATTTTCTTTTATTTTTGCTACACCTTACCCTAGACTGGTAGATGGAAAATGCCTATAGCAGGCAATAATTATGAAAAGAATATTTTTTGTTGAAATCTATACTATTATTTGTTTTCCACTTGTCACTTGTCCCTTCACAAAGAGAGGGAAGGAGATGACCTGAATAAAGCATCATGCATGATGCCTGGAATATGCTAAGTGCTCAGTGATGTTAGCTCTTTTTCCCTTTTTGCTTTCTCTTCTGTGAAGCAGAACTAATTCAGATACTTGCAGGTCATGGGACTGTTTCTTTCCAGGATTATGGGTTTTGGGAAAGCTTAGGCATATGAGTATTACTTGCATGCTAATGGAAATGGTAACTTAATTTAGAGTTCAAGATCGAGGGATTTTAGTATTGAATTTAATGCTGAGTTACATTTCCTTTTAGGCATTTTCTGAGGCATCATGTGGACTTCTAACTTTCCCAAAAGCCAGGTGTCTTTACTGTAAAGAGCACATTTGTGTTTATTTTATTTGATGCATGTGTACTCTATGCACTTGTCAAAAAACAGCAACAACTGAGAACACATCTGCATCTGGTGATGCACTCACCTCCCCCCTTGGGAAAGCAAGATGTTCAGGTATTTCGCAATGTCTGCTCCTCATGATCATCTGAAGGGGCCCAGGGCCTCTCAGACGCTTTTATTTTTCATAATATCCACATTGCAAAATAAAGAACATTCTAATCTGTGTTCAAGATATTTTTCAAAGTGACATCTCATTAAATTGACTCATATGAAAAGGGAAGTGACATGCCACTTGTCTGAGTATTGGTGAAGACAGTGGTATGTATAGAAATATATAGAGTGAATAGAAAAAAAAAAAAATACACCATGCCAAGAAGACTCCCTGCTGTGCAATTTCCTATTCATTCACCAAGTATTAGAAGAGCCATAATTGCATGTTAGACACTGTCATTGGTGAAACAGAACCTCCAAGAAATAAAACCCGATTCATTTTTTTCAAGGAACTTGCAGAATGTCCAGTCTATAAACTCTAAAGTTGATTTCTAATCTTATTCCAAGAGCCATTTGTTCAATTTCAAAGTCCCAGCAAAAGGTGGGTGAAAAATGGACATTTTTGAATGAATGAATAAAAATATTAGAAAGCCAATATGGGCAGAAACACTTTCCTTTTATGTGAAGTGCCATGATTACAATTATTGTTAGAGCCAGTCACAAATGGCTGTGTACAAAATTATGGGACCATCTGGCTTTCCACCTAGTTGTACATGCTTCTATTTCTGAATATTTTTTACAAGGTATCTAATAAAAATCACAGAAGAAAAAAATGAAGGCAACAACTAGATTTATAGATTTAACAGCTTTGCAGTATGCAATTTACTTTAAAGAACCTATTTGCTTTGTCAACTTTCTTCAATAAATGAAGCACTTTGCTTTCTTGAAATAAGCTAATAAATAAAAACAAGCTGCTAAATCTAATTCAGTCAATATGATAAATTTATAATAATGAAATCAGACAGTTGAAATATTGATTATACATTTCCTAAAAGTTAAACGATGCAAGATGGAAATTAGGTAGTATGTAATTAGGTATAATTAGGTATAATACCTAATTAGGTGTAATTAGGTATCAAGATAATCTCTCAAACTGGTTGTCACAAATTTTAGATTTCTAGATTTGTCAGAAAAGACATACCTATCTCTCCCCACACCTATAATGAAGAAAAGAGGTTCCATTATATTTTACCAGTGTCTTCATATTCCGAGGAATAAAGGATAACAGGATTATATCTCTCATGTTATTTTTAAAAGGACTGGAACTGAATCTGAATTCCAGTTCTGCCACTTGCATGCCTTGTGACATGCAAGTAGTACAATCTATTCAATAATGGTAATACACTCCCCATGGGAGTGGTGAGAGGTTTTAGTTATAGGATGTATAAAATGCAATAAGTATCTAGCATGTAATGCATTCTCTGTATATATTAGTTCTTTCCTTTCATTCTTTGTGAAAGTTTCCACACTCATGCACTGCCTTTTACATGCATAGTTACCATGGAGTGGCATCAGGTAAAGTTAAGTCAGGACAGGAAAATGATGAACAGGAGAGCACCCCTGGTGATATGATAGGAGGCTTCTTGGTGCCACTTCTATCCCAACCATCTTCAGTTATCAGAGAAGATCCTGCAGAGAAGTCATTGGAGAAGTCCTTCCTTTCTATGTCTTACGAGGCAATAGCTTCCAACATAAAAGATTCTGATTCATGATGTCTGGGCTGGTCTTCAGGATTCTATGTTTTTTACAAGTTTCTCAAGTAATTCTAATGTGAGCAGCATTTAGTCATCACTGCTCTATGACATGTATCCAATCTAAAATCTATGATTGGTCTTTTCACGCAAATTATAGCCCTTGTTTTGGGAGGTTAGCAATAATTACAAGAATAGATTCTTCATTTTGAAGAAGATTCTGAATCCATTCTGCTATCTTGAAGTGAACTGGACTTAGTGTGTTTGGTCCTAAGTGTCTGTTTTCCAATTTCTTTCTCCAATGTTACCCTCATAAAACAATAAGAACAACATAAAATAAACAACAACAAATTTCCTGGATGTACCTGACACAAAATAAACCTGGTTCATTAGCAGTTGCAGGTTATAACCTTCATGGTAAAAAAAAAAATCCCTTACTGTAATATAGATATCTGCTGAGAGAATTAAGATGATTATTTCCCTGGATAATGTCCTGAAGATAGTGTAGTTTATTACCCTGAGATATATTTTTGCTGCTTCTGGCAGAACATTCAGTTCCATTTGGTTGTTTATATTTACAATCATTAACTTTCTAGTTAAGACTATTCTGGTTGAAATTGTTCTTATGTGATGGTATCCTTCTGCCTCTTCTATTTTGTATTAGGAAATAAGGGAATTGAAATACACTTTGGCTTTAAATTAAATCCATCTATTTAATTACAATGAAGTTCATGTTTGATATTAAATCCTTCATGCCTTTTCAAATTCTGAACAATCATAGCACTGATATTGTCCTTAGAGCATCAGGATCTGTAAACATGGTACAGTTTGTATGACTGTTCTATCAGGAACATCAACTTGTTATAAACATATATACACATGGGTAGTACCTTACCAAGGAATAGTTTTGAGCAATGGGAAAACTTTTAAACAAAACTCTGATCCTCCCTTTGTGTGTATGTGTGTGTAGAAATATTTACTATCATTGTTACCTATCTGTTATCTGATTTTAGATGACAGTTCACAATTTTAGAAGCAAAATGTGTATCTCTATTTAACTCTACTAGGTAAATATAAGGCTGACTTAATGAAATTCAACTTGTAAGATGCTCTATTCCCAAGCAAACAACTAAGTTATAAAGATTTAACATTATTATAATAATATTAATTATCTATCTTTTTATTAGGAAACCTTTTTCTTATGAATTTTGTGAGTTTTGTGAACTACTTTGGTCAATTTTTACCATAGTTCCTGTTTTGCTGGGCCCAGAGCCTATGTGCCAAAAATCTTTTCCCTCAAAACTTTCATGTGTAAGTCAAAGAAAATTTATTCCTTATGCTTTTCATTTATTTACATTTACTCTTAAAGTCATCCAAATGTTTTATGTAAGAGCTTTTTGAATCCCAAGGGACATTACAGGGCTCCCAATGTCCCAAGGAAGCAGGCTGCTGAAATATTTTATCTTCTAGATGTTCATTTTTCTATTTTTAATATATATTCTAAGAAAACAAAATAAATAGATGGTGTGCCCCTTTCTTTTTTGATTGGAATAATTCAAGACTAACATAAATTTTATATAAGTAATTGAAAACAATATGGATTGTGACTCACCAATTTTGCATCCTATTACTCTGGCTCCAATATTCTCATGGTTGTAATTCTGAAAACGTATACATAAAACACATTGTACATGATGATTAACTACACACACACATTCATCACCCAGGCATGTGTAGCACAAATACAGAAGACAAGAGGAAAAGGAGGGAGCATCATCCATTTTTAAAAGATTTAAAAAACACTGTAGTAGTGGACAATGAGAGCTCATAAGAAGCTTAAGCAGAGATGGCTAAAGCTTCATGTAATAGAGGAGAAAACTTCATTGAAGATGGCAGCCACCCTTCTTTGACATAACATCTCAACTATCAAGAAGATTGAAAAATATTTATATATATATCTAAAATCATGAAGATTAATTGATGGACTGTGTAAGAAACTTTCACCATTCCCAGGTCACTTCCTTCCATGGTAACTGCTGACCCAGAGGTAACTTTTTGAGGATTTTCAAGTCTTGATGGGCTGCCATTCGGCCCAACTTGCCTTCTTAGCCAGGTGAATTTGTATAATGAAAAAACACATGTCAGACTTGACTTCCTACCCTCATGAAGGTAGCTAGAAATTCAAAGGAAAGAGAGTAATCTCTTCCAAAGAAAGTAAACCAACAAATTGGGGGAGGTTTATAGTGGGTATGAGTACCACGGATACACAACTTCCTCGTTTAGTTTTAGTATGGTGCACACTTGGATTTGCTCTTTGGATTTATTTTTCAAAAATGAAAACCCACTAATTAGCTGGCCAAGTCCTGTCTAAAAAGTATATCTGAGCAGCCAGCCAGAGTTCCCATTTAAGGAGGAACTTGGCAGAAAAATTACTTATATAATAATATCTATTCAGACATGAGCAAAAGAAAAAAAAGGAAACCTCAACAAAAGATTGTCAGGGACGTAAAGAGCATGAAAGTGAAAGACCAAGATATAGATACAGAACGATTAATCCAAATTACCCAGAGATAATTCAGTAAACAGAATAAACTTAAAATAATGTAAGTACTAAAATGGAAGACAAGGGAGAAATTACTATTGCCATATAAGAGGGACAGAAAGTCACAAAAGGGATGATCAAAGTAAAAACTCTTGGAAATTAAAAATATAATTGCTATAAAAAGTGGAATCAATAGATAAAGTAGAAAAAAAAGTAGAGAAAATTTCCCAAGAAAAAGGAGTTGGGGAAGGAAAGTAAATCAGAGAAAGGTTAAGTAAGAGACATATCATCAATCTAGGGGAGTGCTTTTCAATATTTGCTTTTTGGATGAACGATTCTTTGTTAATTGCTGGACATTTATCACTGATGTTCAGCGGCTTGGAATGACGGTCATTATAACAGCGTAAAACTTCTCCACATATTTTCAAAACCCTCCTAGTGGGGAGACTCCTCTGTCAGTTGACAGGCACAGATTCAGGAGGTCCATACACAGCTTATATAAGCTCAGGGAAAGGACACACACACACACACAAGCACACACAGAAGGGGCTAGAACCAATATCTGCCTCTAGGAGTATAGTCAAGTGGTAATTCTGGAAAACACTCCTGCTATAAAACACCTATAACACATATATTAAAATATATATACAGTTTTTTTTAATGCATAACTGCTTGTAAGAAGTTAAAGGAAATTCCTAGGAACAACAGAATAATAAATCAATTCCAAAGGCAAGATGGGCCTGAGGGTATTTTCCAATTCCAGGAATACAAAACATGTTTTTTAAACGCAGCACTCATGTGCTAAATAATATACTTAACATATATGAGCATAATAATAATTTTAAGAGCTACAAGTTTACACAAAACTCATAGTTCTGAGTCTTCCTCCTCTGTCCTACGCTACTGTCTCCTTCAGAGACAGAACTTTTTACCTAAATATTGTTTGAAATTCCCTTATATATATAAAAAACTACCCATATATCTATTAGATTTATTTGCTTATGAGATTTGTAGATATAGTTATATAACAATGTAACACACTCTATAATATTTCTTGACTTGATTTCTTTCTGTTCAAAATTCCTAAAACTCATCTATTTGACAGCATGGAACTGTCCGTCCATTGAGTTTTTACAGTCACACAGTGTTTCGCTATATGAACTACAGTTTTCCTCCTATAGATGAACATTTAAATTATTATATTATTGTTATGAACAACGCTGCTATGGATACTCTGTGACTTAAATATGGCTGTGAATAGTTTGACACTCTTTCTGCGAAAAAGTGTGGACTGTTTCCTCCCTTCTTGAATCTGGGTTAGCCTGTGATGGTTTAACCAATGAAATGTGGAGAAAATGATACGTTGTCAGTTTCAGATCTAGCTCTAAAGCGGATTTATAGTTTCAGCCTGTATACAGCTGAGCTGCAGTGCAGTCTATATACAGTCAGAAGGTAGGCTGACTATTTTAATGAAGAGACCTAGTGGAGAGGCTCTAAGACCTACTTGTAGAGAAGCAGAGGAGCCCATCCATCCCAGCCAGCCTCCAACTGTCCCTATCAAGACACCAAGCTTTCATGAAAACTCCAGAGAGACAAGTTGTCAGGCCAGTGGGACACCACTGAGTGACCTCATTGATGGCACTTGGAGCAGAAGAATCACTAAAATAAGGCCTTACTGATTTTCAACCCAAAGTATGAAGTTCATAATAAAGTGAATGTGGTTTGAAACCGCTGAGTCTATGGGTACTTTGTTATGTAGCAATAGGTCATCAAAACACTCCTGGTATGTTGTGAACATGAGTTTTGATAGGAAATATACATAGTGAAATTTTTGAGTCATAGACTATGCACATTCCCAAATTTACAAGATAATACACAAATGTGTTTTTTCAAAGTGATTATGCCAAGTTACACTCCCACCAACAGTATAAGATGTTGATCAACCTGTCCTACAATTGCTCACACTTTATCCTTCCTCTTCAGTACAATGCCCTTTTCTGCTTTTTTACCCATTTTAGGTTTAGTTTGCTTCTGACTGATTTGTAGCAGTTATAGATTTTAAAAACTTATCCTTTCTTTATTATATCTGTGCGTATGTGTGTATTTCCAGTATGTTTTGAAGAACAGGAGTTCTTACTTTTTATCTACTCAAATTCATAAACATCTTCTTTCATGCTTTGCACTTCTTGTACCTGTTCTAAGAAATGTATCTCTGATTTCAGATCAAATATATTTGCCTATATTTTCTTCTAAAAACATTAATATTTGCTTTTCACATCTGTCTCTAATCTGCCAGCAATCCAATCTGTTGTTTTGTGTGTGTATGCATGTATGCAAGTGACGTATGGATCAAATCTTATTTTCTTGTGGAAGATCAATTGTACCAGCATTATTTGCTTCCTTTTCCAATCAGTTGTATATTAAGTATCAATATATGCAGGGATCTGCCATTGGACTCAATATTCTTTTCAGTTTATCTTCTTGCCTATCTCTGTACCAATACTATACTGCCTCTGCTATGTAAGAGAACCTAGGAAATAATAGGTATTCAACAAATACTTTTTAAAGGAGTGAGTTAATGCTGCTTTACAGTAAGTTCTGAAATATCGTAGCACAAGTCCTCTCACCTCACTCTTCCTCAGGAGAACCTTGCCTAGTTCTGAGTCTCTCATCAATCATATACATTTTCATTTCAGCTTGTTAAGTAACTTGAAGTACAATATTGGTTCTTCAATCTTAATTATGAAAACCTCATTATTAATCTTCAACAATTATCAATATTTTTAAATGGTGTTTCATACATTCCCCTTTTTCTCATAAAATACTTTAAAATAAATCTCGGATACCATTCAATTTTGTCAATGCATACTTTGGTATTCATTTCTAAGAAATCCAGACTTTACATAATTTCAATGTTATTATCAAGCAAGACCAAATTAAGGCAATTCCTTCATATAATTCATACTGCATTTTCAAATTTCCCCAATGATCGCAAAGGTTTTTTTTTTGTTTTTTTTTTGTTTTGTTTTTTTAATCCTTGATTAGTTCAGTGAGGTCCCAAGCAAGGACCACCCATTGCTTTTGGCTGTTTGGTTTCTTATGTTTCTCTCTCTGTCTCTTCCTCCAATTAAAAAAAAAAATCACTTTCAAGACCAATTTTTTGTTTTTATTTTCAAATTGTCCAAAGTATTGGGTACATGGAATGTATAACAAATAGAGAGTGATAATGAGGTTTCATTTCAGCCAATGGGCATGGTTGTAAGAACTGAGTCAAGGTATTGCTAATAGTAAGGCTCATCCTCTAGGACCATAAAAGTGATTGACATTTTGTCACATGGATATTGTGTTTGTTTGATCTCTCATAATTGACAGTTCACTCGGGTCTCTACCCTCTCATTCCCTCAATTTTCATCCCTTAGATTTATCTCTTCCTATGTAATTCTTTCTATCTCCAGGCTATCTGGGCCATAAATATATTGACAAGAGACAACAGTCATGAATAACAACAAAAGCAACTCTAACTTTCTCCTGCTCACTTCTGGGATATGTCTTAATTACAACCCAGGACTCACAATATATGCTTCTTTTTTCATGTGTAATTTTACTATTTTCAAATTTTATGGTAAACATTTTAAGACAATTTAAGAATTAACCATCAAACCCTTTCTCTTCAATGAAGAAAAAGGAACAAATTGCTCTTTAAAGGAATGAATTGTTCCAGAACATTCTGCTATTTGTGATGGTTTTTGTTTATACCAAAGACTGATACCTACTTCAACTAGAATTTGCAGGTTGAAGGACTGATTATTCTTCTAACATCTTTGGAATCTGAAAACTAAAATTGACATGAGCTTGCATCATGAGATTGAATTTCTTAAATGGGCATGCTTTTGAGAATATGTGAAGGATTTTGATACACCTTTTTAAAACCATGCTCTTGAACAAAAAAGCCACTTGCTTGTTAATAACACTGTTAAAAATACACACAAGTTTATCACCTCTTGGGACTTCAGGTCACTCTGCACATACCCCATCATTCTGCCATGAAGTCATTTATTTCTTCTCAATTTGAATAGCTTTAATCAGATCAAAATGTTCCCTCTAAAGAACTGTTTTCAATTCAAGGAAAGAATTCAACATTCTTTTAAAAAGTCTTTACAATATACTACACTGTAATCTGCTTCACACGAACAAAGTGCAAACAACAGAAATATTGAAATACTATTTTGAAAGTCTAAACACAGTGAACTAGTCCAGAACCTGATAAGAAATATATATATTTTTTACTTTTACTTTGATAATGCTGGCAATATATTTTAAACAGTCCACTATATGATATGTGTTTCAAAACTAACAAATTATATAACTATTTAAACTTGGCATACTCCTTTGTTTTGAGTTGGCTCATGTGGTTTTCTATGCTTTGAAAGCAAGAACTTTAAGACATCAATCTGTGCATTGGTCATAAAGTTTATGATCTCATATGTGGCATAATAGATATGAAAAGGGGTGGAAAAATGATATTCATAATTTCTCAGGATATTAGGCACAAACCAGGACTATCCTGAGAACATTGGTATGTATGGATATCCTACTTATAAAGGCATTTGATAGACATGTTAATAAATATGCCAAAGACTGCAAATTTTTTCCCATTGTTAAACGTTTGAGCAGTTTCCCCCCAACAACTCACAAAATTGGCTCTCTCTAATAAATATTCCTCTTTTAAAAGGTTTAAAGTGTGTTTTTTAATGTATAATATTAACTTCTGGTTTATTTGTTAAACTTAGTTTCTCTGCCTGGAATCAAAAAAATTAAAGCCCGTGATGACTAGCAGTAAGATCCAATGTGGTTTCCTGTTCCTTTTTCTCCAATGAAAACTATTTCCATTTAAAATAGTTTACATATAAGAATTAATGGAAGGAAATATCACTCCCTGGCCAGACCATAAACATTCCATCTAATCATGTTAAATTACTGTTCCAAGGAGCTAAACAACTAGTATAGTCCACATTTTGAGAATAGTTAGCAAGTAGTCAGTACAAAATGATGGAATCTACTTTGTTCAAGGCACTGAAGGAAATAAAAGGAAATAAAATATCCAGTCCTAACCTCAATATAATTATAATTTTCTTAAAGTTGAAGGCATGTTTACAACCACCACCACAACAACAGCAGCAGCAAAACCGCAAAGCAATAAGAGGTAATACATGACAATAGAGAAAATAAACACCAGGAAGGAGTTCACTGTGGGTTGGGGTATTCATGGACCTGATGACCTGAAGTTGGTCTTAAAGAATGGTAAGATTTAAAACAGACGATTTTTAAAAGCATGGTTAAAGGTCAAAAGCATAAAAGTTACATTTTAAAGTGTCAGTAAAATGTGGTCTTAAAAATACCCAGGCAAGTGTTTTGAATCCTTTTGGGTTGATCTCCCATAAAGAAGAGAACTTGCCTTGCAGCGAGGCAGATGTACTAGAATGTTGCCCTGGAAAGAGGCCTCCTCCAAGGGTTGAGGAAGAGCTTAGATTCTCTCATCTGCATGCTATCCCTCTTTACTACCTGAAGACTGACAATCAGGGATTTGTGAAGTGGGCATTATCCATGGCTAAGAACAGGTCTGAGACGATTTGTTCAATTCAGGCAAGCTACAGAGAAACCATCTGTGGGTGACTACTTTTGCATGAAATTTTGAATAAATTTGAAATAATGTCCTAGGGGCAAGATTTTCTTCTTTCTCTGTCACAAGTAATCCTGAGACCAAAGGGCCTCCAGCTAGGATTGACTCACTTGAAATGTACAAACATCTCCAATTGCCTCTTCTTTATCTGTCTTTAAATATGCAGTAGTCTCCTTTAGCTGACAAAAAGAAAAAAAAAAAAAAAAAAGAAATCTGTATTAGACATTGTCTCCTCTCCCCAGTACACTGGTCACTTTAAGGTTAAATAATGTTAGCTCTCACCGTTGATTCTCAAGTTATATGAGGGACTAAATTTAGATGGTGGGGTCTGGATTAAGGTTAACTGGGTAAGCATTATTTTTAAAAAAAAGGTATTTCAGTACAAAATAGGGTACTTGTCTTCAAGTTGTTTGCCCATCCCCCAAGGATTTTGAGTTTGTACTTTTAAAGGAGCTTGCAATTAGAGAGTGATTTAACAGTATGAGTGGGCATAGTGTGAGATCAGCACTCCTTATATTGTGTGTTTGAAATATAAATAAATATAATTTTACTAGAAAGATTTAGGAATATAGAATTTAGCAATACAAATTTAGAGATTTAAATACATTTACACCCCTTGACTCTGTAATTCTCAACTCTGTAAAAAATGCTATCCACATGAATAGAATACCTTCAGAAGGAAAATATTAAAAAAATTAAAATCCTACCTATGGATGGTGGAATGACAAGTGATTTTTTCAAAACTCATTCTCTATAGCTTGTTAATCAAGGGACCTAGCAAATGGGATGGTTCTTTCCCATTGTTATGTTCACTGTTCTGAAGCATATCCAAAACATAGAGATGTTATCTAAAAAGTTTTCTCTTCATGTGCACACACACACACACACACAGACATATCTCTTAAAAGAAGTTAAAAACTTTCTAACAAGGCAGTCTAGAGCGTTTCCTTTTTGAATGGAGAAGTGAGTTTTAAGTAACATTGCCCATAACCTGAAATTATACATAATGGCCCATCTCTGGGAACCCTGCCACCCATTTAATGGGTGTTAACCTAAGATACCTTTGTTTAGCTCACAGGAAATATCCTGACCAGTATCACCTGTGAATGCCCGCAGAAAGGAAGAAATTAACACATCCCCTACAGAGTCTGACCAGAACCAGGACTTTACTCCCTCCCCTTTTAGTGTAAAAGAAGCCTGAATTCTAACTCAGGGAAAATGGTTCTTTGGGACTCCAGTCCACCAACTTCTTGGTCTGCTGGCTTTCTGAATAAAGTTGCTATTCCTTGCCCCAACAAGGAATGTCAAGATACAATTCCTTGCCTCATGATTTATTGGCCTGTCATGCAGCAAGTAGTATGAGCTTGGACTCAGTAACAAAAATATCATCAAAATTGTCTATTCAAAAGAAACAAAACTGTCTATTCGAGATATTTCTTTTCATAAATAAAGATAATCACATAACTAATACAAGATAAGAGAGTAGAATCTAGGACTCCACAACTCCAGTTCAGAGAATTTTCCAAGTGTGTGAGACTTAATATGTTAAACTCTGGGATTTTCTTAAACTAGAGGTGGTTTCATGTAATCTCAAAACTAACAAACAAATGCAGATTCTCCTCTCATTTGGTGTCCAGCATGGGCCATGTACCCGATGCTACAATCTTTTGTAAAATATATGGAAATCAAAGAGGAATAAAATGATGAAAGATCTACTAAACTCCACTTTCTCTGTAAGTCTCCTTAAATATTTATCCCAATTACTTCTTACAGCCACCTTTAGAATGATATATTGCAATCTCTGTGGAACAAAATAAGAATACTGAGATTCACAGATTCAAGTCACAAACTTAAAGTAGCAAAATCAGAATTTTAACCAAATTGTCTGATTTTAAAACCCAACTTGTCTCTACTGAGTCAGAAGGTATCTATGACTCTTTAGTAAAGTATTTGGCTTAAGATTCAATACATTATTATTATTATTTTTGATCTTTAGAGAGAGGGATCAAAGTTATCCTAAAGAGAGATATCTACCAATCAAGTAAAGGATTCATATTTGTTCTTAACTTGTTCAACATACTTGAGATAGGAAATAAATAGCACATTCAAAATAAGATAATTTTAAGAAAGTTTATTGACAATAACATTAAACAAAGGTACAGACTAAGTACAGGAGAACCTCAAAGGAAACTAGGTTAGCAGCAGTGAAGTTGTTAGCAAGCCCAGACTGAAAGTGGGGACAGGCTACAGAAACCTGGAGAAGGGTTGCCAAGAACAAGTTGTTATGAGAGGAGTAGTGACCTATGCCTGGAGGAAACCCCCCCACAGGAAGACATCTAAAAGTTTTATCTAATACCCTAAATTCACTCTCATTCCTCACTCTGATGGTTGGTGAGGACTCCCCAGGCATTCACTTGATCACAAACTCAATGGAAACAAATTAAGCAATGGAGTGCCAGCAAAGCAATGTCAACTCAGGTTGTATTAGGAGAAAGATAGCTTTCAGAACAAGGAGAGTGCTGGTACACACTATCCTGCATGGTCACAGAGCACATTTTTGCCCATTTACAGGAAATTCATTTTATGAAAATATTGAAAAAAAATGCACCACTTTGAAAGGAAGAACACTCATATGGTAAATAGTCTAGAATAGGCTAGACACTGAGGGAAAAGAAAAGGAAGAGTGTGATACAGACAAAGTATATTAAAAAGCCATTCATGGCTAATAAAGGAACAGAAATACCACTCAGATTATTTTAAGCAAAAAAGGGAGATCCTGGTTAATGAAGAAAACCAAGAAGTGTTCTGTTTTGTTCATGTGCCAACACCTAGAATTGTCTCTGTACCAGAGACACAGTATATACTTCTGGTTACCCCGTCCACAGGCCACCAAGATAGTCTCACCAAGACTACAAGGAGTAAAGGAAGTGAAGAGAGCTTGAAGAAGGGATGTGAGTAGAGAAAAAAAACATATTCACTATAGGTCATGAGCAGTGTTCTTAAAAGATGCTCATGAGAAAAGAGAATTAGAATTGGTCTTTATAGGTCCATAGGACTTAAACTGGATACCTTTAGGGGGTCAGATATTGACTAAATTATTTAAATCTGTCTATAAATGAAACTGGCAGTGAGGCACCTATCACTAGAAATGTTTCAGCAAAGAGTAAAACATGTTTCTTTCTAGGTCTAAGGGTTTCTGTGTGATCTGTTAGAGAGTAGATCTTGGAAACACATTTTTTTTTATTATTAAGCATTTATAATTCTGTTTCTTTCTCCACCAGCATCCCCCAGAGTTCAACATGTGGAATAGAAACCGCTTGCTTCAGGCACAATGATATTGCAATGAATCATGGAATTATTTATTAGAAAGCACAAAATATACATAAACTGACAATGAGTAGGCTGTAGGGAGAGGAAGCACAGAAAGAAATGTGTTCTCTTAACGTAAAACAAAACAAAACTCATCACCCTGTCCTTTGCTGAAAGAAGATGGAGAGTAAAAATAGTTATTAGTACTGCATAACATTATGCAGTTCCCAATAAGAAAAAAGCTTTGGTAAAACATTAAAAAGGATTAATTCTCATCTCAATACTACTTCTGAATAGGTACTGTAGCTCTCCGAAAGATCTTGTGTTCCGTTCTGTTTAAAAACAAAACAAAAACACACAAAGACATCAGTTTAGTATTTTGTAAAGAATTTAGAATGGATTAAAAGAGAGCAAGACAGTCTCATGGACAAAAAAATCAAGTGTTTATTCATAAAAGCATATTATATTTGAGACTAAAATTAATGATGCACTTGAAAGAAGAAAGACAAGGACTGGGTATTTGCTGTACTTTTCTAAGATGAAGTTTATTAAAAGAAGATTATTAATCCTTGATAAGCATGCATGATTATACACTAGTGTTTTTCATACAATGGTTCTTTTATTGATTGTTTCTTATCTTTAAATATTAGGTAATCTCCAGCAGTGGCAGTATAAATACTTCATGTATTCTTGGGACTTTTTAAAAGGTTATAAAAATGACATAGATTATTTATTTCATGCATTTATAAATTAACCCAAATGAAAATGTCTATGAACCAATAGAAGATGTGTTTAGTTTTCTACCAAAGTGTTTTGTGATGGTACTTAACTGTTTATACCCTTTATTTGTCAAGTAGTAATGATAAAACATTTCTCTACCTCATAGGGATCTTGAAGGACTAACTTCAGTTACATTGACGAAAATTCTGTGACCTTCTCAGAAGAAATTCTTATAAATATTTCTAAGACATTCTTGTTATTATAAAACCACTATTGACTGAATTTCTCTGGGAATAGGATGTTCCAGTTAATTTAATTTAATTTTCTGTTGAACTAAGCATTAGTGGATAAAGCTCTTTTATTTCTGTCTACAATGTTAAAATGGTTTATAAAACCTCTTGGGGTATTTTTCTTGCCTAAACGCAGCTCACTGAACATAAACAACCATCTATATGATAATTTACAATTTTATACCATTTATACAGCATCTATAATGTGGTGAAAATTGAACTAAACTTGTATTGACTCCAGTTGAGATAGGCTGTTGACTGACCATCCTTGAAATAAAATTGTCTCTGTCAATGTACCCTCTCTTTGTATTTTAAGATCATATTCATTTACATTTTAGTTGATTTGATTGTTACCTATTACCCTTAAAAGCAGTTGATATACAAGCTCATTGAAAACAGGGAGAAAGAGCTCTAAAATTTGAAAGAATTCCTTGGAATATTAAGAAAAATAGTAAATATAATCAATCTTACAATAAAAAAAAAAGAAAGCAGGCGACAGTGGGGGAATGCTCTATCTTTATGTCTCATTATGATTAAATTTCTCTGTTCTACCAATGTTTTCAACTGATAGACAAGTTCATTTGGGATTGTACCTCTTCTCTGTCTTCTTTATTTAGTGGCTGATGCTAAACAAATATTTTCCTGCTCTTGAATAGGCTGCAAATTATATGATTTTACTGAATGTGCAGATTAGAAATCTGATTATCTACAATGTCTGCCCTTTACAACATTATTTAACTTCTTTAAATAATTTTGATTATTTAATTAAAAAATTTAAATTAGGGCATTAGCAGCAGAAAGCTAGTAAGTGCTAGCTCATTTTCATAGTTCATTGTAACTACATATTAATTCATTAACCTTTAGATTATGTAGCTGGAGCCAGACCAGAGGGAGATTTCTGCCACTGGCTAGGATGTAAAAAGCTGGAAGGAACATTGCTTCCATTCTAACAATAATATAAAGTCAAATAAACTATAAAATCATAACTTTTCTTGAGTCCATCAGAAAGCTGAGGTTGTAATCCAACCAAATTATTCGAATTCCAAAGGGAAACATGTCCCTACAAGAGGAGATGGGACACAACACTAGCTCACCTGGGTCGAAACACTGGGGGAAGAAGAGGCTGCTTAGCAGTTACTATAAAAGTGAATTAAAAAAAAAATCAGCTGAAATTTCAGCAAATTATGAAAGGTGAAGTGTGAACTATTATTCATATAAGACTGGAAGAACTGGGGCCCAGACATCCTCTTATCAGCTCTTTTTTTTTTTTTTTTTTTTTTAATTAACCTCACTTAGTAACTAAAAGAAAATCTGGAGGAAGGGCTGGAGACAAAAAAGCTCCTCTCCTTGGTGGAATCTTGCAGAAAATGATCTTTAACTGCTCAGGGAAGATACAAAGCCCTACCTGTTTCCTCTAAACTCTTTTCTCCTATTAAACAAAAACGTGGAGGAACAATAGCCCATCACTTTAAGGACACAGCAAAGACCCACCATCACTGGGGAAATAGCAGAAGAGAAATCCCTGTACTCCAGGGTGTGGTTAAGAAAACCATGCTGGCCTTAGAATCCTATATCTGCACCCACTTAGAGGTTTGCTTCCAATGGGGTAGGATTAAGGAATACCTGGTAAAAATCAACACAGATCAAGGGCATAGTTTGGGTGACATGCAGAGAAAGAATGCTGAGAAAGTTCCCCCATCGTGCTCCCCATGAAGCTGGGCACAAAGGATCTGCCTAAACTGAGGCTGAAACTGGACAATAGTAAATTCTTGCCAGCCACCACCCCTAGCCCAGAATCCAGCAACAGGAAAAGTGGTCTATCACTGGAGGAGAGTAATGTCATGGACTGAGATCCCCTGTAGTGTAGGTATGCAGAGATGATGAAAGTTGAGGGTGGAACACAAACACTGAGAAAAAAATTTAAAAGAAATTCCTGGCACTCCAGCCACCACTTTAAGCAGAAAGCAACAGTCCTGATAAAAGTACATGAAGACTGTAAGACATAGTAGAAGAAATAGTAACAGAAAAACCCAAACTCTGTTCAACTGAAAAATGTTCAGTTAACACAAAAGTCATCAGAAAAAGGATGAAAAGCAAAGGTAAGAGAAAGCCAACAAAAGATAAAGTGGTAGACATAATTCCAAATATCAATAATTAAGTTAAATGTAAATGATCTAAAAATCAATTAAAATGCAGAGATTGTTAGAATGGGTAAAAAAATTATCCAAATATATCTGCTTATGAAAAAGTCACTTAATACAATGATATAAATAAAAGTACAAGCATGAAAAAGAATACATCATGGAAACACTAACAAAAGAAAACTGAAGTGACTAAATGAATATCAGACAAAGTAGACTTCAGAGTAGAAAAATTTACCAGGAAAAAAGAGAGATATTGCATAACACTAAAAGGGTAAATTCACCTCACCAAGAAGATAGAAAAATCTTAATTGTGTATGTACCTAACAATAGAACTTCAGATTCCAGGAAGCCAAAACTGATAGAATCGAAAGGACAAATACACAGATCTATATTACAGTTGGAGACGTCAACACTTCTCTTTTAGAATACATGGAAAGAAAATCAGTAAGAGATGGGCTTGCTGGGCAATGACTTGAAAGCACTGAATCTAACCATTATACTAGATAAATCTGGAAACTGAAATATTGGTTAGCTTCTATTTCCACACTATCTCTGTGTGGAATTAGCAAAATATCTAGTAGTTTTGCTCTTGCTGAATTAGACAATAAAATCAATGACATGCACACACATATACCTCTTCACCCCTGCTTCTCCCCCTGCATACACACATACATTCACAATCCCCATACCCTCCCAACACCTGTTTAAATGCTACTAATAATTTGTGCTTTCATATGTGAAACACTATGATATAAAACAATGAGGTAGTTCACTGCAATGGTTTTAATGCTCACTCTCTGTTCTAAGCATCAATCAGTTTACATTTATAAATAGAGAGCAGTATGAAAAGAAAAATTTTAATGAAATTTAGGGATGACCTTAAAAAAGTTTAAAGTTTGATTACCTGACTTTGCTAGGGGTTGTCAGTATATTTAAATCATAATATCTGAAATTCTAGGGACAGAATCAGATGAAGGTCTGTTGTGTCCCAAGCTAGGCAATAATTTGGTGTTGTCTAACCAATCTTCTCAATTATTCAGCTCCACATTTATTTGGAAAAGAGTCTGAGTGCTGTGTTGGTGAAGTGTGAAGGTGAATGCCCTGTTGGCTACTCTTAGACTCCTCTACTGAGTTCCTGCTATAGACCTGAATGCCCCACTAAGCAAAACAAAGAACTCCAGACCTGTTTTCTAAGGTCCTTTACTGATGTCTGTTCTTGCCTAATCATGCTTCTTTTGCCAATCCCCAAAATTACCTCTCTTGAGAAAAATTCTGGGAAATAGTTTCTCTACTTCATTAGAGTTCAAATGAGTCCCAAGGTAGCAGGTGAAAATCAAGTGGTTTTCTGCTCACAATACATCCTGCTCCCTTCTGCGAATGGGGCACCTTCCTGTTTTGTGTGATCTAGAGAGTGCCTGTGTCTGATTTCCAGAAAGTCTCTCCCCTGCTCTCCCACTTACCCTGCCAGCAGAGGGGTCTTCTAGGAGAAAGATTAAGTAACAGAAAAGAGCCTTCATCTTTCTTTCTATTGAATGTTGCAAGGATAGCATGGGGGGAATCTCACTACTACATGATTTCCAACAGCCAAATGGTGTGATTGCAACACTCACCTAATAGGGGCAGCAAGAGTTCAAGTGTGCTGTTATCTTCCTTGGGTATCTACTGATGCCCCTTATTAAGATATATTTATGGTGGCACTGAAGGTAAAATAAAATAAAAAAATCTTAACTGCGGTACTGAGACATATTTTTATAGATTTTTCAAAAGAACAATTAAAATTTCCCTGTTTTTCTCTCCTCTCTCAGGAAACTTATTTTTGTCCACTTGCTAATTCCTTTGCTTGAAAGAGACAGGAAGAGAGCATCCCACTTTTTTAATTGTTGTTAATGAAAGATCATACAAAAATATGTGGGGGCATTTTGTACTAATTATACAACTTTTAGTAGTGTGCCAGCTGGCTAAGTTTGGTTGCTGGTGGCAATTTTATAGCAACATTGCAGAAAAGATTCCAATCCAAAGCTAGTTCTGCTGAAAAATGAAAGAAGTGAGAAAAAGCTGAGACTAGTAAAAAAAAATAAGAGCTGAGAGAGCTAAACATTAAATAAAGGGTAACTGCACTAGGGGAAAAAGTGGCCAGAGGAAAAATAAATAGGAGGAGCATATTACCTCCCCATAACTATATACTAGCACAAAATACATCTTTATTATTTATGAATTATTAACCATGTTTTTAATTGGGTTCCTTATCCTCCATTAAGTTATAAATTTGACTCATTTACCTAATATCTTCTTACTGAATTTCATGGTAAGTGTACATTGCATTAATAGGTTACACATCTTATATCAGAGGTAGAAAAATGTCATGATGTGATGACAAAATCTCTATTCTAAATTTTAAAGCATTGCAACAAAAGGGGAAAGATTCTACCATCTGTTATTTACATTGAGAATCAGAATTATATAATTATTCAAGATTTTAGAAATTATCTCAATATTTTTATAATGCAGATAAGAAAAAATTAAGCTCCAGAGTTATTTACCCAGGAGATTAGGAGCAGAATAGTGACTAGACCCAGAGTGTTCTTATTCCTTGACCAGTAGTTCCATGCTGACTCTAAGCTACAATAAATATCTAGATATTCCTAGAATAAGAGATACTAGTGGGAACTAATTCTGTAACCACAGTAGAGAGAATGAGCAAAACTAAGTAGAAACATCATGAAGCACCATTTTGCACAGTATGTAATAAATGGATGTGTTAACTTCCCATCCCTATTTGTCCTCTTTCACTACTTAATTTTGGAATCCAAATTTTAATAGTTTTCAGCCAGAGCTCTGTTCAGGAAAATAGGATCACTGTACATGAAAAAAAGGCTTGGATTCTCACTTATGTATAATTCATAAGAAAGTTAGCAAGAAACTAAACTAAATTAGGAAATGATATGAACAAAAAAGCACCTCTATATATTTATGATTAAAAATATATATTTGTTGTATAAATATACCAAATTTGGAAATCTGCTTTCACCATTTTGAAACCAGTGATCTAGCTTATGAAATCTTATATTTTGAGTAAATTGTTTCCATACATCCTGTTTAATAAAAATAATGGTTGCTACCTCTAACTTACAGGGCTCACAAGGCATAGGAATGATAAGGGAAATTAAACGTGCTGACTTCATGAAGAGTGGCTGGCAAGTTGTGTTTATCTTGATTTCAACTAAAGAATAAAAGTTATCAATCTTTACTATGCAGCTTTTGTACAGTTTTTGATAATGTCATATGTTTAGCAAAGTTGAATAAAGGATTATAATCAAGATTTTCCTGTAGAGAATGCCAAGGGCTTACAGTACCACTGGGGCACAGAGGCGGAGTTGGAAGAATTACTGGAGGATGGAAGAGCAGTAACAAAAAATAAAGAGGAAAGGGTGTGCTGTAACTTAAACTAAAGTGAAGCAAATCCTTACTCTTTTTTCCTAAGAAAATAGGGCCAAACACTATTTCATATGCATTGCCTTGCTTTCCACCCTGGGTGCCAACTCCCTCTGCCATGGCAGGACTGAGTGTCCTTTGCCTGAAGTTGACACAGAACTGTTCTTTCTTCTAATTAAAACAGACAAGGATATTAGGATATTACTGATTAAAGGTGGGAAGCAGAGAACTGTTCTCATTTTATTCGAAATTAGTTTGAGCTCACCCAAGATCAAAGGAAACCCAGATGTGGGAAAACAAACAGACCACAAACAAGTCATTTGTTGACCTGTTGCCATTTCCTGGAAGTAAAATGCCTGTGACCCTTAGGAAGGCTGGCTCGGCAACCGTGACACCAGCAAGGGCTTATCCAGCAACAAGTGTTTCAGGTTTCCCCATCTCCGAACGTATGTTATGAAAATGAGGTTTTAATAACATAAAGTCCAGTCAGGATATTCTCAAAGGTCCAAGAGCAAGTGGATTTACGTTGAAACATATGTGCACCTACACGCAAGGGTCCACACACACACGCACACACATACTTGTACATGCTTTGCCCACATGTACAAAGCATGCAACAGTTTGCTTGCCTGGGGCTTTTGCTTGCGTAGATCCTATCAAGACATCCCTTGGCTACTAAGAGCTCAGCCTCTTAGTAGGATGCATGAGTCAAACAACTTCCTTTCAGGTTTACAAAATGTCTGCTTTCTTACTGTATTTGAAACATCAGGCTGTTTTTTCTAGAATCAATTATTTTTATGATGTTTCCTTTTCTTTCTCTTCTTTTTTTCAGAGTGGTGATAAAAATCTACTCATCTGAAGTCCTGAAACTTTCAACTGCTTTTCCTTGAACCCCAGATGCTTGTTACAAAGTAGAACTAAGAGGATGGGAGAGAGTATAAAAGTGAACATTTTGGGTTTGGAAATATTGTCAAAGTTTGGATTAAAATAAGCATGGCCAAAAGCAGACATGTCTGCGGTAATATAAATACATTTCTCCATGATCCCAAATAAAGCCCTGTGTATCACAGAATAAGTTGCATTTCTCATGAAGTACATGATGATTTCCAAATGGAACACATAGCGGATAAGATATATGGCTTTTAAAATGCAACTGATATTGATATTAAAATGTTAAATTTAAAGATGTGTATGAATTTAACCTATTCTCACCACTTATTTAATAGACATAGGTGAGGATAACTGTATTCTTCTATTCACCACTCTAACGGGAAAGGCCAAATCTATACATTCACAAATACTAAAATGAGTCCAAGTATCAGAGCTCTAGGGTCAGACTTTTGAAAAATAATGGGCCCAAAAGAGGTTTTCAGAATTAAGTATTTCATAGGATGTTTAAATTGCTTGGTGGTCTCTTCAATCTTCTTTGGTAGAGTTGGGAGCAGAGTTTCTCTCCCAGAGAATTTTTGAAACTAAACTGGACAGATGAAATAAATGTATCCTCAATAAATGTTTCAAGCTATTTATTTTCTAGCATTTCTGTACTCAGGACAGATTAAGATCACACAATGAAAGAGAAAGAGGAATTGAGAGAAAGCCAATGACAGTTTATCCAAAATTTAAACTAGTGGTTTTAAAGAAAATTGCCTTGGCCTAAGTGTAATGTATTATTTTATCTTTCATATGTTATTCAAGAAATGGAATATAACATTAAATTTACATCACCTTTAATTTATTTAAAGTTGATGCTTCATTTATTTTTATTTTTTGTGTTTTTCTAAGGCAAGATAAAAAGTAATCCAAGTGTATACAAGTTTCCAACTTTTTCCCTCCCTTCCAAATCTCTGAGTTAAATAACGGACATGTAATTGTTTGTCATGGCCCTTTACCACTGTGCAGTTTAATACCTGGTCCAATAGACCCAAATAAAGTGATGTGGAAAGAAAATCAAAATAGAGTCAGTATTTCTGTAAATGGCTGGGAGGCCATTGAGGAAGTGTGACTTATGTACTTGTCCTCAGCTTGAAAGAAATCTGATTTGATTTTTAGACCACTTATTGTCCTAGCAAAGGCATCCAGAACATATCCCAGAAACTCAGGATGCTTATTGGACCCTTATCCTAAAACAAATAGTGAAAACAGTCCCTTAAGGATGTTTCCTGTCTTATGTCAGAGTACACCCTGGTGGCTTTTGCCTTTATAAGCCCCTTGTTCTTTCTCTTCCTGGAACACTCTTTAGATTTTACCTGAATCTATGTCCCCAAATTGCAGTTTTTAAGACCCCCAAATAAACTCTTTTCTTATTTTCAGCCTTCTGTGTGTGTCTTTTGTATTGTTTTGTTTTTGGTTGACAGTAAATGACAAAGACTTGTGATAATTAAAAAATAATTCACACATTCTTCTTATAATTCAGTATAAAATGTCCCATTGATAAAAATATTAGGAAGCTTAGCAAGTTCAAAATGGACTCAGAAAAAGAGAAGTTGTTATGACATTGTATTAGTTTTCCCTTGCTGCATAACCAATTACCACAAATTTAATGACCTGAATAATACAAAATAATTATCAGAAGTCCAACACAGTTTTCACTAAGCTACAGTCAAAGTATTGGCAGCCCACATTCCTCTCTAAAGGCTCTAAGAGAGGTTCTGTTTTCTTCATTTGTTTCCTCATTCAGGTTATTGGCAGCATTTAATTCCTTACTAATCTTGTAGGACCGAGTTTCCTATTTCCTTGCTAGCTCTCAGGTGAGGGCCATTTCCAGCTCTAGAGGCCATCCATATTCTTCAGCTTCTGGTCCCTTTTCTCCATCTTCAAACCAGCAACATCAGTTCTTGCCACTCTTCCCTCTTCAAATCTTTTCCTTTATTTTCTCCTGTCTCGTATCTTCTAACCCAGACAGGCAATGTTCTTTGCTTTTTAGGGATCATACTGAAGGGTGGCAGAATATGCCATCCCAAAACATACCTCTTAAAAAAGGGGTTATTTTGAGTTGATTATTTTGAGAAATAACAGACAGAGGAGAAACTCTGAAAAATGGGGTAGAAGTTACCCTTTTGGAAAGTAAATGTACATTTATAAAGGAAATCTCCATTTGTCAGGATATTTCTCTCACTGTACTAGGAAAAGAAGGATGATTAAATCACAGGAATCTTATTGATGGGGAAGGCACTGACTTAAAATGCATAACCAACTTGACTCTTGTTTATGGTAATTTCTTGGTCTTCTCCCCATAACTGGCTGCCTCTACTTCCTTCTCTCTTTTATCTTTAGCTGAAATGACATTTAAGCCTGAATTCTAAACCATCTCTGAGTGTTACTTATTTTTCCCCAGGTATCTCCCATATATACATGATGTATATATGCCAATAAACTTTTGTTTGTTTTTTTCTTGTTAATCTGTCTTTTGCTTTCAGGGTTTCCAGCTAAGAATTTAGAAGAATTATAGGCAGTTTTTTTTTTTTTTCCTCTTCTACAATGTCATTAGATTGTGGCCACTAAAAATCCAGGATATTCTTCCCATCTCAAGGACCTAATTATATCTGCAAAGTATTTTTTCATGTAAGGTGATATATTCACAGATTCTGTTGTTTAAGGCATGGGTATCTTTTGAGGGGCTATTATTATCCCTAATATAGGCTGTTAAATGATGCTAATTGCTAAGAGAAGTAGAAGGGTTTGATGAGTGCTTAGAATTTCTGAGGGAAAATACTTGTAGTTTGAGGCTATCATTGTAATGGAACGTCAATAGTGTATTACTCTCCCATAAGTGCAAACATTAATTTTCTAGGAAATGAGTTATATAATCTGTGTAAAAGTTATCTGTCAGAATGATGGGTACCAAACAGTATTTAGGAAATAAGAAAAGTAATTTGTACAATCTGCAGTTTAAAATATGGGGAGGGGATTTTTTGTTGTTGTTGTATTTATTTTATTGTATTACATTTTTGAGTTTTGACTGCATTCACTAATTGGCTACTCTAGACTCAGGGTCTACAGAAAATAACAATGTCCAAAAATTAGCAGATGCCATGAGAGCTAATAAATATGTTTACAAGTAAATAAACAGACTCTTAGTCCCCATGGAATTGTTTATTTCTTTAACTCATATTTACATGGACTTATGATAAGCTATGTGATTTTATGATTAAATTCACAAGAAATTTTTTAACTTTTATTTTTTTACCTACTTCTCCATAATTCAGGGTACATATGAAAGAAATATTGTTACCAAATAGGTAAGTGAATTACTCCCTATGCACAGATCATATACTTGAAAATTTAGGGTCACCGAAATGCTTTATACAAAAACAAAATCCCTTTCAAATTTCTTCAAATTATTTGTGAGAAAAATTCTGAGGATATACAGTATTATACGCACTTTAATGAATTATAAGGATAGTATTATAAACAATGTAAAAGCAAGTATGTATTATGTATTGATTTTTTTCATGCCTCATTCCAAAAAACATATTTTGAGGAAACATATAACTTTGAACTATTTAGAGTTCAGTGAAGGACAATAATATAAATACAGTGTAAATGCTGCCAAGATTTCCAGCCTGGGAAACTATAAATAATAACACTAAAAAATAGAAAAACTATTATAGAACATAAACATGATAGATATAATCACACATCTTTGGAAACACAACAGACAAAGCAACTAATCTGCCTGAAGTAGTTGTAAAAACTTCTCCAAGGATGTGGCACTTCAGCTATCTTTAATAACTTCTGAGAGGTAAGGGAACACAGTGCATGCATGAAACAAAAAGAGGGTTCTAAAAACATCAGACAACAAAAGAGGTCTCAGAAATTGCATATATGATAGAAATGAAACACTCAGTAGAAACACTGGAGGATAAAGTTGAAGAAATCTCATATAATGTACAATAAAACTTGAAAAGTTTGAATATCAAAGAGGAAGAATTAGAATATTAGGGGACAAAGGGGAGGATTACTTTCATTCTACAGTTCTATACCCTGCCAAATTCTCACCAAAAATGAAAGTAGAATGGGGACAATAGATCAATAACTTCAAAATTCTGAGGGAAAATTATTTTTAATCTAGAATTCTCTACCTTGCTAAAGAATTATTCAAATTTAAGTTTAGGATAAAAGCAATTCCATGTATATAATTTCTAAAACTAAAACAAAAATCTTTCCTGCCCTCTCTTGCAAAGCTCCATGGGGTTATGCTCTGCCAAACAAAGCAATAAAACAAGAAAGGGGAAGATAGGCTCAATGAAAATGATGATCCAATACAAGAGAGGGGTAAAGGTATAAAATCTACAGGATTCACTCAGCAATTCAAAAAATATTTATTAATTATCTTCTCTGCACCAGTTACTGTTGTGGATGCTCTAGATACACCAGTGAACAAAATAGAAAAAAATTCCTACCCTGATGAAACTTACATTACATTGACTACTGAAATAGTAGTTATGGGAAATTCCAATATGAGTGCTTAGTAGAGAGCTGAGAAAGAGAGAAAACTTCACTCCCCAAAGTGAAATTAAACAGATAATGCAAAGTTTATGCTATTTTGTGTTGTAGAGATAAACATTAAAATAATCAGTTAACATGGTTAAATGTGGAAAAAGAAGATAAAGTTGACTTGAAACACTGCTGGGTTTTTTGTTTGTGTTTTTGTTTTAGAAAAACAAAACTGTGGTTCTATTTGACTTGAAATTATGTACCTATTTTGAGAAAACTAAAAGTTAACTAAAAAATGAAAGATAAAGATCTTTGACATAAATTCTAAAAGGCAGGGAGACAGGAATTTCAAAGGACGAAAGATGGTCAGAAGTGCAAAATTCAAAAGAGAAATCTAGAAGGATCTAGAGGGCCTCAGACTTCAAGGATACTAGTGAAAGGACCATCATACATTCAGAGACTTACCACTTACTTTGTCAACTCTCATCAATGGGACACAATGTTCCTGAGCCATCTCCTGTGATGGATAAAGCATTCTCTTCAACCAGATTTCGTTTGCTGTTGAGTTCAAGACTTTTGACCTTTAACTCCTTTGAACTTAAACATTGAATTTCCACGCAAAATAATATTAAAAAGCTTTGTAAACCAAAGTCTAAAAATTTTCACTTAGCTAATAAAGTTGACCTAAATAAGATTATCTTTTAGAAAAAAAAATACAGATGAAAGGGGTTTATATTATACCCTATTCTCCTTTCTATTCAAGACTGAAATAAGTATTTATTTTAGACCTAGAGTGTCTTAAACTAGCATCATGTTTAATCCTCTAGAGGTAGTGCACATCTGTTTATTATTCTCACTTATGAAAATATCAAAATCTTCTAAAGATTTTTCTCCAGGCAAGTTTCTATGTGTGATCTTTCTGATCTAACCATAGGCAATTGCAGAGGCATGGTGGGTGAAAGCTGCCCTCCTCACACCAGACTCAGTGCATAGCTAGTGCATTGTAGTCTCTGGAGGGAATTGTGGTCAAGAACTCAGCATTCCTCACTCCCAGGCCAGCCATGCTCATAAGCCTATCTGAATCCTAGCATATATGCCTCCCCTTGTAGGTCTCCTTATTAGGAGACCTTGATTAGGCCATTTTTCCCCACTCTGACTCAGTACTTTTCTACTCCCTAGCCCTTCCCTTCTTGCTATCCTTGGTTCCCTGGTGTCTATAAAATGGCAGAGACTTTTGTTCAGGGCTCTTCAGCAGTGAGAGGATTCCCTGTACTTATGTTGCCTGCAGTCTGACCCTCTGGTGCTCTTCTGTGGGGAAACATGGAATACTAAGGAGCTGGCACTTTACTTTTTCTTTTCCTCTTACCTGACCTATTGCAGTTAAATGAATAAGGCTTAAGTGTTATTTTCAGCTTGGCATATTGTCCTAATTGAGCCCCTGGACACCTAGCAACTTGACATCTTTCTTATCCTAGTAACTAGCTTATAACTGAATGCTTACAGATTAAAAATAGAGTCTAAACACATTTAAGTTTTTTAAAAAGCCCTTCAAGTGAATATTCAAATTTCCACATTTGTATAAATTTGTCATTATTAGGAATTCTCTTTTCCACCCCTACTATGGAGATTCCAAAGTAAAATAATTATGTAATGCAATATTATGAAGGAAGACACCATATAATTAGTACAACTAAAGTAAGCATTTTAGCAATGTGGCAACATTGGCAATTAGACTTTTGAGTATTTCAAGCTTATATATTTCCTAAAAAAAGTTCTTCAGGCTATGTGTTTGCTTCCTGAATACTGAAAATAAATAAGACCATCTCCAGCATTTATCATTTGTAGACTTTTTAATGGTGGCCATTCTGACCAGTGTGAGGTGATCCCTCATTGTAGTTTTGATTTGCATTTCTCTAATCATTAATGACGTTGAGCATCTTTTCATGTGCCTATTGGCCATCTGTATGTCTTCTTTGGAGAAATGTCTATTTAGGTCTTCTGCCCATATTTTGATTGGGTCGTTTTTTGTTATTGAGTTGTATGAGTTGTTGGTTACATCATTTGCAAATATTTTCTCTCAGTCTGTAGGTTGTCTTTTTATTTTGTTTATGGTTTCCTTTGTTGTGCAAAAGCTTGTAAGTTTGATTAGGTCCCATTTGTTTATTTTTGCTTTTATTTCTATTGCCTTTGGAGACTGACCTAAGAAAACATTGCTACAATATAGGTCAGATAATGTTTTACCTATGTTCTCATCTAGGAGTTTTATGGTGTCATCTCTTACATTTAAGTATTTAAGCCATTTTGAGTTTATTTTTGTATATGGTGTGAGGGGGTGTTCTAACTTCATTGATTTACATGTGGCTGTCCAGCTTTCCCAACACAACTTGCTAAAGAGACTGTCTTTTCTCCATTGTATATACTTGCTTCTTTTGTTGAAGATTAATTGACTGTAGATGTGTAGGTTTATTTCTAGGCTCTGTATTCTATGCCATTGATCCATATATCTGCTTTTGTGTCAATACCACATTGTTTTGATTATTGTAGCTTTGTAGTATCATCTGAAGTCTGGGAGGGTTATGCCTCCAGCTTTGTTCTTTTTTCTCAGGATTGTCTTGGAAATTTTGGGTCTTTTATGATTCCATATATATTTTAGTATTATTTGTTCTAGTTCTGTGAAAAATGTCATGGGTAATTTGATGGGGATCACATAAAATCTATAGATTGCTTTGGGTTGTATGGCTATTTTAACAGTATTAATTCTTCCAATCCAAGAGCATGAGATATCTTTCCATTTCTCTGAATCATCTTCAACTCCCTTTATCAGTGTTTTATAGTTCTCAGCATATAAGAAAAGGGAACCCTCCTACACTGTTGGTGGGAATGTAAATTGGTGCATCCACTATGGAGGTTCCTTAAAAAACTAAAAATAGAGTTACCATATGATCCAGGAATCCCACTCCTGGGCATATAACCAGAGAAAACTCTAATTTGAAAAGATACATGCACCTCAATGTTCATAGTGGCACTATTTACAATAGCCAAGACATGGAAGCAAACTAAGTATCCACAGACAGTTGAATGGATAAAGAAGAGGTGGTATATGTATGTGTATATATATATATATATATATATATATATATATATATATATATATATATATATATAAAATGTATATACACATATAATGGAATATTACTCAGCCATAAAAAAGAATGATATAATGCCATTTGCAGCAACATGGATAGACCTAGAGATTATCATACTTAGTGAAGTAAGCCGGACAGACAAAGACAAATATCATATGATATCACTTACATGTGGAATCTAAAAAATGATACAAATGAACGTTTTTACAAAACAGAAACTGATCCACAGACATAGAAAGCAAACTTATGGTTACCAAAGCAGAAGGGAGAGGAGAGGGATAAATTAGAAGTTTGCGATTAGCAGATACAAACTACTATACATAAAATAGATAAACAACAAGGACCTACTGCATAGCACAGGGAACTATATTCAATATCTTGTAATGCAAAAGAATCTGAAAAAAAAATGTATACATATAACTGAATCACATTTCTGTACACTAGAAACTAACACAACATTGTAAATCAACTATACTTCAAATAAATAAATAAATAAGACCAAATTTTCTCCCTACTGTGGGGACATAGTTTGAATAGTAGTGTCAAAGAGTTGAATTTTTCAATGTTTTCCTCAAAATTTGAATACTTATTTTTGCAGAGTGTGCATGTTTATCCTGTGCCATTCACTGTACCTTCCATATATTAATTCATATGATTTTCTCAGTAACCTATTTATTCCCATTTTAGAGATGAAGAAACTATAGCACCAACAAGTTAAACAATTTGCCAAATCAATGTCACACAGCTAGTAAGTGGTGGAAACAGGATTTGTCCCAGTTAAGTTACTTTTCCAAATTCCTTTAAAAAAGAAAAAAGAAAATAGAAGTAAAAAGAAGTATTAATAGAGTCATATAAACTAAGTGGTTAGAAAGGACTTTAAAATAACTTATTATTTATCCAATTTGTGGGTAACTTTATTCAAATCCTCTTTGAAGAGTTATTCTGCCTTTTTTGAACACTTCCAGTGATGAGGAATTTACCACCAGCCAAGGAAGTTCATATCATGTTTCTCATCTCCAGGTCCCTACGATTTTTGAAAGTCTATTAATGATTTCACTCCATTTGTCTTAGATCAACAGCATCCCAGAGGCTATAGAGGACACACGTAAAACCTTTTACATGACACCTTTTCACATGTTTGGAGATATTTGTCTTTAGCCAACACCCTGATCTCTTTCTTCTGAACACGATTCAAGAGGTTTATACCTTCTTTGAGGTGCTGCATGTAAAACTAATATTTCTAACATTACAGGAGGAGAGATGAGTGGACCATCAATTTCAATGAGATTCTATTCATTTTTTTCCCAGAAGTCAGACCACATTGTTCATATTATATTGAAATTGCTGTCAAGTGTAACTTCTGAGTCTCTTTACTCTATCCCATTACTCATTGATATTATTCTTCTCTAGTACCCTTGAAATTGGTTTTGAAGAGCCAGAGGCTCTATATAATTTCCTTTTGTCAAGTTCACTGTATTGTTTTAGTCCACTAAGCAATGTATTGTTTTATATCTACTAAGACATTGTTGCATCCCAAGTTGATCATCCAATTGATATGCATTCTTTTATGATTTGGAGTCCTCCGTACACTTGATACACATGTACATGAGGTCTTCAGCCAAGTCAGTCAAATGAAATCCTGAGCAGTATAAGGCTGAATCCTTTGGAATATCCTTCTATATACTTTGAGCACTATTACTCACATATTGATTAAATATTCTTTGTACAATGATTATGAGTTGAGCACAGCATCAGTCACATGAGATATGCCTGAACAACAGAGACATGGTATCTTCCATCAGGAAGTTACAGGTTAGCTTCCATTTCCTGCAAAAAAAAAAAAAAAAAATCCCCTTCCAGATTCAAATAGATTTATTAATAATTAATTTTTAGGTGTGATCATTAAACTGGGTACTGATTTACCCAATTGCACTATAATTCAGTCTGAACTCTGAACTCTGCACCCTGAAACTTAAAATATGAGACATTGTAATTTACCAAAGTTACTGAACAAGTTTTATTCCATATTTTTCTGGAGCTAAAGACCCTCTAAAAGGAAAACAAGTTTAATCTTATTACTGTATGGCTTATACTCATTATGAATCTGCTTTTGCTGAAACACTTCTGCTTCTGAAGCCACATCTGCTTTTTTTTTGTTATTAGGTAATATTTCATTACCCAGCTCAAGTAAAGACAGTAACTCATCATCTTTGGGCCTCGAATATAACTCAGAAGTGTTTTTATTTGTCTGTAACATTGCTTTTGTTTGTTTTTTGTAAGCCCTTTGTGTGATTTCAGCCTTTTAACTTTCTTGTACTTACAGGTTCATGTGCTTCCTTGAAGCGTTTAATTGATTTTTTTTTTAATCTTCAGTATATTTATTTATTTATTTTTTTTTTAGGCCAATTCTGGGTAACTTTTTTTTTTCACACACACACACTGTATTTTATTTTTACAAGAGATAAATAGACTGAAACCAAGCATTGTAAATTGATGACCACAACAAAAGTAACAATGATTGCAATTACCAAACACGAAACACACTCATACTATGTCATAATATTGACATTCAGTCCAGTAATCCTCCACCGTACCAGCTCCTTTACTTTGCAGTGAAAATTGATTTGTATATTTTTTGCCTCTGAGTCCTTGAGGGATTTTTTTTTTTATTCAATCAGAAAGTCACAAAAATTATAATCATCCTCATCAGTTCACTCAGTCCCATGTAATTCACTTTTTTTTCTCATCTTGATCTTTTGTTAGCACTTTTATGAGTTCAGTTTTCCATTAGAGTTCTTAAAATGCTTATTCAATCAGTTCAGCAGTATAGTCAGTTACCAGAAACCTGTACTTGTCAGAGTCTTTTCCGTGAATTACTTGAAGATGAAACCCTTTTATAGGAACATATTTGCAAAAGCATCAGAGTACACCCAGAACTGTCTGTAAATGACAAAACACTTAAAAATGACTACGGTTAAAGACTTGACAAAAGTTCATAATAATGCAATTGATGAGGAAATTTAGTTATTTCTGAGATATACATTTTAAAGTAATAACTAGAATTATGACTTATAACACTATACCAGAAGATATAAGAATTTTAGAAATTTTACGTAATGTCTGAAACATTTATATTAACATATTTCCATACAAATAACCCAAAGAAAGTTTAGTATTAGTTGTTTTGTTTGTTTGTTTGTTTGTTTATACTGAAGGTTCTTATTAGTCATCAATTTTATACACATCAGTGTATACATGTCAATCCCAATCACCCAATTCAGCACACCACCACCCCACACCCAACCGCAGGTTTCCCCCCTTGGTGTCCATACGTTTGTTCTCTACATCTGTGTCTCAACTTCTGCCCTGCAAACCAGTTCATCTGTATCATTTTTCTAGGTTCCACATACATGCGTTAATATACGATATTTGTTTTTCTCTTTCTGACTTATTTCACTCTGTATGACAGTCTCTAGATCCGTCCATGTCTCAAAAAATAACTCAATTTCGTTCCTTTTTATGGCTGAGTAATATTCCATTGTATATATGTACCACAACTTCTTTATCCATTCATCTGTCAATGGGCATTTAGGTTGCTTCCATGACCTGGCTATTGTAAATAGTGCTGAAATGAACATTGGAGTGCATGTGTCTTTTTGAATTATGGTTTTCTCTGGATATATGCCCTGTAGTGGGATTGCCGGATCATATGGTAATTCTCTTTTTAGTTTTTTAAGGAACCTCCGTACTGTTCTCCATAGTGGTTGTATCAATTTACATTCTCACCAACAGTGCAAGAGGGTTCCCTTTTCTCCACACCCTCTCCAGCATTTGTTGTTTGTAGATTTTCTGATGATGCCCATTCTAACTGGTGTGAGGTGATATCTCATTGTAGTTTTGATTTGCATTACTCTAATGATTAGTGATGTTGAGCAGCTTTTCATGTGGTTCTTGGCCATCTGTATGTCTTCTTTGGAGAAGTGTCTATTTAGGTCTTCTGCCTCTTTTTGGATTGGGTTGTTTGTTTCTTTAATATTGAGCTGAATGAGCTGTTTATATATTTTGGAGATTAATCCTTTGTCCGTTGATTCATTTGCACATATTTCCCCCCTTTCTGAGGGTTGTATTTTCGTCTTGTTTATGGTTTCCTTTGCTGTGCAAAAGCTTTGAAGTTTCATTAGGTCCCATTTGTTTATTTTTGTTTTTATTTCCATTACTCTAGGAGGTGGATCAAAAAAGATCTTGCTGTGATTTATGTCAAAGAGTGTTCTTCCTATGTTTTTCTCTAAGAGTTTTATAGTGTCTGGTCTTACATTTAGGTCTCGAATCCATTTTGAGTTTATTTTTGTGTATGGTGTTAGGGAGTGTTCTAATTTCATTCTTTTCCATGTAGCTGTCCAGTTTTCCTGGCACCACATATTGAAGACACTGTCTTTTCTCCATTGTATATCCTTGCCTCATTTGTCATAGATTAGTTGAAAATAGGTGTGTGGGATTATCTCTGGGCTTTCTAACTTGTTCCATTGATCTATGTTTCTGTTTTTATGCCAGTACCATATTGTCTTGATTACTATAGCTTTGTAGTATAGTCTGAAGTCAGGGAGTCTGATTTCTCCAGCTCTGTTTTTTTCCCTCAAGACTGCTTTGGCTATTCGGGGTCTTTTGTGTTTCCATACAAACTTTAAGATGATTTGTTCTACTTCCATGAAAAATGCCATTGGTAATTTGATAAGGATTGCATTGAATCTGTAGATTGCTTTGGGTAGTATAGTCATTTTCAAAATATTGATTCCTCCAATCCAAGAACATGGTATATCTCTCCATCTGTCTATATCATCTTTAATTTCTTTCATCACTGTCTTATATTTTTCTGCATCCAGATCTTTTGTCTCCCTAGGTAGGTTTATTCCTAGGTATTTTATTCTTTTTGTTGCAATGGTAAATGGGAGTTTTTCCTTAATTTCTCTTTCGAATCTTTCATTGTTAGTGTATAGGAATGCAAGAGATTTCTGTGCATTAATTTTGTATCCTACAACTTTACCAAATTCATTGATTAGCTCTAGTAGTTTTCTGGTGGTATTTTTAGGATTCTCGATGTGTAGTATCATGTATCTGCAAACAGTGACAGTTTTACTTTTTCTTTTCCAATTTGTATTCCTTTTATTTCTTTTTCTTCTCTGATTGCTGTGGCTAGGACTTCCAGAACTATGTTGAATAATAGAATTGAGAGTGGACATCCTTGTCTCGTCCCTGATCTTAGGGGAAATGCTTTCAGTTTTTCACCATTGAGAATGATGTTTGCTGTGGGTTTGTTGTATATGGCCTTTATTTTTTTGAGGTAGGTTCCCTCTGTGCCCACTTTCTGGAGGGTTTTTTATCATAAATGGGTGTTGAATTTTGTCAAAAGCTTTTTCTGCATCTATTGAGATGATCATCTGGTTTTTATTATTCAACTTGTTAATATGGTGTATCACATTGATTGATTTGCCTATATTGAAGAATCCTTGCATCCCTGGGATAAATCCCACTTGATCGTGGTGTATGATGCTTTTAATGTGTTGTTGGATTCTGTTTGCTAGCATTTTGTTGAGGATTTTTGCATCTATATTCATCGGTGATATTGGTCTATAATTTTCTTTTTTTGTAGTATCTTTGTCTGGTTTTGGTATCAGTGTGATGGTGGCCTCATAGAATGAGTTTGGGAGTGTTCCTTCCTCTGCAATTTTTTGGAAGAGTTTGAGAAGGATGGGTGTTAGCACTTCTCTAAATGTTTGATAGAATTCACATGTGAAGCTATCTTGTCCTGGACTTTTGTTTGTTGGAAGATTTTGAATCACAGTTTCAATTTCATTACTTGTGATTGGTCTGTTCATATTTTCTGTTTCTTCCTGGTTCAGTCTTGGAAGGTTATACCTTTCTAAGAATTGGTTCATTTCTTCCAGGTTGTCCATTTTATTGGCATAGAGTTGCTTATAGTAGTCTCTTAGGATGCTTTGTATTTCTGCGGTGTCTGTTGTAACTTCTCCTTTTTCATTTCTAATTTTATTGATTTGAGTCCTCTCCCTCTTTTTCTTGATGAGTCTGGCTAATGGTTTTTCGATTTTGTTTGTCTTCTCAAAGAACCAACTTTTAGTTTTATTGATCTTTGCCATTGTTTTCTTTGTTTCTATTTCATTTATTTCTTCTGTCATCTTTATGATTTCTTTCCTTCTGCTAACTTTGGGTTTTGTTTGTTCTTCTTTCTCTAGTTCCTTTAGGTGAAAGGTTAGATTGTTTACTTGCGATTTTTCTTGTTTCTTGAGGTAGGCTTGTATAGCTATAAACTTCCCTCTTAGAACTGCTTTTGTTGCATCCCATAGGTTTTGGGTCGTCGTGTTTTCATTGTCATTTGTCTCTAGTTATTTTTTAATTTCCGTTTTGATTTCTTCAGTGATCTCCTGGTTATTTTGTAACATATTGTTTAGCCCCCATGTGTTTGTGTTTTTTACTTTTTTTTCCCTGTAATTCATTTCTAATCTCATAGCATTGTGGTCAGAAAAGATGCTTGATATGGTTTCAATTTTCTTAAATTTACTGAGGCTTGATTTGTGACCCAAGATGTGATCTATCCTGGAGGGTGTTCCATGCACGCTTTAGAAGAAAGTGTATTCTGCTGTTTTTGGATGGAATGCCCTATAAATATCAATTAAATCTATCTGGTCTATTGTGTCATTTAAAGCTTCTATTTCCTTATTTATTTTCATTTTGGATGATCTGTTCATTGGTGTAAGTGAGGTGTTAAAGTCCCCCACTATTATTGTGTTACTGTTGATTTCCTCTTTTTCAGCTGTCAGCAGTTGTCTTATGTATTGAGGTGCTCCTATGTTGGGTGCCTATATATTTATAATTGTTATATCTTCTTCTTGGATTGATCCCTTGATCATTATGTAGTGTCCTTCCTTGTCTCTTGTAACATTCTTTATTTTAAAGTCTATTTTATCTGATATGAGTATAGCTACTCCAGCTTTATTTTGATTTCCGTTTGCATGGAATATCTTTTTCCATCCCCTCACTTTCAGTCTGTATGTGTCCCTAGGCATGAAGTGTGTCTCCTGTAGACAGCATATATATGGTTCTTTTTTTTTTTGTATCCATCCAGCAAGCCTTTGTCTTTTTTTGTTTTTTGTTTTTTTAGAGAGAGAAAGTCTTTATTTATTTATTTATTTATTTATTTATGGTTGTGTTGAGTCTTCGTTTCTGTGTGAGGGCCTTTCTCTAGTTGCGGCAAGTGGGGGCCACTCTTCATTGTGGTGCGCAGGCCTCTCACTATCGTGGCCTCTCTTGTTGCGGAGCACAGGCTCCAGACGCACAGGCTCAGTAATTGTGGCTCACGGGCCTAGTTGCTCTGCGGCATGTGGGATCCTCCCAGACCAGGGCTCGAACCCGTGTCCCCTGCATTGGCAGGCAGACTCTCAACCACTGCGCCACCAGGGAAGCCAAAGCCTTTGTCTTTTGCTTGGAGCATTTAATCCATTCATGTTTAAGGTAATTATTGATATGTATGTTCCTATGACCATTTTTTAAATTGTTTTGGGTTTGTTATTGTACGTCCTTTTCTTCTTTTGTGTTTCCCACTTAGAGAAGTTCCTTTAGCATTTGTTGTAGAGCTGGTTTGGTAGTGCTGAATTCTCTTAGCTTTTGCTTGTCTGTAAAACTTTTGATTTCTCCATCGAATCTGAATGAGATCCTTGCTGGGTAGAGTAATCTTGGCTGTATGTTCTTCCCTTTCATCACTTCAAGTATATCATGCCACTCCCTTCTGGCTTGCAGAGTTTCTGCTGAGAAATCAGCTGTTAATGTTATGGGAGTTCCTTTGTATGTTATTTGTCGTTTTTCCCTTGCTGCTTTCAATAATGTTTCTTTGTCTTTAATTTTTGCCAATTTGATTACTATGTGTCTCAGCGTGTTTCTCCTTGGGTTTATCCTGGATGGGATTCGCTGTGCTTCCTGGACTTGGGTGGCTATTTCCTTTTGCATGTTAGGGAAGTTTTTGACTCTAATCTCTTCAAATATTTTCTCGGGTCCTTTCTCTCTCTCTTCTCCTTCTGGGTCCCCTATAATGCAAATGTTGTTGCATTTAATGTTGTCCCAGAGGTCTCTTAGGATTTTTTTTTTTCATTCTTTTTTCTTTAGTCTGTTCTGAAGCAGTGAATTCCACCATTCTGTCTTCCAGGTCACTTATCCGTTCTTCTGCCTCAGTTATTCTGCTACTGATTCCTTCTAGTGTAGTTTTCATTTCAGCTATTGTATTTTTCATCTCTGTTTGTTTGTTCTTTAATTCTTCTAGGTCTTTGTTAAACATTTCTTGCATCTTCTTGATCTTTGCCTCCATTCTTTTTCCGAGGTCCTGGATCATCTTCACTATCATTATTCTGAATTCTTTTTCTGGAAGGTTGCCTATCTCCACTTCAGTTAGTTGTTTTTCTGGGTTTTTTTCTTGTTCCTTCATCTGGTATATATCCTCTGCCTTTTCATCTTGTCTATCTTTCTGTGAATGTGGTTTTTGTTCCACAGGCTGCAGGATTGTAGTTCTTCTTGCTTTTGCTGTCTGCCCTCTGGTGGATGAGGCTATCTAAGAGGCTTGATGGGAGGGACTGGTGGTGGGTAGAGCTTACTGTTGCTCTGATGGGCAGAGCTCAGTAAAACTTTAATCCACTTGACTGTTGATGGGTTGGGCTGGGTTCCCTCCCTGTTTCTTGTTTGGCCTGAGGCAACCCAACACTGGAGCCTACCTGGAATCTTTGGTGGGGCTAATGACAGACTCTGGGAGGGCTCACGCCAAGGAGTACTTCCCAGAACTTCTGCTGCCAGTGTCCTTGTTTCCATGGTGAAACAGAGCCACACCCCCACCTCTGCAGGAGACCCTTCAACACTAGCAAGTAGGTCTGGTTCAGTCTTCTATGGGGTCACTGCTCTTTCCCCTGGGTCCCGATGTGCACACTACTTTGTGTGTGCCCTCCAAGTGTGGAGTCTCTGTTTCCCCCAGTCTTGTTGAAGTCTTGCAATCAATTCCCACTAGGCTTCAAAGTCTGATTCTCTAGGAATTCCTCCTCCTGTTGCCAGACCCCCAGGTTGGGAAGCCTGACATGGGGTTCAGAACCGTCACTCCAGTGGGTGGACTTCTGTGGTATAAGTGTTCCCCAGTCTGTGAGTCGCCCACCCACCAGTTATGGGATTTGATTTTACTGTGATTGTGCCCCTCCTACAAATCTCATTGTGGCTTCTTTTTGTCTTTGGATGTGGGTTATCTTTTCTGGTGAGTTTCAGTGTCTTCCTGTCAATGATTGTCCAGCAGCTAGTTGTGATTCTGGTCTTCTTGCAAGAGAGAGTCTCATTTATTTGTTTTTTGAAGCATTATTTCTTTAGGATACCTCTTAACTTTATATGAAATAAGAAAGTGACTAAGAAAAATTAATCTGCATATAGTGTACCAGGAAATTTTAATTCAGGTTACTCAACATTAAGATATAACTAATTCAGGCTAACCATCTTCAAGGTAAAGAAATCATTCATCAGTCCTCTAGAGCAGAAAAAGAAAATACAAACAAGGAAGAAAAATCAGATAAGTCACATAGTTTTTCTGCAGCAATATTTTGTACCTAAAGACAATGATGCCATGTCTATAAGGAAAAGGAAAAGGAAAAGGATTGTAACCCAATAATTTTATAGCCAGCTAAAATATATTTCAAGTATTAATAGAGCATGGAAACGTTTGAAAACATGAAAAACCCAAAGATTTAATGCAGTGTAGACTGGCATGGAATTAACATATATACATTACTGTATATAAAATAAACAACAAAGACCTACTGTATAACACAGGGAACTATACTCAATATTTTGTAATAACCTATAAAGGAAAATAATCTGAAAAGGAATAGCTATATGTATATATGTACATATATAACTGAATCACTGTGCTGTACACCTGAAACTAACATGATATTGTAAATCAACTATACTTCAATAAAAAATTATTAATTAATAAAAAAAGAATTTAAGTATAGAAAGCCTTAAAAATTACCACTGATGAAAATCTATTCCCCTTAAAAACGGACTAAGCATCCTTGAAAAACATAATAATATAAAAATTAAATGAGTAGTGTAAATATAATAATCTATCTCACAAATGTTGGGATATAGGCATATGAGAGATTGAAATATATGACATGTTAAAGTTTTCCTCATTTATAACAGGGAGTTAATAGATTTCTTAGAATGGAAATCTCTGGTTAAAGCTATTGATTCATAACTCTTAATCTTATGAATAAAACATTTTCTTAAATTCCAGTTTTTTTAATATATAATAGCACTGTGGTAAAGAAACATTTTTATGAACTCCAATAATATATTTATGTTTCATTTTCAATGTCTTTCTTCTTAAAAATTAAAATAAAATTTAATTTAATAATTTTACTATAACATTTTAATGGTAATTTCCTGTTTTCTTAAACAAATTTGTTTTCCATTATTCTATATATCTGTATATGTGCATAGAAAAATATCTGAAATGAAGTTCAATCATAGTTAAAATTGTTTATTTCAGTGTGAACAGATTTGCAATGATTGTTGTACCTTTTTTGTGATTATGCATTTTTTGAAATCTTTAAAATCAGTGTGGGGTGTGTTGGGTTTTCTTATTTTGCCCTCTGACCCCAATTTGCTCTCTGTCTTTGTATGCTCTTTTTTCTGCACTGGGAAGCTGATTCCTTGGACTGTTACCTGGCTTTGTTACTGTCTGGCATCAGATTGCTGGATTCAGCCAATGGGAGTTGCTGGTAGGGGAATCACAGAGCAAGAGGGAAGGTTGGGGTATTTGTTCCCCACTCCTTACCATGTTTGGCAGCATTTTCTGTTTGTGTTTGACACCCTCCATGACTGCAGCTCCAATCAGGCAATCTCTACATTAAGCCTCTCATTCTCCTCAGCTTGAGTTTGACCTTCCTTTGCCCTTCAGACTTAGGGGTGATAATGGCATCTCACTGTTGCTAATCTCTGAATGCCTCAACATCCATTGTCCATGCCCCTATTCTGGTGAAGCTTTTTGAACTATCTGAGCTAGATTCTGTTTACTGCAGGACTGATAAAATAAGTAATTAATGACATTTTGTTTTGTATTTTTCTGATTTTTTAGTTAAAATATTGAATTACAGAAATTGCTTGCATACATTTATTGTGACAGGCTGTAGGTTTTTACTTTAGCATTGGAGTTGTGTAAACATAACTCAGTTCTAGGACACAAAAATGAGCATTTTTACAGTAAATAGCAAAAAATATTTTATGCACATAAATATAGTATTTCACAAAACTGTGCAAGTACTTTATTGAACAGATTGGAAAATTTATTTATTGATTTCATTTTAAAGTGCTACTACTACTTATTATTTTTTATCGTGTTATAGGTAAGATAAAGTAGGATAAAATTTTGCTTGGCCAATTAAGCATTCTCTGGTATCTAATATCTGGTTACCTAATCTACACAGAGTTTTACAAGGATGTTTCTCCTCTAATATTGGGGCATTTTACAAATGCTATAGTGAATTTATATATGCTGAAATATTTCAGATAAACTGGCAGGAGATAATACTGAATGGAACCTTTTAGTTCTCACCCTTCCCCCACTGCCATCAAGCCCTTTTCCCCTTTACCTCTTAAAGTCTTTGAATTCTGCTGGGATTTTAGGTAACTGCTGGGAAGTATTAAAAAGCATTATTTGGTTGACCAGAATATTTACCCTCTCTTATTTTCCAATAATGCTCTCTGAATGGTTTCCTTAATACTTTTAAAAGATGTATGGCAGTGAAGCAGAGTACAACATAGGACAGGAATTATAGTTATCGTTTCAGATGAGGTGTGTTGAAAGGGTTCAGGATGACGCAGTTGACAGCGTTCAGGCCTTACCTCCTTATTATTACCATCTGTGTCAACCTGGAACCTCTATTACAGAGACGACAAAAATAACGAAGCTGTGGTTGTGTTTTGGGAAGATTTTTTTTCATTATGATTGACCCTGATATACACACTAAGTAGATGAATGAAACTGAAACATTGTTCCAAGCTTTAAAAACCTTCCCCTATACACAATTTTTTACATGCATCTCTTTAGAGTAATAGCAATAGTGATGATAAAAATATATCACTTTCTTTGTGGGACCTGGTGAAATTTACAATATAACCTTTATAGCAAATATATTATTACTGGCAAAAAAAATGTGGTTCATTTTTATAACAACGCACATTGGCAGTGGAAATGAGCAAAGAATAAGTATTGTGCAGCCTGTATGAAGTGCTTGAAATGCTAAACTATTTGGAAGGAACCTGCTCATTTCAGGGAATTTATGTAGGTCAGAATCAACCGCAAAATGAAAAGAGCAAAGAAAACGCTGAGAGTCAACTTTTAGGTTTCTCATGTTGGATTCATAAGTAAATGACATCATTTAAAGCCTTTATTGTAAGAGCACGTGGAAAAACATCAAATGCATATTTAAGTCATAGGGATAAGAAAGCTAAACTGAGTAGTTTATTCTTCTAAACAATACACACTAAATCATTTTCATAAAGTAAGACCAGAATAAGATTTTTTTCAGCACCAGATGATAGGAAGTAACGTTTCATATATGAGAAAGTTATGGAATTTAATACCAGAAACACACTACAGAAGTGTGTTTATATATATTACACTTAGTTTAAATAGTCAATAAAAGGATACATTTCTTATTGGAGAATATGGGCCCAGTCATCAATTCATATTTTCTTTGCTAATAAAAAGTCCTGAATACAGAGTGTTAAATATCAGCTATTAAAACCAGGTTCACCTAAATAAGAGATAGTGTTAAAATTCAAATGTGTAAACATGCAAAATTTAACTGGTGTTAGTCCTAACATCATGTATCATGTGATAAAACAGTTAACAAAGGGCCCTATTTCATATGTGAGACGATTCAGTATTAACATCAAAGAGATAGACCCCTGAAGAGTCAACAAGATCTCTCTCAGCAGTGGATCCCGCTATCACTTATGTCTGACAATTTTACAATGTTTTATGTCTCTTTTATTTTTTAACTTATTAAATTAAATTTTTAATTGAAGTATAGTTGATTTATACTATTAAATTAATTTCAGTGGTACAACATAGTGATTCAATATTTTTATAGATTATACTCCATTTAAGGTTATTACAAAATAATGGCTATATTTCCCTGTGTTATGCAATAGATCCTTGTTGCTTATTTATTTCATACTTAGTGGTTTGTGCCTCAATCTCACACCCCTATCTTGTCCCTTCCCTCTTCCCTTTCCTCACTGGTAAACACTACTTTGTTCTCTATATCCATAAATCTGTTTCTGTTTGTTTTATTTTTTTGATTCCAATATAGTGATAACATAAAGTATTTTCTTTCTCTGTCTGACATTTCACTTATCATAATACTTTAGGCCCATCCACATATGTCTCTTTCAATTAAAAAATCAAATAGAAATGCCAAAAAATTCACTCACAAAAATCATCATAATTTGTAAAAAAATGTCTATTTTGTGCTAGAATACAAATTCTACAAGCATGGAAATAAATACTGGTGGGAATGCTGGTTGAGTTGAAGATGTTGTTCTGATAAACCATTATATGAAGAATATAATCATATAATATCTCCTTCCTAAGTTATCAATGGATTCATTCGTTGATTTTTTTTTTTTTTAATGGAGACATTTAGCCCATGAGAAGCATGAATCCTATCCTTCTGAAATACACTGTCTCTCAGATGGAAATAAGGGAGTGGATCCAATGGAAGACAGCATGGAGGGGGGAAAGAATGAGGAGTTCCTTAAGAAAAAAAATGAGAAAAATTCTGGAAAATAGATGTATGAAAAAGTCTTACGTAGGAAGTCTTACATAGGAAGAAAATCGTGGTTTGAAGCTACATATAGTAAGACTCTGTACTTGAGTTCATTCTCAACTACATATTGATATATGTCTCTAGAAACCCAAATGATGCCTTTGAAAGACAACCTATAGCAGAAAGATACATCAGGTATTACAGGCTGTATGAGTAGATGGAGGATTGCTCAAATAATGTCTGAGATTGAAGATTCCTCACAGCGCCAAATGTTGGGCTGAATGAGAGAGTCATCAACATGATGGCTGGGTACAATTAAGTGGCAGGAATTGGATGATAAAAAGATTCTAATCACCAAATTCCACTGTGTGTTTGTGTGTGTGTGTGGTGTGGGAGAGAGGGTTCTCCACAATATGACAATTCTCCAGGTGCCAGCTGTATGTGTTCATCTCAGTTCTAATACTATCTACCTGGAGATAGCATCAGGTTTCGCAAGTTAAAGGCTCAGTCCCACAAGAATGCCCTCCACTTCAGACACCGTCACAATACCAGTGCTTCTTATCTATGCACAATATTGTGCTTCTTATCAATTGGCTATAAATCAGAGGTTTCCATAACCAGCTACTTGGGTTCAGTTAGTTGGCTAGAGTGGCTCACAGAATTCAGGAAATCCATTTATTCACTAGATTACCAGCTTATTACCAAGGATAGTAAACGATATAAATCAACAACTAGATGAAGAGACACAGAGAGTGAGGTCTCCAGCAAAGGAACTTCTGTCCCCGTGAAGTTTGGGCCCAGCATGGGGGCACATTGAATTGTTCTGGTTTCCCAAATTCTCTCTGAACCCCCTCCTTTTGTGTTTTTATGAAGGCTTCATTACATAGGCATGGTTGATTAAATCAGTGGTCATTGGTGTTCAATTTAACATCTAGCTTCTCTTTCCTCCCCAGAAAGCAGGGGGAGAGACAAAAAGTTCCACCCTCTATTCATGGTTGGCTGCCCCCCGCCTTAGGTGCTTTCCAAAAGTCACCTCATTAATATAAACTCAGCTGTGGTGGAAAAGAGTTTGTTGTGAATAAAAAGACACCCATTTCACCTTTATGGCTTTGAAGTGATTTCAGGAACTGAGGGCAAGAGACCAAGTATTATAATAAAAGATGTCCCCTTTGTCCTTTTTGCTCAGGAATCTAAATGACCAAATATATATTTCTTATAAAACATAATATTGCAGGTGAGCACTGAAAAACTCCTGGTGCAAATGCTTCTGTTCAACCCCCTACACTGAGAGGGAATGCCAGCCTGGTTTCTTTGGTCCAAGACCATTTCCCTAAGATGACCCCAGTTCTCTTAAAATGGACTGCTTGAGAAAGCTCAGCACTGCCAAAAACATTTACTATTTGTCCCAGCCAAAACTTAACTATACAATGCTAACCTCCCTTTTCTTAGAGCATTTACTTTTGAAAATTTATGATTGTAAATTCTTTCTCTTCCCCTTTGAGGTGTAAATCTCCTACTACTCAGCACTGTTTCCTCAAAGAACTGGGAGCCCTGTCTTTGAAATACAAACATCTAGAGAGATAGCCTCTTAATCTCTTAGATCCTGTGGGAGTGTAAGAGTCTTTGATGTACTTTGCAAAACTACCTTCTATCATGAAGATAGGATAAGTCTGTTTCTCCTCTTTGGATAAATGTCAATTAGCAAACACAGGTGGCCTAATCACATTGTCCAATCCCACCTTCCCAGCATCCTTCAGTGCTTTATCTTTAGCACATCCCAGTGTCTAAAAAGCCTCCAGCCTTTTTTTTCAAGCTCAGTTTATACTGAAGTCTCTCTCTCCTACTGCAGTAGTCTGAATAAAATATGTCTTGCCAGGTCCAGTGCAAAATTTTTCTTTTATATAACGGACAAGTTATGAGTGAGACTCTGAGAGCTTCATTGTGAGATCCCTAGTGATCATGGACAATTTCCAGGAGGCCTGTACAAGCAGCAGCTAGGACCAAGAGGTAGCTGTGAAAAGCTGCATCAAAAGACACATTTGAAAACCATTCTGTGACCCTTTTGGTGACTCCCAGAATTCAAGGATAAGTAAATACAGAGGCCTGAAAATAAGTTTGATTTTTCTTACTGTATCCATCAAAAGGCAGCAGAATTGTAATGGGGAAGAACAAAATCTGACTCCATGTTGCATCTGTTTCTTTTACTTCAAGCTTTGTTCTCTGTTGCTGTTTGTTACTATAATCACTAAAAGGATGTTATCTATAGCTGTAAGCATACATAATGGCCTGCCTTGGGGAACCCTACACCTCTGCTTGAATGTTAATCTAAAGTGCCTTTGTTCAGCTCACAGGGAGACATTCTGACCATGCCCACCCATGAATGGCTGCAGAAAAGAAGAAATTAATACATCCTCTCCCCAATGCTGGCCAAGCCAGGAGATATTTTGTAAGACTAATGACCTTTTTACTTTACTTCCTCACTGCCTCCCCTTGTCTGTTCTATAAAAGAAACTGGCATCCAGACCCCACTAAGATGGTACTCTAGGACATTAGTCCACCATCTTCTCGGATGCCTGGATTTCTGAATAAAATCACTATTCCTTGCCTCAACACCTCTTCTCCCTATTTATTGGCCTGTCATGCACGAGCAGAGAGAGCTTGGACTTGGTAACAGGGTGACATACATATTTCAGGTGCTCAGTAAAATTTATTATATAAATAACTGTTTTGTGTCTGTGTCAGCCTATTGATAGTGATGCCATTGGCTGGAAATGCCTGTGGGAACTCACCTGGGCCAGTACTATTTGTAGGAAGCCCTCACAGAGGTTTTCTTCCCTGGAGCCAATGCTGTGGCTGGACTGGCCCTTGTGGTTCTTGTCATGATTGCAAGATGCACCTCTCAACAACCATCAGGGAACTTTGAAAAGACAAATTTATTACTTACAAGTCCTAGAGGGTACAAGTCACACCTAGGGCTAAAACAGAGAGGTTACAGATAGAAAGAGAGAGAGAGAGAGGGCAGATCCATGATTCTGTTTTTACTGGGGTCAAGGTTGGGGTACCTATGGTTTTGTGAGTTCACTTTTTATTGGTGAATTTAAAACATAAGAGCAGGTATTAAAGTGCAGGAAGGGAAAAGCAAGAAGTCAGTCAAATGGTCAGTTATCTAAGTCAACCAGGGCTCTCAAAAAGTAGAATAAAATAAAAAAAGGAACTTCATAGGTGGGATGGCTTGGCTCTTTATCTAGTTGTATAGCTCGCAATGTGTTTATTCCAGGTGAATATATTTGACGTGAATGGATAGACAGTCAAAAGCTTAATGTCAAGCACTTACATTACAATCGAAAAAGCTAATTGGCAGACAGGTACACTACAATAACAATCTATGCTGGATAGAAAGCAAATACACTCACTTCAAGTGTGAGCATCCATAATACGAATAGGGGTTTGTGCTACTCTATTAGAGTTAAGTGAACAGACGTGTATCCCATTAACTTTCTTAAGACTTTATTTTTTTTAGAGAAGTTTTACGTTTGCAACAAAATTGAGGAAGTAGTATAGAGATTTCCCATATACTCCCTGCCCCCACAATGTAGAGCCACCCCCATTATTAACATTATTTGCTAGAATGATACATTTTTTACCAAGGATAAATTTACACTGACACATCTTAATCACCCAAAGTCCAGTGTTTATACCTTAAGTTTTACTCTTGTTGTCGTACATTCTATGGGTTTGTACAAATGTATAATGACACATCATTATAATATCATAATATCATATAGAGTATTTTCACTGCCCTAAAAGTCCTCTGTGCTCTGCCTATTCATCCCCTACCCCTCAACCCCACAGGAATCACCGATCTTTATATTTTCTCCATAGTTTGGTCATTTCCAGAATGTCATATAGTTGAAATCATACAGTATGTGGTCTTTTCAGTTTGGCTTCTTTCACTTAGTAATTATGAACTTAAGGTTCCTCCATGTCTTTTCACAGCTTGATAGCTTACTTATTTTTAGTGCTGAATAATTCCATTATTGAGATGTACCACATTTTATTTATCTATTCACCTACCAAATGACATCTTGGTTGCTTCCAAGGTTTGACAATTATGAATAAAGCTGCTATAGACATCTTGTGCAAATTTTTGTGTGGACATAAGTTTTCAAATCCTCTGGGAAAATATCAAGAAGCATGATTGCTAGATTGCATGGTAAGGGTATGTTTAGTTTTGTAAGAAGCCTTCAAACTGTCTTCCAAAGTGTCTGTGACAATTTGCATTCTCACTAACAGTGTAGGAGAGTTCCTGTTGCTCCACATTTTCTCCAGCATTTAATGTTGTCAGTGTTCCAGGTGTTGGTCATTCTAACAGGTGTTGAATGGAATTTAATTACTGTTTTTATTTGCATTTCCCTGATAAAAAGATGTGGAGCATCTTTTCATATGCTTAGCTCTCGTCTGTCTTTTTTGGTGAGGTATCTGTTAAGGTCACTGGTCCAGTTTTAAACTTTGAAGTTGTATTTAGAAAAGTATCAATATAACCAAGGTCACCTAGGTTTTCTCCTATGTTATCTTCTATGAGAATTTTATAGTTTTGTGCTTTACATTTAGGTCTCTGATCCATTTCGAGTTAATGTTTCCTAAGGATGTGATATCTATGTCTAGATTCTTTTTTTTTTTTTTTTTTTTTGCATGTGGATGCCCACTTGTTCCAGCACCATTTGTTGAAGAGACTATCTTTTCTCCATTATGTTGTGTTTGCTCTTTTGTCAAAGATCAGTTGACTATATTTATGGGGGTCTATTTCTGGGTTCTTCAGTTTCACTGATCTTGTCTATTCTTTTGCCAATACCACACTGTCTTGATTACTGTAGTTTTATAGTAAGTCTTGAAGTTAGGTAACAACAGTTTTCCAACTTTTTTCTTCTATCATGTTAATTTATTACTAACTCTAGCTTAATCAAAACCACTTTTAAAATACAAAGTTACTTACACACAGCCAATGAATGCATAGAAAGATGAAAGAAAAAGAATATATGTACAATAATTCAGGTCATGCCATGTCATAAGTCATGGTGAATTACTAAAGAATTGATTCAAGGTTTTCCTGATTACTACCAGCTGGAAAAAAAGACCCAATCCAGCCTTCCCCAGAGTTCTCTATCTCAAAAATAGAACTGCTACTGATCAATTCTGCACCGAAGGAAACACTCTTGATATTTCTTTATTACATCATCCTTCATATCAAACGCATCATGCAGTCCTACCAATTTTACCTGCTGTATGTCTCTTAAATCTATTCACTTCTCATTATCTCCATCATCACTAACATGCCCAGCCATTACCTCTGGCCTGGACTATTGCAAAAGCCTCCATTCAGTTCATTTTTCATCTTGCCCTGAGAAATGCATTCTTACAAGGCAAAGTAGAGTATGTCATTGCTCACTGTTGCCCCCACCCCACTTACTGCTGACCCTTTATCCTCATCTATATTTGCATGTTATTTTTCACCTGCAAACATATAACATCATTTACTTATTGTCTTTACTAACACATATTTGCAAATATCCAAATGATGGCCTATCATAGACAGGCAATAAATATTTGTAGAATGAATGCTCTTAGAATGAAAACCAAAGTTCTTTACATGGCAAACAAGTTCCTGCATTGTCTCACCTGCCTTCTTTTCCATTCCCATATCACCAAAGCCTACTTCTAATTTTTTCTACTCTAAACTCACTAGTCTTCTAGATTTATTAGCAAGAATTGGGTAAAGGATGGTGGAGGGGGTGGGGGGTGAGGGAGAGGAATTCTTACATTCCTGGACAACAATCTGTGATGGTGCAAAAAAACCACACAAATGCAGTGGGTAGTAGGTAATTAGAGAGAGCAAAATTGCATTATGCTATTGACAGAAACATTTAACCTCAGAAGTACCACTGCATCTTTCTTCTTTGGCAAATCCCAATTTTTTTCTTAATAATTTTCAAGGATTTTATACTTCCCCTATCAATCATCAATTTCTTTTCTGTGTGTGTGTTTCCCTCTTTTTTTTTTTTTTTAATTGGGGTTTAGTTGCTTTACAATGTTGTGTTAGTTTCTGCTGTACAAGGAAGTGAACCAGCTATATGTATACATATATCCCCTCCTTCCTGGACTTCCCTCCCACCCCCCCCATCCCACCCATCTAGGTAATCACAGAGCACCAAGCTGAGCTTCCTGTGCTATACAGCAGGTTCAAGAACAGAGTTTATCTTCTCCTTTTTTAGTTATTCCCTTTCTTAGGACACTGTTTCTTTCCAGAAGAAATTATATTTCTACTTATAGGGAAACATGATTTCATGAAATTAACTGTAAAAGAGTTGTCATCTGTATTGGAATACAAATTTCATGAAAACAATGGCATATTTTACAATTCTTAGCACTAGAAAATAATTAATATTTATTTATATCATTTTCAAACATTTGATGACAAAGGGAAGAAGGAAAGAGAGAAAAAAGGAAAGGAAAAAAATAATAGCATATGGCTCACTAGTCATAGTTCTTAAAGAAAACAAAGAATGCCTTCTCTGAACTGAAAGCAAAGAAATAATTATAGAGAAATTATCATGGATATTCATCTATTTCCTATTCATTTAAATTATTTCTTTGGCGATGCTAACACAGCATAATAGAAATGATGAAAATAAGGAAAGTCTTTTTGTTTCAATGAAATCTCATTACGAACCTCATGTATGAGAAAGACAAAAGAATGTGAAAGAGGAATGGCAGCTTGGAAACTTCGTTTAGTTTCTTCATCATCCACAGTTTTAATACCATTAATCTGAGTAATATAAAGAATCTACTTTATATATCTGGGGAGTAATATGGTAGATACTTGCTATTAACCAATAAAGACTGCATTTACGCATGTATGTATGGAGCAAATCTTTTCAACAGTCAAATTTTGTTGCACTGAACTTTGGAATACATAAGGGATGGCCTCCTTGAAAGCTGATAATCCTTTAAAAGTAATCTCAGGGTTATTCTCTCTTGGCTCCATGTCGTTCTATAGTCAAGTCCCTAGGAATGCAGGAAATCAACAATGCTAGCTGTGGGCATGAGGTATCCTTCTGATGACCTCCACACCTGAACTCACACTGAAAGAAAGCATAGAGAATATGTTTGAATGCCTGACAGATACAGCAACCAAACACTGTTAAGATAAAACCTAATATTTTGAATCGTTTTCCACAACGAACAGAGAGACAGTTAAATTTGCCTCTTTGACTTTACTTCTATGGGCTACTGCTAAATGAATTTTTATTTTTACACTCAATTAACTATTTATTTCCCGTTGGCTAATACCATCTCTATGAATTTTATTTCTAATTCATTTCATCTGAAAATTCTGAATTTTTACTTCTTGGTCTCTTTTATTTTGTTTTTGGTTTAAATCTCCCTTTATTACTTTTTTCTTCAGGCTCTGGATATAGTCTATTTCTATCATAGACTCAGTTTGACTTGCTTTTCTTGTATTGTCCTAGTATAACTCTCTTGTCTTTTGGTGGAAAGATAAAAATATTGGTCAGGTTCCTTTTATGGACTGGAAACTGCTTATTTCATAGGATAATTTGTTCTCTCTTTGCTTCCAAGAATCCTAAGCAATACCCTTCAATTATTGAAGACTGTGGAGAAGAAGATGTATTCATATAAAACAACAAGATAATAAACTTTCTCCACTGCAAACCCAATAATCACTGCTGAGGAGGGAGGATTTCTAGCAAGACTTTTTGTTTTGCTGAATTTGATGAAAGGTAGATATATAATTGGGAAAAGGTTTGGTGGAACTTAATCACAGAATATTGAAAAGAGGTTGACTGAGAAGATGGTTGAAAAGACCTGGGAGAAAGCATAAATGTGGCAGCTGTCATGAGAAATGAACACTTGGGAAAGACAAAAAAGTTTAAGGGAATTTATAGGAAGTGCTTTAGTGTAAAGTAATTTTCTCTTCCATCTTTCCATAAAGCCTTTAGAATTTTTAATATATATATCCATGAATGCCTTCAGTGTTGGATATGTGTATGCACACATGTGCGTATATACGTGTTATGTGACAAGTTTCATAAGACAGTCTCCTAGATGCGAGCTGGGTGAGAGCTCGCATATTCCATACCTCTTAGACAGCACATAGTCTCCATTACATAATAAGCATAAAGTCAACACTCATTTCTCCCACACATATTAATTGAGTGTCTACTACATACCAGAATACTTTTGTAGGTGCTTGGGATACATGACTGACAGAACAGACAAAGCATTGTCCTTGAGGAGCTTATATTCCAACTGGGGAAGAAAGACAATAGAAAATAGAGACCATAACATAATAAGTAAATTAAACAATAGCTTAGGTGGTTATGGTTAGTATGAAAAAAGGAAAAGGCTTGCAGGGGAAGCAGGATAAGGACTTGTGAGGGGGAGGGGATGGGATGGAGTTTTAGATAGGTCCTCAGGGATGGCCTCACTGAGTTGACATCTGAGAAAATTCCTGAAGGCTGTGCAGAAGCAGGTCCTGAAGAGAAACTTGGAGAAGAGTTCTCCATGTGAGGGAGCCATCAGTGCAAAAGGCCTAAGGTGGGTGTATGACTGGTATATTTGAGAGAATCAGGGACAGGGTGGCTGGATTAGAATAAGAAAGGGAAGAGTAGTAACAGATGATGGTAGAGAAATAAAAGGGAGGGAGAAGGGCAGATTACACAGTGCTCTATAGGGCATTTCAAGGATTTTAGCTTTTGCCTTGAGAAAAACAGTGAGTCATTGAAGGTTTTCACTAGAGTGATATTATCTGGGTTATGTTTTTACAGGATCTCCATTAACTAAAGCACTGCAAGGTATTACACTGAACCATATGTCCAAAAGCATTTTACTAGATTGTAAAACAGCTACATGAAAATGCAAAATCTAGTTAAAGCAGATATAATGATGTGCTCCAGTTTACATGTACTTGGCTTACTAGATCAGCATACACTGGAGATCAGGTAGACCTGGGTTCTAGTTTTGATGTGGCTCTTTAATGGCTCTTGAATTGGTCCAATCCTTTCACCTCTGTAGGGCTTGGAACTTTCAACTTCAAAGCAAGGGTGCAGGGCCAGGTTGCTTCCCACAAATTTCTCACTTTCCTACCACACTTAACATGAAGTGTAAGCTCCAGGAAGGTGCTGGATTTTGTGCTGTTCTTTGCTGTACCTCACAGAGAGAACTTGCTGTTCACCACCTAACAAGTGCTGAATAATCTTTGTCAAGTGACTTCTTGGTTTAATTATTTAATTAATATTTGTAAATAACTGATTAGTGTTGATGAGTATATTCTCCTTAATTATGTTTTTATAATTGTTATCATTATTATTCACAGCAAAATACAATGTATTTCATAAATGAAATGAATGTAAAAAAATAATTAGCACCTTTAAATGAGTCATGTATATAATTTTTCAACAATGCACAGAATTTTGAAGTACACACATCTTATGAACTATGTTAGCAGTCGTATCTAATCACTGCATTTGAAAAGAGCAGCTGTAGAAAAATAGGGACAGTTTTTATTTTCTTATTTTTATCCTGGTTGTTGTCCCAAGCATGTGATGCGTATCCAGGAGAAAAAGTTGCCCTCAGCACAAATGAAACTAGTGAGTAAATAAAAAGTTCTCAGTATCCTTTTGAAACTAAGAGTACATTTCTGCATCTAAGTTTAACTGCTTGTTCACTAAATATAATATTGGCAAATGAAGTTCAGCCAGCATACCACCCAGATAGGTTGAATTTTTATTATTTCAGTTAATTAAGCCTCAAGGCAAGTAATGAGTCTGTGATGTAAAGTTTCAAGGCTACCAATAAAGTTTGCATCTGATTCCTTTACACTCTTTTCAGCTGTGTATGATTATATACAGTAGAATGTCAATAGGAAAAACAAAACAGAACAAAACCTAACACTTTGATTCTTAGCAAAAGCATACAAACTATAGTGGTTCTGTGGCTCCTATAAGCAGTAAATAAATGGAAGACTGTGTTATTGGAGAGATGTCATCTACCATGGACTTGATTATTCTTTGAATGTCTTTGAGGCATTATTTAATATTAGAAATATGCATGGTTTCTATTTTAAAGTTAAAAATTTCTTTCACATCTCTTACTGTTTTTGATCTTAATAGTAGCAATTGAGAGCTTATTAAATAAGCTCTATTTTCTTGCCTTGATAGAATGTAATAGAATGTAACAGGCTGCCATGATAAACCTGAAGGAAAGTATTATGAGACCCAGAGAGACAACTCAACTCTTAAGATAAACAGCTCATAAGTCAAAGCTCAGGGTTTCTTTCCATTATACTACAATTCCATATTTACTGATAAGAAAGTAGGGAATCAAGTGACTGTAAATGATTTACCCAAAGACCTAATGTGTTAAGTTTGGAGTCAGTACATGAACCACCATCTCCTCATTTGAATTCCAGGGCTTTGCCTACATCTGAAAGATACAGTCTTAGGTGCTGGAAAGACAGAAGGATATTTAATATATAGCCTTAAAAACTAATAAGACAAAATAGAATTTAAAAATCTCTCAATGATCAAGACACACAGCATATTTTGACAATTCAGATAATAATAGTAGTAATAATAATAACAATAATAATAAAAGTTTGCATAGACTGGACTTGTAGAAAGTATTAAATGTTAATTACCATAAAATGAATAAATGCAAAAACGGCAATATACACATAAAGTGAAAACATGATTAATTATAATTCAATAGAACAAATCAGCAGGTTAGCAGACTTTTCCATATAGGGTGAGAAAGTATATATTTTAGGCTTTGCAAGCCAAGAGGCAAATGGAGGATATTATATAAATATTTACAATACCACTTAAAATGTGATCACTTAAAAATATAAAGACTATTTGTAGCTTGCAGACCATATGAACACAAGCAAAGTGCCTGATTTTGGTCCATGGGCTGTAATTTCTGACCCATAGAAATTGTATCTAAGGGGGTGTTCATCTGAAATCTGTATTCCCATTCCAGTGGCTGTATTCCCATTCTTGTAGCTGAGGTTTTGATTCCTGCTTTTGAAACTAGACAGTCAGAAGGCTACATGTACCATATAATTTTGTTCTTTAGCTGATATCTGTGCTCTCTGCTCTAATGTATTGGCCTGGGCTTACTTTGGTCTCCATTGAGGAAAGGGGAATGCTCTCTAGAACTGTCTGTTTCTGGCATATGGTAAATCATTGAGAAAGATTAGCTATTTTTATTATTATTAGTCACTATATTAGTTAATGTCTGTGGATGGAAACTGCTGTGAGAGGTTTTTTCTTAGCCGTAAGTATTAGGAAAAGCTTTGTTTCTGTGGAGGAAAAAATAAGCCCAGAGCTAGCTGGATTCACAGACATGTGACTTGTATACTAGTACTGTGTCCCATGCTTAGAAGGCTCTTGGTTTTAATGTTTTTCTGTTTCTGTCTTGAAATACTATATAACTTTTGCATCTGCATTTTTATTTTGCACTGGGCTCTGAAAATCATGTAGTAGATCTGGATGAATCTTCATGGTTAATGTACCTTGTACAGATGATCATTTTTCCATTTTTGCATTTTTGTGTTGGTTACCATGAAACTCAGAGTGAAATTTGCAGCTCAACATTAATAACAATTTAAGAAACTATGAGTCATACACCTAAAAACAAACTTTTCTCCTTGATGCCATGTCCTTTTCTATGTATATTTTCCTAACCATTTTTTAAAATTTCATTTTCATTACATGTATTTTGGAATGCCACTGACAATTATATATTGGAGCAAGGTACACTATAAATATAAATGCATTTATAAATTACAAATGCATTTAAAATTGAAATACCATGCAAAAAAAATTCAAAATGGATTAAAGACTTAAATGTAAGACCTGAAACCATGAAATTTCTGGAAGAAAACATAGGCAGTATGCTCTCTGACATCGATTATATCAATTAGTAATATTTTTGGTATGTTTCCTCAGGCAAGGGAAACAAATGCAAAAATAAATAAATGAGATTACATCAAACTAAAAAGCTTTTGCACAGCAAAGAAAACTATCAATGAAACAAAAAAGACCACCTACTGAATGAGAAAAGATATTTGCAAATGATATATCTGTTAAGGGGTTAATATCAAAAATATACCCAAAACTCATACAACTCAACATCAAAAAGTGAACAACCTGATTAAAAAATGGTCAGAGGGGGCTTCCCTGGTGGCACAGTGGTTGAGAGTCTGCCTGCCAATGCAGGTGACACGGGTTCGAGCCTTGGTCTGGGAGGATCCCACATGCCATGGAGCAACTGGGCCCGTGAGCCATAATTGCTGAGCCTGCGCGTCTGGAGCCTGTGCTCCGCAAGAGGAGAGGCCATGATAGTGAGAGGCCCGCACACCGCGATTAAGAGTGGCCCCCGCTTGCCACAACTAGAGAAAGCCCTCGCACAGAAGCGAAGACCCAACACAGCCATAAATAAATAAATTTAAAAAAAAAAGTAAGATAGCACAAACTTTAAAAAAAAAAAATGGTCAGAGGATATGAATAAACATTTTTCCAGAGAAGACATACAGATGGCCACCAGACACATGAAAGATGTTCAGCATCACTGATCATAAGAGAAACGCAAATCAAAACTGCAATAACACTTCGCATCTGTCAGAATGACTATCATCAAAAAGACAACAAATGACAAATGTTGGCAAGGTTGTGGAGAAAGGGAACCCTTGTACACAGTTCGTGGGAATGTAAATTGGTGCAACCACTATAGAAAACAGTATGAAGATTGCTCAAAAAATTAAAAATAGAACCACCATATGATCCAGCAATTCCACTCCTGGGTATTTACCTGAAGGGGGGGAAAAAAGCAATAATTAGAAAAGACCTATGTACTCCAGTGTTCATTGCAGTGTTATTTACAATAGCCAAGATATGGAAACAACCTAAGTACCTATCGATAGATGAATGGATAAAGAATATATAAAAATATATATGTATATACACACATATTTATAATATATGCAAATATATGTAAAGTGGAATATTACTCAGCCATAAAAAAAATTAAATCTTGCCATTTGTGACAACATGGATGGACCTAGACAGTATTATGATAAATGAAATAAGTCAGATGGAGAAAGACAAATACCTTTTGATTTCACTTATATGTGGAATCTAAATGAGCAAACTAACAAAACAGAAACAGAGTTATAGATTCAGAGAATAAATAGGTGGTTGTCAAAGAGAATGGGGGGGGAGAAAATAAAGAGATGAAGGAGATTAAGAGGTACAAACTTACAGTTGCAAAATAAATGAGTCACAGGTGTGAAATATACAGTGTGGGGAATATAATCCATAACTACATAATATCTTTGTATGGCGACATATTGTAACTAGACTTATCATGGTGATCAGTTTGAAATATATAGAAATAGCAAAACACTATGTGTAACAGGAGCTAGCATAGTGTTGTAGGTCAATTACACTTCAAAAACAAACAAACTCAGAAAAAGAGATCAGATTTGTGTTTACCGGAAGAGGGAGTTGGGGGAAGGGAGAATTCGGTGAAAGCTGTTGAAAGGTACAAACTTCCAGTTATAAGATGAATAAGTACTAGGGAATGTTATGTACAACACGATAAATATAATTAACACTGCTCTATGTTATATACGAAAGTTGTTAAGAGAATAAATCCTGAGTTCTCATCACACACAAAAAGTTTTCTATTTCTTTAATTTTGTATCTATATATGAGATAATGGATGTTCACTAAGCTTATTGTGATAATCATTTCATGATGCATGTAAATCAAATCATTATACCGTAAACTTTAAACTTATACAGTGTTATATGTCAATTATATCTCAATAAAACTGGAAAAAAACAAAACAAACAAACAGAAAAAAAAGAATTTATCATTGATGAATAAATAATGAAATTAATACAGCAGCCATTCAGGTGAGCCTAAAGCCTACTAAAATAGTTGAACTAAGTAGGTGACCCTTAAGAATCTATTTCTTATGTTGATATGCTTGAAGGAAGGGAAAATATCATTACTGACTGATGCCTAAAACTGAATGAGAGAAGACTTATGCTGAATAAGGTGTAATGGTAATTACTTCCATTCCCACTTTCTTTTATATTTTTTAGTGTATCTAAGAAGGTAGAAAGCTTAAAACTACATTGGCCATATCCTCTGATAGCTACATTGTTTGATGCAAATTAGGTCTGCTAATATATCCACTTTTATATAAACACTGAAGTCAAGTGGAAGCTATTTCCCACTATGGTTGGTGTTTAGAGATGTATGCAAATTTTCTGTGATTGGCACTACATTACAATGTTTGGTAAAGGTTATAATGGCAGTGTTAGCAACTATAGCTTCTTTCCCTCTGGATCAGCTATGGTCGCATGACCATGGAACTATCTTCCATTGACAATCCCTTGAATTCTGCTTTTGTAGCCCTTTCAATTAATTTGTAAGCACCTAATTACTCTTATTGGATTTTTTTCCTGCTTAAAATACTGAAAATAGTTTATGTTTTCTTCATTGAACTCTTAATGAATCGGGGATATAGGAAGAAAATTAAAGAGTTGTTTCATTAAAAAAAACTCCGTAAGACATTGTGGCTTGAGTAGAATTCATGGACAACCATACATCTTAAGGAATTGAAACATACCAATAGTAATGCATTCCTCCCTTATTTCAACACCAATGATCTAACAGTTTAGGCACTAGGGCAAAATTGGCCAGGTGTTCACCAATGTTATTTCTTCATCCTGGACACATAAAATCATTACATTTCTCAACCTCTTTGCAATTAAAGTGAGGCCAAGTGATTGTGTTCTGGCCAATAGGAGGAGAGTGGAAATGATGTTTTGCAGTGCCATGTTGGTAAACCAGCTTCCTGGAAAAAGAAAAAAGGAAAAAAAGAAAAAAACAAAAACCTTGTTTATAGTATTTGCTGATCTTCCTGGTATAAATACACCATGGCTGATAGTGAGCTAAAAATGTGGCATCAATAAACTTGGAGTTGGGAAGAGATGTACAAATTTAATCTTTCAAACCACAGTGAACTGGCTGTAGCACACCACTGGACTTATGTAAGTTCAGGTTTTGTCATTAAACCCAATGCATGACCACCCATGCTCTCTTCCCCTATCATGGATACCACACTGAGGTCATATTTTGAAGGCAGGCAGCATCATGAGATGGAGGGGAGCTAGAATCCCAAGTCCTGTACCAGACTGTGGTGTGAGAAAGAGATCCCATTGTATTAAGCCACTGGAATTTTGAAGATGTTTGTTGTTGCAGCATAGCCTAGCCTGGCCTGACTCTATCCTGACTCACGCTGCTGCTGTGAGACATTGACACATATTGATGGTGATACCCAGTGGTAGTCTTTAGCAAAATCTGTAATATCTGGAAGGAAATGGAGCATCAACCAATCCTCAACTAGACACTAATGTCATACGGAACAGCAATACCGGCCAGCAGAGCAACAATAGATTCTTGGTTTAAAAAAAACCTGCGATGACTGTTAGCAAAGCAGAAGCCTTCAGTCACAATAAACTTGTTTATGAGTACATGTTAAATAGCACGTAGAGGATTCCCAGAATACTTAGGAGTTGGGCTCCAGAGAAGCTTACTCTTTGTGTTATGTAAGTTGGGTTTTGAATCAGTGCTTCCATTCTATGAATAATATTATTTATACCTACAGTATGTTAAGAATGGAAATCACACTTGTTATTTGTTGTCTTTTTGAGGATAGCCATTCTGACAGGTGTGAGTTGGTATCTCATTTGCATTTCCCTGATGATTAGTGATGTTGAGCATCTTTTCACATGAGTCTAATTTCTCAAATGTTTCTAATTTTAAGCAGGAAAAAAAAGGTGCTGTTATTTCAGCCTCACTCCAAAAATGAAATAGCAAGCTGTGAATCTGGTTTATAGTTTTTAATGCAGTACATTTGCAAGAAGAGAAAAATATCCTCTCTTTAGGCATACAAACTACCAAATAACAGTAATATTAAAGTGAGTGAACCAAATGCAGTCAACATCAAATGACATAGTTGAGGGTCTAATAAAGAAGATAACACAAGTTCCTGATACACAGATTTTGTTGGGAATGCATATATATAAGGGGCTGTTGCAACCACATGGAAGTGTCATCTTGTTAAAATGCTTAGAAGAAGGAAAAAAGAGAGCTTAGAGAGGAATAATAAAGAGTTCTGCCCTGTTGGGTTTGAAATTGTGATCAGGAAATGTGCTAGGAGATAACTTATCTGTTATGGGTAAGTGTTACCAATTAAGGAATAAAAGTTGAAGTGGATCTGTTCATTCAGAAATATACTGGAAAAAATGAAAGTACTGATACTTAAGGCTGGGTATAGGGAAGACATATATCATACTGGTGTTTAATATTGAAGTGAAGCTGGAAGTTGGTGAGTCAATACATAGCAATTGTCCAACTCAAGACAACTAATGACAACGCCTACAGAAATAGAAATTGATTTCTCTTCCTCATTATTCTGAGTTAAAGGGAAACATATTAAGAAGACGGGCGTCTCAGGGACACTGGAGGGTAATTAATTTCATATCTATTTCATGGTTAATAATTCTTTAGCTAATTAGCAACTTGATGAGAAGTTAAATAGGATTTTCAAAATGGACATGGTGAATATAGTAAGATTAATAGATTATCAAAACTAAATTTGCAGAAGACTCTGTTTTCAGCTCTGATATGTAAAGATTAAAAGACATCAGTTCCATCTCCACAAGAAGAAAAAAGCTGGAAAACTAAAATTTAACAATTTATGTTAGACCCATCAGAGAACTGAGTTTGCAGGGCAAACCACCACCCTAAAATCCAGAGAGACACAGCCAATATATGGTTATCTGGAAAAGAAGTTGATGGAGCTATGAACAGGTAGGAACATTTAAATAGTAATTTTGACAAAATGATGGACACTGAGTGTGCTACGGATGACAGTGAGAAACTCTCAGTGGCCCTCACTCTTAGAGGAGCCCCTCCCTGCTTTCATGGCTTTACCTCCAAGGGCCCTATTAAATTCTCACTATGAAGAGCTGGGAAGAGTCCCATGGTTCTGGCAAAATAAGGGAAGAGTAATTACTGTGGCATAGATCTAGAACGTTTTCAAGAAAAAAGTATACTCAAGAAATGAGCTAGAGCTTTATCCAGACTGGGGGAAGAGATAGGTCAATAGGAACTCCCCAAATTGAAAAACAAAGAGAAAACAGAATTTTTTTAAAAAGAGAGAAGAGAATGACAAAAACCCAGAGCAGAACATGAAAAACCTGTAGAACAATACCAAAAAGTATAACAAATGCATAATTAGAATACCAAAAGGAGAAGAAACAGAAGACAGAGCTGAAGAAATATTTGAAGTAATAGTGACTGAAGACTTTCCAAAATTAATGGCAGACACCAACAGGATATCAAATTAACTTAGAATACTAAGAATGATAAGCACTGAACAAAACAAATCCCTCACAAAACCCTAGGCACAACATATTCAAACTGCAGAAAACCAAAATGTGAGAGAAAATCCTCAAAGAAGGCAGAGGAGACAAAAATAATCTTATTTAGCAAGAAAGAAGGATAAGATTACAGTGCACACATTATCAGAAAATAGGGAAGGATGCAGAAAGAAGAGAAACATTTAGAGTGTTGACAGGAAAAAATCACCATCTTAGAATTCTATATTCAGTGAAATTATCCATCAAAAATAGTAAAGGAGAAATCAAGACTTTATCAGAGAAACAAAAATGCAGGGAATCCGTCATCAGCAGATCTGACCCACAAATATATATTAAAAGACATTTTTCAGGCAGAAGGAAAATGAGGTGCATCAGAAAACAGATTTATGTAACGAAAAGGAGAGGTGTTAGAGAAGGAATAAATGAGGGTAAATCTAAAACATTTATGTTTCTTATTCTTAACTTACATGAAGGATAATTGTTTGAAGCAATAAAAATAACAATAGCTTTTGTATTTGTAGCTTTATGGTAAGTGAAATGAATGTAGCAATGTGACACTGGTAGGATGGAGAGATTAAGAATACTCCCATAACACCCTGACATCACAAGTGAAGTGGTATATGTAGTGCCGTTTGAAGGTAGACTTAAATTAGTTTAAAATGTATAGCATAAATCTTATAGTAACCATTAAAATAAATTTTAAAAGAATATAAATGCTAAGTGAGGTGATAAAATGGAATAATATATAATGCTTAATCATCAACAGAAAAAACAGAATTAAGAATCTTAGGCGCCTCAGGACAATATATACAACTTAAACACTGGCTAAACCGGTGACAGTTAGAAAAACACAAAAAGGAGGCGGGGGAACAGCAAAGCCAATAGGGAAAGAACTGGGTACCCCTTTGCCAGATGCTAAGAGTTTTCTGGAACTACAGAGGCTAGATGGGGAAGAGACGAGATGGAGGCAGTGGGGGCAGGACCCACGCCCATACTCCTCACCTATCCTTTGACTACAGATCCCATCCTGCAGGACCTGAGGCCCCTACAGGCTTGGCCTGGCTCTCACGATGGGGGAAGAACAAGAGTGGGGAACCCAGCCCCAAACCAAGTCACAAGGTAGTTTTGGCCTTGGGAACTCTGTCCACTGAACTAAAGGGAAGCAGTTACAGAGGGGGCTAAGCATGTTGACACCATGGCTCATGGCAACCTAAGATGTTTATAACATAAACAGAAAAGGCAGAAAAAGAGCAGAAATGAAATATATGGCAAATGCAGGAAATAAAATCAGTTACACATGGTGGATATTAATCCAAATATATCAATAGTTACTTTACATGTAAATGGTCTAAATATACTGTTACAGGCTGAATATTTTTGTTCCCACAAAATTCATATACTGGAAACTAATCCCCAATGTGACGATATTTGGTTGCAGAGGCCCTTGGGTCCCCCGACCTTCCAAAAAAAAAAAAAAAAAGAAAAGAAAGAAAAAACCGTTGGTCTAAGGGATGCTGAGAAACTAAAATTCTCATTCCTTTCTGATGGAAATGTAAATGGCACTTTCACTTTGGAAGACAGTTTGGCTGTTTCTTACAAAGATATGTTTATAGCGGCTTTATTCATTACCATCAAAAATTGTAGCAATCAAGATGTACTTTAACAAGCAAACGTATAAACAAACTGTAGCACATCCATACGAAGAAATGCTTTTCGGTGATAAAAAGGAATGAGCTATCAAGCCATGCAAAGATGTGGATGAATTTTAAATGTGTATTACTTAGTGAAATAATCTAGTCTGAAAATGTTACATACTGTATGGTTATACTTATATGGCATTCTAGAAAAGATAAACACTTTAGAAGGAGTAAACAAGTCTAGTCTTTGCCAGGGGTTCAGTAGGGGTGGGTGGGAGGGAAGCTGGTTTTAAATAGATGAAGCACAAGGGATTTTTTAGGGTGGTAAAGTAATTCTGTATGATATTGAAATGTTGGACACATGCACTATGAGTTTTTCAAAACCCATAGAACTTTATAGAACAAAAAATAAATCTTAATGTACACAATTAGAAAGATTATTTAGGAGGTAAGCAGATCGCAAGAAGAAATACAGCAAAAAAAAAATTTTAACTGCATTACAGAAGTACAAAACAATCTCTGAAAGGGGTTGGGGGGGGGAAGTGATGATCTAAATAACTTTGGAAATAAGTGGAATGGAGTCTTTAATACTAAAGCAAAACTGTACATAAACACTATACTCTAGTTGAAGAAGTTATTTTCACATGGGTATGGGTTAAAAATTCTCATACCATTATAGAAATTTAATGGAATTGAACAAGTATGTAAATGGTTGGCAGAGAGAGGGAGGCAGATTTTTTAGTTTTGGAGTGGGAGGTTACAGATAACTAAGGTGATATGCTCCATGTGGTAATTGATTACAATTGGATACATCAGTATGAACTCCTGTTTTGCTTAATATAGATGCTGATGGATACATATAAAAATACAGACATGCACATGTACATGGATTAGTAAACACACATATATTTTCTTGCTCTGTCAGCTGAGATGGTCTAGAAACATCAACACTCCAATAGCAATGTGTAAACTTAGCACCTAGAACATGGTTCCTAACTGCATTCTCCAATGAAAGGAACTAGGACTCTCTGGAGAAATGACTGACTCTAGGAGTGAGGTAGCAGATATAGACAATAAGCTGGGAACATCTTGTGGTACCAGAAATAAGGATAGTGCTAGAAAACAAAACAAACAAATGAAAACATCAAGACAAGGATGAAGATATGTCAGAGACATGCAGGTAAGATGGAGCCAACTGAAAGAGCTCCCAATGGCCCAAACTGAAACAATTTGAGCAACAAACTAAACTGGAAATCACCCAGAGTTTAAAATCAATATCTATGAGTCCATATTATATAGCTATAAATAATTGAATGCATAAATAAATAGGGGTGAAGGGAGAAATATCCATTTTATTTCTAAAAAACAATGGTGGGTGCAAAGGAGGAAAGGAAGGTATGATCATTCTTCTCATATCTCCTTTATAACAATATTAGGTGAATGACTGGGGAAATGGTGAAGTACATGAAAAAAAGTTCAAGTCCAGATCAAGCCTAAGATTTTACATATCTATTGCTCAATGTTCCCTATTTAGAGATATTTTCCGTAGGAAAAAACTCTCCAAAGAAGTTCTTGTTTTCTTCAGGCTCATCAATATATCTAGATAGTGTGTTTTATCAATGAATGAAACATTTTTATTAATAAATTAAATTTTATAGGAAAACAGTAAACATTAATACAGGCCTCTTTTATTTTAAAAAAGTAAAAAAGTAAAATCACCAATACTTTTGAGGGAAGTTAACCAATGCAAATATTTTCTTTTTTTATTGGCTTTCTAGACTCATTTAGGATTTATATTTTGTGTGTGTTTCCTTTACTTATTGATATAACACCATTTAAAATGCTTTCTGGGACATTAAATATTTTTTGACACATATATTTAATAGCTAGAAAATATTGCAATATTTGGATAGATCTTAATTCAGATGTTACTTTTAAATCATTAGCTATTTAATTATTTTCCAATTATTTGTAATTTAAAGTAATGCTAATATTTATACATAAAATGTGTCTATGTGGTGGTGAAGGCAGAGCAGTATTTATTCAAACGGAATTGGTGAGTTCTCCCCTGATTGATTTGGAAGTGGGTAGCTGAAGAATCAGAGTGGGATCTTTAAACAGGTTTAAAGGCAACTTAATATCTCTGACAGGCCTTAAGGACTTTTGGTCCTAATAAATCTATTTTCTTTGCCAGTTTCATGTTTTGTTACTTGATTTTATTTTAAAATATCTCTTTAAAAACCTTTCCCTTTGTGTCAATAAACTCCTTATTACCTATAGAAAGATGCTGTGTAACATCCAGTGATCAATCATAATAGGCACATTTGTGATATACTTTTTGTAATTTATACTACCAAAAGTATGAAAATATTGGCTGAAAATTTTATAATTTCATTCAGTTTTTTATTCTTTTTAATTCAAGGAATGAATAACTTTAAAACTAGCAGTTAAGTGTAAAAACAGAACACAACTATTTTTCACACATGATCTTAGCCAAAAGACCAAAAGGCTGAGAAGTAATGCAACTATTCTTAAAAGCAATCATTTAAAAGGCAAGTCTCCACTGTAAGTTTGACTGAGCTTTCTTCTTTAATACCAGGAAAAAGAGTGTGCAATGATCGAAGAGGGTATAATTTTTAACCATACAGTAAAAGCTTAATAAATGTTCAGATTTCTTTCCAAAAAAATCATCCAATGTCATGAATATATATATATATATATTCAGCAAATTTAATTCATTGTGTACATTGACTTAAATGCCATCATTTTAATAAAGCCAAGTTAACCTAGATAACTAGTCTTTTCACACATTGTAAATACTTTATGTTGGTTGTACAAATACGTTTCATTTAAGTCACTGTTAGCACATTAGGAATAACTCAGCTAGTACATTGTAAAACCCATAACTGTTCTTACAAAATCTTGACCTGAATTTAAGACTATTGGAGGACAAAGAACACTAGAGAATATATGCAAGCAAATTAAACATAACAACCATATATTTGTTCCTGGGCACATCTGTACTTTGTTTGCAGCTTCTACTCAGTATTGTGTGGAACTAAAACATAATTTCCACATGTAAATAAAACAAGAGACCTGACATAGTCATTACATGAATTTCAGCCTGCAAGTGTGCTGGTTTCATGTTTTCCATTTCCTTTGACATTTTCCCTTCCATCAGAACTATAAATGGTGAACAGTTTGCTTATTTTTATTTGTTTTACTGTTTGAGGCTTTTGATATTCAATGAAATCCATTTTAGGCATAATTTTGATACAAATTCAAAAATAAGAAGTCTTAATGAGAAAGGAAAGAATAATTATAGGAAATAAAAGAGTTTAAGAGAGTTTGGAGATTGCAAAATGAAAAAGGGAAGAAAGCAGGAGAACAAAAAAATAATAAATAATTTAGCAAATGAAAATTCCCAGAGACTTCTTTAAGAGGGTTTAAGCAGTTCAGTGAAAGTAAGTAAGATGGAAATTATAGGATTTGGAAAATCTAATTTATTTGTGCAAGAGACAACAATCAAATTATTTTTAAAAAATCTCGAAATAAAGGAACCACAAAATACAGAATTTCAAGTTATGCCAATGGCATTTTCAATGCAGCAGGGAGCAGGATGTTATATTGAAAGAGAAGTAGATTTAGAAAAGGCTATTAAGACATTATTACCACAATTTTTCTATTACCACTAATGATAATGCATTTTTAAATTTAAAAGTATTACTACTTTATTTGGAAACATAAACACACATCAAAGGAAGTCTTGTTAGAATAATTTTGTCACAAACATTCAAGGAGAATCATAATTTATATATGATATAAAATAATTAAATAGCATAAAATTATAACATTTCATAAGTATGTAAGGTTTGTTAATATGCAGTGTTCACTTGATGGGAGGTGCAGAGCAGAAAGCAAGTTCCAGGATACTACATGCTAAGTGCAGACATTTGTATATAACAATTCTTTTACATGTACAGAATTTCTTTGGAAGTATCCATAAATGCACACATATGCAAACCTACACACACGAAGCTGGTTTTAGTGGTTGACTCCTGTGCAGGCTGTGGGAGAGGAGGAAAAAGGAGTTTTGATTTTTACTTTGTATCCTTTTATGGTCTTGTAAATTCTTTTAAGTGAACTATTACCTTTTCATAATTAGATTAATTTTTAAAAATCTTGCTGCCAATATATTTATTGTATTTGCTATCAAAATTGTGGATAAATTTGTAAAAATGTAACTTTTATTGTATCATTATACCTAACTACACCTTATGGTATAAAGTAGCTGTCCAACTTCATTATTGTGAATGTGGATATTCACTTCTCCAAGCACCATTTATTGAAAAGATTTCTTTTCCTTTCTTTTCTTTTTCTTTTTAAATTTTTTGGCTGTGCTGTGTCTTCGTTGCTGCGCACCAGCTTTCTCTAGTTGTGGCGAGAGGAGGCTACTCTTTGTTGCGGTGTGCAGGTTTCTCATTGCGGTGGTTTCTCTTGTTGCGGAGCACCGGCTCTAGGCTCACAGGCTTCGGTAGTTGCGGTGCGTGGGCTCAGTAGTTGTGGCTCGCAGGCTCTAGAGCACAGGCTCAGTAGTTGTGGTGCACAGGCTTAGCTGCTCCACAGCATGTGGGATCTTCCTGCACCAGGGCTCAAACCCGTGTCCCCTGCATTGGCAGGCAGATTCTTAACCACTGTACCACCAGGGAAGTCCCTCTTTTCCTTTCTTTGATAACCTTACCAAAAAAATGATTGAACATAAATAAATGAGTTTATTTCTGGATTTTCAATTATATTTCAGTTAACTATATGTCTATCATTATGATAATTCTACAATTTCTTGAGTAATATAGCTCTGTAGTAAGTTTTGAAACCAGGAATTGAGGGGCTTCCAACTTTGTTCTTTTTCAAGATTATTTTGGATATTGTGGGTCTCTTGCATTCCTTATTAATCTTAGTATAACATTGTTAATTTCTGAAAAAAGAAGCTTGGATTTTGACAGAGAATGCATTGCAGTCACAGATTAATTTGGGAGTTTTGCCATTTTAACAATATTAATCTTCTGATACATGAACATGGGATGTCTTATCTTTTATTTAGGTCATCTTTAACTTCTTTCAACAATATTTTTTACTTTTCAATGCACATGTCTTTTCTCCTTTTGTTAAATTCATTCCTAAATTCCTTTTTTCTTTTTAATGTTGTAAATTAAATTGTTTCCTTTATTTCATTTTTGGATTTTTCATTGAAAGAGTACAGAAATACAATTATTTTGTCATATTCATCTTGTATCTTGAAATCATACTGAATTTATATTTTAGTTCTAAGAGGCGTTTTTGTGTGTCTTCATTAAGATTTTCTGTCTAATATCATATCATATGCTAATAGAGTTTTATTTCTTCTTTTCAATCTGGATGACTTTTATGTATTTTTCTTGCCAAATTGACTTGGCTAGAACCTGTACTACAGTGTTGCATAGAAGTGGTGAAAATGGACATCCTTGATTTGTCCTGAACTTAAAGGTAAAGCATTCAGTCTTTCACCATTTAGTATTATGTTGGCTTTGGGTTTTAGTAGATGTCCTTTATCAGATTTAGCAAGTCTCTTCTAGTTATATTTTGTGGAGTATTTATATTGTTTTTAGTTTTTTGACTGTTGGATTCTGTCAAATGCTTTCCCTGTGTCTATTGAGATGCTTATGTGTTTCTTGCCCTTTATTCTGTTGATATATTATATTATGTTGACTTTTTAAATGTTAAACCATGTTTGTATTCCTGGGATAAATCCTACTTGGTCATAATGGATAATCAATCCTTTTTTATATATTCTCCATTTAGCTTGCTAGTTTTTTTTTTTTGTTTGAGAATTTTTGTGTCTGTAGTCTTAAGGTATTTTAGTGTGTAGTTTCTTTCTTTATGATATCTTTGTCTGGTATTGGAATTAGGGTATCAGTGGTCCCATAGAATCAGTTGGGAAGTGTTTGCTCTACTTTTATTTTTAATTTTTGCAATCATTTGTGAAGGATTAATATTACTTCTTTCTAAACATTTGATAGAACTCACCAATGAAGCCATTTGGGCTGGGGTTTTTCTTTGCAGCAGTGACTTAATTACTAATTCATTTTCTTTATTTGTTATTAGTTTATTTATATTTTCTATTCCTTCTTGAGTCAGTTTCATTAGTTTGTGTCTTTCTAGGAGTCCATTTCATCTAGGTCATGTAATCTGCTGGCATACAGTTGATCATAGTATTCCCTGATAAACCTTGTGTGGTGCCTGTAAATTCAGTAATGATGTTTCCCCTTTTCATTCTTGATTTAAGTAATTTGAGTCTCCTTTCATTTCCTGCTCAGTCTAGCTAAAGCTTTGTCACTTCTGTTAATATTTTCAGAGAACTATCTTTTATTTCATTGGGGCTTTTTTTTCTTTTTTTTTCATTCTCTATTTTATTTATTTCCATTCTAATCTTCATTATTTCCTTCCTTCGCTCATTTTGGCTAGGGATTCTTCTTCTTTTATTAGTTTCTTAACAAGAAAGTTTCTTAACATTATTGATTTGAGTTCTTTTTCTTTCTTAGTATAGGCATTTACCACTGTAAATGTTTCTCTACACACTGTTTTAGGTATAACCCTTAAGTTTTGGGATGTTGTAATTCCATTTTCATTCATCTCACAGTATTTTCTAATTTTTCTTTGATTTCTGCTTTGACCCATTGATTATTTAGGAGTGTGTTTTTAATTTCCACATATTTGGAATGTCTTAGTTCAATTCGGACTGCTATAACAAAATACCACAGACTGGGTAACTTATAAACAAAAGAAATTTATTTCCCACAGTTCTGGAGGCTGGAAGTCTGAGATCAGTGTGCCAGAATAGTCAAGCAAGGCCTCTGTTCCAATTTCTTATTGTATTCTCACATGGTGGAAGGGCTAGGGATCTTTCTGGATCTTCTTTTATAAGGGACTAATCTCATTCATGAAGGTTTCCTCTTATGATTTAAGCACCTCCCAGAGGCCCCACCTACCATCACCTTTGGGGCTTAGAATTTGAACATACGAATTTTGTGGGGACACAAACATTCAGACTATAGCAGGAATTTTCGAAATTTCCTTCTGTAATTGGTTTGTAATTTCATTCCACTGTGGTCAGAAAACATGATTTCAATCCTTTCTATTTATTGAGTCTTATTTTATGACCTACTATATAATTTAGGAGAGAGAATGTCCCAGGTGCACATGAGAAGAATGTGTATTCTGCTGCTTTGGGTTATGGTTATTCTTACGTCTTATAGTTCTAGCTGGTTTTTAGTGTTGATTCTTGTTAATTTTTGCCTAGTTGTTCTAACCATGATTGAAAAAGGGGGTATTGAAATCTCCAACTATTGTTGAATTGTCTATTTTCCTTTTCAATTCTGTCCATTTTTGTTTCATGTATTTCAAATCTCTATTGTAAGGTGCATATACATTTATAATTGTATGTCTTGCTAACCAATTTACTGACTCTCTTATCACTCTAAAATGTCTGCCTCTAGTAACAATTTTTATCTTAAAGTCTATTTTGTCTATATTAGTATAGCCACTCCAGTTCTCTTTTGGTTACTGTTTGCATAACCTTCCATCCTTTTAATTTCAACCTACTTGTGTCTTTGAATATAAAACATGTCTCTTTTAGACAGCATATAGTTGAATAATATTTTTAATTTATTCTTCTAATCGCTGATTTTCTTTTTGTTTCCAGAATATTTTTATAAAATGTAAATCTGATTTTCCTTTTTTCCAATTTAAATTAACCAGAATAAATTAAACAGGATAAAATCAACACTAGTTAGAATATCATGTTGACTTATTAAGATCAGAACCTCACCTGCTCCGCTTTGCTTTTCTATCTTTTTACCTTTGTTTACTGTGGTAGAACATACATAAAATAAAGTTTGTCATTTTAACCATTTTTATGTCCAATTTAGTGGTTTTGATTACATTTTTAATGTTGTGCAACCATCATCGCTATTTCTAAAAATTTTCATCACCAAAACAGAAACTCTCAACTCAGAAACCTATTAAGTAATCATCTCCATTCTCTTCTTTCTCTAGCCTCTGGTAATTTCTAATTTATTTTCTATCTCTGTGAATTTGCCTATCCTACATAATTCATATAAGTGGAATTATACAATATTTGCCCATTTGTGTCTGGCTTATTTCACTTAGCATAATGTTTTCAAGGTTCATCAATGTCGTAGTATGTGTCAGAACTTCAGCCCTTTCTGTGGCTGAATAAAGTATGTATATACCACATTTTGTTTATTCATTTATCTGTTGGTGGACATTTGGTTTGTTTCTACCTTTTGGCTCTTGTGGATAATCAACATTGGCATACAGGTGTCAGTTTGAAACTTTGCTTTCAATTATTTTGGGTATATACCTAGGAGAGGAACTACTGGGTCATATGATCATTCTATGTTTAATTCTTTAGAAGCTGCTAAACTATCTTCTACATAAGCTGCGCCACTTTACATTCTCATAATCAGTGTCAGAGGGTTCAAATTTCTCCACACCCTCATCAACGCTTTTTATTTCCCCTTTTTATTTTAATTATAGTCATTCTGGTAGATTTGAAGGGGTATCTCACTGTGGTTTTGACTTGCATTTCCCCAATGACTAACAATGTTAAACATCTTGTCATGTGGTTATAGGCTATTGTATATCTTCTTTGGAGAAATGTTTATTCAAATCCTTCATCAAATTTTTAGTTCTTTTCTTTTTTTATTGTTGCATTGTAGGTATTCTTTATATAATCTGAATAGTAAAGCCCTATTAGATATATGATTTGCATATATTTCCCTTACTCTGTAAGTCATTTTTTCACTTTCTTGATAATGTCCTTTGATGCACAAAATTCTTAATTTTGATGACGTCCAATTTGTGTGTCATATCTTTTGTTGTTGCTACTTTTGGCATCATACCAAACAATCCAATGCCAATACAAGACTGGGAAAACCTACCTTTATGTTTTCTTCTAAGAGTTTTATGGTTTTGATCTTATATTTAACTCCTTAATCAATTTTGAATTAATTTTTTATATAGTGTGAAACAAGGGCCCAACTTTGTTCTTTTGCCTGTGGAAATCCAGTTGTCCCAGCACGATTTGTTGAAGAGACTATTCTTTCTCCATTGAATATACTTGGAACCCTTGAAAATCAAGTTGAAAATCAATTGTCCAGAAATAAATGGGTTTATTTCTGTACTATTAACTTTATTGCATTGTTATTTCTGGACTCTCAATTTTATTCACTATGGGTAGTACTGGAATCATAACAATATTAAGTCTTCCAATCTTTCCATTTATTTAAGTTTTCTTTAACTTCTTTCACAGTGTTTTGTAGTTTTTAGTGTATAATTGTTTACCTCTTTGGTTAAATTTATTCTTAGATGTTTTGTTCTTTTAGATGATGCTGTAAATGGGATCGTTTATTAATTTCCTTTTTGTATGTATATTCATAATGGATATTGGTTTGTAATTTCCTTTTTTTTTAATAAGTCTCTGTCTAGCTTTATTATCAGGATAATGCTGGCCTTATTTAATCATTTAAGAAGTGTATCCCCCTCTTCTATTTTTGGAATAATTTGAAAAGGATTTCTGTTAATTCTTTTTTAAAAGTTTAATAGAGATCTCCAGTGAGACCATCTGATCCTGGGCTTTTCTTTGTTGGGGAATTTTTGATTATTGGTTTAGGCTATGTAATTATTATAGGACTATGAGATTTTCTATTTCTTATTGAGTCATGTTCGGTAATTTATGTACTGCTAGGAATTTATCCATTTCATCTAGGTTATCAAATTTTTTGACATACAATTGTCCATAATATTCTCATAATCCTTACTGTCATTAAAGGCATATTTTAATTGATAAAGAGAAAAATGTGGGCTTTTTCCAATTTCTACAACTGTCAAGAAGAAATCATTCAGTTTTAAAAATTTTTTATTATGCCCTATGTCTCAATCTTAACGTTATCCCTTCTTGAGGATTTCGGTGGGTGAGTGTCATATAGAAGGTCAAATTGTGGAATCTGATTTTGGAAAATCATTGGCAAAATTCTGGCTGGTGACAGACACTAGTGAAAATTATTGACAAAATTCTTGCTAGTGTAAGAGAATTTTATTCTTAGTGAAAACATTCAATGAATTTTCATCTTTTACACTAGTACGATTAGTGTTCAAAAGCAATGTGAAAACTGATGCTATTATATTGGTGGCCAAAGATGAAATATAGAACAAGGACATTCTTTACCTTCAGCCACCATTCAAGGAATTATGAAAAATACAGATGATCTGTGATAAATCTCTCTTGTAACGTTATCACGTGATTGTACATCACAAATGCCCCCCAACACACACACACATTTCTCTCTCTCTATCTCTCTCACTCTCGCTCTGACTCTTTCTCTTTCTCTCTCTCTCTCTCTCACACACACAGTCCTAACCAGAGATTAGTGTCTTAACACAATAAAAAGTGTCCTTCATTCAAAGGTCTTTAACGAGTATCAATGTAAAAAATTTCAAAAAAAGGGAACATTTGCTTGGGAACCTTTGGATGGATAATTCTGTGATAAGGGGTGCTAGACATCCAGAGGTATTGATTTGTGCCTAGTTAGAGAAACGATTTGAATGCTTAACTCTGCCACCTGTAGAGTATCCTGTCATGTTCCTAAACTGACCAAATCCAAGATGATCAGTAAGTTTTCCACTGGGTGGAAAATTCTGATGGTAGAATGACTCAGATTTTCTTCCAATCTTGTTTCTGTCATTTAAAATAAGTCTGTGGTGTCTAGGGTTATGAGATCAAATTGTGTTTCTTTGTCACTGGAAATCCCCACTATAAACCTAAGAACAGGCCATTCAAAAGCTCTCACTGAGGCAACACACTTAGTAGAAAAGCATGACTTCATTTTGGCATGGTTTGTCTTCAAAGCAGGTCAGTGAATTGTATGAATAAGTGGATTGTTCATGGGCACTGGATCAAATTAGACTTTCATTTATTTTTAGAAATTCATTAGACCAATTATGACAACCACAAAGGGATGTCTTATGACTGAGAAGTGCAAATTATAAGAACAGTAATACTCATTGTAAAGTGTGAGATGAAAATTTCTGTATAGCTTACTCATTAAAACTTGTTTCCTTTTACGGAAATGTCTTTTATAAAATGCAGATTGCAGGTAAAAGTCACTGTACCAAAACATAATTACTGAGCTACAACATGCTGGTAAATTCAAACTGTTTGTAAAATAAATTCAAGTCAGAATTTATAAAGGAAACCGAAAAAACCAAGTTTCTCTTTTACCATTGTGTTCTCAGTTGTGAAAATTCACTCAATGAGTTTCATATATGTAGAAACAGAAACTAAAATTATTATACACTTGGGACTTTGATGCCCACATTTAAGCAATTCAGATAAAAATACTTAATACATATCCTAGTCTAGGAAAACTGGCATAGGTTTTGTAGTCTGACTAATTTATGTCTGATTCTAGTGCTTTTTGACTTTTGGCATCTCCCTTAGATTCCTCAACCTTAATATATTCATTGGTAAAATGGGGACAACTGTCTTTATTTTTTAAGAATAAAACATCAATCAAGTGAAAAAAAGATGTGTGTTATATACCTGGAATATAATTAATTCTATATAATATTAGCTAATTTAATGTAATATCACATAATTAAGCACATATCTGTAAATGGAAAAATATTAACATTGAATTTATACTTTTCTTTACAAACCCTTAGAAACATCACAAAGCAAGCATACACTATTTATACAACTACTTTTCATTTGCCGTGGTTAATCATTCCCTAATTGCTTAAATCTCTCCCTCAGCAAATAGGAAAGTATGTATAAGGATTTTTAAAAACAAAAAATATTGGCATTGAAAAAAGACTTCCCTAGATTTTATATTTTGTTGTAATCAAAATGTTTCAGTTCAAGACAAAACATTAATCGTTTTGCCAGACTGAAAACAACTTATTAACATATTCGCAGTCCACACGAAAGGGTTTGGTGTTTAGAGAATTATTTATAAGTTTGAATTAGCACCTTAGGTTTCTTCATGCTCATCGCAGCCAAATTACTTAGGCAACTAGAAGAAGAAACTTCTGAATAGTATTAGTCTCCCTTAGCTAAATGTCAGATTATGGAGACATCTTGACGCTTGTCTGTAAGTAAACAATTTAATAAAGTACAGTTCATGTAATAATATATATTTTATTTGGTGATTTCAGTGAAAATGCCTGCACAAACAGCTCTTGCAGTGCAGTTGCACTGTATATGTTTGATTTGAGGAGTTCTCTTGTAATCTGAGTACTTTGTTTGTTAAGCAAATGTTTTGTTTTATCTTGGAGAAACAAAACCAGGCAGCGGCAGCGCTTACGGGAACTGGAAGCCAATATTACTGTATAAGGTAAAGTTATCAAGTGAGATTGTCTTGGTTTCTTACAAATACAGTTCTAGGCTCTAGTCCCTTTAATTGTGAGACCTGTTTCACATTAATATTAATATCTATATAAAAACTGATGATATTATGAGATAGACTTTAGAGTCAGATCAATATGATCTCAAATCAGGGATTCAAAGGATTCAATTTCTATCAGCTTCCATTTCCTGAAACTGAATAAACTTCTGGTTTTGTTGAGGATGATGATGATTGATAATGATCTTGATAGAATTGTTAGGTCACAGATTAAAAAACAACAACAGAGACTAAGCTCCTTTTACAGCTCTAGAATGACTACTCAACTAACTTTTTCTTAGTTTGTTGTTTATGAGTGCGTCAATTATAACTCTCATTAAGATTTCCAAAGCCTTTACAACTAACAAAGAAGCTGCGGTTTCCATTGATCGTACTCCTGGGTAAGCCAGTAAAAATGGAAAATGGTTAAAAAAAACAAATCCTGCATGAGTAGCCAAGACAGTAATCAGAAAGCACATTTTCATGTAGATTTCTCAATTGGATTAACTTGACAAGAATGTACCAAAAACCAAGTTACACTCTATTGGGTTTTTTTTTTTTTTATAGGAATGGAATAATATTTTTAAACAAAGCAGACTCAGTGTCTGCTTAGGACCTTGTCTAATTACCTGCAGCAAAACAAGGCAGAGTGGGAAAGGCCCAGAGATCAAATCACCCTACACTCTGTAGAACAGAAAGCACTGAAGGAGCAGACACTGCCCTTTTGAAAATAAAAGCATAAGGTGCCAAAGTTTAACAGAAGTTTGAATTCCAGACAAGCACTCAGAAAATTCTAAGACAGTCAGAGAGTAGAGTCCTCTAGAAAGGAGAGGGTATTAGCCAAGAATTCAAGGCCACAGACAGAAAGTGAGTCCCTTCACAAATGTCAATTAACATTTGAGAAGAGAAAGTAGGGACTGAGGTGTTCAGTCCTCTACTAAAACAGGAACTCAGACCTAAGCCATAAGATTGGGGTCAGGGGAAAATTTACAAAATCATACACTGTCTTTTATGTCTTTGCTGATTAGAGAGAATGGCGTATTTTCTATCACCGAGACAAGGTGTCAGGAAACTATTTCCGTAGAGGCCCAGATAATAAATATTTTAGGATTTGTGAGCCATGCTGTTTTTATCACAACAGGTACTTGGTAAATGAACATTCTTGGCTGTATTCCAGTAGCAATGTATTTACAAAAACAGGAGGCTGGGTCAGACTTTGCTAGTGAGCCATCATTTGCAGACCCCTGATTTAGATGCTAGAACAAAAACATTACCTGTCCTATGACAACTTTGGTCTGAGCTAGTTAGACTAATGTGGTCAGCAGAATTCTGTGCTGGATTTTGGAACCAGAGGAATGGAGTGCCAGAAGTAGTGAGTTATCAGACCACATTTCTTCTCTGGCTTTACCTCTTACTGCTCAACTTCTTGGTTGCTCTAATTGGCCATGCTAGCCTTCTTGTTGCTTAAATATCCAGGAAAGCTATAATCTCAGAGTATTTGATCTTGCTGTTGCCTTTGTCCAAAATAATCTTCTCCTAGATACCGTCCCTTAAATAAGTGTTCAAATATGCCTATATTTGTCAGGGGTGTGTCTGGAAACAGATTTCACCTCAGATGTTCAAATGAGGAGCATATAGTCAATAATCTACTAACATAGTTGTGGGAAAGATGAAAGGAACGGGCAAAAAATTATACTCAGGATCTAACAAGAGCAGAAAGGGAGGATCAAGGGAGGAATTCCAGTACTTTGAGCTAAAAGAGCAAATGACAGAGTCACAGCACCTGAGTGAGATTCAAGAGTGGAATAGACACTGGTCTTCATTGAATTGATTTCCTTGATTTTGGAAAAGAAAAATCATGTAGATGAACACATGGGGTTGGGTAGAAAGTGTGTGAATTGTTATCTGTATCCCTCAGAGACACCCACTGAGGGTAGACCCTAAATAGCTGGGAGAATAGGATGATTGGCTCAGCAAGGGTCAGCCAGCATCTCTTTTAGGCCAACCCTGCACATGCACAATGGGCTTATTGTGGAGGTAGCCATGGTGCCTGCTGACAACCTCAGCAGCATGGACTCCTTCTCACAGAGGCTGACATAGCTATTGCTGATGCAAAGTATCCATTCTGCTGTCATCAGAAACCAATGATGCGGCCTCGATATGACACTCCCTTGAAGAGGCCAACCAACTCCTTGGTTGCAAGTTGATTATTCTGAATCCTTTCCTCAAAGGTCAGCCACTGGACTCAGGTGAAAGTTTGTTTTTCTTGTTCCCAGTGCATAGGATAGTACTGCTTACCACCTGAGGATTCACAGATACTCTGATACACAATTCTGTATTATGTAACCTCAGGTAAAGGAGCCTATTTTATGGTGAAAGAGGTATAACAATGGACACAAGCCATTGCATACTAATACCACATCATCCAAAAAGAGGTGGCCTGAGAAAGTGTTGTAATAATTTTTAAAAGTGAAGCTAAGCACAGTCTTGAAGGTAATATTCATGAAGCTGGAGTGATGTCCTTTGTGATACAGAATGTACCTTCTTGACTCAATGGTCATTGACTAATAAGATAGACCATGAGATTCTAGGAACCAAATGATAAAAGTAGAAGTGTCCCTATTTTCCTTACTTCCAGTGCCCAGTGTTTAATTTTCAAGAGCTGGCCAAAGGCCAGTCCGGAAAACAGGCATTTTGGGGGAGTGTGAATGATCTGAACGCCCACCCCTATTGAGTTAATTCTTTCATATACAGTTAGTTAGGAATATGGAGATAAATATCAAATGAATACAAAAAAAATCAGAAAATGTGGAAGTGTTTGCTTCTATGTGGAAAAATGAGGAGATGTAAAGGGTTAAGAATGATATTCCTGGTTTGGGTAATAACTCTTATGAGTGGCAAGGCCAGAAGGCATTATGGTTCAAGCCATACATAAAACAGTTATGTATTTCTCTATTACACACTCTAAAATAATCTATTATCTCTTGTCTGTTCGTAATTGAGATTGGTATCTTTAAAATGACTTTCTTATAATAGTTAAACTGAAATTAATAAATAGTTTTTTTATGGTAAATTATTTCAATGTGTTTAACCCACCGGCAATTTTCTAGACATTGTCTAATCTCTTCCTTGATCCCACTTCCATATGTGCACAAAATACTGTATTTTGGAACATCAGAATCATATCTTGGTACTTTAGTATGCAAATAAACTTTTCTGAATATTTTTAAACAAACAATTTATGTTACTAACCTTAATATTGGTTTTCTATGCTTTTTAAACAAAACTACTTAGATATCTAATGTTAGCAAAGGTATGATGTAAAGACCTTTTCAGTCACTATGTAAGCTGTTGGAAAGAGTGTCAATAGAAAAAAAAATATGCCATTCTAAATCTTTCCTTTAGCCAAATACAACCTATAATCTGTGATGGATCTCATGCTAACTTCTCGATTCAAGCATTTGCACTGAAAAGATACTGGTAACATTATAAAGAAAAAGGAAATGTAGCTATGCAAATCACACTGTCAAGAGAAGAGTCTTCTTGTGGTTTTTACCAACATATCCATTTCCTTTGCCAGCAAATCTTCTTTAGCATTAGGTAATCAAATTTACATTTGCCACAAGGAGAGAAATGCTTTTGATCTCCAAACAGTGAAAGGATTCTGGTCTGTAATGGAGCAGAACTTTAATTGGACTCCAACAAGGGGTATTATAATAGTTTGTACATATAGGTTTCAAATGAAAAAAGGAATAGAGAAGGAACTGCTGTTGTGGCTTGATAACAAATTTTTAGATAGTTTTTGTAATGACCAATGATTCTTTCACAATATTTTATATAATTAATTTGACCTTCTCTAAGACTAAAAAGAGCTTGAAATATAACCCTATCATTTTAGTATTTGTGTCTATATGTGAAGAAATGAGGCTGAAACTTTTAATAAGAATATAAATTATTTTATTTTTGTGTTATGTATTACAATACATATCAAAATAGATTTCTAGAACCAAATATTTCTTGGAGAAAATACTTTTTTCCTAATGCAAAGGATAGAAGTACTAATAAAAGAGACACTCTCATCCAATTGCTGGAAAATGTTAACACTCATACATACCGAAAGGAACAAGTAGGCTTTATAACGGAACAGGATTCCTAGTATGGTACATAGTTTTGTGTTTTCATTAGTTCTTTTACTTTTATTATGTTTTGAATTAATTTTCTCTTTCTCCCAGGTATTCATCTCATCTCCCAGGTAATCATCTGAGCTAGCGAGTGTAATAAGAATAAATAGAGGCACGTGGCAAAAATGGACTCCGGAAAATTACAGAAATGCTGGCATGCCTTCATTTCTTATGAAGGCTAATGGCCTCAAATGATTAAGTAAGCCACCTTGAAGCAGAAACAAAAATGTTTATTGGAATGTCAAATATAAAATATTTTTACAGAAACAGCAAATGTAATCCCAGATTAGTTCCAGGGTACCACATCTCAGTTCCAAAAGGTTTTCTTTGTTGGAAAAAAAGAAAAGAAGGGGAATTCCATGGTGGCGCAGTGGTTGAGAATCTGCCTGCCAATGCAGGGGACACGGGTTCAAGCCCTGGTCTGGGAGGATCCCACATGCCGCGGAGCGGCTGGGCCCGTGAGCCACAATCACTGAGCCTGCGCATCTGGAGCCTGTGCTCCGCAACAAGAGAGGCCGCGATAGTGAGAGGCCCGCGCACCGCGATGAGGAGAGGCTCCCACTTGCCGCAACTAGAGAAAGCCCTCGCACAGAAACGAAGACCCAACACAGCCATAAATAAACAAAATTAAAAAAAAAAAAAAAAAGAAAAGAAAACACTTTAGATACGTTATAGAAATCAAATATCCAATAACTGGTGACTTGGCCATGGCTAGGTTAGTAAAGAGCTGAGTTTCTTTTTCTCTGTGTATGCTTCAATAGGGAAATGATTTATTTTCTTTTCATTTAGTGAGAGAAGTGAAAGAAGAAATATAATGCAAATTCAGCAAAATAGAGCTAGATCAAACTTGCATAAAATAACAAAAAATATTGTTGACTGATATTTTGTGTAATGATTTAATATAAAGGGTCATTCTTGTTCTTGCTTTGTGACTCTCTAAGAAGATGAGTAACTATTTTTTTTATTTGTAATAACAAAGATCATTTTATATCAGTACATTAGATTCTTGTCTGCTTGTGGGTCCTATGATTTTACTTACTTCAATTTTAATGTGACTGAGAGACTAAAATATGACCTTTACAGCAGATTGAGACTAATTAAATCAAATGCAGAATCAAAAGGTCTTTTTGCTTTTGGGTGTTAAGACGGAACATGAATTTGAAAAAAGCAAATTATGTTAAATAATTGAAAATTGTCCTAACTAATCATCCCAAAGTATTCATTCAGTTCTTACTTTGTTGCTTGCAAATTCATTCTCTTGAATAACAGGGCACTAGCATTTCTGAAACATGAAGCCAAGGATAGCTAGTATGCTAGGATAAAGTGTGCTTCTGAAAAGAATACAATTTCCCTGGTAGATTTTTGTTTACCTGTTTATTTTTAAATATTGTTTATATGTACAAGAAAGCAGGATCTCTCAAGAGCTGTCTGCCCCTTTGTCTAGTTCTTGTTCGATGTTACTCAGTAGTTTTGGACTGATTTTGAGAGAAATTGTATTTTTATAATTGCCACCTATAACTGGCAAAATCACATAAATATCAGTACTTTTACCATCTAATAATTTACTCCATCTCTCTCTTCTTTCCTCTTTCCTTTTTTCCTTCTTTCTCTTTCTTTTTCCCTTTCATTCTTTCCCTGTGTCGGAGGGGTGATATGCAGATCTTCATGAAGACCCTGACCTGCAAGACCATCACCCTGGAGGTGGAACCCAGTGACACCGAGAATGTGAAGGCCAAGATCCAGGATAAAGCAGGCATCCCCCCTGACCAGCAGAGGCTCCTCTTTGCAGGCAAACAGATGGAAGATGGCCGCACTCTTTCTGATTACAACATCCAGAAAGAGTCGACCCTGCACCTGGTCCTCTGTCTGAGAGGCGGCTGTTAATTATTCAGTCTTGCATTCATAATGCCCAGTGATGGCATCATTCTGCACTCTAGCCATTTGCCCCAATTTAAGATTAGAAATGACCAGTTTCAGTAATAGCTGAACCTGTTCAAAATGTTAATGTTTTTCTTCCTTCCTTCCTTCCTTCCTTCCTTCTTCCTTCCTTCCCTCTTCCTTCCTTCTGTCTTTCCTTCTTCCTTTCCTTCTGTTTTTTTTTCTTCCTTTCCTTCTTTCCAAGGCTGTCTGAAAAGCAAAATATAGGCAAGTAAACAAATATTTTGTGATATCATCACAAGTCATGAAAAAGACTAATATCATTATAAATCACTATAAATAACAAGTCAAACATGTCACTATACAGTTGTGTTACAGCAAAATCAATACAACATTTCTTATTTGTATGGGTTTTCCATATCTTTGGAAATTAAACTACAACAGGAAATAAGGAAGAAACATTCTTAAATGACATATATTTAATTCTTAAATGACATATATTTACATAAAATCATATATAAAATAATGATTTTATAGCATCACAAAATTCATCTTCCTCAAATAAAGATTGATAGTAAATGTAGTCTGCATTTTAGTCCATGTCATTTGCAGTGAATTAAATTATTTCCACACATGATAAATGCTTGAATAATTTGTAACAGAAAAATTACCTGATTTTTGCCCTTTATAACTTTACATGGCACCTACATATAATAATTTAAATAGTAAGTTTTTGGAAGCTAGTCTAACAGGAATTTTTCTGATTCTTCCTTTTATAAGAATACTTAACAGTCCATATCCTTAATAGTTTTATTCTGCTTTTACTTTTTATTGTTCTTTATAACATCATAAATAATAGTCTCAATGTAGTGTAATTTATGTGAAAAAATTATAGAGTGAAACATGCACGTCCCTTGGAGTGTGAAAATGAACTTTTCTCCCCCTTAGAGAACATTGTAGTATTCAGCTTTAATAGTCTCTCCTCAGAGTAAAGAAAACCTTTTTGTTTCTTACTATAAAAGAAAGAATGTGTCTATGTCAAGATTTCTTTAATAACCGGGACCTGCTTCTTGCTGTCTTTATATGTACCAGGGTCAAGGGTTCACGAGGTTTAATCATAGCATGGCACATTCTCTCCCGGGGACCAAAATCATGAAAAGCTATCCTGAGAGGAAAATCTACTCTATGTTTAAAGTGAGTTTGAAAATATCTTGTCTTTTTCCAATTAATCTGGGCTAACATGGAAATTCATATTGATTTTATTTGACTTACATGTACTCCAAGGAAGAATATCATATTTCATTTTATTTTCCTTTTGAAAACTCATGTATACATTCCAAAATATACCTATTATCCAAAGAAACCACTGAAAAATTTGGAGAATCAGGGATTAAAATTGAGGCAAAATTAATGCAAGTTAAAGTAATAAAAAAATGAAATAGTATTGAAATTATTTGCTAATTGAATATTAAATTTCTCTCAAACTTCCCCATATAATATATGAAATAACTTCAATTAATCTTTCAAACTTGTAAGAGTTACCTATGTTCTAAAAACTCATTTGATGGTCTTGGTCCACATAGAAAAGTGCAAGAGACAATGGCAGTGGCAGTCACACCTAGAACAAGGGAGAGTCAACTAACAGTTGACGCATCGCCTAGGATGCTACTCCATGAAGACATTTTCTACCTAATATAGCTGACTAGAGAAAGTTTTAAATATTTTTGCTTGGAAATTCCAAATATCTAGCTCCGGGTGTGTTAATGCAAGTTCACGTGCCCAACGCGCAATGAGGCCAAACAAACTGAAACATCGGAGTTTGGAGCAGAGAAAGGTTCACTGCAGGGCCATGCAAGGAGGTGGGTGGCTATGCTCTAAGAAACCTCGAGCTCCCTGAAGGGTTTCAGCAAAGCATTTTTAAAAGCCAGGTGAGGGACAGGGGTTGCAGGATATGTGATCAGCTCATGAACAGTTCTCTGACTGGCTGATGGTGAAGTAACAGGGTGGTGTCATAGGGGTTAACATTCTCAGTCCTTAGGCTCCAGGAGGTCTGGGGCTGTGCGTTCATGGTCATCAAGTAGTTAATATCTTCCATTTGGTGGGGGGCTTTCACATCTGTAAAACAACTCAGGAAATGTGCATCAAATACTGTTATACAGGTACTTCAGAGAGGAACTAACTGAGAGGATATGGGAGAATGGCCTATCCCTGGAAGGCCCCATAGGGTCCTGCTTGGTTACAGGTGTGCATGTTCTAAAGGCCCCCAAACCTGGAGGGATGGGATGGCTTTTTTGAAATCATGTGAGATTAACTTAATCGGGACCCTAAATTTTACTGCTAATATACTTAGTTTAAGACCCTGTTAATCCCCATACAATTTTGGGAGTAGATTAACAATAGGGCAGTAAGAATGCAGACATGGTCAGTGTAAAGTTGTTGGATGGGGTTCCCAGACAGACCTTCTTCCTGTTTACTCCAATTTTAGGCTTTGTTCTTAAACAAGACCACAATTTGTTAGGGAAAAACATTTTCCTCCCTTTGTCTTTAAAGAGATTGAGGGTGTCAACAGATTTTGAGTATGAGAACAAGTGGATTTCAATAGCACATTTAATAGCCGTACCTCCCTACCACTCACCCACACTCCTTCATTATATGGGGTTCCCTTAACTTACCCATACCTGGATTCTTTCTGCTCATGTGGCCCTCATCAGATTTCAGCTTTTTGTGAAAATTTATAGACAGAACACTGTGCTGGGCTACTCTTGGCAATCCCTCAAGCTAAATAAATTTCTAAAATTTTTTGTAGATCTTATTTTTCTGTTATTTCAGATTCTCTGTTGTGAAGTGATAACTTTATACTGTATTATATACCACATATACTATATTTTAATACGTACTATATGATATATAAAACAATAATAATTGCTGCCATTTATTGAATATATGCATATAGATATATGCAGGCATATATTAATATATGCCACGTACTTTTAAAGATATGTAGGTATACTTTCATTAATCCTCAGGGCAACTGTATAAAGAAACTCTTGTCTGGAGGCAGTGCTTCATGCATAACGGATGTTTACAGCCATAGTAGATGCTGTGAAGGACTTATTTCTCCAACTACTGGGAATGCTGCCCAGCAGAAAATCTCTCAGCTGTCAGCTTTCTCAAGAAATTGTCCTCTAGTAAATAACACTATCTTGTCCAAGACCACTTCCCACCTTGGGGCCAGACCCAGTGCAATGAGTGGGTTGATGCAGTAGCATAATGGCCCAGACCTCCTCTTTGCACCAAATGTAACAACTCCAAAGGGCCATTCCAACTTCAGAGCTCCCTGTGGGGTTGGCTGAATCTTTTGTTCCTCTTTCTGCCCAATCTTGCTTCCTTTCCTCCCACCTTTGGTAGAGATCCAGAGAGCATATCCCAATAAGCTTCCAGCAAGCTAATCTTCAAGTCAACTTGGTCACTGCAACAGTGATCATACAATTTGTTGTCCAATCTAAGACTTTTTGCAAGTGAAAGAGTGTGCTAATCAGATGGAATGCAGGTACAACGGGCATAGACTAAAATGGGCCAAGTGAACAGAGACTTACCGTCACTCTAAGTTTGATATAAAATAACCGTGAGTTCAATACCATCTGACTAGTTGTGGAATGTTAGGCTGATGATTAACCTCACTAAATCTCACTCTCCTCATGTGTAAAACTGAGATAATACCTGCTTCAGTGGTGAATGGAAGATGTGATTAAGATAATGTACATAAAATATTGGTATAATGCATGGGACTTAGTACATGGTAGCTCTTATGATCATTATATCCAGTTTACAGATGAAAATGTGAAAATCAGAGAGACTAAGTAAATTCAAATTTTACCCATCTCATTAAGTGGAACAGTCAGAATTTAAATTCAGTTTTCTGACTCCAAAACCCATCCTAATAACCAAGTTGCTAGCCTATGTTTTTAATATACTTTTCTGGTCATTTTAAGAATTCATCCTTTAAAACCTCATAAATTATTTCTTAGTGATCTGATGTATTAAGTACTCTTTTGATTGCAAGTGACAAAAACAAAACAAAACAAAAACAAAAAAACCTCAAACAAATAGTCAAAACAGGAATGTGTTCACTCATGTAACAGAAAAGTTCAGGGGAATCCTGTGTTCAAGCCTGGCTGATTCCATATCCTTGAAAAGTAATATGAGAATTTTACATTTCTCATTTCGTATCTGGGCTGCTTTTTTCAGTCCTGGTTTGTTTTCGGTCACACTTTTCTGCAAGTTTGGAAAGATGGCTATTAGCAGCTTCAGGACAGTGTAGCATGTAATTCCTGAGCTGGGAAAAGCAAAACCTTCTCCTAATCCCTTACAAGACTGTTTTGGTCCTATTTGGCTTCTATGCCCTTCAGAATTTTATACTTTTCCTTCTCTCTTTAAACCTCCAATACTTCCCCTTCCTTTCTCAGCTAATCACCTGATTTTTCATTTCACTGAGAAAATTAAATCAATCAAAAGAGAAAATTTCCTGATGCTTCCACACCAGATATGTCAGCATATTGCATTTGAAATCATAGATTTTGCTTTCCTTTCTTTGAGAGTGGTTGGTCTGTTCACGTTCCTACCAAAGACCAAACCACATCCCATCCTCTTACTAGAGAACTTTTCCTGAAAATTATACTTTCTGGCTTCTTACCCATGATTTCTGGCTTCTCCCTCTACTGAATCATCCCCATCAACATTTGTTTTACAGAACGTACTATGATTCAAATATCTCTTTTAATTCAATAAGTGAAAGAAAATTGATGCTTAAATTTAGCCTTAATGATTGGTTCAGGATGTAAAAGTACCTTTTATACTGAGTTTGATTCTATTTAAATACCGTCTTCAAAATATAACTCTCCAAACATGCATTTCATTGCTTCTTCTTTTTTTTTCTGCTTTTCTCCCTCTAAATAAATGTACCTGCTACTGTCCTATTTTCTATTCCTTCAGATCCTCATTTTTCGCTAATTGAGAGTAAACAGTAATGATAATTAAACAATTGGGTGAAAACCATCTCCTGCGATTGTGCTAGCTACTTAATAGGTGACACCTCCTGTTCAGGTTACTGAGATTCAACCTATTTTAAAACTACTGACCCCAAAAGAAGCTTAAGGAATAATTATTAAGGAGATGATTTTAGGTAATGCCTGTGAGTTTGTGAAACAATGTGTCCAGGCAAGGTTTTAGGACCTTATTTTTACCGGATTTGAGACATAGTCAGTGTAGAGAAGTGGTGGGTAGTTAGTCAGAGGTGGCTGCTTTGAAAAGTGAATTGAATATGGAAATTTTCTCTTGAGTACCCATAATCATTGAATATAATAATGATGAATGTGTTCACATAAGTTCACATGGTGCAATTTAACCTAAAATTTATAATTTCTGAAGATGGAGAAGGTATCAGTGAAGAAATGGCTGGTTTTCAAAGAGAAGAAGCTTATATCCCATACCTATATTACTAAAAAATGAGATCATACTTTAGACTTTGTGAAGTTCATACACGTTGGTTATCTCATTCAAAACTGACATAATTTTGTGAAGAGACACTTGCTATATGTTCAAAAGGTGTAGAAACTAAGGCCAAGTGAAATGAAGCAACTTTCCTAAGGTCATCTAATAAATAAGCCAAGCCTAGCCTGTGGGTAAGGAAAATGGTCACTGGGCTGTAGATGTATGTGCTTATCATTACAGCAGGCTATGATTAATCTAAATGTGATTATCAATGAAACTGAACATAAAACCTGGCTCCCTTCAGGGTCTCAGGCGAGAAACTTTGGTGTTTTAAATTTTTTTTGTAAATTGCAAAATTTTACTGATATGTACAGTATTATTATGGGTAAAAATACAGAAGCAGGAGAGTGTAGTCCTACGCACAAGAGGCAAATTATGTTTGAATTAATGAATAGAATTTGAGCATAAGAGTCATTCACCGTATGTCATTTAGCAGCCGTTATGCATGAGGAAGTGTGCTCAGGTGTGGGGATCTGATGCTGAATAAAACAGATACAACTATTGCCTACATGGGCCCTACAGTTTAATGTTTATTAAACGAATGATGTCTATGTATGCAGCTATTACTGACATAAATGGAATCAATATTTTCCCTCTGATTATTAGTAGTCATCATGATCATGCTTGTGGTAGCAAGGATGCCATATATTGTGGGTATAGTGGCAGAGAATTTCTATTTTGGGATAGTCATAGCATAATGAGTCATTCACTAATTCCTATAATAAAGTTTCAAAATTCTATCATATTGTTTGATCAAGGAGAAAGGGAGAAATTTCCATATTTTTCTTAGAAGATAACAATTCCCTAAGTTGACCCTAGTTTAAATATGGTGAGATATCAAATTTGATGCTGCTTAGGGAAAAATAATGAAACAGACACTCATCTGCACAGATTACTTCCTTCTTATTATAAATATTGAAGCGTATTTCCTAAGATGCCAAGTTTAAGACTGAGTCTTGATTATAAATTAGACTTAAATCATGTATATATACATATACATACATATATATGTGAAATCTTATTTTTATCTTATAATTAGTACTTATTTGCAAGTGCTAATGAAATATTTTCATTTCATAATAAATTCTACCATAATGTGAAAGAGAAGTGATATCAGTGAAAATAGTAAAGTAAGGGCGTCTGAAAATGATTTCCTCCATAAAAGCAATGAAAAAACTGGCAAAAACAATCTGAACCAAATTTTACGGAACGGTAGAAATTAATCAGATTCTTTTAGGAGACTAGATAGGGTTTATTAAAAATTTTTTGAAAGGAAATTTTAAAAGGCTTTATTTTGGTAAAAGCGGTGAGTTTTTAAATGTTTTAACTAGCTTTATTCTCATTCTCCTGTCTATAGTACCATGATAGCCCTAAAAACAAATAGACTTCAATCACTGAACACTAATGGTCTGGCAGCCACAAGTCTCGTTCCCAGAGAATTATCATTATTTGACCTGGTGGATAACTCACTGGAAGACCCCACTTACTTCTATCTTTCTGTGACTTAACTTGGGCCTTGCCCAGCGTGAAAAGCCTTTTCCCCAGGACACTTGTTGAAAATATTTAGAGGTAATTTTTTTAATTTCATGGTAGCCTGAGGTGGTAGATATCAGCAACAACAAAAATAGGCAAACCATGAAGTTTAAAAGAAAAAGCTGTTGGAATTGACATATATACACTATTGATACTATGTACAAAATAGATAACTAATGAGAACCTACTGTATAGCACAGGGAACTATACTCAGTGCTCTGTAGTGACCTAAATAAGAAAGAAATCCAAAAAAGAGGGGATATATGTATATGTATAGCTGATTCACTTTGTTGTACAGTATAAATTAACACAATATTTTAAAGCAGCTATACTCCAATAAAAAAAAAGAAAAAGAAAAAGCTGTTGAGTGAGATGTCCACTGGGGTTTCGAAAAGTTTTGACAAGTTACTGGGACTAAAATAAAATTAAATAAATAAAAGTTCACACACAGGTGTATGGTGGTGTACATTCCAAGCACAGTGCCTATGTTCAAGAAAGATATGAGAAGGCTAAGCTCTCACCTCTGGCTGACCTGGAGGCTCTGGGAAAGCTGGAAGTGAGGGCTAAGCAGTTTCCAACTGCCAGTCTGGGTGATAGATGTGTGACTCAAAATGCACAAAAAGCCTCTCAGCAAAAACTGGCAGAATGATTGGATCCAAGCACTTAATGAAATCTCTGTCCAATCATTCACTAACCACTAAGCTCACTGAACAGAGATGTCAGTGTCGAAACATAAAAAAGAATAAATTCTTGGCAGAATTGGTTCAGAAAAGATACTAAACAAACAACAACAAACTGCAAAACCAATAGACCCTAGGGAGAGGAAAGAACTTAATTTTCAGAATTGTGAAAATTTTATTATTTAAAACGCTTTAACATTTTATTATTTAAATGCAACAAACATGTACAAGACATACAAAGAAAAAAGAAAGTATGGCCCATAAATAAGGGAAATAAAGCAATAAGTAAAACTGTCTATGAGGTAACTTAGATTTTGCTTATTAGACAAAGATTTCAAATTAGCCATCCTAAAAATGTTTAAAGAACTGAAATAACCATGTCCAAAAGAACTAAAAGAAAATATGAGAATAATATCTCACTAAATGGAGACTATCAATATACATAGAAATTATTAAAAAGAAACAAATAAAATGATGGAATTAAAAAATATAATAACTTAATAAAAATTTTCCTAGAGGAGCTTAACAGTGAATTTGGACAGGCAGAAAATAATGAAACAGCCAACTTGAAGATAGGTCAATGAGATTATCCAGTCTAAGGAATAGAAAGAAAAAATGAATGAAGAAAAACAAAGTCTCAGAGACTTGTGGGATACCATCAAGAATATGAGGATATGCAAAACAGGAGTGCCGAAAAGAGAGGGGAGAGAGAGCGAGAGAAATAGAAGGGTATAAAATATATTTGAAGAAATAATGGTTGAAAACACATAATTTGATGAAAAACATTACCTACACATCCAAGAAGCTCAATGAATTCCAAGTCAGAAAAACTCAAAGAGATCCACAGTTAGATAAATCACAGTTAAACTGTCTGAAGTCAAAGACAAAGAGATACTCTTGAAAGCAATGCAAGAGAAATGCCTCATGATGTACAAGAGAGTGGCTAAGATTTTTCATTGATTTCTCATTAGACATTATGAAAGCTAGAAGGCTCTGAGTGACATATTCAAAGTTGTGAAAGAAAATGATGAATAACCATCAACAAAATAAAAAGGCAACCTAGCAAATGGAAGAAAATATTTGCAAATCATTTATGTGATAAGAGGTTAATATTCAAAATATATAAAAAACTCATGCAACTCAATAACATAAAAACCAAACAATCTGATTAAAAAATGGACAGGGGATCTGAACAGACATTTTTGCAAAGAAGTTATGCAGATGGTCAACAGGTACATGAAAATGCTCAACATCACTAATCATCAGAAAAATCAAAACCACAATGAGTTATCACCTCACACTTGTTAGATGGCTATTATCAAAAAGATAAGAAATAAGTGTATCCAAGAATGTGGAGGAAAGGAAATACTTATGCACTGTTGGTAGAAATGTAAATTGGTGCAGCCACTATGGAAAGTAGTATGGAGTTTCCTCAAAAAGTTAAAAACAGATCTACCATATGATCTAGCAATTCCACTTCTGGGTATTTATCCAAAGAAAATAACAACACTAACTCGAAAGGGTATATGCACCCCCATACTCATTGCAGCATTATTTATAATATCCAAGATATGGAAGCAATCTAAGTGTTCATCAATGGGTGAATGGAAAAGATGTATATATATACAAGAGAATATTATTCAGCCACAGAAATCTTGCCACTTGTGACAACAATCTTGCCAAATTTTGAGTACATAATGCTAAATGAAATAAGTCAGACAGAGAAAGAAAAATACCATATGATCTCTCTTATATGTGGAATCTAAAGAACAAAAACAAAACCAAATAAAATGAACTCATAGATACAGAGAATAGATTGGTGGTTTCCAGAGGTAGGGGATGAAGGTGGTCAAAATGAGTGAAGGTGGTAGATGTAGTTGACTCTGCACAGTAAGCTCCTACTTAAGCAGGAACAAATCTATAAAATGAAGGCCCTTTCTTCTGGTCTAGCAATTTTTATCAATCTGAGTGCAGGCAGGCAAAAACAGGGACACATACATTGGGTAACTGATAAATATTTAATAAAGGCACTAATTACAAAGTTGTGGCAGAGTTTAGTGAAGCCAAAGAGGGATGACCAGTAACCTTGGGCAAGGAAGGCAAGGGGATCCTTACTACTCCTTGGCCTGACAAAGTTAGAGGAAGGAACAGTTACTAGAACCATGTGAGAAAGAAACTATATCAGCAGGGCTGGATAACATGAGCCGTTGTTTTTAGTAAAGTGACACAGTCAACCTACTGCTATCTAACATGGAGAGAATTCAAGGAATAAATACCCCCTTTCTCTCTTCTCACTCTTTATCTTCCTGCTAGTGTTTCCCATGGGCAGCCTGAAGCCACCTGGAAACCAGAGGATGCCCACAAGTTTAGCTTCCCCAAGCAAGGAATGGAGTTACCAAAGGCAAAGTGAAAACATGGGGCACACCAACCAGAGGAGGTGGGCAATAGGGGACCAAGACTCTCTTAGAAGTCTGAGTCCTAGATGTGGAGGAAAGTTGCTGTAGAGCAAGTCCTGCTTCCTCAGATTAGGCATGGAGATTTGATGTGCACCTTGGGTTTTCATGAAGAAGCAGTTGAAGTTGGGATTCTGCAGCATCCGATCCCTGATTGGAGGGGGCTCACTCCCAACTTACTCCCAACAATATCCATTCTGTGTGTAGATGCCTGGTTTAGGAGTGTCCTGCCTTGTATCAAGAGAGGGAAATTAGGATGGGGGAATATATGCTGACCTTTCGTGCTTTTAGTTGGCCAGTTATTCTCAAAAAATAGCTTTTAAAAAATCTGTTTTTTTTTTTTTTAATCTGGAATTAAGACTTTTAACACTGCCTTCTGACACCCTGATTTCAGACTTCTGATCTCTGTCACTGTGAGAGAATAAATATCTGTTGCTTTAAGCCTCCCAGTTTATAGTAATTTATTAAGGCAGCTCTAGGAAACTAATATACTAGATATGTGGTCTTATTAAAACAAACCAATGAACACAGAGACAGTGTCCAACATAGTTTCATGCTTTATTTGTACCCTCATGATGAATAAAGGACACAGAGTTAACTGTTCTGTGGGCCTCCACTCACTCATACTCTTGTCCAGACATGAGGAGAACCATCCAAGTCACAGCAAGTAGGTCAGAGGATGATGTTTTGCAAGGGATGCTAATAAAACTCTTTACAACATCTCTGCCAGAGGGTATGTCATGAGATCTTCTTCCATTGGGGCCTACATCAAGCTGGGATTGACCTGGAAGAAGCATCTGTGTCTGCTGGCAAGTAGCACGCTTGCATGGTTTACTCACTATCTAGGGGGTCATGGCTTTGAATACCCAAAATTCTTCATATGAAGGATAGATAATGAGGATGTTACTCAAGCTATCATGTTCCAGGTTGGGAATGCTGCACTGGGCATCTGAATCCAATCACAAAGCCATGCAGGAATAAGGCATCCTCTTGGATGGTCAAGTTACTACACGTGACTGCAATTGGTATGTTAGACTGAAAAAGAAAGTTTACAACAAGGCCTAAATAGAAAGGAAGATGTTCATGGAGATCTTGCTAAAATCACAGAACACAGGATTAATGACACCAGAAGTAAATAAATAAATATACTCACTGCCTCAAAAAAAAATCAGTTAGAGATTCTTTGTACTATACTCCTAATAAGAGAAGCTAATAGCTGATAGGTATTTAGTTTCATAGCAGAAACTCTATTAATGGCTGAATAAAACATTACTCTTTACCTAAGGAAGAGGTTGCTAGCTGTTCTAGGATGCAAGCGAAGGTCACATAGCTTAAAAAAGGACTATTGGGCCCTTCCCTAACATCTGCTCTCCTGCCTCCATGCCAGAGCACACAGCTGTCTTGATACCCCACCCATTGCTACAGACATAACATTAATGCTTGGGTTAACTGTTGAGCTTATCCTTTCCCTCATTCATGAAACTACATGAGAGGACGTTCTGTGTCTCTTGTGTATTAAAGCACTTTGACCTTGCAATTAATTTCCAAGGTGATAGTAGTTACATTGCTAGATGATAATAAAAGAACAACAACAAAAGTCAGCAGTGTGGATTAATACGAGAAGAGCCATGGCACCAGGAATGGAGTTGCGGATTGATGGACTGTATAGCATGTGCAGGTTGCCATGGAAATTATGCAAAAATGGAACTCTGGGCATCCAGCACAGTTAAGAGCTGTTACCAGCCATAACCAAACAAAGAACATGTTTTAAAAATCAGAAAAAAAAAAAAAAAAGGAAAAGGAATTAAGAATGTGAACTGGGAGAACTGACATGAAACGACATGTTTCTGATAATAATATTGAGGGAACTTCTTCCATTTTCTGAGACAAGCATCCAGAATGTTTAAAGTTTGAAAATGATGGGCTTGCGTTAGATGACTAGGTTACACTAAAACCCTCTCGTTAACATAAAGATCAGCATCCATCTTCAGTCCCCTGATGATATTTTTTGGCATTGTGTCTACATCTCAAGGTCAGAAAACTCACTTGGAATTCTCATGACTAAGCTAATTTCACTGACTTGGTCAAAGGGGTACTTTCCAATATTATTTTACAGCACAATCTTTGCTAAAGACTGGCTCCTAAGGTTTAATATCCTAATTCAAATCATACACTCCATAATTTCCTGGTATCCAAACAAATCCAATTGGCAGGCATGAACAAAATTTGGCCACAAACACTAGTAATCACTACTTCTTTTCCCAAGCTCTAATAAGAGGCCTGTGGATACAATGTCATTTGCCAATGGCCAGAGCCTTCATATCAACCACAGCCATGAATTTGATTTAGTTTAAAAAGGAGACATCTGGCTAAAATCCACTGCCTGTGGTATGAACTTTGACCAGCCTAGCAGAGCCACCATCCAGCACCAAAATCCCTGAGTAAAGGAAAAAAAAAGGACTAAATAATAAAGAAAATATGGGCAAAATGAGATAAAGCAAAGATTTTTTGAATACTCAAGTGTCAGAATTAATGCTACTTGGTAATAACGATTTTCTTTTCTTGAAAAGTAGAATATTAGTCCTTCAGTCCTTCCACTTTGCTTTGTCCAGAAAGGAGGCTTTACATAGTTAATGATTATGATGATGATGATGATGATAAAGTAATGACAACCGCTAATAATTATTGGATCCAGGAACTATATTTGCTACTTTATGTCATAACTCTTCTGACCCTCACTAGTCTACCTTCTCAGAACCAGTAAATATTCATACTGATGGATTCAGATGGTTTGGTTCCTGAATGCTCACCCTTAACCATTATGCTCTACCATGTCTCACATAATCAGTGGGAATCCACATAGCAAATGAGAATTAACTTTGATATGTAAAAATAGTGGGAAAATAAAACTATCACTGAAAGGGATTTCTTTACTCTCTAGAACTGGGACAAGTCCATTAGCTTAGTGGTTCCAAAATGCTACATGTCTTATTCTACATCTTTGGAATAGAGGTGATCATTCTGGAGTATCTACCAGATGCCAGACACTGTTCCATGAATTTCAACACAATTTCTCTCATTGAATCAAATTAAAAAATTGTAAGTTTGAAGAATGGTTAAAGAAGTAGGTGAGTGGGCTTCCCTGGTGGCGCAGTGGTTGAGAATCTGCCTGCTAATGCAGGGGACTCGGGTTCGAGCCGTGGTCTGGGAAGATCCCACATGCCGCGGACCAACTAGGCCCGTGAGCCACAACTACTGAGCCTGCGCGTCTGGAGCCTGTGCTCCGCAACAAGAGAGGCCGCGACAGTGAGAGGCCCGCGCACCGCGATGAAGAGTGGCCCCCGCTTGCCGCAACTAGAGAAAGCCCTTGCACAGAAACGAAGACCCAACACAGCCAAAAATAAATAAATAAATAAATTAAAAAAAAAAAAAAAAAGAAGTAGGTGAGCGACCTTGGTGTTTTCCTGATTTTATATATATATATATATATTCAGGAATATATATATTTGGGTTGTTTTCTTTGTCTTTTTTTTTTTATAATTGAGTAATAATGAAAAGTTCAATAACAACAGCTAGATTTCAAAATCTGTGTTCATTTTTAGAATGTATCCAATCACTTGTTTTTACAAATGTACTAGGTATTGTTGGAATAGCTAGGATTCCCTCCTTGACTGTATAATAATGTATTTTAAAATATGTATACATTCATGTGCCCCAAATTCAGTTACAAACATGATGAGATTGAGGCTTCATATTCCCAGTGGGCTCCTTTAATAAATATATTTTCTTAATTTCTGTTATTATTAATGTTCCTTATTTAAGATTAAGAAGTAACTATATGTTGTCCCATCATGCAAGATAAAATATCATAATATTAATGTCAATTGTGCAGTGGCTTTGTGCCAAGTTCTGCTGTAAGTCAATTAAGTCTATTAGTTGAATTAACCTCCAACTGCCAAATTATGTAGGTACTATTACTATCATTCTTATTGTATCTTACAAATGAGGAAAGAAAGACAAGGGGAATTTAAGTAACCACAGAGTTTACCACTGGAAGAGGATGGGACCAGAATTTGAACTCTAACAGCTTGACTTCCGAATGGGAAATCTTAACTTCCATACATACATATTATCTTTGGATCCTCACCAAATTTGAGATTATCTGATTTCAGACAATTTGAGAGTCACTCAATTTCTTTCAAAGTTCTCTAAGAAAAATCTCAAAAAGATAAGTAACTCCCAGAAGTTGAAATAGCACTAAAACAAGAGTACATACCTGCTGGTCACATTGCTAGGAGAACACTGGTTTCTGTGAACCTCTGTCAAACTCATGAGGGCAAACCCGGGAGCACTTTGAGCACTCTCTCATCTAGGTAAGATCCATGGTATGTCATGGCAACAAGGATAATTTTGTTTAAGGATAGTAAAGGGCAGCTAGTTTAGAAATATAATACCCAACTAGATAATTTTAAATACTTAAAATCCCAAAGTACACATAGACATGTCTTTTACTTTCTATTATTATCCGTCAGAGTTTAATTCAATCTTGTTCTCTATCCTCATTTACAGCTAGGAAATTATGCAGTAGCTTTATCAGTTGACCTGTGTATATTCCCTCTCACAATTTCCTCCTTATGCAATTTTGGGAAAGCTTCTATCATGACAAAGTTCAATAGGATAGCATAATTGAGTTGCTGGGTAATCATTAAGTAATCAGCATTCAGGTCTCTTTTAATCATTATAGCTAAGACCCTAAAATCCCTTTTGTTAATTGTAACAATTGTTTAATAATAAAAGAAAAATCTCACTCTCCCTCAGTGTTTAACTTTTAGAAACAGGATCTAAAAAATATTTTTAAAAAATTTTCACATATACACATTACTATATATAGAATAGATAACTAATAAGGACCTACTGTATAGCACAGGGATCTCTACTCAATACTCTGTAATGGCCTATATGGGAAAAGAATCTAAAAATGAGTGGATACATGTATATGTATAACTGATTCACTTTGCTGTACACCTGAAACTAACACAACATTATAAATCAACTATACTCCAATAAAAATTAAAAAAAAACTTACATGTCAAATTATTCCTTCACACATAATTTCCTGACTCTTATCTTGTGCCAAAATCTCGAGTGTAGATATTCAAAATTGTCACATGAATGTATGTAAACTAGAGACTAGGAAATGTGAAGATTTGTTCAGGTGATGACACTCCTTGCCAAAATTCACATTCTCTTTTACCTAAGAAGTTTTGTCGTTGATGATATTGCTGTTTAGGAAAACTGCATTCTGTAAATTCCTGGCGAAAGTGAGTGGTCAGAGGGTTGCTTTAAAGCACTGAGAACAAGATTGAGGTTCTACATAAGCTTCCTAAAGATTGCTCACTGTATAGGAATACTTGGCTAACTCAAAAAATCGCTCAATATTTCTATGGCTGAGATGGAAACCTAGAGCACCCTAACATTTTGGCTGTCTACTTAACTGTCTAAGAAGCTGGAACTTCTCACTAATAGTCTTTTCTGGGAAACACGTTATTTTCAATTAATAATTAAACTGTTGTTATTTGATTTAGATAGGAGGACTCTTGCCAATGCTTGTACTGAACACATGCCAAAACACTTATGCCTCGTGCATATCCATTAACAAGAATGCTTTGTTTCAGCATCTACCAGAAAATAAAATTAGAGAAGCATCACTCCCTACTGCCTTCCTTGAACCCATGCATTTGTTACTTATCTGAATTCACCTTAGAGTAAGTGCCTTCCTCCTATATAGGATAGACCTAGTGTAATAGGCTTGCCCTAGAATGAATAGATGAATAGCTTTAGAAATAATTTCAATTGTCATGCAGCTGCACTTCAGTTTTATGCAATTGCTAAATAGGAACATAACTGAAAAGAAAAGTATAATCAATCAATCAAACTATAGTAAACAATTTTTAGGTGAGAAAACAGTCAAAAGAGTGTAGATTTGGAAGTTTGCCCTACTTGTCAACTATATGTCTCTTTAATCTATCTTGATATTTATCATTAGTCATTAATTTTATCTACTTTTCTGTTCTTAATGCATCAAAGCACTAAATAGGAAGAAGTAAATCTGCATCAAGGGACCACCTAGCCCTTGATTTAAAAATATATAAGCATACAGTCTAAAATAAAGGAGAAATATGCACATGTACCAAATTTCTTTGACTTTGACAACATTCTAGAGTATGCTAATATCGCATGTGAGTTAACTCTCCCCACTCCCAAATAATAACAGGGCATATAAAATTGAAACATAAAATTGTACAAATCCATATTAAGGCTCTCAAATTTAAACTAAGCTTTAAAATTTAGCAATATTGTGAGGTTCTTTGCCTTCTAATAAAAAAAGATGCAAGTAAATTCAAATAGAAGATACTCTGTATGTTGTCATAATATGACAGTAAAACTTATTCTTTAAAGAAAGATCAGGCTTTAAAAAATTAGGAACAAGACCAAGCATCATCTAGAAGCCAGTTTTGAAAAACTTTTCTCAGCACTGTGGACAACTTTTATAAAAATGAGAAAACTGAATTTACTGAAAATGAAATTTTAATGAAGTGCTATTGAAGTATTATTCTATGAAATTCCATGTTACGTTAGAAGGAGCTAAATGACAACTTTTAGATTATTATGAGACAAATACAATTTACATTTACATTTTTCCCCCTAAATTGTGGGATAGTGACTATCTTGGTGTTCTCTGCAATTTGTAAATCATATTACTCAAATTTTAAGTCTAGATCTTAACCCAGTGACTTTCTGAAACTTGGCTTGGCTACAAAAAACAATCCTTGTTCTTTCTTAGCCTCTGAAGGGCAGTAGGCTTTACAATTAATACCATGCAAGTGTCTTCTACTCCGTGATAATCTTTCAAATCTTCTCTTGGTTTCTCAACTTGTCTGTAAACTCCTGGGTCAAGTTTCATGCCTTACACAACGTCTTTCCTTTTGTATCACTTCTGTGTTTCTTAATTATAGTAATTTCTTAACAAGGACTTTTAGATTCATCTGTCAATTTATTAACTGTATTATTAACAAGAAGAACAAAGCCAATTCACACTAAAAGGGCTCTTGATTAGGAAAATTGCCTTCCTCATGAATATAAGGAAGAGTTTTGGTCCTCATTCTCTTGATAGGTAGATTCAACTACACTTCCCATTTCATTAAAAAAAAAACAGCTTCATTTGGGAAACATCTTTTAAATTGTTTTGGTCTTAACATTACCACCTTTAAATATTTACTTAGAATCTTTATGAAGTTTGCACAGGATGTAAACTAAAGATCACTAAAGATGAATGGTTACACTTTAGATGAATAGTTTTATTATTTTTTTCTTTTAGTGTTATTGAGATATAATTGACATACAGCACTGTATAAGTTTAAGGTATACAGCATAATAACTTACACATATTGTAAAATGATTGCCACAATAAATTTACTTAACATCCATCATCTCCTACAGATTTAACAAATAGATGGATGGTTTTAAAAGCTTAGTGGTCAGAAGTTAGTTGGATTTTTTGGTTTAAAGTAAGTATAGAACAAGACATGAGAATCTGTATTTTAAATGAATTCAAAGTGTATCTTAAATGCTCACCTTAAAAGGCGATTTTATTACTTGAGAAGTGTCACTTGTGATGGTTACAATCAGTGATAAAAAGCTAACTACAAGCTTAGATATTTTAAAGAAAAGTATATGAATGAACCGTGTTCAGTCAAGGATGTCAGTCTCTGATCATTTTTTTTTGCCTCTTTCTTTGTTCAACTTTATTGTTCTGTGCATTTGCTTATGACTTTCATGAAAGCTCCAGCCATCTTCATCAACCCGCATAATATGTACTTTGCAAGGACCTTTTTAAAGGCCTACTTCAAGTATTCCGAAGCTGGATGAATCAATTGTCCCTCTGTCCTTTGTAGTGATTAATTTGAAGCACTCATGACACTTATTTATATGAAGATTGATGGAAGATTTCCTTATTTCATTTTTTAATCTCCTTTTCCTTAACTATCTTTTTCTAGAAAAATAAATCATATAGACATGCACACAAAGATAAGGGGTTTCAACATGATAACCCTGAAATAAGTTTTACTTTAATGCTATGCATATAAATAAGGAATGTAAAGAGTAGATACAAAGTAATCTTAAAATTAAGAGGTAATATTATTGAGCAAAAGGCACATTTTTTTTGCCAAAGCTTAAACCTTTTTTTTTTCTAACAAATTCAAAACCTCAAGGATTTCAGAATCTTTCGTTATTTATCTTAGCAAAATTTTTCAGACCACTTATTTTAAAAATTATAGTTACTGATTTATTTCACTTTTATGTAGTTAACATAGAAAGTGAAGACAAATTCGAAGATAGAATTACAGGAATAAGAACACCACCAAATGATTTAATAATTTACTGTTCAGAGCATTTATACTTTGTCATCATACATACAAATGAATAGTAAAAGGAGGATAGATAATGAGTCATATGTAATTAAAATTATTCAATCTTGAAATGAGTGTCTAAAACCATGGACACTGTAGGATACTGAATAAAAAAGTTTACTTCTCACTCCTCTATTAAAACCTACTGACAGAAAAAAGAAAAGAAAATAAACATATTCAGAGAGAGAATTATAGCCCCAAAACATAAACTGTGTAGCAAACCTGCCAAATACCATGATATCCCAACTAAAACAAGGCAAAAATCTGAGAGATTTCACACGCATAGTCAATCTATATTCAGAATTTTCATTTTACCAAATGTCATTGTCACTATTTTGGGAGGTGTATCTCAAAAATCTTTTTCTTAAAATAATAAGATCTTACAGAAAAGTTTGATCATGATTAAAGTAAGAAAGACACTGTACAGTAACTTAGTGTCTAATCATAAAGTGGAAAGTATTTGAAGTTGAAGGAGAATTCAGGGTAATGTACCATTTTTATTTCATAAACTCTGGGCTCCAAATGAAAGGATACTCATAGAGGTAAAGAGAAGTAAAAGGAAGAGAAAAAGCATTAAATAGCAGGTGATAATACAGAGATTTCGTAGCCCCAGGAAACTAAACCTGTGTCACACTACCTCCGGAAAGGTGAACGTTAATGAGAGGTATTTGCCCAGTGTTTAGGTAGGAGGAAAATTAGTAAGACAGTATTCCATAACAGAAATTTAAATAAAAGATGATACAAATTGAAACACCATACCAGTCTTTCCAAGTATCTCTTATCTGATCTATTCTAAGAGGAATAATGAGAAATAAATCAATACAGGGTCTATGCATGCATTCTATTCACAAAATATGAAAAGGAAGAAACAAGCATAAGCAAAATGAAGCTGACAAACCTCTATCACAAAGAGTTATCAAAGTAATCAGAGAAAGAATTGAAGCTAATAAAGCAAGTTAACTGATCTCAGGATAGAAATTGAAGTTAAAAAAAAAAAAAATAAGGAATTATAGAAAGAAAATCATAGACCATAACACCATAAAGTACATCCAGGAAAATAGTAAATAGCTAGAAGAAATCACACAGAATAAAATGAAACTGACAAAGGCACATTTCAAGTATACAATATAGCATTATTAACTGTAGTTACCATACTGTACATTAGATCTCCTGAGTTTATTCATCCTATATCACTTTGAAGAACATATCCCCATTTCCCTCACTCTCTGGCCTCTGACAACCGTCATTTATTCTACTCTCTGGTTTTATGAGTTTGACTTTTTTGGATTCCATATATAAGTGAGATAAACTAGTGTTTGTCTTTCTGTGTCTGGCTTATTTTACTCAGTATAATGTCACTCAGATTCATCCATATCATCACAGATGGCAAATAAACATATGAAAAGATGTTCTAGATTGTATGTCATCAAGGAAATGCAAATTAAAACAACAATGAGATACCGGTACACACCTATTAGAATGGCCAAAATCCAGAACACTGACAACACCAAATTTTGGCAAGGATGTGGACTAACAGGAACTCTCATTTCTTGTTAATGGGGATGCAAAATGCTACAGCTATTTGGGAAGACACTTTGATGGTTTATTACAAAACTAAACATATTCTTACTACACGTGACCCAGCAGTCATGCTCCTTGGTATTTACCCAAAGGTGTTGAAAGACATGGAGGAAACTTAAATGCACGTTACTAAGTGAAAGAAACCAATCTGAAAAGGCTATATACTATATGATGTCAACTATATGACTTTTTGGAAAAAGCAAAACTATGAAGACAATAAAAAGATTAGTTTCTTCCATGGGTTGGGGGAGAGGCAGGGATCAATATTTGGAAAACAGAGTATTTCTAGGACAGTGAAAATAGGTGACACTATAATTATGGATGCATGTCATTACACATTTGTCCAAACCCACAGGCTATACAACACCAAGAAAGACTCTAAACTATTGACTTTGGATGGTAATGATGTGTCAATGTAGGTTCATCACTTTTAACAAGGATACCACTGTGGCATGGGATGTTGATAATGAGTGAGGCTATGCACGTGTGGGGGCAGGATTATGTGGGAAATCTCTGTACCTCCCCTCAATTTTGTTTTAAACTTACATTTTGCATATAGGCAATAGTGATGGAAACATAACAATCAAAAGAGGTAAAGGGTCCACACTCCTTTAATGTAAGTAAAGGGTATAAATTATTGCATGCACATAGAGATATTAAACAGAAGATAAAACACCCCATTGGAAGAGTGGACTTCCTTGGTCTTCATGACCTTCAAGGTTTGTACCCTTCTTATGAGAAAGAGATTCCCCCTCACTCTCATTGAAAAATTCCCATTACTGTTGTGTTAGTTTTGGTTTCCTTTAAAAGCAGACTGTGGGACAAGGACTTGGGGGCAGGTAATTTATTCAGACATTGATCTCAGAAAGCATTAAAGTGAAGAAAGTGAGACAAGAAATGGAGAAAAGCCAAATATGAATGAGCGGTTATTACTATGTGCTTAGTCTTGCTGGGGACATCTAGAACATGTTTCCAAATCATTTCATAAGAAGACTGGAGCATTTCCCAACTTAGTCTCACCTTTCTTTGGTTGAGGGGTGCCTAAGAAGCATTAACTTCCCATCTCTAACTCCCTCTTTGATCCTGCTTGAGACTGAGCAGCACTGATTAGCTGGAAGGAATTCACAAACCCAGAAGCAGAAAGACACGGGCATGAGATGGGAAGCTGTCTGTGAGCTGGAAACAGGTGAAATTCAGGTAAAAACAGTGGGCCCAGGAGATAGGGTGCAAGGTATCAACAGTGTCTGTTGTAGCCAGTTTTATTTTTAAAATTTTTTCAAATATATACACTCTGTTTTGGGGTCCCCAAGTCCACCCTCAGGTTTGATGATTCTCTGGAAGGATTCACATAACTCAGAAAATCTGTTTTGTTTTGTTTTCACAGTTCTAGCTGATTACAATGAAAGGATACGGATTAAAATCAGCAATGCAAAGAAGGCATGCTGAGTGGAGACCAGGAGAAACCAGATGTAAGCTTCCTCTTAGTGAGGTCTTAAGACAGCATTTAATTCTCATAGCAACAATGCATGACAACATGTGTGAACTGTTGTCTATTGGGGAAGCTCACCTAGTCCTTGGTATCCAGGGGTTTTTTTTATGTTTTTTGGGTTTTTTAGAATTTTATTTATTTTTTATACAGCAGGTTCTTATTAGTTATCTATTTTATACATATTAGTGTATATATGTCAGTCCCAATCTCCCAATTCATCCCACCACCACCCCCCACCCCCTGCTTTCCCCCCTTGGTGTCCATACGTTTGTTCTCTACATCTGTGTCTCTATTTCTGCCATGCAAACTGGTTCATCTGTACCATTTTTCTAGATTCCACGTGCAAGCTGTGGAATATGATATTTGCTTTTCTCTTTCTGACATACTTCACTCCATATGACAGTCTCTAGTTCCATACACATCTCTACAAATAACCCAATTTTGTTCCTTTTTACGGCTGAGTAACATTCCATTGTATATATATACCACATCTTCTTTATCCATTAGTCTGTCGATGGGCATTTACGTTGTTTCCATGACCTGGCTACTGTAAATAGTGCTGCAGTGAACATTGGGGTGCATGTGTCTTTTTTTTTTTTTTTTTAATATTTATTTATTTATTTATTTATTTATTTATGGCTGTGTTGGGTCTTCGTTTCTGTGCGAGGGCTTCCTCTAGTTGCGTCAAGTGGGGGCCACTCTTCATCACGGTGCGCGGGCCTCTCACTATCGCGGCCTCTCTTGTTGCGGAGCACAGGCTCCAGACGCGCAGGCTCAGTAGTTGTGGCTCACGGGCCTAGTCGCTCCACGGCATGTGGGATCTTCCCAGACCAGGGCTCAAACTCATGTCCCCTGCATTGGCAGGCAGATTCTCAACCACTGCACCACCAGGGAAGCCCGCATGTGTCTTTATGAATTATGGTTTTCTCTGGGCATATGCCCAGTAGAGGGATTGCTGTATCCAGGGTTTTACTGGGGATTCCTCACGTATGCATAGTCCACGTGACTGACCTTAGCTACTGAGTTTCCAGCCTCCCCACCTCCAACAGAAGTTAAACTGATAGAGCATGGTGCAAAGCTCCAGCATACAGAAACGTATATTCACAATAAATTACACTGTTAGCATAAACTATCTGGTGTGGTCTACAGTTTCAGGTCAAAGACTTATCAGGCAGAATATTACTAAGGGTCACAGGTTGCCCACCAGGAGCTGGTCAAGGGACAGTTCTGAAGACCTTTAGAATTTTCAGGGTGTGAACAACCTAGGTATATTTCGTTAACCCTTTAGTGTATACCTTCCAAGACACTTATGATCTTTTCAAACCTTTGACAACTTGTCAACCAAGATTAAGTAACTAGCAACAACAGTGTACTCATTCAAATTTGAATCATAGGGCAATTTTCATGATCTATCTTTCCTTTGCATCTTGCAACTTAAAATGTGGTCTGTGAACCAGCAGCAGTGGCTTTACAATGGAGCTTGTTGGGAATGCAGAATCTCATGCAACCTTACTGAACTTACTTAAGCAGAATCTGCATTTGAACAAAATCCCTAGGTTAACATACCTGAGTTAAGATTTGAGAAGCACAGCCCTAGCAGGCCCATTTGTTAAGCTACTCTGAGTTATATTGCAGTAGCCATATGATACTGTTATCTTAAGCAGGTTGTTTGATCTCTCTGATCATGTTATCTCATTTATAAGGTATATTTTACACACACTCAGACTCACAAGTATATATATATATATATTACATATGTGTGTAATATATATGAATATGAATCTTGCAGTGACATGTCAAAGATCAATTTTAATATGTTTAAAGGGTCTAGCACAAAGATTGATTCTGTAGTGGTAGATATGACAATCATGATCATAATGGTCCCCATGAATACAGGGAAATGAAGGAGGACATAGGGTCACAGAGATTACTGCTGTGCAGAGAAGTAGGTAAAGAACAAAGATATAAAAATGTAAAAGAGATCAGCAGTAGAGTTTTAGGAAGGAAGAGTAGTTGTATCTCATAAAACGGTTCAAAAATAGAAAAAAATGCCAATAGATTTTTACGAGTAGGACATGGGGCTAGTTTTAAAGGCTTAATTCAACATATGACTTTCAATATAGTAGAGGTCTCCCTAGAAATATGCGCCCCTCTTCATCCCCAAATGAGTCATGCCATGAACTACCTGCTTCTGACTCCCAGCTGAATCTGGGCCAATTTTCTAATTCTAATGAAGCAGATCTGTGGATGTATTAACTGAATGAGTGTTTTTTGCCTGATCCTGACATTGTTTCCCTTAGATGTGTATAAGTGAATATCTGGTAGGACTGCAAGAGTCCTTCTTCATCCCTGTGACTTAAAAGCCTAGTTTTTATATAAAAATGATAAATTCCTATTGAAAATGTGCTTGAAATACATATAAAATAAAATATTCTTGCACATAGACCTAAAATGCTTTTATCAATGTACTAATAAAGAACTGAATTAAAGAGGGTATATTCTTTTGAATGCCTGTGTTTATCACATTAACTTCTAAGAACTGTCCTTTTCATTTTGACATAACTTAGAAATAATGTCTATATATTTTGCCAAAGTATAATTTTAAAAAGTTAAAACATGATTCACATTGAAATGTAGAATGGACAAGTGTCAATATGTCTTCAACTGATCAATAACAGATTTTGAGGAAATGGGTATTAATAAGCATTTTGAGAAAAGAATATTAGAATAAGACTGCTATGGGATATAACGAACTGGTTAATGTCTTAAAGATCAATAATATATAGTCGTTAGAAATATATACTCTTCTGGGCAGAAATCTCCCAGTTCATATGTGATTTCACAGTGTCTGATCTCTGATTAAATAATAAATCGAAAAGTTAAGAGCAGATAATGCTTTCTAGGAAATTAATCCTGTTAAGCAATGCTGCAGTACAATATCAAAACACCATGTTATTCAATCTTGGCCTAATTTTCAAGTGCTAAATAATTTTTTATGTGCGCTTGAATCTTCAGTACATTTCAAGTTACACATCTTTGTAATAGTATCATAGATACTGCAAGTGGACTCAGGGATTTAAATTTCAGTCTTTATTAATTTATCCCTTTATTTTTGTCCTGTAGCAGTGAATTTGAAAACTGCTTACTAATCATTAACTCACAGAAGTATAGGCATTTAACTAATTTCAGGAACGACAAGGCTGACTAACTTGCTGGAGAAATAAAATTAACCCTGGATACCAAGTTTATAAATGTATTCAGATAGTCCTCACCTTCTAGTTTTCTTGTTAAGAAACCAAATTGCCTAAAGTAGCACTAAATAGAAGTTGCCTTTAAATTTCAATGCATGATAAGGAAAAATGACTATTTCCTTAGCATTCTTCCCAATAGTGAATACATTTATTGTACGTCCAAGTATATTCCAAGTATCATATTTTTCTAATGAATTTAAGAGAAATTATCAGAAACTTTGGAGATAGGACTCAGCTTTAGGAAATGTTGAAAGCTTATTCGGTTATTTTAGTTCACAGCGAGGACTGCAATTCACTACCTGTTCATCATACTCCTTTGCATTCTTTGCTGAGAAGGAGTAAATAATTGGCTTTGGGCAGCTCCAGCTTCCCCAACAGCACAGATCTTTGAACCCTTAGAACTCTGGACATTCTTGACGCCCAGATACCCTCTTTGTAAAGGTCCAGTATCACTGGTTCATACTCACTTAGTGAAACAGAAAGATAGTCTGATAATTCAAACATGATTTAAATGATGTTTAACTCTAGTATACATTTCTCAATTTACTTTTTTTTTTTAATTTTATTTATTTATTTATTTATTTATTTATTTATTTATTTATGGCTGTGTTGGGTCTTCGTTTCTGTGCGAGGGCTTCCTCTAGTTGCGGCAAGTGGGGGCCACTCTTCATCGCGGTGCGCGGGCCTCTCACTATCGCGGCCTCTCTTGTTGCGGAGCACAGGCTCCAGACGCGCAGGCTCAGTAGTTGTGGCTCATGGGCCTAGTTGCTCCGCGGCATGTGGGATCTTCCCAGACCAGGGCTCGAACCCGTGTCCCCTACATTGGCAGGCAGAGTCTCAACCACTGCGCCACCAGGGAAGCCCCTCAATTTACACTTACTGGCCTGTGTGTAAAATAAGTTGATATGAAGATAAACACTAGCAAGTTCTATATAGTAATGGAATTTTCTTAGAATAAAAAAATAAAATGAGATTAAGCATGTATAGAGAAACTAAAAAGTGAAAATGAAATGCTAAAAGTTCAGTCATTCAGCATTAACTTTTCTCTTTGCTACCATGACTAAGGAAAAATCTCAGGGAATACATACTACATAAAATTAACATTTAATAATATATACTGTCAGAAGAGAGACTTTTTTTCCCCCTTAAATTACAGGCAGAGAATTACCAAAAAACTATACTATTTAATTTCTATGCTTTTAATTTTAGTCATTTTACCTAGTTCTTTCTCTTGCTCCTTCTTTCTTCTTTTTCTTATGCTTTTAAAGACAAGGCAACATCTCAAGTATGTAAAAAAAAAAAAAAAGTTTAAGCAAACTTGTGTTCATTCTAGAAAAAAGTTGAATTAAGAATCTGAGGTTTAGTTAACATGAAAGAATATGCTAAATTATTAATAAAGAAAAAACCGTGCGTCTGCTTATTATAACACATATCCTGAAGTGGGCAGAGACAGGTTCTATAAAAGCCAAGATTCTGCCTGCATTGGCTTAGAAGTTTATTGTAAAACATTTCTGAGCCAAGGACATTTAGAGGAGCAATGCCAAGCTAATATGAAGATGCCAATGTAGAATAATCTTTAAAAGATGGAGTCTCCAACACTGAAGTTACTGAAAGTACAATTCATGTCACGTCGATTTAATTGGAGACATCTGTTAGCGAGATACAGAAGCATATCTGTCTATTAATTTCTGAGTTTAACTGTTCAGGCTGTGCTCACCCACTTAATTTTAATAAAGGCTCTATAAAAACTTCTTTTCAAATGTTATTTTTTATGAAACCAAGTTTCAATCTCTGATATTTTCGGTCATTATGTCAATTTTAAAGTATAGGTAGAAAAGGAGAAGAGGGTTCAAAAAGAAAATCCTCACCCCTACTGGAAGCCTGTTGTTTCTCAAGAGATGCTGTTTTCATTTTACCACAGCAAGACCTGAGAGCCTCCATGTTACCAGATGCCTTATGCCTTCCTCACTAGGCTATTTTGTACATTTTGAATCTCCTTTGCACTGGGCTAGAAATACAAGTTTTCAATAAGTGTTTGCTCAGTGAGTATCAGTGAAAACTGCAGGCTTTTTATAAGAGTAGAAATAATGAATAGGTTAATGATAGAGTTTCTGAAAAATCAAAAACTTACTAAATGAGATAATGAATTAAAGATGAAGCAAAACATTAACAGCAGCAAATACAGTGTTTGGACAGATAAATATCGGAGATACATCAGTGGGTAGAATCTCACATCTCAAGATATAAGTAGTTCATACATTTTTTTTTTTTCCTTCAACAGTTTATTCATCATTATTAATTTAGCTCACCAACTGGCACTTAAAATAATGGATCTTCCTACCATATGATATGGTCTACAACTTACAGAACAAGGAATGAGTCTATTATCCATCATGAGATGCAACATCTCATGCCCCCAAAACATAAAGGCAGTAGTCATTCAAGAGCTTCCTAGCAAGTTAGATCGGTCAGAGCTAATACTGGTTTCGGTCATTGCTTCAGGCAAGTTCTTCAGTGAAGGCACTGGCATTGAAATTGGACAGGTAACTCATAACGTACGACTGTGTTCTAGTGTCTAATATCAGTAAAAACTTCACAAATTGTGCCTGTATAGATTACATTCATTCAGGATTAGTCTATTTGAAATAAGTCAACCTGATTTATAAAAGCTCTGCTGGCCCTCCATATGTGCAGTATTGAATAGAAGATTATCTATTCAACTTATTATAGGACTAGAATAAATCATAAAACAGCCTATGCTTTTCTTTGGTTCTAAAGCAGACTTTTCTAAACCTAGCATTTCAGTTATATAAAATTATTTTAAAGTATCAATTAAGGCATTAAATTATCATAATTTTCTCATTAGGTCTATTTGGCTATTACATATTTTTGTCCCGTAATTTGAAGTCTTTCAGTTAAATATGGAACATAGTGTTAAGTAGCTGTCAAAATCCAGGTTCTCTCAAACAAAGATATTACTTGATATTGATTAAAATATCTTAAGTAGAAACCTGCTTTTATTCTTTCTGGCTTTAAGCTATGATGTTAATGCCCATTGTTTTGGAAGTTAATATTTAGTGTTAGATGACTGAAAACTCTGCTATATATTTAGGTAGTAATAGTTAAATACAGGTTTGTATGTTAAATTTAGTTAGTTGGGCTGAAAAGTGACCTCAGATTTAGGGGGAAAAAACGTGTACACTTCCAACTACTTATGCAAACCACTGCTGTGAGGCCAAGGCTAACTCAACAGAATAAAACAAGATTTTTATATCGCACTAACATTTACCAGTTTCTAGGCCAAGGGTAAGCTTATATATTAAAGTAAAAACCATGTTTTAGTTTTAATTTTTAAATGTTATTTTTAAATTAATCAGAAAGCAAATTTGAAAAAAAATTTTTTAACTATTCTTTTAATATCAAGTTTAAATCCAATTTCCCCATGTAGTCTTTGAACTTATATTTTAAACACTGAAACTACATATTTACCAACACAAAGTCATCATCATCAATCTCCATTTTTTAGCAGAAGCCCCTTAATTTCACTGGGGATATACATAAATAATAAAGTATTTTAGTAAGCTTTAAAAGAAAACACTTTAGTGAATTATGTGGAAAGCAATCCTTTAGAAAATACCAATATCAAGATCAAGCTATGAAAATAATTTTAACTTTAGGTCCACTTTATTATTAATAGGTAAATTATTTTATTGTAACTGTATTTAAAAGTGTAAACAAGCTGTGTTTTCGACTTGTGACCATTTCTCTCTCTTATGCTATAATTGCCAAAACCACTGATGTCAGGAACAGCAGCTCAACTGTTCTCCAGAATCCCTTTGGGACTTGGGACACAGAAATAAATCATTAGTTACTACCCAGTATGCAGGTTTTGAATAAGAAATTGCCTAAAAGTCACCCCACCACTAAGGTGACAGGAAGTGCTCCAAGTTAACCCTAAGTTCTGATTTAACACCTAGCATAAATACACAGTTGTTGACATTATAAATAATCTCTTATTAGAAGAAACATGAAAAAATAGTTCTGTTAAATAATGTGTTTGGGGGTGAAGAGGACAAGGGAAAGTAAAAGACACCATAAAACCTTATATCATTGTGAAGTTAAAAGAGTAGAAAAGACCTGCCTTAGAACCACAATGTTGGTTCTAGCCCCTATCTCCTGCTCACTTATTATACACCATACAAAAAAAAAAAAGAAAAAAAATCCTAACTTCATAATAATTTTCAGGGATATAAACCTTATATGGAATCACATAAGAAATGAAGGTAATATATAAATTAAAGCATTAATGTTAGAAATAAATTTATTGTTTTAAGAAGAGAAGTTAGCTGTTACATGGAGTGAGGTGTGGAGGGGTACATAAAATATGCAGCCAGAGAAGCAATCTATTGTTCCTAATTAAACTTGGTTTTGGTCTGAGCTATGCTAACATGTAAGGTCTTGATAATCTTTTCTCCCCAGTGTATCTCCTCTTTATCATCTTTCAAATGAAGTTCTCGGTTCAGATCATCAATGACTCTACAGTCAACTTTAGCCAAACGTGAAAAGTTTAATGTTAGTCATTGGTTTTCAACCTCTTCTTTCTGAGTTTTCCTTTTTGACATAATCTTAGGATACTTTAGGCTCTTTTCACTTTTTCACATCTAGAAAAGGTGGATCTAGGTAACCAATAATACTTCATTTGTAGCTCATTCACATTTGGGCATAATGTTTACCCTTTAAGCACACACATTTATGATAGAATAACAGATATTTTACATTTGTGAAGAAGTTTTAAACAAAACTGAGGATATTTTGAAGATAAAGCTCACTAAATTAAGGGTTGCTAATGCAGTTGGCTTCAAGGCTTACTTCAAAGTAAACTTAACTTTATTTTGAAGGTGAAATATGTAACAGAATGCTTCTTTCAATCTGGGAGTCTTTCCTCCCCAATCCCTAGGCAAGTGAGTGCTTTCCCGGGGAGATTGGTGCAAATTGATAGGGGCTAAATTCAAATTTCTGTTTTGAGTTTCTTTAATTCTTGATATCCTCTTAACCCTGACCTCAACATAGAGAGCACCTATCTTTCTCTGGTTGTCCCTCCACTTTCCCAATTCATAATACAAGATTCCCTCCCTTATATTTTAAAACAACTACTGTTGATTTTTCAAGTCACATTTTTGTGTCCAAAAATGTTAATGTACACTTAAAGATATTTTTAATATTATATTTCCTTCTTTTCCCTTTATCTGATAATCTGTAATGCATTACTAAAACACTAATTAGGTATTATTTTACCTTTTTTTCCAGTTTTATTGAAAAATAATTGACATGCATCCCTAAGTTTAAGGCATACAACATGAAGGTTTAATTTGCATATATTTTGAACTGATTACCACAATAGGCTATATGCTTTTATTTTTAAGTTTGAGAAATATTATTTGTCATTTGGAATGTTACTCCTTTATTAATTTAGCTTTTACTATATAATGTGGATTGCATTTGGTGAAAATGAAACTTGAAATATGTAATGTTAAAAGACAGTTTAATTTTCAAAAGTAAGAGCTTTTAAAAGAGTTTTATTTCATTAAGCAATGCATGCTTTGTGTAACAAGTGAAACGACTATTGATGGCCACATAAATGCAACCATTAAGGTAGATGATAGGAGCAGACCTCTCCTGGTACTTATGGCCACATTCCCTTGGTCCACCAGCTTCAGTGAAGCTGTTTTGTTTATTTGTAGGTGGTTTTTCAAGTCTCTACTCCCAGTGAGTGTTATGAAGACTTTCTAGGCTTCTCTGCCTCAGGCATTTTTGGAAACTCAGAAGACTACTCAGTTTGCATATAGGCACAGCCAGGAAGTGCTAGGAAGTTAGAGCCTCTGAGAGCAAAACTCAACAGTGTGAGGCCCAAAATCAAGAAATAAAAGGTCACCCTCTCCATTCTCCAGGGGAATAATCCTGAGGTATGTTTTACAGAGTTCCTAAGAGGGCCAGTAGCAGGATTAATACCATTTGCCCACATTGGTAACCAACTCAGTAATTCCTCCTTCACTGACTTTTCTCTATGTGCTGTCTTACTCTGCCTACTCCTTTATTTATGCTTCCAAGAATACCTAAATAAAATATCTATGCCATGTTCCTTTTGCAGCTTTTAGGAAACCCAAGTTATGACAATTATATAGCTTATACCATCCCACAACATTTTACCTAGAGAAATTGAACCACTAATAACACTCTGTTTGATAAACGGAAGCTCACTGTTACTGAACCATTAATTTTGTGGCTTTGATAGATATCTGCTATGACAACTCCGTCACTGATGTAATGTTACAGCCATGAATTCACCCACATAAAGGTCCCCTCACATGTGTAATAAACGTCTCCAGCATAGTGATCACATCTTATTCAAGGCTGTATTCCCATCGGTTAACATAAGCCTTGGTACATAATAGTCCAATCATAATGGAATGATTTATAAATGAGAGGATTAATTTGGTTATATTTTATTTTGTGTTTATAAGATTAGTTGTCACTAGGTGGATACTTGTAGTGATTAAGGTTAAATTCAGTAAACCCAGCTATAGACAAATATTAAAAATAGTTATCTATTGTGTGACATGCCACACATAATCAGATCACTTATGCTTTTTCTGTAAAAAAAAAAAAAAAAAAAAAAAATTGAAGCAATTAACTTCATTACTAAATAAAGTACATAAGTACAACAAATGGGATTTAATGAAACTTAAAAGATTTTGCACAGCAAAGGAAACTATAAGCAAGATGAAAAAACAACCCTCAGAATGGGAGAAAATATTTTCAAATGAATCAACGGACAAAGGATTAATCTCCAATATATATAAACAGTTCATGCAGCTCAATATTAAAAAAAAAAAAAACAACCCAATCCAGAAATGGGCAGAAGACCTAAATAGACATTTCTCCATAGAGGATATACAGATTGCCAACAAACACATGAAAGGATGCTCAACATCACTAAATCATTAGAGAAATGCAGATCAAAACTGCAGTGAGTTACCACCTCACACCAGTCAGAATGGTCATCATCAAAAAATCTACAAACAATAAATCCTGGAGAGGGTGTGGAGAAAAAGGAACTCTCTTGCACTGTTGGTGGGAATGTAAATTGATACAACTACCATAAAGAACAGTATGGAGGTTCCTTAAAAAACTAAAACTAGAACTACCATATGACCCAGCAATGCCACTACTGGGTATATACCCTAAGAAAACCATAATTTAAAAGGACACATGCACCCCAGTGTTCATTGCAGCACTATTTACAATAGCCAGGGCATGGAAACAACCTAAATGTCCATTGACAGATGAATGGATAAAGAAGATGTGGTACATATATACAATGGAATATTACTCAGCCATAAAAAGGAATGAAACTGGGTCATCTGTAGAGACATGGGTGGACCTAGAGACTGCCATACAGAGTGAAGTAAGTCAGAAAGAGAAAAACAAATATCATATATTAACGCATGTATGTGGAACCTAGAAAAATGGTAGAGATGAGACAGTTTGCAAGGCAGAAATAGAGACACAGGTGTAGAGAACAAACGTATGGACACCAATGTGGGAAAGCAAGGGCTGGGGAGGGGAATGGTCAGGGTAGTATGAATTGGGAGATTGGGATTGACATATACACACCAATATATATAAAATGGAAAACTAATAAGAACCTGCTATATAAAAAAATAAATAAAATAAAATTCAAATAAAAAATAAAATAAAATATCTGGAAAAATATATACCTAAGCACAGTCTGAATTCAAACACCTAAAGCATAGTGCTATTCCTGGTAGTCCATATTTTATTAATATTAATATGCACTTCTTTAACTTTGGATCAGCAAATTTATTTTAAAATACTTTTCATGGGCAGAAGACATCTCATGTTCTCATGTGCAAACCATATCTTCATTCACACCAAAACAAACTTTCAACAACAAAAAAATTTCAGTAACTGTTGAAAAAAAAAGAACATGTAATACACAATTTAAAGAAATATTTTTAGAACTTCACCAAGTTTGCCTCATTAGAGGAAGTTCACTTTTGGTGTACATCCAAAGTTCCAGATTAAATGTTGTGTTGACATAGAATTGAGCAGGAATATAATCTTGAACTTTTCTCTTTCTCTTAAAAGTTTAGCTTTGAGTTAGCCTTTATATTCATTATTTAAAAAAAATTGCAAGTATATAACCAAACCAATCACTCACGGATAAAATGAGTATTCAAAAATACTTTTCCCCTTAAAATAATATATAATAACCTAATCAGAATAGCTGTGAGTGATAAGAATATGTTTATTTCATTTATAATCTATAAAATTTATAATCTATAAATTTATAATCTATAAAATTACAGACTTAGTTTGAATATGAAAAAACGCTATGCCATTTATTCATCTAGCAGAAGTGATTTCAAATGTAAGTAATATTTTTGAATATTTTTTTCAGGTAAAAATATAATCGTTGAATGAGTTTGGACTCATGAAGATTGCAAATATCTAAAAAAGTGCATTATTCCATAGTAGATAATGGCAAGATGTGAAATGATGAAGCTGCTTGTGAAAATACTGGTTTTGCAGATTCTCATTTAATTTCTGTGGCTTAAGTGTATAACATACTCCACAAAATATAGTAAGAGCTTAATAAATATTTGCTACTTTTATTTATTTTTGATTCATGTATAGGATATCATAATATTTATTCTTTTGCTGATTGCTAATCATTCTTCAGAACATTTTTTTAGTTATTATTTTCACTTTTTTCACTCAATAGATTTTGGAAAATATACTGCGTGTCTTATTAATTTAATTGTATACAATTGTATACAATTGTATACAATTATGGGGTGGGGATGGTGGTGTGCTGAATTGGGCGATTGGGATTGACATGTATACACTGATGTGTATAAAATTGATGCCTAATAAGAAACTGCAGTATAAAAAAACAAACAAACAAAACAACTAATACTAAACTTTCATTGGGTTATTTGTATGGAAATATGTTAATATATTATATATAATATATATATAATAATATATATATGTTCAGACATTACATGAAATTTCTAAAAATCTTATATGTTCTGGTATAATGTTGTAAGTAATAATCCTAGTTATTACTTTAAAATGTATATCTCAGAAATAACTAATTTTCTTGTCAACTGCATTATTATGAACTTTCATCAAATCTTTAACAGTGGTCATTTTTAAGTCTTTTGTCATTTACAGACAGTTCTCGGTGTACTCTGATGCTTTTGCAAATATGTTCCTATAAAAGGCTTCCATCTTCAAGAAATTCATGGAAAAGACTCTGACAAGTACAGGCTTCTGTTAACTGACTGTACTGCTGAACTGAATGAATAAGCATTTTCAGAACTCTAATGAAAAACTGATAAACTCATAAAAGTGCTAACAAAAGATCAAGATGAAAAAAAAATTAATTACATGGGACTGAGTGAACTGATGAGGATGAGTATAATTTTTGTGACTTTCTGTCTGAATTAAAAAAAAAAAAAAATCCCACAAGGACTCAGAGGCAAAGAATATACAAATCAATTTTCACTGCAAAGTAAAGGAGCTGTTACAGTGGAGGATTACTGGACTGAATGTCAATTTTATGACACAGTATGAGTGTGTTTCATGTTTGGTAATTGCAATCATTGTTGCTTTTGTTGTGGTCATCCATGTACAATGCTTGGTGTCAGTCTATTTATCTCTTGTAAAAATAAATAAATAAATAAATAAATTAAAAAAAAAAAAAGAAAGAAAGAAAAGAAAATTACATTTGTTAACAATCTAATATTGTCTACAGGAGTAGATAATGTAGGTCATCCAAGTTGAGCTGAACGTTTTGGTCTTAGCTTCCCGTTGTCAAACTTCATGGTGAACCAGGGCAGCTGTTCATTTTAGCAGAACTCCATTCAATTTCAATTTATGTACTTAAGAGTGTTCCAAGAATTATCTGCCAAGTTTTTTTTTTTTATTTCAGTTTATTGTCAGTTTTTTTCTTTTGTGTTAAATGCTACATTAAAGTCTACTGAGATTTAATTATTAGAGGTTATACATTGATTGTGGATACAAATGGCAATGGAGTAGTCAATATGTTTGGCAAAAGCATCTGAGAATTTACAGAAAATGACAGATGCTCACATGAGCATAGAAAACTAGGAAATCAATGAGAAGGATGGTCAGCTCTTCATCTTCTGCATAGTTTTATATTTCCCTAGATGACTAAATAATTTCTGTAAATATAATCAAATAGGATAATAGGTCTAAGAAATGTTTAATGAGAGAAATGGTTGGTCAATTTACTAAGTTATTACATTATAATTCTTAGCATTAAGGCAAATAAGATTTGAAAGGTCTAAAATTTTATATGAGGAAAAGATTTAACTGTATCTAAGTATAGTATATATATATGAGTTATATCTAAAAAATTACCTATAAAATATTTGAAATTTGATCTATTTTTACTTACATTTTATTGGTCTTAAATTTGATGTATGAAGGAATCCATTGTAAGAAAATCTGTATAGAAGACATACTTTTTCATGTTTAATACACCTAACTCTAAATAAACTTAATTCTTAGGAAAACTATTCTCTTCCAAATCCTAAACACAGTATAAAAATCTTGGAAAACTTTGGAAGAATTTATATATAGTTAAAGTTTTCCTATCTTCCTTATGGATTCTATAACTTATATTTTTCTTTTCTCTTACTGTGTGTATTTCCTTAATCTGCATTAGTCCAAATTCGTTTCATGGGAAGCAAGGAGATAATGTTTCACGACAACAAAATGAAAAATTTGTCTCTACCTTCTGCACTAAATTGGCACAGATGTCTCAAAAAATTTAGTTCTTTTAACAAAATTGGTCACCTAGATCTTAGGATGAACTTTACAATTATTGTCAATTAGAACATATCTTCACATCCTTAGTAGCTTCTTAAAAATCGTTATTTTATCTCAGCTCTCACAGTGCAATGGTACTTGTTGTATTAGTCAAGCCAATCTTATTTCTTTTTCATTTTTTTTTTTTTTTATTATTTTGACCCTCTAAGATTCCCACCATCCAACTTTCTCTGGAAAAGTTACCAGCCCTCTTCCTAGTCAATAATGTCTTCTTTTCCTTAATGGTATAGTGAGTTGCCCAAACATTCTCTTTGGGCCATTTGGATTGTTCCTCTTGGTTTTTTTCCTTGATTCAATAGCTGAGAATTAATTTGCACATTCAGTTATTTCTTGCTTTCTCTGCCTTAAATCAGCTTCTCATCTCTCACTTAAACACTCTCAGTCTTTTTCTAAATAGTGTTTTCTGCATCTAGGTTCTCCACTTTCAATGCCTTCTTCACTTTGTCACTGGGATCATCTTTCTAAAACACAGAACAGTCCACAGAATTAAGTTATGCTTTCATAGCATGAAATATAAGCCTTTCACAATCCCACCTCAAAAAGTGCTGAATCCTCATTTCTCACTGCTCCTCATCTTTTACTTTCCCATTTTCTACAAACACAACCAGACTACAGAGCCATGGGGTTATTAACAATAATTCTGGGACCCCGCATCCCTATGTCTTCATACTTTTGCATATGTCCATCTCTGTGTTGAAATGGAATATTCTTTTTTGAACCCTTCACATGTGGCCCACTTCCATGTAATACTTTAAAGCTCAATGCAAAAATCCCTTGTTCATAGAGCCTTCTCTTAATGTCTAAACATAATTGGCTCTTTTGTCTGCACTTCAAAGTTTGAAGTACACCACTGTAGTACACACATTTAAAAAATAAATACTAAAGTATTTTAAATATTTGGACTATACTATTGTAAGCATCTGTTCCGTTAAATAGTGGCGCTTAACTAGTGTCATTTTGATTTTCAGTTTTCCATGTATGAAATCTCACATGATCTGAGAAAACATGCATATAGTCTTCTTCAATTCCCTAAGTCTATGAAACAAGGAGCCAAGATTTTCAATTTGAAAAGACTAACTTATCATTTTCATATGTATTCATATATACTTCATACACATACAGAATATTTTATCAATAAAATCAAGAACATTAGAGAAAAATTTTTTGATGCATTTGAGTAAAATATAGTAAAAAGTTTGGGATCAATAGCTTTTTCAATATCATTCTGTAAGAATTTCAGTCATTAAGTGGATTCTAGATCTACAGCTTCAAGGAGATCTAATTCCATGTGAGTGAAGAGAAGAAAATCTGACATTCAAAAAACTGGAAAGTATGTTTATTCCAAAAATGACTTAGGTTATGTGACCTGTTAAAACATCTTTCTTGACCCATTCAACAGCTTCACTTTACCTCATATCACTACACAAATGACTTCAAATTTATAACAATACTCCAATATATGGGATAGTTTTGTGAGAATTGGTATACTTAATATTATTCTAAAAATGTGAGTATATCTGGAACTTCAATTTCTGTTAATGTGAAATAGGTTAATGTGTTTAACTAACTATTGTGCTCCATTTAAATCTGTGCTAGAAATCAATATGTTCATCCACTTGTTTTATGTAGGAAAGAATTAGAAGGCAGAAAGATGGATGTATTGGGGATACAAGCCAAATAAATTACTAACACTGCTTAGGAATTGAAAGGTCTACAGATAGAGTTATAGAGCATCCTCATTGCCCACATGCTATTTATAGTTTTGTCTGCAATGTTATCTTCGTAAAAGGAACTGATTGGAGTCATTTTGGGTTAAATAAAATGGTAGAACTTCATGTAATTTAGCTTCTTATTTCAATGATGATGAAAAAACATTTCATAAACGTTTGCAAGCATATGGCACATGGTTAATTGATATTTTCTTTGAATGCTTGAGGTCCAGTAATTGCCAGCACAGGTTATTTTCAGAAGTCACTCATGTCTTAAGCATCTTGTTACCTCAGGTTTCTGAAGATGGATATTCAAGCAATCTGCCCACACAATTCAACTCACGCCACTGATCAGATTGATCTGAAAGTCTCATAAATAAATCCAGTTAGATTTACAGCCCAGATCTTCTTATGTCTTCTACAAGGTTTGTATATAGTACAGTTTTTGGACTTTCAGCTTTTTACCTGATGGCAGTGCCTTTAAATTCTTCATAACAGAGAGGTATAGTGAAAACTTTTTTTATATACATTATTCTTTCTTATAATTTTGTCTATATTGGTCTATAGTGCTTCTTTAGATATAGATTCTGTCACTCAAAAATATAGGATTGTGTTTTAATTTTTATAAATCTGCTGTGCTTCATCTAACTTAGATGCCATCTGACAGTGGTAAAGCCAGTTCTGGTCACTTTCAGCAACCTAAAGCTTTAAGTCTGATTAAGAATGGGATGCCAGGACAGAATTCATAGCATTAGAAGATTTGAAAGGATCTATATTCTACAGCCATAACTTACACAAACTTATAAATAATCAGTTGGAATGACAACCAAAATTATTAAGTGGACTGGTTTGGGTCTCTTAAAGAATGTGAACAGAAGCAGCATACATGTCAAATACTTTGCAATGTTTTGAATTTCATCATTTTACCTGTAGAGGCAACTATGTCTTTTCTTGATTGTTCCTTTGGCTCACTATGCTTGCGACTAACTTTACCATTTGAAAAAATGTCACCTTTTCAGAAATCAAGTACTTTTCCTTATGGAATAAAATTAGAAGTCTTTTTTGAATGATAACCACATAGAAAGATAAAATCAAAGCACTTATTGACTAGAAATAATAGTCTTTGGAGATGTTAGCTTCTCTTACACAGGAAAAGGGCAGGGTAGGGTTAGTTTTACTGCTCCCATCTGTACAATGTAAGATGGAAAATGAAAAAGAGTGATCTCATATCATATTCCGCACAGAGTCTTCCTTAGGCAGTAGCTTTGCTTTAAAATCTTTTTGGTTTTGCTATAATCCTCCTTTCATTTATTTATTTTTGAAAAATAGTACTTGAGTGATAGAATCGTCTAAGCTCACAAAGATTTTTGTTTACTTTTTTTCTTTTTATATGTTCAACTATTAAATGCTTTTATTTGCCACATATAAAGTGTTTTAACTTTTTGCAAAGGAGAAATATTATACTGTTGCCTTGTAAATTTCATAATTATTACACAAAAATTCAAAGCCACTTATTAGTAAGAGATCAGGTTGGTAGATTTGTGGTAGATCTACTTTTGCAGTAGGTATAATTCTAAAATGACCCTAAATGGTCCACATCTTTGTGTAATCTCCTCTTATTGAATGTGGGCAGGACCTGTAATTTGTTTCTAACCATTAGAATATTATAAGTTATAATTCCTGTGATTGTTACATTAAATGGCAAAGGTGAAGAGATTTTGCAGATATAATGAAGATTCCTAATCAGTTGACTGTATGTTGATCAAAAGGGTGATTACTGTACCATGAATGTGCAAGTTATAATGAGTTGAGTTTGTTAAAAAGGACATGGCTATTAGAAACAAAAGAAGTCAGAGACTTCCTCTCTTCAGCTGTCCTTGAAGAGGCAAACAGTTATTGATAATAGGGCTACATGATAAGGAATGGCAGGAACCTCTAGGAGCTAAGGGCTTTCAGTCCTATAATCACAAGAAATAAATTCTGCCAATGACCAGGTGAGCATTAAAGAGTACCCAGAGCCTTGGATAAGACCCAACTCCAGCTGATACCTTGATTGCAGCCTGTGACACCCTGAGCAGTGGACCCAACTAAGCCATCCTGAATCATGGAAAATATAAGATATTAAATAGGAATTGTTTTAAGCTACTACATTTGTGATAATTTTTTATGCAGTATAGAAAAGTAATATCTACAGGAGAATCTACTCTAGTAATCAACAACCTTGATATTGAGATACATTATATACATATTTAAAATACAAAGTAAAATTATGTAAGGCATCATGGGAGAGATAAAAACAGATTGATGGAAATTTAGAAAAAAGAGTGAGAAGTTCTTTCTGAAGGAATCAAGACACTTCATAAAGAGGAAGTTCTGTGTTCATTTAAAAATGAAGGAGTTCCTCTAGGCAAACATGGGAAGGGCATCAGAGCTGATGACTTCTTACATAAATAAAGGCATCTTGGCAGCTGCATGCAGACTAGTGAGCTATTTACATGAGTATGTGAAGTATGTGAAGAGGAATAGTGAGCACTCAGGTTAAAAAGTAGTTTGGAGGCTTTTAGATACTCTACATGGTGGGGGTTATTACTGAAGATGATTTTGATTGGGAGGAAATGGAGATGGTTTTCCACTTACTACTTTTGTGACCTGGCACAAATTACTTCCCTAAGGCTCATTCTTTTCATTTGTGAAATGGATTAAAAAAAGACCTACTGTGTAGTGTGGCTTGCAATGACAAAAGTACTAGTTCTCAATGTAGAGAAGGACTGGAGGTTATTATCTATAGCATCTCTGGCCATAGCATGGAGGCTAAATTGGATGGAAGAGGATGATAAAGGCAAGTTAGAAGGAATTGTGACGGTTTTGGACCAGTCTCTGTTAGTAACAGTAGGAATAACATGTGAGAGATAGATATGAGACTCTGGAAAGATACAAAGAACCAATATCTCTTGCCAATGTAAAATATTTCTAAATGTGAAAAGAAAGCATTGCAAGATATTAAAAGTTCAAATTAAAAAAAAAAAATCTAAAACATCTTTTCATTTCTGGGTCCAGTCGTTTTTTGATGTCATTAATATATCCAATATTTTCATTTTCAGAGCTGCCCCAGGCATATTTGGTTTTTTTGCTAATGGAAGTGATTAAATATTTTGAAACATGGAATGATGTGACCACATCTGTTCTTGAAGAACATAAACATGTAAAGGGCAGATAGGAGCCAAGTGTGGCAGCAGTGAGTAGAGTGGTTAAGTACTTGTGTGTAATCTGGTAAAGAGACCATGAGGCCTATAGGAGAGCCATGATGGTGAGAATAGAAAGGAGGTAGTAGTTCCAGACATAATCCAAAGGGAGAATTTTAGGAGTTTGGTGAATGAGAGAATATGGGATGTAAATATGGAAGAAAAAGAGGTGATTTCAGTGATATCCTATGGACAGTTTTTATTGGCTCCCAAGAGCAGATTTTGCACATCTGTCACCAACTTCCTGTTTAGTGATATCAAAGAGTTACTTGAATTAGCCATGGTGTGAATAATCCCAGCATTACGAATTAGGCCTATATTTATGGGAAACTGGCTGTTAAACATGTACCAGCACACCACCGAAAGATTCTGAGTTTTCAAGTGAAAACTAAGCAGCTAGGAAGATGGTAGTTCTATGAATTAACCAGAAAGGTTAAGTCAAGAGAAGGAAAATTTGAATTGAAAAAGTTAAGTGAAGTAAAAGAAGCATGACTTTCTGGTGGAGGAAGGGGAAAAAGATAAGTTTGCTTGAGGACCTCTTGGATTGAGATTCCAGAGGTTAGTTAGCATTGTGCTTGATACTTGGTTCTATATTCTTCTACTATCAACTGAATGACTAACTTGGGAGCCGTCCAAAAAGAGAAATCTATCAGGAAGCTGGAAAAGTGTAATCTGAAGTTAGAACTACATACACAAGTACACACACACACACACACACACACACACACACACTATAGAATCATCTATATGGGATGGTATTTGAAATAATAAGATTTTATTAAGAAAATGTGTGGATTTATAAATGGGAAAATAAAGGACAGAATTCTGAGCAGTTTGTGACCAAAGGCATTTGAGAAGAAGGAGGTAAAAGGACATTGTCACAAATCTAATCGGGGAGTCGGGAGTTGGAATGAAATGCTGTAGATGAGGCAAGGGATGAAATGTGAGAATCTGTCAGAGGACTGGATGAGTAGGATTGGTGGGATTATTCAGACAGTTGGAGTAGAATCTACAGTTAAAGTTTCTCAAAATGTAGCCATTCATAAGAATCACCCAGAGGGATTGTTAATGCAGAGTTTGAGGCTCCACCCTCAGTGACTCTGATCCAGAAGTAGGTTCAGGCAGGAAGTCTGCAGCCTGTTGTTTTGGAAACATTGTAGAACGGATTGAGAAATAACAGGACATAAAATATGGAACTGCAAGGTGAGGAACATAGCTTTCTCTTTCCTGCATTACAGCAGTCACTGGAGAAGAGAGAAGCATTGGAATTTTGATTGGACTTGGGTTCATGAAGTATACTTTCAGGTTAGGAGTGAATGGAATATGTTTATTAAAAGAGTGTGCAAATTAGAGAAGAGAAAAAGACCAAGGATGGGCAAAAAAAAGAGAAAAAATAAGTGGAATGGGGCTATGGAGGCAGGGAGAAGTGGTTACATACTTTTGGAGAAGGCCAGGGAGAGGAAAAATGATGACATTTAAACTAAGTAAAGAAACTTTTGTTAAAGGAAACACTTAAATGTGGAGCACATTGTACCATATTCAGTTGATAAAAGTAACAGTTATCATTTAATTTGTTTATGTTAATACCAAATAAAATATATTTTACAGGAAAATGAGAGGTTTTCCTTTTAAAACTTAAATTGATTAGTTTTCCACTAAGGTTTAAAATTCCATTCATACCCCAAAGGCTTTACAAAAGGTTTTATAATACGCCCCCTTCCACCAAAGGAATACAGCTATAAGCAAAGCTCTACTCTTTTCCTAAAAATGGCTGTATAATTAGGAAATTGCTGCTTCATTAGATTAATTGACACCGTTCTGAAGATTTCAAAGAGAAAGACATTTTGTGTAGGGAATTGGTTAGAAAGGTGTTAGAAAGTCTGGAGGAGCAAAGGGCAGAAGGAGTTTTACTCAGTTTAGGGAGGATGGAGGCCATCCACCTGCCATGGGCACTGAGCTAACAGAAGATGCTGGTGGCACTGCCATTGGTGCCAAAGAGAAGCCACCCTGCTGCCACTGCAGAAACTGTTGATGGTCCTGGTACCCACAGTCCCAACTATTGCACCTGCTAATGCTAGAAGCTAGAATTATGCTAGAAGCATAATTATGTCTCCCTTCTTCCCTTCCCTTCTTCTTTAATCTATTACAGGTATTTCTACAGGCCAAATCCAGCTAACTTCCATTTTGCAAGAGAGTCTTGGGAATACACTTTGCAAGCTTCTAACCCTTGTGATACTGAGAAGAGTACAAGAAGGTTAGAGTGGGACTCAATGCCCAATAACAGACAATACCTGGTATACTCACTTATTCCTCCCCAAAGGGGAAAAATAGAATGCTTGAAAACATAAAAGGACAATTTGAATAATACAAGAAATGCTATAAAAATACAGTGTTATAAGAGATTGGCTGTATCATAAGATTAGATGTCTCTTTCTGCCTTTTTTTATTATATTTTTATTGGTGGCCTAATCTAGAGCTTTTTTTGTGACCACTGAGACACACACACATATAAACACACATAAACATATTTATCTGTCTATCTATCTATCTGCCTATCATCTATTTATGTGTCTTCATATTTGTGAGGCAATGCATTTAAAAATTTATTTTATTGAAGTATAGTTGATTTACAATGCTGTGTTAATTTCTGCTGTATAGCAAAGTGACTCAGTTATGCATATATATATATATATATATATATATATTCTTCTTCATATTTTTTTCCCTTATGGCTTACCAGAGAATATTGAATATAGTTCCCTGTACTATACAGTAGGACCTTGTTGTTTATCCATTCTGTATATAATAGTTTGCATCTGCTAATCTGAGGAAATACATTTTTCGAGAAATTTTCTAGGAAGTACTTTATTTACACGAGTCATAGCATAGATTTGATAACTCATTAAGTTATTTAGGGACCATTTATGGATAGTTTGCTAGGTCCAATGGGAAATAAAATTGTCGATAATATCAGCTAACTTTTACTGAGAATTGATTTTGTGCTTGGAATTTTTCTAAGTGGTTAATATGCAGTATCTCAAGACATCCTTACAGCTACCCTATGAGGTAGATACTCTTATTGTACCCATGCTCCAGATAACAGCAAAGAAAAAAATAGACAGCAGCCAAAGTGGAAACACAAAGAGTTTTTGCAGCTTGCCCAGCATCACATTTCATAAGTGGTACAGTAGTCAGGACAATAAGGAATTTACAGTATTATAAGGAAAATGTATTACACATAAAAATATTTTAATTGAAAGTAAAAGCTTCTATGCCTCATAAGAATTAAACAGAATGGGTTGAGAAAGTACTTACTTAGAAAAAATGTTTCCCATGTCGGTATGAATTCCAGCTGTGTAGTCAATATCCAAATATCCTAGTTTTATTCAAATATATTTTATGAAATGTTCTTATTAAAACCACCTGAAAGGTGTGTGACTGTGCATGGGTATGTGTGTATGTGTGTGTTTGAGTGTATGGCAAAATATAAATAATTTTTCAGGACTGCTTTTCTGAAGTGCTTACTTCAGAAGTGATTGAAAAAATTTGCAATATACTTTTAGAATGACAATTATATCATATTTAATGTTGATACCACCATAGAATTTCTAAATTTAGAAAAAATAAATGTTTTTGTATATTTTAAGGTATGTTGAAGTTTTCTCATGTGGCGTGGAGACCAGCCACAGATGAGCACAGGGTACCACTCCACCCGTTTAAGATCATACTATTCTCTGTAAGTTCCTTCATGTTGACGTTTGAATGCTAACCAGGTCCCAAATCACCCTCTGAGACAGAAGGAAGTTGCTTGATTTAATTCTTTCTGACAGTTTGTGCAAACATCAGGTCAGGATGTCTCAGATAAATTAACCAAATCATGTTCAACTGCAATATGTCTAATTAAATTACAATATTTAGACAATTAGACACATTCCCACCAATAAAGTGTATTTTCCCCCAATTTTAAAATTGTGATCATCTACATAACTCATATACCAATTCAAGGAGGCAGATTTTCATGGAGGCAGATTTCATGGGTCTTTTCTTTCTTGGGATGTGAACAAAAAAACCAGAAGCAATTATTTAAATAGATTAGCCATATGGCATCAAATAACTTCCTATAGCATCCTAACAAGAATTAGGATGGATAGTAGAACTTAGAGAAATTGGGAAAGAGGAAAAAAATAAAGTGGAGAAGAGAATGGTAAATCTAGGATTTCTGAGAGAAGAAATGGGGGTGGAGGTTGATGTGTGCATGTGAGTGTAGGGCTAAGACTATGTGCCATAAAACATTCCAGTGTGTATATTTGTCCAAAGAGTAAGCAGGATGAATAGGCTTGAAAATCAGAGAGGAAGGGAAAGAGAACTTTCCTCTGAAATTTTGATCAAATGTAACTGGTGTTTTGGTTTTTCCATTATCTCAGACCTTGGGTTACACCTTATGTATAATACCTAAGAATGAATCGTTAACTTGGAGAGTTTCTAACCTTCAAAGAAAGGACCTCTCCCTTTTAAGGATAATTAGATGGAGTCTGAAGAATTTTTGATCCATGTAAGGGTCAAGGAGAATCAGTATTAATGTCTGTACTATTTTATATATTTCTCTGGGGAAACTTCACATTTGTTTTTTGTTTTTTTTTTTTTTTCACTTTATCTTCACCATAACTCTGTGAAGTGGGAAAGACAAATATTACACTCATTTAATAGATGGGAATCTGGGGTTCATTAAGGTCAAATGACTTGGCCAAAGTTGAACGATCAAGATTAGAACCCAAGGCTCCTAAGCTTCTTCTAGAACTCTTTCTAGCCCACCCCAATACCTCCTATTTAGACCTCTTGAAAGCAGCTTTGTGACATAAGTGTAAGACAAGTTTTCTTCTTTTGGACAAGTTCTTTTTGTTTGCTTTATTTTCCTGAACTAGGAATTTTGAGAGAGCTAACACCTTAGTGTATGTACAATGGATTTTTCCTATTAGGTAACTCTGCCCTTTGCTTCACCCACCACACAGCTGGGCTAAGTAATTCTAAAGGAATGTTGTCATGCCAAAGACTCAAGGAAAAGTAGATTGAGTTAAAATCAATTTATTAAAACAAATCCAGGTTTTTTTCATTGGTTACACTTTTTAAGAGTCCCTTGGTTACACATTAAGGTGTTCTTACCACAGAAATAAATAATAATTTTATGTGTTTGGGTACACAGCAAAAAAGTAAAAGAGATTACACTTTCTGAAAATGTGACTGTTTACAAAGTCCTAGAATGTGTACTTTCAAAAAGCTTAGAAACCAAACTCATAAAAACACAAACAACAGTGCTTTAACACATAGAAGTATTAGACTGTAGAAGAGTTATTTTGACTATTAAATAATAATGCCATCATTTTTTCTCTTAATGATTGACTTAGTTGATTTATTTGGGAAGTCTCTATCCATCTCAGAGATGGATTTGTTCCAAGTGTTCACTAGAAAAAAAAAAAAATATTCATCAAGCAGAGATTAAGGTGTAGTTTTGTTTTCCTCTGGCCTAGAACTTGGCTTGTTTTGCCCCACATGAGATGAAACTCATGTGATTTTTTTTTTTCTCCCTGCAATCTAATCTGTTCTTGTACAGAGGATTCATAGCAGTCAGTTCTAAAAGATCTGCTCCTCCCAAAAGTCTGTTCTCTTTAAATAGAATCCACTGAAATAACACTGGGGTTTATATTTCACTCACAGCACGTAAACATTGACAGTTTTGAATTAGAGTACTAGATTTTCTTAGATGTTTCAGGGAATTTACAATGTTGAGTGGACAGAAACCTGAAAAAGGAGAGACTAATACTGCTGCTTTAATAAGAGCTGTGGAATAATGTGGGTCCCTTTAATGGTCCAAGGATAGGTGGTAATGCGTAACAATTTCTAAACACATAATGTGACTCTAGGACTAAACTCTCTACTAGGCGGTATACTAAGCTTTAGTATTTGGAGAGCTGAGTCAGCAGACACCTTTAGCCAGAATGCCCAAAGAAGGGACTGCTAGACTGTCAGAACAGAATGTAGACAAAACAAAAACTCAGCAAACTGGGAAATATTGTGTTGGTCTGTGTGTTTGTTTTGATTTGCTTGATAAATATGTTTATGTTCATTGAATAAAAGACAAATAGTGAACTGAGGCACTAGTGAAGAGTGATTTGGTCTTCTATTTGTTTGCATGGGTAATAGCTAAATGGTGAATTTTTAAATTCTATATTACAAAGTAGGTTTGGAACCACAACAGATATCCCTTGAGGGTAATACAGTACTAGAAAACACAACAACCTGCTCAATAGATACAAAAGAAATTTCTATGCGAAAAGTACTAGAAAAAAATTCTCATCTCTTGTCATTTTTGGAAGTCATAACTGGGCATGGGTTTCCAAGAAATCTCTATGTCCACCTGACAAAGAATCTTAGCTAGAGATTTTTAAATCATCCTGCTCCTCAAGTCAGCCTAGCTGCTCTGAGATGACAGCAACATACTTCTCTGGTGGAATAAAGGCGGTTTCTCCATAGATGGCTCATCTTCAGTTTCCTGGCATTTATTTCTACTCTTGAAAGGACCTGCATATTATACTGTGAGATTATGGCAGCTTGGGAAACAGACACTTCCTTTGAATTTTTGCATGGAGATGAGGAAAATGATGATAACTTATAGATAATTTACATATAATAACTCACCCTCGAAATGACCCCATATAACAGAGAAGGCAATTGAGACACAGAAATTGGGGGGTTCGCTCAAGCTGATTCTTCTGCCCAGACAGGCTGGTGCCAGAGACTGTGTTCATCTGCAGTACTCTACAGCCTCGAGGGAAGTGTGGGAAGAAGTCCTGGTGTGTTTTATGGCATCCTACTTCCTCTGTGATGATGTTATAACACTTCCTCACACACTCTGTCCTCTAACTTGGAGATTTCTATACTAAATCTGCTGTTTTGTCTACTTAAACTTCCCTAATATTCTCTCATGTAGAGGTTTCTATTCTTCAAGTGTTCATTCTCCAGAAATACACAGCATAGGAAAACTCTACTCCCTCAGTAAAATGGAACCCAGTTGCAGGAAGGAAAAGGATTTTGATTAAATGTATTCACCCTGAATGAGGAAAGATATGGGCAAGCTTGTATTTGTATTATCAAAAGGAGCAAGAGTTATTCAATTAATCTTGAATGGATTGAATTTCAGGCAAGATTTACAAGATTTAAAACATATAGGTATATTAGGTTAAGCTACATTTAATGGCCATTTTTAGGGCAACAATGATCAAATATCAGCTATCTTATTTGGTTCAACCTAATCATGTAAGATCAAGGAGGAGTTTCTTGATGCTCCCTGAAACCAAGTACACCCAAGCAGATTCACTTGATGACATGACTAGTGCTTAAGATCAGTCCAGGCACAGACAAGAGCCTCTGGTGCTGTCTCCTAGGTCTTCAAGGTGAGTTTTGGAGAGCTGCCACTTTGTGCTACGCACCTGCTTCGTCAGCCAAGGGAGAGAAAAGGGATTATATGCTGCAAAGTAGCTACCCCACCAGCAGGAGGCTACCCTGAGAAGTGGTTTTCTGAGAACTGCTTGCAATGCTGAGCCCTTGTTCGGGTCATAGAGACACTTCCTCAAGAGGCTGCTAGCAATAAAATCTGCTATTTGCCTAGCTATCTTACTTGATCCATTAGAAATGCTTCAAGTCACATTTAGATAAATCTGTAGTGAAGTGTATACAGGGAAGTTTGTAAATGCGTTAAAAATTTCATAATGTCTGTGAAAAACTTCCCTGCTTTAACTTGGTAATATTTGGATTTTAAAATATGAATGACCATATATTTGCTTGTGTGTGCATATATATGCACACACACACATACATATATACACGCACACACACACAATGTTGTCCTTGAAATGACCCCCAAATTAAGAGGTAAACATCCATGTATCCGGATGTTCAACACCCAAACCAGATTGTTCTGTAGTATATTCAATGATAATCCAGCTTCATAAGGATACAAAGATGGTTTTGTAACCCTGTTGAATCATTGAAGAAAAACAATTGTTTTCCATAAGATTTAAATATGAATTCTATCTTGAACAACAGTATTTAGGGTTTTGAGAAGATTACATTTTCATCTACTCATCTCACCTCCAGAAATTTCTGTCCCTGAATCATTCTTGATCAAAGAGGCTTTTGTTCTTTTTCCACAGGTGGCTTGACTGTAGCTGAGTATAGTAGGTATGGTCCCCTGAAGTCCTGTTTTGGCTTCCAAAAGACTGTCTACTCCTTATCTTATGGAATATGTTTGACTTTGGCTACAGGCCCCAATAAGGAACACATCAAATACTAGGAATAAGCACGTAATCCTCAAATAAACTGATATCCACCCAGCTGAACTTGTAAGAAAAACTCACAGGCACACAGTCAAGTAAATAATCACAAGAGTAGTATTTTTTTATATACGTGCTTGCTCTAGTCAGTCACTCCCTCTATTCATCTTGTTTCCTTTTAGCATCTGCTAGATGATTTCTCATGAAAAACGTTTCCAATGCTATTCAGCTATCATTATTATCTACTGAGATAGGTTTGGGGGCCATACAATTTTAAAAAATTTTAAATAAAAAATAGATCATTTCAAACATGTAATTTCTCTAGGCTTATTCAAACTGGGGGAAGTGTTTGCTTTAGAAGAAAGTAAGGAAAAATCTATGACTCTGGTTTTTTTTTTTTTTTTTTTCCTCTGCCTTACTTTCTCTACCAAAAGGAGCATGTGGTAAAGTGCTTGTGCCACAGACACTGGCCTTTTCTTCTTGTGGAAAAAGGAGCTGCTGTTTAATAGTGGCCTGGAGGCCGGGAGGAGCTTGCTGCCAGGGACTGCTGCCCTCATGGCTTCACCAAGCAGGCAACACCAGCTGGGGAGCCCAGGGGGCTGGGTCTGCTCACCGTTTGCCCAGTAACCTGGAGCTCAGGCTCTCTGCTCTCTGGGACCTTCCTCTTTCTTTTGTTTTCCCGTCTCTCTTTTCCTCTGGTGCCTCTTAATCAGAAACTTCATGAAAAGTTTATCAGAGGTTTCCCGTTGCAGTTGGAAAGGGCAGTTTTCTTGCATTTGTATTGGACTTGACATACCTGGCATGTATGTATAGGTGTGCCAGGTTATTACATTTAAACCCCCAGATTTTTAGGTCGCATACAGAACTTTGATTTCTCTGCTATTGCTGCAATTTTATTATTAATATTAGCCATAAGATTTAGTGAAAAAAAGTGTTTACAGCAGTGTCAGGCTCTGAAAAAAATCTTGGTTCTGATACTTAAGGACCTTGTCAACTTTTCTGGGCCACTATTGCCACATCTGAAAAATGCAGGACTAAGATAAACACAAAAAGATTATGGAGGAAAGAGCCCAGTTCATATTTGGCACTCACTCATCTTTGTTATTTGTGTTATTATAAAACTAATTGTATGGCATGCTGGATAAAAGTGGAACTATCTTGTGGTTCTTATAAAATATTAACTAAATGCAAAAAAATATTTATCCCATCTAAACTCACTTCACTTTATTATGTTAAAATATTAAATGAGGATGCATTTTGGCAATACTTGGAGAAATAAAGGTTATTTTAAATCAGATTACATTTAGAGGTAAACTTTCAAATAAATGATTTCCTAAAATTAAAAAGAAAATCTTAAGTGGGTTTTTTTAAGCCTTAACTCCGAGCGATTTTTATCTATAATTGCAAAGAGATTTTCAAATTTGGAAATGTATTTAAAAACCTCAGAAACTAAGAATGTGTTTCATATTACTTGATCCTTGGTGTTCAGAATATGACTCTTGAACCAGCAACATTGGAGTCACCTGGGAGTTTGTTAGAAATACAGTATTTAGGCCCAAATCAGGACCCAAGTAGCAGACTCTGCATTTCAGCAAGGTGATCAACCCTAGTTGATTCATATGCACATTATTTAGTCATATGTACAATATTACATCTGTAGATGGACACTCATTCAACATTGTTTGAATATACCAAGTGATGAGAAAATCTTTGTGTCTTGAGGCAGCTCATACCATTAGTGGGTAATCTAATTATTAGAAATTTCTTTCGTGTTTGTCAAATGGATAAAAATGTCTCCCCTTCTCTAACTTTTACTAATTTAATTGCCTTCTTATTTCTAAGCAAAACAGTCACAATTCTAGTCAGAAAAGTGGCAGTAAAACATTTTAAGAGAAAAAAAAAATCACATTTTCAATTAGTCTGTTTGGTTTACACTAGGGATGGACAAGCTACTGCCCAGGGCCAAATCTGGCTGGCTGCCTACGTTTGTAAATAAAGTTTTATAGAACCACAGAAATACCCATTTGTTTACACATTGGCTCTGGCTGCTTTCGTGTTACCATGGCAAAGTCAAGTAGTTGCAACAGAGACACCATGGCTTGAATGTCTAAAATATTTACTATTTGTCCCTTTACAGAAAAAAGAAAAAGACTTCTAAATCCTGGTCTACGTGAAGCATTCCCATTTCTCCAACAACAATTTTTTTTATCAAACCTCATGCCTGTGTCAGGTACTGTGCCAGCGGTTGGAGTTTCAAAAATGGAATGAGACCCTGCCTTCAAGCAGATCATCCTCAGCATATTCTTTCTTTTATACTATTACTTATAAATATCATCTTAAATATGGTGCCTAGATTTAAACCTCAAATGAGATTTAATGAGTATAGAATAGGAGTATCTTTATTAAAGCAGAATATGTGCAGAAACAAATATTCATTCTGACATAAATTTGCAACTTCTCTTGCTGACACCTCATATCATTTTTGTATATTTAGCTTGTATCCAAATTTTTGAACAGCAGGCATTTCCAATTAGTAAATGTATGTGTATGTGTGTGCACATGTGTGTTTTGTGAACCTCTTCTTTGGCCAGTTCTCTTTCATCCTGTCTTTGCTGAATTAATTAATTTTTAAATAAATGCAACATAGTTAAATAGAAGGAACCTGTGGAATTAGGTAGAACTAAACCTGAGATGAGGGTTAACTGTGCCTCTTTGTATTTTCATTTTGGGGGAAAATACTTACTTTTTAAGAAACCAGTTTCCTAATTTAGGTAAAGGGAATAAAATTAGTAACTTCCTTACAGGATTTTGGGAAATAGCAATAGAGATGGTGTCTACTTGTACAGAACTACTGCCTGGCCCTAGGAAGACCTCAATAAATAGAACATATCTTAGCATGTTCAGGTACTTTTTCTATTCTGCGTAATAATAGTGAATCTTGAATGTTAGCTCAGTTACCTTTGTATGCAAGAGTGGATGAGTTTTGTTTCTAAATAGTCAATCAATTTAGCTATAAATGTTCACAGAAAGAAGACCCAAGAGCAGAACCTTAAAGTACATCAACTATTTCTTTCTTCTGGGCAGTGATTTTTTTTAACCTTTTATTTTGACATAATTGTGGATTCTCATACAGCTGTAAGAAATAATACAGAGAGGTCTCTTACCTGTTATCCAGTTCACACAATGGTAACTAAGTATAGTTCAATAGCACAGCAAGGAAATTGGCATCCATTGATGTATTCAGATGTCAACGTTTTACAAGCATTTATTTAAGTATATGTTTGTTCCTATGTTTACTCCTTATGTTTTTTACCACATGTGTAGATTCGTGTGATTACCCTCACATCAAGATACAAGATATTTCCATCCTGTGCTACATTTTTGTAGTCACATTTACTTCCCTACCATCCCCACTTCCTTTTTAACTCCTGAAAATCACTAATCAATTCATTTCTATAAGGTTGTCATTTCAAAAAGTTGTATACACGAAACCATACAGTATGTAACTTTTTGACGATGGCTTTGAGATCAGTTTAAGATGCTATGTGTATCAATAGTTCATTCCTTTTTATTGCTGAGTGAGGCCAGTAATAGTTAAAAAAAAAAAAAAAAATTCCTCTTATTTAGAAACTCCAATTATTAGTAGTGCTCCTCTGAGTCGCTCTGGATAAAGGGCTCTGAGCCCAGTTTAATTGTTTCCTCATGGCCCCTATTCAGGAGTACAGCACGCTTAGACAAAATGGATAAAATCAACTCCTCTAGGCTAATTAGGATATATTTCAGCTTGAAAGAAACGGTATTCTCTGCTTTATGTTTAACAACTCTCTTAAAAAGGCAGAAAAGGTTAGTTTGTCCTGACTTTTTCTTAGTCAACTCATCCTGGATCCTAGTGACCTTCTCTTATTTCTTTCTGCAGAAAGAGAGTGCAAAGGATCATGAGAGAGGAGATACTTAGCATCATTCAGCAACTTACCCAGTGTGATGCTCACGATTCTGACTCCACACCACCAAGTAAGACTCTGATACCAGCTGGGGGTCCTACAATTCAACCCAATTCTGACACTTTCTACCTGGGAACAGCATCATATTCTACAAGGTAAGGGCTCAGTCCCGTAAGACTGGCGTCTCCTTCAGATGCAAGTCCAGGTTTTTACCTGTGCTTTTTTTTTCAACTGGTTATAGATCAGAGGATTCCATGACCCCTTCCTTGGGTTCAGCTAATTTGCTAGAGCAGCTTGCAGAACACAGGAATCCAGTTTACTTATTATATTACCAATTTATTTCAAAGGATATCAAAGGATACAGAATCAACAGCCAGATGAAGAGATACCATAGGGTGAAGTCCCAAACAAAGGAGCATCTGTTCTCATGGAACCTGGGGCCTGCCATGGTGGCATGCAGAAGCATTCTAGTTCACCAGCCTGGAAACTCTCTGAACCCATCCTTCTGGGTTTTTATGGATTCTTTGTTACATAACCTTGATTGATTAAATCCTTGGCCAATGGCAGTTGATTCAACCTCTGGTTCCTCTCTCCCCTCCACCTCCCAGAGGGCAGGGAGTGGGAATGAGAGTTCTAATCCTCTAATCACAAAGTTGGCTCCACAGGCAACCAGACTCGATCCTTAGATAATTTCAAAAGTCGCCTCATTAAGATAACAAAAGACACCTTTATCACTCTCACCACAGGAAATTCCAAAGGCTTTAGGAGCTCTGTGCCAGGAATTGCAACTATGACCAAATATACATTTCTACTGTAAATATCACAGATGCAAAAAACAAACTACTGAATCTAAATAGGCTCAGTAATTTAATCTATAAATGGTAGAAATAATTACTGCTCTATGAGGTTAGGAGGATCAGAAAAAATAATATATGTGGAATTGAGTCATTGGCTAAAACTTGTAATAGAAGTATGAATATTGATATACATGGCAATAATAACATCTCTTCAGATATTATATGTGCTTATGCCCCCACCTTACCTTTGAACCCCAAGCCAGGTCCCCCTCATTCCCTGTTGGAGGAGAGTTTCCCTTCTACAGGTCCTAGGGTTCAGCTTTATACTGGATTCTTCTTTATACCTGCCTCCACCTATTTTTGTTTCTCTGCTCTCCTCCCTTAAAGACTGGCTGTAGAGTGACAACCTATGTATTCAGTTTCCTCTCTTTGAGACCCCCAAAGAAATACATAAGAACTCATGTTGTTTCAATAGTTGTAATTTATAATCAATCCCAACCGAGAAACAGTCAAGGAATAAACCACTAGCAGCATCTACAAATTTAGAGTAGTTTCAAGTTTACAGAATCTTACAAAATTGTCTGCATTATGGATCCTAGTTCATAGTTCTTGACTTCTTTTTGAAGCATCAAATGGAAGCCCTTTCAGATTTGTTACCCCAGTTTTTTTCTTTTTTCCTGATGATACTACTTGCTACATTAAATACCCTCCCCTTAAAGAAAACCATAGCCTAAATAGTAGTTAAAGGGCTAAAAACAGATCTTGTTCAGGAACTACTGTAATGGGGGAAAAGTAACCTCATTATAGAACTGAGCTCAACTCTGAATACAACAGGAACAAGTGGGGATTTATAGCCAAGGAGCAGATTGGGATGGGGGTAGGGGTCAGTGGATGGAAAATGACAAAGAGGAGACATCAAGGGTAGAGGGAATTCTTCCTAAACTGACCTAATAGGATGCTCACTGAAGGCAGAGAAGGGTGATCAGACATGGAGGGTGATTAGACACCAAGGATGAGGGGTTCTCTCTATACTGACTTAGCAGGATTCATGCTAAAGCTAGGTTATGCTGTCCCAAGAAAGATGGAGGCCACGGCAGAAGCTTAGTGAAAAAGTGGGCTCAGAGGAGCCTGACTAAAGTTTGGTCAAGGAGAGAGTCTTTGTCACACCTTAATTTAATTGTGCTCCTTGCCAAAAGCAAGCCTGAAGAACGAATTAGGGAAAATAATAGGCAACATCTTGTCTCATGTAGATAATTTATATTTCTAAGCATCTTCAGAGTAAGTGACATCAATCTAAAAATGACAGTGCTGTTGCTTTATGACAATTCACACAAAAAAGGAAAGAGGGTTTATTAACTATGATTTAAAAAAGGAAATGAACTTCCTGAAAGAGTATAGTATTGATGTACTGATGCAACACAATTACATCTTTCAAAAACCTGAATCGTGAAAGAATATTTATTAAATTGACTAAGACAAATAATTTGGAGTACTTAGCTAAATGGACAGGATTTATTATTCACTAAATTATTATAGGCAGCTGGCTGAGTATCAGTACATTATTATTTCCCCAAATTGTATATTAATAGGCACTGAACTTCTTTTTATTGAGCTATTATATATGCCAAATCCATTATACTCATTATCTCATGAATCTTTACAGGAACCAAATTAGATGGATGCCACCTCCATTTCACAACTGATGATAGTGAACAAAACTGGCATTCAAATCTAGGTTTGTAGGCTCTGAAGATGGCGATCTTCTTATTCTGCTAAGCTGTCTCCCTGTCATAGATTGGGCAACTGGACCCAGCACCCCCCTTCCCTCCTGTATACCCATAAAGCAACCTTGTTGTGACAGAACATGTTTGTTTGTCTGTTTTTCTCATGACTTTGGACTTAGCCAAGCAACTTGCTTTGGCCAATGGCATGGGGGTGGAAGTATTATCATACATTACTGAGCCTACATTTTAAGAGGCCTGTGTGCTTGTGCTTGTTCTATTATGTCTGTCACCTTGGCTACTCTTCTAGTCCAAGAAGGATGAGAGAACCAATCAATAAATCTAGGAAAATTCCAAATATCCTAACATTCAAGTGTAATTATCTTCAATAGATGAAAATTTGGACCAGATTTAGAGAGGTTGCCTAGAGCTGATCCAAGCTCAATTGTAAAATACTAGAAGCATTATGAATTGGACATAGTTTATATGCCTTTTTAGCACTTGAAATCTTCCTACATGGGATTCCCCACTTTATGTACCGCAGTGGACGCTAAAGATTGACTTTCACTGTAGAAGCCAAATCCCAAACAAAATTAAACAAGAAAACAAAGCAAAAGAGACTCATTTCTGCACACACATGCCCCCACTCCTTGCAGTTGAACATGGCCAATTAAACAAAACCTGGCTCAGATTTAGAATAGGGACCTAGGAATACAGAGAATTCCTGCCCTGACAGTGATGACAAGGAAGCAACAGCTCCCAGATCATAGGGAGACCATGGCCATGATGCTGATGATGGAATTCAGTGATGAGCAACCAGTGGCTAGGGTCAGGGTCAGAGTTTGGAACAATACAGTCTCCAGTATCTGGGTTTCGGCAGTAGTATCATGATGTCCTCACTGAATTTGCTTTGTAGCACCATTCTGCCTGACCTCTCTGGTCTCTGCCTGTTTTCTCAGTCTGTTCACCATTAGATCCAGCAGTTCTGTGAGCTAGTCAGTATCCTCTCAATAAATTCCTTCTCTGCCAAAATTAGTCTTGATATTTACAGATAATAATTTGACATATTCTCATTAAAGGTGTCAAAAAAAAAAAAGGTTCTCTCTGTAACAGATATTGTTTGATGTCATTATTGAAGTATGGTCAATACACCAAAAAGCAAAACAAAACAAAACAAAACCCAAGTATCATTCAAAAGTTTGAAGCACAGGTGGTTGCCAGGGGCAACTTAATGGGTATTAAGTTTTGTTTTGCAAGAAAAAAGTTCTGGAGATTGGCTGTACAACAATGTGAATGTATTGACACTACTGAACTCTACATTTAAAAATGGTTAAGATAGTAAATTTTATGTTATGTGTATTTTACCATTATTTAAAAACTTAAATTAGTTAAAAAAATGTTTGAAAGGCCAAATTATTGCAAGTTACAAAATATGTGATATATATTTTCTCTGGAATCAATCAGTCAACAAAAATATGAACAACAAATTACACAGGACAAGAGGTAAATGGATCTAATATTAAAAGATAGCTATTCTTTATAAAAATAATAATTGGAAAGATAATATAATGAAAAGAAAGCCTTATTTACAATAATACCCAAAGAGTTTAAATACCTATTAAATATGGTGAATAAAGTAAAACTTGAATAAAGCACAAGAGAGACCTCATTCCTATTTATTTAGATTCATTCTTAAGTAGGTGATTCACTATAGTAAGAATAACAGTTTGTAAATAATACTGTAAATTCAATACAATTGCAGATAAATAACCAACAGATGTTTCCTTTTTGGAATTTGAGAAAATAATATTAATATTTATTAAGAAAAATATACATGCAAGTTAAGAAATTTTTTTTTAAAAAGAAAATAATGAGGTGTGAGTAGGCAATATATTATACTACAAAGCTAAAACAATTAAAATGTGTTAGCACTTGTGTAGATATAAACCAGCTGTCAATGAAAGAAAATAGACTGACCAGAAATAAAAACATGTGGGAATTTAGTATGTGATAATGATAGCACTTCAAATAAGAGGAGAAGGAACATATTATTGAGTAAATGATATTGGGACACACAATTAGCCATTTCAGTAATTTCAAAATGAATCAAATATTTATCTGTAAAATATGAGGCTGTAAAATTGCTAGGTGAACATAAGTAGTACGTTAAAAAAAACCCATAAAGGAAAACATTGATAAATATGACTACTACAAATAACAACAAGAAACAAACTTGGAATAACAACGACACCATAAACAAATCCCTCAAATAAACTGACAACTGATAATCTAGTATCTATAACATACATCTGGGAAAATTGTCAATTTTCCTTACGTACAAAGAGTTAATACCTATGACTAGGGAGTTCATACAAATATGATTCTAATAAGTATAAAAATTGCTCAGACTTATGTATTACTTATTAAAATATCCATAAAACACGAGATATTAGTATATATTACATAGGAGACCTGACAATGATGAAAATGTCTGTTGGTCTCCTGTATCAGGAGTGTGAGAGAATAAAACCTTTGTACACAGAGTGATGTAAAATTTTGAGGTAGCAAAATTGCATTATCCATCAAAATTTTAAATGTTGACTACCCTCAATGACATTTTGAGATATTTTTATGATGGATTTACCCGCACAAATTCACCAAGTTATATGAATAAGGATGTTCATTGCAGCATAGGTTGTATTTACAAGGAATCCTGGAAACCACCCCATTCTCCATGAACAGGAATTAATCACAGAAGCTGACATCCATACCCTGTTCCTATTAAAAAGAGTGAATTGTTGTCCATTGACAGATAAATGGATAAAGAAGATGTGGTATATGGAATATTACTCAGACATAAAAAAGAATGAAATAATGCCATTTGCAGCAACATGGATGGACCTAGAGATTATCATACTAAGTGAAGTAAGCTAGACAAAGACAAATATCATATGATATCACTTATATGTGGAATCTAAAACAAAAGATACAAATAAACTAATGTACAAAACAGAAATAGACCCAAAGACATAGAAAACAAATTTATGGTTACCAAAGGAGAAAGAGGAGAGAAGGATAAATTAGGAACTTGGAGTTATCATACACACACTATATATAGAATAGATAACCAACAAGGACCTACTCTATAGCACAGGGAACTATACTCAAAATTTTATAATAACCTATAACAGAAAATAATGTGAAAAAAATAGGTATATATGTATGTATAATTGAATCACTTTGCTGTACATCTGAAACTAACACAACATTGTAAATCAACTATATTTCAATAAAAAAATAAAAATAAAATTAATAAAAATAAAATTAAAGCTTAAAAAAGAGAGAACTGTATCTGAAAGAATCAATTTGCTAGTATGCCAATGATATATTATTGAGTGGATGAAGAAGCTGCAGAACAGCGTAAGTATAACTTTTTGAAAAGATAGACAAAAACAAAGAAAGTTTTGGGATTTGCACTAGATTGAGAAAAGGGTGACTTTCATTCTCATGGTTAGTACATTTAATAATGTGTATTTTTTCCCAAGAAGCTGTATTATTTTTTGATGAACAATATCAATTTATGATTAATTATTTAAAATAATCCCACAATTACCTAATTACAGAGGTTGAGTGGTAATTCATCAGAATTTACTGATTATCACTTCTAGGGTTACGGTAAAAAGTTTTAAAGATAGCGATATATTTGCTTTCTCTGTCTCAAAATATCGTGGTCTGTCATGTGTGCTATTTATAGAGCATTTTTCCCCTGTAACACACAGGCAGTCGATAACACCACTCAGAGTTATTGCCCAGACGTTGTCTTACTTACTTACTTACCTTGTAGAAAATAGGACTAATGTCATAACACCCATACTTCATTTGTCAATAACCTGGACTTGCTGTGTCTTTCTTGATTGTTAAGTCCGTTGGTAAATTGTTTCCCCAACCATTTAACGAGAACTTGGAATTATCTCACATTCTTTCTCATGTGTGTTTTTACCTCTTCTTGCTCTGAAAACAATTCTGAAAACCAATTTTGACCATCAACAGCTTTGCTTCCAATGCCATCATAATATTTCATAACATTTCTTTTTGCTGACATCTTGAACCCTTTAAGATGTCTGCAAGTAGTATCTCTTTTCTTGCTTGATATTCTTCATTTATGTGAAGTATACCTGTATAAATCTATCCTTCTATACTTGGCTGTGTGTTACTAAGCCTGGTCTCTGTGAACCTCTTTCCTGCTTTGGCAGGGGGCTCACTAGTAAGCTTAGCCATCTCTCTAAGAAGAAGATAGAAATGTTGAAGGGACTGGTTAAGGAAAGAGAGACTATCTTATTTGTTTTCTTTTCCAGTTTTTGCTTCTTATTTCTATTAGCATCAATGCAAGAACAATTTCTCACCTTGCAGTGTTGTTGTTTCAATAGTAGCATTTGTGGTCCTTCCCGCACTCACAACCACACCACACTGTTTCCTCTCAGAGACACATGTACCCACCAAGTGATCCTTCTTCCTTAGAGATATGGATTTCAGCTTTCTGGGGGCACTTTACCCAGGACTCTAAATTTTAATGATTTCAAATGCTTCTCTTTACCCCACAAGCCCTAGGGATGATACTTTCTTCCTACAGTTGCTGTCTCTGGAATATTTTTAACTTTTTATCTTTTCAGTTCTTCAAAACCCAATGAGAAGCTTTTTGTATTAACTTAAAATGCACACACACACACACACACTTTTTTGAGGTATGATTAACATACAAAGAGCTGTATGTCAATATTAAATATGTACATATTTAATGTATACAACCTGATAACTTTGTATATAAGTATATATCACTGCAATCATCACCACAATCAATGCCAAAAATATATCCATCACCCCAAAAATTTCCTCCCATACTCTTTTATTTTGTTCTTTTTTGTGATGAGAACTACCCCAAAGATTTTCCCTCTAAGCAAACTTTTAAGTATACAATATAGTATTTTTAACTATAGGCACTGTGCTGTACATGGGTCTCTACGACTTATTCATCTTGTATAACTGAAACTCTTTACCCTTTGACCAACATCTCCCCATTTCCCCTTCCCTCCAACTCCTATTAACCACCCTTCTACGCTCTGCTTCTATGAGTTTGACATTTTAGATACCTTACGTAAGTGGGATCATAGAGTATTTGTTCTTCTGTGTTTGGTTTATTTCACTTACTCTAATATCCTCAAGGTTCATCCATATTTTTACAAATGGCAAGATATCGTTTTTTTCTAAGGCTGAATAATATTCCATTGTAAGTAAATACCACTTTTTCTTTATCCATTTATCCATTGATGAACATTTACGTTGCTTCTATGTCTTGTTTATTCTGAATAGCGTGGCAATGGACATGGGAATGCAGATACCTCTTTGAAATTCTGATTTCAATTCCTTAAAATATCTACCCAGAAGTGGGATTGCCAGATCATATGATGGTTCTATTTTAATATTTTGAGGGAAACTCCATACTATTTTCTATAGTGGCTGAACCAATTTACATTCCCACCAACAGCGTACAAGGATTCCTTTTTCTCCACATCCTCATCAACACGTTATCTTTTTTTTTTTTTCTTGATAATAGCCATCCTACAGATGTGAGGTGAAATCTCATTGTGGTTTTGATTTGCATTTTCCTGATGATTAGTGATGTTGAACGTCTTTTTACGTACCTGTTAGCCATCTGTATGTCTTCTTTGGGAAAATGTCTATTTATGTTCTCTATCCATTTTTCAATTGGGTTATTGGTTTCTTTGCTACTGAGTTGTATGAATTCCTTGTATATTTTGGATATTTACCCCTTATCAGATATGTTGTTCGCAAATATTTTCTCCCATTTTATGTTGCCTTTTCATTTTTGCTGATGGTTCTCTTGGCTGTGCAAAACGTTTTTAGTTAAAAGAAAGTCTCATTTGTCTATTTTTGCTTTTGTTTCCTGTGCTTTTGGTGTAATATGCAAAAAAAAAAAACCAAACAAAAACAAAAACAAGCATTTCCAAGAACAATGTCAAAGAGATTTCCTCTATGTTTTCCTCTAGGAATTTTATAGTTTCAGGACTTAGATTTAAGTCTTCAGTCCAGCTTTAGTTCTTTTTTTGTGTATAGTGTAAGATAGGTCAAATTTTATCCTTTCACAAATCTTTTCAGCACCATTTCTTAAAGAGACTATCCTTTCCCCATTGTGTATTCTTGGCACCATTGTTGATGATCAGTTGACAGTGTATGGGTGGAGTTGTTTCTGAGCTCTGTATTCTGTTCCATTGGTCTATATGTATGTTTTTATGTTGGTATATACAGTTTAGATTACTGGAGATTTATAATATATTTTAAACTCAGGAAATCTGATGCTTCCAGCTTTCTTCTTGCTCAATATTGCTTCAGCTATTCAGGGACTTTTGGGATTCCATATGAATTTAGGATGTTATTTCTATTTCTCTAAAAAATTCCATTGGAATTTTGAAATATGGAACACCTCGATATTTTTATTTTAAATCATTTATTTCTGAATGTATGAGTTGAGGACGAAGCATTGGTATAACATTGGTACATTCTGGACTATATCACCAATCACTTTCGATTGGCTGGACCACCTGCTTGTACAGGTTGCTTATGTCTCTTCTGGCTCTGTTTCTGTCTGATCCTCTCAGTATCACTTTCATCTTATGATGGACTGCCGCTGGGTCATCCAATCTTAGAACATAGTCTGAGAGAACACACCTCATGTTGGGCAGCTCAGATTGCATGGTCACTTGCTATCCATGGCCATTTTGTCTCTACATGTCCCAGTAGCACAACAAAAGTTACTTTTCAAATGGTACTTAGTTTTCTATTGAATATGGCCTTCCTACAGAATGCTAGGGTTCTAGATTTTTATACCCTTATTGAGACTAGACATAAACTCCTCAGGGTATACTTCTCCGCCACAGGTACCTCTAGAACAACAGAAACTGCCAAGTCCTATGAATGGTTGGCAGGGTTGCTGGCCCACAACCCACTTCAGGGTCTTTTCTTGTTCTGGTTAACTCAGAGCTGTCAGCCTTCCATTGCTATCCAGAAAAGATATCCATAGAAGTAGTACTTTTCAAGAGTAGTATGTAGCGCTCCTGAACTCTAAGGTACATAGCAAGCTTTGGTCTTCTTTCTTAGTGCTGGGAGGTGCAAGATGCAATAATTGGTTCCTTTCTTTGGAGGGTGTGTTTTGGAATATCCAAAATCACTGAACCCTAAAAATGTTACTGATATGACAGGTGGTAGGAATGGAAGCCTCTGTCCTAAAGGCAGGATCTGAGTGACATACTAGAGCATCCACTATAGTCTTACTAGTTTCAGTGTTGTATGATAGGCTCTTGTATGTATCTTATGTCCTCTGCTAGATTGAACAAAGATTTGTTTCTGATTTACTAAGGTATTTACCAAAGTATGTAATTAGAATATACTTCCTTACACATGGTGGTGCTCAGAGAAAATTGCTGAATTAATATTAAACAAACATCTGCCCAGCCATATTTAACTATGTAGTCATGGGTTGTTCTGTAATGAGTATACATAAAATGAGAGGTTGTGTTGTAAATATATTGCCACAACCAGATAGTTTATTAAACAGATGCATAATAATGCTATAGAAATTGAGACAAAGGTAATTTAACTTTGTTTTCAGTGAATATATTTGTTTAACTATTATTTTTAAAATAACATTATTTTAGAATTGACTTAGTTTTACAGAAAAGTTGTGAAATAGTACAGAGTTCCAATTTACCCCACACCCAGATTCCCCTTTTATTAACATCTCACATTAGTATGATACATTTATCCTGATTAATGAGTGAATAATGATGCATTATTAACTACAGTTCACATTTCATTCAGATTGATTTCTATAATTTTTACCTAAGTCATTTTTTTTTCTGTTCCAGGAGCCCATCTAAAATAGGATATTTTATTTAGTCACGTCTCTTTAGGCTGTAACAGTTCCTCAGATTTTCCTTTTTTTTGATGACCTTAACAATTTTGGAGAGTACCAGTCAGGTATTTCATAGAACATCATGTGAATAAGCTTTTGATGTGCTGAAGTGAAAAATGATGACCTAAGTGCCAGTTTCCCATTCGACTGACTCCTTTTCATCAATCTTCATGTTCTCTGAGTGGGGTTTTCCTGTTTTATTTTGGCTCTGTTAACATTTCTGGAAGTGGTCACACTGAATTATGAAATAAAAACAAACCAGCTGTTACACTGACTTTGCAGTCAACGAGTGTCTAAATTGCAAAGGAGTGAAAAACTCTGAATGTTGTGTTCCCTGTCATAGTTGATCAATAAATGTCTGCTGATTTCATAAATAAGCATCCCTTTCCTGGCTTCTCAATTTTAAAGCCAAAAAGCCTTTAAATGTTTTTTACGGGAGACTCCCCTCTTTTTGGTGACAGTTATAAAGTGAAAACATTTTGCAATCCTTACCCAAATCTCATTGCTTGTAAATCCTCTTCCATATAAAATTATTACTTAATATACTCATATCTTACAAAAACTATCTCAGTCTGTTTCTCCATTTACTCAAACACTTTCTTACAATGTTTATCAGCATATTTCTCCTAGCCATTGTTAATGTGCTACTTTTAGGGTAGTCAGCTACATTATTCACCATTTTAAAATATTCTAGCTTCTGCCAAATAACCATATGTTTGTTTAAATATGGCTATTTATTATTCTATGAAATTTCAGGTGAGTTTGCTGGTGGAAACCTACTACTCACATGCCTTTCTCTCCAGGGTATAGGACAATGGTGTTTACAAGTAAAGAATTGATGCCAAATGGGCCTTTTGGTATAAGATTTATTCACATTATCTATAGACTCTATTATGTTGGTCTCTTTAGCAACAATTAGATGGGGAAATGTGATGGAGCTTCATACGTTCCACCCAGGGTTGAATTTAGCTGACCAATGGCCCTGGGATTTACCCATCCAATCATGGTGGAGAAGCTGGAGAAGGGGACCCTGCAAACACACCCTACTTATTCTGCCTGCTGTGGAGAGAACCCAGCGGCCACATTGCCTGAATATACCATGAGTGTGCTGTGTATGAATAATGACCTTTATTACCTTAACTCTGTCCCTCGGGAAATGTGGCCCATATCAGTGCCACTGCACGTATTGTTGTACATAGTTAATTCCATTCCCCAGGGTTGGGTAGTGCTCTGCCTTCAAGGTTGTATGCCTAATCTTAAACAATATGGTAATTACTTAAGAATAACTAGGAAGCCACCTCAAGAACACAAATCTATGTCAAGAGATTTATTTTACCATAGTTAAATATTTAATAGGGTTATTCATACCAATAAATTAGAAATTTTAGGTGAAATAGGATGATTCCTAGAAAAACACAATTTACCAAAGGTGACACAAGGATAAATAAACATCTGAATAGTCCTAGATTTATTTTAAAAATTGAGTTCATAATTTAAAACCTTTGTTCCGAGAGAACCCCAGACCCGGATGGCTATATCAATACATTCTTTCAAACATTTAAGGGAAAATATAGCATCAATCCATACATACCAAAATCTTCTAAATAAGAGAAAAAAGAAAATACATCCCAATTTGTTTTATGAGGCCTGTACTTTCCAAAACCAGACAAGGACATTATAGGAAAGGACAATTATAAGCCTATTTCTTTTATGAACATGTATGCAAACATCCTAAACAAGATTATATCTTGTTTAAATGCAGCAATATAAAATCAGCATGGACTTTCAGTATTAAGTAGTGTTTATTCAGTGAATGCAAGATTGGTTTAACAGTTGACAGTCAATTAATGTAATTCACTGCATTAACAGAATGAGGGAAGAATCATAAGATTGTTTCAATGTGGTAGAAAAAAAATGATAAAGTTTTACTCCCATTTGTTAAAAGCTTATGTCGTAAAATTGGTATAGAACTTCTTTAATTGGATATTTAAAAATAAACTAGCACATAGGTATTTTAAAATAAACTAGCACAAATATCAGACTTACTATTGAAAAACTGAAAATTTAGCAAATTAGAAATGAGTCAAGGATATCTTCTATCACCATTTATTTTCAATGTTAAAAGCTCTGTTTAGGGTCAGGAAGAAAGAAAAATAAATAAAAGTTATAAAGATGGGAAACCAAAAATAAATTTTCATTTTTTTCATAGGCAACTTCAGTTTTACCTAGAAAATCCAAAAGAACCCAGTGATTAATTATTAGAATGAGTTTAGCTATCTTCTGGATACAAGATTAATAAACAAGCATCAATTGCATGAACATATTAAAGGGCTATTACAACTGCATCAACCAATTAAACAATTACTCTACACAGCAAGAAGGATAAATTTTATCAACATAATTTGATCAAAAAGTTCCAGACAGGAAATGGTTTAATATTATTTGATTCAAGTTGTAAAACATTCAAAAACTTGTAAAACATTAAAAAAACATGCAAAACTTGTATATGTTGTTGCAAGTCAGGACAGTGGTTATATCTGGGCAGGAAGTGAAGAGATACCTACAGAGGGGATAGAGGAGGCTTTGGTGATGCCGGTAACACTTTCTGGTTCTGGGTGATTGATACACCCATGCATGAGATTTGGAAATCTCCAGCTGAGCATTTATGATTTGGGCAGTTTCCTGTGTTTGTGTTAAAATTCAGATAAAATTTTTCTTAAAAATGTTGTATAATCTCTCTCTCTCTCTGTCTCTTTCTCTCTCTCTGCCCTTTCATTCCTACCCTTAACTTTTCTCTCTACTTAGGCCCATGATCACCACTTTCCTATCTCAATATATTACCCAAAGCAACTCTGTTAAAACAAAAATCAGATCACTTTTCTCCATTGTTCAAACAACTTAGTAATTTCCCATGTCACTTCTTAGTCTTATTATGAGACAAAAGGCCCTCCATGATCTGCCCGCATGCTTCCCATCCTCATCTCTTTGGACACTGGTCTCGTAACTGTTCCTCAAACCCTTTTACCGTCCCTCCACCTGGGGTCTCTATCCCCAGACAGCTCAGCATCCATTCCTCCCCTCTTCTGGTTCTTTATTTAAATTTCACCTTTTCAATGAGGTCCCAGTAAAGTGCGACACTACGGTGTGAACACCATATATACTGCCCCAAATTTCCTAACACCCTCTTCACTTCTATTTTCCTTTAGCACTTATCAGCTGGTAATCTGGTATCCAAAATTTACAGTGTTAATTTTCGATCTATCCTATAAGGATGCAAACTCTATGAAGACAGGGATTATTTTTCCCTGTGATTTTGCTGTATCTGCAATGCATCAGATATAGAAATGCTTAAAAAGCATTAGTTGAATGAATGAAGGAAGGAAGGAGCAAAACAAAAGATTAGACATGGGCTAATGCTGGGTGTTCAGATGATCACTTCCAGATGTTCAGGCAAAACACCTTATATGCTGCCTCAGGTTAGAAGCATTCTAGTTACACAGGCGGGGATAAAACCTTAACTGAATGATTTGTATACTTTTTTTTACTGTTAAAGGTAAAAACAAGTGAAATGTTTTGTCCACAGCTTGTAACTTTATTAGCTACAAAGGAGCCTCCTGAAGAGAAATTCAATGGCTTAATTTCACCTTTTAATAATAAAAATGGGGATAATATACAACTTCTAGTTAATCTGGGATTCTAATCTGCTGAACTCATTTTGAACTATAAATGAAAATACTCACCAAAAAAAAAAAAAAAACCTAGCAAAATTACCTGACCTTAGAAGTCTGCCTATTCTTGGAGCTAAATACTCTTTTTCACACATATGAAAAAATCCCAAAGTAATTGAATTACTAGAGGGATTTTTAGTATTAAAATGATATTTTTTGAGACTCCAAAATGCCATTTTGAAAAGAACTGATAATATAGCTTGAAAAGTTCTTTGCTAAGCAGAATCTTTCAAGAGTGGTAATTTGGATAGGACTGAAGCAGAATTAAGTCGCAACAGGAGTTAGGGAAAAAGAGCCAAATAATATGAGCTTTACTGGAATTTGGTAAGGGAGTAGCTGAGAAGCTTGTCTGATTCATTTCCAGTTATAAAAAAGATTTTTGCATTACCCTTTCATGGAGATTTAACTTCAAAGAGTTTATTAGCAACTGTCCCTGGGAAGGTGTAGGAGAGACCCATTGTTCACACCATAGTTTTCAAGAACATGAACCCCTCACTATTTCATAACAATTAATTAGATTGTTAAAACAGGATCTTGGCCTCTGTATGAATATTTTAAATGTAAAACATTCTTTAGAGCATTTTTCAATCTAAGATGCCAAGATGCACACTTGGGGAGTTTAAAAAAAATAGCTGATGGCCAGCTTTCTACCTCTTTATTCTGATTTTATATTTTCCAGGAGTAGGGCCCAGGTATTAGAATTGTTCTCAGTTCTTTTAACACTTTGAAACTACAGCGTTGTTTCTATTTATTTAACTATTTTTATGTTCAGACTTCTGAGTTCTTCAGCATTTAAAGAAGCACCAGGAATTGAAATCCACTGCCTTGATGGGAGTTATGATTTCATTTCTGAATAAAATATTTGAAACTCTTTGATGGTTAATGCCAATTGTGGCTAATGCACCTGTATGTGTAAAGGATAAAATGGGATAATAAATCTGTTACATTTTAATACAAAATTTGAAAGAATCTAATGTTTTCTCAAACATGTTAGTTTTTATATATAAATAGATAGTTTCCATTTACTGATTTTTTCATGTAATTATCCACTACAGCGGTAGATAAGAATTCTTTCAAGGAGAACATGAAGATGATTTGCTTTTGTAACAGTTTAAACGTTTCCTTTTCTTGTCTATCATTATGCATTCTTACTTAGCAATGGAATAATTTTATTTACAAGAAACGTAACTCGAGTCTTTTCTTAGAATTATTATAAAAGATTAGGACTAGAATTTAATAAAAAACAAATTGAATGCATGGCACAGAAAAGCTACCATTAGTGACCATCTAGTAACCTTGTTTTCATCAGAAACGCAGGATGTAACTGAAGACATATGTGAGGAAATGCGGTCATTCTTAGTGGTGTCAATTACAACTACTCGAGTACCCAAGGCTCTGCCCTCTTGAATCATTCCCAGTAAAACGGTTTCATCCTTGTTATTAAATTTCTCGTCATGAACACATTACTCGGGGCAAATCTTTCTCTGGAGCCAATGGAAAAATCCTCTGAATAAGAGTCTTAACACCTTTCCATGACATAAGACTCTTTTGGAAACTCCTTATATTTCAGATCCCTTTCATGTCATAACTCCTCAATGCCAACTCATGGGCCACACAGTTAATTAAGGTTCTGAACGTGATTTACTCCTCTGTTCGTTGACACACATGCTTATTCCTCACCTTGTGGAATGCTTTTGCATTGTGAATCTAGTTTCTGTCTTTGCTTTGTCTTTGGACATATAATTGCTGTCTAAAATCTCATGAGAGTGTAGATTGAATTTGCTATTTTTCTCTTCTGTGAAGGAAAGTTTGGTATGCAGAGCAGAATGTCATTGTTTAATCTGGAATTTGGCCAGAACTCTGGGACTTGTGACCAGGTTTGAATGAAGTGTTGAGGGATTTTTTTTTTTTTTTTCTAATCACAAAGAGTCAAAGATCCCTTACATAACTCATGGAATATTCGTATAGTATGCTAAGGATCTAGCTTAGTGCTAACTTGAATGGGAAAATTTCAAAGACAAGGTTACACATATACTATTCCCTAGAGAAGTGAACTTTGCTGTCTAAGTGTGATAATTTACTATAGCTTATGAGATAATTGCTCTAGATCATATATCCTAGGTGCCTGGAGGCAAATAAGGATTCTAGAAGAGTAAGCCTTTTTTTTCAAACATATATTTACCGGCGTCTACAAAATTAAAACAATTCAGTTACGACTGAGACTTATGATCATAAAAATAATACTATTGACAAGACAGTCTGTATTTTAGTATGATCCAAGCATAATATTTATATTATTGTATACACTTACACAATCTGAATCTTCCCACAAATTTAATTACCTGGACCAGATTGCTTCACAGGCAAATTCTATCAAACATTTAGGGAACAGCTAACATCTATCCTTCTCAAACCCTTCCAAAATATAGCAGAGGGAGGAACGCTCCCAAGCTCATTCTATGAAGTCAGCATCACCCTGATACCAAAACCAGACAAAGAAGTCACGAAGAAAGAAAACTACAGTCCAATATCACTAATGAACATAGATGCAAAACTCCTCAACAAAATACTAGCAACCAGATTCGAACAGCACATTAAAAGGATCATACACCATGATCAATTGGGGTTTATCCCAGGAATGCAAGGATTCTTCAATATATGCAAATCAATGTGATAAACCATATTAAAAAATTGAAGGAGAAAAACTATATGATCATCTCAATAGATGCAGAAAAAGCTTTCGACAAAATTCAACACCCATTTATGATTAAAAAAATTCAGAAAGTTGGCATAGAGGGAACTTACCTCAACATAATAAAGGCCATATATGACAAACCCACAGCAAACATCATTCTCAACGGTGAAAAACTGAAACGATTTCCTCTAAAACAGGAACAAGACAAGGTTGTCCACTCTCACCACTATTATTCAACATAGTTTTGGAATTTTTAGCCAGAGCAATGAAAGAAGGAAAAGAAATAAAAGGAATCCAAATCAGAAAAGAAGAAGTAAAGCTGACACTGCTTGCAGATGACATGATACTATACATAGAGAATCCTAAAGATGCTACCAGAAAACTACTAGAGCTAATCAATGAATTTCGTAAAGTAGCAGGATACAAAATTAATGCACAAAAATCTCTTGCATTCCTATACACTAATGATCAAATATCTGAAAGGGAAATTAAGGATACACTCCCATTTACCATTGCAACAAAAAGAATAAAATATCTAGGTAGAAACCTACCTAAGGAGACAAAAGACCTGTATGCAGAAAATTATAGGACACTGATGAAAGAAATTAAAGATGATACAAATAGATGGAGAGATATACCATGTTCTTGGATTGGAAGAATCAGCATTGTGAAAATGACTCTACTACCCAAAGCAATCTACAGATTCAATGCAATCCCTATCAAACTACCACTGGCATTTTTCACAGAACTAGAACAAAAAATTTCACAATTTGTATGGAAACACAAAAGACCCCGAATAGCCAAAGCAATCTTGAGAACTAAAAATGGAGCTGGAGGAATCAGGCTCTCTGACTTCAGACTATATTACAAAGCTACAGTAATCAAGACAGGTTGGTACTGGCACAAAAACAGAAATATAGATCAATGGAACAGTATAGAAAGCCCAGAGATAAACCCACCCACATATGGTCACCTTATCTTTGATAAAGGAGGCAAGCATATACAGTGGAGAAAAGACAGCCTCTTCAATAAGTGGTGCTGGGAAAATTGGACAGGTACATGTAAAAGTATGAAATTAGAACACTCCCTGACACCATACACAAAAATAAACTCAAAATGGATTAAAGACCTAAGTGTAAGGCCAGACACTATCAAACTCTTAGAGGAAAACATAGGCAGAACACTCTATGACATACATCACAGCAAGATCCTTTTGACCCAGCTCCTAGAGAAATGGAAATAAAAACACAAATAAACAAATGGGACCTAATGAAACTTAAAAGCTTTTGCACAGCAAAGGAAACCATAAACAAGACCAAAAGACAACCCTTAGAATGGGAGAAAATATTTGCAAATGAAGCAACTGACAGGGGATTAATCTCCAAGATTTACAAGCAGCTCATACAGGTCAATAATAAAAAAACACACAACCCAATCCAAAAATGGGCAGAAGACCTAAACAGACATTTCTCTAAAGAAGATATACAGATTGCCAACAGACACATGAAAGAATGCTCAACATCATTAATCATTAGAGAAACGCAAATCAAAACTACAATGAGATATCATCTCACACTGATCAGAATGGCCATCATCAAAAAATCTAGAAACAATAAATGCTGGAGAGGGTGTGGAGAAAAGGGAACACTCTTGCACTGTTGGTGGGAATGTAAATTGATACAGCCACTATGGAGAACAGTATGGAGGTTCCTTAAAAAACTAAAAATAGGACTACCATACAACCCAGCAATCCCACTACTGGGCATATACCCTGAGAAAACCATAATTCAAAAAGAGTCATGTACCAAAATGTTCGTTGCAGCTCTATTTACAATAGCCAGGACATGGAAGCAACCTAAGTGTCCATCATCGGATGAATGGATAAAGAAGATGTGGCACATATATACAATGGAATATTACTCAGCCATAAAAAGAAATGAAATGGAGGTATTTGTAGTGAGGTGGATGGAGTTAGAGTCTGTCATACAGAGTGAAGTAAATCAGAAAGAGAAAAACAAATACAGTATGCTAACACATATATATGGAATCTAAGGGAAAAAAAAAAAAAGGTCATGAAGAACCTAGTGGCAAGACGGGAATAAAGACACAGACTTACTAGAGAATGGACTTGAGGATATGGGGAGGGGGAGGGGTGAAATGTGACAGGTTGAGAGAGTGGCATGGACATATATACACTACCAAATGTAAAATAGATAGCTAGTGGGAAGCAGCCACATAGCACAGGGAGACCAGCTCGGTGCTTTGTGACCACCTAGAGGGGTGGGATAGGGAGAGTAGGAGGTAGATGCAAGAGGGAGGAGATATGGGGATATATGTATATGTATAGCTGATTCACTTTGTTATACCACAGAAGCTAACACAACATTGTAAAGCAATTATACTCCAATAAAGATGTTAAAAAAAAAAAAAAAAAATTGGGTGATCTGGGTTGATGAGTATGACTTTTCTGACTCCAAAGTCTATGCATATTTCACAATGAGGTTCTCCCACTATGTCTTGTGTCCTGCATCTCACATTGCCAAGGGAGACTAAACATTGAGTGTAGACATTCCTCTAATATTATGAGCATAACATTATTTAGTTAAATACTGTTTATAGAACATATAATCCATAGTGGAGTGTCCACACTGATAAACATCTTGAAAATATGTTACTATCATTTTCTAAACAAATTTTTAACTTCATTTTTTTCATGACTTTTGAATTACTTACTAAATACTCAAGGAATCAGCCCTCTAAAGGAATTAACTTCAGTTATTTGTGAATGTAGACAGTATATTATTACCAACAGACTATAAAAAGAGCTGTAAGAAATGGTCAGTTTAATGATTTTGGAATTTAATATGCTTCTAAGAAAGCTATCTATCATTTGACAGACATTGTCTTCTGGACCGAAATTTTCACTAAGCACTTATCTGTTTAAAGTGCAAGAACATTAATTTTAAATGCTAGTACACCAAAGCACCACCTGCAGGTAATTGAACTGTACAGTAAGGTTAATGACAAAGTAACCTATTATGGAAAAAAAAATAATTGATCATTTTTCTCTGAAACATGGCCTTTTTCTTCTGTTCTAATAGCAAACTTATGAGAGTTTCCATCCATAAAATATTCAAGATATGCACTGTAGTTAAAGATTTTAGTTGCTTAATGTACAAACAATATTCCTGGCACAATTTAATTCCTCTTTTTCCTCTTAAGCCTGACAGAACTATGGCAGAGCGATTTGATCAATTATTTGATACACTTATTAAAATTATGTATTATACATGTATGCTGACAATTGAATTTGGTTTTTGCTCCAAAGCAAGATATATAGATATAAGATACATAATTAAAGAGTACATAATAATTAAAAATATATAAAATTTTTAAGTATGTTAGTTTGCCATCCATTAGTAATTTTACCATTTCCTCTCTTTTACTTACTTCCTTTACAGTCAAACTTGGTTTGCTTTATAATTAGGTGAAAACTGTTACTTAACTTTTGCAATAGGTAAATCAAATTCAAAATTGAATTTGAACTCTGCCACTTGATCATTTGCTTTCAAAATATATGGCTGTGGTCTCAACCAATGGCCTGAAATTTTACAATGGCATTAGAATGGCACGTTCATCTCTTGTCAGCAAAATAAAGCATGGAGCTGTCTGTTCCAAAAGGCTAGAAAAGGGAAATATCAATAATATCCTTCACTGATTTGACTGCTGTAATCATTGTCCTTATATTAAGATAACCGTATATTTTTATCACTTTGGCCTTGTCTCTCCATATGTAATTGCCTTTACTTTAAGTCGTATGCAAATGTTCTGCTCTGTTATATTGCAAGCCAACACTTTTTTTTAAAACCACCAAAGAATGTAGCAAAAGTTGAATGATTCAGAATTCTATCAGAAAGTATAATGCACAATTTTTAAAGAAGACACTACTTTACAGGTACATTTTAGAAAAAACACAAGAGTTGAAATCATTCTAAAAGATGAAGCAAGTGAGTGCCTACAACAAATGTGACTTGGTGGAGGAACTGAAGTCACATGAGGCAGTGATAAGGTTCCCTGGAAATCTGGAGGGCAGACGAGGAATCATGTGTAGTATGTGAATAATTTAGATTGTAGTAAAGGAAATATTAATGAAAAATTGTGGAAGAATAAACATCTTGCTATGCAAAGTGAAGGGCATGATGGCCTCCATCCCTGTAAGATGGGGAAATGGAAAAAGAGCTTTCTCTGGAGAAGGAAAGAAAAGTCTAATATTTATTGTTTACTAGATTGTTTACTATTGTTGCCTCTTTGACCAACACACACTCATCTCTGTATTGCAAGTGAATTTTTCATTTTTCATCTATTAACAAAACAATAAATTGGAAAAATGCTTTTTAAAAGCAGACTTATATTGTCTTAACCTTCTTTCATTCTGCTATCCTATTTTCTTTCTTGTAAACTTTCTCCTATTAGTGGTTTATTTCTACTAACATTATTTTGGCATTATTATTATTCCCTAACTCTTTAAAATCTGATTTCTCATCCATAACATTTAGCGGAAATTACACTAACAAAAACCAGCAGTGGTTCTTGAATTCACGGATCCCACACCTACTTCAAACTCAGTAGACAAAGTTAAAGGATGCATTTGTGAATATCTTTGGCTCTATGAAATCACACTGTGCTTATTTGATTACTTCTCTTTGTCCAGTTTGTATTTGACTCATTTATGAGCTCATAATTCTGCTACTTCCAAAATTCTGGTTAGTCCCACACTGATTTACTTTCTACCCTTAAAGAAATGCACATGAAACTCACCACATATGTTTTCAAGAATTTAAATGCACACCGCTACCTTCAAACTCACTGAAGCTGTGGTTTCATATTTCCCCCACCTATGGAATATTCCACTGAAATATTAATAAATATCTTTTTATAAATGTATTAATAAATGTATCTCTTTATTACCTTGAGCTCATTAAATCTGAACTGAATACACTGCATTTCTCTTCCAAACCATTTACAATTCCAAATTTTACTATTTCTGATGATGTCACCACTATTTTTTCAATATCCATGTTTAAAAACCTTGGCATCATTTTGGCCTCCTTATCTTTGTTCTCCATCCTCCAAAACCATCATACATTCCAGATGTGAAGACTATGTCCTCTTTATTCCATGATGAAAATCTGGATACTATTGATGGATAAAGAGTCTATTACATATGTGTAATTAATATTGATTTGTTTTATTTTTATTTCTATGACACTGCTTCATAATGGCCTCCTTTCCATAATGAAGCCAAGACTGCAGACTTCAGCTGCAATTTTGAGATTCTTTTCTGGTCCAATGTTCCTTATATTTCCAGGCCGAGCTCCCTAGGTGTTGGGATCAATCCAAAATTCTTGGATTATTTTAGCCTCTCATTGCACATAAAATCATGGCATTTTGAGAGGTGTGTGGTAAACAGGAGGGGGTTGTTGCCAAGCACATATTCCCAAGCAATTTCTTAAATGACACAGCTTAATTTCTACATTTGGGATATGGAAGTTGCCAAGTCAGCCTATGAGCATTCCAAATTCAATACCTGGCCCGGCTAATTTGTAACAGTGTTACTATTTTTAATGTAACAATGAAGGCGTGAGCAGTCTTAACTGCTCCTTACAGTTTCTCAAGATGGCAATTAATGAGAACAGAGGTCAGTTTCTAAATTCCAGGACAATTTAGCAGGCAAACTTCAATAAGGATTTCTTCTCTCCACCACTACAGCCTCTGCTTTTACCTGAATTTCTATTCAGGTCTCTTCTGAATATTAATAGCAAGATTTCCAGAAGGAAATTTTTGCTCTGGACTGTTGGATTTGATATTTCTTTTCTTCTCAAGCTGTTTAGATGTCATTTTTATCAATTTCAATCTCTATTTAGCAATAGCAATTCTGACCTCACAATTTTCATGTGCCGTATTCTTTCAAATCTTCTTAAAACTGTCTTTCATTTAAGCATTGTAAGCTTTTCCACAGAGGAAAATACAATAAGTCAAATTTGGTTTAATATCCCCCATGGGAATTGGTGTGACTACAGCACTTAACAGCTAAGGGAAAGCAAATGGTGTCAGAGGTAAATTGACCTATCTACTGATTTAATTTTAGCTGAATTAAACTATAAATAAGATTGAAGTTTTCTTCTAAATTAGGAAAGGAATCAGGCAACTAAGATAAAGCTGGGTTTGAGAAAATTCAGGAAATGAGAAACAAATCTATTTCCATTCTTATTGTTATTTGAAACAATAAGTTCCTTCCTACTTTGGACCTGTATCATTCTCCAAAAAAAAAAAAAAAGCACAAAGCCCTTTTATATCAAAGAGTTTAAGACAAAGGCATAGCTCACTTAAAATTTTTATGAATGTGTATTTACTTCCTGCCTGAAATCAGTTCTTGAATGAGGAGTTGCTGGTAGAAAGCTGGGCCATTGGAACTAGAAGAGGCGAGAACTCTTAATTCCAACTTTGTCACGGACATTCTGTGTGGTCTCATTTGCAGAACCCATCCTGAATCTGCTTATCTACATCAGACAGGATTCACTTGTTTCTGAAAAGTGCTTGAGGGTGTAAAACCCTAACTACCAGGGATATTATTTTCTAACTGAACATTTTTATTTTCTTTTCAATTCTCTTTTCTCAATAAAGCAGTAATGCTCACAAAAAGTGGAATCTAATTTTTTTTAAATAATGTTTTATCATTAACCTACAGAGGAGACTATTTCTTCAAAATCATTTTAATATATGATGAAATCTCTTTAGAATCATTTTCTTTACTTTAAAAAGACCTGATTCTTCTCTACAGTAACAATGTGTCTCTTAAAATAACAATGGCGCCAGAGAGATCCTTTCATAGGAGTAAAGTCAGAAATAATTTCTGTATCTTTACTAGCTGGCTTTCCTTTTGAACTTTGTGCTGTCCTAAATGGTTCCTGTAGGAAATTATAAAAATAACTTAGGTCCTAATGAGAAAACAAGTCTCCAAAGCATTATTCAGAGATTGTCATCTCCTGAGTTGTGTTTATACGTGACAGGGTTCTATTGTTTTATGTCATTATTCATGATCTCAAACTGTCTGTTCTAATTTCCAAGAAATGCTGAGTAAAAGGAGGGTTTCAAATTCAGGAAGAAGTTTTTCCCCTTTCACTGAGAATGGAATTATAGCTGGAAACACGGTCGATTAGTTACATGACACATGTTTACTTGTGAGTTTCTATAAATGCTGCTGAGTATTCTTTGTTTCAAGGATGAAAATGTACGATTTGGGCAAAAGTTAGTCATAAGAAATTCTCCTGATACAAATGAGAAACAGATGAGAAATGTTAAGTTTTCTTATTGGTTTCACATTAAATTTGTTGTTTTTAATGCTATCTTTGCAAAGGGCATGCATCATTATATTTTACATATATGCTCAACTGAGTCTCTGAAAAAAGAAAAATAAGGTTGTATTATAATATGGGAAATGAAACTGTATATTTTATTTTCTGATAAAGCAATTAAAGAGCATTCTAGATTCTCTTAAGAATATTACTCTTTTAATGCCAATTATTGCAGAAAAGTGTATTTGTATAATTTTGGCAGATATTAACATCAGACTATGAGAAAACATTGGGACGGTGCTAGTCAGCATCTTTCTTTTTGAAAGAATTTTAATAGGTAAAAACATACTTCAGTGAACATAGCTCTTCAACTTTACAAAATCTAAAGATTTGTTCTCTTGGTATTTTTTGTCATTCTGGGCTGGTTTGTTATGCCGAAACCAATTTAGTTACATGCATAGCCTTGGGGGAAAAGGTAAGGAAAGCATCGTATTGGGTAGCCATTGGTATGCAAAGCTATCTGGTGGGATCATTTTACCTGTCCTCATGTCTAATTTGTCAAATCATTACACGGCCTCCAACATTCAGTGTACTGGAAGGAAAGGCAGTGTAGATAAGCACATCAGCTTTCATAGATAGGTTTATACCCATCCTGAAATGTGCATTATCCAATCTTGGAGAAGTTAAGACTTATTTTAAACAGTATTCAAAGATCAGAGAAGTTTAGGATCTGGCATTGGCAGCCGGTCATTTCAGTAAAACTTGCACTCAGTATGAAACCCGTCTTGAATATTTCTGGCCACAAGATTCAAAGAAAAGAAAAAATGTCACTGCTTTGTATAGTGTTTATTTACAATTTTTATCTGAATATAAAAAATATTTTAAAAAATCAAAAGAACTTAGTGTGTATTCACTGAAAATTTAACTTTCCTTCTTGTGAATAAAATAGGAAGTTCTTCTAGGGCTGCTTGAAACTTACTTGGCCAGACTTTTCACTCGCGTAAACCTTCCCAAATTTTGTACCTGGGCTCATACTCTTGACTCTGTATGCTCCTTCTACTTTTTCTGAACCTTTAGAAGTTTCCACCAAGACCCAGCTCAAATGTCACTTCCTCTCTGCAGACTTTTCTGTCTCCCCAGGTAGTAAGTACTGCCCTCCTTTATTTTCCATCATTCTTTGCCAACATTTTATTTAACTTCTATGAAAATACTTATCTCTTTGAAAAAAGTTTCTTTTGTCCACTATACTGTGGGCTTTTCAAGAACTATGACTGTGACATTTTTTTCTTTGCATCTCCAGACAGAAACTAGCAAAACACCTAAGGCATAAAATGTCAGTCATAAATGTTTGTGGATTAATATATGAATGAAAGAATTGTGAATGTTAATTGTCTCACCTCTGGCAAAAACACATGGCTTCTACCTGGGAGGATGTTTACATTTTCTATTCTGTTTTGTAGCCATACGAGGAAAAGATTCTTAGTAATGATATTAACAACAATGCTTTAGTCAGAATATGGCCTGCAATCCATTAAAATAATTGAAGATCTTTGAAAATACTGTGTAAACAAAATACAGTCATAACCATGAACAACTTCAGTAGCAAGCTGGTGGCTGCCGTAAGCTGCTCAGGGAGGAGCAATTCATTCAGGAATTTTTGAAACAGTGGTGAGCATGGAGATCACACTCTGTGTTAATCCTAATGGCACTGAAGCATTTCTATTCTGATATGTCATTTATGAAACAATGGTTCTTTAAGTTTACTTAAAACACTGTCTTCCTACTTCCATTTCTATTTCTGACTTGGTGACGGATGATTCATCAGCTTATATTAAGTCCAGGGATGACAATCATATTGGGTGAAACTAGTGCTAGGCTGTCACGTTTGACATGACTGACATCCTATGTCCCTTTTTTCGTTTATAATAATGAAGTTCACATCTAGCCATCACCCTTGTGACAATTCAACTTCTTCTACTAATTTAAGAGAATGTTTCTGTCTTGCTCTTTGACCTTTGCTGCAGCTGTTTTGTCTCCTGTGAGGGCGTGGGGGGGGGGGGTGTGGGGCCATGTCTGCAGTGGCTGATGAATTGATGTTATACTTCCTGTCTCAATGACAATTGCTCTTTGAACTATCTTCCTTATTGTTACTTTGCTCACCAAATTGTTATTCTTAAAGTAGCTCACAACAAAGGAGCCATACTCTCCCAACTTCTCATGTTAAAATGTTATTCCTCTTTTATTTATCCTGTTCTGTCCATGTTGATAGTCTCACGTGGACTACTTAATAATTTTGTTTCTAAAAGTTCTCTGTAATCAGAAATTAACAGTGACCTTAAAGTGAGCTTGAATTTCTGACTTTTCCATCTCTCCTGGACTTCGTTTTATTTATTTCTGTAACTTTAGCTATTAGCACGAGGTATGGCTTGTGTCCCTTGTGCAATAAGAGATTCTAAAGTGAATATTTACTCTGTATTGTGAGTCTGATTCCACCTGAGCTTCCTAGTTCTTCTGGACCATTTTTAACTCCAATACTTAATCCCACTCAGACTTCCACTTCCCTCCCCTTCAGTCACATCCTGACCTTTTTTCCCTGCACCTCACAGTGTCAGTGTCCTTGGTCAGGTATGCAAAAGAGCAGCAAAGCTTTGAGAACGGCACCTGATTTGTGGAAATGATGGGTACAATTCTAATTCTCTTCATCTCACTATGTTAGCATTTCTTACCCAGTTTAGAGAGTTTGACATTACCTAGGATTGAAATAAATATCTATTTTATCAGACGTTATGTGTGTGCGTGTGTTCTGCATACCAGAGGTTATCTACAAAGAAGTGTTTAGATCTGTTTAATCTTGCAATAAAAGTTGTAATGATGATGATTATCTGAATATTTACATTTATAAACCAAAAGACCAAATAAACAATTTACTATAGCCAAAAGACTCTAAGCAGTGACAGTACTTAATATAAATATATGATGAAAAAAATATCATGCCAATGTTGTCTTAGAGTTTTAATGGAGCAAAAATACTCATTTCCCTTTAAATAAATAGTGTACACTGAGTCAATGTCTGTCCTCTTGTCTTTCACATCATGTATTCATCCATCATTAACCATCAGGAGAGTTAGACTTTCACTCCTGTATGTAAAGACTGTCCAAGAACCACTAGTGGATCAAGTTGGCAAAAGTAGACACCTAAGACATGGTGTGCTGGGAGACATTGTTTCCATTCTGACTCTCCTCTGCAGCAGCCTGGATGATCTGAGACAGGTTGCCCACCTTTTGATGTCTATATTCTATCATCTCTAAAAGGTGGAACTTGGATTAAAGATCTATAAGGCCACTTGCAAGTCACTAAATTTGTGAGTTTTTTTCATTTATTTTGTTGGGGTAACATGAAGCTTAACCATTTTAAACTATATAGTTCAGTAATATTAAATATATCCACATTGTAGTGAAACAAATCTCTAGGTTTTTTTTTTTTATCTTACAAATCGGAAACTCTATACCCATTAACAATGGCTCCTTTTTCCCTCCATCCCCCAGTCCTTGGTAATCATCATTATACTTTTCGTCTCTATGAACTTATCTACTTTAGATATCTTATACAAGTGTAATCATTTAGTATTTGTCTATGTGTGACTGGCTTATTTCACTTATCATAAAGTCTTCAAGGTTTAGCCACATTGTAGCATCTGTCAGGATTTCCTTCCTTTTTAAGGCTGAATAACAGTTCATTGTATGAATATAACGCATTTTCTTTACTCATTCATTTGTCGATGGACAATTGTACTGCTTCCATCTCTTTCTAACTCTTTGCTATTGTGAACAGTGGTGTTATGAACATAGGTGTGCAGATATCTCTTCAAGATTCTGCTTTCAATTTTTTGGATATACACCCAGAAGTGGGATTGCTGGATAATATAATAGTTCTAGTTTTAATTTTTTGAGGAAACTCCATACTATTTTCCATAGTAATTACACCATTTTACAATCTCAAACAGTGAATAATACTTGCCAACACTTATTTTCTATTTTTTTAATTTAAAATGTAAATGTTTTAATAGCAGCCATACTAATGTGTGTGAGATGATATTCTATTATGATTTCAATTTGCATTTCTCTCAATTAGTGATCTAGAGCATCTTTTCATATGCTTTTTGGACATTTATATATTGTTTGGAGAAATTTTTATTTAAGTCCTTTGCCCAAATTAGGTTATTTGAATTTTGCGAAGTTATAAGTTTCCTTATATATTTGGGATATTAACCCCTTATCAAATATATGATTTGCAAATATTTTCTCCAGCTCCATAGATTGCCTTTGTTAACTGCGTCTCTTAATGCACAAAAGTTTTTAACTCTGATGTATGTAGTCCCTTTTGTATATGTTTGCCTTTGTTGCCTGTACTTTTGGTGTCATATCCAAGAAATCATTGTCAAGTCCAATTATTGATACACAAAACTTGTCCCTTGTGTTTTCTTCTAGGAGTTTTAAATTTGTAATGTTTAAAACGTTGTCCTTTTTTAAATCAGAGAAGAATTGTCTCATTTAGTGTTGGCCATGAAACTAAAGAGGAAAGTAATTTGACAATGATTAGAATTCTTGTATATTTATGTCTCATTGGTCATGGTTGTAAAAACTAATCAACCCATTTTGCTGTGCATATAGTTAAAGTATTACTGGAAGTATTAATAATTTATTTCAGAAATGGAAAAATGCTTCAGTTGAATTATATATATCATTATGAGGTCACATAAAATTTTTGATTATCCTTATAAGAATTCTTGTACATTTCTTCCTCTGTACTTTTGTCAGCCTCTCTCCCACACCTCTCTGCTTATTAATTCAAGCCTTCTTATAAGGCCCAGATAAATCCCCACTCACTGGACTTCCCTGGTGGTCCAGTGGTTAAGACTCCGTGCTTCCAATGCAGGGAGCAAGGGTTCCATCCCTGGTCAGGGAACTCACGTGCCACGTGGTATGGCCATAAAAAAAAGAAAATCCATATTCATGAAGTTTTCTTCTATTTCTTCATTCCATGTGTATCCCTTTTCTCTCTGAGTTAGTTCATATTTATTCTTTTTATGCTTTAACTCTCTGTATACTAACTTCTATTGTTACAGTTTTGTTTGTAAATGAAGAAAGTTGAATAAGGTAGAAATTTACTCCTGTAGGATTGAAGGGGAACCACACTATTTTCCCCTGAAATTTCTCTCTGAGCTATTAAACATAAAAATCAAACAACAAACTATTTCTAGTAGCCTGAGTTTCCATCATGCCTGTGGTAGCAGCACTATAGATAGATCAAAGAAATAGTTTCAGGGAAAGGTGACAACAGCTTGCCCATCAGCGGTGTCAGCGTGATAGTCTCTTGGCCACACTCTAACTGAAGCCTTGGATAAATCAGAGCATCTGTTGTGGTAGGAGCAGCAACAGGTGCAAACCCAAGACCAGTCTAATTACACAGAGAGGAAATAACACAAAATGTTAACATGAGTTATCTCTGAATCATGAGTTTATATATGACTTAATTTCTTTATAAGAATCTTTATTTTTCAAGCATTCTACAATAAGCCTATATTGTTTTAATAGCCAGGGAAAAGTTAATTAAAAATATACAGGAGTAAAGGAATTATAATAGCTGAGAGATTTTACAAAAGAGAATGTAGAATCACATTTTTTTCTACACTGTAGGAAATAGAAATTTTTGTTGAAGAGTGGTATGGCAGTGTGTGTGTACGTGTATGTGTATTGAAAGAAGAATGGAGTGTTGGGACTGGAGCTTGCTAAGATTTCAGTGATTATTTTATGCTAGCAAGGGCTCAGTCACCTGAATTTCCTTTTGTGTCCTTCTTAAACTGGTGTCTCGGGAGTAACAAGTTTAAATCTCTTGAAAATCTTCATCTAGAGTGTAAATTCTTTTTACAATCATTTCATTAAGATAGAATTAATTTCTAATCATCTTTAAACTCTAAATACCTAGAATCTAAAGGAATGGATTTATTAATTCATTTTACAAATAATTATTTAACAGCACTATATCAGCCGGGGTCCAATCAAGTTAGAGAAAGCCACACAGTTATTTGAACTGAGAGAGTTTAATATAAAAAGTTATTAACTATAACAGAAGATTGGTGTAATAAGAAACAAAGTAGTAATAACTGAACGAACTCTATAGAATAGAGAATTAGCAGGTGCAAGGGGTGTGGAGTGTTTCTTATGCCTTCTTAAAGTGAGAACATTTAACATGCTCATTAACATGGCCACAAAACAAAAACGCTATATTGCATAGAAAGATAAGAAACAAAAATATGCAAACTTAAAATTATGCTTAATAATTGATGTTCTGATATTCAATCTACTTGGAAATTATCCAGGTGCCCAATAACTTAGTGCTTAATTAAACAGACTCTCCAGCACAGGTTTTCATATTGATATCACTTCGACAACTTTCAGGTGGCCATGGTGACCTGCATTAGGATTTCTTGGACTATTCTCAGACTGGAAGCAGATGTACTTTATGGGAGTAGACTGCTGACCCAAGATCCACTGGACGCAGGACTGAATAACCTAATGAGGAAGATTTACTTGTCATTATTTGTTGGTCATTTGGCATTATTTTAAATAGTCTATTATTCATAGATATTTGAGAAAGCTTTTTCTTCTTCAGCCATGTCTAAGCCTCTGTTTAGCAGACTATGTGTTTAGAAAGTGAAATGAACTATTTTTTAATGATACCTGAGTTGAACTGACCTACTTAGAATTCAGAAACAGATACTTTTATGGAGTCTCCCTTGTTTTCATGGTAATACATTTCTTCACACACATTCAATAAGATCTGTCCTCCTTTTTACTAGGATATAATTGGCCAAATCAATTGTGCAACCAAGGCTTATGGGGAGCATTGTATTTGAGAAGGATTCTCATTTCATCACACATGACAAGGTCACTATTAAGAAAAGAAGTGATTTGTGTTTAGAACCATTTCTTAGGAATTCTTACCCCAAACTGGCTTGGTTCCTGGCTTATAGGCACCCAATTTTATAGGTGCTGAGGAGGGTCGCCTCCTGGCAGGAATTCCTCTAAAGTTAGAGGTTCTACAGATGAAATATGGTCTTGGGCTTTAGTTTTTCCTACTTTGGGGATAGAATTGTAAATAATAGAAGCTAAAATTCAATCCAAGGGTTTTTATGAAGACTTTGTGATAATAGTTAATATCATGGCCTTAATTGTTGTCCTAGATTTGCACAAAGCTCAAAGAGACCTGTATGGTTAATTAACAAACCTGCAGTACCTCCCTATAATCATGTCCAATCTAATGATACCAGCCTTTTTGTGATTATTGTGATAATCTTCAGAGATTTTTAGGGATTGTCAGAAAAATTATCTGAATCTAAGAAATAAGGCTACCATTTGGGCTGGGATGCTTTCGATGTCATATGCAGGAAAAGTTACGGAAGTTTTACCTAGGGGAATCTATTTAGTTCAAATCACTATTTATTACTGATCAACAATCCAAATTTAGAGATGTTATTTTAACTTGCAGGTTTTTGTTCAGTGAAGATGGAAATAACTTTTTTATTGGTGTTAACAGATAATTCCAAAAGTATAAGGCCCTGTTGGATATTAACCTTCTTTGTATCTAACCCATCAATCTTATCCTAACACTACCTAAATATACTTAGATTCTCAAATGCTCTTTGAATCAGTCATAACATCTGATTCATTCCCTCATCATTTAATGAGTTAAATAAAATCTTTGACATGTTGGCCTTTTATATTTTTCTGAGGGTCATGTTTTTTAATCAGTCTACAATTATACTTTATTTTATATTTTTAATGGAGTCCGCTATATACAAAGAGATCCTTATTTGGCATATTTTATGTTTTAATTATTATAGATTTAATCAATATTCATTTTTAAACCCGCAAATTTAAAATGCTTTTTTTTCTTTGTAATTTTAAGCCAATTTTCTTGCTCTGTAAAAGAATTAGAAAATATTTTTAGTCATTTCTAAATGTTCCATTAAGTCTTCAGCTAATTGATTAAATACTATTAAAACAATCTCATTTTAAAGTTAATTAAACAATTTTAGTAAGCATTTCAAATTACGTCTATTCATTCAATATTACTAATCTTCTCAAGTACTTCAAATACTTGACATGGTATACATATAAATCCAATAAGCAAAATCTTTCAAAGCACTTAATCACCTTAATAAGTCAAACTTATAAATATAGTTAATTAAGTTATCTTGTTTTTTAAATAAACAAAAAGGCCTAAAGCATAGAGCATACATAAAATTCCAAAATGACTCCAAATTGTTTTCTGCTTATAAAATGGGAACATATAGAAAATTATCAGTCATAGATTCGTTTCTTCATTTTGAGATTAGGAATTTACTCACCCAACCAAAAGGATGAGAATCACCAAGTCTGATTGGCTGTAGTAAATCTACTTACTGATTTGGAGGCTTGAGACCCATACTAGGGAGTTAGACAGTCCTTCCAGGACACTTCTAATTAAGCTGCTGGTGAACAAGGGTCTCTTCTTATGGTCAGTTTCTGCCTGCTCACCCAATACCTTCTCTCCAAGAATATCCCTCATACCTTTTACTGCCTGATTTTGTTAATGGAATTCTCTATTTAATTTTATATTCATATTAATCTTATCACCTATCATTTTATCATAACTTTACAGTCTGGGTTAAGTGTGCACAGCTAAAATCTTGTTCTTGTAAGCATTCAAATTATAATTTCCATCTCATTTAATGAATGTTTGTAGCTAGGTCTTTTGTGAGTATTACTTTATATTTCCCATATGAGAAAGAAGATTGCACATAGCAACAGTTTTGATATAACCTTAGATTCAACGTTTGTGAAAATTAATAGGCCATATACTTACAGGATGAAAATATTACATATCACTTTATTTTCATAACTGAAAAGAGGGACTTCTCTGGCGGTGCAGTGGTTAACACTTTGCTTTCCAATGCAGGGGGTGCGGGTTCAATACCTGGTAGGGGAGCTAAGATCTCACATGCCTTGTGGCCAAAAAAACAAAACATAAAACAGAAGCAATATTGTAACAAATTCAATAAAGACTTTAAAAAAATAAAAATAACTGAAACAAGAGCTAAAATCTTCATTAATCATATATTCATTGCAGTACTATCTATGTGAGAAATAAAGTCATGGTCTTATGATAGAGGCAGCAGATATAGAATGGGAGAGAAAAATGTAAAATCTCTTATTATTGCAGATATTGTAAAATGAATAAATAATTAGATAATTAAAAGCTTGGTTTTCCTACTTCAGTTTGGACTAGATTATCTCTATGATTCCTTGAATATATAAATTCTATGATTCTGTGATCCAAGATGAGAGAGAATTTAAGGGCCTAAGGTTTCAAAGGTTGGAAAAAAACAAAATAATGGGGGTGGAAGAAGGAAAGAAATAGAAATACTGAGCATGATTTTGAAGGTGGGTCTTTTTCAGTTATGTTGGGCTATCCAAGTAGGAAATTCTGGTAGAGAGTTGGACTTATAGGATTGGATCTTAGGCCAAAATATTAGCTTTGGAGATATGCTGCTTGGTATTTTTCTCAAATTAATTTTTTCATTTGTGGGGTTCTCTGTGATAAAATTATAAGCCAATGAGCACAGGTCCCATGAATTTTTATTTAAAACAGAAATTACATAAAACAGCGCTGGGCAAAAATGGAGTTGAAATGAATTACAAGGGGCTCATCTGGATCCAACCACAGAGTATTTGAGCTTGCAAACTGGCACAAATAACGATAAAACTTGAGTTTCTTGAGCTTTAGTTTATTACTGAAACAGGAAACAAGCATTGAACAAGGTATATGAGTAAACAATGAGTATGAATAAAGAAGTTAAGGGGCAATGCCATTAAAATGAGGGAGAAGCCACTCCACCATTCAAGAAAAATCCCAGCTACTTCACAATTATGTACTTGAGGCTCCTAAGTTGTACTATGATACTAGCCATGGCCTTCAAAGGACCATAAAGAAATAAAGAGTTTCTAATATTTGTACAATGATATACCAAAGCATCTTTATGAATAAATAGACTTGTGGCTCTGGTTAAGAACATACTTCTGGGGCTTCCCTGGTGGCGCAGTGGTTGAGAATCTGCCTGCCAATGCAGGGGACACGGGTTCGAGCCCTGGTCTGGGAAGATCCCACATGCCACGGAGCAACTAGGCCCGTGAGCCACAGCTACTGAGCCTGCGTGTCTGGAGCCTGTGCTCCGCAACAAGAGAGGCCACAACAGTGAGAGGCCCGCGCACCGCGATGAAGAGTGGCCCCCACTCGCTGCAACTAGAGAAAGCCCTTGCACAGAAACGAAGACCCAACACAGCCAAAAATAAATAAATAAATAATTAAAAAAAAAAAAAAAAAGGAACATACTTCTGGAGTCAGACTGAATGAATATGAAACTCGGCCCTGCCATTTGCCTGCCTAATGACTATGGGCAAGTTACTAATCTTCTCTGGGGTTTAATTCCTCTTATGTGTAGTGAAATAATAACAGTACTTTTCTCAAAGTGTTGCTGGGAGGATAAAACCAGTTGACATTTGTAAAGATTTAAACAATGCTTGGCATGAATGAAATCTTCAAGAAATGTTCACTATTATTACAGCATATAACCCAATTGATTGTTGCAACATAAAACCCAGACGAGTAGGCTGCACCTATTTCACATGTAAGGAAACTGAAAAAGGTGCTATGTAGACCTCAGGGTAATGTAGATTTAAAGTCCAAAGGCAGAGCTCGAAAACTCAGAGTTTCTGGGTCAGATGATTTTGCCCTTATAAACTCTATGCTCTGTTTATCAAAATTTATGCATGGGTTTCTGTTGAAATTCATTAATCTCCAGGGAAAAAATAGTCAAAAGAATAATTTAATTATGAAGTGAATTAATTGTACAATCATAAAATTTTTAAATTTGTAGTTTGGAACAAAACACTTTAATCAAAATTTATTTACTCAATCTGGGTTCTTAAGTGTAGTGTAGAATACAATGCTCTGTTGTGTTTTCAAAACTTTAACAACCAGTGACAAAATCTAAGTCAGTGTAGAAGATGACATATGCCTCTGATTGGTACATGATAATGCAGAAAGGGAGTTAAGAGGAGTGGGCAATTATTTCAATTTAGAAGAATCAAGGATAACATTTGAATTAGGTTCTGAAGATTAAATAAACATAATATGAACAGGAAGAGGAAACAGCATGAACACATATTGACTGCATACAGGGATAACATAGAAATACAATGAATTATAGAGGAAGAGAAAGGAAGGAATAAGGAGAAAAAGAAGAGGGTAAAAGAGTAATGTATGGAATTTAAACAAATAAGAAGAGAAGCCCGGAGGAAGCAGGGAAGAATTATATTTTAGAGTATTATTCAAAGTAATACAAAGTCATTCTCAGATGATACATTACCATTATTTTGGATGGTATACACATCAATTATCACTGCCTCTTGAAGAAATCATTAGCTAATGAAAACCTCTTCTAAATTCTACAACTTCCACTATATCTTGCTTTATCTGTTCCTCCTAGATTGGGGACAGACATTGTAGTTTTCTCAAGGAAATATTTTCATTGACTATAAGGATATCAGCCAGGGTAATGATGAGACTTTGCAGTTTTCACATTCCCATCCTCTACAAACAGTATGTAATGGGCTGGATCAAGATTTTTCCAGCTCTTACCAAGACGCCCTTTGGATATTGCTATCTTTATGCAAAGCATCACTGCTGCAATGTAAACAAAGGGTGGGCAGATAATCACTGGTCCTTCTGGAAGTTGCATGCCTTAAGTACATATGGAATACCTAGATATTGAATATATATTTTATTTTATTTAGCAGAAGGAAAAAGAACTGGCAAAAAAACAAAACAAAACAAAACAAACAATAAAAAAACCAATAAAGAGTAGGAGCATGAAATCAGGAAGTCATAAATGTATTGATTTGACTTTGTATTAGACAGATTGCCTTGGATGCAAGTTACAGAAAACTCGGACTTAACTGGACTAACATTACATTAAGGGAAGTTATTATCTCACATAACATGATCCCCAGGTACAAAGAGGCTCCAGCCATGTTAGCTGAAAGATCCTGCTTCAGTTCTCTCCAGTCCCCTTGGCTTTTTCTCCTCCATGTGTGGTCTTTATCTTTCAGATGATATCACTGTGGTTCCCACTGTTCCAAGCCTCAGTTACAGACATTCAATATGCAGAGGAAGAAAAGGGAATGCCCTTTCTTATGAGTGAGGAAACGTTACCTAAATTGATCCAGCTTACATATACTCATGTTTTATTAGTCAGAACTAGCAAAGGAAATCTGGCTACATGACTGGCTTAGCCATATCAGGATTCTATCTGCACCTTTCCTCCATACTTTAAAGCAGCCTAATATGTATAAATGCATGGGATACAAACTAGGAAACATGTGCTCAGTCCAACTATGACCATGGCCACCATGACCACCTGGCTAAAGAGTCCCCAGCCTCTCCAACAAGCGAGATCTGGTGACTGTGACTAAATTCTGGCCAATTTGTGATAAAAGAAGTGGTCTGAGTAACTTCTGGGAAGTTTTCCTAAAAGGTGTGTGATTGGCCTTTCTCCTGTTCTTTTCCTTCTTTCTGTTAGAGGATGGTGACAATGATGGATGGAGTTGGAGCAACCATATTCAACCATGAGGTGAAAGTTGTGTGCTTAAGATTGTAAAGCAAACAGCAGATGTTTCTTACTTCCCTATTAAAGTACAGTGTCCACACAGGCTGTGAACAGACTGCATTTATGTGAAAGAAAAATAAAATTCTACATTGTTTAGTTCACATTATTTGGGGCTTGTTGTCTTTGATTGCCAAACTTAATATTAATTAATATTTGTGAATATATTAAGGAGAAATCAGGAGGTAAATGATCAGCTACTTAGAGAAAACAAATCTTTAGTACCTCCTTGAAACTCACAGTTGAAGACTTTATTCACTACATATATTCTACACCATTTTTGGTCACTTTAATTCATTGTTAAAGTTAACAAAACAATTCTTATGGGAAGATAGTATTATTTTGAATGATACTCATTCCAGAAATCAGTGAGGCAATGTAAAACATTTCAAATGATCACTTTATAGGATCATATTTTAAAGTTGGGGAAAATATCTGCTGTTTCTTACAAATGAACATTTTCTAATTTCAATGCAGTTATGTAGTACATTGCACAAGCAACATTTTTCTTGATAATTTTAATCTTAATGTGCCTTTTTCCCTGAATAGGCTCAGCGTTGATTTTGGTTCTGGTTGCAACATAGTTTGATTATTACTTAGGGCAAGCTATATAGGTATTTGTTTTTAAGTTAAAATATAAGCTAATAAATGCTTTAATAATAGTTTAATAACTATTGATTTTTATTCTATAAGCAATGCCACAAATGTAGTAACTTCTTATTCCTTCAAAATTTTCAGATTGATTTAAAAGAAAATTTTAATCCTTTCTATATCATTCTTATGTAGTAGAACTCTGGTTGTGTGATAATGTATTTCAAATATTGTGGTGGGGGGTGATCATCTAGTACCCAGGGTTATATGTATGGATTTGATAACATGAAAATTATTTCTTCTTTCTAAAATGTTTCATAATCTGATTTTAATCAGTATGTTTTGTCACTGAAAGAGTCTTCAAGAAATAAGAAAAATACTTCACAATTTTCTAATGGGAGTCCAATTGTATGAATACTATTAAATAACCATGAATCACCTGAAGGGATAAATAGGGGCACAACTAGGTTAGCCAGATTTATCACGTAAAAATGCATTGCATTTTTTGCATTTTATCAGGCAATCCTAAGTACAGAACACTTAATCAATTTAATCATTCTGATTTGTGTGACCTTCATATTTCTAGATTAAAATGCTTTAGTAACAAAGGGGAAAGGAAGTGAATTCTCATTTGTTAAATATTATATGGCAGGCATTGCTGTATGTGAAACTTTTAGAACATACTGTTTTTGTCCTGATCATAACCCTATGCAAACTGGCATCCCCAGTTTGTATACGTAAGAAAGTCTACTTATACGTTGATGTTAATTACCCAAAGTCTCCAGAGAGAAAGGAGTGGACTTGACATCTGCACTCAAGTTTGTTGAACTCCAAATTCTTTTCATTTCTGCGAAGGAATTAGCCATTGTCCTTTGAGTTCTGCTTGTGTTCTTTTGACACCCTTCTGTGTGCCTCAGGAAATTGGCATTTGTGAAAGTGAATCATTGGTTCCCTTGTTCTTTGGCGTCTGACTGGGTTCAGCTAGTGAGAGTTACCATCAGGTGATTAAGGAATTGACTTCAGGTTTTAATAGTTTACCATGGATAATCTTGTTTTAGGATATGGAAAACTGCAGGGATATGAGCAGACTGTACAGGGAAGGAAAGAAGTAGGGTATATCTGTCCTTGGGTTATCAGTGGGGGAGGGTTATGTATTGTTGTATCCAAAGTACTCAGGGAGATTCTGTCACTTAACACACTGGTAAATAATTTGGTACTCATATTACTAATGGGCATATATCTGAAAAAAAAAACAAAACGAATTCAAAAAGATACATGCACCCCATTGTTCATAGCAGCACTATTTACAATTGCTAAGGTATGGAAGCAATCTAAGTGTCCAACAACAGACGAATGGATAAAGAAGATGTGACATATATATATATGGAATATTACTCAGCCATAAAGAAGAATGAAATTTACCCATTTGTAGCAACATGGACTTGGAGGGCATTATGCTAAGTGAAATAAGTCATACAGAAAAAGACAAATACTGTATGATATCACTTATGTGGAATCTAAAATATACAACAAACTAATGAATAAGACAAAAAAGAAGCAGACTCACAGATACTGAGAACAAACTAGTGGTTATCAGCGGGGAGAGAGGGAAGTAGGGAGAGGCAATATAGGGGTAGGGGGAAAAAGGGGTTATTATGGGATTACATGAAATAACATGTGTGGAATTTTGAAAATTTTAAAGCACTATAGAGTTTAAAGAATCTGTCATTCAATTAAAGAAAAACAAACAAAAAACAAATTAGCTCTCATGGGGCCTTTAGTTGTGTGGATGTTGTAGAATAGATTTTTATAAGCACTAGTAAATATGATTGCAAATTATGATAAATGCTTTGAAGAAAAACTATGAATAAAATAAACAATTAAAACATAAAGATTTGATTTACCAGAGGGTGTCTGGGAATAATTCCTTAGAAAGTACCACTTTTTCTGAGGTCACTATAATGAGTAGCCTTGGTTAACACAGAGGAGGGACAGTATTCAAGAGCGAGTCAAGAAACAACAGAGATGAAGTGAAATACTGTAGTAGATGCTCGGGTTAAAGACACAAATAAAGAAGAGATCATGTATTTATTTTGGTGAGTGAGTGTGGGGAAAATATGAGTTCACTTTTATGCAACAAAAATTGGATACACAGAGCTAGAGTTTTAAAAGAGAGGGCGTTTGGAGATGCAAATTACAACGAGTAATTATATCGAGCAACAGATCAAAAACAAGTATGTGTACTCTAAATTTTAGTACCAAATCTTTGACAAAACAGTTTTAACGCTTTCAAGAAGCCTAATGTTTATTCCTTTAGCATTTCCAGAGTAAAGCCTGAAACAGAACCATACTGAGCCTGAAAAGTTGGGTAAATGATAGAATCAATATTGTTCAATCTCTATTCCATCATTCAAGATGAACTATAACACATCCAATAAATCAGATAGCTTGGTCTCTTTGATCGTGCCATGCATTTCAAAGCCAAGCCTGCATGATGCGGTGTAACCGTTTAGTCTAGGTGCAGAAGTGTTCAGCACTTCTTTACACGGTAGCAAACTATTATGTTTGAGGAAATAAACAATTGCCTGGGTGGCCCCATCTACATGTTCAAACTGGAATTAATGTCCCCAGAGTTCTTTGAAGCCCTGCCTTTAATAACATAAACAAACAGGGGAAGATATCAGCGGTTGTAGCCAATAAAACATAACCTAACTTAAAAATTATCAAAGAAAGTTAAGCTGTTTCAATGAATATGCAATGAAAATAAACACATGAAAGTAAGTGAGCAAAAGCAGCCAAATTATTGTCTTCTTATAATGTTATATCATCAAATACAGTAAACATATATATACACATACACTCATTGACATACAGACGTGCAAATGCACACATACACACACAGTGGAACCAGATCCTGATAGAGATTATTAGTTTAAAATTTAGTACATGAATAGTGACTTTAGTAGACAAGAAAAGGTCCAATTTAGGGAAAGCCTATTCAAAACAGACACTGGCATCTGTAAGTTGGGTTTCCACGCAGGTGGACAATACCAGGGATGGTTATCATACCAGTAGCAGAATGCTAATCACCAGATGGAAGTATAAGATTAGAACTTTGGTACTAAGAGGAAAGCAGAAAGAATAAGATGCTTTGACTCAAGCTTAAAGTATACAACAGAATACTAGTGAGCAGAAGTGTGGTGTGAGGTGCAGCTCCCGTCTCCAGAAATAACATTAGTACAAGTATTAGAATATAGCAAAAAGGTAAGGTGACAGGATCACCAACAATAGAGGGTAAATTTAAGTTCTTCATTTTCCTCCTGAATGGCCAGAGCAGTCATTGTAAGGATGGGAGAGAAACAAAGATCCATTGTTCAGCTGTGGAGAAAGAAGTCTGTAGAGATTGGATATCAAAATGTATCTAACTGGTAGCTTATATTGGAGTGAGCAGAAACTAAATTAAAAGAATATGATTACTTTATTTATTAAGCAATCTTTATAGATAGATCAATACATATAGAGTTATGGATATGCATATAGATATACAGATATGTTCTTTCATAATTTAAGCTCTTTGATTAAATGCAAATCACTTATCATAGTCTCTCAGATATTGACTGCTATCTTTATGTAACTAATATTCAAAATGTCTCTAACACCAATTTTCCATGGTCATGAGTCATGTTTTCTTTGACTGCACCATTGGTGCTAGGATGCCTTTGAAATTGACAGATGATAAGAGTCTCAGTCAATACCACCAGGTTGTGAGAGTGTCTTCAAATGGGGTGTACACATGAACATTGTGCAGACAAAAAAAAAAAAAAAAAAAACAGAATGCATCATGATTCTGGCCTAGACTTACGCTCTGAATAGTTTTGAATTTATTTTTCATCATAAGATTTTAAGAAAAACAAATCACTTGTATCCATTGTTATCTCCATTTTGAGGCAGATGATTCGTGTTTATTAAACCCCTCCCAAATATCTTTTCAATTGGGTGGGTCATATGACGTAGTGGCTGAGTAGCCAGGGAATGGTTAGAAATGAAGTATGATGCTCACAAACCCAAAAACATTCCCAAGCAAGCCCACATTTGTATTTCTGTCTGCCAACTGAATGGAAGAAATGAAAATACATAGAGTAAAGAATGAAAGGAATCTCAATCCCTGAATGACCACTTGGAGAGAAGATTCCCAGGAGAGTTGTAAAACCACAAGGATTAGCTCTGTGTTGGATGATTGTGTGAACAAGAAATAATCTTTTATCTTGTAAAGCCACTGACATATCAGGGTTATTCAGCCTTTCCTTACCTCTAAAAGTCTTAAATTTTATCATCTAAACCTAAGTAGAGAAGATATTTTAAAAGTTGTTTTAAAAATTCTAATAACACAAGAGGATGTAAAAGCAAACAAGCAAGTCTTACAGTCCTTTTGTAGTCTATATTTAAATGTCTCAAAAGTGACGTTTGTGTAGAGAACACCAGCAAAATATTACAAGAGTGATTGAATCTAAACTCTTTGTTACATCTAAATTCTCAGTGAATATACTGTCTGTAAATTTTTTTAATGACAACAATTCATTCCTTTCTATCAGAAGTGGCTTTTAAATAAAAGTTTCCTATTATAATATAGGAAGTCACTGGTTACGGCAAATAAAGTAGCTATAAATTCTAAGTGATCAAGTAAGCAATATTTTTTTTGAACATCTTTAGTGGAATATAATTGCTTTACAATGGTGTGCTAGTTTCTGCTGTATAACAAAATGAATCAGCTATATGTATACATATATCCCCATATCCCCTCCTTCTCGCGTCTCCCTCCCAACCTCCATATCCCACCCCTCTAGGTGGACACAGAACACCAAGTTGATCTCCCTGTGCTATGCAGCTGCTTCCCACTGGCTATCTATTTTACATTTGGTAGTGGATATATGTCAATGCCACTCTCTTACTTCGTCCCAGCTTACCCTTCCCCCTCCCCGTGTCCTCAGGTCTATTCTCTACATCAGCATCTTTATTCCTGTCCTGCCCCTAGGTTCATTAAAACCATTTTTTCTATTTTTTTCTCAGTTTCCATATATATGTGTTAACGTACAGTATTTGTTTTTCTCTTTCTGACTTACTTCACTCTGTATGACAGTCTCTAAGCCCATCCACCTCACTACAAATAACTCAATTTCATTTCTTTTTATAGCTCAGGAATACTCCATTTTATATATATATATATATATATATATATATATATATATATATATATATATATATATACATGCAACATCTTCTTTACCCATTCATCAGTCGATGGACACTTAGGTTGCTTCCATGTCCTTGCTATTGTAAATAGTGCTGCAGTGAATATTGTGGTACATGTCTCTTTCTGAATTATGGTTTTCTCAGGGTATATGCTCAGTAGTGAGATTGCTGGGTCATATGGTAGTTTTATTTCTGGTTTTGTTTTTTGTTTTTTGTTTTTTTAATATTTATTTATTTATTTGGTTGCACCGGGTCTTATTTATTTATTTATTTTTATATTTATTTTTGGCTGTGTTGGGTCTTCGTTTCTGTGCGAGGGCTTTCTCCAGTTGTGGCAAGCGGGGGCCACTCATCATCGCAGTGCGTGGGCCTCTTCACTATCGCGGCCTCTCTTGTTGCGGAGCACAAGCTCCAGACGCGCAGGCTCAGTAGCTGTGGCTCACGGGCCCAGTTGCTCCACGGCATGTGGGATCTTCCCAGACCAGGGCTCGAACCCGTGTCCCCTGCATTAGCAGGCGGATTCTCAACCACTGCGCCACCAGGGAAGCCCCTATTTCTGGTTTTTTAAGGAACCTCCATACACTTCTCCATAGTGGCTGTATCAATTTACATTCCCACCAACAGTGCAAGAGAGTTCCATTTTCTCCACACCCTCTCTAACATTTACTGTTTCTAGACATTTTGATGATGGCCATTCTGACCAGTGTGAGGTGATATCTCATTGTAGTCTTGATTTGCATTTCTCTAATGACTAGTGATGTTGAACATCCTTTCATGTGTTTGTTGGCAATCTGTATATCTTCTTTGTAGAAATGTCTATTTAGGTCTTCTGCCCATTTTTGGATTGGGTTGTTTGTTTTATTGATACTGAGCTGCATGAGTTGCTTGTATATTTTGGAGATAAATCCTTTATCAGTTGCTTTGTTTGCAAATATTTTCTCCCATCCCGAGGGTTGGCTTTTCTTCTAGTTTATGGTTTCCTTTGCAGTGCAAAAAGCTTTTAAGTTTCATTAGGTCCCACTTGTTTATTTTTGTTTTTATTTCGATTTCTCTAGGAGGTGGGTCAAAAAGGATCTTACTGTGATTTATGTCATAGAGTGATCAGCCTATGTTTTCCTCTATCAGTTTTATAGTGTCTGGTCTTACATTCAGCTCTTTAATCCATTGTGAGCTTATTTTTGTAAGCGGTGCTAGGGAATGCCCTAATTTTATTCTTTTACTTGTAGATGTCCAGTTTTCCCAGCACCACTTATTGAAGAGGCTGTCTCTTCTCCACTGTATATGCTTGCCTCCTTTATCAAAGATAAGGTGACCATATGTGTGTGGGTTTATCTCTGGGCTATCCTGCTCCATTGATCTATATTTCTGTTTTTGTGCCAGTACCATACTGTCTTGATTACTGTAGCTTTGTAGTATAGTCTGAAGTCAGGGAGCCTGATTCCTCCAGCTCCATTTTTCTTTCTCAATATTGCTTTTGCTATTCGGAGTCTTTTGTGTTTCTATACAAATTGTGAAATGTTTTGTTCTAGTTCTGTGAAAAATGCCAGTGGTAGTTTGATAGGAATTGTATTGAATCTGTAATTTCTTTGGGTAGTAGAGTTATTTTCACAATGTTGATTCTTCCAATCCAAGAACATGGTATATCTCTCCATCTATTTGTATCATCTTTAATTTCTTTCATCAGTGTCTTATAGTTTTCTGCATGCATGTCTTTTGTCTACTTAGGTAAGTTTATTCCTAGGTATTTTATTCTTTGTGTTGCAATGGTAAATGGGAGTGATACCTTAATTTCACTTTCAGATTTTTCATCATTAGTGTATAGGGATGCAAGAGATTTCTGTGCATTAATTTTGTATCCTGCTACTTTATCAAATTCATTGATTAGCTCTAGTAGTTTTCTGGTAGCATCTTTAGGATTCTCTATGTATAATATGTCATCTGCAAACAGTGACAGCTTTACTTCTTCTTTTCTGATTTGGATTCCTTTTATTTCTTTTTCTTCTCTGATTGCTGTGGCTAACACTTCCAAAACTATGTTGAATAATAGTGGTGAGAGTGGGTAACATTGTCTTGTTCCTGATCTTAGTGGAAATGGTTTCAGTTTTTCACCATTGAGAATGATGTTGGCTGTAGGTGCGTCATATATGACCTTCATTATGTTGAGGTAAGTTCTCGCTTTGCTTACTTTTGGGAGGGTTTTTATCATAAATGGGTGTTGAATTTTGTCGAAAGCTTTCTCTGCATCTATTGAGATGATCATATGGTTTTGCTCTTTCAATTTGTTAATATGGTGTATCACGTTGATTGATTTGCGTATATTGAAGAATCCTTGCATTCCTGGGATAAACCCCACTTGATCATGGTGTATGATCCTTTTAATGTGCTGTTGCATTTTGTTTGCTAGTATTTTGTTAAGGATTTTTGCATCTATGTTCATCAGTGATACGGGCCTGTAGTTTTCTTTCTTTGTGACATCTTTGTCTGGTTTTGGTATCAGGGTGATGATGGCCTTGTAGAATGAGTTTGGGAGTGTTCCTCCCTCTGCTATATTTTGGAAGAGTTTGAGAAGGATAGGTGTTAACTCTTCTCTAAATGTTTAATAGAATTTGCCTGTGAAGCCATCTGGTCCTGGACCTTTGTTTTTTAGAATATTTTATTCACAGTTTCAATTTCAGTGCTTGTGATTGGTCTGTTCATATTTTCTATTTCTTCCTGGTTCAGTCTCGGCAGGTTGTGCATTTCTAAGAATTTGTCCATTTCTTCTAGGTTGTCCATTTTATTGGCATAGAGTTGCTTGTCGTAATCTCTCATGATCATTTGTATTCCTGCAGTGTTAGTTGTTACTTCTCCTTTTTCATTTCTAATTCTATTGATTTGAGTCTTCTCCCTTTTTTTCTTTATGAGTCTGGCTAATGGTTTATCAAATTTGTTTATCTTCTCAAAGAACCAGCTTTTAGTTCTATTGATCTTTGCTATTGTTTTTTTCATTTCTTTTTCATTTCTTTCTGATCTGATCTTCATGATTTCTTTCCTTCTGTTAACTTTGGGTTTTTTCTGTTCTTCTTTTTCTAATTGCTTTAGGTGTAAGTTTAGGTTGTTTATTTGAGATTTTTCTTGTTTCTTGAGGTAAGATTGAATTGCTATATATTGCCCTCTTAGAGATTTTTGCTGCATCCCACAGGTTTTGGGTCATCGTGTTTTAATTGTCATTTGTTTCTAGATATTTTTTGATTTCCTCTTTGATTTCTTCAGTGACCTATTTGTTATTTAGTAGTGTATTCTTTAGCCTCCATGTGTTTGTAGTTTTGACAGTTTTTTCCTGTGTTTGATATATACTCTCATAGCATTGTGGTCAGAAAAGATACTTGATATGATTTCAGTTTTCTTAAATTTATCAAAGCTTGATTTTTGACCCAAGATATGATCTATCCTGGAGAATGTTCCATGAGCACTTGAGAAGAAAGTGTATTCTGTTGTTCTTGAATGGAATGTCCTATAAATATCAATTAAACCCATCTTGTTTAATGTGTCATTTAAAGCTTGTGTTTGCTTATTGATTTTCATTTTGGTTGATCTGTCCATTGGTGACAGTGGGGTGTTAAAGTCCCCTACTATGATTGTGTTACTGTCGAGTCCCCCTTTTATGGCTGTTAGTATTTTTCGTATGTATTGACGTGCTTCTAAATTTGGTGCATAACTATTTACAATTGTTATATCTTTTGCTTGGATTGATTCCTTGATCATTATGTAGTGTTCTTCTTTGTCTCTTGTAATAGTCTTTCTTTTAAAGTCTATTCTTTCTGATATGAGAATTGCTACTCAAGTTTTGTTTTGATTTCCATTTGCATGGAATATCTTTTTCCATCTCCTCACTTTTAGTCTGTATGTGTCACTAGGTCTGAAGTGGGTCTCTTGTAGGCAGCATATATACGGGTCTTGTTTTTGTATCCATTCAACCAGTGTATGTGTTTTGGTTGGAGCATTTAATCCATTTACATTTAAGGCAATTATCTATATGTATGTCCTTATTACCATTTTCTTAATTGTTTTGGGTTTGTTTTTGTAGGTCATTTCCTTCTCCTGTGTTTCCTGCCTAGAGAAGTTCCTTTAGCATTTGTTATAAAGCTGATTTGGTTTTGCTGAATTCTCTTAACTTTTGCTTGTCTGTGAAGATTTTAATTTCTCTGTCGAATCTGAATGAGATCCTTGTTGGGTAGCATAATCTTGGGTGTAGGTTTTTCCCTTTCATCACTTTAAATATGTCCTGCCACTCCCTTTTGGCTTGTAGAGTTTCTGCTGAAAGTTCAGCTGTTAACCTTATGGGGATTCCCTTGCATGCCATTTGTTGTTTTTTCCTTGCTGCTTTTAATATATTTTCTTTGTATTTAATTTTTGATAGTTTGATTAATATGTGTCTTGGTGTGTTTCTACTTGGATTTATCCTGGATGGGTCTCTGTGCACTTCCTGGGCTTGATTGACTATTTCCTTTCCCATATTAGGGAAGCTTTCAAGTATAATCTCTTCAAATATTTTCTCAGTCCCTTTCTTTTTCTCTTCTTTTTCTGACACCCCTATAATTCAAATGTTGGTATATGTAATGTTGTCCCAGAGGTCTCTGAGACTGTCCTCAGTTCTTTTCATTCTTTTTTTTTTATTCTGCTCTGCGACAGTTTTTTCCACTATTTTATCTTCCAGGTCACTTATCCGTTCCTTTGCCTCCTTTATTCTGTTATTGATTCCTTCTAGAGAATTTTTAATTTCATTTATTTTGTTGTTCATCATTGTTTGTTTGCTCTTTAGGTCTTCTAGGTCCTTGTTAAACATTCTTGTATTTTCTCCATTCTATTTCTAAGATTTTGGATCATCTTTACTATCATTACTCTGAATTCTTTTTCAGGTAGACTGCCTATTTCCTCTTCATTTGTTTAGTCTGCTGGTTTTTTACCTTGCTCCTTCATCTGCTGCATATTTCTCTGTCTTCTCATTTTGTTTATCTTACTGTGTTTAGGGTCTCCTTTTTGCAGGCTGCAGGTTCATATTTCCTGTTGTGTTTGGTGTCTGCCTCCAGTGAGTAAGGTTGGTTTAGTGGCATGTGTAGGCTTCCTGGTGGAGGGAACTGGTGCCTGTGTTCTGGTTGGTGGGGCTGGATCTTGTCTTTCTGGTGGGCAGGGCTGCATCCAGTGGTGTGTTTTGGGTTGTCTGTGAGCTTAGTATGATTTTAGGCGGCATCTCTGCTAATGGGTGTGGTTCTGTTCCTGTCTTGCTAGTTGATTGGCACAGGGTGTCCAGCATTGGAGCTTGCTGGCCATTGGGTGGAACTGGGTCTTAGCCCTAAGATGGAGATCTCTGGGAGAGTTGTCATTGATTGATATTATGTGGGGCTGGGAAGTCTCTGGTGGTCCAGTGTCCTGAACTCATCTCTCCCACCTCAGAGGCTCAAGCCTGACACCAGGCTCGAACACCAAGACCCTGTCAGGCACATGACTAAGAAGACAAGGGAGAAAAAAAGAAAGAAAAACAATAATAAGATATTTTTAAAAATTGTTAAAATCAAAAAATAATAATACCATTGTAAAGCAATTATACTCCAATTAAGATGCTTAAAAAATAATAATAATACTAAAAAGAACAACCAAACCAATAAACAAATCCACCAATGATAACAAGTGCTAAAAAGTATACTAAGATAAACTTAAAAATCAGAAACAAATCAGTCATAGACAGCAAACAGTAAGTCTACAGTTACTTCCAAAGTCCACTGCTTCAATTTTGGGATGATTTTTTGCCTATTCAGGTGTTCCACAGATGCAGGGTACATCAAGTTGATTGTGGGGATTTAATCTGCTGCTCCTGAGGCTGCACAGAGAGATTTCCCTTTCTCTTCTTTGTTCGCACAGCTCCTGAGGTTCAGCTTTGGATTTGGCCCCATCTCTGCGTGTAGGTTGCCCTGAGGCCTCTGCTCCAGTCCAGACAGGACGCGGTTAAAGCAGCGGCTGACTAGGGGGCTCTGGCTCACTCATGCCCGGGGTAGGGAGGGGTACGGAATGCAGGGTGAACTTGTGGTGGCAGAGGCCAGTGTAACAACAGCCTGGGGCGTACCGTGTGTCATCCCGGGGAACTTGTCCCTGGATCACGGGATCCCGGCAGTGGCGTGTTGCACAGGCTCCTGGTGGTTGTGGATAGTGACCTGTGCTTGCACACAGGATTCTTGGTGGCTGCAGCAGCAGCGTTAGTGTTTCATGCCTGTCTTTTGGGTCCAAGCTGTTAGCCGAGCTCATGCCCATCTCTGGATCTCCTTTAGGCGGGGCCCTGCCTTCTGTGGGCAAACAGGGAAGGAATTCTCTCTCCTCGTGCACCCCGAAACAATGGTCTCTTGTGTCTTACGCAGGTACAGACTATTTCCTGAACTCCCTCCCAGATAGGTGTGGCGCACTAGCCCCCATCAGGCTGTGTTCACGCAGCCAACCCCAGTCCTCTCCCTGGGATCTGACCTCTGAAGCCAGAGCCTCAGATCTCAGCCCCCGCCCACCCCAGCGGGTGAGCAGACAAGCCTCTCAGGCTGGTGAGTGTTGGCTGGCACCAATCCTCTTTGTGGGAATCTCTGTGCTTTGCCCTCTGCACCCCTGTTGCTGCGCTCTCCTCCATGGTTCCAAAGCTTCCCCCCACTGTCCAATCCCTGTCTTTGCCAGTGAAGGGGCTTCCTAGTCTGTGGAAACTTTTCCTCCTTCACAGCTCCTTCCCAGAGGTGTAGGTCCCGTCCTTATTCTTTTGTCTCTGTTTTTTCTTTTTTTCTTTTGCCCTACCCAGGTACGTGGTGAATTTCTTGTCTTTTGGGAAGTCTAAGGTCTTCTGCCAGTGTTCAGTAGGTGTTCTGTAGGAGTTGTTCCACATGTAGATGTATTCTTGATGTATTTGTGAGGAGGAAGGTGATCTCCACGTCTTACTCCTCCGCCATCTTGGAAGTCCTCCCTGACGAATTGCAATATTTTTAAAGTTACAAATTGAACAAAAATTATAGCGTGCACAAATTTGTTAATTAATACGATGTCAAAAGACAATGATAGCCTGAGGAAAAATGTGCAACATGTGAAAGACAAAGGATTAATATCACCCATGAAGAATTTTTATAAATGTTTAAGAAACACAAACCATGAATAGCAAATTAGGCAAATGATTTTTATCACAATCAATGAAAGGCAAAAACCTCAAATGTATGAAAACCTAAAATTTCAAAAGTAGTCAAAGAATTAAGTGGAAAATAAGATACCGTTTTCAGCTCATCATCTACCTATTAAAAAATTTCTAGTATGTTTCCCTCAGCATCCTCAGGGCCAGAGTGCTATCCTTTTAAACACAAAGGTACCAGTACTTAATGATTTATGATGATAAATGTTTACTGGCAAGAACAGAAACATCCCTGATTCTCATCAGTGAAGCAGAGATTGAGTAAATTACGATGTATCTTCCTTATGTGATAGTGTATAGATTAAATAACAACAATGAGCTCTCAGCATATAGAATGGAGGCAGGTTCATCATTTATAGTAACAGGTAAACAAAAACAAACATACAGAAATATGCACAAAATAGAATCCTCTCTTTGTAAAACATAACACAAAACAAACAAATGAAAAAACTTACAGGTGTGTGTATGTATGTGTGTAAGTATGTGCATTTGCATCCTAGGGTCATTCAGGGCCTCATGTGGTCTAGGCAGTATTGGAATACCTCAGTGAAACCAAAGAGTAAGAAAACCCTGAGTGTGAAAAACTTACATTTTAATAGGGAGAGATAGACAATAACAATACAAATAATGGTGGTGAAGTGTAGAGTATGTTGGAAACTGTTACATGCTGTGGAAGGGACACAGAGCAGCATGAAATGGTGGTAGGGTTGCAGGGTAGAGGAGTTGCTATCTTGAATGCAGTGGTGAGGATTCAAGTCACAGTTCCTTACTGGAATGGGGCCCTGGCAAATTTTAAGACATGAGAACTAAGCAATGAAACCCGGATCAATAAAGATACAAAAGCCTGTCATAAGCATAGATTACTTAAGACTAAGATTGTGGATCCTTCCTTAGAAATGAAGAAATGAATATACATTTCAAGAAACTTCTTGTTTGAAATCCCTTAAGATAGCTGAAGACTGTCAGAAACAATAAGAAAAAGAAAATTAGCAACAATAACTAGAATCTGTAAGTTTTCATTTTAGAAATATGGATAAAACAAAAAAAATAGAATTATTAAAATATTACAAATAATAATGCTATAAATCTGTAAGAGGAAAGATACAGTTTTATCCCAAATATTTTGATAGAAATGTAGTATAACTTTAGATAATGGCTATCATCTATTCCTATTTAAATGAAAGGGCGCACTAAAACTGTTAAATGTAAATAGACTGATTACAAATGAGTGGAACACAATGAAACAGACACATTGAAAAGTCAGTGGAGAATAATATTTTAAAAATAGATTAAAATATTCAGTTTTAAGTAAAGAAAAATCCAGTTCAAAGTAACTTAGCCCTTAAGAAAATATATTGTCTCACTTAACATCAAAGTTCAGTTAGGTCAGACTTCAGGCAGGGATTGATCAGAGCTCTTGTGTGTTTCCCCCGTTTCTTTCTCAGTATTTCTCTTCTTACCCGGTTGAATTTGGTCTCAGCTTCACTTCTCTCAAGGTAGTAAAATAGCTGAAGCTGTTGCATAATTTACAGTTATAAACCCTAAACACTGTCCAGAAGAAGGCAGAGTTCCATTTCCACAACTTGGCTTCAGTCTGATTGGAGAAAGTGAGATAGAGTGTCCAACCCTGAATCGTTTATGCCAAGGCGATAACATTTTATGGGTTGTCTTGTGCCACTCAAGTTCCATCCCTGGAGCTGAGAGAAGAGTCACTCAATCAAACACACAAACCTCAGGATTCCTACATAGTGGGAGATTAGTAGAATGGATGGCAGGAAGTCAACCAACCATGCCCAATAAAATCATCATAAGAAGCAGTAAACAGCAAAAACAACGCTGTGGCAAACACAAATTAAAGAGAAGAAAGACCAGAGAAACTTTTCCAGTGAAAAGAAGGAATTAATTGGAAACAAAACAGCATTTGGTACATAGAAAAATAGACCACAAAGAGGTAATCTGCAAATAAATAAAACAGAATACACAAAACACAAATGATAAGCAATGGCATAATAGCACAAGAAGAAAAAAAAAAAACTTTCCACACTGGAAAGGAACTTAGATTGGAATGCAGAAACTATCATAAAATATAGTGTGGTGAAATTAGTAAATCTCAATGAGAAAGAAATGATCAAATATCTCAAGAAGACATTTTTGTCAAATGAGTATTAAGCACTATACTATATGTATCTTCCATACGTGACCTTACTTAGTTTCAATCCTCACTATTATAAAACTGTGAGAGAAGTCCTATCATCTCTCCTTGATGCTTGAGGAAATTGAAGCTGCAAAGGATTTAAACAACACAACTGCTCGAGTTACCAAGCTTCCATTTGAACCCAGGCCCACTCAAAACAAAATTGGCATGTCTTCAATTGTCCCATTTAAGAAAGCAAAATGAAAGGGCAGCTTGCCAGAAGTTTGAATAAAAAGTAGAACTCTGTTATAACACTCTTGCTGTTGATATGAATTTGCAATGACCATGGAAACTAAATACTCATTATGCAGATAAGGGAATAGGAACACTGTCCTTTCCTCTCCCCACTGAGTGACTTTCCACTAACCTGAGCCAAAACTGGTTTTTCACTAACCCACACTCAGCAAATGAGCAGTGTCCCAAAGTGAAAGAATCTCCCCTCTGTGCTCCCAGTAATAGATGCACTTAACTGACAGGTAAATATTCATAAGCTTCTCTACAACTAATAAAAGGATATATTCAGTCCTATTAAAGCAAGTTAAAACATGGCAGTGGAAAGATATTTTAGCAAAACTATTTCTAGCTGTTTCCAACTGCCAAACCACTAGCTTCCTTTAATTTGGGTTTGCCCTTGTTAACGTACGACATTCTTAGTGGTTGGAAAATCTTCAAAGCAAAACAGAGAAAGAAAAAATAAATAAAACCAACCAATTGTTTTCTTTTTTTTTTAATGCCAAAGAGCATGAAAAATATAGAATAGTTAAGAAAACAAATATGCTTTAGCATAAAAGGAGATAAGATATTGTATTCCTACTTTTTCCCAAACTCACCAGATATAACAACACATGGGCTTGGGAAAGAAAGTCTTAACATAGGAAGCAAAACAGAGTTTGCTCATTGTGGTGGGTTACCCAGTGCTAACACTGACATTGAATGAGGTTTTTTTTCCCCTGAGTTACCAAACTGTGATTAAGTAAACATTCATTTTACACAGACCATTCATTAAAACACAAACAAAAAATAAACAAAAACAACTTTATTCAACATCAATTGTATGTGTTGTGGTTTGAATTGTATCTCCCCTGCTCCCACCAAGCCATATGTAGATGTCCTAATCCCTAGTACCTCACTAGGTGACTTGGAAATAGTCTTTGCTGATACAATTAATTGAGTAAAGATGGAGTCATATTGGAGTAAGGTGGACCCCTAATCCAATATAACTAGCATCCTGTAAAAAGGGGAAATTTGAAGACAGAATCCAAACTGTCCAGAAATTTGGACACACAGGGAAAACATCATGTGAGTATGAAGGCAGAGATCAGAGTGATATAGTAGAAACCAAGGAATGCTGAATGTTGCCAGCAAATCTCCAGAAGCTAGGAGAGAGGCATGGAACAGATTCTCCCTCACAGCCCTCAGAAAGGAACGACTCTATGGATATCTTGGTTTGGACTTCTAGCCCCTAGAACTGTGAGACAATATATTTCTATTGTCTCAGTCACCCAGTTTGTGGTACCCTGTTTTGGCAGTCCTAGCAAACAAATACAGCATGTAATAAGCTATTCCTTGGGGGGGATGCTCATACAAATATGATTAATATATGTAAACAACAGACCACAATACAAGTGTAAACAAGATATTTATTCCCTGGGTGGAGAAAAGAGAGGCAAAATCCAGAGGAAGACATAGAAGCCAGCAAGTGTGCATTCTGGGCACAGAATATACGCAGGAGCACAGGCATGCCCAGTCTTGTTTAAGATCAGGCTGTCTTGCTTTTAGGCACAGTGGCCTCAATGAACAGGGTGAAAGAGCTTTTCAGGGGCCCATGGGAATACTTGAAATGGTAAAAAACCAAACCAAACCAAACCATCCTCAATCTATACAAGTATCATCACAAAATAGAGATTTTAAAATGTTAATGAAATATCTACACACGTAGCATGTAAACTTGATAATTAAGAAGGTAATATTCAAAAGAAGTTTATAACATTTGAAAAGTATGTGAAGGTTAGAATATGCTTGATTTGGCATGAACTTTCAAGATTGTATGTTAATTTTCAAGGAATAAAAACCAAGCATAAATTAAACAGAACTCACTCATAGTTCAGATAACAATTTCAAAAGAAAAAAATTGTATACAATTCTGTCAGTATTTTAAAGCATACCCTGATATTCATTTTGAGATGTGGGTATGTTTTAATATGTGTATATATGATATTACAAAGGATCTCTAAGTGCTACAATGCCTAGGGCATTGTGACTCTTATAATGTAACATATCGGGGTCTGATGGAATATTCGCCAGTGAAGCGGTGATTAGTTACCTTATAGGTCTGTGAAAAGCTAATTTAAAACACTCAAAAATGCTAACATTGACAAAGCAAATAAGTTATTAACAAACCAGAAATGGTTCACTTTAGCTCTTAAGAAAATAACTTTAATATTTTCAATTGAAAACATGAGACATTTGTATAAACTTTAAGTGAAAAACATGAAAATTTTCATAGGATTTTTTTTAATTCAAAAATGGAAGCTCCTCAATAATCTTACAGATTTTGAATCAATGTGACATGTGGCTAAGAAAGGAAATCTAGATTTGTTTCCTAGAGTGATTTTCAATGAAAAAAAATGTAGACTTTCCAAAATTAACAGAAAAGCCAGGAGATATCCCAAACTATTTCAATTGAGTGAACTTCATGTTCCTTGAATGTTTCTTGTTACTAATATTTTCATCAAATCAAATATTTTGATTTGAAAAAAGTTGCTTTTGTCTTCTTTCCTAAAGTGTTTTCTTTAATTAAAATAGTGCCAATTATGAGTATTTTGACTTAAAAAATTGTCATTGATGTTTGGATTGGCTCTCAATTCCCATTTCATCTTCCTTCTGCTTGAAGAGGCCAGAAAGATTAAATCACCTTTCCAAGACTTCTTTGAAGCTTGGGTACTGAAAGTGAGTTAGGGTCATTCAAACAAAGGCACACAAGCTCCATCGGAAGGCAGATATGAGTCATAGACAATCTCCCTGCAATTTCTTAACATTGCTGCTGCTCGGAACGGTTCAGGAGATAACAGGATTCATTCTTCAGAAACCCTGGGTGTCAAGAAAAAGAGGCTATTGTTGTGCTGCCTTACTTTTAGAATGAAGCTTTGAAAATCTATTTGTTTAGGTTCCTGATGTTGAAACTAGTTTGACTTCAATGGTGACCACAAGAAAATAACTCTCCTTTTGGATCCATTTTAGAACTTGTTCCTTCGACACTTTCAGTTACTATACACCTACATTACATCGAATACCTACATTATGCCCTGTTTTCCTTAAAATATCTAACGTGGTTTATATTTTCCAAACGGAACTCTTACTAATACATAAGTTTAAATCAAACTACAATATGTATGTTAAAAGGTTCAGAAATATAGTCTCCATTCTTTATGGAACAACTTTCTGAGTGAATTTAAAAGGTGCTATGAGCTGAAAGTGTTTGTGGACCACTGTGTCTGTAATGTGTAAATCATGGATAAAGCTTTAAACATGATGATGACTCAAAAACAGGCTTCCCGGGTGGCGCAGTGGTTAGGAATCCGCCTGCCAATGCAGGGGACATGGGTTCGTGCCCTGGTCCGGGAAGATCCCACATGCCATGGAGCGGCTAGGCCCGTGAGCCACAACTACTGAGCCTGTGCTCCACAACTGGAGAGGCCGCGACAGTGAGAGGCCCGCGCACCACGATGAAGAGTGGACCCCGCTCGCCGCAACTAGAGAAAGCCCTTGCACAGAAACGAAGACCCAACACAGCCAAAAATAAATAAATTAATTAATTAATTTTTAAAAAAAGGTCATTAAGCGTCTCCTTTAAGGGGAAATTAAAAAAAAAAAAAAAAAAAAGTGATGTCAGGGGAGAGATAAAAAAATTATTTTCTAGAGGTTTTTTTCAGAGTTTTTAAAAATCTTCTTTTGTATCAACTCAATTTATTTTCCAGAGAAAATTATCAAGACTTCGCTTAGAAAGTAATGGGATTTCAGTCTTTGTGTGGGAGAGAGTAAAGCAGAGTGGGAAAAAGAGGAAGAATGGTATACTACTACTATATTTTTCTTTTAAGGGAAAAAAAACAAAACATTAAGAAGGACCTCTTGTGACATCAGTTCCAATTCAATTTCAGGTTTCATTAAATATACATGACCCTCTCGTCACATATCCAACTCAGTACAATATAAATGCTCCAAAATAATAATTCTTAGATGTCAGTAACATGCAATAAACCAGAAAATACTAATGCTGGTAGTTGAACAAAATGATTACAAGTCCCTTATTTAAGAACAGAAGCACAGATACTCTAATATTCTTGGTCAAGGTCAGAGATCTATTTAGATTCCAAGACTGGACTAGAATCTTGGTTTAATTCTATTTATTCTATTAGTCACATTGTCTCCTCTGGTCAGTGGGGTCTATTTAATTCATTAGAAAAATCCATTCATGAATGAGGCTAGGTAATTAGGTACATAATATACTGTTTGGAGGCATAGTTACCTTTCCAGCATTTGGAGAACAATGAGTAAATATGAGTTTAGGGAAAGGGAACTACCACACAGATAATTTGGAAAAAGAAAAAAAAAAAAAACTATGGCTACCCTTGTTCTACTCAAGCCCTTCTGTGACTATGCTTGACTCACCTTCAAGTTACAGGAGTGATCTTCGTGTTCCCCAATGATTATATTCTTGAGTCACTCTTACCTGGAGCTGAGCACCTAAACTTCCCCTTGGACTAAAGAAAATAATTTTATCGCTGCCTTTCTTTCTTACCAAGTCTAAAGAACACTTCTCTATTGCTCATTTCCTGCCCCGCATCTGCCTGTTTTCTAAGATGACTGCGCTTGAGAAAATTCCAACTCTTTTCATGGAAAACAGCACTCTCTACTTACAGAAGTTGGCCTTGTCTTAGAACTTTATGAATATAATCAATCAGAACACATGAATTCTACATATCACTACATTTGTCTATATCTGAGTTATTCCATATAAAAATAACTCTATAAATGCCTCTTTAATTGTAGAGTCTACAGTAGACGTCAGCAATCCCAGTTCAGTTGTCTTTATGCTTCAGCTAGTGTGGGATCCATATATATCATAACACCCTTGCTTTCAATATCTTGAGCAAACGTTAGAACAAGACTGCACACACAATACACTTGCCAAGAAACAATAAATATAATTAAGAAAAGTACAGTCTAAATTCATATTTATAAAGAAACATTTTTAAGTGGGATCTTAATCTTCAGACAAATGAATGAAGAGTCTTTTTATATTACTTGGTAGCACAGTTTAGTTTCTTGGAGCCAGGATGTCTGGAGAATCAACATCCCAGAATGGGAACTTCTCTTAAACATTGTATCATTCAAAGCGCATTAAAGTGATTATCTGCAAACAATAAAATTCCCTGCTCTGAATGTAAATTCAAGTCTCAAACTCAAAAGTCATACACCTAGTTTATAGCTTTTAAGTGTCAAGTTTTTCTGTTTTATAATCATGAAAGTTAACGAAAAATAAATCAAATCAAAAAAAAAAAAAACAAAACTCTGGTGTCCAGGATCAGCTGCTGCATACTGAAACCTTAAACTTTTGGAGATGGCAAGGTATTGCAAAAGAACAACCAGGCCAAAGGGAAAGTATCAATCACAAGACTGAGACAGCAAAAATAAAATGCATTGACTTGGTAATGGTTAAGCCCTCCCAGGATTTCAGTCATTGTTCAGTTTTCATATAGACCCTGTGGTTTGCATATTCAGGAAATTCCCATTGTTCTTTTCTTATTTAGTGTATCTTCTTATGTCCTGTATTAGTCTGAGAGGGCTGCCATAGAACAATATCATAGACTAAGTGGCTTAAACCACAGAGGTTTATTTTCTCACTGTTCTGGATTCTAAAAGTATGAGATCAAGGTGTGAGAAGAGTTAATTCTTTCTGAAGCCTCTCATTGACTTGCAGACGCCATCTTATCTGTCTTCACAACATCTTTCCTTTGTGCCTATGTGTCTACATCTTCTTTATAGAGACATTAATCATATTGGATTGGGGACCACACTAATTACATTACTTTAATTTAATTAGCTCTTTAAATACTATCTTAAATGCAGTCATATTTGAGGTACTGGGAGTTACTATGGGAGAAACATTTCAACCCATAACATGTTCCCTATTCCAGTTTGCCCTTTATCCTTCTAATTTCCCTGGAAATGTCTGTCCTCTCTTAGTCAAATCAATACAGATATTGAAATTAATATTGTGGTGTATCTTCCCCCAGTTTATGCAATATAAATGTTTAAAACTTCATATAATATTCTATAATCCTTTTTGGGTCTTATGGTCTTTTCTTTCAAAAATGAATTATAAGAATACCAAATGTCAGGAAATATTGCTCAGGAAATAGGAGTATAATGGATATTTATTATCTTCTGTATGAAATCAAAGCATTGAACATTTTTATTACCCCTTATTTTGAATACCTAGGATGTACATGATATTTTCTGCTATTATAAATAATAACATAATGAATACACTTTTACAGAAATATTTGTGGATACATTTAATTATCCTATAAATAAATTCCTGGAGAGGCACATCACCGTTCCTACGTGTGTGAACATTTCTAAGACTTTTAAGATATTCTTTCAAACTGCTTTTCAGAAAGAAGTTACCATCACAGATCGTACCACAGTAGATCACCAGTAAAAAAGTAAATCACATCAATTTTTTCAAAAGGATATACAAAAGTGACTGTTTATTATTTTTCAAATTGCACTTCTTCATTAAGTTGACAATACTTTGGCCTTTTAGTTAGTTTTTCATTTATTTATACATATTTTTTGCCAATTTTTCTATTGATGTATTTGTGCTTATCTAATTGATCTCTACCCAGTTATCATAAAGGTCAATTTGATTATAGTGACTTGTACACACTTCTACTTCACTAATGGAAATTTTCTTACTTGAGTTATACCTATTTTATCTTACAGGAAACCTCATCTTAGAACATTTGAAGCATTTTCTATAATAGAGAAGAATTGCCTAAATTTTGAGTCCATGTACTTATTTTGTGTATTTGTGTGCCTAAGAAAAACAGAAAATTCAGAATAGTTCAGTCTTTGTCTTTCTGATTTGCTTTATTTATTTTAGTAGAAAATAAATGCAATTTGATCACTTTAATTTTCCTCTCCTTGCTTTATATCAGGGAACTCTACATTTCTTTTAAGAATGGTGTAGGAATGGAGTTGCTTTATTGTCATTCCCTTAATTGATGGTAGGTCCTCTACACCACTGACACAGGAAAGCTCCTTTATGGGATAAACACAGCTGCATACTATCAGGGAAAGGGAAACTCCATATAAAGATTAGCTAAAAGGACTAACAATATATATCTTGAAGGGGAAAAAAAAGTTGTGTTTTGTGTGTTGGAGGCTGCAAAAATTTTGTAAAATTGTGTGTTGGTGGAGACGATAGTTATGGAAGGATGTGATGGTCTTTAATATTGGAACGGTTGTTATTTATAACAGAAGAATGGTGAAGCGTATGCTAAATGACTGCATAACTGCTGATACTGGTACTGCAACCATCAGTAAAAATTAAAGGAAGGTAGGAATTGGTTCTATATAAGATGATCCTTCTAAAATTACAGCTTTTAAAAGAACAGAGTGTAAAGACTTCCTGTGATGTAATGAGACATCTGTCACTGGAAAATTCAAATTGTAGCTCTATTATAATCTGTCAAGAAATATTTCAGAAGATATAGTCCATAGCATTGGCTAAATCAGGATAAATGGCTATGAAGACCTCCTACAGTTTATTGATTTTCATCATTCTCAGATAATTTGGCTATGTTTTACTATAGTTCCATTAAAAATAACAGGAATTTATTTATTGCCACATATTAAAATACAGAAAATGTGTCAAAATAAAATTTATAATGTGATTAGATGCACACTCTTTTTTGTAATTACTGAAATCTTGGTAACATGTTTTCTTTAATTTTGAGGGTATTGATTTAATTGAAGGTAAGGTAGTTATTATAAGTACAAAGGAAGCACATAAAACTGGCTTTTGCAAAATAAATGTTTGAAGAGTGCTTTTAATGGTGATATTTTATTACATAATTATATATATACAAAATTAGGTGGAATAAAGGGGATAATACTGAATCTTTGTGTGGCTCCAAGAAAATATAATTGTTAAAATATAATGTGTCATAAACATCAAATTATTTCATTTTGTTCTCTCTTCAAACCCATGTCCCCCTAAGCCTTCCACATGCAAATCTGAGCCATGAGTCCTAAGTATTCCATGATAGCAGGGGGCAAGTAATGAATGCCTTCAACAAACAAACAGCTGAAAAACAATCAGGCTTGAAAATTCAGGTTTGGTAGATAGAAAGATTTTTCTGAATACTGGAAACCAAGCCTAGAAGTTACAGGTCATGTGCTTATAGCTGTATTCCTTAGTGCGAGGAAGATGCTGCTTCTATAATGGCGTTAAAAATAATTTTGCAGAATGAACTTCATAATGGTTGATTCATATTGGCTCCTATTAATGACATTGTAACAAAAATCTGAAAAATTATGTCAATTTTCAGATTAGTACGAGTTATTTTTTTTTTAACATTGCTCTTATAATCTAGTAAAGATCCATCCATTTAAGTGAATGTTTAAAGCAACCATTTAATTTTGAAATGTTTATTATAGTACTACTATTTAAAATTCCATATTTAAAAGTAGATGCTTCTTTCTTGTTGTGGTACCGCGAGGTGACAGTACGGTAAAGATACAAGGTCCAAATCTTCACTCAAGCATAGGAGAGCATATTACTCAATCATTTCCTTAATATAGGTTACAAAGCTTTTCTAAGCCAACTACCTCCAAACTTCATCCAAGTATCCTTTTTAATTAAAATTTTGTTACAACACTATAATCATAGGAATTTGTAGCTAAAATAACTTAGGTATAATCTAAGCCATCTAGATGGAGTAGAATTCTTGGAAGAAGTAAAAACTTATACCAATATAAGTACATGAGAAAGAAGGTAAATTTTGTACAATCCCAAGAAGTGAGTTTCATTAGAGCTATCAGGGTGGGACACAAATAGCAAGAGCCTAGGTAAGAAATGAGTTTACTCTTGAATGAAATAGTAGGAATGGAACAATAATTTAGTGTGGTAGAAATGTAAGTTGAATTTTCTTTTCCTCTATCTCCTGCTTCTCTTCCTCTTCTTCCTTTTTTTTTTGATAAGAACTACCAGACAATGTTTTAGAGTTTGCTTAATATTAGTATTACTTACTATTTAAATATTTTGTATACTTTGCCTTGCACTTTTTTTGGAGGAAGGCTTTTGATAACAAATTCAATTGAGTTAATAGATATAGAACTAGTCAGACTTTTTATTTTTTCTTCTATCAGTTTCAGTGTGTTTTATTCCTCAAATAATTTGCCCATATCATCAAAGTCTTCAACTTTGTTGTTCATACAACAAGTTGTTCATACATATTCTGCTATTATACATGTATTGTCATTAGAATTTGTAATGGTATATCTTATATCATTCCTGATATTAATAATTTTCTATTTTCTGACATAGTTTTTCCTTGGCAAGTCTTGCTAATAGATTATCAATTAACTGATCTTTAAAAAAACAAAGCAGAAAACAAAACTTTGTCTTTTTTAACTTATACAATTATTTGTTTATTTTATACTGTTAGAAAATAAATCTATTATTAATATCTGCTATCTCTATTATTTTTGTTTTACTTAGTTTGTGTATAAATTGCTCATCTTTTTCTAGCTGTATAAGATGGAAAATCATATCACTCATTTAAAACCTTCCTTCTTTTCTTAAAAGATTTAGAGTTATAAATTTCCTCTAAGTACAATTTTAGCTGGCATTCCACAAATTTTGATAAATTCAGTTGTATTTATAATTAAATTCAAAACATTATATACTTTTCTTGTGACTTCTTTTTTATTGGGTTCATTATTATTATTTTTTTTAAATTAATTAATTTATTTATTTTTTGGCTGTGTTGGGTCCTCGTTTCTGTGCGAGGGCTTTCTCCAGTTGCGGCAAGTGGGGGCCACTCTTCATCGCAGTGCGCGGGCTTCTCACCATCGCGGCCTCTCTTGTTGTGGAGCACAGGCACCAGACGCGCAGGCTCAGCAGTTGTGGCTCACTGGCCCAGCCGCCTCGGGGCATGTGGGATCTTCCCAGACCAGGGCTCGAACCCGTGTCCCCTGCATTGGCAGGCAGACTTTCAACCACTGCGCCACCAGGGAAGCCCCCTATTGGGTTCATTATTTAGAAGTGTATGGTTTAATTTCCAAAAATTTTGGACTATTCTGGTTAAAATTGTAATTGACATCAAATTTAGTTTCATGGTTGTCAAAAAATAAGTTTTCAGTCTTTTTCCATAAGTATAAAAACAGGTATCTTTCACTTACCACAAGCTACTTAGTACTTCACCACTTAATGTGAAATGTGAGAACCTTGAAATAATATTTTACATACATCTCCATTCTACGTATTAATGATCATATATTTTAAATCTACTTATACTCTCACAATTCAATGTTATAATCTAACATTCAACCATCAATTTTATCTTAAAGAAATTAAAAGAAAAAATATAGTCCTTTCATTTTACCTACAACTCTCATTTCTGGTGGTCTTTATTCCTGCGTATAGTTCCTATAGTGTTTCCATCTGGTGTCATTTTACTTTAGTCTAAAGAATTCCTTTTAGCGTTTCTTATAGTACAAGACTTGAGAAATTGAAAATCTTCTCAGTTTTAGTTACCTAAAAATATATTTATTTGGCTATTGTAAGTTATTTTGACTGGACATAGATATTTGAATTGAAAATTGTGTTTCTATTTTCATTAAAGATAATTTAAATTTTGTCTTCTTACCTTCATTCTTTCTATGTGAAGTCAGCCATTATTTATATCTTTGTTTCTTTGTAAATACTGTATCTTTTTTTCCCTCTGGCTATTCAATATGTATATACATATATATTCTTTGGTTGCTATTAGTTTGACTGTGATGCATCTAGGTACAGTTTTCATTGTTCTTTCCTGCTTGGAGTTTGCTAAGCTACTTGTGTCTGTAGGTTGGTGTATTTCTCCAAACTTGGGGTGTTTTTGGCCATGAAATTTTCAAATATTTTCTTCTTTCTTTCTGAGAACTTGTATGTCAGACATTTTGATATTGTTTGACAAGTCCCTGAGGCTGTATTTAAAATTTTTTTTGTTTGTTTTTAAAATTGAGTAATTTTTGTTGACCGTTAAAGTCATCAACCCTTTATTCTACCCTCTCCAATCTGTTGTAAAGCTCATATATATATAAATAGATTTTACTTTTTAAAGCAGTTTTAGATTTACAAAAACAAATTTAGAATATAGTACAGAGAGTTCCATATTCCCTTTCACACAGCTTCTGCTCTTATTTATATATTATATTATTATGGCACATTTGTTACAATTAATGAACCAATATTGATACGTTATTAGTAATGTAAATACATACTTTATTCAGATTTTCTTAGTTTTTACCTAATGTTCTTTTCCTGTTCCAGGATCCCATCTAGGATACCACATTGCACGTAGTTGTCATGTCTTCTTAGGATTCCCTGGACTGTGACAGTTTCTCAGACTCTTGCTTTTTGTTGTCCTTGTCAGTTTTGAGAATTGGTTAAGTATATGTCCCTACTATTGAAATGTGTCCGACTTTTTTCTCATGATTAGACTGAGGTTACGGGTCTTGGAAAAGATGCATACAGAGGTAAAGTGCTAATTTTCTTCATATATCAAGACTATCTGATCAACATGATTTATGAGCGTTGCTGTTGATCTTCAGCACATGGCATAGGCCTGAAGTAGCATTTTTCAGCTTTCTCCACTGTAAAGTTACATTTCCATACGGTATTCTTTGGAGGAAATCTCTATGGTGCAGCCCACACTACAGGAGGGTAGAGGCATGCCCCTCCTTCTTTGAGGTGGAGTACCTACATAAATTATTTGGAATTCTTCTGCATGGGAGATTTGTCACTTTTCTCCCATGTATTAATGTATTTAATCATGTATTTGTATATCACTGTGGACTTATGGAAATGTATATCATACTTTAGATGATAAGCTAATCTACTTTATTCTCTTGCCCAGATCGTTCCAGCTTTAGACTTTGGAAGCTCTTTCAGTTGATTACCCAATGTGTTTAGTTTTCATCGTGTGTATTGCCCTTTTCAGTTCCTTGAAGTTTGACTCTCCCTTGAGATTCCTTCTTTGTTAAATAATTATGACCATTATTTACTTTATGTCTTGATATACTTATATAACAGTTGCTTTAAATTGCCTATCATCTAATCCTAACACCTGCGTCTTTTCAGGGTTCTTTTATATTGACTGATTTCTGTCTGGACTAAGTGTCACTTTTCTCATTCTTTGTATATCCAGATTTCTTTTTATGGTATAAAAGATGTTGCCAAACAATGTTTTGTGGAGACTCTGGATTCTGTTATTTACCTCTGAAAAGTGTTAATTTTTATTGTAGTTTGTCATTTAAATTACTGACTGGTCAGTATGAGACTAGACACCTTTTTTCTGGAGGGTTGGTTTTATATTTTGTTAGGGTATATCTGTTTCAGGTTTATCCCAAATCTCTTAATTTTGGCACATAGTATTCTCCTACCTTGTGGAACTTTAATGAAAAGGGTGACATTTTACCAATATCCTCTAACTTAGCAGGACTCATACTTGAAACTTTATCTCTCTTCAGTGGGCAACAACAACAAAAACATTTGTACAGCATTGTCACTTTTGGTTATTGCTAATTAGTTCAATTATTCCTGGATTCCCATCTACATATAGTCTAGGGTCAGTCAAGTAGTTGAGAAGAGGTTATACATAGATTTTCAGGCTCCCCTCTTCTGTGGCTAACCTCCTTTTTAGGATTTCTTCCCTCAGTTTGAAGTCATTCTAGCCCCAAATCTGTCCCCTGATACCTCAATCAAAAATAACAATGGCTGATGCTGTGTGGACTTTGGGGTGTCCTCAGACGGGAAGGATGTATAAATGAGAATCTCACCATTGCACTTTCTTTTTCAAGGGCCAAACGCCATCCATTCTTTGCCCACTTTTGTTTAGTGTCCATGACCTTCAAATATCTTTTTGTTGTATTTGTCTAAAGTTTTTAAATTATCTGCCTCAGGAGTAGCGACACAAGTTACTCTGTAATTTCTGCAGTCAGAACTCCCACTTGCTTACTTTTGCAATGATATTCAGAAATATCTTCTAGAAAATCTGGGACACATGGTGAAAGTATGGACAATTAACTTTGGTCATAGAGGTTTTTAGTAACAAATGCAAAAAGTTTTTGCAGGAGAATAAAATGTTGTGGATCAAAACTTCTAATGTATGTTTTGGGAGAGGGTGGAAGAGAGGTTGCTAGCACAGTTTTAGCAGTGTTGGTACTAGCTTCACCATCTGCAGCAAAATGTGAAATGTTTTCCCGTTTTTATCAAAAGCTACTGACTTTGCTACCTTCAGTTGATGTAAGGACTTCAGTATGTAAAGTGCTATTGGTTCAGAAAAGAAGAAGTTGGTATGCTGCAGGAAACCTGATTTTGGATCAGATACACAAAGTTTGAATCAAAAATCTGTTCATTGCTACCTCTACAGCCCCAGAAAACTTTTAAGTCTCTTTGAACCTTACATTTACCATCTATAAACAGGAAAAGTAATATTCATGGCAGTTTTGAAGAGAAGATTCAATCCTAGAATATAATTGGCACTCTATAATTGCAAATGTTCATATTGCCAAAAATATGTCATAAAATCGTCTGATGAGCCTACCTTAAGAAATGCAAAGAAATAAAACATTTTTTAAAATTAATTAATTAATTTATTTATTTAGGCTGTGTTGGGTCTTCGTTTCTGTGCGAGGGCTTTCTCTAGTTGTGGCAAGCGGGGGCCACTCTTCATCACGGTGCGCGTGCCTCTCACTATCGCGGCCTCTCTTGTTGCGGAGCACAGGCTCCAGACGCGCAGGCTCAGTAGTTGTGGCTCATGGGCCCAGCCGCTCTGCGGCATGTGGGATCTTCCCAGACCAGGGCTCGAACCCGTGTCCCCTGCATTGGCAGGCGGATCCTTAACCACTGCGCCACCAGGGAAGCCCAAAACATTTTTTTTATTTTTAGTTTATATGATTAATTCCAAAGACGTTTGACAAGCAATGTACTGCCTGGGTTGCTAGTCTTGCTGATAGATGCTTCAGAAACTGGGTGGGCTTAATCCTATATCTGGTCCCAGCCAGCTGCTGAGGAAACAGAAAAAAAGTCCAACTGTTAAACTTGGAGGTTATCAAGTGAAGGTTTGATGTCTACAACTTGGTGGGGAGGAAGGAATTGGATAAAAAAAGCCTGAGTGGATAATGGATGTTGAAAATTATTCAAAATGTAAACATGTAGCATGGTGACACATTTTTGTTGGAAATCCTAATTAAAGGTTCTCTTAAACAATGGGATTTTCAACGAAAGAGGAAAATTAGTGAAAATGCTTTCAAAATTAGATTTCACATGGCATTATTTACATACCAAAATTAGTGAGAATATATCCTAAAGTAACCAAATTATCTCTCTTTGATAAAAAAGTAACATCTAGTAAATAAGCAAAAAAAAATTTCTGGATATGAAAATCATCTAAGATGTGATATAGCTGTGGAAGACAAAATAAAGCTAAAGCATCATAAAACTTAAGGATAAAACAACAATTCAAAATTACATAGAATTATTTGGTAAATTTATTAGAAACAACACGTTAACATATTAATACCCCACACAAATTCATTGCTCATGTATTACATATTCACTGGTTCAAATAGAGTAAGCAATGAGGCTTGTGTACCTTATATTATTTTTTGTTGTTGATGCTTCAATCACAGCAGCCACTGGAATATACCAAAGATAAGGATTCTGTGTTATCTTAATAGGAATTTGTTCTTAGTTTGAAATATCCAGAAGTCAGGAAAAGCCTCCTACTCTCAGTTAAAGTATTTTCCCAATCATTGGTTGAAGATATCTAATTGAAAGGAAGGGAAAAACAGTAAAATCAATAGCCCAATAAATTATAAGTAGATGAGGGTGAGGTACATCCCTATCTAGGTCACTGTAGTATATTCAATCTTTATCAGAGTGCTGGAAATATAGAAGGATCTTCAAGGAACATTTGTTAAATGAAAAAAAAAAAAAAATGAACGAATAAGTATGTATGGTTTCTCTGTGGCAGGATCATAAGAGCTACATTGATGAAAAATTCTTACCTACTTCCCTGTATTGTATTTCTACTCTTTCACTATGTCAGCAACAAACTATGGCTATTGCCCTAAAAGCAAAGCTGCCAGATATGAAATCCTAAATTGAAAACACACCAATCTGAGGATGAGCTATCCAGATCTGCATGGTGGTATGAACAAACACAACTGTGTATTCTCTCTTTCCCAGAGGAGATAGAGCAGCATTGGGTAGATGTGAGAGTTAAGAGTGAAAAGAAATAAGAACCACTTTTTATACTCCAACCCTGGAATTAACCCCACAGCATCAAAGGGAGGCAAATATATGAACTTATCCTGTTGTATGAAGGTTATTGGATAATGAGTGAATCTATTTCTACTACAACTCACACTCACTTTGGGACAGTTCAGTTTAACAGCTTAATAGATGTGTCCTACCCGAGAAACTGTATGATTTATGTACAATTCTTCCTTTCCTCCCCACCTGGCCACTTAGGGTGGAGAATCTTCTCCACCTAATTTATGTTGGTGAATTGAGAGAGATACAAGGAGGACACAAAGTTAGTGGAGGGGGTAAGAGAGGCTCTCCGAGGCAAGTTGAAAAGACTTGCATCCAAGGAATCAGGAAGGGAACCACTTTAGGAATCAGAAGAGAGATTCGTTAGAGCAGAATATGCATCTCCCACTCTTAATTCTAAAGTGGAGAAAACTTCTACACTCTCCAGGGGAGAAAAGCATGGGACAAATAAATATAGGCTCTTCTTGCCTCTTTTCCTCTTTCTCAAGGAGAAAGTGTACCCAAACAGAGCCTGGTAGTGAGCTTGGAAATTAGAAATTGTCTGTGAGCATGAATCACCCTATTCTGGGCTCCTTCTGTTTTAGCAATGATTGTCTAGTATCTTCTTCCTCATTACAAAAAGATTACAATTGCTGGCTCTGAATTTTTGGGTAAGTTCATACTATGCATGGAATTGGGTGTTTGGAAGTCCAATTTTGCCTAGAGAGTCACGATTTCTCCAATAAATCTGATCTGTAAGAAAAGATGATATTTCAATCGACCATCTGTTTGACTCTTGTTTTTACTTCCAAATTGGATTTGAATTTAAAAGTGGGCTGGACAGAGAAGAGATTGATTAAATATAACCCTTTTATTGTAGTACCTGTCTAATTTTTCACCTCTCACATTTGCCATACTTCACTGGGGGTAGAGTATACTTCACCATCCCATTTAAATTGGGTTTGGTCATATTATTGCCTTAGTGAGTGAGATATGAAAGTAGTGATAGTGGGCTGTTATGTGTTTCCTATTCTCCTCCTGGATTTCTACTAACCACCGTTAGAAGAGCAGAACCCAACTAGCTGCTGAGCCTGCTCCCGTTGGAGCAGACTTGAACTCATCATACTGCTGTGCTGGGCTGCCCCATTGACCCTGCGCATTCATGAGAAAATAAATGTTTTGTTATTTTAAGTCAATAAGAATATAAGGTTGTTTACGATGCAATTAAAACAAAGAGCCCAGAACCTCAGAGGCAATGCCAAGGAATTGCCAAGGAATAAAATGTGTACTAACAAGCTAGTTCCAGTTGCTGTTCCTGCCAAAAAGCAAAGGAGAAGAAGAAGCAGACATCTCTCTTCCCAGCACCAAATGGTGAACAATCACCTAGAAAAATTGTCCTTTTTTGTTGGCTGGAGATTTGAATCTTAGAGCCAGGACAGGACTGGGAAGAGGAGAAAGACAGACTGATGTGGAATACTTTTTTTACAGGACGATGTGTTATATCTTTATTTTTTTTTTACATATTTATTGGAGATAAGTGCTTTACAATGGTGTGTTAATTTCTGCTGTATAACAAAGTGAATCAGCTATACGTATACATATATCACTATATCTCCTCCCTCTTGCATCTCCCTCTCACCCTCCCTATCCCACCCCTCTTTTTGGACACAAAGCACTGAGCTGACCTCCCTGTGCTATTCTGCTGCTTCCAACTAGCTATCTATTTTACATTTAGTAGTGTATGTAGTAGTGTACTCTCTCACTTCGTCCCATCTTACCCTTCCCCCTCCCTGTGTCCTGAAGTCCATTCTCTACATCTGTGTCTTCATTCCTGTCCTGCCCCTAGGTTCTTCAGAACCATTTTTTTTTTCTTTTAGATTCTGTATATATGTGTTAGCATACAGTGTTTGTTTTTCTCTTTCTGACTTACTTCACTCTGTATGACAGACTCTAGGTCCATGCACCTCACTGAAAAGAACTTAATTTCATTCCTCTTCATGGCTGAGTAATATTCCATAGTATATATGTGCCACATCTTCTTTATCCAGTCATCTGTCGATGGACACTTAGGTTGCTTCCATGTCCTGGCTATTGTAAATAGTGCTGCAATGAACATTGTGGTACATGTCTCTTTTTGAATTATGGTTTTCTCAGGGTATATGCCCAGTAGTGGGATTGCTGGGTCGTATGGTAGTTCTATTTTTAGTATTTTAAGGAACCTCCATACTGTTCTCCATAGTGGCTGTATCAATTTACATTCCAACCAAGAGTGCAAGATGGTTCCCTTTTCTCCACACACTCTCCAGCATTTATTGTTTGTAGATTTTTTGATGATGGCCATTCTGACTGGTGTGAGGTGATACCTCACTGTAGTTTTGATTTGCATTTCTCTAATGATTAGTGATGTTGAGCATCCTTTCATGTGTTTGTTGGCAATCTGTATATCTTCTTTGGAGAAATGTCTATTTAGGTCTTCTGCCCATTTTTGGATTGGGTTGTTTGTCTTTTTGATGTGGAGCTGCATGAGCTACTTGCATATTTTGGAGATTAATCCTTTATCAGTTGCCTCATTTGCAAATATTTTCTCCCATTCTGAGGGTTGTGTTTTCATCTTGTTTATGGTTTCCTGTGCTATGAAAAAGCTTTTAAGTTTCATTAGATCTCATTTGTTTATTTTTGCTTTTATTTCCACTTCTCTGGGAGGTGGGTCAAAAAGGATATTACTGTGATTTATGTCATAGAGTGTTCTGCCTAGGTTTTCCTCTAAGAGTTTTATAGTGTCTGGCCTTACATTTAGGTCCTTTATCCATTTTGAGTTTATTTTTGTGTATGGTGTTAGAGAGTATTCTAATTTCATTCTTTTACATGTAGCTGTCCAGTATTCCCAGCACCACTTATGGAAGAGGCTGTCTTTTCTCCATTGTATATTCATGCCTCCTTTATCAAAGATAAGGTAACTATATGTGCATGGGTTTATCTCTGGGTTTTCTATCCTGTTTCATTGATCTATATTTCTTTTTTTTTTTTGTGCCAGTACCATACTGTCTTGATTACTATATCTTTGTAGTATAGTCTGAAGTCAGGGAGCCTGATTCCTCCAGGTCCGTTTTTCTTTCTCAAGATTGCTTTGGCTATTAAGGGCCTTTTGTGCTTCCATACAAATTGTGAAATTTTTTGTTCTAGTTCTGTGAAAAATGTCATTGGTAGTTTGATAGGGATTGCACTGAATCTGTAGATTGCTTTGGGTAGTATAGTCATTTTCACAATGTTGATTCTTCCAATCCAAGAACATGGTATATCTCTCCATCTGTTTGTATCATCTTTAATTTCTTTCATCAGTGTCTTATAGTTTTCTGCATACAGGTCTTTTGCCTCCTTAGGTAGGTTTATTCCTAGGTATTTTATTCTTTTTGCTGCAGTGGTAAATAGGAGTGTTTCCTTAATTTCTCTTTCAGATTTTTCATCATTAATGTATAGGAATGCAAGAGATTTCTGTGTGTTAATTTTGCATCCTGCTACTTTACCAAATTCATTGATTAGCTTTAATAGTTTTCTGGTAGGATCTTTAGGATTCTCTATGTATAGTATCATGCCATCTGCAAACAGTGAGTTTTACTTCTTTTCCAATTTGGATTCATTTTATTTCTTTTTCTTCTCTGATTGTTGTGGCTAAAACTTCCAAAACTATGTTGAATAATAGCTGTGAGAGTGGGCAACCTTGTCTTGTTCCTGTTCTTAGAGGAAATGGTTTCAGTTTTTCACCATTGAGAACGATGTTGGCTGTGGGTTTGTCATATATGGTCTTTATTATGTTGAGGAAAGTTCCCTCTATGCCTACTTTCTAGAGGGTTTTTATCATAAATGGGTGTTGAATTTTTTTGAAAGCTTTTTTCTGTATCTATTGAGATGATCATATGGTTTTTCTTCTTCAATTTATTAATATGGTGTATCACTTTGGTTGATTTGCATATATTGAAGAATCCTTGCATCCCTGGAATAAACCCCACTTGATCATGGTTTATGAGCCTTTTAATGATCATTTTAAATTCTATTTGCTAGTATTTTGTTGAGGATTTTTGCATCTATGGTCATCAGTGATATTGTTTTTTTTTTTAATTTTATTTTATTTATTTTTATACAGCAGGTTCTTATTAGCTATCTGTTTTATACATATTAGTGTATATATGTCAATCCCAATCTCTTAATTCATTCCACCACTACCCCCCCTGCTTTTTTATAGATATGGTACATATATACAATGGAATATTACTCAGCCATAAATACGAATGAAATTGGGTCATTTGTAGGGACGTGGGTGGACATGGACACTGTCATACAAAGTGAAGTAAGTCAGAAAGAGAAAAACAAATATTGTACATTAATGCATATATGCGGAATCTAGAAAAAGGTACAGATGAACCAGTTTGCAAGGCAGAAATAGAGACACAGATGCAGAGAACAATGTATGGACGCCAAGGGAGGAAAGTGGGGGGTGGTGGGATGAATTGGGAGATAGGGATTGACATATATATAGTAATATGCATGAAATAGATAACTAATAAGAACCTGCTGTATAAAAAAATAAATAAAATAAAATTTAAAAAAATCCTTTTATAAAAATAAATAGTATATTATATTTAGTAACTATTATGAAATGGTTAAATTTTGATCTGACATAATATGTATATAAACCTTGAAATTAAATAAAGCTTGAGAAAGGAAAAAAAAAAGACAGATACATCATGTAGAGGAGATATAAAATTCTTCCCGTAACTCAGAAAGCTCAGTATATTACTTTAGTATAATTTTCTTACTTTTAACTGTAAATATAGGAATGTTATTGAAACATATTAAGAGCTTATATGAAGTAACTGTATTCATTTTCAGTGTTCTCAATTTAAGCTACATATTTTTCCTGTCAGTTCTTTACTTTTGCTGCAGAAGTTCATATAGTTTTGTTGCTACATTTCAGATCAGAGGTGCCAAATACTTGTGTAACATCTGTGAAAATAGCCCCTCTTAAATGGTGTAAAACCAAGATAAGAGACTGTGTAACATGTTCAAGTATATGAGACACAAGAGGTCATCTCTAGAGCTTTTTTTAAAGGGTGAACAAAACCTCACAGCTACCAAGTTTTGCTGCCATGCTAAAGGTCACAAAGCTGGTATACAAGTAATAGAGGCAGGGGTAAGAACCAGGTTTAATAACTATTAGTGATTTCTCTTTTCACTATATCATCATCCTCAGTCTTCAAATTCACCCCTTTGAGAAAACACATCTTAAATAGAAAATATTATGTTAGTCAATATTAATCTTTAGAATTATTTACAGTATAATATTGTCTTATATTGAGATGAATGATTTGTTTTATATTGATAAGTTAACCACACACACACACACACACACTCAGATGTAACCGGAATTCGGCTATATTGCTATGTAGAAGAAAGAGCCCAGAATTTGGAGTCAGACATGCCTGGATTCAAATTCTGCTGTATCATTCTACGATCTTATTAAATTTCTTTTTTGTTTGTTTCTCTCCTCTTTCCCTTACTCCTTCTTTACCCCTCTCTATTTCTCCCTTGTTTCCTCCCACATTCCCTTCTTTTCTTCCTTCCTTCCTTTCTGAATAATTTAGCCCAAAAAACCGTTAGGTACCCCAAATTGAGAAAGGGGACCTGGCTTGACAGGGGTTGGAGCCCCAAGAGAGAAAAGTGAGTGAGAAGGGTCCAGCAGGGTCAAGAGTTCAGATACACACAGGAAGACTTAGCAATAAGTATATACTGTATGTTGAGGATAATAGGAGTTAGGTTTCTCACAATAGGAGAAAATGTAGCTAGCTTACATTGCCCATCCTCCCTTTCAGTTAGGTGCAGTCATATGAAATGTGGGCTGAAAGGATACCTGTCACTTAAAACCTCCAAGTGTTTTCATATATTCTTTTTCTTTTCAACTGCCTAGAATGGATACAAAGCCCAGAACAAACCTAAAAAAAAAAATTGGAAAATAAGATTAAAAATAAGAAAAGGGGGTTGTTAAAATGAGCATTGTGCTGGAAGGGGATTGGAAATACTGGCATGCATTCACAGTTTTCAATATAGATAGAAAAATAAGACAGACAGATACAGAAATAGAGATGTAAAAGTGTGTGTGTGTGTGTGTGTGTGTGTGTGTGTGTATGTGTATACATGGATTTCCTATCTCTGTTCACTAAGAGGATCCCAGGGCAGTGATGCTCTAGTAGCAATAGATAAACCTAGACCCATGATCTTGGTTTCTATATACTAATCCTCACTGAAAGCAACCAGAGATCCTTGAAAAAATTATTGGTCCTAGGATTAGGTCAGAAAAAGTTCAAGAAGGAAAATCTTGTTTGATATGAAAATAATGAAGTACTCAATGATGTGGGAACATGTCAAAAAGACACAGAACACAGCTTTAGGGCCACATCTGGGAAAATTTATGGTATCTTATTATGGATCATTTTGAGTAAAATATAAAGCTACAAGTACACAATTCAATAAATAAATAAATGGATAAGTTGAATGAGAGAGGGTTCTTAAAGCAGAATGACCAGTCATATACATTGAAGGAATGATGGAATTAGGATAACACCTTTTGGCAATAATCATAGCTTAGTTTACTTAGCATGATGTCTTCAAGGTTCATCTATGTTGTAATGTGTCATAATTTTATTTCATTTCCGCTAAATAATAATACACTCGATGTTTGCTTATTCATTTGTCATTGGACATACGGGTTGTTTACACCTTTTGGCTATTGTGAATAATGCTTCTTGTGGACACTGGTGTAAAAATATCTGTTTCAGTCTCTAATTTCAATTCTTTTGGGCATCTATCTATAAGTGGAATTGCTGGATCCTACGGTAGTTCTATGTTTAATTTATTGAGGTTCCATCCTACTATTTTCCACAGTGAATGCACCATTTTATATTACTAGCAGAGATGCACAGGGTTCCAATTTCTCTACATCCTAACCAGCACTTGTTTTTTCCCTTTTTCTCTTAAGATAGTCATACTTACTTGTTTAATCTGTTGAATTCCCTAAAGTAGAAACATTTCTATAGAGCAAGATAAATTTAATAGTCCATTTCCTCTGTGATTATTATCTTTTCTGTTAATCATTTAGCAACTTATAGAACTTATCCTACTAGGCAAGCACTTCTATCAGTTATGAATAGTCCATTGCCTGAAGCTCATGAGAATCTGAATACTCATTAATGACTCTTTTACCAGGATTTGAGTGTCAGTGTCAATCTTGATGACAATATATATATACCAATGACCACTTCTGATGAACAAAACTGCATTGTATTTCATTCAATAAATACTTCTTAAGTATCAGATACTTTGGTGCTAGGGCAAAATGGTAGATACAAAGAAAATAGTCTCTACCCATCATGGCATTTACAGACTAATGGAGACACTAATCTAACAATATGTCATCTAACGATGACATAAATAAATATGAAATTACAGCAATAATAAGAGCTATGAAGAGTAGTAACCTAACAGTTCATAACCTGGTCTGAATTTTTCTTCCTTTCACGTTAATGAAAACAAGTCTTTATTAAGTTATTTTTAATATCAGAAAAGTGAAGCTGTCATAATTTTCTTTATAGCAAATGTATAATATCAGTGTTTTGATCATTTTAAATTAAAGGCCCTTTATAATAAAATATATGAGTAAAGTGTAAACTTTACTCAAATTGAATTTATAATCCCTATGAGTTTACTGAATATGTAATGAAAGAGTGTAATAAAATTAGAAAATACTAAATTATACTGACAATTTATTGCTTTTTGTTTATGGTGTTTAAAAACAGTACACACTCCTAATATACGTCGATTCCTTGGCTTGTTAGTTGCAATGTGCAATGAAACAAAATATAAAATACATGCTTGATGAACTTTCATTCATATCTACAAGATGGCAGCTTAAGATTAGGTTTTAATTCTGATATTTAACTATCCTACAAGCAATTAGCATTAAATCATAATATATCTTCAAGGCAACTTTTATATATTGAAAAAAATCAAAATAGAAGCCATTATTTGTGAACTTTTATATGAAATGTAACACTTCAGCTGGAAATAAAAAATGTGTCAATTAATCAGTATACATAGGATATCAATGTTTTTATACTGAGGGGAAAAAAAGGCTGTTTTTGTGTTCAGAAAATAATGCTTCAAAAAATAATTAGTGGGAAAATCCACCATATAATGTTGTCCTTTCAGTGCCAGCACAGATCAAACAAAACTTTGCTAAAAAAGTCACTTAAAACTGAGATCTGAAAGACAAGTAAGACTTTTTACCTTGGAGAAGAGAGAACGGGAGATAAAGAAAAGGGGTTTCTAGGAAAAGGCAACAGATAGCAAAGTCCCTCTGAACGGAGGGAACATGATGAAAGAATGCTCATTTGAGTGGGGTGAGGAGTGAGTGAACACTTGGTGCAAAATAAGTCCTCTGAGATCAGTAAGAACCAAATTATGCGAAGCCTTGCAGTCTACATGGAAAGGTTGTGTCCTTTCATGATAAAACAATGAGAATCCATGAAAGGGTTTTAGACAAAAGATGTCTTTTAATTGTCAATGTGAGGAAGTCCGTTAGGCAGTTGGTATAACATGTCAGGTACACAGAGGAGCGGTCTAAGAGGTAGACGTGAACTTGGGAATATTAGCATTTCGTTTGTGATTAAAGCTATATGTATAAATGGGATTTCCAGGGACAGGATTAAGAATCAGAAGAAAAAGAGCCAGGGCTCAAACCTCGAAGACCTCTAACCTTTAAATAGTCCAGATTAGCAGGAGAATGAGAGAGAAAATGAGCAACCGGTAAGACAAACAACAATAAACAAACACACACAACACAAGCAAAGACAAACCCAGGAAAAGGCGGAGGTTGAAAGTAAAAAGAATGGGGTGTTTTTAGAAGGGCACAGCTAATGATCTCACAGTGTTGTATATGGCTGGGATGTCAAGTGAGGTGACAACTGGAAACCTTCCACTGGATTTAGGAACACACTGAAGTCATTGGTGACTTTAGCAAGAGTTGTGGGAAGAAACCATGGAAAAGGAGACCTATTGCAGCAGACCAAGAAGCAGTGGGAGGTAAAAAAAAAATCACCGCTGGCAAGAGACACAATTTTTTCAAGCCTTTTGGCTACGGAGACGTCTGAAATGTAGGGCAGTGCCTGGAAGTGTGTTTGTTAGAGGGAGAGGTTATTTTATTTTTGTTTAAATATTAAAGGCTTGGATTTATTTAAATGCTGATGGAGAAGGATCTAGGTAAAATGTGGAGGAAACAACAACTGAGGCATCTAAGATCTAGAGAGAGGATAGATTCAATGCCCAGATGGAAGATGTTCTTAGATCAGTAGGATATATATTTTTTTTAACAAGAAGGAATAAGGACAGTATGGGTGCATTGCAAGGAGGTTTATGGTTGAATGCTTACCCCATTTCTGGCTCTGCTTCAATATACATGACTTTGGAAATCACCCACATTTTCAGGACGTGTTTCCTTATATGAAAATTAAAGAAAAATGGTTGAATAACTTACTACTTAAATTCCCTTTAATCTTAAAATTTATTAAAGCTTTCTTATTTTCAATTCTGCCAATGCCAGAAGTTTTATATCTTGTATACCATTGGAATTTATGTGAATAGTTGGTTTGGTCTCATTTTTGGCAAATTGTGTGGTGCATAAAGATCTTGTGTGTGAGATGCAGTGAATTAATAAAATATTTTTTTTTCTTTTGTTCTCCCACATCATACTTGCTGATGTGAGCAGTAGTTTGTCATGGCATTTTGACAACTACAAGGGCTAAAACTCTTAACAAAATTAAGAAAAACTAGTTTCAAGGAACTTTCATCTTGGTTATAATTCTGCTTCTCTGAGGTAGGGACTTCAGACCTTACTTTTCTAAATACTTTTCAAAAACCACCTTTATTGAGGTATAAATGATATACAAAAACTGCACGTTTTTAATGTACACAATTTGGTGAGTTTAGACATATGCATACAACTGTGACACTGTTAGGATGACTGTTATAAAAACAACAACAAAAGACAAGAGTTGGCAAAGATGTGGAGAAAAAGGGACCCTTGTGCACTGGCGGTGGGGTTGTCAACTGGTGCAGCCACTGTGGAAAGCAGTATGGATGTTCCTCACAAAACTAAAAACAGAACTACCATATGACCCAGCGATTCCACTTCTGGGTGTATATCCTAGAGAACTGAAATCAGGATTTCAAAGATATATCTGTATATAACACTGCAGCACTGTTCACAATAGCCAAGTTCTTGACATATTATGAACACACAGGTCTTTTATGGTAGACTTTTAAGCATCCAAAGCTAATTAATGATTGTTTAAATTACATGCTCTTAAACGTTCTACCTGACCTCAAGTTTTTCATTGTATTTTTAAAAAGTAATAATAATAATGGTTAAATCATTTTGGAACACAAATGTAAAATTTAAGACTCTGACTTCAACATTTCAGAAAAGGGTGAAATTATATGATTCGTGTGGACCATCACAAAAACATCAGAAGCCATCACAAAATACATACAGTGCTGTCGGTGTGGGCTATGTATTCTCACTTTTTCCCTTAGAGTGTTGTCATTGCTATTGGGTCCATTTTTGAACCAGTTAAATTGTGTCCCTGTAAACACGTTCCATACTACAAGTCCTCCTGTCAGTATCAATACTGCCTCTTTTAGAGGAAGAAATGTGTCTTCCTGTCTTAATAAAATATCTGGCAGCTATGATGACGAGACTTTCCCCTAAAGCAAGGGGCTCATGACTCAGTCAGCCCTTTCTGACAAAGCAACTCTTACTCTCTATAGCTCCACCTCACACCTCTTCTTTGAATTCTCCTTCTAATCATTCTTTCCCTCAGACTTAAACAAACAAAAACTCCTTTGAGAAATATGATGGATAGACAGCTTATTTATTTTACTTGACGTTCAAGACTCAATAGACTTTAAAATGGATGCTTAAACACAATTTTCTTGATACCTGGTGAATAAAATTGATCAGATTACTTCCTATGAAAGAGTCTCCTTCAAATTTGCCATCTGTTATTCTTTATTTTTTAAATTAAGACTGTGTTGAGAATTTACCTAGTTACACAGTTTCTATATTTCCATTATACCTCAAGCTACTTTTTATTTTATCTTTAAGCACACATTGTGGTTTTGAGCCACTAGTGAAAATGCCTGGAGCACTGCAGGAAAACTGACTTGCAGTATTTTCATATTTTCATTTATGGGTTGCTTCTGAACAGTTTTCGAAGAGGGTGCTGCCTGAGTCATAACTGGTCTTGTCAGCAGCAGGTACGGATCAGGCACCAGGGGGCAGGCTTGGATCACAAAAGTTTGTCAGCACTTGATTGCTTTCAATAGGAATAAGTGTGTGGTTGTACATACAACAGTGGTACAATCAATTTATTCAACAGATTGCATCTTCAATAAAAATAAGCCACTTCGTATCAGTTTAAAGCATTCAAGAGTTATTCATATAAAATTTTACATTTTATATTTTTGTAAAATTTAAAAAAATTAACTTTCTCAATTCCAACATTGCAGCATTCTGTTGAATTTTACTCATAATATATTGATACGGATGAATTTGTTGTTTAAAGATGGTAACTGCCCTCTAAATATTTACTCTATATGACAGTTTTTTAAAAAAACTAACCAATTAATAGAAAAAACTTAATAAGATACAGGCAAAATAATTTGGAATCATAGACCTTTTAAAATATTTCATTTTGTCTTTATCTATTTTATTATGGAAAACTTAGAAATAACTTATGTGCAAAAAAAGGAAAAAAATACTAAGCAGCCTTCACTCCCAGTATCCAAAGAGAATCAATGTTATCATTCGGTGTACTTCTTTTAAGGTGGATTTTTAAATCAAGTTGCCTCTATCTATCCTAATCTGTCTAACTTTTTCAAACATGGGATCAAGGCATTGTGTGGTCTGCTTCTATTTTTCCTTTAATAATTTACTGTTGACATTTTTCCTGTCATTGAATATTCTTCCATATCGTGATGTGTGACAACTTTGTAGTATTATATTGTATCAATGTGCATAATTTATATACTCAATACTTTAGGTTATTTAGATTATTTACAACTTTTTGATAAGTTCTTTTTAAATAAAAATAAAACATATTCTTTGGTTTACCAAGCAAATGGACCATAATGCATGTAGCATTTTTATTTTCAGAACATTTTTATTCATTGAGAAGAACAATATAGTTTACCTTCAAAGTAAATATTCATTTCAGATATGGATAGTGCGCTAATTTACAGCCTTTTGAAGAAAGGTGAATCACAATTTAGAGGCCAGTTTTCACACTCATTTTAGGTATTAGTCATCTCTTCCCTAGAGCATGCCGTTAAATCACATTTAATAACCACTTGCCAAAAGAGGTCATTTGAAATGTGGTTCCTCACTGTGACTCAGAATAGGATAAATTTACCCAGTTCCCATTATTTAAGTCATCCTTATTTGATGCCACTTAACAACACATTAATGGAATGTTTTCCCATATTTCAGGGGATGTTTCGGTGTTGATGCATGTATAGGTAAGTGTCAATGAAAACTACAGTGCTTAGAATAACTCCTGAATACATAAAAGTGAAACAATTGAGGACTATTCTGCTTTTGGAAATTACAACTCAATTTTCAAGGTGTTTGTGCTGATACAGATTGTGCAAATAATTATAAAATTATACAATCAGTGATGGCAATCAGTGTGAACTTGGGCAAGTTTTTCAAAACGTCTTTATACCCCAGGTTCCTCTTCTGCAAAGCAGGATGGGCCAGAGCTATCTTTGGAAAGTCACTGTGAGTATTAGAAACGTTTATTATAACTGAATCACTTTGCTGTACTGAAACTAACACAGCATTATAAATTAACTATACATCAATAAAAAAATATAGTTAGAAAACTAGTATCTGTTTATAATGAATCTATGTTGCCTGGCCCCCATTAATCCACACTGAAAGTGGGCAACGACATCATAGTGTGTAACGTTCAACTGCCCCAAAGTCTCATGTTCATTAACAGGAGCCAGGCTGAGCCTTACTCTTGATGTAAACCTTCCTTCCCCATCAGGATCAAGAGTAAATCCAGGCATTTCTAGATTTTCAACCCCAATTTCAATGGTCATTAGAGGATCCACAAACCAGAGTTAAGACCAGCCCTCACAGACCTCTTTGCCTACATTAACAATGGTCAAATGTTACTGGTGGGAATGTAAAATGGGGCAGTCATATTGAAATAAAGTTTCACAGTTTTACATAATGATAGACATAGAGTTACCACACAGTCCAGCATTTCCACTCCCTGTTGTATGCACCCCCCCCAAAATAGAAACATACATCCACACAAAAATTTGAACATGAATGTCCATAGCACCATGATTCATAATAGCATAAAAATGGAAACAACCTAAATCTATCACCTGATGAATGGATTATAAAAATGTGTTATATCCATAAAAAGGAGTCTTATTTAACAATAAAAAGGAATGAACTACAGATAGATTCTACAGATTGGATGGACCTTGAAAACATTATGCTAAGGGAAAGAAACCAGTACAAAATATCACATATTTTATGATTCCATTCATATGGAATATCCAGAATGGGCAAATGTATAGAGACAGAATGTAAGTTAAGGTTGCCTGTGGCTGGGAATGGGGAGGTAGGGAGGAAGATTGGGGAGTGAATGTTAATGGGTTCAGAGTTTGTTTTTGGGTTGAAGAAAATGTTCAAAAATTGCACTGTGGTAATGGTTGAATAACCCTGTGAGTATAATAAAAACCATGGAATTGTACACATTAATTGTATGATGTATTAATTATTTCTCAATAAAGATGTTGGACTTAGCCAACCCTCCCCACCCTTCATCCTCCACATTCAGGGTTTCCCCAAAATTCTCCTGAACTATTTATCAGGACAGATCTTATTATATTCTTTACTCCTGTTATTCCAGGTACCACAAAAACTCCCAGAATGGCAGGTCACCCTTTACTTCCTCATTTTAATCACTATAAGACTGCATATATCCTATTCCCTCACTCCTGCCTTACTAAATACTCCTTTGCCTTCTTGCTTTAAGTAAACCCTGGTTCTCCCCTAAAAGCATTTTTTTTCCCTAAAACTCTCAACTAGTGGCTGTTTCTTCTCCCATAGACTTCATTCTAGTAGGTCTGGAGGTGACGAGAATGTTTTCTTTGCCCTTCATTTCTATTTTCAGAACTTTCTCTTTTTGTTTCGTAAAATTCCTAATCTTGAATCTTATGTCTTTGGATTATATTAATTAACTTTCTTATATCATTATCTTCCACCAAAGTTGTTCTGGGTTTCTTAACAATTTTAGTTTATGGTTCACTGACAGTCTTTCTCCCAGCCACTTTTATCTTAATTCTTGATGATTTGGATAGCTACAAACATGATCATTTCAATATACTGGCCTCCAAGTTCTACTATTTATTCTCCACTATTCTACCCCAGCTACATATTCTCACGATCCTGTCCAGATCTCACTGTCCAATATGGTAGCCACCAGCCACATGTGACCACTGATCACTTGAAATGTGGCTAGTCTGAACTGAGATATGCCAAAAGTGTAAAATGTACACTGGATTCCTAATACTAATAAGAATGTGATATATCTCATTAATTTTATACTAACTGCATATTGCAGTGATGATATTTAATCTGTATTGAATTAAGTAAATTATATTAGTAAAATAATTTTAGCCTTTCTTCTTACTTTATTAAAAATGTAGCTACTAGAAAAATGTAAACCCACATGTGGCTTTTATTTGTGGCTCACATCATATTTCTATTGGGTAGTACTGCCCTAGGCCTTGGCATTACTAATAATTGCAATGACCCTATTATTCCAGTTTCATGCATTCAGCTCTTCATGTCACTTCCTGTCTTTAATGTCACCACCACCTCTAGTGCCCAAACTTTAAGATTTATTCAACCATACTTTGATCTCCAACCGACTGATTCTATGATTCTTTCCCTTTCATTCATTACTTTAATCTCATTGTTTTTCTCTTTCTATGCAGCTTAAACTCTTTGGACAATGATTATAATAACTGCCTGTATTCCCTTGTTCTTCTCTCCCTTCATCAAGCTTACTTGCCAAGCCCAACCCTGGTGCCCACTTTCTCCTCCAAGTCTCAGTACGGCTGAATATGACTGGATAATAACACATTAATAATAACACATTACCATGGATAATAACACATTACCATGTTAGCATCATCATGTTATTCCTGGAACATGCCAGGAACACTGTGATCACTCTTCCAGAAATGCATTTCTCCTAGATATTTCCATGGCTAACTCCTTCACCCTCCTCATGTCTTTGTTCAGATTTAACTTTTTTAATGAAAATTATTCTGATCACTCTAAAGTTGCAATCTTCACCTCCCTTCAACCTCTCTGAGTTGTCCTTAAACCACTCTGTTTTTATTCTTTTTGTTTTTTTTTTACTGAATTATTTTCCTTTTATCAAAGTGAAATATACTTAATATTGTTGAATATAATCTCCACAGGAGCATGGATCTTGTTTTGTTCCATATGGAGGCCAAATTTCTGGTGCAATGACTGCCAGAGTATGGTGCTCAACAAATATTTATTGAATAAATGACTTAACAAATAAAAATTATTTTTCAAATGTAAATCTAATATTCATGTCACCAAAGATCACACACATTTAAAATAATATGTTCCTATTTTAAAACAGCTTGTCTACATTTTTTCTACTTGCTTCAGGGCAATAAGCAAACAATTATGTATTTTGTCTCCATTTCCCTCTTGAACACACAGGTAGGCACAGTGACTGAGATATTTGGAAACACTGACAGGGCCACATACAAAAAGTATTAATATAAATGATAAAGTATGATTATAATTTTAAGGAGCAATAGACCACAATTATACAACCAGTGTATTAATATACATTCACTAGATTGACTAAAAAGGATAATCCTTCATGACTTTCAAAAAGAACCAAAGGATAAAATACATGCTTTTAATTTGGAAATTTTAAGATACCTACAGCCACAATTGTAACTGCTGATTAAAAAAAAAAAAAAAAAAAAAGCTTTATAAAAATTTCCTGAAATTTTCATGGAAGTTTATATTCACTAAATAATACCTTTAAAAAAAAAGTTACATAAATTGTCTGTATAAAAAAGATGACATGTCACGTTTGCTTAGAATGAGGTTTGTAAAGGATAAATATGGGATAAATAGCATTTTGTTTCTTTCCTGGGTAAAATCCCCTATTTCTCCACAACACCTACAAGACTGACTCAACTGCATGACGTCTTTGGTCCTTAGATCTGTCCCCTGCCTACATCTGCCACCTTACTGAGGTCACAGTCCCCTCCTCTCCTGCAGTGAAAACATTATCTTTCCATTCTATCTTACATTTTTTATCTTTAACTATTTTTAAGTTCCAGGATAATCCTGGGAACTTTGAGTTTCACAAATTTTCCCTGGTGCAGAAATACCATAAATGGAAATACCATACAAATGTGAGATTGTATCACTCTATCATCAGGACACAAAGGAGCTTTATTTGAAATCTATAAAGACAAGGAGTTAGTGGTTGTGCAGGTGTAAATCAGATGATGGGATTTGTCAGTGCAGTTCTTTGTATTCAACACTCTCTTAACATATTTTAATCTTAAGGAAAGAGGTTCCAAATACAGACAGCCATTACTTTTAATTTAACCATTCAGGGTAGCTGACCTCTAAACAGGGAAAGACTTGAGAAGACTTTTGTTTTATTTGTTTGCGTATTTTAATTTTGCTTATATATTTATTTGTATTCTCTGTGTGGAAAAAAAATATTTTTAATGGGTCATTTTGCCCAGTTTTATCTTTAAAAGATAAACAGAGAAATAACTGATTACAGTGTTATTTTTATAGCTCCCTTCTATTAAAAATTATAAAATAACATTCTATTAAAATGATGAAGAAAACCATACTGAAGAAATATGATTGTTATGTGAACACAAACTGGTAGGCAATCAACATGAGATGGGAATTATTAAGTCAATTAAAATATTTAATCTAAGTTGCATAAGTCAGTGGTTGTATGTTTAATATGTAGTTGTCAGAAATAACTCTATTATTTTAATTTTTGATTGATGTATAAGTTGTAGCAATCTAATTTTCTAACTTCATATTTCAAATATTAATTGACAATTAAATTGAAGTCAAACCATCACATGTGGAACTGCTGAGAGTTCAAAAATGTCATTTTTTCCACCAGAAGTGTTTCAAAATATCATATAATCAATTTAAAATATGTATCTACCATGTTAGTTTATAATATATGAATAAACATAGTAACAAAATGTAGTATATATTTTAATTTTTAATTTAGAAGAATTATTTTTGTTATTAAACATGATTTCTATGTTTTTTATATCTCTTAACCCCCATGTCTTCCCTGACAGCAACCCCCATCACACACAAATATATTGACAATCTTTCCCTCAAACCTCAGTGCATTTGGTACCTTTATAATCCTGACTAATATAAAAGGAACAGAATTCCTCAAGTAGTTCATGGTAGGGAAAATATAATTAAAAATGGAAGCACAAAAAATTAAAGTTTCAACAGAAAGAGAATTTTTTTTTGCTTCCTAAGGCTCATAAATAACTCTTGTTCATTTTCAGTAATAGTCATCAAATCAAGGGCATTCTCTAAGTGAAGTCACCATAGGAGTTAAAAAAAAACACACTCCAAACTTGTGAGGACCTGTCTGAATGATTTTATTAATAAGTAGGATGTGTCACCACCAACGTTGGCTTGGTGTGAAATTGAGTTTGAAATGACACATATTTCCCGTGTTCTCCAGTTAACCAGAGATTTCTTTTGGGCTTTCCCTTTTTTTTTTCCTGTCATCTGTAGAAGAAAGAATAAAACAAGGGACTCCAGAAGACACCCGAAGAAGCAGAAACAATTGTCTTATCTCATTCAAAATGCATTCTCGTTGCTGTTCCAGCCACATCCAAGAAGGTCTGCCTAGGTCCTCCTAGTAAGAACTGGCTGAGGAACTCTGGAGCCATGAAAGAGCATTGGAGGCCTTTTTGCTTCAGGCAGAGGAGGACTTACAGAGACATAGACTATGATGGTATAGATGGTATAAAATATATAGTAAACCTATAGTATAATAAAATGTTTGACTGCTGGTAGATGAAGACAAAACAAAATATTCTTACCTCTGTATGGCTAACCAAGGAAAAAAGAAAGAGCTAAAACGTTAATTACATTTGTTCGGGGGGGGGGCAGATATGTATGTGTAAATTGTATGTTTGTGTCTATTATTTATTTTTATAATTTTGTGAGTTATGATTATCAAAAAGGGGAGTGGTTTGAAACCAGACTTCTGAATGGTGGATCCCTGACCTCCTGCCTTTTGAAGGAAGTCAAAATTGCCACCTTTTTATACCTAGTTACCCTGGCTCATTTGTCTGAATACATCCCCTCAGGATTATTTCTTTCTATAAAAAAATTAATTCTGGCATAATATACATTCCCATTTTCCTTAGTCCCATCACACACACTCTCATACTCTCACACACACACTCACACACAAGTGATGAGGATTGAGTGAGGCAATAGGATGTGAAGTTATACATATGCTGAAGCAATGAGGTAAGAGAGAAATTCTTTGTACAGAGAAAACAATAGGCAGAGAGGTCACCAATTTCAGGACCACTATCTGCTGCCATACTCTGCTCAGATAGTTCAAACCAAGGCTGCAACATGAACTCACTAAAGCCCCTGGTGACATGGGACATCAAAATAAAATTTGATTACTCCATCAGAAATTGCATTTCTGGAGGATTCTGAAAAAGTGTGCCAGAAAGGAAAAGGGAAAAGTTGTTTATTATGACAATTTTCTTGTATGTCTAATTGATGTACTTGTAAGGATAAGCATCACCTGTGTGTCAAAAAGTGATGGTCCAAAGTTTATATTAAAGACTAGATCATAGCATTATACCTGCAGTTAGTGGAATCATGATAGGATTCATATAATTGAGACAGTCTTCTCTGGGGTTAGATTTTTAACATAAGAAATTAAACATATATTTGTTTATCAAAAACAATTCTGGAGTTTTAGAGTAGCCTGAAGCAAAAAGAAAATATCACCTTCATACTTTTATCTTTGTAGGTGGGACATATGAAATATAAATTATATTATCCATTTCACATTGTTTCTTTCTTGATAAGAAAATAGTACTAATGAGAAAATTTGTCTTATAATTTTTTTCTGAAGAAAATGTGATTCTCTAGGTGTAGAAACAAATGATTAATTACCACCTACACACTACCACCCAGTTATTTTGAAAATCAAAATGCTCCCTTCTATGGCTCAGATTTTCCACACTGGAAGGAATTCCATCCATTGACTTGAAGAAGAATAATAGTCTAAAGAATTATCAAGAAAGATGCCAATCAATCCATTTGAAATTACTATTTGATTTCTGATTTTGCTTTCCAAGGGAATTTATCTGCCCTCCACCCCTCAAACACACACACCCTATTCTAGAAATCAAGTATATGATCAAACATGTTGAAAAATAAAATAATTTTTCAGGAGTCTATGATCAGATAGTAAGACAAAGCTTTCAAATAAGTCTATCAGGATGAATTTCACTGAGGATTTCCATAATAACCTAAAATAGGAAGTCATGGCATAAAAGTATCCTTTAAAAAAATACTTCCTCCCCCTTTAATTCCATTATTTGTTATATTATTTTTGTGCTGAATTTATCTACTTTTTAATAGATTTGATATGTGCTGTGGTTAGGGTTCAAACTGGGGTTAAGTCCTGAGGCTAGGAAGACGATGAAATTTCAAAGGAGTCGTGATCTTGTAAATCACTATCACAGCGTCTTTAGGAAAGGCAGTGTGTTGTTGTGCATTTCATATATCATCCAAGACAGTGTTTGGACTCATTATAGGCTACGTATAAACTGTAGAATATCAATCACTGACTTCTTATTTCTTCTTAAATTAAAAAGAAATGTGTTTTACAAACATTAAGAGGCTAAAGTGAACATTTCCTCCATGTATATATTGCAAAGACAATTTGCTGAAAAGCAGAGTTGGTGTTTAGTAACATTGCTTTAGTGATTAACAGGCATTCATTAAAGGAAATTTTCATAACTTGATACTTTCATATTTTCTGTAATATTTACTTAATGGACAGGTATATTTACCAACGATATCTTAGGGAATGGACGTGGTCGACAAGAGCAAAAAATAATAGGAGACCTTCAAGATGGCAGAGGAGTAAGACATGGAGAACACCTTCCTCCATACAAATACATCAAAAATACATCTACATGTGGAACAACTCCTACAGAACGCCTACTGAACGCTGGCAGAAGACCTCAGACTTCCCAAAAGGCAAGAAACTCCCCACGTACCTGGGTAGGGCAAAAGAAAAAAGAAAAAGCAGAGACAAAAGAATAGGGACAGGACCTGCACCTCTGGGATGGAGCTGTGAAGGAGGAAAAGTTTCCACACACTAGAAGCCCCTTCACTTGTGGAGATGGGAGGTGGTGGGGGGAAATCTTTGGAGGCACAGAGGAGAGCACAACAATAGGGGTGCAGAGGGCAAAGCAGAGAGATTCCTGCACAGAGGATAGGTGCCAACCAGCACTCACCGGCCTGAGAGGCTTGTCTGTTCACACGTTGGGACTGGAGGGGGCTGGGAGCTGAGGCTTGGGCTTCAGAGGTCAGATCCCAGGGAGAGGACAGGGGTTGGCTGCATGAAAACAGCCTGAAGGGGGCTAGAGTGCCACAGCTAGCTGGGAGGGAGTCTGGGTAAAAAGTCTGGAAATGCCTAAGAGGCAAGAGACCATTGTTTCAGGATGTGTGAGGAGAGGGGATTCAGAGCACTGCCTAAAAGAGCTCCACAGATAGCTGCGGCTATTAGTGCGGACACCAGAGACTGGCATGAAATGCTAAGGCAGCTGCTGCAGTCGCCAAGGAGCCTGTGTGCAAGCATACGTCACTATCCACACCTCCCCTTCCAGGAGACTGTGCAGCCCACCACTGCCAGGGTCCCGTGATCCAGGGACAAGTTCCCAGGGAGAACACATGGTGTGCCTAAGGCTGTTGCAACGTCATGCTTACCTCTGCCGCCACAGGCTAGAATCGCATTCTGTACCCCTCCCTCCCCCCAGCCTGAGTGAGCCAGAGTCCCCTAATCAGCCACTCTTTTAACCCCCTCCTGTCTGGAAAGGGAACAGAAGGCCTCAAGCGACCTACACACAGAGGCGAGGCCAAATACAAAGCTGAACTGCAGGAGCTGTGGGAACAAAGAAGAGAAAGGGAAATTTCTCCCAGCAGACTCAGGAGCAGTGGATTAAATCTCCACAGTCAATTTGATGAATACCTTAATAGAAAATGAATCATCCCAAAATTGAGACAGAGGACTTTGGGAACAACTGTAGACTTAGGGTTTGCTTTCTGCATCTAATATGTTGCTGGTTTTATGTTTATCTTAATTTAATATTTAGAGTTTATCATCATTGGTAGAATTATTTATTGATTTGTCTGCTCTCTTCCTTTTTTTAAATATATATATATATTTTTCCTTTTTCTCTTTTTGTGTGTATATGCATGCTTCTTTGTGTGATTTTGTCTGTATAGCCTTGCTTTTAACATTTTTCTTAGGGTTCTGTCTGTCCATTTTTTCTTGTTTTTTAGTATAGTTTTTAGTGCTTGTTATCATTAATGGATTGTTTTTTTGGTTTGGTTGCTCTCTTCTTTCTGTCTTTCTTTTTTGTTTTTTTTTTTTCTTTTTTTTATTACATTTTTATTTTTAATAATAATTATTTTTTATTTTAATAACCTTATATTATTTTTTCTTTCTTTCTTTCTTTTGTTCTTCCCTTTTCTTCTGAGCTGTGTGGCTGACAGTGTCTTGGTGATTTGGCTGGGTGTCGGGCCTGAGCCTCTTAGGTGGGAGAGCCAAGTTCAGGACATTGGTCCACCAGAGACCTCCCAGCCCCACATAATATCAAACAGTGAAAAGTCTCCCAGAGATCTCCATCTCAATGCTAAGACCCAGCTCCACTCAACAACCAGCAAGATACAGTGCTGGACACCCTATGCCAAACAACTAGCAAGACAGGAACACAACACCACCCATTAGCAGAGAGGCTGCCAAAAATCACAATAAGGTCACAGACACCCCAAAACACACGACAGCAAGCAGTTCTGCCCACCAGAAAGACAAGACGCAGCCTCATCCACCAGAACACAGGTACCAGTCCCATCCACCAGGAGGGTTACAAAACCCATGGAACAAACCTTAGCCACTGGGGGAAGACAACAAAAACAACGGGAACTAGGAACCTGCAGCCTGTGAAAAGGAGACACTGAACACAGTAAGTTAAGTAAAATGAGAAGACAGAAATACACAGCAGATGAAGAAACAATGTAAAAACCCACCAGACAGAAAAAATGAAGAGGAAGTAGGCAGTCTACCTGAGAAAGAATTCAGAGTAATGATAGTAAAGATGATCTAAGTCTTAGAAATAGAATGGAGAAAATACAAAAAAAGTTTACAAGGACCTAGAATTAAAGAGTAAACAAACAATGATGAACAACACAATAAATGAAATTAAGAATTCTCTAAAAAGGAAACAACAGCAGAATAACTGAGGCAGAAGAACGGATAAGTGACCTGGCTGATAAAATAGTGGAAATAACTACTGCAGAGCAGAATAAAGAAAAAAGAATGAAAAGAATTGAGGACAGTCTCAGAGACCTCTGGGACGATATTAAACGCACCAACATTGGAATTATAGGGGTCCCAGAAAAAGAAGACAAAAACAAAGGGACTGAGAAAATATTTGAAGAGATTATAGTGGAAAATTTCCCTAACATGGGAAAGGAAATTGTCAATCAAGTCCAGAGAATCCAGGAAGCACAGAGAGTCACATCCAGGATATATCCAAGGAGAAACACGACAAGACACATATTAATCAAACTATCAAAAATAAATACAAAGAAAAAATATTAAAAGCAGCAAGGGAAAACCAACAAATACATACAAGGGAATCCCCATAAGGTTAACAGCTGATCTTCCAGCAGAAACTCTGCAAGCCAGAAGGGAGTAGCAGGACACATTTAAAGTGATGAAAGGGAAAAACCTACAACCAAGATTATGCTACCCAGCAAGTATCTCATTCAGATCTGACAGAGAAATTAAAACTTTTACAGACAAACAAAAGGTAAGAGAATTCAGCAACACCAAGCCAGCTTTACAACAAATGCTAAAGGAACTTCTCTAGGCAGGAAACACAAGAGAAGGAAAAGACCTACAATAACAATGCCAAAACAATTAAGAAAATAGTAATAGGAACATACATATCAATAACTCCCTTAAAAATAAATGGATTAAATGCTCCAAACAAAGGACATAGACTGGCTGAACGGATACAAAAACAAGACCCATATATATGCTGTCTACAAGACACCTACTTCAGACTGAGGGCCACATACAGACTGAAAGTGAGGGGATGGAAAAAGATATTCCGTGAAAATGGAAAACAAAAGAAAGCTGGAGTAGCAGTTCTCATATTAGACAAAATAGACTTTAAAATAAAGACTATTACAAGAGACAAAGAAGAACACTACATAATGATCAAGGGATCAATCCAAGAAGAAGATATAACAGTTGTAAATATTTATGCACCCAACATAGGAGCACCTCAATACATAAGGCAAATGCTAACAGCCATAAAAGGGGAAATCAACAGTAGCACAATAATAGTAGGGGACTTTAACACCCCACTTTCACCAATGGACAGATCATCCAAAATGAAAATAAATAAAGAAACACAAGCTTTAAATCACACATTAAACAAGATGGACTTAATTGATTTTTAAAGGACATTCCATCCAAAAACAACAGAATACACTTTCTTCTCAAGTGCTCATGGAACATTCTCCAGGATAGATCATATCTTGGGTCACAAATCAAGCCTTGCTAAATTTAAGAAAATTGAAATCGTATCAAGTATCTTTTCCGACCACAAAGCTATGAGGATAGATATCAATTACAGGGGGAAAAAAACCTGTAAAAACTACAAACACATGGAGGCGAAACAATACACTACTTAATAACCAAGAGATCACTGAAGAAATCAAAGAGGAAATAAAAAAAATACCTAGAAACAAACGACAGTGAAAACACGACCACCCAAAACCTACGGGATGCAGCAAAAGCAGTTCTAAGAGCAGTTCTATAGCAAGCAATGCTACCTCAAGAAACGAGGAAAATCTCAAATAAACAACTTAACCTTACACCTAAAACAATTAGAGAAAGAAGAACAAAAAAACCCCAAAGTTAGCAGAAGGAAAAAAATCATAAAGATCTGATCAGAAATAAATGAAAAAGAAATGAAGGAAACAATACAAAGATCAATAAAAAAAAAAAAAGCTGGTTCTTTGAGAAGATAAAAAAAATTGATAAACCACTAGCCAGACTCATGAAAAACAAAAGGGAGAAGACTCATATCAATAGAATTAGAAATGAAAAAGGATAAGTAACAACTGACACTGCAGATATGCAAAGGATCATGAGAGATTACTACAAGCGACTATTGCCAATAAAATGGACAACCTGGAAGAAATGGACAAATTCTTAGAAAAGCACAACCTTCTGAGCCTAAACCAGGAAGAAATAGAAAATATAAACTGACCAATCACAAGCACTGAAATTGCAACTGTGATTAAAAATCTTGAAACAAACAAAAGCCCAGGACCTGATGGCTTCACATGCAAATTCTACCGAACATTTAGAGAAGAGCTAACACCTATCCTTCTCAAACCCTTCCAAAACATAGCAGATGGAGGTACCCTCCCAAATTCATTCAACGAGGGCACCATCACCCTGATAACAGAACCAGACAAAGATGTCACAAAAAAAGGAAAGTGCAGGCCAATATCACTGGTGAACATAGATGCAAAAATCCTCAACACAATACTAGCAAACAGAATCCAAAAGCAAATTAAAAGGATCATACACCATGATCAAGTAGGGTTTATCCCAGCAATGCAAGGATTCTTCAATATACAAAATCAATCAATATGATAAACCATAGTAAAATATTGAAATACAAAAACCATATGATCATCTAAGTAGATGCAGAAAAGCTTTTGACTAAATTCAACTCCATTTTTGATAAAAACCTTCCAGAAAGTAGGCATAGAGGGAACTTACCTCAACATAATAAAGGCCATATATGACAAACCCACAGCCAACATCATTCTCAATGGTGAAAAACTGAAACCATTTCTATTAAGATCAGGAACAAGACAAGGTTGCCCACTCTCACCACTATTATTCAACATAGTTTTGGAAGTTTTAGCCACAGCAATCAGAGAAGAAAAAGAAATAAAAGGAATCCAAATTGGAAAGAAGTAAAACTGTCACTGTTTGTAGATGACATGATACTATACATAGAGTATCCTAAAGATGCTAACAGAAAACTACGAGAACTAATCAATGAATTTGGTAAAGTAGCAGGATACAAAATTAACACACAGAAATCTCTTTCATTCCTATACACTAATGATGAGAAATCTCAAAGAGGAATTAAGGAAGCACTCCCATTTACAATTGCAACAAAAAGAATAAAATACCTAGGAATAAACCTACCTAAGGAGACAAAAGACCTGTATGCAGAAAACTATGAGACACTGATGAAAGAAATTAAAGATAATACAAAGAGATGGAGAGATATACCATGTTCTTGGATTGGAAGAATCAACATTGTGAAAATGACTATACTACCCAAAGCAATCTACAGATTCAATGCAATCCCTATCAAACTACCACTGGCATTTTTCACAGAAGTAGAACAAAAATACTGTATGCTAACACATATATATGGAATCTAAAAAAAAAAAAAAAAAGATGGTTCTGAAGAACCTAGGGGCAGGACAGGAATAAAGACGCAGACATAGCAAATGGACTTGAGGACATGGGGAGGGGGAAATGTAAGCTGGGATGAAGTGAGAGAGTGGCATGGACATATATACAGTACCACATATAAAATAGATAGCTAGTGGGATGCAGCCACAGAGCACAGGGAGATCACCTCGGTGTTTTGTGTCCACCTAGAGGGTTGGGGTAGGGAGGGTGGGAGGGAGATGCCAGAATGAGGCGATATGGGGATATATATATATATATGTATAGGTGATTCACTTTGTTATACAGCAGAAACTAACACACCATTGTAAAGCAATTATACTCCAATAAAAATGTTTAAAAAAAGCAAAGAAAAAAAAATAATGAAAAGCTAAAGCAAGACATAGAAGAATAGCAAAATGTTACATTTACTCCTGTGAAAATAATATTGCCTCCATTCCAAAATTCTTATACAGAATTATGGAAATAACATGATGTTTGATATGAAGTCATTTAAGGAGACAAGACATATATTTTATTCAATTTTAGTATTTCCATTGCCTCATTGTTAGCAACACAAAATGATCAGATAATAACTTTTTTTGCCAAAAGAGAGGATATCTAAAATCTTTGTGCCACATGCATATACCCAAATTCTATACAATTTTGACACATATAACATTGATATTACATTGTGTTTTGCTTATCCTGTTAATTATCCTCACAAACTGAAATTATATAAAGTTATTTTCTGTGGAAATATCTTTTTATGACCTTCTTCATCAAATTTCCAAATGGGGTTTAAACAATATGGAGTGTTTGATTCTCAGATTTTAAAATATAAAATATCTGTTGGGATGCTTTCTGAAAATGACTGCTTCCTCGTAATTTCTTGGATCTTCTTTTGTGAATGAGGAAAAGTAGAAACAGTAAGACATTGATATTACAAAAGAATAAAGTTTTGGTCTTTGAATATTTTACTTAACTAACGGAATTTTGTGAATTACTTAGTGACCATGAGACTCTTGTAGTCTTTTAAATCAGTAGGCAAATGTGTGTGGTGGCATTTTCCTCAAAGTTTCACTTCCTTGGTGTAACGTATGTTCTTTTCACTAAGAAAATACTATAAAATGCTTGGAAATATATTTAATGTCAATATGTAAAAATAGTATATAATCTACTTATTGTTGACTTTCCAAGAGGTGTCTAGTATGTTTGAATTTTATTTGTCATCAATATCTGAACTTTGACAACATCTATTATCTAGTAAGCCATAGAATTCAACTAATTGCATTTAACATTTATGTACTAACCATATTTTTTTAACTTAAAATGATAGAGAAGAATGTTAGTGGTTAAAAATTATAATCCCGTCAGTGAAAAGTCATGGATTTCTTGGTCTCCATTATATTATTCCAAGATAAAAGTTCATTACAATAACAACTGAATCATAATTTTTACAACACAAAGCTCAGAAACAAAGTCTTTTTAACATAAAATTATTCAGCAAAATTATGGTGCAAATACCCATCTTGAAATAATTAACAGAAAGAAAATTAATATGTTTATATACCTTAGAGCATGTGATTTTCATACTAATCTCATGTGATAAATAGGTCATTTTCTTCCCCTTTTAAGACTAATAGAATTGAAATTTTCTACCAAAGGGCACACAATAATTATGTGATAGAGAGAAACCTAGAATTTATGTCTCCTGAATTTACAACCAGGCTTCTTTTTACTACAGCTAACTGCAATTTTCTGGAGACTTACCATCCTTGACACCCAGAGTATGGGGTTATATTATATGTGAAAACTACAGACTGGGATACTTCATAAATGAAACATACTTTGATTGGAATGTGCAGTGCATTTTCTTCATGCAAATATTCTTATATAAGGAATTATATGAATTGAAGTTCATTTGAAAGAGCACAGCATGGGGTGGAACTTCCAGAATGGTGAAGTAAGGGACTCCAAAAATACACTCCTCCATAAAAACAAGAACATTTGCCAAAATTGCCAAAATCAACTCTTTCAGAACTCTTAACTAAAGGCTTAGAACAGTCCAAGTTTTGTTTATATATTCAAGTAAAATAGTTGAAACTTGCTACTCAGGTCAACTATGTTCTTACCTATTTTTTGCCTGCTTGATCTATCAAGTAGTGATGCAGAGGTGTTGAAATCTCCAACCAGAGAATAGTGGATTTGTTTGCTTTACCTTTCATTTCTATCACTTTGTCTCATAAATGTTGATGCTCTTTTTTAAAAAAAAAAAATATTGGTGTATAGTTGATTTACAGTGCTGTGCTAGTTTCAAGTATACAGCAAAGTGAATCAGTTATACATATACATATATCCACTCTTTTAGATTCTCCTCCCATATAGGCCATTGCAGAGTATTGAGTAGAGTTCCCTGTGCTATACAGTAGGTCCTTATTAGTTACTATTTTATATATATAGTGGTGTGTATATGTCAATCCCAATCTCCCAGTTTATCACTCTTCCCCATGAACCCCCTTCTGTTTTGTAGATAAGTTCACTTGTGTCCTTCTTTTAGATTCCACATATAAGTGATATTATATGATATTTGTCTTTCTCTGCCTGACTTACTTCACTCAGTAAGACAATCTTTAGGTCCATCCATGTTGTTGCAAATTGAATTATTTCATTCTTTTTAATGAGTGAGTAACATTCCATTGTATATATGTACCACATTTTCATCCCTCTTTTATTAGGTGTATACATTTTTAGGATTTTATGTCTTTTTGGAGAATTGACCCCTTTCTAATTATGTAACATCCTTTTTATGCTTGATAATCTTCCTGTTCTGAAGTCTGCTATGTCTGACATTAATGTAGCTACTCAGCTTCCTTTCGATTATTGTAAAAAAATTGGAAATCAACCAATGTAATTTACCATATCAACAGGCTAAAGAAGAAAAATTATATGATTATATCAGTTGAGGTAGAAAAATCATCTGACAAAATCCAACACCCATTCACTGAAAGAAAATCTCAGCAAAGTAAAAATAGATGCATAATTGGTCCTCAACTTAATTTAAAAAAAAATACCTACAAAAGACCAACATTAACATCATCCTTGATAAGATACAGCATTTATTCTACTACTGTCAAGAACACATCAAGGTTGCCCTCTCCCATCACTCCTGTTCAACATCATACTGGAAGTCATAGCTAGTGCAAAAGATAAGTAAAAGATATAACAATATGAGATTAAAAGAGAAGAAACGAAATTGTCTTTATTTGATGATTACATGATTATAGTTAGGACAAAAATAATCTACAAATAAAATACTGGAAAGAATATAGCAAGTTGAAGGATAAAAGATCAATATAAAAATGTCATTGTTTTCCAATATACCAGCAACAAACAACTGAAATTTGGAATTAAAAATAAAACTACCATTTACATTAGCACGAAAAAATATAATACTTAGATGTAAATCTTACAAAATATGTTCAGATTCTTTTGCAGTAAACTACAAAACAATGACAAAAGTAATCAAAGAAAATTTACATAAATGGAGGGATAGTCTGTATTGTAGTGTTGAAGACTCAACCCATCCAGGGTTTCCTCCTCCCATACATGGCTTTATTATTTATCTTTGATGAAGTTCTTAAAAACCAAATCATATCTTCCCAACTTGATCTATACACCAATGGAATTCTAATCAGAATTCAAGCAAAATATTTTGAAGATACCAAAAATTTGATTTTAAAATTTTTATGGAAATGTAAAGGAGCTAGAATAATCAACACAGTACTGAAGAAGATCATGAAGTTGAACAATGCAAACTACATGGTTCAAGACATAAAGCTAGAGTAACCATGAAAACATGACATTGGCAAAAGAATAGACAAATATATTAATGGACCAGAATACAGAGCCAAAAATAAATCCACACAGATATAATCAACTGATTTTTGACAAAGGAACAAAGGCATTTCAATGTAGAAAGGATAGTCTTTTCAACAAATGGTTCTTGATCAATTGGACATCCTTACATGGAAAAAAAAAGAAAGAACCTAAACACAGAACTTACACCTTCAAAAAATTAACTAAAAATGCGTGATGGACCTAACTGTAAAATTTAAAACTATAAAACTCCTAAATAAAGCCCAGGAGAAAATATATGTGATTGTGTTTGGTACTTAATTTTAGGTACAAACAAAAGATGAAATCCATCAGAGAAAAATAGATAAGTTGAACTTGATTAAAATTAAAAAGCTTTTGCTCTGAGAAAGACACTCTTAAGAGAATATGGTTTCTAAACCACAGATTAGAAAAGACATTAAAAAAATATATGTGGTAAAAGACTTTTAACCAAAATATACAATGGACTCTTAAAAGTGAACATTAAGAAAATGGACAACCTAATTAAAAAATGGCAAGATATCTGAACAGGCACTTCACCAAAAAGATATACAGTTGGCAAATAAATATATACAACAATGTTCAACATAATTTTTCTTAATGTGATACCACTGCACACCTACTGGAATAGCCAATATTCAAAAAACTGACAATACCAATTGCCGGCAAGAATGTGGAGGAACAGAAATTCTTTTTGATGTCAGATGGGAGTGAAAAATGGCACAGCTACTTTGAAAAATGGTTTGACAGTTTCTTACATAGCTAAACATTGTCTACCATACAACCCAGCATTTGTGCTTTTAGGTTGCTACTCGATTGATTCGAAAATGAGTGACATATATGGTTGTTTATATCAGCTTTATTCATCATCACAAAACTGGTAGTGACCAAGATGTAGATTAATGAATAAACAACTGGTGGAAAAACTATACAATGAATTATTATTCAGAAATAAAATGAAGTGAGCCATCAAGCAATTTGGCCTATTAGGATAGGTATGTGACATAGATTAATAGGGTACTTGTATGGCATTAAATTAGCAAATGTTAGATAATTTTTTTAAAGTTAATGTCTGATTTTAAGAAATTATTAAATGTCCTTTATAATAGTATCCATTTAAAATTAAGCCTTCTTAATTGAAGAATATTTAATAACATTAGAAATTCATACTAAATGATCTGTTAAATGAAAAAGCTGAGGGACTTCCCTGGTGGCACAGTGGTTAAGAATCTGCCTGCCAATGCAGGGGACAAGGGTTCAATACGTGGTCTGGGAAGATCCCATGTGCCGTAGAACAACTAAGCCTGTGCAGGACAACTACTGAGCCTGCACTCTAGGGCCCACGAGCCACAACTACTGAGCCCTCATGCCACAACTACTGAAGCTCATGTGCCTAGAACCTGTGCTCTGCAACAAGAGAAGCCACCGCAATGAGAAGCTCATGCACCACAACGAAGAGTAGCCCCCCACTCACCACAACTAGAGAAAGCCTGCGTGCAGCAATGAAGACCCAACACAGCCAAAAATAAATAAATAAATAATAACAATAAAAAAAAAGAAAAAGTCAAGGTACAAAATTGTAGATATAACATAAAGTATATTTTTGTAGAAAATATACCAATACATGTAAGTGCACAGGAAGAATTCTGACAGTGTTTTTGGGTTCTTAACTATCTTTAAACTGTGGGATTGCTCTTACATGTATTGTTCTAAGCTAAGAGGTCTTTAGCTTTTATTCTAGTTTCAGAGGGTTCCACAATCCAAAAAATTTAATGATTGCAAAAATTCTCTTCTAATCCAGAAATTCTCAAGTCCTAAAGCCAGGTTTCTTGCCTCCATGTCTAGCGTCTTCAGCCAATTCCTGTTGCTGCTCAGCAGTTTAAAAACATGCCAAGTCATTTAAAATAATTTAGATGAAATTATAGAAAATTTATTTTTCTATTGATTTCTTTCTAAAAATTAAGCCACAAGAACGTTACCCGTTCTTACCTGTAGAATCACATTGTTTTACTTCCGTTTTCTCTTTAAATTTTATTTGCAAAATCACATCACAGATGCCACTTGCTGGAGGCCTTGCACATTTGTTTACAAATACAAATTCTCACTTGATTAAGTGGGCTTTCTATTATATATGGGTAGATAAAGAGATAGAGATGATATAGTTAATATAGATACTGATATAGATGATATGGAAATAGAATCTCACCTCTGAAATTTTGTTTATTAATTGGTAAATCTTGTTTTAATTGATTATGTAAACTTTGTCCTACCTTCTAAATGAATTATACTAATTTCAAGTGAGTTACTTCTAAGATAGTTTGTATTTCTCATACATCTAAAAGAATAAGCTGATTACCATTACACACAGGCTCATGTTGAATTAGGAGTTACTGGAATCAGATAATGTGTTGCCAGGAATCAATTTGGTTGTGAGGATAACACTCACATAACCAAATTGCTTCTGCTGCTTTTTTTTTTTTCTTTTACTTTGAACAATGGCTACACATTTAAGAGGCTTTTAGATTCATAACTTCTTGCAGAAAGCTTGACTGCACATACAAATCATACTGATGTTTATTAATATTACTCCATGTACATACAGTGAAATAAAGCACAGGATTTGAGAGAATATCAACTTTCCATATTCTCTTTCTAAGTATTATGATGTAATGTGAAATTTTCTCATGAGTGAAATGACAGATGTAGTCATCCCTGACAACTGATTTTCAGTAAAGGTGCGGTTGTTGGTAAAGTGAAAGGGAATTCATAAGCCAATGGTGAAAAGCAACATGTGCTGACTGGCAGCAGCGTGTATTAACTAACTGGAATTGCCCCATGTATTCATTGAGACATTCCCCATATGTGTCATCAAAGAAAGTGCCACAAGCCACAGGAAGAACGGGAAATGACTATGCACCAAATGTAGCATGTCATTAAAAAAAAAAAAAAAAAAAAACTATTCTGAAGTAATCATGCTGAAATTTAATCAACTTTGTAAAAGCAACATTCTGTATGTTCCCTTGATATTTAGTGTAAACAATATGTCCTAAGATCAATGAACTTACCAAATATTTATTGTTCTTTATTTCTTATTTGGTATGTTTTAGTTTTCATGAGAATTTTAATTCTTAATCTTAGGTAATTGCAAAATAAAGAAAACTTCAATTCCATTACCTTTGGTCATTTCCCATGAAGAGATGAAATCATGATATAAGTCCAAACCAAACTATCCCTAACCCTGTTCCTTCTTTCCCCTCTCCTCATCATTCTTCTACCATCTCCACATGCGCTCTGCCATGGAATATCTGGTCAACCTTACATCTCTGAGACACGTTAGAGTGACTTTAACCAACTCTGACTCCCCGATGCATATCTAGCTCCAATCCCAGAAGTGGTAGACTAACTTTTCCTCTTCAGTGTGGCATGGATATCAGCCAATCAGAACAGAGGTCAGCCAAAATTAACTGTCCCTCAGTGTGTATGCTCTTTTTGGTTATATTCTATTTCATAGAGCATTTGATACAAGTGAGTCCTCCCACCTTCTTGAAATGTCCATTTCCCTTGGTTTCCAGTATATCAACTTCTTTTGGTTATATTTCTATCTCATTATGTGCTCCTTTTCAGATTCCTCTTTTCATTCCACCTTTTCTCCTATGCTTCTGGGGTAGCTCAAGGCATAATTTTCAGAATTTTTCTTTTCTCTGTTGATACTTCTTAAGAAATTTCATCTAACCTTATGCCTTTAGATACCATCCATACATTGAACACTTCTACAATACTCACCAATTAAGTTTCTTAGGCTTAATTATACATTCATACTCAAAACAGTATCATAAAACATATTTGATATCAGTCTGCTCAGAAGGTTATCAAACAGGAACCACAGCATGGCAGCAGCTCAACATCAAACATTCCTTGCAGGAGTAGCTCTTTCAGCAGTCCATGAAACAGTCCACAGACTCGCCCAGAAGAAGTCAACTCAGATGACAGTTCAGGTTCATGGAGGTGAGACCACTTTGGGTAGCTGGGGAAACTTCTCTGGCTTAGAAACCTCAGGTCATAGAGGAGTTAATATCCCTATAGGCATAGCTTCCAGGGCCCCTGCAAGAAACATGTCAGTTCCAAGAGTCACTGCCCAATGTATAACCCCAAGGAGTATTCATAGTTCCTTATCCAGATGTAAATTTACAAATCAGGTGTAATTTCTGTTTTAAGTAATGTTGCCTGGAGACGGCATTCAACTCTTATCAGATTACCATGGGAACAAAGCCTGCAAGTTAACGGAAGGTCAAATCCCCATGTAAAACTAGAAACTCTTGGCTTATCTTTGCCTATATCTCTCAAATTTCTGTCTTCTGCCTAAACTTTTTCTCTGAACTTCATACTGATATATCCTACTGCCTATTGACATTTTTGCTTGAATATTTAACTAATGATGCCTGTTAATAATACCCATATTTGAATTCTTGACTTTCCCCACCAAACACATTCTTCCAGACTTCCCATTCTCATTAAATGGCAATATCTTTCTAGATGCCAACATCAAAATTTTGGAGTCATTCATAACTTCTCTTTATCTCCTATACCCCACATCCAATCAGCAGATACTGAATATCCAAAATCCCAAGCTTTTCTACCAAATGTCACTGCTACTTCTCTACCTCACATAGCCACAACTTCTTGCCAGTCATTGCAATAAATAAATTACTCTAAGGTTATTCTGCTTCAGGACCTCCTTCTAAGCTATTCACAATAGGAGTCTGAGTGATCTTTTAAAACTAAAGTAAAGGGCTTCCCTGGTGGCGCAGTGGTTGAGAATCTGCCTGCCAATGCAGGCGACACGGGTTTGAGCCCTGGTGGGAAGATCCCACATGTCGCAGAGCAACTAGGCCCGTGAGCCACAACTACTGAGCCTGCGCGTCTGGAGCCTGTGCTCCGCAACAAGAGAGGCCGCGATAGTTAGAGGCCCGCGCACCGTGATGAAGAGTGGCCCCCGCTTGCCGCAGCTAGAAAAAGCCCTCTCACAGAAGCAAAGACCCAACACAGACAAAAATTAATTAATTAATTAATTTAAAAAAAAAAAAAAACTAAAGTAAAATTTTATCACTCATTTATTTAAAACTGTCCATTGGCTTCCTCCCCCCTCAAAATAAAATACTATTACTTTCTTATGCCTATAGATTCTTCATAATCTGTCTCCCCCTGCCTCCCTGCCTTTAGCTCATGCTACTCTCAACTTGGTGGCCTCCTGGTTGATCACTGAATACACTAAGCATGATTTTACTCAGAACCTTTGCAAAATCTGTTCATTCTGCCTGGAATTTTCTTCTCCAAATTATCCTCATGTTTGGTCCTCACAATTTTAAGTTCTTACTGAAATGTCACTTTATTAGAAGGCATCAGCCTGACATAAAACAGTACCCTGCCCTGAAATCCATATCTCCTTCATAAATTTTATTTATCTTCACAATAGTATTTACCTTCTAATATACCATGCACTTACATTTTTAGTTTGCTTGTAAATGGTATGTCTTGATCACTAAAATATGTTCCCTGATGTAAGAAATTGTGTGTGTGTGTGTGTGTGTGTGTTTATGGTGCAAATATTATATCTAAATCAGAACCTGGGACAAATAGTTTCTCAATAAATATGTGTTGAATAAATGATTAAGGAAATGAATGAATAAGTGATATGAAATGTTTGTGTGTCTATATGTGTCTGTGTGTGTATCTGTTTTGAATTCATCACTAAGTATGAAAATATTTGACACAATCCTTTTCCTCAAGGATTATATCTCCATGGGTTGGGACTGCAACCTCTAGATAATAAACACTTAAATCATTTCTTATACATCTATCTCATCTGGCAGCTACTTAATCTGGGCCTTTTAATGCCCAAGTCTCCTTGCATGGTTCTACTGAGGTTAATTCATAATAACATGGGTTGGTCATCTGTCAAAAGAGCTCCTGAATTCTTGAGTCTATAGGTTGTTTCTCCTCCAGGGTCCTATTATCTCATATTTTCTTTGTTAAATCCAAATTTCACATTTTTCTTTCAGAATTCCTTCAGAGGAACAACTTATAACACTGTGCCTTCTGAGAGTCTACTGGCAACATAGATATTGTTATAAATTTTCATAAATAATGGGTAACTTGTGATGGCATTGTTGGCTAGAAAAACCACAATTTGGAAGGGTGTACATTGGTTTCTGCCTTCTAAGGGATCAACATTTATCTCTGGAGTAGACTTACCTGTATTCTGAGAGAAGAGTTGCTTAATATCATGAACATATAAGGTAAAAATATAATTAGGGAAAGAACCCAAGTAGATGCTTTATATGGAGATGGTAAATATTCTACTTCATAATAAAAGTTGGGAGTAATAACTTGATCACATGATAGAATTGTTGGAAAAACTCAATTTGAAAAAAAAAAAGTTACCAAATGCTTATTTAGAGTACACCGAGCACATAAAAATATATTATTAGGAGTATTATGTATCTTATGTCCTTGTTTGTTTTGGTCTCAAAGTAGTGTGGGAGCTAAAAGCAGATGAAAGTGGGAAGGATTTTTAGGTTTAATCTTACCTTTATTGAATGCTAGCAGAAAAGCCATGCAAAGGAGATGCCTGAGTCTGGTTAGAAGATAACCTGGGCCAAAGGAGGGTGATATACATACTGTATAATTAAGATGATATTAATAAACTTTGCATAATGTAATATCAACTACTATATTTGTTTTTCTAAACCTTGGATGCAGGCAATTTCCTGTTGGGAGAGATTCCCAAAGGGAATTGATTTATTATTCTTCGTGAATTATGTAACATCTGGGGGCACAAAATGAGGTGGGACTTGAAATTGGAAAGAGAATAATGTTTTTTTGTTGTTGTTGTTGAAGATCAGGAAGTTGAAAGAAAAGATTCCTGTTGGTCAGGCTAAGCTGGGCACTTCTACACACAAACCTTCCAGAAGTCTAGGATTATGGGCTTTCAGTGTGGATAAAAGTAATTATAAACTACTTTTCCTTTTTACTTCCATTCTAAGTTTTATCAAATCTTATTAGAAGGTATAGTATTGTCTCTATTGTATTATGGAGGATTAGGGAAAATAATGATCTCTTCCCTCCATCAGAGGTCACTGAAGGACATCAGGTGGTCACTAATAGCTACAAGTCGCAAATGTGTGGCTATATCAAAAGGTTTGGCAGCATTGAAAAAGTAGCGCTATACCATTAAGATAAGAAGACCAGAGGAAAAAAGATTGAGTTCATTACATTTTTTCCAGAAAAAAAGAGGCAGATAGTATGAAATTAACAGAAATAGCTAGGAAGTCAGTTTTTAAAATCAAGGCCAATATGAACTCTGACAAAATAATTTGATATAAAACAGATGCATGAATTAATTCTATAAACATAGGTTAGTGAGGCTCAAGGACAAATAAACACCATTTCTATACAGATTCTATTTAATGACCTTCAGAGTTGTCTTACAGAATTTTTTTTTTTTTTTTTTTTGCAACTCCACAGCATCAACTCTGCTAGATGTTACTTTACCTTCTTTGGTTCAAGAAATGAACTAGAACCCTTACCTAGGCTTAGGTATATATTCATTTCTATAAGGGCTGTTTCAGAGGGTCTCCTCGCACTACTTCTCTCCTTTAGGGAATTGCATTTTGGAATTTCCATGAGACTTGGCACTTTCTAAACATGTTCCCCTATAGGACCTTCATATTCGCATGCAAGATCCCTCTTGAGTACAGTCCTAGGAACCAGACTGCCCAAAGGTAAATAAATCACTCTAAACAAAGACTCTGTTTGATAGTAAAATATGCAGAAATCACCTCTAAACCATTTCAGTGCTATCAGGATATATTTTTTAAAAGGTAATTTAAAAAATTTTAAACCCAGAATCATACCTGAACTATTAATTTATTTAATTGTATTAAATGCATGCAATTTTTATGACGTTCTATAAAAAAGTATTCAAGACTGTCATGTCCCAATATTGTATAAATGTGCAAAAATAAGAATTTGCCAAAGTTGTTTCAGAAATCACATATTAAATTAAGAATAAAAATCAGATTAATAAAATTAAGATAATTTGCCTTCCTTTTTAGTTTCACTTTTATTAAAAATATCATGATGGTAGTTATATTAGTCAGATTTGGTTCTGAGAAAAAATACTTCAATGATTAGTGGAAAAAACAATGATCATATATTTGTCCCTGATTCTGTGGTTCAGCTGGGTGGTGTTTCTGGTATGGGCTCACTTGGCTGATTTTTGCAGTCAATTGGTGGAATAGCTGAGAGAGGTGGAATGGCTGGATAGCTGGATCCTCCCTTCTACTTTTCTCTTATCCTTCAGGATTCTTGCCTGGACTTGTTTGCATGGTGGAAGAAACATTCTCAACAATGATAGGGCGAGTGCCACGCACAAGCACTTTTCTTTTGTTATTCTCCCATTGTCCAGGGAAGTCACATGGGCAAGCAAAATTCAGTATGGGAAGGTATTCTACAAGAACATGTATTTAGAAACAGAAGTTTTGGCTATCAATTTGCAAACAATCCCTCAGTAGACATGTTTAACATAGGTGAGTTTCTAGTAAATAAAGAGAAACAGAGAAAAGAGACAACGAAAGTTTGAACATAAACACATCTTATGGTAGAAGATCTTCAAGCTCTGAAGTATATTTCTCTCTTCATATTATTTCTTTCCATATTTACATCTAAGTATTTTTCTATAATAAAATCTATGGGTTCAATTTTGGCTAACATGCTCATTACCATACCCAGGGAAGAGTAATTCCATAATCAGTGGAAAAAATAATACTGATAATTAATATGTATAATTTTATTTCACTTGCCTTCCCATGAATCCAAAAGTAATTAATACTGTTACAAAATAACCATAATTAGTACATATATTTTAGACATCATTTGTATGATCATTATTCTTTGGCATACTAATAATACCTAACTGGTTATCTCTGAAGCTATCTTAGAAGCCAAATAAATCTGATCAGAAGAAAAGGTGGTACCAAAATCTATAATTTGAATTGGACATAATCACTATCACTGAAAATGTCATTGTTCTAGAGAGAATTCCGGGTTTCTTTTCAGTTATATTTACGGTTGATGCTGCTGCTAACCTTTGCTTAAGGAGACAGCATTATGAAACAGATAAATACCATTAATGAAACCACAACTGCCAGAAAAAAATGAGTTAATAAGGGAGAGAAAGTTTGGGGCATGTGGCCGATTTTCACTTGTAACCACCTACATAGCTTGAAGACATAGCTGCCAGACTATGAATAATAAATAACACGGTCTACTTGGAAAACGATGCCAAATTATATCATACCATAATGGTTGATTGTTGGGATCCAATCAGAGTTTCTTAAGTACCATAAGAAAAGTTTGTGCTGGGGTGTTGTGTACTGCATTGTTTTTCAAGTTGAGTTTAGTTGCGGCATGAGGGTTGGCATATACAGCGAATGTAAAATTCTATTTCAAAGTATTGAATTCTTGCAGGAAAATATTTAAACAATGAATGAGGTATAATCCTGGCCAAAAGTATGCAATATGAAAACAAGATTAAATTGTTAGCTAACTAAGGTTAAATCCATAACCTTGTCTATAACTTCTCTTGGGAAAGTTTACAACTTCTATGGTATGTAGTTTAAAAAAACAGAGAACATTTCATTTCAAGATAGCTGTAACATAAATTTAATGAACTCACTAGAAGTTTCTTCTGGGATTTCTAAATAACACTAATATTGCTTTGTCTCATTTCCACATCATACATTACAGGAATATAAAAATCTTTCAATTCCAACATGAAATGTAGAGAGATCTAAATTTTATTTGTGGACTACTGAAATGATAGTATTTTGTTATACTTCTGTTTAATAGAAGGCTTTGTATATATGAGGGAAAAGATCCTAAACTGCGTTACTTTAATATTTATTTAGATAAATATATATGCATATTAGAACATTTATATAAGTTTGAGTCATTAGAAATTTGGAGTCAAATTTTCAATTCTTTGTGATATAAGATAGGAATAACCAAACATTTTCACAAAAGTGCTTCATAAGTTATAATTCTGAAAGTGAAATATAAATTTATATACCAGTAATTGTACAAAACAATTCAAATATAGATCAAATTAAGTACAGTGTACTAGAAACAGTAGACACTTTCTTTTTTTTATATAAATTTATTTATTTATTTGTTTTTATTTTTGGCTGTGTTGGGTCTTCGTTGACGTGCGCAGGCTTTCTCTAATTGCATCGAGCGGGGGCTACTCTTCCTTGCAGTGCATGGGCTTCTCATTTTGGTGGCTTCTGGTTGCAGAGCATGGGCTCTAGGTGCATGGGCTTCAGTAGTTGTGGCACACAGGCTCAATAGTTGTGGCTCGTTGGCTCTAGATAGCAGGCTCAGTAGTTGTGGCTTACGGGCTTAGTTGCTCTGAGCATGTGGGATCTTCCGGGATCACGGCTCGAACCCATGTCCTCTGTGTTAGCAGGCGGATTCTTAACCACTGCGCCACCAGGGAAGCCCAGTAGATACTTTCTGAATGAATCAATTTAAGACCAAATATTATAATGAAGGGAAAACAAACAGAATAAGTAAACATAGATTTTTCTGTTACCTTTATATGGATGCTTTAAAACTATTTTCTAATGTATAATTGTATTATATATTATATTATGAAGCTAATATATAATTTAATTTTATGTACATATATATGTTATTATATGATAGATATAAAAATCTGTACCTCTTTACTAGGTTTGATTTACTTTCTTACTACTGCTATAACAAGTAAACTAAGGTTCCAAGAGGGACTAGCTTTCGTTATTGCACAACCTAAAGTTTATAATTTTAAATGGGCCTAAGTGACCTGCAAGAATTCTATATTCTAACATAAGTACCATAGAGGATGTTAAGGAAAATGCCTATTGGTAGATTGGTAATACCATAAAATAAGTGGGTCCCAAGTGTCCATTTTAATTTGTTCTCTTAATAATCTCAAAACATGCAATAACACTGGTATTCTAACTGTATGATTAAGAATTCTATTTTCATTTATTGACTTATATTAGCACTTGAATAGTTTTCAAGTGCATGCCACATCCAATGCTTTATTTTGACATTTACAGTGTGGATTCAAGGCCTATCCATGAAAGGCAAAGTTATGAAATATTTTAATGTAATTAAGAGAAAATTTTATGTCATTGTAGTATTAAAGGACTTCTTTCAAAAAGGAACAAAAAAGGAAACATTATTCAATTTCTGTATATCAATAAATATCGTAAAGAATGTGAAGAGAGACACTGCATACTGTCCCCAAAAATATATGATTGACAGAGAATTATTATAGAGAATATGTAAGGAACTCCCACAAATTAGGAAGAAAAAGATGTAGCTCAACATAATAACGGCTGCTGTGTATAAACAGACATTTTGATGAATGTCTCATAATTGTATAAAAGAATTTCAACTTCTTTTGTAATTAAGGAAATTCCAATTAAAACCACAGTGAGATGCCATTTCACACTCACCAGATTGGCAAAAATTAACAAGTTCAAGAACATGAAGTTTTGGCAAGGATGTATTTAGAATAACGGGAACTCATACAAGGCAGATAAGCTGTACATCAGTGCAAATATTTTTGAAAGCAATTTGTCATTATCTAATGAAGCTGAGAATGTGAAGTGTGAATTCATAATCCTACTCTTAGGAATATAACCTAGAGAAATTTTGACCTATGTCACCAGGAGTCATGTAAATGAATGCTGAATGCTCTTAAAAGTGGCATTGTTTGTACTAGAAAAATAAAGCAAGATTAACAAATGAACACATTAACAAAACACGAGAACCAAGATATGCATTGAAAGGAAGGTAGCTTAATACACAGTATTACATTCTTATAATGCAAAACTGCTCTGTAGTAAAAAATGATGAACTGTAGCTACCAGTTACACTGTAACTAAATCTCACAAAAATTATGTTGGTTCATAAAAAGCAAGTTGCAGGAGGAGCAAAGAAATAAAAACAAAGAAATTCAGTTGCATGACCACTACCTGGTTTGAGGGAGAAGCAGAGAGCAGAGGAAGAAGGGATGGACGCTGGTGGTCCAGTGGTTAAGACTTCGCCTTCCAATGAAGGGGGTACAGTTTCGATCCCTGGTTGGAGAGCTGAGATCCCACACGCCTTGTGGCCAAAAAACAAAAACATAAAACAGAAGCAGTATTATAACAAATTCAATAAAGACTTTAAAAAAAAAGAAATTAAGGATGGGCATAGAGGAACCTTGGTAGTATTATTTAAGTTTGATTTCTTGGGCTTGTTGGTGGGTGTTGGAGTTTGTGTTATATTTTTTAATGGCTTACATATGCAAATATTGACACCCATTTATGTTTTCAGAATTTAATAAAAATTGAGAGTAATGATAAATAGATGTTCCAATAGTTTCTTGCCACCCCTCTATGGTTAATCCTGTTCCATCAACATTTTGATTCACTTTGCAGACCTTCTACCATAATGGAGTAAAAAGTGGTTCAGTTATTAGTCATAATAAAAGAGAAGAAATGTTTAATTTCTATGTCTTTCTCTCTTCCCAGACGTTATCATTTCAGATTCGGTCAGGAAAGCAGCAGTCACTCTGCATATTTTGAGTCAGAAGAGATACTATACAGGGAAGTAGTGGGACAAATGATTGTTAAAAGAGTTAAGGAGCTATTACCAAGAATCTCCTATATGTTCATCTTTTCAGGAAGATGCTCAGAAAGTACTGACAAAATCTACAGAGGCAAACATGAAGATTAGGGGGCTAGACTACCAGAGACTGTGGTCATTCTATATGAATCTTTAGTTTCCCACGTGATTCTGAAATAAACTATCTAAAGATAAATCTTTGAGAAACTCGGCTATAGATGATTTTTTTTTACTACCTTCTGGATCCCTTCTAAGATACTGTAAAACAATGATAATATGAATACTAATACATAGCCTTCAACAGTGGCACTAATTAGGAGAGTTTTACCAAAAATGAGTGTTCTGGGCTAGCTGACAACCACTCAGTCTTACTTGGCTCCCTTTATGTAAGGCCTCCCCTTCCTCTTACCTTCTTCCTGTGCTTGAGAATCAGAGATTAGGCTAAATTATTTTGGTTACCCTGACCTAACAGATTTTCCACAGAACTTTCCTAGATTATATCACCCTAAGGGTTATATTCAACTCAGATTGGAATTTACAATTTTTCCAACACATGTCTCTAAATAAGCTACTGAGAATATCATATTTACATCGAGATGTGGCTCTGAAGTTCCACTATCCATTACCAGGTATCAACTGCACTAGCCACTCTGAGGTGATCACTTACATTTCTGGAAAAAAAGAAAGACGCTAAATTGCAATTTTGGTGAAGTTCTATAAAAATTCAATCTGATGGCACACTGACCAATGTGTCCATGAATTAATAGAATATTCATGTTAAAAAGAAAGTGATTCTCAGGCTAACAATATCTTTCTTAAAGTCAGTGTAGTTTTAACCAGTGTACACTTCTACTTATTAAATAGATTTAACTCAGCTACTTGATAAACTAAATTATTCTATTTATTAAGAAGTAACCTCTAAAGATTGCTCAGAACAGAGAGGTGGAGAGGATTCAGTAGAAAACTGACAATTTTTCTCAAAAACTATCAGCATACTTAAATTTTTGTAGTCTTTCTAAACTTTTTTTAATTTATTTTTTTATTGAAGTATAGATGATTTACAATGTTGTGTTAATTTCTGCTGTACAGCAAAGTGACTCAGTTATACACATATAGACATTTTTTTAATATTCTTTTCCATTATGGTTTATTTCACAATATTGAATATAGTTCCCTGTGCTATACAGTAGGACCTTGCTGTTTATCCATTCTATATGTAATAGTTTGCATCTACTAACCCTAAACTCTCAGTCCATCCCTTCCCACCCCATCTCCTCCTTGGCAACCACAAATCTGTTCTCTATGTCTGTGAGTCTGCTTCTGTTTTGTAGATAGGTTCATTTGTGCCATATTTTTAGATTCCACATATATTATCTGTATTTGTCTTTCTCCTTCTGACTTATTTCACTTGGTATGATAATCTCCAGTGCATCTTAAATTTTTCTACCTTGAATTCTTATAAAAGGATGAGGAGAGGAATATGAATATTTAGCTAAACTTTTGCAAATCAAAACAATGACTATAACGACCTGGAAAAGCTCAGTGTTCTACTTATATTTCAAAAGATTTTTATGACTTTACCAACAGTGTTAGACAGGACCTTTATTATCTCCATTTAATAAATGATAATTAGCTTGCTTTAAGGTCTTATAGCTTTTCACAAGCAGAGCTTTAATTCGAATTATGTCCATCTAGATTCACAATAGGATATTTAGGATGCTATGTGAGAGATGAATCCTCTACTGTCTACAGCATATTTATCCCTGCCTCGTCTGGGGAGTTGCACTTTGGGGCAGTTTCCCCATGTCCAGAAAAATTTCTCAAACCAAGATAGCCTTTGTTTAGAAATCATCTAGTGACACCCTGATAATGCAGCCTTGTAAACCCATAAACTTTTTCCAGACCCAGAAACCTCTGTTTTCCACAGTCCTGTCTAAACCCATGCCTACCTTCTTATTTTGGCAGCTTAAAAGTGGAATGGTGCATTTCATGATTCTTCACTTGGCTGGAATTCTTTCCCTTGCTCCTTGCCCTATTCTGCCCTCTGTGATCCATTTCCCAACCTGTAAGCCTTGACCATACTTCACCCCTACTCCCTTTGGCCCACTTAACAAACCCCAACCCCCCCTACACTCCTCCCCTCAACATTCCTTTGTCCATTTCTTGGCTACCCACCAGCCTGGCCTGACCTCCAGGGCTGAGTTTCTTGGCTTCGCTCCTCTGGTGGTTGTATTAAATTTGTTACTGATATTGAAAGGATTAGTATTCTGGGAAATTCTATTTGCTATTTGAATGTCAAACACCTAATACATGGCTATCCTTTTTTCAAGTATAGTATACATTTTGTTCTTTTCTGAAGAGGCAATTTGGCTAAAAGATTAAACATAGAGAAAGAAACTAGAGTCAAACTGTCAAGGTTCAAATTCCAGGTCTTTGGCTTTCTAGCTGTGTAACCTTAGGCAAACTTTTTTGTTTCTCTATATAGCTCAATTTCTTCCTTTATAAAATAAAATACTAGCCATCATGTCATTGTTGAGATGATTAGATGGAGTTGATATACGGAAACTGTTTAGAAGTTCTTGGCACTGGAAAAGTGCTATATATATATTTTAACATTGTTTGGAGTACCAGAATGTTACAGTGATTTCATCACACATTTTTCATTTATAATTACATTTGCAAATTATATCAAGTAAGATTCTTCATAGCTAAATTCATTTGTCTGTGGTGGGCACCCATATACCATCTCTGACAAGTGTACATATGCAGTGACTTAGTGGGATTTTTAACATGCCCATGTCTTTAATGAGAAGACTTTAACGTGACCACTTTGGTTAATGAGGAAAAAAAACTTCATAATTGCAAAAACTGAAATCTGTGTTTTTAACAAACAATGAATAGTACAGCACTTTGCCTTGGCAACCGTGAGAAAATCAGGCTGCCTGCAATGAAGTGTCCACTATGAGAAATGGCTGGAGGTGAGAGAGACTTCCTTGATAATCCAATTTTGACATTTATGTAAGAGAAATGGTGAATGGAGATGAGCAATGCATGATCATGTGCAGTCCAGTAATAGGGCCTCATTTGCATTTTAGGAATATTTCTCAGACAGTAGTGTGAGAATAGCCAGAGTCTTTTTGATCAGGTGGAAGTCAATTTCTGTAATATAGATGTGAAGCAATGATGGCCAGGAATAAGGTAGGGGAGAAATTATTAAGAAATGGAATCTGTAGACCTAGTGACTGATCCAGTGGAGAAAAGTGGATGATTTCTCAGAAGGACTACTAAATGATTAACAGTTTCTTTTATTAAGTGGGAACTATAGGAGAGGAAACCATTTTTAATGTAAAGTAGTTGATTATGGATTTAGACATGTTGAGAAGGAGGTGACATATTCCCTGTTGTAGACATTCAGTACATTGTTACAGAAACCATTCTTGTACCTGGATGACAATAATTAGACAAGGGCATATTAGAGAGAGCAGAATGTACTTGCAGAAGCATTTCTCTACAGTATTGAGATGAGAGTTCAAGGCTAAAGACCATGAATTGAGTGTTGTCAACCCCCACCATTTTGTGATATTCTAAACCAGCCCTAAGTAGCTGAGATGTTGAAACAAAGAGGAAGCATAGCTGGCTTTATCCAGCCATAAGATATTTAAAGAACAGGTTAGATACTGCTGGAGGAAGTCATCAGGAGGACATGACTACTGGTTGACCTGTGAGCTAGACCCTGGCAATTGGAGGCATCTTACCCCCTCCCCTGCCCTTGGAACGAATAGTGCGCCCACTGTTTTCACAGTAGAAGCCATTTTCAAGGACATAGACTTGAGAGAGCAAGGTGTTTTTTGAGACAATCTATCTGGACTGAATACATGACTGAACCTAGTTGAGACATCTACATAAACTTTTAAGATTCTGGTAGGCGAGCGCAAAAATCTACTTGCCTTGCAGTTGGCCAAAACAAGTCTCCTATGTAAGCTTCCATATTTATTAAACCTGCCACCTACCAATCCAAAGTGGTCTGCCTCTTTCTTTGGTGTTGCCCTTCATGTACGAGGGCCAGTTTTTGAACCAATAGATACACAAAGGCAAGTGAGCCAGGGTTACAGTGAGAGAGTCATTGTAGTGAAAAGACACAAGGTGTGGCCAAGAAGCCACATGGTGCAAAGCAAAGCAGAAAAAGAACTGGCAATTTAGTGTGGGAATGTGGGGAGCAGAGACAAGACATTTAAGTAAGCAAGAAAGAGGTCAATGGAGGTAAGAATGAGCCCTGAAGGACAGGAAGATTGATTCCAATACCAGCATATCAGAAGATTAAGATTTTCGATGTGGAAGCAGTTTCAGATTTTATGATATGGAAAGGACATGAAGCTGTATTGCTGAAATGAACAGGAGGATAAGGTCCCTGTCACTAAAGAGTGAATAGCACTGCAAGGCCACTGCTCTGAGCTGTGCTCTAGGAGATTTGCTGGGAGTATAACACTAAACTACTGAAGGTGAAGACACACTGTAGTTGTTTGAAGGTCTAGGGGGACACTGGGGCCACAGAAGATAAGGAGACTTTCTGTACAAGCCTCAGGGACAGTAGATGATAAGTGAGCAAGGTCTGGGCTTAACAGGCACATTTCAGTATACAATCTATAGCCATCAGCTATGCTGAGACACCAAACAGGCACCCAAGAGGGCTAAGCCAACCATTGACATGGTCTTTTAACTCAGATCAAAACTGAAATGACAGGAGACAGGTCAGGCCACATCTGATCTGGTAAAAGGCAACACCTTCAACTATTATTCCTAGAGACCTCAGTGACATCAGATGGCTTTTTCAGTAGTAGTTCACCTTTGGTGGTATTGCATAGGTTTTCTACAGCAGCTCTCTTCTTTGAGGCTTTCACTGTGACAGGACCACATGAATTCAAGAGAGAAATTCCATTGTGCCTGAGGCCAGTGACCATACTCTTTCAGTTTAAAAGTTTTCTGGGATTGGAACCAGAACCCAGTTGTAGAATTACTGGTCCAATTCTGATTAATTCTGCCTTCAAACTGGTTATGTAATCCCAGCAATGTGGCTACTGATCACTGGAATGTCTTGGAGACACCACCAATATCATCAGTAGAAATCAAAGATGTAGGACCACTCTTCCAAGCAAGCTGCTGCCTGGGTCCATGGGGCTGATGAACATTCTAAGAGGATCCCTGAAGGATCAAAGGAAATAACAGAAGAGGTGACAGCATATGGGCACCATCATTGTACCTATATCATTGAGCCCACGTGGGGATGACCTCAGTGTATCTGAAAATGATGGTTATTTTCTGAGAACGGACACATCCACATTCTCCACGCCATTTTAAGCCTTCCTGTAGAGATAAGAGCCCCAGTCCTCATTATCTACTTAATCCACTTAATGTACCAAATGGAGAAGGGAGATTTTGCTATTTGATCATTTATTTTTCAATACAAAATAACAGTATCATCTTTCTTTTTAACTCTTTCTGCTGGGCAAAAACCAAAATAAAATCGTACTAATATCTTTCAGTTTTTCTTAGTTGATTTTTTTTCATCAAACAACTCACATACCATAAGATCATGTAGAGAGAAGAAATGATAATTTCACATACACAGTTTAGAGTCTTTTGTATCATTTTGAGGCCATGTAATATAATGATTAAAAGCAAGAGCTCTGGTCTCAGATTGTTTAGGGTTAAAAATCTCAGCTCTATCCCTGCTAGTTACATAAAAAGCAACTTACTTTGACTTAATTTGACTTCACTTTCCTCTGAAGTGGCGTTTGCAATAATAGATCTAATTTGTGAGAATATTGTGACGATTCAATGTAAAACATTAACAATTGCGTCTGAAAAAAGTAAGTATTCAACAAATGTTAGTCCTTAGGATCAAAATGAATACTTCTATATATTAAGCATATGTGTTTTAGCAACTAAAATTTTCAAGTGGCCACTCACTTTCTATTCATGACTTGTTATTCTTTCAGATGGGATGAATTGAAGAGCTAACATTATATCAATAGACTGATTATTATAGAAATTCCTTTGATTTGTGGAGATTATAAAATTTTCATAATTACTGTTTCTCTGAACTCTCCATTTATGTCTGCTGAAAGATTTAGGATTTAAAGCTAAATCCCTTTGAAAGAGAGTTAGGCAGGAAGTTGAGATTAACTGTAAACACAGTGAATAGACTTCTTAATCTCTATAAACCAAGATTTTCTTTGCCCTCTATTATAAACCACAGGGAAACATTTCTCCTGGAGACTTTTAGAGCACTGCATAGTGTTGGACAGCTATGTGCCAAATGACTGGTGTGCAAACAGAAGACATGAGAAAAGCTGCTGGAATTAGTAGCAGAGTTAAAGGTCTTATAATTATACACAACTAAATGCTTCTACTCCTCCATAAATCCTCTCACAGAGATGCCACGATTAGTTTTTCTGGGCTAGGAAGAAATTGGGGTATTTTTTGAAAGATTATAAGGGGACTCCCAGATCCCAATGCAATTTGTGGAGACAGCTATTAAGAGAGGGTCTGGCTGGAAGAATATCAAAGGAATTGAAGTTATGCAAAGTAACATAGATAATCCCTAAGGGATAGGTTTACAAATTAGAAACTAAAGCAAACAAAATGAGCCCATCAGGCAGAAATATATTCTGAGTTAAACGATCATTAACTATTACATAATTTTCAAGTTGTTTTTTTTTTTTTTCTTTTTTTTCAAGTTGTTTTTATAGAAAGTTTTTCTTATAGATCAAACCCCCATTTACTAATAGCGATTTTTGGTCCACTGCCACTAGATGTAAAATTTTAAATTTTGCTTCTTACTATTGTCTAGGAAAGCAGGATGTAGCCATAGGGCAGGGCAGTGATATTTGTTCATTCATTTACCAAATATTTATTGAACATCTGAAACACACCAGGTGCTCTTTTGGGTACTGATACTGGTTTGTATACATTTAAATTATTGATTTCAGCAGACATTTGGGGCTGGCAAAAATGATAATATTACTCATACTCTTTCATAGTAAGTGTCTCCTTAAGTAATTTGACCTGAAAAGTAAATATTAAAATATATTTTAATTAAAAGAAGGGGGAATTGATAAGCATATTGGAGATAAGTTTATACTCTGACAAGGGGCTTTGAGTATGGGTGAATTTATTGACCTTCATTTTTTATTTATATAAACTATTCTGACCAAAGGAAAGATCTAAAGACAATACAACATCAGCAATAAAAAGTACCCTAGGGCATTATTTCTTCTTTAAACCAACTTGATTGAGGAATTAATAGCAAACAATAAAATGCACACATTTTAAGTGTGTAGTTTGATGAGATTTGAAAAATATATATATCTGGGTTACCAGAAATATAATCAAGATGCAGAATATTTCCATCAGTTCCAAAACGTTTACTTGTCCCCGTTTCAGTCCCTCTCTTCTTCCTACCTTCTGCTGCAGGCAAACAATCTGTTCTCTGTCCCTACAGATTAGACTTGCCTTTAAAGAATTGGCAATTATTTATTGCATATGTATAAAAATTAGCAAAAGAGAAGACACTCAATTATTAAAGTATACCATTTTTAAGGTCCGATTAAGAATTCCAAATTTCATACAGAATGATTTCATGGTAACTGCAACATTACAATTACAAAGTGTGGTCAGTGACTTCATTCAAGAGATTAGATCTACTGGAAAGGCTCATGCTATGTTTTTCCCTATGGGATTAGCCATGCGAGACTAACCATGAAAAATACATGAGTGGGAGAACCATAGAATATTAGAACAGGAGGGCATATAAGACAGCAGATTCTAAGTGTAGACAAAGAAGCTAAAATTGCATCCCTCAAAACCTTACCTAAAGTAACCTAGATAGTAAGAAGAAATAAGTGGAAGAGGAAATTAACTCCAGTTAGAGTCCTCAAACTGCCAATGTGTATTTTGGAGAAGAAGTTAAAGCTCATTTAGTTGGCTCTAGGGCAGTGGATTTATATATATCTAATGCTTTGCATTGTTTTCCTTAATAATCTGCCATCCCTAATTTCCCATTGTAGCCATTTGTGTAAACTTGAAATGTTTTACCTTGTTTATGGTTTGACCCTTTAATGTTAGGAATTCACACAGTTTATAAATGACTTACTATTACTAACTCTAGTCTGGATAGTGTTTATTGGTAGGCATACAGCCATTATGATACTATAACCCAATTTTGGTTTAATTCAACAAACATTTGTTAATAACACAAACCCCAAGCTTGCATTTATGGAAGGACTTAAAATGTTACAAAGCACATACACATACATTGTCTCAAGATAATGTCTCTTTTTACTGAAATGAAAAAACTGAAGCTGGAGACTGGATGAAGGGTTTTCCTGAGATCATGGAGGTGTAAGAGATAGAATGGGGAGGACTAGAATCTCATTCTTCTTACTTCTGGTCTAGGACTTGTCTCAAGGTTCCAGTAGAGATTTCCATCACTGTCTAACCCTCCCTGTCTCCCCCAAATTTCCCTCTCTATGCATCAGCTATATAGCTTTCTCTTCTCCTCACATTTCTATGTAGTGACAAGTTGACCCTATGTTATTGATAAATACTTTAAATATATTTGAATAAGTCTTCATGGGTATCAGTCTAAACTTCCGACCATGCAAATATTTTTTCCCTTTTCACTCTGCAACCGACCTTTGAGATTAAGACTGTACTTCTTAGCCAAATATGGCATTTATTTATGTTTTTAAAGCCCATTGTGATACTTATGGCTCAGCGTGATCCAATTTTGATTTTAGGAGTAGGAGAGACTTGGACTAAGATCAGGGTAAGATTAACCCTGCCTGGCATCTTTGTCTCCACTTCTGCAGGGGTTAGGGGCAGCTTTCTGCTCTTATTTTCATGAGGCCTCTTGAGTTCTAAGCGTATTTCATTTAAGCAACAAAAGGAGTTTCCCTCTGCCCCTGTCGAGAGACTATCAGGAACTTCCAACTTTCTGTTTGACTCTGTATTAACTCCTTAACTCTCTCTCTGTCAAATGGCAATAGACAAACCGCATATTGATATAGAGTTCCTATAATACTGAAACAGCCAAAAAAGACTAAATCAACCCATAGAAAAAAAGTTGTTCTGCAGAGTAGCTTAGACAACCAGCAGACTCTATGGGAGCAAAAGGTAAAGATAAATGTTAGAGGTCTAAGACACCGAGATTTGGAAGTCATTTTACTGTAGCTTAACCAATTCTGTCCTGATTAATATTCCTACTTTAGTGGATTGTTTTAAAAAATATGTTTTTAATTAAAAAGTGGTATATAAGATTATTTTCTTCTTTCTGATATATTATTTATATTAACATATTTTATAACATTGACTCACTCTTAGAAAAATTAATAAAGCTTTAAATATTTTGAATTGTCTACTTAAGAAAATATAATTTTGTCTTACCAGTTGAAGGTACTGTCATATTATGAGACCTGATTTTGGAGTAAAAACAAGATTTTTTAAAAAATAGAAGGAATGAAAGAACAAGGATGATCAAACATTAAAAAAAATAGATACTGAAAGGCTTTTCATTGACTCTAAGGCATCAATAAATATCATTCAACAATGGACCTTGAATGATGCTGAACCCAAGAATATGGAACATACTTGTTAAAATGTGATTATCCTAGAGTCATATAATATGTAAAGTTGACCCTGGAACAACATGGGTTTGAACTGCTTGGGTCCACTTATGCTGAGTTTCTTTTTTTCAATAGTAAATACTACATTACTATGTAATTCAAGGTTGGTTGAATCAAGGATGCAGAACTGCGGATATGGAGGAACCACCTAGCAGGAAGGCTAACTATAACATATATGGAATTTCAACTGCACGGAGGGTTGGTGCTCCTAACCCTCAAGTTTTTCAAAGGTCAACTGTATATCAAATCTTTTTATTTTGCTTTAAATAAGATTCATTTCATTAATTTTAGTGTTTAATTTTTTTGGTTGTTTTCAAGAACAAACAATTCTCTTGACATTTTCATAATATATGGTGGAAATCTGTTATTGTAGCCCATACATTCCCCCTCTGTCATTTGGTAGCAGCATACCTCTTTCTTGTGAAAATCATTGGTGGGACTGACCCTGTCCAATCTTACTTCTTCTGCAAGGTTTTGTGCATGATTCAGGCCTGTGTAGAGTATGACCGGACCATGGCCATAATACATGTTAGAGGGCAAGACATAACAGAAGCAACTGTAAGTAGAATTCTCCATAAAATTCTCAATTATAGAAAAAAGACTTGCTCTTTCTGCTGTGACTGTTCACTAGCTATTTCTTACATTTGGAAGTGGTTTCTGACAACTTGCCTATACTAGAAAAGAACTTGAAGAGAAAAAGAAAGACAGATTTCTGTTGAAACCATTGTAATTTTGATGAGTAAAGAAAACAATGGTGAGAAGGTCAGGGCCTTTCTAACATCAGTTGAATAATTGGAAGGAACCATAACTTAAACATGCTCTGTCTGAACTTCCAAGTTAGTGGAACCAAGCAACTGCTTCTGTCTTCCACCAAATACAAACAAATACTTTTGGCAATGGGGTCCTAATCTAGTGGAGATAAATTTTAACTGTTTGCTATGGAAGATGCCTAATTTATTATTATCATTATTACCATCATGATTATTATATGTTATCTTTATTTTGTACAAATGGGAAAAATGGGGAAACATTCTTTATTAAATCCTAAGCCAGAGATCAAGGAAGGAAAGTAAGGAATCCTTGGAATGTGGGTGATATAAAGTAAAAGTAAAACATAATGACCTAAAGGAAAATAAAATTTCAGTAGAAAATAATAGGGAATTAGCTTGGCAAAATATGCTCTCCTGCCTAGAGTGATGTTGTCTTTTTATCTCTACTGCATTCATTTTTATTGTTCAGATATGATTGTGTTGGGGTATATGTGCTTATACTCTGACATTTTGAGCTGTCATTCACATTATAATCCATTCCCTCCAAATACTGCATTTCTAGTTTATTGTGACTATTTCAGAATTCTGTGTAATTGGATACTGCACACATGTTTGAGACAGTCTTCTCTGAACAATGGGTAGGAGCATTAGCTCATGAATTTTGAAATATCCCATGAGGCTGGACGTATGTATTGTGGCTTATTTGCAGGTTGAGGAAAGGTGAGATCACCCAAGAAGTAGAATGCTCTTTGTATTCATGGTTTTATATACACACAAGAATGTGTGTACATTTATGTGCATTATTCTAGAACATTATCAACATATCAGAAGACCAAAAGTGTTTTTATACAAAACCAAGTCACAATTTTATTCTTAAATTATTTCAATAGTTAAAATTCCTCAACTAACAATAAATATACGTCAGCTTAATCTCATTTTGTCACTGTTTTTCAAGGAGCACCTAAAAATATTGCTAAACTTTCTCTTTGGCTTTAAAATACTTTTAATATGTCAGATTTTATTATATTAGTCACTTATATTGTAGGTTTATCATAATCATGCTTCTCTATCTTTTCTTAATGTTATGATAGTGGTAACATTATTTCAGTAGTTCCATGATGGCACTAAATACATCTGTAGAACACTCCCTAAAGTTTGTTTTCAATTAAGATTCTTTAGGAATTAGATAACTGAGCATAAGCTCATAGCCTGGACATCTACCAAGAATTAACAATAGTTACGTTAGTGAACTATGTTACTTAGTAACAAAAGCAATAATAGGATTTTCACAACATTTTAATAATACATTCAAATTGTCCCAAAGTTCTCATAACCAAATATATGGCAAAAATACTCACATTTATTATGCAAACACCCTTGTGAAATATGCAGTTTGTCTTTTGTCTCTATGTTCCTTTTGTATATTTTGCCAGTTTTTCACTTCATCCTGGAAACTTGTTCTGTGCTACAGTAGGAACCAAATGGAGAAATAGAAACAATAAAAAAAGTAATTCTAGAATTGGTAATTTTAGAACTGAAAAATATATTTTCTGAAATAAAGAGATTTTCAAGGATGGACTTAATAGCTAATTAGACATGACAGAGGAAAGACTAAAGAACTTCATAATAAATCAATGAAAATTATGTAAGGTAAAACATGGTGAGAAAAAATCAATAAACACGGAATTGTTTGATGATCTCAAAGAGTACAACATATGTAATTGGAATAGTACAAGGAGAGAGAATTGAGGACAAAAATATTTAATAAATAGTGTTTAATATTTCCCAAATTTGATGAAAAACATATAATTGCAAACATAGAATGCTCTATGGATATCAGGTAGAAAAAAGGGAAAAAAGCCCAAAATAGGGTGCATCACGTTCAAATGGTTGAAAGCCAAAGATAAAGAGTAGATATTGAAAGTAACAAGAGGGAATTAATGTATTATGCAAAAAGAGACAAAATTCCAATCAATGGCTGAGTTCTCACCAGAATCCTTGTAGATAAGAAAAGATGGAAACAACATTTTTAAAGTGCTGGAAGAAAAAAAAAAAAAATCTAGCAACACAGGATTCTATATCCATCAAAAACATTCTTCAATAACAAAGGTAAAATATAAGAATATTTCCAGGGAAAAGAAAACCAGAGGAATTCATTGCCAACAGATCTGCTCTAAAAGAAATATTAAAGGGAAATTCTTCAGGCTGAAAGAAAATGATGGCAGAGGAAGGACTATGTTCTCAGAAAAGAAGGAAAAATATCTGAAATATCTGGGTAGATAGAAAATAATATTTTTATTTTTGCCATTTTCTTCTTAATTTTTTGATAAAAATATATATACGTTTATACATCTATATCTATATCTACATCTATATCCATAACTATATCTGTCTATCTATGACTATATCTATATAAAACATAGTTTTGTAGGTTTATAAGTATGTAAATTTAGTGCAACAACTGTCAGAAGATTTTAATGTTTTAGGCAAAGTAGTACATAATATACTATAAAGTATATTACAGTACATAAATAAAGATTTAAGCTTGTAATTTAATCCTTATTCAAGTCATAAAAAATGAAAAAGTTGTAGCTAAAAAGCCAACAGAAAAATATAAATGAAATTCTAAAACATGTTCAAACAATCCAAAAAAATGATGTAAAAGAGAATCAGAAGAATGAAAACAGATGAAAAGAAGAAAACATAAAAATGTTAATCACAAAAACAATTTGTTAATTACATTAGTTGTTAATAGATTAAGCAATCCAAGTAAAAGCAACATTTTCAGGATGGATTAAAACACAAAGCCAACTACAAGCTATCCACAAGGGACATAGGTTTAAAGACAATTTTAATTTGAAAGTAAATGAAGAGAAAAACATATAAAATTCAAGTTTTAAGCATAAGAAGACTGAAATAATTATATTAAATTTAAACAAAAATTTTCAAGACAAAATGTATTACCAGAAAAAAGAGGGAAATTTCATAAATGATAAAAGATAAATTCATCCAAAAGACATAGCAATCATAAATGTCTATGAACTCAGTAACAAAACTTTCAAAGGCATGAAGGAAAAACAAAGAATTAAAGGGAGAAATGGGCAGTTTAATAATCATAGCTGGAGATATTAGTTTCCCTTTCTCAACAACTGATAGATTAACTAGAAACAAAATCACCAAATTCATAAAGATCTAAATGATATTTTCAACCCCATCAATCACCTTTACTTAATTGATGTTTAGAGAATAAAGGCAGAATATATATTCTTTTCAAATTCAAATGATGCATTTACCAGGATAGACACTATTCTTGGACATGAAACAATTCTCAATACATTTTAAAACATTGAAATCATAGAATATTTTACTGATATCAAAGAGTATTTTACTATGATGGAACTGAATTAGAAAAAAATAAAAATAATAGGAAAACCCCTAATACTTGAAGTTTACTTATAATTAACCCATGGGTCAAAGCAGAAATTGTAAGAAAAATTAGAATATATTTAAAGTTGAATTTTAATGGCAACATCACATATCAAATTTGTGGGATACAGCTAAAGAAATGTTTAAAGGACTCTTTATAGCTCTATAATTCATGTATATTTATGTGGGTCTATATACATGCATATATATAAGTGCTTTCATAATTCTATTAAACTGTTGCTAAAAATCAATGATTGAATCTTTCCCATTAAAAGTTTATAGAACAAGAGCAAATTAAACCTAATTAGAAAGAACAATATAAAGATAAAAGACATCAATGACAAAGGAAATGAAAATATAAAGAAAATTAAAAACAAAAAGTACATTCTTTGAAAAGATTAATAATATTGATATTCCTTAGCAAGTTTGATCAAGAGGAGGTTATGTAAATAGAGATACTATATGTTTTTTAAAGGATTCTAACAGAATATCATTAACAACTTTGTAATATTAAATATGGCAACTTTGATGAAATAAACAATTCATTCAGCAAACACTGCTGTGAAAGCCAGCTTCGTATAGGTTACTGTGATCAACAACTTGCCTCAGGTTGCTTTCTGCTCCAAAGCTTTTTGGATGCTTTGGCTCTCCCACACTCCTGCAAACCAGAAATTGCACGTGATTCATATCTATAAGACAACTCTTGACCAGTGAGAAATGAAGAACAAGAGCCAATGGGTATATATTCTCCTTTTTAACTTTCAGGTGACAACTATGGGAGGCATTCTACACAAATTCTCAGATGCCTCAATGGATCTCAGTGGAATTAGGTCTCCATCACTCACAGCTTGATTAGAAACTCTTACATTGGCTTTGTCTTCTTCCCTCTCTTATTCTTCCCAGTTCTCCATTCCAGTTTCCTGGCATTACAAACATAAACAAATTATCCATAAGCAAGTCAAAGTCTCAGATTCAGGTTTTGGGGAAAATATGACATCAGTGGGACCAGAAAATTTAAGAAATATCTGCAAAGTAGCAGCTGGGATTGAAAATGACAGGATTAAAAAAAAAAAAGGAGCAGAACAATCATTTGATGATGATCTCCAAATGAATGCTCACAACAAAAGGATATTTTTCCTTCTCACCTTTACGTACATCAGCACTCAGGTGTAGCTCTGACCCACATTATCTTCATTCAAGAATGTATTTGGAAGGAATATTTTCTCTCTGGAACAATGACAGGGGTCATATCACAGGGATAAGGGAGACATCACTTCCACTCACATTTTATTATACAAAACTTGCCACGTGGCTACACTTGAGTTCAATTGCATAAGATATATAATCCTCCAGCAGAAAGGGATTCCAAATGCTTATAAAAATTGATAGACATTCAATTCAGTAAAACTCAGGAAAAAAGCTAATGGTGGAACAATAACAAAAGTTAACCAACTATTTGGTCACAGGATTACTTTTAGATTTAAAAAATTGTAGATGTTGAAAAATCTCTCTAAATATAGTATGCAAAACTTTAATAAATGTTAAATAAAGTTACCTCAATTTCAAAAGTAAAGCTTTGTTTCCTTTGTGGGGGTTATTTTACTGTAAAAGAACTGATTTACAATGAAATTATTTATACCAAAAAAAAAAAAAAAAAAGATTTAGCACTGTAAATTTTTCTGATTGTTTTAACAGTCCCAAGTTTTATTACAAGCTTGTTTGTAACATATTTTATTTTCCTAAACTCAAAATCTTCAGTTTGTAAAATGTTATTATAAAAGACATATATTTTTCACAGAGATAAATTGGAAATAACTTTTGACAAAATATGTTACAGTATTTGTGGGCTCCATAAATATCAGCTGAATGCTGAAAATACTTACAATTTTAAATTGTAATTTATTTCATTGATGACAGTGGTTGCCAATAACATCTGCATTAGGATTTATGCATTCTCATAAGTTAACTAGTTTTCTGAGTTAGTCTAAAATGTGCTTATTTTTATAAAAGAACATTCTTGAAATTTTAATGACAGTTTTCACCCTCAAATTTGCAAAATGAATGATTACATTATTTTTAAAAGGAACTATATTGCCTATAATTCAATTGGTAGCTCCACCTCTAATAATGCCAGAAAATCACCAGCTTAGGTTGACCTTAAAATGTCGACATGCCTTCATTGTATGAGATTAATTTTGTGTTATATATCCAGTACTGATTTTAGCCAAACTATTAAGGAATTATAGATGTCATCATACTGTTTGAAGACATGCAGCTTCATGTTCCCAACTAACTCCTCAAAGTAGCAACCATACAGATGTCAAATGGATGCAGCTTCAAGCACTTACCCAAAACAATCCATGCTATTCAATTAGTTGTTTCTCTTAATTTCTAACAACCTTGTACATCTACTGGGAAAAGTGAGTATTTATGTTAAAAAAAAATAAGTATAAGGTTTGTGACTACCACCAGAGAATGTTGATTGAGGCAAGCGTAATGTTGCATGGGAATACATTTCCATTTAATTGTCTTGGGAGGCTTAAGGAACATGCACATTGAAGCTAGGTAGAGGTGAATACTTGGAGCGGAGACTACGAGCTTCTTTTGAGCCAGAAAAGAAGGATAATACGTGTGACTGCAAACCATTTATTTGAACACTGCACTTAATTATACTCCCCAGGGTAAGAGAAAGCAGCTTCCTGTCATAACGTCTGTGATACCACGATCCGCCAAGCATATATTTTTATGTAATGGATTTAAGATGCCTTGCGGATATTGCATAACTACCCTAGTCCTTCTCACCAGGGTGGGCTGGTCTGAATTTGATAACAGCTACTGTTGGGATCGCTAAGCTAATAATTTAAGTTTAGCTGGTTGAAACCCGTTCTTTTGTTTTATAACTAAAGTCTGTTTTTCATTTGCATGTGTAAGTTGGCCATCTGCTTTGGTGACAGAGAGGAGGTGCCTCAGAAAAGGTTCTCTGACCAGGCTGCAGTGTTGAAAGTTTTATAAATCGATTGGATTCGTATAAACATACCTAATCCAGATCTGACATTATTGATAATGATTTATTATTATTTTTTTTATCTTCAACGCAAAAGAATGTAGAGGTTTGAAATCGTAATTTATTTTCTTTACTTGCTGTGCAGTCCCATTCGTCATTGTATTTTTCTAAGTTTCAGGCCTGATTGTTCAGAGTGAGTGTGCCTGTTTAAAATATGTACTTTATTTGAAGATGGTACTTCTAACTCTATCACGATAACTGACCTCTGCAAATATCAGCAGAGAAGACTGTCAGCTGTATATCCCATCATTCTTCTCTCACATTGCCTCTAATTTTTACTTCTTTGAAAATAAGGGATCTAGGGAAGTTTGCCTACAGTTTGGGTGGAATTATGAAGGATGTTCCTTTCAACTTGGAGTGGGTTCTTTCTCGCTAGCTTCATTTCCACCTGTCTCCTAGAATTGGCTGGATGTAAATGAAAAATAAAATGTGTGATTTCTTGCAAGGCGAAGATGTAATGCTATTTGAAATAATTACAGGTGTTTTCAATGCTCCTCTAAATGAATCTAAATTTAATAAGTTGAGAATCTAAGTCTGGGCTTTGTAAACATAATTGTCTGTCAATGTGTTTATTCCAATACTTTTGTTAGATGAAAAGTAGGTTGTCCAAAGTAGTACACTATTTTAAGACGTATTCAGTGTTTGATTTCTTACTCATTCTACCAATCAAACTTCAATGAAAAGAAATTGGCAAAAAAAAATTTCAAAGCTTAACTTTTAAAATATATTTTAGTAAAATAGATTTCAATGAAATGACAGAGCTAAATGTCAGGTGAGAAAAAATAATAGCAATTAAATGAAATTTATAATTTATAAATCTATATAGTATATTGAACATTATTTTGTAAAAAAAAAAGAAATCATTATGCTTAAGTCAGCTTTAGTAGTGGGGAACAGAAAACATCAACTTATGGTTCACATTAATAGCAGTTTTCTTTTATTCACTTCAATTATATTTATTGTCTTCTGATATTAGTTTGTCAACCACGTTTTAAAACAAAATGGTACGTGTTAGAGCTGGATTGTCATTTAAAAAATTTTTGCAAGAAATCACCTTGTCAAATAGAAGCACCTTAATTTTTACTTCAGTTTTGCTTTTAAGGAAGGAAGATACAAATTAAATTTAAATGTGATATTTGTGCAGCTTTCAAAATGCTGAGCAGGTAATGATTAAACAACAATATTTCTGAGCTAGTACTACCAGAAGACCAATTCATGGTATGCAAAATGTTGTTCATCAGTGTAATAGAACAATGAGGAAAAAAATTACAGCTTGGGTCACACAAAGAAAGGAACACAATATAAATAAATTAAATTGTGAAAAGAATTTTAAAGTGATAAAATAGTATTTATGTACCTATTCTTTTATCTTTTGAATATTGGACATATTCAGTCTCAAAAGGCTTCTAAGTAAATTTGAACTTCACTAACAAAACTAAATCAATTACAATATCCAGATAGGGTGTTTAGGGTATTTAAAAATGTTAATAAGAGCAAGACAGTGTTAAGGTAAGAAAGAGATACTTGAATAAAGTCGAGTGATGTTCTGGGTTCTGTATGGATATTTGATTAGATACATTTAACGTGAGAGGAAATAGGATTTTTTATGAGAATAATTTTTGGTTTAAAGTAAAAAACAGCCCAATACAAAAAGGCTTAAAGAATAGAGATATTAATTGGCTTTCACAAGTAACAGTCTGGGCATGGCTTAATCCACTGGCTCCAGCTCTTCTCTGAAATTCTCTTGCCACTACCCTTCTGCATATGACAGCATCTTTCTCATGCTGGTACTAGTTCCAGGCCAATATTTAGGCAACTGCAATGTACAGAAGAGAGAATTACTTGCCAGTGGCTCTCCTGAGAGGGAGGAAAAAAAAAACCAAAAAACAAAAACAAAAACCTAAAAACAAAAAGAACAGTGAGAACATAAAAATTATACTTCCCCCGAATTCCCAAACACACTTCTCTCACATGCCTTTGGCTAGAAGAGTCACATGCCTTCCTGCCTGATCCAACTCCTGTGACCAGGCTAATGCCATGTGCTGACTGGCTTCAGCCTGATTCCAGTGAGATCCAAACACTGGTAAGGACCATAGCATTATTTTAAGATAAATCAAATCATATAAAGAAAGCTGGAACATGCGAGGCTCCCCTAAAGTACATGATATGGTCAGGAGGCGTAATTACAGTTGATTTCTAATCTCTAAGACATCAATATTTAATCAAGTGTGCCCTCACTACACATGCTTATTTTTGGGGGGGTGGAATAGCTCATCACTATGTTTTGTAACCCTGCTTCTCTGGTAAATATGAATGTATAATTTTTCCTAAGAAATATAGGGACCCCAAGAAAAGTATAAAAATATGTATGTGTGTGTGTGCATGTGCGTTCATGAGTGCATGCGTGCATCTATTTACACAGCTAAGAAGCTAATCAACTTTAGTTGTGGTTTTCCATTTATTTCTCACCTAAATCCGTTTGAGGTAGGTATTGTTATTAGCCTAGGTAGATACCAAACTTACATGTAGAGAGACATGAACATGGACATGGATGTGACCATCTCTAACTATCCAGATTAAGTCTTTTAATCCAGCAAATTCCTTCTCCAAACAAGCTGAGTCATGAAAAGTTATTTGCTTCTAATTTGCTATAATTTTCTTGCTCTGGCAAAGCTTCCTAGATCCCACTGATTTACTGCTCAAAGATAAATTGCTCTTTGAATCTGTAAGATATTAGTTTGTGCTGATTTTGTTTGAGGTTGAGTCCATCACTGTCTTAACCTGTGTACTATGAGTTTGGTTACTGTCGTGGCCATGATTCATTCACCCTGTCTAGCTGTTGGCCAAGGCATTATGGAAACTTCTGAGTCTGTACCTTGTGATGACCCATGTGCTGTTGACCAGGTTTCCTGTGGTCTAGACAGTGGCCTGAGGGAAAGTTAATTTTTATTAATGTCTATATCCTGAGCCATAGTATGTAAATATTTCTTATTTGGTATGTATTCAAAATTATCTCAAAAACTTCTTTTCAATATGTTTGTGAGTTATCATTTAATAAGTTACAACCCTGGATATTTAGTGTGTGTTTCTTATTTAGTAAAGCATATTTTGGAAAGCATTTAATTAAGTAAAATACTTGTCACTTTTTTATCTTTGGTTTTTATGTAACACAATCGGTCATTTTAGAAGTATAATTATCACTCAGATAATTCTGTTTGAAGCATATATAATACCCAAATATGGACTCTTTTTATAAGATGGTAAAATCTGCTAGTGTTCATTGTGTGGGATTTTTTTTTATTTGAAATATTGTATTATTTAATGACATCTGTTTATCTGTGCATCTACCTATCTGTCTATCATTCTCTCCCTCTTTGTTTCTCACAGATCATTATAAGAAAACCTAAGATAAAAACTATGTACTGATTTAACAGCCATATTAGAACTGAATCATTCACTTTACAAAATAACTTATTGTAAGTTTCCCTAGTGCCTTGAACAAATAATCAAAGCACTGTAATTTCATTTAAGTAATTTCTTTCAGGAATATCTTAGTTATGTAAACCTTAGCACATTTAAAGATGCCATTAATATTTCCAAGGGGAAAGCAAAACAAATAAGTGTTTGTTCTCTGGGAGTGTAAGCTAGTTAGATCGATAGATAGTTAATATGCAAGTACATCTGTTCAAGTGAATTTTTTCAAGTAATTAAAAAAAAAAAAATTGTGTTTGTCCTCATTACTGCTAGGTCATATGAAGACATGTCTTTTCTTTTTTTTTTTTTTTTTTAGTCAAGGGGTTATTATAGCTTCCTTAATCTTAATCATAACTACTCTGAAACTCTGAAACTCCTAACAATCATATTAGAGTTGAATCATTCATTTTATAAAATAATTTATCGTTAAGTTTTCCTAGTGCCTTTAACAATAAATTTAGGAGTTAGAAATTTCTTTTTCCTGTATAAATTCCTGTAATACTGTTGGGGAATCCCCTCTACCTCCTCCTTTTGCCAGGGGAATACCAGGAAGAAACCTCTACTTAACTGTTAGGCACACAACTTTTTCCCAGGAACCCCTATCCATTCCTTGGAAATTGTTAAAATCCGCATGGGAAAAAGTAGTTTAGAAAACTAAATACCAAGCTAAGACAGTGAGTTAGATTCAAGCCTCAGAGAGGTGTTGCTAGCCTAACACTGGAGTAGGTAAAATGCTGGCATTGAAGCAGAGACAAAAGTCCTAGTATCATCAAATAGAGTCTTCTAATGACATTGTAGCTTTAACATTTAGAATCAAAATTTATTGACTTCCAGACAGTAGATCAACATAGAGATGAGATTGGTTTCATTCAAACACTTGACTCCAAAGAATAGAGTAGAACATCCCACAGGCTTCAGGGCTTGGAGTTTTATCTTTATTTTATTTCCTGTCTATTCAGAGTACTTACACAATTTGATTAGGAAGAAGATTTGACCTAACTCACATTATCTCACTATTTCTATTCATAGTAATTTTGGGAGATAAGGAACAGTAAAACATATTTCTTTATTTCCTGTTTAGAGTTATAATATTTTGCCTTTGTGTTATCACTTCCCCCATTAGAACATTTTCTGCTAAAAGCTTTACATTTTCTGGCATATAATTACCAATCTTCTCAGCCTCCCATAATAAAGACTTAATATTTTCTTTATGTTGGGAGGCTTTGTGACAGTTACAGTATTTAAAATCAGAGGAATTTGCTCTCAATTTTATACAAGAAAGTGTCTGAAATTAGTTTATTTTTTTCCCCTGGTATTTCTTGTGAAGCAAACTGGCACCTACAATTTCCAATATCCAGTGGCAATTAGTCATGACTGTTTTCATTACCTAGAGGGAACAATTCAAGCCCCAGCAAGTTTTGTCTCTCCCACCTCCATTGCAATATAATTTATTCTATTGACAGTGTCTCTAAGTATTTGATCATCTAGCTTGTGTGCTTCATCTTCTTGTTTCTGGGAAAATAAATCTTAATTTAGAATTTCTTCCTTCACTAATTTGAAATAATATAATCTCATTGATTATAAGCTGATGATGTGCAACTATAAATTATAGGTATAAAGCATTTAAAATTACTTTTTAAAATGTGTCACAAAATCTAATTATTAGAATTTGCATACAATGGGAATAACTACATAGCTTCACATTTAACACAATTATCCTGATAAGCCTGAGACTTCTGATTCAATGACATTATTTTTTTATCTACTCCCACTATTGTGTGTTGGGTGTGGTAGCGGAAGATATCTTGTTTGTGCATGAAATGCAGTCATCCCGAGAAGACTCATCTGTACCTGGGCTTGTATTAGATGGAGATTATAGACTGTGAGCCTCAGCTTGATGATATGTAAGGAGATGAGACTTTTGTAGGATCCTGGGAAGGAGTGAAAGTACTTTGCATGTGGAAGAAATAAATAGAAGTATACAGTTTGTGGACAGAGGCCAGACTTTGGTGGTTTTAAAACATGACCACAAATTATTTGATACTGTTTAATCAAGAGATGGGAATATGTCCTTTTTCCCTGAATTTGGGCAGGTCACTGTCAAAGCCAATAAAATGTAGCAGAGGATGCTATACTTTCTAAGCTATATAGCAAAATGCCATGCAAGTTCCACCTTGTTCAGTGAAACAGTCTATATGGGATCGGGTAAGCTTCCATGTAGGAAGACCTGATAACCTAACGTCACCCTGCTGCAAGAAAGCCCAAGTCACATGGCACTTGTGACAGCAGTCCCAGTGTAGGAACTTCAATCGACAGCACCAACTAAGGCTGGCCTTTAGTGTTCCCAGCTCAGTTTTGTCAGCATACATATGAAAAAGCCTCTAGATGACTCTAGGCCCCAGTTACTCCCAGCCTTTGAAGTCTTCCCAGTTACGTCTCCAGATATCAGACGTCAGAGACAATAAGCCTTTACTTCTGGTGCTTTGTCCAAGTTCCTCACCTACAGTATCTGTTATTGACCTAAAATAAATTGACTGCCAGATATTTCTCCAGCAAGGATGGATTTACTCAGGATCAGAAGAAAGAATTGCAATTCGGGGTCTGCAACCATGTTGCAGCATGAGCAAGTCCCCACATGGCCAGAGAAGGAGTAGCTTTCATAGAGCTACAAAGGAAGTTAGGAGACAGGACTATAGTCCATGGCTTTTCATTGGCTGGCTGAGTTTTCACCAGTAAAGAAAAGGCATCTTTCTTCTTCCTATTGGGCTCTGCTACCCTCGTAGGGCATGAGAGCTCCCCCTTCTGGTCTTCCCACTCTATTTGATTGAGTTTTTTGTTCATTAACTTTTTACACCATGAACATAATAAAATGTTCTTTTCTTTATACCCCAAGTTTAGTTTGATTTGTCATGAAATACTTGGTAACTGGAAGATATATTCAGCATAAATCAACAAAATGAAGTTCAGGATCTATTTATGTATTTCAGCTTTAAAGTATGATTTGACATTTCAGTTATATCTATCACTTGGAAAATTTAAAAAAAAATCTTTTTTCCTTACCTACACTTACAACAATATATATTTCTAAGTAAATAGAGACTTTGAATTTTTATTTAATTGTTAAATAATAGTTGTGTATTTTGTTTTAATAATAAATATTTAATGCTAATCAATCATTTTATTTGAGTTTCTCAGGGTTCACTTACTTTTAACACCCAAAGAATAGAAGTATCTCACAAGGTATTTAATATTCAATTATTTTACAAGAAAAAGAAAGCTGAACTTGAATAAACCTTTTCTCCTCTGTTCTCCCTATTTTTTATTTGACTTCTATTCTAACCCAAATCTCTAACATAAATGACCATAATCTGACATACACAATGTGAAGAATTTTTAAGGATTAAGTCCCAGATTCTAAAGAAAATGAAATATAGTCACACATATTTATTTACCTCATAAGATTTAAAGAATGCCAATAAGTTCTTTCTAAATCATTAAAGGCAATCTGAAATGAAATTAAATATCAATAAACTTTGAGAGACATTAACTAATTATACAAGTGTGACCTTATCTGAATATTTAAATAAACATAATAATCTAAATTTACTAGATTTAGAAACTTTTTATTATTAGTGACATTGATGTTTTCCTTGAGAAAATCTTCTCAAAGCCACACTACCCTTAGTAGGAGGAGAAATAGATTTAATTTTTAGCTCTCTTTTGCTTTTGGTAAACAATCTGAGGCAACCTTTTTAAAATGACCTATAGATTTGACTGATTTTGTTATGAACATCTATCTTCCAGTATAAGAACTGCAATGGTACTCAGTAAAAACATAGAACTGTCTTCAGTTAGCAGAGTATGAGTATTCAAAGAGTGCTTTTGGAAATTACACTCAGATGGAAGAAATGTTATTTATGCAGAATAGGAAAAAAATGGAATTGCACAATGTTGAATCTTCTTCAGAACCTAAGTATTGGCATAAATAAAAAGTTAAATTCTTTTGGAATAATCAATTGTAATAACTCAGTTGTAATTATTATAGATTGATTTCACTTCACTAAAGCCAAAACTGTCTTCACAAATAACTTTCTAAAACTCACAATTAATAAATCTCATTGCCCATGGTAAATTTCATATCAGTTTCTTGAAACACTGTGTTTTAAAATCCATTATTTTACAGTGCTACATTTGTCACTGAAGAAAAAACCCTAAAAGATGGTTGAGTTGTGCCATGTTATATTAGCCCGACTCCACTCCATATAAACTGAATAAATACGTGATATGACAGGCAAATCTTGTCTTTATAGAGACTATTGAAGGTGCCATTTTTTCTTTTTGGTCGTGCCTCGTGGCATGTGAGATCTTAGTTCCCTGATCAGGGGTTGAACCCGTGCCCCCTGCATTGGAGGCACAGAGTCTTTACCAGTGGACCGCCAGGGAAGTCCCTGAAGGTGCCATTCTGAGTGGCATGATCTCTCTTAAGATTTAATATTTAAACTGAGACCTAAAGGTGAGAAGGAAGGAGCAATGAAAAGACTAGATTCTTAGAGCATCCCTGGTAAAGGAAGCTACAACCATATAGCAACACCCCAAAGGTGGCAAAAACATGATCATCTGAGGAAAAGAGCAGAACTATGAGGTTCAAATTATGTTGTCAAAATTCTGCCTTTGTCTCTCTGCTCCAGGTCCTGTGAATGTGTGTGTGTGTGTGTGTGTGTGTGTGTGTGTGTGTGTGTGTAGTTGACTAGTTGTCATTTCATGGCGGCCCCATAAATCCCCATGCTTACCTCCTTTCACCTTGACCACCCCAGTAGAATAGGGTTTTTGGTTTTTGTTTTCTAATAACTTCAGGAAAAGAACTAACCTGCTTCCCATTGATCAGAATTGATTCATGTAATTGGCTAAACATAAGCTATAGGCTGATGCTTGGAGCAGGTACAAGAATAAACCTAATCTAAATCATATGAGATGAGTGATGAAAAAGTGGTTCCCTAAAGGATAATGAAAGTTTTATTACTACAGAATGGGTGAATGGACATTAATCAATTAGTGTCACTACAAGAGTCTTAAAACACGAAAGTGTACATGTTAGTAGGCAATCTGGAACTCTAGTGTCTAGATACATACTGGATAATTTTTTTTTTAAATGCCATCACACCATATACAAAAATAAACTTAAAATGGACTAAAGACTTAAATGTAAGACTTGAAACTGTAGGAAATCTAGAAGAAAACATAGGTAGTACACACTTTGACATCGGTCGTGACAATATTTTTTTGGATATGTCTCCTCAAGCAAGGGAAACAAAAGCAAAAATAAACAAATGGGACTACATCAAACTAAAAAGATTTTTCACCATGAAGGAAACTATCAATAAAATAAAAATGTCACCTACTGAATGGGAGCAGATATTTGCAAACCATATATCTGATAATAGGTTAATATCCAAAATATACAAAGAACTCATATAACTCAACATCAAAAAACAAACAACCTGGGCTTCCCTGGTGGCGCAGTTGTTGAGAATCTGCCTGCCAATGCAGGGGACACGGGTTCGAGCCCTGGTCTGGGAAGATCCCACATGCCGCAGAGCAGCTGGGCCCGTGAGCCACAACTACTGAGCCTGCGCGTCTGGAGCCTGTGCTCTGCAACGAGAGAGGCCGCGATAGTGAGAGGCCCGCGCAGTGCGATGAAGAGTGGCCCCCGCTTGCCACAGCTGGAGAAAACCCTGGCACAGAAACGAAGACCCAACACAGCCATAAATAAAATTTTAAAAAACAAACAAACAAACAACCTGATTAAAAGATGGGCAGAGGACCTGAAAAAACATTTTTGCAAAGGAAACATACAGATGATCAACAGGCACATGAAAAGATGTTCAACATCACTAATCATCAGGGAAATGCAAATCAAAACCACGATGAGAAGTTATCTCACAGCTCTCAGAGTGGCTTTTATCAAAAAGACAACCACTAACAAGTGTTGGGGAGGATATGAAGAAAAGGGAACACTCTTGCACTGTTGGTGGGAATGTAAACTGGTGCAGCTACTGTGGAAAACAGTATGGAGGTTCCTCAAAAATTTAAAAATAAAACTGCCGTATGATCCAGAAATTCCACTCCTGGGTACTTATCCAAAGAAAACAAAAACATTAATACGAGAAGACACATGCACCCCAATGTTCACTGTAGCATTATTTACAATAGCCAAGATATAGAAACACCCTAAGTGCCCATCAACAACATGGGTGGATCTAGAGAGTATTGTGCTAAGTGAAATAAGTCAGAGAAAGACAAATACTGTATGATTTTACTTATATGTGGAATCTAAACAAAACAAAATAAATTAACATACATAACAAAACAGAAACAGAGTCATCACAGATACAGAGAAGAAAGAGATGGTTGCCAGTGGGGAAGGTGGATGGAGGGAAGAGATAAATAGGTGAAGGAGATGAAAAGGTACAAACTTCCAGTTACAAAATAAATGTCATGGGTATGAAATATACAATGTAGGGAATACAGTCAATAGAAATGGCAGTCATTAACAGATAGATGATACTCGAGAAGTGAGAAAAGTTTAAATAAAGTAGGAAATCGTATAGAGCAGAGAAAATAGCATATGACCTAGCACTATGGAACTCTAATTTAGAGGTTGCATAGATGGTATGAAGTTTGCAGTGCAGTCTAGAAAGGAGTGGTCTGCTTTTCTGTATAGCTGGGGTCTGGAGAGGTACAATAGGCTGGACACTTCTGTAGACAGTTCTGCGTTTGACTCTCCTTAGCATTGCTTCCTGTGCTTTGTGCATGTACACTGAGAGATTTGAGATTTTCTAGGATACAGTTGGGAAGGATTCTCTCCTGTGTAGTCATCTTCTTGTGCTTATTTGGGATTACACTTACTTTACTCAGTTGCTCCTCCAATCTAACACCAATGCTACATTCCAGAATCTCCTCCAAGGTAGTGAAATGCATTAATAACATACTTCCTTGCTTTCCAGAACCACGCTTTGCATTTACACGTTTCAAAATAAATGTTCCTTCCTCTCCACAGGATATTGGGAGGGAAGAAGGTAAATGTCTTTCCTCAATCTGCCATCTTCCACTAGTAATCTAAACATCATTTCTAAAATAATTTCCTGAAAGTTTTATATATTAAAAAAATGTCCTGCTGTGTAAACTAAGTAATAATTTTCCCCTTCAAACTGAGATTGGGAATAAGTAATTGAGTAAAATTAACACTTGACTAATGTGGTTTCTTTCTAATTTATTGTATATTTTAAAGATTTTGAGGCAAGAGCAGCGCATTTATAATTTTCCAGAACACCTTTATTATAATCAACCTACTTAAAGTAACACTCTGATATTCCTGGTTTTACCTCAAATAGCACTTTTGCCTTTATACCAAAATAGGAATAAATGAGTTTTTAAAGTTTTATCTCTTTGAAAAAAAGCACATACATGCATCCATCCTCTTACTGACTGAGTAGTTTGCTTTTAAAGTTCTGGGTAGGATACATCTCCTTAACTAAGTTTTCCTTTAAAACTATAGGAAAAAATTCTTCAGCTCAGCTACAGCAGAAATTAGAATACTTGCTTCAAACAGCACTATTGTTAATGATTAGTTATAATTCTGTTATAAATGACTTCTCTGTCAAAAGGAGCTCCTTTATAAAATCTCTTCATAGGATTGTTGCTAGTTCTAGTGTTATAAAGAAGGAAATATATCACAGCAACAAGCACATAGTAGTTACTTAATCCCTGTTTGCTGACTCTTAAATAAAATCAATTTCACAAACAAATTCATGGATTTCTAGTTGGAATATTTTATTTATTATGTATTTTTCACACTCTGTGGAAAAACCACTTAAGAATCTGATATGAAACCAGCGTATATGGCTCACATTCATTTTAAAAACATATATTCTGTTCATTTCATTTTTTGTTTCTTTTCTGGCACTGCCTAAAACCAGATGATATTACACCATGAAAAATGAATTAGATACTGAGCTTTTCCAGCTGTGAAAAAAGGGAAAAAAAAAATCCCACACTTTTTAGGCACTATGTATAAGAAAAACATTTTTATGGCAGGTAAATATATACCATGGCTCTTAACTACCTCCAGGTGAGGGGGTCTTATTTCAAATTATTCTTAAAATGATTATGACACAAATGAGAGTTCAGACAGTCAAGCAGGAATACCTTTTGACTTCATGACTGTTTCTATTTTGACCGTTATCCTTAATGTAAAACAGGAAATTTTTCTCTATGATAAGAAATGATGGTATCTGGCATGAACCTGGCACAATAGCCCATAGTCTGAGTAGAAATAGACTAATTCTCATTTATTCAATACTGTTGTGTCATCGGCAAGTGCCTTCACCTCCCTAAACCTCAGTTTTGTCATCTCTAAATGTGAATAGTTACAAGCCCACCTCCTTATCGTGCGTGCATGTGTATGTGTGTGTGTGTGTGTGTGTGTGTGTTAAAGAATTTGACCTAAGACAGAGAATAAGCTCATGGCATATGCTATAGCTGTTTTTATTTTTGTTCTCCTTCTTGTTCTATAAGAAAGAATCATGATTCAAAACCAAACTGTTTAACTCTTCATGAAAACCGTTTTTCCTTTGAACTTTGTCAGAATTCTACACTCCAGCTTTTCAGATATCCTATTTCCTAACTTATAGTTGCAAGCTCTTGGTGAAACAATATGTTTTTGTACGTCAAAAAAATAAGCTGTAAAATTTTGATGAAGCTGAAGCATGCTGTTGTCTTGAAATAAGCCAAAGAAAATAGTAGCCTACAGAGGGAAGAATTTCATAAGCCTTCTGTGTTTTATTTTTGGTTTCTAGGATACAATATCTTCCTCTTTTGGAGTTTCCTCCTTCTGTTTGAAAGACGTATCATTCAAGGTCCTCCTGGGAAAGAGTACGTGGAATGAAGTTTTGGACTCATTTATGTCTGAAATATCTTTCTTTTGCTTTCATGCTGGATTAATAGTTTGGATGATGTGTTAGTTCTGTAACACCGTTGTAACAAATTATCACAAATTTAGTGGCTTAAAACAATACAAATGTATGTGTATAGTCTTGGGGACTATTGTTTTGGAAAATCAACCTCCTCAAGTGTTTTTTGGAAGGTGCCTGTGCCTAAACCTCTTACTGTGACTTCTAGGGAGACTGATAAACCTGAGAGCTTTATTCAAGCTTAAGATAACATAGATGTTATACATATATATGTGTGTGTGTGTGTGTGTGTGTGTATGTGTGTGAGTATATATGTATATATATATATGTGTGCATGTATGTGTGTATATATATATATATATATATATATATATATATATATATAAAAAAGAACTGGACACTGGGCCCTGGAATGGCACTCATCAATTTAATCTGCTGCCTGTGTGATCCAATGCGCACCTTTTTTATGAAGGATGAGGGACTCTTCTGGGAAACCAATCCACTCACTCGTCCCATATATCAAATCTCCCTATTGAATTGCTGAGATTATTTGCTTAAAGTTTACTGTGAAATCCATGTAATAAAGTTTGTCATGTTGCATTAAATTGTTGATTTCTGTTACTTCTGTCTTATTTCTCCATCCCAGAGAAAGTGGAAAGGTGAAGGAAAAAGTGGCTTCGGAGATAAGGGCTAGGTTAGGGAGAAGAAACCATAAACTTAGTGGCTTAAAACAATACAAATTTATTCTCATACTATTCTGTAGATCAGATGTCTAAAATAGGTCAGCTGAACTACATTCCTTCTAAAACTTCTAAAGGAAAATCTGTTTTCTTGCTTTTCCTAGCTTCTGGAGTCTTCTATATTTCTTGGCTTCTAACATCATCTTACATTTTCAAAGCCAGCAGCAAACATCTTGTAATTTTTCTCTCTCTCAGCTTTCATCATCCCATTGTCTTTTTCTGACTCTCACCCTTCTATTTCCCTCTTATTAGGACCCTTAAGGTTATATTGGGCCTATCCAGATAATCCAGAATTTTTCCCATCTCAAGATTTTTTAACCTAGCATCTCCAAAGTCCTTTTTGCCATGTAAGGTTCCAGGGATTCAGATGTGGGCATCTTGGAGGGTCATTACTCTGGCTGCTGTAGACCCCCAAAGATTCACGCCCATGCTACATGCCTGAAACACATTCATCCCAGTGCCAGATCTCCCAGAGTCTCAAGTCATTATAATATCATCTCAAGTCCAGAACCTCATCTAATTCTTATTATCACAAAGGCACAAATCTCATTATCTAAATCATCTAAATTACATATAGGTGAAACTCACTATATAATCCATCCAAGGGCAAAATTCCTCTCTACGTGTGGATCTGTAAAACTAGAAAATATCTTATCTGCTCCCAAAATACAATGGTGAGACAACAGTAGGATAATAGTTATCAATGTGCCAATTCAGAAAGGGAGAAAATGGAAAGAAAAAACGAGGTCACCAGTCCTAAGCAATTTCAAAATCCAACTGGGCAAGCAATCTTAGGTTCCAAGGCCTGGGGATAATCCTCGGCGGTGCTGGCTCTGCTCTCTGAGCCAAAGGCCCTACCTTCTGGCTCAAGCCTCCACACTTGGAGTCTCTTTCCTTTTTCATGAAGGGTAGTATGTGTTTGCAGCTGAGTAGTTTTATCAGCTTGTTTCCTACCAGCAGAATTTTAGTAGTCCAACAGTCTTTCTTCATTTTGTTCTGTTTCTTTCAGTCCAAGGTGGCAGTGTGACTGTTGGCATAGTATTCTCAAGAACCTTGTAAATCTCTCTTGAATGTTTCAGGGATTCACTCCATTAGACAAAAGGTTCATCAGCACATCTTTCTTGGATAATCCCATCTCTATTCTTGGCTTTTGCTTAGATGGCTGAGGGGATCTATGAATCACTAGTCTAATGTCTCAAAGAGCCACATGTGTAATTGAATACTCTCCTCTTTTGATTCTTCCAAAGCATTAGGAAAAGGTTGTCTAGTCACACCCTTGGCTTCCTCTTCAAAGAAGGCTTTCTTGACAGTGACTCTCCTAATGTTAGGATAGGCAATCTGAATAGGCGGAGAGTTTCCCACATCATAAAGTTCCATTTCCTTTTTCTTTAACACTGTTTCCCTCAATCTCACTCTTTCCTCTCATATGTTACTATAATCTGCAGGAAGGAACTAGGCTCTACTTAGAGCATATTGCTTAGAAATCCCCTCACCTAGAGATTCAGGTTCATTGCTTACAAATTCTGCTTTCCCCATAACTGTAGGATATAATTCCACAGTCTTCTGCCACTTTATTATAAGGATCCCTCTTCCTCCAGTTTCCAATAATATTTTCCTCATTTCCTTCTGAGCTCTCAACTGCAGTGCCGTTAATATTCATATTTCTATCAACATTCCATTTACGATGATTTAGGTATTCTCTAAGATGGATGAACATAGATTGGGTGAGAAATATTTTTTCTCAGGAATGTGCAATTAGTGTTCCCTGTGAGAATTACCATACCATTCTGATTTTTTTTTTTTTTCTTTTTTCATATGGCCTGCTTTCCGTCTGGTGGTTGTTACAGTGTTTTTTTTGTTTGTTTGTTTTGTTTTGTTTTTTAATGTCATTTAGATATTAGGCCTCCTTGAACTGGAAACACATGTTCTTAAGTTATAGAATTTTTTCTTATATAATATGTTCAAAATACCCTTTTCTTCTGAAACTCTTTTATTTCTGAAACTTGCTATTCAGTTATTGAACTTCCTGGGTTAATCCTGTAATTTTAAAATCCTTCTGTGTTTATTTGTATATTTTTTTCTCTATTGTTTCCTTCTACATATTTTTGTTCAGATTTTAAGAACTTTTACTTATTGCTGTTTTTTAACTTAAAAATTACATTCTGTTGTTTCCTTTGGATATATAATCTTCTATTTTCTCTCAGGGTATTACTTATATAGTTTTTAGAATTTTAATTTTTCCTACAGTGTCTGTATTTATGTGATTTCTTTTAACCTACTTTTTTGGTTTGTTTTGATACATTTCACTTTAAGTTTTCCAAACATATCAGGTGATCCTTATCTGCCCATTCATAATTTAAAATGTAAAGCACTGAAAATACTCTTTGGACACTATGTGTATACAAACAGGGCTTGTTGATTAGTGATTTTACTAAAACAATCAGGTAAGTTTAGTCATTTCATCATGGTACCTCCAAAACCTTAATATCAGTTTTCTTTTAATTGGAGACCAATTACTATCCCCAAAGAAGAATGTTCTAATCTGCTAGTGAGGCAAAGGAGATAATGGTGGACTTTTACTGGAATGCTTGTTTTTCTTTATGCCACCACATCACCTAAATTACAACCTTCAGCATGTTCCATGTTCCTGAGATGGGAGCTTCAATAGTCCAGTCTCCCCAGAAAGTAACTTTCCATTTTTTTCATGGGGATGAGGTTAGTTATTTGACTGCAAGAGGTTGGAAAGAGATGTGGGACTCAGATTCCCAGCATATATTGTCACTGTAGACTTGATTTCAGTCCTATATCATCCCCTTATGTTCAGAGACATCTGGTATCTCCAACAGCTGATGTTTCCCAGAATCAGTGTCAGTTACTAGTAAATGTGATATGTTAGATTTTATGAGGTGTACCTTCCAATAGGAAAAAAAAAAAAAAGAAATAGAATTCATTATTTTCTGCTTAGAAATAGATAATTGTTTTCTCCAATGGCACTAAGTACATTTTAGATGATGGCTCAATGACCACTAATTTTGAGAGTTCTTTTAAAAATTGTTATTGGAAATATTGAAATATAGATTGCTTCTACAAGTTAAAAAAATAAATAGTGTTCTTGGATCAAAAGATTCAATGTGGTTAAAATGGTAATACTCCCTAAATTCATCTGTAAATCCCACAATATTCTAATCAAAATCCCCACATTCTTTATTTATATTGACAAGTCAGTTCTAAAATTTATATGGAAAATAAAGAACTGAGAAGAGCCAAAACCATTTTAAATAAGAACAAAGTTGGGGGAACTTGTAGTAAATTCCAGCTTCCCCCAGCATTCAGAAGGTAAATTTCTAGTGAGCATTGTCAATGTGTTACCAAACTTCTTTAGTATCCTGTGAGCTATGACTACCCCATCTCTAATGGGGTTTGGTTCTCAGCCCTAGAAAAGGGTAGCCTCTTCCTTGAGTGTTATATTTCAGTCTTGGTGTCATGGCTTCTCCCTATGTCTATTGCTACATTCTTTAGAGTTCTAGTTGCCTCTTATAAGTCAATCCCTCATTACTCCAATTCCCACATTAACAATTTTTATATTAAAATTATCCTGTTCAAGTTATTGTGTGGCTTCTGATTGATACATTGCCAAAAAAAAAAAAAAAACCTGGAAATAAACCAATACCATAGAATATTTATCAACAATAAAACAAAATACACTTCTGAAATATGCAATTATATTGGTAAATACCAAAACATTATTCTAAGAGAAAGATGCCAGAAAAAAAGACTACCTACTGTAGGATTTAATTTACATAATGCTGAAAAATGGAACAGGGCAGAAATCATATCAATGGTTGTGAGGGGCAATTATTACAAATCCACATGAGGGTAGGTTTGAGGAGAAAGCAGATATTCCATATCTTGTTTGTGGTAGTGGTTCCAGTTGCATACATTTGTCAACTTCACAGACATATATATCTTAAAAAAAGGTAAATTTAACATACATAAATTATATATCAATAAACCAGAGCGAAAAGGAAAAAAATATATATTTTTAGACTGTTAGAGTTAGACAAATACTATTCATTACAGAATCAGAGAGTTTGCTATAAATTTATTTTGTTCTCTATAGTTCCAAATTTACAAGTCTTTTGCCCACTTCACAGGGAATATTCTTAGCATTCCTATACATTCTGCAGTGATTTTTCAAAGTTATGACTCATTTTAATTTACTTCATGTCCTCCTACAATTTATCTCTAGAATTAGTGATTACCTTTCTTTTTTCTTAAATTTTGCTATTATCATATCCTCAATATATTTTAAGATTTGAGTTCTACCCTCCCATGGAATACCTTTTACCAAAGGCTTTGTTTTCCAGCCTTTGTCCTGATCAAATCTGGACTTGTCCTTTTGGGTCCTCCCTTTCTCTGTGTCACTGGATTCATTATCTTCTGCATCTCCTGTTTTACTTTCTATTGTTTGCTTTAATATTTTTGCTATAAATTCACCATTGATTTCCTAAAAATGGATGAATGTGAGCTAACATTTCTGAGACATTAAAATATCTTTTTTTTTCACTAAAATTTTTATTCATAATATAAAATTACAGGGTGAGAGTAATTTCCCACAGACACGTATGTCTCCATTTTCTTTAAATTTCAGGTATTGCAGATGGGATGACTAGTGCCAAATCACTCTCATTCTTTTGTCAATTAGCTGGGTTTTTTTTTGTTTTTTGTTTTTTTCTTGGAAGTTTTAGGTTGGTATCTCAAAATTATGTCTTAGGTGTCAATCTATGTATCTACTTTTGTTCATTTATCCAGAAGGTTGATTGGGTCCTTTCACTTTGAAGCCTTGTTTTCTGCTCAGAAAAATCTCCTGTAATGAGTTCTTTAACAATTTTTTCTCTTCTATTTCATGAAGGCTCTTTGTAATCCCCTGTTTTCTGGTAGCGTTGCTCCTTTCTAGTAATTATTCTTCTCCCAACACTATCCTGTATTTTATTGAGTTACTATCATATGACGTGACTCAATATGCCCTGAGTGCAGTTGGTAGTTCTGAGGGAGACATGTGAACCAAAAAGAGTCAATAAGTTCCTGGGAATTTTTAACACAGCACTAGAAAGGAGTCTAAAGCTGTTTTTATTTCCAGGAGCTGAATTTTAGTTTGCAAAACTCAGTGTTTACATTTATCACGATGCAGAGAAAGTCATGATGAGACATGGGTTATACCTATACCAACACTTTTATCTGTATCTCCATGTTTGTCTACGTCTATCTACTTTTATCTATAGCAAATCAATACCTATATGAAACATAGATCGATATCTATATCTTTAGCAGTGATTTTCAACTAGGGGCAACTTTGTCTCCAGGGGACACTTGGCTATCACATTGAATGAGGTGCTCCTGGCATCGAGTGGGTAGAGGTCAGAGATTCTGCTCAGCATCCTACATGCACAGGACAGTCTCCCCTGACAAGAAATTATCCAGCTCACAATGTCAACAGTGCCAGGTTTGAGAAACCCTGATCTAGAGAGATATTTAGAAAAATGAGATCCCCTAGTTATTTTCCCCAACTAAGTATTATTTACTTCTTATTCTTGTTTTCTGAAAATATCCCATTATTGTTAAAGTTCATTCCTCTTTTCTGCTTAAGCTAATTTAAATGATTTTTCAGTTTATTTCAACAAAGAACAACTGAACTGGCAGTGACTTTTTCTATACATTTTAGTGTGTATTAAATAGTGGCAGGTATCAATATATTTAAATGACACTGTTTCTTCTTTGGTTGCCTTATGTGCTTGTACCTGAAACAGTACCAGTTTTTACTGGAATTGAGAAAATAGAGCTGTAAAATATTTACCTCTCAAGACACTGTAGTGTCACTTTAATATTTTGGGCATTCCAATACTTTACTTCAGTTATGATGTATACATAGTGGTGAAAGAATATTTTTTAAAAACTAAATTAATAGTATACAAATATAAAAATAAAACTCAAACTGAATCACTTTACTGTACACCTGAAACTAACACAACATTGAAAATCAACTATATTTCAAAATAAAATTAAAAAAAAAGAAAAAATAAAGCTAAGTGTAAAATTTATAAACATATAAAACTCCTTTGCTTTCAGAACTCATGACTCTCAGTGTCTGCCAGGCTGGAGATATTGGTGGCTATTAGCAGCCAAAATGTGTTCTGAATCAGAAAATAATGTTTGATTATTTTTCCCTAAGATATTTTTCCATAAGAAGGTATTTCTGAACTTTCTACTTCTCTAGTAAGTAATAAACTTTCCCTGAGGTTAGTGAATACAGGATACCCTCACTGTCTGAACTGGAGAAGGCTACAAGCATGAGAAAATATGAGTGTGAGAAATGGAAAAAAGTTATATATTAGTAAGTAGTTCAAAATATTATTCCTCCCGGAATAAAAGAAAAACAAATATTCAAATGTTCTTGCACAGATTACCAGTGCATTAGTGTTATATTTCCTTTAAAATTTTCTACTAAAAATTTAGACCCTAATATCTGCAAATTATCTATTTTTTAAGTAAACACTTCAATGACTTATCAACTAACATGTGCCTTTAGTTGGAAGGAACAGAACTCGATTTGCCTCTAATCACCAGGAGAATGTATTGGCTCACAAAATTAAATGCCCTGAGGTGATGTTACTGAGCTCCTTTTCCTTTCTCACCATTCTAGCCTCCAGTGTAAGCGTTATCCTAAGGCAAGGTCCCCAGTGAACTCCCAAGATAACTGCCAATAACCTTGTGGGATATGGTATACGCTTCTTTGCACTAATACAGAGAGAAGAGAGAGTTCTAGAAGGTATCGCAAAGAGCAAGATTTCTTCCTTCTCATTAGCTACCAGAAAGAACAATTTAGTTCATATGCTTACACACCGACTAGCATAGGACAGCCTTCTCAAACTTTTGTGTAAATATGAATGTACATACCAGTCACCTCTGGACCCTTCAAAGTACGGATTCGTATTCAGTAGGTCTGGGTTGAGGTAGGATAATTTACGTTTTTAACAGGTTCCTATGCAACATCCATCTATGCTGCTGGTCCTTAAGTATTTCAAATGGCCCCTCATATTTTCTCTCTGTCAGAAATAATAGCTTATGATAAAATCTTCCAGAATAAAAATGACCATTACCTGTTTCAAAGAAAGAAGTCAGCATTTAATTCTGCTCTGTCTCCTGGTGACTCTTTTTTACTTCTTCACTCTGAGGAAGAACCTTACAAAGTTACCATTAGACCAAGTGCTGCTAACCTAGAACATCTTTTGTAAGAGTTTTGAGAAAAGAGATCTTAAAAGACAACTCGCGCATTATCTCTTACTGTCATTTGTTTGAAAATCATTCTAGAGAAAAATAAATATTCTGAGAAAATATAGTCCAAGATTTCAGAATAAAGTAATGAAAATGTTACTGTAAAATTTAGTGTTTTGAATAAATTACCTCGTTCTGGTATAACTTTGTAATCTTGACATTAGGAAACTATTTTGGAACCAAATGAAAACTATGTCATAGCCTTTTTAGAGTGCTTTATTTCAGTTGTGACCCAAGAAGGAATTGAAGTCATTCTAGCACAAGATCCTTTAAGTTCCTCTTCAAAGAATGTAGAGGATATTCATTGTATTGATACTAGAATTGTAGATACTCTGTCTTTTCCAGAACATCATTCCATACAGTATCTTCTTGTATTTCTTCAAATGTTCCTTAATTATTGGCTCCTTTCCAACCACCTTTCTTAGCCTCTTCTTCCTCTAACAGCCAAGAGTAATAGAGCTACAATCTGTGCTCAGAGTTTCTACCTCCTTCTTTCCCATCGAATCTTCCATGTATTTTAACTTGGCTTGCACTCTAACAATTCTTCTAAACCTGCCTTAAATATTTCCCCAAGGACCCTCTTTTTGTCAATTCAAGTTCTTATCTATCTTGGTCTCTTGGACAATTTTGTAATCCCTTTCTTATTTCCTCTGATTTTAATCACACTTACATTCATTCTGTGTCTCTAATCATTTATTTCTCTTTTTTCAAGCACTATTATCTCTCCCCAAGAGTTGAAAGTTGTCATTCCATAAAATTTCGTCCTTAGATTTTTCCTCTCCTCAATTGTCACACTTTCCCTAAATAAGTCCTACCATTTTATTTGTTTGAGCTACTATCTGCATCACAATGACTTTAATATTAAATTGCCTATACAATTTTCACTTTACAGGATGCTCTAATCACATGGGAAGGAAATCCATAAAAGAGCGGATAAATGTATACGTATAGCTGGTTCACTTTGCTGTACAGTAGAAACTCATACAACATTGTAAAGCAACTATACTCCAATAAAAAAAAAATCAAAAGCCAAATTCATCTCCCTGCTCTTATTTTCATTCTTTTATCCATTAATTCCATAGTTATTTATTGAAGATCTTCTATACATCAAATATTATTTTTGTTATAAAAGAGCCGTGAGCAAAAAAGTCAGAGTCCACGTTCTAATTGGAATGGAGTAGAAGAATGACTTGAGTAACTGAGAGAATAGAGTATGATGAGGGGAAGATTATAGGGTGTACAAGTTTGAGAGGGAACATCCATTCAGAGTTTGATTTTGTAGAGGATAAACTTGAGGTATCTATTAGGCAACCAAGTACAAGTGTCCCATAGAGAGTTAAACATGAGCTTGACATTCACAGGAGAGATCCTAGTTGTATGTAATAAATAAGAGAGAAAGAACTTAGATGTTAAGATTCATGGTATGAAATAAACACTGAGGAGCTGATTATAAATAGGGAATGTCAGATGCCTGTCTGAATTCTGAGACACACCAACACCTGGATGTTAGAAAGATGAGAATGTGGCAGTAAAACGACAGTGAAAGATAGGAGAATAAAGAAAGAATTGTTTCCTGGAAACCAAATTAAGGAGGTTTTTCAAGAAGGAGGAAATAGGGGTTAAAGTTGGAAATGCAATTCACATTTTGAGTAAGGTAAACTCTGAGCATTTCTACTTGTTGGAAACAAGAAATTCACCAGTGTCCACATTATATCTGTATTAAGATGGTTACAGTAAAATGTGGAGTGCTAGCTAGTTTGGAATATGTTAAAGAAAAAATAGAAGGAAAAAAATCCATCAGTTAATGACTACCTTTTTTTAGAAGTTTTGTAATTAAAAGGAGTAGTGAAATAAAGCATAGTCAGTAATATACCTGGGGTAAAGAGAGTGATTTTGTTGTGCTTTGTTTTGAAGATGAGTGAAGTACTACAATGATTTAATAGTTAAGAGAATGATTAGATTAACGGGATAAAAAGTAGAGATGCAGGAAAGAGAAGGGGCGTTGCAGGAGTGGTGTTCTTGAATAGGTAAGAGTGGATGATCTCTATCACGTAAGTGGGATGGTCAGCCATAGAAAGGAATATGAAATATTCTTTCACAGGAATAGGAGAAAACACCAAAAATGCAGTGAGTTAGTGGATGTGATGGTGTGCACTTACAGAATTTTACTTCTGAGTTCACATATTTCACCAAGAAACCAGTTACAATGTCATCATGTGAGCATGTTAGTGGGAAACAGGGAGGAGGGAAGGAATGCTAGAACAGAGAGGTTGCCCAATAGTCGTTTAGGACAGTAAGGGGTTCTGGGTGAACCCAGTAAGGGAATGTCACAGGACTGCCCTGAAACACTAAGGATGCTCTTGAAATTAATGGTCATGAATTAACATGAATCCAGTTGGCGTTGTATTTTGTAGCAACAGACATCTTTCTGGATGTGACCATTGACTAGAAATAATGTTAGATTTGACCAGTTTTTTTTTTTTTTTTCCTTCTTCTTCAGGAAAACATAATAAAGAAGAAGTTTGGTAAGTAAGCTGAGGGTGTATAAAAGGAAGTGATGGAAACGTTCACTGCAGCGCTATTTAAAATAGCCAGGACATGGAAGCAATCTAAGTGTCCATCAAAAGGTAAATGGATAAAGAAGATGGGGCACATATGAACAATGGAATATTACTCAGCTGTAAAAAAATGAAATTGAGTTATTTGTAGTGAGGTGGATGGACCTAGAGACTGTCATACAAAGTGAAGTAAGTCAGAAAGAGAAAAACAAATACCGTATGCTAACACATATATATGGAATCTAAAAAATATATATATATGGTTTTGAAGAACCTAGGGGCAGGACAGGAATAAAGACGCAGATATAGAGAACGGACTTGAGGACACAGGGAGGGGGAAGGGTAAGCTGAGATGAAGTGAGAGAGTGTCATGGACATATATACACTACCAAATGTAAAATAGATAGCTAGTGGGAAGCAGCCGCATAGCACAGGGAGATCAGCTCGGTGCTTTGTGTCGGCCTAGAGAGGTGGGATAGGGAGGGTGGGAGGGAGACGCAAGAAGGAAGAGATATGGGGATATATGCATACGTATAGCTGATTCACTTTGTCATACAGCAGAAAATAACACAACATTGTAAAGCAATTATACTCCAATAAAGATGTTTAAATAAATAAATAAATAAATAAATAAATAAATAAATAAATAAATAAATAAATAAAAGGAAGTGATGGGACTTCCCTGGCTGTCCAGCAGTTGATTCTGCACTTTCACTGCAGGGGGTGCAGGTTTGATCCCTGGTCCGGGAACTAAGATCTTGCATGCCTCACAGCATGGGCAAAAAGAAAAATAAATAAATAAACAAACTTTAAAAAGATAAACAGAAGTGATTATAATGAAATCCGAGCTCCGTAAGAAGGGAAAAAAAATGAAGAGGATATGAAGGGTTGGGAAAAGAATCGATGACCATCACTAAAAAACATGGGAGATGAGGTAATCTGGGATATAACAAGGAGTAAAGAAGGTGGCAGTTGGAGAGTAGACTCTTTAGTCTGAGATTTGGGTATCGTTTTTGGTGATGATATGTTCCAGACAAGAGAGTGGAATTGGAGTGGAGAACAAAGTAATTATAGAAGAAGTAAAAGAACTGAGAGGCTCACAGAATAGAAGAATTTTCTAAGTGGATACTGATAGCAAAAGGAATTATAAAATGAACCATATTGATGAGCTTTAAAATAAAGCAGGTGGAGACATCTTCAGGGAATGAGAGACAATGTGAACCAAAATCTATAAATAATTAGAGTAAGAACTGTGGTATGTGACACAGAATGATATTAGATCTAGGCAGTATATGTTTTTTTAAAATGAACCATGTTGGTTTACAGTGCTATATAATTTTCAGGTGTGCTACATAGTGATGTGACATTTTTATAGATTATACTTCATTTAATGTTACTATAAAATATTGGTTATATTCCCTGTGTTGTACATTACATCCTTGTACCTTAATTATTTTATACCTAGTAGTTTGTACCTCTTAATCCCCTTCCCTTCCCTTGTCCCCATCCCCACCCCGCCCCTTTTTCCACAGGTAACCACTAGTTTGTTCTCTGTATCTGTGAGTCTGTTTCTGTATATGAGTTTTTAAAGTGGAAATTTGGGAGAAAGAAGGGAGTGACAATAGGGTGGAAGATATTATCAAGAGCAAATAAGACACTTACCTAGCATCTACATGTCCAGTGTTATAAAAACTGTGAGAGAAAAAAAGGAAACTGCTTTAAGAAATATATTTCCACAGGAAGGAGAAAGATTTCAATTAGTGCAAGAAGGTGAAGATAATATTCAATAAAATCTTGAGGAGATAGAGGCTTGCTAAGTCCGAACATCAGGAGGAACTACTGTTTCAGATATGAAGCAGTCCACATCTATGGGTGAGATATAAGATTCCAGGTAAAGAGGACCCTGGAAATCTTGAACGTCTTGTGGCAGTAATATAAAAAGATAATTAAGGTATGATGGAATTAGTCTTTTATATTTTTAGAGATATAGTGGTAATGAAGCTGTGTGTTTGGAGGATAGGAATTGATGGGATTTCACTAGAAATAACCAGAGCTCTGGGACCTTACCTGATTGTATCAATGCTTAAGGAAAAAACAAAAAAGAATAAAGCCGTGAATAAAACTCTGCCCTTCTTGCTATTTCTGCAAGTAGCTTTCTAATAGCTCGAAACATAACCTGATGTCTTTATAAATTTCTTCCCCTTCCTTCACATTAAAACAACTTTCTTCTAAAAGTGTTTTTCACTCATCCAATAATTCTTGCCCAAGGTTATACACTTATTCTATTAGCCTAGATTTTTCTAATTGCTTCTTTGGCTTGATCTTCCTTTAAGTCCTGAGCAGCATGTTCTCTGCTCACCCTAAGCCAATCTCTCCTTCATAATGCTAAAGACGGACTTTTCTAACATGAAAATTTATCAATTCTATTCTCAAGTTCAACATTCTTACTGGTTTAAAAAATCTAAACACCTTTCACAGTATTCAAAGCATTTAGTAATCTGGTCTATACTCTCTTTAACTCAAGTTAACCATTTTCCAGTTCTAACTTTCTGTGGCTAGATGTGGAACCACACATGTACACGTCCCATCTTCTTACAATCTCTTCTTTCTGTTTTCCTATAAAGTTAAATCTAATTCACACATTTATTCTCAAGTAAAGAATAAATCCTCTATGTGCTCATCCCTAAGTATCCAAACTGACTTAGTTGCCCTCCCTCCCTCTCCTACAGTGCTCCAGGACAGGAATTATCTCTTCCCCTTCTAATTTTCCATTGGCCTAGCTCCATTAATCAGTGTGCTCCTTCAGGAATGATTTCATTTGTTTTTGCCTTTTTTTTCCCCCTTGGTAAAAAATGCAATGCTTGTCAAGTAGAAAGCTTACAGTATATATATTTTTTAATTAATTTTTACTGGAGTATAATTGCTTTATAATGTGTTGTACATACTTTTAGGTAAATGATGTACACAAAGAACAAAGTAACTTTAAACATTATCATGGGCTTCATTCCAATATAGGTTTTTATTTTTAAGAAGGAAATATGTGAATAAGGGAAAAAATTTAAAAACCTGGTTAGGGACTTCTAGTTACTTTGTTTTAAGGATAAACAAAAAAGCTACTATTTTTTAAAATAGAGATAAATATCACTCCATCATGGCAAATTCTTTTAATTAATTCCAGGTCTACCATCATCAGTATGGAAGAGAGATTTGTCCCTATTGTTGGAAAATTGATTTTTGAGATCATTGTGCTTTCTGTTATTTCAATATTTGGTATAGAGGTAATGTAGCTCATGGTAGGTATAGGGAATTACACTACTGCTCTCTTCTTTAGTAGATTGGTAGGTTAACCTGCATACAAGTGGATGATTCCTAATTCATCTGTTTTCTATAATTGAATTGGACCATTTCTTCCTGGTTTGTCTTCTACATTCTGAAGAAAGACATACAGATAAATATGTGGACTAAAATGAGTTTTCTATGAATAGTTGCAAGATGTCCTTAGTAACTGAAGGTGCATAATTTTTTAATTTCCAGAAGATGATGCCTTTGACAGAGTTATTTTTTTAAAATAGACACTGACAAGATTAAGAATTATAGTTAGAATTTATAGATGGTTAGGAGTGTCATTTGATAATTTAGTGTGTCAGGGACATTTTCATTACTTCCTTAACATTCATAACACTGTCTCTGGGTAACTACACTTTTTTTTAGTGTCCATGAATCCTTCACACAATCTGTAGTTTATGAGGGAACACGGGCGCCGAAGCTGAGCTAACTGGTGTAATATTAATCAGTATCCATGGGACTCATCAAAGCTCAGCAAATGAGACTAGAGAAGATATTTTTAGAATAGCATGCTCTGTCTGTACCTTTCGAGGTGGTGCACGCTACAAATGTGTATACTGCTGTGGTTATCTTCTTTCCCAGAAGAAAGTCAGCCTTAGGATAAACAAAGCTCACTATGGAAGGCAAAGTAGACTAATTAAAGAATCCTGCTTCCTGATGAGGTAGCAAAGCAACAAAATTAAATAAAACATGAGCATTTGAACTCTCCTGATAGATGAGCCAGTAAACCCACTTTATTGTTTGAACTAATTTGAGTTACATTCTCCATTACATCAAAATTAAAGACTCCTAAGTATTATACAGAGGATTATTATAAATTGCCACAGCAAGGTTGTTGCTTTCTGTAGGCTGTTGCTTTTACGGTGTGTTTGAGGTGGTGACAAAGAACACTTTTTGCCAAAAAATAAACTTCTTCCATTTGCTCAAAGTGCAGAAATTCCATAAAGGCATTAAATATTTTGATGGTGAGCACAGAAAGCAGTCCTCACAGAATGAGGGCAAAGAACTGGTATGTTTTGGTGGGTGGGATATGCAATCTGAAAAGTTGTTGGTTTCACCAAATTCCGTAGGGGTTTGGACAATGGGGAGTTGGGGGGTGTCTGAGGGAGATTATTGCTGGGGCCTCCAGGGACCTTTGGATGAAAAGGATGTGTGGGTCCCAATTCACACAGATTGTGTTTGCCTCAAACTCAAAAAGCAGCCCCTATGCCAATATGCAGTGCTTTAAGTTGATGTAGATATGTGGAGAACAGAAACAGAATTTAACGACATGAAATATTTGTACCAAAGTTAGTTTTTTGAGGGTTCATACTCTTTTAAATAGTGGAATTTTTGAAAGTAAGTTGCTATTTTTGTGTTGAGTAAAACAACATATATTAAGTCTTATCAACATTAAAAAAAAAGGATTGAAGTGGGTTATAATTGAACCCCCCCTAATATTCTTGCCTATCTTTTTTGAAAACTCTTATTATGAGTTAAAATTATGAATTTCAGGAAGACAGTTATGCATTTCCAGGGGAGACTGAGTCGGGGTTGGAATTTTGCTCTTTTTAAAATTCCTTGGGTTGTTTGAGTATTTTTTAGAGTAAGGCCAGACTAGTGAACATTTGTTTCCATAAAAGAGTGTTGTTTATGACTTGATCATATCCTGCCTATTAACTGCTTCCCTCTTTCAATCAATAAATTTTCACAGCATCCACCAACCTAAATAAAAACTCAAACTGCATGACAAGTGCAGATTGCTAATGTCATATGCAAGCTTGTTACAAATGAGGATAAACCCTAAATGACCCATGAACTCAGGATTTGAGCCACATTTAATTTTTTAACTTTATGTGGAAAGCAGTATTCCTAAGTCCCCTTTCAATTTGTTTATTTATCATTCTGGTGCTTGGAAAGAAATCATACCAATAAATAAAATAAACATACCAATAACATTCTTTTCCATCTGTTAAATATAGTGAAAAAATTGATATTTAATAAAGTAACACCAAAGTTCTTAAATCAAACTCTTTTGGCACACCATATTTGAAAAAAGTTATTCAGTCTGCTTAATACATATTTAATGCTAAGGAAGGTACTCAAATGTTTTATTTCATGGATTTTAATATAAAACACCATGTGTCTTTAAATAACTGATATTAGCACTTTTTTCTTTGTTTTTGTTACATCTATTTTGATTAATTATTTATGTGCAATGATAAAAAGAATTTAACATACCATAAAACCAGATTCAATGTGCCAGTATTTCCTAGATTGATGAAAACATAAATTCCTTAAATAAAGACTACAGTATAATTATACATTTTTTAGCAAAATAAATATGCTTTCAGAAATTTCAAGTCTTTTTCCATTAAATTTCAATTATTAATTAATTAGAATATATTCTGTGGCAAAGTGTTAAATTCTGATATCATTGTGTTAAATCAGGATACATCTAGACACATTTTTCTGCAGAGAAAGATAATAAATATTCTAGCATTGTGGTCCATAAGGTCTCTGTTGCAACTAAACTCTGTTATTTTACACTTGAAAGCAGCCATAGACGATATGTAAATAAATGAGGTGGCTGTGTTCCAATAAAGCTTTATTTACAAAAAAAAAAAAAAAAAGGCTGTGGGTTGGATTTGGTCTATAAGCCACGGTTTTGCTGACCTCTGATCTAGATATATAAAACATTGTTTTCTAATTTCTTAATTAGATAAATGTATTCAGTCTACCTTTAGTGAAACAAAATTAAATATATGTATACATATATTATGTATGTTATTACATTTTCTGATAATCCACACACACACACACACACATATATATGTATACATAAACATACACAGGCATATGTGGGGAATATTGCGGGAGTGGTTCCAGACCACCACAATAAAATGAATAAATAAATAGAGTCAAGTGAATGTTTTAGTCCCAGTGTATATAAAAGTTACATTTACACTATACTATATTCTACTAAGTGTGCAATAGGATTATGTCTTAAAAGTGTATATAATTTAATCAAAAAATATTTTACTGTTAAAAAACATTAACCATCATCTGAGCCTTCTGGGAGTAGTAATATTTTTTGTTGTTGGAGGATGTCGTCTCTATGTTGATGGCTGCTGACTGATCAGGATGGTGATTGCTGAAAGTTGGAATGGCTGTGGAAATTTCTTAAAATAAGACAATGAAGTTTGCTTCATCAGTTAACTTTTCCTTTTATAACAGAGAAGAACAAACCTGACTCCATGTTGGAGCTATTATTCCTTTAGCTCTAAACTTTGTGCTCTGTTCTCTGTGCTTTGTCATGCTGGTTCTGCACCTTTGTCTAATAGAATGGTGCTTATAGCCTGAAATATACATATAGCCCTCTGTCAAGTCTCTGCCTCTAGGCTGGACATTTAAAGCCATAACACTTTTCATCCACATAGAGATAAAAAGTTGCAAAACAGAAAATGACATTGGTAGAGTTGAAAGTTTACAGGAACATTGCGACTAGACCTAAGTGGACAGCTGCAAGAACAAAGGATTATCACATACCCTCTCGTCCAGCCGGCACCAAGAAGTCTGCAGCAAACAGTCACAGCCTCCCACCCACCCCCTTTTAGTATGAAAGAAACCTGAATTCTAACTCAGGTAAAATGGTGCTTTGAGACACTAGTCTGCCATCTACTCAGTCTGCTGGCTTTCCAAATAAAGTCGTGATACCTTGCCCCATCAGCTCGTCTCTTGATTTATTCACCCATCCTGTGGCAAGCAGTACGAGTTTGGACTCAGTAACACTTTCACGAATGATTTCTCTGTAGCATGCAAAGCTGTTTGATACTATTTTTCCCACAGTAGAACTTCTTTCAAAATTGGAGTCAATTCTCTTAAACCCTGCTGCTGCTTTATCAACTAAGTTGACATAATATTTTAAATCCTTTGTTGTCATTTCAATAATTGACTAAATTCTCCATTTTATATGGTTGCGATTTGCAGTGCCCCAAAACAATTACAATAGTGACATCAAATATCACTGACCACAGATCACTGTAACAAATATAACAATAATAATGAAAAGGTTTGAAATATTATAAGAATTACCAAAATGTGACACAGAGACATGAGGTGTAAAAATACAGTATCTGTGAAGCACAATAAAACAAAGCACAATAAAATGAGGTATGCCTAAAAATATAATTTTCTAATATCTCTAAAAAGGAAAGTAATAGTACAAAGATTAGCCAAAATGTCCCCATTATCATCAAATAAAAGTTAAGCAAGTCACTTATTTAGGACTAAACATATGAAAAAAAGGAAAAGCATATTTTAGTAGATTCATGCATTCCATCTTTATACTATTCTTGTAGGAAATCTATAATAAATTTTATATGGCATTTGATTTGATATTTAAAAAAATTTGAAGACAGCACATCTTAGCATAATACATGTTAATGCAACAAATGTGAATATATTCTAAGTTTCATTTTAAAAAGTCTTGTGTCCACTTGACTATTATGAGGTTTTAACTTTAGTCTTAAGTTTAACCAATATTATTATTATTATTAACATCAACTTGTATAAAAACTGCTATAATGGAAATAGCTTAAAGCATGTAATATCTTGTTGTCTTCTCTAAAACATTTGCCATCAAAATGGATACTGTTAAAAAGTTAGGGTGTTCTCTTGCTAGGTCTAAAATGTAAGGAGCTTGGAAGTCTTCATTGCATAATTATAATAAGAAAAAGCTGAGTAAACCAAAAAATAATGGCTTTTTTTGGACTTATTAGAGAACTAAGATTAAAGGGCAAAACACCACCTTGTAATCTAAAGAGACAGCAAATTTGACAGTCATAGTGAGGTCTCCTAACCTGGGGTAGACACTGCTCAAGCCAAAAACTGGTAGGAACACTTGAATCGGAATTTTGACAAATTGCTGGATGCTGACTGTAGACTAGCATAAAAGTGAGAAAACCTCATGGACCACACTCTTTGGACTTTTATGGGTTCTACTTCTAAAAATCTTACCAGATTCTTATAGTGAAGAGTCAAGAAAAATTGTATGTAGATCTGGTAGGAAGAAGGGATAGGAGCCATTAGAAATACACCCAAGACATTCTTCATAACAAAGCCAACTCTCCACTGAAGAGGATTTTACTAGAGCCTTGTCTGAGCTATGGAGGGACACATGCCTGACTCCAGCCCCTCTGCCCTTCCTGTTTCACCTAAGGGTGGGGTCGAGGGAGCGGGAGCTAAGAAACGCTAGTTAAAGTCACAGTTCAAGGTTGCAAGTCAATTTAAATACTGAGATTTAAACATAAGATTATAGAACACACCCTACTCCAACACCAGCAGGGCTCCAGGTTAATAACAGCGGATTACAGATGAAAAAGCTGCAGGATGCAGACTCTTTCTAAGAAAGTTCTCTTAGCAAATCCCAAAGACAACATGAGAGACAAAAATCTAAGACACTAGAGGAATTTGAAGCCTTTGCCACCTACACCAACATCAAACAATATACAAAGCAGAACTCCCAGCCAGATTAACATAAACCAACGCACCAAAAACCTATTTACTCAATACATCAAGTCCAGATTTCAACAAAATTACAAAGCATGCTAAAAGTCAAGACAAAAAAAAAAAAAAAAAACAGTCTGAAGAGACAAGGCAAACATCAGAAACAGACAGATATGAAACAGATGTTGAAATTATCAGATGGAGAGCTTAAAATAGCTATGATTATCATGTTATGTACTCTAATGGAAAAAATTGACAACATGGAAGAAGAGATGGGTAATATAATCAAACAGATGGAAACTCTAAGAAAAAATAAAGAGGAAATGCTAGAAATCAAAAACACTGCAACAGGTTTGAAGAATCCCTTTGATCCTCTCATCAGTAGACTGGACACAGTTGAGGAAAAAATTAGTGATCTGAAATATATGACAATAGAAACTTCCCAAACTTAAATGCAGAGAGGAAAATGAATAAGAAAAAAAAAAAAAAGACAGAACATCTAAGAACCATGGGACAATTTAAAAATGTGTATCTTGTGTGTAATTAGAATACCAAAAGGAGAAAAAAATAGAATGAAGCAGGAGCAATATTTGAAATATTTAGCCAAGTATTTTCCAAAATTAATGACAAATACTAAACAATAGCTGTAGGAAGCTCAGAGAATATCAAGCAAGCTAAATACTGAAAAATCTACAGTAGGCATAAAGTATTTGAATTGAAGAAAATCAAAGATAAAATATTTAAAAAGACAGAGAAATAACACCTTACTTATAGAGGAGCAAAGATAAGAAATATATCAGACTTCTCATGAGAAAGCATACAAGAAGAGTGGTGTGACAAATTTATTTTTAAAAAAAAAAAGCTACCAATATAGAATTCTTTATCAAGCAAAATTATACTTCAGGAGTAAAGGAGAAACAAAGACTTTCTCAGAAAAACAAAAACTTAAGGTATTCATCAACAGACATGTCCTAAGGGAAATACCAAAAGAAAATTCTTCAGGAAGAATGAAAAATACATAGGTCAGATACTCAAATCTATATAATGAAAGGAAGAACGTCAGAAAATAAATGAGTAAAATAATTTTTAATTATTTCTATTCTTTTTTTTTTAAAAGAACCAAGTGCCTTAATTTTTTTTTTTTTATAATTAAAAAAAAATTTTTTTTTGATTTATTTATATTTATTTTTGGCTGTGTTGGGTCTTCGTTTCTGTGTGAGGGCTTTCTCTAGTTGCAGCAACCAGGGGCCACTCTTCATCGCACTGTGTGGGCCTCTCACTGTCGCGGCCTCTCCTGTTGCGGAGCACAAGCTCCAGACGCGCAGGCTCAGTAGTTGTGGCTCACGGGCCTAGTCGCTCCGCGGCATGTGGGATCTTCCCAGACCAGGGCTCTAACCCGTGTCCCCTGCATTGTCAGGCAGACTCTCAACAGCTGTGCCACTAGGGAAGCCCTATTTCTATTCTTAATTATATAAAAATTAACTGTTTAAAATAAGAAGAAGAACAATGTATTTCATGCTTATAGAATATGAATAAGTCTACAGTTTAAGAGGCAGGAGAGAATCATGTTTAGGTAAAGCATGAGGGAGTTTTCAGGGCAGTGTAGCTATTCTGTATGATACTCTAATGTGGATACACAACACCATGCATTTGTTAAGACCCATAAAACTTTACAGAAAAAGCGTGACCCTTAATGTTTGCAAATTTTAAAAATGATTTAGGATATCATGGGATCCCAGGATAAAATACTGACAGTGACAAAATAATCTAATTGTATTACAAAACTCTGAAACAATGTCAATGAATGTGGTTGTGGGAAAGATGCTGACGTAAGAAACGCTGGAACTGAGTGAAATATATAAGACTAAAAAAAACAGGGGACTGCAAAAATGCACTATAATGTAGTTGATACAGATGTTTCCCATTGTGGTATGCATTAGAAATTATGAAACTGCTGTGCATGTATACTAGCACTGAGCAATTAAGTAAATAGATGGGGATAGTGGAATCCAGATTTCTCTTTGTTGGAGGGGAAGGTTACAGATAACCAAAGGAAAGAGACTAGAATGATCCTTTTGGTAATGGATTGCATTTGAATACATCAGTATGAACTCATGTTTAGCTTACTATGGAAGTTTACATGTAGAAATATTTACAGATATGTGTATAAACACAGGTTACTGTGTATGCATATATATCCCTGTCTGTCAGCTGAGAGGGCTTAGAAGCAAAGTCACCCCAGTAGCAATGAGCACACCTTGCTCCCAGATCTTCATTTCTAATACTAATCTCCAGTAAAAGAATCCAGGGTTCCTTAGATAAATGACTGATTTTAGAACCGCAGCAGGAAATATACAAGATCAATCCAGAGTATTTTGTAGTTCCAGAAAGTAAGAAAGTACTCAAAACACACAACAGACACATATCACAATGATGAAGGTATGTTAAAGAGACACAGGAATCAACTGAAAGATCTCCCGATGGACAAAGACAAAACAATTTGAACGATAAAATAAATAAAGTAGTATTGGATTATAATCCAAAGTATAAAATAATATCCATGAGCCCATAGTGCTATACATAAATGACTGGATAAATAAATGGGAGAGAAGAGAAAAATCTCTCATAATGAAGAATTTCAAATAATTGCTGTCGATGCACTGCCTCATGGAAGTATAGCATAATACCACATTTCTTAAATAAAGGCTGTACATAGTGACTTCCTTCCAAAAGGTACAGTATGGTAAGGGGAAGGGGGTAACTTTACAATGGATACACCTGACCAACACCACCTCAGCCAGGTGATCAAGGGCAATATCAATACTGATAAGTCATGTTGATAGTGTGTACCGTTGATATGTTGGGGTGAAAGTGTCACTTCATCTCTACTATCTTCCTCTGAGACATCCCTAACCAGAGTCTAATTATGAAAAAAAAAAAAATCAAATTACAGTAGAAGGGGTTTCAGCTACATACCTGACAAGTATTCCTCAAAACTACCAAGATCATTGGGAATTCCCTGGTGGTCCAGTTGTTAGGACTCTGTGCTTCCACTGCAGGGGGCACGGATTCGATTCCTGGTCGGGGACTAATATCCTGAAAACCACCTGGCACAGCCAAGACAAAAACAAAAATAAAAACAAAAACAAAAAGAAACTACCAAGATGATCAAAACAAGGGAAGTGTGAGAAACTGTCACAGCCAACAGGATTTTAAGGAGACATGAGAGCTAAATCTAATATGGTAACTTGAACAGGATCCTGAAATGGATCGAGGACTTTCAGTAAAAGTTAAGGAAATCTAAATAAAGTATAGATTCTAGTAATAATTATGTACCAGTGTTGGTTTATTTATTTTAACAAACATACCATAATAATATAAAATAATAATAATATAAAATAATAATAATAGGGGAATCTGGCTGTTGGGTTATGCAAAATCTATACTATCATCATTTTTTTCCATATATCTAAAACAGTTCTAAAAAATAAAATATATTATAAAAGTAAAAACATTAAATTATGTCCTTCATTCTTAAACTAAGATTTAAGACTTTAAAACGTCAGGGCAGCTGACATTCATAAATGTATTTGTTCAGTGTCATTTCTTAACTAGTCAACCACTTGGCATTTCTGCTTATCATTGATGTCATTTTCCTTTTCGATACATCTTATGTGTTAATTAAAATAAAATGAGTCCCAAAATTTAATGCTACCTCCAAAATGCTGGTTAATGATGTTGAATTCCCTTAGCATGCTAATGACCCTCTCCTGTATGTCACTAAGTTTCTTGAAACAAAACCTAATGATTTTTATTAAACATACATCACATTCTGATATTGCTATCTGAACTAGGTTGATATGTGTAATATTTATTTCCGTGCTTAAAAGTTAGGCTGAGTGCTGTTTTGTGGCTGTCAGTTAAACCTCCTGTTCTCACATAGAGTAGATGTTGTAGTTTTTCTATAAAATCAGATCAGTAGGAGTGAAAAACAGCTCTGTTTAATTCAGGAATAAATGTTCTCCAATGGTTCTCCTTATGTCTTACCATTCCACTTGCTATTTTAATAGCCTAATGAAACAAAGACTAAATTTTTCACATTTGGTGATGGTAGGAAAGAAGGCAGGAAAAAAGGAACCTTGACATTCTCAACAAATATTGCTGTTCTTGGGGAAATATAGCAAGTTATTTTCTCATTGTTGGTGGTGGTGATGTCAGTTGTGATGGTGGTGGTGGTAGTTATAATAAAGGTATTGGTGCTGCTGCCATTCTCGGGGTAATGATGTTAGTGGTGGTGGAGGTGGCAGTGTGGTAGTGGGGATGGTGATCGTGTGATGGTTCTTGGTGGATATTGGTAGTATTTTTGGTGCCAGGGTTGGTAGTGACAGTGGTATAATCAAAAATATATAACAAAACAAACAAAATTCCTACAAATTGTTAGTCACAAAGGTTAAAAATCACTGAGGGATTGATTTTTAAGGTAAGCTTGCTGGTAAATAAAGTGGTCTCAGAACATGAGTATTGGGCATGGTCGTATTGCAAACTGGGGCTCTGGAAATTCTTTCTTATCCACGCATTGCTCTCAGTGACCTTGACCAATAATGGCCAACATGACTCTGTAAGACAAAGTTCTTGTGTTCACATTTTCCAGGGATTCTCCTAGCACCACTCTGGTCTTTGGCTTACTGCTCCAGAGCAAGACTTTAGATGTAAAAATTAAAGCATTCCATGATTGATTGCTTTTAAATACATTTGCAGTTACATTTTTAGGCTTAGCATGTGTATCTTGGAGAAGAGAAAGCAACCAGGCCACTCAGATGGCTGTTGCACATGAAATCCTTTCATTCTGAAGTGTTTCACCAGATGATCACCACTTGCAGGTGATCACCACAAAACTCACAAACACTTGATTATACAAACATAGGGAAATCATCCGGCAATGTTAAAGTTTTCCTACATCTAATGGGCAGGTGGTAATAGAAGGTCACTATAAAACATGAGATTTAAATGGTAAATACAATGATAAAAGGAAGTGTAAACAAAAACAAATGATGGGACCAAAATTCAAGATCTAAACGTTTGAAAATCAAAAAGCCATTTAAGCACATAAATGCTCTGAGTCATCCTTGTTCCAACAGTAAAATTATTTCCTGTCAAATATGGATAATCTTAGAATACTTTTGAGGATGTTTTTCTGCCTCTTTATAGGATTTTATGGCTTAAAGTAAGCTATAAATAATAGCCAATAAATTGTAGCTGATTCTTTTACTTGCCAAGAATTTATTTAACCATCAAATAAAGTATATTTTGTACATTCTACTAGATTTTTATTCATTTATCAAATATCCAGTGAAAACTAACTATACGTAACTACATCCTAGAAATATGTTGCAGAGGGCTCTGACCTCCACTGGCTTCTAATAAGTAGTAGCCAAGTTTTAGAGTCTGAAAGTTTCATATCCTGGACCCACCACTTATAAACCATTTGGTTGTGGGTAATTTGTTTATCCTTTCTGTGTCTCACTTTCCTAATCTCTAAACTGAGCCTATTCCTATTTATTCTATTAACTTGTTGGGAATCACATGATACAGCATAACTAAGGAAACTATTAAGATATCTAAACATGATATGCACTTTAAAAATGCTTAATCCTTCACCAAAAAAGAAATGCAAAAGAAATTTTAAGATGAACTGTAATAAGTTGTGTATAAATAACTAAACTTTTTATTCTAAAATCCAAGTCTGATAGAGTTACTACCATAATAAATATTTTTTTATGGCTTCTTCCTCATGTTTAAGATATGGTTCAAATCCATGCTCTGAACATGGCCACCTTCACTTCCGGTGATTTTTTGGCACCCTTTAATCCAACTGCATTGAAATATTAATAAGCATTTGGGTCTCTGTAAAGATGATTCCCTTCCCTTTTCCTCTGAAATAGCTTTTATTCTCACTCATCTTTTATTTGGCAAATCCTTATTCTATAAGGCCCAGGTCTCTTGTGTTTCTTTATGAGAACTTTGTTTTGTTCATTTTTATTACCACTGTCCTTTGTGTATAAACATTTTAAGACTTGTTACACTAAAATACTACAATTTTTAAATGCAAAATAAAGATAGTAATATTTCAAAGAGTAGCTATAAATATTAAATGAGAAAGAGCTTACAAAATGGTTAGCACAATGCTTTGACATGGCAAGTGTTCAATAAATATTACCTAGCAGTATTTATGTGTCTATTTCACAGTCAAGTTTGTATATCTCAGGCATGACGCATTACATCACATTGTATAACCTCTACAAATATTTGAATTAGTGAAGTATAGCAAATATTAATTTATTCAATAAAATATGGAAAACAGCACCTTTTTATAAAAATTAAAGTCCTTGAATGAACTCCATGAATCTAAAAAGTCAGTTTATTTGTATCAGTACAATATTTTAAAAAAATCAAATGTCTATTTTAAACATATTTTATTAATGCTATTAGCCCCGGATATATTTTCATAAATTCAGCAGGTGTAAATTCTGTAGATTTAAAATATAACTGTTTTTGCTGAAAGGTTTACAGAATCTTTTCAAAATGGGCTTCACCCTGGATTTGGATGGCAGATTGAACACATACTTCTGCCTAAGTATGCCAGAAAAATATTGCATTCGAAATTATTCAATAATAGTGTTAAAACAAGAAACTGTGTCAAGAACAAAGAAGAAAGACTAAGATGTTTCTGGACCATAGGGAGCAGATGGGAAAAGAGCAAAAAAACAGCAGCCTAAAATCCTTCTGGGAAAGAGTTACTGGAAAGGTACAAGCAGATGGAGAGAAACATATGTTCTCAAAGATGCTAGGATCAGAAGGACTCCTGGAGCCATTCTCAGGGAAAGCAATTAAGGCAATGCTTTCCTACTGGTTCTGTCTAGCTCCCTCCCCCATACCACACCCACCCCCTCAATAGGAATTTACTGGTTACTATAAAGAATAAGTATAACCTCCTCTCTCTATCCAGGTGGATTATTATCTTCTCTGAACATGTCCCACATACGCATATAAACACACATACACCTAAGAGTGTATGAAAACATATAATATTTCACCTAAAATAAGAGCTATGTGCAATAAATCTCAAAGTGTTGGGGAAATTAGATCAAAGCCCCCTTAGGTATCATAGATTTACTATGATTACTATGATTTACTATGATTACTATCCAAAGACAGTCATCTTGACTAATCTATGGCTTATATCATTATGTATGAAGTAAGGAGAGTCAATTTATGCTATTCCACTAGGCCTTCACTTATTTTTAATGAATAAAATATATTATGCTGTAAAAGAAACTTTTAAAAAAATTTTAGATGATAAGCAAGCTATTGACAGAGAATCAGAGTTTCCATTCCACTCTGAGAATTTCATGTTTATGCTTACGCTGAAAATTATAACTTTGTGTGAGCTGGGATATTAACATACACCTGAGGTACCCCCTAAAGTACATTAACATTGCATAGAAAGGCAAAAATTGTAAACAATTTAAAAGTAAAGGATTGATAAAACTAAATAATAATTCTCATCTGTAATGAGATATTACTCATTCAGGTTAAAAGCTTTTATAGTCTGTTGGATTTTATAGTCCTATCAAGTTTCTGGCAGAACAGGAAGAAGAGGAGAGGCCTCAGGCCCCAGATTATCTATTTTATTGTTGGAACAGGGTGTTTTGGGATGGGTAAGTTGTGGCTCAGAGCCTACTAGTGTGAGTAACCTGTCTGCCCACTCTGACCCTTACCCTCTGTTTACATTCATTGATTAGCATGGGAATATTTGTTTTGTAAGTGACCAAAAGAGAGATTTGTGTGTGTATGTGTGTGTGTGTGTGTGTGTTTGTGTGTGTGTTTATGAGGGGCAAGAATAGCATAGGTGAGTGGGGGAGATTATATAACATATTTTCCTTACTTAGTCTCATAATTGGAATTTAGCTTCTTGAAGATAGGACTAAAAGTTTCAAAATATCCAGGGCAAGAGCAATGACCAGAGCTACTGAAGTTATTATAGAGAGACGATGTGAAACTGCAAATTAAACAGAGTTCTTGGCTGTCCAAGTGAGGCAATGTTTGGAAGAAGGCCATCTCTTCTTCCTTTGCATAGAATCTAGCAACAATTGGATATTCATGCTCCATTTGTGGAATATGGGTCACATAATAGCTGGTGACATCTATAACAGTTTTATGGCCAGAGGTATATCGAGATGGAGAGAAAAAGGAAATAACCAGTGGACATTTGGTGGTGATGGTAGTTATAACCCATCAGGATAGGCAACATTGTGTTGAAGTAACAAACACATTTCCCAATCTCAGTAAATTGACACAGCAAATGTATTCCTTACAGATCCTGAATATTCATAGTTTTAACAGAGGGACTCTACATTTCAAGTTACTCAGGGTCCCAGGATGATGGAAGCTTCATTTTGATATGTGCTTCCAGAATCTCTGAAGCACTGGAGACGGGGGGCCACGTGATGAATTGCCAACAGGCTCACTGCTACTTCCAGATGTAGTAACATGTCACCTTTGCTCTTATTTCATGGACCAAATCAAGTCAAATGGCCACAACTACCTTCTCTGTGGAAAAAATATTGAAATCTTTTCATATACCTGCAAGACAAAGATATTGAAGTTTTAACACATATAAATTGTTGCTTTCAGTTTGTTCCCAATAGCTAAGAGTCTGGGTTTTGGGTACATGTCAGACCACCATTTTGGATCCCATATGTATATGGGATATCTGTTTTTTGATATATAGGCTCTTTGATAACTCATGCTTTATCTGTTCAAATTAGTGGTCTCTTGTTAACATATCTGGTAGTACAAAGAAGTGTATAGTCAAAAATGAATAAGGCCTGGGACATTTGTATTTCATTTGCTTTTGAGATTTTGTCTGAATAAAGATTACTATAGAAAAAATAGAACATCTAATTAGAGAATATTTTCAGAAATGAAGATATTTACATTATTATTTAAAGGATAATTGTGTACAGCATAATTCTACTTTTGTCTCAATATTGTCTTAGCCAAAACCTCAGTAGAAAACAAATGGTGCATTTGTGTTGAATAAAGGAGGGGGGATAAGAAAAGGAGTTAACTTGGATCCAACTGAGCAAGATCTTAAACCAGCTATTTATTTCATTCACACTAAACTGACAATGTTTGACCAAGAACTAAGATGCAAAATATTAGGTGTGAAGTGATCAAGGGGGTTGTCATTCATGAAAAGTTATTTTTAAAGTGATGACTATCACTAAACATGTTAGAAGGGACTTATGACTACATCTCACTGTTGGGGGCTAGAAATACAACCACTGAAAAATACAGATCTAGCCATTAATATTAATATAACATATTTACAGAGTATTCTGTAAGCAGGACATATATTATTTAACTTTACAATGTACTTATTTAAAGCCTCAAAGTTACTCTAAGGAAGAAAACTTTTGAAACAAACCAGCTTCTCAATCCTAAAATTTCCCTTTTCCTATTCATCTCCACAACACAGAGTCAGAAGGAAAGTGTATTGCCAACAGGTGTCCATTTCAAAGGCATGACACTGTAGAAACCATAGATCAGTCCTGGAAGCAAGTAGAAAGCTGCATTGAAACAATTTGGAAAACAATCTGAATTTCCCATATTGCATCCTACCTAAGGCCAGAGATACATGGGATGCTGAAATATTTGGGGCAGTCAACAATTCCTTAATGTAAATGTAAATGTGATAACAACATCTTTATTTCACAGTTACTGTGTATTGACTGTATACTGATTTTTGTTGCTTTTGTTGTCCTTGTTCTATGAATGCTGTTTTAGACTGTGTACTTTCTTTCTTGGAAACAGGAAGAGAGTTTAGGTTCATTTGACCTATTCACCTTGCTATGACTTGTGTTTGTATCAGAAGATTTTTCCAATGCCTGATTATTGTGGAAAATTTTATGAAGCTGTAAAACTTTCTGGGAACTAATTGGCTGTTACCGCAATTTCTATATTTTTGTAACCAGTGTCTGAGTATTTTGATATTATTATTTGGATGGAAAATGATGCAAAGAATATTAAATATTTCTTTATTTTGCTTAAATGACTGCCAGATATTAAGCAATGGTTAGAATGTATTTCCTTTGGAAAAAAAAAAAAAAAAAAAACACACCCCGACAGTCTTCAAGTAATTCTTACCACAAAAGGAAAAATATTACCTCCAGTACAACCTTAAGCAAACACATCTGAAGCTCAAATTTATTTTAGAAAATAACTACAATTAAGAGGCAATGCAGATCTTCCCTCTATTATTGCAATATGCCGATGATATGAATTTCTAATGTTTTTCAATGCTGCAAATGCTACTCTGTTTTATAGAGACATTTGTTACAGAAGTACTTGGAAGGACTTATATTCTCAGAATATATTCTAAAAGTAAATTTCCATTATATAGCAGCTGGACAGAGAGTCCAAAACATTGGAATCTCAAATTCTTCAGTAGAGGTCATCAAAGTTTATCCAAATGAAAAAGCAGAGATTTGGCTGATTCACTCCGTTACCTTTATAGAAAAATCACTTAGGAGGAAAAACTCCCTGGATACTTCAACGGATTTTGAAAAGATGTTTAACTCTGAAACAGAAAGTCAAACTCCCACACTATCTCACACACCCTAATAGGAACTAGTGTGTAGCCAGTGGTTACACCCTTTCCCTCTACTATCTGAGGCTTTGGAAATGGTTTCCAGGGTTCTGAATATACTGGATCTCTTCCTTAAAAACTCAAATGGTATCTCTAACTTTCCAAGGACATATCATGCATATGCTAAATAAGAGGAGAGCATTGAGGACAACTTCATTTCCTAAATATCAATCAAAAATATATGCAGAAGTTATAAAAATGACAGAAGACGCCAGAAAGATGATGTTCTGGCAGTGACCCCAGAAAACTCATGCCTGTGGCTTACAGGGTGGCCGTCTGCTGTAGCTTCCATGAGGTGATGAGCAATGCAAAAGTGTCAGCTTGCTTGCTCCCAGGGCTTCTGTAACTGTTTTCAGATGGGTGTTTGTGAAAAGTTCAAACAATGAACCCTCTTCTCAGAAATTGCTCTCACATCAACTTTCCCCTGAACTGTAGCCACTATAGAGTATTTCTTGGAAAACATGACAGTCTATATACTGGATAACTTACATGAAAAAACATGATATTTGAAACACTAGAGGAGAGTTAACACTCTGGCCAGGGACTCATTGATGCATCAGCCTGGAGACCTCAGCTTCTTTCCAATATAAGCTGTTGATGAGAAGGTAGTAGGTCAAAAATGTCACAACACAGGGTAGTAATACGGGATGTTACTGGATCTTGATAAAGATCTTACAGGACAATTGAAGAATTCAGTTGGTGGGAAACAAGCCACGCGCTTTGGAAGGAGCCAGAGACCTTACTGTCTTAGGATATTGTTGTTATCATATCTATACAACTAAGCCATAAATATTTTGTTCTGAGCTTTTGTTGTAATGCATTGATAGGTAGAAGTATGGAATTATAGGTTAGCCATATCATCTTGTCTTGAACAAAGTTCAGAAATGGAAGGCTGCAATTATATATCCTCACCTATTTATCTACCCATTCATTAGTATTACTATAGGAGGAGATATAAAATAAATAAATAGGAAATTTTAAAAAGTGAATGAGACAAGTGACTAGTTCTAAGCTGGAATGAAGTGACATTGAATAGTGAATATACTTTATATTTGGTAGGCAGGATAGAACTCCTAGGAGGTGACAGCTAAATTGATTCTGAGGACAGCAAAGCAGTCACGTGAGGATCGGGGACTGTGTATTTCAGGAAGAAGGAAACAAGGTCTTAAAGTTGAAATGAGCTTGGTTTATTCAGGAAGCAGCAAGAAGGGAGAGAATAACAGGCAGAAAAGTGAAGGTGTTCTTTCAAAATAGTCATGAAAAATGGGAGCATCACAGGTTTCTCACTATGATGCACTTAAAAATCAACCAAGCCATTACCACAACCAGTATCAGCAACAAAAGCAAACTATCTCCAAGACTGGAACCAACAAGCTGGATTCAAAACCATGAAGCAGGGAAGCAAAAAAGAAAGAAAATAACTATTTGGTGAAGGAGGATTAGAATCTACTCAAGCTAAACTATGATCTGGGCTGGTCAGAATTTTGATTGAAGGAACATCTTATCCTTTCTAATTTTCAAGTTTCTTATTTAGTTCAGAGATGATTTTTAAAAAAATCTGCTTGTATCAGGATGAACTCAGCTGAATATCTGCAGCTTGGAAAGGTGAATGAAACCAAGCCTTGGGTCTCAACCTCTACATTACAGGGTAGGTTGCTTAGAATTTTCAGTTTATTTAGAGGTGAGCAGACTCTGGAGAGCTGAATTATTTTAACCATGCTTATAAATCATCTTTTAGGGCACAAGAATGTCAAATCCATTTGGGAAGCCAGGAAAGTACCATAATGATACAGTAAGATTAGAAGGATAACCTTAAAGAAAAATATCTCTAAATAAGATATGAACACAGAAATGCTTTCTTGACTGCCAAGGTCAGGTTCAACTACCAAGATGCCTACAGAATTTAAAATCCCCAAAGAGGACCTTCTAGACTTTGAAACAGATGGGCAAATTCTTACCCAAATTGCTTCACATTTCTTTATCAGGCAGTTAGCTATGTAATTTTTCTAGACTTGAGGTATTTTGGTGTACTTATTGAAAGGTACACTATTCTCTTGATAAAATAAATATATTTCTTAATTCCTCAGAAACTTGAAAATGGCTGAACACATGTATTTTGTGTTCAGTGTTTTGGCTAAGACACAAAAATAAAATCCCAGAAAATTATGAGCTGTACCATACAAAAATTTTTGTGGCTGAAAGCACTTTTAAAATTGTAAAACAATATACCAGTGTGAATTTCTAGTATTATTATGCTTAGCTTCTAAATGATTGGCAATCACTAATTTTAGTCACCATGGAATCCTGTTCCACGCTGACTCTTCATTACCTCTAATTCCTTGTTGTAAAGTCTTCAGAATCTAAGCTTCATTTTTTATAACTCCTTTGAGGTTAGCCATAAATTTTTACTGTTCTATTCAGATTACTTGTATGACCTACATCTTTCTTGATTCCTCGGTTAGAGGCTCTATCCTCACAAATCAAGCCAAGTCTCCCAAAGTAAACTATTAGCTCCAACATTTCCTGTTTCTAAAATGTCTTTTGTATCTCATGATTTTTTATAAATATTCCAATTTTGTTATCTCTAGGTTATGACAATTTTTTTTTTTTTTTTTTTTTGGTCCACTTATTCTAACATTCCTACCAATTAGTAGATTTGGGAATGTGACAGGCAGAATGGCTTTCTAAAGATATCCACTCTCTAAACCTGTGAATATGTTATATTAAATCACACACACAAAAAATAATCTGTAGATATAATTGAGATCAGTGACTTCTACATAAGAAGATTATCCTGGATTATCCAGGTGGGTTCAGTTTAATCATATGAGCCTTAAAAAGTAAAGAACTTTCTCTGGCTGGAGAGAGAGATAAAGAAGGCAGACAAGTTCAAAGTGTGAAAACAAAGTGATGTCGTGTTCCTGATTCTGAGAAGTAGACGTCCATGCAAAGATTAGAGAGAAGCCTCAAGAAACCAAAATCAGGACCCATATGACAGCCAACAAGGATACTGGGACCTCAATCCTACAAGCACAAGGAACTGTGTTCTGCCTGGAACTAAAACGAGCTTGGAAGTGGATTCTCCTTCAGAGCTTCCAGATAAAATCCCTGGCTTACCAACACCTTGATTTTGGCCTTGTGGATTCAGAGTAGAGGATCCAGTGGGCCCACCCAGACTTCTGACCCTCAGAATTGTGAGATCATAAACTGGTGTTGTTTAAAGCTCTAGTTTTGAGGTGAGTTGTCACAGCAGCAATAGAAAACTCATGAAATAATTCACTGTTTCTAAATATCCTTGCTTATTATTCAACAGATTAACTGGATATGAGGGGTGTTAAAGCTACTCGCACTGACTGGAGGTTTTCTACCACTGTGTTCAGAAGAATGTTAAAGAACACAGAAAAGAAGTTTAATAAGAGCCTGAGTATTTTTCAGAAGTCATTTATATTCAGGGCAAAATGTCAAAAGCAATCACTCTTAGTATGTCTTTAAAACATATCTACATCAAAGAGGGTATTTGTTTTGTTCTCATTAAGAAGAATTATGGCAAGTTCATGTAACCTAAAGCCCCACCTCACTTGGTTCGATTTTTTTTTCAGTAAATGAGTCATTGCTAATACAATTCTTAAAGTCCCACAGGAAAAGAATTAAGTACTTAGCTGACAAGCACTTTTTTTTTTTTTTAAAGTAAAAGGATAAGCAATTCTCTTCTTATTTCAACCTGAACTCCACTACTATGCTGTGTTGGTTTTTCTTTTAAAGCCATCAAAGATAATGATAAAGTAAAAGCTAAAAAACAGTATTTAATTGTTCATATATTTTGTAGATCTCTTCCTTCCAGCTTCCTTTCTTTGCCTTATTTAGTCAGCCTCTAACTTAAGACCCTTCTCCCACTTATTCACTTTATTTACTTTTTTCTTTTTTTTTTAATTGAAGTATAGTTGATTTACAATGCTGTGCCAGTCTCTGCTGTACAGCAAAGTGACTCAGTTATACACATATAGACATTCTTCTTTTATATTCTTTTCCATTATGGTTTATCACAGGATATTTAATGTAGTTCCCTGTGCTATACATTAGGACCTTGTTGTTTATCCATTCTAAATGTAATAGTTTGCATCTACCAATCCCAAACTCTCAGTTCATCCCTCTCCCTCCTCCCTCTCCCTTGGCAACCACAAGTCTGTTCACTATGTCTATGAGTCTGTTTCTGTTTTGCAAATAGGTTCATTTGTGCCATATTTTAGATTCCACATATAAGTGATATCATATGGTATCTGTCTTTCTCTTTCTGACTTACTTCACTTAGTATGATAATCTCTAACATAAATTGTACCAAGGTTTTCTTAGGTCAGTCTCCCAAGGCAATATAAATAAAAACAAAAATAAACAAATGGGACCTAATCAAACTAACAACCTTTTGCACAGCAAAGGAAACCATTAAAAAAAATGAAAAGAACAACATACGGAATGGGAGAAAATATTTGCAAATGCTGTGACAGACAAGGGCTTAATCTCAAAAAAATACAAACAGCTCATACAACTCAATAACAAAAAAAACAAACAACCCTATAGAAAAATGGGCAGAAGACTTTAATAGACATTTCTCTAAAGAAGACATACAGATGGCCAGTAGGCACATGAAAAGATGCTCAACATCACTAATTATTAGAGAAATTCAATTCAAAACTACAGTGAGGTACCACCTCACACTGGTCAGAATGGCCATCATTAAAAAAATCTACAAATAACAAATGCTGGAGAGAGTCTGTAGAAAAGGGAACCCTCCTACACTGTTGGTAGGAATGTAAGTTGGTACAACCACTATGGAAAACAGTATGGCGGTTCCTCAGAAAACTAAAAATAGAATTACCATATGATCCCGCAATCTGACTCCTGGGAATATACCTGGACAAAAATATAATCCAAAAAGATACATGAACCCCTATGTTCATAACAGCACTATTCACAATAACCAAAACATGGAAACAACCTAAATGTCCATTAGCAGATGAATGGATAAAGAAGAGGTGGTACATATATACAATGGAATACTACTCAGCCATAAAAAAGAATGAAATAATGCCATTTATAGCAATAGAGATGCAACTAGAGATTATCACTTTATTCACTTTTAAATGACTTTATGATACAACAGAAATTAATTAAAAAGTGAAAATTCTGGAGTCAACTGGGTAAATGTTAAATTATTTTTAAATGTTAAGGCAAATTTTATAAATAAAAAATGGATTTTGCCACTAAATGTAATTTTAGAAAAATATATTGGCATTTTGTCAATACCTAATTTTTCAACTTTCCTTTATATAAAATTTCCCATCCTTTTCACATTCCAAAAATACCTATTCTAATTAAATAATAACTTTCTTTTGCACTTCTGTCAAATAACTTTTCTGCTCTTGTAATGTATCTGAATCAATACATGTCATGAAAAAAGTATTAATAAATGCTTTATGAATCTTTAGGATATAAAAGTATACAGAGCAGGAATCCTGTAACACAAATTCTGCAGACTCCTTAGATTGTTACAAGATAGCTTTGAATTTATGTAGCCAAAGAATGAATAAAAAATTCTATAGTATCATAAATCTATAGCTTCAATTTCTATATCTTTTTATGTTCTGATGTGTTTATAATTTTTGCTTATTTAAAAATATAAATATAGTATATAGTATATATACTATATACTGTATATAGTAAAATCAAAATCTTGTTTATAATATTCTTGTCTATAATATTCTTGGACCATTATTTAATTTTTCACTTATTTGTTTATTCATTTATTCAGTAAATATTTATTGAACATCTATTATATGGAAGGTGCTTTTCTAAATTATGGGGATATAGTAAGGGTAAAAAAATAACCCCAAAAATCTTTTCCTCATTGAAGTCACGTTATAATTGGCAGGGAGGTTTCTAATGACTGTTACAGCATAGCTCAAAAAAGATTATTCACGTGGATTTCTATATACATAATTTAATTTAGTTCATATTCAATTATTGAAAATTTTATTTGGCAACCTTTAGAAAATAAAATATCAATCCCATTCTGCTCTTAAAGTTGGTATTAAAAACCAAAGCAAAGAGACAAGTATGCAAGAACACTAACCCAGAGTACAGCAGGAGCAACTTACAAACGGCTTAACTTGAATGAGGAAATATTATTTTTTCCTATTTTACAGCTGGAAAATGAAGGACAGGCAAATGTGAAGTAACTTGCCTGAGGTCACTCAGTGAGGTTCAGTTGAGTCTGGGCTCTAACTCAGAAGTTCCTGATTCTCTGTGGTTGGGCCACAAGTTCATAGCCGCTGGCTCATAGCAGCTTCCGGAACAGATTGGAGTTTTCCTGTAAGCCCTAGAGAGTTAGGCTGCCACATCAACATGAGTGCCTTCAGAACTCGGGTTCCAAGGAAGGTCAGCGACGGCACGTTCTTATTGCTTTAACCTTTCTGCCCACATTGAGGAAATTCACAGCAAGGTAAGTCTTGCCAAAAGAAGGGAAGCAAGAAAGATAACTTGAGGAAATGTTGTGCCTAATAGCCATGGGTGAAATTTAGGGTTCACAAAGCCTGGGAAAATTAACTTTTTCTGCAGTAGAAGTCATGAAATTAAATTTAACACTCTCAGCAGTTTTCTGACAAATATTTTTGCTTTTCCATTAATCCCAAATGAAACAGTACTAACTCCAAGTTAAAATTAGAGCCAGGGCAGTGAACAGGCTGTGAATATTTATACCTAAGAGTTTAATATGCTATAGACTTAAACAGTTAAGCCCTGGGAGTTTAAAGAATGATCAACTTGGATTCAGGTACAGCTAAATCAATTCCAAAAACTCTGGCGCACAAAATTCAGTTTCCTGCCTTGATGGATTGCAGTGCACTTGGGTGGGCTCAGAATTTATGAGAGAAAAACAAAATTAAATGCTTCTAAATTGACTCAAACCACTGGGCTGCTAACATTCAACACATAAAAATAACCATCCTGCAAAGTTACACTGAAATAAAATGCAGTAAAACAAAAAACAAAACAAACAAACATACAAAACATAAAAATCATACTCAGATGACTCAGTCTCTCAATCTGTGGGGACAACAGATTCACCAATGAGATTACTTGGCTGCTGCAGTGACATTAAGAGAAATGGAGCAAACTTTCTTCTCCAAAGAGAGACGGAGTTGTTCAGTTTGCACCAGACCCTTACCCCCAGTCCTAACGTGCAATTACATGTCCAACATACAGAGATCCATTTAACAGCTATTTAAATGTTTAAATATTTAGATTTAATGTGTATCTTTGATGTGCTTAGCACTATTTAGGTACGGGGAAAAAAGTAATGCACAAAAGAGGAAGAAAACACCCCTGTTCTCATGGACCTTACATATAAATTGTACGTATACATGAAGGTTAAATAAGATGAAGCAAATCATATATATAAAGAGAGTCAGGTCAATGACGTCTCTAGAATTTCTATATCAGAGACTCAGGGTCAATATTTGGTTACAGGAAGAGTTGGGCAGGTTATCTTAAAGCCGTATGTGTATAGTGACTTCATTGCTCCCCATAGGTTAGTTGTGGAAGGAAGTTACTGATGGAGATAATTAGGGTGGAGGGGGTTAAAGACCCCCTAAGCACTTCCCTGAATTTATCACTGAATATACCCAATCAGTCCCTTGGCTGGCTGTACTTACTATTTTGGATAAATTGTTATGCATGGGTTTCTTCTGTTAATCATATTGACAGAGAAGGAAAAACATCCTTTGGTCCATCACATCACATGTTCCCTGTGCTTTCATAAAAACAGAAACATTGTTTTCCAGGAGGATTGAAATAATGTGACTAAAAATTTTTTTTTTTTTTTTTTTTGGTGTTGTCATTGTTTTATTACTCATAGTTTGCAAGCAATATTATATACAAAAGTCATTTTTAAAACAGCAGGGTTTGCTAGAAATGTGTCTTTTATTTTCTTTGCACTGTGGGTTTCTGCACCATTCACACCTGGAGCCTGTTACATTAAATGTATAATTTATGCAGGTGTTGGGCAAAAATGTAAGAACCTTTGAGTTTTCTACTCATACACACCCCAAAATAAATCCCACCCCTTCTCTACTATATGGGTCGCTAACATTAAAAACACTAAGAAAATACACATTCATCTCGCTTTCTGTAAGTCCTTTTTCTCTATTTTTACATGACCAAGATGTTGGCTTGGTTATGAAGTCAAAAGTGTTCCCAAAGTTTTGATGATGATTCGTAGAGAAACCTCTCCAAGCTATCCTCTTCCAAAGTAATTCCTATGAATGTCTTTAGTTTTCTGTGAACAGTAGCTACAACACCCTTCACTTTTGAACTCTTATGTTTACCTTTATTAATAACCAAGATAATGTGTGTAACTATCATCTTTAATTTCTTTCATCAGAGTCTTATAGTTTTATGCATACAAGTCTTTTGTCTCCTTACGTAGGTTTATTCCTAGGTATTTTATTCTTTTTGTTGCAGTGGTAAATGGGAGTGTTTCCTTAATTTCATTTTCAGATTTTTCATCATTAGTGTATAGGAATACAAGAGATTTCTGTGCATTCATTTTGTATCCTGCTACTTTACCAAATACGTTGATTAGCTATAGTAGTTTTCTGGTAGCATCTTTAGGATTTTCTATGTATAATATCATGTCATGTCATCTGCAAACAGTGAGTTTTACTTCTTTTCCAATTTGGATTCATTTTATCTCTTCTTCTCTGATTGCTGTGGCTAAAACTTCCAAAATTATGTTGAATAATTGTGCTGAGAGTGGGCAACCTTGTCTTGTTCCTGACCTTAGTGGAAGTGGTTTCAGTTTTTCACCATTGAGAATGATGTTGGCTGTGGGTTTGTCATATATGGCCTTTATTATGTTGAGGTAAGTTCCCTCTATGCCTACTTTCTGTAGGGTTTTTTTACCATAAATAGGTGGTGAATTTTGTCAAAAGCTTTCTCTGCATCTATTGAGATGATCATATGATTTTTCTCCTTCAGTTTGTTAATATGGTGTATCACATTGATTGATTTGCGTATGTTGAAGAATCCTTGCATTCCTGGGATAAACCCCACTTGATCATGGTGTATGATCCTTTTAATGTGCGGTTGGATTTTGTTTGCTAGTATTTTGCTGAGGATTTCTGCATCTATGTTCATCAGAGATATTGGTCTGTAGTTTTCTTTTTTTGTGACATCTTTGTCTGCTTTTGGTATCAGGGTGATGGTGGCCTTGTAGAATGAGTTTGGGAGTGTTCCTCCCTCTGCTATATTTTGGAAGAGTTTGAGAAGGATAGGTGTTAGCTCTTCTCTAAATGTTTGATAGAATTCGCCTGTGAAGCCATCTGGTCCTGGGCTTTTGTTTGTTGGAAGATTTTTAATCACAGTTTCAATTTCAGTGCTTGTGATTGGTCTGTTCATATAAAATAATGTGACTAAAAATCTTGAAGTCATCATTCATTCCTTCATCTCCTGTATACAATCATCAAGTTCTTTTATCCAATGTTTGTTTTCTCAGCTCTCACCACACACATCACCTTATGATACAATGATTGCAACTAACTGCCTAACCCATCCCATTGGCCCCTTTACTACCTATCATTTTGTCTTACCAATTGTTCTTAAATCCTAATCTTATCATGGAATGTCTCTGTTGAGAAAAATTCTAAATGCTCTACTGCTTTCAGTTTAGACTCTACTGTCTGGCACCAATCAACTAAACATGTACTCTGCATTCACAGCTTCAGCTGAACCTTGCTCATTCATTCACTCCCCCTGGAATATAACCTACTACATGGCTTTCCTCTCTCCCTCCCTCCATTCTTCCAGCTTCTTTCATTTCTTTCTTTCTCCATCACTCTCTACTTTCTTTCTTCCTTCTCTTCTCCTTTCCTTTCCTTCCTCTTTTCCCTTCCCTTTCCTTTCCTTATTCTTTCTTTCCTCCTTCCTTCCTTCCTTTTTCCTTCTTTCTTTCTTTGTTTCTTTCTTTCTTTCTTTCCTTATTTCTTTCTTTCCTTCCTTCCTTTCTTCCTTCCTTCCTTCCTTCCTTCCTTCCTTCCTTCCTTCCTTCCTTCTTTCTCTTTGTCTTTGTTAAGGCTCACCTCAGGTGCCAAGTCACTTTACATAGATTCAGCATCAATCACACTGATTAACATAGAGGAAAAGGTAATGAATACTGCCAGTTTTCCCCTTTTTTGCTTGGCCGAAATAAAAAAAACTGATACATTCAGGTGCTAAGAGTTTGAGAAGCAGGCACTTATGTAACTGGATTACAGTAGTGCTATTTGGTAAAACCTATTCAGAGAGCAATTTGGTAATAGCTACTGAAAGTAAAGATGCACATGGCCTATGCAAAATCAATGTCGTTTTTAGGATTTACCTCACAAGTGTATGCTCACACATGTGCAATAACGCATATAGTGGTTATTCATTGTAGGGTTTTTTTTTTTTTTTGCTTTGTTTTTCAGTATAACAAAGATTTATACAGCAAGTATTCATCAAAAGAAACTTTAAATTAGTGAATTTCACACATGGAATGTTATCTGACTAGATAAATATGATGTATGTACTTAAATAACTAAGATTATCTTTTAAACAAGGTTAAATAAGATTTATTTATCTGTAAAGAAAAAAAAAGAACACAAATATATTTCTGTGTTAAAGTGGAAGGATACCCGAGTTATACTGATTAGAGAACTTAAAAAAAACAAAACAAAACAAAAAAAACAAGGTGCCACTACGGATATTTTACACTTTATTGACTGTACCATATTTACTTATTCCTGCAAACAAATCTCTGATCAGGTGGATATTCGTGCTCTATTTTTTACTTTAAGTTTGTATATTATATATTTGTTCATTCAGTGTTAGGTTTTCAGTACATTCTGCTATAAGAAAACTCTATTACCTGACCATCTTAGAAGAGCCTATGAAGGGTATGTTTACTATTGCTAGGAACATCATTTGCAATTTTGTAAACAACTGGAATATTATTAAAATACTTGTATTTTCAAAATTCTAGAGTTCATTTTTAGGCTTTTTAGAAATAATCTTCCTGTTGAATCATTGTTGTTAAATCCACTGTATGAAATAAATTTGCTTAAGAGGCAAAAAAAAAAAACCAAACAAACAACAAAAATGTGCCAAAAACTATATATATGCTGCAATTTTTGAAAAAAAAAAACTGAAGAAACTAAGTGTATATATAAATTTACTTGTATATCTGTAGATATATTATGAAAGAGTATATGAGAAGTTGGAAACATTACCATTAAAGAAGGGGATTGGGTCAGGGTAGGAGGAAAACTTTTCACTAAATGCCTTTTTGAAATTATGAAATTTGAAAATGTAGCTTTGAAAAAAGAAGTTCTTACTGAACACTGCATCTAAACTGTTTTCTCCTTGTCACCATATGCTCCAATTACTGAAAATTAATGTGGTTTTCATCACTAAGCACTAAGTGTTGCTTCAGTATCATGGTGATCAAAGAGTCCAGAAACTACTAGGACTTAGTTCAAATTTCAAGTGTTATAAATTCTGGTGTCTGGGAAGTTTTTCAACATCATTTCAATGATTCTTCACGTGGCTCTCGCTCTGACAGGATGTGGCATGCAATATGATGGCAGGCTTTCTCATGGACCATTTCATATCCAGTAATCTACCATTTGTCAGTGAATATTTCTTAATGTTGTTACTTTTATTTTTGAGAATTACCAAACACTGAAGTCACAATAATACCTCCGAAAATTCCAAAAATCCATAATGATTGTAAAGTGGTTTTCCAAAACAAAATAAAAATAAACATGAAGAAGAAAAAAAATGATGACATAGTATTCATAATATAATCCATTATGATTACGGTTTAAAAGTCAACATATACATTTCCAAGAATTACAAATTTCACAGATAATTAAACATTATTCTGGATATGAAGGGAGAAATTTGTTCTCTGGATAGTTTTCATTTTTATAAATGCCCTTAAATCAAAAAGAAAGCTTCTACTGGATGAAAATTTTGTGTACCTGATTATTTATATTTAATATATTTTAAGCATGTATTTTTTTCAAGGGAATTTTAAAAAATATTTTCCTTTTGGACTGAAGGACTTAACCTAAATTTTCAATCCCTCTAGAAAATTTCACGGCGTATTTTATTTTGGTTGGCATTATGTAAACACTGAGAATATTTACTGAATGGGAACCAAACCACAACGTTCTACAGCCAACTTCAAGACAAATTAACTCATAGAAGCTTCAATACAGCATATTTTGCATGTGATTTCTTTTGAATCACTTATATACTCTTGTTTTTATGTCTCATTGCAGTAAATTTGAATGCAAAAGTGTATGCATGCAGCAAAATAGAAAACAATGTTTTAATTTATATAGGAAAATATTTAAGAATTACACTTCTGTTTCATCAAAGGTCAAATGACATCATACTAAGCAATATCTTGATCTTAATAAAAGGAAAGTTTGATAATATGCTGCCATAAATGATGTAAATTTTAAAAGTAAATCTTTCTGGTAATCTGATGATTTTACCATGAATTTTTGATTTCCCCTTTGCTTGCTAGTGTTTAGAATAATTTTAAAGATATATATATATGGAATTATTTACCTTTTATTTCTTGTAACTAGCCATATTGAGAAATATAGATTAGCCTACCTAAAACTAATTCTTTTATGTCACTTCTTAATCCTAATTTTGTTGATGTTTAAAGTGTAATTTCAAAATTTCTAAAAATAGATACACACAAAATCATTGTTTTTAAAGACATACACGTAGTTCTTCTTTTAATATGTAAAAACACATTATATTTTAGAGGGTTGTGACATATGAGATTTTTTTTGCATGAGGTGGAGGGTACAATTATAGGAGGAGCTGTGTTCATGTACCATGACCAAATTTCAGGCAGCAGTCGAAGCCATGCTCTTGCGAATTGGGATTATTCCCCTTTAACATTGGGATTATGTTTCATTAGTCTCTTCCTAACGTCTTGAAAAAAATGTTAAGGATTGGTAAATCCTAAAGGTTTAATTCTCATAGGTGTATTTAAAAAAACCCATTACTTTAAATATTCCCATTGAAGGGACTCCCTTAGCTTTAATGGCAACAGCCTCAGCAGAAGATACAGACATCACTGTTGTATTTCTCTCTGACTTTGAGTATTAGCTTTGCCATTATAGCCAGAGTTTCACCTTACTTTGTGTCTCTTCTTCTCTCAAAAAGACTCAAAATTGACTGTCTGCTTCTGCAACTGGAGACACCCAACCCCTGCCATGTTCTTTAACTGCCCTGCTTCATGGTCATAGCCTCACTCTGGTGCTCAGAGCCCAGTTCACTAATGCTGAATATTCTCTACTCGACTTGTAATTTGACAGATACTAGATACCACCGTATCCAAATATGTCTAGAATGGCCTGATGTCCAATGGAAATGGCCAACAGAAGGTCTGAAAGAGCTTCAACTCAGAGGTCATTGGTTGTTTGGCTAAGAGCATCAGGAATATAGTAAGAGAGAGTGGTGGCCCATCTCCAGAACTGCTAGTATCTGAGATTTTCACCAGACCCAGAGAATTGGTACAATGTCTGCAGGGAATAATGGTCCAAAATCAATAGCTAGTGCCACTTTGCTCCTGTTAGTACATTGAAAATGAGCCACTCAAGAAATTTGCATGTTCATGAAAATATATGCATGCAAATAAGAATGACATGGACTCTCTGATTTAGAAGTTGGTGTTGATTATTAGAGTTTTAGACTTCCTATTCATAACTGACACTCAAGAAAGCCGAGATGACTGAAACTTGTAGAGACAATTGCCAATTTGTCTGTTGCCTGTTGAAGCATCACAGTTGGCCCATTTATTCCTTCACATTTCAAGTGTCTTTATTTTAATCACAGACACCCCTTCCAGCTTTTTTAAGATATAATTGACATATAACATTGTATGAGTTTAAGGTGTACAATGTGTTGATTTGATATACTTATATACTGCAAAATGATTACCCCCAGAGCTTTTGTTAATACCCCAACTGGGTCACATAAGTATTATTTTATTTTTGTAGTGAGAACATTTAAGATCTACTCTCTTAGCAACTTTCAAGTATATAGTACACTATTATTAACTGTAATCACCATGCTGTACATTAGATTTCCAGACTTGTCTTATAACTGAAATTTTGTACCCTTTGACTAACATCTCCCCATTTCCCTGCCCCCACCCAGTCCCTGGTAACTACCAGTCTACTTTTTTTAGATTCCACATACAAGTGATATCATACATTTGTCTTTGTCTGACTATTTCACTTAGCATAATGCCCTCAAGGTCCATCCATATCAGAAATGGCAGGATTTCGTTTTTTTTAATGTCTGAATAATATTCTATTGTGTATATATACCTTCATCTGTTGATGAACACTTAAGTTGTTTCCATATCTTGACTATGGTGAATAATGCTGCAATGAACATGGCAGTGCAGATATCTCTTCTGGGTCCTGTTTTCATTTCCTTTGGCTATATACCCAGACGTGGGATTGCTGGATCATATAGTAGTTCTATTTTTAAATGAGAAAACTGTATACTGTTTTCCATAGTGGCTGTATTAATTTATATTCCACAAAAAGTTCAAAGGGATTCTATTTTTCCATATCCTCACTAACATTTATCACTTGTCTTTTTAATGATAGTTATTCTAACAGAAGTGAGGTGATATCTTACTGTGTTTGATTTGCATTTTCCTGATGATTAGCAATGTTGAACATCTTTTCATGTACTTTTTGGCCATTTGGATGTCTTCTTTGGAAAAACGTCTATTCATTTCTTTTATTGATTTTTTGCTCTTGAGTTTTATGAATCTATATATTTTGAATATGAACCGCTTATCAGATATATGACTTACAAAATTTTTCTCCCATCCCATAGGCTACCTTCTTATTTTGTTGATTATTTCTTTTGCTGTGCAGAAGTTCTTTAGTTTGATGTAGTCATCATTATTAATTTTTGCTTTTGTTGTGCTTTCAGTGTCATATCCAAAAAAATGATTGCCAAGACCAATGTCAAGGAGCTTTTTCCCTATGTTTTGTCCTAGGAGTTTTATGGTTTCAGTTCTTACGTTTAGGTCTTAATTCATTTTTAGCTAATTTCTGAAAGTGGTGTATGACAGGGGTCCAATTTTATTTTTCTGCATGTGTCTATCCAGTTCTCCCAGCACCTTTTAATAAAGAGACTATCCTTTCCCTATCTAGTATTCTTGGCTCTCTTGTCAAGGGAGGGTTTATTGTGGGTTTTCAATTATGTTTCATTGGTCAAAGTGTCTGTTTTTATGGCAGTTCCATATTGTTTTTTTTGTTTTTGTTTGTTTGTTTGTTTTACTGTAGCTTTGTAGAAGAGCTTGAAATCAGGAAGCATGCTGCCTTCAGCTTCAGTCTTCTTTCTCAGTATTGCTTTGGCTATTCAGGGTCTTTTTTGACTCCATACAAATTTTAGGATTTTTTTTTTCTACTTATATGAAAAATACCATTGGGATTTTGATAGGGATTTCATTGAATTTATAGATATCTTTGGGTAGAATGGACATTTTAACAATATCAATTCTTCTTATTCATGAACACCAGATATCTTTCCATTTGTTTGTGTTTTCTTCAGTTTCTTTCACCAACTCTTGTAGTTTTCAGTGTACAGATCTTTCACCTCCTTGGTTAAATTTATTCATAAATATGTGTTGGTTTTGGTGTTACCATGAATGCCAGGCCTTAAAAATAGTCTCAGAGACATATTTGAATAACCGTTGGCCCCAAATCTCATTTTGAGTCTTTTATCCACTTTTGAGACTAAGGGTAATAAGAAATTTTGCTTTTAGTCCAATTTGTCTTTCTAATTTCCATTTCTCTCTAATTCTGATCACAAACTAAATATTTATTTTAGCAGATCTCTCCTTCTTCATATCTTATCAAAGAAAACAAAGGAAATGTAATGACACTTTCAACATTCTACCTGGAAATTATCTTGGCAGGGTTCACAAGATAATTTTGCTAGATGTTTTGGTGCCATAGTCTCCTACAGTAGTCTTTTATCTGCTGTATCAGCCTCCACTAATAAACTTTTTCTATCATTTTTCAGACCTCAGCCAATAGCTAGCCAATCATGAGAGGCAAAGCTACCTAGCCAATTATGTCAGCTATCTGCAGATATAAGTGAGCCCAGCTAAGAATAGCAGAGGAACTACATAGCCGAGCACAGTCCAAATTGCAGATACATAAATTTATGAGCTAAACAAATATTTCCTTAAACATTAAGTTTTCCAGTGATTTGTTACCCATATAATCAGTGAAAGTATTATTCTAAGTAAGCTATTCTCATCCCAACATTTCTAGTTCTAATACATTATTTGTTAATTTTACTTATACTTTCTTTTCTGTGGCATGACATAAGTCTCTGAAATCATGCAGATTTGCGTTCTTGAAGGTCAGTTCTATCAGTTATCAGCTATGGACAATGGGATATGTTAATTAACTTTCTGCTTTTTCAATATTCTTAACTATAAATTAGGGACACTACATGTCACATAGTTTCTACGATGATTAATAAATGAAGTAAGATATGTAAAATACCTGGAATATAATAGTCACTTAATAAATATTAGTCTCTCTTATCCTTTCCTCCTTAAATAAATATTTTATGGTAGATACAAAAAGTGGCCACAATTTTTTTTTTTTTAATCTCTGTATTCATACCCTTTTACAATATGACTTTGCTGCTCCTCTTATAAAATAATAGGGTCTAATTCTTCACTTTCTTGAATTCGGTCATACTTTTTGACTAATAATATGTGGTAGAAGTAGTGTTGTAGGATTTCAATGACAAGCTTCAAGAAACCTTGCAATTAGCATTCTCACACTGTTAGAAGCCAGTCACCAGTCCAAGCTGGCCTTGAAAAAAAAGTGGAGTGACCTTGCTGACAGCATGAGGTAGTTTCCAGACATGTAAGCAAGGCCATCCTGGACCAACCAGCCCCCAACCAACCTGCCCCCTTACCACAAATTCATGAGTGATCCCAGTTGACACACATGAAGTAAAGTTGAGATGCCTCAGCTGAGCCCTACCCTAACTGCAGACTTACAGAATCATCAACACACACACTTTTTGTTTTACCACTGACTTTAAGAGTATTTTTGTTTACACCAAAAGCTAACTGAAATATATTTACAGTACACATTGTTATTAAAATACATGGCATCATACTTTTAAAAATTAGACAAATGTAATATCCTTATGTTTGAAAAGGGACTGTCATACATTTTACTCTTTGAACTGTTAGAAAGATGTAAAATGATAATGTACGGAAAAGTACTTTATAGACCACAAGTGTATTCAACTATTTATCAATCTATTGTTTCAATCATTCTTTTTTAATACATATCTCACATAATTTTTCTATGCCTATTTATATAATTGCTTGTTGGTGTTACAATGTTCAGTAAGAACATTGGTGCCATGAAAAAGCTCCAGAGCTAGTAATAGACACAGACAATTAAAGAGTAAATGAAAATGTTGTAGGACAAATTCTCCAATATAGTACTGTGTCTGCAAGCAAGAGAGGGATCTAACCCAGTATTATAGGGATAGTAGAAGAATTCTTCAAGGTGGTAATAATAATCAAAAACCTGCAATGCAGAAAGCTTCTTATTTGGGAGGAAAAAGTCATACAGTGGAGGGAGGTACATTTTGCAAACACTACAGTAGGACATATCCAATCTATAAGATATTAAATAGCTGGAGTGGTCATAATTGTGTAGGATTCAATGAAGATAAGTTAATAGTATCTATTTCTTCTCCTTCCCAAATCAAGGCCCATGAATTGACAGCTATAAGATGATATAGTTTGAAGTGAAGTTTATTATTGATAGAAGCTGGATTGGAGATGTGATTTAAAAACCTGAAGAAATATTTAAGCTTCCCACTATATTACACAGAGTCTGCTCCAATCACAGGCAAAACTAAGACAATTATGGGTTTCTGCCACAGGGACCGAGCTCTCCTCACTAAGATTAATGCAAGACAAGAGAACAAATGCAAAGTTTTGCCCCATAGATAGGCTGGTTATGAAAAAAGAGAACGAAAGGGGTTGGTAGAGGTATGCTCAGTTTCTTCCCCCAAGCTTACCAATTAATTAAGTCATTTCATTTCCCATGGAGAGAAGTGAATGACAATTATAGAGAGAAGTCAGGAATGTTATTCAAGCTGAAAAGTCTTCCATCTATAAGCATGAAGCTCAAGAAATAAAGATACTTTGTTAATAATAAACATATGGATGCCCCAATTAAAATTAGGTCAAATAATATTAATTCATAAAATAAAGAAGGAAATGTTAACAATAAAAGTAAAATTTAGCTTAACAGAATTGTTCACTTGAAGATAACTACCACAAGTGTAAGTTTCAGTGTATATCTGTACTTGGTACCTTCAAGATCCCATTTCATTGGCTTTGAAGTTAAGGTAGATGCAATCCTCTGTTCAGGCTTAAGTAATTAGCCTACTCCAAAACCTGGGTAGCAATCAGTTCTACCCAATCATGAGCGCTGAGAAGTAAATCCAAGTGTTACTACCTGATGGGAGAATGGATGCTAAGCGGTTCAAAGAATACGTGTCTACTAAATCATTCTTCACAAGAAATCAATTAAAAGAAAGCATATTCAAAATAGAATGGCAAATATATTAAAGATTGGAAAATATAATTATTCTTTGTAATAATCTATATCATAAATCAATGGTATTTTATGTTTTGATATTAAAATGCATATTTCTAGAATATATTCTTTCAAGAAAACAATTTTTTTACCTTAAATATATTTACATATATATATATACATATATATAAAGAAATATAATCTCATATATAGTGTTTAAAAACTATTTGGTATTGAAGGTTTAAGAACCTCAGACCTAAGTGCATTTATATAGTTTAAACATGTGTTCTGATTTTTACAATTTACCCATATTTAGATGTCTATATGTATGCGTATATAACGTCTAAGCTATATTTTGAAAGCTAGGTTGACTATAAAAGGTAAGTATTGGAGTAAAAAAGAATCCTAAAGAATTGACTTCATTGAAAATGTTACTTTCTCAAAGTTTCCATGCTGCCTCGCTCTAAAGACATACCATTAAAGATGCGTCACAGACTTAGTTTCACTGATGATTGACTAACAGTTATATACTTAAAAAGGAGAAGCACATTCACTGAATGCATTCTAACTCCACCTCTACTTTTTACATGAAGTAGGAATTTATAAAACACCTTATAACTAATAGCTCTTTGATATAGATGACTCATAACCAACACTGCTAAGTAAAATACCACTTACAAGTTGAACAGTGTGAATCAGGAGGTGAAAATTTCATATGTGAAATTTCCTCTATAAATTAAGAATAGTATATTCTTAGGTTGAGAACAGGTCATATTTCCCTAATGGACGTTGTAAACTTTTAATGTCAGAGAAATGTGTGATTTCTGTCAGAAATATTTAGTTACATTTCACTAAAAATATGTGTGTATGGTTTTAAGATGTTTCTAAAAATACATATACATGTACACTAAAGCAGATGTAACTTATCAACTGGACTTTTTTTTTACCTTCTCAATCGTTTAAGTACTCCAAACAGTCATTTTGAGGAAGTAATTAAAAGTCTAAATTAAATCTGGAGGAAAAAAATAATATGTAGACTATATAGAAACAGAATTCTACAAGGAAAGACAAATGGTTTATTTAATTGTAGTTAATTAGCACATAGTTGCGTTAGTACATATTCCTTTAAGAAAATATAATTACTCAAAGGAAAAAAGAAAAAGAAGTGTTTGTCTTACAAGTCGTGATAGCAATAGAGAAAACCACCATTTTAAGACACCACTTTTAGACACTATGTCAAATTTTTACTACTTACTTTACTTCTCTGCTCTATTTCACAACTTTCATGTCTTAGGAAACAACTTTGCGTTACATTCCAAGGTGAAAACAGAAGTCATAAGCTACAGCATCCCTCCATTTCCATTTCTCCTACTTCTATGGTTACCTCAGTAGCTCCTATACTTAGTAGAACTCTTTCATATGTACACGTGGATCCATTTGCCTTTCTCCTTATAAAATTTTGTTCTTCACCAAAGTCATATCATCTTTGAATTTTTAATCTTTTTCTTCCTGATGACTTATTTCAAACAGTAAACATGCTCAAAAATCTTCCAACTGAAAAATAAAAATCTAATAAATAACCTTTTTATTAACCTACCCTCTGTTTCTTATTACAGTCTCTCCTGCCCCCCTTTCTTTTCTTTGTAATCAAATTTCTTGAAGGCGTCCAGAATCAGACAGACGTACCCAGCCAGTATCAGGCAGTATTGGCTTAGATTAAAGGTCTCAACCTATAGCAACCACCTAGACTACAGAGTTCATTCCATGGCCTTGAGCAACTATTACCTGTGCTGTCTGTGGACAGACTGGCTCTCAAAACAGAAAGAAAATGGCAAAACAGAGCAAAGCTTGCTAATCCTGAACACAAACTCGTCAAATAACCCCATCGGGGGAAATATAACTGAGGGGTTGTGAAAAGCCAGAGATGTCTCACTATTGGAGCACCCTTCATGAGGAGGGAATGACCAGGAAGAAGGAAAACATCCCCTCCCGCCCAAAAGAGTGTTTAAATTTGTTCTCATAAGACATTGGGCTTCTCTGCTTAAACTATGGTCAATTGAGTTTGTGGCTCTTAAGAAGAGGTTTTATGTCCATGTTGGAATACCCATCCCCTCCATCTCCACCTCCAACTCCATCTCCATCTCCACCTCCAACTCCATCTCCAACTCCATCTCCATTTTCATCTCCATCCCCTTATTGCCTTCACAGAATGCTCTATATTGTTTCATGATCCCAGGCCTCTGAATATTTTATTCTGCTGTTTCAACATCCCTTTCTTCCTTTCTTCACTTAACCATCTTCTACAAGCATACCTCGGAGATACTGCGGGTTTTGTTCTAGACCACTGCAATAAAATGAATATTGCAATATAGTGAGTCACACAAATTTTTTGGTTTGCCAATACATATGAAAGTTATGTTCACATGATACTACAGTCTATTAAGTGTGTGGTAGCTTTATGTCTTAAAAAACCCAATGTACATACCTTAATTAAAAAATACTTTATTACTAAAAAATGGTAGCCTTCATCGTATCCTTCAGCAAGTTGTAACTTTTTGTGTGTGGAGGATCTTGCCTCCGTGTTGATGGCTGCTGACTGATCAGGGTCGTGGTTGCTGAAGGCTGAGGTGGCTGTGGCAGTTTCTTAAAATAAGACAACAATAAAATTTGCCACATTGATTGCCTCTTTATTTCATGAATGATTTCTCTGTGGCATGCAATGCTGTTTGATAGCACTTTACCCTCAGTAGAACTTATTTTAAAACTGGAGTCAATCCTCTCAAACTCTGCTGCTGCTTTACTGGCTAAATTTATGCAATGTAATAGGGAAAAACAAATCTGACTCCATATTATATCTGTTCCCTTTACTTTAACCTTGTTTTATCCTTTGTGCTCTGTTGCCTGTGCTTACTCAGGCTGGCTCTGTACCTTTTGTAAAAGAATGTTGCCTATAGCTTGAAATATACAGAAACATCAAGACCTGATTGTGACCTAACCTAAACAGAAAACAACATTTCTCTTGTTGGAGGTTTACAGGAACATGTAACCTGACCATGACCTGAACTATGTGGACAGCGGCAAGAACAGAGAATCTGGCACCAAGATGTTTGCAACAACTAGGCATGCCCCTCCCTCACCTTGCCTTTTAAAGGGCTTTGTTGAAAGCCTTCCAGGAGTGAAGAGTTCGAGCTTTTTAAGGCATGAGCCACTTGTCTCCTTACATGGCCCTGTAATAAACTTCTCCAAACTCTGATGTTTCAGTATTGTTTGGCCTCACTGTGTGTCGGACACATGGCCTTGCATTCAGTAGCAATATCCTAAATCTTTTGTTGTCATTTCAACTGTTTTCACAGCATCTTCACCAGGAGTAGTTTCCATCTCAAGAAACCACTTTCTTTGCTCATACATAGAAGCTCCTAATCCCTTAAAGTTTTATCATAAAATTGTAGCAATTCAGTCACATCTTCAGGTTTAACTTCTAATTCTAATTATATTGCTATTTTACCACATCTGGGGTTACTTATTTCACTGAAGTCTTAAACTCCACAAACCTATCCATGAGGGTTGTAATCAACTTTTGCCAAACTTCCATTAACTTTGATATTTTGACCTCTTGCCATGAATCAAAAATGTTCTTAATGGCATTTAAAATGGTGAATTCTTTCCAGAAGGTTTTCAAATTACTTTGCACAGGTCCAACAAAAAAAATCACTATCTACGGCAGCTTTACCCTTACAAAATGTATTTCTTATATAATAAGACTTGAAAGTCAGAACTATTCCTTGATCCATGGGCTGCAGAATGGATGTTGTATTAACAAGCATGAAAAGAACACTAATCTCATTGTATATCTCCATTAGATCTCTTGGGTAATGAGGTGCATTGTCAATGAGCAGTAATATTTTGAAAGGAATCTTTTTTCTGAGCAGTAGGTCTCAACAGTGAGCTTAAAATATTTAGTAAACCATGTTGTAAACAGATGTGCTATCATCCAGGCTTTGTAGTTTCATTTATAGAACACAGACAGAATAGATGTGGCATAATTCTTAAGGGCTCTAAGATTTGGGGAATGGTAAATGAGCACTGGCTTCAACTTAGTGTCACCAGCTATATTAGCCCCTAATAAGAGAGTCATCTTGTCTTTTGAAGCTTTCAACTCAAGCATTTGCTTCTCCTTTCTAGCTATGAAAGTCTTAGATGGTATCTTCTTCCAGTAGAAGGCTGTTTCATTGACATTGACAATCTGTTGTTTAGTGTAGGCACCTTCATTTATGGTCTTAGCTAGATCTTCTGGATAATTTGCTTAGCTTCTACATCAGCCCTTGCTGCTTCACCTTGCTCTTTGATGTTATAGAGATGGCTTCTTTTCTTAAACCTCATGAACTAACCTTTGCTAAATTCAAATTTTCTTTTGCAGCCTCCTCTCCTCTCTCAGCCTTCATAGAATTTAAGAGAGTTAGCACTTTCTCTGTATTAGGCAATGTTGTGGCTAGTGTGATCTTCTATCCAGACCACTAAAACTTCCTCCAAATCAGCAGTAATACTGTTTTGCTTTCTTATCATTCTTGTGTTCACTGGAATAGCATTTTAATTTCCTTCCAGAATTTTTTTTTTTTTTTGCATTCACAACTTGGCTAACTGTTTGGCACAAGAGGCCTAGCTCTTGGCCTATCTCAGCTTTCAACATGTCTTCCTCACTAAGTTTAATCATTTCTAGCTTTTGATTTAAAGTAAGAGATACCTGACTCTTTCTTTCACTTGAACACTCAGAGGATGTTGTAGAGTTATTAATTGACCTAATTTCAATATTGTTGTGTCTCAAGGAATAGGGAGGCCTGAGGAGAGGGGGAGAGGCAGAGAATGACTGGTCGGTTGAGCAGTCAAAACACACACGACATTTATCCATAAGTTCACCTGTCTCACATGTGTGGGATTCATGGCTTTCCCAAAACAATGACAATAATAACACCAAAGATTATAATCATAGATCACAAAAACAAATATAATAATTTTAAAAACCTGAAATATTGGAAGAATTACCGAAATGTAACTAAGAGACACGAAGTGAGCAAACGCTGTTGGAAAAATGGCATAGATAGACTTGGTAGATGCAGGGTTGGCACAAACTTTCAATTTGTAAAAAAAAAATGCAATATCTGTGAAGTGCAATAAAGCAAAGCACAATAAAACAGGAAAACGAAGTATGTATTTACTTTTTAGTTCCATCTGTGCAGTAAAGTTTTTCTTTTTTTCTTTAACCCAATCCTCCATCAACACATTATACTTATTTTAACTCTCCTGTGTCTCTCCTATGCCATGAGGTGTCTATAGCAGAGAACTGAGGATTATATTTGTTGACTAGGTGGATTTTATATTCAGTACAATTTAAATGTATACTGTGACTTTCAAAATGTTCAGTGCAATTAGATCCAGGTAAAGGTAATTTCATTAAGATAATTAGTGCTAATGCTTGTTTTTACATTTACCTTTCCAGTTATTATAAAAAGTTTACATTTTATGTTCACCTACTAGATGTAAGATGAAGTTGTATAAGTTTGGCATTAAATTTTAGAGAAAAAAATCAGAAACTCTGATTTGAAAGACAGATTTATAAATGCCAGTTGTTTAATCTTAACTTTCTCTGAAAAATATGATCAATATATGAATTTTGGCTAAACTCTTATTTAAAGAACATTTGTTTATATTCTACCTCTAAGTTTTCTTTTATTAAAATGTAATTTTTATATTGATTCTACTCTCTTTTATTCAAGTTAATGTTATTTTAGTCAAAATCACATTCCTTTTGACAATAAGTAATTTCTCATTGATACTTTCAGTGTGGAAATCATGAGACATAAAATTTTAAATACTTAGCTTTTCTTAATGATTCAACAGATTATTCATTGGGGAAAACCCACTTTAAAAGTCATTCCTAAAGAATTATAAAATTTTCGAAGTAAGGATCTGTGACCAAAGACATCCCATGATTCTCAAAGGAAGGTGGAAAGAAAATGTGATAGGAGTGGCTTGGAAAGAAAGACTTCTCCAAGGAAAAAAGAAATAGTCACACTGCTAAATAATTGTTTTGTTGGTTGATGCTCCTGTGTCTATTGTCATTTGTGTATTTCAGGTGTTAGAACACTATGTATTTCTACTCAATCTTTGGAAAACACACACACACACGCACACACACACACACACTTTTTACTTTTTTTAAATAAACCATATGGAGAAACTAGTTCTTTTTCCAGTATGTGTAGCCTAATTGCAGAAAAAAACATAATGGGATTCAAAATAATCACAGTTATATATCCTGTGGTGAGAAAATTTCACCCAATCAAGGTATATCTATTTTGCAAAGGTTAGAATTTGCTATTAAAGCGAGGTAAAAACTATAAAGTCAACATGTTTGATCAGCCGACTCCTGCAAAGTGTGTCAGCATTTCACTTGGTTTGGAATGGGCCTGAACAGCCATTTTGATTGTGTGGGAACGATTGTTTGCAAATAATACCCCATTATCAAGAAATGGTTCTTAGGCAGTATCAGGTAATGTATAATAATAGTTACAAAGACCATAAGTAGCCTTGTGTTACAAAAAATTAAAGGATTTAGGGAAATATTTGATTAAAGATCTATTGGTTTTAATCAGCTGCCTATTTCATCTTCTTTATGACTGTGAGATGGAGGGTAATATCAATTGAAAAATAAACAACCTTGAAGTCATACAATGAAGGTGCCAGATGTTAAAACATTTTGCTCCAGCTGGAATAGGTAAGTAAAGGCTAAACTTACATATTTTACCAACTAGACAAAAACCACAACAGTTGTGAATGAAACATTATTCACACATTTGAGGTTCTGCCATTCATTCTTCAACAATGTGGAGTTTTCCACTTGTGTGAGCTTGTTTTGCTTTGTTGGTGTTTTTATCCAGGAGACAATTTGACTCACTGATGAAATACTCTAGCTATGCAGAGCCTTCTTCATAGGAGCCTTCTTAGGAAAGTTAGTATATCCAAATAAAAGAAACTAATGTCATTTAGTGATACCAACAAGTCCGTTGTTAGGTTGATGATGACTGATTGTATCTACTGTAACATTCAAAAAACTCCAAGAACTTTAGGGGGAATATGAATAATTGTCAATAGCGAGGAAAAGTTAAACTGTATGAGGTGTTATTCTACAGAGTTAATCAGTAATAGAGTGCAAAATTTCCAATTGATAAGTATGTTCTATATTTACAGTTTTTCTCACACTGGAGATTGCAGAATTATAGAAAAGAAGATGTTATAAAAAGTCATAAAGAGAAGCAAAACCAATTAAAGAAAAGATTTTAGAGCTAGACCATTGCTTAAAACTTATGGGTTTTAGTCTTACCTACTGGTTTCAAACTTTAATCACTCTACCTATGATCCTTAAAATGATATAAAATTTGACTTACCAGTTGATCTATTACTAGTAATGATATCCTTCAATCTTTAAATTATGATAAACCTTTTTAAACTCATCACGTAAGAGAAAAATTTAAAGCTGTTCATTACTCAGTGATGTCAAGTAATCAAAAGGAGTCATCAAAAAAATCTTATGATTCCTCTATAATCTTAATATATTTATTTTAACCAATTGATTTTCAATACACTGACTTCTAGTAGATTGATAGGAAGATTATTTAAAACATTAGTTTCAAGACTGGTACATGTGACCGTGGAAGAATATATCACTCCCCCGATGTTACACAATTTTACATATTTAGCATCAAGAAATGCTCTGCTCTTTGAATGTGTGACCCACAAACCCAGATGGGAAGACTATTAGCCTCTAGTAGGTAGGGTAAAGCTGTGGAGTGAGGCAAAAACATGACTTGGCATCAGGCTTCTTGCTGTTTGTTTTCATTCCTTACCTCCATTCCTGCATGTTAGTTCTCTTAGCCAATCAGCATTTTCTGCTTCTTTGGGCTTTCCCATTGTGTTTTGTGTTAGTGTCTTAGATCTGCCATTTAAAAGTACCATAAAATGAGTGGATTAAAAGAACAGAAATTTATTCTCTCACGGTTCTGGAGGGCAGAAGTCTGAAATCAAGGTGTTGGCAGGACCATACCCCTTCCAAAAGCTTTAAGAGAGAATCCTACCTTGCCTCTTCCAGCTTCTGGTGGGTCCTGACATTCCTTGGCTTGTGGTAGCATAACTTTCATCTCTGCCTTTACCTTCTCACAGTCTCCATCCCGAATCCCTGTGTTTCTGTTTCCTCTATTCATCTTATAAAGTCACCAGTCTTTGGATTTAGGGCTCATGCTAAGCGCAGAATGATTTCATCGCAAGATCCTTAACTAATTACATTTGAAAGTATGTTTCTTCCCAATAAGATCACATGAGATTCTGGTGAACTTGAATTTGGGGGGAACACTATTCAATTCTTCAACATGTTATTAATTGTTTTCTTCTCAGTTATTTAGAATTAACTCAGCAGAGTTCTCAAGATCCTTTGTGTAGCTCCAAGTCTTTGTGGAAAATCAACAATCCACCTTTGGCAAAAGACTGTACAGAGGTACCATTTTCAGTTCTCTCTCAGGAGAAATAAAATAAACACTTTCATTTATGCCACCCACACCACTGTTGGGATATTAAGTTGTGCCTGTAGCTGGTATTTGGATTTCACATCCTGAGAATTCTTATTGCATGATGGAATGTGCCAGTTGTCAGGCCTGCAGAATTGTAGCTCCTAGTGCAACAGCTGCATCTTGATGTGTTCCCCCAACTGGAAGAAGGGCTCAAGAGCAGAAATTCTTAACTGCTTCCAAGATAGACTAAAGGAAGGAATCAACATAGTCGGACACAAACATCTGCTCCTGCTGAAAGCAGTGAAATGAGCATGTGACTTGGCAGGGCACTTGTGTCTGTGCAGTGGTAGAAGGGTGATGTGTTAAAGCACCCCTAGAAAATAGAGCCAGAAACAGTTTATGTGGTAACACTGTGGGCAAGGGTGCAATTCTAGGTTACAAATGTTTGAGGGATAAAAAAATCACATTCAAGGTGGCATGTTACTAAGCTGGCCACAAGAAACGCAGATGTTTGCTGAGTGTTGCTCAGTCAGTGGAAAGGAAAATTGAAATATTTTCCCCAAGATGACTCTTTGAGGATGAGGGAGGATGTGAGTAAATGTGAAGAAATTATATGTTGGCTTCTCCATTCCTCCTGACTCTCAGTGACCATATTTTATCCCAATAGTCTGAAATCCCCAACACTGCTGCACTGTGTTACCTAGCTCCCCTGAGAGTAACTGGGGAGGCCAGAGTCTCCCTGAGTTCAGGAAGCTTTGCACTGGGCACTGGAGTTCCTACAGCTTCCACCACAGTGGGTAGAAATGATACAGTGCTCTGTCTAACCCATGCCATAGAGGGGCTGAGATAGCCAGTGGTGTTATGAGATGAAGCATGGACACTGATGAGATTCTACACTGAACAAGTAGAAGAGGCCTGGGCAGAACAGGCAGGATTGAGCAAATACCTTAGAAAGTACCACCACCCAGGGATAAGAAATAAGGGGCAACTTCTAGTCAACTGCTCAATCCTTATAAAAAACAGTAGGGCTTGCCATATGGAAGATAACTCTCCATATTCATGCTCTATGAACCAGAATTGGTCCAGCAGGTCTAGTTACCAACTCAGCCAAAGTCATTACTTTGAATGAATTTTTACACTGTTTACTAGATCTTGCTACTGGAGTACCTTTAACAAGAAACCTCTTCCCTAGAACCCAGCAAAGGCCCCTCGAATCAGATAGTGCATGGCTTAGTCAATTTGGGCTGCTATAAGTAATGAATGTACCATGGGTGGCTTAAATAATAAATATTTATTTTTCATAGTTCTGGAGGCAGGATGTCTGAGATCAGGGTGCCAGCATGCTTAGGTTTTTGGTAATGACCTTCCTCCCTGTTCACAGATAGCTAACCTCTCACTGTATCTTCACATGGCAGGGAGATAAAGAGAGAGAGAAAGTGATATAAAGAGAGAGAGAGAGAGAACTCTCTTGTCTCTACTTATAAGGTCACTAATTCCATCATAAAGCCTCCACCCTCATGACCTTATTACCTCCTAAAGGCTCCATCTTCAAATACCATTACACTTGGGGATTAGGGGTTCAACATATAAATCTGGGGAGGAATCAAACATTCAGTTCATAGTAGTAGTCTCTAGCATCCATGCCCATGTTTCCTTTGGTCATCAATGTCTCCTGGAGCTGCTACCTCTATAATACACAAACTTCATCTCCACCTATTCTTTTTTCCTTTGTCCTTAACCTTTTCTCCTTGCTGACTCCCAGCTGTGGTGGACACAACCATCACAGATTGGAAGAGAATAAGATCCATGATGACTAAACACAACATAGTATCCTGTAGTGGATCTTAAAACAGAAAAAAAGAAAGACATTAATGAAACAAACAAACAAAAAATGGTGAAATCCAAATACAGACTGTAGTTTAATTAATAGTGTTGTACCAATGTTTATTTCTTAGTTTTGATTAATGTAAGATGTTAACATTAGGGAAGTAGGTGAAGAATAAATAGAAACTCTCTGCTCTATGAAACTCTCCTGTAAATCTAATTATTTAAAAAACAAAGCCAAACAAAGCAAAAAACACTTCATTAGCTTCCTATGGCTGTTGTAACAAATGGCCACAAGCTTAGTGGCTTAAAATAACAGAAATTTTTTTTCTCACAGTTTTGGAGGCCATAAGTCTGAAACAAAGTGTTGTACAAACTGTATTTCCTTTGTAGGTTCTAGGGGAAACTCTGTTCTTTGTCTCTTCCAGCTTCTGGTTGTTACTTGACTTGTGACCACATCAGTCCAATCTCTGCATCTGTCCTCATGCTGCCTTCTCACCTTCTACTTGTGTGTCTCCCCTGTGTGTCCCCTACAAGGACACTTGCCATTGGATTTTTAGATTTTGGAGCCACCTATATAATTCAAGAAGATATCCTCATTTTAAGTTCCTTTACTTAATTACATATGCAAATACAATTTCCCCAAATAAGGTAACATTCATGGATCCTGGGAGGCCACCATTCAAATCAGTACAACTCCCTACCCCATTGTGGCCGGAGTTAAATAAATTAATGGTAGAGTTATCTTTTAAAAAATGTTATTCTCTGATGAGAATTATTGGTCCAAGGTTAAGCCTATGAGTCAATAAGAATCCTTTTCTTGGCTTCTCATACTACCTGTTCAGTGGAGAAAGCTTATGGAGAAAAGAATCAAGATGACAGCCAGTGAGAGGTAGAAATGAGAGATGGAGAGAGACAGAGATCTGATGATGTTTAAGTATTTGGTTGCTGGTATCCCTAAGTTTAGCTTCCATCTGTCTTCCTCATCAGTTTGTTATGTGAGATGTGAGTCAATAGGTAACTCATGTTTTTTAGTGGGTCTTGGGCATTTCCACTATGAGTCCTGATTGATGAATATATATTTTGAAGGACATTGTCAAAGCAGATGATATATTTCTCAGTTAAAAAGCGGCCTCAAATTGGAAGTACAACTGGAAAATACACCTGATAGATAAGTCCGTGCCATGTGTCATATTAATTCTAGGAGCTAAAGGCCCTTGGAATATACATGAAAAAATATTTCATGATGAGAGTGTATTTGATGTTCAACTTCCCTTGATGCTTTTCTAAAGATTTAAAATAAATTACTAGATTTTCCAGGTTTATCACAGCTTCTATGAATAATAACAAGAGGCTTCTACATGATTCCATCAACTTGAGTATCTGTACCAATTGAGACAACTAAAACTTGTGCTTCAAAATCTTATGGTAATATCTTAGATTGAATCTTGACTGGCCAGTCCCTGTACATTCAAATAAAGGCCTATTTTCAGGACGGACTCTAGGAAATCTCCCGGACTCTGAGCACTGAGCTCTTGGAATGCTTTGTTTGATAAGGATGTTTTTGCACGCCTAAGGTCTTGTACCATGCTCTACCTGTTTGAGTAGATAGTTTATGCGGTCAGTGTGATTTATGGTGAATACCTGCTGTTTTTTCAAGTTGTGAAGCTTGATATGAGAGCTCTAGGTCTCCATGATTGAACCCCAATAAAAACCCTGGACAGCAAAATTCAGGTTAGCTTCCTTAACTGCCAAAACTTCATGCATGTTGTCAAGCACCATTGTTGTGGGAATAAAGTATGTCTTCTGTGACTCCACCAAGAGGCATCACATGAAATCTTGCACCTGATTTCTTCTTGACTTCACCCTTTGACTTTTCCCTTTGCTGGTTTTACTCTGTATCTTTATAGTATAATAAACCATAAACATTAGTATAACAATTTCTGAGTCCACTGAGTCCTTCTAATGAACCATAAAGTCTGGATGTGGCCTTTGGAATCCCAAACACAAAACCCAAAGTGGGGAAACTAGTCTTTTACATAGAATTAGACAAGATTAAATTCTAATGGTGGCATTGAATTTGCAATGATCCTTTCATTTTTCAGCCACCAGTTATAAGAAATCTTCATAGCATTTTGGTCAAGGTTGAAGTGCCTGAATGAAATTCTGATGTACTTACTAAATTTTGATCGTTATGCACCCAAATGGTGGGCCTTCTTCCATTGCTTTCAGCAACATCTCCTTTAAGGATATACTTTTGAAGGATGAGATATAGATTCCACAGTTGTATCCTGTCCAACAGATCATGCATAGAATGAAATACTTTCTTTCTGGCATAGCAAGGCTTCTGAACACCCATAAACTCTCAAATGTTCCTAGATGTCACCAATTACAATACTTATATCACCTGACCCTTCTCCCACATGTCACACACATACAATTTTTCTAATTTCCTTTCTTCCTTCTTCTCGCTATCATCTCTGCCAAGAAATAAGTTCAGAATCAGGTAGAGATTTGAGTAAAATTAAAGTCTTGAGAATAATTTTCTCTAGAATTCAAAGTACCATTATGCTCCTCTCCAAATTCTGGTTCACTTTCATATTGCACTATCAAAATAAATAAACAAAACTTTAGTGAGTCCTTCAGCTTTAATGAAATCCAGTCTTGGATAAGGGGAAGAAGCACCATTTGTGATTGAAATCAAGCATCACTGCTGATTCTCATATTTAGAAACATCTACTTGAGAGGTTCTGTGGCAGTATAACCTCTGCAGTCAGATTTTTGGACAACTAGAAAGTCGAACCTGCATGGAATTATCACTTTTGTTCTTTCTTTAAAACATATGTTCCCTTTTTACACCACATTGAGTAGCAGAAGATATCAAAGAGATCTTGTCGGGTCTCATCGTCAACTGCAGTTATGGAGCCAAAGCTGGATTAACTCACTTGAACTAGCATGAGGAAGAAGTCACTTGTTATCCACCAGAGTATTTCCTCAAGATTAAGAGCTATACATGGGTGTTCCCAAGGGTGCCAAGTACAACAGAAATAAGCTTATTCATCCAGAATGAATAGTTATGCACTGTGGTTAGACAATTTCAACTTCAAGTTTTGGTTCCTGAATATAGGAGATGCATTACCCTCTTTGTTTCTCATATACTAGGCATGTTCTTAAGTTTCTTTGCTTACTTGTAATTACGGATATGAATAATATATGGGATGCTTCAAGTCAAGAAATAATTTTTTAACATTTTGGACTTAGTAAAAAGTCTTTATGGATATAACTTTTGGTCAAAATCTAGATTAGGTGTAAGCAACATATTTAGGTAAAAGTCAATCATATGAGAAAGTCAAATAATTAAACTGGTGAAAATATGTCTCAAGAATGTAAAACTAAGTCAGGCATAGATTTACTAAAACAAGCTTCACAGTCTTGCATATGTGCAGATGCTTATTTCCATCCATATTACCTGTAAGAGGCACAGTAACTCCGGTTATATTAAAAATTGAAGATTCTTGTCTCTAGCTTGACAATCATGGCACCAGTGACTGCTTCTCCCAAACAGATTTTCCTACAGTTTTTAGTTCCTGCTCCTTCAGACCTTTGGGGGACTGTATTCTTTTCCCCAGCCACTGGACCTTTCAGAGGCTCATTCTCTTTGGGGTTTAGGACTTGCCTAGGTTCAGTTGTGGAATGTCGAAGCACACTTATCAACTTTACTTTCAAATTTTTCTATATGCATCTATCTGTGTTCTGCCCCCATCCTGTTCTGGATTTCTAACTTCTAGACATTCTCCCAACTCTTCCTAGCCATTCCCTTCCCAAATGAGAGAGAATTCCAGAATCTTCTCTTTCCAACTAGTGCTCTCTCTACCCTTAGTGAAAATCTCTTCTCACTGACCAGACAAGCTAGAAAGAATCTGACATTTAGTTTAATTTACATTGATATGTACTTATAAATATTTATTATACTTATATTTATTTTGTTTAAACCAAAGTTTTAATATATGTGAACTGTTTAATTTATGTATATGCATCCATCTAGAGATATTTATATATTAATAGAGTAAATTGCCTTTACTTAAATCGATGTTCCTCAAAGTAGTTTGTACATCATGGATACCTGGGGTAGTTTTTAAAACTACCAATGCCTAGATCTCACCCCTAGAAATTCTGATATAATTGTTGTAGGGTGTGGCCTGGACATGTGCCTTGTATAAAAATAATCCTAGTGAGTCTAATGTGTAGATAGCATTGAGAACACACAACTGCCCTAAAGAAATATGTCTCTCTAAATGGATTTTCTAAGCACCAACCTAGGCACCTATCCTTTCATTTAAAGAATCTCTGTGGCTCTTCAAAGTAATTTAGAAAGTTGCCTCTTCTAGCAACACAGAAGGTGAGTTGTACTGGGACGCTCCCGATTGATCTCCTTCTGTTTCTTTTTTCTACTTTGAGATCGATGCCAAACGAATCACTGCTATAATCAAAACTGCTACATTTAGCTTTTCTGCAATCCCATCACTATATGAAACAGATTTAAATAAAACTTCCAAGAAAGTATAGACAAACTTCTCAGTTCAAGAATCTCTGCCTCTGTCATGTCTGACTTCTTGTCTCCAGGACTCAAATTTGGCTGATAACAGAGAAGGAACAAGAAAATTTTATCCTGTAAAAGGATGCCTGCATGAGTTTCCTTCTACTATTTCAGATAATCAAGGTTACCTACATAGGAAAAAACAAACAAAAAAACTATTCAAAGAACTTAACTTATTCATTAGTTTTACAAATATTTATTAAACAACTATTATGAACCAACTACATTTGGTGCTGGGAAGAGTGGCAGCAATAAAGACACAGCCCCTGATCTCAGGGAGCTTACAGCCCAGCACTGGAGTGTGGCCAGCTGGGTGGGAGGAGGTGAACATTCAACAAATAGGTAAGTATTTCAAAGTAAGTGTGATAAGTATTAGGAGAAACATAGGAAGTTGTTAGAGGAAGGTGAGGTGATCAGGAAAAGGCTTATTTGAGGAAATGACATTTAAATTGAGAACCTATGGGTGAGTATGAGGCAGAGGGCAGTATGGTGGGGAGGGGAGAGTCACAGAAAAAATAGAAGATGTTTGGATTTGAAGGTGAGAACGAGCTTGGTGATTAAAGTTAATATATGGTAAAAAAAAAAAAAAAAAATCTAAAAGCAATGTGATTGGAACAGAGTAAACACAGAGAGGGCTGGTGAAAGATGTGACTGGAGAGCCAAGCCAAGGCTGGAACACGCAGAGCCCTAGAGGGCTCATGAAAAGTTATGCATCTTAGTCTAAGAGTAATTAGAATTAACTGCAGTTTTTTACATAAAAGATGACACTCTAAAATGAAAATAAAAGATTTTTAAAGGTTATTTATTTATTCCTTTCTTCCTTCCTTCATTCATATTTTGCTCAAATCTCACTTTCTCAAAGAGGATTGTGCTGGCTCCTCTACGTAATACAACAACCTGTTTCCACCCTTACTCTAACCTTCCCAAATGCCCTAACTCTACTGCATTTTTTTCTGCCTCTCACCAATCAAATGATTTACTTATTCTGTTTTCTGTCTGTTGCCAGTCCTAGTCACTAATGCAGGCACTAATACAAGGATCAGAGAGATTTACTGGTGTTTGCAGCTGTGTTACAAGCAGCTTCTTAGGGGCACCTCGTCCATGGGAGAAAATGTGCTTAATAATTATTTACCCAAGACATGAATTTCCCTCTTGGCTAAATCACGTATTAAACTTTTAACCTTTCTCACAAATTCACGCTAGACAGTTTAAACTTAATTGAGTAGTACATAAAATAAGCTGGGTATTTTTATTCCCCCTTTAGATTTTTTGCAGTGAAAAATCTTGGCATTTGTAGCTTTGTAGCAGACATGGTTACATTCTCAGGAGAGAGGTCATGGACCAAATATTCTCATCCAAGAAGATATTTTCTTTAGATCAGACTCAAGAGGTACAATATTGGCAAGTCAGCATGTGTGATATTCTTCTGGGCCTGTTCTCACATATATCCATTTCTGTTCACAGCCCACAGCATGAACTTCACATTTATAGGAGGTGTTTTTTTTTTAAGTTCACATAGCGACCCCTCAAATATGTACTTGATCTCAATCTGCCTATAGATTCTGTAGCAGAAACACGAATATTTTTTAACTCCTGAGATATCAGAACTGTCATTGCCCAGAAAATGGCAGGCTTGCATTTCTAAAAGGACACTGGCCTTTTCTCCAAAGGGTTAGAAATGTTGACCAGTAGAGGGCAGCTGCAACTCTTCAAAACTGGCTTCATGTCCTGACCATCAGGAGACACATGCTTCACTCGTTTATAAGGAAGTTATTATTGCTTTTAGCTTATGTTTATTCCTTTTCTAATCATACAAGATTGTTGATTTTTATACATGAGTCATACATAATAAAAATAATCAGGTATGCAAAAAGAGAAAAAGAAAATCACTGATATCACCATTATCCTGAGACAGCATAACAACTATTAATATTGATGTATTCCAATTATACATGCATATAACTTTCACTAATTTTCCAAAAATGAGATCATAGAGTGAACACTAATAATATCTTTTAAAAATAGAATAAATATACACACTGATGCGGCGATGTCAAAGGGGCAGAGGAACCAACTGAAAGAGCTCTCAGTGTCCAAAGCTGAAACATTTTGGGAAATAAAATGAAGTAGTATTGGACCACAATCCAAGGTATAAAATAAACATCTGAGTCCACATGGATAGCAACAATGATTGAATAAATTAATAAATATAGAGAAGAGACAAATTTCCTTTGTAGAAAAATCCCAAATATTTGGAATAATTTGCCACTTCTTAAGTGTGAGCTGTGCACAATGACTTTCTTCTAAAGAGTACAGTTTAAGAAGAAAGGAAAAAGAGTAACTTTACAGTGGAGAAACCTGACATATACTACCTTGGCTAGGTTATCAAGGTCGAAATCAAAAAATCATGTTGATAGTATGTATCCTAGATATATTTGATGCCCTTTACATCTGTGATTGTCCTCCTAGAACTTAATAACCTAGAGGAAATGAAGACCTGAAAAGACCAAAGGCAAATTTCAAATTGGCTGTGTTTATTGATTAATTAAGTATTGGAGAGAGGGCTGAGACAGTTGAAGTCTCTCAAAAGAAAGTTGACAATGGACATCTGGATGCAAGCAGATTGACTCTATCGACTTGTGAATGGAATGCACAATCACATGCACATAAATGTTGGCTGTGATATATACAAACACCAGATTCCCTGAGAGACAATGTTAAGCCCATTTGATGGATAGAGTATTGGAATGTTCTAAGATATCACCCGAGTCATAGAATATCAATACTCTTGCTGTAAAAGATATACAATCACCTTTTAAAAAGTAGATATAAGTGAAAAAAATCATGGATTTTCAAATTAGAAAAACTTGGAGTCAAAATCCAACTCTGCTGTTGTAACTTTGGGCAAGAAAGTGAATATGCAAAGTGGAATAACACAAATTTCAGATTTGTTATGAGAACTGATGATATTATACAGAGAGTTATAAGAAATCAGATCTCCCTCCCAAAATTAGAACCAGAGAAGAAATCACTATAATTATTATTAGCTGTCAGGAATGACAAAAGGAATCTGTTTCTGGTTTCTATTAATATGGGATGATGAAAGATAAACTGTATCTCCAAGCCACCCTTCTACTATGGGTGATATTTGTATGTTGGTCCTAAATTTAATAATCTTACTTTAAATTCTCTGGTTACTGAAATATATCTTCTATCATAAAAAATTATTAAGGCTTCAGAGGGTATCAACAGTAGTCTTCTGGGCCTTATGGCAGAGAACAGAAAAAAAATATCCTTCTAAGCTTTTGAAGGATTTTTTTTTTTTAATGACTATCTTTTATCTAGCCAATATCTGAAACCCTAGTCAAGTAAGCAAACATTTTCTATAGCCAAACCAGATTATTTAAAATAACATGGACTTCTTGGTCACTATGCCAAAATATCCATTCACAAGTGGCAGATATTCTAAAACCTGGCCATAACTGAACAGGCAGCAGAAGCATGACTGAGTGCAGTAGGTTCACATGTACAACCAAAGGTGATGAGAAAAAGAAACCCTGAGAAAAGTGTGATGGGAAATATTCAATCAGGTTACTTCTCAAGTAGAGTGCTACCCTGAGGCTGATGCAAACTTTCTAGTTGCTATAGTAGAATTCAATGTGTGCAACCCATACCCTAGAGTCATTCTATTATATTTCTATAAGTAGGTGCAGAGTTGATGTGATACTATTCATCATGGGAAATGGGTAACTACTTCTAAAATTAATCTGGGAATTTGTTGTAGCCAGTAATGATTTCCAAATCATATTGGGAGAAATATGTCCTTAGGAGATGATAGAAGACTCTGGAGAAAATAAAATATAGGGACTAAAAACAGGTCAGTGGTGGCAGAGTTTGGAGAAAAGTGGAGGGGTTTAATTATAAAAAGCTATTCCAAGAAGATTTTGAGGGTGATGGAACACCTCTGTGTGGATTTTTGGTGGCAGATACATTGCTGTATGTATTTGTTAAAACAAACAGGACTGAACACGGCAAAGGGTAATTATTACTGTATGTAAATGTTGAAAATGTATCAGTCAGCCTATGGAGGAAAGATGGAATGCAGATTGTGACAAATGAATCAAACTGTATTACAAGTGAATCACATAACTACACAAAAGTGGAAGGGGAAGAAAGAAGCTCTTCATGGCAACTTTGGAAAATAGTATTTTGATTGAATATCATATGGTTAAAGGTAAAATAAGCTACACAACACTGTAGTCTAGTTGGTAATGGATTAGCAATTTTTAAGCTACTTTATTTGTATACAATGGTTGAAAAAATAAATAAATATGCTCTTAATAATGACAACCAGGTTTCTCAAGAAGTTATAAATAAAATAGATGAAAGTTTAGAATGAACCTTGTGGTGTGAGAATGAATTATGTATGTGCGTGTGTGTGTGTGAATGTATGTATTTAATATACATGCATATATTTCCTGTCTCTGTTCACTAAGAGCTATTGAAAACAGTGACACCCCACTAGCAACAAGTACACTTAGCACCCAGTTCTTGGTTTCTGGTAGCATTTTTAACAAAAGGAATCAGAACTTCATGGAGATATGGATGATTTTAGGGCTTGGGTAGGGAAATTATACAATGATCATGGAGTATCTTGTGGTGCTAGAAGTTGAGGAAGTGCTCAAACCAAACAAACAAGGAAACAAAAAAAAGGGTAGCATCATGCCAAAAGGGCACATGAGCCAAACCGAAAGACCAAGCTGATAGAAGTTTTGTTGCTCAAGCTGAACAACATTAATGACAAAAACAAAATGAAAAATAGTCCAAGGAATATAGCAATCATACATGATTCCATGCTGATATAAAGAAAACTGAATAAAGAAATAATAAGGGAGAAGGAACATCTCTTTTTTACAAAATAATTCTAACTAATAATTGTAGAAGAAATGGATAAAATAGAAAACCACTATTAAAACACTATCATTGCAGACAACATCTACCCATGGATAATGAAACTGGTGGGCAAAAGTTTAAGTGAGAACAAAATACCTACATAAACTCAAAGAATTTTTCCCAAATATTTAGTAAGTACAAAGGGAAGCATAATGATTTTAATTGTAGAACCTTAGCAAATATCATTTTAACCAAGTAATTGAAGTTAACATCCCTGTACTGTAATACATATTAACATTATGTACCCACTGATGTGATGCAGAAGGAAGGACATATTACCTCCATAGTATCTTTCTCAATAATGCATGTTGTCAGCATAATAATGAGAAAATATAAGGGAGGTGCAAATTGATAGACATTTTATAAAATAACTGACCAATACTAATTAAAAGTTTCAAGGTCATGAAAGACAAGGAAACACTAAGGGACTGTCATAGATTGAAAGCACATAGGAGACATAAATAAATACAATGCTAGATTGGAGCCAAGAACAAAAAAGGGGTATTAGTGGGAAAACTGGTGAAATCCAAACAAATCTGTAGTTTAGTTAATATAAGTGCACCAAAGTTATGTTCCTTGTTTTAACAATTGTATGATCATGTAACATGTTAATGTAAGGGGAAGCCCGGTAATGTATATACCAGACTTCTTTGTACTGGTTTTATAAATCTTTTGCAAATCTAAAATTATCTCAAAATAAATAATTACAAATATTTAAGTCCAAATTACTGGCATTTTAATTATTGTTTTAAGAAGTCAAGTGTTACAAAAACCTTTGTAATAATGATGTGAAGCTTAGTAGAGTATCTTGGCAACTGTATTGAACATGAACTGGGCTTCAAAGGAATTCTTTAAAAGTATACTTTTAATTTCTTTTCCCAATTTCTTTTCTAGGATAAGGAGAGCGAAAATAACAATAAAGTTATAAAAGGGTAATGGCAATTTAAAAATATATTGTTAGTAATATATTCAACTAACTATGAAAATGATATTCAGTACTACTCTTTCGAATGGATTTTGTACTTACAAAACACCAGGAACATTTGAAGTCACACCACAATAAACTTGTGTGATGAGGATGGTGGGGGAGAAACAGTTAATTTTTGAGGAGTCTAATGAAAAAAAAAACTGTACCTATGAATTACATCTCGTCTTGCTCTGGAGACATTTGAGTTCACTGTAATTATTAGAATGGCAATTTTCTTATATCCATGTAATGAAAAATAGAAAATGGTTTTAGAAACAAGTAGTATACTGTTGCAGACATATTTAACAAAGCTCCATGGAAGTATATTTTATTAGGGTGTTGCTCTATTAGGACTTACCCAGATCACTGTTAAATTACATCATGGAGCAGAAACAATTAAAACTGAACTTTTCATTCCAACTATTCAGAATATATACCTAGGGTACAATAAACTGCATTAGGAAGGTAGAGGGAAGAGTGCAAGGAGAGAAAGTACCAGAACAGAATGAAACATAGCAGTGGTTTTCAGCTTCGGATGGGTCAAAATCCATTTAAGACTCTAATAGAAAACATAGATCTTCTAAACAACCTTCCCACTCCACCCCCCGCAACAAAATATACACAAGCTTATCCCATCAGAATTTTGCAAGCATTCAAAAGAGTTCAGAAACACCCTGAGACTCATCCTTGGAATTAGGCTGAAAAACTCTTGGTATAAAGAAAGTTAGTATGTTATTAACATGTTAAATCAGCACTTTGGAAATATGCAATTTCACCATTTCACGAACATAGACAGCATGGCAATGTTTTACATCAAATTTTAAGCTGTGAGTGCTACAGTTTTTAAAAATGATACTCCAATAATCTAAAATGTTGATTCAGCATGTCTGGCTGGCAAGATGGATGTTTCATCTACATAATTCTTCTCACTGCCAAGTTGGTGCTTGACATAGAGATCCACCATCCCTAAAAGAATAGAATTGCTTTGGACAAAGATATAACTGTTCTTTTGTTCTCCCATTGTATCCTCCATTTAAACTTTGGAATTTTTGATGTCTTTCTAAAACTTATCCATGGTACGTGAACACTGTGGATATTTTAACTCCAAGTTTGGGAACAAAGATAACAAGCATATTATGGGCTTTGCAGATGTCTCCACATCATTAAAAGGGAGACTTTTTTTCACTGACCTCTAATATTACTAAGAGATAATACAGGACTTTGGTGTAAAGGTCTATTTTGTGATGGATGATACTTAATTTTATTATAGTATCCATGCTTCACTGACACTTGGTTACATAATTTTTTGTATAAATATGTGCTCTATAGCAAGACAATGCTTAAAGTCAGGGTTTTCAGTGTAATGAAACTATACTTGTTGAGATTTGGCTGAACAACATACAAAGTTAAGGCAATCACACACTTGGCAAACATTCTAAGATCCAAATATAGCAGACATTTCAGCATAGTTTGGTTTATGACCAGATTTTCCTTAGACTAGGAACACTGCAAGAATTCTCTGTTTTACTTTATGACCTAAAGAAGACAGCTGATAAATATGAGATGTTTTGCCACAAGAGCCAAGGAGATATTTTAATATGAATATCACAAACAAATTAGGCTAGAAGAAAACATTTCTCTTTCCCTTTAATATTATTAAAACCACCTACTTAATGTTAAGTCCCTATAGTGTATCACAACATCACCGTTCTAAAATATTACATATTTATTGGATCCTATTGTCTGCTGATCAATAATGTAATATTCAAACATGTAAAGTAACAAAACTTTTGATGGAGGAGCTATTACTCTGAACTGAGAAATAAACTGCAAAATCTGTAATAGTCCTCCTAGAGTTAATTAAAAATCATAAGTGAATTCTTTCAATTAAAAAATAATAATCTTTCAATATAGTACTTAGTGTGCAAGGGCACAGCTCATATTTTATAGGTAAAATGATCATAAATAGGAATAAATAAATTTAACTTGATTTTTGAAATATCATCTTTATACATACTGAAATCTGAAAATATAATACTTTGGGTTTCATTTTTAAATCAGTGAAAACCATGTCTTGAGCATTTTGATGGTTTTATCTGGTTGAAGACCAGACATCTTTTTGTCACTTTATTTTTCACAAACAAAAAACCCTTTTACATGCTTTCCTGACTTCACATAATGAGCTGGAAGATAGCCTGATGCATCTCTGTTCTTGAATTCTGAAAGTAATTAACCAAAGATTAGTCACATGTCTTCCATTTTGAAGTAAGATGGCACTTTAGACCCACTAGTAACCTACTATTATATTTAGACTACACATTTTCAGGTAAATATTAGATGATGGACTTGAATGCATAGTTCATTTTTTAAGAGGTAGATAGTCAAGTATGAAGTAATTTGAACACTGTTGGAGGTTGATCAAAAGGAGTTTAGAGTCTACCTTTTAATAGGACAATACTAAAACTACAACAGTAATTGATGACGGAAGTAGAGTGCTCTTTAATAAGTGTAAGTCACATTAATAACTAAATCTGAATCAGACAAGAGATGAATGACATCTCCACCACTCTAGCGAACAACTTCCAAATAGGAAGGGTTACTAGAGCTTAAGGAAATAAAATTATTCAAAGAGACAAAAGATATAATGTTCATTCCAACAAACAACGTGTCCTTTTAAACAATTTAAAATGTCATGATCTCTACTTTTTTCCAAAGTGAAGCAAAATTTATATTAAATGAATTTTTGTTGTTGTTGTCAAAGGAGTTTCAAAAATTCAAGATTCACAAGAGAACATATTTACCAAGAATACATTCATTTGTCCTTGGAAATTAAACCTAAATATTAATAAATAATAGAATATTATTCCTTTTATTGGTTATTTGCCTGTTTTACATAGCATATGATTTTTGGAGTGTGTGATGGAGGTGCTTTTATTGTGTTGTACATTATTTTTCATACTGGAGGAACACCACAAAGAGATGGTAAAAACCATGATAGGGCTGTCCTAAACTGAACAAGTTAGAAAGAAAAACAAACTGGCAGTCAAAGACTGAATAAAGTGACATATAAAGGACAATGCCAGATGTCCTGATGGGGACTGCTTTTTCTAAATGTACTTGAAAGTGGGAACTCTGCAGACATCCAAGAATAAAAACCAACCAGGGCAGAGTTGATATCAACATGTAAACATTTCAGCTCATAAATCTGAACAGCCACTGTACATGAGTGGGACTAAGTTTTATACAGTCATAATCTAAACATAATAAGCTTTGTTCTTGGCATTTGCCTAATACTCATTTCTTCCACTTAGAGAGGTCTTTGCAGCTTTCACCACAGCACCACAGTCTCTTCTTAAACAGAGCTAGTAACCAAGAGGGAAGGCTCTAAATGGGATCAAAAACTCAGAAAGTATCTGAAATAAACCTCAGGAGTGAAAGTAATTCCCTGGTTCTGATTCTATATTTTACCAGGTGGATAAAATTTTAGAAATAGGATAAAGAAATTTTAAAATATTTTATAAAAGTGGATGGACTCTTAATATTTTATTATGCCTTTAAACACTTTTAGTTGAACATGTTACTTTCAGAAACCAGAAGCAAACGTGATTTTATAAGTACAACTCTGCTGTGTCATTCACAAACATTTGGTTAGGGTGATCAGACTGCCAATCTGCGATCTCCTTCTCCTTTATCCACTTATTTTCCTCCTCCCTTGTCTTCTTCTTTCTCTTTATTTTCTTCTTTACTCTGAGAACAGCAGGCATGGCTTTCAACCTTGTAATCTCAGCTTCAATGGTGGGCTTCATGAGGCTCTGTTTATCTTGCTTATTTAATCATACTGTTCCTAAAATCCACATTGCTATAAAAGTCAGAATTTTTTATTCTCCCTCTGGAATACATAACTACACATGATAGAGAGAAAATTCCTTTAATGTCTGCTCTATCCATCTAGTTCAGGTCTGAACAACTTCAAACCTCTAATCTCACACGATTAAAAAGATGAGATATGAAAGAAAATTTCAATCCCCTGACATATGCTTATTACTAGTATCCAATGTCTCCCACGTTCACTCATGATACCAATAAATTTTAGGGTGAACGTAGATGGCCTAATTCACCAAGTCTTGACCCAAAGTAAAGATTTAATCCTTTAATGCACTTAGAGGACATGAGATAAGAAACCAGACAGAATAGAAGTCTTGTTAAATATATTTAGAAGACTAGAAGACAGAAACATGAACAAGGAATCACACAAACATGTACTGTTTTATCTCTCACCCTGAGTATGACTGTATGGAAATTAGATTCTGGTTTCATCACAGTACTTATAAATTGAATCTAATATTATTTATTCACACCAAACAGATGACCATGTTAAAATGTTCAATGTCTCTAAAAATATTTGGAGTTTCTTAAAATTTGCCCAGATTTTGAAATTTCTGAACTCAATGGAATGCAAACAAAACTTGCTTTATTTTTTTCTCCCTGCATTAATTCCCATGGAGTGATGTCAAATCTCTTTTCTCTGTCCCTGGATGATAAGAACCCAGGAGAGTCTCTGTGCTTTGGGGTCACATTCAGTTCAAAATACAAGTTTGCTTTTTGATAATTACCTTTTTCTTCAGGGATTTAAATTGCAGATCTAAACCAAAACTTCAAACATATCTAATTCAAGGCTTCTTCTCTCTCCTGTCGTTGAGGTCTAAGCCTTAGCTAGTGAACTCACGGTGGAGGATGTGTTAAAACCCTGGGTTTTGTTTGTCTGTAGGTTTTGTTTTGTTGTCTGCTTCTCCTCTCCTGATATTCTGGTTCCTCCCAAATTGAGAGAAAAAGAGAATGTTTAGAGGAAGAGGGCAAAATTCTTTACATCTAGGTTGGATTATTTGCAGATATTCTTTCATGGTCAATGTCTCCGAGTGTGGCAAGCACCCAAATGCTGTCTCTTCCAAGGGCAGTGTTAACGGATTCTACAAAATGTTCCCTGTGCAGATGTATACACTGTAATTCCCTAATATGAACTCTCTGGTGAGTTCTTGTAACTCACCTTTAGCTTCGGCCCTCTGGAAATCTTCCTTCAGTTAGAGTCAGCTCAGACAGCTAGCTCTCCTTGGTGAGATAACATTAAATGATGCCAGTTACATGCCATGGCATTTGCTTAACCCACAGGAAACACATGAGTTCTTGCCAGAGTGCATTTGCTTTATAGCTTATGGGCTTGGCTGTGCACTGAACAAGTTGAGGGAATGACCTTACCGTTGTGTAACAGGGTGCTGCTTCTTGCCATGGCAATCACTGGGAATGAAGGCAACTTCCTGTCATTTCAGGAAGCTCCAGAAAACCTTCCACCTGGACCCTAGGGAGAACTAAGAACAAATAGTTATGTTCATGCATAATCTAGAACCTCTTCTAAGGGATGAGGGAAGGTGGTAGGTTGCTTTTTAATCGATTTAAGGAAAATTACATTTAAGTAAGTCCTGCGTATTACTATCTAGCTGTACATCTCTTTAGAATATTGGTGTGCTTCTCTAATATTCTTGCTCTTTCAGGACTTTGACAGCCAAAACTTTGACAAAAATAACAAATACCCCATTCAGCACCCATCTATATTTATAAATTAATATTATAATTTTGGCAGAGTCTACTCTTGCTGCATGTATTATGTTTCGTTTAAATCTACTTTATGAGTTTAAAGCTAATGCTTCAAATATTCTGGCACTAATTATGTTAGCTTCAAGTGTCAAGTGGATGGTTTTCTCATATACCCTGAGAAAACCATAATTTAAAAAGAATCATGTACCACAATGTTCACTGCAGCACTATTTACAATAACCAGGACATGGAAGCAACCTAGGTGTTCATCAACAGATGAATGTATAAAGAAGATGTGGCACATATATACAGTGGAATATTAGCCATAAAAAGAAATGAAATTGAGTTATTTGTAGTGAGGTGGATGGACCTAGAGTCTGTCATACAGAGTGAAGTAAGTCAGAAAGACAAAAGCAAATACCGTATGCTAACACATGTATATGGAATCTAAAAAACAAAAAACAAAAACAAAAGGTTCTGATGAACCTGGGAGCAGGACAGGAATAAAGACACAGACGTAGAAAATGGACTTGAGGACATGGGGAGGGGGAAGGGTAAGCTGGGACGAAGTGAGAGAGTAGCATTGACATACAGACACTTCCAAATGTAAAATAGATAGCTAGTGGGAAGCAGCTGCATAGCACAGGGATATCAGCTCAGTGCTTTGTGACCACCTAGAGGGGTGGGATAGGGAGAGTGAGAGGGAGACACAAGAGGGAGGAGATATGGGGATGTATGTATACATATAGCTGATTCACTTTGTTATACAGCAGAAACTAACACAACATTGTAAAGCAATTATACTCCAATAAAGATGTTAAAAAAAAAATCTGAAAAAATCTGCTCTTTTTTCAGATTTTAAAAGTTTCATTTGATCCTACTTTGCATTTTTTTATTATAAAAAGGTGTTCTTTTTTTAAACGTCTTTTCTACATCTATTGAGATGGCCACTTGTGTTTCAACTATTAGGTCTATTAATGTGGTGAACAGCATTTATTCATGTTAAAAAATATATCAGTCAGGAGTGCTGTCAGTTGCAAATAACCAGAAAACAAAACTAACAACAACTTAAGCAATTTTTTTTCTCACATAAGAATAAGTCAAGAGATGGCTAGTAGATGAAAGTGATTCATTTCTTAAACATGGAGTCAGGGATCTAGGCTTTTTTCACCTTTTCACTGTGCCATCCTTAGCTTACTGTGTTTCATTTTCATGCTTTTACCTAATAGTTCCAGGATAGCTACTAGAGCTTCAGGCATCATGTCATCATTCAGGAAATGAAGAGATGGAAAATGGTGACTTTGAAACCTCTATCCCTTTTCTTGAGAGAGAAACAGTTTTCCTCTCAGATGCTCCAGTGGATTTGATAACATTTCATTGGATACAACTGTATCAAATAGCATCCTTGCAAGGAAAGATATGAAAGTGAAATTTAAAGGAGAAATTACTTAATAAATAAAATTTTTATTAGCAAGCAAGAAGAGAGGAATGGATATTAAGGAGGTATATAACTAGTCAACAAATCCATCCTTGAATTCTTAGGTTAAAACAAATTGGTTAGCATGGATTTTTATGTCAATATTGTTGATTTTTCTTGTATGTGGAATATTTAATTATTTTTCAGAAGTGAGATTGACCTCACTTCTTTTTAGTTACACATAGTTCTTTTCTGACTTGTGTATCAAGACTATACTAACTTTATAAAACAATTTTGGGAGTGTTCCTACATTTCTATAGTCTCAAAGGCTTTATATAGTCCTGGAATTTTACTTCAAATAATAAGTGAGTCAGCTTGAAATACACTATATCTCAGGGATGAACATAATGCATCCAACTTTTTATGGCCTTTTCTTTTTTTAAAAACCGTTTACTTTGTTCCCTAAAAATAAGGATACATTTATTTAACCTTCCAGTTTTAGAATATGTTCCAAAGTATTTGTTCACTTGCCTTTCAGAAAATTGGCTTTCTAGCATGGCTAGATAGAAAGATCCTCAGTGAAATAAAACATGTGGTTTGGTTTGGTTTGGTTTTCTCTTAAAAAAAAAAAAGAAAAGAAAAGAAAACTCCACATTCCTCTCCTTGTCAAGGCTAGAATCATACAGTGACAAACAGTTCACAAGGCCATTTAATCAAACTCTTCATACTTTTCCACCTCTTTATGTCAACTAGCGATGTAAATACATCTTCAGTAGACAGGCAGGAATTACACTAAATGTGGTGCAGAAGCTAAAGACAGTTGATTGAAGAGGGGGAAACAAAAAAGGATACCCAGTGATTTGTTTGTCATATGATCATAGATGTAGCTGTGTTATAATTCAGCAGAGAAAAATACGCAAAACACATACAACAAGACCAAAACACCAGAGACCAGTTTCTGTCCTAATGCCATCACACTCTTTAATCTAAACCATACATTCTCACCCCTGGCTAACAAAGAACATGCCTCTGCACCTAATTCAAACACCAGCATTTTTAAGTTGTTCCCATGTTATATCTTTAAGAAGGAATATATTTCTCCTAGGGGATATAATAAGGACTGAGGTACCCATAGCACTCTTATTGAGTACGGATTGGGAGGAGAATATAAAGAGGACTACTGCTGTTCTTGGTCATATTTGACATATATTCATGACTGCAAAATAATTGCAAGGGCTCCTAATTTTCTGTTTTGTGCCTTGGCATCTTGTAGGCCAGTGTATTCTCTGACTGCATTTTTAGCTTTTTCACCTTCTATTCAATATTTGTCATAGTAGATGATTCAACCTGTCCTTAAATGTATGTTGACTTTTCACCTTTGCTTATTAATTTCCTTGAGGCTTAATTTTAAAAAAATTTTTTCTATTTGTAGAAAATTGAAATTGTATGCAGTTTTAAAGACCAAACTCAATGTTGCAGCTTTTCAAAACAGTCTTCTACTCTACCCTCTCTCTATGCTTATAACCTAAGATTTTTTCCGACTTGGTCTCTAGCCTTAGAGATCTCTAGCAGAAGAGATCGGTCTTGCCAAGGCATTCAATACTTCTTGGAATTCTACAACACTACAACTCTTTGTAAAACACCAAAAATGCCCTCTGGATCTCACATTTTGTCTTTAAGGGATTAAGTGTCCTCAGTTCTTCATTATTTCTCTGCAGGATGTCAATGTAACTTGTTCCCTCTACACCCTTTAAATGCCTGAATCACTGCATCAGGAAGGAAGTTCTCTGCTCCTGGGGATATTTTTCCAAGGTAATATTTCAGCATATTTTATAGAATTAGGAAAAGTTTTTCCAACTTTTCAATCTGGAAGATGAGTGATCCATTTGCAAAAAAAATCTCTTACTAGCTGTCTGGTCACTTTTGTTTCCAAAAGCATTAATGCAGGTCTTCCAGGAAGCAGACTCCACAAAAAATGAGAAGTAAAAGAGATTTATCAGAGAGATGTTTGTGAAGGGTCTAAAGGAGAGGGAACAAGAATAAACAGAAAGTTCTATGTTTTATACGTAGTACTGTGTATATGTTAATCCCAATCTTCCAATTTATCCCCTCTCCCCTTACACCCTGGGAAAAGAATCTGAAAAAGCGTGGATATATATGTATGTATAACACAGTCACTTTGCTGTACACCTGAAACAAACACAACATTGTAAATCAACCATACTCTAATAAAAATTTAAAAAATAAAATGAAATCATAAATGAAAGAGAAAAAAAAAAAAGAATAGACAGAAATATGCCATAGGTCGTGATGTAGACCTGAGACTTGAGACAGGAGAAAGAAAGAAAAAATCAAGGGTCGAGTCGTGAGAGTCTCACACTGCAGCTCTGAGAATGTCTTGGGCAGGCTGCTGTGAAGCGCCAAAGCAAATATTACCCACTCCAGGAATCCTTAGTGGGGTAGAAATGGCCAGGTTCTTGCACCCCACTGTGGCTACATTGGCTGGGGGCAGCTCAGGCACCACGTGGCTTCAGTGAATGCTGGAGGTGAGGGTACCCAAAGGCAATCAATTGATTACATTCTTCACAGTGGGGTTTCCTCTTAAAAATCTGAGCAGCGTACTTTCATAGCTTCCATACTTCCTTACACAAAAGTGAACATAACCAAAGGAACAGCTCAGTGAATAATCAAAAAAAGAATGCCTGCAAAACAACTAGTTCAAGAACTAGAACTCTGCCAGCATCTTAGAAAATCTCCTGTGTCCCCACTCCAGCACTATCTTTTTATTCTTGCCCACAAGTCTGACTTTCAATCCTATGCATTTTTATCAGCTATTATGGGACTTTATACATAAAACGTGCATTCTCCTGGGTTGGCTGATTTCATTTAACATTATTTTTGTAGACTCACATATGCTGCTGTATGCAGATATCATGGATAAAATTGCTATGAAAAATCATGCCAATGACTTGAGTTCATATGCCCACATTTCTGTTGGGGCTCTTCATTAGAATTGTTGTGTCTTAAGGACTGTGTATCTTCACCTTCAGTGGCTAATGTTAAAATATTTTCCAAAGTGGCTGTGCCAGGTATACTTCCTTGGCAATAAGTAAGAGAACGGTTGCTCCATATCTTTAATCATTTCATGAGTGTGTAGTGGTGTCTCTTAGTGGTTTTAAATCATATTTTTAAGCTGGCTATTTGTATGCAGTCAAATCCCTCAGTCTTTTCCTTTTGACTAATTCAACATGTTTAGATTTTTCTTTAAAAGCCTACTATATGAAGGTCAAATCAATATCAATATTTTCTTGTAATTCAAATAGCTATTGCTATTCTATTTTGATTTCTTAATTCTCCCTACAGTTTGTTTCCTACAGAGAAAAATACTTTAAAATTTTCTCTGAAATAGCTGACCAATTTTACCACATCATTTATGAAAATACAATTTATACTCCTCCAAATTGTGTTGGCTCCACCATTTTGTTAAGTTTTTATGTGAACTTCATAAGGTTTCAGGATTATTTCTTCTATTTCAATGATACGTCTATGATTCAAAGCCACATAATTTTATTTATTGTAATTTTAACATATTCTTTAGTATTTAATTGTTGTCATTTAAGTAATATTTATTATATAGTCATACTATAACAACTGTCCTTGTTTTATTCTCACTTAAAAATAATTATCAGCGCTTTCACCTTTTTATTTTATATGGATGTTACATTTTAAAAGTCTGGATTTCACTTTCAATTACATTAAATCTATTTTGGAAAGTGTTTCTCATATTAAATCCTCCAATCCAAGAAAATAGCAGTTTTCCCAATATTCTCAAGTCTTTTTTAATTTCAATCCGGAGGCTATAATTATTGATTTTGTTTTGTTTTGTTTGCTTTTAATGCTTATATTGAATATTTCTTGTTGGATTATCAGAATCATCTTGGCAAATGATTTTCTGTTTGTATAGTGGATTTCTACTGTCTGCTGTCCTCCAATTTCTTTTATTGAGACTCCAGCTGATGTCCGGAAGTTTTCTTGGCAAATGTTTAACATGGACAAACTAAGTAGGTCATCACAACTCAGTCTTTTTTTTTTTTTTTTTTTTAAAGAGAAGGTAGCTTGTGTTTTTTTTTTTTTTTTAATTTTTTTTATAGCTACTTTATTTATTTATTTTATTTATTTTTATTTATTTATTTCTGGCTGTGCCGGGTCCTCGGTTCGTGCGAGGGCCCTCTCCAGTTACGGCAAGTGGGGGCCACTCCTCATCGCGGTGCGGGGACCGCTCTTCATCGCGTTGCGCGGACCTCTCACCATCGCGGCCCCTCCCGCTGCGGGGCACAGGCTCCAGACGCGCAGGCTCAGCAGCTGTGGCCCACGGGCCCAGCCGCTCCGCGGCATGTGGGATCCTCCCAGACCAGGGCTCGAACCCGCGTCCCCTGCACCAGCAGGCAGACTCTCAACCACTGCGCCACCAGGGAAGCCCACAACTCAGTCTTTTATTACTACAAAATTACTTTGCATGGCTCCCTCAAGGGAAAAAAAAAAAATCACTGCAATAAATTCTAATAATAGTTAAAAACTACTAACTGATTATTGTGTACTAGACACTGCACTAACTGCTCTACCTCTAATAACTCATTTATTCTTCATTATCATGTTTACTATTGCCAGCCCCATGTTACAGATGAGAAAAATGAAGTACAGAAAAATTAATTAACTTTCCATGTTTTATACAGCTTGTAAATGATGAGGACAGATTTTAAAGCTAAATTCACTTGTGCAGTTTGTGTGTTTCTAATCAGTACACTGTATGTTATTTTTGTGCTTAAAAACATATACAGGATACACAGATTTTGTAGCCTTAAAATTAGACAGAAGAGGATAAATTCAAGCACAATGGAAAGCATGTCTGGAATGGTACAGGTTTCACACAAAGAGGAGTTATCTTTGAGTGATAAAACCCATTATTATGGGTAACAAAATAATGAATAATAAGAAATTAATAATTTCTTAATTCTTAAGAAATTAAACATTCTTGAATTGGAAAAACACAGGATCGTAGCAAAATAAAGGTCAGGTGAATATTGGGGAAATATCATGTTGAGAAGATTGATGTTCATTTCTATCCATGCCAGTTTTGAAATAAAATAGATGAAACCATGGATAGGTCATGGTGAATTACTTAGGAAAAAACATAGATGTATGCAAAATTGTAATAGGAATAGATAAAATTATTTTTTCAAAAAATATAGTTTCCTACCTGAAAATAGAAATATAAAAACAGGAGATATAATAATGTAATATTTAGAGTAGTGGCTTTCTCATCTAGACCAGAATCCACTGTAAAAAATCCATCTTACATCCTGATGCATGTCAACAACAACAAAATAATGCAGGAGAAAATAATGCAAACAAGAAAAAAAATATGTTTGGAGTCTTAAGAATAGCAATTCAGAAGGCACAGATGTGTGTAACCCCAAAACAGTGTTTCAAGGAAGAGAAAGAGTCAGGGGCTTATAAAGACAAAAAGCCATGAGGTTGTTAAAAGTTGCCTGGCAAGAATTGTGATTGATCCTGATGTGAGTTAGAAAATATTCGTCCTTAAGGAATCATGAATTATTTTAGGGTAGGGGTTCAATAAGGAGATAGACTGTCACAGATTTCTGGCAGATGTTCTACCAGATGATGTCATTAGGTCAAAAGGTTAGATTTCATCCAAGCTGAGAGGTGCATAAGTCACATTTCCTTAATGGTCCTCCTGGCTTCATTTGAGAGAGCTCTCTTATCAATACTGACTCCATTTTGATTTTCCTTTTACATTTCTCCCTTTTGATTGAGATCTTCTTTAGAAAGCATTGATTATTAATCATTTGGTTATTTGGCATCAGTATCAACTCCCTTGGCACTGGGAAGGCTCATTCCCAGAGAGACATGTCCCAAGGAAGAGTGAAAGAGGTGGTTGTGAGAGAGATATGCTTTTAGAGAGTTTACATCCACATTTGAGCAACAGGGGGCCATCTAGGAAGTGAGTCTTAGGCAACATTTGAAATGGCAGATATTCATGGATCTTCATTAGGAGGAATCATATAAGGGTGGTCAATCATCTCCAGACATCAAACTCTCATTATTCCTGTGGAGGGTGTCATAGTATAGCAGCAAGAGATACAAAGTGTAAACTGTTTAAAAACAAAAAAGAGAGAACAAATTAAAACAATGATTAGTATAATTAGTTGCAATCTGGATCACAATAAGCCACCAACTTCAGAGGGGAGCCAGCTGAAGATTTCTAGATGTCAGAGTTGAACCCTCTTTTGCAATTTGAAATGTCTCTGACAACATCATCAAGTGTTTAGTTAAAGGGTGGTTTTAATTCTCACTGATTCCAATAAAAGAATGCAATGAAGACTGGAAACATTAATTTGGAGAGTAATAGCCACATATTGAAGAAAATCTATCAATAGAAGAATTCAGGATCTAGTCCGGTTTATAGGTAAATACCAAAATTTTAAAGACAATTAACAGCACTAGAACCTAATATCCACAAAGGTATATTACTAAAACATATTTTTTCTCTCTAAAATCACCCTCATTATTACCAAATATAACCAAATTAAAACTAATTCATTTGCAAAGTAAGTCTGTTTTCGGTAAATGTAGCCTGATTATTTAGATAAGTGTTAGCAGGAATAGGGACTGATCATACAGGCTCTTTTAAATCTGCTTTACTGGAACTTTTCATAAGGAATCTAAGATTGAAATTTTAAAAGGCTTCTTGAGGCCAGGAAGCCATGCTAAAGACTTGCCATCGTATTCACCTGTAATACCAACAGATTTGGGTAAATTTCTCTTTTCGCAAGGTCTCCAAAGTATCTTGAGAGTCCTGCACCTGCCAGGAAGTGACCACTTTTACTTAACTGGTAAGGCTATTTGGAATCCTGTACATATCAGGATATTTTTCCAAGGGTCTTCTTTGGCTCCATAAAGTCAGTCTTAATTCCTTAAAGCTGTATGATCATATCTGAGTCTATGTGTGTCTCTCTCAAATAAAACATTCCAGTCAAAGCCTTGGTAATATAACCAATGTTTCCAAGTGTGTCCTGTTAAAAGGAGAGCAGATTCTTATTGAACTTACACAAATAACTATATTGCCATGAAAATAAGAAAACTCACTAAGAGTTTCCAAATTCTGGAGGGATCAAGTAGGAGAAAAATATAAATGTTTAATCTTTGTTTACAAAGGTATACTTTATCAAATTCCTGCTTGAGAGAAAGGGTTTCCATAAATCAGGAAAAGCAAAACATAAAAGAACAATGTTTAAAATAAAAAGCCATTAAAATTATAATCATTCTCATCAGTTCATTCATTCCCATGGAATTAATTCTTGATCTTGATCATTTGTTAGCAGTTTATGAAGACATCAGTTTCTTCATTAGAGTTCTGTAATTCTCACCCAGTTCAATGATATGATTTGAAAGTTTATTAGAAACCTGTATTCTAGAGTGTCAGAGTCCTTTCCATGAATTTTTCTAAAGATGAAATATATTTGTAAATGTTTCAGAATAAAATAATAACTGTCTATAAATGACAAAAGACTTAAAATGGCATGGTTAAAGACCTGATTACAATGCAACTGACAAGGAAATTGCTATTTCTGTGACATACAACGTTTTGAGATAGCTATAATTAAGACTGATAATATTATACTGGGACATATCAGATTTCCAGAAATTTCACATAGTTTCTGAAATACTTACACTATATACTTATACAGATATAACATAAAGAAGGCTTAGTATTACCTCTTATTTGGTAATGCTTCCTATGTAATTTAACCTATCAAATAACTCTGATTAGTTTATTTATAAGGACAGAAGCAAATCTTTGAGATATTTCAGGGGTATAAAAAGTTTTTGAAAATGCTTGGTTAAATAGGATTATAGGTCATTGTAAAACAATGCTTAGTTTCCCATTTTACCAAAGTAAAGATTAAAGACTTCATAGGGCAAATATAAAAGGTTATGTAGTTGTAAAAACCCTAGCTACAAAATATAGACTCTGTTTTTCTAGACAGATTACATTAAAGGCAAAAGAAAAAAAAAAAACTTTGTTTACAATTTCTCGTTAAGACCAGACAAAATGTAAGAAAACTTTGTCCTTTTAACAGAGAGAAAAATGAACACTAAACTTAATTTTGCATTAGCTTACTTTTCACATTAAAATTCATTTACTTAATTAAATTCATTCCAATCTTGACCAATCCTGACAAAACATACAGTTCCTTTCTAAAGATTTCTTTTTCTCACAAGCCTTTTTCAACTTTCTATATCCATTTTAATGTGTCCCTTGTTATGCTTCTCATTTAGAAATAACCAGCTTTAGGACAAAATTACTTTATTTTCCACTAACAAAATGCATTTCCATTCCTTATACTTTTAAAAAAAAATTTCCTTGCATATGAAAATGATTTTCTTATTAATTTTAGCAGTATTAATGACATATATTAATGAAAAATTTTAGCCCTTAGAAACCTTAATTTCTAGTGAAAACTAAGAAGTAAGCCATTATGAAGCCTTTTACATTAGCAATCTATAGACTGGCAAACTTATAAATACTTTTTATAATTTCTAAAAACAGGGTTTCTTATAGAAAATTTCTCAGTGTGGCACCAAACATATTTACTAATATTCCCAAATATCTTTAGTTCTCTGTAAAATGGAGCTTATGTTCAGTAATTAATCTCTCAGTACCTTATTTTACTTGGGAATGATCTGGATATTTAATAAATTTTCATCATTTAACTTAATTTATCAAAACTCTAAAGTTTTAATTTACCAAAAAGGTTTGGGGAAACTATTTGTAAATAAAACATAATTGTTTTTAAAGAGTTCACTTAAAAATTTGTTACATTTACATTTACTTAATCCATTTACATTTATTTAATTTACTTAGAAAAATATGTTATCATTTTTCTTGCTGATAAATTTTATAACAGAGATAACATGAACTTACTTGACTTTTAGTAAACCTAGGTACAATAAAAGTATTATACTTAATATTAATGCTTCTAAAGACATGCCTGTATTAATTAAACCAACAAATTAAATTAGCTTTAATACTGGATTCTATTTAATACCTAATATTTCTCATTTCATGTGAACATGAAATTCATTTTTGTTAGTTTCTATTATATTTCTGAGAATTTATATAAGCACTTACTTTTTACGCCAATTAAATAGAGCTCTTTTACAAATTAACTTTGTTAATACCGTCTGAAGGTTGAAACATATCACATCTACAATGCACTTACATACATGCAGATAGACACAGACAGAAATCTCATAGTTTTTATTTTGAAACTTTAGTTATAAATCAGGTACAATATAAAACTCACTAGTTTATAAATAACAGTTGGAATAAATTAAGTCTACTCGCTCAGATGGCTAAAGTCTTTTCTTATTTATGGAGAAGCCATTTAAGATTTATATTTGCCCTTTACAAGCAATTTTAAGGAGGCAGTTTGGGCAAGAGAGTTCTTTGAGCAGTTTTAGTTTAAAATGCTTCTTTTCCACTTTTCCTTTTTCAGTCTTAGGAATTAGAAATGATCTAGGTAAGAGTTCCCAGAAAAGACCAGGTAGAACATGTACATCTCAAAGGCAAAGAGAAAGAAATGCAGGCTCCTTCTCAAAGGACTTTTTTCCCTTAGAGTCATAATTGTGAAAAAATAATATTTTTTTCAGAATGGTTATAATAATCATAGACATTTCCATCAAGTCTCAGATATACTGTTACCTTCTGCAGGAGATCAATCTTAATGTTATATAAAGGTAATTCAGAGAAAGATGGATGGCAAGGAGAAGAGCCTTCAGAGGAACAGGAAAGAGCAGAGGAAGACAGGGAGAGATAGAGGTCTCAGAAACCTCAGAGAATTTTTCCAATTTGGAAACCTTTGTGATAATTATGAGTTAGTTTTTCTGAGGGAAGAAAATGTGGATTCATAATTATGTGTGTGGGCCTCAAAATACCAGTTGAAATATGTCTCCATTATTGTCTAATATTCTTTTGCTAATTGACTACACAGATAAACTAATTTAGGAATTTCAAAGGAGCCCCAAGTCAGCCAATTTAATTGTAAATCATTCCAGTAATCATAGTCCAACAAGACAAATACTTAAAGACTGGGGCTCATGTTTCTTATACATAAAACCAGCAGAAGGTTCCAGAAGAAGGCTGCTCTGCAGCCTTGCCTCTAGAGAGTGAACTTCCCATATTTCAAGAGAAAAAACTAAACAAAACTAAACAAAACAAGAAATGAAATCCTGAGAACAGAAGTCGGCAACAAAAACTAAATGGGAAAAGAAATCTCGAAGGCCACTCCTACAAAAATTGGAAGCTAAATCCCAAAAGCCACTTAAACAAAATGTACAAAATGGAAAGCAAAATCCAGAAAGCCATTCAAATAAAAACAGGAAGTGAAATCCTGAAGGACACTTAAACAAGACAAATAAAACAGGAAGTAAAATCTCAAAGGCCATGCAAACAAAATAGGAAATGAAATCCCAGAAGCCACTTAAACAAAACAGACAACCCAAAGGACCTTTAAATAAAACAGGAAGCTAGATTCCAGAGTACAGTAGCCAGAAACAGAGGATACCCAAATAAACTAGAACCTCTTCCAAAGCAGGAAGTTTGAGAATAGGAGGACTCCAGTGGCACAGTCTGGGACCACTGAGGAGACAATATAGCACAGTGAACTCTTGTAGGTACCTTACACGAATCTAAGGTGGTGCCAGTGCAGGGGGTCGGGTGGGATGGGGAGCGGTACACAGAATGCTCTGTATCCCACTTCTGACACTATACAGTGTTAACAAAAAACTAATGCAGAAGGATGCAAATAAGAAAAGAGTTTATTTGTGGTCTTAAGAATTGCAGTTTGGGAGACAAAGACTTGGGTAATCCCAAAACAGTGTTTCAAGGAAGAGAAAAAGTCAAGAGCTTATAAAGACAAAAAACCACAAGATTGTTAAAAGTTGCCTAGTGAGAACTGTGATTGACTCTGATGCAAGTTGGAAATATTTGTCCTTAAGGAATCACAAGTTGTTTCAGGGTAGGGGTCTGATAAGTAGGTAAACTATCATGAGTTTCTGGCAGATATTCTGGATAACTTCATCATGTCAAAAGGTCAGCTTCTATTCAGGCTGAGAAGTCCATAAGTCACTCTTCCTTAATAGCTTCTTGGCTCTATTTTAGTGAGCTATCTTAGCAATACTTACTCAATTTTGGTTTTCCTTTCACAGCCAGTACACATACAAACACCACACAATAGACCACACACACACACACACACACACACACACACACACACACTCTTCACAAAGCAATGATACTCTTACCATGTGCTCTGTATTCTATTTTGATTCTATTTTATTTTTTATACTAATCACAGTCTATTTTACTGAAGTAATGACTTCCTAATGGTTTAAATGGCAGTACAAAAAGCTCTACAGGAAAATGACAGAAATAAAAGAAAAAAAAACAGGGGAAAAGGAGAAAAATATTAAGTGGTATTAAACTCAGGATTGAAGATATACAGAAATCTATGCATTTGTTAAAAATCTGATGGGAAGTTTGCAATTAGAGCTGGACTGTAAGCTGGAGAATGTCAATAATAGATGATAAGAAGTAGACACATGAATTGTTATATTATGTACAAAATAATCTGACCAAGGACTGACACAGAATGGTAGATAATATCTTTAGAACTCTGGCTTTCAGCATTTTTATACCTTAAAATATTTGAGGGACAAAATACATGGTCTTTGCAACAGTGCAAGAGATTTATTAACTAAGCCAACAGTTCTTAAGAGTGAGATGCATGAACACTTGGGAAATAGAGAGCTGGATGAATGTGAATAGAATTTTAGGGAAAACATTCCTTTAAATGATCTTTTAGACTGTGTAAAGGATATGCATTTTTTTCTCTGAGGTCGCTGCCATAAATGCACCTGAATAGAAGCTGAGGTTGATTGAGGGCAAGGAAGTAAGACCAGAAAGCAGAGTTTTAATAAGCAAAATGGGGCTTCAGCAACTATTATCTAAAATTTTTGAATATTTTCAGTAAAGACATTTTCTTTTTTTTTAATTTAATTGATTTTTTTTTTTGGCTGCGTTGGGTCTTCGTTGCTGTGAGAAGGCTTTCTCTAGTTGCAGTGAGTGGGGCTACTCTTCGTTGCGGTGTGTGGGCTTCTCATTGCGGTGGCTTCTCTTGTTGCAGAGCACAGGCTCTAGGCACACCGGCTTAAGCAGTTGGGGCACGCAATCTCAGTAGTTGTGACTCGCAGGCTTTAGATCACAGGCTCAGTAGTGGCACATGGGCTTAGTTGCTCTGCGGCATGTGGGATCTTCCCGGATCAGAGCTCGAACCCACATCCCCTGCACTGGCAGGCAGATTCTTAACCACTGCGCCACCAGGGAAGTCTCAAAGACATTTTCCAAGATCATTATTAAATGAATGACCTTTGGTTTTTTTTTTTTTTTTTTTTTTCTGATTTCTTTCTCTTTAATAAAATATATGCCACAAATAATCATCAAATTTTTATCCTAAATGAGTTTGACCTGCTTTGTTTAACTTTCATTTCAGTTAACTTTCTTCATGAGTAGGTTTATATCATTCCAAAGGAATGCAAATACTATATGGAATTTTACTCTATTTTAGCCTCAGTTACCTTTCGAGGTAGTGATTAAATCTTGATTAAATGGTAACTGCCAATAACACCACTTCATGAAAGTAGCCACATGAGACTAGCTCCAACTACTAGCTATTAATAAACTGAAGGGAATGGACAGATCTTATCAAGCAGGGAAAGTTTTTGTGATTGTTCTCTGTGTTTATAAAATATGTTAATATTTTCTCTGAACTATTCTGAAATTACCCTTTTATAGTAAACTATGCATATTTAATCAGAACACCAACAGCAAAAAGTGCTGATTTTGATCAAGTTCTGAAATTCTTTAGACTACAGAAAAGATAAATAAATATACATTCAATGGAATCAAACTTTTACAATATGGAAGGCAGAGGGAAGTTTAGACTCTATAGTGTTATTTTATCACTGAAAACATGTACTATTGTAAATTGTTTAAAGGATTATAAATGAATATCTAAGGAAATTCATGACGCCTTACTTCTTAGATTATCAAAGACTCAGTTATAACAAACTCAAGGTAGTAAATCATTGTACTCAGTTTTATTTTTATAAAAATTGCTTCTGAAAAGCAGATTAGCTCCTTGGAGCTGGATATTTTTATATGGAATGGGTCAACTAAATACATTCACACATCAATCTTAACTTTTTCAAGTTCAGAAGAGTAATGGAACCAATAGCTTTCTAACGCTTCTGAACTTGAAAAATCTCTGTGCAGTCTTGAGAAAGCCTCAAAGTGTTCAGCCATCAAACAATTTTAGGAAGAAATGAGCATAGTTGCTACATTAACTGTCACTAATAGAGACACTAGATGAGGTAAGAGTTATAATCCCAGAGTGTAAGTAAAGGATAAATAGTTTTAAATGCTGTTGAGCATTTACAACATATGACATATTTTTTCCATATTTAAAATTTTAATAATAATTTGGTTTCACTATAAATATGATTATATATGTGGTACATTGAGAGATGTAAACTAAGTTTATAAACACAATGAAGTATAACTGTTATACTAATTCCCCTTATAAGCTTCTGACACTTACGGCATTAGATCATGTATGAGGAATTATCTATCTTGGCTGTAAAAGGAAGATCTCTTCCTTTCCTCTCACACCTCTTTTCTATTGAGAACTGTCTATGCAGTAAGCAAAAAAGACCACCTCATGGTTTCAAATAATATCCATATTGAACAATGTGTTTTTAATGTACTGCTACTTAGCTCCCCTTGAAGGGGAGGAAGAGAAAAAGGTTGATAGCTCTAATCCTACACTGCTTTTATATAATGTCTCTCTGTTAATGACTTCTATTTGCCTGGCAAATAAAATGCATGTCCCCACCTCTTCCACCACCATCTTAACGTTTAAGGTCCTAAACGACAAGTAACTGCCAGAGGATGCAGTATAGCCAGTGCCTTATGGGTATCACCACATTTGATCTTCCCAGCAACACACTGAGGCAGATACTCTTGTTATTCCCATTTTTCAGGAATCTGAGTCCCAAATAGATTAGGAAACTTAGTTAATCATAAACTTAGTGAGAGACACAGCTAGTTTAGAATCCAGATTTTGTCTGGTTTAGTTTCATCAGGGTGAGCTTCTGTGCCTTTATTCATACTGTTCTATTTCCCATTGACAAAATTTTAGCAACCACTCCTATTCATGATTTTCACATGTTTTCTCTCATTCCTTTTGGCTCCATTGAGGTTGTTTCTCATCTCACTCTATCAGACATTAGGATCCAGTTTGCCTTAGTTATACCCAGGATGATTTGGGCTGCAACTAACATCATACTGATATGAGTGGCATGAAAACTCTATTTGATGACTAGTAAAGACTATTGTGTTGGTTAGCAGTGCAATAATGACAACAAGTAACCAGGTTTTCTGGAGCTTTGGATGCTCCCATTCTTAAGGTATCCTTAATGCCTCTGCATATGGTTTTTAAAAAGCTACAGGGTTTCTAAGCATCATGCCCTCAAAAACCAATATCTAAATGTAGGAGGGAAATGAGCTCTTGCATATTTCTTACTTTTTATGATGGAATCCCTCTTCTCAGATTGTCCAAGAAGTTCTATTGGTCAGTATTAATTAGTTCAACTAATTTTACATAGATTTACTTTAACATATATTTCTTAAGATCTTAGTATGTAAGAAATAAGTACTGTTATAAGCAGTGAGGATCCATTCATTAACAAAACAGACACTCCTTTTTTGAGGTTTGAATTCTAGTTAGTAAAGACAGATACTAAACAACAACAAAATACATATATATGTCAGGTTGAAATAAGTGATAAGAAGGAAAAATACATAAATAATATGTTATACGAAGATGTTAGATGCACTAATAATATTCAGACATCAAGTAATACAGACTTAAAATTTTAAGTGGAAAAATTGAGAAATTAAATGCACCAATAGTGGTGAGAAAAATTGTAAAGGAAAAGTAAATGCAAATTAGTTTTGGAGAATAAAAGGACACAGGAGGGTTCAAGGAAGGGTCCTTGATTCTGCAGTAAAATGCTTGGGGAGACAATGATGTTACTGATGGGGAAAACTGGAGGTCTTCTCTCCAAAGAAATTGGAGGAATTCACTGGGATACACAAAGAAAACTATTATAGATATCAGTGCCCAGATCACAGCCAGCCATCATATGGCATTTGTCCTGCCCATATGCTCTCCTGCCCATAAAAATGAATTTTGACATTCGACAAACTCTTGCCATATAATTAGAACCCTGTTTAACCTTTACACCATCTCATCCTTTAGTCTGAAAGGAAAAAAAACAATTCTTAGATATATGTGTTAGACTGTCCTCAGAGACCAAAATAACCTAACATGAAAATAACGACCCCAGTGAAAAAAGAAATAAGACAAAAGAAAATAACTCAAGATACCTGCAAATAATATCCAATAAAGGCTTCCCATATTAGTTTCTCAGGGCTGCTATAACCAGTTACCACAAACTGAGTGGCTTCAGACAACAGAAATTTATTTCATCACAGTTCAGAAGGCTAGAAATCCAATTTCAAGGTATCATTAGGACATGCTCCCTATGAAGGCTGTAGGGAATAATCCTTCCTTGCCTTTTCCTAGCTTCGGAACATTCCCAGCAATCCTTGGTGATCCTTGGCCTATGACTGCATCATTCTATTCTTTGCTTCTGTCTTTACATGGACATTTTATCTGTGTATATATCTGTTTGTCCTCTCCCCTTCTCATAAGAACACCAGTCATTGGACCTAAAGACAATTTTAATACTTTGTAACCTCATCTTAATTTAACTAATTATGTCTATAAACACTATATTTCCAAATAATATTCTGATCATTCTGAATTTCCAGCTGAACATGAGTTTTCAACTAATTACACTTGTGAAGGTAAATATAAGATCATAACAAGATGAAAAGGAACTATCAGAGAATAGAAAAGAATACATACATTTAAAATATAATTGATTAAAGAAAAATTAAATTGAAAAGTTAAAGATAAGTACATCAAAATAGTTCTGGGCATGGAACTAAGAAATAAAGGAATAAGACATAGGGAAAAAATTATAATTTAATTAAAAATAGACATTCTAATGAATAGAAGTTCTTTAAAGATTAATCCAACTAATAAGATTTTTAGAAATGCCATCTAATAATTCCATATTGTAAACCTGTAATTTTAGAAAGATCAAATAATAGAATATCTCTAAAGATTAACTAATAGTTTTAGAAATCCAAATAACAGGAAATCTAAAGAGATAAGAGGAAAAAAGGGAATATTATTAAATGAAATAAGAAAACCTCCTACAGCACCATGAATCTTCAAACATAAATATTCTACAGATTTATTGTTAGAATCAATAAACAAATTAATTAAGGAAAAACTCCTAAACATTTTTTGGAGAGAAAACAAGTCAGCTACAAAGAAATGAGAAACAGATTAGTGTAAAATTTCTTATCATCAAACTGGATGCTATAATTCCACTGAGCTTTGCCTTCAGATTTCTAAAACTAAATTGTTTTCAGTTAAGAATTCCATAAACCATCAATCAAGTGCAGGGATGGAATATGAAAGTTTCCCCCATGCATTTTCATTGGAAGATATTTGAGGATATACTCCAATAAAATTTAATTTGAATAAACATGAAAGTCTTCACTGAGGTGGCAACATTTAAGCTGAAATCTGAAGGACAAGATCTCAGTTATATAAAAATTCAGGGAAGAATATTCTAGGCAGAAGATATCTAGCTAGTTATGTAAAGAAGTTGTATAGCATGGGCACATGCTCAGAATTGGTGTGGATAAGGGGTAGAAGTTTCAGAAGAGTGGAAGTGCTTTGAGTGAGGATAAAATAAGAAAAACATGTCAATAAATTGGATGCTGAGAATCAGCAAGAGCTCATATGAAATTAATTTGCCACCGAGCCAATTTAAATGGTATCCCACTTCACTGAAAATAAAGTCATAAATACTCTGCCCAACTGTTAATTCAATCCACTCTTTCTTTAATTGGGATTAAGTAATAAGAATCATTGGTATAAAAACTATGTAAATAAAGTCTTGCAAATGATTTCAATAAAATCCTTCATCCTTTTTTTTACCAACACAACATTCTAAATTACAGTTTAAAAATACCCATGCTTAAGATGGCACGGTTATTAAGATTACAATTTAATTCAATTTAAACAGAAGATATTAACTGATTCGAAATTTCAGAATCATTGCTCCTAAACGAAAAAAAAAAAAAATGTGTTTGGTAGGATGGGGGAAAAAAGAGCTCTCATATTATCATGACTCCATAAATACACACTTTAGAACAAACTCTGGATAAATGTACATTTTCTTCCATACGGTTCAAATTTTAGAATGACTTTCCCACTTAAAAGACAATGTTGAAACTGAGTAGTTTATCTCTTAAAATCCACCAGTTGCTCAGAATCACTGACAATTAATTTAACTATATATCTGGTCTATTCTACAATATTTTGTATTTTTCTTGCTCTCAAGATTTCTAATTGATTTTCTTTGCCATATTGGGAGGAGGAATGCTTGCTTTCTTAACCAAATTCTTAATATTATTTCATCTTAACATCAATTCTTTCCATCTCCTAACCATTCCATCTTTTCTTTGGAATTTATAGACCAATGGGCTTCCTTGACAATTTGACTGATTCTTTAATTTTTGTATCATAACTTTCTCATTTGACTTCTTGGAATTTTTGTTTCTTTCTTTTTTTTTTTTTTTTTTTAGTACCTTTATGCAATGCTGAAGATGATTAGTTTTCAATTTTTGGAATCTTCTTTAAAGAAAGCATGGAAGATTTAATTATGCTTACAGAACACAGTGTAAATGAATTGTTATCAAACTTGAAAAATAAATTAGGTTCCTAGACCCAATTCCAGTGTTAGGAGTTGAACACCAGCAGGGTGTCTAAGAATTTAACTCACTTCTGACCCCATCTACCTGGAGATAGAACCAAGTTTTATAGGTTAAGGGCTCAGAGCCACAAGACTGCCCCCCTCCGCCACTTCAGATGCCAGTCACAATCCCAGGTTACCCGTACTTCTGACCCATTGGCTATAAATCAGATCTTCCCAAGTCCCCCTCCTTGGGTTTAATTAATTTGCTAGTGCAGCTCACAGAACTCAGAGAAACATTTTACTTACTAGATTACCAATTAACTATAAAAGGATATACTCAGGAACAGACAGATGGAAGAGATTCATAGAGCAAGCAGTGTGGCAAAGGGCTCATAGCCTACATGCCCTCTCCAGGTGCACCCCTCTCCCTGAATCTCCATGTGTTTACTAAGCCCAAAGCTCTCCAAACACCATCCCTTTGGGTTTTTATGGAGGTTTTATTACATAGGCATAACTCATTAAATCTTTGGCCATTGGTGATTGAACTCAATCTCCAGTGCCTTTTTCCTCCTCAGAGGTCAGGGGTTGGAACTTTCAGTTCTAATCACATGGTTGGCTCCATTGGCAACCAGCTTCCATTCTTAAAAGGTTTCCAAAAGTCACCTCATTCATATAACAAAAGACAACTTTATCAACCTCAGCACTTAGGGAATTCCAAGGGTTTTGAAAGTCAAGAGCCAGGAACCATGGATGAAGATCAAACACATATGAGGAATATATTTTGGTCATCTGAATGACCAAATATATATTTCTTATAAATCACAATATTACAACAACAAAATGTCTACTTCATAGAAGTTGGAAAGAAAATGTGGGAAGAAGTGGAAACAGAATTAAAGGACCTGTTATTTTCATCTTACAGATCTACTCTAGATTCTGTCTATAATTGATAGAAAAATATTTACATATAGTATTAACTTTTCAAAGGTAGTCGCACAAGTCTAAAATATGAATATAGATGCCTATGTGATAGGGCAATAGAAGATGGCAAAAACTGATAAATCATACACAGTGATAACAACATATTTTTTAGCTAGATGGATATAAACAACAACAAAAGTGAAGTATGGATGGTTTTGTAGAACAGGAATAAGCATTAGGAAACTATTGATTTGCTTACAAGCCATTTTGTATTATTGGATATTTTTGAAATTTTGTGTGTGTTTTGATTTCGTACACAAACATTTACACACAGGCACACACACATAGCACAGGAATATCAGTTTGGTGCTTTGTGACAACCTAGAGTGGTGGGATAGGGAGGGTGGGAGGGAAGCTCAAGAGGGAGGGGATATGGGGATATATGTATGCATATGGCTGATTCACTTTGTTGTACAACAGAAACTAACACAGTATTGTGAAGCAATTATACTCCCATAAAAATCTATTTTAAAAAAATGTTATAGAGGTAGATTTTGGCAGATGAGTGTTTTACTTTGGATTTTCCCAGAGGTTGACAGAGTGGGAAAGAGTCCTCTATTAAATTAATAAATCAATATTTAGTAAATAAATATTTAGTGCATACATATTCCATATATAAGGCAATAAATCAGTGCTGGAAATACAAATTTACATAAGCAGAAACCATGCTCTTAAGAAATTAATAACTGTAGATGAGTATGTATATTAATAAATGCCACACTTGTGATAAGCATATAATACAGTTAAGAGTGGAAAAGAATGAAAACATGCAACAGGCAGTGGTTAATTCCTATCATATATATTTTGAGGCTATGCATGGCCAAATTATCATGTCACTCTTTTAATAATTTCCTTCTTTGCTCTCATAACTATCTAATATTTTCTTTGGTTTATTATTTACTCATATATTTATTGTGAAATTTTTCTTAAAAATTAAAACTTTCTGACAGTGGAAACTTCATCCATTGTGGGTCTTCAACACATAGAGCAGTTTCTTTGGTAAATAGTAGGCTCTCAATAAGGTTTTATTGAGTGAAAAAATTATGTCAATTGGAAAATTCTATATATGCATGGCATAGTATGGTATATACAAATAGAGATTATATATATATTTATTTATATAATATATCGATTATTTACTTTAAAGATAATATCTTGTACATATATACATTATATATATAGAGAGAGAGAGAGAGAGAGATTATTTACATTAAAGGAAGAGATTCACACAACTGTGGGTATTGTCAAGTTCAAAATATGTAAGGTAAGCCAGGAGCAGGCTGGAAATTCAGGTAAGAGTTGATAACACATTCTTTATACCCCAGTTTTATTGAGATATAGTTGACGTACAACATTATGTAAGTTTGAGGCGTACAACGTGATGATTTTATACATGTATATATTGCAAAATGATTACCGCAATAATGTTAGTTAGCATATCCATCACCTCACATAATTTTCATTTTGATTATTGTGGTGAGAACATTTAAGATCACTCTGAGCAACTTTCAAGTATAAACCACAATATTGCTAACTATAGTCATCATACTGTATTAGATCCCCAGAACTTATTCAACTTAAAACTGGAAGTTTGTACCCGTTGACCAACATCTTCTAATTTCCCCACAAAACCGCTATCCCACCCCTGGCAACCACCAATTAACTCTCTGTTTCTATGAATTCAGCTCTTTTAGATTCCACACATAAGTGAGATCATACAGTATTTGTGACTTATTTCACTTAGCTTAATGCCAAGTTTATCCATGTTGTCAAAAATGGCAGGATTTCCTTCTTTCTTATGGCTCTGTATTATTTTATATAAATATATGTATATACAATTTCTATTATATATAACATAGCTATATATATGGATATAATATATATATAATAGACAAGAATATATTTATGTGTGTGTGTGTGTGTTTTATCCATTCATCCATCCACAGACACTTTGTTTTCATGTCTTGGCTATTGTGAATAATTCTGTAACAAACATGGGAGTGCAGATATCTCTTCAAGATTGAGATTTCATTTCCTTCAGATATATACCCAGAAGTGGAATTGCTGGATAATATGGTAGTTCTATTTTTAATTCTTTGAGGCGGCCTCTGTATTGTTTTTCACAGTGACTGTACCAATTTACATTCCCTCCAATAGTGCACAAGTGTTCTCTTCTTTCTATATCCTCTCCAGCACTTGTTTTCTTTTGTCTTTTTGATAATAGCCATTCTAAGAGGTGTGAGGTAATATTTAATTGTGGTTTTGATTTGATTTTCCCTGATGCTTACTGATGTTGAGCACTTTCTCATGAACCTGCTGGCAATGCATTCTTGAGACAGAATTACCCAGGGCAGACCGAAAAGGCTAAAAAATCAGGTAAGGGTCCTACGTTGCAGTCTCTAGGACCTCAGTCTTTGCTCTTAAAGGATTCAACTGATTAGACAAGGCCTGCCCACATTATGGAGGGTAATTTGATTTACTCAAAGTCCACTAATTTAAATATTAATTACATCTAAAAAATTTTTATCACAGAAACATCGACACTGATATTTGATTAAAAAAAAAAAATTGGGCACAATGACCAAGCAAAATTGACACATAAAATTAACCATTATGATATATAATAGGAAAAATGCTCTCAAGTTTTAAAATTGAAATAAACACTTATGTAGAACAAATACTGTTCTAAACCTTATAAATATTAGTTAATTTAATCATCATACATCATATATCTCTATAAGGTAACAACTACCATTTCCCCCACTTTAAAGATTTGGGGGGGGGAGTGGGGTGTTGGTTAATAACTTGTCCAAGATGAAAAGATAGAGCTGGGATTCAAACTCAGTCTTCCTTCAACTACCATACTGTATTGCCTCCTGGATGATCAAGCTTGAAACAACTGTCTCTTAAGAGCAGAAATAAAAATTAGAAGCGTTCTCTACCCTTCTTATTAAAGTATATATACACACATAATATTTGAATCTGTATGAGACTGACTCCACAGGAAAATCTATATTCCAAGGACATTTCCAGTTCGTCAAGAAGTTGAAGCACCAAATGGTTAATCTAACTCACTCTGTTCCTTTTTACATATTTTAGATTGATAGCAGCATTTTAAAGTAAAAGGACATCCTTAAAATAGAGTGGGAAAAATAAAACCAAAGTGGCAGTCACTGAGGAGTAGCAAAGGGTTGGGACTGCATCAGTCTCCACTCCATAGCTTAGGTTGCCCAAATGTTATATATACTCTTGCTAAAACAAAACAAAGTTCAATTTGCACAATTTGTAGGTTTAAATCATTGTGTTCTTACTGTTTAGTATGAAAATAGAGAATTAACTGTGTTTTTTTCTTCTTTTAGGGGTGACTGACATTGCCAGCAATGCAATCTGTCCTCCTACAAAAGAAGGAAAAACATCAGATGGCTCTATATTTGGCTGCATATAAAGTTCACTGAATGTGATAATTTTTTGCTTTTCTTCTTTTATATTTGTTTTATTATGTGCCTGCTGTGTTCTCAATGTCTTGGACCTGGATCCTCTAAATTTAGAGTTTTTTTAATTTCAATTTATCTTCTGGGGGGCATTTCAACTCACACTAAGACAATCTAAAATTATGTTTCATTCACTTTGACTGACACAACATATTTATTTTCTTTACTACTTTGGTACAATTTCTTGTCCCCCAAGTTTATAACATCAGAGGTGCTGGCAGGAAGTATCCAAAATGACATCACCCTCAAAGATCACTAGAGCCATATGTTATCTGTTCCTAATTGAAAACACTTTATCATGCCAGATACAGATTGAGTGTGCTCTGCTTCCCAAGTTTGATTTTATGTTTTCTGAAAGTCAGGTGCATCTGGTGGTTATATTCTGACAGAAGAGCTTCTTGTATTCCCATGTAGCATTGTATAGACATCATAGATTTACAGTGTATTGAAATGGACGCAACTGACTCTTGTTTTTGTTCAATGTTAAAGACAGTATGAGTAAAGCAAACTTTTCCAAGTGTTTATAAACTAGTAACACATGGCATGAAGTTGTTCCACTCATTTACTTGTATCAGCATGTTTTTTAGTACGGGATGGAAATTAGATAATGAAATATACTAAAGTCATTGAAATTACACGTTTCTTAATTTAAAATATCGTGAAGTTCCTGAGATTTCAGAATGAATCCTAGGAACAAAACAGTAAACAAATAATTAATAGCCAAACTTTCTCTTACTGAAAAGAATGGTGGGCTGTGGTTTTAGAATTTAATAAAACATGATTCTTTATGTAGACTGACTCTAAGGTTTGTTCCAAGTGTATAACTTAATAATGTTATACTCATTGGCCATTTCTCTCTGTTACCATTGAGACAATATTTTTAATTAATTTTTTTCTACATATTGTGTGTGCACTTTAATCAAATATATCTAAACAACAGGTAGAATATTTTGTTGTCTTTAAAGAAAAAACATCCTGATGATTTCTTATGAAGAACCAACTGCTATTTAATCATTTCTAATTATATGACTGATACTGGAAACTTTTAAAACGATCACCCTAGTGGAATGAGGAGTAGAACAATTCTCCCTTGAAGGACTTATCCACCCCTCTACTGTGCCTAAATTATTTCCTCGTAAGTGGCCTCCTATCACCTATTTTTGCAGTCTCGCCACATGTTCTCTCCATGCAGCCTGAGTGATCTTTATAAGAGAGAAAAATCTGATCATGTGACAGTTCTGGCAAACTCCTTTTATAGCTCTTCATGGCCTTCAGGATAAGAGTTGAAATTCCTGACATACATACATGTTCTGATTCCTGCTCAAATCTCTAAACTCAAATTGGCACCTACTTTGCCTTCATCTCTGAAGGTTCAGTACACTGGCCTCTACTTCACACTCATCCACAGTTCATTTGTATTAAACCTTCAAATTTTAGTTCAAATGTCACTTTCCAAGAAAGCTTTTTCTGACTCATTAGATTAGGGCAGTGTTCTCAATTTTATGCCATTATTTTTACCTTCATATTATTTATCACAGTTGTCGTTAAGTTAAAAAAAAAAAATATTGATTAAGAGCTAGTCATCTCAAAGGACTATAAGTCCATGAGGGCAGGGTCTCTGTCTGATTTTCGTGATTTCCTATAACCCAAGCACCAAGCACAATGATGGTCACATATAAAGCACCTAATAAAAATGAACAGAATCACTATGCAGAAAGAATAGGAGGTTTGGGGATTCTAGGTGACTTACCCAAAGTTATGTAGCTATACATAGTGGAACTAGGAATTATATCCAGAACTACCTGACTAAATTTCTAAGCTAGTTAATGTGTGATTCCACCTCAAACACTAATTGGTCATGGTGTCTTTATTTTAAAATGCTTTGGCATAGACACAGTGATTTTAATCTGTGCTCATTAATTGAAACTTCAATGCTAAAGTAATTAGTTGTCTAATTGGGTGTTCCCAATCTCAGAATGGACAATTAGTATTATATCAGAAACCCAACACACATGAAACTTCAGCTACCATATTCACATAATACTTCACATTTTACAGGAAGTACATTTAAAAAGAGCTTTTATTGTTGGTTAAAAATGTATTCAAACTATGAATTTTAGTTAAAATATCTTAAAGGCATTTTCTACTCTTGCATGAACAGGGTAGCAATCTCCAATGAGATGTGTAGCTAGAACATTAGGGTTATGTCTCTAAGTTTTGTTTTGTTTATTTCCCCAAGTCATTGAATTACGAGGATTTCTGGATGCCTGATGCAGAGAATAAGGGTAATAAAATACTGTCTCTAGTGAACCTTTAATATAAGGATATGAATGGAGCCCCACAGAAGGACAAAGACCTGTAACTTCATAGAGCTCACAAAACACATATTCTGAACTAGTTTGTGTATTAGTCTTCACATGAGGCAGAATATGGTCTTCAAGGTTCTTTCCTTATAACCTTCTAGTAAGATTGTGGTAATCTCTCTCTCATCTCCAAAGTCTTTGGGGAATGTCATTATCTTCCATATAAAACCTAAGAGATGTGCACAAACAAACTGATTCAGATAAGTCTTAAACTACTGTGTCAAAAGCCCTGGGCTAAATGCATAATAGAACCATCAACCAATATAGGTCTGCACAGGGCAAGAATAAATTGGTGGGAGAGATGTAAGCTTGTTGAATTTTAAGTCTGTTTTGAAAATCTAGCTGAGAACATTTTGAGTCAGACATATGTATATGGAATTAAGAACTAAAAACTCTATTTAGAGATTTGAAAAATATTAATAAACAAGTGGATACGGAAGCAGCTAGACTCTCCAGGGAAACTGCTAATAATAAGAAAAGATAATGGCCAGAGACCAGGGGTCGCCAATAAGATTGTTGTTTTCCCAAAGTTAAAGACCATGTTCTGTTTTTAATGGAAGCATTTTAAAAAGCCTAAGACATTTTTCAAAGTACTTAATAAATGTTTGTAATGAATAAATAAATAAACCAACTTAGCAACAATTAAGAGAGAATTAATTGGTCTTTATTATTAAACAGAAAAGTTTGCTGGAAAGTCTGTGTAGGTAAGGAGTCATTTTTATGATATTATATTGCTTTGATTATAAAAAGTCTTGATTTTGTATAGCAGCGAATACTTTTTAAAACCTTTTCATTTGTATTTAATACTTTAGTTGTACTGTTAAAATATTTTATTTACTAGTTCAAGTGTATTTGAAAAGAGTTGTTATATTTTAAATTGAAGAAATGTTTCTCCACTCTGCATTTATTGTCCCAAAGCAGAATTCATGTGAGAAATCACATTTTAGTTCAGAAATATTAAAAGAAAAAAAAACTATGCATAAATCATTTTAACAATGAAAAGACATTAACTTAAATTGTTGTGTATATTTCTTCCTAGCTAGGCATTTTAAAAAATATTATTGATATAAGTAAATAAAGATGTATTTCTGATCTAGATAATCAGAAATGTAGAAGACCAAGAAGAAAAACATTATAAACAGCTCAGGCTGTTATTTTAATTTTCAAATTATTAAAAATAATTATTGTTTTTTAGCATCCAAACTGCCTCTGTACAGAAAATTATACTTGCATGAGAGTAGGCAAAGTGTTTATACTATTCCCAGAGTAAAGTGGATTTATATATCTAAGATGCATGTGAAAAAAATCAGTCTCTGTCAATGTCATGGACCTAGATCAAAGTATTTAATTATTAGTGTACCAGTATACCTCAGTATAAGTCGATCTCACATAAAAAGTTGTTCATTTGCATGGATCTCAAAGTTCACATTATTTTTAAAGCCTAAGATAATGAGCTAAATTTAAAATGTTCCTTAAATTGTAGAGGAAATTGTTATATTATTTTGCTCAACTCTTAGACTGTATGATTTTAGGAACTACAATCAATATATATAGCTTAAAGGAAAGATTTTGATTTTAATTTTTACCACAGTGTGTGTATAATCAGTACTATTATTATTTGTTCCTGTATTAAGATTTTACTGAGATATACTTAGCACTGTGCTAGAGGACTGCAGTTTTAAAAGAGAATAAAAAGAAATATTTGATTTTTTCCCTCAAGGAGCTTACACATGGAAATGTCTTCAGTAGACCAAGTTCTGTGTGATTTTAAACACAAAGCCTGTATATTTGAATTTCTCATACTCAGAAATCCACACTCCAACAGTTGCACAGTTTTGAGGAAGCTTGATGCCCAAAATGAATTAATATTTTAATGTCTGATCAAAAGCAAAACTTAATTTCTAAACACTGTTGAATAATTTTGATTTACAAAGGGTTGAATAATGGCTCTGGTTACCTATTGCTGTGTAACAAATCACCCCATAACTAAATGGTATTAAAAATAATGGTATTTTGCCTATAGATTGTATGGGTCAAGAATTCATAGAAGACAGGCAGGACTTTGTCTGGAAGAAGATAGGATTTTGTCTGCTCCATAATGATTGGGGCCTTAACACAGAAGACTCAGATACCCGGATGTGACTGAAAAAGCTGGAGGCTGAATGATCTAGAAGTTTTTTCACTCACATGTCAACTGACTGGGTTGGAATACTTTGAAGGCTAAGCTCAACTGGAACTCTTTACCATAACACCCATATGTGGTCTTTGCTTATAGTCTCCTCCCAGCATGGCAGCCTTAAGTTATTTGGATTTTGCATATCATGACCTAGGCTCAAAAAGTGAGTGTGCAAGTAAATAAGATAGAGCTGAATGGCCTTTGTCCAGCCTAGGAAGTCAAATAATGTCACTTCAGCCATACTTTATTGGTTGAAGTTTTATAAGCCTAGCCAGATCCAAGGGGAGAGGACATAAAACCCACCTCTAGATAGGAAGAGTGTCAATTTCTGGCCATGCTGTGAAACATACATACTCTTTCTATTCAACACTTGCAGAATATGTTATTTGTGAAACTGATTAGCCCTCCAGAGCTGGAATAATGTAAATTTTTATGCTGTGGTATGTGTTTGTGCTGTCCACCACATGAGTTGTTTTTCTGTCAAAGTTGAAAAATGTTTACTTTCTCTTGACATCTATCTGTGCAACAAAAATAAATAGCCAGATTACTTGGCCTGAAGGTGTTTTGGGAGCTGTCTACAAAGATGGAATAACCATAGTATAGTGGCTATTTATTTGGGGTCAAACTCTCTGAGTTTAAATATCAGCTTGGAAAATAACTTGGAAAAGTTAACTTCTTTGTTCTTCAATTTCCTCACCATTATGTTGGAAGCCAAATTAGTACTAAATGCAGGGTTTCTGTGAGGATTAAATGAGATAGTATTAAAGGCACTTAACACAGCACCTTGTACTTGTAAAGAGCACAATCAATAGGGGCATTTCCTGGGTCAACAATATGATTCCCTTAGCAAGAGGAATTCTATTAATGAGCACAGATAAATACTAGAATTCAGCCAACCTTGCACATTCTCTCTTCAGATTTGAAAGAAAGGTATCTATGCAGAAAAGAGCCTACAGAAAAACAGTTCTCTCACCTAAAATTTGGTTAGACTTTTATTTGAAACAAAACAAATTCCAATATCATTGAGAACAAAGTCTGGGCTCATGGAATGTCTTAGTTATTGGCTCTACTTAAAGTGTGATTTTTACATGTTTACTCTTCATTTGCCTCTGTGATTGAGTCTTGCTGGGTCAAATAGCTTCTTAATATGCATTTGGTCTACAGGAATCAGTGGCCGAGTATTTTCTTTATAATAGTTAACATATTGTAAAGTCTTCACTCCAAATATTCAGTTGGTTGAAGTTTACAGGGTGAATTTAGCAAATGTAGATCAGCCTGGTTGAGACTGTGCATACCTGGTGGGCAAAAGTGGAAAAGACTCCACAAATAGGCCGGCAGAGCTTGCCATTGGGAACTGTCTATGGAACCCGAATTTTTGAAATAGTGAATCACACCTATAATCAGCAAGTGCCTTACACTGTACTTTGGCATCATTGAAGTCCTTAATACCATCTGGAAAGGAAAGGAGCAAAAGGTTTCCTAGTAGGTGGCTTATAAAACTCTTAAGATATTTAGTGATCACATGTAATGTTTAAAATATTTAAGGCATATTTAAAGGAGCTATTTGAAGCACTCCAAATGATTACATCTCCTAATTCACCAAGCACTGGCAAGATTACGTTTTTAAAAAGCAAGACTGGTTTTGATTTATGAAGTGCAAAAAAGGCACCTGAAAAAAATATCTACTTGAAATTTTGTTTCTTTTTACAAAGACCTGAAAGACAGTTTTGTAAAAAATAAAAATAAAAAATAAAAAAAACATAAAATAACATAAATTCTCTTGAGCTAATATTTTACATGCCAAGTAGAGCCCAGAGCTCATTTTTACAGCTGTTTTATGAGTCTTTAAAATAGTGATTTATAATGGAAAAAGTGACACAATCTTAATTATAACATGATGTACCAGGTATTATAATGAGCAAATATATTTTTTCTCAAACATGCATAGCATTTAATTTTTGTGTTCCTTATGATTATAATTCTCAATTATGCCTAGATCCGTATCTGCAGAGTTTCTTTTCTTAATAACTATTATCTTCCCTTTAATTTTCTTTTTCTCAGTGATGAAAATGCTGCAGCAAAATATTCCTGAAAAAAATAAGACGTCTAGTCTAACCACATCATAATATCAAAATATTATTAGGCAGTACAACATGCAAAATTCGGCAATTACACTATGACAATCATTTTCTGATTTTATCTTATAATTGTCCATTTTATCTACCAGTATTAGGCTCTGAGGTAGCACTAGCATACCCTTTCTAACAGCAGACATTGGTCATCTAACAGTGAGGTTTGCCACGGGGGGCATAAATGCTCTGAGAAGCCTTGATTTCCAGGGCCCTGACAAATACTGGGGACAGAAGGGCAACCAGAAACAGGACCCTGTTTCTTAAAGTAGAAGACAATCCCCATTGGTCCATCTACTTGCATAGGATCAGAACCAGCGAGGGAACTATAAAAGTATACCATTTGCATGGTCAGTATCTGCAGAGCATGTGTGATGTACTGGATTCTACAGTGCACAAATGTCTTAGTAACTAGAAATTGATTAGTAAATAGAAAAATCTTAGTAAAAGAAAAATGATTGTTAATGTGAGTGTCAGTGAATAGAGGCTTTATTTGTTGTGAAATTAGCAGTACATACTTCCATGATCTATAAATGAGTTAATTCCATAGTAATGCATATCCTACAATGTAACTTTTTTTTCCTTTAAAAGAATGCCATAATCACCATTCTTATAATTCCTAAAATAGAAATGGTTTTATGGAGTGCTTTGGTGTGAATATGGTAATAGTTTCCTTCTGTAGAATAAACCATTAAACGGCATGATTGTATATAAGTAATATGGTAATTCCCTCTGTGAGCCATCCTGAAATATAAAATAAAAATATGGTGTGCTTAATCATAACAAAATACAAACATTTAACAAAATAGAGGCATGCTTCTATGTATAAAACTCGAGGACTCAGAAGCTTATTCTTACAGATAAGTATTTTCTTACAGATATTGTCTTACTCAGTTTGGAAAGCAATGTTAATTGACAACTATTCTAACTTCCACAGAATGCCTCAGGTCATTTTGTAGACCATATCCTAGTTTCCTACCCACACTATTTAAATGTAGCCCAAAGCAATAATAACGCATTGCATAATAAAAATGTAAAAATATTTGTATAAAGCATCTTATTGTTAAAGCTACCAGCAAAACAATGGTCATATTATGGGTAGTCAGGATAAAGTTGGTTTGCAATGGGAATGCCCCCTAATTTAGTCATGTTTAGAGAAATGTGGGCAAATCAGATAGTTTTTCTGAACAATCTGTAATTCACTGGGTAGACTTTTAATTACTGATTAAGATCAGGAAATTACAAAGACTAGTTCAAATCATGGGAAAATTTAAGAGAAAAAAAATCACCAATTTTTATAAGCAAAGTTTGGATAAATATGATTTGAATTTTTCCATGGCAGTCCTACTTGCTGGTCTTCTGCAATTTCACTTCAAACACTAATACATAGTGGTGAACTTTTACAGTTTTTAAGTAGTGCATCTTTTATTTATTTATTTATTTATTTATTTATTTATTTTTTCCTTGATAGTACCTGTTTTTTTTTTTTTTTTAACATCTTTATTGGAGCATAATTGCTTTACAATGGTGTGTTAGTTTCTGTTGTATAACAAAGTGAATCAGCTATACATATACATATATCCCCATATCTCCTCCCTCTTGCATCTCCCTCCCACCCTCCCTATCCCACCTTTCTAGGTGGACACAAAGCACAGAGCTGATCTCCCTGTGCTATGTGGCTGCTTCCCATTAGCTATCTATTTTACATTTGGTAGTGTATATATGTCCATGCCACTCTCTCACTTTGTCCCAGCTTACCCTTCCCCCTCCCTGTGTCCTCAAGTCCATTCTCTATGTCTGTGTCTTTATTTCTGTCCTGCCCCTAGGTTCTTCAGAAACAGTTTTGGTTTTTTTCTTTTTTTAGATTCCATATATATGTGTTAGCATATGGTATTTGCTTTTGTCTTTCTGACTTACTTCACTCTGTATGACAGTCTCTAGGTCCATCCACCTCACTACAAATAACTCAATTTTGTTTCTTTTTATGGCTGAGTAATATTCGATTGTATATATGTGTCACATCTTTATCCATTCATCTGTCGATGGACACTTAGTTTGCTTCCATGTCCTGGCTATTGTAAATAGAGCTGCAATGAACATTGTGGTATATGACTCTTTTTGAATTATGGTTTTCTCAAGGTACATGCCCAGTAGTGGGATTGCTAGGTCATATGGTAGTTCTGTTTTTAGTTTTTTAGGGAACCTCCATACTGTTCTCCATTATGGCTGTATCAATTTACATTCCCACCAACAATGCAAGAGGGTTCCCTTTTCTCCACACCATCTCCAGCATTTATTGTTTGTAGAATTTTTGATGATGGCCATTCTGACTGGTGTGAGGTGATACCTCATTGTAGTTTTGATTTGCATTTCTCTAATGGTTAGTGATGTTGAGCATCCTTTCATGTGTTTGTTGGCAATCTGTATATCTTCTTTGGAAAAATGTCTATTTAGGCCTTCTGCCCATTTTTAGATTGGATTGTTTGTTTTTTGGTATTGAGTTGCATGAGCTGCTTGTATATTTTGGAGATTAATTCTTTGTCAGTTGCTTTAAGTAGTGCATCTTAAATGTCTAATATATGCCAATATTGGTGAGAGGTAATAAGGACATACAAAGGAAAGAAAAAATTAGGCAAAATCTCTGTCATCAAGAACTCAGAATACACTGGCATTTCTCTCAAAACATGACTCAACAGCATTATTTACATCTGTCAAGATATGGAAGCAACTTAAGTGTCCATCAACAGACTAATGGATTAAGAAGATGTTGTGTATATATATATATATATATATATATATATATATATATATATATACACACAGTAGAATACTATTCATCTATAAAAAAGAACAAAATGTTTCCATTTGCAGCAACATGGATGGACTTGGAGAGCATTATTCTAAGTGAAATAAGTCAGACAGAGAAAGACAAATACTGTATGATATCACTTATATGTGGAATCTAAAAAAATAAAACAAGCTAGTGAATATAACAAAAAAGAAGCAGACTCATAGATATAGAGCAGGGATCTCCAACCTCCCGGCCGCGGACCTCTATCGGTCTTTGGCCTGTTAGGAACCAGGCCGCACAGCAGAGGCGAGAAGCGGGCAAGCAAGCGAAGCTTCATCTGCCGCTCCCCATTGCTCGCATTACCGGCTGAACCATCCCTCCCACCTGACCTGTCCATGGAAAGTTTGTCTTCCACGAAACTGGTCCTTGGTGCCAAAAAGTTAGGGACCGCTGATATAGAGAAGAAACTAGTGGTTACCAGTGGGGAATGGGGGAGGGGCAATAGAGTGGTGGGGTAGTGAGAGATACAAACTATTGGATGTAAGATAGCTTACAAGGCTGTATTGTACAACACAGGGAATATAGCCAATATTTTGTAATAACTGTAAATGGGGTGTACTCTTTAAAAATTGTATAAAACTGCTGCAATAAGAGTAACATAAAAATATTAATCATAAGTAGAATTTTTTTTAAATTTGCTTACCAAAGAACTTCCACATTTAAACATAATGTAGAATGATTAATACCATGTCAATTCTTTGCCCTTATATTTTGACTTAAGACAATGACTTGTTTTTTTCTCTCACAACCTGTGTGTTGAGTGGACTCAGATGGGTATTTATTTGCACTTGGAGTCTCTCTCATGTGGCTGATATCAGATGGCAGCTGGAATTGGGCTGAATGTCCAAGATGGCATACTCACTTGGCTGCCAGCTGATGTTGGCTTTGGCTGGGAGTTTAGCTCAGACTACAGATCAGAGTGTCTACATGTACTTTCTCCACATCACGGGGACTTCTCATGGTATGACGGTTAGTTTCCAAGAACTAGTATTCCAACAGTCAGAGCCTATGGAAGCTGCCAGTCTCTGAAACTGTGCAGACTGGCACAGCTTCCCTTCTCCCATATTCTATCAGGGAGCTTCCCAGATTCAAGGCAGGGGCATATAGACCCCTTCCTTTCAATGGGGAGTGGGGCATGTGAAAGGATTTGTGGCCGTGTCTAACCTACAACATCCTGAATCAAACATTTTTGTTTCCAATTCGGAGATGCTCCAGTTCACTTCCTATTCCAGACACCGATGTGCTGATTTGTTCCAGACGGGAACAAATCTAGTTTTTCACAGGCACAACCTGACAACATCTTGCTGTGAACCTCTCACTTCCTTCCCTGGGCTTTTGTGGTACTATTTTGTGGAAGGCTCATGAGAACCCCACTCAGCATGAACCCATGTTTAGCATGGACATGCAGGAGAATTAACACACTGCAGCAAGTCAGTTGGGGATAGGGGTCAATAGAAGCGTCCAGCTTTCTTCTCCCTTGGTTGATAGTTCTGAGATACACATCAGAGTGTCCTGTGGGATTAAGCAACCTGTTGCTCCAAGTGGTAGTGATAATGACAACTCCGTGCTTATAGACAAACCACAAATAAAACACTAAGGTCATGTCTGAATAAGAAAGCATGATGCTATAGGCTGATGTGTGTCTCCCCAAAATTCATAAGTTGAAGCCATAATCCTCAGTGTGACTATATTTAGAGTAAGGAAGTAATTGTGGTTAAAAGAGGTCATAAGGGTAGGATCCTGATCCTGTATGATTAGAGTCCTTTTAAGAAGAGATAGCAGAGAGCTCACTTTCTCCTTCCCCAACATGTGATGACACAGCTAGAAGGTAGACATCTAAAAGCCAGGAAAAGAGCTCTCACTGGGAATGGAATCAACTGGCTCATTGATCTGGGACTTCCCAGCCTCCAGAACTGTGAGAATATAAAATTCTGTTGTTTAAGCCACTCAGTCAATGGCATTTTGTTGTGGCAGCCTGAGCAAACTAAAACACACTAGCAGTAACAGTCTGCTTATATAAATGGTTTGAATGATTTTTTTTCCTTCAGTTAAAATTCTCTATCTCTTATTGTAAAAAAGGTATCTTTGTAAATTCTCTCTAGGTTTGTAGCATGCACTAGCACATTTCTTAAAGAATGATGTCATAAGCTGATCTTTTTTTTGAAATGGAGAACTGCAATGTGACATAGGGACTTGAAAGCAAGTCACTATCTTCTGCAGAAAAAAAAAAAAAAAAACTTCAAATATTTCTAAGTCACTAAAACTGACTTGCACACAAATCTTTACCTATCATCCTGTAATATGTGCTATTTGGTTTTCATTCTTCACCATGATTGATGCACCCACTAGCCACCTGAGCTAACCTTGTGATTCCCAGTGTCTGATATGGTATTCCAACATTTAATCATAAAGTAAGATAAAATGAATAAAATGATGAGCCCATTGCAACTGTTGAAGTTCTGTAAAGTAAAAATTCCCCCTTCAGTAACCAAAAAAACACTTAAATGGGTACTTTCTTAGTATTTAACAACACATTGTTGTTCTTAAAGCTTTTATAGAGTTGTGGAAAAAATATATTTTTCTCAAATCCCAAGTAGAGTCTCCCTAGTATGCTCGTTTGTGAAGCCTAACCATTTTCCAGCCGCATGTTTGGCATATATTGCTGTTCATTATCAGATAACTCAAGTTTATAAGACAAGAAAAATAAAGGAAATCCCATAAATCCAATTTCTCCCTTCTCATTTGAGGAATCCAAGGCTCAGAGAAGTATGACCAAGTCATGGTACTAGTTAGTAACAGAAGCAACTTGGGTATTTTAAGATTAAAACCAATACTATTTCCACTGCACCATTCATTCCTTCTTCCACTGGCTAGGATTATATTTGGACTATATGAGAAAGAGAGAGAGAGAGAGAGAGTGTGTGTGTGTGTGTGTGTGTGTGTGTGTTAAATGACTACTGAAAGAGAGCATTAGCTCTGTGTGGAATTCCCCTTCTGGCTTTCCCTTAGGATTTGCTTCATTTTACCACTTGGATACCAGACTATTAAATCAGTAAGAGTATAGACATACGTAGTACCATTTTCTTATATTACACTGAAATCTTTGTTTCTAGATTTTTGTGTCGTGTTTCTAAGAAGGAAAATATGTAAGAACAGATATAACAGACGTTAACACTACTTAAGTAAAACAGGGTTTAATATCCTCTACAGTTGATATTCATCTTGCAAAAAAATAAATTTTTACATTTATTCAGTAGTTATAAACACAAAGCAATTTTCTTACTGCAGTTGAACCTTGGAAAAACTGTTTATGTGTAAAAGTGGTGAATTTGCAAACTTATTTTTGCAGCTATATTCTTTTTCCATCAAGAGTTCTGTTCTAAAATAATTTAGAAAACTATTAATTTTTCATAGAAATCCAATCAGTCATATTCTAAATCTAATAAATGTTTTGATGGTGGTGTGAGGCAGAAGAGTGAAGTCATTTGAGCTGTTTAGAATTAAATCTCCTGGAAGTGTCTCATCTTTACAACTTCTCCACTGGTTGCAGAGACTTTGATCAGGAAACCCCCAAGGCATGAGTGTAACCTCATGTATCTCAGACATGCTAATCCTGAACAACACTTGTTCCACCAATCAAATGTTTCATTTATTATCAATAATAATGTCTCATATCTTTTCATTCCTGTTAAGGCTGCTAAAAATAACAACACCACCACCAATCACAAGAAAACAGGTCATAAAAAATGAATATGCCAAATTTAGGTCAATACTAGGATTGGTTGAAAATCTATGAAATTATATTCAAATTTCTTCACAAATATTCACAAATTTATTTAATTAAAACCTTTAACAACAGAACTATTAAATATAATTTGCTTTTGATCATATATTATTTGTATTTATGTAGTTTTCAAAGAAAAAATCATAAAATAATAAAATCCTTAAGATGCTTTAATTTATATTTAGTATTTTGTGACTCTGCCTCTTTGAAATTAAAAAAAAAAAAACCTCTGTTTATAAAAAGATTTCAGATTATTGCTCATCATGCAGTAACTAATTTGGACATGTTAGGACTTCATGTTTTAAATCTTCAAACAATTACCCAAGATTAATGACTAACAATTAATAGTAGTATTTAATGTACATTTAGATCACCTGAGGGATATTAAGTTATGCTTCAACCCATGGTTCACAGCTCCTTGTTAATCTTTGTTTCTGAAGCAAGCCCTGATTTACTTTATCCAGTCAGGATCTAACATACACCTAACAGTATCTGATGGCCCCTGGGAAGATGGAGAAGAATCAATGCTATCAAGAAGTTGTGAAAGTCACTGGGGAAACAAACACTATTGGGAATAGAGGAAAAATTTATCCATGAAAATAAATAAAAATCAAAATAACAGAGCAGCACAACTTAAAACTGAGGTAGGTCATCCTAAAGGGGTAGAATTTTCAAATCCTAGTTGAGGAGTTTCCAAAACGTACTTTGAACAGACAACAGAGCATAGCAAACCATATAATCCTTTTTGGTGAGATAGTGTTGGTGATAAACATCTATTCATCAGTGAAAATCATCTTTCAAGCTGGAAATCAGAAATTTACTTTTCATAGACTTAAGTGAATTATTTTTTCTTTGGTCTATTCAACAATAAAACAATTATTAAGCATTTAAGTGTATTTTTAACATTGTTTTTTCATGTCAGCATACTTTGTATGATAAAATAACAAAAAAAATTATCATAAGTAATTTTTTCTTTATTGATGTATAATCGACATATAGTGTTATGTCTGTTTCAGGTGTACAACATAATGATTTGTACATACTGTGAAATGATCACCACAATAAGTCTAGATTCCCCTGTCACCATATAAAGTTACATAATATGCAACACAATATTGCTGACTATAGCCATGCTCTACATTATATCCCAATGACTTGTTTATTTTACCACTGGAATTTTCTACCTCTTGAATACCTTCTCTCATTTTGCCTATCCCTAGCCTCCTTTCCCTCTGACAATCACCAATCTCTTCTCTGCATCTATGAGTTTTGATTTATTTATTGTTTGGTTTGGTTTTGTATTTTAGATTCCACATATAAGTGAAATCATACAGTATTTGTCTTTCTCTGTATAATATTTCACTGAGTGTAATACACTCTAAATCTATTCATGTTGTCACAAATGGCAAGATTTCATTCTTTTATATAGCTTAGTAATATTCTATTCTATATATATGATATATATATATATATATATATATATATCACATCTTCTTTATCCATTCATCCATTGTTGGACACTTTGGTTGTTTCCATATCTTGGCTATTGTAAATAATGCTGCAATGAACATAGGCGTGCAAGTATCTTTTCAAATTAGTGTTTATTTTCTTCAAGTAAATACCCAGAAGGGGAATTGCTAGATCATATGGTAGTTCTATTTTTCAGTATTTTGAGGAAACTCCATACTCTTTTTCATAGTGGTTCCACCAATTTTCATTCCTAACCACTGTGCAGGAGGGTTCCCTTTCATCCACATAGTTGTCCACACTTGCTATTTCTTATCTTTTTGATAATAGACATTCTGACAGGTGTGAGGTAATTTCTCATTGTGGTACTGGTTTGCATTTCCCTGATGATTAGTAATGCTGAGCATCTTTTCATGTGCCTCTTGGCCACCTGTTGACATTTTCTTTGGAAAAAATGTATATTCAGATCCTCTACCCATTTTTTAATTGGATCATTTGTATTTTTGCTATTGAGTTGCATGTGTTCTTTATAAATTTTGGATATTGACCTCTTATCAGCTACATGACTTGCAAATATCCTCTCCCATTCAGTAGGTTGCCTTTTTGTTTTGTTGATGATCTACTTAGCTGTGCAAAAGCTTTTCAGTTTGATGTCATCCCCTTTGTGTATTTTTGCTTTTGTCGTCATGGCCTTTGGTGTTAGATCAAAAAAAAAGGTAGCAGTCAGGGAGTTTACTGCCTGTATTGTCTTCTAGGAGATTTATGGTTTCTGATCTTATATTCAAGTCTTTAATCCGTTTTGAGTTAATTTATATGTATGGTGTAGGATAGTGATACAGTTTCATTTTTTTGCATGTGGCTTTTCAGTTTTCCCAACATCATTTATTAAGAAGATTGTTCTTTATTGTATATTCCTGCCTTTTTTTGTTGTAAATTAATTGACCATGTATGCATGACTTTATTTCTGAGCTCTCTTTTCTGTTCCATTTGTCCATGTGTCTATTTTTATACCAGTACCAGACTGTTTTGATTATTATAGCTTTGTAATATAGTTTGAAATCAGGGAGTGGGATGCCTCCAGCTTAGTTCCTTCTCAAGATTGCTTGAGGTCATTCAGGGTCTTTTGGGGTTATATACAAATTTTTAGAATTGTTTTTTCTATTTCTGTGAAAGAATGCCATTGGGATTTTGATAGAGATTGCATTGAATCTATAGATTGCTTTGAGTAATAGGGACATTTTAACAATATTAATTCTTCCTATCCATGAGCATAAAATATCTTTCCATTTATTTGTGTCTTCTTCATACTTCTTCAATATTTTATAGTTTTCAGTGAACAGATCTTGCCTCCTTGGTTAAATTTATTCCTAAGTATTTTACTCTTTTTCATGCAATGGTAAATGGAATTAAAAAAAAATTCTCATTGTGATAGTTGGTTTTTAGTGTATAAAAACACAACAGATTTTTGTATATTGATTTTAAATCCTGAAACTTTACTGAATTTGTTTGTTCTAACAATTTTTTGGTGGTGTTTTTAGAGTTTTCTATACATAAAACCATGTTGGTCTACAAATAGTGACAGTTTTACTTCCTCCTTTCTAATTTGGGTAATTTTATTTATTGTTCCTGCCTAATTGCTCCAACATAGTATTACTTCAAATACTATGTTGAATAAAAGTGGTGAGAGTGAGCATCCTTTTCTTGTTCTTAATCTTAGCAGAAGAGCTTTTCAGCTTTTCAGAGTGTGATATTAACTGTGGGCTTGTGATATGAGGCCTTTATTTTGTTGAGGTACATTCCCTGCTTGGTTGAGAGTTTTTATAAGTGGATGATAATTTTTTAGATGCTTTTGCTGCATCTATTGAGATGACCATATGATCTTTATTCTTCATTTTGTTAATATGGTGTTTCACTTTAATTGATTTGCAGATGTTGAACCATTCTTGCATCCCTGAAATAAAGCTCACTTGATCATGGTGTATGATCTTTTTAACGTATTTTTGAATTAGGTTTGTTAGCATTTTGTTGAGAATTTTTGTATCTCTGTTCATCAAGGTTATTGGCCTGTAATTTTCCTTTTTCATGAAGTCCTTATCTGGTGTTTGTATGAGGGTAATGCTGACCTCATAAAATGAGTTTGGAAGCATTCTCTCTTCGTTAATATCTTGAAAGAGTCTGAGAAGTACAGGTATTAAATCTTTGAATGTTCGGTAGAATTCACCAGTGAAGCCATTAGATCCTGAACATTCGTTTATTGGTAGGTTTTTGATTACAGATTGAATCACCATGCCAGTGATCAGTCTATTCAGATTTTCTAGTTCTTCATGATTCAGTCTTGAAAGAGTGTATGTTTCTAGGAATTTATTCATTTCTTCTAAGTAGTCCAAAGTAGTAGCATATAATTGTTCATAATAGTCTCTTATGGTCTTTTGTATTTCTGTGGTATCAGTTGTAAGTTCTCCTCTTTTATCTCGATTTTATTTGTTTGAGCCTTCTTCATTTTTCTTAGTGAATCTAGCTAAAAGTTTATTAATTTTGCTTATCTTTTGAAAAAACAACTCAATTTCATTGATCTCATCTGTTGTCTTTTTATTCTCTATTTTATTTATTTCCACTGTGATCTTTATTATTTTCTCTTTCTACTAACTTTGGGCTTGGTTTGTTTCTTTTTCTAGTTCCTTTAGGTGTAGAGTTAAATTTTTAATTTGAGATGTTTCTTGTTCTTTGTGGTAAGCTTGTATCACTATGAACATTTCTCTTAGAATTGCCTTTGCTGCATCTCATAGATTTAGGTATGTTGTATTTTTATTTTCACTTGTCCCAAGGTACTTGTTGATTTCTCCTTTGATATATTTGTTGTTTAGTTGTATGTTGTTTAATCTTCACATATTTGTGATTTTTCCAGTTTTCCTTTTATGATTGAATTCCAGGTCCATATCATTGTCATCAGAAAAGATGCTTGATATGATTTCAAACTTCTTAAATGTATGGAGACTTGTTTTTTAGTCTAATATATGACCCATCTTGGAGAATGCTCCATGCACACTTCATATGAATGTGTATTCTGGTGCTCCTATATGGAATTTATTGCTTTGATTTCTCTCTTTAGGCCTGTTAGTATTTGCTTCTCTATATTTATATGTTTACATATTAATATCTATACATTTAGGTGATCCTATGCTGGGTGTATAAATATTTACAAATGTTATATCTTCTTGGTGGATTGAGCCCCTTTTTATTATGTAATACCCATCTCTGTCTTTTATTACAGCTTTTGTTTTAAAGTCTATTTTATACGATATAAGTGTAGCTACCCAGCTTTCACTTTGTTTCTTTTTGCATGAGACATATTTTTCCATCCCTTCACTTTCAGTCTGTGTTTTTCCTTACATCTGAGGTGAGTTCTCTTGTAGGAAAATTCTAGCTGGGTCTTTTTTTTTTTTTAACCCATTCAGCCACTCTGTGTCTTTTAATTGGAGACTTTTGGACACTTACATTTTAAGTAATTATAGATACATATGTACTTATTACTATTTTTAAAACTGCTTTCTCTTTTTTGTAGTTCCTCTTGGATCTTTTCGTCTTCCTTTGCTTTCTCTTCTTCTTGTGGTTTGATGGCTTTCTCTAGCATCATGTTTAGATTCCGTGCTCATTATCTTTTATATATCTATTGCAAGTTTTAGCTTTGTGGTTCTCAAGAAGTTTACATATATCACCCTATATATATGTCAGTCTATTTTAAGTTGATAGTATTCTAAAACTCTATATTTTTACTCCCCTCATTTTTTGTTTTTGATGTCACATTTTACATGTTTATATTTTGTGTATCTCAACTATTGGTGTAGCTATAGTTATTTCTACTTCTTTTGACTTTTAACCTTCCTGCTAGCTTTATAAGTGGTTAATCCACTATGTTTCCTATATATTAACCATTACCAGTAAGATTTTTACTTTCATATGTTTTCTTGTTTCTAATTAATGCCCTATCTTTTCAGGTTAAAGGAGGTCCTTTAGCATTTCTTGTAAGGTGGTTTAGTGGTGGTGAAATCCATTAGTTTTTGCTTATCTAGAAAACTCTTTATCGCTCCTTTAATTCTGAATGATAGCCTTTCCGGGTAGACTATTTTGGGTTGGAAGTTTTTTGCTTTAAGTCCTTTGTATATATCATGCCACTCACTTCTGGCCTACAAAGTTTCTGCTAAAAATCTGTAGATAATCTTATGGGGGTTCTCTGGTATATAACAAGTTGCTTTTCGGTTGTTGTTTTTAAGATTCTATTTTTAAGTTTTGACATATGAATTACAGTGTGTCTTGGTTTGGATATTTTTGGGTTCATCTTATTTGGCACTCTCTGAGTTTCCTGGATCTAGATGTCTGTTTCCTTCCCCAACTTAAGGAAGTTTGCAGCCATTACTTTTTGAAATAAATTTCTGTCCCTTTCTCTTTCTTTTCTTCTTCTGGGACCCTTATTATTTAAATGTTGTTCCACTTGATGTCCCATAGGTCCCTTAAGTTACATTCACTTTTTAAAAATACTTTTTCTTTTTGCTACTTTGTTTGGGTGAGCTCCACTGCCCTTTATTCTGGTCACTGATCATTTCTTCTGCTTCATGTAGTCTGCTGTTGAGCCACTCTAGTGTATTTTTCAGTTCAGTTATTGTATTCTTCAGCGTTTTGACTTCTGCTTGGTCCTTACATTTTCGATCTCTTTGTTGAAGTTCTGTCTGTGATCATCCATTCTTCTCCTGAGCATCTTCAGTAAGCATCTTTATAACCATTACTTTGAACTCTTTATCAGGTAAGTTACTTATCTCTGTTTAATTCAGTTTTTTCAAGGGGAGGGTATTTTATCATGTTCTTTCATTTGTAACATATTCCTCTGTTCCCTCATTTTGCTTGACTCTTTGTTTCTATGTATTGGGCTAAACAATAATCTCTTCCAATTTTGAAACAGTGGTAACAGAAAGACTGGGGGAGTATGTTTGTCTGCTGCCTGTTCAGTGTTCTGGGGGTGGTAGCCTGCCAAGAACTGTCTCTCTTACTGTTTCAGTGGAATGGGACCCAGAAAGGTAAGCCCCTCTGGCCATCAGAGCCAAGCATTTGTGGAGCATCCCCTGGGTGGGCTGCCTGCACCCACTGGCTTTTGTGGGGCCTTAGGGGTGCACCAGGTGAGGCATGACTTTCAGCTGGATTTAGTGGGGCAGAGATGCAGGAGGGCACCAGGGTAAGGCAAGTGCTACCAGCAAAGTAGAAGAAGAAAGAAAAAAATGGTGCCTGCCAGCACCAACACTAACAAGGTGGAAGAACAGTCCAAACCTGGCACTCACCTATGCCTCCATCCCCAGAAAGAGTTCCAACAGACCCCTGACCCTCTGGCAGATGCTTTAAGATTAGCTGATGAATCTCTTTCACATATTGTCTAGGTGCTTTTCAACTTGCTGCTTTTGCACTGGGTCATAGGGTGAGTGAGTCTGTACACAAGCATTGTAAGATCAAGATCTCAGTTTCCTACAGCCTTTTGGGGCTCCTGGACATAAGCACTTTTGGTTTTCAAAGCCAGGCATTTGAGGGCTTCTCTCTGGTGCATGTCCCAGGGGTTGAGATGCCTGACGTGGGGCTCAACCTTCTTGCTCCTCAGAGGTATGATTTGTATTTGTGAGATCTCTCTCGTTTGTGGGTTGCTGAGCTGGGGGTGGAGTTTTTGGCAACACCACTTCTCTGCCTTTCTTACCCATCTTGATGTGACTTTTTATTTTTTGTTGTGGAGAAGCTGCTCAGCTAATTTTCAGATCTGTTTCAGAGAGAATTATTCTGTATGTAGCTCTAGATTTGGTATGTCCATGGGAGGAGGTGAGTTCAGGTTCTTCTTGTGCCACTATCTTAAACCCAGATGAACAAATTCTTTATTTGAATATAATTATTACACTTTTTCAAGATTTTTGTCTATTTATTTATTTTGTTTACTGAAAACATAATATCAATATTAAAATTTTAAACATATAACTCAAAGCAGTTCTACCAAAATATATGTTTATTCCTTATTTTATGTATATATATTACATATATATGTGTGTGTGTATATATATGTGTGTGTGTGTATATATATATATATATATATATATATATATATATACTGAATGAATGATTTTGACATTTATGAGCTTGGACTACTTTAGCTAAAATATTTTAATTGTGCTCCCAATTCCCAATTTCAACTTCCATTGCTTACATTTCTTGCCAAATCCTAAAACTCACAGTGATTTACAACTAGCACTTTGTTTATTGGCTAGTTTCAGTTTTCTGTTTCCAGTCTCATCTTCTTCTTTCCCACTTTCTTTCCTTTAAGCAAAATTTTTTCTTTTGATCCTAAAAACTATTTTTACTTCCAGCCTATTTCTATTGACTCCTTATTTCCCATTCATGTACACAATTAAGCCATCTAGTTCACAACATCAGAGGTTTTCTAAGATTTATGTATACTATGTCAAATGGAAAGAAATTAAAAATGCTTCAGAAGTTAAGTCATTTTTCTCTTGGTAATTGCTATCAGGCATGTTACATATGTGTATAGTTTGTTTATATTTCACATCTCAAAATATGTGGAGTCCATACAAATTCAGTGTGAATGAAAGTTGATAGGTTAATTATTCCACAGGTGGCACAACGACACTGGTTCAAGTTTTCCTTTCACAATAACTTCTTGAACTTAGTTTGGGAAGATAGGAACAAAAATAAGTCACTGGGTCATCTTCTAGTTTAAATAGCACAGTCAGAATGGATAGCAAATCATATTCTCTGAACTTGTGACTTCTTACTTGGGAAAGGCTTAAACTTGCAATATTTCTCCCTCAGTGTCAAATCCATTTGTTTATTTTGGGAAGAAAACATTTTCCTGCCTCTGAGTTTCACCCCAGAATCCCTTTGGAAAATGATTGGATCAAGATGATGCATTCTTGGTAAATAAAGCAAAGTCCATAGCTAGCATACTTGGGGTTTGGTGTACATCCAAGTTTCAATAGCTGTCTCTTAAGGAAAGTCCTGAACTCATTCGTTCAGAGGCTTGGTCTTTTTGATGGCTAAGGGCAAAGAGTTATGCATAGCTGGCTAATGATTCTATGTGTAGGTGGTTCTACCTAGAGTTGGCACTAATTGGCAGGAAGGAAAGGATTCCAGAATTTAAAAGGGTTTTATTCACAGAGAACAGTTATGAAAAGAACATAATTTTCAGTACATTCAAAGTGATCCCCCTTAAACAACTCTATAGTAAAGAGTCTAGCAGATGGTCACAAATTAACAAATTTATGTTTAACAAATGAGACTGACTCTAGCACATGTATTATGTCACCGTAGTTAATTCTTTGTAGCATCATTGCAAGGAATGGAAAATATGCCTTAGTGTTTTGATGTTAAATTGCACTGAATATTTTTATACCTTTTCCTTAGCATATACTTCTTTGCCTCTTTTCCTATTTCTAAACCCAAAATGGGTTTGCCACAGGGATCCTGTTTCTTGACCAGCTACAAAAGTGGTTCTATTGATGAATCAAAAATAAAATGACTGTTCCCTATGCCAACTGATGGGAAAGAAGGCAGATTTATCTGAATAGAGAGACCAGACATATTCCCTTTATATTTATACTCTTATATTACATATTGTTTTGGAGCACCTACTTAAAGCCAGGCAGTGGTAAGTGCTTTAAATGAATCAACTTAGTCTATCTTCTAGTAACTCAGTGAGGTAACTACTACAAATTTACAGCTGAAGAAATTGAAGCTTAGAGATGTTAAGTAATATCATGAAGTAACAGTGTTGATAAGTGTAGGAGTGGGATTCTGATGCCAAACCTGTAATTTATGCTGCAGCATATGTGCTGAGCTTCCTTTAAGGTTATATCACTGAATGAGATGACACAGATTTTTTTTTTATTTTAACCATCACTTTTTAAAAATAGATGTATAGTTCAATTTAATTAGTCAAGATATTTCAAGTGAGCTATGTTTTGCTGTCCCAATACTTTTTTTTCTGCATTCAGAGGCATTTTTACACTAAAATACTAATATCCTTTGAAATTCATTTTGGTAATATAATTACACATTTCAGTTCCTTGAGGTTGTAATTATAGGTTTAATTTTCTGGAGTAAGACAAGTGAAAATATGTACTTTTATCATTTAAAATGAGTTAATACACACTTGAAAAAATAATTGTCACATCTTGAACTCAAAGTAACCATGAAGAAGATACATCAATATAAAGCATAACTATTTCAGAAACTCTAATTTTATTCAATCAAAAATTTCCTAATGTTAGTCTTCATTTAGATTCTTTGAAGGTGCCCTAAGACCTCCATTTGGCGGCACACAAATTGTTTGAAAAGTTTGTTTGCCCTCTTCAGAGTTTTCAACCAACAAAATTATTGTAAATTTCATAAATATTTTCACTAAAAAAACTAGCACTCCATAATATTTTGATTACAGTTGCTTATGTGTAACAACAACACAATATTGAAAAATTCTTAATCCTGATCCAAATCCTATAAAAACAAAGATCAGTATATATAATATAGTAGGCTTCCCTGAAAATAATGAGAAGTTAAGTGAGCTTCACCATCTTTATGAATGCTTTTATTGTATAAATATTTGTCTTGCTTGGTGTTTTTTCATTTGTTTGTTTTTTGTTTTCTACTCTTCTGGTTATAATTCATCTCATTAAGTAAGACCTAATACAGATGTGAACATTAGATGGGAAGAAGGGTCCCAAGTTTGCAAAACAGGAACTAGCCACCTCTTTGGCGAAGATTATCTTTGATCTATTATGCTAAAATGGTGATAGAAAAGCAAAATGCTAAACTAAGTTAAAAACTACTTCACATAATTATAAGAAAATCAGGCTTTACCCTTAACTTGGTTGAAGTATTTTAATCTTTTTCAGTGTATAGTCAGATTTAAAAGAGAAAAATTCATTTCAGAGTTTAAGGATTACAAAATATTCTGTTTTATGAAATCAGATGTTGTTTGGTTGTATATATGTAAGCTTAAAATACCTTTCATGTTGAAGTCCAAAGAAATTATCCAAAGAAATTGAATTTAATAATTATATAAAAATAGTCTAACTACAAAAAATATGGTGAAAGGCACACCTTCTTCTTGTAATGGAAAAGTATACGCAGAGTGTAGCTAACTCCTCTGACACAGTGGTGCACTAGGGTATTTTCCAAATCTCTGTAAACTCCATTTATTTCTTTCTAGGACTTTAACATAAGCTATAGTGTATTATCCAAAGTCATATTACTTTTTCATGCAAGACAGCATAATTTTTTAATTAAATTTTATTCTGAGATAATTATAGATTTATATTCTATTGTAAGAAGTAATACAGAGAGATCCTATATATACTCTTTACTCAGTTTCCCTTAAAAATAACATTTTGCAAAACTATAATATAAATATCTCTACTAGAATATTGATAGGATATAGTAAAAATACAGAACAATTTATCATCACAAGAAGTCCTTATGTTGCCTTTCTACAATCACAGTCATTTCCATCATGCCTCACTCCCTTCCCTCCATCCTTATCCTCTGGCAACCATGAATCAGGTCTCGATTTCCACAATTCTGTCATTCTCAGAATGTTATATAAATGTAATCATGTAGCATGCAACATTTTGAGATTTTTTTTCACACAGTATAATTCTCTGGAGATACATACAAGTTATCATGTATATCAATAGTCCAGACCTTTTTTTTTTTTATTCTGAATTGTATTCCATGGTATGGATGTACCATAGTTGGTGCTTCCAGTTGTCTGTTATGAGTAAAACTGCTATAAAAATTTTGTATAGGTTTGCGTGTGAATGTAAGTTTTAATTTCTCTGGAAGAAATACCCATGAGTGCAGTTGCTGGGTCATATGGTAGTTTCATGTTTAGTTCTTTAAAGAAGATTCCAAAGTGTTTTCTTGAGTTGCTGTACCATTTTACACTGCTACCAGCAATGTATGTGCATCCAATTTCTCTGTATTTTCACTAGCATTTGTTTTCACTTTTAAAAGTATTGTTTTAAACATTATGATAGGCATATAGCAATAACTCATTGTAATTTCAATATAAATTTTCCTAATGGCTAAAGGTGTTGAATTGAATTTCCATGCGTTTATGTGCCACCTGTATATCCCATGGAAATGGTCGCTCATGTCCTTTTCCTGTTTTCTAATTAGATTTTTTTTTTTTTTTTACTGCTGGATTTTGTGATTTATATAATCTAGAAACTAGACTTTTGTCAGGTATGTGGTTTGCAAATATTTCTCCTAGTTTGTAGCTTCTTTCTTTATCCCTTTAACAAGAGCATTTTCAGAGTAAAGGCTATTTAATTTTCAGAAAGTCCAAATCAACTTTTCCTTTTATGTATTATATTTTAGACATCCAATTAAAAAAATTCTTCTTACCTCTAGATCCTCAAGATTTTCTCCTATATTTTAATAAAAGTTTTATAACATTATGTTTTACACTTAAATCCATGTTTCATTTTGAGTTTATTTTGTATAAGGTATGAGATTCAGGTCAAGGTTCACTTTATTTATTTTGTTTTTTGTTTTGCCTATAGATACCCAATTGCTCTATAATCATCTCTTGAACAGGCTACCTTTCCTCCATTGAATTGCTTTTCACCTTTATAAAAAAAAATCAGTTAGGAATAGTGCGTAGGTCTATTTGAGGGGTCTATTCTCTTCCATTGACCTATAGGTCTATACTTTAACTAGTATCATCCAGTCTTGATTACTGTAGCTAGATAATATGTCATGAAACTGGGCAGACTGATTCCTGCTACTTTAAATCTTCTTTTTCAAAATTGAATATTCTTCACATACCATATGTGTTTAACATGAATAAGTCTTGATATGTTACTCTTTGCCTATTTTTCCAACTACCTTATTAGATGTATTTTTTCAATTCAGAGCAAGCCATAGTGCCTCAAGGAGATGCAAGATTATTATGACAAGAATAATAAGACAACAATCATGGATTTATGTTTTTATTACTTCTGAAACAGGCTTAGGAGAAGGGAGGGCAAAATGGGAGCAGAGTAAAAATTCTATACTGTAACGTGGAGCTGGAAATAGAAGAAAGGAAGAATTAGTCCACTTCATGTCACCTGCCCCCCTGGGACCAGAGATGATGAATGATTTTCAGGAGGGAGGGATTACGAAAAGAGAGAATTCAGTCCGCAGAGACCCATGGTTATTTTCTTGCACAGTGGCAAGCAGTTCTGTAGCAGCCTACTCAACACCTGGACACTTTAGTCTGTATCTACAGATCATTCACCTCCATTCAAGGGAAACTTCAAAGATCCACATTAGCTGTTCATCTGTTCATTGTGGAGTATGGACCTTACATCAACCGCTGCCTGCTTATCGCCTGTGGGCTGTCCACAAAATAGTGTACATTGATGGGGCATACAAGCTACCTTGTGTAGAAATGTTTCTTTGAACAGTGAAAAGACACCCGTAGGTACACGAATAGAATGTAGAAAATCTTAACCCTCAGGGGTGTGTGACCATGGCTGGCACAGAAATTATTGTCCTAACAAGAGCCACACCTTTGGGGTTGGATGCTCTGAAGTTGTTGCATATCTGAAAAATTTTTAATAATTTTATCTTTGAATTTTTGTTTTGTAAGTCACATCTGATGGGACAATGAAACATTCCCTTAAGGCTTAGAGCCTCAGATCACATATTGTGCTGCTTCTTTCCACCTCTCTGCGGTGTGTTCTTGGAACACACACCGAAGGAAGAGCTTGTAGCCCTTCTAAAACGACTGTTGACAAGGCTCTCTCAGTTCAGTCTTTTTTTTAATTTATTTATTTATTTTTTTATTTTTGGCTGTGTCAGGTCTTTAGTTGTGGCATGCGGGATCATTCATTGCAGCATGCAGGATTCTCTCTAATTGTGGCGTGTGGGTTTTCTCTCTACAGTTGTGGTGGGCGAGATCCAGAGTGCGTGGGCTCTGTAGTTTGCTGCACGTGGGGCTCTCTAGTTTAGGAACGTGGGTTTAGTTTGCCGGTGGCATGTGGGATCTTAGTTCCCCAACCAGGAATCGAACCTGCATCCCCTGCATTGCAGGACAGATTCTTTACCACTGGACGACCAGGGAAGCCCCATCAGTTCAGTCTTTCTTTTTTTTTTTTTTTCCTATTTTTTTTTTTAGTATCTTTATTGGAGTATAATGGCTTTACATTGTTGTGTTAGTTGCTGCTGTATAACAAAGTGAATCAGCTATACGTATACATATAACCCCATATCTCCTCCCTCTTGCATCTCCCTCCCTCCCACCCTCCCTATCCCACCCCTCTAGGTGGTCACAAAGCACCGAGCTGATCTCCCTGTGCTATGCAGCTGCTTCCCACTAGCTTTCTATTTTACGTTTCGCAATGTATATATGTCCATGCCACTCTCTCACTTCATCTCAGCTTACCCTTCCGCCTCCCCATGTCCAAAACTCCATTCTCTACATCTATGTCTTTATTCCTCTCCTGCCTGTAGGTTCTTAAAAGTTGTTTTTGTTTTTGTTTTTGTTTTTTTAGATTCAATATATATGTGTTAGCATACTGTATTTGTTTTTCTCTTTATGACTTACTTCACTCTGTATGACAGTCTCTAGATCCATCCACCTCACTATAAATAATTCAGTTTCATTTCTTTTTATGGCTGAGTAATATTCCATTGTATATATGTGCCACGTCTTCTTTATCCATTCATCTGTCGATGGACACTTAGGTTGTTTCCATGTCCTGGCTATTGTAAATAGTACTGCAATGAACACAGTGGTACATGTGTCTTTTTGAATTATGGTTTTCTCAGGGTATATGCCCAGTAGTGGGATTGCTGGGTCATATGGTAGTTCTATTTTTAGTTTTTTAAGGAACCTCCATACTGTTCTCCATAGTGACTGCATCAATTTACATTCCCACCAAGAGTGCAAGATGGTTCCCTTTTCTCCAAACCCTCTCCAGCATTTATTGTTTGTAGATATTTTGATGATAGCCATTCTGACAGGTGTGAGGTGATACCTCATTGTACTTTTGATTTGCATTTCTCTAATGATTAGTGATATTGAGCACCCTTTCATGTGTTCGTTGGCAATCTGTATAACTTCTTTGGAGAAATGTCTATTTAGGTCGTCTGCCCATTTTTGGATTGGGTTGTTTGTTTTTTTGATATTGAGCTGCATGAGCTGCTTGAAAATTTTGGAGATTAATCCTTTGTTAGTTGCTTCGTTTGCAAATACTTTCTCCAGTTCTGAGGGTTGTCTTTTCGTCTTGTTGACAGTTTCCTATGCTATGCAAAAGCTTTAAAGTGTCATTAGGTCCCATTTGTTTATTTTTGTTTTTATTTCCATTTCTCTAGGAGGTGGGTCAAAAAGGATCTTGCTGTGATTTATGTCATAGAGTGTTCTGCCTGTGTTTTCCTCTAAGAGTTTTATAGTGTCTGGCCATACATTTAGGTCTTTAATCCATTTTGAGTTTATTTTTGTGTATTGTGTTAGGGAGTGTTCGAATTTCATTCTTTTATATGTAGCTGTCCAGTTTTCCCAGTGCCACTTATTGAAGAGGCTGTCTTTCCTCCATTGTATATTCTTGCCTCCTTTATCAAAATCCATGACCATATGTGCATAGATTTATCTCTAGGCTTTCTATCCTGTTCCATTGATCTATATTTCTGTTTTAGTGCCAGTACCATACTGTCTTGATTACTGTAGCTTTGTAGTATAGTCTGAAGTCTGGGAGCCTGATTCCTCCAGCTCCATTTTTCTTTCTCAAGATTGCTTTGGCTATTCAAGGTCTTTTGTGTATCAATATAAATTGTGAAATTTTTTGTTCTACTTCTGTGAAAAATGCCAGTGGTACTCTGATAGGGAATGCATTGATTCTGTAAATTGCTTTGGGTAGTATAGTCGTTTTCAAAATGTTGATTCTTCCAAGAACATGGTATATCTCTCCATCTGTTTGTATCATCTTTAATTTCTTTCATCAGTGTCATAGTTTTCTGCATACAGGTCTTTTGGCTCCTTAGGTAGGTTTATTCCTAGATATTTTATTCTTTTTGTTGCAATGGTAAATGGGAGTGTTTCCTTAATTTCTCTTTCAGATACATCATCATTATGTTTAGGAACGCAAGAGATTTCTGTGCATTAATTTTGTATCCCGCTACTTTACCAAATTCATTGATTAGCGCTAGTAGTTTCCTGGTAGCATCTTTAGTATTCTCTATGTATAGTATCATGTCATCTGCAAACAGTGACAGTTTTACTTTTTCTTTTCCAATTTGGATTCCTTTTTTTTTTTTTTTTTTTGTCTCTGATTGCTGTGGTTAAAACTTCCAAAACTATGTTGAATAATTGTGGTGAGAGTAGGCAACCTTGTCTTGTTCCTGAGCTTAGGAGAAATGCTTTCAGGTTTTCACCATTGAGAATGATGTTGGCTATGGGTTTGCCATATATGGCCTTTAGTTTGTTGAGCTAAGTTATGTATACTTTCTGGAGAGTTTTTATCATAAATCGGTGATGAATTTTGTTGAAAGCTTTTTCTGCATCTATTGAGCTTATCAAATGGATTTTTTACTTCAATTTCTCAATATGGTGTATCACATTGATTGAGTTGCGTATATTGAAGAATTCTTCATTCCTGGGATAAACCCTACTTCATCTTGGTGTATGATACTTTTAATGTGCTGTTGGATTTTGTTTGCTAGTATTTTGTTGAGGATTTTTGCATCTATGTTCATCAGTGATATTGGCCTCTAGATTTTTTCTTTGTGACATCTTTGTCTGGTTTTGGTATCAGGGTGATGGTGACCTCGTAGAATGAGTTTGGGAGTGTTCCTACTTCTGTTGTATTTTGGAAGAGTATGAGAAGGATAGGTGTTAACTCTTCTCTAAATGTTTGGTAGAATTTGCTATGAAGCCATCTGGTCCTGGGCTTTTGTTTGCTGGAAGATTTTTAATCACAGTTTCAATTTCAGTGCTTGTGATTGGTCTCTTTATATTTTCTATTTCTTCCTGGTTCAGTCTCGGACAATTGTGTTTTCCTAAGAATTTGTCCATTTCTTCCAGGTTGTCCATTTTATTGACATATAGTTGTTTGCAGTAATCTCTCATGATCCTTTGTATTTCTGCAGTGTCAGTTGTTACTTCTCCTTTTTCATTTGTAATTCTGTTGACTTGAGTCTTCTCCCTTTTTTTCTTGATGAGTCTGGCTAATGGTTTATCAATTTTGTTTATCTTCTCAAAGAACCAGCCTTTAGTTTCATTGATCTTTGCTATTGTTTTCTTCACTTCTTTTTCATTTATTTCTGATCTGATTTTTATGATTCCTTTCCATCTGCTAACTTTGGGATTTTTTGTTCTTCTTTCTCTAATTGTGTTAGGTGTAAGGTTAGGTTGTTTATTTGAGATGTTTCTTGTTTCTTGAGGTACGATTGTATTGCTATAAACTTCCCTCTTAGAACTGCTTTTGCTGCATCCCATAGGTTTTGGGTCATCGTGTTTTCATTGTCATTTGTTTCAAGGTATTTTTTGATTTCCTCTTTGATTTCTTCAGTGATCTCTTGGTTATTAAGTAGTGTATTGTTTAGCCTCCATGTGTTTGTATTTTTTACAGATTTTTTTCCCTGTAATTGATATCTAGTCTCATAGCATTGTGGTCAGAAAAGATACTTGACACAATTTCAATTTTCTTTAATTTAGCAAGGCTTGATTTGTGACCGAAGATATGATCTATCCTGGAGAATGTTCCATGAGCACTTGAGAAGAAAGTGTATTCTGTTGTTTTTGGATGGAATATCCTATAAATATCAATTAAGTCCATCTTGTTTAATGTGTCATTTAAAGCTTGTGTTTCCTTATTGATTTTGGTTGATCTCTCCATCTGTGAAAGTGGGGTGTTAAGGTCCCCTACTATTATTGTGTTACTGTTGATTTCCCCTTTTATGGCTGTTAGCATTTGCCTTATGTATTGAGGTGCTCCTACATTGGGTGCATAAATATTTACAATTGTTATATGTTCTTCTTGGATTGACCCCTTGGTCATTATGTAGTGTCCTTCTTTGTCTCTTATAATACTCTTTGTTTTAAAGTCTAATTTGTCTGATATGAGAATTGTTACTCCAGCTTTCTTTTGATTTCCATTTGCATGGAATATCTTTTTCCATCCCTTCATTTTCAGTCTGTATGTGTCCTTAGGTCTGAAGTGTGTCTCTTGTAGACAACATATATATATGGATCTTGTTTTTGTGTCCATTCAGCCAGTCTATGTCTTTTGGTTGGAGTATTTAGTCCTTTTACATCTAAGGTAGTTATTGATATGTGTGTTCCTATTACTATTTTCTTAATTGTTTTGAGTTGTTATTGTAGGTCTTTTCGTTCTCTTGTGTTTCCTGCATAGAGAAGTTCCTTTAGCATTTGTTGTAAAGCTGGTTTGGTGATGCTGAATTCTCCTAGCTTTTGCTAGTCTGTAAAGGTTTTGCTTTCTCCATCGAAACTGAATGAGATCCTTGCTGGGTAGAGTAATCTTGTTTGTAGGTTTTCCCTTTCATCACTTTAAATATGTCCTGCAACTCCCTTCTGGCTTGCAGAGTTCCTGCTGAAAGATCAGCTGTCAAACTTATGGGGATTCCCTTGTATGTTATTTGCTGTTTTTCCCTTGCTGCTTTTAATATTTTTTCTTTGTATTTAATTTTTGATAGTTTGATTAATATGTATCTTGGCATGTTTCTCCTTGGCTTTGTCCTGTATGGGACTCTCTGCACTTCCTGGACTTGATTATTTCCTTTCCCATATTAGGAAGTTTTCAACTATAATCTCTTCAAATATTTTCTCAGTCACTTTCTTTTTCTCCTCTTCTTCTGGAACCCTTATAATTTGAATGTTGACACGTTTAATGTTGTTCCAAAGGTCTCTGAGACTGTCCTCAATTCTTTTCATTCTTTTTTCTTTATTCTGCTCTGCTGTCATTTCCACTATTTTATCTTCCAGGTCACTTATCCCTTCTTCTGCCTCAGTTATTCTGTTATTGATTCCTTCTAGAGAATTTTTAAGTTCATTTATTGTGTTGTTCATCATTGTTTGTTTGCTCTTTATTTCTTCTAGGTTCTTGTTAAACGTTTCTTATATTTTCTCCATTCTATTTCCTAGATTTTGTATCATCTTTACTATCATTACTCTGAATTCTTTTTCAGGTAGACTTCCTATTGTCTCTTCATTTGTTTAGTCTTGTGGGTTTTTACCTTCCTCCTTCATATGCTGCATATTTCTCTGTCTTCTCATTTTGCTTAACTTACTGCATGTGGGGTGTCTTTCTCACAGGCTGCAGGTTCATAGTACCATTTGTTTTGGTGTCTGCCCCCAGTGGGTAAGGTTTGTTCAGTGGGTTGTGTAGGCTTCCTCTTGGAGGGGGCTTGTGCCTGTGTTCTGGTGGATGAGGCTGGATCTTGTCTTTCTAGTGGGCAGGACCGTGTCCGGTGGTGTGTTTTGGGGTGTCTGTGAACTTAGTATTTTTTAGACAGCCTCTTCACTAATGGGTGGTGTTGTGTTCCTGTCTTGCTAGTTGTTTCGAATGGGGTGCCCAGCACTGGAGCTTGCTGGTCTTTGAGTGGAGCTGGGTCTTACTGTTGAGACAGAGATCTTTGGGAGAGGTCTTGCCAATTGATATTACATGGCGCCAGGATTTCTCTGGTGGTCCAGTGTCCTGAACTCGGCTCTCCCACCTCAGAGGTTTAGGCCCAACACCTGTCCAGAGCATCGAGACCCTGTCAGCCCCATGGTCAGGTACGTGAGGAGTTTCTTACCTTTTGGGAGGTCTGAGGTCTTCTGCTAGCATTTAATAGGTGTTCTGTAGGGGTTGTTCCACATGTAGATGTATTTGTGGTGAGGAAGGTGATCTCCACGTCTTACTCCTCTGCCATCTTTAAGGTCCTCCCATCTACAGCAGTCTTTTACTATATCTCCTTAAAGGTACTACCTCCTCCATAGATTCTATGAATGAAGGATATGCAGGGAAAAACAAGTCTGGGACTATTTCCCTGTGAGAAAGGGATCTATCCAAGATCGCTTGAACTTCAAAAGAGTATTTTTAAGTGTGCCACGGAGGTCTCATGATACTAGTGGCAGCACTGCTTAGACATTATCCAATAGTTACAAACACATTCATAAATCAAGCAACTGTTTGGGGAGGTTTTCTACAAAGAAGTCCCTTTACTTCATGGAGTTTATACAAGTAGGACACTATCTTAAGCAGTTGTCAATAGAAGAGTGAGAAACAGAAATAGTCATATTTTATTTGCCACTCAAATTAGTTTTTCTTCAACAATGATTTATTAAGGACCTAAAATAGACCAGGTCATAGGTTTTGAGGATAGAGCAGCAAACATGAATAAAAATTCTCCTCTACCACACAACCCATGGAGCTTATATTGAAGTGGGTGATAAACTTATATTTATGTTATAATTCTACCTAAGATATACTCCAAAAAATAATGGCCCTTATTAGCAACTCCTCATGTATAATCTGCATACAATTTGCATTAACATCATCCATAATACTCATTAAAATGACATATTTCCAACACACACCCTGGAGCTTCTGATTTCCAATATCTGAGAGTGGGCCTGGAAATATGCATTTGCAAGCCCCCATGGAATTCTGAATCACAATATCTGAGATCCTCTGGCCTAGGTAAAATGGTGAAGAGACAGGTCTAGATAATGATGCAGAAAAACAGGTGTGGCTGATGATGAAATGAACAAAGTGTGAATATAATTTTTTTCATTTTAATTTACTTTTAAACTATAGTTAATGATACTCTTTCTACATATAATTAATTATGAGTGACCAAAACTATTTCAGATCAGAGCAAAATTTACTTTGAGTTTGGAACATTTTTAATATCTGGAAGATTTCTCAAAGTAAGTAAAATCTCCCAGGAGAAAATATTTTCCACAGGAAAAACAATGTGGTACTTAGTATTTCCAAAAATATTAAGAAATGTGTTTAGAAATAGTTTATGGACATCCACATAGAATTAAGTAACACATTGGATTAATTAATATAAACAGAAAAATGTTCTTAAATTATTGCCTTAACTAACTCTATGTGCTTAAATAAAATAGAAAAAATTAGCAAAATTCAACTTAATACCAAATTAGATAAAGTATGTGGGGGGAGCAAAACTTGGATTGAATTGATATAATTTAATTTATAGAATGCAATTTAATTGGCAATTCATCATAAACTTCAGAGATTTAGAATGAGAAAGCCATCAGATCAACTAAAATAGATTTAATCCTTTTTCTTTAAAAAATAGAGATAACACATGAGTAACGTCATTTATAATATAAACACTATAATAATTTTCTGTGGTTTAAATTAATTACAGCTGCAAAGCAGAAAACAAACACATTAGCACACCACTTTTGAGGCTTTAGCAGAAAACCAATTATTTTGTGTTTCAGGAAGATAAATTGACCCAGATGAAAGGAAATTGGACTCCTATGCTATACACAAGCTGAAAGCAATCAGGAAGTCAACTGAACTATGTGATCAAATTCAAGATCACTTTTTCCAAATGAATGTTAACCCTTCTTAATCAAGGAGAAACATGTGATGCACACAAACTACAATGTACTCTATCCATGAAAATGAGCAACACTCCTTCTTCCCAGGACCTAAGAATAATCCGGGTGGGTCTAACAAAAATCAGGCAACTGGTTTTGTGAGGAATTCCTATTCTTTTAATTCCTTCTGAGTTACTTTTCATGGGAATCTGCATTTATTGGGAGGATTCTAAGGGTGTCAAATGCAGGTTTACATGTATGTTTTAAAATTTATTGATGGAGATACTAATAACAGGATCAGACAGAGTGGGCAGTGACAGAAACTCTTTTGTGAAAAGCTAATCTCAATTTAATGAGCCACTGAAAACTCATTTGCAGGACCCTAAGGAAAGCATTTCCTTTTCCCATGTTTTATCATCTCAGTGTCATATCAGTGGTTTTGACTTCCTTTCCACAACATATCAAATCCCCTTGATGTCAAATTTAAGACTCACTCCCTTCTTCTAGATAAGATTAGGTTCTATATCACTATCAAATACCATTCTTCCTCCAGTCGTTCATTCAGAGTACCAGTCAAGTCTAGCTCAAATTTGTTCTTTGTAAACTTTTCAAAATTTTTCTCTCATATGTCAGGTGAAGATGTATTAACTACACATGTCATTAGGTTAGTATTTTACACATTGTAAGCAACTAGCAGTTGTAATCCTTTTTCAAACTCTAAAATCACATTAAAGTGGGTAAAAAAAACTACTAATCATTAGCAAATATATATAGAAAATATATATGTAGACATAAATATATATGTTTAAATTTCATTTTGAACTCTCAAACTTAGGAAAAATTGCATAAATAGTAAAATTGATCATCGTGTACTGAATATATTTTAACATATATGTATATTACATTTATACCCAAACACTGATATTATGCATGCATTACAATAAGAATGACAATAGATTTAGAAGCTAATATATTGCTGTAAATGGTTGTTTTTCTAGATTCCTGAATAGACTGTTTAAGAAATTTACCTTAAATAAAAGTTTCTCTTTTTCTCTTATCTCTTTGGTAGTAGCTTTCCCTACAAAAAGTCATATATCATGCGTTGTCTTAAATTTAATATGAAGGAAGTTCCACCTGCCTATGATCAATAAGATTCTGGCAAATGACATTATGTTTTAACTATGTAAATACAATTCATGTACTAAAGGCATATTCATGTCCTTTCTCTATACTCCCTACATAAAATTCATATACATTACAAGTATGTGTATATACAGCTCAGTGCTTACCACTAGTAAATAACTATTCACTAATTGTTTCTGCCAATTTTAAGGCCACTACAAATAAATATTTGAATTAAAATAAAAATGAATGACATGTTATCATATATTTTAGAATGTATTTGTGAAATCACTCATGGTCTAAAAATTAGCAAGACTTAAGATGCTCAAGATTGATATAACATTCACAGAAATTTTAAAAGCAAATACCATATATATCAATGATAAGACAATTTGTGTTAATATTGCATTACCATTTGTAAAGACAAAAAAGGAAGTTTGATCTTTTCACAAAGAACCGACAAATTTTCATGTTAACAAATTGTATTTGGAGAGAGGAGAAGATGGCGGAAGAGTAAGATGCAGAGATCACCTTCCTCCCCACAGATACATCAGAAATACATCTACACATGCAACTGCTCCAATAGAACACCCACTGACGCTGGCAGAAGACGTCAGACCTCCCAAAAGGCAAGAAACTCCCCACGTACTTGGGTAGGGCAAAAGAAAAAAGAAATAACAGAGACAAAAGAATAGGGATGGGACCTGCACCAGTGGGAGGGAGCTGTGAAGGAGGAAAGGTTTCCACACACTAGGAGCCCCTTCATGGGCGGAGACTGCGGGGGTCGGAGGAGGGAAGCTTCAGAGCCGCGGAGGAGAGCGCAGCCACAGGGGTGCGGAGGGCAAAGCGGAGAGATTCCCGCACGGAGGCTCGGCGCCGAGCAGCACTCACCAGCCTGAGAGGCTTGTCTGCTCCCCCGCCGGGGCGGGCGGGGCTGGGAGCGGAGGCTCAGCTTCAGTCCGATCACAGGGAGAGGACTGGGGTTGGTGGTGTGAACATAGCCTGAAGGGGTTAGCGCACCACAACTAGCCGGGAGGGAGTCCAGAAAAAAGTCTGCAGCTGCCGAACAGGCAAGAGACTTTTCCTGCCTCTTTGTTTCCTGGTGCTCGAGGAGAGGGGATTCAGAGCGCCGCTTAAAGGAGCTCCAGAGATGGGCGCGAGCCGCGGCTATCAGCGCGGACCCCAGAGACGGGCATGAGACGCTAAGGCTGCTGCTGCCGCCACCAAGAAGCCTGTGTGCAAGCACAGGTCACTCTCCACACCACCCCTCCCAGGAGCCGGTGCAGCCTGCCACGGCCAGGCTCCCGTGATCCGGGGACAACTTCCCTGGGAGAATGCATGGCGCGCCTCAGGCTGGTGCAACGTTACGCTGGCGCTGCCGCCGGAGGCTCGCCCCGCCCCCTACGTACCGCTCCCACCCCCCCCCCCCGGCCTGAGCGAGCCAGAGCCCCCGAAGCAGCTGCTCCTTTAACCCCGTCCTGTCTGGGCGGGGAACAGATGCCCTCAGGCGACCTACAGGCAGAGGCGGGTCCAAATCCAAAGCTGAACCCCGGGAGCTGTAGGAACAAAGAAGAGAAAGGGAAATTTCTCCCAGCAGCCTCAGAAGCAGCAGATTAAAGCTGCACAAACAACTTGATGTACCTGCATCTGTGGAATACCTTTATAGACAACGAATCATCCCAAATTCAGGAGGTGGACTTTGGGAGCAAGATATATTATTTTTTCCCCTTTTCCTCTTTTTGTGAGTGTGTATGTGTATGCTTCTGTGTGAGATTTTGTCTGTATAGCTTTGCTTTCACCATTTGTCCTAGAGGTCTGTCCGTCTGGTTTTTTTTTGTTTTTTTTTTTTTTTTTACTTTAAAATTTTTTTTTTTTCTTTTTTTCTTAATAATTATTATTTTTTTTATTTTAATAATTTTATTTTATTTTGTCTTCCTTTATTTTATTTTATCATATTTCCTTCTTTTTTCTTTCTATTTTATCTCCCTTTTATTCTGAGCTGTGTGGATGAAAGGCTCTTGGTGCTCCAGCCAGCCATGAGGGCTGTGTCTCTGAGGTGGGAGAGCCAACTTTAGGACACTGGTCCACAAGAGACCTCCCAGCTCCATGTACTACCAAATGACGAAAATCTCCCAGAGATCTCTATCTCAACACCAAGACCCAGCTTCACTCAATGACCAGCAAGCTATAGTGGTGGACACCCTATGCCAAACAAATAGTAAGACAGGAACACAGCCTCATCCATTAGCAGAGAGGCTGCCTAAAATCATAATAAGGCCACAGACACCCCAAAACACACTACCAGACGTGGACCTGCCTACCAGAAAGACAAGATCCAGCCTCATCCACCAGAACACAGGCACTAGTCCCCTCCACCAGGAAGCCTACACAACCCACTGAACCAACCTTAGCCACTGGGGACAGATACCAAAAACAACAGGAACTATGAACCTGCAGCCTGCAAAAAGGAGACCCCAAACACAGTAAGATAAGCAAAATGAGAAGACAAAAAAACACACAGCAGGTGAAGGAGCAGGGTCAAAACACACCAGACCTAACAAATGAAGAGGAAATAGGCAGTCTACCTGAAAAAGAATTCAGAATAATAATAGTAAAGATGATCCAAAATCTTGGAAATAGAATAGACAAAATGCAAGAAACATTTAACAAGGACGTAGAAGAACTAAAGAGGAACCAAGCAATGATGAAAAACACAATAAATGAAATTAAAAATACTCTAGACAGGATCAATAGCAGAATAATTGAGGCAGAAGAAGGGATAAGTGACCTGGAAGATAAAATAGTGGAAATAACTACTGCAGAGCAGAATAAAGAAAATAGAATGAAAAGAACTGAGGACAGTCTCAGGGACCCCTGGGACAACATTAAACGCACCAACATTCGAATTATAGGGGTCCCAGAAGAAGAGGAGAAAAAGAAAGGGACTGAGAAAATATTTGAAGAGATTATAGTTGAAAACTTCCCTAATATGGGAAAGGAAATAGTTAATCAAGTCCTGGAAGCACAGAGAGTCCCATACAGGATAAATCCAAGGAGAAACATGCCAAGACACATTAATCAAACTACCAAAAATTAAATATAAAGAAACCATATTAAAAGCAGCAAGGGAAAAACAAAAAATAACACACAAGGGAATCCCCATAAGGTTAACAGCTGATCTTTCAGCAGAAACTCTGCAAGCCAGAAGGGAGTGGCAGAACATATTTAAAGTGATGAAGGAGAAAAACCTACAACCAAAATTACTCTACCCAGCAAGGACCTCATTCAGATTTGATGGAGAAATTAAAACCTATACAAACCAGCAAAAGCTGAGAGAGTGCAGCACCACCAAACCAGCTTTACAACAAATGCTAAAGGAACTTCTCTAGGCAAGAAACACAAGAGAAGGAAAACACCTACAATAACAAACCAAAAACATTTAAGAAAATGGGAATGGGAATATACATGTCGATAATTACCTTAAGTGTGAATGGATTAAATGCTCCCACCAAAAGACACAGACTGGCTGAATGGATACAAAAACAAGACCCATATATATCCCATATATATGCTGTCTACAAGAGACCCACTTCAGACTTAGGGACACATACAGACTGAAAGTGAGGGGATGGAAAAAGATATTCCAGGCAAATGGAAATCAAAAGAAAGCTGGAGTAGAAATTCTCATATCAGACAAAATAGATTTTAAAATAAAGACTATTACAAGAGACAAAGAATGACACTATATAATGATCAAGGGGTCGATTCAAGAAGAAGATATAACAACTGTAAATATTTATGCACCCTAACATAGGAGCACCTCAATACATAAGGCAAATACTACCAGCCATAAAAGGGGAAATTGACAGTAACACAATCATAGTAGGGGACTTTAACACCCCACTGTCACCAATGGACAGATCATCCAAAATGAAAATAAATAAGGAAACACAAGCTTTAAATGATACATTAAACAAGATGGACTTAATTGATATTTATAGGACATTCCCCCCAAAAACAAAAGAATACACATTTTTCTCAAGTGCTCATGGAACATTTTCCAGGATAGATCATATCTTGGGTCACAAATCAAGCCTTGGTAAATTTAAGAAAATTGAAATTGTATCAAGTATTTTTTCTGACCACAACGCTATGAGACTAGATATCAATTACGGGAAAAGATCTGTAAAAAATACAAACACATGGAGGCTACACAATACACTACTTAATAACGAAATGATCACTGAAGAAATCAAAGGGGAAGTCAAAAAATACCTAGAAACAAATGACAATGGAGACACGACGACCCAAAACCTATGGGATGCAGCAAAAGCAGTTCTAAGAGGGAAGTTTATAGCAATACAAGCCTACCTCAAGAAACAGGAAACATCTCAAATAAACAACCTAACCTTGCACCCAACGCAATTAGAGAAAGAAGAAGAAAAAAACCCCAAAGTTAGCAGAAGGAAAAAAATCATAAAGATCAGATCAGAAATAAATGAAAAAGAAATGAAGGAAACAATAGCAAAGATCAACAAAACTAAAAGCTGGTCCTTTGAGAAGACAAACAAAATTGATAAACCATTAACCAGACTCATCAAGAAAAAAAAGGAGAAGACTCAAATAATTCTTAGAAATGCACAACCTGCTGAGACTGAACCAGGAAGAAATAGAAAATTGGAACAGACCAATCACAGCACTGAAATTGAAACTGTGATTAAAAATCTTCCAACAAACAAAAGCCCAGGACCAGATGGCTTCACAGGCAAATTCTTTCAAACATTTAGAGAAGAGCCAACATCTGTCCTTCTCAAACTCTTCCAAAATATTACAGAGGGAGGAACACTCCCCAACTCATTCTACGAGGCCACCATCACCCTGATACCAAAACCAGACAATGATGTCACAAAGAAAGAAATCTATAGGCCAATATCACTGATGAACATAGATGCAAAAATCCTCAACAAAATACTAGCAAACAGAATCCAACAGCACACTAAAAGGATCATACACCATGATCAAGTGGGGTTTATTCCAGGAATGCAAGGATTCTTCAATATACACAAATCAATCAACGTGATACACCATATTAACAAATTGAAGGAGAAAAAACATATGATTATCTCAATAGATGCAGAGAAAGCTTTCGACAAAATTCAACACCCATTTATGATAAAAGCCCTGCAGTAGGCAGAGAGGGAACTTTCCTCAACATAATAAAGGCCATATATGACAAACCCACAGCCAACATCATCCTCAGTGGTGAAAAACTGAAACCATTTCCACTAAGATCAGGAACAAGACAAGGTTGCCCACTCTCACCACTATTATTCAACATAGTTTTGGGATTTCTAGCCACAGCAATCAGAAAAGAAAAAAAATAAAAGGAATCCAAATAGGAAAAGAAGAAGTAAAACAGTCACTGTTTTCAGATGACATAATACTATACATAGAGAATCCTAAAGATGCTACCAGAAAACTCCTAGAGCTAATCAATGAATTTGGTAAAGTAGCAGGATACAAAATTAATGCACAGAAATCTCTTGCATTCCTATACACTAATGATGAAAAATCTGAAAGGGAAACTAAGAAAACACTCCCATTTACCATTGCAACAAAAAGAAAAAAATATCTAGGAATAAACCTACCTAAGGAGACAAAAGACCTGTATGCAGAAAATTATAAGACACTGATGAAAGAATTTAAAGATGATACAAATAGATGGAGAGATATACCATGTTCTTGGATTGGAAGAATCAACATTGTGAAAATGACTCTACTACCCAAAGCAATCTACAGATTCAATGCAATCCCTATCAAACTACCACTGGCATTTTTCACAGAACTAGAACAAAAAATTTCACAATTTGTATGGAAACACAAAAGACCCCGAATAGCCAAAGGAATCTTGAGAACGAAAAATGGAGCTGGAGGAATCAGGCTCCCTGACTTCAGACTATATTACAAAGCTACAGTAATCAAGACATTATGGTACTGGCACAAAAACAGAAACATAGATCAATGGAACAGGATAGAAAGCCCAGAGATAAACCCACAGACATATGGTCAACTTATCTTTGATAAAGGAGGCAAGCATATACAGTGGAGAAAAGACAGCCTCTTCAATAAGTGGTGCTGGGAAAAGTGGACAGGTACATGTAAAAGTATGAAATTAGAACACTCCCTAACACCATACACAAAAATAAACTCAAAATGGATTAAAGACCTAACTGTAAGGCCAGACACTATCAAACTCTTAGAGGAAAACATAGGCAGAACACTGTATGACATAAATCACAGCAAGATCCTTTTTGACCCAGCTCCTAGAGAAATGGAAGTAAAAACAAAAATAAACAAATGGGACCTAATGAAACTTAAAAGCTTTTGCACAGCAAAAGAAACCATAAATAAGACCAAAAGACAACCCTCAGAATGGGAGAAAATATTTGCAAATGAAGCAACTGACAAAGGATTAATCTCCAAGATTTACAAGTAGCTCATGCAGCTCAATATCAAAAAAACAAACAACCCAATCCAAAAATGGGCAGAAGACCTAAATAGACATTTCTCCAAAGTAGACATACAGATTGCCAACAAACACATGAAAGAATGCTCAACATCATTAATCATTAGAGAAATGCAAATCAAAACTACAATGAGATATCATCTTACACCAGTCAGAAGAGCCATCATCAAAAAATCTAGAAACAATAAATGCTGGAGAGGGTGTGGAGAAAAGGGAACACTCTTGCACTGTTGGTGGGAATGTAAATTGATACAGCCACTATGGAGAACAGTATGGAGGTTCCTTAAAAAACTACAAATAGAACTACCATACGACCCAGCAATCCCACTCCTGGACATATACCCTGAGAAAACCATAATTCAAAAAGAGTCATGTACCAAAATGTTCATTGCAGCTCTATTTACAGTAGCCAGGACATGGAAGCAACCTAAATGTCCATTATCGGATGAATGGATAAAAAAGATGTGGCACATATATACAATGGAATATTACTCAGCCATAAAAAGAAATGAAATGGAGTTATTTGTAGTGAAGTGGATGAAGTTAGAGTCTGTCATACAGAGTGAAGTAAGTCAGAAAGAGAAAAACAAATACAGTATGCTAACACATATATATGGAATCTAAGGGGGAAAAAAAAAAAAAAAGCTCATGAAGAACCTAGTGGCAAGACAGGAATAAAGACACAGACCTACTAGAGAATGGACTTGAGGATATGGGGAGGGGGAAGGGTAAGCTGTGACAAAGTGAGAGAGTGGCATGGACATATATACACTACCAAATGTAATATAGATAGCTAGTGGGAAGTAGCCGCATAGCACAGGGAGATCAGCTCGGTGGTTTGTGACCACCTAGAGGGGTGGGATAGGGAGGGTGGGAGGGAGGGAGACGCAAGAGGGAAGAGATATGGGAACATATGTATATGTATAACGGATTCACTTTGTTATAAAGCAGAAACTAACACACCATTGTAAAGCAATTATACTGCAATAAAGATGTTAAAAAAAAAAGTACATTCTATGCTTAATACTGAAAGATTATGTCTTATGCTTTGAAGTTAGCACCACCACTTTATAATGTAGCTTCCATTTATAGAAAAGCTATTTAATCCCAGACCTAAAGCAAAACCATTTCAATCAAAATTTAGTTAATTTAAAAAGAAATTAGGCATATGTGAAAATATCTGGCAACCACACAGCAAATCTAAGCATAGCCTCTCCAGGCACAAAAACCTGGCCACCAACCAGCCAAACTGAAGTCCCTTGATGAAGGCCATTGGTAGTTTGCCCATTAAAGCATCAATTTCTGCCTGAGATGCAGCTCTAAAGGTTGCATTTTATTCTCTACAGAACCTGGTATAATACCACAACCACAACAAGTTGTCAGACAGTAGCTTCCCAGACATCTAGGGCCGAGGAACTTGACTGTGAATCTATAGCTGGGATAAGAATCTGAAGGGCACCCAACTGAGCAGTGGAATGCCATTTGGTGACTTTTTTTATTTCAGGAATACCATCCCTAGATCTCAACCAGTATGAGGAAAGACCTGGTGTCTCAGAAACTCCAGTTCTGACACTATTTTACCAATTTTATCTGTAGCAAGTGAAATAATTTCTTGGAGATTCCAGAGTCTTTTTCTGTTATTAGGAATGTCACTCACCACTAGACTGGTTATGTACTACACAGCTTTAGGAGGTGCCATTCAAGGAGTAGCCTACATGAATCGTGTCCCAAGAATTGTACAGTGTACAACTTACACACCTCTACATTATGGCTCTGGAAACCCTCACTATTCTCTTAGAAGCATGATTGTTCTTTAAATTAATGGGCTGCCCCTGGGAATATTTCACATGCAAGGATATTAGCGTGTTCTTTATGTTCTCTTTTCTTTATTTTTTAACTGACAATAAACAATTACTTTGTAATGACTAAGTATTACTTGCTGGCTATAACAATTCAGGAAATACAAAGTATCACCAGTAAAAGTTTAGTCCTTCTCTCTTGCACTTCGAGTTCAAGTTCCTGAGGTAATAATTCTAGCCATTTGATATGCATCACCTTAGATCTTGTAATTTGTTAGTACACGTTTATTATATAGTTTGACCAAAATCAGGCACATTGCACGTTCTAATTTTGCATTTGTTCTATCCCTTTTTTAAAAAATAAAGTATATCCTGGGCTTTTTCCCAAGTCATTATAGTATATTGATCTGCTTTATTTTTTAAATTACTACTGTCTGTTAATATCACAGATTGAGAGGAGGTAAGGAAAGAAAGAACTTGGAACCAGGGAGTGGAAGTGTAAATTTGTACAGCCACATGGAATAGTCATTCAGCAATGTTTACTGAAGATGAAAAGGCCTAGAATTCTGATCGTGTGGGTGTGCCACGGAGAAATTTCCATATATTCTCACCAGAACACATCTTCAAAATAAGATCCATCATATAAGGTAATAAGCTACAGTAGTTAAAATGAATGAACCATATTCATGCTTGTATTTATTACTAATAGATAGAAGGATAGAAAGCAGTGTTGATTGAAAATGCAAACTGCATAATTAATTTTATAAAATTAAACACGTGTATAAGAAAGAATGCAGTACTATTGATTGTCAATGGATGCACATATGCCCCCACCCACACACGCAGCAAAAATGTAAAAACATCACATGCTAAGTAGCTAAGTGATTCCAAAATTTAAATTGGCAAATGAATTGAATGTCAACATACCAAAAAGAAAGCAAAGAAAAAAGTTTTAAGTAGATATATATTAAATCCAACAGCAGAATGAATGTTTACAAAGCCACTCTTCAATTTATATTGATGAAATAATCAGGTTCAGAAATGGAAGCTAAGTGTTTTCTTGTTTAATTTTTATAAGCAAGAAAGGATAGTCTGCTTTCAGTGAAGGAAGAAAATAAGTGTTCTTACTCTATTGTCAAATATAATATATTTAAAGAAAGGTAAATGAAACCTATAGCAATTATAGAACAATTTATAACATCAAGAAATCAGTCTCTCACCCACGCTTATGCTGTTTCTTCTCTGTACATAAATAAAGTAATACAACACAAGGTCTTTTTGCAAAAAATAACATCAGAAGAGAAAAATAAAAATCTTAAATGACTATTATCTAAACAGTAAATGAAATACACCTGAAGCACTTTTGAAAGCCATTTTAAAATTGTTTACTTTCCTACTTCTTATTTTTGTTTGCTTTTAAAATATGGGACATTTAAACATGTGTAGTATTATTAAACATGTGTAATACCACTAAACATGTATAACTGGGGTTTAGATAATTGCACATTTTTTAAATAAAATTTTACCTATTTTTTCTTATTCTTTTTATTGCGTGTTAGAAAGAGCCAAAAGAGAATGTGTGTGTGTATATATATATATATATGTACACATATATATATTCATTCAGTATACATATTATACATATTCATTCTGTACTAATCATGGTTATAAAAGTAAAAAATCCCTTCTTTCTTTTAACAAGGCTTGAGTGTCACTCATAGGAAGGATAAATGCAGAATGAGTTCTGAGGTAATATTTATGAGAACTTTATTTGTGTGTTTCTTTTAATCTGTTATGAATATTATTGACAGAACAAACTGCTAGATATATGCTTGTAGCAGGAATTTAGGAGTGTCCTCCTGCAGAATAAGGTAAAGAAAGGAGCTCAGAAGCATTTTAACAATATAAACTGGAAGGTTTGCTAAATGCATATGCAGTTTTGCTGTTGGAATTCACATGAAACAAGTTAAAGTTGTTTGACTTTTCTTTTTCCAGTGATGCTAGTGTAACTCCAATCTACCAATCACTTATCTCCTAAGTATGCCAGTAAAGGACATATAATGGAAAGCTGTTGATAAACATCAGGAAATAAAATACCATACATAACTATCTGCTCAAGAAGTAGAGTATAAAAGCTGTCTTCCAGAATATTTGTAAACCTTACTTAAGTCAGAGCATATATAAGAGCTAAAAGTCAAAGAGTAAGTATAATTTTTCATTGGCAGTTCTAACACAGTTGTGACATATTTCAAGTCATCTTTAGCTGAATGGGAACCAGATGATACTATATAGATGATTAAGAAAAACTATGTGTGAAGAGTAATAGATTAGAGAACATACATTAAAATTTGGGACCTGATAGTCATCCTCCAATGAAAATAAACATCAGTGCACTCTCGGCTCTTTCTAAATTACACTTCATTGCTCAATTCAACTTGCCAATTTGGATTCATAGATAAACTTTTCCTATGAGTAAAAACTTTTAAATTAGCCTTTCAATCCAGGTACATCTTGTGAATGGAAAAATAAGTTTTCCTATTAATTACAATAAAGTTAGTATATGTACACACACACATTTTGGTGGTGGCTGTTTGCCAATCATGTTCTCTTTAAATAAATTCTATCCTCTTCATCATTTATGTCCCCGACTATAGATTCCATATGCCTTCACTGAAAATTATCATGTCATTATATATTGCTTAATTCTAATTTAACTGAAGGATAGGAAAAGGAAACAGGTCTGTGAACATATGTAAAAATGGATTTTGTGTGTGTGGATAGACTTTGGGACTCACAGTCTAGAGAACAACACATTCTCAGCATGACAGCAGAGCTTCACTCAGTCATAGAGAAATTGCTAAGAGTTCCCTTTTTCTCAACCATTTGTCACTAAAGTCTAAGACCTGCACATGAGGAATATTCAAACCTACTGGATCAGAAACTTTCGGGGAAAGACTCAGAAATACACATTTTAGTAAGACCTCCTTATGGTGGCTTGTGCTCAAGTTTGGAAATTTCTGTCCTGAGCAACCTGTTTTTGTAAAAGTAGTCAGAAAATGACCAGCATATGGCAGTGTGTCCAGAAGATTCTAGATGTTTATCTATTCCATACTCATCTGTGTTATACCTCAACTGCTTTGGAATACATTTCCAGACAACTTATTCTCAATGTCATTTGTTTTATCATTGAGTATTTTCCAAGTTTTCATACCTTCCATCCCCTGGTAGCTATTTTCTTGGCAGTCCCAAGTCTCCCTGTCTCTAATCTCTTCATCAGGTTAATGGTGAAGCCAGTAATTATAGACAGTTCAGAAAAGCACAACTATTACAGTGAACTTATCATTTAACTAACTTCTTTTAGATAGCACCTAAAAAGGCAACTCCAAAATTCATCACATTAAGTGATAAGTTATTTGCCATTTTTGACATGAGATTTAACATTTATATTTTGAACCAATGATATAAGGTAAGAACCTAAAAAAAGTGTAAATATTGAAAACAAAATAACATTTTTTAATTATTTGCAGACCATATAATTTTTACGAGGAACAGCCAAGATAATCAGTGAAATGTCAACTATAACAAAATTTACAATTGTTTTCAGGTACAAAAAGGTTTAAAAATCTGTAATCTAAATATAGACCCCAAACAAGCAATTAAAACATAAATTGGGAAAATCCCATTCATAACATCTAAAAATATTAAAACTAAATGACTGCGGGCTTCCCTGGTGGCGCAGTGGTTGAGAATCTGCCTGCCAATGCAGGGGACACGGGTTCGAGCTCTGGTCCAGGAAGATCCCACATGCCGCGGAGCAACTAGGCCCGTGAGCCACAACTACTGAGCCTGTGCTCCTCAACAAGAGAGGCCACAACAGTGAGAGGCCCGCGCACCGCGATGAAGAGTGGCCCCCGCTCGCCGCAACTAGAGAAAGCCATCGCACAGAAACGAAGACCTAACACACCCAAAAATCAATCAATAAAAATGAATTTATAAAAAAAAAAAAAAAAAAAAAACAAACTAAATGACTGGGAATCAACTTAAGTAATAAATATTATTTAAATAAAGACTCAACATAATAAAATAACATAAAAAGATACAAAAATAATCAAAGAAAAATAGGCTGTCCTTGGATGGAATATTTTAATCTTGCAAAGGTGACAGTTCTCCTCCAAAATATTTCATGTATTTAAAGCATTACAATTGACATTCCAAAGATTTATTTTTTGAAAGTTGACAATATGACTGGGTATGTGTTTCAGTTAGAAGACATGAGAATATAACCAGGAGGATTACCACCAAGGACAGTGATGAGAATGGACTGGTTCCATAGCACTGGCTGTCAGTCGTGGCTACACATTTGAATCACTTAGGGAACTTAAAAAAAATACCAAGGCCAGAGTCTGTTCCCCAGGTTTTTTATTTAATTGGTTGGGGTCAGTATGCCCTGGGCACTGGGATTTTTAAAATCCTCCCAGATGATTCCAGTGGGCAGCCCAGGTTGAAAACTCTGCTCTACAAGAGTTGTAGAGAATATATAAATGGTGGAAGAAACAATCAACCATTATAATTGAATATACATATATTGATTTTGTAGATTATAACAGTGGAGACAGAGCACTTTAAAGAATACACGGTTACAGGGTGTTAAAATGGAATTCTTCACATCTCAGGACTTTGGCAGCAGCTCACAACAGAACAAGAAGGGCCAAGGACAGAATCTTTTTAAAAATGTGGCATCAAGAAAAATGGTCTCCAGATTATGCCTTGTTTGCTAAGAATATTTGACCTTGGAACAGTAATGTAAGAGGTTCAACTGCCCTGAGTCCTTGCTGTTATAGCGGCCACAGGAAGGAACCAGATATGTGAGTGAAAAAGTGATCTGGGAAGTAGATTCTGCAGCCCAAGATGTGGGCTATGCATGACACATGCTGGGTGCAAAATTTAAAATGTATAAACAAAGGTGAAGGGTCAACAGAGACCAGGAGGTGCCATTACCCCCATTAGATACCTGCTACTGAAATGCCTAATAGAGACTTTTCTCTGAGTAACTTAAAAAGCATTTCATGAGAGAAAGACTTGACATTTAGATATCTACTGCATTCAGTGTAACAATGACAGATTACAATTTTGCCTGTCAAGTGAGATCTTTTCTTCCCCTTCCCCTCCTCCTCGTCCCTCTTCTATTTTGAAGTAAGTTGCAGAAGCATCTGCACCACTTGGTATATTGGAAAAGTATAAAATTGAATGAGAGTAGAGATTTGTTAATACCTAGACTTGCTTCTTTAATACCTGGATTAGATTCTTTATTATCTGACCATATAAAGTGCTGTTACCAATAAACAATACAGAGTAGAAGAATTCAATAGAAAAATAGGCAAATAAAATGAATATGCTGTTTTAGTCAGTGTGAGTTGCTATCACAGAACACGATGTGCTGGGTGGTGTAAACAATAAACATTTATTTCTCACACTTCTGGAGGCTGGATGTCTGAAATCAGCATGCCAGCATGGTCTGTCCTGATTAAGGTTCTCTTTCTGGTTTACAGATGACTGTCTTTTGGTTGTATTCTTACATGGTGGAGAGCAGAGAGAGAGAGGAGGAGCAAGCTCTCCCATTTCTTCTTGAAAGGGCACTAATCTGATTCATGAGAGATCATCCTTGTGACCTAATTACCTCCCACAGACCTCACCTCCTAACATCATCACACTGGGAGTTAGGAATTAAACAATATGAATTTTAAGGACACAAACATTCAGTCCATAACAATCCTAGTCACCGAAAGTGAATAAATTAGGTATTGAGTTGCAATTACTTTTTGGTAGTGTATTCACAGTAAGAACCTTCAGAAAATCTGCTGTGGATGTCCTGAAAGTGTGTGTGTGCCCTGAATGTTCACTGTATTTGTTTTTTAGAGGTCACTTGGTTATATAAACAGACGCTAAAAAATTATGGAGACAATTGGCTCAAATATTTTTGCTTTTTGTTCTTATTTCATATTATTTGAGCTGAGACAGTTTTTAAGTCTGTTTCAAATGAATTAAAATTATGTTGCTGCAATCTATTCTTTAAAACAATTTTTATGCAATAAAAGGAAGTATTTATTCTATCTTCAAGTAAAATATCAATGGTTATATCTACATAGATGTTATCAAAATGAGGGTAAAGGATATAACCCTGATTTTTAAAAATGTGAATGATGTCTTTGGAAATGAGCTGTTAATTACTAAAAATTAAATTGAGTTGTTTTTCTTTTAAGAATGTTTGACCATTTCACTCATTTTATACCAAAATACACAAATATACCATATAGATATGCTTAGAGGGTGTAAATGAATTTATTTTAACATTCCATAAATTTCCCCTGTTGCAAACAACAAACATTCTCTGGAACCACCAAACCAACATATCAGTTTCAGGGGTATCTTGGCAATACCTGTTCTGTACATCAAATAACATGATTCTGCCTGAGCTATGGGGAGCTGGTGCTCAGTTTTACCCATTCATCTTCTACCTCCCCAGGCATGGAACTCTCCTTACTTTAACCACGACTCACTCTAAGATGTTTGTTTAAACTCCCTCCCCAACCCCCACACCGATTTACCTCTTATTAAATGTATGATGGTGGAAAAAAATAAATAATGTTTTAAAAATTGGAGTTTTTCCAAGTGCAGGGTTGAATGGGAAATGGCACATTTCTCCACAAAGTGGAGAAAAACCTTCCAATAAATTTTCTGTGATTCAAAGGCAGGGGGCAGAGACATGAGAAGTGGTCAAATTAAGATGAAAGGTACTGCTGTGTCAAGTACAGATACCACAATAGAGAAGTAATCAACATCATCTTACATTTTCAGAGTGTTTGGAAATAAGTCATCTTCCTTAGCATCGTCTTACAGTCAATGAAGACACTAATTGAGCAGCTGAAGACTCATGGACTGAGAATGTCAACTACTTCAATGGCTCAAATACTAACAAGAAACCATTAACATCAAAACATGATACATAGGATGGATCTGATGACTGGTTTATCACGTTTTCATTTTGTGGGTGATGTACATGGATCATGATCTGAGGTGGAATCATTTAATCTCATCTGAACATTATTTTTTTCTCAAGTGTCCTTCCTTAAATCTTTTTTTTTTTTTCTTCCAGATCAGTAGCACTTCATCATTAGTGAAGATATTTATTTTCTACTGTATTTTCTAGGAATTGGTTGGAGGGAGGTATGGAGGAAGAAGGGGAGGGCTATATAGGGAGAATATGCTGCCTCACCAAAATGAAGTAGCTCTCTGAAAACGGAGGGAAAGGTATCGACTTTTCTAGTGGATGTAATGCTGACACTGACTCAAGAATAGATACTGCAGAGCATGAGTGGGTACACTGTATTTTTACTTAATCAATATTTTGAAATTGTTTGATTCAGTCTGTCACATTATTTCCCTCAGCAACAATTTTTGCCAGTAACACATTGCCCTTTGTGGGATAAATTCATCCCAGAAAATAACAATTTAGCATCTTCTAAATGTAAGGAGCTTTAGACAATACAAAGATAAAACAGAACAGAGGTTGCCTTTTAAAAAATGTGTAGTGAGTAAAATAGCTAATGCATCTGGCACATAAACATAAGGTGTTATGGACTGAAAGAGATGTTCACACTATATCAAATACTATAGCATTTCAGAGGACTGAAAAGTTTTCTCCAAACTGAGGTAAGAGATTTATAATGGAAGACTTCATAGAAATTATAACCTTTAACATTTGAGATATGGCTTGAGGGGTAGTGGAATTTGGACATTTGGTGATAAGAAGGAGAAGATTCCATGTAAAAAAGAAATATAGAAATTTATGGTGTTTAGTCAGAAACACTCAAATCTAGGCCCATCCAAGAATGACAGATCCATGATATCCAAGGCTTGATATAGGGACACATGTTCTCAAAAGCTCCACAAGTAAATCTAAGATAAATCCAGGGTTAATAATTGTGACTCAGAAAGAGATATGACAGTGAGTATTTGGAGACTGATGCCAGGAGAAGTGAACCAATTTGTCTGAATGAAGTTTATGTGGTGATTTTAGTGCCTTAGGCTGCCTCAAAATATTCTGCTTAATTATATATACACAAGCTACAGCGAAATGTGTGGTCACTTCAAAGTCTAGTTCCTGATTGCCATTGAAGGTGTTTGACTGTTGGGAAGAAAGGTGATCTGGAGAAAAATGTAGAAATGTAGAATGGCTTGCAAGGATAAGACATGAGAGTAGGGAGAGAGGAGACTGGAGTCTACCTTTATAATAATGATCGGTCATGTGCCGTGGATACTTAAGATTAGGTGGTGACAACAGGAGAAGTGTAACAATTATTTGAATGTTTGAACTTAGATCTGATAGGCCTTAACTAGTGTTTAGATTTAGAGAACAAGAAAAATAAAAGGAAAAGTCAGATATCCTTTCGAGGATAGAACATAGTTAATAATATAGTAGGAAGCAATTGTGTGAGTGGAAAGGTGAGAAATTCAATTTTGACATGTGTTAGAAAAATCTCATGAAGTCGCTGGTTACCTGGAGACTGTTTATGAAGATATTAAATATTATTTTATTATATCAATAATTTATTTTCACAATTATGATACATTCTCCTTTGCTATATCAATTTTTCTAACACATCTAGGTAATTGGAATGAACAATATATGTAAATAGGCAGTTGGCTGGCAAATAAATAAAAATTAAGCAAATTGGCAGAGAGTTGAAATTTTGACTCAGAAAGTTGACTTCAAATTTTTCTCTGTGGACATTCTTAATTTCACAAACCAAAAAGTCCTCAGAAGTCTGTGGGTTTTTTAGTTTTCCAGATGTTTTTGCACACATTGGAGAAGAACCATGATTGAAGAAAATGTGCCAAAATCAACTATAGGTCTTGCAAAAAAATAAATGAATAAACTGATTTAGCAATTTAAACACAGAAATGTAAGGGATGATGAATAAGATTTGAGCACTTATATTTAACAGTGAAAAATGGTTGTATTCTCACCTTGTCTGTTGGCAAATATATATATAAATCTAAACAACCAACTGAAAACAATATTAAAAATTAGTTATTTCTTTAATATGCATAATGTCAAATAGGTAATTTTAGTTAGTTTTTCCTCAGAGATGTAGTCATTGAGAAGAAAATTGACAATAATTATTTATGGCAAAATTACAGATAGTGAATTGCTTAGTTTTAGTTTTTTTTAGAGACATGGTTATTAATAATTATTATTTATGGTAAAATGAATTGCAGGATTATTGCTTTTATGCTGATCTCCTCTTGATTTCCCAGGGAGCTTTTGATTTAATTACTTAGCATTAAAAAAATTCCTTACAGAGTAGTAGTGACCTTTGCATGCTATTTTCCCTTCATTCTAAGATGCTCAGCTAGAATCTAGAAACTGCAATGTACTCAGCCAGAATGCAAAATATATTTTCTTCAAAATGTATAATGCTAAATTTTCATAAGTGTGTGTTGGGAGAGCAAAGAGGAAATACATCATAGTTCACAACCAACAATTTTAAACTTTAAACAGAAAATTACAGGATAAAAATCTGTAAATGGTCTTCATCTTTTGGAGGGAAAATGTTCTATAAATAAATAAAGAATAATCAAAGTAATTTAGTTTGAGAAATAGTCATAACTCTCTTGACTGTTATAGAGAAAATCAATTTAGACTTAGCAAACTTATACTGAAAAGTAAGATGCTACTACATTTTCCAAGTACTATTGTCTAATAAAAAGATACTACAGAACCTCTTCAACTTACAATGTGATTACCTCCCAATAAACCCATTAGAAGTTGAAAATATCATAATTTGAAATGCATTTGATACACCTAAACCATGGAACACCATAGCTTAGCCTAGACTACGTTAGGTGTGCTCAGAACACTTACATCAGCCTACAGTTGGGCAAAATCATCTAACTCAAAGCCTGTTTTACAATAAAGTGTTGAATATCACATGTAATTTATTATTTTTTAATACATATTTATTGGAGTATAAATGGTTCACAATACTGTGTTAGTTTCTGTTAATGGAAAAAAAAAAACTGCCTAAGAGTAAATATTTCTGGTAGCCTCTGCTTATGTTAGGGCAGGGTCATTGGCTCACCAGGTGTGGAGACATCTTTGATGATGATGACTACCCCAGAATCCAGTTCCACATTTTATATTGTCTCACTCTGAGATTTGAGCTCCTCTGGGGAATGGTGTTACCTCTGCAAGAGTAACCCGGTTGTGTTCTGACTTGTGCTTTATGCTGGCTTTAGAAGTATTTCAATATTTTATTACGAGATTTCATTTTGCACACTTCTTATATTCACCATCATTATGGCTTTATTTATGTATCTATTAACGTGTTCATTCATTCATGTGTGTATGTATGAGTACATATATTTAGTCAAGCATGCATTTTTACTATCGTTTTAATGAATTTTTGGTTTACCAGGGGGACAGATTAATCTATTTGTTTAGTCTTTCATCTTGAAGCAGAAGTCACTTCTAGATTTTTTGAAAAAAGGAGGAAAAAAAGGTGGAGGCTGTCTTAGGTCTCAACCTTGGATGTACAAGAGATGTAATTTCTTTATCTTATGTTATTTTAGTGTCTAATTTGACCTTCATTATGTTGGGTGGCAAAAACTTTAATTTGAGTTAATTTAGGTCTCGCTGTCCCTTCCCTCTGGTGTCCATTGATGTTCTAGGTTCTACCAAGTATTCAGGTGTGGAGGAGGAGGGTTATCATCTCGGGCATCATCTGTCTACACACTGGCATCTGATGGGACATCTACCAGCCCACCAGTCCTCACTTGCTGATTCCACAGAGGTCTGTGATTTGTTATTTCTTGTTCCCATCTTTGGCTCCAATTTTTTAGTCTTGTTTTATCTTAGTCATTTTTATTACCATTTTAGATGGTACCATAATATTTGGTTTGAAAAAGTCACAGATGTCTCAGGCTTTCTGTCTAGACATGTAACACAAGTCCTTTCTGGCATCACATTAAGACCTCGGGCTTTAGCCAGAAAGGAAGACACAACTACCTCTAACTTTTATCATCCACAGTAGGCTAGCCATTCATTCCAAGTTAAGGTTAAATCTGATGAAAAAACACTTTTCCCTTTTTTTTTTTTTTTTTTGGCATTTTCTTAGTTTATTTTTATTTATTTAGTTTTTAAACATCTTTATTGGAGTATAATTGCTTTACAATGGTGTCTTAGTTTCTGCTTTATAACAAAGTGAATCAGCTATACATACACATATATCCCCATATCTCCTCCCTCTTGCGTCTCCCTCCCACCCTCCCTAACCCTCCCCTCTAGGTGGTCACAGGAATGCTCCTTTGAGTCAAGGAATGTCATGGTTTCTGCTTGAAAAGGTATAGGATCAAAAGGTTTAGAAAATCTCACAAAAACACATCTGTTAACTTGCAAAAGATTATCCTGCTGCATGTGTAATTAAGTTCATCATGCATAAAACTTAACTTTTCTTGTGAATTCCTCATACTTTTATGTAAATATAAGAAATATAGCTTTTCAGGAATCAAGATGGCAGAGTAGAAGGACGTGCTCTCACTCCCTATTGTGAGAACACCAGAATCACAACTAGCTGCTGAACAATCATCGACAAGAAGACACGGCAACTCACCAAAAAAGATACCCCACATCTAAAGACAAAGGAGAAGCTAGAATAAGATGGTAGGAGGGGCGCAATCACAGTAAAATCAAACCTCATAATTGCTGGGTGGGTGACTCACAGACTGGAGAACACTTATACCACAGAAGTCCACCCACTGGAGTGAAGGTTCTGAGCTCCACGTAAGGTTCCCAACCTGGGGGTCCGGCAAGGGGAGGAGGAATTCCTAGAGAATCAGACTTTGAAGACTAGTGAGATTTATTGCAGGACTTTGACAGAACTGGGGGAAACAGAGACTCCACTCTTGGAGGGCACACACAAAGTAGTGTGCGCATCAGGACCCAGGGGAAGGAGCAGGGATCCCAGGGGAGACTGAACCAGATCTACCTGCTAGTGTTGGAGGGTCTCCTGCAGAGGCGAGGGGTGGCTGTGGCTCATGGTGAGGAGAAGGACACTGGCAGCAGAAGTTCTGGGAAGTACTCCTTGGCGTGAGCCCCCCAAGAGTCCGCCATTAGTCCCACCAAAGAGCCCAGGTAGGCTCCAGTGTTGGGTTGCCTCAGGCCAAACAACCAACAAAGAGGGAGCCCAGCCCCACCCATCAGCAGTCAAGTGGATTAAAGTTTCACTGAGCTCTGCCCACCAGAGCAAAAGTCAGCTCTACCCACCACCAGTCCCTCCCATCAGGAAAGTTATACAAGCCTTTTAGATAGCCTCATCCACCTGCAGAGAGCAGAAGCAAGAAGAACTACAATCCTGCAGCCTGTGGAACAAAAAACACATTCACAGAAAGATAGACAAGATGAAAAGGCAGAGGGCTATGTACCAGAAGAAGGAACCACATAAAACCCCAGAAAAACCCCAGAAAAACAACTAAATGAAGTGGAGATAGGCAACCTTCCAGAAAAAGAAGAATAATGATAGTGAAGATGATCCAGGACCTCGGAAAAAAATGGAGGAAAAGATTGAGAAGATGCAAGAAATGTTTAACAAAGACCTAGAAGAATTAAAGAACAAACAAACAGAGATGAACAATACAATAACTGAAATGAAAACTACACTAGAAGGAATCAATAGCAGAATAACTGAAGCAGAAGAATGGATAAGTGATCTGGAAGACAGAATGGTCGAATTCACTGCTGTGGAACACAATAAAGAAAAAAGAATGAAAAGAAATGAAGACAGCCTAAGAAGCCTCTGAGACAACATTAAACGCAACAACATTCGCATTATAGGGGTCCCAGAAGGAGAAGACAGAGAGAAGGGACCCGAGAAAATATTTGAAGAGATTATAGTCGAAAACTTCCCTAACATGGGAAAAGAAATAGCTACCCAAGTCCAGGAAGCGCAGAGAGTCCCATACAGGATAAACCCAAGGAGAACCATGCCAAGACACATAGTAATCATACTGGCAAAAATTTAGGGCAAAGAAAAATTATTGAAAGCAGCAAGGGAAAAATGACAAATAGCATACAAGGGAACTCCCATAAGGTTAACAGCTGATTTTTCAGCAGAAACTCTACAAGCCAGAAGGGAGTGATATGACATACTTAAAGTGATGCTAGGGAAGAACCTACAGCCAAGATTACTCTACACGGCAAGGATCACATTCAGATTCGATGGACAAATCAAAAGCTTTACAGACAAGCAAAAGCTAAGAGAATTCATCACCACCAGACCAGCTCTACAACAAATGCTAAAGGAATTTCTCTAAGTGGGAAACACAAGAGAAGAAAAGGACCTACCAAAAAAACCCCAAAACAATTAAGAAAATGGTCATAGGAACATACATATCGATAATTACCTTAAGCATGAATGGATTAAATGCCCCAACCAAAAGACACAGGCTTTCTGAATGGATACAAAAACAAGACCCATCTATATGCTGTCTACAAGAAACCCAATTCAGACCTAGGGACACATACAGACTGAAAGTGAGGGGATGGAAAAAGATATTCCATGCAAATGGAAATCAAAAGAAAGCTGGAGTAGCAATACTCATATCAGGTAAAATAGACTTTAAAATAAAGAATGTTACAAGAGACAAGGAAGGACACTACATAATGATCAAGGGATCAATCCAAGAAGAAGATATAACAATTATAAATATATATACACCCAACATAGGAGCACCTCAATACATAAGGCAACTGCTGACAGCTATAAAAGAGGAAATAGGCAGTAACACAATAAGAGTGGGTGACTTTAACACCTCACTTACAGCAATGGACAGATCATCCGAAATGAAAATAAACAAGGAAACAGAAGCTTTAAATGACACAAGAGACCAAGTAGATTTAATTGATATTTATAGGACATTCCATCCCAAAACAGCAGATTACACTTTCTTCTCAAGTGCGCAGGGAACATTCTCCAGCATGGATCACATCTTGGGTCACAAATCAAGCCACAGTAAATTTAAGAAAATTGAAATCATATCAAGCGTCTTTTCTTACCACAATGCTATGAGATTAGAAATGAAATACAGGGGGAAAAAACGTAAAAAACACAAACACAAGGAGGCTGAACAATATATTACTAAATAACCAAGAGATGACTGAAGAAATCAAAGAGGAAATCAAAAATACCTAGAGACAAATAACAATGAAAACAGGACAATCCAAAACTTATGGGATGCTGCAAAATCAGTTCTAAGAGGGAAGTTTATAGCTATACAAGCCTACCTCAAGAAACAAGAAAAATCTCAAATAAACAATCTAACCTTTCACCTAAGGGAACTAGAGAAAGAAGAACAAACAAAACAAAGTTAGCAGAAGGAAAGAAATCATAAAGATCAGAGCAGAAATAAATGAAATAGAAACAAAGAAAACAATAGCAAAGATCAATAAAACTAAAAGCTGGTTCTTTGAGAAGATACACAAAATTGTAAAAACTATTAGCCAGACTCACCAAGAAAAAGAGAGAGAGGACTCAAATCAATAAACTTAGAAATGAAAAAGGAGAAGTTACAACAGACACTGCAGAAATACAAAGCATCCTAAGAGACAAGCAACTCTATGCCAATAAAATGAACCTGGAAGAAATGGACAAATTCTTAGAAAGGTATAACCTTCCAAGACTGAACCAAGAAGAAATAGAAAATATGAACAGACCAATCACAGGTAATGAAATTGAAACTGTGATTAAAAATTTTCCAACAAACAGAAGTCCAGGACCAGAGGGCTTCACAGGTGAATTCTATCAAACATTTAGAGCAGAGCTAACACCCATCCTTCTCAAACTCTTCCAAAAAATTGCAGAGGAAGGAACACTCCCAAACTCATTCTATGAGGACACCATAACCCTGATACCAAAAACAGACAAAGATACTACAAAAAAAGAAAATTACAGACCAATATCACTGATGAATATAGATGCAAACATCCTCAACAAAATACTAGCAAACAGAATCCAACAACACATTAAAAGGATCGTACACCATGATCAAGTGGGATTTATCGCGGGGATGCAAGGATTCTTCAATATAATCAAATCAGTCAATGTGATATACCATATTAACAAACTGAAGTATAAAAACCATATGATCATCTCAATAGATGCAGAAAAGCCTTTGACAAAATTCCACACCCATTTATGATAAAAACTCTCCAGAAAGTGGGCATAGAGGGAACCTACCTCAACATAATAAAGGCCATATACGACAATCTCACAGCAAACATCATTCTTTTTTTTTTAAAATTTTATTTATTTATTTTTGGCAGTGTTGGGTCTTCGTTTCTGTGCGTGGGCTTTCTCTAGTTGCAGCAAGCGGGGGCCACTCTTCATCACGGTGCACGGGCCTCTCACTGTCGCGGACTCTCTTGTTGCGGAGCACAGGCTCCAGACGCACAGGCTCAGTAGTTGTGGCTCACGGGCCTAGTTGCTCCGTGGCATGTGGGATCTTCCCAGACCAGGGCTCCAACCCGTGTCCCCTGCATTAGTAGGCAGATTCTCAACCACTGTGCCACCAGGGAAGCCCAACAAACATCATTCTTAATAGTGAAAAACTGAAAGCATTTCCTCTAAGATGAGGACCGAGACAAGGATGTCCACTCTCGCCACTATTATTCAACATAGTTTTCGAAGTCCTAGCCATGGCAATCAGAGAAGAAAAAGAAATAAAAGGAATACAAATTGGAAAGGAAGAAGTAAAACAGTCACTGTTTGCAGATGACACGATACTACACATAGGGAATCCTCAGAATGCCAGCCGAAAACTACTAGAGCTAATCAAAGAATTTGCTAAACTTGCTGGATACAAAATTAATGCACAGAAATCTCTTGCATTCCTATACACTAACAATGAAAGATTCGAAAGAGAAATTAAGGAAACAATACCATTCACCATTGCAACAAAAAGAGTAAAGTACCGAGGAATAAACCTACCTAAGGAGGTAAAAGACCTGTACTCAGAAAACTATAAGACACTGATGAAAGAAATTAAAGATGACACCAACAGATGGAGAGATATACCATGTTCTTGGATTGAAAGAATCAATATTGTGAAAATGACTATACTACGCAAAGCAATCTACAGATTCAATGCAATCCCTATCAAATTACCAACGGCATTTTTTCAGAACTAGAACAAAAAAACTTAAAATTTGTATGGAGATACAAAAGACCCCGAATAGCCAAAGCAGTTTTGAGGGAAAAAAACAGAGCTGGAGGAATCAGACTCCCTGACTTCAGACTATACTACAAAGCTACAGTAATCAAGACAATATGATACTGGCACAAAAACAGAAACATAGATCAATGGAATAGGAAAGAAAGCCCAGAGATAAACCCACGCACCTATGGTCAACTAATCTATGACAAAGGAGGCAAGGATATACAATGGAGAAAAGACAGTCTCTTCAATAAGTGGTGCTGGGAAAACTGGACAGCTACGTGTAAAAGAATGAAATTAGAACACTCCCTAACACCATACACAAAAATAAACTCAAAATGGATTAGAGACCTAAATGTAAGACTGGACACTATAAAACTCTTAGAAGAAAACATGGGAAGAACACTCTTTGACATAAATCACAGCAAGATCTTTTTTGATCCACCTCTTAGAGTAATGGAAATAAAAACAAAAATAAACAAATGGGACCTAATGAAACTTCAAAGCTTTTGCACAGAAAAGGAAACTGTAAACAAGACAAAAAGACAACCATCAGAATGGGAGAAAATATTTGCAAACGGATCAATGGACAAAGGATTAATCTCCAAAATATATAAACAGCTCATGCAGCTCAATATTAAAAAAGCAAACCACCCAATCCAAAAATGGGCAGAAGACCTAAATAGACATTTCTCCAAAGAAGACATACAGATGGACATGAGGCACATGAAAAGCTGCTCAACATCACTAATTATTAGAGAAATGCAAATCAAAACTACAATGATGTATCACCTCACACCAGTTAGAATGAGCATTATCAGAAAATCTACAGACAGCAAATGCTGGAGAGGGTGTGGAGAAAAGGGAACCCTCTTGCACTGTTGGTGGGAATGTAAGTTGATACAGCCACTATGGAGAACAGTATGGAGGTTCCTTAAGAAGCTAAAAATAGAATTACCATATGATCCAGCAGTCCCACTAGTGGGCATATACCCAGAGAAAACCATAATTCAAAAAGACACATACACCCCAATGTTCATTGCAGTACTATTTACAATAGCCAGGTCATGGAAACAACCTAAATGCCCATAGACCAACAAATGGATAAAGAAGATGTGGTACATATATACAATGGAATATTACTCAGCCATAAAAAGGAACGAAATTGGGTCATTTGTAGAGAGGTGGATAGATCTAGAGACTGTCATACAGAGTGAAGTAAGTCAGAAAGAGAAAAACAAATATTGTATATTAATGCATATATGTGGAACCTAGAAAAATGGTACTGATGAACTGGTTTGCAGGGCAGAAATTGAGACACAGAGGTAGAGAATAAATGTATGGACACCAAGAGGGGAAACCGGTGGGGGGCTGGTGGTGGTGGTGTGTTGAATTGGGTGATTGGGATTGACATGTGTACACTGATCTGTATAAATTGATGACTAATAAGGACTTGCTATATAAAAAAATAAACAAAATTAAATTCAAAAATTCAAAAAAAAAAAGCAATATACTGTTATGCTTGGGAAATAGTTGAATGTCTTGAAATAACAAATGCACATAGGGCAAACTGTGGTGCTAAGTGTTCTGTTTGCATGATAAGTTGATTTATTATCAACAGAACCATTACTCTGCAGAACTGACAAATATTGTGGTAGTTTTTCTAAATCTTGTCTCAAATTTATTGCAATTGAAACCTTAGTCAAGGAGAGCAGCAATCAAGAGGTGATAGCAGTCAGTAAGTGTTGGAAGATGGAGGGAACAAAAAGTGCCCACAAAACTGAGAAGGTATCTTGAGATCAAAAAAGAAGGTAGACAGCTCCATATAATCAGTGGATCCATTTATGATAGGGTAACTAACTCAGAGGGTAGGATTGGGTAGACGATAATCTGGAAGCATTCACAGCTGCGCTCTGCACCACCGAGGGGTCAATGGGATAATTTTATAGTTAACCCAGGGTATGGGGGGGGCACATGCTTAGAGACAGGAAGTCTATTTCTAAGTCAAGATTTATGAATGGGTGACTAGTCTCATGGCTCCAAGAATGTGTCAGGGAAGGTCTTCATCATTGTTTGGAGACTAACAGAACAGAGAGGTCACCTGGACCTAATGATCATTAAACAATATCTATTAACTACAAAGCCCTTAACGACAGAAGCATTACTATGCAATATAGCCCTAGGTAGGGTCAATGGAAGAACAGGAGGAACTGAACAGGCCTAAGATGGCATCAGTTATGCTAACAGCCATACAATAAGTATGCTTGGCCTACCATAACTTTCTCCAGCCTCCTTCCCCCATGTAAATAAAACTATGAAAAGGAGTAGGACTGGATTTGGTGCAGTTTAATCTTTAATGGACAAGGATTGTCCCACATTTACTATTGCTTAAGACTGAATAATAATATTATGGTCTATTTTCATTATTGTTGAAGCCACAGGGAAGAATTAGTCTTTGTTTGAGGGATAAGAAATCACATGCAGGTAAGAGATAACCCATTGTTGGTCAGCCTGGTTCTGAAAGAGGGACAGAAGAATTTTGTCTTTTTCTGGAAGTGAAAAATCACAGACCTAGATTTCCATGTGTGGCAATACCTGATGATTCCCACTGATGGAGAGTGAAACTACCAACCACATGAGGGATTTCTTGAGGTTAGGGAAGAAATCAGTGTTCTGGTTTGTTCAGAGCACCTAAAGTAGCAACCTTTTCTAATATAAGTTGCAGTCACTCTTGCTTATACGTACTTTATTCCTGTGCTTTATCAATGTTCTGTCCTCAGTTGTGCTGTGGGGAATTAGGGAAGGAAGGCCCTCTTCCAAGCCTTCGGCAGGAACACTACTGGCAATGGCCAAAGAGACAGCTCTATCTCACAACATTATCTCACAAAAGTAATCTGCATCAAAGACAGCCATAGGATTTCATGACACATTTGTCAGTTGCAAAGAACTTAGGAATACACGTGAGCTAAAAGCAAGGTGAAATACTCAGAGGAGTTGGGGACTTGGGTTGGGTACTTGTAAAATGACGTCCAGCCATGAAAAGGAAGTGACAAAATTGTTGGATATATACTGGTGAGATCAGGGAAAGACGGGAGCTATCTGTATGTCTAAATATTTGTGAATACATATGTGAACACATGTACACATGTATACACATACACATATCTATGTGGTTTAATATGAAGGATCTTGTACTATATATTTCTATTAACTTCTATGACCTTACATAGGCTATAAAAGTTATAAATAGAACCATATAGTTACCTTACAATCGTATTGTCTTAAAATATGCCCTGGGCATTATTACATGTCAATATCTAAATATATATATATATATATATATATATATTATTTTACTGACTGTAGTATTGTGTGATTTAGGACCGTCTTGGTTGCAGAGAACAGAAATCTGTTTGCAATATTTTAAATAAAAAGGACACTTTTGCTTTAAAACATCATGGGGCTGCCTGATAGAACTCATGGGCTGTGGTGTAGCTTCAACTCTTAAATGGAGCAAAATCAGGATTCTTTCTTCATTTCCTGTCTAGCATTCTTTCTCTGGAGTAAATAACCAAACTTCTGGGACTTCCCTGGTGGTCCAGTGGTTAAGACTCTGTGCTTTCAATGCAGGGAGCATGGGTTTGATCCCTGGTTGAGGAAATAAGATCCCACATGCCCTGCGGCCAAGACATAAAAATAAATAAATAAATAACCAAACTTCTGCCATACTTGGTGAAGGAAAAGCAGTGCCAGGTAGACAGAACAATTGTTAAGCACTTCAACAATATTCTTTCCACTGGTTAGAAATAACAAATTATACTAACGCTCTATTAATGAACACTTAGATGTGTTTTTTTTTTCCCTCCAAATTGTCAAAGGTTTAAGCAATGTTCCAAATAAAGCTGCATAAATACCTCTTTGCATGTGAGTCCAACTTTTCATTTGGAAAATTCCTCAGATTGGAATGCTAAAGAAAAGGATATTGATAGTTAAATTTTTAATAAGCATTGCTGGATGGCTCTACTGGAAAATTGAAACAATGTATTCCCTCATTAACATTACTCTTAAGTACACCTTATTCCTCACTCTTAACAACAATGGAAAATTTCGCCTTTTAATCCTCATGATCTCATTGTTGAAAAGTAACTCATAACATTAAATCCTTGGATTATTAGCAATACTGATGAATTATATTTCTCTGCTTTCCTCTGTAATTTACTGGTTCATGTCCTTTACTCGTTTTATTGGAGTATTTTCACTTCAATTAATAATTTATAAATGCATTTTTATATGTTAAAGATACTAAGCATTTATTTGTATACATTGCAGAATCCTTCCCATTCTTGACTTTTGCCTTCTTATTTGATTTGGTATGCTTTGACAAACAAGTTTTTAAACATTTAAATCTGTTGAACTACAATTCTCTCTCAGTTTGGTCTTTGGTGTTACATTAAGCAAAGCCTGCTAGTTTGCATATGGTTTCAGTTTTTATGTTTAGATCTTTAATCTAGTTGGAATTTATTTTTTATAAAAGTTGGGAAACAGGGATAGAATTACCATGACATCTCCTCCCAAGTGTACAGCTAATTTTCACCACCCCATTTATTGAACAATCCATGCTTTCCTCATTTTTGAAATGCCACTTGAATAATTCATTAATTCAGATATATGCAGTTGTACTTTTCTGAATTCTTAATTGGATTATTTTGAGCTATTTGTCATTTGTGTCTCAATACCACATTGTGCTAGCTATTTCCGTTGGATCTGGTAAAAGATGTACCCCTTTAGCAGAAACAGTTTTAATAAATGTTTGAAGCCCATCTCTATACAAGCCACTAAATCAGGGAGTAAATTATATATGCGTACCGTGTATCAAAGACTGTGTATACTTCACAAAAGCTTTGCCTTATGGATTTCACACACATATGATAGGCTCTTAATATCTTTATACTACTTTCAAGAATAACATTAATAGCTTCTCTTTTATAATTTTATAGACTCTTCCACTGGTTTCAAAAGATTTCTTTAATAAGAAGAGAATCCTCGTTAAAAACAAAGTATCACTTATTGCTTTTTTCCTTAGCTAATATCTTATGACCCAAGAGAAAATAAACTCTCTTTTGTAGGCAACAAGATCAGCCACTAGAGGAAGTTAAGTGCTTTGCGGTGCTGGGCAGCAACACAGGAACTGACTTATGAAGGAAAGTCGCTGCTAAGATTTCTTTCTGCCTCTTAGAATGTCCAGAAGCTCTAGAAAACGGACTTGGAATTCATAATTTAGTAACCAAGTGAGTATATATAATTACATGCTTTAAAATAACTACATTTGACTGAAGGCAGTTATGAGAAAGTTCCTCATAGTATGTAAAAGGAACAAACATCTTGTCATCTTGACTAGATTATACACCTTCAATTATTTAGTTGATAAAAGGCATTCAAAACTCTATATTTTCCTATTAATAAATTTTAATGTTCTTTAATTTAATTTTTATCCAGACGACTGTAATTGCTAAAAAGACAACAGCCAAAACTCAAAACAATTTGCTTAACTGAAACTTAGAAGTAGTGGATTTGCAGGAGAATGAAGAGTGGGGTCATAGCCTCAGTACTCATAACAGTTCTAACCAAGAAAGCATAAAAATAACCAATGTCCTTCTGATATACAACCTGGATGTGCAGCATCTATAGCAAATAACATAAAAAGAAAGAAAGGAAGAAAGGGAAAGGAAAGAAAAGAAAAACCCACCAAATCCCAAACCCCAGAAATTAACATTCACTTAAGAACACAGTGGTGATGACTTTTGGAAGTGAAATCTTTACAATTCTTAAAAAGAGGGTCTTCTAGAGTACTTCTTCAAATTCAAAAGTCAAAAAAAAAAAAAAAAATGAGGAAGGAACAGTAACATTAGCTTAGAAGAGCTGTCTCCCATCAGGAAGATGACATTCAGTCCTGCCTCCAAACACAGTGATAACTGGTGATATTTTGTCCTTCTTGGGAGTTCTATGGGACCCTGCAGGGGAGTCTTAAGATGAGAAACACTTGGGGGCCCTGGGTTCCAGAGGCCCCTCTTGCCTATTAAAATATATAACAATTAAAATGGAATTTTGTGAACTCACAATGAGGAAAATTGCTTTCACTATAAACATGACATGAATAAGTTGCCTGGAATTGAAGTATTAAGTCTATTTTTTTAATTAAAAAAATTGCTTTCTGGTCTTGAAGGCATTTAAATATGCATCAGGACACATGGATTTTAGACTGCTGCAAGCTGAGAGAAACTGAAGAAATATGTGCTTCTTATTTGTGCTCAATTGTCTTTATTTACAAAATGGGAATCATGCTACAACTTAAAATGTATTCATTATTTATTAAATGATAATCACGCACAGTCTTTGATGGGCTGTCATGACTAAAAGGAAACTATGTTTATTCATTAATAAATACTTATTTAGTCACATTTAATGCCTCCCATATGCCAGCCATTGTGTTAAACATTTAACACATGGTCCAATGATATTCAAACTTTATTTGTTCACACACTGATTATGACTAGACACCTCACCTATTCCCTGCCATTGGGAATTCTTTTCCTAACTACTAAGTATTGAGCAAGTGATTCCTTTTGCCTGACACAATCCTTCCCCCTTCAATCACTTTGCTTGGTAACTCATTTATACTTGAGGTGAAAATTTCAATATCTCTTCTCCTAAGGAAATTTCCCTAGTTAAGCAAACATAGTTAAATGTCCGCTTATAAGATAGCACCCTCATTTCTGAACCATGGCATATGGTATTATGATGGCCTGTGTAATCTTCTACAGCCTTCCACTAGATTGTAAATTTCATGAGAGCATCATTCAGCCAAAAATATTTATTGAGCATATACAAAGTACCAGTTACCAGACTAGCTGCTGGGAATATGAGTAGAAATAAAATAATAAAATAAAATTAAATGAAAATAAATATTTATCATGTTTAACAGAGCATAAAATCTATTGCAGGATCTCTCACATTGTGTAAATGAACCACAGGCACCAGCATCTCTTAGAGTAGTTAATAAAAGGACACATTCCTGGACCATACCCCAAGCTTGTGGGTCAGAATATCTGATGATGTATCTCAGAAATCTACATTTTTGTAAAGTGCCCCAAATGGTCAGTATGCATGCTGAGGCTGGAAATTCACCAGTCCTCAAAAATGGGGACACCATGTTCTGTTGCATATACTCTTGCATCCTCAGCATGGAGTAGAGTGCCTGGCACAAAGTGGGCTCTTATTAATTGTGAGTTGAGTGAAGGAATGAGCTGCTGACAGCCTCAAGTAGTTTACATAACCCATACACCACAGAGAACAGAGCAAATTCTACAGAAGCACATAGAAGGACATGACTAATTCTTTAGAGAGATCAGAAAACTTTCACAAGATCTGTGATTTATACGATGAAGGGCAAGAAGTCTGGGAAAAATCAGAGAAATAGTATTCCCAACAGAAAAGAGGCAAGAACTAAGGCAAGAGGATAAAAAGCATGGGGTGTTCAGGAAATGTTGAGTATGTGTGTGTTGCCAGACACTATGTGGACACAGGAGAAGTTAAGATGAGTGAAAAGCCTAATAGGCATTCTGACCTCTACTGTATGCAGTAGTAAGACATTGAAATCAACAAATTTGTTTCTAGACAAATGAACCTTGGCAATGATGTACAGAACAGATTTTCTGTTAGGAGAATATAGGAGAAAGTATGAAGATAAATGGTCATCAGTTATATAAAGGAGGTGTCATAAGAAGGAAGAAGGACAGCATTGTGAGATATTTATGAAACAGAATCTACCAGATATGATGACTGTTGTGGGAAAATGGAAAGTGTAACTGATGTCAATATTCATGAGAAGATGCTGATAATTGCTACAATAAAGTTGGAAATTTTAAGAAATTGCTTATGACTAACATTAAAATAAGAAAGAATTCAATAGTTGGAGCTGAATAAATCCTCAAATTGTTTATGGCTCTAATATAGTTTTTGTTTACACTACTGGTAGCTTACTGAGTGGATACAACATAGTTATCAATATAAGGACAACGTTCCCCTACAGTTTTACTCCATTTTTTTCTACAATTTTTTTTTTTTTGGCTGCACCCCATGGCATGTGGGATCTTAGTTCCCTGACTAAGGATTGAACCTGTGCCCCCTGCATTGGGAGCACCACTGGACTGCCAGGGAAGTCCCTCTACAATTTTATTATGTGCATATTGTTGATTTCATTGAAGTGGCCAGATAAAATACCAGCATCTTTGACCTTAGCTAGTAGTTGTAAAAATGGAAGTAAATACAGACTTTCAAAAAAGTTTCTTGTTTAAAAATCTCTTTTAAAAATTGCCCTTGTCAGCTCCATGACAACCTTGATAAAGTATTTTTATATAGGATGAAAAATCAGAAGTCTTTAGATGGAATTTTATCTCTGGTTTCTCTGGATGAAATACACAGTCTAAGTAATGTTCATTGATGGAAAATGATGTTGCACACAAAAAAATACATCATTCTGTCCTCTTTGGAAGACAGAATTTAGGTGTTCTTGACTAGGAAAGAAGTCATAATCATATTTAACCAACAACAAAAATGGAAGCCAAAAATATTGTCACCACCCCTTTCTGTTGCTTTTGAAATGTGTTGATTTCACTTTGCTATGCAGAAAGCACTGAGGACAAACAAGAGGAGAAACCACTTCAAGACTGAGTCAAAGAGACAAGTTTAACTTGTACTTTCATTGACATTTCATCAAGAAAAATTGAAAGTCTTGTTTGTGATGATTTTGTCTGACTCACTTCTTCATTATACAAAAGGACTTTTAAACTATGGTTTTCAAATCTCAAGAAAAAAAAATTGCTGGCTCTACAGGATAGTCTAATATTAGAAGAAAAACCTGAGTTCTAAAGAGAAATGTGAATTAAGAGCTCTCTCTTTATAATGCATATACATATACATGCATAATTTAAATGTTAATGAAGTTGCCCTAAAAAAGTGAGTGAATTTAGAGACATTTGACTTAGTACTTTGAAATGACTTCGGTGACTTCAGAACAGACACTGAGAAGAAGATAACGGCACATATTACCAATTGTTCTTCTATCCTCTCTACCAGGACTGTGAAGTTTCATACTGACGTGTTGAATGAAACTCTGTCCCATCTTGCTTCAGATAACTGGTGCTTGCTTAGAACCAAAACACCCAAAGCAGATGGAGTTCCAATTGTTTACAATATACAATAAAGATACCCAAACCTCTTGTATACTATGTCTTTCTTTTATCTTAATATGCAGGTTGAAATAGATATTTTTAATGGTCATGTAAAGATGTGCCATGTTAGTAGTTCAAAATTTTAAATTCAGTTTTAATCATCTGATAGAGCCAAAATGTGTATAAGAAAGTGGATTTGGGTGAAAGTTTTATTTCCTCTCAAAAAATATGTAAAATGAAATAAAAATATGCTTATCTACACACTTTTTCTCTTTGCTCCTTATAGCATTCCCAATGGCTTTTCCCATGACTATTAAAGACCATTAATTTGGAATTTTGTTAAGATTGCCTGATATTGTGATAAATGGAGCAATACTGGAAATCATAATTTATTTAATGAACTATTAAGTGATTTAAGAGAAGTTTTCCACCATTAATTAAAAACAATTTGTGCTTATGGCATAAGATTGGTACTCCTTGCTTCTGCACTGTGTCAGATCCTCTTAGCTTTGCTTGTCTACAGGGACTTTTGTCACTTGGTACCGCAGCCACCATTGAGGCCATGGGCCCTGCAGGTTTTCCTCCCAACAGGGGCACAGTTCACAGTGAGTTTCCTCATGCCTGTGCTCTATGTGTCTCTACTCACCATCTACCCCAAAGCTTCCCATGATGTGAAATACCATGGGACCACCTTAGAGCCTACTCAAGAGCAGCCCAGAAGGGCTATCTTGTTAAGGCACCATAGGGTATAACTTTCACAAATGAGACACTGTAATAACAGGTAAATGCTTTCCCCTTGTCTCCCAGTGGAGAACCCAGAGATGCCACAGTACTCCAACTTCTTAGAAGATGGTCCCAGGAGACCAAGCACCCTGATGTGTCTGATCACAGATGGTAGTCAAATCAGAACAAGCCTTTTTATTCACTTGCCCTTCTTCCCTGCCTCTCTCCTTCTCTTTGAAAACCCGTCCTTGGAATTACTCTCCCTAATGAAGTGTCAGAACATAATATTTGCCAGAGATATACTTTCTTCAGTTCCACACTGAGGAATTATATGAATTAGAGTCTGCTGCTTAATTTCCACCCTATAAAAAAACCTCCCAGTCTGCATTATCAGAAAGACCACCCCATTCTGATGAATCTCTACCCACTTGATGTTCTCATCACTTGATATATTATATAATTCTTTATTATTATTGCTGTCTCTTCCCATTAGAATATAAACAGTGGAGACAGACTATTTTGTTCATTATATATCCCCACAAGCTAAAATATATTTGGCTGTCAATAATACGTGTTAAGTTTTGCTTGAAAGTCACCTCTACCAGATCTACTCAGACCTTTCCATTTGAAATTATAACCAACTCCTCTGCCCCTCTGCCTTGCCCCCAGTCCCCTTGGCCATTGCTGTTTTTCCATCATTAATTTTAAAAACATCAATTAAAAACAATTTGTGCTCATGGAATAAGATCAGCACTCCTCTCTTGTGCATCAGATGCTCTCAGCTGCAACTGTCTTTAGGAATCTTGGCCACCATTGATGCCACTGACCTCGCAGATTTTCCTCCCAAATTCACAGGGACACAGTCCACAGTGAGTTTCCTCAGGCCTGTGCTCCATGTTTCTCTACTTACCATCTACCCCAAAGCTTCCCTGGTGCAGTAAGTTTTTCTAAGTTACTGTGTAATATACTTTTTTTGTGTTTTTAATTTATAGTGATCACCCTTCACCTGAATGCAAGCTTTACAAAGTCAAGTTTGCTTTGTTTTGTGTTCCATGCATCCCAAGTGCCTAAAACAGTGCCTGACACATAGTAGGCCTTCTACTGAGTGGATGAGGAGTGGTTAGCCTCAGATGTATGAAAATAGTATATTGGTCATAGTCTCCACTGAACTAGAGAATCTGTGATTTTTGTTCATGTAAATTGATTTGCCAAGACTAGACCCACACATACAGAAAGTTCAACTAAATTTAAGAAGAACAGAACTGACTCAGTAGATACTAGAAAAGTGCACCAAAATATAATGTTATTTTAACCACCACCCCTCTCCAAATTACTCTCCAAGACTTTTCTTTGATTGTATTTTTTTCTTCTTCCCACCTCTCTCCGATGTTTAGTTCTAGTGTTTCAGCTCCTTCTATAAAATTGCCATACAATGAACATAGAACTGGGACTTAATCAATATTGTTCTCATTTATGAAGAGACTCTAAAATAGTCTAAGCTGTTTTCTTCTTTTACCTTGATATGTAAGTTGGAATGGATATTTTGTAATGGCAGCATAAACCATGGTTTCAACCTATACAAGCTAGAAGTCTCCCTCCAAAGATTTTGATTATATCAGGCATAGTATAAATATAAAAAAACTTCATAAGAGTATAACCAAAAAAATCCCCAAACATTACTTCTTCAATAGTCTGCTTCTTCACCTGTCAACAACTAGCTTCCTTTAGTTTCTGTTCTACTTCAAGTTGTGCTCTGGATTTCAAACACTACAAAGTTACTTGCTTCTCCTTTTGTACCAAGATCCAGTGAGTCTCTGATCTTAATTTTGTGCTTTGCTTGTTCTACTAACCCAAGCAGATGGGGGGTGGAGGTGCCAGAACACTAACTCAACCATGGGCAGGAGACCTGTAGCACCAAACTTTTTCCTCAAGCCTGTCACTGTAATGAAGGCTGTTGCCCCAGGATCATACCTTCTGTCCCTCCCTCAAATAGAAACCAATTACTCTAAGTTTCAAGAGGAAGCTGCAAAGAGAAAAAAAAAAAAAAAGGACTTGTTAGAACCAACTAATCCCAAGATGGTGGAAGATTTGACTTCCAGTAGACCTTGAACCTCATTATAATGATAATACATTAGCATGCTAAATGACACACCCACCACTGCCATGACAGTTGACAATTACCATGACAACAACTGGAAAAGCCCATTCAAGGACTGAAAAGTAGTGTTGCAGTTCCAGGTCCAAACCACATCCCTGTTCTCAGATAACTCATGAGTATTCCTCCCACTCTTTCCAAATCCCTCTCTTTTACCTCGACCCTCCTATATATTTGGTGTTTCCACCTGAATTGGGTTGAGAAATTGATTTGTGAACTAGGATCCTGCTTCTCCATTCATTGGCCGTTGAATAAAGCTTGTGCTGTTCTAGTCTAAGCATCAGTTTTGTTATTGGCTGAATGAATTCGATTGGAAAAAGAACTTTCCTAACTGAGACAGGTCGTCTTGGCCAGGATGTGGGTCAAGTTGACCAGTTCAGTAACATCACTTGCCATATGTACAAATAGCTCTGCTAAGGCTGACATCCTCTCTGAAACCTCTGATTAATCCTTGAGCGTTGGCAACCCTAACCACCCTAGAAATCCCTGCATATTTCTGTTCTAGGGCGCATATGAAAATGTGATTTCATATTTTGAGTTCTTGTATCATTTCCTATATCATCCTAATGCTTGTGAGAGCAGCTCCCAGTTTTGTAACTACCTTCTCTTTAACACAAGAAGTCAACCATGCAATCTCAGTGTTCAGTTTAAATTGGTTTCTATTTCCTATCACTTTAATTAAAAACTTTGGGTCTCAAAAGCAGGGACCAGAATTCCATCTTACTTTTTAACCTCCTACTCCCAATACAGGTTGAGTGCTCTGTACGAATTGTGGGTGTCAGAATAAAGTGCTGAAAACTTTTCTTTCTAAGGATGGTTTGAAAACACTAAATGTTTCTCAGATGATTTCAAATAATAGGGGATTTCATTTTTATTTGTTTCAGGATTAAATATCTATTGATAACCCGAAGAGGGGAGTGTTGCTAATGATATTTTTATGTTATGAATAGTTAATTGAGAAATGCAATACCAAATTGGGGCATATATAGGACTCCTGGCATAATTATTAAGATAATCTTAAATCATACTAACTTTAAAATGGTATTCTTGAGCGTTTACTATGTTCCAGGAACTGTACTACAAGCTTTAAGTACTAATTATGTAATTTAACAAATTATATAAATTAACAAAACAAATCTTTGGATATTATCTTCACTTTATAGATATTGAAAGTGAAGCTTAGGGAGATTAATCAAATTGTCCAAAATCATACAGGTATAATGTGGCAGAGCTGAAGGTGTATATAGGGTGGGCACTTAGGTAGTCAGACTCCAAAATCCTTGCCCTTTACCACCATTTTGTGTGACACTATTGACCTTCTGAGCTTGAAAGGTTTTCTGTGGTGGGGGACAGTTCTGTGTCGTGTAAGATGCTTATCAGCATCTCTGGATTCTACTGCCTAGATGCAATTAGCACTGCCCCGCTGTAACAACTAAAAATGTCTCCAGACATTGCCAAATATCTCCCCTGTGTGTATGTCAGGGGGCAGTGAGGGGAGGCAGTTTTCCCCTTTGCCAGCTTGTGAGTCACTGCTCACTGGCTACCTGCATAATAACATTAGTGGCCTAAGTAATAAAACTTGATGTAGATTACAGAATTTATGCGTTGATTTGCCAATCTAGACTGAGTCCACAATAAGCAAAGACTAAAACTCACTGGCATAAAAAATTAATAATGGATTAATAAATCATCTTTTCACTACAGAGAAAATCTCTGAAGTTTTTATCTCTTGCATCAGACAAAAAAATGACTGAGGTGACTATCTTTTTGGTATTTAACCTCATCTCAGCAAGTTTGCATAAGTGCTCCTTTCTAAACACTAGTGAAGTAGAGGACTAGAATTTTCTTACAGCTTTTTACAAAAGCATAGTTTCTCAACCCTGGAAAGACAAGCTAATCCTCATTTGGAAGACCAGGTGAGGGAGGATTATTGGATGAGTGGTAGCCGGTAATTCAGACCAGATCACCAGTCAGCTGACCTAACTCTAACACGGTAATTATCTGCCCTTGGGTCACAGTTTCCTCAGCTAGCCCTTGTGTTGGTTGTATTTATCATATGTTTAAGTGTATAGTTTTGTAGCTGGCAAACATAACTCTACAAGAATAAAAATCATGAAAAAACTTGACCATCATTTCAAGTAGAGTAATACCAACCAAACCAGTAATTTTAATTTATTTTTTAATTTGAGTTTTCTATCTCTTGTATTTTGTGGATTTGTATAGAAGTAAATGGGATAAATAATGTTTTGAATATTTCAATATGCAAAAGAAATATCAAAAGTAAGGTGTTTCATAATCATTTATGTTATAAAATTGGTTCACACCTATAGGGATTTTCTGTTAATTCCTCAAAGTCATTTTTCAAAAATGTTTAAGAGTATTTCAGTATGTCTTTATAAGAGAAAACAATAGTTACATTTAAAAAAAATAAATCTTAGAAACTTAACACGTGCCTATTTTAGGGAATACTACCATCTCAACAAATATTTATTAAGCTCATATGATTTCCCAGGAATTTGGCTAAATATTGTGAGGAGCTACTATGAAAAATAGGACACTGTATCTATATTCAAGGGATTTATGTTGAGATAAGAACAAAAGAGAAATACAGACATGACGATGATACAAGTTTGTATAAGTGCCCTAAGATATGTTCAAACAGAGAGCATTGGGGTTTAGCATCTGCCTCAAGAGATTGTGTTGAACTGGAGAACCAGAAAGACTTTATGGATGGAGTGGTACTTAAGATGCAGTGTGGAAGAATCATAATAAGCAAAGATGAGTGGGAGGAAAATGTTAGCCTATGTGAGCAAATAAAAATGTAATGAGAGTACCAAGTTCAGGCTGCATTTAAAGAGAAGTGTGTAGATTGTGTTGGCTAGTCATTAAGGTATGTATTTTAAAAAAAGAGGAGAAACCAGCACTACAAAGATAAATTAGACTCTAAGAGGAAGGCCAGAGGACGGGTAGGTGGCCTAGGAGATAATTGTGGGCTCTTAACAAGTGAAATGATAAATCATCAAACTTGCATTTAAGAAAAATGATTCTGGTAGCAGGGAGTGTCCTGGATAAATTGATTTGAGGAGAAAGTTGCAGAGACACAAATGATCGGGTTTTCCTAGATTACCAGTAAAATAAAATGAAGTTGAGTTTGCAAGACCTGTGGTGAAGTAAAGAAAGGAATCAAGTCAAGAGACTTTGAGGAAGTAGAATCTAGGTCACTTGTTAATTTGATTGACTATATAGAAAGGAAAAAAAGATTATCTGACTGAAGAAATATGTTACTTGACAATTACTTCTTTCAATAAATATCAACTGCATAAGTTAATTTGTAACTTCATTAGAAATCTCCTATTTAAGGTAGACATATTGAGTAATATATTTTAAAATGGTTTCTTAACTACCAGTGCTTTGACTATTTGGGAGTAAATTTCATATATATAACATATATATAGTATCTATACACAAATATTATATATATATACACATACACATTATATATACACATATACATTATTCATTTATTCATTCATTTATTTATTTGTACATTTATTCATTAATGTATACAATCTACAATTTTAATCTCCACTGTTGTCAGAAACTAACCCCATTTTAGATACATTAGAAAAATTATGATGAAATTGTCACTACGCTATGGGAAGATCAAACCTTGAAACTAGTACTTATGATGGCAATTTTCAAACAAATAGTATTAATAATAATGCAAAGCATTTGCTGAATATTTTCCATGTGCCAAGAACTATTCTAAGGACATTATGTGGACTATCTCATTGAAACCTAACAGCAAGTCTATGAGGGAGAGACTATTTTAAGCCTCACTTTATAACAAAGAGAGGTTTAAGTAAGTTGTTAAACTCACAGTGGGTAAGAGAGAGACAATAAGAAATCAGGCAGTTGAATAGAAAATCTGTACTACTGATCTGACCAGTGGGCTATTCTAGGTATCGGTCTTTAAGATAAAGAGAGGTAATCCAGGGAAGACTCACAGAAGAGCTGCTAGCAGAGTGAAGAAATGACATAGATCACATACAGAACAGTTAAAGGGAACTGGGAAGTTTTGTCTGGGAAAGAAATGTCTTAGGCAGCAGGACAGGTCACACTGTACATTTCTTAATACTTCACCTAATGTGTTCTGTCTTGTTTCTAGAAAACAGACAACTAGGGAAACTAAAGAAAGACAGAATTTGGCTGAATTTAAAATAGTTTTCCAACAGCTAAAACTGTTCTAAGATAGGGTGAGCCATATCCAGAGGCAGTTAGTTCCTTGTGCCTGAAATATTAAATTTGGAAGGGACAGTGTACAGAAGGTTCAAGCCTCACATTAGGGTTTCAGGTAGATGACCTTTATACTTTCTTTAAATCCTAATTTTCCATAATGCTATAATTATCAGTTAAGAGATGATCTCCTCAATAAATAGACAGGAATTTATATGTCACTGTCAAAGTAATTAACAGGTAAATTTACATTTATGGGATATTTTCAGGGATATGGGATATAATATGTGCAAAGCACTTGGCACATTGCCTGGCATATACTAAGTGCTCAATAAATATGGGCTGTTACTATACTTTGTATTAACTACTCATGTTATTTTGTGTAAGCTAATCTTTAAGAGGGTAAGGCTCTAAGACGTCTAATTTTAAAATGTGTGTGATGTTATTTTCTTAAAAAAATGCCCTTGCATATGTGATTCAACATGATTCACATGAATAAAAAGTTAAAATATAATCCTATAATATAGGATATTTCTAAAATGGTGTACATGTTTTAAAATATATAAGTAAAGTGTACAAGTTAAACAAGCAACCTATCTTTATAAAGAAATAGAGATCACGCCAGTATTTAAAGTTAACCAGAAAGCACCATGAAAAGCATCCTCTGTCTCTTCTTTTGATTTAATATTAACTATTTATTAAACTTTATATTATTTTCCCCATAGTACAAGCCAAAGCACACATGTAGAGAAGGATTAAAGTGTTTAGACCATAGCGCTATTTTGTGGTGATAGATTGGTTTCAAGAACAATGTGTGCATTATTTCCATCCATAAACAGATCAATCTTCGTGCTGTGATGGGAGTGACTGGTATTTCCACTACTGTTTGATCATGCCATTAACTAGCTGATTCACTCACTATCTAACATTGAAATCAAAATTATTTTCTCAGTGCCATGGGATTACTGTGCTTCTGTGCACATCTCATTCAACCACGCTAAGAATAAACACAGTAGCCAGAATTCACTATCATGTGTGTTTCAAAAACACAAATAAGTTAGAAGGTGTCATAGAACTACTCCTTGAGTTTAGCTTATACAAAATAACTTTAGAGTAATTAGTTTAAAATTATATTTTGAGCACTGTTTATATATCAGGCAACGTGCTAGGTGTTTTATATAGATTATTTCACATATCCCTGAAAATAGCCTTATGAAGTAAATACTATTTTACACCTGGTAATTATGTAAATTTCTGTCTAGTTTTTGGTGAGGGGAGAGTATAATTCTTTTACTGATATTACACAATAGTAGAAAATTAGAATTTAAACAAAATATAAAGATCATCTACTTGAAACCCTAATGTGAGAAATTTAATATTTGTTCAAATTTAATATTCAAGAATGGAGAACTCATTTCCTCTGGTGCCACATGGGACAGTGGTAGGTTGGTGATGATTTTTTGAATTAATAACTAGGAGTGAGGAGTGGTATTTAGTGGGAAAAAAAGGAGAACAAGAGATAAAGATATATATATATATTTATAGATATATCTATTGAAGATATTTACTGAAGAAAAATCACGTGGGAAAGGAATTAGATTTTTTCTGCTTAGTTCCAGAAGAATGATTTAAAACTCATATATAGGTGTAGCTATAAGGTTGATTCTTTGATGTCATAAAATATAATTGATCCTAAATTCTACTCATATAATCTGTGGGAAAAAAAGGAAGGAAGGAAGAAAGGAAGGAAGGAAGGAAGGAAGGAAATGTGTCACCTTGTAAGGTACTGAGCTTCGGCAATATCCCAATTCATTTAGATGTTGAGAATCTATTTAACTGACTGTTATGTAAGGTAAAGTTTCTTGTGGGGTTAAAACCAAGAAACTGATAGTGTCCCTTTGAAATTGAATATCTTATATGATTATTTTAATAGCACTAAAAGCCTGAAAAATTTTTTGTAGTCAAACGAAAGAATTTTTCTTCCTCTAAATGCCTAGGTCTTTTAACCTAGACAAATTAAAGGAAACTTTGCTAACAGTAAGGAGTAAGATTTAGAAAAATCATACTTAGTTGGCTTTGAAAGCAGAAATTTTATACATAGGTGAATTTCCAAGATATATAATATAGGATCAAGATTATGTGCCACCATTGTTGACTATTTCAGTATATATATATATATAAACACCATCACCACTACCACCACCAAGAACAACATACAGGGTGGGTACTCAGCCTTTGGTTATTTGGCCCAGCTATTTGTTTGTATATTTGTATTCTTCCGTGTTTCTGATGACTGCATGGTCAGGATGAGATTTTTCCTCTCCCTTTGTACCATCAGTTTACTACCAGGCTGTTCACTTTGCTTACTATGCAGTTTCATGAAGGCTTGGATATATGGAAATTCCCCTGTCTTTCCACTTCTGTGACAGAACGACTCTAGCTGAAGAACAGTATAGTAATTTAGGCTACCATTCAAAGACCACCTTTCCTCATTTTCAAGAATGTACTTTAGTCAAGCAGAATTACAATAGAATTTTATTTTTTTCTTAGTCATAGGCTTACAACTATAGGTTGACCAGTCTGCCAGGATTTTCCCCAGGGGTCTATCAGATGGAATTAAAGAAGAAGCGTTTCCCATGTTTGATTGCGAGAACATTCATGCATGGACTAAGAACAAAACAAACTCCTCACCAGCAACAGAAACCCCAAACCAAACAAGCCAAAACCAAATTTGCTTCCAACTCCCAACTTAGCCCATGATCTTGGTCCAAGCAGTGTGTCAATCAGATGGGAAGGGGGCAGTGCACAAACTTTAAAAGAATGACGTAGCCTGAGGACAGGACATAAACTGGTTAGCATCAACTAGGTCTAAGGTGGTGGACGAGTCAACTTCCACTAGACCTTAAGCCTCCGTATACACTCATTGTAACACATCAGCATGCAATGACACACCCACAGGCGCTATGACAGTTCCAAGGCCTACCATAAAAGGTCAAAAAGTGGGCAGTGACTCAATTCCTGGAAATCCCCACCCCTTCCCCAGAATAGTTGGAATAATCCTCCTACTGATTAGCATATGAAATTACCCACGCCTATAAAAACTGACAGCCATGTACCCTGGCGCCTCTCTCACTTTCCGAGATGGCCCACGCTGTGTCTGTGGAGTGTGTATCTCCGTGAATAAACCTTCTTTCACTTTACTATGGCTCGCTCTTGAATTCTTTCAAGAGCCAAGCACCCACACTTGACGGCCGTCCCAGGGACTCGCCTGAGACCTGAGACGTGACCACCCTCTTGTACCCCATTTTCTTTCCTGCAACACCTTCTAAATGGGATTCCCCGGAATCCCCCAAATAGGAACCAAGGCTCCCCCAAACAGACAGGGCCAAACAGGCCCTCAGAGTGCATACAAGGGACTTATCACATGCTGGCCAAGGTGTTCTAGATGCTACTCTTCTGCTTCCCCAAAATAAGTCCTTGGAGTACCAGGACGGTCCAAGCAGGAGGAAGAGAGGAACAGCCTCACGGCAAAGATGGCCTCAGCAGCTGCTAGGGTGATCCTTCTTCTGCCGTCTACTCCTGCCCCAGATTTCCAGCTGCTGGGATGGCGGACGGGGTATGACTATGGCTCGGGCTTTCCAGGCAAGAGTCCCAGGTGATCTGGCCTCTAAAGGAGTTCTCCAACTCTCCACTCCCTAGAAAGAGGCTAGTGTGGAGAAAACATTGGAGCATCCTAACAAGCCAAGGGACATCCCCACCCCAGGACCTTCCCAAGTCGGCCCCACGTTGGACGCCAAAAATGATGCCGATAGCTTAGCCTCTCTGCACCGGTGCCAGATGGAATCTTGGAGACAGAGTTTTGGGTGAAGTAGAAAAGGATAGCTTTATTGTTTTGCCAGGCAAATGCGGACACAGCTGGCTCCTGCCTTAAAAAACTATGTGTCCCATTACATGAAATTTCTAAAAATCTTATATTTGTATTTGTATGGAAATATGTATGGAAATATGTTAATATAAATGTTTCAGACATTACATGAAATTTCTAAAAATCTTAAAAAAAAAAAAAAAAAAAAACTATGTGTCCCAACCCAGGAGGATTTGATGAGGAGTTTTATAACAATACTTCAAGGGTGGGGTTGATGACAAGATTAGGATGTGTGCAGGGTCTCAGATGATCAGTCTCCTAATTTTGATGAGCTTCTCTGGTCCCTTTAATCTTGCCTCAGGTGGTTTGTTGGTTGTTCCTCCCTTGATTAGAAACTGTTTAAATCTGCCCTTTGAAACTCAAGGAAGGTCATGGAGGCTGAACAGAAAGGCTCCTTGTGCCCAGGAGCCCCTACAGCAGTGGTCCCCAACCTTTTTGGTACCGGGGACTGGTTTCATGGAAGACAATTTTTCCACAGACAGGGGCCGGGGGGATGGTTCAGGCAGTAATGAAAGTGATGGGGAGCGATGGGAAGCGGCAGATGAAGCTTCGTTCACTCACCCGCCGCTCACCTTCTGTTGTGCGGCCCGGTTCCTAACAGTCCAGGGACCCAGTACTGGTCCATGGCCCGGGGGCTGGGGACCTCTGCCTACAGGGAATGCTCTGTTTCAATTCTGGAATCAAGTACTCAAGAAAATTGAAGGGTCATTGAGACACACAGGTAGAATATCTTTTTTTTCCTGGTAGTATTATTTCAGCTGCAAGGTGGGTTAATAGGTCATTATGGTTGATCTGTGAGATCTAAAAACATTTCCAATATGTGATTTACTATTTAAAATGAACAAAGACATTTCCTAAGTGTTTCAAGTTCTAAGTATAAATTTTTCAAACACCTTTTTGTAATCACCTACTTATAATTTGGATAGTAAGATAAGTTCCATTTAACGTATTTATTAAGGTGCTTATAATATGAGAAACTATGTGCTAGTCAAATGCAAAGGTGAATAATACAGAGCCTGTCCTCAAGGAATGTACAATCCAGGCTGCACAGCAGTCAGAGCAAAGACATGGAGAGACCAACGGCTGGGGAAAGTAATAATAGTCTGCTTGTGAATTTGAAGGAACAATTCCAAAAGAATGTCTGGGAGGCTACTAAAAGAATGAGTATAGAATCTTGATTGCCCAGAGCCAAGAGTAAATAGTAGTGAGGTTGGGAGAGTAACATATATTCTATTTTACATCTAACTTTATTATAGAGTACTGAAAACATCCTCTATGCAAGAATCAAAAGCAAATTTTTCTTTTTATAAATGGTTCAAAAAATTGTGTGTATGAATCCAAGTGTAAAGGTGCTCTATCTTCTACGTCACATATGGGACAGAGTTTTCTGGGCATTAAGAGCTACAGGTTTAAGGACTAAATTCTAGTATTAGTACTAACCGAGCTTATTCAGGTAGGTATCCTCAGAAAACCATGTCTGGAAGGCACTGTATGATTAACCATGACAGGAGTAAAGTCAAAAATGGAGGTACAGTCCTGGTTCATCAGAAGTAATTAATAAGTCTTCCTGGGTGAGAAAGCTAGAAGGTAGGATTCAAAGTTAGAATGTAGGAGTTTAGCAGTAATATTAGCCCTACAATAGCTATTATTTATTGGGTACTACTCTATCTAGTACTGTGCTAAATATAAATATATTCATAGTGTTAGTCAATCTTCAATAATTTTATAAGGCCTATCTCTATTATAATCATGTCCGTTTGAGAGATAAGTAACTTGCCCTAATTAGCATGGGCAAGTGATGACATATGAGTGAAGGTCTTTGGACCCCAAAGTTCATACCCTTAATGAAAATACTTTATTGTTTCTCATACAACGAAGGTATTAAGTTGAACCATATGAAATTGTCAAACTGGTGTTGACCTAAAAAGAATGGCAATTTCATGTGGTATAAACTAATCAAAGCAGTCTCTCAGAACACTCAGTAATGTCTTGAAAGGTTACTTGCATTCTAAGATAATTTATTATAAGTATCTCAGAGTTATCTAGTCTGTCTTACTTCCAGAATGGAATTTTCCTGGATGATAAAAATTTCAAGCTAGCTCAGGCAGGTTCTCACTAGGGGAAGAGAGATACTCTTAATTCATCCAGGAACACTTAGAATACTGGAAGGGTGTGGACCCCTGGCTGAAATTGCAGCTCTGCTATTGTCCTATCAGGGATTTATTCTGGTTGATTTCTTTGTTATTTATTCTTTTTATCATAATGTGAATAGACCCTAACTTACTTTTCCACCACATTTTTACTTTAAGCTTTTGATGTTTAGTTATGGAACACAAAGTTTTGCCACACACACACACCCAAGATTAGTTACTAGTAGGTAAAAAAAAAAAAAAAATTCCAGGAGAGAGATGATGAGATCTTCTTCTTAGACTCCTAAGGTTATAGGTTTTGATAAGGTTACTGATGAAGTTAAGCAACATGTAATCCTTTATTTCCCAAAGTCATAACAGAACCAGAAAGGGTGACATATCGCTCACCTATCTGGACAAAGTTGTGGTGTGATAGGAAAGATTATACTGATGATAAGTCAGAAGACCTCATTCCTACTGCTCTGTGACTTAGGCTCAGGAAAATTGAGTGATTTACCATAAGTCTCCTCAAAACTAAATTAGGACTGATAGTAATAATACCTCCATTTCAATAAAGCTATGAGGCTCTTTGAAAATGTATAATGAAGACACGTCTTCAATGTGGCTGTAGTCTAGATCAACGGATGTCCATTATATAAGTAATAAAAGAATAGCATATGTTGAATTTCTTTTAGAATATTTATAACCTGCTATGTTTCATTAAAGATTCAAATGTATTACATTTTCTATACATTTAAGTTGATCTGCTTAAGAAAGATATATCAAAGAATACAGATTTCCTTTGATAATTTCCTAAATGGATAGTATTTCATTTAAAACAGACTTAAAGGTAGATAGTTGTTGAACCTCTAACTTCTCATCTTCTGATCTGGTTGTGGTTCAAATTTAATCTGTAATAATTTGTGCATACACTTTAAGGAAATATTTTAGTTCACATCTTTGTTAGAAATGCCAGATACCTTCTTCTCATGATAAGTTTCTTTAGAAACTACTTATTGCATTATTTTTTGGTGTGGCTTAAATAAATATCCTTTGAACTCTCTGCCAAATGAACTGTATTTTGTATCACCTGAATTATCTGAGTAACATACTGATTAAAAATGAGTATTGTCTGAATTCAGACTTTCAATCCCAGCCCTAAATTAAATCAGTCTCTTGTACCTAAGGGAAAGACATTTCGAAATAGCTCTACCTTTTCCTATAATTATCTAAACAATCTAAAGAAAACACATTTTAATAAAAATTTGTCATCTATTTCCAATCCCTCTTGCAAAAATGAGTCTGTTAGGGTGTGAAAAGTCTGAGTCACCAAGGTCATGAATGAGAGTGCAAATTCATTACAAGAACTAATAAGTTGCACCCATTTTATTGTTATGAGTAACATAGTTCACATTAAAAAGTTTACTCCTTCCAGAAGGTTTTCCTGATAGTACAAGCAGATATGTGTTGAACGTAATCTGTCTTGTGTTACAGTTATTTATATACTTATCTATTTTTCCCTAACAGATCTGAAAGCCTTTGAAAACAAGTTAAGTGTATGTCTCAGTTTAGAGTTCCCAACAAAATGTATTTAAACAATTTATATATATGATTAAGAAGTATGAACTAATATTCAAACAACAATGATAATTATTTAATTAATTTATTAATAATTTAAGTAGGTGGGTTTTTATCCAATTAAATATTTACTTTTGCTATTAACAACAAAGGGTAATAGAAATTATTTAGTAAAAAATATACACTAATATTGGGAGAAGGTAAGCAAATATACTTCTATATGATACTGTATTGAATTATTTGCTAAGTAACACTTCTTAGTTAGTTCTATATTGATTGTAGTTTAGTTAAGCTGAGTTGAAATAAAGAGGGAGTAATTTTGAGAAATTCTAAATTCCTGCTTTCTAGTCAATTCCTTAAACTTTCTTTAATAAATTAATAACACTGTTTTCAGTGTGTGGTCCTGGAACAACTGTGGGTTTTTCAGTAGATCTATGTGGACACAATTCTTTTTAAAATAATGCTAAGACATAATTTGTCTCTTTCACTCTCATCCTCTTACAAGTATATAGTGGAGTTTTCCAGAAGTTACATGATATGTGATGGTGTCATCACTTTGGCTGATAATGGACGGTAATGCTTGTGTATTTTTGTATTTTAAAATCATCAAGAGTGTAAAGGCGTCTTCAGAACAAAAGGTATAAAAACCTACTGCTCTAGAAGAAAGTTTAATTCAATGAGAAGTATTATAATAGGAGGTTAATAGAACAACTATGTTACTTGACATTTACTTCTTACTTCTGAAGATGGAGGATCCTGGTCTTCTAAAATTACAGAAGGTACTTGAGAATGATGCTTTTCCCCTTTTTCCCCTTGTGACAGCTATAACCAAGAGTTGCTAGATGATGTTCACTAAAACAGTAGACATGCCTGATAAAAATTTGTCTGCCAAAAGAGAAATGCATGTGCTAAGGGAAAATTATTTTTCTTATATTTAATATAGATTATAACATTTTTAATTTCAATGCTTCATCTTTTGTTCTCAAACAGATGAAAGACAAACTTCTCATCTTGCCAACCCCAAACCAACAGAGTTGCATCACTTACCCCAGCCCTAATATTCTTTTAACTATAGATGTGTCATACAGAAATTGAAGTAAAATATTAATTTGTTTTAAAAACAAATCTGAAACCGCAGTTTCTTTTCCACTATTTAAAATCTCCCTTCAAGAGAAGGAAATATCATGTCCAAAGCACTGGCTTCCTCATAGTGAAAAATTGGAGGGGTCACGTTTTTCCATGGTGACAATATCCAGACCTGTATTACTTCATCAAAGAAGTGGGTCCCTTGCCATTAGCCAGACTTGAGTGTTCCAAGTATCATACCATGAATTTTTGACAGAAAAATCACTTCTTAAGAATATCTGAACATACTTGGGTACACTTTCAGGTTTTCAAGTTATAGTTATTGACTAATGAACAGGAATTATTTTTTCTCAAATGGGTTGTGAAATTATTATCAAAGAAAATAAAACCAAACTCACTTTTATTACTAAAGTTTGGAATCTAATTTCCTTTTATTTTATGGCTACCACTCTGCTTTAGTTGAAGCTTTCGTAAGTTCTAAGTCTCAAAAGTACTCTGCAGATATACAATTAATGAGCATTTGCTAAAGAATATTTCTTTTTAAAATTATATCATTGATTCAACCCAGTCGATGGTAATCAGTATTGTTACTGGCCTTCCCAGATGCCCTTTACTACCCTGGCCACTGCAAATGCTGGGAATGGTTTGCAGTACACCTTGACCTCTTCAGAGAATTGCCTTAAGGTAATGGTTGTCTTCCTGGGTGGTCACATCTGTCCTTACTAGAGGCCAACATATGATGGTGCAAAAACCTTGCCCCCTTAGAAATTCCTCTGTGATTTATATCATACTAAATTCTGAAAGAGGATCAGGCGTGGCTTACAAATATGGTCAGCTCACTAAGTTAGCCAGTTCACTGAGTATCTCTGCCTAAAGTTGCATTAACAGTGATACTAATCCGTTAATCAGCAGACGATTTCTTGAGCCCTTATTGTGTGTCAGACAGTGTAAGATATTGGGGACAAGAGTACAATAAACAAAAGACCTCTGCCCTTGTGGAATTTAAATTCTAGGGAGTGAAACAGACAAAAACATAGAGGTAAACAAAACGAATATCCATTGTGATGTGATGTGAAGGAATCTTAACAAGGGATTAAGTGAATAATAGGAAGAGAATTGCTTAAATGGGGTAGGCAGCAGGGGCCTTTCTTTAAGATGTCCTCCAAAAAAGAGGAAGAGTATATAACTCTCAGAGCATAAAGCACAATTCAGAGCAGAAGAAAAACTCAGAGTGTCTGCTTGTAAGATTGAAAATTTACCTCAGCCAGACTTGGAAGAGCTTAGGATCATCAGGTTCATATGGGAAGGATACTTCAGGTCTGAGCTCTGAACAAACTCATGCAATAATTGTATCTTAGTGACGATGCACTGATTAAAGAAAGGAAGAAAGAAAAGGTGCTCAGGCCAGCACAGACTGCAAACCAGATCTCCTGAAACAAGAACAAGCTAAATCCCACAGAAGATAATCCAGACCAGTCAAACATGTAGACTATTCTGTTTGTCATGCTTTATGGCATTATGATTAGAAACTATAGTCCTATATGATAAATTTATTTAGCCTTTATGTATGTATATGTGTCTATGTATATCTGTATATTTATGTGTGTATATGTATTATATATATATATATTTGATCCACCTACTTAGAGTTTTTTCTTTCTTTGCTTTTTTTTAAAAATAGAATGATGGATTGATCTTTCTCAGATGTTCTTAACCATAGACATAAATTCCCAAGTTAAAAAACACTTTGCCCTTGAATAATATATGAAGGCATTCAGGAACAAAACAAGTCTTACCAAATTACTACATTTCAATTTTTGGTGCCTACAGGGGACAAAACCTACAGAGGCAGAATTCACTTCTTACAGAATTTCATCCTAAAGCTTAATTCTGTCTTGGAGTATTAATTTTATTCACACACCCTTGCAACCACTGGCATTCATTTGTCATATCCTAGGCAAGAAGGTCAGCCTCATGAGCTGGCTTTGGAAAGAAGTTAATGGGGTTTCACAGAACTTCTTCTAAACTTTAATCCCACGCATTTAACAAAGGGTCTAGTTAATAGTGATGTCCACAGTAAGAATGGTTTATATGAATATATTAAATAAATTTACCTTCATGAGACATATAAAGTTGAGAACTGTGCTGGGGAATTTCAATATAACTTCCAGAGATAGTATTCTAATTCTGCCTAAGTGATATCTCTAAGGTACCTCCACATAGTAAATTTGTTTGTATCCCTCATAGTTATCTGTGATGATGGTCAACAAATCTGTTTAATCTTGATTGAAAAATGCATAACATACTTTTTTTATATTCTATTCTTATACGTTGATGTTTAATATCTTGAAAATATGAATGCATTTTTCATTTGCATTTTATTCAATAATTTGGGTGAAGTGATGATTTCTGTTTATTGATTAGTTAATTTAACCCCTTCTCATTCTAAAGAAGAAATTAAAGCATTTGTCATGAACATTTTCCATTACATAGCATTGTTTCCAACTAGGGTTTATAAAAGTCACAGATAAATCAGGGTTAACTGTGTTTATTTTACTAATTTTGAATCTTACTCATTAGTTTTCCAGCAATTTTTCTCCACTTTCAATTTTAAAGAAATTCTAAAGGCAAAAATGCCTTGAATAGCTCATGTATTTCAGCAAGTATATAAGAAACAATAGTTAATTTAGTCATCTATTCCATTTCAGCTGTGGAGATACCAAAACAAACAAACAAAAAGCTTAAAGTACCATAAAGCACCTATTATACTAGCAATTTTACATTTCATGAAGGTCATTATGTGATAGAAGAAAGGAAAATCAAATTAAGTAAACTAATTTATATATCATCTCACAATCTCATCATCAAAATTTTTCCTATATATACCAACTCATTTTTTTTCTATTTACCTCTGTTAATATTTCATTCTTATCCCTTCCTGGTGATTGATGGTTTTCATTGTTCATTAACTATGCCTTTCTAAAGAATTGTTTTGAAAATCTTCTAATTGACAATTTTCATACTTACATTTACTGCAAGCTGTATAAATCTATAAATATCTTCAGGTAACCACAACCTACCTTGGATTCTACTACTATATTTCTTATTTTTAGAGACAACAAAACATTGTGAATAATTATTTGGCCCATTTGACCCCATATTTTCATTTATTTAGTAATCTCCCACACATCACCTAAGGATCCTATTCTTTGAACAGGAGATAATAACTGATGAGACCTTGGGATGTACTTTCTTGGGAGAAGTTGAATGAGTTTCATATGTAAGAATAGAGAGCAAAGGAATATTGGAGACCTTAAGAATGTACCGTAGAATAAAAAATCCTTAACAGACATTTCACCAAAGAAGATATATAGACGGCAAGTAATCATATAAAATATATGTATATAATATATATTAAACAAACAAAAGCACTAGGATTTAGTAAAAGACATTCATTCACATTGATTTCAACTTACAAATAGCTTGATCATGTTAAACCAATTAGCTAAATTTAAAGTACTCCATCTTCTATCATTCAATAACATTAAATGCCCATAGAATTTATGAATATATTCTTTATTTACATCAATACCATTAGCTGGAGACCTATTATTTAATTATGGGTCTTAGGAGAGAAATAGTTAGGCTTTCATAGTAGCTGATCATATTTCAGTAAAGAACATTTAACCCATGAGATGTTTCAATATTAAAATGCTCAATTTATTTTGAAGTGCCATTATTCACTGAAGTGGCTTTGGTTCCAAAGGGATATTTAATTAATTCCTTATTGCATCTGTACAAAAGAAATGGTTGGCATAAAAATATCAAACCTGTCACCTGTCAGCCTATCATTTTAGTTTCATTCCTTAGAAACTTGACTCTTTAGATAAAGTTTCTTAGTTACACTTAAGTTCTTTGAGTTAACATTGTATCTGTTACATGTCCACCTAATATTTTAGCAAGAATTTATGGAAATTTGTTACATTATAGGCCAAAACATGTGGAATAAAAGGGAATAAAACTGATATTGATAGAGCATATGAAAGACGTCCAAATACAAATTTTGACAAATCACACATTTGCCTAAACTTAACATTCTTTAAAACAATGTGCCAGGAAATAGGCAATTCAGAGACAGGAAGAGATGGAGCCTGGCTCAGTCAGGATTCAATCAGAGAAACAGAACGAGTAGGAGAAATAAAACATGTGTCTCTATGTGAGACAGGGAGAGGGAGGGAAGGAGAGAGAAAAAGAGGAAAAGAGAAAAAGAAAGGGCGTTTTTGCAATGAATCACTTGTGTGATTGTAGTGTCTGGCTAGGCAAGTCTAAAAGTCTGCCCTATAAGTAGGGCAGACTATCAGGAAAAGCAGGCTGAGACTCTCAGGAACAGTCTGCAGCTACCATCCACAAGCAATTTCTTCTTCCTCAGGGAAACCTCAGCTCTGCTGTTAAGGTCTCTCAAGTCACTAAATCAGACCTACCCAGATTATCTAGGATAATCTCTCTTACTTAAAAATAAACTATGGACTTGAATTATATATATCTATAAAATATCTTCATAAAAACACCTCCATTAGTATTTGAATAACTGGGAACTGCAGCCTAGCCACATTGACACATACAAAAGGCCAATTTGTCCTGCTGAGGAGTCCAGGTCCCAAAAAAAGGGGATCCGCTGATCAAGAAGGTAGAACTGGGCCACTTTGTGCTTTCATTCCTGTGAACAAGCAGACCCATGGAAGAGTCTGTCTCATTGCGGGGTAATGCAGCATGGATACCAAAAGGAGCCAGGGTTACTGCTACAAATGAGGGCAAGAAGAACTATGTTTTGAACACAGGGTACTGACTAGGGCATTTCATAGTGCTTTCATTTACAATGGTAATTGTAAGTGGACCACTGTAGCAACCACAGTTCAACAAATGTAAAGCAACTAAGGTCTAAGCAGACCTTATTCTGCTAACTCTTCAGCGTTAAGTCTTTAGAACAGATTGTGGCTGGTCTCTTCCTTGAGGGCTGTGGGATGCATTTGACTTAATGGAGCTCATTAGGACATCTCTTGTGTTTCCCATAATGGCTCACCTTTACTCCAGCTTTAGCAATCAGCTTCACAGAGCTGTACCTGAAAACATTTTGCTTCAGCTCTACCAAGAATCTCTTAGTTTCTTTGCCAGTCTTCTCTGATGGGGTGAGGAGAATCTATCTGTCCTAGGTGCTAGAAATTTGGGGAGGTTAACATCCTTTGGTTCTACCCTTAACCAATGGGGGATGGAAGCCAGTGGATAAAAGCTTCTCCTCCCCACAGGCAAACAATTTTAAGATGCCAACAGATGGAGCCCCTGTTGCTTAAAGTGATGATCAACTTTTTCCTCATTCCCTTTTTCACTTTCCTCATCTCTCACTTGACATAAACCAGAGAATCAGGAAATGAGATTAAACAATCTGACCATGTACTACACACTGTATGTTTTCTGTGGGAGAAAAAAAAAGAAAAATTATAAACTAAGGAAACATCTCTCTAGGAATGAAGAGCAAAATATCAACATTAAAGAATTTTATTTTTGGTGAAATATTTTTCCATTAATTTACTTGTAAGAGCCCACCATTTGAACAATGACCATAATTCACAAGTAACAGTTAAGTAGTGTTTACATATTCTAAATACCTTATTTGTAGGCAAAGAGGCAACTGCCTACTTCCTAGAGTCAGAACCTGGAAAGGTTAGAAGCTTTAGAACAGTTTGACAACATTACAGCATCAAGATTTAATCAAATTTACCTCTGTTTGTATGCACGCAAATCACCATCTGACAGAAAACTTTTATCTTTTTTTTGTCAGTTATTAGAAAAAAATCATGTTTATTTTTGCCAAAATTTAGAATATATTAAAAATAACACAATCTTATAACAAAGTCTGTTAATTTTGATGTCTATTATCTAATAAGAAGCATATTTTCCATTGGTTTCAAAGAACAGCATTTTACTGCCTGTGAGAAAAAAAAAAAAAAATCTCAGGCATAATACAACATTTTCCAAAACCAAATTACATTAGTGTTTTTCAAAAAGTATTCCTTCATCAAAAGGAATTAGTTCATCAGAAGAAAATTATTTCAATATATTTCCTTTAGCTTGTTTTAAAACTGCTTTGAAACCTATGTTATTTTAAACATTTTTTAAGATAATGTCTACAGATGACAATAGTTCATTTGGGACAGTTCTTTATCGTCAAACATTGCCTTGACATTTTCTTCATCTGTGGCATTGTAGAAAAGACTACCCCTGAGGATATCTTACACTGCTCTGAAGGACAAAACACCCTGTTTTGTGAGGTTTAAATTCATGCATTTTTATTGTTTCTCTTTCATCTGTCTGCCTCACTCCTACCAGAAAGTTTAAGATGAGGCAGCCTGTAGAAAAAAGGCTAGCAGACTAAAAGCATCTGGAAGGGGAAAGAAAAAAAAGTTAGTGAACATATGAAATAGCATTTTATAGGCTTTCTAATTCAGGAATTGTGTCCTATTCTTGAAATTCATCCAATTGGATAAGATTTCCTTTTATGAGTCTAAACCCTGACATCTACACAAGGGGTAAGCATATAATTGTAAGATCTTCCTATTTCAGTAAAGGAAGGAAACTGCTCAGCCAGATGGACGTCAATTGCACCGGAATTGTTGCTGAAAAGCCGTTCACCCCAAGTGGGAAGGAAAATGTGCTGGTTGCTAAGCTACTGATAGGCTTTGCCCTTCCTCTGCTTAATGGGCAGTCACTGGGTCAAGGCACAAATGATGACGTTAAAGCTGACTGTTCCTTTTTAATTGAATGGTGACATAGGAAGTGGCTAAGTGTTTCCTCTAAATCAGCTATTACCCCTTGCTATTCTCTAACCTTCACTCCGGGGTGAAGGGTGGGAACACAGACACGCCCTGGTGTAACGGGAGCCTGGAGATGCAAGGGATGGAAGATTTAGTAATGGTAAAATGAGCAAATATGAATGATACATTTAGATGCTAAAACTATGAAAATAATATAAAAATAATAAGTTTTTCAATGTTTAAAGGAGCTTGTAGTAAAAATGTAAGGGGCAGGGGAGTCTATACAAAATACACTGGTGTTTACGACTCCTATTTGTCCATGTAATGTTTCCTAATGGTAAAATATTGGGCACACTTATCCTTGGACCTTTGCTCAAATTGAACATGCCATCTCCCCCTGGGATTAACAAGGTCATCCTCAGAAATTAAAAGGCACAGCCGCAAGGCCCAGGATAGGCAGCTGCAGTCTTCTGTGGTTAATTTCAATGTGTGTGATTTTTATTTCTTGTCTCTGCCCCACTCACACACAGCAGCATGTTCTTGTGCTTAAACACTGGAAGCCACTGCTATCAAAGTTCTAGACTTTGCCCTCACAGTTATTAGCCCTGTTTTACCCTCAGGTTTTTAATGAGTTAGTGAGGATTTTAAAACTCCTGGTTGGAGGAAGATTTAAGATGTGCCCTTTGCAGCTGAGTGGGAGAGAAGGAAGAAGTATCTGTACTTTTGGGGTACCTACTGTGTGCGTATATTGTGCTAAGAGCTGGGCCCACAGCAGGGGACAAAGGAAACGTGTAACAGCTACTATAATGTTTATGGTCACACAAAATCTGAAACTGGACTCAGATTAGTGTCCCCAAGCTGATGTTATCACTGGGATTACATTTAATAAATGTTGGGGAAAGGTCATTATTAAGGTACAGAAGGTGTTAGATGTACTGAGCTCTGGGGTGGAAACTGTGTTTTACTTTTTTATTCTGGGAGATAGCTGTCCATTGAAACTTACTAACTCTTTGTACTGGTGAAGACATTGTCATAGTGCAGTAGCTTTCTTGCAGCTGTTTTGGAAAAGTTACTCAAGTAGTTATTGTAAGACCATTAGTTATAAGACAAATATCTTTATAAATTCCTAAGAATGGGTGACAAGACATTTATTAAGCGCTGGACTTAGTGCAGATGAAGTTGGGTTATCTTCATATCCCTTTACATGCAGACCTTAAATGTTTCTGTTTCAGGATTTTCAATGTTTTGTAAGCCTCAAGGAGTCACCTGGCTTTTAATGGATTGGAATTTTTTGACTTTGTGGTGTATAATTTTTAAAGTTTATGAAGATGACTGGTGTAGTTCTGACCTAGATCAAATAGAAGGGAAGACCAATAAAACCATTGAGTCCTAACACACACACACACACACACACACACACACAAACCCCAAGAGGGAGGAATGGGAAAGGAACACAGGGTTACTGCCTGTACCAATATGAGTCACAGGCAGATAGTTTGTTTTGGGCACCAAATAATGCTGATTTTTAAATGTCTCCTGATTCAGTCATTCTAGCACTCTGGGGGTATTTTGTGTGTATATAAGGGTAAGACAGAAACAACATTATTGGTAAATTAGTGGTGCCAGCTTTTTCTCTCATTTCTTTTTCTTCTAGGAAAATTGGGTGTAGTTACCTCTGGTTATACCCATCCCAACCATTCCCCACTCTTATAATGCATCACATCATATGATAAGGAATATATACTGAACACCTACTATACACAAACACATACACACTCAGAGATAGTCTAGACATTGGTAACAGTGACAGATTTGTTCTTTGTCTTTATATTTTAATAACTGAGTTCGACAATAACTAATAAATGATAATTGTGTGATAAAAAAGTCAAATGCTGTTAAGTACTCTGAAGAAAGTTAAAGCAGGGTAGGTGCAGGGAATGATGAGGGTATAAGTTAGATAGATGGCCAGGGAAGTCCTTTTTTGAGGAAGTGACATTTGAAGAGAAAGCTGAATGAGTGCAAGAGAAGCTGCCATTTGAATGTCTCAGTGAAAATTATACCAGTGAAAGACCTCTCCAAGAGAGAGGAATCCAGCTAGAATATAATAAGCAGAGGAGATGGTGGCTAGAAATGAGATCAGAGGTATAGCCAGGGATTAGATGATGGAGAACCTTGTATGAGTGTTTTGTATTTTCTTCCTAATATTATGGGAAGCCAATTAAGAGTTATATACCTGGAAGTGAAACAATCTGATTTGTATTTTAGGAAAATGCTGGCTACTATATAAACAGTTCTTGAGGGACAAGAATTGAAGCAGGAAGCCCAGTTAGAATGCTATTTCAGCAGCTGAGGTAAGAGACGGTTTTAGTCTAGACTGGGATAATAATAGTGGAAATAGATAAGTGGTTGGATTCTGGACTTACTTTGAAGATAGAGATCACAGGATTTTTGATGAGTTCATGCAAGGAGTACAAAAAGAGGCGCAGGCTCCTTTGGTTATCCAGGTATTACTTTGGCTTTGTGGTAGAAGAGGGGACTTGGAAATTGCTTGTATTTTAAGTTCCAGGTTGCTGGCCATGAACAACCAATTCAACTCTGATTCTGTTTGACATCATGGTGAAATGCTGGACTTCATTCTGGTTGAGTAATTGCATAGAACGAATGAGTGGTCCCCCATGGAAGATGAGGTGCATAATTCATAATTGAACAGCGTATAATGAATTTATGGGGAAAGGGGACAATGGCAGAAATAGTTACCTCCAATGGCTATTTTTCTTTTATCTAGTAGTAATAAATTATTTATTCTTAGCGTGGCCCTTGACCATGTGGAATAAAGGCCAAATTTTCCTGAATTCCCTTGGAACTAAGTTATGGGCAGTTGAATGTGAGCAGAATTGATATGATGTGCAACTTTAGTACCATATCCTTCAAGGGAGGGGGACTTTGTTCTTTATTTCCTGCTTTGTCCGTCTTGTTGCTAGAGATGTGGACTTGAATTTAAGTAATCTTGGACTATGCAGCAAGAGCATCATTTTAAGATTAAACAAACAAACAGAAAAGAATACATCTAAGATGAATATATATCTATGGGATACACAGCAGAGGCAGCAGGTATAGCCCACAACTGCTATATTTCTGTGTTTCAGCAGGAACTCTGTGATTTTATTTCTGTGTCTTGTGAAAACAAGAATAAGGCTCTTGAACAGGCTTAGCAGACATTCCAATCCCTTGTCTGTAATACAGTAGTAACTAGTACTGATTCTTTGGAATTAATAAGCATCCCTAGAGTCTTTGGACATGAGGTTAAGGGAAAAAAATGATTATGTTTCTTGAGATTAGCAGAGTGAAAGGTCTAAAGTGTTTTACATTAAATATTAGAAACTGTTATTTTATTATGTGCTGGAATTTAGTACAACAGAACCCAACAATTACATGATTTGAATTGAGACTTTGTACCTAAGATTTTGAGCTTGAGTTAAAGTTGCTTTTTAGGCTATAAAAAGAGCCAGTCAACATTAGATTCCTGATTGATTAAAAAGAAGAGAATATTTCAAGGTGTTCATTGTGCTTGTGAAGGACAGTTGACAGCCAAAATCAACAAAGAAAATTGGAGGAAAGTTGTCAATAGGACTATAGACAAGATAAGTCAGGAATATCCTTAAAGGAGTTCTTACCACCAAATGGAATAAAAATAAGTAGACATAGCATGGGTTTTTAGGATGGTTATATAGCAGGAAAGCATTAGAGGGGAGATATACTTGCAGAGGGACACTTTACATAAAAGGGTTGGGAGTTGGATATGCTCTATGGAAATGCCATTTATAACCACTACAGTCAGACTTAGACTAGGTAAACATAAAAAAAGCTTATCTAAGGTATTTATGTGATTATTTCAAATCCATCAATTGACCTTAGCTCATAAGAGGTCATTGCTATCAGAAGAAAGTGGGCTAGGATGTACAGTAATTATCATTATTCCGTTACTCTTGTTTCTAACAGATGTTCTCTATAAAGGGGACTAAGGTGTATTTATATCACTTTTAAGTGATATATATGGACAGATATGGTATTTTAAGTTTTACTCGTAAAATACATTTATTTAAAATGAATTATAGATTCCTTTGTTGAATTCTTTTAAACATTAACATGTGTTTCTAAGGGTCACATGGAAAAAGACACAGAAGAAAAACTCAGAGCTGTAGTATTTCTGTATTTAATTTGCATTTCAGAAGATAGACCTAGAATTCAGATTCTAGTTAGATGAGTCTTTTTCCTTTAGTCATTTCAGTCTCAATCCATTTATTATATTTGTATCATTATAATAAAAATTAGAAAGTCTATATTTTCATTCTATTTTAAATTAAAAAATCTGTTACTGCTATTTAATCCCCAAATTACTAATTTACTAGTTTAATAATTGTGCAAGGGCACACATTAAATGTTTAATATATTTAGGGAAATATGCTCAGAACTTTAGTGAATAATATAATTTAATTCTTAAAATCACTCTATGAAGTAAATGATATCACCAGTCCATTATACACATGACAAAATTAAACAGAGAACTGAGATTTACCTAACCTAAATCAGACAAAATAATTCTACCTTAAGTTTTTTTTTTTTCTGTTTTTTTTTTTTTTTTTTTTTTTAATGTTTAAGCATGTTTTATTTGTGGTACAATTTTTTTTTTAAATTTTTATTGGAGTGTAGTTGATTTACAATGTTGTATTAATTTCAGGTGTACAGCAAAGTGAATCAGTTATACAAATACATATATCCACTCTCTCTGTTTTTTTAGATTCTTTTTCCATATAGGCCATTACTGGGCATATACCTGGAGTAAACCATAATTCGAAAAGATACATGCAACCCAATGTTCATCGCAGCACTATTTACAATAGCCAAGACATGGAAGCAACCTAAATGTTCATCAACAGAGGAATGGATAAAGAAGATGTGATACATATGTACAATGGAATATTACTCAGCCATAAAAAGAACAAAATAATGTCATTTGCAGCAACATGTCTGGACCTAGAGATCGTCATACTGAGTGAAGTAAGTCAGACAGAAAAAGACAAATATCGTATGATATCACTTATATGTGGAATCTTAAAAAAAGGGTACAAATGAACTTATTTACCTTCAGTTTTAAAGTTTAACAAAAGCCTCAAGCCTCCCTAATCAAACAAGACACATGTAACTTGCAAACAATTTCAACTGCTTAAAACATGTTTGAACATCATACTTAAAATTATGGACAAAGATAAATAACGTGCAAGTTCTATAGCTCATTATTAGAATTACAAGTGGTTTCAATGTTTCCAATTTATTTAGCTTTGCTTTGGTGTCATTTAAAATAATATTTTGCATGTTTGAAATTATTAAATGTCGGCAAGTATAGAACCTATTTTACTATACTTGAACTCATTGCTGCCTTTGCTGTAAGAGTACTTGTTTATTCTAACATAATTTTAAAGTCTAAAAAGGAAATTTTCCTGAACAGATTCTAGCTAAGAGGAAGCCATCACACACACACACACAAAAGACAGGAAATAATGGCACTATTTAAAAACCTCTACATTCATAGAATATTGTCATTTATTCAATTACTCTTTCATTCAACCAACCATTACTGAACCCCCAGTAAGCACTTGGTTCAGTGCTAGACCTTGGAAGTATAATGGAATTAGAATTATAGTTTGTAAATTATTACAAATAATGTAAGAAAAATTATGACACTCAAAAGGGTATTGATACAATGCAGTAAGGAGATGTAAATGGTATTAGTCTAGAAGACTGGAAATTCTCCAAACATGCCCTGATAACCATGCCTTCCTTCTCTCCTTCCCTGAATATTTAAGGATATACATTCACAGAAACATTAGCAAATGATGCCATGTTGATTGAATCATGAAAAATAACCCATGTGAAACAACTCTAGAAACCAGAAAGCAGCACATGACTTAGTCCCAAGAACCTAGCTATGCCTCTTTCCTCCGTGTTCATAGTCACAATGCTACCATTTGCAATCTTCTGTGAATGTAGTAAGGAACTTGGAAAGTAAGATAAAAGAAGATGGCTTTCTTGGTAGGGAGATGCTGGCTTGTCTGGAGTAGACCTGGATCACACGTCCATGTCCTGGAGTCTGAACAACCATATAAGAATCTCTACTCTGGAGAAGGAGTGACTGAGAAAGGGGAGAGGGGAGGAGAAGGGAAATTTCCAGGCTGAGGGTGTTCTTCCCAACACTCCTTGAGAGCCAGCTGGAAGGTAAACCTAACTTATCTAGAGTGGAAGGGAGAGCACAGATGATGGCTGCTAGAAGTTATGGAAAAGAAGTGATATATGAATGGAGTTTTGGGTAAAAATAAGCTTTGATAAAGCATTCGTAGATTGGGAGGGGAAAAGTGGCGGGCAGAAGGGGATTTAATTTTCCATGATTAGATCATAAAATGCAAAGTATGTGCACTTAAAACAGGAGAGGTAAGCTGGGGACAGACCATCAACAACTTTACATTGCAGGTAGAGTTTTATGCATCTGGTACTTTTGTAAACACTGAAAGAATTTAAGAACATAAGTAACATGAGTCAAATTACTTTTCTTACATTACATTTAATATCTATATATATATTTATATAATATAAAACACTTTTATATTTTAAAAGATATAAAACACTTTTCCATATGAAATTATTTCTAAAATACACTTCATCTTATAATAATTAAAGAGAAATTCCTTCTAAAATTTTATTAGTCACAAAAAGTGTCATTTTCACTGTAATTTTTCACCTATCTGGCATGATGATGAAGTTTATTTACATTAGAAATTTCAAGTGAGTTTAGTTCTTCCAAAATTCCAATTAAAGAAAATAATATATATCACTATTGAAAACATTCAAACTAAAATTTTCCCTTCCTTCCTTTCTTCCTTCCATCATTTTTCCTTTTATCCACCCATCTTTCAAGCAAAATTTCTGAGCATCTATTTGTATCAAATTGGGAAACCCTTGTAAAAGACAAGTCCTTGATCTCATAGAGTTTACAGAACTATAGAGGGTCCAGGAAATGAGGAGTTAAATGAATAAACAAGATAAGTATGGAATGTAATGAGAACTATGAAGGCAATAAAAACATGATAAGATAGCAGGTGACTAGGAAAAGAAGGATACTGTGGAAAGCTGGGCCAGATAAGCTTCCACAGTAGATGTTATTCAAACTGAAACATAAAGAATGTAAAGGAAGTAATCTTAGAGACTGCCAGGTGAAGAGCATACCAGTTGGAGGAAACAGCACTTGCAATGTTCCAGAGGCAGAAATGTTAGTATGTTAGAACATCACAAGAAAGCCAACATGACTGAGGTGAGTGATCAAATGAACATGGTAAAAAATTAATTCACAGATGTAGAAGATCGCCCTATCATGCTAGGCCTTGAGACCATGCTAAAGAATTGGGGGTTTCATGCTTTTGGACTGGAAAATTTAACATTCTTAACAATATTAATATTGTTAACATTTTGATAATACCATCTGGAGGTAAAGACATATATTTATAATGTACACACAGACATACATACATCTAGACAGACACAGACAGAGGTCATACACTTTCCCTGCTTAACTTAAAAAAAAAAAAGAAAAAAAAGAATTGAGGGTTTGTTCAAAATTTGATTGGAAGTCACTGCAATGTTTTGAACTTTGGAGTTATATGATCTGAATTACATTTTTAAAACAATATTTTGCATGCAGTGCTGACCATAGACTTGTAAAAGGGTAAGAGTTAAATCATGCAAGTTATTTTGGAAGCTGTTGTAGTGATCCAAGTTAAATACGTTGTTTGCTAGGACTAAGGAGACGACTGAGAAAGTGGTGAGAATTGAGAAACAGTTTGAGATATTTTGAAGGTAGTTCAAATGGATCAGATGTGTGGAGTTAGGGAAAGATTGAATATAATTTTATGGCTTAAATAATTCAGTGAATAATATAACCTTTCAATGAAATGATAAAGAATGAAGATCAGCAGGTTCAGGAAGGGAAAGGAATTGTTATCTTTTAAAACGTTAAGATTAAAATGTCAAATAGACATATAAGTGCCCTTCTGAAATATACAGATGAATATATGAGTTTTGTGGTTGTTAGGTGGAAAATAGAAATTTGAGAATCCTTAAAGTCATGAAACTGTATAAGTTTAGCTATGGAGAGATTTTAGCTGGAGAATAAAAATAGCACAACACTGTGTGCTATGGCACTTTATCTTTTAGGGCTCAGAAAATGAAGACTCTCGCAAAGGAGCCTGGGAAAGAGAAGCCAGTGATGTAGAAGAAAAACCAGGAAGCTGAGACATTTTTGAAAGTCAAGTGTAAAAAGTTTTCAAGAAGGAAGTGATAAATGCTATTAAATACTGTTGAGAAGTAGAATGAAATGGGAATTAAGAGCTTTTTGGAAGAGTGGAAGTTTTTGACAACAACATTTTCAGTAGCATAGGAATGAAAGTGTTATTGGGAACCCTCAAGAAAATGGAAATGAAGTCAAATATTGCTAATTTGTTTTGAAGATTTTTACTATTAAGGTAAATAGAAGAATGGGGTAGTAGATCTAGAGAGGTGTGGAACCCAGGAGATATTCGCTGTTGTTTGGGGTTGTTGTTGCTTTTGTTCATCTGTTATTTGTATTTTTAATATGGGAGAAATCAAGGACTGTCTGTATGCTGTTAGAAATCATCCAACATAAAGAGAAACTTGACGATGGAAGAGAAGGAAGAGATCATTGCAGGAGTAAAGTTCTTGAATTGATGATAGGGTATGAGACGCAAGGAAACGAGAGAAGAAGGAAGTTGGCCTGAGATTAGAACATGAACGTTATTTTATTTTAAAAAGAGGAAAGACAATGAATACAGGAATAGAAATATATAGGTAATCAAAGCTGGCAATCTGGTTTTCCAAATTATGGACAGAAAAATAGAGTTTGCTCCACAGAGGAAAGAATAAAGCAGAAACAGAGAGAAAGAAAGATGAGAGATGGAAAGAGAGACGTTTGTGGATTCCTTGCTGCCTTGATTCCTGACTCTAGTCCATTCCTGAGCCCCAGCTACACTCTGATCCCTGTGTGGCACCCCTATGTTTTATGCCATGTTCCCTTTTCTGGTTAATAAACAAACTCTAGGGACTGTCTGTTTCTTGCAACCAAAAAAGTTGTAACTAATATAAATGGGAACTGCATTTTTCATTCTGTGGATTTGATTATTGGGAGATTCTAAGTTCCTCACCTCTCTACAAGAACCCCCAACACGGTCCTCACTTACTCTGCAACGGGGGCACACATAATTTATGTCTAGATTTCCTTCTTTGGAGCGATTACTTGACAATATTTCCTATAACTTGTCCAAACACTGATTTTCTTTATAGTATGAACATAAAATTATGTGAGTCGGTGTTGTCCACAAGCCAATTTCCTTAAAGCCTTTATTTTATTTCATTTGACTTGCTTCCATTTTTCAGAAGTGCATACTGACCTAATTACAGAAAAATGACTAACAGGGGCAATGGCAAACCAGCAGACCTATAGTTCTTAAACTCTTCAGTGATCCTAAGAATTTCCTTTCATTTCTAATCACACCAGTGAGATTTTCTTGGCCTTGGACCTATGAGAACTGGGTAGAATTTTGGCCACTGTAATGTCAGCACAATGCATTTTTATAAATCATTAAGTTCCTTGAAATTCTTCCACATGAGAGTAAAGAGGCTCTGTTTAGCATGAACAATGCAAAGTGAATAAGTATGGAGTAAGCTTGTGGTACACACTCTAAAATATATGGATTTTTCCCCATATCCTTAAAAGGAAGAACGGTAAAATCAGGTAATGTAATTTCTAGCTTGTATTTTGATAAAAACCCTCCTTTGAATCAATTCACTCTGGTGTATCAGTCCTTGCTTTGTGTTTCTGGCCAGTTTTCACTGAAAAAGGGATGCTATTTATTTTTTCCACATATTTGCACCCCCAAGAAACAGTCTCCAATTCAACTATCTGGCATGCCTTAAAAAGCACTTTAGGACTAGAATGTTGATGACAAAGGAAATCTCAACTCATATCTGGACACTAAATATGCAGCCATTAAGTTAAAGTTAGTACTGGTGACTATTTTTGGCAAGTAATTTGTTAGATCTGCCTGAAAAAAATGATGGATGTGGAAAATAAGGGGAAATGAGAGGTCATGTGTAGCAAGTTTAAAAATATGTTTGTTTTTTTCCCCTTCTCCTAAGAGGTCTTGGGGAGGATCAAAACTCTTTTGGAGCAAGACCACAGGATTAGATTCAACCTAGGGTCTGTGAGAGAACACCTAACCTCACCTTTGAAAGAGTGGTTGTATCCAACCAAGCCTAAATCAATGCAACCCATAGTAGGGACCCCTATTAGCCCCATTTCTAATTCTAAGGGTGCCTTCACTTTACAATCTGTTCATAGAAATCCCCTGTCAGAAGTTGAAGATGAGTAAGGAACTGATTTCAAGTTAGTAAACGTCAGTTTGAATTAATAGGTTTCATTAAAATATCATTGTACTTAATCAACATGTTTTAGCGTCTGTAGTTTCTAGCTGTGGCAGAATTAACCTAAGCCAAGTTGTTCATTCAACTTCTTTGGGCAAATAATCTAAAACTTCAGCGATTAGAGATATAGAAACTTTTTTTCCTCCATCACCACAATGTCAATAACAGGTTATATGTGTTATAAATGCCACACCACAGGTATTTATTGACAAGCAGGTTTGCACCTTCATCAGTCTGCATCCACCTTTTCTCTCTTTGTGTTCTGACCTTGATTCTTCAATGAATTTCGTGCAAGAAAAGCCTCCAAGGTAGACTTGATGTTATTTTAAATGGCAGGATATAGATATCACATATGAAATATTTTAAAGAAAATTACAACACAGAACAACGTAACACTGACAAATCATAGGCACTCGATAGATATTTGCTGAGTGAACAAAAAAAAAGAAACATACACGTTGGTAGAAGGTATAAAACATTCTAAACAGAATTCCCTAATTCTTACAAGATAAACTTAAGGGCAAAGAGAATATGAATTCACACATGGGATTTGTAGAAATGACTCAATTCTATGATGTGTACCACACATATCATGTACAATTTCCTATACTGAGTTATTATGAACTTATATTGAGTTATTATGACGTACAAAATAGAGCCATCTTTATCCTGTTTTCTTCCATTCACTGTGATGAGAAATTTAAATTTAAATTTTTGGATTTGGGTTGACTATCCTTCTACTAAGCCTGGAAAGTTATGAAGCAAGATGCCTGGTCTCTATCATAAAGGCACAAAGTTACATTTAAGGGTCTGTCCTAAATTTTTCTTCCAATTCCCTGAAGTTCACTTCCTAAAATGGCCCAATATTTAAAGAAAATATGAAAAATAACATATATACATTATTATGTGTAGAGAGATTACACAAACTTTTATATGTATAGGCACATATGTGATATATATCATATACACATCATATATATATGTTATATAATATATATACCTTATGTTATATACAACATACTTATGTGTAATAAGTATAAATATAATACTTAGTGTGTAATAATGTAATATAATAAAAAATATATATACATTTTATTTGGTTGGTTTCATACTAACTTCAAGGTCAATAGCCAAAGGAAATTGTGGTGGTTAGTTTCCTGAACTGGAAATAAGTAAGTGAATACAGGAAATAAAATGAAAGAATGGACATTTCTGAAAACCCGATGAGTGATTTGGAAGGTTAAATTTCAGGATTACCTCAAAACACAGTCACAATACAGAAATAAACAAACAAAAACTGGTGTTATAAGCAACAAGGTAGGAAGTACAGGAAATTCCCAAGAGACTTCATGCAGAAATAATCAAAGATCAGGAAAAGCAAAATGAGTAAAGGAATAAAAATTAATAACCAAATATACATCTTAATTCCCCAAAGTGAAGACAGACTGAGATTTTAGAACACAAGAATTCACTGAACCTCAATGTAAGACCGGACACTATAAAACTCTTAGAGGAAAACATAGGAAGAACACTCTTTGACATAAATCACAGCAAGATCTTTTTTGACCCACCTCCTAGAGTAATGGAAATATAAACAAAAATAAACAAATGGGACCTAATGAAACATAAAAGCTTTTGCACAGCAAAGGAAACTATAAACAAGAGGAAAAGACAGCCCTCAGAATGGGAGAAAATATTTGCAAACAAATCAGTGGACAAAGGATTAATCTCCAAAATATATAAACAGTGCATGCAGCTCAATATCAAAAAAACAAACAACCCAATCAAAAAATGGGCAGAAGACCTAAATAAACATCTCTCCAAAGAAGACATACAGATGGACATGAGGCACATGAAAAGCTGCTCAACGTCACTAATTATTAGAGAAATGCAAATCAAAATTGCAATGAGGTATCACCTCACACCAGTTAGAATAGGCATCATCAGAAAATCTACAAATAACAAATGCTGGAGAGGGTATGGAGAAAAGGGAACCCTCTTGCACTGTTGGTGGGAATGTAAATTGATAGAGCCACTATGGAGAACAGTATGGAGGTTCCTTAAAAAACTAAAAATTGAATTACCATGTGACCCAGCAACCCCACTACTGGTTATGTACCCAGAGAAAACCATAATTCAAAAAGATACATGCACCCCAATATTCATTGCAGCACTATTTACAATAGCCAGGTCATGGAAGCAACCTAAATGCCCATCGACAGACGAATGGATAAAGAAGATGCAGTACATATATACAATGGAATATTACTCAGCCATAAAAAGGAACGAAATTGGGTCATTTGTAGAGATGTGGATAGACCTAGAGCCTGTCGTACAGAGTGAAGTAAATCAGAAAGAGAAAAAGAAATGTCGTATATTAATGCATACATGTGGAATCTAGAAAAATGGTACAGATGGACCAGTTTGCAAGGCAGAAATAGAGACACAGAGGTAGAGAACAAATGTATGAATACCAAGGGGGAAAAACGGGGGTTGGGATGAATTGGGAGATTGGGATTGACATGTATACAGTAATATGTTTAAAATAGATAACTAATAAGAACCTGCTGTATAACAGGGAACTCCACTGTGCTGTACAGTAGAAATTAATTCAATATTGTAAAACAACTATACCCCAATTAAAAAAAAAAATTCACTGAAGGCCAGAAATAATTAATGAAAAAGACATGCATTTTTATGTTGGCTAGTGACATTCTTGATCTCCAAGGATTAAGAAGATATTTTCAGGTTTCTAGGATTACTCAACAGTTTATTAAATCATGAAAGAGAATTAGGTTTATAAAAATGTTTCCTGTTCTACCAATATAGAAGCTAAAATTCAGTGGCAGAGCGTTTACAGTATTTTGGCAGACAAAGGTAGCAATCCCCAAATTATCATATATAAAGGCAACAGAAACAAATAATTTCTGAGTATATTATTTGCAGAAGTAATACAATGAAGTAAAATATTATTTGCAGAAGTAATACAAGAAGTAGAAAATTAAATCATTTGACAACTTCAAAAGAGAGAAAAATGAGTTGTAGTAGAAACAGTCATTAGTGGAATGTATAGATGAATATTTATGAATCATAACAAAGTGATTATAAACTACAAAACAAATAGGATAACATTCTGTCTCAGTACTTTAATACAAGACTGGAAGAAATGGTTATTTATAGCTTAATCATTGTCTGGGAATAAAATTCTGAATTTTTACACTTATTGACACATTTACAGTTATTGAAACTTGAAGGAGAAAAAGAATAGAAAATTATTGTTTATTTTATAATACTGATGAGAAATATTAAATATGACTTAAGACAAGAATGTAAAAACTAATAAAGATGCAGCCCAAGTGACTGAGGTACTCGGTCAGATTTAAAAGTTCTACCATCATTGACAAGTGACAAAAGAGAAAATACAAAAGTATACTTGGATATTAAATAATAGAGAAAAAATAATTCAAGAAATATTTCATCATTGACGTCAATGTGGCAGATTCTACAGTTCAAAGAAACCTCAAATCAGGTTTAAAAACTCCACTTTGAAAAATCTCAAAGAAAGACACTTAGAAGAATATTAAAAAGGTTGAAAATTGAAGGGTGGTCAGAGTTGAAGAGAGCAAATGTAAATGCAAATACAAGAAGTAGAGTACTATTACATATCTAAGAAAATGGAATTTAGGTCAAAAGCTTTACATGAAACTATGATGGATTTTTTGTAATGGTAAAATTTAGAAATCATATAAAAGATATAAAGAGCATAAAAAACAATGAGTTGAATAGTACAGCTTAAAAATACCTCAAGCATAAATAAAGTTAGTTTAAAAAATTGTATCTCACAAATTCATAATGATAATGACAATTACCGTAGCCTTCTTAGATATCGATAGATATCTTAGATATTCAGCATCAATGAATTTGATATTCTCTGAGTATAACATAGTCAGATTAGAAGTTGACAACAAAATATGGAAGACAAATTATAGAGATGAATAGGACAGATGGAGGGTTGATTGATGGATGAATGGTTATATTGGGTGGAGTGGGTGGGTGGATGAACGGATAGATGGATGGATAAATGGATGGATGGATAGATCGATAGATAAACAGATAGTTACAATTTCTATCAATTTGTTTTTAAAACAACACAATCTTCCAATTAACTCACTGGTTAAAGATAAAATTAATACTATAAGCACTATTACAGAAAAATTATTTAGAAGTTAGTATGTTACATTTCAAAAACTGTGTAATGTGGCTAAGACAATTATTAAAATAAAATTAACCTTCAGTATATTTATAAAGCACAAACAAAATGGAATATTATTGAATATAAACATTCCACACAAAAAAGTTATGGAAGCAAAAAATTCTAACATCTTTAAAGGTTTTCATAGATTGGTGATAAACATTTATGTTCAGTCTACCATGTTTCAACAGAAGTAATTTCATTAGATTAAATAAATATCATTGCCAAAATTTGTTACAAAAAATATTAATGGTAACCTAAATGTCCTGTAATATCACATGATCATGCTACACACACACACATACACACACGCACGCACACACACACACACACACACTCTCTCTCTCTCTCTCTCTCTCTGTTTTCCAATGGCTTGTGAAATAAGGGCAGCATATTTACTTTCTACTGCATTGTTTTCATATGTGTTAATTTTCTTATAATTAGAACATAGTACTTTCATTATCAGGATTTTAGGGTAAACCTATTTATTATAAGTTAAGAAACTCAGTTGAAGAAAACAAATCTTTCTCGCAAAATGGGGAAATGCTGACTTAATATTAGAAAAAAAATTTTTTTAATATGCTACTAATCTTAGGATCTCCTCATTTACTGTTCCAAGGTTTTTAAAGGCAAGATGAATTATCCTAATTACATGAATATTCTTTTCTGACTGATGCTGATGGACGAAAGATGACACAAACTCAAGAACCATGTTCAGCCACTGCCTGCAGGGTCCTTCACCAGAGCCATGTACACAGGTCCATCTTGGTCCATTTATAATAATGTAAAACACCACACTCTAGCCAGAGAGTGGGATATTTTCAATTGGGTAAACTTTTTGAGTCGAATAAGGAGGTGAGCAACTTGCTTTCAGAGAATCTCCACACCTTCTCTTGGTTTCTTAGGAATGTAGTTTTCTCTTTCACCTATAAGCAGTATTAGAATAAAATAAATGAGATTCCCCTCCTGTTTTAATGCAGTTCCTTCCTCCTTCTTTTTTGGTTATTGTATTTTGTTTGTTCTTATTTTTGCTTTTCCCCAGGGAGCACTTAATGCTTCCAAGGACCTATTGGTAAGCACATGAGAGAGAAATGGGCTTTCGGCAGAGTAACCCAGGTAAAAATCAATGCAATGCTTTCATTCACAGCACTTTCCTAATGTTTTTAACCATAACTTTGTGAAAGTTCCATCTGGGAAATCTTTTTGTATAAACTGGATGTGCTTTTTCAGTGCCAAGAATGACAAAGGTTAAACTAATGCATCCAGCTGTTTCCCATATGCTAGGCTTAGAGAGGACAGTGTCCAGCTTCTTTCGCATGCTGATCCCGCCCCTGGGCTCTTATCTCCTCCCCCCCACAAACACACACACACACACACACACACACACACACACACACACTCCCACAATGACAGGCTCTGGCTTGGTCTCAGTGACCTGGGGTAACTGCCATGAAGCAGGTTTTGATAAGAGATAGGATGTGTGATGGTTCCCATCAAACAAAATTGGATTCAAAATACACTGCCCCCTCTCATATATCAGGTGTAGCACTAAAGGCATGCCCGTGACCATCTCATCAATTTCCCAATTACCTGTTTAGGGAAATACATCAACAAGAGAGACAAACACAACTTTGAAAAGATAAAGAAAATCCCCATGATCAAATTCCCAGCAGGGTCACATTAGTAAACATCTGGTAGAGGAAGGAATTTTTGGAGTCAGGTTTTTTTTGAGTCAACATCGTATTTTTTTTTAAGTTCTTCATACCATGTGTCAGATAGATATTAGAGAGATAGATAGATGATAGATAGATAGATAGATAGATAGATAGGATAGAGAGATCATTATATATGTATGAGAGACTTTTGGATAGTGTGTTACGTTGAATAACTGCAACTCCCCCCCGCCCTGCCACAAAATACCTGAATGCTTAGAACCTGTGAATAGCTTATGATACATGGCAAAAAGGGGCTTTAAAGATGTAATTTGAGGCTACAGACATTAAAATTAAGGAAATTATCCTGATTACCTTAAGAGGCCCCATCTAATCAAATGGGTCCTTAAAAGCTGAGAATTTTCTCTGGCTGGTGTTGGAGAGATGTGGTGAAAGAGGAAGGCAGCAGAGAAAGAGAACTTACAAACTCCAACATGCCTTTGCTGGTTCTGAGAGGTAGGTGGCCACTATGGAGGGCTGGAAAGAGAACTTGAAAAGAATGGCCAGTCCCCAGTCGACAGAGAAGGAAGTGGAAACTTCAGATCTAAATTCAGCCAACAGTCTAAATGAGCTAGGAATTGGATTCTTTCCAACTGACTCAGGTGAGGAACCCAGATATCCTGATACCTTGCTTTTTGCCTGTTAGCCCCTCAATATAAGGAATAATGATGCAGAATTGTAGTAGGTAACTGAACTTGGGCCCCCAAATCAGACACACCCAAACCTAAATCTTAAAAATGAATATCTTAAATATATCACTTAACATTCTGTGTGCTTCCTGCTTTCTCTTCACTCATGAAAATCCACATCATAATAATCCTTTGGCTAAAAGGGTGGGTATTCAGTAAAAGAAGAAATTCATGCAATTTATCTTCTCTTACATTTTTAGAGTTTTTTTTTAAGGGGAAGCAAAAAAGATATGCAAATAACTAACTTGATAGTGACAAAAAATTCTGACATATAGCATCTTCCTCTTTGAAAGCATCAACTATAGTAACATGATGTGAAATTATCTTTGTGTGTTTTGACTTCTCTTCCTCTGAGTAGACATCTTCCTCTAATCTAGGTAAATCTGGGAACATATCACAAGCAAGGAGCATTTCATCAGGGAAATCAAAGTTCTGGAAATGTGCAGTGGAAAATAAAATATCTTTGAACTGCTTTTATTCAGAGACTTCCATAAAGAATTTTTCCAGCCACCATCATTGATTTTAAGATGATTGAGCTAAGTTGAAATGTTCTGGTCAGAGCGTCAGAATAGCCAGGGTTGTTGTTAGGCCCCATCTGAGAATTCACTGTCCCAACATTACAGGAGAACTGAATCAGATTCAAAACTTGTGTCAAGCTGTCCCTGCAGCTCTGAGCTCATCAGCTGATTGCAGCTGGAATTTGCAGGCTGGTGGAAAGCTGGGAAGAGAGAGCAGAGAACTTCAGAGTGTTCTGTAGCCTAGAGGAAGCCTGCCTTTGATAAGGGTGGTGGCATGGCAAACACTTTGCTAACGACAATCTCGAACCAGCTCTCTTGCCATCATTCTGCCAAACGAGGCTCAAGGAGTTCAAACTGCACCACTCAGAATAATTAAGGTCATGGAGGACTGATTTTAGAAAGAGAGATTAAAGTAATTTACATGGGTTACTTGGCTCTACAAACATGAAATGAGAATATGAAAATTATCAACAGATACTTTAAAGGTCTAAGTTATGAGGAGGGACATGAGAACATTAAGTAATAAACAAAACATGATAATATGGCACTCTATGCCTAACTAAAGATAAATAAGTATAAGAAGCTAAGTCATTTCAAAGTTAAAACCACCTCAGAAAATGTACACAAAGCATTAGCTCTTTATTCTCCTATTAAGGAAAGCCTTAGAGTAAATAATCAGGCCCTTCTAATTCTTAGTGTCTCTGAGATGGTCTAAAAAATGCAAACATAATGCTGCTTTTGAGCCTGGGAGACTCTGTGTAGGGACACAGACGTGTGCACTCAGCATGTAGCATGGGTAAGCCAGGATGCATTTTGAGGGAAAGCTGATTCATTGTACCCATAGACACTCAGAGAACACTCTCTTGGTATTTCCAGACACGCTGAAAGCCGACCCTGTCAATTGGCATCATCATTAGCAAGCTACTGCCGAAAAAGAAATCATGTGTCCCTGGAAAGGGTGTGCTTCATCATTTCCCCCCAAACTGGATGGGAAAGAAGATTCATCTCCCTCCTCATTCTGTTCCAATGCAAAATTCATCCTTCTGGTGAATTGGAGGATCTGCTGATGTGAAAGTTTGTTTTGTCCTGACTTTCAATAATTTCCTCAGCGTGCAAAAGGACACGTTAATGCTGGACAACAAAACCCAATAGGGGGTTCCCACCACAAAGCAAAGTTTCATGACCACATGTCCAAAAACAAGTTTTTACGTCTTCTCCCTCCTCCCAAGAGTACAATTCCATTGGTTACGACATAAGCCACTAGGGAACATGGTGGTTGTTCTCTTGGGTAATCTGTTTGCAAGAACTTGCAAAATGGTCCTCAAATTAGCATGTCACACATTATTTAAATTTCAAGAAAAAAAAAGTCTTTGGCTTCCAAGTAAAGATAGGAGATAGAAAAGAAATTGATTTTAAGTATATAAATGTTTATATAGGAGTATATAAAAATGTTTGTACTTTTACTCAGTAACCTCAATGTTTTTGATTGCTTTGGGTTCCTTTAGTTGACCCATTATGCCATGTTTTATAGTATATGTCCTACTTGTGTAACAGTCATCAGACAAAGGGGCTTTGGGCTACACAGCCAGTATCTAAGAATGTTATGTTCAGTTTAGCTCGGTGTTACACCAAGGGAATCCACATCCATCCTCAGTGCAATGCTGTTCTGAGGAAGAGAAACATATCCAATCAATGAAAATATGGACAACTATAAACAGTGAACATATGGGTGAGTCATCTAATATAGTACTGACCTTAAAACTTAAAAATGAATTGTTTTTAGTCAAGACCGAAAATTTTGATAAATTGCCCTAATGACTTTTCAAGTTAGACTTTTTTGATTTGATAAAGTTGCTACAAATTCATTACCTTCCTCTGAGGTCTTCCAACTCTTCCATTTGGAGAGAGAGAAAACACTTCAGAAAGTGGAAGCTGAGAGTCACCCCTCTTTTCACAAAGGTAAACGATACTTCCTTTTAAAAGGATCATTATGGTCTCATGTTAGTGACACATGAAAGAGATGACCTCACACTTCATAAATTAATATCCATAGTAATTATAATAACTTTCCTTAAAAGTTACCTTTTATCATTAAACGTCACTGGAAAACAAATATACTAGGCTTTATTTATTGAAATGTGTGACTCACAGCACGGGTCCTCATGACGTGTGAGCTCTGGTACTGAGCTTGCCCTGTATTTATTTTTCCTCCCCACCTACACTACGTCTTCATCGACACAGTTTTTCCTGTCATTATGCATGGATTGTTTAAAAACTGCCCCAAGTTCTTTCCAAAGCCAATTGATTATCTTGTTTCAACACCAGAAATATGTATTGTGATATGGTCAGAATTTCATTATTATGTCAAAATATTCTTACCCTGAGACAGAGAAAAAGTTTTGTGGAGATTACAAAATTTCCAGTTACTCTGAAATATGGTTCTTACTATTTCACTGCTCCATGAAGTTATTCATCTCCTTGAAGACAGCAGTTGACTCTTTTTATCCCCTGATTGCACCTGGCCCAGAGTTTGTCAATTGCTTCATTTTTAAGATTTGACAGTTATCACATAATACTTGAAATATACCTTTTTTTGTACTTTTAAGTTACTTTTTATGTTACATTCCAAAATATTAAACTGAAAAGAAAAGGTGCTGTACTAAAATATTTTTCAAGTCCTTCTTTACATGCCTTTCCTTTTGGTTACTTGACTTTGATGTTATTGTTCTTCATTTTGTATGTATGTGTTTTGTCTTTCCCAGCATACACATGCTACTGCCCTTCTTAAATGTTTCATGCTCTACTGCCTTTAGAGAATTTTGAATGTGTTATGCATTTATATGTTTGAGTCATCACAACTACTATAGGTTAATATTCAAGAAACACATAATCACGTTAAAGCTCTTCAAATAAAAATTATAATTCTAATATTGGAACTCACTTCCTTCATATACTAACATTTCTGGAAAAAGAAAAAGCTGAGTACATCATTATTCCAGAAAACTTTTACTGTTTTCCAAAGCTTCTTCTTAGAAGACATGCCAAAGATGTTTGGGGTCAAAGTTTGATAAATACTTTTTGAGGGTTGGGTCAGTCTAGTAAAGATTTAAGAGTAACAAACTGCAGCATTTTTGCTGAATTAAGGCAAACCACTTAACCAATTTGGATATTCATTCCCTCTGGTAAAATAAGAGATGGGATGCCTGACCCCTTTCTGAAATCTATTATTTAAAAATAAATAGATGCATGCACTGAGTTATTAAAGTAAGGCCATAATTCTTAAAGTACTTTTGCTTTGGAAGTTGTTTTAAATAAATAGTATTAACTTCAATGGAACATATGCCAAAGAGTATCATTACTATCTTTCAATATTAACCATATTAACAGATAGTTTTTTAATTATAAAATTTTGTGTATAGAGATTGAGCAAAGTTTAACACATTTTTTAAATCAGGTACACTGTTGATTCAAGGAGAAGTTTGATCAAAAATTCTTCCTAAAACAAAGAGAATTACAAATATGACCACAGTTTATCCAGAGATCCTGGGGTTCTAGGAAGCCTACAAATTTAACATTAACATAGTTTGGGGGATTGGGGGAGGTGGAACAAATTCTTTCCCCAAATTCCAATTGGAAAGTAATTTTGGTAATTGTTAGTAAGTGATGATAAAATTTCAAAATACATGAAATCAGCTATCCACATTTTGAAATAGAATCACAATATTCCAGGTTTAGGAAATGTCTTAGGACCCAAGGTAGATGCAAATATGAGTCATCCCAGGGCCAAACACTTTACACATGCTTTACAGTGTATGTCCTCATTGTGTAACCATCATCATCTAGAAGGCTCTGCATTACACAGACAATCATGAGAATGTTATATTAGATTTTTGTAGTAGTCATCAGGTTTTTCCACCTGTTATGTGCAAGATCTTGCTGTGTTTTCATTATTATAGTTTAATTTTAACCATCTGATTCCTGTTATATCAAATTACCCACCATTCCATTAACAGACCCCAAATCTGTGTCCTTGTTCACACTATTTGTCCCCTCAGAATGTCCAGATGTGTATCCTACTTGAAGTCTTCTTGACAACTAATCTGAGCATTAATAAATCCCCACCCCAGAAAAACTAATCATTCTTTCATTGATGATATCTTAAGACCTTAAGAAATAAAATCATTCAAAGAACAAAGACAATGCAATGATGTCCTGAGTATTCATTTTTTAGAGTAAACAAAATATTCATATTTTGGCCTCTCTTCTTCATATTATTAAAAATAGTGTTACTGAAGTCCTTTATGTTCTCCTCCCTTGCTTCATTCATATGTGTGCATATCTCCATAAACAATAGATAGTAATGTTTTGTAATATTATAGTGATATTATCACAGTGACCTATAATCATCTACTATACATCCAACAACTTCTAAAGATTGAAGACCATGAAGTCAGGTTCCAATTTTTTATATTTTATGCCCAGATACTAGCATATTAGATATTCTATTACAATCAAATAAAAGAATGGATGGATGAATGACTGGAGAACCCATTCATTCTTTAGGTTCTTTCTAGCTATGGATTGTGCTAACTACCAAAAAGCCAGAGAGATGTTATCAAATAACCATATAAATCTGTGGATAATAAATTAAACAAAAGAACTTACTGAAATATATGAAAACCTTAATATTTTGATTAAAACATTAATATTTTATTCATTCTAGAATTTACTTGTTTTATGTACTTTCTTTTTGAGAGACAAAATAGATATGCTTTCTAGATAAATAATAGAAGTTTTATCATATCTTTATTATAAATAAGTTTCGATATATCTTAACTTTTCCACTAATCCTTTTCAAGTGTTTGGAATCACCATGCTCCTTCCTAAATGGAAAATGCTACTGAAAATTCCATATTGGTGTCTTGGGTCAGCTTCATTAGAAGTAGTTGTAAAGGGACTTCACTGGTGGTGCAGTGGTTAAGAACCCACCTGCCAATGCAGGGGACACGGATTTGAGCCCTAGTCCGGGAGGATCCCACATACCACGGAGCAACCAAGCTCGTGCGCCATAACTACTGAGCCTGTGCTCTAGAGACTGCGAGCCACAACTACGGAGCCCAAGTGCCACAACTACTGAAGCTCGTGTGCCTAGAGCCCGTGCTCCGCAATGAGAGAAGCCACCGCAATGAGAAGCCCGCGCACCACACCGAAGAGTGGCCACCTCTCGCCGCAACTAGAGAAAGCGTGCATGCAGCAACGAAGGCCCAACGCAGCCAAAAAATTAATTAATTAATTAATTAATTTTTAAAAAGTAGTTGTAAAGATGAAGGTTCAGTTGTAAGAGATTCATTCAGGAAGTGCTCCCGAGGGAGGTCTGAAGGGAGCAGAGGAAGCCCAAGAAAGTGTATGTTTTCAGGAAAATTCCTTCTCACCTTGATCCTACAGAGGGACTCTGGAGTGTGAATTATGCCTCAGGTTTGTCCTGAGTCAAGAATGTGGAATTTGTCCTTTTCTGCACCAGTCCTTGATTGTACTAAAGATCACACCAGAGGGAAGTAAATGCCCAGGTCTTCAATTCACTCTGCCTGTGGATAAAGGGCTCCAGGAGCCTAAGAACTGTCCTCTGAGGAAGTCTGTGAGCATATGTCATTAGACCCAAAACATACAGAAAAGTGCAGGGGCATATATTCCCAGGAGAGCAATCAGAGAGACCCAGTGTGGAGCACCGACAGTGTTTGCTACAAATGGTAGCCTGCAATTAGTATTAGGTTTATCATTTTTCTTTTAAAATATTTATTTATTTATTTATTTTTGGCTGCGTCGGGTCTTAGTTGTAGCACTCAGTATCTTTCGTTGCAGCGCACAGGATGCTCTCGAGTTGTGGTGCACGGGCTTCTCTCTAGTTGCAGCGTGTGGGCTCCCTAGTTGTGGCATGCAGGCTCCAGAGCATGTGGGCTCTGTAGTTGCGGCACACAGGCTCTCCAGTCATGGTGCGCAGGCTCAGTATTTGCAGCGTGTTGGCTTAGTTGCCCAGCAGCATGTGGAATCTTAGTTCCCCCACCAGGGATCAAACCCATGCCCTCTGCATTGGAAGGTGGATTCTTAACCCCTGGATCCACCAGGGAAGATCTTAGGTTTATCATTGTTACTAGATATGCTGAACAATAGCAAACTGGTTATTTTTAAAAAGTACGTTCCTCAAGAAAGTACAATGCGAGTGTTTAAATGATAATGGAAAATTATTTGAATTGACATAAAATATCTTCATGATATATTGCTTGTAAAAAAGCAGGTTATAAAGCAATATGTGTAATACAATCATATTAAATTTTAATTTAATGACATGCCAGGAAATTAGAAAAATATTACCAATGGTGGGATGACTTGCGCTATTCATTATTAATTTATTTAAAAATATTTGTATATAAAACGTATGTGTTGCAATATTTTTTTATAATTTGATTTTGAAATCTAGCAACTTACATTGTAATCATATGTCATGATTTAGAAATAGATAAAGTGGACATGATTTCCACATGAGATTACATCTTTAAAGGAAGACAACACAGAAGGAGGTAATCCAGGCTTGGTCAATTCTAAGAAGTTGTGGCATAAAAGAGTTTTCCAATGTGTTTTTAATATATACAAAGGCATTAGGCAGTTACAATAAAAGTCACCAGCTTGATCGATCAGTTAAAAGCTTAGAGGCCGTATATGAGCCCTTTTCTTATAAGAAAGATTCCAGTTCCAAGGATAAAGTTTATTAAATACCTAGCAGGACAATGTTTCCATTAATTTAGTTCTAGAACTTGTTCAGTCCTCCAGTCTTAAAGAAGAATAAATGTTCTTAGAAAATACCAATGGATACTTAGGAGAAGGTTCTGTTTACAGACACAGTCCTACAAAAGAGGTAAATACATAATGGAGAGAACTATCTTTATAAAGGAACTGGTGTCATATCTAAGGGCATCAAGTCTTTTGGCATGAAGAAGCTGGCACAATCCTGCCAGGTTTTCCAGTGTCCCTGGGATAAGTGATTTCAAGTTTTCCAAGTTGAATTAACTTGTATGTTAGGCTTCCTTCCATTACAATTAATCGTCTTAAGAAAAAATCAACAACAAAAATAAAAGCAGAGTTTATCAAGACAGCTGGAGCGAGGAGGGAGGGGCAATTAAGACTTTCAAGCTTCAGTTTCGTTCTATGTCTTGGCTCTACATTGGGAACCTTTTCTGTTTGCTCCATTTTCCTGCAGGCTTTCCATTCCTAGTGACAAGATTCCTGTAAAATGAAATACACCCTAACTTTTTTATCATCTTTGAGTAGAAAAGATAATATTCTTTTTCTAACAGTTCTCTAAAGTCTAGCAATTGAGTCTCCTTGCACTGTGTTGAGTACCATGTCTATTTCAGAAAAATCACTGTGATCAAAGGGTTGCAAAGTGCTGATGTCAGTGTCAGGGTCACATTCTCTCAAAGGGATACTCTGTGGAATCAACTGCATCCAAGTCCTGTGGACTGAGGATAAGTGGGGGTGGTGAGCAATGGAGGCAAATCACGATGCTTTGTCCAGAAGGGCAAATGAAACAGCGTGAGCACATATTTTTCAAATATACTTCCTTTCTCACATGAAATTGGAATGACACTAAAATTCCTCGTGAGGAACATCAAAGAAACAAGTTGATGAGGCAAGGAGTGAGACAATAAGGCATTGTTGATGATAGTTTCTGTTATTTATAAATTTCTAAAAAGAGGGTTAACTATTTTGGGATCAGGTAGACAAATATATCTTTTATTGCTTTTTGTTTGTTTGTTTTCAGAGTCCTGGAGTATGATTCATCTAGGATGCTTTTGTTTAATAAATGTAAAGGAGTTTTCTTTATCAAACCTATCTTAATCTTCATTTCTAAGTTTAACTTAAGTACTATACTTGAGCTCTTGGGTGCTTATTGTAAAGAATAGGTGAAGCATACTACTTAGCACAAGCCCAATTTTTTATGAAATTAGACTTTCAGCACCACTATTTTTATTATAATTATGTTTTAAAAGATACACACTTTGCCCTTCCATAACTTTTTTCATATATATTATACAATTACTTGAATACATTGTTAGAGGTTTAATGTTCTAATATTAAAATGATTATTACCATTTGATTTATAATAATTTAGTATATATATTGAATTTAAATGTGAACTCCAATTTTAACATTATTCTTCCTGTCATAACCAAAAGCAGGTCATAACTGATACCTCGTCCAGACCCAGGTAGAGTTGGCATTAATGGAAGAGTAGAATCAGAGCTACTATTTAACAACATTGAACGCAAATACACATAAAATGATACAGTTGCCCCTCACCTTCATCTCTAGTTTTTTCTTTAGTGGATTAAATGTCAACCTGGCCACTTTCACATCAAACCTAAGAAAAAGGAAGGCAGTTGCTTACTGACTAAAGAAAGATGTTTGATGAAAATATGTTTTTATCCTATAGAGTGATAAAACGTGTATAATTATACATTTCATTAATTGGTTTAAACAATCTGTCATATTAACCAGAGGCTGTTTCAATTACATGGGCCACCAACATCTGTTTAGAGCTAGATGTAGAACGTGTGCTTGGCTTTGTGTAGCTCTGATAAGAAAGATGTGTAACGCAATTCCAGTGAGTTCTTCCATGAAATTGACTATTGTTTTAGGTGATTGAAAATTCAACATAAGGTAAAATATTTAATAAAGCATACATGAATAAAAATATAGTATCAGTAATTCTGAGTGATAAATATGGATGGTTTGGGAAGGAGGAAGATTCATCCATTTAATTCTGTCCAGCAGGAGAGCACTGGATAGTTAAAATGGTCAGAAGCTATATCAATTCAATGGTAGTTAAAGGAACTGAGAATACATAGCCTAGAAAATAACAGGGTTATTCTACTATCTTGAGATAACCCCTACTGACCTATAGGAGTAGACAGAGACTACTTCTGGGGAGCTCAAAACCACACTGAGAAGCACAGATGAGAAAAAAAAGAAAGGCATACTGTAAAATTTAAAAAAATAAATAACAACTATATACCAGTTCAGCAATAGAACATGCTGATTTGAAAGTTAATGGGCTTCCCAGAAGTGGAAAGAGAAGATAAAGAAACTTGTATTAATTAATCAACTTGTGCTGGTCTCCATAATCAGGATGTTGTATATACTACATCATCACACTTCCACAAACATAAAGACATGGCTAGTATTACCCTCATTTAGATGAGGAAAATAGACTCAGAGGGTTGTCAACACCCCAAAGCTGGAGAGAAGTACAGTCAAGATGTAAACCCAAGTCTTTGACTTCAAAGACTATATCAAGCAGAGGTAGGGTGAACACTTGTCAGAAACATCATAATGGAGATTCTTTCCCCAGTTGATGACAAGTAGATTATGGTATCAATAATGTTTTTTCAAACTCTGAAATAGTATGACTTAGGAAGAAGCAGAGGTTTAAGTTTAATTTCAGGCCAACACACAAACTTTTTCAAAGTCTATCTTTAACCATCCCCAGCACTGGTTAATAATATTACTGGTAAAACATACAGAGAAAATATCAAGTACAATACCATCAGTATTATATACACAATATAATATCACTTATATTGCACAATACCTTGTGAGATATATCTATATAGAGATAGAAAAAGAGAACGAGAGGGAGGGAGATCTCGCCAAGGCTAACCTGCCTGGCATGAACAGGACAGCTTTGATAGGGTTTAGCATTCTTTGAAGGAAATTTTCTTTCAAATGGAAAAGCCAGCTGAGCTTTACTTCCTGGGCATCATGGTTTATAGCTTTGGCATCTTCATATGTAATGACCGCTAAGCTGAAAAAGAATACTCAGAATCAATAAGCCATTTCCTCATCTGGGAATTGACAAGAGGGCAAAATGGTACCCACACTAGTTAGGATGCACCACTCAGCCTTCTTTTTTTTTTTTTTTTTTTTAAAGCTGTTACACCTAGGTGTGACAGTGATGGCAATGTTACAACTAATAGTATTCTTTTTTTTTTTTTTTAATGATTTATTTATTTATTTATGGCTGTATTGGGTCTTCGTTTCTGCGCGAGGGCTTTCTCTAGTTGTGGCAAGCGGGAGCCACTCTTCATCGCGGTGCGCGGGCCTCTCACTATAGCGACCTCTCTTGTTGCGGAGCACAGGCTCCAGACGCGCAGGCTCAGTAGTTGTGGTTCACGGGCCCAGTTGCTCCGCGGCATGTGGGATCTTCCCAGACCAGGGCTCGAACCCGTGTCCCCTGCACTGGCAGGCAGACTCCCAACCACTGCGCCACCGGGGAAGCCCCGGGGAAGCCCCGGGGAAGCCCCACCACTCAGCCTTCTAATGGTGATTGGCAAGGTTCCATGCAAGCTGACTATTGCACCAGTAGAAAGTTGTTTGTTTTGGCCTTTTCTGTCTCATTTAGAGATGGAAAATTCTCATATTTAAGCATATGTAAATGTATGTCATAGACAGTGTTTAAAATAATGGATATTTGCCTGTGCATGTGTAAAATTATTTTTCTTACAAGCCATTGAAATCATACCATTTTTAGTCTTTGTTTTGAAACTTAATGAAGTATTTTTCCATCAAACAACTTAATTGAAATTATAATGTGCTCGGGTAACATGTTGGACAGGGTTAACTTCCTAACAAGGCATTGGGTCTAAACCTGACTGGTGTGATGAACAGTGTATACGGGGAGCCGAATGAGCAAAGAAGGGGACGTTGAGGAACTTGATTAGAAAGGATGGTAAATATTTTAATAATAGTTATATTAATTCTTCAAAAATTTTACTAGAACCTGATTTTTATTTTTCTTCTTGTAATATTTTCTCAACTTAAGCAAAATGTATTTGGGGGGTGTGGAGAAACAAAGAAAAGAAGTAAGGAAAGAAATAAACAGGGCTATTTTCTAATAGCATTTTATTTATGCAAAGACAGGAAAAACTCAGAAATAAGAAGTCTCAGGAACACAAAAATGAGAAAGAAGGGAGTCCAGGATGCCTCAGAAAGGGGAATGTCACTTAAAACCTTTCTCTGCTACTACTCTGATTTAAACCTTCTTTAATGCATGAAATACAATAACCTATTTTCTCAGTGACCCAGCTACATTTATTTTAATTTGCGATGTAATCCTTGTTTATTTTTCAACTGCATTCACAGTGGTTAGTGTCAAAGGACCTCTCAGCATTTCTTCATGTTTATTCTCTCAATGAATATATTAGAAATGGCCAAGCACATATATCTGAGTCTATCTTTCAGGCATGTACATCTCCATCCTTTTTTCTCTCTTATATGCAGAACCTCATTTTTTCTTTGCCAGGGAATAACTCCGCCCTTGTCTAAGTCAGAACATCTGGATCCTGATCTCATGGTCCTTGGAAGATAAGCAAAAAATAAAATTGTTCTGAATTCCCACTGCCTTCTCTAATAAGCATTTTATGAGAATAATAGTCTCTTTGGGGAATGGAAAAATGATTGAAACGATCGCATTCAACCCCGGACTAAAGCTCTAATTAGGAACCATCTGAGAAAGGGGGGCAAGATTGCAAACAGTGCGGGGGTCCTGCCATTTGTGCACAAACTGAAGGAGGGACAGAAAGAATGTCACAGAGAGATGGAAATTTTTGGCACTCAGAAAAATACTTCTGGCAAATTAGCTAAAGTTTTCGTCAAATCACTGAAACAAGTCTATTTGGAAAACATGAAATGCTGCATGTTATAAAATTTTAACAGATCCATTTTACATGCAAACAAGAAAACATCTGCTCAGCAGAAACACCACGGCATATCTTAAAAGTTAGAAAACATGGCTATACAAAGTTGGTATTTTTCCATTTAGAAGAAAAAAGGCAAATTATTGTAGTAACTAGATATTATAAGTATCTAAGCTAATCTAGCTGGTTCAAACCAAATACATATTCAATGCAGTTTCCTTCTTTTAAACGTCAAGCCAGCCACATTTTGTGAGAGAAATGCAATCTGTTGCAAAATGATATGTGCTTACTCTTAGGTTTTTCCTCATTAACATTTCAGCCTTTCAAGTAATCTATTTAGACCACATTACCATGAAACGTAATAAACTTTACACACGTGCGTAGACTACTATTTCTCTTTAGGTTGCTACTTCTGTTCTCTCGTATTCTTTCCAAGAAATGAAAACTTGATAGTAAATTTGCAAGAACAATACAAAAATATCTCTCTTATCTCCTGCACCCAGATTCCCCAGTTGTTAAGATTTTACCATCTTTGCTACACTACTCAGTTTCTCTGTCTCTCCCTCTTTATCTCTCACATACACATATACATACACAGACACACACATGCACATATGCACAGCCTTTGTGGTCCTTTTCTTTCACATTATTTATGGCACCCTGTACTTTATGTTTTAAGTACAAAATATTAAAATTTAAGCTTTTTAAATTTTAAATTGTGCAATTCAGGAGCATTAAGTACATTCACAGTGCTGGGCAACCATCACCACAGTCTAGTTTCAGACTATTTCATTCCTGCAAAATAAAAACATATATCCAAAGCATGCACTCCCCATTCCTCCCTCTCCCAGCCCCTGACAACCCCTAATCCTCTTTCTTTCTCTGTTTCTTTACCTATTCTGGATGTTTCCTGTAAAGGATATCATACAAAAGGTGGCTTTTTGTCTGCCCACATATTTTAAGAGGGGACTAGTGAATTTTTGTTTTTATTTGAAATGGCATTTTTGTTATTTGAAAGAGAAATCCAGATGGATTAGAGATGTACAAAATGGAAAAAAAAAAAAAAAAAGAAAACAGAGGCAAGACCCATATCTCCTTGGGAGAGGGGAACAAATTAGGAGTTGGGATTAACATATACACAATGTGGTATATAAAATAGATAACCAACAAGGGCCTACTGTATATCACAGACAACTATACTCAATATTTTGTAATAACCTATAAGGGAAAAGAATCTGAAAAAGAGTATATCAATCACTTTGCTGTACACCTGAAACTAACACAACATTGTAAATCAACTATGCTTCAATAAAAAAAATAAATTTTAAAAAACAGCAGAAGCTTATGTTTTTCAGCTGCAGGTAAAGTCAAAATAAGTACAGGGCAGTTGGTACAAATTAACTGAGCAAGTAATGTGGAGTGAGGTCTGGGCAGGCTCTGAGCCGTACTAGAACAAATTTTGGTTCATCTTTACTGGAGAGCTCAAAAAATTCTCTCACGGGAGTCTATATCCCTTTAAGACAATCTGACAAAAAGCCCAAATGAGTTTCTGCATTTCTGTGTGCCTGAATGTGTATGTGTTAGTGTATTTGTGTGTGTTTGCATGAGTGTGTGTTTGTGTATTTGTATGTGCATATATGTTTGTGCAGTTATGTATGCATGAGTTTGTACTTCTTTGTGTGCATGTGTGTGTATGATGGTGGACTTCTGTTTGAGTGTGGTTTATGTATTCACGTGTGTATATGTTTGTGTTTTTATTTATTTATTTATTTAATTTATTTATTTTTTGGTTTTATCATTTTGGTTTATGTCCTTCTGGATATATTTTTATGCATACACATATATACAAAGTTATTACAAAAATACAATCATACAATGATGTTGTTCAATAAGTGAATTTTTAACCTGACAAAATTCATAGATATTCCTTGTTTGTGTTTTTAATTTACAAATCCACTACTCTGTTCCCCCAGGATTCATTCTGATTAAGCCACACCAAGGTGGCTATCATTATCATGAATTTCCTCTCAAAGTACTGACACTTATCAAATACAACAAAAACATCAGCACAAAGTATTTCAAAAAGAGAAATAACATCAAACATTGAAGGTTGAAAGCCACAAGTACAGGAAAACACATGTTTTCTTAAATTCAAGGTTTTGGACTGCTTGCATTTTCATTTTAACATGCTCTTCCCCCTCACAAGAATCTTGAAAACCCCTATGATACGATACTTTGCTGTTACAGAATTTAAGATATTAAGAGGTTGAAACTCTCACACAGAAACCTGTCTGTGGCCTGCAGACCTATTTCTTTGGCTTACAATATGGTTTAAGAAAATTGAATTCTTTTTTTTTTTAAATGGTGCATTTTCTCTGAAGTTTATCAGAATCTCTGTCACTCTCTATCACACTCCAATCAAGAGGAAGAGGAATCCTTCACTTGGTTTCCCTGGCTGAGTCAGAAGGCGCCCAAGTTTGCAATACTTGCCTTAAGAGTGGCTGGGGAGAGAGTTTCCAGGTTAACCTCTTTAATGAAGGTTTGTTTTAAAATTTGTACTATTCATGAAAATAAAATTATACAGACTACATATCAGATGCAAAGCATAGAAACATTATTTGGTGCACCTTACATAGGCAGTAATTAATATTCTACAATTAATTTCAGTTCACCATCTTTCCTTCCTCCTGTGGTTGAAATGAAATGCCTAGAGATTCTGCTCTGTTGCAGACAGTGTGCGTGAATGAGCTAAAAAGCTTTCTCCTCTGCAGAGTCTGACCTTCCATGCAATTATTTACTGTCTTTTTGATGATGACTTCAGCATTTGATTCTGAGACATAATGTAATTTGAATACTCGAGATGAAAACAAGTTTCCTGTAGCCATTTTTAATCCATTTAGTCTGCCACAGTGAAGTAAGTGTTTGTCAACCCTCCTTGGCTAATAGCAGGGATCAAGGGCCTTAACTTTCCAGTCTAAGGTCCCTCATGCCAGGAGAGTGCTGTGACCTGGCTCTACCAATCCCTTTTACAAATGTCTTAGCTTGCTTCCTGTGAAAGGATTCTGAGCACAGGGCCTCCTTTATCTCTCCACGGCTGCTTTGGCAAAATCTTTGTCCCGCTGTTTTGCCTCCTTTCCCCTCCCCATCTCCTAGTTCCATCTTTTTCTAATTATCCTCAACCGGAATGACCCAAAATCCACATACACACAACATGAAATTCTTGTGGTCAGGGACAAAGAATTCAGAAGTTAATGTGCATGTATTAAAATGTCATGTAATGGCAACTTGAGGCTGGGGAGGTGCTGCTGACCTAAAACATACATGACAACACAACCAACCCAGCACAAACTGCCTGTGAATTAATGTGCCACTTTGTCCTTACTATTGTTTATCCTTGTAAAATATCTTTCCCATCCATCAGCACATGAATAAATCACCCACCGTCTCAGCTCTTCCCTAATTTCACCTTGTTCCCTTCCCAAGCTTCTCCTTGGTTTTGAATTTGCTGAAGTGTGAATTCACCTAGGTGTTTTTAAAGTGTGAAACCCACCTTTCTTCCTGTCTAGTTTCTCCTCAGTTAAGTTTTATATCTAACAGTTCTGTGTAGATTTTTAAAGTAAAATTGGTAAACAAATCCCTGTGGCATTACTAGCTCTGAATACTGTTCACTCACAGATTAACTTCTTTTTATCAGGTGGGTTTGGTGTGTGTGTGCGTCTGTGTGCGTGAAATCCATCTACTAAAAGAATACAACTGATTGGTGGTATTTTCAGGTAGAACATGCCATTGGAGAAACGCCTTAAGAGCCTATGAATTTTTGACCTTCCTCAAATGATGCTGTGCTTTTCTCTGCTTCCTATGCAGATGTAGAGAGGCAATAATAATTATATTTCTTCGGCCGCAAAATAGAAAATATATATTTGCCTCTAAGCTTCTGAGTACTCTATTTCTACAACATTTCATTTTTCTAGCCTTTGGCTGTGCTATGTAAGTGTGGGTTTGGACATTAATCTCTACATCAAATTCTAACCAAGCTACTCTCTTTCCCATAGTGTGAATACCATTGGTATTTGTGTTGGAAACAACCCAAGTGGGGTGTGTGTATTTTAGTATAGGCCAACCACATGTGGGTGGGATAATAAAAACAAAACCTCAGCACAGCATACCTTGAGAAAAAGGTGGATCAAGAGAGATAAAGTGTGGTGTAAATTAAAAATGACCTCAGATGGAAATTGTGTGGATATTATAAAAACATGAAAACAATCCATCTGTCAGGAGAGAGTTTACTATAATGGGGAACCTCTCATTCTTCACATCTTACACGGATCTCTTCCTATCATTCCGGAGCATAACTCACATTTCTGACATTAGTTGTTTATTATCTATGGAACCAGGGGCACCATAAAGAAGTTGGTATTAATCTTGAGTGTCTTTGCCATTTTTATAACATGGACAACCTTTTAGGGATCAAAACCATCAAACTGCCAAATATTTTGAGACCAGTTCTCCAATATTTCAGGTTAATGAAAAAATTGTTAAAAGAGAATTATATGCAATGGCTATGTTGCTATAAATTACATATGTTTTATTTCTATGTTCAGGAACAGAGAGGTAGATAACAGTATCCTGCAGAAAGCAGTATGGACCAGAGGGAAAGAGTGATGCTGTGGGACAATGCAGCTCTGGTCCAGATGCCTGTTTCGGACAATTACAGCTAGGTGAACTGGAAAAATTACTTACACAGTCCAGATCTCAATATTGTTAACTATAAAATCATGTCATGAGATCTATCTTGAAGGTTTGTTGTAAGTGTCAAGGCTAAAAGAATCTTTTGGTTATTATAAATCTAAATGTGTGATAGATGATTATTATTCTTAGTATTATTTAGTTTATGGAAAAATCTATATAATCAATTTATTGATTTTATGAGAACCACCATAGGACATTTATGAATACAATTACATGTGTAATTGTATTCATAAATCATCTGTAATCTCTATTGGGAATCATCTGTAATCTCTTAAACAGTCATAGTAATACCATGTCTATTTCAGTAGAAAGGCATCATTTTCCCACATGAGTTCTTTGACCTTTTTTGGCTCTCACGGTAATTGAACAGCAGAGAGGCTTTCAATCTGCCTTTCCAAATCCTTGCCCCTCCTTAGAAGGCTTTCCAGTTTGTGGTACTCAGTTTAGCCAGACCCTAGGAATTATCTTAAGCCATATCTTGTTTTCAGACCTTTGATCATGACCTTCATGTCTTTTGATAACTGAGACACTGCTTTTATATTTTATCAGATTCTACCAAATTTACCTCTTTGCCTAAAGATTGTGTTATACCACATTAAATGTAAAACTCTTATCACAGCTCCAGGCTCAGAATAATTGCTCAATAACTGACATATATTATATTAATTATACCATCATCATTGATTTCTTTCTTGCCTTTTCTCCTTGATGACCTATATTATCAATGGCCTCCCAGTTATCAGTTTATAGTCTTTAATCTTCTCTCCCTATGTGCTTAAGAAAATCACCCACTCATTTGATCTTATATTAATGATATTCAGATGTAACTCTCTAGCCCCAACTACTTATTAAAGCTTCAGTTTTATAGTTCCAAGATCTTTACTCAAATAGAATATCCTGTCATCATCCCCAAATGAATATACACACACTGACCTAGATTCTCTTCCAAACTCTTCCATTTGCTTTCTTTTCCACCCCTCACTCACCTGGCTATCTTCAGCTCACCACTCTCCTTTCTCTTTCAAGAGACACTGAGTCCTTGTATTTCTTGGATTTGTCCTTTCGTCATTTCTAGGGACATTCTCCCTGTAAGGAGACTCAAAGCTTTATAATTAAATCCATTCAATTACCTTTTAATTGCCCTCCAATGGAAACTTGGTCTTCTATTCCACCCAACCTCAATTCTACAGGGTACATTGCTATAGGAATGATTTGGAATATCTGATTTTGTTTGTTTGTTTGTTTGTTTCAGAGCCTCCAAAGATACTTTAACACCATCTATATTACATTAAAATTTATCTACTGTTTTCATGTTAATAATGTCTGCAATAATGCTTTATCAATCCCCAATTTTTTTCCCTAAAACTACTCTGTATGAACATTTAGTCTCAATCAGTCTGGGTTCTACCATACCACCCCTAAACCAGGGTGGTAAACTATTAGTTCTGGACCACAGTCTGATGCTTTGACTTCCTACATGGAAATTCTTCCACACATTCTATTGACCTATTTTTGTGTTTCATTCAAATCCCAGCTTAATTTTCATTGCTTTATACAGCTTTTTCTTAATAGTCTGGCTACTTTACCTGTTTTGGGATTATCACAACTTTTTATGTAACACATATGTTCTTTGTATGCTATCTCTATTAAAGCAATATCTAGGCGAAGTGCTTATATGGCCTTTGTACGATGTACTTTGTATTACCTCCACATATCATCAATTATCTCTTCCTTCTTTGTAATTCCCATTGCTAATACCAGAGTCCAGGTCCTTTTAGCTTTTTCCAGAAACCATCACCTCTGGCCTCCTTGTATTCAGTACCTGTTTTCCCTCTAATCCATCCTAAATGTTATTGATAAATTTCTGTTTCTAAAACTAAAACTATACCATTTTAAAAACTTGTCCATAGAAAGACTTGTCTCTTACCTGTTTAGGAAATACCTGCTTTGGTTATGAGCCTCAGATATTTTTTAATGTTCTGCAAATGCCTAAAAAACCTTCCCAACATATATCAAAGTCTTAGATTTCCAGTCTTTAAAATCATCTATCAGCAAGTTTCATTTAATCCTTTTTTTTTAACATCCTTATTGGAGTATAATTGCTTTACAATTACATGTTAGTTTCTGCTTTATAACAAAGTGAATCAGCTATACTTATACATATATCCCCATATCTCCTCCCTCTTGGTCTCCCTCCCACCCTCCCTATCCCACCCCTCTAGGTGGTCATAAAGCACCGAGCTTATCTCCCTGTGCTATGTGGCTGCTTCCCACTAGCTATCTATTTTACATTTGGTAGTGTATATATGTCCATGCCACTCTCTCACTTCGTCCCAGCTTACCTTTCCCCTTCCCCGTGTCCTCAAGTCCATTCTCTACGTCTGCGTCTTTATTCCTGTCCTGCCCCTAGGTTCTTCAGAAGCTTTTTTTTTTTTTTTTTAGATTTCATATATATGTGTTAGCATACAGTATTTGTTTTTCTCTTTCTGACTTACTTCATTCTGTATGACAGACTCTAGGTCCATCCACCTCACTACAAATAACTCAATTTCATTTCTTTTTATGGCTGAGTAATATTCCATTCTATATATATGCCACATTTTTTTATCCATTCATCTGTCAATGGACACTTAGGTTGCTTCCATGTCCTGGCTATTGTAAGTAGAGCTGCAGTGAACGTTGTGGTACATAACTCTTTTTGAATTATGGTTTTCTCAGGGTATATGCCCAGTAGTGGGATTGCTGGGTCGTATGGTAGTTCTATTTTTAGTTTTTTAAGGAACTTCCATACTATTCTCCATAGTGGCTGTATCAATTTACATTCTCACTAACAGTGCAAGAGGGTTCCCTTTTCTCCACACCCTCTCCAGCATTTATTGTTTGTAGATTTTTGGATGATGGCCATTCTGACCAGTGTGAGATGATACCTCATTGTAGTTTTGATTTGCATTTCTCTAATGATTAGTGATGTTGAGAATCCTTTCATGTGTTTGTTGGCAATCTGTATATCTTCTTTAGAGAAATATCTGTTTAGGTCTTCTGCCCATTTTTGGATTGGGTTGTTTGTTTTTTTTGATATTGAGCTGCATGAGCTGCTTGTAAATTTTGGAGATTAATCCTTTGTCAGTTGATTCATATGCAAATGTTTTCTCCCATTCTGAGGGTTGTCTTTTCATCTTGTTTACGGTTTCTTTTGCTCTGCAAAAGTTTTTAAGTTTCATTAGGTCCCATTTGTTTATTTTTGTTTTTATTTCCATTTCTCTAGGAAGTGTAACAAAAAAGATCTTGCTGTGATTTATGTCATAGAATGTTTTGCCTATGCTTTCTTGTAAGAGTTTTATAGTGTCTGGCCTTATATTTAGTCTTTAATCCATTTTGAGTTTATTTTTGTGTATGGTGTTAGGAAGTGTTCTAATTTCAGTCTTTTACATGTAGCTGTCCAGTTTTCCCAGCACCACTTATTGAAGAGGCTGGCTTTTCTCTATTGTATATTCTTGCCTCCTTTATCAAAAATAAGATGACCATATGTGCTTGGGTTTATCTCTGGGTTTTCTATCCTGTTCCACTGATCTATATTTCTATTTTTGTGCCAGTACAATATGTCTTAATTACTGTAGCTTTGTAGCAGAGTCTGAAGTCCGGGAGCCTGATTCCTCCACCTCCGTTTTTCTTTCTCAAGATTGCTTTGGTATTTGGGGTTTTTTGTGTTTCCATACAAATTGTGAATTTTTTTGTTCTAGTTCTGTGAAAAATGCCATTGGTAGTTTGATAGGGATTGCATGGAAACTGTAGATTGTTTTGGGTAGTATAGCCATTTTCACAATGTTGATTCCTACAATCCAAGGACATGGTATATCTCTCCATTTGTTTGCATCATCTTTAATTTCTTTCATCAGTTTCTTATAGTTCTCTGCATACAGGTCTTATGTTGCCTTAGGTAGGTTTATTCCTAGGTATTTTATTCTTTTTGTTGTAATGGTAAATGGGACTGTTTCCTTAATTTCTCTTTCAGATATTTCATCATTAGTGTATAGGAATGCAAAAGATGTCTGTTCATTAATTTTGTATCCTGCTAATTTACCAGTTTCATTGATTATCTCTAGTAGTTTTCTGGTAACATCTTTAGGATTCTCTATGTATAGTATCATGTCATCTGCAAACAGTGACAGCTTAACTTCTTCTTTTCTGATTTGGATTCTTTTTATTTCTTTTTCTTCTCTGATTGCTGTGGCTAAAACTTCCAAAACTATGTTGAATAATAGTGGTGAGAGTGGGCAACCTTGTCTTGTTCCTGATCTTAGAGGAAATTGTTTCAGTTTTTCACCATTGAGAATGATGTTGGCTGTGTGTTTGTCATATATGGTCCTTTTTATGTTGAGGTAATTTCCCTCTGTGCCTACTTTCTGGAGGTTTTTTATCATAAATTGTTGAATTATGTTGAAAGCTTTTTCTGCATCTATTGAGATGATCATATGGTTTTTATCCTTCAATTTGTTAATATGGTTTATCACATTGATTGATTTGCGTATATTGAAGAATCCTTGCATTCCTGGGATAAACCCCACTTGATCATGGTGTATCATCCTTTTAATGTGCGGTTGGATTCTGTTTGCTAGTATTGTGTTGAGGATTTTTGTGTCTATGTTCATCAGTGATATTGGCCTATAGTTTTCTTTCTTTGTGACATCTTTGGCTGGCTTTGGTATCAGGGTGATGGTGGCCTCATAGAATGCGTTTGGGAGTGTTCCTCCCTCTGCTATATTTTGGAAGAGTTTGAGAAGGACAGGTGTTAGCTCTTCTCTAAATGTTTCATAGAATTCGCCTGTGAAGCCATCTGCTCCTGGGCTTTTGTTTGTTGGAAAATTTTTGATCACAGTTTCAATTTCAGTGCTTGTGATTGGTCTGTTTATATTTTCTATGTCTTCCTGGTTCACTCTCAGAAGGTTGTGAGTTTCTAAGAATTTGTCCATTTCTTCCAGGTTGTCCATTTTATTGGCATATAGTTGCTTGTAGTAATCTCTCATGATCCTTTGTATTTCTGCAGTGTCAGTTGTTACTTCTCCTTTCTCATATCTAATTCTATTGATTTGACTCCTCCTTTTTTACTTGATGAGTCTGGCTAATGGTTTATCAATTTTGTTTATCTTCTCAAAGAAACAGCTTTTAGTTTTATTGATCTTTGTTATCGTTTCCTTCATTCTTTTTCATTTATTTCTGACATGATATTTATAATGTCTTTCCTTCTGCTAACTTTGGGCTTCTTTTGTTCTTCTTTCTCTAATTGCTTTAGGTGTAAGTTTAAGTTGTTTATTTGAGATGTTTCTTGCTTCTTGAGGTAGGATTGTATTGCTATTAACTTCCCTCTTAGAACTGCTTTTACTGCATCCCATAGGTTTTGGGTCATCATGTTTTCATTGTCGTTTGTTTTTAGGTATTTTTTGATTTCCACTTTGATGTCTTCAGTCATCTCTTGGTTATTAAGTAGTGTATTGTTTAGCCTCCATGTGTTTGTATTTTTTACATATTTTTTCCTGTAATTGATATCTAGTCTCAGAGCATTGTGGTCAGAAAAGATACTTGATATGATTTCAATTTTCTTAAATTTACCGAGGCTTGATTTGTGATCCAAGATATGATCTATCCTGGAGAATGTTCCATGAGTACTTGAGAAGAAAGTGTATTTTGTTGTTTTTGGATGGAATGCCCTATATATATCAATTAAGTCCATCTTGTTTAATGTGTCATTTTAAGCTTGTGTTTCCTTATTGATTTTCATTTTGGTTGATCTGTCCATTGGTGAAAGTGGGGTGTTAAAGTCCCCTACTATGATTGTGTTACTGTCAATTTTCCCTTTTATGGCTGTTAGCATTTGCCTTATGTCTTGAGGTGCTCCTATGTTGGGTGCATAAACATTTACAATTGTTATGTATTCTTCTTGGATGGATCCTTAGATCATTATGGAGTGTCCTTCTTTGTCTCTTTTAATAGTGTTTATTTTAAAGTCTATTTTGTCTGATATAAGAATTGCTACTCCAGCTTTCTTTTGATTTACATTTGCGTGGAATATCTTTTTCCATCCCATCACTTTCAGTCTGTAAGTGTCCTTAAGTCTGAAGTGGGTGTAAGGAACTTGTTTTTGTGTCCATTCAGCCAGTCTATGTCTCTTGGTTGGAGCATTTAATCCATTTACATTGAAGGTAATTATCGATATATATGTTCCTATTCCCATTTTCTTAATTGTTTTGGGTTTGTTATTGTAGGTCTTTTCCTTCTCTTGTGTTTCCTGCCTAGAGAAGTTCCTTTAGCATTTGTAGTAAAGCTGGTTTGGTGGTGCTGGATTCTCTTAAGTTTTGTTTGTCTGTAACGGTTTTAATTTCTCTGTCGAATCTGAATGAGATCCTTGCTTGGTAGAGTAATTTTGGTTGTAGGTTTTTCCCTTTCATCACTTTAAATATGTCTTGCCATTCCCTTCTGTCCTGCAGAGTTTCAGCTGAAAGATTATCTGTTAACCTTGTGGGGATTCCCTTGTATGTTATTTGTTTTTTTTCCCTTGGTGCTTTTATTATTTTTTCTTTGTATTTAATTTTTGATAGTTTGATTAATATGTGTCTTGGTGTGTTTCTCCTTGGATTTATCCTGTGTGGCACTCTGCACTTCCTGGACTTGACTGGCTCTTTCCTTTCCCATATTAGGGCAGTTTTCAACTATAATCTCTTCAAATATTTTCCCAGTCCCTTGCTTTTTCTCTTCTTCTGGGACCCCTATAATTCAAATGTTGGTGTGTTTAATGTTTTCCCACAGGTCTCTATGATTGTCCTTAATTCTTTTCATTCTTTTTTCTTTATTCTGCTCTGCAGTAGTTATTTCCACTACTTTATTTTCCAGGTCACTTATCTGTTCTTCTGTCTCAGTTATTCAGCTATTGATCCCTTCTAGAGAATTTTTTATTTCATTTATTGTTTTTCATCATTGGTAGCTTGCTCTTTAGTTCTTCTAGGTCCTTGTTAAACTTTTCTTGTATTTTCTCCATTCTGTTTCCAAGATTTTGGATCATCTTTACTATCATTACTCTGAATTCTTTTTCAGGTAGACTGCTTATTTCCTCTTCATTTGTTTGGTGTGGTGGGTTTTTACCTTGCTCTTTCATCTGCTGTGTGTTTGTCTGTCTTTTGATTTTGCTTAACTTACTGTGTTTGGGGTCTCCTTTTTGCAGGCTGCATGTTCGTAGTTCCCATTGTTTTTGGTGTCTGCCCCCAGTGGGTCAGGTTGGTTCAGTGGGTTGTGTAGGCTTCCTGGTGGAGGGGACTAGTGTCTGTGTTCTGGTGAATGAGGCTGGATCTTGTCTTTCTGGGGGATGGACTGCATCTGGTGGTGTGTTTTGGGGTGTCTGTGATCTTATTATGATTTTAGGCAGCCTCTCTGCTAATGGGTGGGTTTGTGTTCTTGTCTTGCTAGTTGTTTGGCATAGGGTATCCAGCACTGTAGCTTGCTCCTCATTGAGTGGAGCTGTGTCTTAGCTGAGAGATGGAAAACTCCAGGAGAGCTTTTGCCATTTGATATTACATGGAGCTGGGAGGTCTCTGTTGGGCCAATGTCCTGAACTCAGCTCTCCCACCTCAGAGACACAGGCCTGACACCCGGGTGGAGCACCAAGACACTGTCAGCCACACGGCTCAGAAGAAAGGGAGAAAAAATGAAAGAAGGAAAGAAAGAAAATAAATAAAATAAAAAGAAAGAAACTTATTAACATAAAAAATAAAAAAATTATTAAAAATAAAAAAAATTAAAAAGCAATTTAAAAATAAGAAAAAAAGACTGAAAGAAAGAAGAGAGCAACCAAATCAAAAAAACAAATCTAGCAATGATAAAATGTGCTAAAAACTATATTTAAAAAAAAAAACAAAAAACCGACAGACAGAACCCTAGGACAAATGGTAAAAGCAAAGCTATACAGAAAAAATCACACAAAGAAGCACATACACACTCACAAAAGGAGAAAAAGGAAGAAAGAAAAAAATATACATATACATATAAGAAAATTACGAGAGTAAGCAAATCAATAAACAAATCTATCAGTGATAATAAGCTGTAAATACTAAACTAAGATAAACATAAAATCAGAAACAAATTAGATGCAGAAAGCAAACCCCAAGTCTATAGTTGCTCCCAAAGTCCACCACCTCAATTTTGGGATGATTCGTTGTCTATTCAGGTATTCCACAGATGCAGTGTACATCAAATTGATTGTGGAGATTTCCTCCACTGCTCCTGAGGCTGCTGGGAGAGATTTCCCTTTCTCTTCTTTGTTTGCACAGTTCCTGGGGTTCAGCTTTGGATTTGGCCCCGCCTCTGTGTGTAGGTCGCTTGAGGGCGTCTTTTCCCTCTCAGACAGGATGGAGTTAAAGGAGCAGCTGATTCAGGGGCTCTGGCTCACTCAGGCCGCTGGGAAGGAGAGGTACGGAATGTGGAGCGAGTCTGTGGCAGCAGAGGCCAACATGATGTTGCAACAGCGTGAGGCGTGCCGTGTGTTCTCCCAGGATCACAGGACCCTGGCAGCGGCAGGATGCACAGTCTCCCGGGAGGGGAGGTGTGCACAGAGACCTGTGCTTGCTCACAGGCTTCTTGGTGGCTGCAGCAGCAATGTTAGCATCTCATGCCCGTCTCTAGTGTCCACACTGATAGCCGTGGTTCGCACCTGTCTCTGGAGCTCGTTTAGGTGATACTCTGAATCCCCTCTCCTCGTGCACCCCGAATCAATGGTCTCTTGCCTCTTAGGCAGCTCCAGACTTTTTCCTGGATTCTCTCCCAGCTAGCTGTGGTGCACTAGCCCCCTTCAGGCTGTGTTCATGCAGCCAACCCCAGTCCTCTCCCTGGGATCTGACCTCCGAAGCCTGAGCCTCAGCCTCCAGCCACCACCTGTCCCGGCAAATGAGCAGACAAGCCTCTCAGGCTGGTGGCACCGATCCTCCGTGCAGGAATCTCTCTGCTTTGCCCTCCACAACCCTGTTGCTGCGTTCTCCTACGTGGCTCCGCAGCTTCCCCACCCCTTGCCACCCCCTTCGCCCCCCACCTCTGCCAGTGAAGGGGCTTCCTAGTGTGTGGAAACTTTTCCTCCTTCACAGCTCGCTCCCAGAGGTGCGGGTCCCGTCCCTATTCTTTTGTCTCTGTTTTTTCTTTTTTCTTTTGCCCTACCCAGTTACATGGAGAGTTTCCTGCCTTTGGGAAGTCTGAGGTCTTCTACCAGTGTTCAGTAGGTGTTCTGTAGGAGTTGTTCCACATGTAGATGTATTTCTGATATGTTTGTGGGGAGGAAGGTGATCTCCACGTCTTACTCCTCCTCCATCTTGAAGCTCCTCATTTAATCCTTTGATCTTCTCTACTTCTGGGATTTGGTCTTTCATTTTTCCTTAGTTACACTTGTTTAGTCGTTCAAGCTCTCAAATCGGTATTAATACAATTACCTCATGAGGATGCCTTTCCTTCCTGTAATATCCCACCTCAGCTCTTCCTAATTCTACTGCAATAATGATTATCCCAAAGTACATCTTTTGATTCTCTTAGAGCACTTCCCATCCTGGTGCTTGATTTATAACTGTGTGATTATCTGTCTTTTGCTTCCTATTACATATTAAATGACTCAGAGGTTATGCATGCATCATCCCTGTATCTCCACAGAAGATGAATATGTACTGTCCAAATGTCAAAAGCTGAATAAACATTTTCATACAAAGAAATTATGTAAGCATTTTAGTGTAGTATTCAGCTAAAAGTATACGGTTTCATCATTAGCAAACATATGGTAGATCAATCTACTGCTTACACTTATAATAAAACAATCTCTTTAAAAATGTTTGTTGAGTGCCAGGCACTGTGTATTAAGAGCATAATTATATATTTTGTAATTACCTATATGGGAAAATAATCTAAAAAAGAATATATATATGTATATATATATATATATATATATATACACACATACACATATATATATATATATAATCAAATCACTTTGCTGTGCACCTGAAACTAACACAACATTGTAAGTCAACTATATGTCAATAAAAAATAAATTTTAAAAAAGAGCATAATTATAAACATAAATTTTCTACTGTTGAGGAGCTCAATATATAGTGAAGAACAAAGAGCACCATGTGATAAAATCAGAATATGTAAAAAGGTTAAATTCAAAGAAAGGGCAGAGAAAAGATAGATGACAGATGGGGGGGATAGGTGTAATGTTGCTTTAAGTATGATGGGTCTTAAAAGATTAGATCCTTCTCACTACTATTACATATTAGCTAATGATAAACAATGGACTATGTTTTAAAATCCCAAAAATCTACTTGGACAATTGGTGAAATTCAAATTAGGTCTGTAGGTTAGTTAATAATATTATGTTAATATTAGTTTTCTGTTTATGATCATTATACTGTGTTAACACTGGAAAAGATATTAACATTTAAGGAAGCTTGGGTGAAGGTTATACCAGAACACTGCATTAGTTTTCAAAATTTTTTAAAATTCTGAAATTATTATAAAATAAAAATTAAAAATATGTTAATGTATTTTTAAAAATCTAAAAAAAAAATCCGAGATATCAAGTTTGTGCTTTCTTTTTTCTAATACTAATTTTTCTGCTATGCTTATATGCTTGCCTCCCAAGCACATTTTTAAGATAAAATACTAACCTTCCTCCTTTCAGTGAGATTTCCTTGTTTTGAACATACGGGAAGCTAAGCACTTTCATATTCCACTTGTAATTTCCCTCTTCAGCTTCTGAAATTGAAAGCACCCATAATTATAAGCTTACTTTGTGGTTTCAGTGACAAGGATGGGCATTTTGTAAGTAAAAAAACAATTATCTTCCAGGATAAATGTCAAACCTAGAATTCAATCTTCAAATTACAGACTGCTTGCAAATCCCTGTATGTTTGTTTGTTCTTCTCTCTGACTAACACCTTTCATGTATGGCATTTTTTTTTCTCTGAACATGAAGTAAATAGAGTGAATGTATGAATCCATTGAATGGAATGGAAGTTCTAAAGATTGCATATTTTGTGGATGAGGATCACCAAGATATTCTAGATGCTCATACAAGGTCTTAGTTACCTTCTAGAAAGAGTAAGTATATAGTAGAGGGAAGTTTTGAGGGATGGGTCTAACAAGCCAGCTGGCCTGGATTTGTATCCCAACTTTAGCTCTTGTCAACTTAAACTTTCTGTGCAAAACACTTAACTCCTCTGTGTCACCATATATTTTGCCTAATAGATTTTTGAGATTAAATAGATGAATAACACTTATACCCTGGCTCATAATAATCATTTAATACATTTAAACTATTTTTATGGTGTTCATATTTCAAGTTCCTGTTCACTAGACTTATTACCTAGATTTTTCTTATTCAGTATATAGATATGTGAAGCTATAAATAGTTCTCCTGGGCTTTTCTTAGTTTTTGCTTCCTGAGAATTAACTGACACATTTAGAGCAATGACTAAATAAAGATTCCCTGTTTCTCTCAGTAAAATCAGCTTTTTCTTACCTTCCACAGACCATCTTATGGCCAGTTCCCTTTCATTTTATAAGTGAAATATTATTTTTTGCTTAAAATCTATTAATTTATGTTAGCATTTATTACTATTTATACATTTATACATATTTATTTCTCTCGTTGTTTGTCCCTCTTGCTGGAATGAGTGAATTGTCTGAATAGCTGTAGAAAGTCTTCTCTGCATGCTTCATGAAGATCATAATAAATTTTGAATAAAGTTAGAAGCAGAAAGAAAGTCATACTTAGTCTTGCAGAGCAAAGGACAAGTTATGGTTCTGCAAGTTAGGAACCCTTTGGCAAAGACAGATAATTCAGGTTCAGATTTTGCTTGCATGGCTCAGAAAATATATATATCAAAGTACTGAATTTCTGCTGTCCTATAAACTTAGACTTACATTAAAAATTTACATTTCATTTGGGACTATCTACATATAAAAGGATATTTAACAATTTTCTTTCTTATTACTGCAATTCATTAAAAAACTTTTTTTTCCAAGAAAAGTATTTTCATCAAGAAAGTTTTCACAAAAATGCTGTAGGGTGGCAACATTTTCATGTAACATGCCAACTCCATGTGTTTTGTAAGCTCAGATGTTATGGTGTGGTAAGAATATTAAACCACAATTCATAAAATGGAAAATCTCACTTGTATTTCTGAAACCAGGCAACTGTTTAGACTTACATATTTTAATTCATAAGTCATAACCCAGCATCACATAATTCTGTACATTGCACACACTTTCAGTGGAAAAAAATGTGAACATCTTCCCTCATAGACCTTATTCAGAAGTAAAAACAAGGCATAATATGTAATTTTTCTGTTGGAAATCTAACAATCACTCCATATTTGTACTTTATTTCAACAATAGTGGTATACTTGCTACTCTTAGAATGGATAACAATGGGCATCTAGCAACTCTTTTTCCAATATGATATTGAATAAGAGAAAGAGTGTTATGTGCACAGAAAAAATAAACCTGAAAGATTATATACCAAAATGTTATTGGTACTTTGCTCTAAAGAACAGGATCGTGGGATTTTACCTTATAGTTTATACATTTTAGTATTTTTAAAGTTTTTTTTTTTTAACTTGAACATATATTACTTTAGAAATTGGGGTAGCAGGGAATGCAATGCCACTCCTTTTTATTTTATTCTCTGATATCATCTTAGGCTGTGTGCACCCAGGGATATAAGATTAACATCTAAGAGTACTTAGTGCCCATTTAAATTATGAAAAAAAAATAAATTTATTAACAGAGAACTTTGAATCAAACTAGATGTGATCAAAGACAAAATATCTGATAAAGACTGATGAAAATGTGTTTAAATGTAAAGAACTGATGACATATACACTATTTAATAGTCTTTTAAGGCAATTCTAATTTATTTTCAATCAAAACTTCCTAGGTCTTAATTCAATGCCTTTCTTATTAGAATATCTTAGGAGCCTACACAAACTCTTAACTTTATTTGTTTGCCTGTCAAATATCAATTCAGCTATTATCTCAGTTAGCTAATACTACAATACTGTGGAACCAAATACCTGATATTAATTTCTTTTTTGTCTCTCTCACCATTCATTCTTTTTTCTTTTAAACTTTTTATTTTATATTGGAATATAGTTGATTAACAATGTTGTGTACAGCAAAGTGTACATAGCAAAGTGTACACAGCAAAGTGATTCAGTTATACATATACATGTATCTATTATTTTTCAAACATGTACACACTGCTATATTTAAAATTCATAACCAACAAGGACCTACTGTATAGCACAGGGAACTCTGCTTAATATTGTGTAACAACTAAATAGGAAAAGAATCTGATATTAATTTCTTGCTCACATGTTAGCAGGGAAGCTATAGCAGCTCTCCTCCTCTTTGCTTTCTTTGTTTTGAGATTAGAAGTTCACTTGCTTTTCTGAATGAACCCAGTAAGGGTGGTTGGAGGCGTCCACAAGTGTGTGGAAACCAGATGTTTTTTAAGACCTAGGTTAGACTACGTTGGTAATAGCTGCAATGGGTAAATGTATCCCTCCTATGGAGGTTGGGTTGGAGAGTAAGGAACAAATTTCGGTAAATAATGATGAATTTACTGCAGCTATATCTACCAAGATGCTAGGACGAGAGACATAAAAACACAGCGTTTTGTGATAAATGTCAAAAATTAAAGTTATATGGAAAATGTGGAAACAGAAAGCCAAAGGTTACATTTTTTGGGGAGAGTTGGGAAAATCATTATGGAGTCAATAATATTAGAACTAGGTCTGGAGAAAAAGTATGAGTTCACAAGAACAGATGGGTGAGACCATGACAGAAGGCACAGTGTATACAACTGGAAATGCAGGCTTAGAGAGAATTATAAAAGATCTTGACTACAATGAATGTTGCAACATTTGAAATTTACTTTGTGGGTTATAAGAGGTATGTTGAGTTACTTTATGTTGCATACCAATTTATCACAAAACATAGTGGCTTAAGGCAATGACATTTATTTAGTTAATGATTCTGCGGGTCAGCAATAGGGACGGGGTTCAGGAAGGTGGTTCTTTTGATCTCAGCTGGGCTCACTTAGGTGGCGGCAATATTTCTGGGTAAATAGGAGACTGGTTTGATTAGGGGTCACATGAAATCTCATCCTTCAGTGGACTAGCCCAGGGTTGTTTACTTGGGGAAGACAGAGAGGCCCCAGGAGAGTGGGTGGGATTGTGTAAGGCCTCTCACAGCCTAGATTTGGAACCTGCACATCAAAACCTTTTTACTTCATTCCATTTGGTCAAAGCAAGTCACCAGACCAACCCAGGGACACTGACTCCAATTCTTGAGAGTAAAATCTTCCAGGTCACATTACACGTAGAATGGAAACCAAAAGGAGTGAAAGATTGTGCCCATGTTTGCAATTTACCAAACAGAACTTTTGAATGATTTTATTGGTACAGTGAGTATAAACCCTGTGCTGGATTTATTTTGAATATCATCACCTGGCTTCTAGGTAACTAAATCTTGAAAGAAGAAAAAACCAAGGGATATAGGACCTGAAAATATTAGAGGATTTCTAAGGGTAGTTATGAGAGAGAATAAAAAAAAAAAAATTTCCTCCTAAGAGACTCCGAAACACTAGCTTACCAAGGCAGCCCATTCTTCTTGCCTTTCCCATTAGTCAAGCAGAAAGCACTCCCAGTTAAAAAAAAAATTCCTCACATTGTGTCACATACCAGTAATATCACAAAATAAAAATTAATTTCAATTAAAGAGTATTTTCTTTAAAAAATTCTTGCGAATATTAAGAAAGGCATCCAGTATTTATGTACGAACCACATTTAGCATAAATTGTAATAGCAGTGTAGTTCAGGGACCATATATTAGACTAAAACTGGTAGAAGAATGAACCTGATTTCGATTTACTAGTAGGAGTGTGAATTCAGTTTTGAGCCTCTGCGCTGTTTACTGTTGTCATTTTCTAGAAATGAAGGGAAGTCGGAAAAAGGAAGATTACCAACAGATGGGGAGCAGGATACAGCACTGCTAAGACCATTTCTCCTCAGACAGGCCAAGGCTGAGTGCCAAGGGGTTGCTAATAAGAGTGGATAGAGTTGCTAAATAGGAGTAGATGGAGCCAAAGGGGCATAAAGACTTTGGCCCTTGATGTGGCTAACTTGTCTTCTGAGATCCTTTTTAATTTTCAATGACTGTTATTTCCTTTAGTGAAGCTGATAAGAGACATGCTATTCCAGATGTAGTCTGTTTTGTTTGTTTTAATTTTCCTCTTAAGCATAACTCTTTCTATACTTTTAAATAAAGCTACCATGTGTTGGGCAAGAGCATATGTTGGTAGCGGCCTCCCTCCTCTCAACATAACACTGTGTTTTGAACACTGAATGTAAATGGAGCTGAGTCACACTCTTCCCCTTGTATATATTGACACGCATGAATTCACAGAAAGTTGGAGGAGACTCCTGAGGCATGAATTCACAACAAATATTTATATATATGGAGATTCTAATATATCAAAACCCATTTTTAGAAAAGAAGTGCTTTTATTGAAGCCAGGTTACAGGAAAAGACTATAATGGATCATCTTCTAGAACCAGACTTTTGAGGGGAGCCCTGGTTCTGGGGGAGAGGGTAGAACCCATACATGTAATTCATTTTGGGGAAAATGCTGCATGTTTTAGAACCAGTGTGTCTTATCCACAAGGCCTTTGAAAAAAGAGAGTAAAGATTTGTGAAGAAAACTTTAAAACCTACGTGCAATAGATACTAGAGGGATTGTCATTTGTGGACCAGCAATTCCAATGCAGTTTTGCAATACAGAGAGTAGCTGGTGTCTTTTTGATGGACAAGCCAAAGCAGAGAGAAAAAGCAGCCTGGATCATAAGTGGGAAAAGAATGCAGGGATGCTAAGTATTTTTCTTCTATGTGGATTTTCAGAGACTCTAAACTCTGAACTATAATTTACTGTCCATACAGAGACACTTTTGAGAGTAATATGATACATCAGGGTTTCCTGAGCAAAAAGGGACATGTGGTCACACTACTCAGAGAGAGCTTTCTAACGGAGTACAAAAGTGTGCTGTGGGTAGTAATCAGAGAGTTGTTGGGAAAAGTCTGAGAAGATCTGGGAATCTGGACTCCTTCTCCTTCCTCTGAAATGAGAAATCATTGCAAACTTGGTTCCAGACAAAACCATGATATCCATCATTTTCTAATCATGTGGAGGATTTGACTGAGACACATTCTTCCCTGTTCTCTAATCAAGTAGGAGTAAGCATGAATTAAGGAAAGACGGAATCACCAACAAGGACAAGTAACTTGGGTACGTTCAGGGCAATATTTAGGTAGAAGATCATGTGAAAAAGTCTGGAATTCCTGCTTAAAGAATAGAAAGAGGATTAAAGTTGTTGCATTTGGGATGTGAATGAAAATACCACTTCATTTTTACTTATAAACTGGTAAGGACTGTACATTCTCATCACAATTCATTATGAGTTCTTGCATGTGGATTTATAGGGACTGGGTAGATGGTGGGTGTAGCAAGTACAGAAAGTCAATATTCCTTGCCATGCTGACAGGAAAGAAGAAAGAGGGTGTATCAGATATAAGGTATATTTCTAAAAACAGTGCCCTGTGTCTAAAGGTTATGTTATGAATATAATCACACTTGGTTGTCTTACAAATATCCCAAAGAGATCAACCAGATCAGTGAAAGAACAATTATTCATGGTGGAGTGGATAGAAGTAAGAGATGAAGTTGAGTTTGAGGCATGTGGCCTCTGCCAGAGGAAGGGGTCATAGCAAAGACAGGGCAAGAACTTTTAGCAAGATGTTCATACTGTCACAGGAATTGCATACAAAGAAGGTGTAAGAAAAATAACACATTCTACACAATAGGTTGGCCTAAGACAAGCCTGGTCTCCTCAATGTCCCTGAAATCCCAGGGGTGAGATTTCAAAAATACCGATCATTTTTGTAGCAACTTCAGATAGTATCAGGCTTTAATACTCCTTTAGTAAAGATGGAGTAAGAGAGGAACCCTCACAACCTACCTGTTACTGATCCCTGCTCTTAGAATGTGTGAGAAGCTGAATAGGACTAGAAAATGAATGCAAATGAGTAAGTTCCTGCCTTGTGATTGTAGCTACATCCTGGAGCAGAGGGAGACTTCCTCTGCTTGACCTGGTCCCTCCTCTATCCCCAGATAGTGGAGCCCTGTTTTCAGAAAGTTTTCCTTTCTCCTTCCTTCCTCTCCTTTCCTCTCACTTGCTGAAGGCCTAGAAGTATATTGGCTGTGCACAATAAAGCATGCACTTTCATCTTAAGCAGACTAATGAGCAGACTAATGGGAAAATGAATTTCAGTGATCACAAATAAGTTGAGCAGTCGCTGATTTCACACATCTGTGCTACTATATTTCTCTTCGTGCGGTGCACAAAATTAGAAAAATACTATTAATCCAGAATATGTGAATCAGCAGGAGAATCTGATGGGGCACATTTTCTCACACGTGAGAAGTCAGTGGATTCACCTGATCCTTCCCATCTCATATTCAGACCTTACTATCCCTTTCCCAAGAGCTGTGTCAGGAATTTTAGCTTTTCCTCTTTCAGTTTTATTGTTTTAAGACCTTCTTCTCACCTTTAAAAAAACATTTCCACATCCTGCTTAACGAAGACACGCCTTTGGAGATAATGCCTGGAAATCACGGCTGTGTCATCAGTCTTAATGTTTGATATATCAGCTTATTAGTTTTTAGGATATGATAACAAAAAAGTGGCAAATGCAATGAACATTGGTAGTCATATGTGAATTTTTAAATAAAATATGAATTATTTAGATTGGTTTGATTTTGTTAAGTTTTTTTTTATAATTGCATTATATAATTGGTTAGACTACACAATTATTAAATTACATGGGCATCTCATTAAATGACATTTCTGCTAAAAAAGGTAAAAAAACACATAACTACTGAATGTGCCAAACATACTGCTAGCTTCCAATTTCAATTCTTCATTTGGAACAAGTTTAATTTACCCCTTTATTCAAGTTCAGAAAAAATACTCTATAGTTATTAAAGGTTGGTAAATTGGTTTGAACTCAGAGGTATGTGGGCCCAAATATATGCTTTTTCCATTATGTTCTGTTCTCTTTACTTACAAAAAATAGTGTTAACAAAATACAGCTGCTGTGGCTATTGTAAAAGTGGGCCTTTTTAAAAAATCAATTTCATATCCATCAGATGTTAAGCTTTATTCTGTATGCTGATGGAATATTCCTTTTTGGAAACCCTCTAAACACTCTATTGAGCTAATACTAGGAAAAAAGAACCAGAGTTCTAGTCTGACTCTATTATTAGGTCACTGTACCATCTTGGGCATCCTACTTATTCACTCAAGTTCGTATTTGCTTATCACCAAAAGAAGGGGACAAAATTAAATGAACATTAATGCACTTCCAGGTTTAAAATTCTATTTTTATAACATATAATATAGTATTCATCCACATTTTGTTTTAAGCCTTAGTGTAGCAGAGAAAAGGTTTTTACATTTCTCGAAAACATATTGGTTTTCTTATGGAAAAAAATATATCTAAAATGAGAATATTCTCCAGTGACCAAGAAAAATGAAGGTCTGAGTATAAGGACATCCATGTGATCATTATTCTACCTAACTTGGGTAGATGGAAACTTTCTGATGAAAGGTGATCACAGCATGGATCTTAATAGAAAGTAAACTTGTTAATTTAATAGAATGAAAACTTTTCAAGCAGAAAATAGTTATTTTGTTTATAAATGATGACTACTGTATCACTATATGGGAAACCTACCCACATTCACACATACCATTAGTCACTAATTTATTTGTAGATTCATCTCAGAAGCATCTAAAGAGATGTATTCCATTCCTTCACCCTAAGCAGTCCTTTTCAGTCTTTTTTGTTTGCTTATTATCTAGGTTTTGTATAATAAAGGGCATATGTTGATTGCTGTTTTCTCACGGAAACTGAGATCTTCCTGATTTTTCATACACTGAGTAATTTTGGATTGTATTCTAGACAATAGGGGTTTGAATGGAGTCCAGTTTCTCATCAGAAAATATAGAGACCCAAGGAAATAGAACAGTATTTTTAAATGCTGAAAGAAAAGACTGTCAGCTCAGAATTTTATATCCGGTGAAAATATCATTGAGGAATGAAGGTTAAACAAAGATATATCCTTTTTTTTAAAAAAAAAGAAAGAAAATTAATTGATTGCAGATATCCACTAAAAGTATTATTGAAGGAAGTTACTTAGACAGAAGTGAAATTATACCAGAGGGAAATCTGGAACATCAGTAATGAAAGCAAAGCAACAGCAATGGTGAATATTGGGTGACTGTGAAAGACTAATATCCTCCTCTTGACTTTTTAAAATATGTTTGACAATGAAGGAAATTTAGACATTGTTATGGGATTTTCATTATATGTAGATGTAATACATAAGACAATTCAAAATAAACATAGCAGGATGAAGGGCCTTTGATGCTGGTAAGCCTTTTGCATTCCACTTGAAGTGGCAAAACATAGATTGTTATTGAGTATCAAAAGTTAAGTATGAGGAAGTATGGAGATGTATGTATATGTGTAGCTGATTCATTTTGTTATACAGCAGAAACTAACACACCATTGTAAAGCAATTATACTCCAATAAAGGTGTTAAAAAAAAAAGTTAAGTATGTATAATATAACCCTAGAGCAAGTGCTACAAATAACTACAAAAAAGAGATATAGTTAAAAATGCAAATAAAGCTCAAATGACAGTTAAAAAAAAAAAATGAATAGCAGAGGGAACAAGCAGAAAATAAGTAGTAAAATGGCAGCTTTAAATCTAAACATTTTAACAGTTATGTTAAATATAAAAGGTTAAACATATCAGTTGAAAGATTGTCAGATGGAGAATGGTCCATCATGCATATGCAAACAATAATCAAAAGAAAGCTGGGTTAACTATTTATATCAAACAAAGCAGACTTCAAAGCAAAGAAAATTGCCATATCTCTGCATTAGAACATCACACTATCACACTGAAAATGATCATCATGAAATTACTAATGACTACTCTCCAATCTAAACCAGGTGTGATGTAAAGATATATCAAACAATTGCATAGAAATCAAACTGAGAAATGTGATTTGACAAAGAAAATGATAAATTATAGACTACATGAATGCCCTTGCAAGCACACTTCTATTTTTATTAACATCTTCAAACAGATTTATTTTTTCCCAAGAAGCCCAAGGACACATTAAAAAACACATTTTAAATTATTGAGCCAAAATAAAATTATGTTTTCTGAAATTTGCCTTTATCATTTAACAATATGTTGTAGATATACCTTCAATTCAACTGCTATAGTTGTAATTATTTTTAAATGGCTTTACACTGTGAATGTGCTGTAATTTATTCAATTTTACTCTTACAAGTGAGTGAGCATTTGTTTTATTTTTCTCTTTTCCACAATGAACAATAAATACTGTAATAAATATTCCTCCACATTTGTCCTCTCATAAAATTGCTCTAATTCCTATAAGGTAGATTCTGAGGGATAGAATTTTGAGTATATAAAACTAATTAAACAAAATATTTTTAAACTGTTATTGAAGACACTGCTCTGGCTTGTTTCTTAAAACCATCTCTTATAACACCTAAGGTTTTAAACTCTTCTCTTAAGTGGTGAACTCTTCAGGCACTGTGACAGAATGACATCAGTATTCCCCAAATCTCAAGTATAAAAGTTACAATTGATTTAACTTTTTTGAATAATACAGAGTCTTAAAAATCATCAAAAAAGATGAAATAGTAAAAAGACAAGACCAAAGCACCCTTAACTACAACTAGGTGAAAATGTGATTTCAGACTAAAACAACCTTATAAGATGTTTCCCAGTCAGGGTACAATCTACAAAAGTGTAATTTCTCATATAAGTTTGAATACATTATGCTTTTTAAAAAATTCATTATTCATAGAGGTATAAACATGCCAAACTCTATAATTCCTACATCTCCTGAAGGACAATGATGGATTAGTGCATGTTTGTAAAACAATTCCCAGGTTGGTTGATTTTTCCAGGTATTTCTTCATTTTGCATTGAAGGAAATAAAGAGGGGAAACATCACTTATTTAATTTAGGAAACACTTCAGAAGAGAAAAATCGTTGTGGAAAGTGACATAAATTGAATCTGGATTTCAGAAAGCAGAGAACATTGAATGAAGGGGTTTAGATTGAGTGTGACTCTACATTTCAAGTTGAATGAGAATATTGAGCTATTGAAGCCAATAAATCTGGCACTCAAGGAATTCATGGAGTAAATACCCCACCTCTCAGCAGGTTTTAAATGTCATCAATGTTTGTGGAGACAGTATCTTCCGTTTCATATTCTTTAAATATATCCTGTGGTTCTTTTTAGTCTTGTACAGTTCTGAAAGTTTTTTTGACTTATAGGAGGTGAGAGTGTGTTCACACCAAGTTTACCCACAATAAGCAACAGTAAATAGAACTATTTATTAATGGTGATAATACCTTGTTCTGCAGGAGAGGAGAAAGGTAAATACCCACTAATGCAATAAAACTAAGACCAGTTGTAGAGTCAATTCCCTGTGTATTTTGTCTGCCATCAGGATCTCCTTATTCATCATCTCTCTCAACACACACACACACACACACACACACACACGAAGAATTTTAAATTTAGAATTGATAAGTCTCCCAAAAATCACCTTCCTGAAGTCCTGCAAAAATTTATCCCTATTGAGTTAGACTAAGCCTGTGATTTAAAAAGTACCAGCTCAGAGATCAGTTATGTTTGGGCTGGAGCCTATAAGAAGTTAATAATACCTCCTTTTCAGAGACCAATATAGGGGAGGGGAAAGAGCACAGTATCAGAAGTGAGAGTCTGACTTTATTTCTCAAGGTTTCAAATTCCTTATCTCCCAAGTACCATGCTATTGATATAAGTATTAAATAACATACATAAAAAGCACTTTGGATAATTGTCTACGATTTTCTCTAATAGATCCTGATATACAATTGTTGTCTTTCAAAATGGGTCTATGCATTTCAGGTAATCCAACTGAGTATATAGCCTCATTGAAGCCTTCCAGAGTCTGAAAGCTGGACCAACCCCATTTGTTCCTTCATTGTGAATAGAGTACAGAAATGGATTCAGGAGATTACTGTTATATTTAATTGTTTATGTTCTCTCCCCCAGTGTATTATAATTGCATCACCCTGTAGTAATGTCTATTTCCCTAAGTGTAGTAATAATCAAGTCAGAGATGTATATACATCTCTCTACCCATTTTCTCTTTTATATATAAAAGCAATATGTTAAATTAAGTTTTCAACTGAAGTATCAGTTATAGAAGATAACTCATAAAACTGTGAATCATAAATATGATTCACTAAACTATAATTAAATTTCAATGAAATTCTAATTACACAATACTTGGGCTCCCGACTCAGAAAATCCTTACTCAGATTACAGATAATAAAGTGTCAGTAGAGTGGGGATAGTTGAAGGTTCAAGAGAATGGATATTTTGTAAGGAAGATTGTTGTTCTGGGACACTCACTGTTCCTTCCCACAAAGGCAATGGGTAGAGGTGGGATGATTGAGAAATCACCCCAAGCCTAGTGAGAAGAGATTTTTAATAGATGCATTAAGTAATCATGACAGGTATTCCCTCCAGTGGGAGACACTGAGTTGACTCTTGCCTAAAGAAGACAAAGCATTCTTGGCAGCCTAGTAGGTTGTTGCAGCTGGAAAGTAACTGCACTTGCAACTCGGAACAGGCAGGTTAAAGTGCATGAAACCCACGGACTAGGTGTGACACATGCAGAAGAAACATTATCCTGGGGGTCATACAAAATGGCGCCTCCCCAAAGAGCTGTCTCCTATAAACAGAAGATTACAACAGTAAGTGGCTCCTGGAGGTATAAGCTAAAAGGGATCCCTAGTGGCAAAGCAACAGAAAGGTGGCATCATTCCCATCATGGGAACTATAGTCCATGGATACCACTAAGTTACCTTCAAGGAACTCACAAAGGACCCTGTAAGAGAAACCATAGCTTTAAATATCTTTTAGGCAAAGGATACATGAACCCTGCATGTACTAGTACCAGTCAAGGAGGAATTTTTCTTAGCTTCCTTTTTCATCTTCCCTCCCCTCACACCAACCCCAGAGGGATTAGAAGTAGCATCTAGTAGTGGAAGCAGAATTGAATGACAAGGACAGTGCAGCCCAAGAGGGTTCATTTTTCTAATAACTAGAAGCCCTCCTGAGGCTTGCCCTAACTGGCAGAGAAATGGGAAGGCAAATTATCTTGAATAAAAATTAAAAATGTCAATTAATATATGTGATGGGATACATTAATTTACTGAAATAATGAAATTGTGTTTGCAACTTAAAGGGACCAAAGGATGTTACACTACCTAAAAGTGGCTAGAAATGCATGGGTTCCTCATCAAGGCTTCATCCAGTAGCAGAAGGAAAATACTCCCCTCTGCACAAGTTTAAAGGGACAGTGGAAGATAAAAATAAATTAGCTCTTTCTTACATTTAATGAGTCGTTCTTGATTAACATATAGATTATAGATATACATTTACTCTCCTTCACCATGATACGAGAAATCATTTTTTTTTTTTTTAACAAAACAAAACTCTAAAATGTTAACTAGATAGAAAGAAAGATGGATGGTAGATGATGGATAGATAGATGATAGATAGATAGATAGATAGATAGATACATACATACATAGATAAATTGTATATATCCATATACAGTAGTCCTCCCTTATCTGAAGTTTGTTTTCTGAAGGTTTCAGCTACCACCATCAACTGAGGTCCAAAAATATTAAATAAAAAATTCCAGAAATACAACAATGCAAAAGTTTTAAATTGTATGCTGTTCTGAATAGTATTATCAAATTTCTCACAGTCCTGCCCAGGATGTGAATCATCCCTCCCTTCGTCCAGGGCATCTCACCCGTTAGTCACTTAGTAGCCTTCCTGGTGATCATATCTACTGTCACAGTATTGTGGTGCTTGTATTCAAGTAACCCTTATTTTACTTAATAATGGTCCCAAAGTGCAAGAGTAGAGATACTGGCAATTCAGATAAGCCAAAGAAAAGCTGTAAAGTCTTTCCCTTAATTGAAAAGGTGAAAGTTCCTGACAATAAAGAAAAAAATTCGTATGCTGAGGTTGCTAAGATCTACAGTAGGAAGGAATATTCCACTCATTAAATTGTGAAGAAAGAAAAAGAAATTTGTGCTAGTTTTGCTATGCAAAAGTTATGGTCGCAGTGTATAAGTGCTTAGTTAAGATGGAAAAAGCATTAAATTTGTAAAACAAGATATTTTGAGAGAGACAGAGACCCCACTCACATAACTTTTATTACAGTATATTGTTCTATTTTATTATTACTTATTGTTGTTAGTCTTTTACTGTGCCCAAATTATAAATTAAACTTTATTATATATATATATGTGTGTATATATATATGCTAAGGACATAATATACATATAGGATTTGGTGCTGTCCATGGTTTCAGGAATCCACTGGAGCTCTTGGAATGTACCCCTGTGGATAAGGGGGGGCTACATGTATGTGATTAGCAAGGGGAGTACCTACACACTCAAGACAGTATATACCTAACGCACAGATCCCATTTGTACTTCTGCATCAGCAGGGCTCTCTTTCTTCCATGGATATACACACATCCAATCCTTTGAATAACTACATTCCGTTTTAGAATTTCACTTGTCCCACTTTGTTACATGAGGCATACCTTTGAAATTGATCAAAACCTCCAATCCATTAATATTCCTCTGCTTTTTTTCCTGGTTTTCCTGCCCTCACTTCCCCTCTTCTTGATACTCGAGCCTGGATCTAATCAATCATTTTACCTCTATTCTGTTCTGGGATCTAAATTCTGTCCAACTTACTCCAGAGCCACACCTGCCCCTTTAAACCCTCAAACACTGATAGATCTCACATTTGTTTTCTATTCATTGACTCTCTGGAGGCTGAACATTGCTTTGGAATATTTCATCAGCTTGCTGATTGGCACCATTTCAGGTTATTATTCAACCTCAGCTGCTCCCTCAATCTTTCTTGGCAAGTTATTTTTGCAAAGCCTTAATTATATTCTTTATCAAACCACTAAAAGTCCACTAACATCAAACCACCTTCTCATTTTTAACTGCATTCTACTTTTACTTCTCTGGTTAAAAACTAGAATTATGAGTACACTGGCACCAAGCCCCTATCTTCACTCATCCTTCCTTTTGTCATCCCCTTTCCTACCTTCTAAGAGCGACTTCCTCCACACTATTTCTCCATAAGTTACATCATTTTCTAGTTGTTATGTTGAGAATGCATTCCCCTGGGCATTCTCATTGCTTTAAAGCAGTGCTTTTCAATTAGGGGCAGGGAGAGCAATTTTGTCCCCTTGGGGACATTTGCCAATGTGTGAAGATGTTTTTGATTTTCAGGACTGGGGAGGTAGTGCTACTGGCATCTAATGGGGTTGGGGGGGGAGGGCTAGGAACGCTGCTAAACATACTAACATTCATAGAACAGCCAGCGCCTACAACAAGGAAATATCAGGTCCAAGAAGTCAACAGAGCTGATGGTGAGGAATCCTGCCATAAGTACATGAAGTTCATAAGGCTTCTTCTAATGGCAAACACATAAAGAGAGAGAGAGAGAGAGAGAGAGGGAGAGGGAGAGAGATAGAAACAGAGAGAGACAGAGAAAGAGACAGAGCAACAGAGAAAGAGACAGAGAGACACAGGGAGAAAGGGAGATAGCTGTCTTTCTTTGATAATGTTTTCCTGTATAATTCTGCCCCAATTGTCTCCTTTTATCCACCTCTGAATTTGTTTAAAAAATCACAGTATGAAGTTTATATCTTTTCATTTCATCTGCAATACTGCTAATTAAACTCTGGTTACATTTATTTATTTATTTATTTATTTATTTTTTTTTTTTTTTTTAATATTTCCAAATCTTTGCCAACACTTGTCACTTGTTATTTTTCTTTCTTTTTTTATTTATTTATTTATTTATTTATTTTATCTTTGGCTGTGTTGGGTCCTCGGTTCGTGCGAGGGCTTTCTCTAGTTGCGGCAAGCGGGGGCCACTCTTCATCGCGGTGCGGGGACCGCTCTTCATCGCGGTGCGCGGGCCTCTCACCATCACGGCCCCTCCCGTTGCGGGGCACAGGCTCCAGACGCGCAGGCTCAGTAGTTGTGGCTCACGGGCCCAGCTGCTCCGTGGCATGTGGGATCTTCCCAGACCAGGGCTCGAACCCGCGTCCCCTGCATTAGCAGGCAGATTCTCAACCACTGCGCCACCAGGGAAGCCCCACATTTATTTTTTAAATTTACTAAATATGGCCCCAATTCCAAGTTGCCTAACTAGTTATTGACGTTGTTTGACATTACGGAAAAGTTCCTTCTGTTAGAAACGCTCAGCGTACATTCTCATGATATAGTGAAAAAGGCACGAACTTTGGAACTGAGCCATACTTTCAAATCTGGATCTAAACTATACTGCCTGGGTAACTTGGATCAAGCTCTTTAACCTCACTAAACTTCATATAACTATGTTATATGAACTGTGTTATATATCCTATTCCTAGAATATATTCCTAGAATATATCCTATTCTCTTTGGATTCAGATCATGTATTGTTTTTATATCTTTTCTCCTCCTCCCTGTCCCTAACACTTTACTTGGCTGATAGAGTGTTCAATAGGTTGAATAAATTACTGAATATACCTATGGGTACTAGTCCTACCCTCACCTTGTCCTTTCTTTTGATGTCCTTGACCTGTAGTTTCACAATCATTTCCAAGGAGCTCTGAGAGGTCACTTTGGTCCACTTGTCCTCCATGTGTCCATTTCTTCTGCCAGTTTTGTAGTATCATCCATCATGGTCCCTCCCTTGAATTTGATCAACTATTGTGAAATAACTGAAGAGGTGACATGTGGTAAAATGGTTTAGACTTATTCTGCATAACGCCAGAATACAGAACTAAAATCAGCATTTTAATGGAAGGAAGAAATTACTCACAGTTAAGCTGTTCAAAAATGAAACTGGTCAGTGTATGTGGGTCAATGATCATCCTGTTACTGGAAGTAGATGAGCAGAAGCTAAATGTTAACCTATTAGTTGATTAGTCTGGACTGAATAACTAGAAGGGAATCAAGACATAATGTCAAGAGCAATGGACTCAAAGGAATGCAACATGGTTTAAGTTCTATTTGCCTTAACTTAGCTACATTCACCTTGACCAAGTTATTTGACTTCTCTAAACCTGTTTCTCATCTGTTCAGTCTTACAAAATTTGATGTCAGATTTTTAATAAATGGATAGGAAAATATTTTGTAATATATGAAGCACTATCTTTTTTGTTTGTTTGTATAAGGTGTGGAGCTTAGATAAAGGTTCTTTCTCTCTTTTTTTTTTTTTTGACTGCACCGCGCATCATGTGGGATCTTAGTTTCCTGACCAGGGATCAAACTCACACCCCCTGCAGTGGAAGTGCAGAGTCTTAACCACTGGACCACCAGGGAAATCTCTGAGGCACTATAAGTTGTTAAAACTTCGAGGATTTATTTCCACATTTGAATTCACTGTTGCAGTGATGATAGCTATATATTTATATAAGTAGTAATAGGTGAAAATAGATGTTTTTCTGCATACTTGTATATATGTATGCAGCCATTTTCATTCTCATATTTCAATGAAAGTAATATGGAACATAGAAAATTAGCTATTTCTATAAAAAAATAATACTAGCAATGAAAACAAAATGACAAAAGTTTATTTTGAATTACTGTAGCACACTTCATAAAGATCATATTTAAGCCTGAAAAAGGCTTTTCTGGATATCTATGCTCTTCTTCACCATCTCAAGTTAATATGATTATTACTGTAGAGAAACTGCTTTTAAATTTCATTCAGGCTCTTCAGATGTTTGTAACTTCCCACAGGGTCTCTTACCTTTTAAGTAATTCATTAAAGTTTTAACTTGTTTTGTTTGATTTGATTACAAATATATAATACACTTTAAATATTCTTCTAGAAAAATTAAACATTAAAAAAAAGCAGACAGAGTATTAACTAAGAAAAAAACCCTAACAAAAGTTTATTCTGACACTCTAAAAGTATTCAGACAATACTCTAAATTACAAAGGGAATATCTGAGAAATGTAGATTTTTCTCCTTTTTGCTGCTGTTTCCTACTCTGCTCTCCTGGTCTCCTTTACCAAATTACAGGATCATTTGGCACCATTCTAGCAATCTGTTGAGAAAAACAAGGGCACGTTTTCTATCTCAAGTTTAAGTTTTCCAGGATCTGCTGTTGCCACATCCCTTCTTGTTGGAGTTAATCACAAGGGTGGGGACATAGGCCATTCCTGACTTCAACAATTATTCCTTCTGCCTCACACCCATGGGACAAGTCTTTCTAGATAAAGTGATGATGTGCAGCACGTTGAATGTGCCTCCTGACCAACCTTGGGAGAAGAAACGGCAGGGGAGGGAAATGTTTGGAATTGTTGGTTCTTTATAATGCTTTCAAAAACTAAATCTGCACTGGATTTTCATAAGCTGGAAAAAAAAATCATGATTTAGTTTTCATTTTTAAAGCTAAGCAGGAACCAAAAGTTTTGTTGATTGTTGTTGTTTTGGCAGTACAGCATACTTAATCCCCCAAACATACTTAATGCATCATGGTCTTTATGAAAAATATTTTAGGTTTTTTTTAGCTTTAAAAATTTTTTTTCATCATTTCTGTTATTATTGTTCATTTAAAAGCACAGGTTATTAAATCACCTATCTACTTGGCCTGTTGACATTCTGGGTATATTTTTCTCTCTTGCAAGCTCAGTGTATTGTCTTGAAAATGCCTTTTCTAAGAATCTGACAGTGTAAAAGCAGGATGGACTTAGCCAGCCTTTAAGCTTGAGTAGATTTCCAAAATCAATTTGACATGTGTCCTGTTCTAGGGAACTGAACCCAGATTGCTAAATTTGTTCTCCTGCTTTGGTCTTACTTCTCTGCATGTAATACTCTTCTGTATTATCTTTCCTTTAGAAATTCTTCTGCTTGTAAAGGGTATGCATAAAACCATTTGGATTGCTTTTGGCATTCCATATTCATGTACAGTTGATTCTTCCAAATATATACATTATTTCAGCATTTTTTGCTTTAGGTTCCCATGAAAGTTTTCTATGATTGAACAATGGATGAATAAAAACAAAGTTGTGGGTTGTTTTGCATATAGCTTAGACAAAATGAACTTTTGCCAATAAATTGTTCTCTCAATTTTCATTTAGTTCCTAGACTAAAGACATCTGAATGTTTAGACTTCCTTCATAAACACAGCTCACGTTTGTATCATTGAAGCAAACTAACTATGCTTTGATTAAAATTTTGATTAAATGGATCTGGAAAGTTTGCATCACAAGAAAACAAAATTTTGGAAAAAAGTTTTACATTCACAGTAACAGTGGTTTTAAAACAAGAAGTAGAAGGCCATATATGGAAACTTAAATGGACGCATAAGGAAAGAGTAAGATAAAATGACTCAGATTAACAAAAATTAATAATGTCAAAAGTTAAATAATTTATTTAGAACATGAAAGATACTGATGATCCTACTCTTCAGGGTGCAACCAGAAGTCTTTGTCTTTTTATCTTCATCCCATCTACCACCCCTACTCTGTACACCTCCACACTGCCATCCCAGTCTTGCTTTTTGTGGCTATTTTGGAGTAAAGAAAGAAATCTGGGAGTATAACCTAGTTTTTGCCAAGAATCATATCTTTAGGTTTTAGGCAATTTATTGTCTACTTGTAAATTTACAATTTCTATGGACAATTTAAGAGTAGATAAATAGATTGGACTTAAGAGATAATTTGTCATGCCAAGACAATTTAATGTGTGCTAAAAATATGAAAAAAATAATCTTATTTGAGAAGTAGTCATTCCATCTACATAGGGAATACAAACTTTAAGTATCCTCTGTTTTTACCTTTAATTGAATAGTAAACTCACAAAACATAAAAATCAGAATCTATATTTTCCCTCCAAAAGTGCCAGGACAACTTCTTACCCATAACTCACATCTTTTAATTGACTGTTAGAAAATTCCATTGAAAAATGGTATTCAATGAAGTTATGTGACCCTATTCAAATAATGTTTCCAGTGTTTGTATCTAATTCCTACAGCTAACTTTCTTATGTTAATAAACTAACTTAGTTTTATAGCTGAAAATAACTTCCTTTATTTTTTATCATTTATGTCATGGTTATCAGATCTTGAATCATGCATCTCCTCCTTGGAGAAGCTACACAGGCTTCTCTGAAGTTACCCCCAGTCTAAGCTAAATTTCCTTCTTATGGCTTATCATAGAAATCTGTGGAAATCTCTAATATAGCAGTTACCTCTCTTTAATTTTTATTTTTATTCATATGTCTCCACAACTATGTAGTGAGTTCCTGGAGGAAAGGGTCTATATCAGTCAAGTTTCAACCAGAGGACCAGAACCAGTAGAAACTATATACGAAAAGATTAATTGCAAGTAATTGGCTTACTTGATTTTGGAGTCTGCTAGGCAAGTCCAAAGTCCATAGGACAGGGGTCAGGAAGAGTAGGCTAGAACTCTAGGACAGGAGCTGAAGCTTCAGTCATGAGCAGAATTTCTTCTTCAGTTTAGTTCTGTTATTAAGCCTTTCAACTGATTGTATCAGGTCTACCCAAATCATAGATATTAATCATATCTATAAAATATCTTCACAGCAACACCTAGATTAATGTTTAATTAAATAACTGGGTACTATAGCCTAACCACATTGACAAAAAATGGGCCATCACAGGGTCTATGTCTTTTTTCTAACTTTCATAATAAAAACTTTTAAACCTTCAGAAGAGTGGAGAGAAACTTATAGCCATGTACTCCCCACCTAGATTTAAAACATGTTAACATTTGGGCGAATTTGCTCTGATACGCCTGTGTTTGTGTGCATTTTAGAAATCATCTGAGAATACATTGCAAACATCATTGCTCTATATCTCTAAGAACTTCAGCATGCATCTCCTAAGAATGACATTCTTCTACATGACCACAATTATATTATGTCCCGTCAAATAAATTAAAGATAACCTTATAAAATCATCTAATAATCAGTTCACATTCAGAATTTCACAATTGCTTCATAACAGGGAAAGAAAGAAGGAAGAAATGAAGGAAGAGAGAAATGAAAAAAGCAAGAAAGCAATAAACAAGGAGGAAATCTTGAGGATTTTCATCTAAGATTTAAGGTAAGCTAAGGGATGCATGTGTAAAACATTCCTTATGTTATAGTCTCTGACAATCTGAGTTCAGTGTTAGGTAAGCTCGGTGTGGAACAGGTCCAACAGGGAAATGAGATGACGGTGCCTCCAACTTGTACTCACACCTCTGAATTTTTCATAAGCTACAAAGTAATACATATATTACACCTAAATCTGATATATGTGTTTTAATATTTCATGCATTTAGAGTCCTAAATTTATTTAAATGCAACTCTTTTGCTAAAAATTCGTTGTTGAAGTTCTAACATGTACCAGGTAGTGTATGGTAGTGATTGTAGATTATGTCTTAATAGGTTTAATTATTTTCTATACCAATCAATGTTATATGTATTTTTACATCATCTCCTTCAATAGTAACATTACTTGAATAAGTGGGGTCTTTCAAGTGACTTGGATTATTAATCGGAGTCTTTGCTCATTGTTTACAAGTATGCTTACCTTTAATTTTACAGGCATTTAAAACTGAAAAAAAAAAACTATTTGTCATAGTATCATTTCTCTATCAATGACAGTTTTAAAAGGATGTGAATATTTGGATTATTATTATTGATAATATGGATATGTTCTATGTAATATTGGAAGTAATTTGTATTTAATTCATAATTATATTTATTCATCATTCAAAAAAGAAAACTCAGTGGCTATCAAATTGCTTAACAGAACTCAAAATGAGTGTAAGACATAGTCCTTATGATGAAAAAGGCTAGGCAAAAGTAAAGAGAAATGGAAAGATGATATAGAAAGGATCATGTAAAAATTGGCATATAAACAGCACATTTCTGTCTCCACTGGGCGGTTTCAGCTCCCTTCTTCATTTAAACTTGCTTCTCATAAATCCTCACCCTCTTTCCTGCCATAAGTTAGGAATTACTTGGTTTAACAAACTTCCATCTGGATGTACTGGCATTTTGAGGAGGAATTCCTCTTAGTCATCCCTTTAAAGATAACAACTTTATGCATGACAAAATTCATTTTTCCCTTTATCCATTTAATTCCACAAGACATTTATCCACTTACTCATTATTTAAATCTAGTTTCAAGCAGGATTTGAGGAAGGATTACTTCAAAGAATGCTTTTTGATACATTTAAAAATGGTAATTGATGACATGAGTATTTGCCTAGCTAGGCTGGTTCTTTGGCTTTAGAGAACATTCTGTTCCCAGGAGGTAATTTCAATATATAGCAAGTGCTTAAGAAAAAAGGGGGAGGGGAACATTCAGAAAATTACTAACCTTGTCTAACTTCCAGTCAACCTTGGAATTTTGTGGCAAGATTCTAAAAGTTACAAACTGGATTTTGTTCTCATCCTTCACAATTTGAGGAATTTGAGTTTGTTAGAAGTTCACATCCAGGCAAAAGAAGCCTCGCTCTGAGCTCTGGCCTCATAATAAATTGAGAACCTGAAACATGGCCATTAATGCATCACTATAGTGTAGAGGCTTTTCCAAGGGCTATAAATTCAAAGTCATGGTATCCCCACCTCCAAAATTACCCTGCCTCACTCACAGCCTGTGTGGGGCTGGCTTTATTTAATCCTTATTTTGTCACAACATGAGGAAAGAAAGCTTAAGAACTAGATATGTGGGTAAGAAACGATGAAGAAAGACTCTTGAAGGAAAAGACCTATAAAGTAGTCGCTTCTACTTGAGCTATATGATCCACCACTTTAATAATAAGTTCTCCCCTTAATGTGCTTAATGAGCTTAATATGCATCCCAAAATTTCTGATTTCAGATCCTAGGCTAATGTTAAAGAAATTGCATTGACTTTGGTAACTTTGACATATCCTTCCCCATTCTTTTGCCATCATATATGCCCCTGGATCTTCAAAGGGACTGTACCTAAATCCTTTCAATACAAACATGCCCCACGTGTAGTTTGTAATGTTTCTTAGTTTGGAAACAAAGAAAGTCCCATAAGAACTCTGTGTCTGCACAAAAGAGCTACATTTCCCATTTTATAAAATTTTCTATGTCTACCTAATTCATTGATTGATTGTTTTCACACACAAACAAGAATAATTTCAGGCACTTGCAGCATGTTAACTTCTGAACCCCTTTGGTCAACAGTTCTGTTCCCTTTCCTTTTTGGTTTATATGAAAAGTTTGTGCTGTATGCATGTGTTGTTGTTCTTATGTCTGTTGTTCTGTGTATGTGAGAGAGATTTTTGTTTTGTTTTAAGAGTAGAGTCTTCTAAGCCTGAAAAAAAAAAAAAGTTTTAGTTACTACACACATCCATTAAAACAAAAAACAGATGTTATTTTCTGTGACGAAATCTGCATTTACAGAAAGATGGTGCTGAAAGCACTCCCTGCTATGTGTAGTAAGTTAAACTATCCATTCTGGTAATCATAATTGTTTTTATGGTCTTTACCTGGAAGTTATTCTATGTTATAACAATTATTTCTTACTGGACCATTGGAAAAAGAATATGTTAACATATTTTGAAACCATATCTCGATTTTTGTTTCTATTGGGAAAAATGAAGTCAGCGAATAGTGTCACACACACAGACACACACACACAAATGAAAATCTGGTGCCACACACCATTTTACTACAGATTTCACCAGTTTTGCCACTCATGGCCAAGAATAAATTCATTTGCCGTGAAATAAATAAATATGGGTGAAAACTGAAAGATAAGAACAGGGCATCTAATAAAAAATATAAAAATATTAATAATTCAGGTTGTACACATACAAGGTATGAAATAAGTGTACTATAAATCACTAGGGTTACAGCTACTAGCAAAAGGTTAAAAAATTGCAGCAGTAATACTTTTATCTCCCAAAGTATTTCTGCTAAGTCTCTAAGTGCTGATGTGCTCCAGTGCCCTGGTCTTTCTTTTCTATATACACCCTCTCTCTGGATCTCATCTAGTCGCATGCCTTTGAATGCAATCTGCCAATGAGACTCACATTAATACTAACAATCTGTTCCTTTTCTCTGTACTTTAGAAGTGTACATCACCTTCTTATGTGACATTCTGACTTAATTCTAACAAGTAGATCAACTTCACCATATCAACCCCTCATCCACTTACCCTTGCTGTGATATATGGTATCATCTTTTGCCCAGTTGTTTATCCAAACTCTTAGGAGTCATTCTTCATTCTCAGTTTTAATCTACAGGCAAATCTTCAGACATTTTTACTAAATCTATCTGCTATCTGTTTACTACTCTCTGCTGTCATTGTTATACTCCAAGTCCAACCTTCTATATTGTGTACTTGGACGAGCACCATGGACACTTACTGGACTTCTTGCTCTAAAATCCACTTGTTCAGAAGCAAACAGCATGACCTTCTGAAAATTCAAATTGCTATGCCTAAAACCACCCCATAGCTTTCCAGTTCATTTATAATAAAATTTATACCTTTTACAATGACCAAAGTCTCTACAGGATCTGGCCGCTGCATAACTCTCTGGTTACATGCTGTACCAGTTATACTTTGCTCTCTGTAGGAAGGCTCATTGGTTTTCTTTCTAAGTTTGCAAGCACTCCAGGTTGGCTTCTATCTAAGGGTGTTTGCACTGGTTGCTTTCTCTCATGTTCTCTACATGGTTGGTTCCATCTTGATGTTAAAGTTTCTGTTTAAATGTGAGCCTCTCATTATAACCTGCTTTATTTGCACAATTTGAAGGAGCTCCAATGATTACTTTTAAATTCTATAACCCCCTTTTATTTTTATCATATTGTTTACCACTACTTAAAAGTATATTATTTATGTACTTATTTATTTTCTATCTCCCCCTTGAATGGAATCATACATTGTTTTTTCTTTTTCTTTGCCAATCTAATTGTGCTAGAGTCTTAGCAATCTACAAATGTCAGATATGGAGGGTATTTAAAGAATCCATGCCTCGGCTTCCCCACAGAGGATCAGGAAAATACATTTATCTATTTCAGCAGATTGTTGTGTGAATCAAGTCAGGTAATAAAGATGAAAACAATGTTGAATAGAAAAACTGCTACACAATGAAAAATAGTATTATTTCATTAGATATGAACCTGGATAACCTCACAGATTGGAAGAAGTCTTTTCCTATTGGAATATTATTAGTAAACTCTGAACTGTAGAATTCTGTTATGTGCCCACCATCACTTAATATTTTATCTAAACTGCTACCTATATTTCTATATGAAATATTTTTGGTACTCTGATAATCAGTTGACCCCAAGTCAATGCTTAGTATCACCGCTGACCTTGCATCCTCTGATCCTATTTCTCCTACTTCCAGCTCCTGTTTGAAAGAATTGAAAATCCTGCAGTTGTGTCAGTGTTTATTTTGGTGGTCAGAAATCAAATGGAATTAACAAAAATGAATAGTGCGTTTTATATTAATGGCTAGATTGTTCAATCTTGCAAGGATTTACTGTGCTTTTTGAACAGTTTTGAATATTTTATTTTGTTTTCATTTTGACAAGTGGGATATAAATTCAGAAACCCTAAATATTAGTAAAGGTTTTATTTGGAAATCCAAAAATTTAGAGCTGTGGAATATATAGGAAGAAACAAATGCCCAGTGGAAAACTTAATTTTATACTGTGGTAGATTAACTGTAAAAACATCCCCAATTATTCTCCTTCTGGTATCTATACCTCTTGCAAAGAGACTTTTCAAAATTCCTCCCATTAAGCAGTGAGGTCTATTTACCCAGCCCTTTAAAATGCACTGGCCTTGTCACTTGCTTTGTCCAAGAATGCAGCAGGTGTGATCTTGTGCCAGTTTCAAGTTGAGACCTCAAGAGGCCTTATATAATTCTGTTCACTCTTCTGAAACTCTGCTTACTGCATGTGTAAGAGTCCAGATTAGCGTGCTAGAGAATAAGAGATGTAGTAGCAGGCAACCTTACTGTCCTAACCAATGTCATCTTAGACCAGCCTGCAGCCAGCCAACCTTCAAGCATGTAATACATCCCAGCCAAGATTAGCAGAGCTGCTCCCCAACCCACAGCTAATTGTAGATGCATGAGTGCAGCTAAGATCAGAAATTCCCAATTGATTGAAGACTCATAAGCAAAAATTAATGCTTGGCAGTGAGTTTTATTGTGTAGCATTATTATATCAATAGATAATGATTCATATGAAAACAGAGAAGCAAATTATAGCATCTCTACAGTCTTTTGGCTCTTGTGTGATTCAGGCCCAGAACTATTTCTGAGAATCAATTTACGTAGAGATTAAAAATTAATCTAATTAAGCTAATTAAATTGAAATAACTTCCTATATTGACAAAGACAATTGGAGACTGGTACAGGGTCTGATATAAAGTAAGTATCCAATAAATATCTATTGAATTTATTAACTGATAGTTTCTAAGTAAAGTCCGAATAACCTAAAGTGTATTCAAAGAGCTGGAATTAGCCAAATTCCTATCTAATTTAAGGAAAGAGACATGACAAGTCTGCATTTGCCAAACAGCTACTTTTAGACTACAAAAGGGAATATCAAGTCCCTAGGAGATGAGGGAAGCCAGAGCCTTGGTGCAAAGATTAGCTCTAAACCCAGGACAGCAAACAGCAATATTGGACGTGGTTATATGAACAGTTAGAGTTTCAAACCTAGGGGAAGAGAGAACTGGAGAAAAAAGGAGGGTACACGGAAACAAAGAGGCAAGATTCATGAGTATCTTTTCCATAGATGAGCTTATATTTACAATTTTCCTTTAGGGCCCAACAACATGTGCTAAGTTTCAGTTCTTGGTTTTATTAAGGAGCAAGATGCAAAACAAACCATCATTGTATTGGATGCAGTGGTATGGTTCACAGATTTCCTCCTTTAAAACTGAAATGTTTAATTCTCATATGCCTAGAGCTTTGTCTGCTGACAGTCCAAAGTTGAGGCCTTCTCAGGAATTGCCTTCAGCTAAGTGAAGCTGCCTTGCTCTCACTCATCCCAGAGAAAGCACACATCCATTGACTGGTCAATGCAGGGTACAAAGGTCTGGTCCCTTTGTCTCCATTAAGAATATCTCTGAAAGGTCATCTCAAGGTTTAGAATTCCCTATGGATTAGCAAAGTCTTCTGCTGCAGCTGCATCATAGTTCAACACTTCCTAATCCTACCAACTACACCTCTTTTCAGGTATTGTTTCTAAAAGCACTCCACAATAAGCCAAGTGCATACAAATCTTCACCTCTGTATCTGGTTCCCAAAACAGGAGAAAGACAAACTTCTGCGCCAAGAGTGGACTTAGAAAACACTCTAAATGGGAATTTTGTAGCTGTGTCATTGGCCAGATGGCTGGTAGTTTGGGTATAGACAACCCCTAGTAGGCAAAAGTAGTGTAACTATTAAACTTTTCTTGGTAGAAGAAAATGTACTGGTGAGTGCAATATATCATGCATTTGAGAGTTCATTGGAAGTAGTCTTTATAGTGATCATTGAATTGGTTGGCTTTTGCTGGGGGCTCTCGGTTTTAGAAAATGACAATGAAAGGCTTAGGGTGATTGATCACTAATTTCAGGCTAAGTGTGAAAGTCAGAGGACATCTTAGCAGCACGGAAAGAGCTTCTCATTTCCTACAGCCATAAGGCAAAAAAAAGTTGAATATCCAGTCTACAACCTGATTATAAAAACATAAGCAGATCTCTAGTGAAGGTTGAAATTTTCAAGATCAGCAAGTCTGTTAAGGCATGTCAGCGTTTTTATTCAAGAGGAATGAAATTCTGCAACTTGATATGGGGATATGTGGGCAATGTCTTAAAATCTTGAATCCCAGATTATTCTGAACACTCTGGACCTGCATAAATGCCGCACTCTTCCCAGTTAAAGTCTAGCTAACCCTCTCGCAATGGGAACACAGCCATGGTCACTTGTTTATATATTGTCTATGGCTTCTTTCGTACTACAACAGCAGAGCTGAGTAATTGAGAGAGAAACAGTATGACCCTTAAAGCCTAAAGTATTAGCTATGGGGTGCTTTAAGAAAAAGTCTGCCCACCCCTGATCTAGGGGACTTTGGCACTGTTTCTATCACATCCTCCTATACAATGAGGAATAATGAAGTCCAGGCCCAGTAATGGCTCACCCAGTGGTGATTTCTCTGGTCTCAAAATGTGTAATTGAAATTCTCACATTGATAGTTGGCAGAATTCTACAGTATTATTATATTTTTCCTGTAGGATAAGATCTACTATAGTGAGGGCACTCAAATGGAAACCTTTGAAACTTCCTTACTATCCCTGTCTGGCCAAGAGAGTAAATCAAAACAATATTACTTCTTAGGGAGAAGAGCAAATATCACTCAAGTGTTTTTCCTCAGTATATCCACACCATCAGCTTATCCTCTACAAAATCTGGAAATATTCTTTAAAATATGAGTGGGCTATTGTAAATTGAAGGTGGTCACTGTCCCTATTGCAGCTGTGCTGCTGGATATATTTTCTTGGCCAGGGTAGATTTACATGGTCTCAGATATATTGTACCTAGGAAGTATAGAGAATGTTTTCTTCCGATTCCTATCAAGAAATAGAACAAGACACAGTTACATTCATATGAGATGGGCTACAATATATATTTATAGTTTTCCTTCTTGAGCTCAATTTACAACCCCATCCTCTGTCATAATTGAATCTGAGAGCATTTGAAATGTCAGGACACTCCACAGAACATCACTTGATCTACTATATTGGTGGCGTGTGAATCAGACTAGATAAGCAAGAAGCAGCAAGTTTATTGGAAGCCATGATAAAATGCAAGTGCTCCAGAGGGAGGAAGATGTAAGCTACGATGATAAAAGATCCCACCATGTCAGTGAAGATTTAAGGGACCAGTGATATGGGGGATACTAGAATATACTCATCAAAATAATGGATTAACTATTGTATTTCTAACTTTCCACAATTAAGAAAACACAGTGCCTGGTAGGCCCCTTTGGGCTTTGAAGTAACATATTCCACACCTGGGAAAATAATCCAACCTTTTTACTAAATGGCATGCAACCTTTCCAGCTTTGAATAGGGCCCAGTGAAAGAAATGGTCACCATCAGGTCCAGGTTATAATGAAAGCAGTCCTGACACTTGAGTCATATGTTGTAGACTTTATACGTTAGAGGTATCTTTAGTGGAGAGTTTTGTGACAAGTTCTAGTCTCAGAATTACAACAGAGAACACTGGAATTCTGGATCAAAACCACATCATACGAATCTACAGAGTCAAAAAACAGCTCCTACTATGTCACTGGGCTAGAGACAGAACACCTGATCATGGGATATCAAGTGATCATGTGACCACAACTGCCCATCTTGCACTGGGTATGTTATAGTCACAAAACCAAAAAATCAGAGAGGATCTTAAAATGCAGCTGCACTTTAAGAGGGAAGCAATATATTATATTTGGGATTAGTCTCAGATGGCAAAATTAACATATATGACAGGTGGCCCAGAGTGCCATGTTATTCTTTATTGTTGAAATAGCATCTTTTCTTTGGCTCATGCTTATGGCCATAGGAGAGACCACTCATGACCATCTGACAGAGGAAGTCATGCTTGCTTCCCAGAGGCCTCAGCTTAGTAAGAGGGTTCAAACTTAAAACCAACTGTTACTTTACAGCAACCCCACTCAGAACCAGCCCAGAAAGACAGTGTTGATGGTAAATTCATCCAATAGGTAGATTTTTTGATGTTGCACCTTATTACTTTGCATGGAAAGAGAAATGATACATGGTAAGAGTTTATACAGGCACACAGGCAATAGCCAATGGCTTGGCTGGTTTGATAGAAGTTTTGAAAGAAAAATATTTTTTAAATCTGGGACAAAGTGGTTGGAAGAAGAGGCATGTGATGAACATATAGTCCTTTTTATGACCTTTTAATGCCCATCAGAGAGCATTCACCAAAGAAGAGGTGTGAAACATTGTAGATTTAGTAATAGCCCATTGCCATCAACCAGTGTCTTTGTCCAGCCATCACTTTGATGCACAATTGATTTAAGAGCAAAATATCTGTAATGGCAGAGATGGAGCCATGCATGGGCCCAATAGTATGGAATTCCAGTCAATAATGTTGACCTGGCTACTTCTTTAGTCAAATGTCCAAACTTCTAGCTTCCAAGACCAAGTTTAAGTCTGTGATATGGCATTATACTTCAAGGAAACTGACCAGGCATTTAGAGGTAAATTGTTAACCTTGGACCTCTTCAATTCTAGAAGGGACATAATTCATCTTGACTATAATTGACATATATATTCTAGCCAGTGGCTTCTCTCTCCTGATTGCAGGACCTCAGCCAAATATACAACCCAAAGGCTTACGAAATGTTTGCCCCATCAACATAGGATTCTGTGTAGAAACTCATTGGATAAAGGGATCCATTTTACACAAATTGAGTTAAGGGAGTGGGAACACAACCTTGGAGTTCATTGATCTTATCATATACTGCATTATATGATATGCCAGAAGTTGTCAGCTGATAGAAAAATAGAATGACCTTCTTAAGGCATCATGCTGGAGATACACTCTGCACGTATGAAGCACCATCTTCCAGGATGAAGTACATACCATAAAGCAACAGCTATTATATGGTGCCATATCTCCAATGGTAGAGAACATGGGTCTGGAAACCAAAGGGTTGAAGTAGAAGCAGGCTCACTTACCCTTAGTCTCAGTGATCCACTTGGGGAATTTGCACTTTAAGTCCCTGTCGCTCTATGTTTTAAGAGTCTAGAAGTATGGCTCTCCAGTGGGCAAAACAGGAATCCTATTAAATTTTAGACTTGTCACTTTTTCATTCATAATCCTTGAGCCAAGAAATCTGCAAACTAGTAAAAGAATTATCATCTTGGTACAATGAAGTCAGAGAAGAAAATATTTGGCACCCAGGTGATCCACAGGGGCTCTGCTTGTTACTCTTCTGCCCATATTTGATAGTAAATGAAGAATATCAGCAGCTACACTCACAGAAAGACATGGTAATGTGAGTTGGGAACTTCTTAAGGTTAAGCATATAGGCAGCCTGATTAGATAAACCATCTAGACAAACTGAGGTATTAGCTGAGGGTGTGGAAAATCTGGAATGGGTAGTAGAGGAAGGGAATGATAAATATCAGTGTCTGATTCTGAGACCAGCTGTTGGAGGTGTCACAAACAGTAAAGGCTCTGAGATTTTATCATACATGCAAGCTCACAAGTCACCTTGATATAGTTTCATGGATGCTGACAGAAGACAAACACTTCTGACCAGAGACAAAATGTTTTTTGCTCAAAGAAAAGTCATTACCCAGAGAATCAGCATATTTTTGTCCATTATTTGAGATGCTATCTCCACAGAACAAAGTGGAGGGCCAGGTGGCACTTGTAGATGTGGTGGGGCATATGAAGGAGAAGATCCCTGAGCTTGTTGGGGCATCTATCTTTTTTATAGTAAGCAGTAAGTAAACCTTATCTTTGCCTCAGAGAGACATCACCTGGTCCTTAAAAGTTTTTTGCTGCAAACCTAACCCTAGGCCTTGTTTAAATGATACCCTGTCTTGCATTCCTGACATACATGGCAAGATGTATAGTAGCACAAGAGACCCATGCAGTATTTTCCTCCAACAAGGGGCAAGGTTGGTAGTTTGCTCCATTTTCTTTATTTTTATGTTTCCCTAGGAAAAGGCCAATTGGAATCCTGAGATAGCTCTTCCCAGATGAGCTAAACTTATTATACAAATCAAGTATAATTTGGCAATAGGGTGGACTGAAGTGGGTACTTGAGGTGCCACCCAGATGCCCACTCACTCCACCAGCTGCTTGAAGTGTTGCCTAATCATGGTTCATAGATAATTTTGTCCTCAGGAATTTCATTTAGTCAAAGAGCAATCTCACCCAAGTTTCTTCCTCTGCCCAATTCTCCTTTCTTTGCTTATTTATAGATATTGTTCCTGAGATAGATGTTTCTGAGAGAAGTATTCAATTCCTGCAAATCTCAGTCTCAGAATCTGTTTTCCAAAGAACTCATCTATAACATCAGCATAAACAACATAACCAGCTGAATGTTTGAAGTTTTACACACTGGTACATCTAAAATTCATGTTGATATTGTTGACTTAAAACCTAGTCTCAGACAGTAGCTATCTCTTTGTTTTCTAAAAAAAAAAAAGTATAAACAATTATTTTTTTCCTGAAAAACAAATGGCTAGAAGATGCCCTATCATGTTATCTGTCTCCTGCCCTTCTCAAAACACCACTTGAATGGAAGAAATTATGGTTTTCTACATCATGTGCTATTTACTCTATAATCTACATTTTTATAATTTTATATGTTCTTCCTTTCAAAATATTGAATGTGGAGAATCCCCTACCTCCTTAATTTCTTCCATTCTTCTCTCTCACATGGGAAGACAAACTTGAAGAGTCAAGGACTGATTCAGGAGGTAATTCCCTAAAGACTTATTCAACCACTATTCACTGTTCTAGCTTTATTGGCTTTTACCTAAAGTAAGGTAATCATACTTGACCATATCTAATCTCACCAATAAACTAAATAGTAAATTCTTGTTCCAAACAATGGTCTAGCAACATACAACAATCCAATTATAATTAGTTTATATTGTATTTGTATATTTGTATTAAAGTTAAATTAATTTAGTAATGCTATAAAAATTTAAAATGATTATCACAAAAAATTCAACACAGTGATTATCCCTGGGAAGAAGATGGGTACTCTTTGCAGAAGTATACACAGGAGATTCAATCATTCTAGTCTCTAAAACTTATGATGGACATTATTATATTTTAAACTTTAAACATATATCATATATACTTTTTGTAAGTACATGATAATCCTTTATAAAAATCTATATTTCTGTTATTGACATCTAATTCAATTATATTTGATCAAAGTGTCACCTGAATAATTCAAATCCTGTGCAATTTGAGGTTGCTTATGACTAGCATATGATCAATCTTTTGAATGTACCATGTGCACTTTGAAATAATGTATATTCTACATTTGTTAAATATGCATTTGATAGCTATGTCCTATAAAGACACTAGGTCACGCTGGTTGAGAATATTGCTCAAGTATGTTATATCCTTAGTGTTTTTCTACTTTTTCTATTAATATTGAGAGAGTACAGAAATATCCAGGTCTCAATGCCAATTATTCTATTACTGCTTTCAGTTTTTACTTCTAGTATTTTGAAGCTATGTTTTTCTGTGAAACATTTAAAACTATTATGGTTATGTGATGAACTGACTCTTTCATCATTATGAAATGTTGTTCTATTTATCTTTATTAATATTCCATGCCCTGAAGTCTAATTTTTTTAATATTAATATAACCTCTTGAGCTTTCTCATGGCTAGGGTTCCCATGTTATATTTTCTGTCATTTTACTTTTCTGTGTCTTCGTAAACAGCATATAGTTGAGACATCCTTTTTTATCCTGTTTACCAGTCTTATACCTTTAACTCATGTGTTTAGCCATTTGTATTTACTATAATTACTGATATTTCCATTTTATTTACTCTGTGGGTATATTAATATATATTTTTAAAATTTGTTTCTAGTGGTTGTCATAGAGTTTGTGATATGCATCTTAAAATATCATTATCTACCCTTATGTAATGTTATGCCACTTCACATATAATAAACATCCTTAGAATATATTTCTATTTCTCCCCCTTGTACTTCATATTATTATTTTTACACGTTTTACCTCTACATATGTTATAAACTCCTCACAACACACTATTAAATAATTTTGTTTTAAACAAATCAACTTTTAAGAAAACTTTTTTTTGCAAATGAAAAGTCTTTTCTATTTATCCACTTATTTACAATTTCTAGCTCTTTTTTTTTTTTTTTTTTTTTTTTTTTTAAAAAGGAATTCCTTTATTTTTATTATTTATTTATTTATTTATTTATTTTTATTTTTGGCTGTGTTGGGTCTTCGTCTCTGTGCGAGGGCTTTCTCTAGTTGCGGCAAGTGGGGGCCACTCTTCATCGCGGTGCGCGGGCCTCTCACTATCGCGGCCTCTCTCGTTGCGGAGCACAGGCTCCAGACGCGCAGGCTCAGTAGTTGTGGCTCACGGGCCTAGTTGCTCCGCGGCATGTGGGATCTTCCCAGACCAGGGCTCGAACCCGTGTTCCCTGCATTGGCAGGCAGATTCTCAACCACTGCGCCACCAGGGAAGCCCATCTAGCTCTTTTTTGACTAATGTTTTTGTTCAGTCTGAAGAACTTTAAGATTAATCTTCTAGAGGAATTTTCTTGGCAATAAATTGTTTTTTGGTTTTTAATTATTAAAAGATATGTTTGTTGGAAATAGAAATTGAGGTCAAGAGTTTGTGTTGTTGTGTTTTCTGTCTTTACTGCACTTGAAAGATTTTGATCAATTCTCTTTTTGTTTATACACCAGCTGTTTATCTGTGGACTATTATACATAATAAAAATGAAATCCTATCTTGTAAGGATTACTGTACTTTAGGGCCTATTATTGCATAAATACCAAAAAATACAAATAAAAATGGGAAAATGGAGACCATCTAGCTATATAGGAAATCAATGAGTTTGGAAATTAAGGAAAAGTTTCCCTATGCATCTTTGCTGACTTGATTTGACAAATTCATCTGTAAACCAGTTAGTTTATAAGAAGTTGTATTAAAAAAAAAAAAAAAAAAAAGAAGCTGTATTCTCTTCAGTGAGCATGAAAACATGTTTTTTAGTACTAAAAATTCTACTGATCTCTGAATGTCTGCTTTGTCACTAGCAATTGATTTGACTCAAAGAGATAAGAAGAAAACTCAAGTTCTTAAAAACTATATCCAATTACACATAATAAGGTGGTGACATTACTCTCAAAGACACTTAGTATTGAAATATAGCAAAAAACAAAAGCAAACAAAAACAAAAAACAAAAAGAAAAACACACATTGACCTGCTAAAAACTTAGTCTGATATAAAACATGAGCTGGATAGTAGCAAAATAGATGATACTTTCTTATAAAATTAAACATCCATTCACCACACAACCCAACAATCCCACTTCTAGGTAGATCTGAAAGAAAAATGAAAACATATTTGTACAAATATCTATACACAGATGTTTATAGTAGTTTTATTCATAATCACCCAAAACTAAACCCAAATGTCTGTCCATCAGCTGGGAAAATGTATACAAATTATGACATATAATGGAATACAAAAAATAATGCAACAGCATTGCAGAATTGCAAATCTATTATGCTTATTGAAATAAACTAGATTCAAATGGCTACATACAATATGATTCAATTTATACGAAATGCTGGAAAAGGCAAAACTATATGGACAGAAAATGACTGTTAAGGGTTGGATACGAGAGAAAGGATTGGCCACAAAGTGGCATGAGAGAATTTTTTAGGGTGAAGGAATTATTCTATGTCTTGATTGTGGTGATGATTTCCCAATGTATGCATTTGTCAGAATTCATAGAACTGTATAACTTAAAGGGATGAAATTGACTGTGAGCATATTATATCTCAAAACCTAACTTATGAAAAAATAATTCAGTAACTCAAGCAGAACTTAGGACAATTTCTGGCACATAGTAAGCATACAGAAAATACTAGCTGCTATTGTTACTACTGACACCTTTGTCATTATTATTGAAATGACAAAAACATTTTCCAAAAAGTGAATAGTTACAAGTTTTATAATATAGGATGAAGAGGTAACGCTATTTCAATTAATTTCATTATCATATACTGAAATGGTCAAATAAATAATTCTACAAAATTGCAGTTAAGCTAAATAGTAAATTTGCATTTAGAAATAAGTCAAGCATTATACACTTTTGCTCTTATAGCATTCTATCTAAATTTCTAAATCAGATTAAAAGTGTCCATGTATACATTTATTCATGCAATATTTACTGACCATTTACCATGCATCAGTTTTTTACTATACATTGGGAATATACTGGTTAAAAAAAAAATACCACTAATAATTGTTACCATTGCATAATCTATTTCATTGCATATTCAAATCATGTAGTAATAGTAAAGTCAAAAATATTTAGGACTGAATAGAAATATATTTGTATAATCCTAAAACAATAATGTTTCTGTGCTACATGGTTGATAGAAGCCAAGTCAAGTAAAGCAATTGATGACATCATATGTATATAACACTATTACATAAAGTTAATGTTAGGGGAAAACTAACAAAAAAAGTTTAATGGGGAGTTGTGATGTAAAATTATGTTTGAATGAAGGATGGCCCAGCTACTGTTGCTGAATAACGAATTATCTCAAAACCTCTCTGTGTTAAACACACACACACACAACTATTTCAGTAGTGTTGTAGACTCTGGGGTTCAGGATGGCTTTATCTCAGCTCCACAATATCTAGGGCTACACCTGGGAAGACTTGCTAACTGGAGGCTGAAATCATCTGGTAGTGCTTTTATTCATACCACTGGTTGTTGATATTGTTTTTTGGCTGAGTCTAGAGCTGGGTTGTTGGTTGGACACTTACAAAGGGCCTCTTCAGTTCTAATTAATGTCTAAGAAGGCTCATTTGCACTTCTTCCCAGCATGGTGATGGGGAGCAAATATCCCAAGAGAACAAGGTGAAAATGCATAACATTTTTATAATCAAACTTTGGGAATTTTATGGCATCATTTCAGCCATACTGTTGAAACAGTCACAAAGGTCTACACAATTGTTATGCGGAGGGTGAGCAAGGCACATTCTACCACATCACCACATAAAATGGAAGGAATATCAGCGACACATTAAGAAGAGCATGAAGGACGAGCCATTTTGGAAAATGCAATCTGCTACAAAAGGTGAAAGCTTGCCATAGAATTATATGAACATTGATATAATTACCAACTGGCAATTTCCCATTTGGAAATACAATAATTGGCACCAGAGTTAGTGAACATCACATGTTTGGCCTTAAATATTTAGATTCTCAGTGCAATCAGGAATCATAAATTATTTCCGTTCTATAGGAAAGTTTTCTATTGATATTTAGGTCATAAAAGCAAAACTCGTTATTTATAGCTAGCCAGAAATGCACTCTTTAGCAGACATGTATTCACAACATTTATCAAATGTTTATTATGTGCTAAGCACTAGTAATACATCATGTTTTCCATATAAAACTATTATATTAAATACTCTGCCAATTTTAGGATTGTTTTTTTCCTTCCAATGTCATGTATTTTACTTCTACAGAAAAATGTTCTCATCTTACAATTGTTAGTTGGATATTTGTCAATTTGATTAATATTAAGGAAGTTCAACTAAACTAATATGCCTTTTGGGGAATGGGCTGAGATGAAGAACTCAACGCATTTCTTACTGTTTTTTTTTCCCTGACAACGTTGTTCTATGGGATTGAATTTAAAATCACAGGATATCAGTTTGTAATGACCAACAAATGCAACTTCCAAAACCCTGAAGTTAAAAATCTTGCACAAGAGTTTTATGTATCTCCAGGCACGATATTTTCTGATGTTTAGACAGCACAATTCTTCCCCAACATAGGCAAAATTCAACTAATCATGGCAATAACATAGGAATGCCAAAAGGCTTTTTTTTCCAGTATCCTTTCATGAGGTTGCTATGCATCAGGCCCTTCCCTCTGAAAAGCCTAAGTAGAAGGTGGACTTAGTAAGAATACTTGCTACTCATCAAACCTATTTTATATTCCAGAATGATGGAATATCTCTGACTGATAGAATACAGATGAAAATAATGAAAGTCATTTCATTAAAGGACCTTCTTCTCTTGTTCAATGTCCAGACGCAGAGAACTTTAAGACTCCAGAGGACTTTGAAACACTTGATAACAATGGAGGGTACTAGACAGAAAGAACCTTGACCCCTGAATCACCACAGGAAGACCATTACAGAGGTTTTACAATGAATACTTGCATTGAGCTTGATGGAGCAAGGATAAATTTTATCCTCTGCTGAAATCTGGAAGATTGTATTTTACATCAATTAACCTATCCTGTTCAATACTGATAGTATTGTGGGACAGACAGAGGTAAGCTTTGAGGTTTCTTATATGTAGTTTTAGCACAAGTAGCTGAAGAACAACATCATTAATTACATGTGAGGAAGTGTATGAAGATTTTTTTTAAATAATAAAAAATGGTAGTGTAGTAGACCTAGTTCTTGTACCCATGAGATCCTCTCAGGGCCACCAGCTCATCTACAGACATTCTCCAGACCTTGGACCCTTGCCTGTTTCTTATGGAAGAGACATAATGATATCTCATGGACTGCCCATGTCCAGATTACTCCATTGTTCTACCACCTCTAGAGATTGGGGCAACCCTCATTCTCTGCACTGACTGATGAGGAAAACCTGCCCTACCTTAACATTGGCCAGACTGGACCTGGGGAATTTCTGGTTCTTCTCGTTTCCCATAAGAGCCAAATTACACAGTCTGGAGGTATGAGCAAAGCAATGCTTCATGGGGCACACCGTGACCCATGAAAAGCAGGATGTTGGATTTTCTTCTTCAATAAGATCTTAGAAATGTAAATATGAAAGAGTTCACCCAAATCAAGCAAATGTTTCCCTATAAAACACCCACATTTTCTTTTGTATAAATAGGTTAATTTGGAGAAATGATGCTGACATACAAAATCAATTGCTCAGTAAATAAAGGCTGATTTTCTGGTGAATAAGCACTTTGGAACTTAAAATAATGTAAAAAGTTTTAAGCTGAAGTGGGCAGGTGCAGTTTTATACTCTGGTAAATATTTGACTGCTGTGCTTTTAAATGACCATTGTAACTTTGAAACCACATTCTGATTTAACCCTGGAAGGTTTAAAAAACGAATCATGGCCTAGGAAAGTCATAATTATAGAGAAGCTGTTGTGTGTTAGGTTAATAAATGGAATGTTAAAAATTTTTGTATTGGACAAGAGTAAAGCATTCTGGATGTATAAATAAAACACAGTTGATTGATGATCAGTGTAGCCATGTATGTGTTCATACATCTTCAGCCCCATCAGACCTGATAAATAGTCACAAAAAATGTGCCCCAACCTCAGATTAACTTATCTGTTTAGATGTTTGCTTTCACTATGAGATTGATCATAAGAACTTAAAGTTAGAGACTGTTATTTATACTTTTTTCAAATATAAACATTATATGATGTATCTGATAAGTAGTAGGGGTCAATAAAAATGAGTGAAACTAATTTCAGAAGAAAGATAAACATTTGAGGCTGAAAATAAATAACTCAAAAAGGAAGTATTGTAGGAGGTATCTTAAGGAATTGACATTTTCATTAATTTTTCAACATTTAAAAAGATTTTATACTATCACGAAACTTTCAGAAAAATTCTGCAAGGATATCACACATTTAGAAACATCATATAATGATTCCAGGAAATAATTTTTACTTTTAAAACGTTTTTCATCAGTGTAACATAAACTTTCATGGGGATAGGATCACTTGAGGATAAAGAATATTGGATTGCTGCAGAGCCATAAATTACGAATACCAACCAGTTGACAGATTCAGCAAAAAAGAGGAAAATGCAAACTCAAAAGTTTGAAATGTAAATATGTTGCCCAAAACCATTAAAAAATCAGTTTGCATGATACTTTCAAAGCTGTTTCTCAAAAAAAAAAAAAAAAAAAAAATTGTTTAAGTAGACAGTATTGCTTACTTTGAAGCTAGCTCCCAAGAAAAAGGGGCTGCATTTATCCTATTCACCATGAGAATAAAAATACAAATACGAGATTTATTTCACACATTGCTTAGCGTTATCCCAGGTCCGCAGTTATACTATATCTACTGTGTCATTCTAAACTTTTATATAAATTTATTGCTACAGGAGACCTCTTTACTTAAGACCTTTCTGACTGGTAATCATGCCATCATAGAAGCATTCATCTCTCATAACCCTATTAATGGGATTTAATAAGCAAGTCAAGGAGACAGCAGGGGTCAAAAGAATTGGAATTTTTCTGGCTGTGAGATAATCAATGAGGCTCTATGAGCTGCTGGGTATGATGTCATTTTGGAAATATTTTGCTCTGTGCTTGTTATTGAGTAATTTTATAATCTGATTTTGGGAGAAATCACTATGTACTACTTTCACTCATTTATTGTTGCAAGATTTAGTTATAGAGTCCTTGTTTTGTACAATGCCACATGCTAGTAGATCTGTGTGTTTGGTGAGGGGAGAAGAATAAGTTATAAACTGGACATGAAGGAACCTACAATCTCATAGCAGAGATGACGCAGGAGTCCAATTGCAAAGACATTGTAAGGAGTTCTAAGAGCATTGATATCACTCAAGGCTTGCACTTGTCTCCTTCCTCTGTATGTTTGTCTCTTTCTTTCTTAGTTCAAGATTCTATCACCAGGATTATATCAGAAGTTTCAGACCTATACATCCCATTTCCACTACAACTTTCTCTCTTTCAAGTCTCTGTGTTAATCTATCCCCATTTGAACTCTTTCTCAGCTTCCCTTGAATTTAAATTCCCTTGAATCTCTCATTTTTACCTTTACCTAGCTGTACCTTTCCTCTTTATTTTACATCCTACCAAGCTTCATGATCCAGTCTTTCAATGAATTTTGTAGCAGTACTCAATCTCTTTGAAGTGTCCCACTCCAACAAGTCTGGCAAAACCCCAACCCAGTTCAGAGCCAAATAATCACTTTCACTTTGCTTGCATCTATAAATCTAAATGTTGCATATCGGTACCAGTGTGAGGTTGCCAACTTTAACCTTGATAAAATTCAGACAGGCTGACAATACTACACTGTTTCTCTGCTTGGTAGCCAAGAACCTCCTCAAATTTATCTTGTTATCCAAAAGTAACACTCTCCCTGGAATTGAATTTTCCTTTCTTTTTCTCATTCCATTGTATGTCAACCACATCCATCTAATTATCAAAGCCAGAAATTTAGGTGTCACCCATGACTGCCTTGTCCCCTAACTTGACAATTCCAGTTAATCATGAGGTCAAGTCAATTCTGGTATATATGTCCATCTACTTTTCTACAACTCCACGGTTAACTCCTGGTCAAGTCACTATTGTCTTTCTTATTTTAAATATTTATTTATTTATTTGGTTGTGTGGGGTCTTAGCTGCGGCAGGCGGGCTCCTTAGTTGCAGCATGCGAACTCTTAGTTGCGGCATGCATGTGAGACCTGGTGTCACAGTGGATAAGACCACACTCCCAAAGCAGGGGGCCCAGGTTTGATCCCTGGTCAGGGGACTAGATCCCACATGCATACCATTGTCTTTTGAATAGATAATTAGAGCAGACTCTTAACTCACTCCCCTGCTTCCTATTTTGCTTCTTGCCAATACATCCTATACATTGAAGACTGAGTGACTTGAAAAATGCAAATTTGATCATTATTCTCTTTTGCTTAAAATACTTCAATAGGTTTCATTTCATTTGGGAGAATGTCAGATCTCATGACTTACAGGCACCCTATCTCTTGGTCATACATACGTATCCAGCATCATTTCTTATTACTCTCTTTCTTTATTGAAGTCTATATCTGGCAATACTGAAGTTATTTTTTATTTTTATTGAAGTATAGTTGATTTACAGTATTATATAAGTTTCAGGTGTATAGCATAGTCATTCAGTACTTTCACAGGTTATACTACATGAAAAATTATTACAAGATAATGGCTATAGTTCTCTCTGCTGTATTCTCATTGCTTGTCTATTTTGTACATAGTAGTTTGTATCTCTTAATGCCATAACCCCTTCCCTCTCTTCTATGGTAACCACTGGTTTGTTTTCTATCTCTGTGATTCTGTTTCTGTTTTACTTTGTATTCATTTGTATTATTTTTTAGATTCCACATATAAGTGATATCATGCAGTATCTCTCTGTCTCTAACTTATTTCACTAAGTATAATCTTCTCTAGGTCCATCCACATTGCTGCAAATGGCAAAATTTCATTCTCTTTTATGGCTGAATTACATTTCATTGTATACGTATACCAAATCTTCTTTATCCATTTGTGTGTTGATGCACACTTGGGTTGCTTCCATATCATGACTATGAGCATTGGGGTGCATGTGACTTTTTGAATTAGTATTTTCTTTTTTTTTCTGGATATATACACAGTAGTGGAATTGCTGGGTCATATGGCAGTTCTATTTTTAATTTTTGGAGGAACTTCCATACTGTTTTCCATCATGACTGCACCAATTTCCATTCCCATCAACAGTGTACAAGGGCTGCCATTTCTCCACATCCTCTCCAACATTTGTTATTTTTAGTCTTTTTGATGATAGACATTCTGACAGGTGTGAGGTGATATCTCACTGTGGTTTTGATTTGCATTTCCCTAATGATTAGTGATGTTGAGCATCTTTTCATCCACCTGTTAACCATCTTTGGGAAAATGTATATTTAGTTTTCCTGCCAATTTTTAATTGGCTTTGTTCTTAACATTAAGTTGTATGAGCTGTTTATATATTTTGGATATTAACCCCCTTATCAGTCATATAATTTGCAAATATTTTCTCCCATTCCATAAGTTGTTTTTTTGTTTTGTCAAATGGTTTCCTTTGTTTTGCAAATGCTTTTAAGTTTAATTCGGTCCCATTCATTTATTTTTTATTTTATTTCTTTTGCCTTAAGAGAGAGATCCAAAAAATTATTGCTACGATTTATGTCAGAGTGTTCTTCTCATGTTCCCTTCTAAGAGTCTTATGGTTTCAGGTCTTACATTTAAGCCTTTAATCCATTTTGAGCTTATTTTTGTATATGGTGTGAGGAAATGCTCTACTCTCATTGTTTTGCATGTAGCAGTCCAGTTTTCCCAGCACCACTTTTTGAAAAGAATGTCTTTTCTCCACTGTATAATCTGCCTCCTTGCTGTAGATTAATTGACCATAGGTGCATTGGTTTATTTCTGGACTCTATTCTATTCACTAATTTGTGCCTGTTTTTGTGCCAGTGCCATACTGTTTTGATTACTGTAGATTTGTAGTATAGCTTGAAGTCTAGGTGAGTGATACTTCAGTTTTGTTCTTTTTTCTCAAGATTTTTTTGGCCATTTGGGGTCTTTTGTGGTTCCATATGAATTTTAGAACTATTTGTTTTAGTTCTGTGAACACTGTCATGGGCATTTTGATACAGATTGCATTCAATCTGTAGATTTCTTTGGGTAGTATGGCCTTTTTAACAGTATTAATTCTTCCAATCCAAGAGCATGGCATATTTTTCCATTTCTTTGAATCATCATCAATTGTTTTATAGTTTTCAGGGTATAGAGCTTTCATCCCCTTTATTCCTAGGTATTTTATTCTTTATGATGCAATTTTAAATGGGATTTTTGTTTTGTTTTGTTTTGTTTTTACTTTCTTTTTCTGATAACTCTTTATTAGTGTACAGAAAAGTAACAGATTTTCAAATGGGATGATACTTTATATAGAAAACTCTAAAGGCTCCACCCAAAAACTATTAGAACTATTTTTTATATTTTTTAGTTAACTTCTTAGATGTACCTTATTATCTCTTGCATCTGCAATTTTGTTTAGCTTTTTCTTTGGTTAGAAGTGCTCCCCTCTTATCTTTGACTGAATTCTGTTTACCCTTCAGATTTATGAAGGCCTGCTTGAAGTATATTGTCCTCTTTTCCTTATACCAAATATGCTTGATTCTAAATTGTTGCTTAATAACCATATTCTCCACAGGACTATGTGTTCTTTTGAAGCAGAGAGTGCCTCTGTCTTTTTTTTTTTTTTTTTTTTTTTTTTAGTGCCTCTGTCTTGGTCTCTGTTTTCCAGCATGCACCTAGCACTCATAGGGTGTTTAGTAAATATGATAAAATAATACATGATGAACAAGTTCATAGGAGGGAAATATTATTCAGATGGTAGCATGGCTGAAAATATTGGTTAACAAGTTTCAATGATAATAGTAAAATAAAAAGAGTTAAGACAGAAAATGTGAATAGTCCTGTACTTCATTAAGGAAATTGAATTTGTTATTATGAAGAAAATTGTACGGCTTAGTTTTACTGGTTTAGTCTAACACTGAAGAAATAAAATCAAAATAAACTCAAAATTGATTAAAGACCTAAATGTAAGGCCAGACACTATAAAAGTCTTAGAGGAAAACATAGGCAGAACACACTTTGACATAAATCACAGTGGATATTTTTTGACCCACCTCCAAGAGTAATGAAAATAAAAACAAAAATAAACAAATGGGACCTAATGAAACTTAAAAACTTTTGCACAACAAAGGAAACCATAAACAAGACAAAAAGACAACCCTCAGAATGAGAGAAAATATTTGCAAATGAAGCAACTGACAAAGGATTAATCTCCAAAATATACAAACAGCTCATGCAACTCAATATCAAAAAAATGAACAACCCAATTAAAAAATGGGTGGAAGACCTAAATAGACTTTTCTCCAAAAGACATATAGAAGGCCAAGAGGCACATGAAAAGATGCTCAACATCACTAATTATTAGAGAAATGCAAATCAAAACTACAATGAGGTATCATCTCATACCAGCCAGAATGGCCATCACAAAAAATCTACAAACAATAAATTCTGGAGAGGGTGTAGAGAAAAGGGAACTCTCCTACACTGTTGGTGGGAATGTAAATTGATACAGCCACTATGGAGAACAGTATGGAGGTTCCTTAAAAACTAGAAATAGAACTGCCACATGACCCAGCAAACCCACCCTTGGGCATATACCCAGAGAAAACCATAATTCCAAAAGATACGTGCATCCCAAAGTTCATTGCAGCACTATTTATAATAGATAGGACATGGAAGCAACTTAAATGTCCATCAACAGAGGAATGGAAAAAGAAGATGTGGTACAAATATATAATGGAATATTACTCAGCCATAAAAAAGAATGCAATTGTGCCATTTGCAGAGACGTGGATGGACCAAGAGACTGTCATACAGAGTGAAGTAAGTCAGAGGGAGAAAAACAAATATCATATATTAATGCATATATGTGGAATTTAGAAAAATGGTACAGATGAACCTATTTGCAAAGCAGAAATAGAGACACAGATATAGTGAACACATGTATGGACACCAAGGGCTGACAGGGTGGGTGGGATGGATTGGGAGATTGGGATTGACATATGTACACTACTATGGATGAAGTAGATGGCTTGTGAGAGCGTACTGTATAGCACAGGGGGAAAAAAAGGCACAATCTGTTTGCAGCACATATATTATTAACCTTAAAAATGCATTCCAATATTTGTTAGGTGCAGACAAATACTGTTTGATTCCACTTATAGGAGGTACTTAGAATAGTGAAATTCACAGAGTCAGAAAGTACATTTGTCAATGCCAGGGACCAGGGGATGAGGGGGTGTGGGGAGGGGGAATGGGGAGTTAGTGTTTAATGGGGACAGAGTTTCAGTTTAGGAAGGTGAAAAATTTGGGAGATAGGTGATGGTGAGAGTTGCACAGCAATGTGAATATACTTAGTGCCACTGAACTGTACAGTTAAATATGTTTAAAATAGTATGTTTTATATTATGTGACTTTTACCACAATAAAAAAATTTAAAAAAAAACAAAGTTACACTCACTTTTTCAGAAAACAGAGGAAGAAAGCTGGTATTTAACTCACTATATGAGGCCAGACAAATACTCATAACAAAAGCTGAAAAAGATCTTGCAAAAAAAAAAGAAAAAAGAAAATATAGATCATTATTAGCCAGGATCAACATTATGGGTTGAATCGCCTTCAAAAGATACATTGGAGTTGTAATCCATAGTACTTAAATGGACCTCAAACGCAATATTCTGAATGAAAAAAAAAAAAAAAAAAAAGTCTTGAAATATCATATACTGAATGATTCCATTCATACCACATTCTTGAAATGACAGAATCATAGAAATGAAGAATACGTTTTTGGTGTCCAAGGGGTAGGGATGTTGGAGGTGGAGGAGAATGGGTGTGTTGATAAAGAGGTAGCACCAGGCAGATCTTTGTGGTATTTTGATTGCGGTGGTTACTACACCAGCATAACATAAGTGATAAAATGATGGAACTAAGTACACATTTTGTATTAACATCAATTTTCTGGTTTTGATATTGCATCATAGTTGTGTAAGATTTAATCTTTGAGAGAAATATGGTGAAAGATACATGGGACTTCTCTGTACTATCTTTGCAATTTCTTATGATTCTATAGTTATTTCAACACTAAAAAGTTAAAAGTACTACTTATAGTGAAGAAATAGGTTTTAAAAAAAAAATTATTGTGGAAGAATACTTTGGAAAAATACAATAAGATTGTTAGGAAACAAATAAAACAAAGATACACAAAATATAAACACATTCATTTTTAGAATCAGGAATATCTTCCAGTTTTATAAATGTAATTGGAACAAATGTAATATATAAAAAAAGAAAATAATTTCAAAAATAGTATACTTTGCTTATTAAAAGACTGTGCATAGGCCATTAATATAGAGAATTGTTATTACACTGTCTTTCTACAATCCCAACTAAACAAAATTTCTAAGTGAAATGTGATTTCATATAATAACACAAACACACACTTTGAAAATACTCTGTATATAAGTATTTACAGATGTTGGATGTGATAAATGCAAACAGTTTGTTTCTTCCTTGTTAACATGGCTAATCTAAATTTTACTGACAACATGCATGACATGATGACTGTCTGTACTATTTCTAGATTTTGTTTTGATGACACCCACTGTATAGAAACCAATCTCACAGATGTAAAGTGGGATGGAACAAGAGCCTTTAAAATAAGTTCAGCAAGCTAAGCTTATTTGTTTTTAACTTACATTCAAAAATCAAGCAAGTGATATCATATTTTCAAAATTTATCTTCAGTGTTTCATCAGTAGCTAGTTCTATCAATGTGTATTTCCAATATGTTTGGAGCCTTTGGCAGGCTACGTAGAAGCACTTCTAATGGCTTCTACTTGGCTTTTCTCAACATAAGAGCATGCACTGCACAGGTCAAAGAACAAATGTGGGGACTATGGCAGCTATTAATTATGTCTATTCCAATTATGCATTCGGGAACTAGGGAAATCGAAGAATGGGTTTGGTACTCACTCGACTCACTGTGAGAAGGACCTGAGTAAAACTCCATTGATCATGTGACTTCTGTAAACCCTTACTCTGACTGGCAGATAGTGACATTTTGGGTCTCCTGAAATTGGTGTCAGTTTAGAGTCAGAAGTCCCTTAAGTGTCTGATGATTTCCATTTTCCCAATGTATAGTTACCCTGGTAAAAGGCCATAGGTCTTTCGAGAAAAGTCTGGGAGAATGATAAATAACATAAATTTTCAGTATTTTAGAGGGATCCTTCCTCAAGAGGACCTGACCTCTTCGTTCAAAGAGTTCTGGGTTTATGCATTGGCTCAATTCTGGAAATTGACTAAAAGACTCTTGACTCCATTTTTATGATTCAAGTACACTTGACCTAGAACTTTTCTGTTTATACACATCAAGTAAGAATTTAATAGGCTTCCTATCTATGTCACTTCTAGGAACTCCATGATTAACTAGCCAATGCCATAAATCTTCATGAGTCAGACTATTTTGATTGCTGCTTTGACTTTGCTGTCCATTATGATAACCACACCCACCTTGCCATTCGTGATGGAATGCTGCCAAATGACCCCTGCCACCTCTGGATCCAATTACTTTCATTGCTTTTAGCTTTCCCAATTCAGTGGCTACCGTTCCTACTGTAACGTCTGAACTATAGGGAAGAGTAGATATGGAGTTTTTCAGGGATTCTGGGGCTCCCCTTACAAATTTATTTCTCAAAATATTGGTGAAAGTTATGTCTTCTGGACATGTCTCCATGTGTCTTACGTCTTCAGTGTGAGTGCCTAGGTATTAACCTACAAATCCATTCTAATAGTCCAGTCTCCCTAAACCTTTCAATCCCTTCCTCTACATGAAACTAAGGCAGGTGGGGAATTTCCAGTTCACTAAGGTGGGTCATCTTTTGGTCCATGTTTCAACAACTCAATCAAAAACAACTGTTAGAGCCCTTTATAATCCCTCAAACTGCAACATTAAATGCAGAATCTCTGCTTAGTGGACCCATATCAATAAATTTAGCCTGATCCACATTTATGCTCCTTCCCCCCATTATCTAACACCACCTTTAGTATCCATTCCCACCCAAGTTCCCTGGACTTCTGCTTGTATAAGTGAGAAAAGTCAAGTAGTTCTTTTGAAGTGTAGCACATCTCCTCATGGGTCACACTTTTTACCTCATCTTTAGGGACCTCTTGGGAGTTGAGTCTTGTTATAGGTACTGAAGCATAGAGGAGTGGTGGGGTGGTTCCTGGAGGAGAATCAGAATTGTCTTACATGACAACTGCCTCAAGGGAGGCCACTGCTGTTTTCTCAGGCAATACAGGGTTAATCCCTTCAGTCTGAAGTAGAAGGGCTACAACAACTGAGTGTGAAGATGCTGCTGCCACTGAAGGTGGGGAGGCCAATCCACTGGGGGTGGGGAGACCTCTGTTACTGGCAAAAAGACTTATCAGAATTTAGAAGTCCAACATCCCCAGCTTCATCTGGTCTTCCCACAAGTCCTCTCCCCAATTTACAGAATCCCACTTATTCCCAATCAAGGTCCTCATTTTAACAGTAGACACCCTGCGAGGCTGGGAGTTCAACATGTAATTCAGCCAATTGCAGGATGAGGTTCTGTATTTGATTTCCTGCAAAAAAGATAAGGGTCTCCTTCAGAACACACACAGAAGCTCTTAGCTCACTTATGCAGCACTTTAGCTGGGAATTCAAATCCCTGAGTTCATGTTTTTCTTTCACCACTTTGTCCAGCAACATTAGGAGCAACCAACCATTTTCTTCATATTCTTTAGTTTTCCAAAAATGTTCCAAAGTATCAGATACAGAGTAACTTAGCTTCTTGCTTCTGATGAGTGGTGGTTTGAAATATCCAATGCAGTATTTTGTGTATCTCTATAAACAGTTCACACCATGTATTATCAGTGCTCTCTTTACTACTGGAAATAAAGCCTTTAGCATCTTTAAAACTAATTAGATTAGAGAACCAATTCTAGAAACCTCAGAAACAATTCAGCAAACTTATTCTTAAAATCCTGCCCTTCTAAAACCACTCCAGTACCAAAATCTGTATTAGAGTTAGCCAGAGAAACAGAAAAAATAGGATTCATATAGATATATAGAAGGATATTTATAATAAAGTATTGGCTGACATGATTACAGAGGCTGAGAGGACCCACAGTCTGCTACCTGCAAGCTGGAGGCCCAGGAAAGCTGGTTTCAGGCTAGAGAACCAGGCGAACCAATGTCAAAGTCCCGGTCCAAGTCCAAATTCCAAGAATCAGGAGTGCTGATGTCAAAGGCTAGGAGAAAATGGATGTTCCCATTCAGCCAGAGAAAGTGAATTCACCCTTCTTCCTTCTTTTGTTCTATTCAGACCCTCAATGGATTAGATGATACTCACCCACATTGGTAAAGGTGACCTTCTTTACTGAGTTTATGAATTCAAATGCTGATCTTTTAGAAACATCCTCACAGACATTCCCATAAATAACACTTCACCAGCTGTCTGAGCATCCCTTAGCCCTGTCAAGTTGACACATAAAAACCATCACACCTTCAATTATATTTTTGGTGATAACTTTTTGCAAGTGTGAAAGAGTAACATTAACATCTACCTAATTCATAATTGTTGTTATTAATTTCATAAAATCTGTAAAAACTAGTTTTTACAAAGCTCCTAAATTTGATTTTTGCCCTTCAATCTTATCTGCCATTGAAAAACATTTCATTCCTACCATTTCTAGAAGTACTAATATTATTAAATGTACACAAAGCATCATATAAACAAGTAACCCTGGCTATCATTGGATATGTTTAAAAAGTTGGAACCAAACTGGTTTCTTATTTTACTAAAATATTAAGAGATTTCTTTTTAAGTAATTAAAACTTTTAACAGAATTTTTCTTCTCCATAACCATCATGCCTCTTCATGTAACCATGTGAGTTTATAATCAGCTTCTATATTATCATTTGATTTAAAAAAATCTCAAATTCAATTTATTAGTGTTTACTTAATTCACAAACTATTATGCTATTAAGCACTCTATTTAAGCTGACATTTTGTGCAAAGCAAGACTTTTTTGATAAACAAAGCAGTGTGTTGATCTGCATTTTGGTGCAAGCTCAACTCTATATCTAAGAAACTACCCCAAAATGCTTTCTGTCATAAATATACTATCAGAACATACTCCTACACAAAACTTAATCGCCAAAATACACTGGTTAACCATTCATAGTTTTATACTGTTCAGATCTAGTCATTTTAAGTCAATGATGAAGAAAAAAAGTTCCACCCATCAACTTGAAAATGCAGTATGATAATTGCCATGTTAACAGTATCTGTGCATTAGTCTATTTTCACTTAAAACCACTCTGTTAGGGGCTTCCCTGGTGGCGCAGTGGTTGAGAATCTGCCTGCCAATGCAGGGGACACGGGTTCGAGCCCTGGTCTGGGAAGATCCCACATGCCGTGGAGCAACTGGGCCCGTGAGCCACAATTACTGAGCCTGCGCATCTGGAGCCTGTGCTCCGCAACAAGAGAGGCCGCGATAGTGAGAGGCCCACGCACCGCGATGAAGAGTGGCCCCCATTTGCCGCAACTGGAGAAAGCCCTCGCACAGAAACGAAGACCCAACACAGCCATAAATAAATAAAAACAAAAAAAACAAAAAAAAAAACACTCTGTTAGCTTTAATTATTCTATGAGTTGGTCTTCTATATCATCACTCAGTTCCTGAATACACAGTATTATTGGAAAGTGATATTTGATTAACCTCATACCACAGATTCTTCCAAGCAAATATCTTTTTTTTCAAACAAATATATTTAATAACATATTTTGCTAAAGAGTCAGCAATTGTATATATGTTTTATTTAGTCTCAGTAACCCAAAATGTTACATTACAAGAAGCCCACATAGCACCAGTATTTATATGTGAAATGTTGAACGTCTGTTTCTGTCAGTTTTTTAATGTAATAGTCTTTTTTACAAAGAACTCTTGGTTTTGAACATATTTATTTACATGCTTTATGTAAATATCATTTAAGTTTTGATCCCTTAATTATCCAATATATCTCCACAAATAATACACTGTGGTTTTAGCACATTATCTTCAATTATGGTTTAAAAGAATGATTGCAATATACTATGAATTGTATTTCTGAGTCAAATGAGTATAAACTCTTGGTTTTCAGCTCTTCATAATGACTTCCATCACCATCACTTGGCTTATACTACTGTAGCATTCACAGAATATATAGTAGATCTCCTCTTAACAAGCCTAATTCAGTAAATTCTCCCCATGTAAATTTAGGTTGAAAATAATGCAAATTGAAAATTTTCTTACGATCACTAATATTGTTAAACTATAATTTGAAAGGCAAGTATCAATAAAAATATAAACACTTCTAAAAATAACAAATTATAAAAACATACAAAAACTTACATTTTCTCAAAATTGTACACATACTTGAGTTACAGGGCACAAACTAATCTGAAAATGTCACGTGTTGCAATGTGGTCCCACTGCATGTGATTAGAATACAGCTTATACCATATGTGACTCACAACACCCTGTTTTATATGCTGGCCAGAAACATCTCCCTGATTAGAAATTTGGGTGGCCTGGCCATGTCAAATTGCAGTAAACTTTCTGAATGCTTATCCTTATCTCAAGGCTTATCCCTATCTCAATGCTTATCCCCAACTCAATGCTTATCCTTATCTCAGTGCTTATACTTATCTTGCACAAACAAGTACCAGAGAGTTCTCCACTGGCTCCAGTCCACAGGATCACACTTTGTGAGTACCCAAGTCTAAAAGGCAAAAGATACATCAAGAAATAATAATAATGCTGCAAATATATTATAGGTACAGATCGTGATATCGTTATAAAGGAAAAATACAGGGTGATATAAGCAAAGAAAATAGGATGCTATTTACATTAAAGAATCAGGAAAGTCCTTTCAAGAAGTATGAATGGATGAGGGGCACCTCCTGGGTACAAAAAGAGAAAACATCAAATTGCATAGAATCTTGGAACTGAAAAGAGGGCAGAGTGGCCATAGGTTGTGAGATGGCAATGAATCCTAGGAAATGAGCAAGGTGAGGGAGGAAAGCCCAGAGCCTACAGGACACTATAAATTGTATTAATAAGTCTTATTTTTTCCTAAAGGCTATGAAATGCCATTGAAAAGAACAAGATAGGTTGTGGCTGTGGGGAATGACATATATTCAGATTTGCAGCACATGGGCCAGATTTGGAACAACTCTGTTGGAAGAAGCCTGGAATCCAGTATTAGTCTGGGTGTAGAGGGTAGGGTTGAGAAACAGGCCAAAGATGAGGCATTTTCATCTTTGACAATCTGTTTGCTGTTATTGTGTGTCTCACTTATTTTTGTAGCATATTGTAGAAACTCAAAAAATATCTTTTAATGAATTAATAAATGAATTTATTCTGTATGCTGTACAAAAACTTCTTTTCTTAATACAAAATTTCCAAGTAGAAATAAGAATATAAGGTATATTGATAATTCATACTGTTCCTGAGAAAGGATAAAAGTAACTGTATTTTTAAAATTATAAACCAAAGTTCTTATGGTGATGCTCATCCTCAAGTCACTTTTAAAAATCACTAGCAGTGTGACAGCATTATTGTTGATATTTAAAAGCTGAGCCAGCTTTTCTAGATATTTATAGGATGACTTTGTAGATAAAATACAAGAGTAAATATTTGTGCTAGATTGTTTTATTGCACACAGTTTTTCATTCTTCCTTTCCTATAAGGGAATTGTATATTGCTGCTTATTGCCATAGAGTTCAATGGGCTCTTTATGAAAGGACAATGTATTTCCTGGTCTACTGACATTAGACTTGACCGTGTGATATCCCTTGACCAATAGAATATGAATGGGCATGATGTATAATGCACTGGAGAAGAATATTTAAGGGATACTAATACATTTTGCCAGACCATTTGTTTCTACTTTCTGTCTGGGTCCTGGAATGGAAATATACAAATAAGGATTGCAAGTGACCACAGCCTACATGTAGCATGAACAAGAAATAAATGTTGCTTTATTGTTGTAAGCCACTGAGATTTTATGGTTGTTTTGTCCCCAAAGCAAATCTGTTAAAACAACCTCTACTGTTACAATTTGGCTAATTGAATTTACTGTGTATGACAGAGACCCCATCATTATTTGTTCAGTGTTGAGTTTTTAATGTTTGGACAGTACTAACATAAAGTTAGAACTCAATAAATAACTTTGGACGAATTAATGGAATAGTGAAATGAGTGAATTAAGTAAGAAGATGGTCATCTTCATCACTGGCATATTTTGAAAGTCAAGAAGAAATAGAGAAGGAGACGTTCAAGATGGTGGAGGAGTAAGACGTGGAGATCACCTTCCTCTCCGCAAATACATCAGAAATACATGTACACGTGGAACAACTCCTACAGAACACCTACTGAAAGCTGGCAGAAGACCTCAGACTTCCCAAAAGGCAAGAAACTCCCCATATACCTGGGTAGGGCAAAAGAAAAAAGGAAAAAACAGAGACAAAAGAATAGGGTCCAGTGACCTGCACCTCTGGGAGGGAGCTGTGAAGGAGGAAAAGTTTCCACACACTAGGAAGCCCCTTCACTGGCGGAGGTGGGGGGGGGGGTGGGGGAGGAAGCTTTGGAGCCATGGAGGAGAGCGCAGCCACAGGGGTGCGGAGGGCAAAGCAGAGAGATTCCTGCACAGAGGATCCGTGCCGACCAGCACTCATCAGCCCGAGAGGCTTGTCTGCTCACCCGCCGGGGCGGGCGGGGGCTGGGAGCTGAGGCTCGGGCTTCGGTCGGATGGCAGGGGGAGGACTGGGGTTGGCTGCGTGAACACAGCCTGAAGGGGGCTAGTGCACCACAGCTAGCCGGGAGGGAGTCTGGGAAAAAGTCTGGACCTGCCTAAGAGGCAAGAGCCCATTGTTTTGGGGTACGTGAGGAGAGGGGATTAAGAGCACCGCCTAAATGAGCTCCAGAGACGGGTGTGAGCCACGGCTATCAGTGCGGACACCAGAGATGGTCATGGGATGCTAAGGCTGCTGCTGCCACCACCAAGAAGCCTGTGTGCAAGCACAGGTCACTATCCACACCTCCCCTCCTGGGAGCCTGTGCAGCCTGCCACTGCCAGGGTCCCGTGGTCCAGGGACAACTTCCCTGGGAGAACAAATGGCGCACCTCAGGCTGGTGCAAAGTCACGCTGGGCTCTGCAGCCACAGGTTCACCCTGCATTCTGTACCCCTACCTCCCCCCAGCCTGAGTGAGCCAGAGCCCCTGAATCAGCTACTACTTTAACTCCATCCTGTCTGGGTGGGGAAAAGTCGCCCTCAGGCGACCCACACAAAGTGGCGGGTCCAAATCCAAAGCTGAACCCCAGGAGCTGTGCAAACAATGAAGAGAAAGGGAAATTTCTCCCAGCAGCCTCAGGAGCAGTGGATTAAATCTCCACAATCAACTTGATGTACCTTGGAATACCTGAATAGACAACGAATCATCCCAAAATTGAGGCAGTGGACTTTGTGTGATTTTGTCAGTATAGCTTTGCTTTTACCATTTCTCTTAGGGTCCTAACTGTCTGTTTTTATTTTTGAGTTTTTTTTTTAGTATAGTTTTTAATGCTTGTTATCATTGGTGGATTTGTGTTTTGATTCGGTTACTCTCTTCTTTCTTTGTTTTTTTGTTTTAATTACTTTTAAATTTTTTATTATTATAATATATTTTTTATTTTAATAACTTTCTTTCTTTCTTTCTTTCTTTCTTTCTTTCTTTCTTTCTTTCTTTCATTTTTTCTACCTTTACTTCTGAGCCATGGGGCTAACAGAGTCTTGGTGCTCTGGCCAGGTGTCAGGCCTGTGCCTCTGAGGTGGGAGAGCTGAATTCAGGACATTGGTCCACCAGAGACCTCCGGGCTCCACGTAGTATCAAACAGCGAAAGATCTCCCAGAGATCTCCATCTCAATGTTAAGACCCAGCTCCACTCAACGACCAGCAAGCTACAGTGCTGGACACCCTATGACAAATAACTAGCAAGACAGGAACACAACCCTACTCATTAGCAGAGAGACTGCCTAAAATCATAATAAGGTCACAGACACCCCAATAGACACCACCAGACACAGTGCTGCCCACCAGAAAGACAAGATCCAACCTCATCCACCATAACACAGGCACCAGTCCCCTCCACCAGGAAGTGTACACACCTGCTGAACCAACCTTAGCCACTGGGGGCAGACACTAAAAACAATGGGAACCACGAACCTGCAGCCTGTGAAAAGGAGACCACAAACACAGTAAGTTAAGCAAAATGAGGAGACAGAGAAACACACGGCAAATGAAGGAGCAAGGTAAAAACCCACCAGTCCAAACAAATGAAGGGGAAATATGCAGGCTACCTGAAAAAGAATTCAGAGCAAGGATAGTAAAGATGATCCAAAATCTTGGAAATAGAATGGAGAAAATATAAGTACCATTTAACAAGGACCTAGAAGAACTAAAAAGCAAACAAACAATGATGAACAACACAATAAATGAAATTAAAAATTCTCTAGAAGGAATCAATAGCAGAATAACTGAGGCAGAAGAATGGATAAGTGACATGGAAGATAAAATAGTGGAAATGATTACTGTCGAGCAGAATAAAGAAAAAAGAAAGAAAAGAATTGAAGACAGTCTCAGAGACTTCTGGGACAACATTAAACGCACCAACATTCGAATTATAGGGGTCCCAGAAGAAGAAGAAGAAGAAAAAAAAGAGAGAGTGAGAAAATACTTGAAGAGATTATAGTTGAAAACTTCCCTAATATGGGAAAGGAAATAGTCAGTCAAGTCCAGGAAGTGCAGAGTCCCACACAGGATAAATCCAAGAAGAAACACGTGAAGGCACATATTAATCAAACTATCAAAAATTAAGTACAATGAAAAAATATTAAAAGCAACAAAGGAAAAACAACAAGTAACATACAAGGGAATCCCCATAAGGTCAACAACTGATCTTTCAGCTGAAACTCTGCAAGACAGAAGGGAGTGGCAGGACATATTGAAGTGATGAAAGGGAAAAACCTACAACCAAGATTACTCTACCCAGCAAGGATCTCATTCAGTTTCGACAGAGAAATTAAGACATTTACAGACAAACAAAAGCTAAGAGAACTCAACACCACCAAACAAGCTTTACAACAAATGCTAAAGGAACTTCTCTAGGCAGGAAACACAAGAGAAGGAAAACACCTACAATAACAAACCCAAAACAATTAAGAAAATGATAATAGGAACATACATATCGATAACTAGCTTAAATGTAATTGGATTAAATGTGCCAATCAAAAGACATAGACTGGGCTTCCCTGGTGGCGCAGTGGTTGAGAGTCTGCCTGCCAATGCAGGGGACACGGGTTCCAGCCCTGGTCTGGGAAGATCCCACATGCCGCGGAGCAACTGGGCCCGTGAGCCACAGTTACTGAGCCTGCGCGTCTGGAGCCTGTGCTCCGCAACAAGAGAGGCCGCGACAGTGAGAGGCCTGCGCACCGCGATGAAGAGTGGTCCCCGCTTGCCGCAACTGGGGAAAGCCCTCGCACAGAAACGAAGACCCAACACAGCCATAAATAAATAAAATAAAATTAAAAAAAAAAAAAAAAAAAAAAAAAGACATAGACTGGCTGAATGGATACAAAAACAAGACCCATATATATGCTGTCTACAAGAGATCTACTTCAGACCTAGGGGCACATACAGACTGAAAGTGAGAGGATGGAAAAAGATATTCCATGCAAATGGAAATCAAAAGAAAGCTGGAGTAGCAATTCTCAGATCAGGCAAAATAGACTTTAAAATAAAGAAGGACACTCCATAATGATCAAGGGATCAATCCAAGAAGAAGACGTAACAATTGTAAATATTTATGCACCCAACATAGGAACACCTCAATACATGAGGCAAATGCTAACAGCCATAAAAGCAGAAATCGACAGTAACACAGTAATAGTAGGGGAATTTAACACCCCACTTTCACCAATGGACAGATCAACCAAAATGAAAATCAATAAGGAAACAGCTTTAAATGACACATTAAACAAGATGGACTTAATTGATATTTATAGGACATTCCATCCAAAATCAACAGAATACACTTTCTTCTCAAGTGCTCAATGGAACGTTTTTGAGGATAGTTCATATCTTGGGTCACAAATCAAGCCTTGGTAAATTTAAGAAAATTGAAATCGTATCAAGTATCTTTTCCATCCACAACGCTATGAGACTAGATATCAATTATAGGAAAAAATTCTGTAAAAAATACAAACACATGGAAGCTAAACAATACACTACTAAATAACCAAGAGATCACTGAAGAATCAAAGAGGAACTCAAAAAATACCTAGAAACAAATGACAATTCAAACACGATGATACAAAACTTATGGGATGCAGCAAAAGCAGTTCTAAGAGGGAAGTTTATAGCAATACAATCCTACCTCAAGAAGCAAGAAACATCTCAAATAAACAACCTAATCTTACACATAAAGCAATTAGAGAAAGAAACAAAAAAAACCCCAAAGTTAGCAGAAGGAAAGAAATCATAAATATCAAATCAGAAATAAATCAAAAAGAAATGGAGAAAACAATAGCAAAGATCAATAAAACGAAAAGCTGGTTCTTTGAGAAGATAAAATTGATGAACAATTAGCCAGACTCATTAAGAAAAAAAGGGAGAAGACTCAAATCAATAGAATTAGAAATCAGAAAGGAGAAGTAACAACTGACACTGGAGAAATACAAAGGACTATGAGAGATTACTACAAGCAACTAAATGCCAATAAAATGGACAACCTGGAAGAAATGGACAAATTCTTAGAAAAGCACAACTTTCTGAGACTGAACCAGGAAGAAAGAGAAAATATAAACAGACCAATCACAAGCACTGAAATTGTGACTGTGATTAAAAATTTTCCAACAAACAAAAACCCAGGACCAGATGGCTTCACAGACAAATTCTATCAAATATTTACAGAAGAGCTAACACCTATCCTTCTCAAACTCTTCCAAAACATAACAGAGGGAGAAACACTCCCAAACTCATTCTACAAGGCCACCATCACCCTGATACAAAAATCAGCCAAAGATGTCACAAAGAAAGAAAACTACAGATCAATATCACTAATGAACATAGATGCAAAAATACTCAACAAAATATTAACAAACAAAAGCCAACAGCACATTAAAAGGATCATACACCATGATCAATTGGAGTTTATCCCAGGTATGCAAGGATTCTTCAGTATATGTAAATCAATCAATGTGATAAACCGTATTAACAAATTGAAGGAGAAAAATTATATGATCTTTTCAATAGATGCAGAAAAAGCTTTCAACAAAATTAAACACCCATTTATGATAAAAACCCTCCAGAAAGTAGACACAGAGGGAAATTACCTCAACATAATAAGGGCCATATATGACAAACCCACAGCCAACATTGTTCTCAATGGTGAAAAATTGAAACCCTTTCCTCTAAGATCAGGAACAAGACAAGGGTGTCCACTCTCACCACTATTATTCAACATAGTTTTGGAAGTTCTAGCCACAGCAATCAGAGAGGAAAAAGAAATAAAAGGAATCCAAATCAGAAAAGAAGAAGTAAAGCTGTCACTGTTTGCAGATGACATGATACTACACATAGAGAATCCTAAAGATGCTACCAGAAAACTACTAGAGCTAATCATTGAATATGGTAAAATAGTAGGATACAAAATTAATGCACAGACATCTCTTGCATTCCTATATACTAATGATGAAAAATCTGAAATAGAAATTAAGGAATGACTCACATTTACCATTGCAACAAAAAGAATAAAATACCTAAGTATAATCCTACCTAAGGAGACAAAAGACCTGTATGCAGAAAACTATAAGACACTGATGAAAGAATTTAAAGATGATACAAATAGATGGAGAGATATACCATGTTCTTGGATTGGAAGAATCAACATTGTGAAAATTACTATAACACCCAAAGCAATCTACAGATTCCATGCCATCCCTATCAAAATACCAATGGCATTTTTCACAGAACTAGAACAAAAAATTTCACAATTTGTATGGAAACACAAAAGGCCCTGAATAGCCAAAGCAATCTTGAGAAAGAAAAGCGGAGCTGGAGGAATCAGGTTCCCTGACTTCAGACTATACTACAGAGCTACAGTAATCAAGACAGATGGTACTGGCACAAAAACAGAAATATGACCAATGGAACAGGATAGAAAGCACAGAGACAAACCCACACACATATGACCACCTTATTTTTGATAAAGGAGACAAGAATACACAATGGAGAAAAGACAGCCTCTTCAATAAGTAGTGCTGGGAAAACTGGACAGCTACATGTAAAGAGTTAAATTAGAACACTCCCTAACACCATACACAAAAATAAACTCAAAATGGTTTAAAGACCTAAATATAAGGGCAAACACTATAAAATTCTTAGAGGAAAACATATACAGACCACTCTATGACATAAATCACAGCAAGATCCTTTTTGACCCACCTCCTAGAGAAATGGAAATAACAACAAAAATAAACAAATGGAACCTAATGAAACTTAAAAACTTTTGCCTAGCAAAGGAAACCATAAACAAGATGAAAAGACAACCCTCAGAATGGGAGAAAATATTTGCAAAAGAAGCAACTGACAAAGGATTAATCTCCAAAATTTACAAGCAGCTTATGCAGCTCAGTATTAAAAACACAAAAAAAACAATCCAAAAATGGGCAGAAGATCTAAATAGACATTTCTCCAAAGAAAATATACAGATTGCCAACAAACTCACGAAAGGATGTTCAACATCACTAATCATGAGAGAAATGCAAATCAAAATTACAATGAGGTATCACCTCACACCAGTCAGAATGGCCATCATCAAAAAATCTACAAACAATAAATGCTGGAGAGGGTGTGGAGAAAAGGGAACCCTCTTGCACTGTTGGTGGGAATGTAAATTGATACAGCCACTATGTAGAACAATATGGAGGTTCCTTAAAAAACTAAAAATAGAACTACCATACGACCCAGCAATCCCACTACTGGGATATACCCTGAGAAAACCATAATTCAAAAAGATACATGTACCACAGTGTTCACTGCAGTACTATTTACAATAGCCAGGACGTGGAAACAACCTAAGTGTCCATCGACTGATGAATGGATAAAGAAGATGTGGCATCACACCACTGTAAAGCAATTATACTCCAATAAAGATGTTTAAGAAAAAAAGATATGGCACATATATACAATGGAATATTATTCGGCCATAAAAAGAAATGAAATTGAGTTATTTGTAGTGAGGTAAATGGACCTAAAGTCTGTCATACAGAGTGAAGTAAGTCAGAAAGAGGAAAACAAATACTGTATGCTAACACATATATATGGAATCTAAAAAAAAAAGTGGTTCTGAAAAATCTAGGGGCAGGACAGGAATAAAGACGCAGATGTAGAGAATGGACTGGAGGACACAGGGAGTGGGAAGGGCAAGGTAGGATGAAGTGAGAGTGTGGCATGGACATATATACACTACCAAATGTAAAATAGATAGATAGTGGGAAGCAGCCGCATAGCACAGGGAGATCAGCTCGGTGCTTTGTGACCACCTAGAGGGGTGGGATAGGGAGGGTGGGAGGGAGAACAAGAGGGAAGAGATATGGGGGTATATGTATATGTATAGCTGATTCACTTTGTTATACAGCAGAAACTAACACACCATTGTAAAGCAATTATACTCCAATAAAGATGTTTTATATATATATATATATATATATATATATATATATATATATATATATATATATATATATAAAGAAAGAAAGAAAAAAAGAAATAGAGAATAAGTTTAGATGTAAAATGGGGTCATGTCAAGAAAAGCCAGGAATAGCAAATAGGTCATTTTTTATGCGTTACAAAAGAATGAACAATTTGAGAGTTTTAATTATTCCTTAAGTCATTCTAATTTGTTGTTTCCTTCTACTAGCCCCCCACGTGTCCTCCCAACACAAGTATTTAAGGTTTCATCTTGACATTTCATCAGTTTTCAAATATGCTTACCAATCACATTTTTTGAAACACCTTCTCCCTTCTAAAATGCCGCACTCTAGTGGTTTTCTACTTACTTCCCTGTCTTTTACAGACATTAAGTGCTGACATTAGTCACAGCTTCATCCTAAGCCCTTTCTTCACACTCCATACTTAACTTCCTGAATTACTTCATCCATAATCACAGCTTCAGTTACTTACCTATTCAAGGATAACTGACACAATTACATCTCTAATATTCACCTCTAAGTGGAGCTTTAGCTTTATATGGCCAACCCTGTTTTTAACATATGCAACTAGATTTTTCCAAGACAGGGAGCAAGGTCAGAGTTATGGAGTGCTTCTGAAAGGTTTCATAAAATGAGAACTAAAATCTGCCCATTGAATTTAGCTACCTAAAATCATCAGGAATTGTTTTGGTGAAATGATAGAGGTAAAATCCAAATAGGAATAAGATGAGGAATTAACAATTGATGAGGAAATTGAGAGAGTTAACATGGACAACCTTGCTGAAGTTTATGATGAGATAAAGAGACAGGTTGTCAGCTTTAGGAGGAAGTGAGTATGTTTAGATTCATATAGATTTCACGTTTGTTTGATCGGTAACAGAAAATAAAGCTATAATATATCTTTTGTAAGAGATAAGTATTATGTTAGAGGAATAAATACTATAATATTGGCATGCGCTTTGGATATTTTCTTCCCCAAGTTGATACTGAAAACAAGGTCTTCCAATTTATATAAATAAATATTCTATAGACATTCAAGTATTATTTATGGGTTTACCATATGGACTGCCATTCTATAAGGCAGTTAGACATGCAGGTAGCGCCTCAATTTAAAAAGCATAATTAGAACAGGGGGTAGAGAGTAATAGTTTATTCCATATATCTCCCATCATCTGGAAGTAAACACCCAAATTAATACACTTGAGATTTTTTTCTGAGTGTGATGGTTTAATTTATGTGTCATCTTGAATTAGGCTGTGGTACCAGTCTAGATGTTGCTGTGAAGGTAATTTTTAGAGGTGATTAACATTTAAATCAGTAAACTTTGAGTATGTTGCCCTTAATAATGTGAGTGGACCTCATTCATTCTTTTGAAGGCTTTTAAAAGAAAAAACTGAGGTCCCCTGAGAAACTGTAACATCAACTGTTCCTTGGGTATCCAGTCTATTGGATGGCCTTTCAGATTCCAGATTTGCCAGTCCCCACATTGAGAAGGCCAATTCCTTAAAATAATATTTAAGAATAAATATAAAATTCCTTAATATGCACACACACATCCTATATCTTTTATCCTATTGTTTTTTAGGAGAATCCTGACTAATACTGTAGAATCATCTTGGTTTGCAAATAGAAGTGGGAGGCAATTTGGAAGGGACTTACAGGGCTTTTAAGCCACAAGCAATTTTCAATTTTTTAATCTGGATGGTAGTTACATAGACACTTATTTTACTAAGATTCTTTAACATATATTCTTCATATATATTCTCTGTAGTATTAATGTATTTCACAATTGAAAAATAAAATTATAATGGAAATTGCAGTTTGAATTTCCAGATGACTATATAGTATATAATATATAAGCTAATATCTAATTATTTCATTTATGAGATGATATCAGTTCTAGTTAGCCCTGTGTATAAAACAGATGAGGTCCTAAAGAATCTCAGATATGACATTCTGGTCATGTGTCTCCTACTTTTTTTTTTCCTTTTTTCCTTTTTTTTTTAATCTAGCAGGACTTTTTAGAGATAATCTTTAAGATACTATGACATATGAAATAAAAATAGCTTGACTTTAAATATTCTTCAATGACTTTAAATTGTGATTGAATAGCCTCTTACTATATTTTCTTTACCTCCTTTCCATCAAAACATACTTAATTCTGCTCATTAGTTCCTTGAAATCTTGCTTAGAGATAGATGGTAAGGTGTTTTAATTGAATAAACTCTTTTATATGAACTAAACCTTGTTTTTTAGCTTCCAGATACCAGTCTCTTAAGCCAGCTCAAGTGGAGCCCTTAATGCATGTCTAATTCAGACAAGTTCAGAAGCATTGCAATTAACTGGGAAAAGGTCATTTGGCATGTTTGTCATTCCTGGTGTCACACCATGTAAGTAGATCCCTCCTACACAGGGCTGGCAAAGAACCTATTATATAAACACAGAGTTGGCTGGAGCCCTGGTATAAATCTTTCCATCTTTAGCCATGAACTGCCTAAGATTGTTAAAGAAAAGGAGAAAAATGCGGAATGGATTCCATTCTTATTCTTTATTAACCTCTTTTCCAAAATGAATGAGAAAGTCAATTAATGAGAGCCACACTTATTGAATTTGCACCCAAAAAATGGGTTCAAATTTTGCAGAGTTTGAGAATTTCTCTCATCTCCTGGAAGTATCTGATTTAGATTTCTTATCTGTAGGCCAGGTGATTTTTAAATGACACTCTTCCACCTGCAAATATGGTGATCCATTTTATTCAGTTTGCTTTATAACTATCAGTGACTTTCATTTGCAATAGGAAATTTGTCATATCCAACTCTGATCATTAAAATGATGTCAAGAACTGATTAAAATTGAAATATTAATGGTTCACTACTACAAGTATACATGCGCATCTGTAGTTATTCTGCAATAATAGGCAAACTCTTTATATTTTGAGAAAAATATATTTCCACTAAGTAGTCACATGCTTTGATTCTTTTCTGTGAAATTCAAAATGAGTCAAAAAGATGAAATTGCTGAACATTTGGTTTCTTTCTTTATGGGAGATTTAAGAACTGAGACTGTCTCCCAGTAACAGTTTACATATCACCATTTATAATAAAATGCCAAATTCACTTAAAAGAAAAAAAAGACCTGTGGCTGTATGATGACCAAAACATAACATTCTTGACTTTGTCTAACATGAATGTGGCTTTGAAGTCATTAAAATGAATTTCCTTTAGACACTTTACTAATTGGGAGATCCATTTACTAATTGGGCTGTTTGGCCAATGATGAGACATCAAGGAATGCATGAGAGAACTGTTTTCATTTGCTCCAGTGAAAATTCAGCCACATTCTTTGTAAGGGGTTGAGTTGTTTTCTACTTCTAATTTCCAGCCACTCCTATTGATCTTAGAAAGACATTTATTAATGACAATATAACTATTTTATAAAAAGTAACATATCTTTCCAGATTGTCATTATTGATTCTGAACATTTTTTTTTGGTAAATCTTTGAATATCTTGTATTTTTTTTCACAAAAGCCTGTATAGTAGGAATCAATTCAACCAATTGGAATAAAGTTTTGTTTTTTGTTTGTTTGTTTGTTTTTTGTAATTAATTAATTAATTTATTTATTTATTTTGGCTGTGTTGGGTCTTCGTTTCTGTGCGAGGGCTTTCTCTAGTTGCGGCGAGCGGGGGCCACTCTTCATCGTGGTGCGTGTGCCTCTCACTGTCGCGGCCTCTCTTGTTGCAGAGCATGGGCTCCAGACGCACAGTCTCAGTACTTGTGGCTCACGGGCCTAGTTGCTCCATGGCATGTGGGATCTTCCCAGACCAGGGCTCGAACCCGTGTCCCCTGCATTGGCAGGCAGATTCTCAACCCCTGCGCCACCAGGGAAGCCCCTGAAGTTTTGTTTTTAATTGAGATATAGTTGACATAATATATTCATTTCAGATGTACGACGTAATGATTTGATATTTGTATATATTGCAAAATGATCACCATGATAAGTCTGGTTAACGTCCTTCACCATACACGCTTACAATTTTTTTTTTCTTTCCTGTCATGAGTACTTTTAAAATCTACTCTCTTAGCAACTTTCAAATATGCAGTTTGATATTATTAACTATAGTCACCATGCTGAGCATTACTTCCCCATGACTATTTATTTTATAACTGGAAATCTTGAATAAAAGTAACTTTTTAATCCAGGTATACAATGTGTTTGAATAAGCTGAATCTTCAGTGATTTTTATGTTGAATATTCATGGGTTTTGTTTGTTTTGCTGAGTTTTTTTTTTTTTTTTTTTTTTCTGGGGAGCATTAGAGCTCAGTTGCTCCCTAATTTTTGATCTAGAGGAAATCCAAGGATATCAGGGAAGGGGGTGATGACTGGTAACTTTGTTTCTCAAGTTTAAGTATAATACTAACATGAAGAATAGATAAAATTAGAAGTTTTAGGTGGGTACTTTTCACCAGTCATTGGTCCAAGCACATTATAATTCGAACAACCCCACAAGGTAATTATGATTATTCTCCTAACTTTATAAATGAAGAAACCAAGTCATAGAGAAGTAAAGTAACTTTCATTTTAAAAGCAATGGGCAAGAGCTGGCTTATATAATGGTCCATATCAAATATTTGAACATTTTAAAGAATAGGAATAACAAAAAAAACCTTGCAGGTTATTTACTCAGGAGATAAATGTGTACTTCTCCTACTATAGCTTAACTGCTGAAGTACCTACAACAAGAGGGGAAAAAAAACATTTTGACACTGAGATAGTTTTATTCTACCTTTGTAATTCCATGTCTAAAATATATTCACTTGTATATAATCACTGATGTGATCTCAAAAAATCATTTCTTGTAGTTTCTATTTCCTTCTTAATAAACTGATGTCACTCTGAAGATAAAATTACACATATGAAACAGCTAACACACATCAATGGTAGTTGCTTAATAAATCAATGGTATCCTTCATTATTTTGTCTTTCCTCATTATCTGCAATGTTTCAGACATATCTAGAATTCTCCCTTATACTTCTCTTATATGTTTAATGAATGAGTATTGTCCAAGCCCTCTGCTATACTTCTGGCACGTTTTGTGAGTAGCACTGAGGCATACTTGATTGCTGATGGAAGTATTTAATTGAGTTACTCTAGCTAGGAGCAAGGCAACTGAACCTAGCCATTCCTTAATAAAAATTGACCCTAAAAGATACATTATTTGGCTCTAAGTTTGGGGTAAAACTATAAATCATTGGAGATTTAGAACAGAGAGTTTAAAAGTTAAGTGTGCTAGCATTGACTACTTGGACCACCAATTCTCACCCGCATTGCACGGTTTGTATCATTCTCAATTTTCTTACGTGGAAATAATAGGAAAAATTAACCTTATAGGGTTGTCAACAGGATTAACTGTTTTTTTTTTTCAACAAATGTTTATCAGCAGCCTTGTATGTGTCAAGCCCATAGCAGAAAAGAAAACAAATGAAATCCTTTCTTTCTATTGTTCTAGAAGCAAGGGTGTGATAATTAATTGTCTTAATTTTATGTGTCAACTTGGCTAGGCCAAATTGCCTATTTGATCAGACATTATTCTGGATGTTTCTGTAAGGGTATATTTGGATAATAAAGCATTTAAATCAGTGGATTTTGAGTGACACAGATTGCCATACATAATCTGGGTGGGTTTCATCTAATCAGTTGTAGGCCTTAATAGAACAAAAATTAACCTCCTCCTAGCAAGAAGAAATTCTGTCAGCCGACAGTCATTGGACTTGAAGGGCAACATCAACTCTTTCCTGGGTTTCCAGATTATTGGCCTACCCTACAAATTTTGGACTTGCCAGCTTCCTTAATCATATAAACCAATTCCTTAAAATCAATCAATCTCTCTCTCTCTCTCTTTCACTACCTATCTCTCAATAAAAGAATATAAATAAGGAAATATATGTTATATAATGATACATAATGATAAATTTTGTGGATTGAAATAAAGCAGAAATAGAAATAAAGTTATAAGGTTTTCCAGGAATTGGGATTTCAATTTGAAATAGAGGGTGAAGAGTAGATGACATTTGAGTTAAGATATAAAGGAAAAGATGGAATAAACTCTGCAGATAATGATAAGAGAGTCCCAGGCTGAGAAAAAGCAAGTTGAAAAGCCCTGAGATAAGAGTGAGTCTGGTATTTTCAAGAAAGAGCCAGGTGGCCAGTGTGTCTAGACAAGAGTGAGAAAGAGGGAGAGTGATAGGAGAATAAATCACAAAGGCAACGAGGGACAAAATCATGGAAAATTATGTCAGAGCTTGTTAGGATTTTAGCTTTTACTCTGAATGAGATGGAAAGACTTTGGAAGGTTTGAGCAGGGGAGTGACATGTTCTAACTTGTGTTCTCATAGATTATTCTGGCTATTGGATTAAGGATCACCTAAAGGGGGGTGCCTGTCAATAATCAATTTCATAATAAGGGATTACTTAGAAGGAATAAGTTTATACAATGTGGGGGGCAACTAAGCATATGTGAAGTTCTTAGGGCAGGCAGTAAGGAAGAGAAGACCATGAGAGGTTTACAGCCCATGGGCACAGGCTAAAGCTTGTCCAGAGGCAGTTAGGAAGGGAAGACCTGGAATGGCTAGACCCCACAAGTGTGAGCCAGAACTCTTCCACAAGGTGGAGTCTTTCTCTCCCACAGAAGACCTAAGCCCTTTTTTAAAGGCTTTCCAAATGATTAAGTTAGATGCTCCAAAGATAATCTTCCCAATTTAAATCAGTTGATTATGGACTTCAATTAATCTGCTAAATATCTTCCCAGCATCACAAGATTAGTGTTTTATTGAATAGCTGGGATGAACTGTGTTTATGCTATAAGACGTCTGCTGTTTGCCTTTTTTAACTTTCCACCTCCCATAAGAGAATATATCTTGTAGCCCACACTCTCCAGAAGCATTCTAGAAAGAGAATTCTAGGGAATACAGTTTAGTCTAACCAAGTTGCTAAATCATAAATACATTGTAGGGAGAAGGAAGAGTAGCAGAGACACCAGTTAGACAATATCACAATAATAAAGACAAGAGATTATGGTGGCAGGATGGAAAAATTTTAGAAGAGAGGGAAGGTTCAGGGATTGGCTGAAATAGTTTGATGATCTCAAGGCCCACATGGTGGTGAGGCCAGGAGCAATAGAAGGTAGGGATCTTCCCAGGAGCCCGGAGAGTTCTGTTGCCCTATTTCTATCGGACACTTGGAGGCTGGGACAAGGATGGTTATTATATTTTTTGTTTTCTTATAGCAGAAAGCTTCTTGGGGCTTCCTAGCCTCACTCCAACAAAACTTTCAGCTTCAGCTCTTAGCATTAATTCCTGGTTCTCAATGCATTTAGGGGGATTAACACAGTACCTTTTACATGGTTAGTTCTCAATAAATACCAGTTATCATTACTGCCTTCAAGTCATCAAATGGTTATACTCAGGCTTCCCTTTCTAAGTAAGTTATTATTGGATCAGCTTTCATGGAAGAAGTCATATTTTTGTTTCCCTTTAACTTGAAACATTAAATTTTTTTTAATTATTGAGGATCTAGAATATGTTAAAGTCATAGTTTTGGAGCCAATAAAATTGAGTTTGAATCACAAGGCTACAGTCTTTTATGGCTAGGCAATCTTGGGGAACTCACTTATCCATTTGCATATTTCATTATCTGTTACAGGGCTCTTTTGAGGTAAAAGAAAATATTTAAAGACTTTGGTTCATTGTCAGCTCCCAAATAATGCCATTTTCTTTTTTCTCTGAGGTTAGGTAAGGAGAGATGGCTTCTGGAGGCTCATTTTCTCCACTTCTTTGGTAGTACTGAAGAACTGGCTCAGCGGAGCTGAGATCCTCAGCAGAATAAAAGACTGATTCCAGCTCTTGAAGTTCCTTGTTCTAACAAAGGACTTTCCCCAACTAGGGAGCTTCCCTTTGATATACAATCTACTAAGTTTCCATAACCCCCCACCTTATGGATGCAGAGACTTAGAGGGTCTTCCGTTAGCTTTCTCTAACGGGCTTTTTCCTGGTGTGTTTGGTCCAATTATGCCCTAAGAACATGTGAGACATTGCAAATCAGCAGCTTGTGTGAGTGGTACATCTCTGCTCATAGTTTTTCCTAGATAGACTCATTTTGATGTTGAGCTATGTGGCTCTAGTATCTTCTGTGTGTGCATGAAGCTGTGTGTTTGTTTTCCTGCCTCTTTGCACAACATACTCCATCATTTCTATTACTGTGATGACTACTGCTTCTTTGCATTTTCAGCTAATTAGCCAATACCTAGTGAATCTTCTTTTTCTGAAAATGTTAAGCTTATTTTATTTAAATAAGGGATAAGTGAATATATTCTCCCTGTTAAATTACTAAAGTTTTAAATTCATGCCCACTATCTACATTTTTAAATAGACTTTATTTTTAGAGAAGTTTTAGGTTCACAGCAAAATTGGGTGGGAAGTACAGAGAATTCCCGTATCTCCTGTTCCCACACATGCACAGCTTTCCCCACTATCAACATCCCACAACATAGTGGTGTATTTGTTAAATTGATGAACCTGCATGGACACATCATTATCACCCAAAGTCCGCAGGTTACATTAGGGTTCACTCTTGGTGTTGTATATTCTATGGGTTTGGACAAATGTAAAATGACATGTATCCACCACTGTAGCATGATACAGAATAGTTTCACTGCCCTAAAAATCCCCTGTGTTCCTCCCATTCTTCCTTCACTCCCTAAAATTCTGGCAACTACTGATCATTTTACTGTCTCCATAGTTTTACCTTTTTGAGAATGCCATATTGTTGGAATCATATAGTATGTAACCTTTTCAGACCTATTTTTTTTCACTTGGTAATATGCCTGTTAAGTTTCCTTCGTGTCTTTCCATGTCCTGATAGCTCCTTTCTTTTCAGTGCTGAATAATATTCCATTGTTTGTGTGTACTACAGTTTATTTACCCATTCACCTATTGAAGGACATGTTGATTGGTTTCAAGTTTTGGCAATTATGAATAAAGCTCCTATAAACATTCATGTGCAGAATTTTGTGTGAACATAAGTTTTCAACTCATTCAGGTAAATGCCAAGGAGCACAATTGTTGGATCACAATCTATATTTTAATATCAATTCAATAAAGTCTTAGTAGTCTCTTAATTTTCTTACATATAGAACTTTAGTTTGGCTTATAAACTCTTTTGGTAATTACTTGAATCTTCTAATAAACTGTGACTTCTTATCAAATTATCAAATCAGAAATGTAATATTACTGGATGTTGCATATGGCCTTTATTTTACTTTGATTTTAATTAAACTTTTGTAAAAACAGAATAATGAATTAAAGTGACATTTCATATTTGTTGGTATGATTGGAAGGGAAATGAAAAACAGGTACAACCAGTATTGCATGCCTACTATTTTCTAATTATTTTCATACAAAGATACATAAAAGTTCAGTAGTCTGATTTTTCTTTTAGAAATGGAGAGAGTAAGAACCGTTGAATAATTTGTCCAAGTGGACACACTGCAACTCCATCTGTCTAACTCCGGGTCTATGCTCTTTCTAGGACACAATATGCACAATTATGAGGGAAAGAGATTTGTGTTTTATTAGTCTATCTGAGCTTATTTTCCAGAAAGAGCTTTTAAACTCTAATGCCCATGGGTCTATCCCATCTGTGAGATTTTTCTCCGTGGAAATTCAGGGTAGGGCTGCAAATGATTTCATAATACACAATTCCAGAATCTAAACCATGTGGCTGTATTCTATGTTTGCACAAACAGATCATGCTATCTCCATACAACAGTAGCAGTACATATGTAATTACATACTCACTCAGTTATTACAGCCAGCATCCTCTGTCCTCCACAAAGAAAACCATAACAATGTAGTTATTTAGAAATCATATGTGGAAAAGTTCTATATTTTTTGCTTATAATAATAAAAGAAGTAGAATTATAAAAATGTAGTTTTCTTGGGAATTAAAAATTGTTTCAAATGCAAGGTATATTCATAATAATAAACCTTATACCAATGCTTTTATACAAGTGAATAAACACACTATATTTAATAATGTTCCCTTAGCAATACCCTGTAATTTATATTTTCCTAAATGCTCAGCCAAATTTCTCTACTGCTGCTCTTTAGGAAAAACAAATACTGCTACGCTCTTTCAATTCATAATTTACTGCAACATTCAAATTTAACATTGTTTGGATAAATAATCTCTAATGTCAAAAATATTTGTTAAAATCCTTTCAATCTTAGCTAAGTAAAGGAAAAGCTCTTCTAAAAAGAAGTAAAGGGAAGTTCAATACCCACAAGTGTACTTAAGAAAGGACTCCCTGGAAAGACCCAACCCGTGGTATGACTCACTCAGTAAATGATGCTTAACTGACCTCACCTGCGAAAGAGAAATGATAACTCATACACAGCAGTGTCCGTGATGAATGTAAATTACAGGGTAAGTGACTCTTCCAACAATATATTTTGTTTTTTGAAATATCCTGTTTAATGCCAGAAACAAGTCATGGATATGGGAATAGATGCGCTTTACCAATGAAAAAGAAACATCAACTTTTCTCTAAAATATTTTTTGTGACAGTGTGAAATATTATACTTCTGAGTCAAATGTTATGGAATGAAGAATTTATCCAATAGCCATTTTAATGAAGACCGGACAGGAAACGCTCATATTATTTAGCTGAAAAAGTTTATTTTTCCCAAGGATATAAGCAGAATAGTCATGGATTTGAGTTCATTTAAAACTTTTTTACCCCTGATTGGATCTGTTTGCAGAAATGTTTGCATGTTTGGGTAATGAATTGGCGATAGATACATGAACTGAACAAAAGTGTCTTTAATAGTATATTTTACTTAATAATTTTTAAATAATACAATACTACTAACATCACAGAATCATGTATTTGAGTAATATGCCATTCCATGGTAAAGTGAAAATAAATATTTGGAAATGAAATATTTAATCAAAAAGTAATTCTGAGAATTTTGCATTATTTTCTTATGTGGGTATATGTATATATATATAAAAAAAGAACTTGTATTTAAATGGTGAAAACATTTTGAACAGTGATTTGATGATTTAATTGTAAAAGGTTCCAAAACATATGGACTACATTTCCCAGTTCCATTACAATCCCATTGTGTTTTTAAATAATGGGAAAACCTCTTAAAAAAAAAAAAAAAAAGACACAAAACATGTGAAAAATAACTTGAGCATTTAGACAAACTCCAAATTCAACAAGACTTGCCCCTCCCGAGTGTGTAATTGACCTAAATCATAGGATTTCTGTACAAGTACATATTTTCTTTTTGTCACTCTGTTAAATATGATCTATTAGACATAATAACACCAGTAATTTTCTCCCTCCCCCAACCATATTTTCTTTTACATAACTGAATAGTGAGTTGAAGAATGATATTCTAAAAGCATTTAAGAAATTGAGGAAGCAGACACCCACACTCAGTATACTCAGCCAATTAAGTGTTTGTTTTCTTGGGTTTTTTTTGTTTGTTTGTTTGTTTGTTTTTAAATAATGGAGACATTCATTTGGATTTTCCTACAGGATGGTAGTTATTATTAGTAGCTCACACTTATTTTTTTTTTTTTTAATTTATTTATTCTGGCTGTGTTGGGTCTTCGTTTCTGTGCGAGGGCTTTCTCTAGTTGTGGCAAGCGGGGGCCACTCCTCATCGCGGTGCGCGGGCCTCTCACCATCGCGGCCTCTCTTGTTGCGGAGCACGGGCTCCAGACCCGCAGGCTCAGTAGTTGTGGCTCACGGGCCTAGTCGCTCCGCGGCATGCGGGATCCTCCCAGACCAGGGCTCGAACCCGTGTCCCCTGCATTGGCAGGCAGACTCCCAACCACTGTGCCACTAGGGAAGCCCTGTTTGTTTTTTAATATATATTAAAGGGAGGGATGAACTAGATAAGAATTATGACTTATTTTTTATCCTTTAATCTTTGTTCCTGGATTTAGTCACATGAACTGGAAGTATTTTCAGGAAGTAACAATTATGCAGAATTTAAATTTTAGATTCATGCTACTTGAAATTATAATATTCAAAACTTGTTAACTTTTACTTGATTTGCAAAAGTAAACCTTAGGATTCAAGTCATATTTAGCATGTAATATTCTCTACAGTTAAGAAAAGAGTGACAAATTCACCCAAGCTGCAAAAATTTTTGACTCAATAACATGTTGAAAATAGTGTTATTTTTCATAATTTTGTGGAAAATGTGCTTATTTTACTTTGAAGCTAAGAGATGAGCAATTTTCCTTTATCTCCACAACATTTCATAAGAGACAACTGTCAGCTAGACACATAATATCCAAGTTGCTGTGGTTTGCTTTCTTAAAGCTTAAACTCATATCTTCTTACATTCTCTGTAATCTTTGGGATATTCTTATTCTTCACTTTCCAAGTTAATTTCTTGTCATGTTCAATCCATCACTTTTTGTGAGTGTGTGTGGTATCAGTTATTTATTTATTTATTTATTTATTGGCTGTGCTGGGTCTTTGTTGCTGCGCACAGGCTTTCCCTAGTTGGGGCGAGCGAGCTTCTCATTGCGGTGGCTTCTTTTGTTGTGGAGCATGGACTCTAGGCACGTGGGCTTCAGTAGTTGCAGCACACGGGCTCAGTAGTTGTGGCTCGTGGGCTCTAGAGCACAGGCTCAGTAGTTGGGACACACGGGCTTAGTTGTGGCATGTGGGATCTCCTGGGACCAGGGATCAAACCCGTATCCCTGCATTGGCAGGCCGATTCTTGAGCACTGGACCACCAGCGAAGTCCCAATCCTTCACTTTTCTTTACTTCTCCACATCCAAGCAGACTTCAAGTCCTGTCAGTGTTCAGATATGAGGGCTCATTTCTTCTGCATTCCCTTTATTATTACTCTAAGTCTAGATTCTCATCATTTTATACCCTGATTACCTCCTTAGAGCACACCTGAAATGTCATGCTTTACTCCCATTTTACCTTTTTCCAAGATGTTTTTTTTTTTTTTTTTTTCAAGATGTTTTTTATCACCTGAAATTTACCTCTCAAATAATTCAAATCTAAATCATCTTTTAAGGGCAAACTTATATCACTTAACTACAATCCTATTGATTAAGAGAAGCTGGAGTGAAATACTGTCATTTCACTTATTTTGAAAGACCTAAAAGCATTTTATTTGTTTTATGATCCTTCTTTAAATTTTAATATCATTCTGACTGTAGTGAATATACATTTTAGAATTTAACATTCAATTTTGTTTTGATATTTTCAGAACTTCCCTGTATAATCTGACATAGAATTCTGCCATTTAGATGTTTTGTTTTTAGCATACAAATGGAAATATATGAAAGAGTCCTTATCTAAAGGACTTCAAAGTAAGCTTAATCACAACCCAACAAAGTAAGAGCTTTGGCTGGCTGAGATCAATGTAAAGCTGCTACTACTCTCTGAGAAACACTTTGCTTTTGTTCTGCCTATATTATGATAACCTAAATCAAGGGTTAATCAAAGCTACTAGTGAAAAAAATATCTAATTAATTGAGTAATTTTTGTCATCTTAATCTAAAGAATAAAAGAGAAAGAAAGGTTAAATATAATGTCCTAGGATTTCTAAATTTTTGAGAAAACCTGAAATGTTTTTTAAAATGATTTCATAAAATGTAGCAGCTATGAAAATTATTCTCTACCACTCTTCTGAAACTTAGGAACCAGAATTCTGAAATTCAGTGTATGTATTATTAGGAATACTAACTGCTATATATGTATGTCTTTGAGCAATAGACTCAACTTTGGGTACACAGATTTCTAGGATTCTGTGGTCACGTCTTCAAAATTTCATTTTCTTTATTTCAAATTGGAAAACTACTGCACTATTCCAATTCACTCATAACACTCTGGCAGGTTTATTATTATTTATTTTTAAAGCAGAGCCACCAGTCAATATGATGATAATCATAGAAGAACAAGGCAAGGCTGGCGTTCTATTTAACAACATCAACAAAGACAGACTAGCAATGGCAGTTTCCGTCTGCCAAATATGTTTGGGGGTTTGTTTTGTTTTGTTTACAACATCTGTGTAAGAACTGATGATGTGTGACTCAATTATTTGGACGGTAAGTTTCTTCTACCTCTAGATTCTTTGGTTTTCTGATTATGCCAACATTCTTTTTCAAATTATAGCAATGCCAAAGGACCAAACACACACACATACACATATACCACATAAAACTAAAAAGCATGCATATTCTTCATCTATATGCTACTACAGTAGAAGTAAGGTTCTTTCCAGAAAACAAACAAAAAATACTAGAATTCTTTCAAACAAATCCAAAATAAAAATTTTTTAAATTGAAAACAAGAGGGTCTATTAAGAAATAAGGGTAATTCAGAACACAAAACATTAAAATAGCCTGTACATATTGTACACTTACATACAACATACTCTCTTGCCAAAAGGCCTCAGGGGTCATACTGTAGTCAGTGTGTGTAGTCGTCCCTGTTTTAAAGTTTCATAACTTCTAAATATACTCTGTTATAGAATGAAGGCTATAATTAGGATTATTGATGGAACTGAATAATGGATGTGCCAATCTAAAATGCATCATCAAATGCATCTGGGCAGAAAGATGATTGTTAATAGAAAGAAAAGTGGTACAACTTCTTTCTTACTGAATCCTAATGAAACACGTAAGACACACAGTATTTTTGGAGGATTTATTATAAGTTAATTAGAATATGTTGAGTAGGAATTAATAAGTAACTGAAAGGGATTTGTAGTCACAGCTCTGAGACTAGCTGTGAATATTAAAGTTCAGCAACACCAATCCCAAATGAGACAGTAGCAGAAGGAATATAAATTATCACTATGATGAAATAGAATAGTTGCAATTGCAGACGGATTGTTAACTAATATTGACTCTTGCTCTAAAAGCTGTCAGAGCTTTACTATGCAGCATGGAAACAGCTGGGAATGTTCTGTCAAGAAGGCACTGGGAGAAACGTTTTACTTGGGTTGAAATACAAAAGTTAGATATCTGCTAAAAACATAAGAGCCATATGTTTGCTCGTGAGTCAGACAAAACCAAAAGTCTTTTTTTTTAGTGTATTCTAAAATGTGTGTTTCTTTTATTCATCAAACATCAATTAAGCATTGCAAAGTGACAAACTCTACAGGTTCTAGCGCATAAGTGACATGCCAATTCTGCTGTTATAGAAACTGAAATCCAGAAAACACTGAATTGATCATTTAAAGTTTTCTATAAGTATGGCCAAAAAAAAAAAAAAAAAGAGGCCTCATTGGTTAAGGGAAGCTAACTGTTGTAAAAAGAGTCTAAAGTGATAGGGACTCACTTTAATGAAAGTTTAGATCCCATTCATATTCCCATTTTGGCCAAGGTGTCTGGATTGAGGGATTTGCTTTTATACATGCTGCAGTTCACATACCTAGGCCCATTTTATTCTGTTATTCCACCTTCTTATAGGGTCTCATTGTCATCAAGAAGTAACAAGAAGAAGGGAATAGAGCACACAGAAGGCACCTTCATGTCTTGAAAGCCTTGGTCCCAAAGTGGCACATACCACTTCTACTCAAATTCAGTTCGGTGATGACTAGTACGATGGCTCGTACAGGGAGTAATAAAGGCATGGGTAGGCTTCCCTGGTGGCACAGTCGTTGAGAATCTGCCTGCCAATGCAGGGGACACGGGTTCGAGCCCTGGTCTGGGAAGATCCCACATGCTGCGGAGCAACTAGGCCCGTGAGCCACAATTACTGAGCCTGTGCGTCTGGAGCCTGTGCTCCGCAACAAGAGAGGCCGCGATAGTGAGAGGCCCGCGCACCGCGATGAAGAGTGGCCCCCACTTGCCACAACTAGAGAAGGCCCTCGCACAGAAACGAAGACCCAACACAGCCATAAATAAATAAATTAATTAATAATAAATAAATAAATAAATAAAGGCATGGGTAATGGGGGGCAGGATGTAGAGTCAGAGAACATGATAATTGGTTTGGCAGCTACCGTCCAGATACTACTTTATAGTATGAATGAGGAGACCATATTTTGGTGAACAGTGAGACTGCAGTAAGAGCAAAGCAGAAAACATCACTTATAAGCAAATCTATCACATCTAGGCTCTTAATTAATCATAAAGTTTTAATGATAAAAATGTTAGCTTAAAACCTTAAAAATATTTGATATACAAAAATATTGGGCTTCCCTGGTGGCGCAGTGGTTGAGAATCTGCCTGCCAGTGCAGGGGACACGGGTTCGAGCCCTGGTCCGGGAAGACCCCACATGCCGCAGAGCAACTAGGCCCGTGAGCCACAACTACTGAGCCTGCGCATCTGGAGCCTGTGCTCCACAACAAAAGAGGCCGCGATAGTGAGAGGCCCGCGCACCGCGATGAAGAGTGGCCCCCGCTTGCCGCAACTAGAGAAAGCCCTCGCACAGAAACGAAGACCCAACACAGCCAAAAATAAATAAATAAATAAACAAAAATATTGTTAAGTGTTTCATATAGCAAATTCTCTTCCAACCAGGTTATGACATATACACACTACTGTATATAAAATAGATAACTAATAAGGATCTACTGTATAGCACAAGGAACTCTTCTCAATACTCTGTAATGAACTATATGGGAAAATAATCTAAAAAAGAGTGGATATATTTATATGTATAACTGATTCACTTTGCTATAGAGCAGAAATTAGCACAACATTGTAAATCAACTATACTCCAAAAAAAAATTTTTTTTTAAATAGACATCATAAAGAATATTTTCTTTGGTAAATATCTCATTTGGAAATTGAGGTAATAAGTTGCCTTCTTCGGAGGTAATTTCAGCATTGGAATAACTGACTATTCAAGAAATGAATTTTGAAATGACATTAAATTATTGTATTAACATGAGCAGAAATCAAGCAATTATAAAAATTTGCAATGCCAATCTTAATCTTTATTGTAATTTTAGAATTCTCTAATTTGTTGAAGACAAGAATATGTTTAAAATCACAAGTACTTGGTATTAGATGTCTCTAGATTATCATTGTCATACTGTATTGTACAAATGAACTTATTTACAAAACAGAAACAGACTCACAGACATAGAAAACAAACATGGTTACCAAAAGGCACAGCAGGGCGGGGATGGGGGGGGATAAGTTATGAGTTTGGGATTAACATATACACACTACTATGTATAAATAAGTAAACAACAAGGACCTACTGTATAGCATGGGGAACTATATTCAATATCTTATAATAAATCATAATAGAAAGAATCTGAAAAAGAATATACATGTATATGTGTGTGTATATATATATGTATGTATGTATAACTGAATCACTTTGCTGTACACCTGAAACTAACACAGCATTGAAAATTATCTATACTTCAATTTAAAAAAATGGTTAAAAAATCAAAAGTACTTGGTATTAGATGTCCCTAGATTATCATTGTCATACTACATTTTAGTCCAATGATTTAAAAAAAAAAAAACAACAAAACTGTGAGATAAGTGTGTAAAATGCTTGGGAAGACCAAATTACAGAGGGTAGATAATACATCTGGAATTATGTCATAGTTGACTTACTCCAAGTTCCCTGAAGCCTATAGTAAATGCACCTCTTTGGCATCCCATCTTCTCTTTTGAACTTACACACCTTTTTAAATTACATTCTTCTTCATAAATATAGCTAGCCAAACTATCATAGAAGAGCTAGAAGTCTACACAAAATGAATGTATGTATAAGTAGTAAAATAAATTAAATCTCTATTTTGGTAGACACTGCTATCATTCCATTTCATAAGTGCTAATACAACACTATTTTTTTCAAGGACAAAAATGCCCCTAGACTGATTAACTTAAAAATTCAAAAGACAAAAATCATAATGGATTGGCTATCATCCCCTGCCCTCTCTTCAGCTGCCCCTCATTTGCAGCTTGGAGTGATCACTTAACCCTATCCTGGACAATGAGACTTGAGTAGAAGTCACCTGGGAGTTTTCTAGAACAGTACTTTTTTGATAAAAACACAGGTACAGCTAGAAAAGACCAAGAGTACTCCACTTTTTCCTATCTTTTAGCTTTGTATATATACCAATTTGCTAGGGCTGACATAACAAAGTGCCACAAACAGTGTGGCTTGAGCAATAGAAATTGTCTCACAGTTGTGATTGCTTAGAATTCGAGTAGTCACAGAGTGGGTTTTCTCTGAAGTTCATGAGGGAAGGATTTGTTCCAAGCCTCTCTCCTTGGCTTGTAGATAGCTGTCTTCTCCTTGTGTCTCTTCACATTCTCTTCCCTCCATGCATATGTGTCTGCGTGTCCAAATTGCCCCTTAGTATAAGAATACCAGTTGCATTGGATTAGTCCCTCATCTGTAAAGACCCTGTCTCCAAAATGTCACATTCAGAAGTGGTAGGGGTTAGGAACGTACATATTTTTGGAGGACACAATTCAACCCCTGACAGAACCCAAACATGATGTGGAGGTAAAGTAACCATCTTGCCACCAGTATGAGAATGAAATCCTACAACACAATAAGATATTAATGGTGGACAGAAAAATCAAGACTCACTGATGGCATTAGAAATTAACAGACTCCCTTCTGCTTATTTCAGAATAACGGTTTCTCTAAATTGTATTTCCAAAGTGAGAAAACAAACCAATACTTTTTTAATAATTTAAAAATTCAGTATTTCACAAATTGTTGAAAGATATAAAAGAATCTAAGACAACAGTTTTAAGGTATGTTTTACCTTATGTTTATTATATGTAAGTATGCTAATCTGAAAATGAATGAATCTTCTTATACTTGATTATAAGTGATTTACATTTACCTAGTTCCAAAAATGCTTTATAAAAAAAAACATTATTTGAAGGCATTTGTAAATTTTATCTGATTGCTGAAGAATCTGAACAAAGCATACAAAACAACAATAGATACCCTAATTTATTTATTTACAAGTGAAACAAAATTATTTTGCATTTACATAATTGACTCTGGAAATATGACTCCCAGTGGTTTGTAAAGAATTTAATATGACGCATCAGATTAGAGTATGTCTCCAAATGCTTTCACTCCTATTTATAGTTTTCAATGTTCTACTCCTTGATGATCTTATTTATTTTTCTCCACATCAGTATTTAGCTTGGTCCACATAACTATGATAGACAAAACAATGTTACAGCCCAGTGATGTTGGGGTAAAAGATTTTAATTTCCACAGCCTGTCTAATGTTTTGACGTTGTTATTTATGACATTTGTGATGCTTGTATTGTAATTGCTGGTGTTAATACTTTGCATTAAACCCCCACAATATACACTCAATAATCTGTTCCATCAGTTCTAAGACAGAACACTTGCTGTCTGTTGTTTGAATTTCCAGCTGTGTGCAGGCAACTGGCCACATTCTTTTCCTGTTCGTATAAACAGACTATTACAATTATGTAAACAGCTTAACTTTTAAATGCTCATTATATTCCATTAGATCTATTTACTAGACTCACATAAGCTTAAAGACATCAAAATTTGAAAGAAAGAATATTAGATTAGGGAACTATTCTAAGACTGGCCAAAAATATATAGGCCTAGTTTTATACAAGGAAAGGAAACACAAATCATTTTTCAATAAGGAAAACCTGAGGAAGTGTAGCAATGAAAGTTTACATTTACAGTTGGAGTCATGGTTTGATAGATCAAATGAAAATTGATATAAACTAAGGTAAATGTTTAAGGACTCATGATAGAATTTACATGAATGTATCAGTTGTCTGATTTTCCAAGTTTAAACAATATCTAAACAAAGCAGTAAGAGGACATTTAGATCTTTTACTTTGGGAAGAAGTAGAAAATTCCTCTTCGTTCTCACTCTTGGCTTTGTTTTACAAAGGAACAGTGCTTTCTTTACTCATTCACTTGATTAAACTTGGGATTGATATGAAAATAATGGGATGTTTGCGGGAGAGAACAGTCAGTCCAATGAATGGAATCAAGGTGAAAGTGCTTTAGAGGAAGCAAAAGGTTGTACTAACTTTCTATTAGTTATTAGTAATGTGTGCTCAAATTTGTGATGCAGGAATAATACCTTAGAATAAGTCCTTTTTAATTCAAATGGTTAATCTATGTTATGTATATTTAATTGTATTCAAATACTTCGAAATCATCATATATTTACAGTATAAAAAATTCAAATAAGAAATTCCCTCACAATAATTGTATAATCATACTACCATATGGTTGGAAAGAATATTAGATACCATGCAAACACCTTTTCCCTCAACTCGGGAATCTATTATGTTGCGTCTTCAATATGGTATCATGCAGGTCCCTTTCAATACTCCATCCAGGAAGGATTTCATTGTGATGGCAAGGTGACAAAATCTATTTCTGAACAATTCTGTTTGCAGTATAGATTTACTTAATGAAATCTGCTCTTCCTCAATTATCACTAGATTTACCTTGTTGTATCTTCCAAGAGTTTACAGAATAAATTTAATCAATCTAAAAAAATAGAGTATGTTTTTATCACCTACCTAATGCCTTCATTCCTTATTTGACTTTATGTCCCTGGAGGACAGAACCACTGCTTATTTACTTTTCTATTGCCATGACCAAGCAGATGATAAATTTTCAATTATTTGCAGAATTAAAATGAAGCCTACGTCTTTACATATACTCTAAAGTTATCATAACCACATAACTACATACTGTCATAATGCATGAGAGCCATTCAATATCATTAACTGTGTTTTTCAAAATTCTGTTTTGAAGTTAGATTAAACCTCCCTCTCCTGTTCTCTCCTTTTAATTTGATGCCATTAATCTTATTTGTATTAATTTGTCTTTCTTGTTGCAAAACTATTTAAAATATTTTAGAAGTTCTTAATTTTATCTTTTATTTAACTAAAATTAAGTTATCTTTGAGACATAGAGCCGAATTCAATGTCAATAGGCGTGCTGGCTGATAGAGTAACCACTAGACACGTGGGAATACTGAGCATTTGAAATGCAGTTATTTCAAGTTGATATGTGTTGTAGGAATAAAATGCACACCAATTGTGAAGACTTAGAACACACAAATGCATAATATCTCAGTAATAATTTTTACATAGACTACATGTTCAAAATAAAAATTTCTTGGACATATTATATAAATTAAGTATATTATTGAAATTATTTGCTTTTTTACTTTTTTAATGTGTTATTTAGAAAAGATAAAACTAAATATTACAGGGCTTCCCTGGTGGCACAGTGGTTGAGAATCTGACTGCCAGTGCAGGGGACACAGGTTCGAGCCCTGGTCTGGGAAGATCCCACATGCCGCGGAGCAACTAGGCCCGTGAGCCACAACTACTGAGCCTGCGCGTCTGGAGCCTGTGCTCCCAACAAGAGAGGCCACGATAGTGAGAGGCCCGCGCACCGCGATGAAGAGTGGCCCCCGCTTGCCGCAACTAGAGAAAGCCCTCGCACAGAAAGGAAGACCCAACACAGCCAAAAATAAATAAAATTAATTAATTAAAAAAATTAATATTACATTTTAATTAGATAATCCTATTCTGGAAGAATTATTGACAACGCTTTACACAAAGAAATGGTCATGATTCGCATACATGATTTTTGTTGGCTTACTATAAATAACACTGTTAAGAAATACTAGAGAACTTCCATTATATGTTAACTCAAAGAGTCTCTTTCCTCTGATAATTTAAGGTGGCTCACCAGTAGTGCTAGGATCTCTGTTAATCTTTTTTGTTGAATACTGGGCTTTCCAATTTCCTCATGGATTTTAAGCAGTCTGTTATTAAAGAAGTGGATAGCCTTTTGCAAGCTTCTTTTTCCTTCTGTTGCATTCAGCATTTTCATCAATCATTTGTTTCTCTGAGTGATATTCATGGCTACATTATCTGATAACATTGTTTCTTAAATACAAAATGCATTGCCCCTAGCATATGTCTTAATTTCTTAATTTCATAATGTGAGTATAATAAGTATCTTTTATTAGGACATGATCAGTAGGAAATAAAATATTGCCACTAGGAAGAAAATGAACATCTTTCCTGTTTTAATCGTTGCCATTTCAAGAACTATGTTGAAGGTCAATATTAAATCTGTTATTAATATAAGGGCAATGTGAAAACAGAACTTTACTAATTTTCCAATATTCTGTCAGGGTTCTATTAAGTGTGATTTTAAATGACTTCACTGTGTCAACCATTTCCAGAAAATAGGCAGAAAATTTTTAATGCATTTAATATTTAGCTTCCAACTATCATTTTAAAAGTACCATATCCTCAGTTCTGAGTTTTCTGGCTCCCAAGTTAAGGGAGAGTAATAAAATATTGCTGCTAAACTGAATTCTTTCAAATTTCAACAACAGAACAAGCATTTTCTTTTAGGGAATCATGATCTGCAAGAATAAGCAAAGCCCTAAGACTTGACTCAATCATGCAATTACTGCCTGAGACAGAATTACGCTTTTGGCTAATTCATGGAGTTCTTTCTAACTCAACATAAACTATTAGATAAATACCTTCAGCAAAAATTTAAACAAAATATATTGTGAACATGTACCAAGGCTATATTTTTTCTAGCAAGAAACTATAATAGTTGTCAATATATTCCCCTTTAATAATGAGAACTTAGTAAACTCAGATCAAAGAAAAAGTCTTCATGTGATGACATTTTAGGACATACAATCAACATACAACATTAGCAAAGTTGAGACATATCAGATGTTTGTAGAAAAGGTTGTTTATACTTGGTGCAACAGCAGTAGACCCTTTAAATAAGATTTCTCTCTTTTTCTCTCTTTATTCTTACTCTTTCCAAAGTAAATTTTTATTTTATTAATTATTGTGTGTCCTGGTTATTTCTCATTCCCATTACTCTTTTACTTTAGTTGAATTTTCAAAAGATTTAACTTTCAATAAGTCAAGGCTACCCCATATCTCCCTTCACACTTAATTTACCTATTGGTGTCCACCACATTCACACACTTTTATTCCTATAATGTTTTTCTTTTCCTAGAAATCAGTATATAATTTCATATAACTTGAAAATATTGCTACAGGACTCTAAAATATAACAGCTGAAAACAATGAAGCTTAAAAATATTGCCAGAAACCACATAGTAAAAAAATGTGGTTATATATTTACACACACACACACACACACACACAAAGCCACTGAGCACACTTTCAATCTCTTTTCTACCAAATGTGAGATGTACGGATTTGGGGGTAAATAAGGTTATGAAAATATGGAGTGATTTACATGAATAGATGAATTTTCAAAATTGAAAATATAGCAATAGTGGAACAAGTATTATGTGAACATTCATAGGGAAGTTCAACTTTAAATATATCTTTCCCCCATAATAGTATCAATTTCAATATGGGAATCAACTTCTTAAAAAGAAAAAAAAGAAAAAAATCTAAGACTACTAGAGTTCATCAATGAATTCAGTAAAGTTGTAAGATACAAAATTAATACACAGAAACCTGTTGCTTTCTATACACTAACAATGAACTATCAGAAAGAGAAACCAAGGAAACAATTCTATTTATAATCACATAAAAAAGATTAAAATACTCAGGAATAAACCTACCTATGGAGATTTAAAAACCTGTACTCAAAATTATAAGACACTGATGAAAGAAAGTGAAAATAACACAAACAGATGGAAAGATACACTGTGTTCTTGGATTGGAAGAATTAATATTTTTAAAATGACCATCCTACTCAAGTCAATCTACAGATTCAATGCAATTCCTATCAAAATACCAATGACATTTTTCACAGAAGCAGAAAAATAATTTTAAAATTTACCTGGAAATGCAAAATACACCAAATAGCCAAAACAATCTTGAGAAAGAAGAACAGAGCTGGAGGAATCACACTTCCTGACTTCAGACTATACTACAAAGTTACAGTAATCAAAACAGTATGGTACTGGAACAAAAACACACACATAGATCAATGCAACAGAATAGAGAGCCCAGAAATAAACCCACACACTTATGGTCAATTAATCTGACAAAGGAGGCAAGACTATACATTGGAGAAAAGACAGTCTCTTCAATAAGTGGTGCTGGGAAAACAGGGCATCTACATGTAAAAGAATAAAATTAGAATATTCTCTAACACTATATACAAAAATAAACTCAAAATGGATTGAAGACTTAAATGTAAGACCAAATACTACAAAACTCCCAGAGAAAAACATAGACAGAACACTTTTTAACATAAATTGCAGCAATACTTTTTTTGGATATGCCTCCTCAGGCAAGGAAAACAGAAGCAAAAATAAACAAATGGGACCTAATCAAACTTAAAAGCTTTTGCACAGCATAGGAAACCAATGACAAAACAAAAAGACAACTCACTAAATGGGAGAAAATATTTGCATATGAAATGACTGACAAGGGGTTAATATCCAAAATTTATAAACAGCTCATATGACTAAAAAAAAAGAACCCCTCCCCCATACACAAAACAAACAACTTGATTAAAAAATAGGCAGAAGACCTGAATAGACATTTTCCCAAAGAAGACATACAGATGGCCAACAGGCACAGGATAAGATGCTCAACATCATTAATCAGAGAAACACAGTTTAAAACTACAATGAGATATTACCTCACACCTGTCAGAATGGCTATTTTAAAAAAAAACACAGACAACAAACATTGGCAAGAACGTGGAGAAAAGGGAACCCTTGTACACTGTTGGTGGGAGTGTAAATTGGTACAGACACTGTGGAAAACAGTATGGCAGTTTCTCAAAAAAAATAAATAAATAAAAATAGAACTACCATATGACCCAGCAATTCCACTCCTGGGTATAGATCCAGGGAAAATAAAAAGAAAACACTAATTCAAAAAGATACATGCATCCAATGTTCATAGCAGCATTATTTACAATTGCCACCATATGAAAGCAACCTAAGTTTCCATCAACAGATGAATGGATAAAGAAGATGTGGTATATATATATATATATATATATATATATATATATATATATACACAATGGAATATTACTCAGCCATAAGAAGAATGAAATTTTGTCATTTACAACAACAAGGATGGACTTGGAGGGCATTATGGTAAGTGAAGTAAGTCAGGCAGAGAAAGACAAATGTCATATGATATCACTTATATTAGGAATCGAAAAAATAAAACAAACTAGGGAATATTAAAAAAAAAAAAAAAGAAGCAGACTCACAGATATACAGAACAAATTAGTGGTTACCAGTGAGGAGAGGAAAGGGGTGGGGGGTGGGGGGCAAGATAGGAGTAAGGGTTTGAGAGATACAAACTATTACTATGTAGAAAATAAACTACAATGGCATATTGTACAACACAGGGAGTATGGCCAATATTTCATAATAACTATAAATGGAATATAACCTTTAAAAATTGTGAATCACTTTGTTGTATATCTGAAACATACATCATTGTACATCAACTATACCTCAATTAAAAAACTAAAACTTACGTATATTGTCCTCAAGATAACCATTTCATGCGTTTGCCACAAGTATAGTTGCCTATGTCTTGGATGTTTCTCCAAGATGTCCATATAACAGTTTTTGGTCAAACTTTCTAGCATTATGTGTGAAAAATAACTTTTACTTGTTTTAATTGTCCAACAAGCTATTGCATTATTCCAATGTTGTTTTGTTATGTTTAGAAAGCTAAAATGTAACAAAACATTTCTAAACTTTCCCCCCTTAATCTCATGTTTGACTTTCCACCACCCCATTGTTTTATAAATGCTTTTCACCACACTATGAGTTGCATTTCATATCATTATCTTATAAATGCAGATGAGCAAAAAAGAAAAAATCCACCATGCTGTAAATTCTGTTTATAACTACAAATGAAAAGCAGAAGTGACTTTCTTCCAAGCCCAAAAGGCAAGCTCTTGTAAAAACTGGAGCCTTGCCCTAAGGAAAGTAGGTCACCTGCTTGAAAGAATATTTTTGGGACCTGAGGATTCGACATCATTTTTTGATGCTTCCTTCATTAAAGACAACTTTAGTAGCATGGAATGTTATCCTCTAATCTTTAATTATTTTATGGGCTTCAGACATGCATTTGCAAACCATTATATAAGCACTATTAGATATATTTAATCAAAGATGGATTCCCTAATGGAAAAGAACTTTGGTTTATATTTTTCCTGAGTTTCAACTTCTCGAGAAATTTTAGAAATTTTTTTTTTTTTTTTTTTTTTTTTTTTGGTAGACAGTGGCTTTTTCTAATATGGAAGATATTCAGTCACTGGGCATGGCTTTTTAAAAATTTGTCTACCCTTTGCATTAAATGAGGTTTCCAGTAGCTACTATATTTAACAAAGTTTTCCCCAATTTAAATCAATTACTAAGAAAGAAATAAGAAAGGCACATCCAGTATCTTTTTATTAACAGACACTTTCTTTCTGGAAACAAGAAAATGCTACTATATTGTAAATTAGGGTGAAAAATCAGGATAGACAGATAGATAGGTAGAAAAATATATGTGAAACAGATATTTTTAAAATTTGATTCTTAAGGAATTCTCTCAGGATATAAATTTTTTTTTAATGTTTTTAAATTTATTATTTATTTATTATTATTATTATTTTTTTAAATTTTTGGCTGTGTTGGGTCCTCGTTTCTGTGCGAGGGCTTTCTCCAGGTGCAGTGAGCGGGGGCCACTCTTCATCGCGGTGCGCGGGCCTCTCACCATCGCGGCCTCTCTTGTTGCGGAGCAGAGGCTCCAGACGCTCAGGCTCAGCAGTTGTGGCTCACAGGCCCAGTTGCTCCGCGGCATGTGGGATCCTCCCAGACCAGGGCTCGAACCCGTGTCCCCTGCACCGGCAGGCAGACTCTCAACCACTGCGCCACCAGGGAAGCCCAGTGAGCCACTGAGCCTGCGCGTCTGGAGCGTGTGGTCCTCAACAAGTGAAGCCGCGGTGGTGAGAGGCCCGTGCACCGTGATGAAGAGTGGCCCCCACTTGCCACAACTAGAGAAAGCCCTCACACAGAAACGAGGACCCAACACAGCCATAAATAAATTAATTAAATGAATTTTTAAAAAATAATAATAATAATAAGTGAAACTATGTCATGTGAAATCTAGAAAGAGGTCTTTCTTTCCTTTGTGAAATCAGTCTTATTTCCACTACAACATCACAATCTCTTTCTTCTTCTAAAAAGAACATCTGGATTGTTTGTTTCAATCAGAAACACACCAAAATTTTTTTTAAATAACAGCCTACAATACATCTGACACAATGTTACAGACTGAATGTTTGTGTCCTCCCAAAATTCATATGGTGAAACCTAATTCCTAACATGATGGTATTCAAAGGTGGGGACTTGGGGAAGTCATAAGGTCATGAGCGCAGAGCCCTCACAGATGGGATTAGTGCCTTTATAAAGGAGACTCCAAAGAGCTCCCTCAACCCCATTCCTCCAGAAATGTGAGAAACAAACTTCTGTTGCTTATAAGTCATGCAGTTTATGGTAGTTTCTTATAGCAGCTGGAATTGACTAAGACATACAATGTTGGCACAATACTTTCACATGAACGCCAGGATCTTATTGCTAATAGAGAGCAAACCCTCAAACCAATGTTAATTGTGTTTGGCTTGTTCACTGGAATTGGACTATTGGAGAAGATTTTAGCAACAGAAATAATTCAACTTTGGCTTTATCTTGCTTTAGTTTTCTCTTTCTGCAACATGTGGTTTTATAAAGTAAATACATTTTCTACAATAAACATGTTTTATGTTTATAAAAATATTTTTTAAACTAGACTAAATGGTTGATTATATGTAAAGTTAAGCATTATCAAGAGAGGCAGCAGTAGAGTAGAAATACATTTCAGGTCCTCTGAGAAATAATTAGGGAAGGATAAATAAATGAGATCTTAAATCTGTAACTAATTATTTCCTAATGCACTTCCATTAATTTAACATGTTGAAATGATTAAATTTAAAAAGTATTATATTGAAAAATCTATTCCTAAACTTGAATACAAATTGATCCTATATTTTTCCAATTTTTTTTTCTTGAAATTGAGGTTTGCAGTTTTCATTGTACTTATATATGCTTACTTGGTCAAATTACTTCCTTTTACTAACATATTCCTCTAATCTACCATCTAGCTGATCCAAACATCCATTCATCATTCCTTCTTTCCTTCATTTATTAATTTGTTTGGTTGTCGGGGCAGCTAATATTTATTGGGCTCTCAATGTGTGCCATACTATGTACTGTTGTATATCAAGTACTTGAGATAAAGCTTCTTACCCAGTTACCTCTTCCTAAACCCAGCTGTCTTTATCTTTCTAAAAAAATTGAATGGCCACTATTTTAATCAATATCCAAATCTTTCATGACTGACCATTGTAAATGGCAAGCCCTAGATTTGTATGGGTCCATCTTACACAGCATCTGGCTAACCAGTATCCTCAAGGTATTATAGACATGCTTCACTACAGCTGTAAGAAACCATACAATAAGTTATCCATCTTTTCCCACTTACTAGGGCCTGTTTCACTTGTTTCTTTTCTATTATATTAGGGACTGGTTTCAATTCTCTCTCTGATATGTTGGAAAGAGATCCTGCAAGTGGGGGAGCTTATCTCTTACCAACTACTCCCCTTTCCTGACACAATCACTTCTGCAAAACTTTATGCTTCCCAGGTAATCTGCCTTCTTTGGTCAAAGTTGAATTTTGCCCTCTAGGATGCATTTGCATTTTTTTTAGAGACCTCTTCACCAATTTGTTGGTTTTTCACAAAGAAATGAAGTTATTGGCAAAATTCACAAAGAAGCACAAGTTGATATGTATTTTTACAAGAAAATACATGAAAACTTAATAAAACAATTATACAGACCAGGTGGCAACATGACATGCTCTCTCCTGATAGAAGTATACCTCAACCTTGCCCCAATTTCCAAGACTCACTCATTATGTAAAACCCTTGATGAACCTACCTCCGGTAAAGATTTGAATAGAGTTAGAAACAGTTCTTCCATTCTAAGTTCCTCACCTCCTACCCCACTGCGCAAATATTTTGGTTACTCTGGTTCTGAATTAACCTGTTGGTTAAGTTTAAGAACTTGTGTTTAGAACAGTTCTGTATGTATCCTGATTGATTTTTATTCCAGATCTTTAGCCAGTGCCTCTCAGGATACAAAAGTTTACAAAATTGCTTCTTGTGTGTTTAACTTATTGCACTGTGAATACTTCACAAGTTGCTAAGTCAAAAATTATAATCTTTTTCCCCAAACAAGTTTCTTCTCATTTATATAGAAGATGAATCTCTTACTCACAAGGCTCAAAACATACTAGCTTTTACTCTTCAAACCCTTGCTTCTTGTTAACTGACACCATAGGTAAAATGGTAAAGTTCTTTTTTATTCGTTGATCACACTTTTCATTCCATTACCAGGCTCTCATTTCTTTGACCTTGAAAGATTTTACAATTGTGGTTAAATGTATATGCTGTAGAGCTAGGCTCCTTGGTTTCGAACCCAAGGAGTCTGTTTGTGATCTTGGTCTAATCTTTTAACCTCTCTGCACCTGTGTCGATGTTTCTAAAATGCTGATGGTAATAGTACCAATATCATATGTTTCTTGGGAGGATTAAATATGTTAATATATAAATAAATCTTTTAAACCAATGCACGAAGTAGAATAAGACTCAAAAAACTTAGTTGTTATAGTGGCATCTTAAGACATTTTCTCAATTTTAGTTGTGTGTTTGTTGTTCATTTTGAATGCAACACAAATTTTTCCAAATCAAATTCCTAAAACATTTCTCCAATTATATATATTTTCTTTAAAAATTTTTCACAATTTTCACATTGACTACTGATATGACTACAAACTCCTTAATCTGAGTTTCCAAGGATTAGCCATACTCATCCTTACAAGTCTCCTGGGGTCAAGTATATATGGCAGATGTAAAATAAGTATTTGCTTAATAAATTAATATATCATTGTAAGTTTCTCTGTGTTTTTAATGATATGGTTCATAAATAAATTAACTCATACATATATGCATACACACTTTTAAATTGTAGTGATCAAAAATGCCTTCCTGAATGTAAATTTAAAGTATTTTTAGAAGAAAATAGCAATGAATGGTTAATTCAAGAAGCCAATAACAATAACAATTTAAAACTTACATAGCTCTTTGCAGTTTTCATTGTAATTGCATACATTGAAGATAATTGCTTACAACAAATGAAAGTATATTTGGTCGATTTTTATACCACCATGAATGGATGGTCTCCATCTAACTGTGGTGGTTTTGGTGATATAACCAAATATATGCAAATGAAGCCTCTGTAAATCATAGAATTAATGTATAAGTGATTATATATTATATATTATTAATTTTATAGAATTAGCCAAGAAAAAAAATTTATGACAATTCTGTAAAAGCTTGTGTCATCAAAATTAACCAAATATTATTAATATTTTAAAAGTTTTAACATTATGTGCATGCTGAAGCATTTAGGGGTAAAGTATGGCTCCCCTTTTTGTCTTTTCTTTTGTTTTTTTATTATTTATTTATTTATTTATTTATTTTATTTATTTATTTTTGGCTGCATTGGGTGTTAGTTGCAGCACGTGGGATTTTTGTTTAGGCATGTGGGATCTTTTGTTGCAGCACACGGGCTCTTCATTGCAGTGCGTGGGCTTCCCTCTAGTTGTGGCATGCAGGTTTTCTCTTCTCTAGCTGTGGCACTTGGGTTCCAGAGCACGTGGGCTCTGTAGTTTGTGGCACTCGGGCTCTAGTTGAGGTGCCTGAGCTCAGTAGTTGTGGTGCACGGGCTTAGTTGCCCTGCGGCATGTCGGATCTTAGTTCCCTGAACAGGGATCGAACCCACGTCCCCTGCTTTGGAAGGCAGATTCTTAACCACTGGACCACCAGGGAAATCCTCCCTTTTTTTCTTTATGCATTTCAAAGTAAGACAGTTTGATGGATATAAAGAAAGATGGATGCATGAATAATTATACAATAAAGCAAATACAGTAAAATATTAATTGTAGGATCTAAGTTATGTACTATTACCTGTGAGTTTACAACAAATTTCTTCCAACTTTTCTACATTTGAACATTTTCATAATAAGATGTTAGAAAAAGCAGTACTTCTGTTATCTCTAGAACATATGAATGATTGTAATTCAGTTGTTTCAAAGAAAGAAAAACCTTCATATACACAAGAATCCATGAGACAGAAAATTTTTAGAAAAAGTTGGGTTTATATGAAATTTATCTGAATCTGGCTGTGAGTTTTAAATCTTCATCATCAAGAACAATAATGTGAGTTCTGTCTGTAGGTTTTTGGACCAGGACTGCACCCTTTAACTCCGGAATAGTCAATTCATAGGCCAATCATGAAGTTTGGATGACGATGGAAGAGAAGACGTAGCAGTCCGCCTCTCTCTGGTGAACTTCATTGGAAACCACAACAAAACAGCAGAAGAGAATGGCTTAGCATGGGGGTATATTTAAGGTAAAGAAAAAGCCAAAGACAATCTATGGCAGTGAACAGCCAGCCCCACCATGCGGAGCTTGCAGTTTCAATGTGGAAGGTGAATCATTAAACATACTAACAAACTATAAATATAACAACAGGTAGTGTTCAGTGAGATGAGGGAAAATTGCAGGTTTTATATGAGAGTAAAATAAGGAACATCAAATTAGATTGGGACTTCAAAAGAGGTCTCAGTATGAAAATGATTTGCCCCTAGACTCTGATAGTGGGTAATTTAGGGCATTGAATTTCTCCAGCTGCTCATTTGTGCCAAAAGCAGTGGACAATTCCAAGCCTCTTCTTCTCCGCCTCCCTATCACCACCTTGTATTTTTCTCACTGGACAAAGTTTTCAACAACTAGTCCAAGTCTTAGAGTTACTTAAACATGTGCCGTACAATAAATTTACAAAGCAACTAGGCACAAAACTATTTAACAAATTGCTTTTTCCAATGCAGCCAAGAGTTTTCAACCCTTTCTGCATACAAGTTTTGCTTAAGTTCCTGTGTCCACATAGTATAAATTAATAAGAATATTGATAAAGAAGTGTTTGTTAAAGGTAAGGAATGGAGCTGAAGCATTTTTCTGTTGACAAAGTTTTTAAAAGTTCCAAACATCTAACTACCTAAATGACACAACTTTAAGTGTTTGAAATGTTTTCTTTTGAGGAGTGGACATTCATCACAGATGCTGAGATTGAGACCTTTGCATTTGCATAATGTGCTCAAAAAAAACACTCCTAAAACCACATCCACCCAAACATCATGTAATACATGCTTTGTACACAACTTTTTACAGACACATTTAATTTTTGTTACACCCTTTGGGGAGTTAACTGAAAAAGCGTTCCTGTAACACTCTCAGATGTTTGGGATGCATTTTTTAAAAATTAATATCCTATTGGCATATGTATTCTATTACCTCATATGCTTTTTTGCCTAAAACTTCATGACATTTTCGGGGAAAAAAACAGGAAAGAGTAGCCTATCAGCTATGTAATATCAAACTGCTTAGTGTTATGAATCTAGGCAAGAACTCTCACACATGTCTTAAGAGTGAATTACATGCCAAAGGAACAAAATACTTGCAGGATTCAATCAAACAAACTTGGGAGGGGGAGGGCGGATTGGTGGATAAAAACCAATGATTTTGTCATATTGCAAACATTGAATAAAAGTCAGAAATATAAAGACAACAAGGCGAAGCGTTTCTTGAGCTCTTTCTGTCCGTGAAATTTATGCATTCCAACTTTTTTTTTTTCTGACAGCAAATATTTTTGCACTACATGTTACAGAGCCAGAGCAGAAGATAACTAACGCTTTATATCTGCAAATTCCTAAAACATGGACCAAGTCCAGTCCTTCTTTGTGAGGCTTTTGTTATCATGAAAGGATTTCAACTCACTTGTATTCCTCTTGCAACAAAAGTCACTTTGTCAACTCTCTTTCCTCTCCTCTGGAGGAATGTGCAGTTTGGTACATCTTGCAAAATCACATGTGTGTATTGATAGATATATTTCCTTTTAAATTTGATGTATGTTCATAGCTTGCTCCCTTGGCATCAAATAAAAATAAAAACAGATTTCAATCTCAACTTTAGTATAGTTGACTAAAAAACTGAAGAACAACTGAATTTAATTAAGCACAAAGGCAATGATTGGAAGACATTTTAGACATGGAGTTTGAATAAATCCAACTATTTTATAATTCTCAGCTCATGTGAACAATATCTATTACAATTTCAATTAATAGCTGTAAACTCAGGGACATGAATGATTCACGTTACTTTCTCTAAACATACAGTGCATGGAACCAAAATTTAGCAGTTGGAATTTTAGCAATCTCTGATGGGTAATTGATTGTTAGCAAAAGACAGACAAAACAGGGATCTAGACTTTCACAAAGACAATCAAAGAGAATCGAGACTACAGAAAAAGAATAAAAATTAATGATGCTCTTCCCATTTACTGTTTACAAAGTATTTTTACAAGCAGAGTCTCAATTTGGGAGTGGGAATAAGAATTCATATAGTTCACTATTCCAAATACTAAAATAGGATAGTTGTTAAATGTGTCAGGAGGTAAACAGCAAGTTCACTCTCAGATGCTGAACTTCACCAAGTCTTGGAGACTGGATCTGGTAACAATTCCCATGGCAGGATGGAGACAGGGGCCCCCAAATGAAACCAGCATTATGATTTTTACTATATGATGTTTCAACTCTGGGAGGAAAGTGGGGCTATTAGTTAGGATACCCTAGTTTTTATGTCCAAGGGCATATTTATGTAGATTCTTTATTCCAAATGGAGTCAGAAAAACAAAGAGAAACAGGAGGGACATGACAATGGCTTTTGACAGTGCTCAGCCACTGATGACTTCCTGACTTGGAATGAAGGACAGCTTATAATCCTGGTACCACTCTTAGGACCCCTGCCCAGGCCAGTGATATGTTCTAACAGTCTCAAATGGTTTATGAAAGTTGGTTGTTAAACGTTGAGGAATTTTTCAAGTCGGTAGATTGAAATAAGCCATGGTAGGTGTATTTATACCATAGAAATTGTGAAATGTTACAAATCAGGGTCTTTTTTCTTTTCAGAGATCCAGTTTTGTTAGCACACCACTGCCTGTGCTTGAAGAGTAGTCTGGGCACCTCCATTATTAATTCAGGGCTAAACTATTAAAATCTACTTTTTGTGATGAGGGTGAAACTTTCCAGCAATGGCTAGTGAGCACCCCCACTGGATTGTCAGTCACTGTTTAAGAACTCTACGTAATCAATCAGCAATGAGGTTGGTTGGAAGAAACATGTTTCATACAGATGATGGGGTATTCATTTAAGATTAATTTCTCAAAAGTGGGTGGATGGAAAACTACAAGGGTAAGAGCTCACCTAGGTAGGTAGTCATCCTAGGGATAAAGGGTGGTTTGTTTACCCTTACTTGACAAAGTTCAGTTCCTAGAGCTTTGGTTGCTTGCTGCTGGTTTAAAAGGAAAGATAATCTTGTCAAAATATGCATTTCCTTTAAATCTCATAATTCAAAGAATTCATTCTAAGAAAATGATCAAATACTTGACAAAAAGAAACCTTCACAAGCATTCATTCCAGAGAAAGTAAAACAGGAATCTCTTAAACAAATTATGATACTTTTTAAAATGGAATATTATACAGATATTGAAATGCTGATGCATATTTATTTTCCTTTGACATAGAAAGTTCTTAACACAATTTAGATGAGTAAAAAAAAAAAAGGTAAAAAAATGACATTTTTATACTATGATCCTTTAAAAAATACATATATAATTAAGAAAAGTTCTAGGAAAATATACACCAAAATGTTAGCAGTGGTTATTTCAGAGTGATGAAAATTTAAGTTTTGTTTTTAAATTTAGATTTCTATTTTTCATGTGTTTTCTCAACTTCTTCTGGAGTGATTATATACATATTTTATACATATATAAAACACTTTTAATACATAAATAGAAGAATATTTAGAAAATATTAAATCAATCAAACTTTCATTTCTCCCTCTGAAACTTGTTGGCCTATAGCAAGTTTTTTAGTATGATCACAGGGAAGAGAGACTGATTTAAACACCCAGAAAGAGAAGGACATGACAAAAATTTCCTGTTAGAAAAGAGAGAAAGGAAAAGAAAGTCCTTGTAATTCACAGCAGATTCTATAAGTGGGAGAAAAGTAGAAAGATGGGAAGAAAGTTCCCTTAATTCATATATACCCATCCCATGTTCAGATCCAAATCCCTAACTGTTAAAGGTTATTGTATAGTGGCTGTTGCCCTATTTCCTGTTTTGGACCATGACTACATCATTGCAAAACATAAAGGCATGTGATGTCTGTCTAACGTCAGTACCAGACACACATGCTGGTCTCAGGGCTAATCCTGCATGAAGTTATCTTTCCTTATTTCTGTGCTTGTTTTATGATGGGTATTCTTGGCGTTCTTTGTTTTAAATTTATCTTATCTAGTTGTAAGTGGAATCATTCTAAGGCAATGACTTATATTTTATGCCTTGTTGAAGCTGAAATAATCATCTAAGTTATATAGCTTGGGATTTTATTTTAATTAAAGAGAAAATCTACTATGTGTCACTCCAGATATTAACCTTCAGCCTTAGAGGCAAACTATTGCCTCTAATAATGATAATACATAAAATTTTTCATACAATGATAGCGAATGTGACACAATTTAATTAATCAGTTCATTAGTTAAAGGATAATTTAATATGGGGTTTGAGAGCCTTTTAAAAAGAATTAATTGCTTTAGCTTGACTTTCATCTTTTTATAGAGTGCAATTCTTTCTAATGGGAATAAAAACAATCTATATCATGCTTTACGCACCTAGTTAGAGCTACTTAGGGCTGAGAAAAATATGGTTTAGTCATTAAAAAAAAATTCACAAGCAATGGATTTTCAAAGCAATCTCCTTCCCAGAAGTTTGGAATTATTTGGTGATTACTATGGAAGTCCTGTAGAGATGGGATTTTTTTTTTACAAATTAAATAAATGTGTTCAGGGAAATATGGGGAAAAAATAAGTTACATGAGAAGGCAGTGGACAAAAATCAGATCACTGTCACTATTCATATAAAAGTGTCTGATATGATAGCATTATAGTGACATAGTTTATTTGACATTAAATTCAATGAAAGATTGAGCGTGAGCTTAGTTTTTCTATTTAATTCTATTAGCAAATGATACTTCAGGAATATTATTTAGATTTAAAGATGTAGACATGAGTTTTCATTTAATTATTTCCGTATTAATCAGGATAGATCAGGCTATGCTTTAACCACAAAATCTCAGTGGCTCAAAATACACAGTTTTATTGCTCATGTTTGTAAATTCCACCGTGGGTTTGGGTGACTTATCTACTTAATACACCAGGCTGCTTCACCCTTTTGATACTGTCACCTTAACAATGGCCTCTACATTTAGTATCTTGGAGGATATGGTAGACAGAAGAATTGCTACCTGGGATTATCACTGCTGCAGCCCAGGAGTGATACACATCACTTCTTCCACTTTTTCTGGCCATCATCCTATGGCCTGCTAGGAGATATAATTGCAAAACATTCCCCTGAAAGAAAGGATAATCAGACATCGCTGAGTACTATTATTCTCTATCACTCTACTCAATAAATGCTTCTTTCCTCCCTGTGCTCACATCTGCTCATTGAGTTTTACAATATTTTTCTTATTTAGTATTCAAAAGTTTTTGATATAGAACATTATCAGTAATCTGGGCATTGCATTGTCAAGTCCGCATACTCATGGCAGAAACGGTAACTAACTACTTTACTCCTTGTTTCTTAGGTAAGTTTTCTTCATATTGGATTGTAGCTATCTTTACAAAGCAAACGGAGTTGGAAAGTGAACTAAAACTGATGAGTTACGCCTTTTGCCAAAATAATCCCATTTTGAGGTAAGAAGAGAACATTATTAAGAGTTAAGTAACCTGATGGATGATCACACATGTAGTAAATGGTAGTTCTAAAACACAAAATCAGAGCCGCCTGAATGTAAATTTAGATCATTTCCAGAAAAGCTCATGAGAAGTCTTGCCTTATGGATTTTGACAAATCCATACCAAAAATGCTTTAACGGTACATTTAGATTTGCAATGTGAAGCACTGACTTTTAAAATATTGAATTTTGATAAATGTCCCCATGGACATCAATAGTCATTCAGGTTCATGCTATCCTTGCTACATTGTAATCTGAATAAACGTTATTCAGTGAATGAGTTTGATGCGATATGACTTATTTTATTCAAAAGCAACATTTTCAACTTGTAAGATATGTTATTCCTAAACCTTACCTTTTTGCCTTGACCCCATTATCCCCAAATCAATGGCACAGTTTACATGGAAATAACTTTTATGAGCCTGAAGTCCAATCTCTAGCTTAAAAAGTTACATGGGAAAATACTTAGTTATTGAGGTTTGATTCATTTGGGAAGTCTTGGTTTTCTCACACTAAAATCTACTGAGAAAAAAATTGATAGCTTCCTACAACTTCTGGATGAAGAATGTATTAAGTTTCTCACGCTGCTGAAACTCTCTTGGCACAGACAGCTTTTTGTTCCCTACACTGCTTGATGCATGGAAGCCAGTGCTCAAAGCCAAACGATTTCTAAGACAAAGCTCAGCATTTTTTTTTAATAAACTGGGAGGTAGTACCTGGCATCACTGCTATAGACTGTTCAATTCAGCCTTTACTGGAGCTTCATTTTGATATATTCCTCTCTCTCTGCATACACTTCTTGCCCTGAAGTTATAGGTAGTTACATTTTTAAAGATAAAAAGGGGGGTAAAGTTATGGTACATAAAGAGCATTATTAATGTTTCCCAACATTGGAAGGGATTTTTAGGCTTATCTAGTTTTTGAGTAACATGCATCAAGGCCCTTACTTACCTGGGTGTAAACTATGAATTTATCAAAGTTGTAGTCTTTTTTTTCAACTACGAAAGAGATAGGGCCCTAGAAATATACATATTGGTATAAATAAATTTTGGTTCAATTGTTCTGCTAATGCTATCATAGTAATAGCCTTACTTTGCTTAGGAAATGCAGTTGAGACTGTGAAACTCTGCATATATGAATCAAGAAAATATCAAAGCTGAGCCAATGAAACCAAACACATAGGTTAGAAAGACCTGTGAATGAGACACAGGAGGCAGGAGGCACACCTAAAAGTATGGGGAAAGAAAAGAATAAGACAGAATCAGAAAGTACATCATGATGAAGTGAGATTGCCACACATCTAGAAGTTTGGGAAAGGCCTCTTATCCATTTCTTAGCTGGAAAATACAAACCCCTTCTCACAAAGAGGAGGGTTAATGAGTTAATTTTTGTATCCAATAGCCAAAGACACTGGATGGCTATTTCCTTTCCTCACTGAGTTTTGCTCTTTTGCTTTTTGTACATTCTGCATTCAGACTAGAGCAGATCTGTAAAATCCAACCCCAATGAGCTTAATAGGTAGGTAGAAGCCGCAGGATTTGATATTTCAGTTGTAGTCATAATTGTAAATAAGTTTTCAGTTTTGAAGTGACTTAGAGGTCTCTGATTATTCTTTGCCAATACAGTGGTGGGTTCAATTAGCATATCTTAAGCTAATTTACTGGAAAGTTCCTTGTAGTCCTTGCAACCACTGGGTACACTAACATATGGAAATAGTGTGAGTGGAATCAACGATGCCACCCAGAAGAGGAAAACAAACCCAGTGCCAGATGTTGGAAGAAGAATAGAGCATGTAAGATGCAGAGATGCCAGGGAAATAAAAAAAAAAAGAAAGAAAAAGAAAAGCAAATGCAAATAGACCATGGCCAAAACAGAATTCCAATATTGAAAAGTGAAGAAAGGGGGATATGTCACACCCACAGTGCCCTTCCAAAAGTTTCAAACCCAGAATCTTGCTGAGGAAATTGGAAAAAGCTGATATCACATTTCTAAGCCCCACAACTCATCGGTAATTGGGCCAGGGATGAACTGAACATCTAATCTAGAACTGACAAACTCTGAGTAGATCAGAATTCTGTGAGACAGACTGATATGAAAGCTTGTTCTCACAAGTTAGATGAGCCTGACTGAATTTCAGCAAATTTTTCACAAAGATTTTAAATGTCAGATACTGAGATACTAGCAGTTTGTAGGAGAACTCAATAAACAAGTAAAAGGTGACAGAAATAATACATGAGCAGAAACAATGACTAAACAGACATCAGGAAGCAAATAAAGATGGAATAGAATACAAGAGTGAGTCCCTTCAGGAATATCAGATGTTGAGACGGGGAGGATATGGACACCGTATTTGGGGAGCAGAGAAGTTCACATGACCAGCTCCTTCTGCTGAGACGTATAAAGTCTATGCCTTAGATCAGGCAGAAAAATATGTGTTAGGTTAGGTTTTTTTCTGTAGAAAACAAACTCCGATACACAGATCTAACTACAGTTAGATTTAACTACAGTTAGTTTGCAGTTAGTATACTGTGATCTTTGAAACAGCTCCTTCGGAGGAGTCAAGGTAATGGGATTAAATGAAGGGAAGGGTTGAAATTTGCTTTAGTCACAGCAGTTCCAACACAATTTCTGGAACCACGTGAACATTTCAAAGTTTTCCTTCCTTGACACAAGAGGCTAATCTTTTGGTTCGAGCCAAGATGGAATATCCACAGTACATTCAAGTTTCTCCCTCTTACAACTTAAAAATCTTGGAAGTAAAACAACAAACAAGCATAAGAAGAGTCCTAAAGATTAAGAAGTAGGTGGACTGCCTAGGGACCTTGGGACTTGTGGAACACCATGGCTGTGAGTTCCCTGGGTTTTATTACTACCTCATGTATATCCCAGAGAGGGTGCTGCAGGAGCCTCTGTTGGAACCACCAAACACCTCCGACTCGAAAAAAAAAAGCTCAAAGAAAAGTCTATTTCCTTTAGCCAAAAGAAAAGGGTAGCCTAATAATAGAAAAACATTTTGGCAATTGCTGCCCTACTCCTGCCAAATACCAACAGAAAAAACTGCAGCATACCCTCTTCCCACCCACATGTTAAGCAGGGCTGAGTGAGGAGTTGACGTAAATCCCACCTTCCTATCTTGCAAAAGCAGGTAGCAGGGCTCCAATTTTACCATTCATTGGTGTCAGCAGGACCGAGCAACAGCTAATCTTCCATTCCTGGCTTTGTAGAAACAGGAGAAATTCCATATCCAAGCTGGATGTTATCAATGGGGCAGAGCAGGGAGCTAATCTTTCAACCCTTTCCTGATAGAAGCACGTGAGAGCAATCTGATTCACCCACTGGCAAAGAGTAAGAGGGACCAAACAAGACACTGAAAAATAAATACAAAGTACAAAATAATGTATACAGAATTTTCCAAGGAACTGATGTCCGATTATCTTATCTGCAATTTACTGACATTAAGAAATCAAAGGGCCAGGACTATTAATGACTGTGTTCTAATAGATATTTGGAAAAGGCACGGAAAATATAACCTTAGTTAATGGATTTGCTTGCTTACTCGAAAACTGTTTTACCACTTGCTACTTGTCCAAAAACTATCTCACCGCTAAATCAGTGACATTTGTCAAATGTCAGAAGAGTCAGTTAGCAATAGATTTTTATATTTGATTTTAGAGGCTTGGCAAAATGCAAGATTTCAGTGCATTGTGTAACTGTGTAAAAAAGACACTCATTTAGTTCCTTGTATAATAAGCATAACATATGTTTCTTCATTGATATTACAGTTGTAGAAAATATGACATCTACATTTATCAAATACTTTTTCAGCACTTATTAAGTTATAATATACATCTATGTACATATTGTAAGTGTATAGTATATATCCATATACATATTGCAAATGTTCAGCTGTTTGAATTTTCACAGACTAAGCACATCCTTGTAACCAGCATGCAGAGCAAAATCAGAGCATCACCAGCCAGCCCCACCCCTCCCACCCCTCATGAGTTCCATTGTGCTTTGCCTCTTCCCAGTATTTCACTGCTACCCTGGATTCTAACCACAAAGGTTAATTTTGCCTGTTTCTCTAATTTATGTAAATCACACAATATCTCTCTTCTTCTTCTAACTTCTTTTAGCTCACCATTATGTTTGTGGGATTCCGCCATATCATCATGTGTATTTCCTTCAACAGATCTTAATTGACCACTTACTATGTGCCTGGTATAGCTCTAGCTGCTCATCATTCACCTGTGACCTATGTCCCCATTAACTAATGACCTTTAATGACTATTCATAATTCATACGAAATGAAAAATTGAAAACCAGTAAGAAAAGTTGATAAGATCCCTGGAATAATACAATTTGATAAATAAACTTATATTTTGGCTGATCACTTCAGCCAGAGCTCATTTTACACTTGGCTACATTTGAATCTGTATTCACCACGAAATGGAGAACAATGCACGTGGAGTCTGCCAAGCTGAAAACAGCAAATATATATTATTTTTTTAATGGTAAAGAAAATATTCCTTCCAGAAAATAGCTACTAGCAAGATTTATTGCGAAAGTCAACAGACTTTGGAAACTCTAACACAATGTCTGCTGACTCTTGAAGACAGTGCTGAGATTCAACAAAACAGGGAATTGTACTATGGAACACACAAAACCGTGCATAAATTCATTCCATCCCAATAGCCATTGAAATAGGTAGCCAATCAAAGTGGTTGTTTATAGGGTTGTTTACAGGGAAAAGTTTTCAGTAGGTACCATAACTACAGTATCTATTAAAAACAGTGTATTTATTAAGTTTTTCAGTACTTTAAAAATTATTTAGCATGCAAATTACTAGGGAGACTATATCAGCTTAAGTAAAGGAAAGGGTAAAGAAATGGGGTAGCTCGTTCTACAAAACAAAAGTGTCTCACTGCACCCTGCAAGGGGTACATGTGTGAAGAATCCCCTGTAACCTGCATTCAATTATATTTCACCAAGATAGAGACTGGTGGGAAGCAGGGGAGGCTAGGGGGTGGACCAAAACGCAAAGTGATTAAATATGAGGAGGCAATTAGATGATGTCATCTCTTCAAAATCACTTTGTAGAAACAATAAGCCAAGTAGTGATTTACATGGGTACAGAAGGACACCTACTCTAGGACTTCTAGGGATATAATGGAAATTTCAGAGGTGCAGGGAAGTGATTAACTGGAGAGCTGAAAGAAGTCAGAAAGACAGTGTTGGGAATGTGATAATGGTAGAGATAGCTTTCTAGAAAATGTGACCTCAGTATTGGAAATCCTTGTGGTAGAATGCCCACAATCTGAATAAAGGCCAATGTGACTAACGTATAGACAACACTGAGAAAAGTGAAATGAGGTTGATCTGGTAGGCAGGGAAAAATACTGCAGTAACTTATGGGCCATGTAAATGACAGGCCTTGATCTTGAGAGTAATGGGAACCCAAAGACCAGCTGTAAACAGCAGTTACATGATCAGATTTGCATTGTTAATGACTGAATACAGAGACTAGATTGAAAAAAGAAAAGAAGAGACAAACTAAAGTAGACATACTTGCTGTGCCTCTATGAAGTGGTGAAACTGTGGTAGAACATAGAAGAAATGCTAAATAGGAATTGTGTGATATGGGTTCCAGGCTTTTCTCTCTAGTGAATATTTCCATAGGCATTGAAAATTAATTTATCTGAGATTTAGTTCCTTCAAATGTAAAATGATAATAGTACCAATAATAAATAAAACTTTTTAAAAATCACACAAGTAAATAGAATGATATGAAGACCTTAATAAAAACCAAAGAACATGTGTAGTTGTTATTTAATGATTATAAATTTAAACAAGTAAAATGAATAGAAACTTTCTAAGAATATGCAAGTTTACCATGAAGAGTACAGCTATAGTTAGATCAGAAAATTAAAGACTGTCAATTTTCCTAAGGAAATATTTCAACAATTCATTTAAAAATAATCAAGGAAAGTTAGCTTAAGCCTAAAAACACCTATAGCTCATTAATTGGTGACAGATGACAAGAACTGCACACTGATATACACACACACTCACACACACATACACTTTCCAGGTGTTAGAAGAGTTTAAGGTTTTGTTTTGTTATTTTCAAAGTAATAAATTAATTTACCACATTTAGGAATACTTCACATTTTCTTCAACCATAGCACAGATAATGGATGGCGTGTAGTTTGTCACATTGACTGGATGCTTAAAGAATCATGTCAAAGAAAAAAAAATATCCAAATTCCATTAGGTTCAAGCAATGACAGCACCTCATTTTAGCCATTTTCTTTGGATAAAAAAAAATCTCTCAAGCATAAGTGTTGGCATTCCATGGAGTAAAATATGTTATTTGAACAGAATCTTAAAATTATTTTCCTCTTAGGATGAAATGGTGATTAATCAGTGAGAACAGAAGAGAAAGTCAAAAAGAAAAAAAAAGAAAAAACCTGTTGCTCAAATTTTTTTTTTTTTTTTAATAGGATGACTAGAGCACTACTGATCTAGCGGAACAAGTGCAGTTTTAGATCCTTTCAAAAAGGGGAATATTTTCCTACTGTTGTCCTGTAGAAAAAGATTTTAGGCATATTTAAATAGCAAAGGAATATTTTTGGTTGTTGTCAGAGACGTGTATTTGTTCATTTAAAGTGTAAACCAAAACCAGCCTTTGATTGCATAGAAGGATATGTTTATTAACACTATAATTTTAAAAGACTGAATGAATGAATGGAAGAGAAAGGCAGAGGAGGGGAAATAGGAAGGTAGAAGAGAAAGAAAGAAGAAATGAAGGATGAAGGAAGGGAGGGACCGAGGGAGGAAGGAAGGAAGACAGGCAGGAAAGATGGAAGGAAGGAGAAAAGAAACAATTTTTTTTAAAAAACACATAAACAGGGATCATATTTCACAACTCTAGTTTTCAGTTCATAAGTTATAAGGATAACCTGGGTTTTCTGCTTTGATTCAAATGAATAAATGAATACATAAGAGATGTATACTAAATAAATTATAATTACCTATACTATTGTCCACTGCTATTTAGTCACCTAGGGGTAACCTAAGTAAAACTCAAAAATCTAAATATATCTGTACACCTTTTAAAGCAGAGGTGTGTTATTTTTTTGTTTTGTTTTTATTTTGAAAGTAATATATAAAGGTTCACTGAATATTTTAGTTTTCTTTACAACAGATTTTTGGGGATTATCTCTGTATCTATATATGTTGATAAAATATTGAAATGCTATATAGGACAGCAGTCACCCACTGCAAAAATCTAGATACCGATACCACTAGTCTCAATTCTTTTTTTTTTTAATTGAGGTATAGTTGACATACAACATTATATTAGTTTCAGGTGTATGACATAATGATTCAATATTTGTATATATTGCAAAATAATCACGACAATAGAACTAGTTAACATCTGTCCCCATACATAGTCTTTTAGCCCCAATTCTTCATAAATATCATTCAATTTATAATTTTGCTATAGAAGTGAAAAATTCATATTTCAGACATGCATAAAAAGCAATTTCTCGTATAATTAGAGTTTGCAAGAAAGTTAAAGTATTTCTTTTAAAGTTTACCATTGTTAGTAGCTATGATAGCAAGAATACATGTTTTCCAATAATGCATTGCAGCATCTTAGTGGCAGACAAGGAAATTCCTAAAATAGTTTTTACTGTAACATAACTTGAGGCATATATAACACCTTATATATAGTGTCTGAGCCCAGCCCAAACAAATAAAATAAGAATAGGAAAAACAAATACAGTATGCTAACACATATATATGGAATCTAAGGAAAAAAAAAAAAAAAAGGTCACGAAGAACCTAGTGGCAAGACGGGAATAAAGACACACAGACCTACTAGAGAATGGACTTGAGGATATGGGGAGGGGGAGGGGTGAGATGTGACAGGGTGAGAGAGTGTCATGGACATATATACACTCCCAAATGTAAAATAGATAGCTAGTGGGAAGCAGCCGCATAGCACAGGGAGATCAGCTCGGTGCTTTGTGACCACCTAGAGGGGTGGGATGGGGAGGGTGGGAGGGAGGGAGATGCAAGAGGGAAGAGATATGGGAACATATGTATATGTATAACTGATTCACTTTGTTATAAAGCAGAAACTAACACACCATTGTAAAGCAATTATCCTTCAATAAAGATGTTTAAAAAAAAAAAAAAAAGAATAGTAGCACTGACAGTTTTGTTTCAAAATTGGCTTAACTTGTACTTTTAGGACATTGTAGTACTTTATGAAGCTGACTTCTGGATTCACTGTCTCTTGCAGAATTCTGCAAGATTGGTATTCTTGTAAAGATTGATTCAGACAGATCAGAGAGGTGTCAGGATTTGAAAAGTCCTCCAGGGAGATGTGAGTTATGTCACGTGATATTACCCTTAATTACAAAGAAATGGAAAATAAAATAAAAATGAAAACTGAGACTCTTCCATCACCTTACAAATGTGATGAAACACAAATTTCCAAAGGTATTAAAAGTTAAGTTGAGCAATATTAAACTGGTAGGAATAAATCCCTTTATTTTATGAGAGGTAGCAAAAATATAAAAGTAATCATGAGGAACAAGTAGTTTTAGCCAGACATGGTCCTTTAAAGTATATTTCCATTAGTTATATTAGCAGGGAAACAGCAAACTACAATGTATTTCTTAACATTATTTTCAGCCTGTTCATTCTGATTTGTATACAACTGGGCTTTTTCCTGCCAGAATTACCCACATATAGCCCCTTAAATTTCTTCACTCAGAATTACATCATTACTCATAACAATTCCAAAACAAAAACTGAGCCACATAATTAAATTATTGTTATGTTTTAGGTAATTTTTTTACATGTGGTCTGATATTATGGATAATATCTTTTTGAAATAAAGTGAACATTCACTCCACTTTCTCTGAGCATGCTAAAGGGGCTATGTCACAGGGTAAATATGTTTTGATGAATTTTTATAAAAATTCTACTTCCAATATGACACATTTCTTAGGAATATGTACATTTATGATATGATAACAATTCTTTATAAACTGTTGAAATGTGATTTTGGAACTTGTAGCAGCATTAAGTTGTGTAAAGTTGATCTTTTCTTATCACTTAGCTCAATTATTAACAATCTAAGAGTTAAGTTAAAAACAAAGTACTGCAAACCTTCAATCATAAAACAATTAGTCCACTCACCTAAAAATCTGTAGGCACCTTGGGACTATCAAACATATTTGTCCTGGATTTGGGAAACATTGTAACAATTAGTATTGAATATCCATAAAAATTAGATAGCAAAAATGTGAAAGAAAAGTTTAAATATATGATATAAAATATAACCAAGTAGGAGTCCTTGGTTTACTTTTAAGTGGGAAAGAAAATCAGGAAAGGGATGAAAGCTCAGCTGGAAGGTGAAAGAAATAAACACAGGTCATTCATACCCCCCAAAAACACACATGTGCACATACAATGGAGAGAGAAAAGAAAAAGGAAGAGAACAGACATTTGTTGAGCATTCATAGTATGCCTGTGGACATATATATGCTACATATTTTATTTTTTCAAGAACCTTCATAAACTGGTTCTTTTTAATGCCCATTTTCAGATAAGGAAATGTAAATCAGAAAGGTTAACTAATTTGCCCATGATCATATAATTAGTAAGCAAATTCAGGTATATCTGACTCAAAATGAGATAATTCTTCTACTACATGAGTCTCTGATTGATATACCTCCCTTCTTAAAGTCTCTGAACTTTTTTTTTTTTACTTTATTTGACTTGGTATAGAGAGGGCATGTGGTTAATTCCACATGCATAATATTTTATCAGAAAATGGCTATAGTCTTTGACAACTGGATAAACAATTGTTTAGTGAAGAATCAAAACAATACTGATAACTCCATTTCTCTTCCTCCCTTTCTTTCTCCCTTCCTTCCTTCCTTTACTTTCTTTTTTCTTTTGTTTTTTAGACTTCAAAATAGATAGAATATCCCAATAATGACTTTTCAGTGAATTCTTATAACTGAATACTAGTCTCCTTTTTAAACTTAAAAAAAAAAAAAGTAAACTTTAATTGTGATTTCTTTTTCCAGTTGATGTACACATACATTAGTCCCTATGAACTCTGAAACAAACTTAAATAAGCAAACCAATCTGGATGTATTCTCTCTCCAAACCTGGTAATCTGGCCTGGGGAAATAGAGACATAAGGAAAGTGTCTCTATTCTGGGGGTGGAGAATAGAGAGAACAGATGTAGAAATGTGGAGTGGAGAGGTTGGTACCATTTTGCTAGATGTTTTTCAACTCTTCTAAACCATTCCAATACATATTTTGAAGGACTGTAGAAACTCAGTTCAAATTTGGCTCCGCTTTCCTAAAAGCATCTGCAGGTTGGTATAAAATTAGCCCTGCCTCTGGCTTGTTGGAGGGAGACTTCTGGCTGGCTCAATTGGTAGAACACATGCCCATGGTTTGCATCTTGGCTTGGGCTGTATCCAAGATGGACATTATGTCTAGCCTGGCAGGTTGATAAAATGTTCCATTATTGGCATAAGTCTGCTCTACTGGCCACAAACTGGAAGAAAAATACTTTGTCACAACTAGGAAAATCAAAGAACAAGGAGAAGTTTGCAGGAAAATAGACTATCAAAAGCAAAGAGGAACTCCATGTGAATCCAGCACTCTCAAAGCCAATATGGCCCAGATAAACATTATTACAAGAAGATGGGCAACCAGTAAGAGAGAAGTACAGGCTACAGCAATTATAAACCTGTGACTCTGTCAGGAGTGAATTATGAGTTCAGGCTGCAAAAGAGAAGATTCAAATTGAGTGATGATAGGAACATGGCATTAAGTGAACATGGAATTAGTGAACTAGAATTGTTTGCTTACAGGAATTGTTTGATTTTTGTTTGTTTGTATATTTGACAGTGTAGGTACTTAAATGAGAATCTAATACATGTCTAGCTTACCCTCTTGCACAGAGAGCAATGTTGTGAAAATAAACAGTATTTCTCTACTACTTGTCACAGCCTCCTATTACTTTTTTTCATTAGTCCCTTCAAATTACTTCAGTTATAGTTAATTTCCAAGTAGTCAAGTTTATCCTTTCAACTCAAAGACACATTCAATTTTAAAGGGTAGCCTTGGAATCTTTTTAAAATACATTGCACATTGCATATTGTTCTTCATGGTTTGGGATACTACAATGGACATCAATTATTACTTTTTTAAGCCTATAGTTATGACATCAGAGGTATTAGTCAGGACAATTTGCTCCTTTCCAAAATAACTACAGTTAACAGAGCTTTCTGAGTTTTCAGATCTAATTTGGTTGCTTTTCTTTGTCCCCTTCTTCCTTCTAATCTATATCCTACACATTCAATATACCTCCATCTTTTAGTCCTCTTACTATCTGATTTCCTACTGTAAGAATTACTATCATCAAGATAGTGTGTAGTTGGAGAGTTGCAAAGGCACTGAGTGCCTAGTAACTCTCAAATAATAACATGGTTTAATTGCTAATTAAAGAAGGCCCTTGACAAGCAGGACATTTAAAAGCATACACTTTAGAGTAAGACAGCTCCAAGTTCAAGTCCCAGCTCTGTCATTTCTAACCATGTGGCTTTAGGCAGGTTATTAAACTTCCTAAGATTTGCCCTACTCGCATGTAAAACAGGGATAATAACAGCGTTTAACTCATGGGATTAGTGGGAGGTTTAAACAAAACAATGCACATAGAGCTCTGAGTAAAATATCTGACAGAATAAGTCCCCCAAAATAATTCTAGTCCTGGAAGTAGTGTCATATAATGAGGGCATGTGATTTTTTAAATCCTCTTTAATGTGAAGATGTTATCTAATTACAAGTATACTGAAGTCTGATTATTTTACTAACCATGGAAATCGTGTTGGGGAAACTGCTCTATAATTATTTTCCTTTTTAGTATTTAAATAATTAAGTCAAGGTAAATGTATCCATGACAATTTTACTTAATATTGACTTTCAGTGTATTCTAATAGTTGTAGAGCAATCCCTATCCCATTTATTCTATTTGGAAGTTCTTTTACTTACTCCATATAAAGACAAATACTTCTTAAATATATTGACAAATATATTTAAATGTAGCATATTGAAATGTAAACAATTTAAACCAATGTATTGCTTAACAAAGATATAACTATGAAAACTTACATATGTTTTATACATTTATTCAAATAATATATGAAGATTGAGAACCTACATTGTACTGGGGTTTGGGAATGCAAAGGAGGTAAAACTGGTGAAAAAACTCCATCATGGAGCTTACCATTTAGAAAAGAAAACAAAATCATAATAGAACAGATAATAAATAACCAGACATTGTTTAAATTTTGAAGAAAAAAAATAAAAGCAAGGACTTCTTTTGAGGTAGAACCTAATGTAAATAACATTTTCAGAGAAAACTTTTCAGGAGAGGTGAAATGTAAGCTTATATCTGAAGAATAAGAATGAGCAAAAGGGAAGTAAGGGTAGAAGTGTTCTGGGCAAAGAGGGCAGTCTGTGCAAAGGCCCTGTGATGAGAGAGCTTGGCAAGTACAAGGACTGAAAGAAGGACCTTGCAAAGAGGAGATAATTCCGAAGGGAAGGCAGGAGCTCAGTCATATTAGACTACAGAAAGAACGTCTTAGCTTTTAAAACAAGTGTATTGAAAAGGCATGGGAGAATTTTAGTAAGGAAACTAACATGATCCAATATTCAAGTTCTATTTGATTATTCTTTCTGCTAATGAACAATTGACTGGACAGGTTTTGTTGAGAGTGAAATGCTGAGCCTAGCAGACAGCCTAGTTGAGACAGTTGACAGAGAAAAGAGTTGCTCAGGTTAGATTGGAAATATATTTTGAAGACAGTATTTAGAGGATATAATCACAAGTAACTGTGAAAATAAAAAAGACCAGCAATACCAAATTGGCAAACAATGTGAATCAATGGGAATTCACATATACTCCTGATTAGAATGCAAATTGTCACCATTACTATGGAAATTAATTTGATATCATCTTGCAAAATTGTATAAGCTCAGACTTTTGATTTAGGGATTCCTCTTCTGTGTTGTTCCCTGAAGAAACTCTTACATATGAGTTTGAAGAGATGATATATACATTTTTAACAGTGTGGTTATAATAGAAAAAATAAATAACTAAAATAAAATAAGCAATCCAGATTTCTACCAAGAGAATAATACACAACAATTTTGTGATATATTTATATAATGGAAAATCACACAGAAGTGAAAAATAAATGAAGCTAAGCAACATGCATTAATATGGATTGATTGTATAGCTATAATATTATGAGGTAAAAAGTCAAATTATAGATGAATCATAGAGTCAGAAACCATTTATAAAATAAAGCAGTTCTTTAAAGTGTGATCCAAGTATATAAAATATATTTTTATGGTAATACCAAGATAGAAGGGAAAATCAGAGAGATTCAAAGTCTAAAAGGAATTAGACCCATGTTGCTAAGGGCATTAGCTGGATTGCATTAGAAGGAATGATGGCAACCTCTAGAAGCAAAGGCTGGTCCCCAGCTGACAGCAAGTAAAGAAGTAGGAAACTCAGTCCTACAACCACAAGGAACTGAATTTGGTCATGAAACTGAAGGAGTTTAGAAGCAGATTCTTTCCCATAGCCTACAGTAAGGAATGCAACCCTGCCAACAACTTGATTTTGTCTTGGAAGACCCTAAGCAGAAGACCCAGTCAAGCCTACCCAGGGTTCTGGACTATAGAATCTATGAGGCAATTGATTTTTGTTGTTTTAACCTGCTATGTTTGCGGTAACTTGTCATGATTATACTAGAAAAGTAACAGACTTTTCTGTATTTAATTATTAATATAATTCAGTCCTCTACAGGTTATTGATAAACCCCCTAAATATGCAAGTATGGTCCTGAAGGTCTTCAATGATTTACACTGAAACAAATTAAAATGTGATATTTAATGAGCCCTCTACCTAAAATTTGGTTATTTGAGAGAATATTTATTCTGAAGAATGTAGCCCACAGACAGATCAAAATGTCCAAGTTTCTTCTGATAGCCACAACCAATGCTAATTTTTCTCGGTCTCCAAGATTTAGGTTCATTCATTTTGGTGAAAGAGAAGGAAAATAAAGCTATGAGACATGATACAAAAGTAAAAATGTATTATAGCTCCCAGATGTCAGCCCTAGGGTTACCACAACAATGGGGATGCCTAGCTGCCACACCCGAGGTGTTTATCCAAAGATTCTCCAAGGATACTGTAAAATGAGACTGTTACACAAGTCTTCTTTTGTTGAAGGTTCTTATACTCATTTTAATGTATATATATAATAAATTCCTCCACATTGAAATGCCACTTTTTACTCTGAAAGATGAAAAAGTGGATTGTTACATCTAGCCAAATAGTTTGCAGAAAGATGTCAGGAATGCAGGCATTTTTTTTTTTTTTTTTTTTTTTTTTTGCTGTTTTTTTTGTGGGGGTGGGAGATGGTACTGGCTTCTATAGCACCAACTTATCACCAAGACTTCAATTACTCTGAAACCATTTCTGAGTAATAATATTTATAATTATTTAGATACAAAAACGGTTTAAATTTTGAGCATTATATATTTGAGGCACTGTTCTGAAGGAAGGTGACAATATTGATTTACTTTAGGTTGTTAAGAAAGCATGTTAAAATGTCAGTAACCTCTTAAAATTAAGGAAAAAACATGTTTTACTTTCAAACAAAGACAGGAAAAGAGGTAATTTAAAACAGGGCAAAATAAATAGAAATCAAAAAATATGCAGGTGGGAATAAATACAATTATGTCATTGATTAAAATAAAGTAGAATAAGCTCACCAGTTATATGACAGAGGAAGCCAGATCAGTAGAAAATTTGATACTGTTCAATAAATGGTGCTGGGGCAGTGTTTCATGCAATAAATTAAGCTGGATACATACCTTCAAGATACACGCACAAAAATCTAATTCAAAACACGTTAAACCTAAAAGTATATATAAAAACTTTAAAACATTTTTATAAGAAAAACTATTAGATTTAAAAATTGTTATGAGTGAAATAACAAAGTGCACTTCTATTTTCATATACCAACAACAAACAATAAAAAAAAAAGATTTTAAGACTTTTAAAGTAATGTGTAAAAGAATAGCTCTGCTATCTTGGGGAAGGGAAATGTTTATTAAACAAGATATACACAGGTAAAACAAGAGAGACGGAGATAAAAATATTAGACATGTTTAAAATGTTCGCTCATAAAAACAGGCAATATGTAAATAAAAACAAAAGCCAAATCCTGGAAAAAATATATATGTAAAACATGGTATGCAAGAGTTCTTACCCAAAATTTGTAAAGAACTCCTGTGAATCAATAAGATGAAAAATAAGCTATCACAAAGAGAGGTAAAGGTTTTGTACAGACAATTCCTAAAGGAGGGAATCCAAATGGTGCACATGTGTCTGTGTATTTATTTGAAAACATGTTCAACTTTATCAATAATCAGAGACAGGTAAATAAAAACCATCATAAGAAGAAATCATTTCATACCCCTTTAAAATTGGCCAAGTTAAAAATCCTCCCTCCCCCCCCCCAACACACATACACACATTGTTAAGTGCGGCTGACAATAAAGAACAACAGACTATCTTAGGCATGCCTGATGAGAAAGCAACTTGGTGCATCACACACAATTGGAAATGTGCATACTCTTTGGAATTCTACTCTCTCTACACACACTCAAATCAAAATATAGGAAAATAGTGCTTGTTGCAGCCTTGATATAAGAGCAAAATATCCAATAAAAGATGAAGGAATAAATACATTGTAGAAGGTCATGTTGAGCCCATAATTGTTTCCATGATGTTTTCTTCCTTGAGATGGGTACTGAGTGTGGGGCTGTTCACTGTATGTTCTTTATCCCTTCTAGACTATTTATAATCATTCAAAAAAATGAAAACCAGAATATTAGTATAAGATAAAAAGGAACAGAAGTTTTAAATTTGAATCCCTTTCCCCAACTTAGAGCTGATAGGAACTTGACAAAAATCACCAAACTTCTGTATGCCTGTCTTTTCCCATTGATATACTTTGATAATACTCACACCTGTTCTACCTATTCGCAGAATTTTCTACAAGATCAATGAAATAATGCATGTAAAATCCTCTGTAAGTTGGAAAAAAATCAAACAAATGTTACTTTTCTTATAATCATAGTGTTGCTATTGTAATTGCAATAAAAATAATTACTCTTATAACTTGGACAAATAATTTACACTCATTTACACTCTCATTTGAAAATGAGAGTTTGAAGCAAAATACTTTTAAGGAACCTCCACATCTAACATTCTAAATTGATTTATGGCTAGAATTAAATATAGAGAAAGAAGAATGATGTTTACTTTTTTGGGTAATGCAACAATAAGTGATGATCATAATAGTTTTGAGTTACGATCAAAGTTGAAACAAGTAAAAGTAATACATTTAATACTATGTTGGGATAAAAGCATTTATTTCAATAGCTATTGTTATGAGTTTAAATCACTTCATGCTGAAAAATGAATCCAGAAAGCTTGGAATGAACTGGCCAAGTGCTTTGAAGTGAATATGAGAGAAGATATTTACAGATAATACTAAATGATATGTAAGAAGATGAACAGATTCTAACAGAACTGCTTATTTACTGATGCCAGAACTTCTGGGACTATTAAGCCACTGGGTGAGATGGTATCCTGTATCCCACCGTTAATAACTGAAAAATTAACTAGATTTTCTGTCATGATCAGAAATGGAAAATATCAGCACAGAGAACAAACCTTTGACCCACTCGTGAGAAACAATGTTCACCTTCAGTGAGTTCTGGATCCTACATATAAAAGTCAATGGAAATGTGATATCTCTGAGCAATCCATCAAAGGTACTCTATAAGAAAGCCCTTCTTTGCCAAATTTGTTCAAAGCTGACCAACTGTGGTTCTATTCACTTACGTATGATAATCATGAAATACAAACACAACAAACAAGGAATCATAGACAAAGTGCTTAAAAGTAAGGTCTCTGGAGTAAGCCCGTCTGGATTCAAATCCTGTCGCCACCACTTCCTGGCTGTATGACTTCAGTTACTTCCTCTGTAAAACATCAAGAATAATAGCAAAATCTTCATATGAAGTTTTGCAAAATTGGATGAGTGAATGCATGTAATGTGCTTGGACATAGTATCTCTTCAACCTCTCAGGAATGTTTAACTGCTATAATCGTGTTAGAAAAATGTGTGTGGGTATCTGAGAATTTTACTATTAATGACCTTAAAAAGTCAGAATTTTCTATTATCCGTTTACATACCTTAAACTTGCCTTCTGAGGACTTTGAATCACAGAGGTTATGGGTTATAAAATCTGGCAGGTTTATTAGCTAGCTGTCTCTCTGGCCTAAAATCACAGTAACTTTGTCTTAGAATATTTGACTACAATTCATAAGTGACCTATTCTTTCTTTTTATTTTATGTTCCTATATCCAATAATATTTTCCAGAACTTTTTCTATGATCTGGTTTGGATTATTAATTTTGTTCTTTAGATGCACAAGATTTTATTTATCTCTCTTGAATAGCCAAGAGAGATGTTTCTTCTCCTAATTTCAAAGTCCTTTAGCTAACTTCTCAGTGCTTATGCCAGCATTTTAAAAGTATCATTTATTAGTAATGTTTATGTTCACAAATAAATTATGTTTTCCCTATTAAGATGTTAATGAAAATGAAACACTCTGATACAGTGTGGGAGAGGCCAAATGTAACATTATCCAACCACAGCCAACCAAATTCCCCGAATTTTTGTTTATCATCATCATATGATTTCAGAGTCAGAGGCTTTAAAACTCAAAGGGACCATAGCAGTCATTTACTGCAACCTCCTCATTTTTTACATAAAAATTTCAAAGCCGGCATTCATTAGATAAATTAAAAAGTGAACTGGGATTATACACCAAATCCATTGACTGCATCTTGAGTCATTTTCTGGTAAAACACACCAGTAATTTAATCACGTGAGTAAAAATGCGGCAAATAATTTAATAAATAGGAAACAGTTTAATATCAAACATATAGCACACTATTCTATAGGTTTAATATTTCTAATGTTTTGGTAAGAGTTTACAAATCAGGTTGAATTTTGGACTGACAAACATGTAGAGAAGATAAGCTGCTTCAATTATTTACTAAATGCAAAGTTGAGAGATGTTTTAGAGTCATGTTTCTAGATGAGGAAAATAATAAATGAAAAATTCTAAAGGAAAAAAATATTCTGAAGTCCTAATGAAGAAGCATCTTACTGGTGGCATAAATTTTCCTTTAGAGGATCAAAGACATCAATATCAGATTCCAAGATTTTAATCTCTCCTTTTCAATGTTAATAACTCATTGATATAGCATTTGAAATATCTTGCCATTCATTTCTCAAAAAAAGTCCCCCAAAACCAGATTGTTTGAAAGTCTATGAATAGTGAGAATTACTGTAATGAATAAAAGTTCCTAGCTATTTTTTTTTTATTTCAACACTCTTCATATTCCTCAGGTTAGATCATTTTATTAAAAAATTCAATATGACCTTAAATATTTCTTTGTTCTATCTATTCATGCATTTTTTTTTTATAAATTTATTTATTTATTTATTTAGGCTGTGTTGGGTCTTTCTTGCTGTGCGTGGGCTTTCTCTAGTTGCAGTGAGTGGGTGCTGCTCTTCATTGCGGTGCCCGGGCTTCTCATTGCGGTGGCTTCTCTTGTTGCGGAGCACGGGCTCTAGGAGCGCAGGCTTCAGTAGTAGTGGCACGCAGGCTCCGTAGTTGTGGCTCACAGGCTCTAGAATGTAGGCTCAGTAGTTGTGGCGCATGGGCTTAGTTGCTCCACGGCACGTGGGATCTTCCCGGACCAGGGCTCGAACCCGTGTCCCCCGCATTGGCAGGCGGATTCCCAACCACTGCGCCACCAGGGAAGTCCTATTCATGCATTTTTGACCTATGTATTGTATGTGTTTATACTTAAATTTAAAAAAAAAATATTAAAAAGTTTATTTTCAAATAACTTTAGATCCGATTTAGACCAAAGTTTTTTATATAGCACCAACTAAAACTCTGATCTGAAAGCCATGCACAACTCATCTGTGAGAGCTGACATGCATAAGTCACAAACAAGATAATAAATAATCATTTCTATCAGAAATCTTTGTCTTGGCTCTAAGGTCTCTGGTTACAATTTAGCTTTCTGTTTACATTTAACTGCAGGAAAAAATTCTGGTCATGGTGATATGCTCTGAGCATAACACAAATATTCTCATAAAACTTTGGCATATTGGTCATGTAGGTCATTCTCTCTGAGCTGAAAACAAAAGTCTATATTTGAGAACCTGTGAAGTTGGAACATGGTTTCTGTATTTCCATGACCTTCCAGGAGTAAGTAGTAGTTCCTCTCCCTACCTATTTTCATGTTTAATAACACCATGAAACTAATTTTCTTAATAGAAGATTCAGGTCGACCTTAGCCTTATGTCTGATTCTCTCCCTGCTTGATATCCCCTCGGGCTGAAGGTGACTTTCATTCACTTACCCCTTTTCTTTCCAGATTTCTTTGGTTACTCTGGGTTCAATAGCTCTTACTTTGCTTGGCTTGACAACATATTGTCTATTTTCACTTCTTTCATTATTATAATTCTCTGACTTTCCATTGTACCTTTGTACATCTTGCATTGATGAGAATGACAATCACCTTAGTTTCTATTTTATTTTAGTATAAAGTTTGCATTCTGGCAGACAAGCAACCAAGAAGGACCCCTCATTTAGAAATTTAAAAATGAGCTGGAAAAATACATTGTAAGCTAATATGAAGATTATCTGCTCAAATTGTTACAAATCAGTAGTATGATCATAACATGAGCTCCACTCTCTCTTACTAGAAATTCAAATATCAACCAGGAAAAATTTAACAAGTCTGGTTTGAACTTGGAACATGGCTATACTCTATCTAAAGGACATACTAGATCCTGGCTACATTCTACAATATAGACCTGGATAACACATCAACAGGAATGCCTTGTTTTACAGACAAGTCTTAGGAGCTTGATTAGGGAAAAACAAACAAACAAGCAAACATTTACTTTGCTGAGTAAGGAATTTTGGAAAAAAATACAAAAGAATTCTTTTTCAAACTCTTATGCAGATTCCATAAATGCTAATCTCACATTTTGCTTATAAATGGCGCTTGAACTATGCTACCAGACACAAAGAGAGCCAATGCTCCTGCAAGATTAGTTCGTAAGTCTCATGACATTAAAGGGATATGTTTTCCTAGGAGAGGTAGTGCGGTGTAAAGGAAAGTGCCAAGTTTGTGATTGGAAATTAGACATTCTTGGGTTCCCAGTTTGTGTCTGTTACTGTCTAGCCATGTAGTCTTGGGCACATTATGTAATCACTGTAGAATTTTTTTAGCTACAAATGGAGACAAAAGAGTTGGTGTTCACGTGAAAGAGGAACAAAAGGTGGGAGATACATAACAGAACTCAAAAAGTGGTAATATTTTTAAGATTATACCCCCTGTAGTTGAAAAACATTATGGTGTTAAAATATCATGACAGCTGTTGAAGAGGTGGATTGACTTTAACAACCTAACATGCATTTTAGAGTTTTAACTTCTATTTCAGGCTATTAACTGATAAGTCTTAGCATGACAGAGGGACACATCAGTGTAATGCGTTGGCTCATGTCAATTCTGTCCTGGACGGAGGCACCTCTATTACCTCTTGGGAAGCCCTTGATCAGCAAATCAAATTAAAATCTCCCTTTTAACTTTGTCCATGACCACATGGATGTGTTTCTAGAACTCTGAGGAGATTAGATAGAAGTAGAACAGTACAAGTGGATATAATACCTTGTAGTGTAAACACTGACAGGTTTTTTTTTTTTTTTTTTCCTTTTTATAATTTAAGTGCCTGACTTGAGCTTTGACTGCTGAGGCATCCACTTCAAAGATGGTTATCTCGAATAAACATATTTCCAGGCACTTGACTAGATAAAGAGCCAGCCTGTCTCCACTCCCACACACCACCCAACCCTCCTCCACTGAGGTTTTGTTTTACAGATCTAGGTTGATTTCAGTAACTGACCGTTTGGGTTACATGCTTTTTCCTCTTCCCGCATTTTATTCCAGTTCTTATGTTCTAAATTCACCAATAAAGAGTGAGCTTGAGAAAGTCTAAAGCCCCCACCTTCGACCCCCTCAAAAAGCAGAACCTCTTTTTTCTCTACCCGGGACCTCCCTTTGTGATCCCAGGTGTGCTGTGTAATTTCCTGGTCCTGTGAGTAATAAAACTTTATCTTTTCAAAGTTTCCGGATGGTTATCGCTGAAAGGGGTCCTGCCATCATAATAAGAACCACAGGACCTGTCCAGCCACAACACTGGTTATTGATAAGCTGCAACTGGCACAAAACATATCTTCCCTTTATCTTAGTTTACTTTTTTGCCTGGCGCATTGTGATGTGATTTATGTCCAATCATTTCTCTCCCTAGCAAAGGGAAAAAAGTGCTATTAATAGAGAAAAAGACTAATAGGCCAAATTCACACGTTTTTGCTTTGCATGGTTTCATTAGCCTTCAAATAATAATGGGGCGTGTCTCATCAATGGAAAATAAATACATTTCTATGTAGTTTGTTTCATCTACCAGAGCCACTAGGCAGGATTCTGCATATGCCTCCTACCATAACATTCGTGTGCTTTAAAGGGATTGATTGTGCAAAAGTCTTTCTTCCCTTCTAGGCAGTGACTTCCACAAAGTTCTCAGCACTTATACAATACTGGATATGATAATCAATTCATAATAAAGCCAGGGATTAACAAATAAATGAACAGATACACAGCAGTGGGAGGTTGGACAGAATCATCCACATTTTCACATTTTGAAGGCTTACTAGTGAAAGCAAGAGTATCATAAACCCTGAGAGCAGAAGAGAATCTCTAGCTGAAATACCATTGCAATAGAGATAACACATGTTGAACATAGTTCTGGAAGGATGAATATGCTGTGGGAAAGTACATTTAAGGGAAAGGACGCTCATGAAGAAGGATTCTGTGAAGAAGTGTCCCTAGATGAAGTCAGCCATCAGGTGGATGGAAAGTCAGCAGCCCCAAGAAACTGGAGTTCAAGGGACCCAAGGGACAGAGAAGAAAGTGAAAAAGTCTGGAAAAGTGAATTAGTGAAAGGAGAGGACCCTGCTGCACATTCAAAAATTTGCATAAGAAAAGAAAAAAAATCACAAAAAGATGTTTCACTCCAGAGAAAATATAATTTATAAACAAACTAGAAAATGGCTTAAATTTCCAAGAACCCACATGAGTGCTAGTGGAGGAAGCAAGTTTTTAAAATTAATGTTTTTTGTCAAAACTTAAAAAAAATCTTTCCATGCTACTGACAGATTTATATTGATATTTTTTCATAGTTTCAAAGAGAAGATTGGGCTTATTTGATAAAAGAACATATAAAATGTAGAGATGTGTAGTGGGAACAGTAATGAAAAGACAAACAAGGGGGTAAGTGGTAAATTTAAAAAGCAGTTAGCAGGGTTTGAGGCTATTAAACACAGGCAAACAAAGTAAACTGTTTTGCATCACTGTTATATTTGAGCTTCACATATAAAAGTATTTGCAGGGACTTCCCTGGTGGCGCAGTGGTTAAGAATCTGCCTGCCAATGCAGGGGACACAGGTCCAAGCCTTGGTCTGGGAAGATGCCATATGCCGCAGAGCAATTAAACCCCTGCACCACAACTACTGAGTCTGCACTCTAGAGCCCGCGAGCCGCAACTACTGAGCCCGCGTGCCTAGAGCCCGTGCTCTGAAACAAGAGAAGCCACTGCAGTGAGAAGTCCGCGCACCACAAGGAAGAGTAGCCCCCGCTCGCCACAACTAGAGAAAGCCTGCGTGCAGCAATGGAGACCCAACACAGCCAAAAGTAAGTAAATAAATTTATTTTTTAAAAAGCATTTGCAAATCTAGGAGAACCACACTTTGAGAATTTTTAAAATTTGTTGGCGTCCATAATGCAGTTGCCAGTAGACGAAAGACAGCTTGAGGCAGCAAGGCTTCAGTTAGGTTGCCGAGTATATTATTCATCGCAAATAGCAAATTTTTCCCCTATTTAAAAAGGGACCCACTTTATAATAAACTTTGCCATTTTTTCCACTGTAAAAATCATGATTTCTTGCTTGTCACCACTTGCTGTAAAGCAGCGGCTTTTCTAAGTAGTGATAAAACTCCCTTTGGAATGGAGACATTGTAAATTGTGATGTACCATTGCTGACAGGAGAGATTTTTATAAAGCCCAATCATTGTACATACACAAAACAATATCAGGGCATGAGAGAGACTTGTAAGCTCAAAGCTCTATTCATTTCCATGGGATCTGTGTCATATTTATGCTAATTAAAAATTCTTTCCATTTGGAGAGGAAAAAAATAACTCAAGGAATGTGTTTTCTGAACAAAGAATAAAAATAAAAATAATGACTGCCACAGTTTATCAATCTCTTTTCTCTGTTGATAAATGATTCACTGTCTGTTACTTTTAGCAAGCACTTAAAAGTGAATCGAGGCTTGAGTTGTCTGAAAAGGAGAATTCCACAACCTTAGACAAAGCTAAGTAATAAAAATAAGAGACCGTGAACTTGCCTGACAAATGAAGAGTCTAAAGCAAAAGCAAGACAAAAGCACGATGGCAACAAATCTTCCTCTATACCACCCATCACAAGAACTATTTCACTGGCCAGTTAAAATGAATCCTTAGTAAAGGGAAAAAAAAATTCATAGAATAGCCCAAGACTCATCACTGAATAATCAGAAAGGGCTATGGTGCAGGTAGGAAGCAGAATGCTAGAGGAATTTTCAGATGTTATTGTTTTTGTTGTTTTCAAAGCATTGTTAAAACAATATTTCAGTTGTAGCTTTCATGACGCACACAAAATTTTATTTTCAAAAAGTAGCATTTCAAAGTTCTTACTATGTAAATGAAACTTGGTGTGATGCTATATGAAAATAAGCTTACAAAGTTAAACATCATAAGAAGAATCAAAATCCAACAGACTTTCATTCTGGGGGACTTGAACTTTTAAAAGATAGATTTAAACCCAGGTAGGAGAGAATTACTTTTATTGTAGAATCAGAATATATGACAAAAGTCTTAGTATGGAAAGAGACTATAGCTTGCATAGCTCAACTGTCTACTCAGTGCAGGAATGTCCTCTAATGCTTTAACGTACACAGCAGTCATCTGAGGATGTTGTCAAAATGTACATAGTGAAAATTCAGGTTCGGGGTGGGGCCTGAGAGTCTGCAATTCTAATAAGCTCCCAGGCCATACCAATTATGCTCTTCTATGGACCTCAGTATATGCATGAATTGTCTAGTCCATTGTGAATATGTTCCATAGCATGGACTGATTACTTCAAGAAGAAGCAATTTCCATTTGGGGGCCCTCAAACTTTTTTACCTTTCATTAAGTTAAGATTTGACTTTCAATGTCTTCCATCCGTTGACCCTGGTTCCAGCCACCAGAATCACAATTACTAAATTTAATTTCTCTTTTACATGAAGATTAAACTCAAGAAATATGTCCCCCTGCAGTCTTTTCTTTCTAGAATATTACATCTCCGATACAATAATGGTTTTGAGTCCTTTCTGGCATTTTGTTTGCTCTATACTGGATATGTTTCAAGGTATCACGTCCATCTAAAATTGAGGTCCCGAGCCACCACCACAAGACTGCAGTCCATATTGGAGTGGTGGTCATTATGCTTCTATTTATGATCTTATGTTTCCATAAGACATATTGACTATGTCTACGTTTCAATAAAACTCGTGGGCTCTGCCCAAAACTGACACTGCACGTGGTTAATAGTTCCCCACAAAACAGCCCCCACTTAAATGAACATAATGAAATAGCTAACCTAATAATTAAATAACTAACCTCCTCTTTTTCTTTTTGGCATGGTGACTTCTCATGATATTTTTTCACTGGCTTCATCACCTGGTTCGCAGCGTCATTCTCTCCCTTCCCCTGTCATCACTCATCCTGTGGCTTCACATGTCTTAAAACTATTGAACTCCAGTGACCTCCATCTCCACTCCAACGCAACCATTTATTGGCATGTCCACACCCTAGTTGTGTCATCCCTTTAATTGTTTCTCTTCCAGTTTTCAGATTCTGACCACTGCTTTAATCCGAATACCACATGCTCCCCTAATGCACACAGAACCTAATTTATATCTGTACTGTGATCCTCATACCTTTGATCTCTCCATGCTGCAGTAGTTCATCATGCCCCTCTGATTTCACTTTTCTTTCAACCCAGTTTGCAACTTCTTGTTAAAACAATTTGAGAAGGTTCTTGCAATGTTATCTGCAATGCTTCCTGCAGGCTCCACACTTATTTTTCCCTGATCCTAGCCCTGGGAAATCCTCATTATCTGTTTTCTTCACTCCTGTGTGCACAAAAGTGTCTGGCTAAGGGGAAAATAAAGTCTTTCAACTTACTGATTTCATTAGAAATGCAAGTGATTCAAACTGCTTTTGACTCTGTGTTTCACTCCCTATAGCAACAGATCCAAACCTCTTCAATTTCTTGAAGTCCCCAACCCTCCCCGGAACCATAAATTTTAACAGATGAACAGATGATCTCACTGACAATTCACTGAAATTATCAAGACCACCTGGCATATGATCTCTCAACTTCCTTGCTCTCCTAAGAGTGTCTTTATATTTTGCATGCCTTTCCTTCCTTCACTCTAACTTCCTCAGAGGAAGACTCTCCCTTTTATAAATGCTGAGGTTAAAATAACTACGCATTTCTATTTAACACTTTCCTGCCTAGAACAATGTGTTGTTTTATCAGTTATACGTTCTTCCAGTCTCCCTGCTGGATTTATACTCTACCTATTAACATGCTCAAATTTTCATATCCTTCTTCTAACTAGCTTTCTCTTAAGCCTTACATCTTTTTCACTTTCACATATAAGCTTGGTGAAATAAACCAGTACTCCCTGCTTCAACTTTAACCAAATCCTCTCTTTGTAAGCCCTTGTAATTTGATTCTCCTTCACCATATTTCTCACTACCATCTCACCCACTGAAAGTAATGAATTGAAAGTCACCTCCCATCAAGTTTAATAACATTTTCTCAGTTACAGTTCTTTTTGCCCTCTCTATAGCATTTTATGTTACTGATTTCCTGTTCTTTCTTAAAACTTTTTTTTTTTTCTGAATTCCATTATACTGTATGATTCTGGCCTTTCTATCCCTCTGCTCGTGAGCTCAATTAATTAAAAAACGTACCACATAGCAGATTTTTTTCTTTTCCTATCTCTGCTACTTCTTATTTAGGGCTACATTTCCAACCATCTTCTCTCTATGATTGTCCATTAGTGACCTATTACCCAGGTGATATGACGATGACAACCACATTTATATTTTTAGCCTGTATTTCTCTCTATAATTTCAGAGACATAAAGGAATAAATCCACTACAATAATTCTACGTGACAATTCTACAGGTACCTCAACATATCCAAATTTTTTTCTAATAGACTTTCTCCTTGAATCTACCTTTCCCCTTATATTTTCTGTCTATCTTGATTGTGAACATCACCATCAATCTAGTACCCTAAATCATCTTAGATGTGACTTAGATATGACACATAATCATTGTTATTCTAGTTCCTCACTGTCTTTCAAATCCATTATTCTATTTACTCTCCACTTCTCTTTTCACTGCTTTAGTCCAGGTTTTTTATCAGTTCTTGGAAGGTACATCACAATAACCTCTTAACAGACTTCTGACCTTCCATCCTTTGATCCATCTTTAACATTGCTGTCACTGTTATCTTCCTGAAATCCACCTCATTCCCAGATAGATTCTACAGCACTGCATGTGGCACACTTGATCTTTCCTGGCCTGACACCTACCATTCAAACGGATTCTTATCTAACATTAATTGACTTTCCAAATAATATAGGTTTCAATTCACACTCTTCTCTTTGACTAAAAGTATTCCCTCCTTCATATTTGTTGAAATAGTAAATGTTCTTCATTTAGTACCCATCTCAAATTGCAGCACGTAAAAGACTAATCCTTTTCTGATTTCCACTACTGGGAATAATACCAACTTTCTATAAATACTCATGAGCCCTATTTTGGCACTCAGTTATAGTACTTATTATTACATGTGCTCTTACTTTTTGTCTCCAGTTAGACTGTAATCACCCTGAGAATGATGGTACATCTTTCCATCTTGAATAATGCCAACAGCATGATCTTTCATGCTTGCTTGGTAAATTAAATTGCCTTTTAGTGACATTTTATGCCCTGCATGTAAAAGCCTTAATGTAAAAAATATCCAGAAATAAAAAGTATGATTACCATTCCACTAAAAGAAAGAGAGAAGGAAGGAAAAAAAGAAGGAAGGAAAGTAGAAAGAAAGGAAAGTCCAGATTAAGAGTTTCGCTTGTGAAATTTTCTTCTTTAAATCGTTCATTGAGAAACTCCAAATATCAGATATCATACTGATAAATTTTACACAACTAAAATAAGGAAGTTGTAGAATACAGAGTAACTTTAGGTAAGATATAAACAGGCCCAAAGTTGACTTTTTTTTTTAGCTTTTCCTACATAATTTCAAATCAGGCTGCTGTGAATCCCAGAAGAGCTAAAAGAAGCAGCTCTTTTAAAGTGTGATTGTTTTTCTCCAATGCAACATCATGGGAGTTGAGTCGGCTTTTCAGGTGTCACATGGTAGAAATGGTACTGCTTCTACTTTTCACATTGAAACATAACCCTCTCTGACATTTAGGACAATTTCCATGCTTTTTCTTCTAGTGCTATTAAGAGAATAGCCATAAGTTGTTATTTTCCTGCTTAGATCACTTTCTATTAGTCTTCTCCATTGGAGGCCTTAACAATCACACATCTGATGCTGCCCTTATATAATGGAGATGGCAGTTGTCTACTTCTACCCACTTCCCCCTAGAATATGGTGGACACATATTCTGGTGAGCAGAAAATTGCTTGAATATTCTGAGAATTTTCTACTTTTATCACACTAAGGGATGTGTGTGTGTGCATGCATGTGCACATGGTTGAATACATGTCAGTAGGTAGACAGTAATGGGTGAAGTCTAGCCATTTCTGTGTTCACTGAGGTAGAGATGTAAAGCTTTCCTACATGCTGAAGAATGCTTACCCTCCTTCTGAACTATTCACCTCGATGGGAGCTCAGAAGAAATCAGATAAACTAAGTTATGAATGCCTGATGGACCTTAACCTAACCTAACCTCCAAAGTGACATCTCACCACTTTTGTTACATCCTAATCATTATAAACGAGTCTCTGGGTCCAGTTCACACTCAAGGGGCATAAACACCAGGAGGCAGGGACCACTGAGAGCCCATCTCAGAAGTTGCCTATCACACACATCATCCACTGCCTCACCAGCTCTGTTTCCACAGATTCTATGAACACCTTCGCATCTTTCCTTTGCAGGCTCCCTAAGAAGTCCAATTCAGTGTCATATTTCCCCCAAGAAAGGAACGGTACTAAGTGACCTGACAGAGCAAACACATTCTGAATCCCATTCTAGTGAGCCCTTTAAAGCTGTGTGTGGACTATTAAGCACTTATTAATTAATAGAACTTTGGCAACAAATTCTCTAGAAAGGCCTATCTTCTGCCTGCCCAGACAAAGGCTCAGGGATATAGACACATGCATTTGTGTGCTCAATATTGCAATGAGAAACTGTAAGTACATTCGTATTTTGGTGGTGTCATCAATAATGAATTATTCTAGAGTTCTAATGAAATAACTCTTTAAGTCCCAACTTCCTCATTGAGGATATTATTCTCAAATTTATAGGCTGTTATGAAAATATCTTGTGTGTTATGAACTGAAAGTGTGTCCATCCCCAGAATTCATATTTTGAAACCCTACCACCAATGTGATAATATTTGGGGATGAGGTATTTGGAGAGTAAATAGAATTGGACGTTGGACTTCATGTAATGTAACGTCCTTATAAAGACAGACACTAGAGAATTTGTTCACTCTTTCTCCCCATGCATGCACACAAAGAAGAGGTCATGTGAGCTTGGTACTGAAATGGAAGCCACCTACAGGTCAAAAGAAGAGGCCTCAGAATGAACTGTGCCTTGCTGGCACCTTTATCTTGGACTTCCCAGCCTCCAGAATGGTGAGAAATAAAATTCTGTTGTTTAAGCCACCCAGATTATGGTATTTTGTTATGGTGGCCCAAGATGACTAATACACAACACCTAAACTGAAACAGAAAACAATGACAGACTTAGTAGAGAGATCTATACCACACCTGTCATCTTGATAAAAACAATCAAGGTAACTGTCAAAAGATTAAAGTTAATTTTTCATAAATATTCCACTATGTACATGTTCAGTTTCACTTATTCAACTTCATTCACATAGCCATTGATATTTTTATTTCAAATGTATGCATTTTTATTTAAAATGTTTTTTTTAATTCAAATTATAAGCTATTGAAAATATGTTTATAGTACATATGTTTGACATCTTCTATGTATATCTTAATATAATAAATCCCCCTAAACTAAAAAAGATACAAAAGAGTAATTATATAAGATTAAAAGTAAGATTATTAGAAGTGTAATTATCCTGCCCAAACTAACCCAGGACTCACTGCCCATGCCGCCTTCCTGAATACAAACACAAGGGTGAGCTGTACACAGTAGCTTGAGTTTTAGTGAGAACTGCAGGAAGAAAGATGAAGACAGGAAAGCCCTAGAAGCCCAACACCTCCAGAAGTTAAAATAAACTCCAGAGAGCAGCAGTTCCAGTCTGATTTGTTCACACTATCTGCCCAGTGCCTAGAATAGTGCCTGGTATGCAGTCGGGGCTCAGTAAATATTCAAGTTGAATTGAAAGGATCCCTCAGCACATATACTCAGTAGTTAGGCTGGGAGTTAAACCTGAAAGGGAAGCATAACAGTAAACTAACATTTAAGCACACATTATGTTTTAAATACTGATATGCAGAACCAAACTAGATAGAAGTCTAGTCTTAGAAATATGTTTTAACCATAAAACTGTCCAAACATTAGTCTATATAGTTATTTATATTTTAACTATCAATATATCTCGGTGAAACCTTTGTTTTTAATGTGGCTCATACCAGGATTCATAAAGTGTACCCTTAATAATAGAATGCTTCAGTGAGTGAGCATGTTAAGAAAAAAAGAAAGAAAGAGAGAGAGAAGGAGGGAGAGAGGGAGGAAAGAAGGAAGGAAAGAAAGAAAAAAGAAGGAAAGAAAGAATTTTGAATGACTAGACTTTAATTAACGATCTTTAAGGACTCTTAGATCTACAGATGACACACAAACCTAATCTGTTTATGACTTCTTTTTAAACTTACCTTAATTAAAAATGAGTTTTCTATCCCTTCCTCATTTCCCCATATCAGGTTCATCTCTGCCTGCTGTGGTTATTTTTTCCCTTAGAAAAATGTGATTTTCTGACAAATTGAGGTTTAGATACTTTCCATAATATAATCTCAAATTCACATGGAATAGTCAAAGCTTCTTTAATAAACCAAGAGTCAACACACAGCTTCAAAGTACCCCTTAGAAGGGGATTTGGAAGGCATTCATTCTGACTGACCAGTTAACACAGTTTCTGTAGCATGATGCTATTTAAACACAAAGAGCCAATGACAGGGCAGGAGAGAGAAATGGTGAGCTTTCATCAGACATAATGGAAAAATGGAATTACATAATTTCAAATTATGTAACATTTACTCTGCAGAGACAATAAATGTAAGAAACAAATCCTGGTCAAAGATTGGTGGTATGTGGTCTTCTTCAATTTCCTCCCTTTTAACATTTAGTCCCATCAATACTTAGAATCAAGATAATTGTTTTGCTGTGGTGCTGGCACTAGATAGAATGGGACAATTCAATGAAAATAAAATTGCAAAACATGGCGGCTTATGTTTAGACTTCAGGGTCTTTCCACTGGTCTCTCCACACATTTATTATAAGTTCTCAACTTGTGTAACCCTGACCCAAAGGCCCTGCTCCAAGGAGCCCGGCTACTTTTCCTGTCCCACCCACTGCTATGTTTCCTTGCCTCATGGCCATCCAAACACACTTCCTGGCACTTTATCTGTCATTGGACTCATGATTATTTGCTTATCTCTTTTTGCGTGATCACATCCACTACAGTGGAAGCTCCTTGAAAAAATCATAACTGTTTTCTTCACTACTGTAATTAATAACCTCTACAGTGGTGTCTAGTACACAGTAAATGTTCAAAAACTGTATGCATGTAAACAAATAGATTCATGTATCTTTCTGTCAATCAATAATCAAAATAATCAAATAATCAAAATAATTCTCTGGAAACATTTCTATTATCCATCACTTGTAGAGTCCAAAAGCAGTAGATGTTGCTTATGTGACAAAATTTCAGTAAGGTAATATTTGACATTCTAAAAGCATATTTTAAGAATAGGCAACTAAAATTAATTTTATTCTTAAGTAACCAGTATGTCAAATTTTGTTTTAGTGGTTTCACATCTTTTCCAGATAGAAACAGAACTTAGTGAATGGGACCTACACATAGAATTCTCTACTCCCTGGCCTCTTGAATCATCTAAATACCTTTTAACAGGCTTTTGTTTTTACTTTTTTTATTTTTCATATCACATATCAAAAACTGTTTTAAAAACACTTTGGCTAGAAGTCAACGAATTAAACTATTGGCTTAGCACTTAAGAACTTAAAATTGTAATACTTTAAAATTGAAATTTTTATTGGCAGAGAAAGCAAGTTTTGCTCAATTTGTTTTTATTCAATGTAAAAAATAATCTTCTCTCCAAATAAAATACTTGCCAATGAGTTCATGTCAATCCTACATACTGTTGATCAGGCAAACATTTTTAATATTTCAATAAAATGACACTGATAAATTAGTCAACTTTCTAAAAACTGTCTAGTTCACAGAAAGACTTATCCAAAAGTGGAAACATGATATGCATAATTTTGTTGCTATCATATGTATGAAAGTAGCAGCATTGTATTGTAAAACTTAAAACTTGCCACTTAAAACAGCCCTCTGAATTTTCTTATTTTCAAATATACACTTTAAGTACAGAGATTTTTGCCTGGAAAAATAAGAGTATTTGCAATAAAATTCCTTGAATCTAAACTTGAATTGTTGAGGTAAAATGTACAAAATAGATTAATTATTTACAGCCAAAAGAGTCTTTCTTTTTCTCCCTGAAGAATTGCTAAAGATCAGAACTGTTCTATTTTCTACATAAGCACTTCCCTTGAACACCGCCAGCATTGGTCCCTCACCCATTTTCAACCACCCTCTTTAATATAACTTAAGTCTCTATCTTCTAAAATGGGTACGTTTCTAAAACACACAGGTAAAAATCCTCACTTTTTATTCAATATAGCCCTTGGAAAGGAATTTAAGAATCAGAGGTTGAGATCATACCATTTCAGGCCTTTTATTAGTTTCCTGAGGCTGCTGAAGCAAATTACCCCAAACTAAGTGGCTTAAAACCACAGAAATTTAACTTTAGCAGTTCTGGAGGCCATAAGTCTAAAATCAAGGTGTTGACAGGGACATAAGCCCTCTGGGGGGCTATAGGGAAGCCTGTTTCAAATTCCAGCTGCTGACTTTCCTGGACTCATGACCACATCATTCCAAGTTATACTCTTTTCTTCAAATCTACTCCTCTGTGTGTGTGTCTTCTCTATATGTCTCTTATAAGGATTCTTGTCATTGAATTTAGGGTCCATCCAGATAATGCAGGATAATCTCATATCAAAATCCTTAACTTAATTACATCCACCAACCCCCCTTTTCCAAACGAGGTAACTGTCACAAGTTCCAGGGATTGGGATGTAGATATGTAAGCAGCTTTTGGCAGGAAAGACCTCTTTGCAGGAAAGAGTTCTCTGCAGGAGGCCTCTTCTCTCTTGACACTAACCTTAAGCCAGGCAACCCCATGTTCTACACATCTCTGGCTCTAGCACACCTTTCAAATCTTTTGATCACACAATACTTGGCCTAACTTGTTGGTTCTTTCCATAGATCAAAGAAGTAGAAATGAAGTATAAGTAATTAACAGATGACCAGATCTCTTCCCTAGCTTCCCCTTTAGTAATCACATGAACAAAGTGTGTGAACAAGAGAGCATCTAAAAAAACCCACAAGAAGTTGACAAGCCTACACACCAGCCTGCACACAGTGGGGGGTGGCAATGACTCTGACCCCTTATCTTAATCATTAACTGAGATTACTTCCCTGTTTCCCTTTAAAAGCTTTCATAGCCAAGGAAAATCTTGAATTCAGCTTCAGCATTTACTCATAGGGGGCCCTTGGACAAGTCAGTCAAACCCTCAAATCCTCATTTCCTAATCTGAAAATTGGGAGGAACTAAATCAAGAGAAAATGATGCTTGCAGCCTTTAAAAGAGGATGTGGATCTTAGGGTGCCCTCCACCTAGGTTTTATGTTCTTTTGGACAGAAAACACTTTATTTAATATGATTTTCTCATTCAGAACTAGATGTTTTCCCCCATTTCTAACATAAGAGGGTGTATTTTAAATATGTACATGATGATATTTATAATAAATACTTGCTCATACTCTGAACATTTTCCTCCCCCCAACCCCATCTTCACCCTTCCCCATAAGACTCCTTTTCAAACAAGAACACACAAGAGGGACTTCCCTGGTAGTGCAGTAGTTAAGAATCCTCCTGCCAATGCAGAGGACACAGGTTCGAGCCCTGGTCCGGGAATATCCCACTTGCCGCAGAACAACTAAGCTGGTGCACCACAACTACTGAGCCTGCGCTCTAGAGCCCGTGAGCCACAACTACTGAGCCCATGTGCCTAGAGCTGGTGCTCCACAACAAGAGAAGCCACTGCAATGAGAAGCCCATGTACCTCAGTGAAGGGAAGTCCCCACTCGCTGCAACTAGAGAAAGCCCTTGTGCAGCAACGAAGACCCAATGCAGCCAAAACATAAATAAAAATAAGTAAATACATTTAAACAAACAAACAAAAAGAATCTACAGCATCAGGAGGAAAAAGGTTGACTTCACCTGTGAGTTATAAAAAAAAAAAGAACACACAAGAAAAGTAATTTTGGACAATGTTCTTTGGAACCAAGGAATGGCTAACAATACTGTCCTTAGGACACAGCAAAGGTGTTCTTCACCCTAGAGTAAATGCCCCTTCTAAATCAAGAGTAACCAGACCTATGCAAAAACACTTCCATAAAAATCTCCTGCCTCAACACAACACAACGCCCCATGCACTGGGGAAAGCCAAGTCTCTGCAAACAATTCTCTACCATTAGCAAGGACTGCCAAGACCTGTTCTCAAAGGTTCTGTTGAGTGTGCATGTTGTCCTGCAGTTATTGTCTGTTTGGAAAGAACCCTTAAGAACTAAGACTTTTCATATCCAAGTGTCCCCTCCCAGAAAAAGCAAAAAAACAAACAAACAAAAAAAAAAAACAAAGATTTTATGATGTCTAAATAGAGAACCCACTTAACTAGTTCTCTTTTGTTGAATACTTCAGGAACAAATGTTTAAAATTTTTCAGTTGGTTTGCTGTTAATGTATCTTGCAAATGGAAAGAAAGGGGAAAAGTAACTCATGATAATGGCAGAGTGCAGAACTGTGAGGAAGTCTCCCAGAAGACCCAACAAAGGTCAGCAGGAGAGCTTTATTTCACATAATGTCTTCACCCATGACCATGAAAGGGGAACAAACAGCTCACTAATTACCCTCATCAGGGGCATGATGCAAACACCACCAGGGAGATGATAATAAAGAGGGGAATATAAGTGCTCAAATCCCAGATGAAAAATAGAGTGAAATGGACCTAAGTATATATGAGCTAATAAATCTAGAGAAAAAAAAAATTCAAGCTCAAATATGTGTGAAAAATCAGAGTCTGGAAAGTAGGAAAAAAATGATCTTAACATTAAGTGATTGTGTGACCGAAAGGAAAAAAGAGTATTCATGGTTTTAAGTCAGAGCTAAAAGTAGTGAGATAAAATTGTACGAGAAAACTTTGGTCAGACTATCAGAAAAACATTTCTTAGCAGCAAAATTTATTAAGGCCTGAAATAATTTCCCCAGAGAATAAAAGCCCCTTCATCTGATTATTTTAAAATTAGACTAGACAAACCACTGGGAAACAACTGGTTCGAGGTTTACTCCATCCTGAGATGTCCGGGAAAAGCAGGCGAGATGATCTAATACTTTGATCCACTGCATAGCCCTAAACTGGTATTAAACATGACTAACCACTTGATTTGTTCATATCCCTGTTTGCCTCCCAGAAACTAAAACTGGAAAATGTAAATTTGTAAAACTATTTAACACATGGAATGCGTTAAGTACGTGCTCCAGGAAGAGCACTTTATCAGGCACTGAGGCACAGACATCTTCCCCCTGTCATGGCAAAGACAACTAAATAATAAAAGATGTAGCAAAGGAAAGCCAGAATTCCCTCCTACAACCACTGTCATAGCTCTTTGAGTCAGGTCCAAACACCTTAACGCAGTTAACAGAGGTGCTGCATTGGCTAAAGTTCACATACTTCAAAAGCTCCCACCTCCACTTTTCTTTGACATTTACCATTGACATTCTCTTATTTTTTTTAGCCTCTCAAGTATTCAGTGCCCGCTGATGGCTCATCCTGTTAATTTTGCTTGGAGTACATTTCACTTCTCCATACACTTTTTGCAAAACAAACTTCTACTGTTTACATAGTCAGCACTTCCTATGGAGACTTTACACCAAATCCCCAAGTATCAATGAGGCACCAGTCTCATGTGTTCCCACAGCACCAATCTCTTATCAAAACACTTCCCATTTTATATTGCAATTATCCATTTACTTGTCTCACTCTGTAGATTCTAGTTTATAAGATTATGTATCACTGTTCTCTTGTCTACTATTTTATCACCTTCTAGCTCAGGATCTGACATATGAGTCCTGAATGCATGTAGATAAGCCATCTATTGCCACAATAATGCCATGTAACAAACTATCCTAAAAATTAGTGACTTGCAACAATCATGTACCCACACTGTTGTGCCTGCTGGTCAGCTGGAAGTTGGCTGACTAAGCAGCTGGATGTGGTTAAACTTGGAACCAAGCTGCAGATTGGAACTCTGTCCCATGTGTTTCTAATTCTCCTTGGATCAATGGGTCAGCCAGGGTATGTTCTTCTAATTGCAATGGCAGAAATGAAAGAGGAGGCATAAATGTGTAATGCTGCTAAAGCCTAGATTTGGAACAGCTGCGGTCATTTTTACTCATACTCCATTAACCAAAGCAAATCACAGGGCAGAATCCAACATAATGGGGCAGCGAAATATATGCCACCACTCTTGAGAGGAAGTGTGAGGTCACGTGGCAAAGAGAATTATAGTGGGAAGACTGAAGGATTGGAAACAACAGTCAGATCTTCTACAGTATGAATACATAGCTGTCGTACAATGAAAATTCTAATTATAATCTTGGTTGAATAGCAGCTTCTTCTTCTTGACTTTAATAAACAAGAGTGTTTGCCCAATAAAAATATAAATATTGTCTGATATATTTTATGAATATCAATAGATTTATTATCTATATGTAGTAAATGGCTAATAATTGTTACCTATAGTGCAAGATAGTTTTAAGTGCTAATAATGTGACAAAAATCAATTAATAATCATTGCATTGTTTTACTTCTTTTGTGGCATAAAACTCACCTGTCGTTTGAATTATACTTTTGCAGAGGCCAGGTTATATCTCAGGATTTGTTTTTATATCATCCAGAGGAATAGAAAAAGAAATAAATTTAGCTAATCACTTTACTTTTTTTAGAAAGTTGAACCACTAATTACCAAATTGAATACTTATAATGTATTTGTTAATAAGGTGATTCTGGGGCTTTATAAGGTAACACTAAAAAAAATCTGGAGATTATGTTCAAGACTGCTCTGCAGAAGAGACTAGATGGGAATATGGTTCAATGGAAAGACCACTGATCCTCACTGGATTCATTCTAGAATAAAGTTACATCTTGAATTAGAGTTGCCAGAATAGCATAGAGGTTAAATGCATGGTTTTTGAAGATACACCCTTAAGATCATCTTCTACTTACTAAGTGTGTAGCCAAGGTCAAGTTATTCAACCTCTCTAAGTCTCGTAAGATAATATCACAATCAACCTCTTATCATAGTGAGGGTTTAATGATAATCAATGAGAGCAAAGAGGAAGGCTCATGTCCTCCTCTGCATCATTTCTCTTCCTGCACTTAGTAGAGTACTTGGATAACAGTATACCCTTAGCTAATAGTATAAGGATGGATGACTACAGAGTCAGCAATTTTCCAGATTTATGGAGAGCTTAGACTTGACTATTTTCCTCAGATTTATGTTAAAGATCCATTGAAGTTTCCAATTAGGTTGATCTCATAATTTATCCTCTAAATAAGGACATTTTTTAGACCAAAAGAGGACATGATTAATAATTATAATGGGAAAATAGTCATAAAGCAGACCATTCCAGGCAATCAAACCATTTTGGAAACCCTAGTTCTAGGAAATATAGAGTATTTTCTGTAAGCTGTAGTTATTTCATGCTCAGGTGTCAACTCTCGAATTTAAATTTTGCTTGTTCTGCCCTCTTAAAATGTTTTATAATAAACTTGTATCTTTATCATTCACATATTAATTTTATTATTCCAAGGCTTAAATCCTAGAAACTTCTACAGACACATTATAATTTTCTGTATAACATGATTGTTATGGACTGAATCATGTCCTCTCAATATTCATATGTGAAGTCCTAATTCTCAGTACCTCAGAATGTATCTATATTTGGAGATGGAACCTTTAAAGAGGTAACTGATGTACAACAAAGTCTTATGTGTGGGCCCTAATGCAACATGACTGGTCTTCTTGTAAGAGGAAATTAGGGCACAGACACACAGAGGGAAGACCATGTGAAGACAGAGGGAGAAGACAGCCATCTACAAACCAAGGTAAGAGACCTCAGAAGAAACCAGTCCTGCAGACACCTTGATCTTGGACTTCCAGCCTCCAGAACTATGACAAAATAAATTTTGTTTAAGCCACTCAGTCTGCAGTACTTCACTATGGCAGCCCTGACAAATTAATATAATGATACATATTCATTTTATGTCTATATTTCTTTCCCAGACACAAAACAATGGCTACAACAGATCATCCTTCATTACTACAAAACTTTTTCAATAGTCTTACTTAATTGTTTTCTTTTCTATGACACATGCCTTATAATATCCCACTTTATTCTTTCCAAAAACACTCCACATCACCACCCCTGAAATAACTTCCCCAAGATCAACTTTGAATTCTTCAGGCAAAACTTCAAAGATTCTGGTAGCCAATCCAATTTTACATACTCAACAACATTCTTTATTATGCTTTATGAGACAATATTTATGTCATTTAGCACAACCGTGCATATCATGCTTGGACCACTTGTATTTTCTGGCTCTGTCACTCACTTCTGGTACACCTACTTAGCATTTCATTTTACCCATTTTCTTAGAATATTTTGGTATTCTGTACCATATACTGTAAAAGTATGAAAAAAGGGGCTTGATTGGGGAAAAAAATAGTACTCATATTATCATTGCCTCAAAAAGATGAAGAAATGTGCCTGATAACTTTTGTTACCTATAGTTACCTAGAGTAACTTTCAGAATGTTTAGTAAGAGGAACCTTATATGAGAGTCAGAAATTAAGTGCTGGGAATTCTTCTAGAAATGTTTGCTAAATGGTGTTCAGAGGATTATAAGATGTCAGTTTAAAATTTCTTCTGGAAGCCCAAAGTAATTTGGATTGTATGTAAAAGGATATGAAATTCCTCATAAAATCAGAGCAATATGGAGACAGATATATTTAGCCCATAGTTTTTCTAGCCTGGTATAAGCAGGGTTTAATGGCCCATGATAAAGATGCAAAACATTAGTTGGAAAATAAAGAGATAACTTGTTACTCTTCTTAGATATTATTGTATGTAGAAAATTCATAAAACTATCATAAATTGTTAGAATTATTGAGTTTATTAAATTTTGTAGACACAAAGTTAATATACCAAAGTTGAATGCATCCCTACACGTCAACACTAATGTATTTCCAGAATTTTAAAGTTCCATTAATAATAACATGAATACAAAGTGCTTAGAAATGAATCAAATAAAAGATGTACAATACATTTATGGAGGAAATGAAAGAATTAATTAGACTATGATAAAATAAATCTAAATAAATGGAGAGTTAGACTGTCCATGAAAGAAAAATCCACTATTGCAATCAATGGACTCAATGGCATGCCAAAGTGCAAGAGTTAGAAGGGGCTATTCTTAGAAATTAACTTGAAATTTATATTGAAGGAAAAAGGGTCAAGAATAGCAAAGTCTTTTGAAGAAGTGTGAATTGAGAAAGCTTAATACACCAGATAGATAAATGAACAGGTATAGAAAAATGGAAAGTAGAGTAGAGATTCCAGAAATAACTCATGTGTATAGAATATTTTAATTTGTGACAGAGGAGGCAGTTTATATCACAGGGGAATGGGTAAACTTTTCTACAGATGATGTTTGGACAACTGTCTGTCTATGGAAAAAATGTCTATGTATATCTGTCTATAGATATTCATATCTAAATCTATACTTATGTTTGATCCTTCCCCCATGACATACACTAAAATCAATTCCAAGTTTATGAAAGGCATATATATATATATATATATATATATATATATATATATATATATAAGACAAGAAAGAAAGTCTTAAGGGAAATTATAGCAAAGTCACTTTTTGACCTAAGAACAGAGGCATTTCTAAACAAAGCACAGAAAGCATACCATAAAATAAAAGACTAATTAATTCAACTACATACATTTTATCAACAGTTACCATGAAAAGTGAAAGACAAGTTAAAAGGGAAAGGAGTTATTGCAGAACATAACAATTGAGAGCACATAAAGAATATATAAAGAATAAAATGTATATAGTGTCCCTAAGAGAACAAGAGGAATATTTAAAATGACTGAAAGGAAAGCTAGTAAAAGACGTGAATAGATAGTTAACAGAAGAAGAAATGGAATTGGCCCAGAAACATATGAAAAGACAATCAAGTTCACTTGTGATGAGGTGAATGCAAATTAATATCACAATGAGTTAGGATTTCACACTTACCAGACACTAAATATTTTGCCAAAGTAAGTATGTATGACAATGTGGTGAAACCAGTATAATTATAAACTTCTGATGGGAAAGTAAATCAGTACAATCATCTGGAAAACAATTTAGTACTGTTAAGTAATGTTGAGGAAACACATACCCTCTGTGGCAAAGATAGTGGCAGTCACCAAATATTCTTTGGCACCACCAAATTTCCTGCTAGTTTTTTCTAGTGAATTGTGGGCAAAAGAAACATAAATCATAGAAAACACATATCCCATTATCTCTCTCTTCTCTTGGGAGAGGTCTTGGCAAATCTAGGTCTTTGCCTAAGTGGACCTGAACACTATTACTTTCCTACAGCAGAGTTTACATGAGTGAGATGTAAAACTTACTAGTGTTGACTCTGATATGTTGGGGCAATAGTTTTACCACCGCATAAATCCACTTGGCCTTGCCTAAAATATCCTAAGCTTACTAATTTCACTCCTCAATATACCTTAGAGCTTGAAACTGAAGGTTGCAATTTGGTATATGGTCAAAGATCTATTGGGTCAAAATGAGCATTGTTTTTAAATTAAAGAGAATAGAAGTAGAAGATATAGAATAGATTTTTTTAAAGTTACATTTTATGATTTTTTGTTTTAGTTTTACAAACACAATCATAAATGCAAGCTCATATACACTACAAGATATGTTTATATAGTATTGCTGAATCAAACACAATTTCTAGAGGCAAAAATATGAAAACCAATATCCTGGAGAATCTCTACCCCTGTGCACCAAAAAACATGTATGAAATCTTTATAACATTGCTTGTAAAAGTAAAATCTTGAGGAAGAAACCCACAAATACATCCACAATACAATGGATAAATATCTTGATGCATATGGATGGAACGGAATATAATTCAAGCCTGAAAAATTAATGAAGTATATGCAAAATTACATCAGTGAATCACAGGATCATAATGCTAAAAAAAAAAAAACCCCACAGAATAATACATATAAAGTACTACCTATATAAAGTACAAATCTTTGAAAACCTAAATAATATGTAGTTTGAGGAATCTAAGATATGTGATCAAAGCAAATACCAAGGGAAAGAAATGACAAACAAAAGAAATGACAAACACAGTATTTAGAATTATGTTTACCTCTGAAATTTTCTGAATAAAGTGGAAAGAGAATGGGATAAGGCAGGGGCCTCCAGAGGGTTTCAAGATTAACGGTAATCAATTATAGTATACTCAATGTGTCCTTTGTAAACACTCATTATGTAATAACTATAATTTTTAAAAGAATACAAATGGTTTGAATCCCAGTTTTAAAACTTATAACCATAGAAATTTAATTCTCTTTGCCTTAATTTCTTCAACTGTATAATGGAATTAATATTATCAACATTACATTGAGTTTTATAAAATAACTAGCATACAGTACCTTTTAAGTATATGAAAGAACAGATGTTATATTCATTGTTTGATAGTAAAATAAACCCACATTTTATTAAAGAATTTTCGAGAAGTTTGTGTCTTCCCATCAGTTAAGCATTTTGGGGGTGCTGGCACGGTGTTGTTTCTATGATGGTGCCTCAGAAGTGGTCAGAAGAAATGAATAAGGAAAGAAGAAATCTCAATCCTAAACATTCCTTGAAGGGCAAAACACACAGTATCACAGATTAAATGGGACTACAAATTAGGTCTTCTGGTTTATAAAAGTTTATAAACTAAAGTGCAAAAATCAAAAGACTATGCAGATAAATTTGCCACATTATACAACACTAAATTGAAAAAAAGAAATATTAAACTGCAATAAATACTATTTCTTTTAAATAAAGAATTAATGAATGTGAAGAACACTATCTTCTGATTTGAAACCTACATAAATTTCTATAGCCCACAAGGATTTTTTTTTTTTAATTTATTTGGCTATGCCAGGTCTTAGTTGTGGCACACGGGATCTTTGTTGCAGCACCCGGGATCTTCGTTGCGGCGTGGGAGACCTTTTTAGTTGCGGCATGCAAACTCTTAGTTGTGGCCTGTGGGATCTAGTTTCCTGACCAGGGATTGAACCCGGGCCCCCTGCATTGGGACTGCAGGATCTTAGCCACTGGACCACCAGGGAAGTCCCCACAAGGATGTTTCTAATAACTTTCAGAACTCAGGATTTTTCTAACAATCTTCAGAACTCAGTTTTATTTCAGTCAGGCAGGATTCCTTTTCTTTGACAACTGAAGTTTATTTTCTGCAGCTCTCTTATCAGGCTGGCTCATGCAGCAGAGAACAATATTTGAACCACAAAACATAACTATATTTATCCATTCTAAAATGCAAGGTTACTTTTTCATGGTGGAGGTAGGGGTAGACATCATTATATATCTTCACATTCTTATTTGTTACATGAAATTCAAACCCTAAATGAGCACTAGATTTTGGCATATTATCAAAATGTTGTGAAACTACTCATTAAGACATTTAATATTTTATTGCCAACTCTATAAACAATGCTTCCACACTCAGTATTCATATACAGATTGATATATAAACAAACAACCTGCCCAGATATCACAAATGATTGGTCATTTGTTTTCAAAAAGCGACTGTCTCCACTATTGAAAATCACTTTTTCCAGCACTTTTTTTTTTCTTTCGGATGAGCAGAGATTCCCCAAAACACAATGTTTTCAAATTTTATATGCCAAATACTATTCTAAATATGATAGATATTTAGATATGGTATCTTTGCCCAGGATTCTTGTCCATGTTTAAAGAATAGGTAGGGTGCCATCTTTTAATTTTTTTATCTTTTATCTTTTAGAGCAGTTTAACAGTTTAGAGAAGTTTTAGAGCAGTTTAAGATTTACTTGAAGCAGTTTAAGATTTACTTGAAGCAGTTTAAGATTTTACAGCAAAATTGAGCAGAGGGTACAGAGATTTCCTATGTACCTCTATCCCCAACACAGGTACCGTCTCATCAGCATCCCCCGCCAGAGTGGTACATCTGTTACAATTGATGAACCTACATTGACACATTGTAATCACTAGAAGTCCATAATTTACATTAGGGTTCACTCTTGGTGTTGTACAGTCTATGGGTTTGGACAAATGTATAATATAATAACATGTATCCATCATTGTGATATCAGTATGATTTATTGCAGTAGGTAGGGGTGGAAAAGAAGAACACATAAATACAATTAGTGAAGTAAAATTGCAATATGGCTTCATCAGAATATGTTTCTCATTTCCCTAAAAGTCTTTCAGCTTCTGGTCCTGCAATGATCTTTTATATCTTACAAAAAGGCAATTAATTATTCTCTGATGAGATCCTCTGACTACTAGGTATTTCTTGCTTCAATATTCCTTACATAGCTCCTCCTATCAGCAGGAGGGACATTTCAATATGTGTTCTGGAAATAAAGGAATCCCAATTTCCTTTCTTTTTCAAGGTACAGTATTAAAGTAGCCAATTAGTGTAAGGAGAATAATATTACCTCTTTTAAAATAAAAATGGAAAATATAGCAATAAAAAATGACTCATATTGTTTAGTCTTGAGATTAAAAAGTCCTCCTTCCCCAGTTTTAGATTGAGTGTAAATATATCCAACTTGGCTGAGATAAGAGTGGTCTTAGAATACAACTGTCCATACAGTTCCTTTCCTACTAATAATAAATAAAATGAAATTAACAAAAAGACTAACTCAGGGATGGATGAGGAGAAACCCACTTCGGAGTCGAAAAGAGAATGTGATACTCTGACAGAAAAGATATGAATTTGTAGGAAAAGGAAACAGTAATGAGAGTTGGGGGTTCAGAAATCATATGATGAGGAATCTGGGTGACAGTCCCAGCCACAGTGCGGTGTACGGTTTGATATGAATTCCTACCTCCAAATGTCAGTGCTCCTTAAGGTTAAGTCTCTGTTTACTTGCTCTTTTCTGAATCTACCTGGGAAATTCAAATCACTTTCAAGCTTTTTGAGAATAAGGTTTATTAGTTTTATTTTAGAGACTCATTCATCAACATTCTCCAAGGTTAATCAGACCACAATTTTGTTTCCTCCACCTTTTTGTTGGATTTTGCTATTTTGATATTCTTCTACTAAGTGCATCTCAACTAATTATTTACTGATTTGTTCTTCTTATCTGGCCTTTCCTTTGAAGATTTTGACTAAGGCAAACTAGGAGGGTAAGGCACAGGGAGCTGTTTATTTTTAAAAGCTCTCCATTTAAGACATATCTTTTATATAATCTGTGATACACACCACCACATATGGATCTACCTTCTTTGTCCTATTATATTTCTATTGTTCATAAATATTTAATAGTCTCTCTTTCTGCAGGATAGGACAGAATCAGGGTTTCACCCACAGCACTCTGTCCTTTACCTCCCTTTTCGTCTTACATTTTATTACACTGTAGAACATTTTTTATTTCAGTATTCCTGATCATAAACATTCCTTACACAGTCTAACATCCACACTTTCTTCACATTTATCACCAGCCCTGAAATGTCCTCCTCCTACTTCTCCAATTACCTAAATTTTATCCAGCCTTTGGATTTTAGATAAAACCTATCCTCTCTGATAAATCATTCTCAAACAGTCATAGACCTCACTGATTCCTTCCTCCCTTCTCTGAACTCTTAATGTTCCTGTATATTCTACTTCTAATTTGTCACTTTCCATACATTGAGATGGATTGTCTGTTTTTTATTCCCCAAAGCATGTCTTTGATCTACTGAAATGACCTGTAAGAAAATGCTTTTGTATTTCTCCAAATGCCTTGTATAGCACTTTGCACATAATACATTTCTAATAAGAAAATGTCCATCTGTATATCTAGTCCTAAATATGAAGCAATTGATGTCCCAGAAAACTATAAATAAGCTGTCCTTGGTGTCAGAAAATGTCCTTTTTGCCTTTAAGTTGCCGGTGAGTTGATCCTACCAACTTTCACCGGAGTTAGTTTCTGGGAGTTAGTTTCTGCCTTTACAGAACTGCAATACTCCCCACCAAAAGCTTAGACTGCCCATGCTCCTTAATTTAATTCTCTTGTCCACCTCTCATGGTCATAGACTCCTGGTTCTGGATTCTTTGTTGAATTTCTAACTCCTTCTTAATTCTTTGGTACTGTGCTCTTCTGATTCTCATACGCCAATATGGTTTTGACCAGTGGCTTAGAACTGCCATCTTAGGAGGGCAAGAGGTAGTGTTTGAGGTGGGGAAAGATTCTATATTCCAAAAAATTTGGAAATTGCTGGTATAAACAAATTAAAGGATTGTCCATTAACCCAGTGTCTTTAATAGAGGAATTGCACATCTTGTAGAAGAGAATAAAGATGGTAACATTTCTCAGAATTCTGCACAGCATCTTGTAAAAACTTGCTTATTATCATCTTAGAAAAATCCCAATCCTGGCCATTTCTTGCCTTCCCAACAGAGTAACTGATGATAAAGTGAAAATTCATGTCTCGTCTAAGCTACATCAAATGTGATTCTATAATCTGCTGCTTCCCTATCTACGTATAATTGAGCCCTTAAATCACATGGAAGTTTTCTCCATCTAAACAGCTTACTAAGTGTTATAATTGATTCAATGACTCACCATGGAAAATTAGGTCAACATCACATTTTGAGGATCTGCTATGTGAAAAATACTATGAGATGTGCCAGTAATATAAGAGTAAATTGGAATCAATCCTTGCTCTTGAGATGTTCACAAATTGCTTGGCGTAACAATCTGATAAAAAGATGAAAGCATAATACATGTGATTAATGCTGTGACCAAAGCAGTAACAAAAACATGTTACTGTGGGAACCTAACAGTCAAGATCTGGCCTATTGAGTATCTCAGTGATGGTCAGTAGATAGAAGAGATGATATATGATGGATTTCTTTTGGGGTTCCTACTCAAACTATGCTTACCTCTAAAAGTTGTCCCCGGCCCTGAGGGCTTCATTCCTTCAGTCACATGTACCATGAGATCAAACTTTGTGATGGTTAATGGGGCGAGCATGTGATCTAACTGAGGAAATCAGCTTTGAACAGAGAGCCTGTGGTACATTATTTGTGAGTAGTAGATCCTTTTTGTTCAGTCATGCTAAGTCATCTGTAGATGAACCCAAAATCTGGGTCAAGGAGAACATAATGAAATGTTACTGAGTCATAGAGGGAAGCAGCACCAAGAGACTAAACAGTCTCAGAGTTAAAGACAAACAGGTTGCTGCTATGGACTAACTGTTCATGCCCTCCCAAAGTTCATAAGTTGAAACCCTAATTCTGACTGTGATGGTATCTGAAGGTGAGCCCTTTGGGAGGTAATTAGGATATAAAGTTGTAGTCCTCATAAATGAGACTAGTGCTCTTATAAAAAGAAACACACGAAGATAATCTCTTTCTCCACCATGTGAGAATACAGAAATAAGGGAGTCATCTGCAAACCAGGAAGAGGGCTCTCAGGAAACGTGGAATCTTATGGCACCTTGATCTTGGACTTGCCAGCCTTCAGAACTGTGAGAAATAAATGTTTGTTGTTTAAGTCACCAGTTGATGGCAATGTGTTATTTACCAAACTGACCAATACAGCTGCCCTGAATTGTGATGGTTTTTAAATTCTCAGTACCATTTCTCACGAGCCCTGACAATACATTCACCACTTAGATGCTATGAAATGCCCCAGAATGAAACTCTCTTTCCTTGAGTATTTCTGTTCTTTGTAATTGAAGAATCATTAACTAAGAAAGGCTATGTTGACTAAAATGCTACGGAAAAAAATGTTGAGATGAATTTGGGTTGCGACGGGGAGAGGGAACAGGAGGGTGGTTCAGGCCAAGAAAGAGTCTAGATTGACACCAATTTGTTAGCTGTTGGATGGACATGAATTATCATCCTCTTGTCCTTCCCCAATTTCTCCAAGTATCTCCTCCAAAAGGACCTGCCATATAACAATGTGGTACTGAGATAGAAAAATTAAAGAACTCTCATCCCCTATCTGCACTCCCACCCTGAACTAGTAGAGCTCAATATAGTATCATTTGATTCAAAACGATGTATAGGACTAGATGACAATATTGTTCTCTCTTCTGAAGCCCTGTTTTGGTTTTCCCCTTTGCAAACCCAACCATAGCTATACTTATAGGATTGAATACCTCCCTTGTTTTCTCTCTTCTTGGACCTAAACACCTGTCTAGCTCCTTTGGAATATGTGGATTGGAAGTTTTCATTAATTTACCATCTTTTTTCCAAGGATTGGAACCTATTTAACCAGAATTGTGTGCATTCAACCCTATTTCATGTGGTAGAGTATTAAGATACAGTCTCAAACTTCAGAGTAGATCTCAACCCCAACTCCCTATTCTCCTTGTAGTTCCAACATTTTTATTCCTCAGTACATCTTAAAACCCAAGCATTTATTATATTAGGCTCTTTTGATAAAAAGTGAGTTTCTTCTTTTAGCTTTGGGATTAAATAGGTATTTAATAATAGAAAATGATGTAAGATTTTTTTGTAACTCAGTTCCCAAATTGATAAAACCTGTGGGTAACTCATATCATCCAAAGATTGCCTTGACAGTAGATTTTTCTATCCTTATCAATACCAATTATAACAGAATATTCTTTTTCCTTCCTCTCCCAATATTTTTGTCCATTCTACTAAGTATTTCTAATACCATATTTAAAAGCTGGCACTTATTGATCACTTACTGAGAATTAACACTGTTCTAAGCACTAAATATTAAATTATTTAGCTTTGTAATAACCCCTTTATCATCATTATCCACATTTTATCCTAGAGGAAACAGGGACAGGGAGATTATGACTTTCATGGTTGTCACATAGTTAGGAACTAGACAGTCAGAATTCAGATCTTAACTGTTGGGCAGTAGGGTGTGTGTTTCTAGCCATTATATCACACTGCCTCTCACATCAGCTGTTATGTTTCTATCTGATCTGGCTTGCTGCAAAGACATCACTTGCTAAATTGAAGAATCCTGAGAGAGCAAAGGAAAGTTATGGAAGATTATAGAGGTAGAAAATAAATGCTTGGTTGTGTTACAATTGTTTGTGTGTAGAGTTTCTCTAATTATTAACAAAACAGTAACAAGTATCTGAAGGTATTCATCACCTTTTCATAAGTTTATTATCTTGATGTATTCACAAGTGTAAAAGTGCACTTTAATGCAACTTCTCACTTACATAGAAAATGTATTGTTGTAATTTTATTCTTTAAATTCTAATTTCATTCCTTTACCCACAAAGTATAAATAGAAGTGAGATAATAATTCCCCTCCCCAACCTTGTAAGCAAAAATATATTTTTGCAAGCCAAATATTCAGACACCCAAGCTCCACACATTGTATGCATAATGGGCTTGGAAATGGCATCATCTCCTGGTTGATGTAACTGTACATTTCTGCCTGTATTTGTACATTTCTCTATGTTTACTCAAATAAAAATCAGCTGTTGGAGATTTAAGAAGTTTCTAGTTCTGAAAGGTTAGGTTTCTTAATTTGCTTTGAATGGCACCATATACAGATATATATATATATATGATATCATATATATACATGATATACATATATACTAAGTAAATATTATTGGGTTATAATGTTGGTTTAAAACATTTATGTGAAATTGTCAGAAATGAAATTCATATGTAGAAGAGACTTTACAATTGAACTATGGGAAATAGAGAGCTGCTCTTCAAGGTGTATAAATTTGCCTTTATGCAAGATGAAAACATTTTAGAGATTTACTGTGCTTATAGTTGTACTTATAGTACAATACTGTACTGTATACTTAAAAATTCTTTAAGAGGGTAAATCTCATGTTATTTTTTAAACACAATTAAAAATATAATGAACTGTGTTACCATTACATTTTGTAAATTTGGGAACTAAGACCCAGAAAAGTTAAGTGACTTTTCCAATATATTTAATGGATCATGAAGGCAAGATAACAGCACACAATATATTACTAACCTTGCATGATGTAAAGCCTGGGGCATAGTAAGAAAGCAATGCATTATAAGTGCATTATTATTTCCTTGTCGAGTAAATTTCTTTCTGCATTTTTTTCTTAACTAGAAACTAACTCAAGCTTTCAAAATAGGGCCAGAAACTGTCTGCATAGAAGCTGGCTAAAAGTCATGTCAAGAACAGATGTGCAGAGGGTGATAAGAATGCAGACGATGTGCTTGACAGATGACATCTTCACTGCAGCAAACAGCTGGATGAAACCTGGATCAAGGAAAAAAACAATTGAGTCAGATGTCCAGATGTTTGATATTGATGCCCAAAAGATTAACGTCTACACAGCCAAAACAATTGAAAAACAATTTTTCAAGTTGTAATCAATTTAGATATTCAAAGAACATGCTAATTAACAAATGATATTTTGTTGATACTATATCATTTTCTTCTCAAAAAAATACTTTATATAACCTTACATAGAAATATGACAATAAATGAGTCCATGAATCAGCTGCTGTATTTCCTGGGAAAAAATCTGATTTAGAAGAAACAAATGTCCCAGAGTTCCAATTTTGAAATATGTTGTTTCATTCAGTGGGAGAAAAAGTCATGGAGAACCACCATTTCACATAATTTTGATTACTAATAACCAGGAGAAAATTAGTCATTACCCAAGAGATGGGACCTTTGAAAACAAAATAATTTGAGAGTAGAGTCATCTTAAGAAAACTTAAATTTATACTTTATACCAAATACTTACATAGACCACTCCATAAAATATCTTGATGAAGGGATTTCTCTAATAAACTAAAAGACATTTTCTTAATCCCTGTGAAAATCAGTATATATAAAAATCAAAATATTATTTTTGATTTTTAAAAACTAAATTTTATTGTTAACATCCAGCAACAGAAAGCAGTCATTCCTTAATCAGCTAGAGGTAATGATAGTATTTCTTTCCTTCAGTAGAATGATATGGTCTTTAGGAACAGCAGTGACTTATACTCTTGAGGGTAAATCCAGTGGGAAATTTTGTGCAGCCAGTTAAAGCCTGGCCTATGGGTGATTTTGGTTAAAACAGCCCTAAATCCAGTAGCACTCATTTGATAATTCCACCAATTAAATTACCAGCCTCTGTAAGCTACAGCCTGCCATTACTGTCCATGTGTTATAGCCTCTGTAAAGAATTAGATGTTTACATTGGAAAGTCACTTGGGATGCTAAAAAAAAAATTAACTTAGTTGAGTCAGAAGCACTGGTGGTAAAACAACTTATTTAAACCAGGTTTTGCTTAATTGCTTTCTTTTGTTTTGTAAAATAAAATAAATGTAATAACTTTAAGGGTTTTTGAAATATAGGTAGCCTATTCTCTTAGGCCTTTATTATTATCATTATCTTTATTATAGATCAGACACAATCAACTCTTTATTCTTTCTCAGGAAACAAGGTAAAGGTTTAAATATTATTAAATAAAATTTTACAAGTTAATATGATAAAAGAGAGCTAATGAAAATATGCAACATAACAGCAAACTTATCTTTCTTAAATGCATATATGAACATGTGTAAACATTCAGTTTTAAAGCTAAACAATAACAACAACAAAAATTAAAATAGATTAGGGACAAGGAAGTGCAGTAATTTATAAGATAGTTATTTTAATGAGCTGGACGATTGATGTAAACAGCCAAATAGATAAGATGATGCATTTTTAACTATATTTAAAGATAAATCATATCTTGTCTTGGAAGTAAAAATAGTAGGATACCCTGACAACAACTGTAGACCTAATAGTTTACTTGGTTGTTTTTCTCTCGTCCAATATTTTTCACGGTTAGTATATTATAGCATCAACTGTTATTTTAGTAAAATGTAACCAAAAGCCCAAAATTCACTTGTGAGTCTACAGCGATATGGAGTTCAATTCTTTAGAACCAAACATTTTACTAAGCATTATATATAATATGTATATAGTATATGTATATATCTATTTTAACTGTGTTTTCATCGGATTTATTTATTTCTTCAGAGATCTCCCAAATGCCTAAAGTCCATCAGTTTCATCACAAATTATCCAATGAATACTGACTGGGAGAAGCAGGGGTTCTGGCAACATACATATTGAAAAAGAATATAATTATATCAACTGGATTTTTTAAATTAATTTTTTATCCTCATATAAAACAGTTCTTGAGTGCATTGAAACAAATTAGCTCACTTAATATTGATCAGATATTCTGGAAATAACATTGTTTTCTGAAGTCTAAATGTACCTTGAATTTTCCAAGGATGAAGACTTGCCCAGCTTTCCAATCTTTGTTTTGAGATTTACCAATCACATCTGAATAATGGTGATAAGGGTAAGCTGCATTTTGGCCTTGCTTCTAGATCTTTCAAACTTGTTGAAAGTTCACCGTATCTCTGTGAACAAATGTATTTATGTCTTCAGCAACCATTTCTTAAAGAACCACTAAGCTACAAGATAGGAAGAGAGAACATTAAATAAAAAGTAGAAGTGATTTGAGTCTCATTGGCCTAAATAACTTGCTCCATACACCAAAAATCATGCCTGAAAAAATATATAACCACATTTTCTTTTCTTTTTTCTTTTCTTTCTCTTTCTTTCTTTCCCTTTCTTTCTTTCCTTTTCTTTTCTTTCTTTCTTTCTTTCTTTCTTTTTTCTTTCTTTCTTTCTTTCTTTCTTTTCTGTTTTTTGTCTTTTTTAGGGTTAAGTGTTTGGTTTTTCTAAGACCTTCTCTGTTGAAGAGTTGAAGATACTACCAGATATATCACTACAAATCAGTATCCAGAATGCATTCCTTTCTTTATTTTATTAAATTGTTTTACAAAGACCAGTAGAAGAACTTGAGAGAAAAGCTTCAGGAGACAGGTGATTTTTATCAGGAAGAAAGATTTTTTATCAGGAAGAAGTGTCTGCAGAGTCTGTTGTAGTTGTTGTTTAGAATTTTAAAAAGGGGGGGGGGGAGAAGAAAACATAAAAGAAAGATGTCCCATGAGCTTTGTTGGATAGGACATAATAGGGCACAGGAGGGAAGTAGGGATGGGGAGTTGGGTTGTGGACAAGGAGAAGGCTGTTGACTCTCATTGCATCTCCTCTTGCTGGTGGGCTAGTGGGCTGGGAGCTGAGGCTGCAGTCCCCTCTTCCAGGGAGCAGGCAGATGACTTTGGCAAGGGGCCAGGGCACAACTGGGGTTACTTCACCTGGGCTTTGTAATTGGCTCCCCCATTTTCTTTAGCTTACTCTTAGAGAAATCTTCCTCCAGCTCCTGCCAATCACTGATCACAAGCTCTTTAGCAAAATTCTTGGCAAAACTCATCCCTACAAGCCTCAGTTTCCTCATCTGTATATTGGGTGTTATAACAGCATCTGGTTCATGATGAATAAGCCTGGCCTTCCTTACATGATCCCTAGCACCACCGTTCACAGGCTGCTTGTGAATGTGGAGAAAATAGGTCCTAGCGCACTGAAAATAGATTAGCTCCCACCCTGAATTTGAAGACTTTTGTTACTTCATAAGGATTGGATGCAGACATACTGTTCTGAGCATTTGTGAAGAACATTCTGTCCAGTTTATTTACTGATAAATACACACACACATAACACCCACATCTATTAAATTTTATAAAACTTAGATAAAATAAATGAGAGCTATATAAACTCTATTTTCCAGGAATTCACGATTCCAGTTTGGGGAAAGATATGCAAACAATTTAAAGATAATTGGTAACAGAAATTCAAACAATGGAAACATACATGAAGAATAATTAATTTTGATTTGTGGAAAAATGAAATATTTTATAGACAAAGTAGCATTTGAATTAGATTTTAGAACAAGAATGTAATCATGGCTGCAAGAAAAAGAGAACAATATTTGAAAACAGAACAAAGTATTTTGTAACTATGAATGATTCAGAGACTGAGTGAAAGACATGTGAGAAGAGTGGGCAGAGATGCAATCCAAGGTTGGGCTTGGATTCTGAAAGGGATAGTCCACTGTGTTGAACCTGGACTTTATTGAATAGAATGAGCAAGACAAAAATTATCATAGGCTTTATGATCTGATAGGAGTAGGATGTAACATAATTAGCTGCTGAGTCCAGAACAATTATTCTGTGGGAAACGGATATATATTTGGGGAGAAGTGGATGAGGATTGGAAAGAATAGAAGATATTGAGAACATGGAGATGAGTCAAAAGGTTTCTATAATAGTTCAGGTGAGGAAAGGCAGCCCCTGAACTGGGCAATGAATCAGGAGGAAGACATAAAAAGAAATAGTTCAAAAGAAGATCAATCAGAAGCATGGAATCAAGGGTAAGGCTATTAACACTTGCTTACTGTTTACGTGTTTACTGAACTAACTTAGGTAAACATTTTGTTAAAATATACGCGGTTTTCCTTTCATTCCTAACAATAAGTTGTGAAGTTTTCGCTTGTGATTCTGACAAGCATCAACAATTATAAACCCAGAAAACTACCTAAGGAAACGAGCACTTCTCTTTCTCCGTTTACCGTTATTCAGATATGTGACAATTGTGTTTAACAAACCTAATTTTGGATCAGCTGTGCTTTTGCAAGGAAAACATAAATAATGAGCCTGGAATATAGACAACATTTTCTCATGCATGGAATTATTTCACAACCGATAATCCAGTGTAAACTTTTCAAGGACAACATACAACAGCAAAAATATTTTCATGCCAAATCGACAGATGACATAGTAATGGAACTAACAGGAGCATCTAATCTTAATAATACAAACACAAAAGTGTGATTTTCAAAGTAACATTCTTTAATCTTCCTTTTATTGGTGGTCCCCTTTTCAAATTCAATTAACCTCCATACTGAACTTAAGCTAGATTTATTTGTTCATTCAGTCAGCAAGTACTTATCAAATGCCTACAGTATTTATTGAATGCCTACAGTATTTATTGAATGCCTTTTGTATGCCAGGTACTCTGTTCCATCAGAGACACCAACAAGAAGACAGACACATTCTGAAGAGTCAGTCAGACAATGTGAACTAATATTTGCAATGACCAGTGAGATGTGCAGTGTATAACAGAGAGCATATGAGAATATTGGTAGGTAAGAAACAGAAGTGTCCAGGGCTGGGCAGAAAGGTTATTGTTTTATAGAGGAAGAAATGCATTAATCCTTGAGCTGAGCCTTAAATGACATTTAGAAGTAATTCAAGAAGAAAACAGAAGGAGAACTACTTTCCTAGGTAGAGAGTGATGAGAAGGTCTGATGAGTTCAGAGGAAGAGCAGGGAATTCTCTGTAGGTGGAATTAAGGGAATCAGGGAGGAAGAAGTGGAGAGAGATAAGCCTAGAGTTAAGAGCAAGGATTTTATTTTGAAAGTAACGACTTTATGGGAGAATTGCAGGGAAAGAGTAGGAGAAATGAATTATGATGTGATGTGTGTGTCTGTACGTGTGAGATATATATATATATATATATATATATATCTCACTTCCTATATTTAATCCCATACAACCCTCATAATGTGTGGTCAGCATGATGTGCTCCTTTTGCAGAGGAGAAACCATAGCTCAGAATGGTCAGCAAATCGGCCAATGCCATACAGATCATAATTACCAGCAGTAGGATTTGAACCTAGATATGTATGCTCTGAAGTAAGACGAAAATACAGGGAAAAGCCAAAGGACAAAAGAGAATGGAGCCAATGTCAGAATTATCAGAGTGGATAGGGTAAGGGGGTGACAGATGAGAATGATAGGCTGAAGTACCAGCCCTCTCCTTCACAATTATTCCCAGTATTCCACCATTTTGGAGTAAAATGGTTTTCTGAGATCCTGGGTATTGAGGACTTTTCTTGGTATTAAACATTTTTAATCAGAATGTTTGAAAACTTCAGGAGACATTTTTATTCATGATATAGTGTCAAAGCATAGAACTGTTATGTCAACATTACCACTTATAGTACTATTACTGATATTACTATAGCTACTATTACTATTTCCATTACTACTACTAATACCGCAATTATGACTACAAGTAGGATTACGATTACAATTATAATTACTATTGCATGGTGTCTAGCCTCATGCCAGATACTCTGATACTTAGAGAATATACCTGACTTCATAGTAATTTGTCATCATTGAAGAGATTACATTGTAAAAAATAAACTTCGTAAAAACTTTGTCTTAGAACAAAAATGCAGTAGAGATGGAAAATTGTATAATCTTTCTCTGTAGCCACTCTGAAGTGAACAATGTTTACATACACATACACATTTTGGTGAGTTATTTTTGAAACAGTCCATTTCTTAAGAGTTAACAAAGAGAAAGTAATTTGATATTAGACATCATTGTAGTAACATCACCCTTTGGATTCTGCTTCTCTAGATATTTGTTTTATTATTTTGAATACTTTCTTTGTATTGTTGTTTTAAAGATATTAGGCTTTCTAAAGGTTAGTTCAACAACATGTATTTTAAATAGTTCAATAATGTCTGTCATTTTAAAGTAAGAATAATACAGAAATACAAAATAAAGTCTGTAAAAGAGAATCCCCTAAAGATTGTTAATATCCAAGTAATACATATGCATTTTTAATTAAGTTTGGGTGATATTATAAATAAAACTTTATTTCACTTAAAATGAATATTTTCTTAGGTTTCTTAAGTTTGCATAAGTTTTTCTTCAAAAGCTTAACTTATTTTTTTATTGTTTTTTATTGGTGTATAGTTGATTTACAATGTTGTGTCAGTTTCAGATGTATAGCAAAGTGATTGAGTTATACATGTACATATATTCATTCTTTTTTAGACTCTTTTCTCATATAGGTTATCACAGAATATTGAGTAGAGTTCCCTGTGCTATACAGTAGGTCCTTGTTGGTTATCTTATATATAGTAGTGTGTGTATGCTCTTCTGATTTACCCCTCCCCCCTCCACATTTCCCCTTTGGTAACCAGAAGTTTGTTTTCGATACCTATAAGTCCATTTCTGTTTTGTAAATAAGTTCATTTGTTTCTTTTCTTTTTTTAAAAAATTAGATTCCACATATGAGTGATATCATATGATATTTGTCTTTCTCTGTCTGACTGACCTCACTTAGTATGATAATCTGCAGGTCCATCCATGTTGCTGCAAATGGCATAATTTCATTCTTTTTATGGTTGAGTAATTTTCCATTGTATATATGTACAACATCTTCTTTATCCATTCCTCTGTCAATGGACATTTAGGTTGATTCCATATCTTGGCTGTTGTAAATAGTGCTGCAGTGAACACTGGGGCGCATGTATTCTTTCGGATTATGGTTTTCTCCGGATATATGTCCAGGAGTGGGGTTGTTGGATCATGTGGTAGCTCTATTTTTAGTTTTTTAAGGAACCTCCATACTGTTCTCCATAGCGGCTGTACAAATTTACATTCCCACCAACAGTGTAGGAAGGTTCCTTTTTCTCCACACCCTCTCCAGCTTTATTGTTTGTAGATTTTTTGATGATGGCCATTCTGACCAGTGTGAGGCGATACCTCACTGTAGTTTTGATTTGCATTTCTCTGATAATTAGTGATGTTTCATGTGCTTTTTGAACATCATGTCTTCTTTGGGAAAATGTCTGTTTAGATCTTCTGCCTATTTTGTGATTGGGTTGTTTGTTTTTTTTGACATAGAGCTGCATGAGCTGTTCATATATTTTGGAGAATAATCCCTTGTCAGTCTCATTGTTTGCAAATATTTTCTCCCATTTGGAGGGTTGTCTTTTTGTTTTGTTTATAGTTTCCTTTGCTGTGCAGAAGTCAAAAGCATAACTTGTAAAGATGGCATAATTTGCTATATTGAAGCTTATTTAATCATCTTTCTATTTTTGGACATTTAGGTTGTTTACAGATTATTTCTATAATGTTGTGAAAATCATCTTGGTATATAAATCTCTGTCCCTTTCTGACAATTTTCTCATTCTTTTTTCTTAAAAGTAGAGCAATTCGGGGGCTTCCCTGGTGGCGCAGTGGTTGAGAATCTGCCTGCTAATGCAGGGGACACGGGTTCGCGCTCTGGTCTGGGAAGATCCCACATGCCACGGAGCAACTGGGCCCGTGAGCCACAACTACTGAGCCTGCGCGTCTGGAGCCTGTGCTCCGCAACAAGAGAGGCCACGATAGTAAGAGGCCCACGCACCGCGATGAAGAGTGGCCCCCGCTTGCCGCAACTAGAGAAAGTCCTAGCACAGAAACGAAGACCCAATATAGCAATCAATCAATCAGTAAAAAATCTTTAAAAAAAATTTAAAAAAAATTAAAAAAAAAAGTAGAGCAATTAGGTGATAGAACATGAACAATTTAATGGATTTTACTAGCCATTACATATTACTATGTTTAGTGTATTAATGAAAAAAAATGTCAATTTGATAAATATAAATTAGCATTGTCTTGTTTAAATTTGCATTGATAAAGGCTAAACTTTTGTTGTTGTTGTTGATCATTAACCCTAGTTCATCTTCTTTGTAAACTGCCCAAAGGTAAATTACAGAGACACAGTATAGCATATTCATTACAGACCTTGACTGGGGAGCCAGATGTCATAGACCAAATCCCTGCTCTACCTGTAACTGGTTCTCTGACTTTTAGCAAATTAGTCTCTTTGCATCTGAGGTTTATTTTGTTGTTGTTGTTGTTTTTCTTATAATACAGGGAGAAAAAATTAAATCTACCTTGTGGGGTTATTGAGATGATCAAAATCTTTGCTACACATAAAATAGTTAGAACATGAAAGGGAACTTACTAAATGATCAATAAAGGTTAGTTGTTATTATTAGATATCTTTAAGAGACTTCATCTACTTTTTCTTTAATGAAGTCATTTTTCCAATTTGATTGAAGGAGTTCTTTATGCGTTACAAATAATAAACTTCATACCACATACCTGTTGCAAAGATTTTTTTGTGTTTGCCTTTTAAATAATGTTATTTGAGATACCTGACTTTTTTAATTTTAGGTAGCTATATTTAGTTATAAAAAGACTTTATTTTTATTTTTCCTATCTTTTCTAGATCATTAATCATCTGTATAGATGCCTCTAAACTGTCTTCAAGTCATTTCCTATTTTTCCAAAAGATTGCTCTACAAATATACATACAACTAACAGGTACTGCAGTGTGTTGACTTTTTGGTGAAGTTATTTCTTTTGTGGGAGAGAGAGAGAATTATTTATTTTTGTGGGACAAAGTTATTTTTCTTAAGATCAAAGATTCAGGGCCTTTTAAATTTAGACATAATTATTAGACTGACTTTTATGAAGGGGTTATTTTTACAAAAACTAACCAAATGGGTTTGATTTACTTCAGCAAAGACAGTGATATGCCATATAGTTCTTTACTGACCATATCAGTGACCTCATTGTACACCTAGACCCACTCAGCCTCCTCTGACTTTTACCCACTTGTTTCCTCTAAGCCTCTACAGTGGAGACCAAATCTGAGGTGCTTTTCCAGCTCTTGCCACAGGGACGGACTAATGACTTGACTCTTAGGCCTCTTACCCTGTGGGCACTTCAAATCTTCCCTTCCCCCTTCTGCCTGAAGTCCTGGGGAAGTAATGCCCAGAAGGGGACTCTGACCAACCAAATGTGGGAACCCACAGGCTATATTTTTATTTCCTCTTTTTGCCCATTTAGGCTGCCATAATAGAAATACCATAAACTGGGTGACTGATAATCAACAAAAATTTATTTCTCAAAATTCTGGAGGCTGGCAGTCTAAGATCAGGGTGCCAACATGGTTGGGTTCTGGTGAGAGCCCTCTTCTTGGTTACAGACTGCTGACTTCTCCTGTGTCCTCACATGACAGAGCTCATAAATGGGGAAGCAAACTCTCCTATGACTCCTATAAAGGCACTAATCCCATAATGGAGACTTCACCCTGGTGATCTCTTCTAATCCTAATTACCTCCCAAAGTCCCACCTCTGATGATATCACATTGGGGAATATAGTTTTACTTTATAAATTTTAGGAGAATATGTTCACTCCATAACATCCTCCATCCCACCACAACTGTCCTGAGAGACAAAACTTCATATGGTTTCTTGGCAGATAGATCAAGAAACCATCCCTAATCCAAGCAGTGACCAGCTGGTAGCACACTCTTGTTTGTTCTCCCTACTTCAGTGCCTTTCTTTCCTTTCCTCTCACTTCCGATTCCCTTGGGTTGCAGTCTCTAATAAAATAGTAGCATGTAAATTTATGCCTCAGACTCTGATTTCTTAGAAAAGGATAACAGTGAGCTATAAAAAATATTTTAGTGGAACAGGAAATAGCATTCTCAGTGATATCTTATTTCGATTAAATTACACCTTAATGATTTTGCTGTCCAAGTCACTGCCATGCTTTGATGAATTCAGTATCTTTTGTCATAATAGAGAACCAAGTAATATAATTAAAATTAGTTGGGAGTGTGACAACCTGAAATCCTCATTATAAAAGACACGAGGAGGCTAAATTATTAAAATAATTTTTTATGAGCTGGGTTGTCAAATATGTACTCTTATGGACTGTTATATAACAAATATGTACTGTTACATTTTGGGGCTCAGAAATGTTTCCAGTTTTTTGTTCTGTTTTTCTTTTTTAGCAAAAAACTAAAATATCAGTTTCTGATATTTCTTAGGTGACCTAAACAGCTGAAAATTGGTGAGCTTATAAAAACTTGGGAGCTTAAGGTAATTAAGTAATTTTAAAACAGAATTGCCCTTTGTTTTTAACAAAAGCAAAGTGATTGATTATTTTTACAATGACTATAAAATGTATATTATTCTTAATTTAAGGTTTAAATAAAATAGTCACCTGGAAAAATAGAGAATACATCTTTTATAAAAAGTTGTATAAAGAAGAAAACATTTGGTTGAAAAGTAATTAAATATAATCATATTTTACTTTGAGGCTCTAATAGAATTGTAAAAAAGGCTTTCCCCTGAAATTTAGATTTTTAAATTATATTCTATGTGGCGAGTATTTGAAAAAGTTTGCTTTTCTTATAGCTAATGATATTTCATAAATAAAAGATATGAAGAGACTGGATATTTAAAAGAACTGAAGTAAAACCATAATATTTAAATCTAAGAGATTTGGACATTTCTCCATAGATAGGAACAGATTGGTAGAGCTGAAGCTCTTAAGAAACTATTGCCCAAGGCAAAAGGAAATAAATTCAAAGAACTGCTCATGAACATTACAATACTTTTATTATAATCTGTGGTATTTTTTTTCTGTGGGAGGTATTGTAACATAACCTTCTCCATCTCAAACAGTGCTGTGTAGGAGATGATTTTGGTATTACAACACTCAAAAAAGGGGGGGTGTATTCTGTGACTTATGAGCAAAGTGACTAAGGGACTTTGAAAAGTTATTTGAATTCACTGAATCTCAGGTTTCTTTTTAAGAAAGGGATAAACGATAACTACCCCAGAGAAATTTTTGTGAAGACTTTAAAAAATTGTAAAGCAACATATTTATTAAGCTCTCATCTTATGATGGAATAGTCAATAAATGTGAATCTTCCCTCCTCTTGTAGATGAACCTCTCAAGTATGAAAATGGTCTACACAACATAGCTGGGGTTTCACTCATCATGTTTTGTAAGCAAGTTTGATCAGCATAAAACCGAAATGAAACGACTTGCGCATTATGATACATTTCCTGCTTTCTTTCTGTTGAGCAGATGTGCTAGACATCTCTTGTGCTCTACCCATATCCATATGGGTCATCTTTTTCTCCAGTCTTTGCTGCAGACACCAGTTTTGCACAAATGTAATCTGGCAGCACTTCAGCTTCCTGCATTACACGCCATTCACCTTTGGTCTTTGTGCAGTGTAGGCTTATGGGAGAGCTAATGTCCTGCAGGGCAACCTTTGATAAATAGTATCAGATGCCCATGGGTTAATGTTCCTTACTCCATGGTACAAATAAGAAGGCAGTTCCTTGAGTGGACAATTCTGAGGCATATTCTAAAGAGCACCTCAGAAATATCTGGCAGGATCCAAGCTCTTTGCACACGGTGGTATCAATTCAATTCAAGAATGTCTCCTGGCTTGGCTTTCCCTCCTCCTTTCCTTTCACTTTCCCCAGTCACAGGCCAAAAAAAAACTACCTGCATTCAAGTCTTTATTTCAGGCTCTTTGGGGCTGGTAGAATGGAGGAAATCCAGGGTAAAGAGAAGCCACTAGGGGATTAATTAAAACATGTTAATAGGATGGTGACTTGTAGTATCCAAAAGGGAAAGAAACATAATTAGTTGGCCAACATTATAATAATAATAGTAAAAAATTAATAAATGTAAAACTTGATAGTTTAAATAATTTAAATGAAAATTCAAAAGGAACATTTAAACTCTCTAAAGCTACTGCTATTCTAAACAATCAAGGCAACTTATGTCCAAGAGGCTGTCTTCTATGAGCGAAGGCTATCTCTTATTTTTCAATATATTCAAATGGAATGAAGCCAGAACATTGAAGGGTTATGGAATTTTCTTGCTGCTTAGCTTGGCAGAAATTCCTACTGCAATTTGAATCTACCTAACTCCAGTTTATGCTTTATCTTTTACATAAATAATACACAGAGTTTCAGAAAGATATAAGCTATTGAAAAACACTGACACCTTTTCTCACAAAGCTTTCAACATTACAGCTGCTCTATGAGTTGTTTATTTATTTATTTTTTCTTTCATTCTCTGAAGACAAGGGGATTTTAACAACCAACAATGTGGATTATATTTATATTAGTCCCTTTTGTGTTTTTTCACAACAACAAATGTATTCTCTTTTACCATTTTTACCACAAGTCTCATTTAAAAAAATTGTTTTCCCTTTTTGTCACCCTGAACATATGTACATAGTAATGCAAGACACTTTTGAAAGCAACTTCTGAGTATGAAGTCCATAAACTTCAGGACACCAAAGTAGTGTATGTTCTACTCCCAAATGTCATTCATCTTGGTCTATGATAGTGAGGTCTTCTTGGAGATGGGCAAAAGACAACCTTCATAGCCACTCTCCCCATCCCCTCAGTATGCTTCTCCCACCTGCTCCATTCTACACTTCTTACAATAGAATAATAATCACAAATCCTCATATAACACATATTATGGCATCAGTACCTAAGGACTTTACAAAAATCAGCTCATGAATCTTCTTTAATACCCTAGGAGGGTTGTAAACCTAAGGTAGAGAGTAGTCAAATAACTCCCCAAGATTACACACTTAATAAGTTCTTAATATGTTTAGGAGATTTTTGGGATTCACACCCAAGCTGTTCAGCCCTGTGTCTATATTCTTAATGACTAAAATATGTTCTTTCTTTATGTAACTAAAATCCTTGCCAGAGTAAGAGAAATGTAAATGCAGAGGTAAAATCCAATGACCATGTAGCAGATACACAGAGAAAAGCACCTCTAAAGAGAAGCAATAGCCATGTAATCACTATTTTAAAGTAACAACTGTTCTTTGACTCTTCCACAAGATCCATACACATAAAAAGAATGAGAGATAATGGAAAGGATTCCCATATTGTGAAAATAACATGAGAGGAGGTTGAGATGCCAAGAAGATTGTTGACATTTTGATCACTGTCTCAACCTACACATCTGTTTACATGTTCCATATATCAGTACTTGGTTATACTATGAAATGCTGGCCACCCAAATTTGTTGAGATTCTAGAAAATTTGGCAAGAATTTGAAGCAATTTTACCACTTATATCATGGGAATTTATAACATATCACTTCCCTTATCTTAGAGTAAACTCTTATTTAATACAAGGGTATCACATATAATGGTGGTTGGTCCTACTGTTATATTCTGATGTTCTATATATACATAATGTGTTTAGGGTTTAACTGTGCTACCACAGTTGAACTTTAAGAGGACCACCTGATGTAAGTTGCAGCTATAAGCAAAAGTATAGAGGGGGAGTTAAGATGGAGGAGGAGTAGGAGAACGTGGAGTTAATCTTTCTCTGTGGATGCATCAGGAATACATCTATAGATGCAACAATTCTCACAGAACACCAGGTGAACACTAGCATAAGACCTTGGACACTGGAAAGGACTATAAAGATCCCTGCATAACTGGGTAGGACAAAAGAAAGAAGGGAGAAGGATGAGAGGAAGTGGGATGGGACCTGCACCCTGGGGCTGGGGAGCTGAGGCAGAGGAGAGATTCCAGAATTCGGGGAAAACCCCTCTCTGACGGGGAAATCAATTGGGACAGAAGGGAAACATTTGAGGCTGTCGGAAGAGGGTGAAGCAGCCAATCTGTGGCAGATGGGGCAGGGTGAGAAATACACACACCATCCGTACTGCGACCCTACGTTCCCAGGACTGGGACGTGTGTTCACAGGTGTGCAAGGTGGCTGGGAGCTGGAGCACAGGGATTGGAGAACAGACCCAGAGCGAGAACTGCTGTTGGCTGTGGGGAGATGTACTGAGGGAATGGGAGAGAGGAAATCCACAGCAGGGAATGCCTATGGAGGAAGACCAGACTGCCGTGGAAGCAGGCACTACTGCTGAGTCACAGGTAGGTGGAGAAGCCACAATTGTAGCCTCTCTCTCCCCACACACTGACACCTGCTGATGAACAATAAAAAAGCCCCCTTTGGGCTGGACCTTGTGCTCCAGCAGCCAGGAGCCAGAAAAAGCCCAGCAAGGGCTGGCCCTCACGTGCCTTGCACTGGGCACCAGAAAAGTCCCTCACTAGGGCCATATCTCTTGTGCCCATGGCCACTGGCCTCCCTGTGCATTTGGCACCACAGGGGCTCCTGCAACCCTAACAGTCATACCACCTCTGTGCCTGGTCCTCAGAGGGGCAGACCCAAGAGCTCCAAGGCTGCCTCAGGACCAGCCTCCTGTGGGTAGACCACACACAGAGGTGGGGATAAAACCAAAGCTGAACCCAAGGGATGGGATGACTAATTAGATCCCTGCAATCAGCTAGGTAGACCCTGCATCTATGGAATATCTGAGTAGACAATGAGTGTCCCCACAAATGAAAATGTCTAGCACTGCCAGCTGTGGAATTTGGGGGCAAGCACACACAGGAATTGGGCCAGATCAGAGTCTGAGTGGTCCCCACAGGGCCCTCAGCAGGTCCAGAGACCAGCCCAGAGGCAGAGGAGAGCCTCTTGGGGAGGTGGAGGTGGGCTGTGGCTCATGGCATGTGCAAGGACACTTATAGCTGAGACCCCAGGGAAAAATAATTATTAATATTAATTTTAATATGTTTTGATTCATTCTGTTGTTGGTTCTGCCTTCTTTTTGGTTTTTGTTTGTTTTTGTTGTGTTAGTATTTTTTTTATTTAGTCTTTGGGATCTTTGTGTTTTATAATGTTTTTGTTTTATTTTTTATATATATTTCTATTTTTACTTTGCTTTTCTGTTGTTCTGTGTTCTTTTCCCATATTTTTTTTCTTATTATTTTTGTTTAATATATATATTTTTATATTTCCATTTCTACCTTGCTTTTCTGTTGTTCCATTTTTTCCCCTTTTTATTTTATGTTATTTTAATCATTTTTATTAGTTTGTCCTCTTTCCTTGCTTTATTCTTCAGTTGACACACTGCTTTGGTTTTGTTTTTAAATTTTGTGTTTTTCTTAGTTCTGATTCTAATTGTTTAATTTCATTTTTGGGTTCTTCTGTTTGTCTGGTTGTTCTCTTGCTTTTTGTTTTATTTGGTTCTGTTTTTGTTTCTTTTGAGTGTGCATGTGTTTCCTTGTTTCTGTTTTTGTTTGTTCGATTTTGTTTTTACCATTTCTCTGGGGTTTTGTTTGTCTTTATTTTTTCTTTCATATATATATATATATATATATATATATATATATATAATATTTCTATTCCTATATTGCTTTTCTGTTGTTCTGTCTTCTTTCCCCTCTCTCTTTTTCTTTTTTTTTATATCATTTTTGTCAGTTTGTTTTGTTTCTTTAATTCACTCCAGTTGGCACTCTGCTTTGGTTTTGTTTTCTGGTTTTGCATTTTTTGTCAGTTTTCTTTTTAATTATTTGATCTCATTCTTAGGTTCTTTTGTTTGTCTGGCTGTTCTCTTGCTTTTTGTTTTATTTGGTTCTGTTTCTGTTTCTTTTGTGTGTGTGCATGTTTCCTTGTTTCTGTTTTTGTTTGTTTGATTTTACTTTTTACCATTTGTCTAGGGTTTTGTTAGTCTTTTTTTTTTTAATTTCCTTTATTGCCAGGATGAGTGACTTGCAGGGTCTTGGTTCCTCGACCGGAAGTCAGTCCTGAGGCTCTGGTGTGGAAGCACTGAGTCCAGGATGTTGGACCACTACAGAATTCCCAGCCCCAGGGAAGATTAATCACCGAGAGGTCTCACAGAGGGCTCTATCTCAACCCAAGACCCAGCTCCACCCAACTGCCTGCAGCACCTGCAGTCCACTGGACTTTTCACACCAAACAACAACCAAGACAGGAACACAAACTCACCCATCAGCACACAGACTACCTAAAGTTACAGTAAGCTCACAGACACCACAAAACACACCAACTGACATGGCCTTGCCCATCAGAGGGAAAAGACTCAGCTCCACTCACCAGAATGCAGGTACCAGTCCCTCCTACAAGGAAGCTTACGCACAACATTGGAAAAACCTCACCTCTGGGGACAGAGAACAGAAACAAAAGGAATTATGACCCCGCAGCTTAGGGAAAGGAGACCTCAAATACTGTAAATTAGACAAAATGACAAGACACAGAAAAATCTTGCAGGCAAAGGAGCAAGGTAAAAACCCTGAAGACCAAATCAATGAAAAGGAAATAGGCAAACTACCTGAAAAAGAATTCAGAGTAATGATGATCCAAAATCCTGGAAATAGAATATAGAAAATACAAGAAACATTTAACAAGGACCTAGAAGAAGTAAAGAACAAACAAACAATAATGAACAAGACAATAACTTACATTAAAAATACTCTAGAAGGAATCAACAGCAGAATAATTGAGGCAGAAGAACAGATAAGTGAGCTGGAAGATAGAATGGTGGAAATAACTGCTGCAGAGCAGAATAAAGAAAAAAGAATGAAAAGATGGAGGACAGTCTTAGATACCTCTGGGACAACATTAAGCACACCAACATTGAAATTATAGGTGTCCCAGAAGAAGAAGAACCATAGAAAGGGTCTGAGAAAATATTTGAAGAGATTATAGTTGAAACATCCTGAACACAGGAAAGGAAAGAGTCAATCAAGTCCAGGAAGCACAGAGAGTCCCATAGAGGATACACCCAAAGAGAAACAAATGGACACACATATTAATCAAACTAGCAAAAATTAAACACAAAGAAAAAATATTAAAAGCAGCAAGGGAAAAGCAGCAAATAATATAAAGGGAATCCCCATAAGGTTAACAGCTGATCTTTCAGCAGAAGCTCTGCAGGCCAGAAGGGAGTGTCAGGATATATTTAAAGTGATGAAAGGGAAAAATCCTACAACCAAGATTATTCTACCCAGCAAGGATCTCCATCAGATTTTTTGGAGAAATCAAAAGCTTTATAGACAGGCAAAAGTTAAGAGAATTCAGCACCACCAAACCAGCTTCACAACAAATGCTAAAGGAACTTCTCTAGGCAGGAAACACAAGAGAAGGAAAAGTTCTACAAAAACAAACTCAAAACAATTAAGAAAATGGTAATAGGAACAAACATATCAATAATTACCTTAAATGTAAATGGATTAAAAGCTGTCTTTTGCTAATGTGCAGAAGACACAGACCAGCTAAATGGATACAAAAACAATACCCATATAGAAACTGTCTACAAGTGACCCACTTCAGACCTATGGACACATACAGACTGAAAGTGAGAGGATGGAAAAATATATTCCATGCAAATGGAAATCAAAGAAAGCTGGAGTAGCAATACTCATATCAGATAAAATAGACTTTAAAGACTACTACAAGAGACAAAGAAGCACACTACATAATGATCAAGGGATCAATCCAAGAAGAAGATATAACATTTATAAATATATATGCACCCAACATGGGAGCACCTCAATACATAAGATCAATGCTAACAGCCATAAAAAGGGAAATGACAGTAACACAATAATAGTAGGGGACTTTAACACCCCACTTACACCAATGGAGGGATCATCCAAACAGAAAAAAAATAAGGAAACACAAGCTTTAAATGACATATTAGACCAGATGGACTTAATTGATATCTATAGGACATTCCATCAAAAAACAAAAGAATACACTTTCTTCTCAAGTTAACATGGAACATTCTCCAGGATAAATCATGTCTTGGGTCACAAATCAAGCCTTGGTAAATTTAAGAAAATTGAAATCATATCAAGCATCTTTTCTGACCACAACACTATGAAACTAGATATAAATTACAGGAAAAAAACTGTAAAAAAATACAAATTCATGAAGGCTAAACAATATGCTAATAAACGCTCAAGAGATCACTGAAGACATCAAAGAGGAAATCAAAAAATACCTAGAAACAAATGACAATGAAAACATGATGACCCAAAACCTATGGGATGCAGCAAAAACAGTTCTAAGAGGGAAGTTTATAGCAATACAATCCTACCTCAAGAAACAAGAAACATCTCAAATAAACAACCTAACCATACACTTAAAGCAATTAGAGAAAGATGAAAGAAAAACCTCCACAAAGTTAACAGAAGGAAAGAAATCATAAAGATCAGATCAAAAATAAATGAAAAAGAAATGAAAGAAAAAATAACAAAGATCAATAAAACTAAAAGCTGGTTCTTTGAGAAGATAAACAAAGTTGATAGACCATTAGCCAGACTCGTCAAGAAAAAAAGGGAGAAGACTCAGATCAACAGAATTAGAAATAAAAAAGAAGTAACAACTGACACCACAGAAATACAAAGGATCATGAGAGATTACTACAAGCAACTATAAGCCAATAAAATGGACAACCTGGAAGAACTGGACAAATTCTTAGAAAAATACAACCTTCCAAGACTGAACCAGGAAAAACAGAAAATATGAACAGACCAATCACAAGTAATGAAATTGAAAAAGTGATTAAAAATCTTCCAACAAACAAAAGCCCAGGACCAGATGGCTTCACAGATGAATTCTATCAAACATTTTGAGAAGAGCTAACACCTATCCTTTTCAAACTCTTCCAAAATATAGCAGAGGGAGGAACCCTCCCAAACTCATTCTACGAGGTCACCATCACCTTGATACCAAAACCAGACAAAGATGTCACTAAAAACGAAAACTACAGGCCAATATCACTGATAAACATAGATGCAAAAATTCTCAACAAAATACTAGCAAACAGAATCAAAGAGCACATTAAAAGGTTCATACGCCATGATCAAGTGGGGTTTATCCCAGGAATGCAAGGATTCTTCGATATATGCAAATCAATGTGATACACCATATTAACAAATTGAAGGATAAAAACCATATGATAATCTCAATATATTCCGAAAAGGCTTCTGACAAAATTTCACACATATTTATGATAAAAACTTTCCAGAAAGTGGGCATAGAGGAAACGTACCTCAACATAATAGAGGCCATATATGACAAACCAACAGCCAACATAATTCTCAGTGGTGAAAAGTTGGAAACATTTCCTCTAATAACAGGAACAAGACAGGATTGCCCACTCTTACCACTATTATGCAGCACAGTTTTGGAAGCTTTAGTCACTGCAGTCAGAGAAGAAAAAGAAATTAAAGGAATCCAAACCAGAAAAGAAGAAGTAAAACTGTCACTTTTTGCAGATGGCATGATACTATACATAGAAAATCCTAAAGATACCACCAGAAAACTACTAGAGCTAATCAATGCATTTGATAAAGTATCAAGATACAAATGAATGCACAGAAATCTCTTGCATTCCTATAACCTAACAATGAAAAATCAGAAAGAGAAATTAAGGAAACAGTCCCATTTACCATTGCAACAAAAAGAATAAAATACCTAGGAATAAACCTACCTAAGGGGACAAAAAACCTGTATGCACAAGACTATAAGACACTGATGAAAGAAATCAAAGATGATACAAACAGATGAAGAGATATACCATGTTCTTGGTTTGGAAGAATCAACATTATGAAAATGACTATACTACCCAAAGCAATCTACAGATTCAAAGCAATCCCTATCAAATTACCAATGGCATTTTTCACAGAACTAGAACAAGAAATTTTACAATTTGTATGGAAACACAAAGAAACCACGAATAGCCAAAGCAATCTTGAGAAAGAAAAACGGAGCTGGATGAATCAGGGTCCCTGACTTCAGACTATACTACAAAGCTACAGTAATCAAGACAATATGGTACTGGGACAAAAATAGAAGTATAGATCAATGGAACAGGACAGAAAGCCCAGAGATAACCCACACACATATGGTCACCTTATTTTTGATAAAGGAGGCAAGAATATACAATGAAGAAAAGACAGCCACTTCAATAAGTGGTGCTGGGAAAACTGGACAGCTACATGTAAAAGAATGAAATTAGAACACTCCTTAACAGTGCACACAAAAATCAACTCAAAATGGATTAAAGACCTTAATGTAAGGCCAGACACTATAAAACTCTTGGAGGAAGGCAGAACACTCTATGACATAAATCACAGCAAGATCCTTTTTGACCTACCTCCAAGAGAAATGAAAATAAAAACAAGAATAAACAAATGGGACCTAATGAAACTTAAAAGTTTTTGCACAGCAAAGGAAACCATAAATAAGACAAAAAGACAACCCTCAGAATGGGAGAAAATATTTGCAAATGAAGCAACCGACAAAGGATTAATCTCCAAAATATACAGGCAGCTCACACAGCTCAATATTTAAAAAAAACAAACAACCCAGTCCAAAAATGGGTGGAAGACCTAAATAGACATTTCTCCAAAGAAGACATACAAATGGCTAACAAACACATGAAAAGATGCTCAACATCACTAATAATTAGAGAAATGCAAATCAAAATCACAATGAGGATCACCTCATACCAGTCAGAATAGCCATTATCAAAATATCTAGAAACAGTAAATGCTGGAGAGTGTGTGGAGAAAAGGGAACCCTCTTGCACTGTTGGTGGGAATGTAAATTCATACAGCCACTATGGAGAACAGTAGGGAGGTTCCTTAAAAAACTAAAAATAGAACTACTATATGATCGAGCAATCCCACTACTGAGTATATACCCTGAGAAAACCATAATTCAAGAAGAGTCATGTACCACAATGTTCATTGCAGCACTATTTACAATAGCCAGGACATGGAAGCAACCTAAATGTCCATCGACAGATGAATGGATAAAGAAGATGTGGCACATATATACAATGGAATATTACTCAGCCATAAAAAGGAATGAAATTATTTGTAGTGAGGTGGATGGACCTAGAGTCTGTCATACAGAGTGACATAAGTCAGAAAGAGAAAAACAAATACCATATTCTAATGCATATATATGGAATCTAAAAAAACGGTACTGATGAACCTAGTGGCAGGGCAGCAATAAAGATGCAGACACAGAGAACGGACGTGAGGCCCTGGGGGAAAGGGCAAGCTGGGACGAAGTAAGAGAGTAGCATTAACATATATAAAGTACCAAGTATAAAATGGATGGCTATTGGGAAGCTGCTGCATAGAACAGAGAGATCAACTCAATGCTCTGTGATGACCTAGAGGGGTGGAATAGGGAGGGTGGGACGGAAGCTCAAGAAGAAGGGGATATGGGTATATATGTATACATATAACTGATTCATTTTCTAGAATGGTGTTTTATAGGCACATTCATTCTATTCATTTGACAAGTATTTATTGAACACCAAATTATGAACAAGATACAGTTTTGGGAGTTTGAGATTACAAGGAACATTTAGACACAGAACCACTGTTCAGGATCCAAAAGAAAAGAAAATACATGTGTCCAAATAGCTATAAAACTAATTTATAAACAATACATTTACCCATCTATATATTACTGAACACCTACTCTGTGATAGGCAAAGTTATAGACACTGTGTTTACAATAATGGAGAAGCAGACAAAGTCCCTGCTGTAATGGAGATGAGGTTCCTGTTGGAAGCAACAGAAAATAAACAAAATATGTAAAGAAAATATATAGTAGATTATATGATAGTGAGTGTTATGGGTAACAAACAGTCAAGGAAATAAAGGAGAAGGGGCATGGAATTCTCAGTGGAGTGTTAAAGGAAGCCCCTTATCTTTGAGGTACTTTATTGCTCTGGTCAGAATAGAATGCACTCTACTGGGACAGGAGAGGAAGCAGGGAGGTCAGTTAAGAGACTTTTTCAATAATTCAGGATATAGCTGATAATGGCTTAGATCAGGATGATAACTGAGAATTGGTTGAATTCTGGAAAAGTTTTGAAGATGGAGCCAACAGAGCATATTGATGGATTCGATGGGAAGTATGAGAGAAGGAGGAGCCAAGGGTGACTCATAGATTTTTTGCCTAAACAATTGAAAAAACAGAGTAGTCATTTTTTAGTAAAGCATCTTTTAATGCTAAAAAAAAAAGAATGGTCAAAGTGTAGAGAAGTGTGGGCTTGAGGACATAATATTATAATACTAATCAGTGTCATTTGTTCAGAGCCAGGACAGTCAACCTAATTGCTAAAATGAAGAGCTAACTTAATTTGGTAGGCACAGGATGAGGAATTAAAAGATAAGCAGATTTTTTTAAGAGAGTGGAAAGACAAGTCACAGACTGGGAGAAAATATTTGCAAAACACATATCTGATAAAAGATTTGTATCCAATATATACAAAAACTATTTACTTCCAACGATAACCTAGCAAACAACCTTAGCAAAAGATTCAGACATCTCACAAAGGAGATATACAGATAACAAATAAGCATACGAAAAGATGCTCAACAACAACAACGTATGTCATTAAGGAATTGCAACTTAAAGCAACACGCCATTCAACCAAATTCAAAACAGAATTTAGATCCTATCATTGGTAGTGTGGTGTCTTGGATATTGCTCTATACTGAGTAAGTCAACATCATATGTCATTAGAAAATTTTAAATTAAAACAACAGTGAGATATCATTACACATCTATTAAAATGGCTAAAACTTTGAAAAATGGACAGCATAAAATGCTGGCAAGCATGATGAGCAACAAGAACGTTCAATCATTTCTGGTGAGAATGCAAAAATGGTACACTCGCTTTGGAAGACAATTCTTAACAAGCCAAATATAGTAGTCTCATAATACTATTCAGAATTTGTGCTCCTATGTATTTACTCAATTGAGTTGTAAACTTATGTCCACCCAAAAGCCTGCACATAAATGTTTTTAGCAACTTATTCATCATTGCTAAAAACTGGAAACAATCAAGATGTCTATCATAGGTTAAGTGAATAAACTAACTTTAGTATATTCATACAATAGAATATTATTCAGTGATAAAAAGGAGCTAACAAGACATGAAAAGACATGGAGGAAACTTAAGTGTACACTGCTATGTGAAAGAAGCCAGTCTGAAAAGGCTACGTACTCTATGATTCCAATAGTATGATATTCCGGGAAGGGCAAAAAAAAAAAAAAAAAAAAATGGAGACAGCAAAAAGAACAACGGTTTCTAGGGCTTCAGGGGAAAGGAGGAAGAAATGGATAATTAAAGCACAGAAGATTTTTAGGGCAGTAAAACTATTCTGTATGATGCTGCAATGGTGGACACAGGACATTATACATTTGTCAACACCCATAGAACTTCGCAACATAAAGAGTGAATCTTAATATAAATACAGACATTGGACTTCAGTTAATAATGTCAATGTTGGCTGCTTAATTATAACAAATATACCATATAATACAAAATGTTATAGGAAAACTGTAATAGGGAAAACTGTTGGGGGTTGAGTTCTTTGAGAAATCTCTGTACCAGCTGTCCAGTTTTTCTGCAAATCTGCAACCATTCTAAAAAATAAAGTTCATTAATTTAAAGAAAAGATCAGCAAATTTTTTTTTTTAAGATCAGCAAATATTTGATGAGGAAAGTCAACCAAAGATTTCTAACAGTAACTGAATTTCCAAAGAAAAATAATAGATTTTAAAATAAATATTTGAGAGCCATTTGTGTTGAATTATCAAATGAAGCAAAGAAATTTGAAGAAAATTTCAACACCGAAACAAAAAACAAACAAAGAAAAAGCATAAATGTAGATCCTCTGTGTCAGTTTTTTCTTTTCCCCCAAACTGGTCCAAGAATTACTTGCCTAAGCTGGAGGAGAACTTGTTAAAAATATCTGTTTCCAAGTCTTGTTCTTGACCCATTGTATCCATACATCTAGAGACTGGCCTACTAAATTGTATTTTCAATAAGGGCTGGAAGTAATTTTTATCTTCAGGGAGGATGAAACACCATTCTACCCATGACTTGAAGAAAAAGCAAGATGAACTGGAAAGGAAAGTTGATAATATATATGATAAGAGAACAACCTCAGAAAAAAAAATAGTATTCCCATTAAATGGACTTAATGAAAACTAGTTGGAACAGAGTCTCTAGGCTTGGACTTCATCGAGAGAGAGAAAGTGAAGAAGCATAGGTGCTCCAAATGACTGATGCAAGTAGAAGTAGGTGGGTTAGGAGGAGAGGTAAAGAGAAGAGTCTCTACCTCCTGGGACATAGAGGAGAAGATATGGAGAAATTTTGAAGTGGGGTGAAGGAAGTCCTCATTTTGTTGTTGATCTTATTTGTAGAAGGTCACAAGTTGCTGAGTGGGGCTGGGTGGTGGAGAGGGCTTGATGAGAGTAGAGAAAATTTGAAATTTGTTCTGAGGGCAGTCTCTCAGCACTGAGGGGCACAGTTGACTCTGAACAACAAACCCAGGTGGAATGGGATTATTTGACCATCTCAGTAATTGTACTACTGTCTCTGCTTCTGTGTGGAAGAAACTGGAATAAGGACATCTAAGAAAGTTATGGTAATAGGACAAACCATTAAAGTAGTTTAAAGGGCTTGAAAAAGCTTTATTAGTGTAGTGGTTTTGCATCAAGAGGCTGGATAGGGCGGACTGAAGAGAGGGCAGGAGTAGCTGAAGTTCAGAAGGCTTTGACGGAGGCAAAAGTAGGTTCACCAAGAGTGGGGAAGTGGGAGGCTGAAAAGATGAGAGGTTGTCATTAGAGAACGGGGTTCGCCTCTTCCGTTTTGATTAAGACCCACCCAACTGCCAGATATATTAACATACATCAAGTAGATGCAACATCATCCGGGTTCTGAATCAAGGTAAGCCAAATCCAGCAATATACTAGGACCTCTTTTCCCATTAGATGATAAGATGGTGTTCCCAAATATTGTGTCCTGTGTCTGTAGAAGTGAACTGGATCTTCTGTGTATCTAAGGGAGCATCAACTTGGAGCCGCCCTATTGAACCTCAACTATCTGCCACCTCTTCTGCCCAACTGGCTTTCAACCTATGCCCTTTTTTTCCCATCACAGTTACTCTCTGGATGAGTTGAGCCCTGAACCACCACCTAATTTCCTCCCACTTACCTTCCAAGGGAAAACCTGCTTCAATTCCCTTTCCCTCCCAGTGTATGTAACTTCTCTGATTACCAACTAAACTGTAGATTTTACTGTGTCCATCTTTGATATCCACCACCTAGTTTTATTGGAAAACTTTACATCAGATGCCTCAGATATTAACCACAACCAAATATAAAAAGAGTTGATCCAATTCTTCTAGACTTAATCTTTTACATAGAAAGCTGTTCCCTGGGGGAAATTTAAGGATTTTGGCTCCTCTCTTTGGTTTATTTTTTCTAAGTTTTATTTTTTGTATTAGCTACCTCTTCCCCACTCATTCCCTGAATATCCGAGTGTGCTGTGTGGGCCAAAGTAATACCATTCATTATTGAAAATATTTATTGAGCACCTACTATGTGCTTGGCACTGGGCCTTGGGGGATACACCACTTTAAAAAACAAACAGCAAGTATCTTTCTTCAATGAGCTTATATTTGAGTGAGGAGAAGCACAAAACAAACAAGATATGTGATGACACAGAGCAATAAGTGTTTTAGAGAAAAGGAAGGCAGCTAGGAGGGATAGGGAGTCTTGTGGGTGAGGAGCTATTACTTCGTGTAGCATGGTCAAGGAATGTTGAAGTGACATTTGAGCAAAAATCTAAAGAAAGTAAGTGAGTTAGCATTTTTATTTAAATCCATAACAGAATTCATATTCAAATAATTGAATGGAGGAGTTCTAAGACATGACAAAATATAGTCTGTAGCCATGCCTGCAGGGGAATGCAAATGATGGCAGGAGGTTAAGAAGTTTTGAAATAAAGAGAAATCATGGGTTTTGAAGTGTCTCAAGTTGATAGCAGAATAAGCCACGAGAAGAAGATGAAGTGATGTTAATATCACTCAATTTAGAAAAAGCTCTGGAGGTCGATGTGTGATTTTAGTTCTTTGTATAATGAAATTCTTTGTCATCAACTTTTATTAGTGTAAATGCACATTTTGGATGAAGATACGGATTCGAAATCAATACAATTTACTTCTAATCACCTGAAACAACTAGACCATTAACCGGTCCTTCTACTTCAAAACAGCAACACTAGATTTTCAAGTAAATAATGAGACTCTAGTCAGCAATACCACATCCAGATGTTTGGATTATTTTCTGCACAAAAGTGCCACATCTAAGGGGTTGTCATTCACATGAAAGATTTATTCTTATTCTGAAAATGTGAGGTCAGAGCCAGAGATTCCAAGTTGTCTGGCTAACCCTCAGGTTAGCAAGGCAGAGCCCTCCTTCAAAACTCCCCACGGGCGCAGGCCCAGCCATGCAGACACTGAGGGAGCCAAAAGGCACACAGTGAGTACAAGATTGCTTGCTGACCTTGCTCCCAGCATCCACCGAAATCCCTTCTCTAGTATCCCTGCTGCCTTAGCCTGAATATAAAATTGACAGGGTCACCCCTCATGGAGGGCAGGGTGTTGATGTGTCAAGGTGCGTGCACACTGCTGGTTGTGTGTACCAGAGCATGTGGGAGGGGGCTAGAGTGTGTAAGGTGCCTGCACCCAGCAACCAGGTCCACTGCCCATTAGGAAAGCTACCCTGAGCCGAAGCAACATTGTAGAAGGCTGCTTCATACGTTATTTAAAACCACACATATTTTAGTATGATATACCCAGTATTTTTCAGCATTATCATTTGAGTCAATTTATATATGAGCAGAATTATTCCTTTTTTTTCTTGCCTTTGGAATCAACTAACATTACAGAATTAGCTTATTTGAGAGAATTTGCAGTAATATCATGAATCATTCCATTTGATTCTTATATCAATGGCGTGAAGTAGATACGATTATAATCCTTCTTTTAAAGAAAAAGAAAATGAAGCTGAAAGTTCAATGATATGCCCCAAATCATAGAGGCTGTATGTGATGGAGTCAGGATTTGAATCTAGATATTGGGGCTGCAGAGCTCATGTGTTTAACCACAAAGGCTAAGCCAACTGTGCTGTGTACTATGCTGGCCCCCTCCCATAACAAGGTGCCCAGTGCACAATGCATTTGCAGATTATGTGTAAATTGCAATTAACTGGGCATTAACATGTTTAAAAACATCAAATCTATGTATGTCAAAATGTCTTGACTCCATTGGTAACATTAGGTGAGTTGAGTGATGGTGTTAGTTCAATGCAGACTAAATCAAATGCAACTCACCACTTTTGGTGAAAACCACAATATTTTGATGTACTACTGGATCTTAAATCCAAAAGCTTCTTAACCTTGCAAGAAGTAATTTCTAGATATATTCCCCTCCCCCTCATAAACCCATAGTTGGCTTACAAGATAGAAAATCACACTGAAATAATTTTGCTGCCAAAGTGTTGAAAAGAATATTGTGATACACATACATAGTATTCACTATGTTTCAGTAGACATGTGGGAATCCACAAAGAAGCTTTTGATATGCAGCCCCTTTCCCGCAACATATTAGCTTCTTGCTTTAATGCCTAAAGTAGTAAACTATAAAGGAATATAAAAAGCAGAGAGAAAATAAGCTCATTGTTACATAGAATTAAAGGTATATGTGTAATGCTATTTTTACCAGGCATAAAAAATGTTCGTAAAATGCATTCTGTCACCCACGCTTCTCAAAGTCCTAGAAAAGTGCAACGCAGCCATATTTTTATACTTCTCAAATATAGATTCTTGTGGAGTTTTATTATCAAACAGAAGAAATTACATCACCTAATCCTTCCTCTCAGATTTGTATTTCTTTACCTAGTAAAATTGAAATTATTTCCAACTTTAAAATCTGAACTATTTTCAAGTCCAGCTGTTCAAGATTATACGTAAACTCCTGTAAAACCAACTTATATTGGCTTTATGGTGACAACTGGAGCTGACAGAAATAATATAGCACACTTTAGGATTTACAGTGCAAAACAAAAACTGGATTATAGTCATACACACAGGTATAATAAAGACTAATGAGTAGCCTCTCATTTTCGAAGGTTTTTGCTATTTAATAATGCTATCTACCTGTTTATAATTGTTTTGCAAATCACGAAGCCAAGGGACTGAGTGCAAAAGCAGTTCATTTGAATTATTTGGGGCTTAGTGGTAAACAACAAGGCTATTTGTTTCACGTAGCAAAGTGAATTTTGTGCTTGGAAATCATTGGAAGGGCTGGAGCATCCCATCCTGATCAGAGCTCCCGGGAACAAGTCTCAGAGCTAAGAAGAACTGACCCTCCATGGAGCAACTACTTGACCACACCACCAAACAGCGTGTTTGCAATAACATACTATTACAGTGACAATCCAGGGATCTGGAATCAGGGAAATGTCCCAAATCTAGGCAGAGAATGTAATTCACTTTTAGAACACTAGCTGCTCGGGTACCTGGGAAATGTAAATGCTAACTTTCCAGCCCTTGGAAATAGATGCTCAGTGGGAGTTCAACAAATCTAGTAAAACTTTAAATCGTATTTCTGAACTGAATTCTGAATCTAAGTATTATTTTATTATTTTAACATAAGTTAAACAGAATCAAAGTTGTAGGTTCCCACCAATAAACAAATAAACAACAAAACCCGTGCAACTGATGCCTTAACATTATCTAGAACTAAGGGAAAAATTGGGAGTTTGGGATTGACATGTACACACTGCTATATTTAAAAAGATAACCAACAAAATATATATGTATCTATAATAAATAAACTCAGTTTTACGATTCTATTAAATTGATAACTTTAAGTATGTCTCTCAAAAAAGACGTAATTGATATTTCAGCCATTTCTAGTACCCCTAAGTATAGATTTAAAAACTAATAAGGAGCAGTAAGGTCAGTTGCTAGCAAAGATAAAAAGTTTTTGGCAATCTGTAAGTAATTCCAGTGGCTGTTGAGACTGGGGATGAAAGAGACAGGCAGGCACTTGTCTTAGTGCCTGCATAAGAAGTCACAGTCAACGCAGACTTTGGTAGGGGATTCATAAAGGGACTCATAACCAAACAAATAGCCCAAACGAATTATTTAAAATGACAATTCCACTCTGGGAAACTACATTCAATCTATCAATGAGTTACTGTTGAAATTGTACTGAGACCCAACACAGCACATTCTAGATAACTTGTCAGAAAAGTAAAGGATAAAACACAGCCAATGTGCTGAAGGAGTTTAATGTCTAATGGCATTTAGGAAGCTGCACATTTCTGAGAAAGAATGTAAAATAATGTTCCATTATAGTATATTATTATATATAATAATAATTTGACTTATTTTTTTTCTTATTAGAATGTCAAGGGTAATATTTTTAACTGAATTATTTCCAGGAAACTCAATAAAGTTACACCAGTTACATAGACTATGATGGGATTATTTTAGTGACCCTTCACAAAGTTATATAAAGACAGGAGACAAAATGACATTTTTCCATGCTTCTTTTTCATTTATCTTCCTCAGAGATTCTCAAAAGTATTTTAAAACTGCTCATCTGTGTTCTTATGGTGGATTTTCTGTTTATTCCCTGGAGTTTAATAATAAAAAAAAAAACATATACTTTAGATAGAATTTCTCACTGTATATTTTTTATCAACAAACAAGTCAATAGTTTCAAATACTGAGAGGGGTTTTTCTAATGCCTTATTGAGTTAACAAGTATGGCCAAATGTTCTAAAACTTTGTGATGTCCACAATGGACTACTCAGCAAGCATATTTAATATCTCAAATGAAAACATTCTATTTTTTCCAAGTTCAACAATCTTGCATATACACAGTATATCTGATGAGGAGTGAAAATTGGAGAGTAGCATTGTTGAATACTGGAGATTGGCTAGAAATCTGCCTCTTGAACTGACATTTATTTTAATTTCAGTGACCAAATTAGCAGTCATAAAAAGTTAAGTTGTATATAATAGCTTGTCTCCTCACTGAAAAGCAAAAGAGAATAAATCAGTATACATAGTATTTTAAAGCTGAAACCACAGTAAACATATTTAGTACCACTAAAGTCTTTACCGTCCAAGACAATAGAGTGTCACAACAGCTGAGTGGGTCCATTAGTGACCATCTTGCCCATTAATCCCATAGCAGGGAAAACCACTGTCAAAAAGCTCATTTTCTTATCTCTATGGAAAATAAAATCAAGGGACTTGGCTTTAAGCATATTAATAAAAATAACTACCATTTATCAAGTGCCCACCATCCATATCGTGCTAGAAATATATTTCAGTAAGCCTTTAAAACAACGTTGCAAGAATGGCCTTATCACACTCACATTGCAGATGAAGAAGCCATAGTGGAGTCAAGCCAAGCAGCTGAATCCAGAGCACATACCAATGACATCATGACCAGGAGTTGACCTACCTACATTTGTGTGGCTCAAAAGCCTATTCACCATATCCAGATGCTCCTGTTAATGTGTACTCTAATGAAATTCCAAAATGGGGGTCTTTCTATTTCCCTTTTCAGGATGCTGCTAATCCGTCCTCAAAGATAGTCCACAAGTCAAAGTTGCATCAGTACTTCCAGCTAGCTTCAAGTCGGAAAGTATCTCCTCAAGCTTTAAAATAAACCAAATAATAAAATAAAATAAATTTACACCAGATAGGCCATGAAAATACTATTTTTAAAAATCAGGCAGAAAACCAAGAAAACCCTAAAATTGGAAAGAATCTAAGGGTTTGAAGTTGCATAGAAAAAAAAAATGCTTCTAAATCTAGGAGTGATAGTTAAAATTTTTCAGCATTGATTTGAGAAAGGTATCTATAAATGAGAATGATTAATGGATTTAAGACATTACTAGAAGTAGAATAACAGAACATAGTATAAAAGAGAGCTCTTGGGTTCTACCTTGGCTCCTTCCCTTACTAGCTGTGTAACCTTAAACATTCCACAGACCTTCAGTTTACTCACATCTGAAACAGGGTAAATAAAAGCACACACAATGTGCCCCATAGATATACCGTGACGGTTTCATAAACAGATCAAGTGCTTGTAAAGAATCTCTCATATAATGTTACCTTCTATTATTATTATTACAGGAGATTAAAAAATACTTAGGAAACAAAATTAGAGATAAAACTGTGAGACCTCTAATAAATACATGCAATAGAATAATGACCAAAGCATAGCAAATACAAGTAGCATCAATTCTAATATTAGTATGCAGATCTAAAATTAGTAACATCAGTCCTATTAGCATAAATTCTCTATCTCCCTTCCTTACCAAATATATTTCAGGTTCTCCATCGCTACAAGTTTCCATGCAATATTTGAAAATTTGTTTTGCTTGGTAATGGATAATACACTGATATAAGGAGGCACTTCTCTCCCTGTTTTTTTTTTTTTTTTCTTTTAACTGATGATTCAATGTCTTTCCAAATAAATGTTTCAAAATAATCTCCTTAGCCTCTCAGTTTCATAATCCCAGATCCTCTTTTCTGACCCCTGTCATGATCCCAGAGATCCAAAGAAACTTAAAGCCCTAATAAGGAAAATAAATGTTTGTGTTAAGTGCATATTATTTATGTTATGTTATAAATATGTTTTAACAAGCCTTTACAACATTGCAAGACTGGCTTTATTGTGCACATTTGGCATATTAAGAATTTTGCAGATGAGCAACTGTCTGGTTTGTGGCAAGGCTCTCCCAGAGGATGGAGCATTTAGAGTGATGGGTGGAGGTTGGGGGAGTCTTTGGACACAAACCAACTGTGGTCACCAAGAGTAGTTTTAGCTGTACCATTTGCTAGTTTAAGCAAATTCCTCAATCTCTGTGTGTCTCTTTATCTATAAAATCCAAGCAGATATGGGGCCCACCCGAGGAATACAATGACTTCCTCTAAAAACACACAGTAACTAACTCTTTCTCACTTCACAGCTAATAAAATAAGAGCTCTAATCCAAGTTACAAGTATACTTCCCAAACTTCATTGATAAATACCTCAATTTCTTCTCTGTACCATCTACTTTATCTCCCTTCTAGTGTTAATACATTTAGCTAATAGAAATACAGGGCACTCAGTTAAATTTGAACGTCATATAAAAAATATTTCAGTATAATATCTCAAATATTGCATGAGACATACTTATACTGAAAAATAATGTTTATTTGAAATTCAATTTAACTGGGCACCCTGATTTTATTTGACTGCTTTCCTCCTTTCTTTTTCTAATTATTCCGAACAAGAATGATTTGAAATTTGGTAAATATTATTTTTAAAAATTGGGATAAAAAATAGAAAATTCTACTGCTATAAAGTCAAATGTTACATGAAAAACACTAAATTGGGTAAAAATAACTCTAAATTATGTATAGTGAAACTCCACTTTCTTTGTTTTTTTTTTTTCAGGGATGGAAGACTTTGCTTTTTATTATGTAAGTGGTAAAAGACATGAACAGACCATTTACAAAAGAAGAAAAAGCTAAAACATGTATAAAAATTTCTCAGCTTCCCTAGTAATCAAAGAAATATAATGATGAATTATTTTTCACTTATCAATTAGAAAATCTTTAAACACTTAGTAACCAAGTTTACACAGGTAACAAGGGTGAAGTGAAAGGAACACATTTTTTTATAAGAGGTGAAGTGAAACAAACACAAGGTAACAGGGATGAAGTGAAACAAGCACTTTTCATACACTGCCAGAGAGATTTTAAACTTACATAATCTTCCTGAAAAAGCAACTGAGTGATTTGGTTAACAGCTTTAATATTTTTCATAACCTCTAACTCTGTAATTTCATTTCTTGGCAACAATTCCAGAAGATGAATCAAAAATACAAACATTCATGCATAAAGATGAATTGTCATTTATAGTACTGAAAACTAAAGTTATCTCAACACTCAAAATTTAGAAGAATTATAAGTAAATTATCATATATTTATATAATAAAATACTATAAAGACATTAAATATGTTTTTTTTAATTTTTGAATTTCATTTTATTTATTTTTTGTATACAGCAGGTTCTTATTAGTTATCCATTTTATACATATTAGTGTATACATGTCAATCCCAATCTCCCAATTCATCACAACACCACCCCCACCGCTGCACCACTTTCCCCCCTTGGTGTCCATACTTTTGTTCTCTACATCTGTGTCTCAATTTCTGCCCTGCAAACTGGTTCATCTGTACCATTTTTCTAGGTTCCACATATATGTGCTAACATACAGTATTTGTTTTTCTCTTTCTGACTTACTTCACTCTGTATGACAGCCTCTAGATCCATCCACATCTCTACAAATGACCCAATTTCGTTCCTTTTTATGGCTGAGTAATATTCCATTGTATATATGTACCACATCTTCCTTATCCATTGGTCTGTCGATGGGCATGTAGGTTGCTTCCATGACCTGGCTATTGTAAATAGTGCTGCAATGAACATTGGGGTGCATGTGTCTTTTTGAATTATGGTTTTCTCTGGGTATATGCCCAGTAGTGGGATTGCTGGATCGTATGGTAATTCAAATTTTAGTTTTTTAAGGAACCTCCATACTGTTCTCCATAGTGGCTGTATCAATTTACATTCCCACCACAGTGCAAGAGGGTTCCCTTTTCTCCACACCCACTCCAACATTTGTTGTTTGTAGATTTTCTGATGATGCCCATTCTAACTGGTGTGAGGTGATACCTCATTGTAGTTTTGATTTGCATTTCTCTAATAATTAGTGATGGTGAGCAGCTTTTCACGTTCCTCTTGACCATCTGTATGTCTTCTTTGGAGAAATGTCTATTTAGGTCTTCTGCCCATTTTTGGATTGGGGTGTTTGTTTTTTTAATATTGAGCTGCATGAGCTGTTTATATATTTTGGAGATTAATCCTTTGTCTGCTGATTCATTTGCAAATATTTTCTCCCATTCTGAGGGTTGTCTTTTGGTCTTGTTTATGGTTTCCTTTGTTGAGCAAAAGCTTTGAAGTTCCATTGGGTCCCATTTGTTTATTTTTGTTTTTATTTCCGTTACTCTAGGAGGTGGATCAACAAAGATCTTGCTGTGATTTATGTCAAAGAGTGTTCTTCCTATGTTTTCTTCTGAGAGTTTTATAGTGTCGGCCTTACATTTAGGTCTCTAACCCATTTTGAGTTTATTTTTGTGTGTGGTGTTAGGGAGTGTTCTAATTTCATTCTTTTACATGTAGCTGTCCTGTTTTCCCAGCACCAATTATTGAAGAGACTGTCTTTTCTCCATTGCCTATCCTTGCCTCCTTTGTCATAGATTAGTTGACCATAGGTGCGTGGGTTTACCTCTGGGCTTTCTATCTTGTTACATTGATCTATGTTTCTGTTTTTGTGCCAGTACCATATTGTCTTGATTACTATAGCTTTGTAGTATAGTCTGAAGTCAGGGAGCCTGATTCCTCCAGCTCCGTTTTTTTCCCTCAAGGCTGCTTTGGCTATTCTGGGTCTTTTGTGTCTCCAAACAAATTTTAAGATTTTTTGTTCTAGTTCCATAAAAAATGCCATTAGTAATTTGATAGGGATTGCATTGAATCTGTAGATTGCTTTGGGTAGTATAGTCATTTTCACAATATTGATTCTTCCAATCCAAGAACATGGTATATCTCTACATCTGTTCGTATCATCTTTAATTTCTTTCATCAGTGTCTTATAGTTTTCTGCATACAGGTCTTTTGTCTCCCTAGGTAGGTTTATTCCTAGGTATTTTATTCTTTTTGTTGCAATGGTAAATGGGAGTTTTTCCTTAATTTCTCTTTCAGATTTTTCATCATTAGTGTATAGGAATGCAAGAGATTTCTGTGCATTGGTTTTGTATCCTGCTACTTTACCAAATTCGATGATTATTAGCTCTAGTAGTTTTCTGGTGGCATCTTTAGGATTTTCTATGTATAGTATCATGTCATCTGCAAACAGTGACAGTTTTACTTCTTCTTTTCCAATTTGCATTACTTTTATTTCTTTTTCTTCTCTGTTGCTGTGGCTAACACTTCCAAAACTATGTTGAATAATAGTGGTGAGAGTGGACGTACTTGTCTCATTCCTGATCTTAGAGGAAATGCTTTCAGTGTCTCACCATTGAGAATGATGTTTGCTGTGGGTTTGTCATATATGGCCTTTATTATGTTGAGGTAAGTTCCCTCTGTGACCACTTTCCAGAGAGTTTTTATCATAAATGGGTGTTGAATTGTGTCAAAAGCTTTTTCTGCATCTATTGAGATGATCATATGGTTTTTATTCTTCAATTTGTCAATATGGTGTATCACATTGATTGATTTATATATATTGAAGAATCCTTGCATCCTGGGGATAAATCCCACTTGATCATGGTATATGATCCTTTTAATGTGTTGTTGGATTCTGTTTGCTAGTATTTTGTTGAGGATTTTTGCATCTATATTCATCAGTGATATTGGTATCAGTGTGATGGTGGCGTCATAGAATGAGTTTGGGAGCGTTCCTTCCTCTGCAATTTTTTGGAAGAGTTTGAGAAGGATGGGTGTTAGCTCTTCTCTAAATGTTTGATAGAAATCACCTGTGAAGCCATCTGGTCCTGGACTTTTGTTTGTTGGAAGATTTTTAATCACAGTTTCAATTTCATTACTTGTGATTGGTCTGTTCATATTTTCTATTTCTTCCTGGTTCAGTCTTGGAAGGTTATACCTTTCTAAGAATTTGTCCATTTCTTCCAGGTTGTCCATTTTATTGGCATAGAGTTGCTTATAGTAGTCTCTTAGGATGCTTTGTATTTCTGCAGTGTCTGTTGTAACTTCTCCTTTTTCATTTCCAATTTTATTGATTTGAGTCCTCTCCCTCTTTTTCTTGATGAGTCTGGATAATGGTTTATCAATTTTGTTTATCTCCTCAAAGAACCAGCTTTTAGTTTTATTGATCCTTGCTATTGTTTTCTTTGTTTCTATTTCATTTATTTCTGCTCTTATATTTATGATTTCTTTCCTTCTGCTAACTTTGCGTTTTGTTTGTTCTTCTTTCTCTAGTTCCTTTAGGTGTAAGGTTAGATTGTTTATTTGAGATTTTTCTTATTTCTTGAGGTAGGCTTGTATAGCTATAATCTTCCCTCTTAGAACTGCTTTTGCTGCATCCCATAGGTTTTGGATTGTCGTGTTTTCATTTTCATTTGTCTCTAGGTATTTTTTTATTTCCTCTTTGATCTCTTCAGTGATCTCTTGGTTATTTAGTAACGTATTGTTTAGTCTCCATGTATTTGTGTTTTTTTTTTTTTTTTTCCTGTAATTCATTTCTAATCTCATAGTGTTGTGGTCAGAAAAGATGCTTGATATGATTTCAGTTTTCTTAAATTTACTCTGGCTTGATTTGTGACCCGAGATGTGATCTGTCTTGGAGAATGGTCCGTGCGCACTTGAGAAGAATGTGTAATCTGCTGTTTCTGGATGGAATGTCCTATGAATATCAATTAAATCTATCTGGTCTATTGTGTCATTTAAAGCTTCTGTTTACTTAATTATTTTCATTTTGGATGATCTGTCCATTGGTGTAAGTGAGATGTTAAAGTCCCCCACTATTATTGTGTTACTGTTGATTTCCTCTTTTATAGCTGTAAGCAGTTGTCTTATGCATTGAGGTGCTCCTATGTTGGGCACATATATATTTATAATTGGTATATCTTCTTCTTGGATTGATCCCTTGATCATTATGTAGTGTCCTTCCTTGTCTCTTGTAACATTCTTTATTTTAAAGTCTACTTTATCTGATATGAGTATTGTTACTCCAGCTTTCTTTTGATTTCCATTGGCATGGAATATCTTTTTCCATCTCCTCACATTCAGTCTGTATGTGTCCCTAGGTCTGAAGTGGGTCTCTTGTAGACAGCATATAGATGGGTCTTGTTTTTGTATCCATTCAGCAAGCCCGTGTCTTTTGGTTGGAGCATTTAATCCACACACGTTTAAGGAAATTATCGATATGCATGTTCCTATGACCATTTTCTTAATTGTTTTGGGTTTGTTTTTGTAGGTCCTTTTCTTCTCTTGTGTTTCCCACTTGGAGAAGTTCCTTTAACATTTGTTGTAGAGCTGGTTTGGTGGTGCTGAATTCTCTTAGCTTTTGCTTGTCTGTAAAGCTTTTGATTTCTCCATCGAATCTGAATGAGATCCTTGCCAGGTAGAGTAATCTTGTTTGTAGGTTCTTCCTTTTCATCACTTTAAGTATATCATGCCACTCCCTTCTGGCTTGTAGAGAAACTCTACTTTCTTAAGTGTACAAAGTATGCCATTCATCCTTCCCTCTCCCTAGCAAAAAGAAAATACTTTAAAATGTTAATGAAAACAAAATTTTTTTAAATATAAATTTATTTATTTATTTATTTTTGGTTGCTTTGATTCTTCATTGCTGTGCATGGCTTTCTCTAGTTGCAGTGAGCAGGGGCTACTCTTCATTGTGGCACATGGGTTTCTCTTTGCAGTGGCTTCTCTTGTTGTGGAACATGGGCTCTAGGCATGTGAGCTTCAGTAGTTGTGGCACACGGGCTCAGTAGTTGTGGCTTGTGAGCTCTAGAGTACAGGCACAGTAGTTGTGGTGCCTGGGCTTAGTTGTTCTGCAATGAAAAGAACATTTTTAAGTGAACTTTCAAATAATTGATCATGGAAACTGATTTTATTTTCACAGAATACATAAGTTCAGTTTGCCAAATTATTTCGGATTTGATAGCACAATGCATGTGCCAAATATTCAACAACAGGGAAGCATTCCTGCCAAAGAAGTAACATTTCTCATAGTACTTGATTACTCGATCTGTTTTTCTAAAAAATAGCTCCATTTTGGAAGCTTATGCATCTTAAGTAACAACACACAGAATTACCTCCATAGATCTTAAGTCACACAAGTAAATTGTTCAAAGTTTTATTAGTATTTAATGTCATAAACAGAATACATGTTTATTGCCAGATAACAACCTTGGAAGGTAGAAGTGGAGTTAATAAGTCTTGAAGGACATTACCCTCCTAAGAATAGGGGAAAATCAGATAAATGCTATATATCTTGGTGTGTCCTAGCAGCAGCACTCAATCAAATGCTTTACTCAAGGGTTTTTTTTTTCAATTTTGGGGGGTTTTTTTAATTAAAATATAGTTGATTTACAATATTGTGTTAGTTTCAGGTGTACAACAAAGTGATTCAGTTATTTATATATATATATATATATATATATATATATATATATATACACACATATATATTTCAGATTACTTTTCGTTATAGGTTTTTACAAGATATTGAATATGGTTTCCTGTACTATACAGTAAATCTTTGTTGCTTATTTATTTTTTATACAGTAGTGTGTGTCTGTTAATTTTTGTTTTGTTTTGGTTTTTGGTTTTTTTGTGTGGTTGTTTTTGCAACATCTACACTAGAGGAAAACAATTTTCTAGGCTCAATGAATGGTTAAGTTTGGAACAAAAGCTGACTGACTCTTGGATTCCAAAAGCATATCATGTGAAAACATTAGAAATGGTTCAGCAGATTTTACACAGTCTTTGATATCAGTTAGCTCCATAAAAACACTAACGTGTCAGAAGGGAAAAAAGTATTCAAACTAATTGGAGAAAGCAACATTTGGAGAAATGATTTGGAAAGATCTTTTTAAACATCAGAGAGAAGAGACAGGGTCCCCTCCTTTTAAAACTACTGAGGATTCCAAATGAAATGAAAACAGTCTAGATTAAGAGAGAGTACACATATATCCATCCAGAAACAGACACAAACCAAACTACCATAAAACAGAACATCAAGAATTAAGGTCAGGTCATACCAAACTCTGAGATTAAGGGCTAGGGGACTGACCACACAACATGCCCAATTTCAATTAAACATGAGGTTTAAGTATGGGTCAGAAACATAAAAGGGCAGAGGCAGGTTGGAGAACTCCAATCAGAAATATTTGAAATTTGAATCAGGAGAGATACCATGGTCCAGGCTGACACAATGACATAGGAAGACATCCAGAGAGAAAAGGGGCCAAAGACTGAGTATTCTGCCCTTTTTTTGTTGGTATCTCTTCTATCATATGGTTATGATTTACAGATTCTCCCCATTATATTTCCATGAAATAAAACCATGTAAAACTTAACCTTCAAGACAACATGAGACATAACATATTTCATTATAGTTGTATCAGAATTTCTGTTTTCTTAGTGTCTTTTCCTTTGTTATCTCACCTAATTCTCACAGCCACCATGAAAGGCAAGGCTTATAGTTTGAGCTGAACCAATATATGGATGTCAGTTTGGGTTGCTGTAACAAATTCCATAGATTGAGTGGCTTAAACAACAAACATTTATTTCTCACAGTTCTGGAGGCTGGGCAGTCCAAGATCAAGGTGTTGGATGATTCAATATCTGGTGAGAGTCCAAGGTCAGGTTCAGTGGTGGACATCTCACCATGTCCTCCATGGGATAAAGAGCAGGGGATCTTTTTTTTTAATGGGACCAGTCTCATTCATGAGGGCTCCCTCTTCAGGGCTAATCACCTCCCAAAGGTCCCACTTCCAAATGCTATCACAATGGCACTAAGATTTAACATATGAATTTTGGGAGGATATAAACAGTTAGTTTACAGCAACAGAGAAAAGGAGATTCAGAAGGATTAAGTAATCATCCTCATGTCCAAAGCCTATAAATGGAGTGAGAGCCAAAATCAGGGTTTCTGATGTTAACTATTCAAGAAAAGCACAAGTTATGTATTTTAAATGTACTTAAAAGTTCTTGATAAGTTATAGATCTAAGGATAAAAAGGAGGGACATGTGAAATCAGAGGACTGGACTCTGGGGAGAACCCTCATATGGTTAAGGAAATCTGGGACGTGAAACTAGAGTTGCCAGACTTAGCAAATAAAAATTTACAGACACCAGTTTAATTGAAATTTCAGATAAACAACACATTTCTTTTCCTGTTTAGTTTAAGTGTGTCCTAGTGTTTGGTATAATTATGTCCAAGTTTTAGTATAAGTGCATCCTGATATTTTGGTCAATTTTACACTAAAATACTATTTTGTTATTTTCTGAAATTCAAACTGAATTGGGCATCCTGTGGTTTACCTGCCAACCCTCCTCAAAATGTAGAGATGGCCTCTAGCTATCTAGAGGGGGAATTAGGGTATGCTCAGCAACCAGTTTAAATTCTCACTGTTTCAATAAAGACTTATTGAATATTATGGCCTGATATTTTCTTTAATTGTGATAAATTGAAGGGCTGTATCCACAATGTGGATAGATTAGTACAGTAGAAGGAGCAGCACACCCTAAGAATTCTAATCTCCAGACCAAAAGCAGTGAACTAGAGAAGAGAAGGTACTGGTCAAGAGGGCAGAGACATGTGGCATGTGGAAGCCCTTCCTGGGATTTCCACAGACACACATGGGGAGGAAGACCTCATGAAAGCCTGGACTTCCAGCAGCGTGGCAGAAAATGAGGCCGAATTATTGGTCTTTTTGAAGGTTAAAGAGATATGGAAACTTATGACTGGATAAAGCTCCCCTTGCACATTAATCTAGAAAGCTCTGTTTGCTAAAACATCATAGTGATAGTGCTTCTCTGACAACTAATAAATATAGTACCATCAAGATGGGTGGTGTAGGCAATCAGTTATTGACACTGAAGTTTATTATCTACCTTCCCATGGGTTCTTAAACTTCTTTACAGTTTTTACATGGAGAAAACAATATATATTTTTCATAGTCATCTTACTCTATCCAAGATCTAGCTTCCTCACCTATAAAATGGGAAGAATCTATCTTAAAGGAACATTAAGAGATTTAAAGAGGTAATACTTTTAAGGCACTAGCAGAAGACCCAGCCCCTGGAAGTCACTCCATTTTGCATTTTCTTCTTCCTCTTTCTATTCCTACCACTCATTTGATCTGTAAATTTGATCACGTTACATTAGCTTTATAGCTCTCAGTTTTAGCCTAAGTACTGGAAGTAAATTATCTCTTAGCCTCTTTCACATCCAAATATTTTATTATTAAGGCAGAGGGAACCTTGAGGAGGCATGTATTCTACCATGAAATCAATGTCATATGTAAAATTCCATCAGGAATTAAAATTTTTCCCAAGAGCAGAGAATGATTGCAAAACAAAAGATTATCACTATGTGAGGTGTAATGATTTTTATTGAAACAAGTTTTAAAATATGACAACATGAAACATTTGGATTTAGAAATACAAAGAAAAAGATATATGACAAAAAGTGATATTTATTTTGCTCACACATTCTCTAATATAAGCAAAAGAAAAAAAATCCTATAATTACTTAATTTTCCTCTGGTTCTAGACTTAAAGAGAGACATTTCAGTGAAAATAACATGAAAGGGAGAAAATTTGTTGAATTACTCACATCTTAGTTATGAGCCCTATAAACTCAAAGCAGAACTTAGAAAAGCAAGTTGCTTCATTTAATGTTAGAAAATTAAAACAACAAAAGTTAAACCAAATACCAGTAAAATATACCACAATCTAAGTATCTCAAAACTGATCATTTGTAGAGTCTAAAATGTAAAAAAAAGTAATTTCAATATTTTATTGCATGTATTTTTAGTAAAAGTGATTAAAAAGAACAAATAAAAAAAAAACTCATCAAGTAATAACTTACTACAACTGAAATGGATACCATGTGTCAAAAGTGAATTATAATGTAAGCTATGCATTTACCTAATTTACTTTACAAATGTGAAGCAAACACTTGCCCTTTTACATTAATTTAGTCATCCATATATACATACATACATATCCTTTCTAGCCTAATGTGATTCTACCATTTTGGAACTTAACAAATTTACTCTTTAGAGCTGTTTAAAATGGAACAACGCTATACAATTTCAAAAACCATGCAATAATGTCATAAAACTACTATACACTGCTTTTCAAATGATTTTCAATGTAAGTGTTTTTCAAAGTCCATTTCAAAAGTCATTAAAATAAATAAGGCCTGAGAAACTTTATTCCATACATAGAACTATTAAACCTTACTCAAAACTTTCCAAATGAAATACTGAGCACTTCATACACTGTAAAGATTTTAATCATTTAAAGTTGCAAGCACTTGGGACTTCCCTGGTGGTCCAGTGGTAAAGAATCCACCTTCCAATGCAGGGGATGCAGGTTCCATCCCTGGTTGGGGAACTAAGATGAGAGAAAACCTGCATGCTACAACTAAAGAGAAGTCTGTGTGCCACAACGAAGAGTCCGCACCACAATGAAAAAAGATCCTGCATGTCTCAATGAAGACCCCATGTGCCGAAACTAAGACCTGACGCAGGCCAAAATAAACTAAGACCCGATGCAGCCAAAAATAAAAATAAAATAAATTAATATAAAAAATAAATAAATAAAATAAAGTTGCAAGCACTTAAGTAAGTGCTTGCTTATGTTATTTTAGTTCATTTTATGTTACACTACTTTTCATTATTTGAAATAACATCTAAATTGATAGAAATGAAATTATTTCTTAAGAATCATACTTTTCTTCAAGAATATACTACCATAAAACTCTTAGGTAAGTACCAAATTCTGTGTGTTATTAGATTCTTAGGATTTAGTAGTCATAATTCAAGGTAAATATTTTTGATAAACAGTAACGCCTTTGAAAGAAGTATGTAGGAATGTTGAATCATCCTACCATATATTTTCTAATACTATTATATTCCAGGAATATGTTGAATTTCAAAACTTATTTTTTCAATCTTGCAAAATATTTAGTCATCAACAGAAGTCAAATGAACTTCCAATCTCTGCATTTGACTCCTTCTCCTTGAGAATAATTGCATTATTTAAAATGTGTCACTTTCAACTATGTGTGTGATAATATATTTGTATTTAGAGCCTTAATTTTTAATGTAATGCTTAGATTTCAACTCAAAGGCATTTATTATACTATGTTTAATGGTGTTAACTTCATTATTTTATTGTGCAATATATACAAAGTTCATAAATGTCAAAAAAACTAATTGATCTGGGAAATTTTATGGATTTTCGCTTTAACAGTGATAGCCATTCTGTTGTTTTGTTTTTACATATGGTGGGAAATACACAAAACATTAATGTCTACAAAGCACTTTGTAAGTACAGTCCCAGTGTACCGAGTCTTTACTCAAAGTGGCCCACATGCACTGCCTAATCTTCACAACAACACTGTAAGCTAAATAGCATTATCCTCATTTTATAGATAAGAAAGTGAATTCTTAATGAAATTAATTTTTCAAGTACCCATATACAGTAAGAGTGGACACAGATTAAAACCCAAGTTTATCCAACTATTTAATACTCTAAATTCCAACACTTTCATCTGCCCTCAATGTTTTCCCCAGCTCTGCTTTCTCACCTGAATAGACACATATTACCTCTACTAATAAAAATACTAATAGTGAGAGAAATATTCCTAGTACTCTATATTTCCGCATGTAAAAAGTGAAAATCTGAAACTATGCCATAGATACGTTTACCTGAAAGAAGCAAATACCTTTGCATTTTATTCTAAATAAAGCTCTAAGAGATACTAACAAAAACTAAACTTTATACTATTTATTAAAATTCTCACTCACAAATTAATATAAATACAAACAGATAAAAATTGAGTGGATATTTTCTAATACTCATTTGCCAGGTATATATTGATGACTATTATTATGAAATTTTCATCAACCCAAGAATCTTTTTGAAAAATACACAACTTATCACTTAACAATTTGAAACTATGAAACTGTACAAATTGGGTTGTAATGTCTTACTAAATTTTCACAGTATTGAAATTGTAGAGAACATCCAAATCCATCACGTTTACACATCGTTCAAAGCCAAAAATCAATAATGTTTTCGTATGTTCCTTCAATAGACAACTTTTGCCATTCAAATTATGATGATTGATATTCCTCAAAAGTAATTCTTGGAAATGTATATTTATAGTCAACTCTTCTATCTTTATAGGGCTATGCTTACTTAAGGGAAAATATGATATATATTTATGTCATATCTACATATATATGTTATATATATATATGCCCTACAGATTTGCTGAGGCAACCACAACTTGACAGGTCAGGATTTTCAAGAAATTCCCAAGTAAGTAAGCCAACATTTGATTTGCCTACATTTGCAATCTGTTTCTTCCTCCAGGGCCTTGGTGATTTTTTTCCCAGAAGAAATGTGGGGAAATCTTCCAAAGTCCAAGTCTAAGAAACCAGAAGAACTTTAAATAATAGCACAGGTCTGGAAAGACAACATTGGAGTTTGGAGCTGGCAAGACCATCAAGAACTGATGTGCCTAGCCCATACAGAGAAAAAATGGTGGAGAGAAATGAATGTGATAGTTGGAGGTTTGTCATTTTGAGAAATTTGCAAAATTGTTAAATTTTATGGAGCAATAAGCTAAGCCAAAATCTACTGAAATTCAGAGTGAAGTTTTGGTAGACTTACTGTATTAAGAAGCCAAAATTGGAGTTCAGATCTGACCAAGTAATAAGGGTTTTAATAAACAGTCCAGGATCTCAGTTGGGGCCTATGGAGATCTAAATCTTTAGAACACAGTTGAAACAGAAATAGAATGAGCTTTATCAAAACTTCAAGCAAATCTGGACTCAGCTAAATCCCCACCTGGATTAAGGAGACTTTCTCCCAATAAGGCTGCTTGCCAGAATTTAGGGTCAGCCTTCTGTGGAGGAAGGCAACACTATCCAGAGGCACTATAATTTTTTATATGCCTGTTATTTTATTGTACCAGGCAAAAGAAGAATAGAAACATGACTAAAAATATTGCAGTCAACACAAATGGAAGATCCAGTTATTGGAATAATAAAATATTGATTTTGCTTAATGACCATGAAGATAATAGGGATAATAGCTATGAAAATAATGTGAACAAGAAAATTTAGAAAAACAGTGGGCAAAATATATAAAAGGATGGATAATTTTGACCAAAATTTGGAATCAATTAAAAATGATTCAAACAGACATTCTAAAGCAAAGAATGGAATATCTAAGATTAAAAACTCAATGAATAGTTTTAATAAAAGACTGGATATAGCAGGATACAGGAGTTTTGAACTAAAATGCATGTCAGTATAAAATAGTTAAACAGAATCACAGGCAGAAAATAAGCTAGGAAGAAATGAAAGAAAACAGAACATAAAATAAGTCCAAGATGTTTAATACACATATAATTGGGGTGACAGAGGATGTGGCAGAAGCAATATTCAAATGAATAGTAGCTAATAGTTTCCTAAATTCCAAATTCCAGAAATTCGGGGAACCTAAAGCGAGAAAAAGAAAAAAGGTGAAGGGGAAGGATGGGGAATGGAGATGATAAATAGAAAATAGGAGACATAGGGGAAAATGCACATTCTCTTCAAAGAGCAATGGTAAGACAGGTGATTGATCAACAGAAATGATGGATACTGTTGACAATGGTGAGTTCAATGGTGAATCTTTAATCTATAGGCTAGCTTGAGTTTAAATCCTACTCTGAAACTATCACTGTAATTTAGAACAGATTAATCTTCCTTCTGAGCCTAAGTTTCTTCAACTCACCAGAGCCCAATTATTGTGATAGTCACATATCAAAGTTATTACAATACTTATCAAAATTTCTGACACACCAAAGACATTCAAGAAATGCTAATATCCTTTCCTCTATTTAAAGCAAAAAAGAAAAGAAAAAGAAAAGAAAGAAAGTCTGAATGTTTTCTAAACTGACTGTGGCATTTAGTCAACTAAGTGCATGGATCTTTGCTTTTGAGTCCTCAGATCAGAGAGAAGGGGAAGAGAATTACCTTATGAGCACCTGGCACAAGAACACACAATAATCTTGTCTCCTCCTTGTCTCTGCCCATCTCCTTCCTCAACTTCAAATGTCACCTACAGTTATTTCTGAATTTTTTAGAGAAACCTCACAACAAAGCCAGTGGAATAATTTTAAACTGAAAACGCTGCTTGCTAACCTGTAAAATGCCTATTGGTTCCTTCCAGAGAGTCTCATTATTTTTAAGTTCTGAAATATCATGTATAGCACTTCTCATGGAAACTAAATGTAACCTGTATTTTTTTTTTAAAGGGGAGAAGCTCCAAATTGATATGAATTAATTATTTAGTCTAAATGATAAATAAAAAATGTTGATAAATGGCTTTAACAGACACGTTAAGTACAGTTACATAAAGTCCAAAAGTACACTCAGTGCTTTTAATGGCAAGGAAGGATTTTAGCCAAGTTATTCTTTAAGCATAATGGACAGTTTAACGCTTCACTGCTTCTTTTCCAGCTGTGAACTGCATGTTATTTTTCAAAGAGTGCTTCCTTTATCTAAAACACTTAGTCCAAACCATTCAAGTACACTCTGCTGCTTAAGGGAAAATGATGTTTTGAGTGACCCATTTTTTAAAGAACCTTATCTCAATTCACCATCCGAAAAAGGAAAATTTTTGTAAGCTTACACGCAGTCTAGTTTAGAATTTTCTTTTTTCCTAAAATTCTAAGCATAAAACAAATAGGCAAAAATTAATAAGGGCAGTGTTTTATAAATACATAACAGCTAGATAATAACATAGATCACAGGAAATTCAGCGATTCTTTGATGGAAAAATCTTTTCATGATGAGCTCTGAAGGAAATCACTTTCAAGTTGATATTACCAAAATTCAGAAAAATGTTACATTAAGAAGGCTAATGATAAGAAGTCCATCATCTGGGCATCTGGATTCTTTGGTTTGTAAATAAATAGATGTTGCACCTTTAAGGCTACCAAATATAAATGGAAGAATTTAACACGAATTAATTATGGATGATGGTTTACTGGAGCAAAGTGATCATTATTACGAGATGGACAAAGAGAGTTCTGAAATCAACAAGACGCATCATCATAAGACATGGAGATACAACTTGGCTGCCAATGGAAGCAAACGAATTTGCTTTCAGTGCTTCTCGGGACAAACCTATAGTGAGCTAAGTTCTGCACAGGACCTATGGGCAGGACTATCCTAAGATGACATGTCCCTGACAATTTAGGGAGGGGCAAAATACGTGTGTATAAATAACTATGATACAAGTAAACTGACACATGGAAACTTGTAAACATAGTAGAAGTAAGCTTTATATATTTTGCTGGACTGGAGAGACTAGAAAAGCCCAGAAAGTTTTCTTGGATGAGGTGAGGTTTGAGCTGGGATTTAAATAGCACTTGTCAAATGCTAGTGTGTTTATGAGTCCCCTGAGGATCTTGTTAATATGCAGATTCTAGTTCACTAGGTCTTGATGGGACCTAAAATTCTGCATTTCCAGCAAGCTCCCAGGTGAAGCCATTGCTGTTGATTCTGAGGCCACACTTTGGAGAGAAAGTCTTTAAAGGACAAATAACAAGTTGTATTTATTACCTTCCTTGGGTAATAAATAAAGATAAATGCAGTCCAGGCGTAGAGAGTAGTTTAGGAAAATACACAGAGGCAATAAAATGCAGTATTTACTTAGGAAGGACAAATACCTATTAAGGCTTTTGTGCTAAGGGGATAGGATGTAGAATTGTTGATTCTACTCCTAATTATCTTTTTTTTTTTTTTTGCCACTAATTATCTTTTAAATCCACTTCCACCTACCCTGTGCTGTTTATTCAATTTATAACTTAAGCATCTTGCACCTGAGTTATTGTAATAACTACTTAACTAGAGTTCCTTCTCCTATCTTCTTCCCCCTAGAATTTATTCGTCACAGTGTTGCTCGAATTATTTTTCTGAAACACAAATCTTTGGCTCTCTAACTTATGTCAAGTAATGTACAAATGCTGGGACATAGCATGCCCCATGATCGAATTCTTCTGGAGAATTCACAATCTACAGCTATCCCTGTGGACCACACTGTAGCAATGTTAAGAGACCTAGAGTTCTCTTAATGAGTGACATGATTTCACACAACTGTACATTTGCACATGCTGCTTTTAAGCCTGAAGTATACTTGCTGACTGGGATAATCCTATTCATTCTTAAAATCTAGCTATGTTTAATATTCTGATTTCTCTTTCTCTCCCTCGCTCCCTCTTTTCCTCTGCCCTTGGTAGGAAGAATGTTTCACTTTCTCCTCTGTTCTTCTGTTTTCATTCATGCATTCATTTATTCAAACACATTTTCTGAGCACCTGCTAGGTGTCGGGCAATAAAGAAGTTAGCTAAGGCCCCAGCCTTCGTGATGCTTAGAGTTCATCGGGGAATGTAGGTGTTAAACAAATGACTGAATATGTGTTATTTATAGAAAAAGGTAAATAAGTACAGCTTTCCTAAAAAAAATTGGATGGTCAAGAAACACCAATCCTGTATTCTGTTGTGGAAAGATCAGTCAAAGCTGATGGTGGCTTCCCCCTTTAGAGAGGGTAGCATGTGTTCTCTAGTCTGCAACACATTCCTGTGTCAGTCTGGGTCATGCCACACTTGGGTTCATGACTTCTTTTTAAAGCAAGAGGGTGATACAACCTAATTTCATGTTCGTAAGATCATTGCCAAAAGTATAGAGAATAAGTTGAAATGTGACAAGAATTGCTATAAGGTAGCTAGTTATGAAAATATTATTGCAATTGTCCTAGAAATGAATGAAGTTGGTCTAGGCTGAGGATGGTGTGAGTGAGGATAGAGACAAATGGGTGAATTACAAAGATATTTATACTGTAGGTTAGCACTATTTGTTAATTTTTTATGGAGCATGGTATGAATAGAGAAGTAAAGAATGACTCCCAGAAATCTGGCTTGAACAACTGGTACCTGCTGGCCATATAATGAGAAACAAAGTATAAAATACTAACAGTTATGAAGCAGGGAGGAGATTATGAGTCTAGTTTTGCACATATTAAGTTTCAAGTGTCTGTAAGATATTTGTATAGGGCTGGAGCTAATAAAATAGGCCTTAAGCTAAGAAAAGAGGTTAGGCTGATAGATATACATTTGGGACTTGTTAGAATGTACGTGATAGTTATATGCATGTAAGAGGATGAAACCACATAGAAATAGGGTTTAAATTAGAACAAGAAAAAACTTAAGAAGATATTGAACATTGAATAATTGTGTGACAGGGAAGCAGTTTAGCCTAAGAGACTCAGAAAGAATGACTCTTCCTCTGAAAGAGACAGGAGCAAAACCATTTTTAAAAAATACCAAGGAAGGCAAGTATTACAAGAAAAAGGAAGAGATAAATAAGAGATCCAATAAGCTGGACCCAAAAAGTTTCCAAAGGAGTGTTCACATGGAGCTAACAGGTCCTGTTAGTGACAGGAGTTTCAGAGGAGATATATTGGCATAAGCCAGATAGAGAAGGATGAGGAATCCATAATTGCAAAGAGGTAGATGCAATGAGCATAAATAAATGTTCTTTAAAGGGACAAATAGAAAGAAAGGTAGAGGAAGAGGTAGTCAAAGTGTGAAATAAAATTCATATTTCATGACAAGAAAAAACATGAAAAAAATTTTAAACATGAAAAATTTTTCCCTGCCCTTTAACCTCCTCTCTCCCCACTGTATCCCCCACTGAATATCTGCATTATGCATCCACCAAACCTCCCCATCTTCTCCATCGGCAGAAATACCTGGTCAACCATAAAGAGCAACATTCTCCTAGCACCAACAAGACAACTCCTTAAAAGATAACATTCTTTCTTGATCTTGCAAGGGTCCACGATGACCCATGACCCACTACTCACTAGATTGTATAAACTGCCAATAATTCATCATTTAATGTACAGCCCTCTGTCTCAAAAAATTATATAACTGTGCTTTGACGTCTAATGGGTGGAACAGTTCTCAGAACTTTCTGAGAGACTGTTCCCAGGTTATATTTCTCAATTGGCTCAAATAAAATTTCCATTTCTTTTTTAGATTGACTGATTCATTTTTTTGTTGACAAAGGATAGAAGGAGAAGCAAGGGATGAAATGTTAAAATGGAGGATGTTAGATATTTAAAGACTGGAAAACCAGTAGGTGCTAGAGAGAAATGGAGCAGACATAAAACATGCCATAATGACCCCATGAAAATGAGAGGGCATGGGAGAAAGGGGAGGGGATCAGCCTTAGATAACCAAAGGGTACAATGCTCCCATTAAGACCAAAAATCAGGAAGAACGGATGGCTGCATATGCAGACATTTTTATAGAGTGAGAAGTTTAGGCAACTTAACTGTGATGGCTTCAGTTTTCCCTGTGGTATATGCATGAAATGATATCCTTAAAAGGAGGGAGGGTAGAGAGAGACAACATCGCTTCTCAAATTGTGGTTCATCCACACTTAGAGTCAGTTAGGGTGCAAGTATGAGAGCTCTGCAGGACTTAATAAATATGAGCATCTGCATTTTAATAAGCTACTTCAAATGATATTTAAACACATTGAAGCTTGACAATCACTAAAGAGAAGGAAATAAATGAGTCGTTTAATTCAGAGATTGCCTAATTTTCCTTAGGGAACAGTCCAAAGATATTGCTTTGAACTTTAGGCCTCAGATCACTTACCTCTCTTTGTTTCCTTATAAGTAGGGACCTTTGTTTCCCTTCCAGTGTTAAGTCCTCACTTGTTTCTCAGCCAGTCCCTGATGGCTGCATGTCCTACTGTGAGCCTGTAATTGATCAGGATCTACCCAGGGAGGCACCCTTCCTTAGCTTCTCCATGACTGACTACTAAAAGAAAGTCTGAATGTCTTTTCCTTGCTTTTTTTTTTTTTTTTTTTGGTTGCTTTATAGTTTATCATTATACTTTCTAAAATGATGGCTAGAAGGGATATACTGTGCTTTGATTGCTCACCATCAGGTAGAAATGGTTGGAGTGGATTTTTGTGTACAGTGTGAGGTAGGGGTCCAATTTCATTTCATTTTTTGCATGTGAATATCCAGTTTTCCCAAGGTCATTTCTTGAAGATATTATCTTTTCCCTATTGTGCATTCTTGATGCCTTTATCAGAGTAAGTTGTCCATCTCTGTGTGGGCTCTCCATTCTGTTCCATTGGACTATATATCTGTTCTATGCCAGTATCATACTGTATTAATTACTGTGGCTTTGTAAAATATCTTGAAATCAGGAAGTGTAACATCTTTGGCTTTATTCTTATTTCTCAAGATAATTTTGGCTATGCTGTGTCCTTTGTGGTTCCATGTAAATTAAAAAATTTTTTTTTCTATTTCTGTAAAAAATGCCATTAAGATTTCAATAGGCATAGCATTGAATCTGTACATAGCTTGGGGTAGTATAGAGATTTCAACTATATTAAGTCTTCCAATTTATGAACCCAAGATGTCTTTTCATGTATTTGTGTCTTCTTTAATTTCTTTCATCAATGTTTTGTAGTTTCCAGTGTACAAGTCTTTTACCTCTTTGGTTAAGTTTATCTCTAAATATTTTATTCTTTTCAAAGCTATGGAAATGGAATGGTTAATTTTTATTTTGGATTATTAGTTGTTACCATATAGAAATGCAACTGTTTTTACGTTAATTTTGTATCCTGTAATTTACTGAACTAATTTATTAGTTATAGCAGGTTTTATGTATGTGAGTGTGTGTCTTTAGGATTTTCTATATATACCGTCATGTCATCTGCAAAAGAGATCATTTAATTCTTCCTTTCTGATTTAGATTTCTTCCTTTTTCTTGCCTATGCTCTAAATGTATGTTTTTGGTGTTTTTTGCTTTTGAATGTATCATAATAATGGTAACAAATCAGTTTTAGTAATTTTTATATAATTCATTTGCATGCTAATTTTAAAATATGAACATACATGCCTACACACACATACGTTCACATATTCATATCACTATAAAATAGGTAGTAATTATTTTTCTTGAAAAAGCACCTGGTAGATACAAAATTATAATACTAATAACACTTTAAAACTAATTTTAATAATAGGTTTCATAAAGGAAGAGCTATGGTTTGCTTTAAATAGCAAAAAAAAAAAAAAAAAAAAGAAAATAAACCAATAGCATGTTCTAATTATGGAGGAATAGATGGATCCAAATACATTTGACAGGTGGGAGTTACTCTTAGATATGACTGAATTAGCCACAGCTGCTTTCCATAGAATAATGCCCATATGCTCAGTAAAATGGGAGATTTCGTTTTTATCATAGGGTAACATTGAGTAATAATCTTTAAGGAGCCATGTTAATGCAAGCTAACTCCATTTGTATCTCGGCACTAAAAATTTAACACAGAAAAAACGGCACCATATGTGAAGGGAATTATGTGTATGACCTCCCAGAATTATTCAAGGGAGTGACGTTTCATGGAATTTGGTCACATTCTATAAATCCTGATATTTCTCCTGATTTCTTCACACCCTCTAGATACTTGTATCTGGGGACCTGGTCCTTGACTAATAATTGACTTAAATGTAGCTCAGTTTCAAAAAAAGAAACAGAGATTTGCCTTTTCCTTTTGGAACTAGCAAATTTAGTACAAACCCATTTTCACAGTGAAAAATGGATATATTTATTTTGGGCATGTGGCTTCATTTTTCTCCCCATTGTCTTCCAAATACTCATAATTATTTCAACTGTTAGTCATGTTTAATCACTAGATGTTTAGTGGCATTATCATTTACAGACTTGTTATTTTGTAATGAAAGCATTAGCAATTACATACGAAAGGATAGGCCAAATATATTCAATTAAAACAATGTTTGGATATCTTTATATAACTATGGAATTAAAATTTAACACAACAGTTTGAACATTATATAATTTGAATCACCATGAAATATTCTCTCAAAGCTTAAATGGCATTAAAAGAGAGCTTTTCTTTGATCCCATGCAGATCCAAATGTTCTCAAAATCTGGAAAAGCAGAGGATGGGAAAATTCTTCGAACCAATGATGCCAAGTATGTTTTCTATGTAAAATAATATTATGTTGTTAATCAAATGAGTAACAGTGTAGGGTAAGTGTGAACTGAACATATTTTATGGGAAAAAAAATTCTGTCTTCTCTCCATGTAAGAAGCATTTAGGCAGATGACAGTCATTGTATGACTTCTATGGAATCCATAGCTCTGTCTAGCACCCTTAGTGCTCACAAGAGGGTTATAGTAGGCTCCAGTGGCCTGAAGTAACAATAAACTAAAGAAGCAGCCTCTTTCCAAAGCATTTTTGGGAACTTGGAACCCTGGAGTCAATGTTTCTCATTATTAAAGCATGAATCTGGTGATAACAAACAATAGATAGAAGCGATATCTGCTTTTTGTTGATACATGAGGAGTAATTAAATATGACTTATCTTTGGTGGATCTGATCAGTTCTGAACTTTCTTACACAAATATGCTTATTATGTCAGCAATGCAGGAAATGTTATCCAAATCCTAATAATAATTTCCAAGTTTATATTTTAACTTTGATACTATTCACTCATTTATGGATTATGATGAAAATTTTACTATTCTAATTAATGAAACATGAATCTTGATTCATTGTAAAGTATTTTAAATTCTGATTTTTTTTTACCATATAGATCCATTAAAATATAGAGGAACAAATATTTACAAACTCAATCTACCTGTTTTGCTCTATTTCAGGGATTATTTTCAAGGGATTTTCTAAAACTTTTAGGCAAAAATCATTTAGAAGTAGTTCAAGAATAAAGTATCCACTAAGATTTCTATTTTTTACTAGTCTCCAACCTTATTAAGTCATTTAAGCCTCTTTAGCCATAAAATAACTTTACAATAAAGCACATGTATTTACATACATACACACACACGCATACACATACTCCTTTTCTAACATAAATTGCTAATTCTATCCTGTTGTAAAGAGAATTTCAAGAAAGAAAAGAGATTCTAACTTCTAAGTTTGGTTCCAAACCAAAAAAAAAAAAAAAAAAAAAAATTAAAGCCAATGTCACAGACAGGAAATCTGCTAGCAGTTTCTGCTCCAAGACTCTACCAACCCTCCCTACCACACCCAAGGAAATGCTTTTTTCTTCATACTTGACATAAAGAAGCCCATTCATAGTTCAGGATTTAATGAAACTGGTGGTGATCTTATTTATAGGGCTGATAAAAGTTCCCTGATGCATGAAACAGATCTACTGCTCTTCAATATCTACATTCGCATCCAAAATGGTTGCAAAAGGAGATCTTCTCTCTCTTCCTCAGGGAGAAAGAAGTAGAGAATCAGAAACTTCCAGACATATTATGATATACTTCATCAGTGATATACTTATCAATAGTAACACACAGCATGTGCACGTCAGGGCATTTTGTTACAAAAATCCTTAGCTTGTTTTTTAAACTACACATTTTAAAGAGTGGAGTCAAAGTTACAGATGTTTTAATAATCCTATTCCTGCCGCCTCCCCCAAAAAGCATTAAAACATTCTTAATACATTTTCCCTAACTTTTGTTTAAAAATCCAGGAGCAAAAAGGAAAGTGGAAAAGCAAAGCTGCTTTATACAATATAATCCAGGAATAACTGCAAGGCTAGGATTCAGTGAACAGCTGAGTATTTGAGGGACAGACATTAGCATCTTAAATGTCTGTTTGATCTGTTCAACAAACACATTTGAATATGGGAAAATCACTCCAGTTATGGGCTATCATGATATATCTGAGTGTAATGAGTATGCTATTTGAAGGTAGGTATGGTGAGAAAGACCTGCTTTCACTGGCAGAGTATCACTATCCTTGGCAGCATTGAAGGTCTACTTCTACACTGAATACAGTAACTGTGTATGGAAGACTCTAGGTTGAATACATTTAGTGAGGCAAGGTGCTAGGGGAGCCCTTCGCTCACTGTTGGGCACAGTTGGATTTGCATTCTGGCTCCATCAATCATTATCGTTGGTTCTTAGTCAAGTTATTACAACTTTCTTAGTCAAATTTTTCTCAACTCTAAAAAAAAGTATTAATCATACCTATCTTGCAGAGGTGTTGGGAAGATTATACAGGGTGATATAGATAAAGCATTTAGTGCCCTCTCATCAGTATAGGTGGTGACCACTCTATAAATTTCCGTCTTTGATACATGCACTACAATGTTCATAGCAGCACTATTTACAATAGCCAAGACATGGAAGAAACCTAAATGTCCACCAACAGATGAATGAATAAAGAAGATGTGGTACATATATACAACGAAATATTACTCAGTCATAAAAAAATGAAATAATGCCATTTGCAGCAACATGGATGGACCTAGAGATTATCATACTAAGTGAAGTAAGTCAGAAAGAGAAAGACAAAGACCATATGATATCACTTATATGTGGAATCTAAAATATGATACAAATGAACTTATTTACAAAACAGAAAGAGACTCAGAGACATAGAAAACAAATGTATGGGTACCAAAGGGGAAAGGGGTGGGGGAGGGGTAAATTAAGAGTTTGGGGTTAGCAGGTACAGACTACTATATATAAAATAGATAAACAACAATGTCCTACTGTATAGCACAGGGAACTATATTCAATATCCTATAATAAACCATAATGGAAAAAATATGAATCACTTTGCTGTACACCAGAAACTAACACAATACTGTAAGTCAACCATACTTCAATTAAAAAAATAAAAAAAATAAACTTCCATCTTTGATACTTTTTTTTTTCTTAACACTTTTTTTCATTCTCTCTTTTTCTTTATTATTTGTGCACCCTACTTATCAGTACTTTAACTGATTTTATAACAATTAGAAAAAATTTAATTTTCTAAGTGAAAGAGTATGCCCCCCCTAAAAAAAAAAGAGTATGCCCATAGTTTTGGTAAATTGCATAGCAAAAACGTGCTAAAGTAAAATATTAACAGAGATCACAACAAGAATTTTCTAAAGTCTGGCACATAGGAGAAATAATAACAATCTTTACTGAGTGATTGCCATGATCCATGCAACTTGCTAAGCCCTAAATGTCATGTCATTTAATCTCCATGTAATATTTATGAGGTAGTAGTTACTGTAGTCCTCATTGTAGAGCTGAGGACCATGATGGCTCATGGAAATAGTATAATAATGTACCAAAAGCATATACTGCCAGTTCTGAGCCAGACAGGACTTGGACCTTGATCATCTAACTGTGCTATTTTCACAGCTACAGTCTTCAGTGGAACTTTTGATAAGGAAGGTTCAGGTCATTGGTAAGCACTTCAAAAAAGAACTGTTCCTATTAACAGTGGAGAATGGTGTCCAAAAAGGAGGCTCAAAGGAGATGATTATTAATGGCAATAGGGTTTCTGATATCCTTTCTTGTATCAAAAAAAAAAAAAAAAAAACCAACAACATTGGCATAAACTTTAATCATAAGAGGGAAAACTTAAATGCAGAAAAGCATTTTATAATAAACTCAATCTATGACATAATTTTTTTTAAATGAAAAACTGATTAGAGAAAGCTAGGATAGGATATAATAGGAAAATGATTGTTTATTTCAAGATCACCATGTTAACAATATGAAGCAATTTTGTTTTACCTCAGGCTTTTTACTATGTATAAGGTAAATGTGTAATTAACTTAATTCACTATTTGTACAGAATCAATGTTGTGTAAGTAATGTTGCATTAAAAAATACGATCAAATTCAGTTGTTTAAAACATACCTATGATTGTTTATGAGACTCTGAATCAGGTGGCAGTTCTGGCGTCACCTCCCCTCAGTAGTCACTCAGTCACCTGCGCTGAGCTGCAAGTCAGCCAGGTGGCTTGGCTGATCTTGGCTGGGCTCTCACATGCCTAGGGCTTTGGCTGCACAACTGAGCTGACCCAGCTCTGCTACTCATGCTCTCATCCTCCACCACACTGAAGACAAGGGTCTAAGAGACAGAGAATGGAAGCACACAGGACTCTCTAGACCTAGACTAGAAACAGGCACTCCATTGCTTCTGTCATATTCTATTGTCCAAAGCAAGTCACAAGGTCAATACAGCTATAAGAATTGAAGAAAAGTATTCCTCATGATGAGAAGACCTATAAAGATACATTGCAAAGTACACAGACAGAGATGGGGTCAAGAATTCAGGATATTTTTGCAATCTATCTACCACAAATGGCATTTGCCACTTATATATCTCAAGGTGACTTTGGTAATGAGGCATTTTTTAATAACCTTTTTATTTCAAATAGTTTTAAATTTACCAAAAAATTACAAAGATAGTACAGAGAATTCCCATATACCTCACACCCAGCTTCCCTCATTATTAACATCTTACATTAGTGTGGCACATTTGTGACAATTAATCAACAAATATTGATATTATTATTAACATTTAATTATAATAAACATTTATTATAATAAAATCATGGTTTATTCAGATTTCCTTAGTTTTTACCTAGTGTCTTTTTTTCTGTTCTTGAATTCTATCCAGGAAATCACATTAATTTTAGTTGTCATGTCTCTTTAGGCCTTTGCTGTGACAGTTTGTTGTTGGCATTTTTAGAAATCTGATCACATATTCATACAGAAGTGTATTGTAAGTGATTCTTCAGATGTAAAGTTGCTTAAGCCAAGTCCATAGCAAAACGCAACTGTGAATTGCTCATAGGAACAAAGAACTGCATACAGTCAAAAAATAAAATCTGATTTTATTAATGCACCTTACTTTTTTTAAACACTATTCCCCAAACACATATAGTTACATGTGGGAGAAATTTATATCATACATACCTTTAGACAGAATAAGGGACAGCTGAACCAAGGGCCTTGGCACAATAATTTAAAATAAAGATGATAATCCAGGGAGCTTTAAAAACTACCCAGAAAGCTCTACAAAGCCTCATCTAATCAGCTGCATTAATGGAACTCCTGAGTGTGTGTTTGGGACTATCCTGGGGCTGTTCCAGAACTCACTTTAAATCATCCACAAAATCTATAATTGAATTCAAGTAAAGAATGCAGCTAATATTGTAAGGCAATTATACTTCAATAAAGATGTTTAAAAAAAAAAAACAAAAAAACAAAAAAACAAAAAAAAAAAGAATGCAGCTAAGCTAAAGCAACTGTCTTTAGCATGGCTAACACATAATGCAGCTTACGTGCACACACACACACACACACACAGACACACACACATACACGCACACACACACACAGACACACACACACAGACACACAGACACACACACATACACGCACACACACACACACACAGACACACACACACACACACACTCACACACACATATATTTTAAATTAATAGTGCTCTGGGTTGTTAGCAACTGATAAAATAATATTGTTTTCTCTTTAAGCGACAAACAGAAAATCAATTCCTTTCAATCTGAATTTTGTTTGGTCTTCCACACTCCTCCTACTTCTGTATAACAGCCTCCCAACAGGCAAAAATATAAAGGGTCATTTAATGAACTTGACATCTGTGCCCTCAGGTACTGCCATTGGCTTTTCAAGATGGGCCATTCCACTATGTTTGCCTATGTCTAAGAGATAAGTTTCTATAGGACCCCAACTCAGTGCCCCACAATTCAAGAATTTTGAAGAATGCTATGGAATAAATTCTAGACAAAAGATAGTCTTAAGGAGTAGGTTCTTATTCAGTAATAGAGATCAAAATTAAAAGCTCCTTGGTCTAAAAGAAGTAATTTAGAAAGTATCTGTCAGGAGAATGTTGACACACCTATGAGGTAACATATCCCCCCTTTTCTCCTAAAGAATGTCTCTGATTACAGGGTGTCATGGGAGAGTCCCTGATATTTGGACAGAAGAAACCTATTATCTTATGAGAATACATCAGTTAATTAATTTATTTTTTTCACAAAATATATCCATAGAGAGTTAACTCTACATGAATGTTGGAAAGGTAACACTCAAGGTTATCCTAAAAGGATGTGAACAATTGAGTGAGGTAAGAAGGATGAGAGAAGAATGTAGAACCAGCATCAGAAACCTTTGATTTCTCCTCATGTCACCACCTAGGTGTGCAAAACAGGTGCCAGGTAGAAGACGTGGCCTTGCATAGGAAGTTTGTACAGGAAAGTTGATGTGTCAGTGGCCCAGGGGGAGGTGGTCCTCCAGAAGATGCTGGGAGGAGATCAGAGTAGTGGCCACGAGCAACTTGGGGACATCAGCTCAAAGTTTTAGGAGAAGAACTTTAATTAACAAATGAAGACATCCTCTTTGAACAAGGTAGTCACTTTAAGAATTAAAAACAAAAAAAAAAAAAAAAAAGAATTATAGTCCTCTGGCTAAACATGGTCAAGTTATTGTCAAATTTATGACAATATCTTATTCCTCAGAAGATTTTAGGTAATTTATGTGATTGTACATAAAATACCAAAAGGTACTTGAGACAGAGTAAAGGGGAAAGGACCTTTCCTAATTGAACAATGCTAATAGATATTTCTAACAAAATAACCATTAATAAATAATGCTAATGTAATTAATGTAGGAAGACAGAAAGAAGGAAAGTCCAATGAAATGAGATGAAACTCTAGCCAATACTCCACTAGGTCTTTTATATACACAAATACACTTAGCATAATAACCCAAAATTAAATATATATTGAATATATGCCATTTTTTATACCTGCAGCTTGACATCATCTTTTTAAAAATCGCATGCTTAACTCTAAACCTCTGAACAAAATGCTAGATTGTAAAATAGAAATTATGTTTACTTATTACACATTGACATTTGATCATACTTGCCTAGTTTTTTAAAAAAGTCTTCCTCCTACTACTTTTAGAGACCTTAAAATGCCTGTGCCGAAATAAGTTTTGTTCCTTCTATAAGACATCACAGAAATTCCATGTTGCAAATGTGCCAAATTATTTGAGCTAATAATGAACACATATAAAAAAAAAAAAAACTGAGCTAATTCATATTATTTTAAAATTACCTCTCAAAACATCATTTTCACATGTTAAATGGATAGCTTTGTATACTCTTATTTTAGCATCTCTTTCATGTTTGGAGTTTTCTCACACAATTCTATGAACATAAAATCTGTGGGTGGGGGAAATACAGTTTTGCTAAATGCAGAGAGAATACACTTAATCTTAGGGGTTGACTTCCGAAAGTGGACACAAGCTATTTGGTGATCTAATTTATTTGCCCGGGACCAAAGTTATTTCTTGCAATTTAAGAAGCGTGCTTTAGACTGGCCAGTCTGAAAATACATGTAGCCTCTCTTTCAGGATTTATCCCTGAATTGGACGGTTGGCATTCCCCTAGGATACTTAGGCTAGTCTTTGCATGCTTTGCCTCTTACAGCTGGCTTCTGTGACATTCTTTAGACTTACCCTGGGGTAAAGGACCTCTTAGGGCCAGAAGTGCCTGGAATTTTACCTTCCCTGAGCTGAGTCGCCTCTAGGCAGCCCCAGAACCCATAACTGATTGATCCTGGAAGAAAAGGAGGCTCTTTTCCCCTGAGGAAAGGCACATACTGCTGTCATTTACACTGGGAGCTCCTGGTAGGACTGTGCTAAAGCTGGGAGTTTGACAAGAAACTTTACCTTTGCTTAATTTCTTCTGCCCTGACTCCCTATTGGATCATCCTGGGAGTGTTTGCATATAAATGTGCATATCCTGGTTAGCTTCTGGGAACCCCAATTTAATACCCCCATTGATTTAACTGCTCTTCAGAAGAAAGAAGACCAATCTCACATAGAGAATCAGTGTAAAACTCCTAGGTAGATTGAAAACAATAAAATCTAACAATAAAATTTTTAAAAGATTATATAACAGTAATTTCAGAAAAGCAAAAATGTTCTCTAAGAGAAGGTTTTCAAAGTATAATTCACAGTATTAATTTTTCAAAAGAAAAAATTATCATGATTGCTACATAATAAATAAGAATAGTAAATAAAATAAGAAAGATACTTCCCTTAAATTATAAAAATGTGTCAACCTTATACCGATTTGAAAGTATCCAATAACATTCAATTTATAGGAGACCTCCTGGATTAGAATTCACATTTCTCTCCAGTTTTCTAACTCTGTGATAGCTTCTCCTCACGTATATTGTAAAAATCAGACAATATGAAAATAAAATCTGTATTATAAGATTGAAAATGAGATCATTATAACGATATGAAATAGAAAATAAATTGGATGAAATTATTAGGAAAGCAGTAAGTGGCCATCTCTACAATGATTATATTTTAAAAGTAATTCATGACACTTGATAATATTTCTTGTATTTATCAGAGTAAACCTACAAAAATAACTTTTCTCTCATTATTAATATTTTTATGTGTACAGCAAATTTGTTTTGTTTGGTTTTCTGACTATAAGAAATCCTCTGCCTTAAAGCAGATGACCTAATTATCCATGGCACTGGCTTAAAACCACACCGCAGACATCAGTAAAAGTTTATTCAAGATTTAAAATAAAGAACATCTCAGAAAAGGTATTATATGTGCCTGTCCTATTTAACATATTCCAAAATGATATGACTGAAAATAGTATTCATGACCTAGCTCTTCATATCTCCTCAGGCACTTAAAAGCAACTAAAAATGAGATTTTTAACCCTGGAAGATTAAACTTGTTTTAGAAGTGCTTGGGAGTAAGGCAATTTTGTGAAAAGTGTTGTTTTTAACTTTAAAATGATAGGTTTTACACAAACTCACTTTCCGAATAAGGATATACAGAAATCAGAAGGGGAAAGGAAGATTTCTTCCCAAACTAGTGAATTGTTAGAATCAGACTACATTACAACAAATCACTGAGCAACGTGAATGAATACCAAGCTTCCCATGGGACATAACTAAAGAAAAGCAGGTACATTTCTACTACAGTCATTAAAAGAAAAAACAAAACAAAAATACATAAACTTAAGCAGTAAATATTGCAATTTCCACTTTTCCCATCAGGAAGCAGATTCAGACATGAGTAAACAAATAGGCATTATATAGGCATTAACTTAAGCTTTAACTTCTCCTAAGTATCTTTTTTCCTTTTTTTAAAATTTTTATTGTAGTGTAGTTGACTTACAACGTTGTGTTGCTTTCAGGTATACAGCAAAGTGAATCAGTTATACACATATATATGTCATGTATATCCATTATTTTCATATTCTTTTCCCATGTAAGTTATTACAGTATAGTTCCCTGTGCTATACAGTAGGTCCTTATTAGTTATCTATTTTATATATAGTAGTGTGTATATATTAATCCCAATCTCCCAATTTGTCTCTTCTCTCAACGTTTCCCCTTTGGTAATCATAAATTTGATTTTGAGATCTGTGAGTTTGTTTCTGTTTTGTAAATAAGTTCATTTGTATCATTTTTTATTAGATTCCACATATAAGTGATGCCGCATGATATTTGTCTTTCTCTGTCTGGCTTATTTCACTTAGTATGATAATCTCTAGGTCCATCCATGTTGCTGCAAATGGCATTATTTCGTTCTTTTCTATGGCTAATTACCTATAATCTTGACATTGTCTCAGGGATGAAGGGCCAACCCCTGGAAAACAACCACATCTTCTTTCTCTTTATTTCTCTCAGACACAGAGAGGTAGAGAAACCATCAGAAGAGCAAGCTTTGTTAAAGGAGCAAATAAAATGAGCTCTTGGAAATTACGTTAGACATTTTTAGATTGAATGGGAGGGAGAGCTCTCGTGACCTCAATGTATGTGGACTTCTTGTAAGGCCATGTAAGGAAGGAAAGAACAGGCAACCTCACAGAGAATGATACAGGAGAAAATTCATGCAAGATTGTTACCCTTGGGAACCAACAATTCAACCCTTTTTAAAACCACATTTTTTAAATAATGTATTATTGTATATTGGCTGTGTTGGGCTGGATAACTTGTCTTTTAGTCCAAAGTCTAAACAGAGGGTAGAAGACATTTTCAGAAAAAACTACATAGTAAATAGTTTAGGCTTCTGGACCAAGAGGAAAAACAGAGTATATATATATATATCCAATAAAAACTTAAATACTAAAAATTATTTTAAAACACAATCAGCCCAAGAGCCACACAAAAACTGGCAGCGGGCCAGATTTGGCCCAAGAGCAATATTTTGCTAACCCTTGATATAGAATATGAAAAATTAAGCAGGGGCTTTATGGGATTACACATCACCCCAAATACTAAATTTGAACATAGATGATACTCTGAGTTTTTTCTATTTGAGAAAGGGTATGTTTTTTTACATCAGCATTTTTGACATAATGCATAAAACAGATGAATTGTGGTGGATATTTTTTGGTGGACTCCTCCTAAACATCCATGTCACACCAGATGATTGTTCTATTCCAGCAATGATAACTCCCACTTCCTTGACAGTGATCTGGTAAAGAATGTAATGCGACATAACTCTAGCCAAGTCCACTTGGAGGCCTCTAAGGAAGATATTCTTTCTCTAAGAAGGAGACCTAAGAAAGAGATGGTCCTTTTCTTCCTCTAAATGTAGTCCAAGTGAATATGAGATGTGATGTCAGGAACCACTGCAGCCATCCTGGTAACAACTGAATGTGAAGCCAAAGTAAAGGATGGCAAGTCAGAAAGATAATGTAATTACTTAGATGGATCTGCCTGCTTCTCCGCCCAGATCCCAATTAGTCTATAGATTAAAATCTTTTCTGGATCTTTTTTTCTACCACTTCTGGTCTCCAAAGACACTTAAGGATTTTTGGTTGTTGTTCTTTTTATGGCTATACTTTTCACATTTTACCATTACTCTATCATCACTATGATCTTGCATTCTGGTGCTCATAGATGTTTAAATCTTTAAAAAGTATATACCTAGGTTTTAAAATTTTTTGCTTCTATCTATTCTATTAAGCATTTGCAGAAGAGCATCAAGGCATGATCTGTATAGATATCTTGACCCTAAATGTCCAGATTTTCTATAGAACTAGTATTTAATGCAGGGTAATTGACTTGCTCCACTAATAGATGTCCTCCTTTGGGTTGGCTTCTTGCCCCAGGCTATGTGTATACTGGTCAATCTGTGAATGGCTGCCTCATTGCCAATCTGGCCACGGTAGTAGAAGAGCATAGTACAATTAGATGTGGTCAAAGCAGACAATACAAAGCAAGGAGCAGAAAGAACAATCTGTGATTACTTTTGTCAGAAATGAACCATAGGTGTGGAAATGTCTCTAAATTGGAGGTCCAGGGCCTCCTAAGAGAGAAATATACCTCAGTGCAGGAGGGATGTGGGTAGGTCTTCTCCCTCCATGCCTAGAGAACACCTCTGATGTGATACAGAGAAGTTATATAATTAGAGCTCTATGGACCTGAAATATAAATGTAAGCTTCACAGCATCAAAAGAGCAGCCAGAGCTGGAGTTATAATCTTGTATCTGGCTTACAAAAAAGTTCAAATATAAGTGGAGAGTCCCCAGGAAGTAGCTGAAAAGTTGGAGAAATATATCCTTAAGATATACAGGGTAATGAAACTCCACCTCATATGCTGGGGTGAAGCTCTTTTTAACCCCATTCTGTAGGTTCTGTATATAATCCTTCTTACTTATGCTCTGTAGCTATTTTCCTTCAGACTGAATTAAGCACAACTTAAAATGAAAGAAAGTCCCCCACCCTCTCTTCTTCTGCCAGGTAAGGGTATAGCCCTTCCTGCCAAAAGTCTCCCAAGTAAATAAATTGCACTGAACCCAAGCTCTTGGATCTGGACAAATGTTTCCAAAACGCAACTATCAACCTGTCACTGAAGTGAGGGCGAGGAGCCCTTCTTATCTGGCAAGTATTAAAGAATGTTGGATGAATTACGTTTACTACTGCTGTATCTCATGGGAGTGGGGTAGGCTAATAAATGTGTGGGATGATTAATTCTTTGTGTTTATTGGCAGGGTATTTCTAAGATATTCCATCACATACTCCCTGGGTTTATATTATGTTGGAGATGTCTAATACGTTTTTTAAATCCGTTATTCAGGAATAGGAGGAGAAAAGTCTCCATCTTTTATGTGCCAGGCCATGAAAGAAAGTGATCATTGAAAAAATACAAGCAGCCTTTGTCCTAGGTAAGTTTCACATAAAATTCTGCATGTTAGAATTTGGAATTGCTTTGGGATCCCTCCAGGCATCAGCCCATGGGGTGACAGGACAAAATAAAGGAGGAAATGTGCTATCTACTTTTAATATGTACATTTCTTAAAATGAGGTCCTATCTAAAGTAATTCTGAATGCTTACCCATTGGGTCACCTCCAGACAATTTCTAAAAACATTATTTTTATTTGATGAATAAAGAATACTTGGTTACAGACCTGATTTAGATTGCATTTAGAGAGCAGGGAATTGGTAGCTGGGAAACTAAATTGAACTGAACGTTTCTGCTATTATATTATCGTAAAGAAATTTCACTTCTAAATCATTCCTAACAGATTGAACAACTGATTGGCATTTTGAAACAATGAGTTTGTTATTGTATAATCCTTGTGTTCATTCATTTGTTCACTCATTCCATCAACAAGATTGAGTTTTTATGTGAAGCCCTGTGCTTAATGCTGGAATATAGTCCTCAAATTCATGCAAGTTATATTTGAGGGTAATTTCTATCTACTCATTCCAAAGTTAAGCTTTCTAATATGTATAGTAATACTATATAAAGTGAATCAGAAAAAAATAGTATTTGGGAATTTAGATAAAGAATGACTCCAGCTTAGGACAAGATAATGAACATAATAGGATACTGTTATATGCAGAGACCAATTTGCTTGCAATTTTAATGTGACTCTTTTTGAAACCTTTATATATTTCTTCTGCTTTAGATTTTCAATCAATGAATTGAATAGCTTGGTATAAAGAGTGGGTTAAGAAAAAGCAAGAATTCTTCAGTAAATTCTTCAATAAAAAGACGTAAACCAAATGAATCTTCATATCATATATTTCATTTACACCTATTTTTCATAAATCCGGTATCTAGGGGTCATCCTTGACTCCCTTCTATTCCTCAACGGTTTCTCAATCCCCTACTGCCCAACCAATCCAACCTACTGATTCTACATTCTTAAAATAGCTCAGATCCAACCCCGACTCTCCATTCTCACTGCCACTATTTTAATTGTCCTTAGATTAATAAAATAGTCATTATGTAGGTTTTTCTGTATTCTTTCTGGCCATACCCTATATTTATCTTCACATGTCACCCAGAGCTCATTCTTGAACCCATCTTCTTACTTTCATTATAGTCTCCAGTGGCTATCCAAGCATAAATTTCAAATCCTTTAGTGTCACATACAGGGCCATTTCGGATGTATTCTCTGCCTACTTTGGGGGACTTTAATAAACACCACTGTCCCATCTAATACCCTGAACTCTGGTCCCTGAAGCATCTCAGCAGCCATTATACCTCTATTTTTTGTAAGGCTTTTCTTCCTCACTGGTTGATCCCCCCCTCAAACCTTCATCCATCTGGTAAAAATTCTCTCAATTTTCAGGACTCAGTTCAACCACATACTTCTCCTCAAACCTTTCTAAGCAAGACCCACTCTTCTAACCCATACTTCAATATAGAATTATCCACTTCCTCTTCTGTGCTCCATAACAGGTACTCCAGACCTTTGTTACAGGTAACTATCTAAGGATTTGTCCAAACTATTAGCCATCAAACTCCTTAGGAACATAGGCTGTTGAATTCACAATTCTTTTCCCAGTGCCTTGTTCAAAAAGCCTGATATATATGAAATTTAGCTCCTGTTTATTTAAAAAGTAAATCAGTGAACACATAAATATAAAATCCACTTCTTTTTATCATAGTTCACCCAAAAGAGAGCAGAGATGCAATAAATATACCAGTGACTAGAGGAACTCAGATATTTTCAAGTGATGGATCGGAGATTTTTTTCTGGTTTTAATGGGAAATAATTGACTGTATACATTTAAGGCATACTGTATGATAGTTTGATGTGCATATACTGTGAAATGATTGCAGTAGGTCAGCTAACATCCATCTTCTCACACAGATACAAAAGAAAAGAGAAGGAAAGAAAAAAGGAAGAAAATTCTTGTGATGAGAATTTTTAGGATTTACTCTCTCAACTTTTCTGTGTATCCTGCAGCATTGTTAGCTATAGTCACGATGCTGTACATTACATCCTTGATACTTATTTATCTTATAACTAGAAGTTCATACCTTTTGACCACCTTCCTCTAATTCTCCTTCAATCACTCACCACCTCTGGTAACCACAAGTCTAATTTCTTTTGCAGTGAATTTGGTTTTCTGTTTGTTTGTTTGTTTTATGTTTTTGTTTGGATTCCAGATATAAATGATATCATATGGTTTTTGTCTTTGTATGACTTATTTCACTTAACATAATGCCTTCAAAGTCCAACAATTTTGTTGCAAACGACAGGACTTCTTCATTTTTGTGGTTGAATAATATTCCATTATGTATATAATCACAACTTCTTTACCCATTCATCCAGCAATGGACACTTACATTGTTTCAATGTCTTGGTTATTGTAAATAATGCTGCTATGAACATCGGGGTGCAGATATCTTTTTGAATTAGTGTTTTCAATTATTTTGCATATATTCCAAGAATTGGAGCTGCTGAATCATATGGTAGCTCTATTATTAATTGTTTGAGGTGCCTCCCTACTATTTTGCATAACAGCTGTACCAACTTACAGTCCCACCAACAGTGCATAAGTGTTCTCTTTCCTCCACATCCACACCAGCATTTGTTATCTCTTGTCCTTTTGATAATGGTCATTCTAACAAGAATTAGATGATATCTCATTGTCATTTTAATTTTCATTAGCTAGTAATGTTGAGCATCTTTTCATGTACCTGTTGGCCTTTTGTATGTCTATTTTTGAGAAATGTCTTCTCATATCCAAAGAATGTCTTAAATGTTGAATAAGAAAACAAAATTCTGTTTCGGAAGAGGTCCAATCCCCTATGTTTCTCTGAGATACTGCAGATTGTGCTATTTTTCTTTAAATAGTATACATTTCATTCAGGGAAACAAAGACAAATAAAATTCATAGCAATTTAAACCACAAACTCAATGCAAAAGAGAAAATAGGAAAGAAGGAAGAAGGAAGGAAGGAAGGAAGGAAGGGAGGAAGGGAGGGAACGAAAAGACCTAGAAACTCCCACCAGTTCTTCCTTAGGCTACCTCTTTTTGATGACACCTATCTAAGTTACTGAGCACAACGGAAGCTCATGAATTTTGGCTCCACATCTGTTTCAGTCATCTGTACTTGCTAAACCTGTTCTGATACCCCATAAAATTCCTTCTTACTGGACTTGAGCAATAATTCTTCCACAGCTCCATAAATCCTTAGGGTCTCTATCCCTGACTGATGCTAACTTCTCCAAACTTGTACAACAAACTTGTACAACAAATGAATAATCCTTCATTTAATCTTTCATTCAGTTCTTCAAAAAAGAGTAGTTACTGAATACCAAGGCCTTAGGGTAGTAATTACACATTTCCCCCAAATTTTAAAGGTAGCAAAGGATAGTAGAAAGGACACAAGTAAGAAAAACTCAAGCAAAAATATTAAAAATCTAGAATGAAGGTACAACTGAAATGCCTAGGTATTCTAAAAGAGCAAAGTAACATTGTCTTGTTTTATTCAATTGTTTAATATCTTTTAAATACAGTTGTTTATAATGTGTCCTGACTTTTACATTTCTAAATTAGTCTTTGCTGCTGGTCTCGGACACAACACTCTGTTTCCTTAGAGTGTGAATTCAATCTAAGCTACATTTAATTGTGATTCATTTTTTCCCTGTCTTTCTGTATTCCCTGCTAGAATCCAAACTTCAGACAGGACCTGCTCATCGTATTCTCCCTGTAGCCCTCTTTCTTCACACTCACTTCATTCATTACTTAAAAATCAGTGAATATATTATTTTATTGGATTCTGGTAAAGACCTAGGAAAGAGAGAGGTATTAACCTCATACGACTGGTGACAAGGAGATTGAGCCAGAGGGGTAAAGTAGTTTAAACTCAGTCAGTTGCAGGAGAGTAAGAGTTCAAGCCCTAACTCTCAAGGACCTTGCCTGACTGTACTCACACTGCCTGCCTTGTGGTGAGTAGCATTACTTAGAGCTATTGGCAGATAGTCTTAGAATCCACACAGATTTAGAACGGCACTGGTTGGGGCATAAAGAGGAAAACTAATTCTCTTATATCTCACTTGACATAGAGGTATTAAATGTAAAGAAAAAAAAAGTAGAACAGCAAAATATTACATTATTTTGACAATTATTTAGTGAATGTCATTTTTATCCAGTTTACTGTTCAGATAATATATAATTGAATTCTTACATTGATATATAAAATTAAGTAAACAACTATGTGGACTGATACTTAACCCCAAATCACAGAATCAGTCATTTTAAAAAAAGGAAATCCATACAGCTTATTGAAATATTAATGAATGACTAATAGAGTATCAGATAGAAATTAGATAAAAAATTGTGAGTTTGAAAACAGCAAATAATCAGTATGTATGCTTTTGAACGGTCCATGTGTGTAAATGCCTTTTTTATTTATTTATTTATTTATCTATCTATTTATTTATTTATTTTGGCTGCATCACACAGCATGTGGGATCTTAGTTCCCTGACCAGGGATCGAACCTTTGCCCCCTCCGTCCCTGCATTGGAACCAGGGAGTCTTAACCACTGGACCACCAGAGAAGTCCCAGTAAATGCCTTTTTTAAAATAGCATTCAATTAGAAGCTCATTTATCTAACATTCTAATAGATTATTATTTTAGCAGATATTTAAGAAGAGAATAAAAATATTTAGTAGCATTATATGCTATATTATTTGGGTTTAAATAAAGTATGGAAGATATGGGTATTTGATACCATGAGGTGGTAGTGGTAGCTGGTGGAAACAACCATTAGAAAGGATTTTCAATCATATGGTTAAAAAACTTCAGAGGGTTGCTCTAAGGCTTAGGTAAGTTTGCATTTTACATGTATTTAGTATGGCCACTGGCATAGACTGAGTGCAATGTAAGTTTCTGTATAATAATAGAATGAAAAAGCTGAAATGTATACTTTGTTTAGGTTTATGTTTGAGTGTTTTTGTTACATAATACATTGTTCATCTAAGTAAAGATGGCAACAGATGTCCTACTTATGTTTTTTTTCATATCTCACATCTAGATTTTTAATTGTATGACTTTTAACAGATGTAATAGGATATAACTGACATGCAATAAACTTCATTTGTTTAAAGTGTATAATATCATACATTTAGTGTATTATATACTCACAAAACCAACAGTGATGGTTAATTTTATGTGTCGACTGGACAAAGGGATGCCCAAATAGCTGGTAAAACATTATTTCTGGGTGTGTCTAAGAGGGTGTTTCTGGAAGAGATTAATATTTGAATTGGTAGACTGAGGAAAGATCTAATCTCACCAATGCAGGTGGGCATCAGCCAATCCTGAGGACCTGGATGGAACAAAAAGGCAGAGGATGGATGCTTTGCTCTATTTGAGCTGGGACATTCTTCTTCTCCTGCCTTTGGACACAAACACTCCCAGGTCTCAAGCCTTCCGACTTGGGTTAAATTACACCATCCTCTTACCTGGGTCTCCAGTTTACAGACTGCAAACTGTGGAACTTCTCAACTTCCATATTTGTCTGAGCCAATTCCTATAATAAATTTCCTCTTATACACACACACACACACACACACACACACACATATTCTACTGGTTCTGTTTCTATGGAGAACCCTGCCTAATATACCATCCTATATTAAGATAGTCAACATATTCATCACCTACAAGTTACCTCATCATTCTTGACTTCACTCCCCCCAACTCAGGAATTCTCTTACCTACTTTCTGTCACTTGACTAGACCGAGTTTTCTAGAATTTTATAAACATAGTATGGCTATTTATACAGTATGTATGGTTTTTTGTTGTTGTTGCTGTTATTTATGTGGCTCCTTTCACTCAGCATAATTATTTTAAGATACATCTATGTTGTTAAATGTATCAATAGATGATTTATTTTTCTTTCTGGGTGATGTTCCATTGTTAGGGTATATCACCATTTGTTAATCCATGTGATGGGTTGTTTCCAGTTTTTAGCTATTACAAATAAATCTATTCAAACATTTGCATACAATTTTTGTACAGACATACGTTTTCATTTCCTTGAGACCTGGGAGTGGGACGGCTGGATCTTGTAATAGCTCTTTGTCTATTTTTTTAAGGAAACTGCCAAACTGTTTTCCAAAGTAATTGTACCATCTTCTGTTTCCACCAGCAGCGTATGAGTGTTCCAATTCCTCCACAACCTTGCCAATGCTTGGTATGGCCAGTCATTCTAAATTTAGCCATTTTAATAGGTGTGTAGTGATATCTCATTAAGGTTTAATTATCATTTTCCTATGAGTAATACACTTAGCTATTAAACATCCATCATCAATATATCTTTTTAGGAACATTATCAAGTGATGCAATTATCACCATAAATCAGTTTTAGAACATTTTTACAATCCCCTCTAACAAGATCTCTCATACCCATGTACAGTTAATCCTTGTTCCCACCCTCAGCCTCAGGCAACCAATCATCTAGTTTCTGTTCTATAAATTTGCTTCTTATAGACATTTAGTATAAATGGAGTTATAAAATATGTGATCACTTGTGCCTGGTTTCTTTCACTTGGCATACTGGTTTTGAGGGTCAACCATGATGTAACATGTATCAGTAGTTCATTTATTTTATTGCTGAATAGTAATCCATTGTATGAATATAACAAAAATTTTTATCCATTTATCTATTGAAGAGGATTTAGGTTGTTTCCAGTTTTGGACAGTTATGAATAATGCTGTTATAAACATTCACCTGCAAATCTTTCTGTAGACATAAATTGAGGTATGGATTGAAGTTCGTTTGCTTACATATGAATATTATTAGGGACTGAATTGTATTCCCCCAAAATCCATATGTTGAAGTCCTAACCTGCAGTATCTCAGAATGTGACTGTACTTGGAGATAGTGTCTCTAAAGAGGTAATTAAGGTGAAATAGGGTCATAAGTCTGTGCCCTACTCACTATGACTAGTGTCCTTTTAAGAAGAGGAGATTAGGACAAGCAAACATAAAGGGAAGTTCATGTGAAGACAACAGAAGAAGTTAGTCATCTGCAAGCCAAGGAGAGAGGTCTCAGAAGAAATCAACCCTGTTGACAACTTGACCTTGGATTTATGTGCTCCAGATTGTGAGTAAATAAATTTCTGTTGTTTAAGCCACTCAGTTTCTGAAAGTTTATTTTGGCAGCCATAGCAAGTCAACACTGATATCAATTTGTTCCAGTAATATTTGTTGAAAAAAGTAAAACTTTTTCCACTGAGTTATCTATGTATGTGTGTCCTTGTCCATATTTGTGTGGGTTTGTTTCTGAATTTCCTATACTGCTCAATTGATCTGTATATGTGTCTTTAAGTATAAATTGTCTTGATTAATGTAGATTTATATTGTCTTGAAATCAGGTAATGTTAGTCCTCCATTTTTGTTCTTTCCAAAGTTGTTTTGCTTATTATAGGTCACTTACATTTCCATATATATTTAAGAATCAATTTGTCCAAAAATTCCTTCTAGGACTTTAATTGGGAATGAATTGCATCTATAGATCATTTTCAGAAGAAATGACATCTTAACAATATTGAGTCTTCTGAGACAAGAAAAGCAGGTATATCTTCCAATTCATTTAGATCTTCTGTGTTTAATCTCAGCAATGTTTTGTAGCATTTTTGTGTACAGATCTTTCAAATTTTTGTTATATTTCTCCCTAAGTATTTTATATTTTTCTTATATTTAATGGTATTTGTAAATTTCTTTTTAATTGTCACTGATATATAGAAAAACATTTGAATTTGTATATTAATCTTGTATTCTGAAATCTTTCTAAAATCATTTAGTTAGCAGCCTTTTCATAGATTTCTTTTATTTTTTGTATAGATAATCTTGTCCTCTGAAAATAAAGGTGGTTTTATTTATTCATTCACATCCAACTTCTTTCCATTTTCTTTTTCATCTTTTCGTGTTGGATAGAAGCTCCATTATAATATTATATAGATGTGGTAAGACCACCTAGTTTCATCATTAAGCATGGTGCTTGCTGCAGGTGTTGTGCATACATCTGTTATGAGCTTGAGAAAGTTCCCTTTTATTCCGAGATTTCTTTTTTTTTTGAATTTTATTTTATTTATTTTTTTATACAGCAGGTTCTTATTAGTTATCCATTTTATACATATGTCAATCCCAATCTCCAATTCATCACACCACACGAAAGATTTCTTAACAGGAATGGATGTATTTTGTAAAACGCTTTTCCAGCATTTATTAAGATAATTATATGATTTTATCATTTTTAGTTTGCTAATATGATAATTAAAAAGCGTAGGTTAAATTATTTTTATTTCTTTTTTAAACATTTGGTAGAATTCACCAGTGAAACTATTTGTACATGCAGCTTTCTTTGTGGGATGGTTTTAACTACAAATTCAATTTTTAAAATACATATAGGTTATTTAGTTTAGCTATTTAATCTTGAATGAGTTTTGGTAATTTGTGTCTTTAAATAAATTTGTCCATTTTATCTAACTTCAAACTTATTGGCATAAAATTGTTAGTAGTAGTAATTTTTTATCCTTCTGTTATCTCTAGAATCTGTAGAAATTTCTCTTTTCTCATTTCTGATAACTGTATTCTGTGTCTTCTCTCATGTTTTCCTGATCTATTTGGCTATGAATTTTGATCTTCTCAAAGACACAGTTTTGGGTGTCACTAATTTTCTCTATTACTTTTATGTTTTCTATTTCACTGATTTTTGCTCTGACCTGTATTATTTTTCTTTGCTTACTTGATTAAAGTTTCCTTCTTTCTACAGTTTCTCAAGATGGATGCTGAAGTCATTGATTTGAGCCTTTTTTTCTAATATGTGTTTAACATGTTATATAATAATACAAATATTTATATTAGGAAAATTTTTTCTAAATATTACTTTAATGGTTTTCCCCAAATTCTGATATGCTGAGTTTTCATTTTCATTCAATTCTAAATATTTTCCAATTTCTCTTTTGATTTCTTATTTAACTCATGGGTTATTTAGACGTGGGAAACTAAATTACATTTTCTAAATATTTGAGGGTTTTCCAGTTGTCTTTCTTCTGTCAATTTCTATCGTAATTTTATTGTGTTTAGATAATATGGTGTGTTTTCTTTCAACTTTATGTGTCCATATTATATTCCTTGAATACTTGTAAATTTATTGAGATTTTTTTTTATGGCCTATAATATAGGCTATTTCAGTGAGTGTTAGGAGCCCACTTAAAAACAACAGGTGATCTACTGTTGCTAGGTGAAGTGCTCTATAAATATCAATTAGGTCACATTGGTTGAAAGTGGTGTTCAAGTTACTATATTTTTGATGGTTGTCTACTTATTGTTCTATCAGATATTGAGAGAGTGTACTGAATCCTCTGACTATAAATATAGATTTGTCTATTTCTCTTTGCATTTCTATCAATTTTGCTTTTATGTGTGTTGAAGCTTTATTCTTAGATTTGTTAATATTTAGAATTGTTTTCTTGATGACTTGCTTCTTTTCATTATGAAATTTCTTTTTTAACTTTAATAATATTTGTTCTGAAATCTAATTTATCTGATATTAATAAAGCTTTCTTTAGTGTTAGTACAGTGTACTTCTTCACGTTTTTACTTTTATTCTATTCATTTCTTTACAATTAATGTATATTTCATTTAGGCAGTATATAGCTGGATCTTGCTTTGTTATACAAACTGACAAATTCTATCTTTTAACTGAGTTATTGAGATAATTTGGATTTAATGTGATTATCAATATGTTTATGATTAAATCTTTTGTCTTGCTCTATATTTTCTCTTAGCCCATCTGTCCTTTTTCCTCTTTTTTTCTACTTTCTTTTAGATTAATTATATATTTTCATGATTCTATTTTGTTGGCTTATTAGCTATAAATCTTTCTTTTGTTTTCTATTTTTAGTGGTTGCTTGAAGGTTTATAGTGTAGGTCTTTAACTTAGAGTTATCTGCTTCAAGTAGTATTACAATACTTTATATATATTGTGCAAACCTTACAACAGTATACTTCCATTTCTCTCCTGCTAAACTTTGTGATATTTTTCTTATACATTTTACTCTTACTTATTTCATAAACTCCACACAATGTTGATTTTTTTTGTTTGTTTAAACACTCAATTATTTTTCAAAGATATTTAAATAATAAGAAAAAATTCTTATATAATTATCTAGGTAGTACCATTTCAGTTGTTTTTCATTCCTTTGTGTAGATACAGATTTGTAACTAGTACTATTTTCTTTCTGTCTCAAGGGATTCAACATTCTTGTAGTGCAGGTGCATGGGTGATTAAATTGTTCAGCTTTTATAGATATGAAGACCTTCTTATTTTGTTTTTACTTTTGAAAAAAATAATTTTTGCTAGGTATAGAAGTCTAAATTGACAAGATTTTCTCTCAATACTTTAAAATATTGATCCATTCTTTTAGATTTGTCTCTTTCCAATGAGAAACACTGATGTCATTCTTATCTTTCTTCCTATGTACATACTACATGTTCTTGTTTTTTGTTATTTGGTTTTCCCCAATCTAACTGTTTTCAAGATTTCCTCTTTATCACTAATTTTGAGAAATTTAATTATGGTATTCCTTGGCACAGTCTTCTTCATTTTCTATTCCTGATGACTTATTAATATTTTTAGATCTGATGATTTACAGTTTTCCTCAAATATAGAAATATTTGTGCCTTATTTCTTCAAATATCTCTCTCCCTTACTTTCTCTCTTTCTTCAGATATTCCAATTACATATATATTACACTGCTTGAAATTGTCCCTGGCTTACTGATATCCTGTTCATTTTTTTTAAAATTATTATTCTCTTTTTTCTGTTTTATTGTGAACATTTTCTGTGTCTTCAAGTTCACTAATTTTTTTTCCACAAGGTCTAATTTGATATTATCAGATCCAATGCAATTTTCAATTTAGGCTTCATTTAATCTCCAAAAGTTTGATATGGGTTTCTAAAAATATCTTCCAGGTCTCTTCACAAACATTTGTACGTAAGTAATACAGTTAAAATAATTATTTGAATGTCTTTGTCTGCTAATTCTATCCTATCATCTATGCCAGTTCCAGTAAGTTTTAATTCTACTTTCCTCCTCATCATTGTATTTTCTTATTCTTTGTATGACAAATAATCTTTGAGAGAATTCCAGATATTGTGTATTTTGCCTTATGATGAGCATTTTTATATTCTGATAAATCAACTCAGCTTTATTGCAGATGCATTTAAGTTGTTTGGAAACAGTTCAATCTTTTCAAGTTTTGCTTTTAAACTTTTTTTTAGGCACAACTGGAAAAGTACTTAGACTAGGAATAAGCACTTTCCACTACTGAGGTAACTGCCTTTTGAGTCCTCTACCAAATAACCCCTGATTCATGAGTTTCTCCAATCTATCTAGCAGGAACAGGCACTATTCCTTGTCCTTTTTTAAAAAAGAAAATTAATTGAATGAAAGATTCTTTAAATTCTATAGTGCTTTACAATTTTTGAAAGTTTCACACACATGATTTCATATAATCCCATAATGACCCTTTTTTCCCCTACTCTTATATTGCTCTCCCCACCTCTTCTTTCCCTGCTGGTAGCCACTAGTTTGATCTCTGTATCTGTGAGTCTGTTTCTTTTCTGTTTTATTCACTAGTTTGTTATATTTTTAGATCACATAAACATGATATCATACAGTATTTTTCTTTCTTTATCTGACATATTTCACTTAGCGTAATGCCTTCCAAGTCTATCCATGTTGCTGCAAATGACAAAATTTAATTCTTCTTTACAGCTGAGTAGTATTCCATTGTGTGTGTTTATATACATATATCATATTTTCTTTATCCATCCATCTGTTTTTTTTAATAAATTTATTTATTTATTTATTTTTGGCTGTGTTGGGTCTTCGTTTCTGTGTGAGGGCCTTCTCCAGTTGCGGCGAGTGGGGGCCACTCTTCATCATGGTGCGTGGGCTTCTCACTATCGCGGCCTCTCTTGTTGCGGAGCACAGGCTCCAGACGCACAGGCTCAGTAGTTGTGGCTCACAGGCCCAGTTGCTCCATGGCATGTGGGATCCTCCCAGACCAGGGCTTGAACCCGTGTTCCCCGCATTGGCAGGCAGACTCTCAACCACTGCGCCACCGGGGAAGCCCCATCCATCTGTTAATGGACACTTAGGTTGCTTCCATGTCTTGACAATTGTAAATAACATTGCTATGAACATTGGGATCATGTATCCTTATGAATTAGTGTTTCTGGTTTTTGGGGGTCCTTTGTGAGTACCTAGCACTAGTAACTCTAATCTCTTCCTATAGTTGTTTCCTTAGCCTCAGGGAGTTTCCTCACATACATGCACTGATCCATATTCAGATGAGTAATTGGGGCAAAACCTTCAGATTCCCTTTCTGTCCAGCAATCTCCTCTCTAGTACTTGGTCCTGCAAACTCTATTCCCTTTGGGATCCTTGTACTCTCATTTCTTTCTCTTGAACTCAGGGAGTCCACCAAACCTGCCTGTGTTCCTTCTCCCTACCTTGTGGCATGAAACCCCCTCAAGGCAGTATGCTGGGGCAATTATAGTGTTCTTCCCATTTTTTCCTCTAAATGGTTACTCTCTTGAATTATATCATGTCTAGGTCCAGCGCCTTGAAAACCATCATTTCACATATTTTATCTATGTTCTGACGGTTTCATGCAGGAGTGTAAATCTGGTTCATGTTACTCCATCTTGTTTGAGAGTGTAAGTCCCATTTCTTTTTAATATGATACCATAATATAATCACAGAGAGAATATTATTTTTATATCACAGTGCTGTGGTAATATTAGTATCTGCAGCATCACTTTATTCCAGTTCTCAATAAGTTAATCAACGTAAGCCTCTGCTCTACTAAGTATCTTAACCCTCCAAAGTAATTAACATTTCTATCCCATGACATTCAGGAGCAAACCTTGAAATTAAAATGAATTAATATCTTTCATGCTATTTTGCTTAATGGTAACAATTTAAGGAAAAATGCAGTTTATCACACTGTTTCTAATTTTTTGCAGAAATTTAATATATATATATATATATATATACACACACACAAACATAGATATGTGTATATATGTATATATACATGTGTATATATATATATATATATATATATATATATATATATATATGAGAGAGAGGGCACAGAATGAAATAGAATAAAGAAACAAATAAGGAAAAGATATGTGCACTTGACAGTTTTCCCTAACTGCTATTTTTCTAGCTAGGATTTCAGTGCATGTAAAGTTTATGGGCATAGAGCTCTTAAGAATTTTACATTCCTACTATAAAATGGAATACATGTCTTCTCTTTTAGACCACTTATAATGATTACCAAAATCAAAAGGGTGTACAGAGACAAACAATCATACATTTAATCATAATAAAAAAACACTCTGCAGCAGAAACCACACTAATTTTTTCAAGTTTCTAATAATGAGTTCAAGATGGATTAACCACGTGTCACTGAATCTTTGCAAATTTTGTATTGTCTTTAGGACAAGAGACTTGCACTTTCACAGTATGTTTTTCTTCATGAGGCCTCAGAACACTGAGACTTTCTCCACCCTTTATGAGTCTCACCATGAAATGATTCACCATGGGTGCGGAGTGTGGATATCACCCTTCATAAGCCCACCAATGTGGTCTTGGCAGTTACTGGAATCTACTGGCAAAATAGGACAGAACACAAGGAATCCATCACTTTATATTTTTTGCTGCACAGGAACTGGTCCTGTAAAAACATGTTAACACAGATGTGAAAAGTCTTACAAGCATATAAAGCATATTTTTTGATGTTTTCTGTTTTATATAGATGTTTATCTATATTTGGAGTTTACTAGAAAATATCAGTAATAAAACTCACGGGAAATTAGGACCATTCTCTAAGACCACCAAACCAAACTCATTCAGATTTTAAGATTTTTAATCCTATCTTAAATTTTTCCAAGCCTATTTATTATATATTAGGGGAAGAGTCATTTTCCTGATGATGCAAGAAAGAAAAATCACCAAAAATACTGCACTAACCAGCCCTCACTCTCTGGCTTTAGCTTGAAATAACATCAATGACTAGTTGTGATGATCAACAACTCATAAAACTGTGACAGGAACAAAAATTTTACACTCCTTTAGCTCACATTCAAAAGTAAATTGAAACTGAACTGACTATAGCCAAGTATCTTTTATGTTTGTGAAAAAATGAGCAAATGTAAAGTTTCAGATTGTTCTTTTGGGTATTTTTTATAAATTTCTGTAAAAGTTGGTATAAGATATTCATAGAATGTGTTATTAATGACTTTTGAAATCTTGAACAGAAAAAGAGGAGAATTAACAAGAGTATCTGTTTTGATTTTAAGTGCCTTATCAATAGCCATGTTCTTCTTCTCAAATGTAGAAACAGCCAAAAGGACGCAAGAATCAACATGCATATGGGGGGTCCCTGAGCATCACAGTTACTACTGATAAAAAAGTGGATCAGAAGAGGTGGCTTAGATGCATGGCCATAATTGAATTCCTAACACCATTGTCAACAATTTAATTTATCCCCCAAATTCCTGGCTGCCCACCCAGAGGGAAGTACCTGTCTTACTGTAAGGCTCCTATGAAAGTAGAAAGTAAGAGGTTTCAGAAAAGACTGAGCTAAGCTTACTGAGTTTGCTTTGTTATATTTCAACAAATTGTGAAGCATATATTAATCTTCATCCCCATTATACCAGTGTATTTAATCACATTGCTTAAAAGCTGCAAGACATCTGTTATTTTAACTTTGAAATGATATTTTTTCCACAGTACACAGTGGAGAATAACAATAGTTTGTGTTTCCTTTATAAGTGAATGCATTTAGCAGATAGATTTCACATTATAAAAAATAAAATTTCATAGCCAGCAAGATCTTAGTGATATCAAGTATAAATATGTCCCCTAACAAATGAAGAAACTGTAACTCAGAAAGGTTAAGTGACATGCCCAACCAACATTCCCCAAGCTTTTAGTAGCAGAAGTGGCACCGAAACTCATCTCTTTGCTGACTCTTTGCTTGGACTCTGAATATCACAAGAATTTCTCAGGGTTTCCTTCCACCCCCATATGTGGAACATGATGGCTAGAGTGGGCTGGCCTTTCCCCAGCTCAGTTAGACTCTGATAACACACCAGAAGATTAAGCTCTGCTAATTCATTGTCCCTGAAGGCAGGCCTTCTTAGGAAGAATAACTCTATTCCCAGGAAAGAATTTTCCTCCAGTATTTACTGTCAGAACCTGGTTGAGCTCCTGGGTGTGATTCCCACAATTTTCCTAGAATTTTTAACTCTCCACGTTATCTACGCTGAGCCTCCAACAATTTGCTGATGACAGTTCAGATTTTTCTTCCCTGGCACCAATTCCGAGGTATTTTCTGCTCAAGAGTCCCTGCTCTGGGAAGCCATGACTCCTATTCACCTGTCTGTCTCTCCAATCTTGGGGGCAGTCATTTGCCCTGCATCTTCCCCTCTCTTAAGGATCCAAGAAGAGTTGTTGTTTTTTCAGTCTATCCAGCTTTTCACTCGTTATCAGAACGGAGTGGGGACTTCCAAGCTCTTGACGTGAAGAACCAGAAACTGGAGGTTCTAGACTTTTTCATATTTTATCTTTTCAGTAATGCCAGATGTTTACAAACATCACTAAACTTAGAAAATCCTAGTGTACATCTGTTCAATTTTTCGTAACCCTAAGGGAATTATATTAAATTCAGTCTCCATTTTTACCAAAACTTGTATACCTCTGACGCGTTGTTTTTGAACGGTTTTCTCTTTTTATGTTTAGAAAAGTTCTTCAGTCTTTTAAAGATCAATATGATTTTCTGGTTGAAGAAGTGGCTTTCGCTGTGTTCTTCACAGATATGTGAGTCAATTTCCCTGAGAATGCCATCAAAATACAAGTCCATCTTCTAAGTGTTTTCCTAAGTCATCATAAATGTCGTGGGGGTATTTTGTACAGCATTTGAATTTTTTTACTGATTGAATGATATAAAGATTTTCAGGTTCTTTACAACATGAAAATGCTCCTTATCATATAATGGAAAAGTTGTCTTTTCACTGCTTTGAAAAGTTTTCCTTCAAAGTCAGGGGGATATGCCTTTGCTCTCCATTACATTTCCGTTCTACCACAAGGCCACCCTCCCCCCAGAGGATTCTGGGGGTGGGAAAGTTGTGCCCCTCCTGCTCAATGGGGCCCAAATTAAGCCTGAGGTATAGCTCCTTCAGATCTCCTGTCAATGTTTTAATCACGGTTTAAACTAAGTTAGCTAAAAACCAAGCCATTCCCTACTTTATTCACTGTCTCTGAGCATTGCAGTTAATAGTCAGGAAAATTAGTCCCATTCATAATAGAGATATTGTGTTTAAACAATTTGAAAGTGAAACCTTCAAATTTCTAATTATTTTCTATCCACATTAGAGAATGCCATGGAAATGTCTGTAATATTTGTTACATCCTTTAACACGGTGCTCCTTTAGTCAGAAGAAAACAAATTCTCTTCCAGGGAAAAGAAAATGAGGCTGTATGTTAGTACCAAAAAGAAAAAATAAAAATAAAAGACCCTATTAATGCATTGTCACTGTTTCAATAAATTTATATTTCAAATATATTTGAATGAAATATGCCCTTCCTTTTATTCAAGATGAAGAAACTACTCTTGATGACCTGAAAACTATATAAAATGTACCTAGCTCAACTCAAAAAAATTTACTACTACCTGGGACTTCCTTGGCGGTCCAGTGGTTAAGGCTCTGCGCTTCCACTGCAGGGGGCAAGATCCTGCATGCTGCATAGTATGGCCAAAAAAAAATTCACTACTACCTGATTTTCATTGCATATACTCATAAAAATTATTTACAATGCAATTCATATTTTCTATGTGAAAATTAAGGATAATTATTGTGATAAATAAGGAAACAGGCTATACTGAATTTTACCCTCATTAGTTTGCAAAGGCAAGCTACTTGTTTTTAGTATTCATTTTTTCTAGTATCTTACATTAGCTGAGGATACATTTTTAGCATACCATCTATGGTATTCTTGAGTTTTAATTTTTTAATAAAAGATCACCTCCAATGTAAACTATAATAATGAGAATGTTGCATTCAGCAGGAAAATGAACTTTCTGTATCACATTTAATATTTTATTTTTTTAATACACTACAGCTTTGGCAAATCTTTATTGAAAAATAAACAGTAAGCCATATCATGATCAAAGGAATTGGTAGGTTTATAATTAACCTATGCACTTCATATTTCATTTAAGAAGAAAGAAGTAGAAATAGAAACACAATAATAATAATAATAACTGCTATAATTTAGTGCTCACTTACCCTAGGTCAGGCAGTTCAGTGAGTGACCTGTGTTATCACTAAACAACTTGTTATCAACTGTCTCTATTTATAGTGAATATAATCAAAGAGATTATGTCAGTTATCCCAGGTCACATCTCGAGTAAATCTTAGAGCCAGAAAATAGATTTTTTAATATAAACTCTCCTCTTAACATTGGTAGGAGAGACCAATCTACTATAACAAAGGATTCCAAATTCAGCAATCTAAAGAAAAAAATGAGACAATATCTTTCTTTCTTATACAAAAAGTTCGAGAAAAGCATGACAGATGGTCAAATGGTTCCTCGATCATGAATGCCTATCCCTTTCATTTTGTGGTTCTGCCATCCTTAAGGCCTTGATGCATGGTCTAAGTGGAGCTATCAGCAGGAACTCTCAGCAGGAGGGAAGAAGAGAGAACACGGAGGAACCATATTCATACATTTGTGCCTATAGAATGGTAAACTGAAAGAAGGCTGAAAAATGGAGTCCAGCTAGGCAACCACGTGCACAGTTCTCATTCTATTATCAATGAAGAAAGGAGGCAACTTCCATGGATAGTTGAGTGTTGCCACCACAACACAAATTCATGTGATTTCATTGAAATCTCTATGCCCTTGGCTATCAGTCATGAGCTTTTCTCATCACCTCACCGCACAGCTTCAGAAGCCATCCACATGCTTCAGTTTGGATTTCTCATGGCCCAAGATCAATAAGCTACAAATCAATTTCATCTTAGCTCTTCTCTCCTAAACCAAAGTTATCTTCTAAATGTATCATCTTGACCAAAGACCAATGGCTAGTTTTCTAATCAAGAAATCCGTAAACCTTCATTTTGCTTCATACATTTCATTCACAAAGTCCTTCCAGATTTCCTTTTAAGTAACAACTGTATTCATCCTTTTCATGGATAATTTTATCCATCACAGAGAAATCCTCCTTATTAATATCATAAATTCAAATTCATTAACCACCTACTACATCCCAGGTACTCTGCTCAATGTTGAACAATGATAAGCAAAAACAAACAACAATAGCTAATATTTATATGTTACCCTGTGTCATGTACTATTCTAGGCATTTAACATAAACTCACTTATTTCTCACAGGAATTCTAAGAAGATATTTCAGATGACAGCACAAGGATCTATAAACATTAAGTAACATGTCATGGTTATATTCTAGAGCTTGGAGTTGAACTTGGTCTCTTGTTCTAGAATCCATGTTCTTTAACCAGTAGACTCTATGACCTTATCTGATAGAAGTTACTGTTCAGTGAAAAACGTTATAAAGTAAATAAGTGTACAGATAAAATATTGTTATAAACTGTGATAATTGCTACAAAAGAAAAATATAATGACTATTTCAACTATTGAAAATGTTTCTTGAGGAAGTGAGGGAGAATGAGCAGGATATAAAACTTTCAAGCAGAGAACACAATGTGGGCAAGGAACCACAAGAAGCAGGAAGGGCAGAACACCTTGGGAACTGAAAGACCAAGTGACTAGAGCTAAGAAATAGAGGGTGTGCAAATAAGCCTGGAGAGATATCAAGAGGCCAGAAGTTGAATCTCTTTTTAAACTGTTTTAAACTTTTTGTAATTATCACTGTCTTGCAAAGGACAATGAAAAATTTCTTATGCGAAGGCATGACATGATCTGATTCAAATTTTAAGATCTCCCTAAGGTTGCTAAGCATAGCATAGATGAAAAAGTATAGCGTGGATGTGGGTAAGCCTTTTAAGGAAACCAAAGAAGCAGTAACAGATGAGAGTAGTTTGGGCTAAAATGATGCTGATGGCAAAGATGGAGAAAAGTACATGAATTAAAGATACACTTGGAAGGTAAAATCAGTAGGATTGGTGATTGACTGGATGTGGGGGTGAGTGAGAGAAGGTTATGTCAGGGATAATGTCTGACTTTTAGCCCCACATCATAAGGAAACCCTGCTCTGGAGGGGGCCCAGGTTTAGGAATGATGAAGACAGGAAATCCTGCCCTGGAGGGGGGCCGGGTTGAGGAAAGATGACCACAAGTTCCATTTTGGACTTATTGGGTTTGTGGTGACTTTTAGATACCCAACTGGACAAGTCTAGTAGAAAGTTAGATTCTGTGAACTGGACATAAAAATTTGGGAATCATCTGAATGTTTAAGTTGTAAATTCATGAGCACAGAGAAGATAATAAAAAAAAAAAAGACTGGCTAAAAGATGGTCTGGCAAAGGGACTGGAAAAGGATAGCTGGATAACCTATGACTAGTTTATTCCCCAAACCTCCATACTGATTTATCTCACTTTATCCAACTCCCATTACTATTTATTCTACATAACATTGTTGGTGTAATTTCCTTTAAGTATATCTATCAAAATGTCACCAATCCTGTTTGTTGCTGTTTATTTTCTCTTACTATATGCACACATGTTTTAATAAAACAGCACGTTAAATTTTACTGCAAGAATCATATTTAGATAAAAAGAACAATCCAATAGAAGAATAGTTAAATAAATCCTCCATTACTTTTCCTTCCCCTTTTAGCTGCTATTCTGGAAACTGTAGCAATAACCTTTTCAGTGGTAAAAGGGTTAACAGATAAAAAAACACATTATCTTGTCTCTGTTGTTAAGGTTTATTGTTAAAGCTTACGCATAGAAATTCAATAACAATTTTGGTAAAAAAGAAAACCTCATTCAAATTATTTTTCACTTTTTTCCAGCCATGATTATATTAAAACAGAGAAACTATTGGGAGAGAAAAAGAGCAGACACTACAAAGAGCAAGAGAAATCATCATGGTAAAAGGAAACTGACGATGCAGAGATTCAGCACTAAGATCAGCGTGGAATTTTAGAAAGTACCTATTGACTCAACAAACAGTGCAAGATATTTTTGTCTTTAAAACATTATCTATTGTAAATCTATCCCATTTCAAGCCCACATTACCTGGTTGACTAATTTACCTAGACTTAATAGAGTTCATCTCTTACATAAAAATGAACTCATGAAATAGATTCAAAATTTATTTTCTCCAAAACAAGACATATAAAAGGGGATGGGGGGGGTGGGTAATGTCAATTATTTCTTTTTCTTTTGCTCAATGGCCTCACAGGGAAGAGCCACAAAAACTCAGGTTTTTTTCCTCAAGATACATTGTGGAGAATATTCAGGCACGTTAATTCAAAAAATATTTATTGGGGCTTCCCTGGCGGCGCAGTGGTTGAGAATCTGCCTGCCAATGCAGGGCACATGGGTTCGAGCCCTGGTCTGGGAAGATCCTACATGCCGTGGAGCAACTAGGCCCGTGAGCCACAACTACTGAGCCTGCACGTCTGGAGCCTGTGCTCCACAACAAGAGAGGCCGCAATAGTGAGAGGCCCGCGCACTGCGATGAAGAGTGGCCCCCACTTGCCGCAACTAGAGAAAGCCCTCGCACAGAAACGAAGACCCAACACAGCCTAAATAAATAAATAAATAAATAAATTTTAAAAAGTGAAATTGTAAAAATATATATATATATATATTTATTGAACAGATGTCCACTTTATTATACTTTTCCACCTCACTGTATTCCTGGTTACAAATAGCATATTAAAATAGTGATCATTTTGAGAAAGTTTTGATGCACAACGTGTAATGATAAAGGCTGAAACTGATAGCAATTAAAATTATCAATCTTAAACCTAGTAATCAATTTAAAATGAACATAATTTGGCAGTGTTAACATATGTGTTCAAGGTTTCTTTTCTATACTATTCTACTTTTAAGTAAATGTTCCAAGTGAGTACATTAAAGAGACAAAAATTAGAAATTGTTTTATTTATTATTGTTGTTGTTGTTATGGTTGAAATTGTCATCATTACTTTAATTCTATTATGTTAAATACCAGGGCAGTTAAAACACATTTCTCAATACTATATAGGATGAAAAATAAAATCACTTACTATAATCACATCTGTTGGAAACACTCCATCTAAAAGGTCTATATTGTTGCAATTATATACAATTTGAAGCAACTTTGGGTATCTAAAAGATTATAAAAAGATAATTTACTTTTTAACTTCAAAGCAATAAGAATGACTACAGAAATTATTAGTCGAGAAGAAAGAAAAGAGAAAGTCAACAAAAAGTATCTCACCTGGAAGATTATTTTGCAGATAACTTGAATAAGCTGTTTGTTAAAAGCTTAGCTAACAGGTGTCCTGTCTAATTGACTCAAAATAACGTTCAATTATGCTTAAAAAGGATATGAAAGTGTTTTTTCTCTCTTATCCAAACTATGGCATAATGATAAAAATAAGGAAAGATCTAATTTCATACTCAAAAATAAATAGCTTATATTAGGAACTAGAGTTTATTTTTTAAATTGGTAAAGAGAAAAATATTAACCAAGCTGAAATAAAGAATCATCTTTGTGCATTTTTGATGCCATACAAATAGAAGAGGTCCTAGAACACTGAGAATAGCCTTGAACATGGAACAAGGAGCCCATGGGTTTGGCCTCTGTGCAAGTGACTTTTAATGTTATTATTTGAATACCATATATTGAGGGATTTCTGTGCTAAGACTTTTAAATATTACTTTAATCCTCACAATAACTGTATGATGCTGGCCAAATAATCTTTAATTGTTGTTATATATTATGTATTTTATAAGTGAGTATACATGTGTAGGATGGGAGGAATAATTGAAAGAATAGACAAATTAGGTATTAGTAATAATCAAGAGTCAAGTCCATTGTAGTTGTTTCTCAGAAGCCTTATAAAATTTTTCAGTCATTTTTTTTAAAGGCTTAATTCCATGTTATCGATATTTCAAATGTTTAACTTCTTTATATTACTGAATTTTATATTACTGTCCCTGAACTTTATTTTTTTTAATTTTTTTATTGAAATATAGTTGATTTACTATGTTGTATTAGTTTCAGGTGTACAGCAAAGTGATCCAGTTATATATATATATATGTATATATTTATTCTTTTTTAGACTCTTTTCCATTTTAGGTTATTAAAAGATATTGAGAATAGTTCTGTGCTATACAGTAGGGCCCTTTTGGTTATCTATTTTATATAAGGTAGTGTGTATATATTAATCCCAAACTCCTAATTTATCCCTCCCCCCACCCTTTCCCCTTTGGTAACCATAAGTTTGTTTTCTATGTCTGTGAGTCTATTTCTGTTTTGTAAATAAGTTCATTTGTATTATCTTTTTCTCAGGCCTTGTTTTTATCCAGACTGAACAGTGATCCAACCAGTTGGCAGCTACCTTCTCATGTCCAACTCCCATAAATTCATCAGGGCAGCTGAGAGGTCATCATTTGCAGCTACAAAGGGAGACTTTGAACACTGGAATCTAAGAAATAACTTTTGAACTTAGTACAGAATTATGAAATATGTCTGTGGCAAAATCACCCAGAAGAATATTCAAAATGTTTTCATTTTTGAAACAGATTTGTCAAATTTTAAGCAATCTGTGAACGTGAAAAGTTCTGGAATTTTTAAAATAATTTTGGATTTATTTTTCCATTCAGGAGACCACAATCATAGAATTTGGGGGGCGGGGAGTCTCTTATTACTGGAATTATAATAAAAATAAGTAATAAAATATATAATAAAAATAGCAAGAAGAATGTGTAGACTACAACTTGACCAAAGTTAATGTCCAAGAATAAATACAGAATTATTAATTTCAAAGACCCCCACTCTAAGTGCTTATTGGAATATTTTAACTTAATTATATTTGAGATTGCAAAAACACAATTTGATTGAAAAAATACTGCTTTCAAAAGCTACAGTTTTGTACTGAGTTCTTTGCACATCTGGAAATGTTAAATATATCACGATTCAACTGTAAAACGTATATACTGCTTGACCCAGCACTTTCATCTTGGGCATTTATCTTAAACAATAATTGAACATGTACATTAAAGATTGGTTAAATATAGTCATCATAGCATTATTATATTATCAAAATCATGGAAATTCAATGAATATCAACACAAAATTTTTGAAATAAAATAAAATGTTATGAAGACATAATATTTCATATGGAAATATTTTAATTGATATTTATAACAGAGTTGAATGAAGAAGCAGTTTAAAAGGTACAAAGAATCAACCATTTATATAAATTATGTATATATGTTTATTTCTCTTTATGTATGCAAAAAATGATGTCAGGAATTTATTTGTCAAAATACCAAGAGTGTTTAAGTATGAGTATGGAGATTTTAGGTAATTTTTTTCTATCATTTTGTATTTCTTTACATTACTGATTGTTGTTTATAATTATATACTATTTTATAATAATATAATAAAGCTATTTTAATCTTTAGATATTTAACAACTTGAATGAGTGTGTGGAAGAGTTGAAAAAATAACTTGATACTGGCACATGGACACAGACAATTATACCAAACTTCAACATGTCGAAGTTTCTGTCAAGGAATGTTGTGCACATTATCTGAGTTCTCATCTATGTGAATTATATATGCTTGGCACTTAACCATCTCGAAACTTGTTCTTCTCTTGACTTCAAGAACACCTTGATTTTCTTATTTTTCAATTTCTATAATAGATAAATTGGTTTATCTCCTCTTTCTGACCTCTATATTTTGTAGCCCTTAGGATCCTGTCCTATTCTGTCCTGCTAAATATTTATTAACACCTATATAAATATTATATCACCATCCCCAACATCAACTTGAACTCCACTTTCAAGTACTTAAATGCCCATTCTACTTCACTTGCATGCTGTTAGGCTTATCAAACTTAACATGTTCAATGTCAAATAGAATTATTTACTTACCTCAAAAAACTTACTCCCCATCTCCCTAGACTTTAGTCCAAACTACCATTATCTCTTGCCTGCTGCACTGCAACATCTTCTTAACTGAACTTCCCATTAACCCTTCCTCCCGCCCCAACTCCCAGTCAATTTTCCACATAACACCTCTGTTCAAATCTTTGTAAAGTCTTCCATTTTGTTTAAATTTCATACTCTTTATTCTGACCCACAAAACCCTACATAATCTAGACCATTTCCACTTAGTTGAGTTCACATCCCATCACTCTTACACTCACCAACTATTCCTCCACTCACACCCAGCTTCTGTTGTTCCTGAACATTTGTTTAAAACGGGATCCTATATTTGTGCATTCCTCTTCCTAGTAAACTACTACTGCAGCTCTTCACGTGGATAGATTGGTCTAACGTTCTGGTCTCGGTACAATTATCACCTTCTTGATAAGACTCCTTTGACCACCATTGGTAAAATATCCTTCCTCCCCTTTCCTATCCATCCCCTCATCATGTTTTACTTTCTTCACAGCTTATTCACTACCTGAAATTACATTATTTATTTATTGGTTTGACTGTCTATTTTTGCTTTCTACTACTATAAAAAGTAAGTTCTATGTGCTCAGGGCCTTTGTTGCCCTTGTCCACCATTGTATCCCCCAAATTTAGAAAAATGGCTGCCATGCAAGAGCTACTCAATGAATACCTTTTGAATAAACAAATGATTGCGTAATTCTGTCTAAAGTCCCTACTGATCAATTTTAATTTGCTTTAATCTGCTGAAGACCTAGTCCCAAATCTAAAATAAAGTCAACTCTGTCTGCTCAGAGACAGCCTTAGACTTCCTTTTCTTTGCTTACAAAATTAATTTTTTTTAATTGAAATATACTTGATTAACCATGTTGTGCCAGTCTCTGCTGTACAGCGAAATGACTCAATTATACACATATAGACATTCTTTTTTCTTATATTCTTTTCTATTATGGTTTATCACAGGATATTGATTAAATTTAAAATTCTTGCCTTAGGCATTTTAATCCCTCCATGCCAAACTATGTTTGCTTGTCCCTAGATCAAACAGCCCTCCCACACACACACGGCACATACTACCACTCTTTCCTTCCCTCTTACTGCTGTCATGAACCCAGGCACAGGAAAGCAGTGTAGACATGGTAGAGAAGATTGGCTCTGGAGACAGGTTACTCACTTCATTCTCCCACTTCACCCTCATCAACTGCTCAATCATGGGCAAGTTGCTCAACTTTTCTAAGCTTTAGTTTATGCATCTGTAAATACGATAGTAAAACTGCCCATCTCCTAGGGTTGTCCTGAGAACTACATGACATAATGCGTGTAAAGCACTGAGGAGAGCTATTTCACCATGTCTCAATTATGTTTTCTGAAAAACAGTAATTTGTACACATAAAGAAACCAAAACGTTTTCAATTCCTTTCCCTACCTAAAATTCTGTACATGTCAAGTATTTACTAAGAATGTTAAACGGAGGATTTGTAAACTCTCTGATCATGCTTTCTAAAAGAAAGACGTTGGTTTATAAGGTTAGGGTAGCTCACAATGCCTATCTCCTTACCTCATTATGATCCTGATAAAATGCTTGCCAATGTAAAATCATGACAAAGCTATTTCATGGGTGTGAATTATGAGAAAACTACTTCAACATCAAATTTTTTGGCTTGGTTATTTTCACAGGTCATTTTTTTGTTGGTTTCAAAATCCAGTGATATTTCCACAGAATAATCTGGCCTCCTGGGCAATCATGTATTTTTGGAAGACAATCAAACGATTGACATTTTTACCAAAAAGAGAACTATATGATCAATTTAAAATTTCCTTTGATTTTGAGGTGCTCTAGCACACGGTATTTCTTTTAATTTCCTTTATTAGTTCCATTTTATATTTTACCTAGTAGATACCAATAAAAGATTTTAAAAGAAATTGCACCAATTATAGATAAATAATAGAACTCTTTTTCCAAATACTTTTAACTTAAAAATGGTATTTTGCTTTAATGATGAGAAAAAGAGCTTTAAACTATCATAAAAACTAAGGTTTTTAAGGTTAAAACTAAGGTTTTAATAAGGTTATTTTTAGTGTGAATTCCATTCAATACTAACAGGGTACTGATTAAAATTTATATAGTGTTAGCAAAATGAACAACTTTCCACTCTTTGGGGGTAGGGAGGAAGCAGAAGTCAGATCTTGCATTTATGTTATGGGAAACTCCTTTTTTGCAACATTAATACCCATTTAATGCCAGTACTCTTAAATTTTCAAACTTCTATATAAAGCATATAAAGCAAAATTGTCACATATATGCCAGTAATAAAGCAAAATTGTCACATATATGCTAGTAATTCATCTGCAATTTTAAATAAGAGCGCCTCATGGAGTTAAGTATTTTCAAGGAAAATTATAACACATAACTTTTTCCAAAGACTAATTAAATACAGAATATTTGAACAGGAAGATTCAGCATCATACTGGATCCAATATGTTCCTCTAAGATGTCAAAATCTTCTTATTTAGTTAATTAAAGGTTCAAAATAAAGTTTTTTTTTCTTCTACCGATAAATTAAAATAAAATAAACTGCATTTACATAATAAGATTTCATTTTACAGCTGATGTTTATTTAAAAACCAGATCAACTCAGGATTTTTGTCATATATTTTAGTGCTGAGTATAATATGTATGGGAAAACCCACTGCTTCCTAACTCAGTGCTTCTAACACAAAGAATCAGATACAACAAGAAATGTTCTGCTCTGCCCTGCCCTTGTCAGTTCAAGTGAGACGTTTAACATTGCTCTAACATGGTGTTTTTTTGAGGTTTAATTTCAATTCAGTTCCACTTTTTAGAATAGCAATGGTGCAAGCAACTTGGTATTACAACACAGAAAATCCCAGCCACATGGTAAAAGCTGATCCAAAAACAAATGAGTAACATCAAAAACAGGCCAAAAATCATATCCAAAGAACTTAAAAAAAAAAAAAAAAAAAACCCAACAATTTCAGTGGAAACTTCTACACTGGTTGGGTTCATAAACACAAGTTAAAGGTGGGGAAAGTCATTATTTTATTAACTCTGCTTAAGTACTGAAATTTAGAGACCAAAGTAAGCTTTCTTTCCTGATAGGAATGGCAGAGAATTTTTAAATTATAGGTCTACATTTTGCTACTCAGTGGTCTTTAAAACTAAGTTCTCTTGAAAGTATAATCTTGCTAACAGTCAAGTAGCTTCCTGTTTACTTAAATCTTTTATTTTTTGAATTTTTGAATTTTATTTAATTTATTTTTTATACAGCAGGTTCTTATTAGTTATCTATTTTATACATATTAGTGTATATATGTCAATCCCAATCTCCCAATTCATCCCACCACCACCACCCCTGAGTTTACTTAAATCTTTTCCAACATTTTTTGCCCTAGTAGAACCTAAGGAATATCCTCTTTTAATCTTGACATCATCTATCCCCTCAGGCCATATAAAGATGGGATTGAAGTGAACCTTTGTAGATGAAAAAACACTGACAACTTTTTTTTTCATATGGAATATGCTTAAAACAGTTCTTTAAATAATCATTGTTCTTAGGCTCTATCTATAAGGTAAATTCAGATAAGAGATTTTTTTTTTTTCTTGTATGACAGTATTTTGACCAGAGTAGTCTTCCAATAAACACTGATTGACTTATATGTACTTTAGGAAATGGGGAATAAGTCTGACATGCACCCATGTTGCTGTGTCATACGTTTTCAAGGAAAAAAGCAATATATTTTCTTAGCCTTAAAATGGTCAGCAACTTATTATTTCTGGTTCAGACATGTTTATAGCTCTGGCTTAATTTTCTAATCTCTCAATATTTTATTTTTCTTATCCATCCCAAAATAAATATGGATTCTTAAAATTACATGGGTTCTTAGCAGTATATTATGAATATCAATAAAATATGAGTACTACAGGACATTATAGATATAAAACCAATCAGTACCATGACTAGCCAATAATGATATCTTTGCAAACTATAAAACATCATGCAAATGCAGAGCATGTACCTCGGCAAAAAGAGATATTAGGCTAAGAATGAGTTTTTCAAGAATACTTCTGGAATTCTATTAGAAAACATATATATTCAGGGGCTACCAGGGATATCACTAGATTCTTTAAAGAAAAGCTGCAATTTTATATTTAATTAAAATTTCTATTCCAAAGTAACTTATGCCTTTAATTCTGCTTTTAAGTCATATTGTGAGCAAATTCTACAATCCCTTTCCTTTGATCAGATCATAAAAATATTGGAAAATATATTTTTAAATAGAGTGAATGCATGGATTCTCTCAGAAACACAAAAGAGAAGTTACTTTCAAGAATATCTGAAAAACATAAAGCAGATGAGATTCAAACTAAGAGGAAAATGACATCTTAGGACACTTGTGAGACCCTGTGGAAGAGAATACCAAATAAAGTGGGAACTGTCACAAGGATTTCTATGCCTAAAGATGGTAGATGCTCAGGGTGAGGGAGAGGCAACTGACAGGGACCACCCAGTGAAAGGTCCAAACCAATCAAAACTGAGAAAAGATAAGGAATAGCAGATGTAAAGCCACTGTCTCATCAATTTCTCATCTTATGGACAAAGTAAGGAACATGAACTCTGGAAGTTCCTACCTCTCACTCTACTGCAAGAAGAGGCAGCAGGCAATTGTTAAGGATTTGTGAATTTGAAGCCGTCAAAAAGACTCCAAGTTATCTGAAAAGCACGGAGACCATAAAATCAGATAGCAGACCAAAATACTCAGACACACGAAACAGTAGTACTAAAGCTATCAGAAAAAGACTTGAAAACAAGTGTAATTAATAAAGGTAAAAGTTGCATCTGTGAAACAAAAACAGAAGGTAATTTGCCATAAAAATAATCCTTTAGAGATATTGGAGGTAAATATAGCTGTTGGGAAAAAAACTTAATTAATATATGGGCTGAATAAAATAATGGTTATAGATGAAGCAAGAATTGGTGGTCTGGAAATGCTATGGATAGTAGATATCAAAAGTTGATCTTAGCTTATTAGGAATGTCAGAAGAGGGAATAGAGAAAAATGAAGCTGAGAATCATAATTATGGAACGAACACTTGGGAGTGACCAAAAAGCTAAGGACCATGCCCAAGATGCTAACAAAAGACAGTGAAGAGAAGTACTACAGAGAATATTTTTAGGCAGAAATGGGAGAAAACAAAAACTTCTCCTGATAGTACTGCACCAAGTATATCACACTCGATACTCTGGTTCAAATATACTTGTGGGTATTGGTAAGTGTTATGCACAGAAAATGATGGGACAGAACATAATCAGGCAGGAGTCATGGAAGATGAAGGGACTTCTGAGTGGAAACTAAAATATTGTGCCAAATGAAAATAAGCCAGCAATAAATGGAAAGGTGCCCTCAGTGAAAAGATCCTCAGTATGAAATGAGCTGGACACATTCAAGAATCATTAGAAAAAAACATTAGGTCTTCTGCAGAGTAAGCATGGAAAAGGACAGAAGGAAGAAGAGTTCAGAGAAAGTCAAGAACCAGATCATACAGTACCTTGTAGGCCATAAGAAGATTGTCTTTATTGTACATGCAATGTGAAGCCTTTGGAGGTTTTTAATAGAAAGTCACATGAACTACTTTGAACGATCACTCTAGATTCTATGTGGAGAATAGAAAAGAGTGTGGAACAACAAGGAAAATATGTTGGGAATTTATCAGTTGTTGGAAAATCAGGTTGTCTTGCTGGTGTCTATTTTGAACAAGAGATATGATATAAAAATTTATATGAATCCCATTATTTTAAAACTAATTATTTCTAGTCAGCATATTTATATAATGCCACTTACAATATATGATTTGATTTTTCTCCTCAGACTATTTGGATTAGCTTTATACTAATTTCTCAACACACACTCAACTACCTCCTTTGATGTCAAATAGGAAGACCTTGAAATATGACTTGTAGGGTTTGGAAATACAGGGATTACAAAGTTAAAGAGTAGGAAAACAGATGACTCTTGGACAAAAACACCTTAAGTACATTCATTGGCCAACTATTATACCAAAATGAGCACTTACTATTTGTCATATATTAAATCTAATGTAAATATAGTAATTTATTTTGAATTTCTGATTTCTAAGTTATCTTTAAATCTGCATTCTCAGATAACGGAAGTCTCTCCAATTAAGAGGCATAGAATAGCTCTATATATTGAGTGATTACAAAGTGCTTAGCACAGTGTATAGTGTTTTATGTTCTTTATCTCATCAAATCCTCATGACTATTCTATTTGACCTGGGCTTTACTATTTCCATTTTACATATGAGGAAGTTCTGTCTCAGAAAGACTAAATCATTTCTGATGGCCAAATGGCTAACATCAAATGTGAAATTCCAACTTAGGGATCTCTGACTTGATAGTGGTCATAGCCATCATTTTATACTGCATCACATGAAGTCAGAACAGCAGACATATTCCAATTCCAGGGCAGTCACTAATTAGTGGTGTGATTTGGAGTGAGTCACTGAAACAGTTCAGGGTAAGTTTTTTAGTTTGTAAAAGTATGAACAATAATGCATACTCTATTACCATGTATACATTGTCAACTACAAATTGGTTCTTGCCATTGGCACTTGTCATCTACCTCTACAAGGATTAAATTATGAGCCGCTGCAGCTTCTTACTTTCAACACCCCCTGAAAGGAGTTCAGAGTGGAGATCAGGAATGAGGCACTCTGTGCTCTGGGAAAAACTGGCAGAACATGTCTTCAGATAGTAAGCTATTTTCAGAAGACCAATTTACGAGCCCAATTCTTGTATCTCCTCATATCTAGAAAAACACTAACATCCTTCTTGGTGATGTCTGCTCCTCGTGACTAGCAGTAACCTTCACAAGACTAGCAGAAACCTTCTGCAAAAAAATATGTGCTTGATTGCATGTACTCCCCCTTCACCAAAATCACATATATACTGACCTTCCCCCCTATCTCTTTGAAGCAGTTTCTCAGAGTTTCCTGAGATGCTGTCTCCCAGGCTGTAGTCCTCATTTTTGCCCCAAATAAAACTTAACTCTCAAGGCTCATGTTGTGCTTTTTTTTTTTTAAGTCAGCAGTATCAAAGTAAATGAAATAACATTTGTGAAAGATCCATCACAGTGTCTGGCAGCAGAGTTGAATCTGATATATGTATATCTCCCTTCTTTCTAAAACTTAACTCATTTTCAGAAAAAAAAAAAGTTATTCTAAAACAAAAATCAAGTGTATCTGTCTTTTAGCCAAAGATACTTAGTGTAAATGTACCTTTTCTTCAAGGCTGTCAGTACACACCATTATGCCAAATGAAGAAGGGACATAGGACCATTTGCCATCATGCTAAATGCAGAGTTTTACTTTGCTGTGCTCTTTTGTGTTCTGAATTTCTGACTCCCAGGTCATCTTTCATGCTAGAATTCTAATGTCAGTTGTCTTCCTCTAGTGGTTACCACTGTTTTACAACTTTACACTTCTAATTTCTGCTTCTGATCTGTAGTGGGCTGAACAAGTAAACTTTATTTCTTCTGTTTTCTCTAAACTCTAAGATCCAGCTAACATCTAATGACAATGAGCACTTAGCACAGAGCTGTATATGTGAAAGCTCTTTGACAGAGGACATTGGACCAATAAAGGTAAATAAAGTAACACAAATGACAGCCCTCAGTCTTCATTTATTTCTGTATTCCTAGAGTCTCAGTCAGTGTCTGACAAATGGTAGGTAATAAATAGAATATTTCCTGCCATATCAGTAAACAAAGGATGTCACAGTCATCAGCTATTGCAGCCACCACCAGACAGTGAGCTGGTGAGCCCTGAGGGAACTCAGCAAGGAAAAGAATACCTGCCATCTAGCAGCCATCAGACTGCAGCCACTCCCCACAGTGAGCCCTGAGGAAATTCAGGATGTGAAAATACAGGATACTGGCCCCAGATAGCTGAGGTGCATATCAAAGAAATGATTTCAGTGAGCCCAGACTCTGGCATCTTCCCATGCATAGAAAAGTGCCAAATTCCTTAACTTGAGATATCTAGTTTTCTTTTATTAACAGTAATCTTTTGTTTCTACTACCTGCCCTTCATTGCAAAACTCCTATATATCCTGGCTCCCCCTCTAGCCTCCTCAGAGCACTTCTCTCAGGGTTACTGGAGATGCTGCCTCCGGGCTTGAAGTCCTAAAAATTCCCACCGAATAGAACATAACTTTCAACTTTTAGGTTGCTCACTTTTTTTGTTGTTGTTGTTTTGTTTTCCCAGTTGACATAGGCATTCAATAAATGTTTCTGTAGTGAAGGTTTAATACATGAATCTAACTGATACTTTTCTATGAGTCTTTTTACTAAGACCTTGTGGTTTTGAGTTTAATTTTAATGTTTTTGGTATTTCTATTTCATAAAATGTCAAAGATGCTACATGAATCACGTTCAGTTCCTTTTAAATTCCCTGAAATTTACTTCCTACTAATTTTTTTAAAGGAAAAAGAAAAAAAAAAAGCTATAAATCTACAATGAAATCATGAGAAAGGCTATCAGATAATGTATTTGAACTAATTTATGATTAGATGAAAAGCATTTGGGGGGGGGGGCGACACAAACCACTGGGAAAAAGATGCGTTATTTTTAAATGATATTGGAAAGATCAGCTCATTATAAGAACAAAAAATAGATTTGGGTCCTTTCACACGACACCCCAAAATAAACTTTAGATGGAATAAATATCTACATGTGAAAAAGAAAATTGTATAGCTAATAGGAGAAAATATAAGAGAAGATATCTGTGGGCTCAGAGTGGGGGAAGAATTTTTTGGCTTAATCTAGTCCAAAAACTGTTCTCATTTTACAATTTAAATGATGTTTATTTCTCCCTAATCAGGAGAAAAGCCAGAACCAAGGGTTGACTCCCAGTTCTGTTCTCTTTCCAAGGAATCATTCCTCATTTATTTATCAGTCTCAAATGAAACATATGCTATCTTGAATCCTTCTGATCCTTGGAGATTAGTTAAACCTGGCCTGAAACACAATTTCACAGTATGTGATTGTCCAGAACCCTCCTCACAGTTTCTGGAAGCTGCCGAGACTAAGATCTTCAGGGTTTCCTCTAAGTATGTGCCGGTCTGTGTGGGCTTGTCCTGTGTCAGTACAATACCAGACCCATCACTGGTTTATGTACACACCCACAGTCTCACAGCACATATACACACTCACACCTACAAATGACAAGCATTTCTGAGTTTGGCAACTTCAGTCAACATCTGGGAAATAATGGGTGGAGGGACTTTAAATTCCATACAGCTTTCTACCACAGCTCCACTCCCTTGTTTATCTCTCTTTCTCTTAGATCAACAGGTACCTTATTATTTTTTTAAATCTCACTTAAAACATTTTCATCAACTTCAAGGTCCCTGAAGATCTCGCCTTCTCTCAATCACTTGTCAAGAGTATTTTTGTTGTTGTTTTGTTTTTTCTTTTTCTCTGAATAAATACATTAGCTTTTCTAAAAAGGAATTCCGATGGCAACTACTAATAAGATATGTCTGCCCCATGACAAATATGCATCTAGCATAACTAACATTATACAATGTGCAAAAAAATAATTAGTGACTCTGGAAATGGTCTGGGAAAGAAAGCTGAAAAATAGGAGCTAGACTAGAATTAGTCTAGAAACTGAAATCTGGTTAAAGGTACCAGACCTTAACCCACTGAGCACTGTCTACTAAGTAGTAGTAATTAAGTCATTGGGACTGTGTGGTGAACCTGTAAGTACTGATTTCAGTACAATTTGAAAGTTCCATTTCCTTCACCACCTATAGAAAAGCACTCTGAACAACCAACAACCAAACTACAACAATAGCAAACATATGCTGGCTTGATTGGTATAATAAAAAAAGATATTACATAGATCTCTTCAATATATTCATAATAAAAGTCTGTAGCCATACTGACTCCTTGTCCTGTGGAAAGCTACTTAGGTCAAGAGGGAGATGTGCATGTGGAAGGTTGAGGAGGCCTGGAGATGACTTCAGGGAAGTGTAGGAAATGTGGATGATGCTATCCATCCCCTCTACAGTCACCTAAGCTGTATTCCATGAAGGTACTGACAAAAAAAGAACATGTCAAAGAGAAGAAAAAAAGTAAGGAAAAACACTAGGAAAAGCTAGTTTCCAGAAAGACCTAATATCTCATTTTAGAGACTCTTCAGTGAACATATTTATGTTGAAATGTTAAATTTAATCAGCTGATAAATAAGTATCAACTCTTTCAAATTTATTTTATTTTAAAAATTAACTTTTCTCTTTGAAATATTGTTTTAGAAATCAATGAGAATTTTGAGTTAAAAATTTCATCATCCCAAATGAAAGTTAGAATGACATTTTCAGTGCAAATTATAGAAGTGATTTGTTTGAATTGTGAGATTTCAGTGAGTTGATAATTAACATGAAATCCTGTCTCCGTATTGTCTCCAGAGCTACCTTTGAAAGACAGTAAGACTGTTTCCTAAAATCTACCATGATTTAGCTACTTTAGCATCAATTTAAGTTTCTATAAACCAAAAGAATGGCTAGAAAACATTATTTTAAAAAAATTCTACTCTCAGAATGTCAACCTATAAAGGATTACTATTGTTATCTACCTTATAAAATGTCACGAGGTCCTATTACACTAGCAACTTGACCTTAATGTATGTAATTCAAGGGGTAAAGTACCCAATCAAGTATGTGGTTCACGTGCCTGGGCATTCTACTGGGGCTATTGGCACTAGTATCCTGGCTCCTGCAGTAGTTGGTCATAAAAGAAAAACCATCTGATTCTCTTTGCCAATTCCATTATTTTATACTTTCAAAGTTCTCATACTACTGAATATCTTAGACTATGCTACCGAATACATATTTTCCACATATACCTTTGGACTATGCAGGAAAAGAATGAGACAGACTCTTTGTTAAAGTGGCTAGTCCCAAATTTACTTGAACTGGCAAACTTCCAGAAGTCAGATTCTTTCTTTATCTATTTCTCATTTAGGAATAAATGAACTCTTCTACTGATCTTTATGACAAACATGTAAAACTTTAGAAAATAGCACAGGTAGTATTCAGATATGGCATGGCATGGTGCAATTTTCCCTGAAAACAAAAGAAAAAAAAAAGGTTCAAATAAATTCTACTAACAAAAAAAGTTTCATCATTAAACATGAAGTTATTAATTAAATAAAAGCTTCAACAATATTATATCATACTATGAGGGCACATAATTTTCTATAATATACGTTTTAATAAAAAATAAATTAATCAATTATTTTTTTTCTATTTTGAGAGGTTATTTCTAAATTTGTACCATGACAGGTGATGTCAGCTAGATGGAGGAGTAGGAGGTCCAACACTTCTCTCTCTTACACATACACACATACACAAACAATAAATGACTACAAAGCAACAAAAGTAGCTCTGGGAAAGCTCTGTTCTACAAAAACCTGTGGAGCACAGAAAAAGGGTGCCCGCATAGAAAAGCACAGGGAGCATTTTACCTGTGTCACCCCATACTCCAGTCCAGAGCAGCTCAACACCAAGAGAGATGACATTGGAGAGATTTCAAATAGATGCAAAAGGAGAACAGGTGGGACCCAGCAATCCTGGACATCGGTGGACATCTGCAGCCTTTGTAGAGAACCTGCACAGTTTCCACCACTGTTGTACTCAACTGTAGTGCTGCCAGCAGTTTTTCTACGCATCCTCTCCCCAGGGCTGGAGCTGTCACTGTGGTGAGACCTGCCCCCAGAGGTTGTAGTAGCTGCCACACCTGGCTATCCAGGACTGGGACACCACAAAACTTTACCATCTACAAGACTGGAGCTGCCACTATGTTCAACCTGCCCCCCCACTTTGTCCTAAGTTGAAGGCTTAACCACCCTCTGGGTCCTAAATCAGGGCTTTGACCCTGATAAAGTTATTAGTGAATATCTCAGTATAAACTTTGCAGGCTAGGACAGTGGGATGATATATTCAAAGTGCTTATAGCAAAATACTGTTAACCAATAATGCTTTACATGGTAAAGCGGTCCTTCAGAAATGAAGGAGAGATAAAGACTTCCCAGACAAACAAAAGCTGAGGGAACTCATCAGTACTAGACTTGCCTTCTAAAGTAAAGGGAGTTCTTCAGGCTGAAATGAAAGGATGCTTAGTAACATGAAAACATATGAAAGCATAAAATTCACTGGCAAAGGTAAATGTATAGTCAAATTCACAAAACTCTAATACTGTAATGGTGGTGTTAAATTGCTTTAAATTCTAGTATAAAAGTTAAAAGACAAAAATTAAAAGTAGTAGCTACAACATTTTGTTAATGTATACACAATAGAAAAGATTAAATTTTGACAGCAGCATCATAAAATGTGGAGGAGCAGCAAGTAAGAGTGTAGAGCTTTTGTATACAACTGAAATTAAGTTGTTATCAGCTTAAAATAGACTGTTATAAGTTGTTTTATGGTAACCACCAATCAAAACCTAGAGTAGATACACAGAAGATAAAGATAAAAGAATCAAATTATACCACTATGGAAAATCATCAATTCACAAAGGAAGACAGCAAAAAAAGATAAAAGGAACAAAAGAACTACAAAGCAGTCAGAAAACAATCAGCAAAATGGCATTAGTAATTTCTTATATATCAATAATTACTTTAAATGTAAATGGATTAAATTCTTAAACCAAAAGGTATAGAATGGCTATATGCTGCCTACAAAAGACTCACTTTAGCTTAAGGACACACATAGGCTGAAGGTGAAGAAATGGAAAAAGATATTCCATGCACATGGTAACTAAAAGAAAGTAGGGGTGGCTATACTTATATCAGACAAAATAGACTTTAACTCAAAATCTGTAACAAGAGACAAAGAAGGTCATTATATAATGATAAATGGGTCAATTTATCAAGAGGATACAATAATTGTAAATATATATGTACCCGACATCAGAGCACCTAAATGTATTAAGCAATTATTAACATGTGAAGGTAGAAATAGTCAATAATGCAATACTAGTAGGGGATTTCAATATCCCACTTTCAACAATGGATAGATCATCCAGACAGAAAATCAATAAGGAAATAATAGACCTGAACTACAATTTAGAGCAAATGAACCTAATGGACATATATAGAACATTTCATCCAACAACAGGAGAATGCACATTCATCTCAAGAGCTCATGGAACATTCCCTAGGGTAAATCATGTTAGACCACAAACTAAGTCTTAACATATTTAAGAAGACTGAAGTCATATCAAATATTTTCTGACCACAGTGGCATGAAATTAGAGCTCAGTAATATGAGAAAAGCTGAAAAATCCACAAGTACATGGAAATTAACACATATCTGAACAAACAATGGATCAAAGAAGAAATTAAAAGAAAAATCAGAAAATACCTTGACACAAAGGGAAGTGGAAACACAACATATTAAAATTTATGGGATGCAACAAAATCAGTTCTAAAAGGGAAGTTTATAGTGATAAACACCTACACATTAAAAAAAAAAAGTCTGAAATAAACAACCTAGTATTACACCTCAAGAAACTAACTAAGAAGAACAGCCTAAGCCCGAAATTAACAGAAGGGAGAAAATAATAAAGATGCAATCAGAAAAAAATTGAAACAGAGGCTAGAAAGCCTATAGAAGAGATTAACAAAACTGAGTTGGTTTTTTGGAAAGATAAACAAAATTGTTAAATCTTAGCTAGACTAAAAAAAAGAAGAGATGACTCAAATAAGTAAAATTATAAGTAAAAGAGGAGACATTACACTGATACCACAGAAATGCAAAGGCTCATAAGACACTAATATGAGCAATTATATGCTAACAAATAAGATAAGCTAGAAGAAATGGATAAATTCCTAGAAGCATATACCTTACCAATAATGAATCATGAAGAAAGAGAAAATCTGAACAAACAAATAAAAAGCAAGGGGATTAAATCAATAATTCAAAATGTCCCATGAAATAAAATTTTAGGACCAGATGGCTTCCCTGGTGAATTCTACTAACCTTTTAAAGAAGAATTAATACCAACTATTCCCAAACTCTTCCAAAAAATCAAAGAAGGAATATTTCCAAACAAACATATTTTACAAGGCTAGCATTACCCAAGGCTATACAAGGATATCAAAGAAAAGAAAAGTACAGGGCAATATCTGTGATGAAAATAGATGCAAATATCCTCAACAAAATACTAGCAAAATAAATTCAAAAGCACAATGAAAGGATCATACACCATGATCTGGTGGGATTTATCCCTGGGATGCAAGGATGGCTCAATATACACAGATCAATAAATGTGATACACCACATTAACAGAATGAAGGATTTTAAATCATGTGATCATCTCAATAGATACAAAAAAATTTCTGACAAAATTCAATATCCTCTCATGATAAAAACTCTCAATAAACTAGGCATAGAAAGAATGTACCTCAACATAACAAAAGTTATATATGACAAGCCAACAGGCAACATCCTACTCAATGAGGAAAAGCTAAAAGATTTTCCTCTAAAATGAGGAACAAGACAAGGATGCCTACTGTAGCCACTTCTATTCAACATAGTACTGGAAGTCCTAGCCAGGCAGTTAGACAAAAAATGAAAGAACAGGCATCCAAATCAGAAATGAGGAAGTAAAATTGTCTCTGTTTGTAGGTGACATGATTGTATATGCAGGAAACCCTAAAGACTCCAACAAAACCTGTCGCACAAATAAACAAATTCAGTAAAGTTGCTGGGTGCAAAATCAACATGCAAAAATCAGTTGCATTTTTTACACTAACAAAAACTATCTGAAAAAGAAATGTCAAAAAGAATATCATTTACAAAGCACTGAAAACAATAAAATACTTAGGAATAAATTTAACCAAGGAGGTGAAAGACCTGTACACTGAAAACTGTAAGACATGGATAAAAGTAATTAAAGATGATACAAATAAATGGAAAGGTATCTCATGTTCTTGGTCTTGGCAATAAGTTTTTGGGGATATGTTGCCAAAACACAGGCAACAAAAGCTAAAATAATCAAGTGGGACTACAACAAACTAAAAAGCTTCTGTACAGCAAGGATACAATGAATAACATAAAAATGCAACCTACTTAATGGGTAGAGATATTTGCAAGTCACATAGTTGATAAGGAATTAATATCCAAAGTATATAAGGAACTCATACAATTCAAAAACAAAACCATAAACAATCCAATTAAAAAATAGGTAAAGGACCTGAACAGGCATATTTTTCCAAAGAGGATATAGAAAAGGCCAACAGGTACATGGAAAGGTGCTAACATTACTAATCATCATGGAAATGCAAATCAAAAACCACAATAAAATATCACCTTACACCTGTTAGAATGGCTATTATAAAAAAGAAAAGAGGTAAAAAATGTTGATGAAGGTGGAGAAAGGGAACCCTTGTGCTCTATTGGTGTAAATATAAATTGGTACAGCCATTTTTTAAAACAGTGTGGAGATTCCTCAAAAATTAAAAACAAAACTTTCATATGATCCAACAATCTCACTTCTGGGTATATATCCAAAGGAAATGACATCTGTATTCCCATGTTTATTGCAGCATTACTTACAATAGCCAAGACATTAAAACAACCTAAGTGTCTGACAAGGGATGAACGGATAATGGAAATGTGCTATATATTATGAAATATTATTCAGTCATGACAAAGAAGGACATTCTGCCATTCAGGGCAACGTAGATGAGACTGGAAGGCATTATGCTAATTGAAATAAGCCAGACAGAGAAAGACCGATACTGCATGGTATCACTTTTATGTGGAATCTTAAAAAACAACTCCAAAAATAATGATATCATGGAGAAAAATGTGAAATGATAAAATGGTGATTGCCAGGGGTAAGGGTGGGGGAGATGGGGAGATGCAGGTCAATCAAAGGGTAAAAACTTAGTTATAAGATGAGTAAGTTCTAAGGATCTAATGTACAGCATAGTGACTGTAGTGAATAATACGGTATTGTGTACTTGAAATTTGCTGACAGTAAATCATGTGTTCTCATCCCCCCAAAAAGAAAACTGAGTTAAGTATATGAGTTGATGGATGTCTTAATTAACTTGATTGTGCAAATCATTTTACAGTGTTTATGTACATCAAATCTTCTCGTTGTACAATTTAAATATATACAATATTTTTGTAATGATAAATATATACCATCCAGTAGAGTGGATTTTGATGACATCACAAGCTTCACAGCAGAAGTGAGAGCTTTTAATTTGATGCTGTTGTTTTTTCTTTTTTTATGAAAAGAAGCAAAGTTATGTTAAATGACATAAACTGGCCATAAAACGTTCAAGAGAGCTAGAAGCCGACGATCAAGAATTAGTTTTAATCAACACTTCAAACTTAGCTTATTCACAAATAGGTTTTTTTCTTTTGTAGACTTACCTTAAGAAGTTGCTTCAAGGCCTGGGAGAAAGGGCCAGGCTTGGGGGGGATGGGGTGGAATGGGGAGGGACCAGGAGGAATGTGATGGAGAAAGAATTCAGACCACATAAACTCTCTAACTTTTTAAAAAAGAAAAATCGAAGGTAATCAGTTCGTGGTTATTTGTGCTCTGCACCCAAACTTCAATGTGCATAGTGTGTGGTGCATAGGGGCGGGCTTCCCCATACTCCCAGGCAATTCTCCAGACTCCGCTAGGTGTCCTACTGTTCAACTCAATTCTGACACTATTTAGCCAAAGCTAGCATCAGATTCCACAGGTTGAGGGCTCAGACCCACAAGACTGCTGTCTTCTCCCCCCACTGCAGGTACCAGTCGCCAGTTGCAAGGCGAGGTTATTGCTTGTACTTCTGAACAACTGGGTATAAACCAGAGGTTCCCACAACCTTCTCCACGGGTTCGATTCTTTTGCTATAGCAGCTCACGGAACGCAGAGAAACATTTTATTTACTAGATCACCAGTTTATTATAAAAGGATAGAACTCAGGAACAGCCTGATCTAAGAAATGCACAGGGCAAGGCATGGGGAAAGAGCCAGGAATTTCTATGCCTCTCTGAGAATCACTCTTTCCGCACCTTTACATATTCACCAACCCAGAAGCTCTCCAAACCCTGTCCTTTAGGACTTTTATGGAGGTTTATTACTTAGAAACAATTGATTAAATCATTGGCAGCTGGAGATTTCCCCCTTTTTCCTCCCCCAAAGGTGGGCTGGGTAAAGAAGTGGGGTGAGACTGAAAGTTTCAACCCCTCTAATCGTTCCCTTGGTTGTCATGGCAACCACCACCACCCCGTTCATTTCATTAACCTAACAAAAGACACCTTTAAGGCTCTCAACATTTAGGAAATTCCAAGCGTTTTCGGAGCTCTGTGACAGAAATAGGGTCAAAGAGCAAATAAATATTTCTTATTATAAATCACAATATCACAGTGCTATTTTTATACTTCAGTCTGTGACCATGTTGTAATAAATAAATGAAACCTGTTACAACCAAATATGTTTTCTAATTTTCCTCTCACTGCCTAAAGGATGATTCTGTTTTCCTAGCTAATGGTGTGCTGTTGCAGTTAAGATTCAGGTGTATAAATAAACTGAGAAATTACCCAAGCCATAAAAGCAGCATACTTTGCTTCCTTCCATTTGTTAATTTAGGTTTGCAGAAGATGTATTCCTAGGAAAAATGAAAAATATATGTATAATGCCAGATGTACACTAGAATTAAATTGATGGGTTTCTAAAGAGACTGTTTAGCCAAAGAAAAATTAGAAATTCTGAGAATATAGGAAATAAACTTTTCTGAAAAACAGTTGCTGTTCCCAATGACCACTAAGTACACTTTATTCCATGGGTTGCAATTCTATTTCTTTTTTCTGTGAGACTCTTGGGAAGCATTGGTTCTTAGTTTCATGGGTGGGGAGGTCTTCAAAGTCCAGGCACATAGAGAAGGAAGCAAGTTCAATGGTGAAACCAACTGAAGACTCCTGGAGCCCCTAGTTCAGTCCCCCTTTAAGATGTTTGGAGGAGATTGACTCTGATCTAATACCTTTTGGCGCTGCTCTGTCTACAGACACTCAAACCTGAAACCCAGCCAATCAAAACAGTTCCTGCCCACACGAATAATCACAGGCATTTCAGAGTTTAGTCTTACACTTTGGCCGTGAGTTTATAATGAAAATATGCTATTCAGTGTTTGCAGAATGAGGAAAGCTAACTGGCCAGGTGGATTTTTCCAAGCTGTCAATTATTTCTAGAATCTAGGAGTATTTTCCTTTTTTTTCTTTTTAACAGTGACACTTTGCTTGCATATAGTTCGGTTTGCACCCCCTCTTTTTTATCATCTGACATTCCTACAAGAGTAGAAACTTACAACTTTTATGAAAACTTTGTAGTCGCCAATCAAAATGATAAATCAAATTAAGTGCAATTTACTCTTGAAGAATCTCATGAGTGCTGCTTTCTTAGAACAACCTCATATTGCAAAACATCTACTTTCAGGCATAATTGATGCAAATCAGAATCAATGACAGGCCAGTGGTTTACTGCTTTCTTCCTGTATCATTCCTACATCATTTATTCAATGCATATTTATTGAAATTGTAGAAAGTGAGGGGCAAGTCAACCACGATGGTGTCCTGGGCCTCAAAGAATTTATAATATTTTAGGAAGGCAAATTTGGAGAAAAAATAGATACCCACGTACACATATGCAGTAAATTTCTGTAGCTACAATGGATGAATGCTATTTTTTTTTTCCTGATTGTGGCCATATGAATGGAGTCACCTTTCTCCATGCATGTGTTCCATTCTCCCTAATACAGCGCCTTCAAGATCCATCCCCAGGCAGGTGCACCCATTTCTTGTTGGTACATATTAGCCTGATCTGCAGTTATATGTTGAATAGTCCCTTTCTTCCCTTAGCAGGAACATGATTTTCGTGGTCACGCCAGGTTAAGACTTAATCTGTATGATTGTTTTAGAAGCAATGAAGAGAAGTAGGAGTCGATAGTGAGAACAACGTTATCTTGAGAGGCATCTATCTTAGGTGAATTCTTTGCATAGTTTTAGTCAATTTGGGGCTATCAAGATGGAGGGAGGGGATAGATCCTTGCTGGCTCATAGGGTCCAAGAGCGTTCTCCCAAATGTCTCCATCTAGGCTCAGTATTCTAGTATTCCCTTAGCAGGACCCAGAATTCAATATAGAAAAATTTGCCAGGAAATACAAATTTAGCCTCCTTTCAACTGTAACTCTCTTACTATCAAATCTCAAGGCTGGTTTTCCATGCATTCTGCTCTTCAGCTAAAGGAGGTGTGAGCCTGTTTAAATGCTGCAAAGAATAGCTTCTGGCTTTCACTCTGCGACTCTATTTGATAACCTCTATTTTCTTCCTTCAGAGCCTATGTGGTCACTAACAACAGCTAACCAATCTAATAATCTTGATAATTATTATTCATTTCATGTATTTCCTGTGAAGAGCTATTACAAAACAAATCATTATTTCTTCACTTGTACTCCAATCCATCACAGGTGGTGAAAAGTAGGGTGTTGAAAAGTTCAACTAGCCTATTTGGATTTTGGAAACAATGCATACCACCCTTGAGAATACCATTTTACCCGTGTATTGAAGGACTCAGAAGGCTGGTAGTCTTGAATGTGCCCCAGAGAGAGATGATTCTGCAGTAGTTTCAGGCTGTAGTACAAGTAACCCTTCCACTTGACTCAAATGATTTAGCCAATTCCACGGTGCAGGAGGGTTTTTGGTAGATAGGACATTATATCTCATCTCTGGCAAGCCACAGAGAAAATGACCTTGCTCTAGATATTAGAGCAAACCCATACCATCTTTAGCAAAGAACAAGTCACCATTTGAAAAACAGCTTCTTATATGCTACTGGGCCCTACTAGAGACTGAGCAACCGAGCACATGATATCAAGTGGCAGTGTGGTAAAAGACACACATCAAGAGCTGGATATTGTCTGATCCATCAAATCATAAGTTAGATTGAGCACATTAACATCTATCAAATGATACAACTAGCGAATTTGGGCCCAACCAATTCTAAAGGGCATGAACAAATTATGTGAAATAGATGACTAAGATCTCAAGTCACCTATGACTCTTTCCCTGACTCCTATCTTTAGCTCAAATCTATGATCTTGTGGAGGACTCCCTACAACCAGATGATAGAGAGAGTAGAAAATCTGGTCCTAGTTTATGGATGGATCGATTTAATATGTTGCTGTGAGTCAAAATGGACTGTTGTCATACTAATACAACTCCATTTAGGAATGACTATAAAAGTCACTGATGAGAGAGAAATATGTCAGTGGGCAGAGCTTTGAGAAGTTTTTGTGGTCATAAACTTTGTGCGAAAGAGAAGTGGCCTAAGTTAAGGGAATCCTGAGCAGTGCCTAATGGCTTGGCTGCATAGTTAAGTGTCTGGAAACAGCAAAAGTCATAAGGCACTAAACAAACCTATACACAGGATGACCCATCCAGTGGAAGTAAGAAAAACTTTGTCATCTGCCACCCCAGTGTTTGCACAGTGGGCCTATCCATAAGTAACTCTGATAGAAGGGGTACACATGGGCTCAAGAATAGAATCCTTTACTCCTCTTCACCAACCCTGATCAAGCTTCAATGCTGCTAAATGTTTAACCTATCAAGAGCAGACTGAAACAAACCTCTGAGACCAACCATCCCTCTCTTATGGGCATTAACGTGAGACACAAAACATTTGCATACTTCAACACTGGGGCTGGGGAACCAGCAATTTTCCCTTACAGGGATTGGTATGTTTTCTGAATATGGGCTTGCCTGTCATGCTCACAGTGTCTTGGCCAGCACCGATATGCAAACTCATTAAAAATTCCACTTAACAGCAAATATTACCTTGAACCAAGCGACCAAATTGATAGGAAAGATCTGTGACCCTGGGCACATGGCCACAGGACTAATAATTTGTAGTATGTACTTCATCACCATGAAGTTGCATTGAAACAGCTTTTGAAAAGCACAGCTAAATTGTTGATTACGTGGGACAGTCTATGGGGTTGGGGCATTCTCATTCAAGACAACGTGCATACTTAAAGTCAACAGCCATGGCATGGTACAATAACCCAGATAGAGCACATAGGCTTGGGAATCAAGAGGTAGAAAAAAGTGTGACCCCTCACACCATCATTCTCAGGGACCCACTGAAAAAAATTTATACCTCTCTTTCCAATGACTTTAGGCCCTGCTGAACTACAGATAGAAGTACAGATGCCAGGTAGAGGATGGATGGGGTAGGGAGGACTCTTTGACCAAGAGAAATAGTAAGGATTTAACTTAAAATAATAAAGATTGAACTTTAAAATTACTAATTCTGCATGATCATTTTGGGCTCTTCATGCCAGTAGACCTGGGGAGGGGGACAAGTTACTGTACTGGCAGGTATAATCAACCCTGAGTATTGTGAGACACTTAGATTGCTGTTAAAAAAAAAAAAAAATAGAGGCATAAGCATCAGGGGATGCACTGAGGCATGTTTAGATATATCTTAACCCATTAACAACCACAAGTGGGCAAGGTAGAAAACACAGTTACATAAGAAATCAGTAAACAGGAATTCACTCAAAGGTGAAGATCTGCCCATGGAAAGATTTCACCACACTACTGTTTAGGAGGTCCACGTTCAATGGACCTAAAGTGTGTGTCTTAGTCAGCTCAGGCCTCTATAACAAACTACCATAGCCTGGGTGGCTTAAACAACAGACATTCATTTCTCATAGTTATGGAGACTGAGAAGTCCAAGACCATGGTGCCAGCAGATTTGGTTCTTGGTGAGAGCCCTCTTCCTGGCTTGTAGATAGTCACTTTTTCATTGTGTCCTTACGTGACAAAGAGAGTAAGTTCTGGTGTTACTTCTCTTTATAAGGGCATGAATACCATCATGGGGCTCCAACCTCATGACTTCATCTAAACCTAATTGCCTCCCAAAAGCCACGCCTCCTAATACCACCAGCGTGGGGGTTAGAGCTTCAATATATGAACTGAGGGTGGTGGGGATGACATAAACATTCATTCCATAACAGTGTGACAGCCATCCATTTGTAGCCCTCATCAACACACTAGGCTGGCTCATGAAGCACGCCAAAGTCTTTTCCTTCTCTGTTGGGTCATTGTAAAGTGTCTCTCTGAAACTCAAAGAAAAGATATAAAAGAAAAGGAAAGAAGAAAGTGCAACATAAGTAGGTAGCATGGGAGTCATGCCCTCTGAGGTACCTACCTGATCTTACCTGGATTCCCTGCTCAGGGCTATGTGCAAGCAAACTGGACAAACAAAAGTGCTGTTGGAGGATAACAAAATCTAGAATGGTTAGTAAGAAGAGAAACAGTATGAGGTTGGGGTCAACTGCAGTGGTGGAGAGTGTAGTTTATTTTACTTAATCTTTCTTTTGCAAGGCTTTAATTGTGACTGGCCGCTAGTATATAGTGTTTGTATTAGTTTTCTATTCCTACGTAACAAATCATCATTCACTTAGAGGCTTTAAAAAACTCTCTCACAATCCTGTATGTCAGAAGTCCAGGAAGCCTGCCAAATTTAAGGTGTTGGGCAACTTGGTCATTTATTTAGAGGCTCTGGGGAAGAATGTCTTCTGAGCTTATCTAGGTTGTTGGCACAGAATCTAGTTCCATGCAGGTGTAGGATTGACATCCCCATTTTCCTGCTAGACAATTTAGGCATTCTCTACCATGCTTTCAAAATTTTCCTCAAATGTCTTCCAGACTCCACCCACTTGATTCTAAAGCCTCCCTCACATTTTTTATGTCTTTGTTATGGCAGTACCCACTGCCAAGTACCAAAATTGTCTATACAAGTCAGAATACAACCAGAGATGTGGAACCTGTAGAGCATGTGTGTCTGTGCACAAACAAGATAGGAGGTGGATGGATACATAGATAGATAGATAGATACATAGATAGATACATAGATAGATACATAGATAGATAGATACATAGATAGATAGATGACATGGTTGTGGGAACTGGCCAACAAAGTCTGAAATCCATGGAGTAGGTGTTTAGAAAGAGGAAGCTTTGAAACCATGGTTCAGACTGAAACTGTCATCCATGAGAAGGGAAGATAGCAAGCAAGATGGAACTCCATGGGCAGAGGTCTAAGGTGTTGCCTACAAGAGGAATTTCTTCTGTTTGTCTTGATGAAATGTCAGCCCTCTGTTTAAGGTTTTACAACTGATTGACTTAGTCCCACTCAGATTATCCAGGATAATTCTGTTTCCTTAAAGACACATTATTAGGAGCTTTAATTACATCTACAAAGTACCTTCACAGCAACACCTGGATTCATGTTTGATTGAGTAACTGAGAACTGGAGCCTGGTCAAGTTGACACATCACAAAAGCCATCACAATGTTAGTGCCCTCTGTGTAAGCCCTTACAACAGTATTCGCTCTTGCCACATGGGCAGTAAATGTCCCACTGTAAGCATTTGTGGCTCTAAGACCAAGAGTCTCTTCTCAGTCTGTGAGCTGGACAGTATGGAAAAGTTGGAGAATTACCATCCCCAGGAAGTGCCCTCAGTCAGTGACAAATGGAACTTCAACACCTTTCCTCAGTGTTCTTTTCTCACCAAATCCTAACCAAATTAGTCAGCATTCTTGGTTGCAAACAACACAAACCAATTCTAGTGAACTTGACAGTGTTGATGAAAGTCAATTAACTATCAAGTTAAGAAGTAAAAGGGAATTTTATTTGAACCAAACTGAGGATTGTAACCCAGGAAGCAAATTCTCAGAAAGCTCTGAGAACTATTTCGCCTGTTAGAAGTCAAAGGCATAGTCATATACATGTTTGAGACAAAGGATTGTACATCAAAATGACAAACTGACATTTTACATAAAGGTCATCAAGGATCCACAGTCCAGGTAAGCACGTACAAAGCGAGGAGAGTCACCATGACCTCCTACAGAGTTGGGAAAGAACACTATCCTTTTAAGAAGTTACATTGCTAGCGTCAGAATTAAGAAAAAAAAAATTGCTCTTTATGGTTGAGCAGACACTGCCGTCTTTGAGGAGCTCTGGTTAATGTGTAATGCAGATGCGCACTGCATATTAGGGAGGAAAGGAGGAGACCCAAACAAACACACAGAGAGAACTTTATGTTTAATTTTTTTCCTGTCCTGCCTTAAAATATAAATTTTATTTCCTCAACAGGTAGAGGCTATTTGCAACAAGGCTGTCAGATGCCTCCAGAAATGAATGAAAGCCTAGAGAACTAGGCTTAGAAAATGATAGAAGCAAAGAGACATGAGTGGTGAGAATGTAGTCATGGTTCTTCATTAAAAACTGTCTACTTAGAAAGCCCCAATCACTAGAAACTAACTCTAGCACCTTGGGTTCTCAATTGCCAGCTTCTCATTGGTTATGTCTGCTTTTGTATCTTTGTGCCATTTTCTCAGTGGGGGCATCTGCTTGACAAACACAAGGTCAAATGGCCACACTTTGGCAGCTAGGGATCAAGACAGGGCATACCTCCTTCCCAGGATAGAAAGCTTGATATAGTGTGTAGCTAAGGAAAGACCAATGTCCTCTGTATTCACGATAGCCATTTCCAGTGAAGAACTTGCCACGTGGTGCATCTTATTTTAGTGTATGCAGTGATATTAAATACTGGATTCTTATGAAAGGAATTCCAACTTCCTCTCATCCTACCCATATTGTCAGACCTTTCCACGTGAGCTATGGGTAAAACAAGATCATGCACATACCTATGTACAAACATGTAAACACAAACAGCCAGGACGGCTGGAGATAAAGATTCTTATACAAAATTTCAGCTAGTGACCAAACTCTTGTTCTTTCCTCTCTGCATGAACTAATGTAGAAGAAAAGTCAATGGCAGGAATAATTGCTTCAGGAATTGTATGTAACTGGGTAAGATTGGTAGGGTATCTCAGACCTCTCAAAATGAGCTAGCAGCATTTGAGTCTTATATGCCAAACTAACACTTAACAAAAACAAAAAAAGACATATGTGAGGGACAGAGGTACAGCTGAAGTTGAGAGCTGCTCAGGTCATGGTTAGGTTAAAACAGGGATGAGGCTGAAGGAAGGGAGAGAAAAGACTGTAAGAGGATCTTTTAAAAATAGATTCTTATGCCTGAAACCACCCAAAACAAGCCGTTGATGAGAACAGTGACTTATGGTAAATTTCAAGCACATTATTTTAAAAGAAAAGGAAAGAAAGAGCGATATTAAAAGAGAGAGAGAAAGAGAAGGAGGCAGGGAGAAGAAAGGGAGAAAGAAAAAAGAAAGAAGGAAAAAGAGAAAAGAACACAGCCTGCATTTCAAACACATGGAAATTCTGGACAAGCATATTTTACGGAAAATATGTTTATATATTTCTTTCACCAAAAGTTCACATGCTTTCCAGGTAGTCAGTATAATTTCCTGCTTTATTATAAAACCTAATACTTCTCTTTAATTTTCCCACATCCCCCAAGGAATGCATTAGGCCAAAGTTCTCATGAATTATCAGATCTCCCGGAACACTTAAGCTAATCCTTTTTTATAATTTGAAAGAGTTTAAAAAGCCTCTGGCTCATGAATTGACTAAACCAAAATAACAGGCTTTATTATTCAAAATGCACTTTGTGCTAAGGACTTAGTTAAGTGCTGGGGACATAAAATCAAATAAGAAATGTCTTCAAGAAACTTACAGTTTAGAAAAACACATACACGGACGATACCCACACAGTGCAATAGATGTTGATTCAAAGCCAGAGCTAGCCAGGGTTATGTTAGGAGAATCAACAAAGCTCAGGGAATGTGAATGAGAGCAAATGAACCACAAGCAAGGAACCGAGTCCTGTGACGTGTAATGGGAAGTTGTAAAATATACCGCTGAAGAAATAATCAGAGACAAGATCACATGCAATGTGAAAGAATGCGTGACCATAGGCAGTGGGGAGACATTAAAAGGCTTAACTGTAGGAACCATATTTTGCATTTTAGAATGAACCCTGGGGAATACATTTGGGGGAGCAGGATGAGGGCAGAGAACACAGCCTATTGTGGAAGTTCAAATGAGAATAAACAATACGTGAACCGGGAAAGAGGTAGTAGAAATAAAACAGAGGATATGCATTTAGAGAGGTGTAGGAGCTAAAAAAATAGTCAAAGCCTTGACTTTGGCACAAGTTGGGGTGAAAACACTCAGGCCAAGACCATCCCTAGTTCTCCAGCTTGGTGACTTTGCTTACGTGATGCACCAATGGTGTTTCGATGGAACTGAAGCACTCAGTTTAGTGGGAGAAGAAAAAACATTCATCTTTGAGCCTGTTTTGTTTGATATGCCGGTGTACGTACATACAGTTGGAAAAATAAGGGAGATGAGGGGGCTAGAAAAGGTTAGGAGTCATCACTGATGCTGGCAGAATAATACCTCCTCCTCCCCAAATCTCTAGAACCTGTGAACATATTACTTTATATGGCAAAAGAGACTTTGCAGATGTGATTAATCTGTGAATCTCAAGATGGGGAGATTATTCTGGATTATCCAGGTGGCAGAACTTAATCACAGGAGTCCTTATAGGGAAAGCTTAGAACTAAGAACTCAGGAGAGTCAAAGAAGGAGCTGTGAAGGAGACAGGAATAGAAAGAAAGAGACTTGGAGATGCTAGTCTGCTGGCCTTGAAGCCTCGAGAACGTGGAAGAGGTGAAGGTATACAGCCCGGCCAGCACTTCGATATTAGGACCCCTGACTTCCAGAGCTATGAGATAATACATTTATGTTGTTTTGAGCCACTAAATTTGTGATGATTTCTTACAGCAGCAGCAGGAAACACATACAAACACCATATGAAAGAGCTGAATTCAGAAGTGTGGTTTGTGGGACAGGGTAAAAACCGAGAGAGAAATTGTTGTAAAATAGAGCATTGGAGAAAATCATGTTTTAAAGAGAAAGAGAGAGGAAGAAAAATGAATATGTAATTAACAGCTTCACAAATTAGAAATATATAGGTATATATAAACACACACATATTTCAAAGTTAGATCCAATATGGGAAGAAAGGATAGAAAGAAATGAAATGAACATAAAAGCTATAGTTACTTTTCATGTGACATTTTCTCACATTCATTTGATGGAGAAAAAAATTGTTTTTTCTTAAAGGAGAAGTTACATGATTTGACACTCCTTTTTTCTTTTAAAAATTAAATGGAAACAAAACCAAGCTAAATACCCACAAAACAAACTTAGCAAGTATTCCTGGATGCAGCTTGCTGCACACACTTTCTAGGGATCATAGACTATTGCTCTGTATTTCCTCAATTGGAAAAGTGCAAGCGTAGGTTATCCCAAGGAAAAATGAATGACTTCTCTCTAGGGCACTCTGTTCCTGCCCAAGAGTCTATATTTAAATAAATATTCTCTGTTAGGTAAAGGTCAGAAGTCTGTGGTTGCAACTGCAGTGTTAGGAATCGTTGGTCCGAACAAATGAATGTGTGAAAGAACGTCATGTAAAAGGAAACTAAAGGCACCAAACATTTCTTAACACTTTTTCTCCCATTCCTCTCGTTGAATCCAAATATTTTACCAGCTTCTGCCAGCATAGGATTCAGACATGCACTGTGGGCATCTGAAGAGCAAAATCTCAAGAGGCCAAGAAAAACATGAGCTAATCCTGTAGGTTTCCCGTTCATTTGCAAAATTGCCTTCAAAGTAAGAAAGAGCCAGGAAGGTGAAAGACTGGGCTGGTGGTTTCAGTAACAGCCTCAAAATGAAGACATATGATCTTTTTTCTTAAGACTGACATTTACTCGTTGATGAATTTTTTTCTGGCATAAAGAAGACATTTAATTAAACTTTTTTTTTTTCTAATATGGTCAGGTCATTGAGATTTAATGCCACAGGCTCATTCTAGGGCAGAGAATTTATTGGAGGGAAGTTATCTATGAGGACCCTCCAGAGTCTGGTCCCTGATGGTCTCTCCATCCACTTCTCTTGTTAGTCCTTCATTCTAGCCCTAAGGTATGACTTGAAACTCTTCATACTGTTCCACTTCTCAAGGCTTTGCACATTCTCTGTCCTGATTCCTGAGTTCCTGCTTCAGTGAGGCAACCCTGGTTTTCTCCAGTATGAATAATCACTCCCTTTATTGATCTAGACCTGCTCTACCCACCAGCCACACACAGTTAAACAGAACTTGAACTTTGGCTGGTCCAAATTGAGGTACACTGTATAAGTATAAAATACATGCCAGATTTTAAAGACTTAACAGAGAAAAAGAAGGCAAAATATCTCATTAATCCTTTTTTATATTGATTACATATAGAAATGAAAATATTTTGCAGTATTAGGTTACATGATATATATCATTAAAATAAATTTCACCTATCCATTCTCACCTTTTTACATGGCTAATAGAATTTTAAATTACATATGTGGATCAATATTCTATTGAATATTACTGCTCTAAAATGTGTCTATCTCCATCATTAAACTTCTATGCAAATTCCACGGTAATACTTTGACCTGTCTCCTATAATAGATTTACTTTCGTTAATGAGAAGGGTCATGTTCTATTTTCTCTTGTCCTTGTTGCCTATGACAACACCTAGAACTTATTATACAATAAAAAAAAAAAATCTGCAGAACAAGTGGAAGTGGAAATGAAAGCATAAGAAAATATTTTACAAGCAATTATATAGCTCAAGTTATATTGTTAAAACATTATTATTGAGTAAAATAGTATGGAATTACATTTCCTCATTTTTCTTTTTGCTTCTTGGTGGGTATTTGTTAATCTATTATTCAAAAGTTATGAAATTCTACCACTGAAACTGTGTTCCCACTACTTTAAAAAGTCTATGATATGCTTAATGCCACCAAGAAACATAGGATTTTTATTGGCAATACTGTGACACCTTAGCTAATCGGTACCCACTTAACCAGAAAATAGTGCACGTTTTCTAATTTTTTTCTTTATCTCAAGAAGATAGTATTAAATAAAAGTAAAACAACTTAGTCACTGCCATATATATAATATATATATACATACATTTATACACACGTACATTCATGTGTATATATATATATATATATATATATATATATATATATATAAATGTGCCTTTCTGAATACATGTCACTGCAAATTTTTAAACAAAAATCAATTCTATTGTCAACATTAGGAGTTGGTATTCCAGTGGATTGCATCTCTCTAATTGTGATACTTAAAAGTGTTATAGAAAGAAAATAATTTTAAAAAATTAGCTTTAGACAATAAATTCCTCTGATCACCAAAGAAAGCTTCAATTATACTTTTTAGCCTGTACTTACTAAGATAAAATAACTAATTAAAACATTTTATGCAATTTTCACTGCACTAAAAAACTCAGTTGAAAAAAATTATTTAGTTTTTGTAATATCCAATTTAATCTGGATTTCATTTTTTCTTTGTGCATTTTCTGAGTCCAAATTAGTGAAGGTGCAATGGAAAAGGGCAATAAGAAGCAAGTCAAGGCATTCTACACGTAAGCTGCCATGCCATGGATCACCAGTTTAAGGATTATCAAATAGTGATTGAAAATTGTTTTTGTTGAAAATAAAATTACTTACTAAGATCCACTTGTGAACTGTAATATCCTGTTTGAAAAGAGCTTGATTAATTAATAAAATATGCAGTTATTTTAAGATAATACTACTTACCTTCAGAGTTCAAAATATGCCCATGGTAAAGCCACTCATTGGTCACCTGATCTTAGGAAAGCCAGTAGATTCTTATGGGAGCCTCAAATTTGTCTGCAAAATACAGACTCTTACTTCTGGGACCTGACTGTCACAAAATTGTTCTGTGCCTGTGTGGTGTGTGGCAAGAGCGGTGAACTTGAATACGGAAAATCTGGGTACATTTATTAATTTAGGTGAGTTTTTTGCTTCATTGGACTTCAATTTCTCATCCAAAAAAGAAGAACTATGGATTAGTTCTTAGATTAGATTAGTTCTTGGATTAGATGAACTTCAAGATCAATTTCACTTTAAAATGCTTTTTAAAAAGAAACTGCTGTTTGAGCAATCATATTGCTCGTGTGATATTCTTTAATATTGTTAACATATGTTGTCTTATACAAAATAATATATAAAATATAATTTAATAAACTTTCAAGGACTATAAACAATAAAGATATTTTTATATTAGAAGAAGGTTGGGCAATTTATTATATCTCTTCTACCATGACGGAGATCAAGAATATGTACTCAACAGTGACAATACTTGCAGAGACACAATCTAATCTCAAGTACCGATTTATTCTTAGAGATTCATCTCGGTAACAGTTTCAGGACTATGTTTAGTCACTGTTTCATAGTGCAGTAAGATGAAAACAGTAGTTTTCAAATTTCTTGAAAAGTGAACCACTATTGAAGTGTAGGTCTAGAGGATAGTTATATCCTATAACTGGAGAAGTCAGGACTTCAAAAGAAGTTCAAGTGAAGTTGAACTTCATTTGATCTACCTGTATATAGGCTTTACATGCTTGGGTAGCTACTAACCAAATATCTATCTGTCCTCATATTCCTGTATTTATAATTGGGGAGCTATCGCTATTCACAAAGGCATTGAGGAGTTGAGTTCAGATTGAATGAGCTTTGCAAACACCAGAGTAAATTAGTAACCACAAAAAAATCCATGGTCCATATGCACTGAGTTCCATCACACAGATTGATAGATTTGAGGATGTGGTACAGATTAAGACACGTTTCTTTTTTAACTTTAAAAGTAGGAGAGAGCCTCCCCCTCCAACCTGAAAGTAACATTTTTAGAAAGACATATACTTTATTTTATAAGTTGTCCCTCAAATTTTTATAAATTTTCATAACACTGCCAGAGGTATCCTTCTAAATCTATAGATGTTCAGCTCTCCCCTTTGCTTTGAAACATTTAAAGAGGACTGCGTTGCTTACAGGACAGATCCAAATTCCCGATCACACAGACTTACAGCCAAACTGTCTTTGGCACCTTATCTCCTGCTACTTCTCCTACACCCTCAAAAGCATCTTATGCCCCAATTGCACTATTTCCATTACACTTTATTTTCTTTCATGTACCTTCTTCTTCCTTCCCTTTGTATCAGATATCTTTCTAACAGACAGTCCCCTCTTCATATACCCTGCTCCACAGTGGTGGAATTACACTCACCTTTATGGACCATTGCAATGTCACTTTCATTGTTACACACTCTCAGACCTGCAGACTCAGTAACATCTCCTTCTTCTATTCTTCTATAATGCCGTAGAGAGCAGCGGTCCCCAAACCTTTTGGCACCAGGGACCTGTTTCATGGAAGAAACAGACAGGGGTGTGTGTGGGGGGGGTATGGTTCAGGCAGTAATGCGAGCGATGGGGAGCGATGCGGAAAAGCAGATGAAGCTTCGCCCGCTCACCCATCGCTCACCTCCTGATGTGCAGCCCAGTTCCTAACAGGCCGCGGACCAGAACCGGTCCACAGCCCGGGGCTTGGGGACCCCTGGTATAGAGTACAAAATAAATAGAATGGTACCACAAACATAAAAGGTGCAACATTAACATCCACTGAATTTTTTTTTAATATATTTATTTATTTATTTATTTATTTATTTATTTATTTATTTTTGGCTGCGTTGGGTCTTCGTTGCTGCGCGCGAGCTTTCTCTAGTTGCAGCAATCAGGGGCTACTCTTCGTTGCTGTGTGCGGGCTTCTCACTGCGGTGGCCTCTCTTGTTGCGGAGCACGGGCTCTATGTATGTGAGCTTCAGCAGCCGATCCACGGAATTTTAAATAAAATTGATATGAAAACTCAACCCACACATGAGCTACTTAGTGGTCAAGTAGTGTCCACTCTAAAGCAGATTGCCAGAGGTAGAATCCCAGTATGGTCACTTGCTAGGTGTTTGTCCAATCCACTTAATTATGTTGGGCAAGTTTCTAATCTCTTTTTGCTTTTGCTACTTCATTCTTAAAATGAAAATATTTTTGTCATGATTTAAGGAGTAAAGCACAAATGTAAAGCATTTAGAACAGTTCTAGCATATAGGAAGCATTTAATAAATGTTATTACTATTATTTTGTTATTAGAAGTTTGTTTTTTACTTTGTTCCTATGAAAATTGAGTTATCTGCTTGGTGAAGTGGAAATGACAAGAACTTTGAGATAAGAAAACCCTGACCATACAAATAGCCAGGAGGAGTTTGCATTTTCTGGCAGGCTTTGGAGAATTAAACAATTTGGGGGAGATCCCATGACCAGATTAAGGCTAAGATCACTCAGAATGTAAGGGAACATCTCAGAAGTGAATCTTCACTTACACAGTTACATATTTTCATAAAGAAGCAGAAAAGAAAGGTCTTAAGGTGAGTAAATAGGGAGTTTGGGAGCATTTAAGGTCGCTTAAAACAAGAGTGATTTTTAAAAGGCTATCTCAATAAAGATGTTTAAACTTTTCAAAAATGGGAAAAAAAATGTAGATTTGAATCTGTATATTATTTTCATGGGCAGTAACTAATGTTATTTAGAGTATTTTCTACAATTTGCCTAATACAAATAAGTCACAGTCTATAAGGAGATTATACAAGTAAAGCATTCATAAAATTTTAATTTTATAAGCACTGCTATAAAACTAAAGTGTGCATCAAATATTGATAACTATAAAAGGCAGAATATGTATCCACTGTTTTCTTTTTCTTTTTTTTTTAAACATCTTTATTGGAGTATAATTGCTCTACAATGGTGTGTTAGCCTCTGCTTCATAACAAAGTGAATCAGCTATACATATACACACGTTCCCATATCTCTTCCCTCTTGCATCTTCCTCCCTCCCACCCTCCCTATCCCACCCCTCCAGGTGGTCACAAAGCACCGAGCTGATCTCCCTGTGCTATGCGGCCGCTTCCCACTAGCTATCCACTTTACATTTGGTAGTGCATACATGTCCATGACACTCTCTCACCCTGTCACATCTCACCCCTCCCCCTCCCCATATCCTCAAGTCCACTCTCTAGTAGGTCTGTGTCTTTATTCCCATCTTGCCACTAGGTTCTTCATGACCTTTTTTATTTTTTATTTTCCTTAGATTCCATATATATGTGTTAGCATACTGTATTTGTTTTTCTCTTTGTGACTTACTTCACTCTGTATGACAGACTCTAACTAACTCCATCCACCTCATTACAAATACCTCCATTTCATTTCTTTTTATGGCTGAGTCATATTCCATGGTATATATGTGCCACATCTTCTTAATCCATTCATCCAATGATGGACACTTAGGTTGCTTCCATGTCCTGGCTATTGTAAATAGAGCTGCAATGAACATTTTGGTACATGACTCTTTTTGAATTATGGTTTTCTCAGGGTATATGCCCAGGAGTGGGATTGCTGGGTCATATGGTAGTTCTATTTTTAGATTTTTAAGGAACCTCCATACTGTTCTCCATAGTGGCTGTATCAATTTACATTCCCACCAACAGTGCAAGAGTGTTCCCTTTTTTCCACAACCTCTCCAGCATTTATTGTTTCTAGATTTTTTGATGATGGCCATTCTGACCGGTGTGAGATGATACCTCATTGTAGCCTTGATTTGCATATCTCTAATGATTAATGATGTTGAGCATTCTTTCATGTGCCTGTTGGCCATCTGTATATCTTCTTTGGAGAAATGTCTATTTAGGTCTTCTGCCCATTTTTGGATTGGGTTGTTTGTTTTTTTGTTATTGAGCTGCATGAGCTGCTTGTAAATCTTGGAGATTAATCCTTTGTCAGTTGCTTCATTTGCAAATATTTTCTCCCATTCTGAGAGTTGTCTTTTGGTCTTGTTTATGGTTTCCTTTGCTGTGCAAAAGCTTTTAAGTTTCATTACGTCCCATTTGTTTATTTGTGTTTTTATTTCCATTTCTCTAGGGGCTGGGTCAAAAAGGATCTTGCTGTGATTTATGTCATAGAGTGTTCTGCCTATGTTTTCCTCTAAGAGTTTGATAGTGTCTGGCCTTACACTTAGGTCTTTAATCCATTTTGAGTTTATTTTTGTGTATGGTGTCAGGGAGTGTTCTAATTTCATACTTTTACATGTACCTGTCCAATTTTCCCAGCACCACTTATTGAAGAGGCTGTCTTTTCTCCACTGTATATGCTTGCCTCCTTTATCAAAGATAAGGTGACCATATGTGCATGGGTTTATCTCTGGGCTTTCTATCCTGTTCCATTGATCTATATTTCTGTTTTTGTGCCAGTACCAAACTGTCTTGATTACTGTAGCTTTGTAATATAGTCTGAAGTCAGGGATCCTGATTCCTCCAGCTCCATTTTTCATTCTCAAGATTGCTTTGGCTATTCGGGGTCTTTTGTGTCTCCATACAAATTGTGAAATTTTTTGTTCTAGTTCTGTGAAAAATGCCAGTGGTAGTTTGATAGGGATTGCATTGAATCTGTAGATTGCTTTGTGTAGTAGAGTCATTTTCACAATGTTGATTCTTCCAATCAAAGAACATGGTATATCTCTCCATCTATTTGTATCATCTTTAATTTCTTTCATCAGTGTCCTATAATTTTCTGCATACAGGTCTTTTGTCTCCTTAGGTAGGTTTATTCCTAGATATTTTATTCTTTTTGTTGCAATGGTAAACGGGAGTGTTTTTTTAATTTCACTTTCAGATTTTTCATCATTAGTGTATAGGAATGCAAGAGATTTCTGTGCATTAATTTTGTATCCTGCTACTTTACCAAATTCATTGATTAGCTCTAGTAGTTTTCTGGTAGCATCTTTAGGATCACTGTTTTCTATAATGGGAAATCCTTCTTTTAAATCATTTTGGTTATAACCCACAAACTAGAAAATACCCAAAAGAGAGTGATCAGGATAGTGTATGGCTTAACTAACCGTATTACACCATACAGTGAAGGATATTCAAATGTTTTGTCTGGAGGAGTTAAGAAGAGAGCTTCTGTCAAACATTTGAACCACTGGCAAATGGAAGAATAATGAGACTTACCTTGTGACTTTCCTAAGGCCAGGACTGGAACAAAAGACCAGAAATTATAGGGAGAGCAACATCAGATAACTCTAAGGCAGAATTTCCTGACGACTAGAGATGGCCCAATAAAGTCAAAGTCACAGACTCCCTGATATAGAAGTAAGCTTGCTCTGTTGTTGGGAACCTAAACGAGAAAACAGATAAATGTCTTTAGGAATTCATCAGCTCAAAGTCAGGTTTAAAATGTTAGCAACCCTGGCTTCCCTGGTGGCGCAGTGGTTGGGAATCTGCCTGCTAATGCAGGGAACACGGGTTCGAGCCCTGGTCTGGGAGGATCCCACGTGCCGCAGAGCAACTAGGCCCGTGGGCCACAACTACTGAGCCTGCACGTCTGGAGCTTGTGCTCCGCAACGAGAGGCCAAGATAGTGAGAGGCCTGCGCACCGCGATGAAGAGTGGCCCCCGCTTGCCGCAACTAGAGAAAGCCCTAGCACAGAAATGAAGACCCAACATAGCAATCAATCAATCAATAAATAAATCTTAAAACAAAAACAAAAACAAAAACAAAAAACCATCTAGACACTGGTGACTCTGAATTGGGTATCCCCAGACTTACACTCGTTGCCTCAATGGATCCATAATACAATTAGAGTGATAGCCTTATTATGGCCTTGAATGACCTACCTAATCAGTCCCTCAGGGAGCCACGCCCCATCATATCTCTGATTTCACCCACTACTTCTCTCCCCTTAGTCTATCTCACTCCAGACACTCGGTTCCTTGTTCTTTCTCTGACATGCCCAGCACCCTCTCTGTTTAGGACTTTAGCAAAGGCTAGTCCCTCAGCCTGCAATAATTTTCTTCTAAATATCCTCATGGCTTAATCCATTACTCCTTATTCAAAGCTCACCTTTTCAATGAGTGTTATGCTGCTTTATTTAATACATTATATTCTAAATTACATTAATGTATTTGTATTATATCATTTTATTGTTATCTATCTCCCACAAGAATGTAAGTACCATGAGTGCAGGTATCTTTTTCACTTTTGCTCATTCTATACTTCTGACAGATATTTTTTCTTTTTAAATTTTTAAGCAACTATGTAATACTCCTCCTCTACAGGAAGAGTATACTTTATTTCCCCAGTTATGTTGAACTTGGCTCTGTCACTTGTTTTGGTGAGTGGAATGTGGGCAGAAATGACAGCATGCCACTTTTAGATGGAGACTTTCCTCCATGACGAAAACATGTCTGTGGTAGCTACTGCTTTTTTGGGTATGTTTCTAGAATGATATACATTGAGGACCTGAATCCTACATATGCCTAAATCCAAACTCAACCTAGCCCAGCATAGCCCAGCAGAGCTACAGACAGTCTACAGATCCAGAAGCAAGACCTAAATGTTCTTGTAACCCACTGGGACTAGGGGTTGTGTGTTATGTAACACATCCCTAGCAAAAAGCTGACTGATGCATATCCCAAGTACCTAGAACTGTGCTTGACACATAGGAGGTGCTCGATAAAAATTATTCTAGTGAATCACATTCATTTTACCTGAATGAATCAATAAGTTAGAATTAAATGACTTTCTAATTAACCTTTTAGTACTATCATAATTGTGTTTGGTGCACCCATTTTTCTCTAGGTTTAATTTAGGTACTTAGACAATTGTTTAACCTCTTTCAAGTCACTCAAATATCACTGAGTAAATTAGTATTCAGGATACTAAGTAGCATTCCAATAAACTAAAAGAGTTTTAGTGTTTTTTTAATAAGTTTATTCAAATGAAATCCACATAAAACAAACCAAGTGTTTGGTTTCTTTTAATTTTTTAGTCACTAATATCAAGTGCTTCAGACACCAAAACTGTTTATTTTTAAGGAAATAAAATTGACAAGGATGTTGGTGGTCCAGACATCTCAATGTTCCTAAAAACTGGGATAAAACTACTATTCAGTAATTGAATCTGGTTTAGTATGATGTTTACATTGATGTGACTTCACTTTCAGTAAATTGCACACTGGGGAAATTTAGTTTAAAGGAAATGATGGATTTTTGGAAGATGCTATTTCCATGGTTTGGTAAGGAACCAGATCGTGATATGCTTCCATATTTGAATATAATCACTTGAAACTTTTTTGAATTGCTCCTTTCTGTTTTGCTTTCTACTCTATTCCTGCTTTTGGTTTGACTTCTCTCCTTCATTCTCTTGTTATTTTTCCCCTTACTACTTGATCCTTTTAAAAGGCCTTGTTAACACTCATTAACGAGAGCGGTCCAAAAGTCCAAAGCAAACAAGCAGCAGAAGAAAGGGGATGAAAGAACTGAAGCTAGTTCTCCTGCCAGGTTTCAATGGATCTCAACAGCAGCTGGGGCACCAGCCAGTTTTTTTGTAGGAACAGCTACAAGGCCACCACCCTTTTAGTCTCTATACAAGCATAACCAGAAGTGCAAGAACTGTCCAAACACTTAAAAGCTGACTTTCTTAGAATTGGTTTTCCACAGCATTAAAAAGTAAACTTTTATTCTTTGTAAAGATCATTTGCCTCCCTCTGCCCTGAGTATTAAGCCTCCCTCCAAGGATGGCTGCCCTCAAACCATTACACAGGAATATTTAGGTTCTCAGCTTTAGCAAAACACTAAGAGAGTCATTAACAAAGACACTGGTATTTCTAGATGTCTATCACATTGACGAGAGAGAAGCCTCTGTGTATAGTATTTTATTTGATTTTCCTAATCTCATTAGAAAGTTTTGACTTTTAATCTCTCATGCATGAGAATGATATTTTATTTCCTTTACTGTTTGCTTGCTTATAGCATAAATAGCCTTAGTATTATTCATGTATCACAGATGTGTATTTAGCAAATTAATTCCTTTTTCAACAAATATTTATTGAGCTCATGCTACAGTACGTACAGGACCATTGTAGGTGCCAAGGACACATCAATGAACGAAACAGGAGATAATCCTGGCTCTCATGAAGCATATATATTAACCACGGGGACAAAATAAATGTGCTAAATAAATATAACGTATAATATGGTAGATAGTGTTAAGTGCTAAAATGAAAAATAAAGTAGAGAAAGGGAAATTTAAAGTCTCTAGATTACAATCTTAGATAACATACCAAGGAAAATCTATATGAGAAGATACCATTTTAAAAATGACTTAAAGGAACAAGTATTTTTAAAATATTTTTGTAATTACAAAAAGAATGCAAAGTCATTGAAGGGGAAAAGAAAAAGACAACTCAGGAAATCCCAGAGAAAATTGAAATAACCATCTGCAATTCTGTCATTCATAGTTAATTTTTATTTAAAAGTTGGTATAGATTCATCCTAGTTTTTCTTTAGGTATGACTGAGTTTAATGTATGTGTGCGTGTGTGTGTGTGTGTGTGTGTGTGAAAGAGAGAGAGAGAGAGAACTGAAAGAGATAGAGAATATTTAGGTTACTTAGAGAATTGGGACACTACTCAATTTCAACACTGCGAGTCTCGTTTTTATGCAAATAGTCTTTGAAAACAATTTTTAAAACTTTTCATATTATGTTGTTAAAATGACACTGAGAAGAATATAATTACACATACATTCTTGCAAATAATTCTTCTGTGAAAAGGACATTTTGAAAAATTGTTTAACCTTAGACTTGTCTTCATTTGTTATGCTGATTTTTACTGCTATGATCAACCATTTACTGCATATTTGCCAATTTAGATACTTCAGGTACAAGGAAAAGAAGCTCTAACTCAATGGGCTTAAACAATAATGAGTTTATGATATACACATAAAGCATGACATTGAGGTTTTCCAGAGGTGGCTAATTTAGGAGCTCAGTGTTGTCTTTTCACACACTTCTACCCTCATAATGATGATTTTGTCCTCAGACGTGTACCCTTTGCTGGCCATTAGGCAACTGTTTATCAGCTTCAGAGCCACGCTTTTGTACTCTGCTTGTGACGCTGGGGCTGATGTCCTGCAAAGCACATTTCACAGAGCCAGGTGACTCTCTGTTAGGCTCTGCCAGTAGGGGGCGCGAGAGGGAGACTGGACAGAGGGGCAGAGAAGAGCCAGACTCCTCTCAGCTTCCTGTCTTGTCAGGTGAACCAAACAGTAACTTTTCCCACAGGCACCAGTGGTTACGTCCAGTTCCACCAGATGACTGCAGTTTGCACGTGCTCCAATAGTCCCTCCACAAGCTTCATTTCACCCTCTGAGACTCAGAGCCAGCCAATCAGTGTTCCCTCCTCAGAAGTCAGAATCATAGCTGTTGGACCTCTTCCTCCAGCTCCAAAATTTAATAATTCTCAACTTTTTCCTCTGTTTCCTCAACTGTAAGAGTGGCAGATACTTCCCTATAGTGAACACAACCACGATACCTCAGTATTCTTTTTTTTTTTATGTTCTTTTTTGCCTTTTCAGTTCTCCAATATGTGATTAATATAATTATTTACACTAAATCCTCTATGTTAAAATAATCGTTGTATTTTCTGATTCTTTACTGGGCCCTACCTGATACTACCCTCATGGTGACAAGATGGCTGCCTCAAGCCCAGTTCCAAATCTTTACACAATTCCCTATGACCAAAAGAGAATTTCCTTTCTCAGTTCTTTTGAAGAAAGAAGAAATCTTTTCCAGAAATCACCAAGCTTATATTGTCTAGTGCGTCATTGGCAAGAATTATGTCACAATGACCTTTCTAAATCAATCCCAGTCAGAGGGTATAGAGTTACCATTATTTAAATAAACTAATTAAGATTGTTGACAAAGGATGGAGGAGCCAGACTTCCCTGAAATATATGTACCAGATCAGATTCCTGATAAAACTAAGGGTTTATTTTAAGAAGGAAAGAAGGAGGGTGGTAAAATGCTATAGAGTTGATAGCTAACAGTGTCTGCCATCATAATGTATTGAAAATCTATAAATTTCATTTCTCAAAAGCCTAATATTTACCTTTATTGCCATCTTTTACTCTATGAATAGCTTCAGGTGCTGTAAGTGTGAAAACTCTAATATTGGATATCAGATTTCCATATTCCTGAAGAAATTCCACAGAAAAGGATGCTGGAAATTTTTATTTGAACTTGAGTAAAGGTCATGTATGTATATAAGCTCAGATATGATTCTTTTGGATTATTGGCCCATTTCACAGATGGAGAGTCTGAGACCCAGAGAAATATAGTAGCTTTTCAAGACTTCAAAGTAAGGTAAGAGCAGAGGCAGGCCAGTAGTCTCTCACAGTAACCCTAACTGTACACAGAAGCCATTTTATCATCTCCCCACTGTTGTTGTTTGTCAGAATAAAAGTGACTTTTGAAAATGTCACTTGAAGTATAGGCCTGCAGTATTTCTGATATGTTTCAGTAAACTAAATTCCAAGAATAGCAGAGAGGGAATTTCATCTAAATAAAAAGTGATTTGCTTTGAGTAATATAAAAAGACTGTGTGATTTTTAAAAGCAAATTCACATGCAGCAATTTTAAAAACCTCAAGTCACAATTGGCATATAATTTATGTTTTATATTAAATATATTTGTATTTATCTATTATTCAGATATTGGGAGCCAAGCAAAAACATTTCTCCCATCCATTTCTTGTAAGGTTCCACATAATAGAATCTTTGTTTACTATGCTTCATCATATCATATTGTATTGAATTGTTATACCAATGCTAGTGAATGCTATTGTTTTCATTTTATACGTAGGAATGTGAAGTGCAGGGAGGCCACATGCTTTACCCAAAATAGCAGAGGAAATTAAAGAGTCAGATCTGAAATTCAAGCCTATCACACAGGATACTTGGTCTGGCTACTCATTTATATTTGGGAGGAAACAGCTGATAAGAAACCTGCATCAAATGGCTAACTAGATTAGGTGACCTCAAGAATTTAGTCCATGTCTGAAAATCTTTGGCTCCAGACCTTATGCATAACTGGAGTCATCATGACAACCTGAGAGTTTTTAAGCCTCTCTTTAGCAGCGCATATGGAATGCATCATAGAAAAATTGGCATTCAGTGTGAATAAAGACAAATGAAAACTTTGCTATAGCAAAGTCTTACTTATGTAGGATAGTCAGTCCTCTATGATGCTGGATAACAATTTCACCATAAGCTTACTATTGTAATAATCATAATATACTTTCATGATGACACTTTTTGTAAAGTATCTACAATTATTTATGCACTCTGCATTTGAGAAACATAATATGGAGAATAAAATCTATCAAAATCCTTTCAAATTCTTTCATGTTTACATTTTTTCAAAGTCTCAAATGGATAAAGCCTGATAAGCAAGAGTTTTTTTGTTTTTGTTTTTTTTTTAATAAAAAACATGGATCCTCTGAATCAGGTCTTAAAATTTAGTCTATCAACTAAAAGACATCAGAAAAACTTGATAAGCAACTTACTATTCCAACTTACTATGTAAACTATTTAAAAGGGTATGGAGTTTCTAAATAAGCTTCCAAAGTTATCCATTTATGAATGGTCAAAAGAGAATTTAATAAAAATGTAATATATCTATTCTAAATATTAAATAATCTAAAAAGAAATGACTTTGACTTAAGGAAATATTTTGGATTCAGTAATAGGCAAGTTCTCTAAAATAAATGAAATAGGAAGGGTGTTATATGCCCAAATGGTACAGAGAATCAACACTTGTTATTCTAGCATATTATTCCTCAGTTTGTTGGTTAATTGTCAAATCCATATTTCTATGACTTAACCATTGAGGAATGTGTTAATGTATACTTACTATACATCACCTTGACTGTGAGTCACTGAGTAATTCACTGTTAAAACTCATTTATTTTGCAAACAAGTTCACCTGTACCGCCTTTTTAGATTCCACATATAAGCAAAATCATATATTTGTCTTTCTCGTCCAACCCACCCCACTCAGTATGATATACACACTGTACTATATATAAAATAGATAATTAATAAGGACCTACTGTATAGCCCAGGGAACTCTACTCAATGCTCTATAGTAACCTGTATGGGAAAAGAATCTAAAAAAAAGTGGATATACGTGTAACTGATTCACTTTGCTGTACAGCAGAAACTAACACAGCATTGTAAATCAACTATACTCCAATAAAAATTTAAACACACACACACACACACACACACGTCATTTATTTATATTTACCATAAGTCATTATAGGAAGAGAATGTGGAGCCTTGTAATATTTTGAGACCAGTAGGTAGAATTCATCAATGAACAATGAAAATGATTTGTTGGTTTATCTTGTACTGGTTCTAACATAAATTTTTTGTTTTGTTACTTTGTTACTTAGCAGCAGCCTCACCAGAAAAAGCATCACTTTAATGAGGAGATGCAATGAAGTAAAACTGGCATAACTAACTACTCAAAGTATAATTTAATAACAATAACCTGCTACTGAGAGTATAATTGAACATGGAATATTTATCCACTGATGGCTTAAGAGATGCTCTCTTATCTAAATCATGCTGTGAGCCAAGTTACTTGTTCTCATATTTTTTAAAAGTTTTTCACTGTCTTCTCTTTTACGTATTTTCATTGACTCAATTTTTATTTCAAAAATAACCCTAAATGTAAAGACATGCCATGGCACCATCATGAACTGAAGGAAAATTTATGGCACTTTGTATTTCAAAAAAGTCTTTTCATGATCTTAAACTTTAGAAATCACTGATTGGAGAGTCTAAAGTATCAGACATAAACAGTTTAATCTTGCATGTTACAAGGATGCTGCTATAAATTTATTTTTCTTCATGTGGTAATCTATTCATTTCTTAATATTTTAAAGTTTCCTTAGACACTTTCAGAATTAGCAACATTTTAATGTATTTAAACTTAATTTAGCAGCCAGCGTGTGCCACTACTGAAGAAAAAGCAATCACTCTCATTTTCCTGAAAGACGGTAAAACTGGAAAACGAATCTTTGAAATCCTGGTCAGCTCTTTGCTCATTTATTCAATTCCTTACTTGTAAATTTCTGGGAATATACATGTTAATGATCTCAGTGCTACTATCATATCCTACCTACTTTAATGTTGTAAGTCTATATTATCTAAGTGAGCCGTGAGAAATTAAAATAGACAATAAAGAGAAGTAATATTGGAAAAGCCCCAACATTTTAGAATAGGAGGCCAGAAGCATATATATGTTAGAAAAATGCTCATAAACTTCATAATTTTATTCAAATACATAACTGATGCCCAGGTACTGATTATTTTCAGTTTGCAGAATAATTTTATTGATTGCTAAGTTCTTCTTGAGATTTCACTGCAAAATAGCCATAATATGAATTTTCAGAATGCCTTTTCTACTTGCTAAAGTCTCTTGTCAGCACCAACTGCAAAGATTCATGGTTATTTGTATAGTGAAACTCTCTGGATTTGACTTAACTATATTTGATAGAGTAATAATTGTTGTATTTGTTCATTCTTTGTGTTTTGTAGTGACCAGAGATAGGATAGGCTGGGCTAAGTCACAGAGCAAGGACAGCTACTTGCCCTAAAAATGGTGTTTTATACAACCTGGTCTTAAGGCTCTTATTAGTTGGTATTTGAAGTGTCCTTGAAACAACTTAAAGATAGAAGGGTTCATTAGCCAATAACAAATAAAGAACATTATTCTCTAGTGGGTCAACACTAACATTGTGCATAAAAAGAAAAAAAAAATGAGCATCTTATATAAAGCAGAAACCTGTCAATGGGCATTTCATATAACACCTAGAGGTAATTCTCAGTTTTGAAGTTGGATTGGGTCTCTTTGGGGGCTATATTTTTTTTTAATTTTAATCAAAACTTTTAAAACATGTACATGTTCTTGTTTACCTTTTTACTGAAGTAAAATAGACCACAGAAAGGTATGCACGGCCTAAGTATAAAGCTCAATACATTTTTACAAACTGACCACATCCATGAAACCAGTACCAGATCAAGAAATTGAACCAGTCCAAGTCCTGAGCAGGCCTGTTGAATCCTGTTCCAGTCACTGCCTCTCCAAGGTAATCACTATCCTAACTTCTAACATAGGTAGTTTTTGCCTGTTTGACAAAAGTAAAATCATTCAGTATGTACTTTTCATGTCTGGATTCTGTCACCCAAATTTGTTTGTGAAATACATTTTTGTATTTCTGCTTACGTTCTAGGTGGTTCATTCTCTTGCTCTGTAGATTCAGTTGTGTGAATAGCCCACTGCTTACTTGTCCATTCTACTGTTGATGGTCATTTGGACAGTTTCTGCTTTGGGACTATTTCAAACAGCGCTGCTATTGAGATCCTAGTACATGTATTTTGGCAAACAGGTATTTCTGGAATTATAAGTCATCGGGTACGTCTATGTCCAGCTTTAGTAGATACTCCCAAATCATTTTCCAGGTGCCTGACTGTACATTTTACATTCCCACCAACGGTGTGTAACATTTCCGATTGTTCCACTTTCTTTCTAATATATGTTAGTGTCTGTGTTTTTCTTTTGGAACCATAAGTTTTCCAACTATTATTTTTCATAGGTTTTCTAAACATATATACACTAAACTATTTTTATAATTGCATCCATTTTAACTGATGGGTTTAGCATGGTAAAGTTTTAAAGTTTTTCTGCTTCCTCTTCAACTCCCATTCTGCTGTTGATTCTTTCTCCACACTTCTTTTTTGTTTTCCCCAATGATGAAACATATTAAAGAAATATTATATAGAAAAAAGCCTCAAAGAGAAAACATAGCTGTGCAGCAAACAATATTTTAAAACTCATCAATAGTATCGATTTCTTTATTCATATCTAAGTCTGAAATTGCAGATAGTATTTTTCTGAATAAGCAAAGGATTTTTTCCATTTCCAATGGGAGTTACTTTGTCTCTTAATTTGAATGTCAAACACATTTAAAAAAAAGTTCAATTTCAGGCCCACTTGTAAACTCTAAAGCTGAGTTCATCAGCATACACCAAGAATGCATTTCTTGGATCTTTTCATGTAAAATTATTTTATTTGTTCTAACAAGAAAACAAAACTTGTGAGATAGCACTGTTGGTTTCTTACAAGTGGAGTTCAGAAAACTTGTGACTTCTAAAGTATGTATCTTATATAAATAGAAGAGCTGGATTCTGAACTCAGATCTGCTAGTTCAGCATTTTCCCACTTATTTGGCCAAAGAAATCTCTTCACAGAACACTTGTAAACATCTGACAGAACCTGTTTCCTACAAACAAGAGTTTGGAAAGCATTATTCTAATTCCAAATCCAATCAACTTTCCATTACACCGCAGATGTCCCTACCAAGCTATGATTAAACTATATTTAAAACAGTACAGAAATTCAGGCTATCAAAATTAAATTAGTCTCAACATTTCATTCCGTTACTTTAGGTAAAGGACACAGTTAAAAGGATTACCTCAGAAATGTCCATATTTAAACATCTTTAGCTATTTTTATTCCAAACATTAACTTTCATAATTTGATTCAGAAGTCACTAGTTCTTATATGCCTAATTCATGAAGACTTAAAAAATAAATCCATCTCCTCAAAATGACATCTCAGTTTCCTTAACCATGAGAGTCAGATGCTATGGCTGGGAGCCAAGACTAATATGCATCTTTACAAATGTATACAAGATGGGAAGGACATGATAGTTCATGCTGTAATCTTAGAATTATAGTGTCAGGAAGCAAGTTCATGGTAGAACATACAAGGGAAACATGAGCACAAATGCCTAACTTACATGCATATTTTTCCACAATAATGACAACTAGCATTCATGTAGAGTTGACTGAACGCCATGTAGTATTTTAAGTGCTTTCCATTTAGTAATTGATTTAATATCTCCAACGCATGAGGTAGGTTCTATTATTACTGCTTTTTTTTTTTTTTTTTTTTAAACTCATTTGCGGTTTTTATTTTCTTTTTTTAAAATTTATTTATTTTTGGCTGTGTTGGGTCTTTGTTTCTCTAGTTGCAGCAAGCGGGGGCCACTCTTCATCGCGGTGCGCGGGCCTCTCACTATCGTGGCCTCTCTTGTTGCGGAGCACAGGTTCCAGACGCGCAGGCTCAGTAATCGTGGCTCACGGGCCCAGCTGCTCCGCGGCATGTGGGATCTTCCCAGACCAGGGCTCGAACCCGTGTCCCCTGCATTAGCAGGCAGATTCTCAACCACTGTGCCACCAGGGAAGCCCTATTACTGCTTTCTGAGCAGTGAAAAAGTTGACGTACCAAATGCTAATTTGACAAAGGCTGCACTAGTAGAGTCTGATTTGAACAGAGGCCATCTGAAGCCAGACTCCACTCTCAACCAGGCCAACTTCGGGAAGTCAATTCACACCTTTTCAGATAGTATTAATCTCTCCCTTTTCAGGATTCAAATAGGTATTTTTTTCTTTCTTTCTCTCTCTCTTTCTCTCTCCCACCCTCTCTCCCTCTCTCTCTCTCTCAGTTATAAATGTCTTTTTTGGAGAGACTGATGAGTTATATGTGGGGTATTTAGGCCTGGCATTACCTTTCATTTAATCCCTCATGAAATCGATGAGATAATAATCAGAACTAGAAAGCACTCCCTCTTCATCCCCTCAACGTTTAAAGGGATATTTCTGCCTAGTGAGTTCAGAGAGGCAGCAGATCTGACAAATGCAAACAAAAAGGGCCCATGTTTGGTTCTTCAATCTTCATAACTATTTCCTGTGTTGCATGCACAAAAGCAATGATACATTTAAGTAACAGCCCTCTTGTAGTAAACTTAATACTCCTTTTTCTGTATGGCTTTGCACTGTTGAAGGCAAATTTCTCATTCATAGTCTAAGGATTAACTTTTGCATTGGGGATACCCATCACTAAATACTCAAGATCTAGAAACAGAAACAGAAAAAGAGCAATATTAGTGTATCCAAGCCTGATGTGTCAACATTTCAATGTTATTTCTTTGTCTTCTGAGGACCCCAGGATAGGAAGACAGGCATATCCTCCCTTCCTGTGAAGGGAGGTACATTCCATTAATCTCTGCAATCAAACCCTTAGGGAGCCTTGGTATCCTGCTCCAAGTGAAGACTTTGGTCTGCTCAGCAATTTTCCAGGGGGGTCTCCCTAGGGCCACATAACTTCAGGCTACGACTTTTTAAAGCTACTGGTACTTACTCTCCTTACTTTGGTGCTTTCCCATTTCTACGGCACATTTTCTCCTATAGGCTAGGGCGGGTATTTTCAAAGATAGTAGCTTGTCACTAATTCCCAGGAAATAAAGGACACCGTATTTTAAATGTTGACAAGAAACACTGCTCATCTTTATTCCAAAAGTATGTCCAGAGATGGGACTCACTGGCATTCTGACAAAGGATACTCTGAAAATGAAAATGTAATTATCTTAAATGTGTACAAGAAGTACCTGGTGTTTTAGCTTTCTTAGTAAGTGCCCAAATCAAAAGGTTTAGTATGAAACGTATCACTGCAGTATAAAAAAAAGAAACACACACACACATATCATACGTGATCATAGATTCACTGTGTGCATGGTGTCAAGGCTCAGGATAAGTGTCTTCAGTTATAAAAATCCATTCTTTTGTTTCTCAACACTACAACATGGGAGATATTAGTCCTTTGTTTTGTCTTTTCTGTTGTTGTTGTTTTGTTTTTCCTTGGGAGCCAGTTTTTACAGAGTGCTTTTGCTGTGTTCGGCACTTTACCTAGATTTCTCCTTAAATTCTCCCAGCAGTGCTCTGAGCTAGGTATCAATGCCTAGCTCAGTAATCATCCTTACTACAGATGAAAGAACAGACCTTAGGAGGATCAATAATTTTTCTAAAGGCACATCACTGGTACTGAACTTATTTAAGTTCAGAATCCATCATTTTACCACCATGTCCCTCTGTTCCCAAGACCCTCCTTGTGTTGGAACTTAACATTGCTTATCGTTTCTTTCCCCAGATACTCCCCGGAAGTTCAAAGTGTTCTTTCACTCACGCTGCTGTCAACTCCCCACTGATGCTGCCAGGTCAACCTTGTTGCTTCCATGGCTTGTTTTATTACCACCGCTGCTGCTGCCACCCCAGTAGCCAGTACTGACAGAGCTTCGGGTTGGAAAGAAAGTTTTCCCTCTGAGTGATTTCAGGTCTATACTTAAGACTGCCCATACTCCCCTCATGTCCCTCCAAATAATATGGTTTCTTCAATTTCACAATCACCATTCTCACAAAAAAAAAAAAAAAAAGAAAGAAAGAAAGAAAAAACCACGACCAGCTTCTCAGGGCAAAAAAAATCATAATATTATTATTGCATGCTCGCCATGTGGCATCATTTTGCTTACTCTTCTCAGCAATTCTGTAAGTTACTTTACAGATTAGAAACAGAGGGTTAAGAGATAAGGGCAGAAATTGAGTGGAACTTTATTTCAAACTCAACAAAAGCACCTCTCCATTGACTAGAATCTGGTATTTCCTGCTGGGGTGACATTTTTCAGCTGCCGCCTCCCTCAAGGGGAAGGCCTGCCTTCCCAGGGCTTTTGTCCGCCTTATAAGTTGACACACACTCTTTTCTTCAGGGTTGTTAATTTTAATATTTTAGGAGCCTCTCTGGGCTCTCTTACAAAATGATTCATAAAGACTATCCCTTGATAATAGAGCGAACTCTTGCACATTGTAAAAAATAATAACTACAGTATCTCTAATATCATAGGCTATGACAAGACTACATTGTTCTAAAGTGGATTCCAGATTTTTCTTGACTTTGCCGATAGAGTTATCAAAACTAGACAAATACCTTTGCTGTTGAGTCTGTGCTTACCAATCAACTTTCTGATCTCGTTTGACTTCATAAAAACCTTAACTAGGAGCAAAGTAGCCCAGTGGTGAATGGGAGCACTTCAGTTCCTGAAAAGGTCTAGTCTCATTGGGATTCTATTTCAGGGTTTCCAAAACATCAGTTAATTTCACATTACATTCACACATTTTGCCAAATCTGTATGTCACATTTTATTATATATTTAATATTTCATTTTAAAATTCTCACATTTTTAGCTGATATAATTTATCGGAAACAACAACAACAAAAACTTTGGGCAACTACCTAAATCATGGTTATTATGCGCCTGTTACATTTCCAAATTCATATTTAATATCTAAATAGAAATTATTTTTAATGTTCATTAATTTACCATCTGAAATCATCCCAGGAACTACCAGTTGGCTGCAAAGCACACATTGCAAAACACAGCTAAGGTCTATAAATTAGTCATTAATCCATTGTGTATTGAATGTGTCCTTACACAATAATTGGTCAATTAGAATTACCAAAAACCTAAAAAATCTGGATTTTTAGGTCAAATTTAGTTTATGCTGCTGCAAAGTTTAGATGCAGACTCTTACTATGGTCAAACCCGAAGTTTTTTCCCTCCACTTTATTTTTATCTCTCTTTTCTCAATTTCAATGACTTGTTTTTTTAATTTGGGCTTTGAAAAATATCTTTCAATGTCTATAATGCTGGGAAGAACCACGTAATCTGACTTTCCTTCTTTTCTTTTTAAATATTAATTAATTAATTAATTAATTTGGCTGCGCGGGGTCTTAGTTGTTGCAAGCGGGATCTTCGTTGCCTCCTGCGGGATCTTTTTTATTTTTGTTGTGGCATGCAGGCTCTTATTTGTGGCATTCAGGATCTAGCTCCCTGACCAGGGATCTAACCCTGGGCCCGCTGCATTGGGAGCACGGATTCTTTTTTTTTTTTTTTTTTTTTCTTTAGCACGGATTCTTAATTGCTGGGCCACCAGGGAAATCCCTGACTTCCTTTCTTATGTATCTTTGCAACCTATCAGCTTTTAAAATTTTCTCTAGTAATGGCCAATTGATTTGCTACTAAATTATATTCCACATTATCTCTAATTTCCCTGTGGTTCTTCACATGTCAATCTTTATTCTCAAAAACAATATGATTTTGTGCATAATTGAAATAGGTAGAATTATTTAGCTTATGTTTTGACAAACTAGACATAAACCTAAAATAAATCAACCTTATGTTTCCCTAGCATTAAAAAAAAAATGTATGTCTCTCTCAATTAAGACTATGAAAAGTGATATAAAACTAAGATGTTAAACAGCTTTCCTTTGAATTTGAAGCATGGGTTCAATACTAATATCACCCTTACTAATTTCTCATTTTAATTATTCATAATTGAGTTTCCATCCTCTAGATATCCATTTTAAATGTTAGAGAACCAGTGGTAGACATGTAAATTCTCTGAAGCTTGTGTATATAAATGTACACACACTCATTTAAACTTGAGATTTGAAAGCTAGGGTTCATGAAATTCTCTGGAGATTTCCCATAATGATACAAGTTAATCTAATAATTACTAAAAACCTTTGATTGTCATAATTCAATAGACAAATATTCTTGAAAAACTTACTCTGAGAGAGTCCCCTGTGTAAAGTGGCATTGACAAGCTATCAGGCAACAATCCAGTTGTGCTATCAGGCAACAATGCAGCTAGATAGATTTTGGAAAAGTTCACTCACTAGAAAGAACTAGTGTGGAAAATAGCAAGATCATCAATTTGGCATGTGGAAGGGATTTGAGCTTTTCCTGCTGAGTCACTAAATCAGATTCATTGGAGGCAGAGTACACCACAGGTCAAGAACTGTCAATTCCTGGGCAAAAACAAGGGTCATTATGCTAGTATGAAAAACTCTGAAATCAGCATCTTGTATGAAATAGATGCAGTAATCAGGAATTGACAGCTAAAACACAGGAGATATGAATCAGATAGCCAAATCAAAGTCATTATGTGAGTTGCACGATACCTGACTCTGATCTGAGAATGACCCCCTTCCCCGCCCCCCAAAAGAAAATCTCATGATAGGATCTTTTGGCTACTACATCTTGGTTCAATAAGTATATTTTAAAATTTGTCAGCAAACTCTCCCTACTCTTCTTCCATTCCCAGGTTGAATGGCTTAGGTTGTATAATTTGGATGGGTTTGATGGCTCCAAAGGAAGCTCCAGTGAATATATCAGACCCTGCCTTGTTTTCTGTCTTCTGGCCAACTCCAAAGCTTAGACCAGCCACAACTGTAAGCTCTATCCTGGGAGAAGCATCTCATCATATCCTCCAAGAGGCATAGAAGTTCAAATAGTTATAGGACCTAGAAACAGGCACAGTTTCCCTCAAATATATCTGTCCTTCAGGCTCGAGGTATCTCTTCCTGGGGTCAGTCCTCAATTTACCATCATTTGTTAACTTCCTGATGGTTCAGAGCAAATGTCTTGATGTTCCTTCTGGAATCCAAAAGGTTGTCACTCCACTCAGTAGTACCCCGTTTCCTCTGTAGACTGGATTCCTGCACTGAGGCCCGATTCATGTGATGGGAAAACCAATGCCTAAGTATATAATTTTGCTCTTCTTTCCATCTACCACCCAGGGACCTAGATCCTGCCTATTCAAACCTACTTGCTGGCTTCTTTTTCCTGCATGGACAGACCTCCCAGAATCCTGACCTCATGCATACTGACTGAATTCCTGTGTATAATGACCCACCCGCAAAACTGGTTGACCTACCCAGTTCTGACTGTTCCTGGAATTAACTCTGAAACCATTTTACCACCTCTTAAAATGGCCCCCCACGTGATCCTCTTCCTTCCCAAGCAACCCTCTATGTCAAGATCAAGTTTTCCAACACCCACAACTTATACTAGCCAATTGACTTTTTAAAAGTTTTACCCCCATGCAAAGGCTCTAGTTTATGCTTAGAGCCAAAGAGAAGGAAGGAAAAAAAAGAAAAACACACATACACACTCATAGACACAGTTTCTTCGGGTTGCGTTTCTAACATGTTGTCATAGCCTAAAAGTGCTAAATGATCATTTTCTAGGAGAAATGCCTTCTTTGTTCATTAAAATAAAAATAACTATTTTTATAATTCATAATTATATAAATTAAATATTATATAATTTATCGTATATATTTATATTATAGCATTAATAAATACAGATATATTTATTTCAAATAATTTAGGTAAATTATTTTAATGGGTCAAGTTTTCACTTCATTTTAAAGTATGGAAACTATTTGTGTTAATCTCCTTTGAAGTTTATCCTGAGAGCAGTTTCAAGGTCACAGCATGAAGATTCTGCATCACCAGATAGAGCCTCCTTTGAAATCCTTCTGGACACTTCTCAGGAACTGGTGGAGCAGATCTCAACTCAGCAGCAGGAACTGGGTGATCTTGACTATTATTAGAATCTTCTCCAGAGTTGCTAAAGAGACACTGACCAAAGAGAGAGAGAAAGAGAGAAAGAAAAAAAGAAAGAAAGAAAGGGAGAGAGAGAGAGAGGGAGGGAGGGAGAGAGGGAGGGAGGGAGGGGGAGAGAGAGAAAGAAAGAAAGAGAGAAAGAAAGAAAGAAAGAAAGAGAAAGAAAGAAAGAGAAAGAAAAGAAAGAAAGAAAGAAAAGAAAAAGAAAAGAAAGAAAGAAAGAAGAAAAGAAAGAAGGAAAGAAAGAAAAAAACAAACATACTCTTTGTTTCCTACTTTCTACAGATGCTTTAAGTGAAAACAGGAAACGTTTCTGTATCTATTATGAGGATAGAGTGAGATTTCTAAAGCAGGTGCTACTTGCTAATTTAAAATACGATGCAGTTATGTATACAATGTAAGTAATAAAACATGCCATATATTACTTTATTTTATGTGCTAGTATAGGGGTCTGCAAGATTTTTCTGTAAAGGGACAGATGGTAAATATTTTAGGCTTTGTGGGTCATAAGGTATTGGTTGCAATTAATCAACTATGCTGTTGTAGCATGAAAGGAAAGTAGCCATCAGCAGTAGGTAAACAAATGAAAGTGGCAATGTTCCAATAAAACTTTATTTACAAAAGAGAATTGACCAGTTCATGAGACATAGTTTGCTAATTCCTGATACAGACTATAAAATAATTTGACTATATTGTGAAATACATAATTTACACATGATATAATAAATATTTTTATCAGGAAACATCATTTAAAATAGATATATTGAATCATGTATAATTAGCTGTGAAGGAATGGGAATTATCCTGTTCCAGAAAGTGTTCTGACTGATTAGTGTTATGTACTCTTAGAGTTTTGGTTGTTTTCTATCTCAGTGGTAGAGTCAATTAAATCCAAAGCAGTTTCTTTAAAAGTGAGTAAGTAAATAAATAAATGGGCTATTTTATTGAAGAACAGTGCACAATTTCAATTGTTTCTTTTTTAAAAAAATAAATTAACTATGTGATCTGATTAGCAAATTAAATAGCTAACAATTAGAGGCATTTTTAGTTTTTGATGGTCTATTTACTACTTTCATTTGCTTTTCTCCATTTTAAACAGAATAAATTAATTAAACAGAGCTCAGTGGACTGAATATTAACAAGAAATGCATTTGTGATCGTCACACAATACAATTTAATTACCAACACAACTTGCAGTTTCACATTTGTTACTCAATAGTCCTCAGTTTTCATGGCACATTCATTCAATTGTTTGTCCTCCTTAGGAGCCCCGAGGTGCCTCTCAAACAACCTGAAGTAAGGTTATATATGCAAAAACCTCCACTATTCACTCCCGAATTATTAAATGAAAGACATTGACTACTTGTTAAGAATGTACAGGCATACAGCTCATAGATCATGAAAACATTAGTTTTGCTGAATATCAGACAGATGTGATGTCTGATATTGTTGTTCATGCACTTGTTCATGCAAGTCAACGCTCCTCCTAGAGAACTCCAGCCCCCTCCAATACCTTCAAAACCCATATTTAGGGACCAAAGATAGTTTTCGATATTGTGCCTTGGGGAAAACTATCATAATGAATCACTTTTTTTCATATGAACCGTTATTCTTACTTACTGGATCTTCCCTATCGGGAAGGGAGAACAAACTCATTTTAAATATCCTATCTGGATCCAAACTGTTTTCAGAGGGGGTTCATATTATTTGTCATCTTCCTTGGATTGACAAATGCTTACATCACTTAGTCTAGATTTCCTTGGGCGAAATAACTGAAAATAAGTTGAAGACCACTTTGAAGTTATCCTTTTTGCCTTGGAGACAAGTTTTACAGAGTAAGAATGGAGTGTAATAGTGTGGATAATGAGTGGTTTCCAATAATGTCATTTTATTTTATTTTATTCTATTCTATTCTATTCTATTTTATGTATAGTAGTGTGTGTCTGTTAATCCCAAACTCCTAATCCTCCCATCCCCCAGCTTTCCCTTTGTAACTATAAATTTGTTTTCTCTGTCTCTGAGTCTATTTCTGTTTTGTAAATAAGTATCATTTTTTAGATTCCATAGATAAGTGATATCATATGATATTTTTCTTTCTCTGTCTGGCTTACATTACTTAATATGATAATTGCTAGGTCCATCTCTGTTGTTGCAAATGGCATTATTTCATTTTTTATGGCTGAGTAATATTCCATTTTGTATATAAACCACATCTTCTTTATCCACTCATCTGTCAGTGGACATTTAGATTGTTTTCATGACTTGGCTATTGTAAATAGAGCTGCTATGAACATTGGGATGCATGTATCTTTTTGAATTAGAGTTTTCATCTTTTCCAAATATATACTCAGGAGTGTGATTTCTGGATCATATGGTAGCTCTATTTTTAGGTTTTTAAGGAACTTCCATACTGTTCTCCATAGTGACTACACCAATGTACATTCCCACCAACAGCGTAGAAGGGATGTCCAGTTATTTTAGAACACTATACTTTAAAAAATAAAAGATCTAGTTGCTTCATATCTCTCACTAGAGCTTCAAATATCAAATATGTATAAGAAGTCTTATTTTTTTCCAAAATATGAAGAGGAAAAGATACAAAAATTCTCATTTCTAGTTCTCTGTGTGTTTTTTTCTTTTTAAAAATTACCAACAAATAATCACCAATAATCATCAGCTCTCTATGTCACCCAAACTCATGACGTGAGGACTCTGAAAGTATCTAGCTCCTCTTGGGTACTTCTGGTCACAAAGCCGCTTGGCAAGTGCTTCAGTTTTAGTTGAAGGAGATGCAAAGTTCAATAACTTGTCCTTGACTTTGGAAGAGGTATCACATGTTGCCCCAGACAACTGGAGTCTTTAAAATAACACCGATGTAGTAGGCTCCTGAATGTTTTAGAGTTCATTTTCCATCCTCTGGAGTGTGTATTTCCTACCGAAGCCTCCAGAATTGGTATTACTTGCTCTCAGTTCCAATCAACATGACATCATCAACACTGTGGACTAATGAGGGTTCTGCAGAATATCCAGATGGACCAAGGCCCTTCGGACTCTATATTGTGACCAAGAGTAGGAGCCTTAACATAGCACTGGAGCAAGACAATGGATAAACACCATTAATTATTACTTGTGAATTGTTTCTAATCTCACTTTCCAATGACTTTGAAAAAGAATGCATTCACCATATCAATAGCCACACCAGAAGCTGTGTTAATCTGCTTTAATAAGGATACCACATCTGACAGAAGCTTTGATTTGGGATACTAATTAATTAAATTGTGGTAGTAGCTATTGTTCTGGTTGTGATGAGCATGGAGTAGGGGGAATAATGGGGTAGGGAGTTAATGTAGTCCCTAAGGAGGGCAAGCAGGGCATCCAGGATTACAAGAAAAATTTGCCAGTGGTGTTTTTAACAGGTTGTGGTGGAGGGTTTCTCAGGAGTCTGGCTGCGATTGTAAAAGTCCCTGAGAGGAAGAAGAAGCATTCTTCTTTAGCTGTAATAGAGCTCTTCGTAAACCTCACAGAAAGTCCTTGCTGTATGCAGAATTCTAGGGAAAAATAAAATTCAAATGAGCCTCTTGCTCTCAGGGAACTGACTAGCTCACAAGGAAATAAAGCATGTTCCATTTGAAATTATGAGATGAAAATATGCAAATAGCAGCAAAATCAAAAAGTATGTGTTTTATGTAACAGGGAGAATGATCTGCCTGAGTCGTAAGGGTTCGGAAGGCAGCGGGGCTGGAGGATTGCTTAAGTTGGATGTAGATATCAGGTTAGTTTTACCATCATCGATATTTGATAAGGAGAGCAAAGGAAATGAACTTCTAAAAAATGTGCTTTGCACTCTTTGACCATGGGAAATTAATTTAATTGCTCTGAGTTTCCATTTCGTCACCCATGGACAAGGAGTTTAAAACATGGCTGAACCCAGCTTCCAAAAACAGAGCCTAATGTGAAGATTACACACTAATGCTTTGGGGTTGGGGATGAGGGGTGGGAGGTGCCATGTCAGAGCCACAAGAGTAAGGGATGAAGAAGGACAAGGCAGAAAAGGAAGGAAATATATGAAAGGTGATAAGTTGCTCAACTGGCCACACCTTTAAAAGAGAAACACAGTCTGTGGCTTAGACATGAGGAGCATCTCTAGAGAGATCATATCTTTAGTTTTCAGAATACTCTATTTGGTAAAAAAAAAAAAAAAAAAAAAAGGGAGGAGAACACATTGGCTGGATCCTTCCAGTTTTTTGTCTCTGACTAGTGAAAATTTACACCAAGGGGCACTAATATCACTCATACTTTTAGTTTCTCAACCCCAGTCCCTCAGAGCTGCCACTAGGGAAGTCAGATCTCACAGCCCAGGGATTCTTCTGACCCTAGAAATGAATAGAAGAAGCACAGCCAATGTGGTGCAGTGGGGTCAGACTGGGGTCCCAGCATCAATGCAGCTCCCACATCATCAGGAACAGCGTGGACCATATTGAAGAGCAGCCTCACTCCTGGGGAGGCAGAGTCCGGTACAGAATTAGAAGATGGATGGTGATAATGAATGTCTTGGCCATGGCAGGGGCCAGAAGCAGGGCAAGAGAAGCTGGGAGTAGGCTTACACTGGGTCAAATACAGATGAAATGATGTCTAAGGCTTTTACCAATTTTAGGATTCTATAGCCATATGGGTCTTTTTGTATGAAATCCCAGAGCACCCAATAATTAATCAATTGAGACAATTCCATAATTACAAAAAAGTCCATTAATTTTCCATTGGCACCATTCCAATGAATAGCAAGAGTTTATGATGCTTTTTTTCTGTAGCAATGTCTGAGTTCCATGAAATCAAGTCGAGAAGTGAAATATGGAATTGTGTGCTTAAAAAAAAGATGTGCTACAAAGGCAAATCTGGCCTCAGTCCTGAATTCCATAGACAGCCCCTTATTGCTAACAGCTGTGCAGGTTTGGACAGCCCCACATTCTCTATATGTGAAGTAGCTAACACACAGAGATGGCTTTCTTGGATCTGCCTGATGTATTTGCATGTAAAGGTGACTGATTACACTCCTTCTGCAAAAAAAAAAAAAAGCTCATTCATTTAAAAAAAAAATTAAAAAAAAAAAGCTCATTCATTTTACTGTGTTTAAATGAATGAGCTTTTTGATAATATTTTTAGTTTTAGAATCTTGTAGTAAACAGTCTTTATGGCTACGTGTAAGTCCTCGATTCTAAGGAATCCCCCAACGCCAGCCCATTTAAAGATTAAGTGGTGAGAACAGAAGTAAATTGATTAAATATGGCTAATGTCTTCCTTGTTCTCTTGGTTGTTTTTGGTACTGTGCACAAATAATTGATGTAATAAGCCATCCTTCTTCATGTCAGGGAAAGGACAGCATGACTACCAAAGGCTCCCACATCTGTTTGCTTAACTCAGTCCTTCCTGGATGAAAAGGGGTGGAAGAAATAGCCGTGTTGTAGATCTCCATGAATTGCACCCCTGACTTGTACAGTGCACAACCTGGGCAGCCTTTTGGGCACTCTTAGGAAGAAAGTGTACCAGTCCCTGTGGCCAACATTATGTCTGTGATAGAAATTACTTTGCAGGTGAGGTGATTCGTATCCAGAAAAAGCTAAATGATTTGTTCATTAAAAAGGGAGAGAGCAGAAAATAGTCTAGGTCTTCTGATTCCTGTTCCAGCATTATCTTTTGACTAAACCCTCGGAGAAAAAGGAAACTTAATGAAGTATCACATATTAATATGATATGCAGTAAGGATGAGCACAAATTACTAAGTGACTGAAATATGACTTCGGACAACAGATGATCCTCTTTCAGGCTACAGTACAGGCTTAGTCCAGACACCGCCGGGGACATGCATCCCCCTTTACCTCAGAGAGGAAATTTTCTTTCAAGAAGAGGGAATGTTCTATTTTTCAACTATCCTTTTGCTCTATTGTAATTTTATATCCCCCAGCCTTGAGGCTGTACTGTAGATTACACTGTTTTGTTGATGTCAGAATTTAAAGTCAATCTGAGTTACATGAATATGAAAGAATTAACAAAACGTTGAGCAGAAGAAAGATGGAAGATAATTCAGTCCAATTTGATCGGTAAAATGACCCTTTCATTAAAGCATTTACCATAGGAGAGCTTGAAACCATTAATACTGATAATAATCAGGAAGGCTGTAAAAGTAGCTATTAATAATTTTAAACAAACATGAATCAAATGCTCATTTATTATATGGCATGGAGCTAAGTGCTTACATGCAGTATTTTATTCAGTCCTTTTGAGAAACCTGTCAGATAGAAACTATTATCCCTTCTTCATAAATGAGAAACTAAAGCAAAAAGTCGTGTGTATGTGTGGGGGTGGGTGGAGTGAGGGATTGGGAAAGTCATTTCTATTTAATCCACTTGTATTGAATATCTACCCATAATACATAGCAACTTTTTGTTTATTGCTGCATGGGACAAAGATGAATGAGACACAGTCCCCAGCTCAAGTGATTTGTAGTCTAGAGGGTTAAAGGGACATGCACATAATTACAGGACTGTGGATGTAATTTATTCACATTCTCAAAATCTCCCTTTATTATGGAAGATGGATGATCTGAATATAAAACTAAATGAACTGTAGTTATGCCTGATGATGGTTAAAAGAATAAGTCAAATTAATAAACCCATTAAAAACAAGTCTTAGAGAAAATTCCACTGGTGCTTCAAATAAAAGCATGCTAATAATTCCCCTTTACTCCACACACACACAAAGAAAAACAATGGAAACAAAAAGGTAAAATTTAGATGCTAATATTTTTTCAGTCATCTCCCATTCCATTACCCAAGCAAAGTTATTAAACAAATGGAAAGCAGACATAAAGAGGGATTTTGGAACGTACTAGCTTTGGAAAAACCAGTTTAGTCACCACACTGCCATATCACATATCCTCTAAAAGGTATGGGTTGAAGCTGATGGCTGATTATGGTCACGGAGCAACCTTGTTTGAGTGACTTGACCCTCTAAGTCTCAAAGAGGAGACTGAGGAGGAAAATGACTCCAGTATGAACTCTCTATTCCATTAGAATGTTTTGAGCCACAGGGCTTCCAGCTTAGAGCTGCATCTATCTGAAGGATATTACCAGTTTCTTAAATATCTAGGACAATCTTGGCATTGTTGTCTCAGGGCACTTACAGCTCCTAGACAGTCGAATAAGAGCCTGTCCACTGTGAATCGATCATCAGCAGTCCCAACCATCTTATTCCATTACCTCATTGCTTTTGATATTTACAGAGGGTGACAAAATTCTACAACATTTTAAATTGGATTACTTTAAAGCTGTTTAACTATTTGGGGAAAAAGCAAAGCACGTTGGTAAAAATATGGAGAACGCTGAAATGGGATTGTGATATGACTAGTGAACAGCAAGATAGTTTTCCCTTTAGGAGATAAAAAATTGGCAAACTCGCTAATTGCTTCAGCTAATGTATGCTGTCACAGCTATGCTTTTTATTCAGTTAGCTTGAATAATTAAAGTATATGTGCTTTATTTACATAATCTCAGTCATAACTGAGTAAGTGAAGTTTATTATAGTTAAGAGCAAGTAGCAGGAACGGCAGTTACTATTTTACACCAGTGGTTCTCAAACTGTGCTTTCCGGATTAGAAGCCCCAGCATCGCCTGGGAATATGTTAGAAATTACCAGGTCCTACCCTAGACCTACGGTTTCAGAAACCCTGAGGGTGGGGTTAGCAATATGCTTTAACAAGCCCTATAAGTGATTTAGATGTATGCTAAAGTTTGAGAACCACCGTTAACGCTCTCAAAGACCAAAAAGAGTAGATCAATCTGTGTAACTGGCTTGCAAAGACAATTAAATGGTTAAGCCATTGGATGCCTGGAATTCGGGTCCCAGTTATAATAAAAGCACTCACAGTCACATTTAGTAAATCTCTATGCTGGTCAAACAAATTATGTTTGCTGGTCAAACATAATTGTAGGCTGAATTTGACCCACTGACCCTTAGTTGGCAACTTTGGTTTTAAAAACATAAGTGTTTAGCAACACAGTTTTAGAAAAAGTTTTACAATTTTAAGACAGGTTTACCACAGTTTACAAAAAAGAAAATATTTTCCTTGTAGCTTACTATCCTGGCACCCACCTTGGAAGCTTATCTCATACCTCAAAACTTTTGAAGTTGTTGATGGCCAGCTGCTACTTCAACTGGTTGCCTGGTCTGATGATGATAAAGAAATGGAGGCAATTATGGCTCCTAGAGATCAATGACCATAGGCATGCGTGCAGTTGGTCCAATCAGGACGGGTTATATAATTTTTAAAGGTCAGTGGAAAATTTAATAAAGAAGAAGAAACATGTGTGCTCCATTGCCAAAAGTTCACTTATAAAACACAAGCTCAAGAAAAACATTAAGAATTCAAGATAGCGACAGCAGAGTAGAGCTTTGCTGAGGCGGGGTTCATGTGTGACAGCACAGATAGTGCACCTATGGAGTCGGTCTTGGATCCAATGATCTCTCTTTTAACTCCTCGGATACTATTTGCCTATATTACCTAAAAATGGAGAGGCAAAATCTAGGGAACGCTTACAGGAAGAACTAAAACAGATCAATTTTATACTAGGGGATATATGATGCACTTGGATGAAGCTTGAAAAAGATTCCAAAAATAGAATCGAATATTAGACAGGTATTGTAATTAATCTTAACATTCATTTCCAATAAGACTTTGCTCTTAGTTATATTTATATGTAGACGACCTTAAGTTGAAAATTTCATAGGGACAGGAACTCTGTTATACGTTTTTTTTTGTATTTTTTGAATTTTTAACATATTAAAATGTGTGTCTCTTCTTTTTCTCTAAGTTAATTTAATTTATTTATTTTTTATACAGCAGGTTTTATTAGTTATCTATTTTATACATATTGGTGTACATATGTCAATCCCAATCTCCTAATTAATACCACCACCACCACCACCACCCCCACTTTCCTCCCTTGGTGTCCATACGTTTGTTCTCTACATCTGTGGCTCTATTTCTGCCTTGAAAACCAGTTAATCTGTACCATTTTTCTACATTCCACATATATGTGTTAATATGCGATATTTTTCTCTTTCTGACTTACTTCACTCTGTATGACAGTCTTCAGGTCCATCCACATCTCTGCAAATGACCCAATTTCGTTCCTTTTTATGGCTGAGTAATATTCCATTGTATATATGTGCCACAATTTCTTTATCCTTTTGTCTGTCAATGGACATTTAGGTTGCTTCCATGACCAGACAATTGTAAATAGTGCTGCAATGACCATTGGGGTGCATGTGTCTTTTTGAATTATGGTTTTCTCTGGGTATATGCACAGTAGTGGGATTGCTGGGTCATATAGTAGTTCAATTTTTATTTTTTTAAGGAAGCTCCATACAGTTCTCCATAGTGGCTGTATCAATTTACATTCCTACCAGCAGTGCAGGAGGGTTCGCTTTTCTACACACCCTCTCCAGCATTTGCTGTTTGTAGATTTTCTGATGATGCCCATTCTAACCAGTGTGAGGTGATATCTCATTGTAGTTTTGATTTGCATTTCTCTAATAATTAGTGATATTGAGCAGCTTTTCATGTGCTTTTTGGCCATCTGTATGTCTTCTTTGGAGAAATGTCTGTTTAGGTCTTCTGCCCATTATTGGTTTGGGTTGTTTGTTTTTTTAATATTGAGCTTCATGGGCTGTTTATATATTTTGGAGATTAATCCTTTGTCTGTTGCTTCATGTGCAAATATTTTCCCCATTCTGAGGGTTGTCTTTTCATATTATTTATAGTTTCCTTTGCTGGGCAAAAGCTTTTAAGTTTCATTAGGACCCATTTGTTTATTTTTGTTTTTATTTCCATTACTCTAGGAGGTGAGTCAAAAAAGATCTTGCTGTGATTTATGTCAAAGAGAGTTTTCCTCTAAGAGTTTTATAGTGTCTGGCCTTACATTTAGGTCTTTAATCCATTTTGAGTTTATTTTTGTGTATGGTGTTAGGGAGTGTTCTAATTTCATTCTTTTGCATGTAGCTGTCCAGTTTTCCCAGCACCAATTATTGAAGAGACTGTCTTTTCTCCATTGTATATCCTTGCCTCCTTTGTCATAGATTAGTTGACCATAGGTGTGTGGGTTTATCTCTGGGCTTTCTATCCTGTTCCATTGATCTATATTTCTGTTTTTTTGCCAGTACCATATTGTCTTGAATACTGTAGCTTTGTAGTGTAGCCTAAGGTCAGGGAACCTTATTCCTCCAGCTCCATTTTTTTCCCTCAAGATTGCTTTGGCTACTCAGGGTCTTTTGTGTCTCCATACGAATTTTCAGATTTTTTGTTCTAGTTCTGTAAAAAGTGCCATTGGTAGTTAGATAGGGACTGCACTGAATCTGTAGATTGCTTTGGGGAGTATAGTCATTTTCACAATGTTGATTCTTCCAATCCAAGAACATGGTATATCTCTCCATCTGTTTGTATCATCTTTGATTTCTTTCATCAGTGTCTTATAGTTTTCTGAGTACAGGTCTTTTTCCTCCTTATGTAGGTTTATTCCTAGGTATTTTATTCTTTTTCTTGCTGAATGGGATTGTTTCCTTAATTTCTCTTTCTGATCTTTTGTTGTTAGTGTATAGGAATGCAAGAGATTTCTGTGCATTCACTTTGTATCCTGCTACTTTACCAAATTCATTGATTAGCTCTAGTATTTTTCTGGTGACATCTTTAGGATTCTCTCTGTATAGTATCATGTCACCTGCAAACAGTGACAGCTTTATTTCTTCTTTTCCAATTTGTATTCCTTTTATTTCTTTTTCTTCTCTGATTGCCGTGGCTAGGACTTCCAAAACTATGTTGAATAATAGTGGCAAGAGTGGACATACTTGTCTTGTTCCTGATTTTAGAGGAAATGCTTTCAGTTTTTCACCATTGAGAATGGTGTTTGCTGTGGGCTTGTCATAAACGGCCTTTATTATGTTGAGATAGGTTCCCTCTATGCCTACTTTCTGGAGAGTTTTTATCATAAATGGGTGTTGAATTTTGTCAAAAGCTTTTTCTGAATCTACTGAGATGATCATATGGTTTTTATTCTTCAATTTGTTAATATGGTGTATCACATTTATTGATTTGTGTATATTGAAGAATCCTTGCATCCCTAGGATAAATCCCTCTTGATCATGGTGTATGATCCTGTTTTTTTTTTAATTTTTTTTAAACGTTTCTTTTAATTAATTTATTTATTTTATATTTATTTTTGGCTGTGTTGGGTCTTCGTTTCTGTGCGAGGGCTTTCTCCAGTTGCGGCGAGCGGGGGCCACTCTTCATCACGGTGCGTGGGCTTCTCTGTCGCGGCCTCTCCCGTTGCAGAGCACAGCCTCCAGACGCGCAGGCTCAGTAGTTGTGGCTCACGGGCTTAGTTGCTCCGCAGCATGTGGGATCTTCCCAGACCAGGGCTCGAATCCGTGTTCCCTGCATTGGCAGGTGGATTCTTAACCACCGCCACCAGGGAAGCCCCTGTATGATCCTTTTAATGTGTTGCTGGATTCTGTTTGCTAGTATTTCGCTGAGGATTTTTGCATCTATATTCATTGGTGATATTGGTCTGTAATTTTCTTTTTCGTGGTATCTTTCTCTGGTTTTGGTATCAGAGTGATTGTGGCCTCATAGAATGAGTTTGGGAGTGTTCATTTCTCTGCAATTTTTTGGAAGAGTTTGAGAAGGATAGGTGTTAGCTCTTCTCTAAATGTTTGACATAATTCGCATGTGAAGCCATCTAGTCCTTGACTTTTGTTTGTTGGAAGATATTTAATCACAGTTTCAATTTCATTACTTGTGATTGGTCTGTTCATATTTTCTATTTCTTCCTGGTTCAGTCTTGTAAGGTTAAACCTTTCTAAGAATTTGTCCATTTCTTTTAGGTTGTCCATTTTACTGGCATAGAGTTGCTTGTAGTGGTCTCTTATGATGCTTTGTATTTCTGCGATGTCCATTGTAGCTTCTCCTTTTTCATTTCTAATTTTATTGATTTGAGTCCTCTCCCTCTTTTTCTTGATGAGTCTGGCTAAAGGTTTATCAATTTTGTTTAACTTCTCAAAGAACCAGCTTTTGGTTTTATTGATCTTTGCTATTTTTTTTGTTTCTATTTCATTTATTTCTTCTCTGATTTTTATGATTTCTTTCCTTCTACTAATTTTGGGTTTTGTTTGTTTTTCTTTTTCTAGTTCCTTTAGGTGTAAATTTAGATTGTTTATTTGAGTTTTTTCTTATTTCTTGAGGTAGGATTGTATTGTTATAAACTTCCCTCTTAGAACTGCTTTTGCTGCATCCCATAGGTTTTGGATCATTGTGTTTGCATTGTCATTTGTCTCTAGGTATTTTCTGATTTCCTCTTTGATTTCTTCAGTGATCTCTTGGTTATTTAGTACCATACTGTTTAGCCTCCATGTGTTTGTGATTTTTACATTTTTTCCCCTGTAAATGATTTCTAATCTCATAGCATTGTGGTCAGAAAAGATACTTGATATGATTTCAGTTTTCTTACATTTACCAAGGCTTGATTTGTGACCCAAGATGTGATCTACCCTGGAGAATGTTCTGTGTGCGCTTGAGAAGAACGTGTAATCTTCTGTTTTCAGATGGAATGTCCTATAAATATCAATTAACTCTATCTGGTCTATTGTGTCATTTAAAGTTTGTGTTTCCTTATTAATTTTCTGCCTGGATGATTTCCTCTTTTACAGCTGTTAGCATTTGCCTGATGTATTGAGGTGCTCCTATGCTGAGTGCATATATATTTATCATCGTTATATCTTTTTCTTGGATTGATCCCTTGATCATTATGTAGTGTCCTTCCTTGTCTCTTGTAACATTCTTTATTTTAAAGACTATTTTATCTGATATGAGTATTGCTACTCCAGCTTTCTTTTGATTTCCATTTGCATGGAATACCTTTCTCAATCCCCTCACTTTCAGTCTGTATGTGCCCTTAGGTCTGAAGTGGGTCTCTTGTAGACAGCATATATATGGGTCTTGTTTTTGTATCCATTCAGCGAGCCTGTGTCTTTTGGTTGGCGCATTTAATCCATTTACATTTAAGGTAATTATTGATATGTATGTTCCTATTACCATTTTCTTAATTGTTTTGGGTTTTTTTTTGTAGGTCCTTTTCTTCTCTTGTGTTTCCCACTTAGAGAAGTTCCTTTAGCATTTGTTGTCGAGTTGGTTTTGTGGTGCTGAATTCTCTTAGCTTCTGCTTGCCTGTAAAGCTTTTGATTTCTCCATGAAATCTGAATGAGATCCTTGCCAGGTAGAATAATCTTGGTTGTAGGTTCTTCCCTTTCATCACTTTAAATATATTGTGCCACTCCCTTCTGGCTTGTAGAGTTTCTGCTGAGAAATCAGCTGTTAACCTTATGGGAGTTCCCTTGTATGTTATTTGTCATTTTTCCCTTGTTGCTTTCAATAAGTTTTCTTTGCCTTTAATTTTTGTTAATTTGATTACTATGTGTCTCGGCATGTTTCTCCTTGGGTTTATCCTGCCTCAGACCCTCTGTGTTTCCTGGATTTGGGTGGCTATTTTCTTTCCCATGTTAGGGAAGTTTTCAACTATAATCTCTTCAAATATTTTCTCAGGTCCTTTCTCTCTCTCTTCTCCTTCTGGGACCCCTATAATGCAAACGTTGGTGTGTTTAATGTCTCAAAGGTCCCTTAGGCTATCTTCATTTCCTTTCGTTCTTTTTTCTTTATTCTGTTCCACAGCAGTGAATTCCACGGTTCTGTCTTCCAGGTCACTTATCCGTTCTTCTGCCTCAGTCTGCTATTGATTCCCTCTAGTGTATTTTTCATTTTAGTTATTGTATTGTTCATCCCTCTTTGTTCTTTAATTCTTCCAGGTATTTGTTCTTTAATTCTTCTAGGTCTTTGTTAAACATTTCTTGCATCTTCTCGATCTTTGCCTCCATTCTTATTCCGAGGTCCTGGATCATCTTCATTATCATTATTCTGAATTCTTTTTCTGTAAGATTGACTATCTCCACTTCATTTAGTTGTTTTTCTGGGTTTTTTTCTTGTTCCTTCATCTGTTACATAGTCCTCTGCCTTTTCATTTTGTCTATCTTTCTGTGAATGTGGTTTTCATTCCACAGGCTGCGAACTGTTCTTCTTGCTTCTGCTGTCTGCCCTCTGGTGGATGAGGCTATCTCAGAACTCTCTTATTCTTAATTCTTTCTGTGGCGTGATTGATATCAACCTAGAATGTATTATACTGAGAAAGGCATTTGATAACCAAATCTTCCAAATGAATAATTTAGAAATTTTGGAAGCTTATACAAACTTTTTCACATCACGTGGGTACTGCAAACATCACTGATGGAGTTAATGCATGTTCCGTATTTCCTAAATTATCCCCAAAATATGACTTCTGGGGAAAAAAAACAATGTCAAGAGACCACCTCAGATTTAGGCAGAGTAGGTACTTGGCTACTTAACGGGGTTTAGAGGAACACGTTCCAAAGTCTTCCTTTTACCTCAGTGTGAGACAGGGCTTTGCATGTTGCCTGAAATTTCTTTTCTTGTGGAACCACTAACTTGATCAAGGTATTACATTGTCAACAAACACATGCTCTTGACTTCATACTGTGTCAGAGCAAAACATTACTTCAGAACTGAGCAAACTGCAGATTTCACAATAACATCACTTGCTCTTAGAACAAAATCCAAACATGTTTTGAAGGTTTAAGGACATTTTTAAAAGTATGCTTCTCCTACCTTTCCATCCTATTTCACATCATTCTACCACTTGTGGATCATTCTCTGGACACACTGTCCTGCAACAGGTGGAGCTGTGTTCTCCCATGACTCTTCACCTAATTGACTTTTATTTGACCTTCAAACCTAAGCAGAAAAATATCTGAGAGAGGCCTTCCCTGACTTTCCTATCTAATATGCTAATATTAATATTTAACTAATATCCCACCGTATGGACCAACCCTAATCACTTTCCATTAGTTCCATGGTTACCTTCTTCTTGGCAGTCATTGTAATCAGCAATCCTCTCTCATTTTTAATTAGTTATTTATTTAGGTTATTTATTTATCCTTTTTAGAATATAAACTCCTTTAAGGCAGGGACCTACTGTCTTGTATATATCTCCATATCCTTAATGTCTATGATAGTGTCTGGCCCACAGTAGACAATGAACATATAGTGACAAGTGCTGAATGAAATATAGAAAAATATATTTGAGTGGTTCTTTGGTTCTATCTCCTTTCACTAACTCAAAAATATATTTGAGTTAGTGAAAGAGACAGGGGACTGGAAATCATGGAAAGAAAAGCTGGAGAGAAGGAGACTTCCTGAGGCTATGCATAATCTAGTTGAGGACCCTCCATAAGGAGGTCTTGATGCAGAAGCAGGGAACAGGCAGATGCTAGGACCTCAGGAAAGAAGGAGCTGCAGAAACGGAAATTGAGAGGGAACTAAAATGCTTGATCCCCCTCACAATACTTTCATGGGTACAGTTTTATTAAAATCTGACAATATTGTTAATTCCCTGGCAGTCCAGTGGTTAGGACTTCCACTACAGGGGGCATGGGTTCAATCCATGGTCTGTGAATTAAGATCCTCAAGCCTCATGGCACAGCACCCCCCCACACACAAAAAAAATCTGACAATATTTATGAGAAAGCATTCCCAAAATACAGTCTTATTCTAAGAGTTCTGGTAATTTACTTTCTTAAGAATTGTGCAAAGCAAGCAACACCCTATTTTGAAGACTGGAAAACTAAAAATCTAATGTGCTGACTGAGGTTTGCAAATCAACAACAAAGTCAGGTTTTTGCTGAGGCTCACAGATCTAGAAATCCTTAGCAGTTTGGGCCTGAAGTTATTTTCCAGAAGAAAATACTTGGTCAGGGTTAAATTTTAAAAGTAGAAGTCATTCTTCATCTACCTTCTTTATGCTCAGTTATGACTTTTTTTTAAAGTACTTTGAGGAGAAGTTTTCCTTGTTTAGTCACAACTTGGAAGAATTTTATTTTTAGTTTTGACCTAAATCAAATAATGTTGAACCATAGCATTTTCCTCTTTAAGCTGGAGGGGGAAGGGAGCAATAATTTTCCCTATTTTAAGAAACCTGAACTCTATTTGCACTCAGAAAAACAACACTCTCAATAACCTGAACATGCAAACTTCAAAACTTGGCATTGTGGAAGAGTCTGATTAACAAAAAAAGCAAGCAAAGTCAAATCCAATGAAAAACTGTCTCATATTTTAAAGTCACCCAGATTTAAATAGAATGTCTTGCATTGAGAGGGGCCACAATTTCCTCCATTAAAAAATGTTATCTCCATTTATAATGGTTCAGTGAATGGTAATGTAACTAGAAGATATGGTTTAGGATGCCATAAAGATGGCTGTATAAATCAGAACACTAGTTAAGGTGTCTGATAGCACTCACCAGAAAGCAGTCTCCAAGTACCTTCTCCATCCCTTTCCCATGAGCAACAGGTGATAATTCAGAAATCATTTTGTAGTTATTTTGAATCCAAAAGTCTGACTTCAACTATCAGAATCCTAAAATTAACACTACATTGCTTGGCATTTGGAAAAACCTACTCAAAATACATGTAATTTATTATCTCAGGGTTGGGACTTCTTCCAGGAATCAGTGATTGTTTTTTAAAATTTCTCTTTGTTTTGATAGTCAGTTTATAAATTAATACTCTATGTACACAACTGGAAATAGCAAAAGAGTGAAGGTAACTTAGAGTCACATATCATGAGAGTTCCCTCCTCAGTAACTGAGAATAGAATAGGGTACTACAATTTGTTGAACTAAATGGAATACTTTTTAAGAAACTTAATCAATATGAGAGAATATTCCTTTCCTGGTTGATTGTAAACTTACTGTGAGTCTCTATAAGTTGATCCCAGGCCATTATGATAGTAAAATTATTCAGAACTCAGACCTCAGCATTAAATAAAGGGGATTTGAGTCTCAACTGTACCACTTATATGCTATGTGAATTTGGGAAGATTACTCTAGAAGCCTAGATTTCTTCATCTGAAAATCGGGTTGATAAAAATCCCTAAGTCCTAAAAATCTGAAAAAATAATAAAATAGCCAATGTTATAAAGTGCTTAACATAGGTTCTAGCACATGACAGAATACTCATACACTAATGGTGAGACCAGTAAAAAGTGACTGAGGTAGTATTGCTGGTAGTAGAAGCAACAATGGTAGTAAGAGAAAAACACTTCATATCATTAATTATAATATATAATGTAGTTACAGAATAATCTAGATTTTCTTCAAAGTTACACTATATAAAGATATCTCTTATTTTGAATATTTCAGGGATATCATTTGACTGAAGTAAATTATATATTTAAAAGGCATTTTAGGTATTTTTTGTATCATGGTCTATTGACCATATTTCACTATAAGCTTATTGTTTTTCTGATTCATAAGGAAGGATTCTTTGTCATATCCTGTTAGCAAAACAGTTTCCAAAAGAAGGGATAAGAAATAGGTAAAACATGCCTCATCTCCTATAAGAGATGTAAGGATGAATAAAATATACTCCCTGCTATCAAGAGAAGTTCAATCCATAGAGTATAGGGTGATAAAGAAATACAGATGCAATGAAGAAGTGCAAATCAATACGTGTCTTAAAAGAGAAACACAAAATGCAGCAGAGTTAAAAGGAGAAAAATAGGCTTAATTGGTGGAATCAAGAAAGAATTCATGAAGGAGTAGAATGTGAGGTGTATTTTGAAAGACTGAGCAAGGAAGTAGCATGTTGGGAGACAAACCTCCATGAATCTCTTACACTTCTGCATGTCTTGTGGGCACTGACTGCTTTTGTTCTAGATCATTCTCTCCAAGAGTTAAGTTTTGCAAACAGCTTTGGGGGATATAGTCTCTCCCTATGGATCATAAGACAGGTTTGTTTGCTTTCCAGTAAAATAAAGATATTGTCTCCCATTGGGGCAAGGGCCAGACAGGTTTGCTTGCAGCCCATTATAAAAGATGTGGGTGTCCCAAACTTGGAGTTCTTCAGGTATGGTGCAAATCCACTGTGTATGCAGCAAACAAAACTTAATTGTAAATAGAAAATTACTATTAGAAAATTAATCAACCTAGATGTTGTCTTATAACATATAAGATTATATCTGATGTAGGAACAAATGGGAATTTAAAGAATATATTATCATTTAGTAGAACACTGTATAAACTTCACGTTGCATTATTTTCTTTATACATTCTAGTTATTTGACCTTAAGCAATTTTAATAACAGTGATAAATAATTAAAACGTACATTGAAGGTATCATTTTAAACTAAAAGTTATTTAAAATATTTTTTTTCAAATTATATTTGCCCATAGAACAAATGATACACTAGCACTGCACATGGTAAAACAAATATTTATTTGGTAAAACAAAAAATATATATATATACACACACACACATATATATAGTATTATAACCAAACACTTATTTAGCCTTAGTAAATATTATATTGTGCCCTGAATCTAAAATCAAAGTTCTCTAGAACTAACAGTGATGGATGACAGACATTTCAAGTTAACAATGTCAAAAGGGCATGTTGGTAGAATTCCAGCAAGGGAGGCATGAGGGAGGAATGAATGGAATGAAAGGAGGGGAGGTCTTTGACAGTCTGTCTCCCCCAGTCTACATAGTTCCCTGGGCAGTTAGTTACTAGAGGAACCTGTCAGGTATTTACATTGACATCTCATTCTTAAGAAGAGATGAGAAAATAGTAATAAAGGCATTACTGCCAATAGCTGGCAAAATTTTTATTTCCTAAGATATTTAAATCACACTCTCTTTAATGATTGGTTCTTTTTATTGTCAGTCTTTTTTAAACCATATTTATTTAGCATGACTCAGACTCTGTGTTCATGGTAGTCTGGGGGGAAACTTGAGGGAAATTCAAATATTGTTTCTATGCTGCCTGGTAAGCCATTCAGCCAAGAGTCACAAAACCCAAGTAATGACCACAACTCTCCATACCTGCAGTCTCCAATTTCTTCACTAAGTGATTTTTTTCATTTGCCAATCATCAAAAATAAGATCATGAGGCAGTTCAAGATAACTGTATAGGAAGATCCTGAACTCACCTTCTCCCACAGACACAACAAATATACAGTTATGTATGAAACAAATCCCTCTGAAAAATCCTGAGAACTAGATGAACACTTGCTCTAAAAGTAAGTATAAAAGGGCCACAGGGAGATGTGTAGGAGAGGCAGAGACACACGCTTATCAAAACCCACCCCAGCTGTAGCAACTCACAATCTGGAGAGATGTCAAACATAAATAAATACACACATATATAAAATGGAGTTTCTCCCCCACATCAGTCAACTGAACCCTTGGGCCCTGTACCTGAAAGATGAGCTCCAAAATGTCTGGCTTTGAAAACCAATGTGTCTTATGTTCAGGAGAAACATAAGGTTATAGAGAACAAAGATTCTGCTTTTAAAGGGCTCACACAGAGACCCATTTGCCCCAGGACCCAGCACAAAAAGCAGCAACTTGAAAAGAACCAAGACCTTATGTGAAGGAGAGATTCACTTACTAATAAAGCATCTGCCAGAGGGGTAGAAATCCCCTGGTTCACTCTCCAGGAACAGAAAACTGACTGATGCCATTAGTACGGACTCCCTCAGTGTTGCTGGCATTGACACTGGTGGGCGCCATTTTTGCCATCTCACTCTAACCTGATAAAGGTGGTAGGTGAGCAGCCCCTGCCCCCCACCTGCACCCATTGCACCTGACAGTGATAGCTGCAAAAGGCAAACAGCCCGCCCCCATCATGCCACTTGTGTGACACCACCATAACCAATGGGCAAGGAGACTTGCCCCTACCAATGTCATACACACAACCTGTCAGAGCCAACAGGCACACACAGCCCAAACAGGGGACACCCCATTGATCACCAGGCTTAGCTGGAGCATGTTTCTGTACCCCATGAGGCTGAAATAAGTGGAGAGAGATAATTTGAGAGACAACCAAAAACTACATCAACGTTAAACAATAAGGTTCATCTCCTACACAGGGCTACCGCTCCAACACAGGGAGAGATGGCTGTTTTGTATAATGCACAAAAACAAACACAGAGAATCAAGCAAAATTGAGAAACAGAAGAAAGTGTTCCAAATGAAGAAACAAGATAAACCACAGGGGGGAAAAAAAAAAAAACCCTTAATAAAATGGAGATAAGTAATTTACCTGATAAAGAATTCAAGATAACGGTCATAACAATGCTCACGGGGAAGAAACAATCAAGATGGCAGAAGGCAGAGGAGTAAGAAGTGGAGATTACCATCCTCCCCACAAATACATCAGAAACACATCTACATGTAGAACAACTACTACAGAACACCTACTGAACGCTGGCAGAAGACCTCAGACTTCACAAAAGGCAAGAAACTCCTCATGAACCTGGGTAGGGTAAAAGAAAAAAGAAAAAACAGAGACAAAAGAATAGGGACAGGACCTGCACCTCTGGGAGGGAGCTGTGAAGGAGGAAAAGTTTCCACACACTAAGAAGACCCTTCACTGGTGGAGACAGGGGGGTGGCAGGGGGGAAGCTTCGGAGTCACAGAGGAGAGTGCAACAACAGGAGTGCAGAGACAGATTCCCGCACAGAGGATCAGTGACAACCAGCACTCACCAGCCTGAGAGGCCTCTCTGCTCACCCGCTGGGGCGAGTGGGGGCTGGGAACTGAGGCTTGGGCTTCGGAGTTCAGATCTCAGGGAGAGGACTGGGGTTGGCTGCGTAAACACAGCCTGAAGGGGGCTAGTGCACCACAGCTAGCCGGGAGGGAGTCCAGGAAAAACTCTGGAACTATCTAAGAGGCAAGAGACCATTGTTTCAGGGTAAGTGAGGTGAGGGGATTCAGAGAACCGCCTAAACGAGCTCCAGAGACAGGCGTGAGCTGCAGCTATCAGCACGGACACCAGAGATGGACAAGAAACGCTAAGACTGCTGCTGCAACCACCAAGAAGCCTGTGTGCAAGCACAGATCACTATCCACACCTCCCCTCCCCAGAGCCTGCGGAGGTCACCACTGCCAGGGTCCCGTGATCCAGGGACAACTTCCCCAGGAGAACACACGGCACACCTCAGACTGTTGCAACGTCATGCTGGCCTCTGCCACTGAAGGATCACCCAGCATTCTGTACCCTCCCTCACAATGGCCTGAGTGAGCTAGAGCCACCTAATCAGCTGCTACTTTAACCCCGTCCTGTCTGAGCAAAAACAGATGCCCTCATGTGACCTACACACAGTGGCAGGGCCAAATCCAAACTGAACCCCAGGAGCTGTGTGAACAAAGAAGGGAAAGGGAAATTTCTCCCAGCAGCCTCAAGAGCAGCGGATTAAATCTCCACAATCAACTTGATGTACCTTACATCTGTGGAATACCTGAATAGACAATGAATCATCCCAAAATTGAGGTGGTGGATTTTGGGGGCAACTGTAGACTTGGGGTGTGCTTTCCGCATCTAATTTGTTTCTGGTTTTATGTTTATCTTAGTTTAGTATTTAGAGTTTATTATCATTGGTAGATTTGTTTATTGACTTGGTTGCTTTCTTCCATTTTTTTAATATATAGATTTTTTTTCCTTTTTCTTTTTGTGAGTGTGTATGGGTATGCTTCTTTGTGTGATTTTGTCTGTATAGCTTTGCTTTGACCATTTGTCTTAGGGTTCTGTCTTTTTTTTTTTTTAACTATTGTTTTAGTGCTTGTTATCATTAGTGAATTTGTTTTTTGGTTTGGCTGATCTCTTCTTTCTTTCTTTCTTTCTTTCTTTCTTTTATTACTTTTTAACTATTTTATTTTTATTAATATTTTTATTTTAATAACTTTATTTTATTTTTTTCTTTCTTTCCTTCATTTTTTCTCCCTTTTCTTCTGATCCGTGTGGCTGACAGGGTCTTGGCGCTCTGGCTGGTGTCAGGCCTGTGCCTCTGAGTTGGCAGAGCTAAGTTCAAGACATTGGTCCACCAGAGACCTCCCGGCTCCACATAATATCAAACGGCAAAGGCTCTCCCAGAGATCTCCAACTCAACACTAAGACCCAGCTCCACTCAATGACCAGCAAGCTACAGTGCTGGAAACCCTATGCCAAAAAACTAACAAGACAGGAACCCAACCCCACCCATTAGCAGAGGCTGTCTAAAATCATAATAAGTCTACAGACACCCCAAAACGCAGCACCCAAACAAAGACAATATCCAGACTCATCCACGAGAACACAGGGACCAGTGCCCTCCACCAAGAAGCCTACACAACCCACTGAACCAACTTTAGCCACTGTGGGCAGACACCAAAAAAAAAATGGGAACTATGAACCTACAGCCTGCGAAAAGCAGACCCCAAACACAGTTAATTAGGCAAAATGAGAAGACAGAGAAACACACAACAGATGAAGGATCAAGATAAAAGCCAACAAAACCAAACACATGAAGAGGAAATAGGCACACTACCTGAAAAATAATTCAGAATAATGAGAGTAAAAATGATCCAAAATCTTGGAAATAGAATGGAGAAAATATAAGAAGTGTTTAACAAGGATCTAGAAGAACTAAAGAGCAAACAAACAATGATGAAAACACAATAAATGAAATTAAAAATTCTCTAGAAGGAATCAATAGCAGAATAACTGAGGCAGAAGAACGGATAAGTGGCCTGCAAGATAAAATAGTGGAAATAACTACCACAAAGCAGAATAAAGAAAAAAGAATGAAAAGAACTGAGGACACTTTCAGAGACCTCTGGGACAACATTTAACTCACCAACATTCGAATTATGGGGGTCCCAGAAGAAGAAGAGAAAAAGAAAGGGACTGAGAAAATATTTGAAGAGATTATAGTTGAAACCTTCCCTAATATGGGAAAGGAAATAGTCAACCAAGTCCAGGAAGTGCCGAGAGTCCCATACAGGATAAATCCAAGGAGAAACATGCCAAGACACATATTAGTCAAAATATCAAAAATTAAATACAAAGAAAAAATATTAAAAGCAGCAAGGGAAAAACAACAAATAACATACTAGGGAATCCCCTTAAGGTTAACGGCTGATCTTTCAGCAGAAACTCTGCAAGCCAGAAGGCAGTGGCAGGACATATTTAAAGTGATAAAAGGGAAAAACCTACAACCAAGATCACTCTACCCAGAAAGGATCTCATTCAGATTCAACAGAGAAATTAAAACCTTTGCAGAGAAGCAAGTCAAAGAGAATTCAGCACCACCAAACCAGCTTTATAACAAATGCTAAAGGAACTTCTTTAGGCAGGAAACACAAGAGAAGGAAAAGACCGACAATAACAAGCCCAAAACAATTAAGAAAATGGTAATAGGAACATACATATCAATAACTACATTAAATGTAAATGGACTAAATGCTCTAACCAAAAGACATAGACTGCCTGAATGGATACAAAAACAAGACCTGTATATATGCTGCCTACAAGAGACCCACTTCAGACCTAGGGACATATACAGACTGAAAATGAGGGGATGGAAAAACATATTCCATGCAAATGGAAATCAAAGGAAGCTGGAGTAGCAATTCTCATATCAGACAAAATAGACTTTAAAATAAAGACAATTACAAGACACAAAGAAGGACACTACATAATGATCAAGGAATCAATCCAAGAAGAAGATATAAGAATTGTAAATATTTATGCACCCAACATAGGAGCACCTCAGTATATAAGGCAAATGCTAACAGCCGTAAAAGGGGAAATTGACAGTAACACAATCATAGTAGGGGACATTAACACCCCACTTTCACCACTGGACAAATCATCCAAAATAAAAATAAATAAGGAAACACAAGCTTTAAATGATACATTAAACAAGATGGACTTAATTGATATATATAGAACATTCCACCCAAAAACAACAGAATACACTTTCTTCTCAAATGCTCATGGAACATTCTCCTGGATAGATCATATCATGGGATACAAATCAAGCCTTGGTAAATTTAAGAAAATTAAAATCGTATCAAGTATCTTTTCCAACCACAACACTATGAGACTAGATATCAATGACAGGAAAAAACTTGTAAAAAATACAAACACATGGAGGCTAAACAATACACTAATAAATAACAAAGAGATCACTGAAGAAATCAAAGAGGAAATAAAAAAATACCTAGAAACAAATGACAATGAAAACACAACAACCCAAAACCTATGGGATGCAGCAAAAGCAGTGCTAAGAGGGAAGTTTATAGCAATACAAGCCTACCCCAAGAAACAAGAAACATCTCAAATAAACAACCTAACCTTACACCTAAAGCAATTAGAGAAAGAAGAAGAAAAAAAAAAAAAAAACCCAAAGTTAGCAGAAGGAAAGAAATCATAAAAATCAGATCAGAAATAAATGAAAAATAAATGAAGGGAACAATAGCTAATATCAATAAAACCAAAAGCTGTTTCTTTGAGAAGATAAACAAAATTGACAAACCATTAGCCAGACTCATCAAGAAAAAAAAGAAGACTCAAATCAATAGAATTAGAAATGAAAAAAGAGAAGTAACAGCTGACACTGAAGAGAGATTACTACAACAAACTATATGCCAATAAATTGGACAACCTGGAATAAATGGACAACTTCTTAAAAAAGCACAACCTTCCAAGACTGAACCAGGAAGGAATAGAAAATATGAACAGACCAATCACAAGCACTGAAATTGAGACAGTGATTAAAAGTCTTCCAACAAACAAAAGCCCAGGACCAGATGGCTTCACAGGCAAATTCTATCAAACATTTAGAGAAGAGCTAACACCCATCCTTCTCAAACTCTTCCAAAATACAGCAGAAGGAGGGACACTCCCAAACTCATTCTACGAGGTCATCGTCACCCTGATACCAAAACCAGACCAAGATGTCACAAAGAAAGAAAGCTACAGGCCAATATAACTGATAAACATAGATGCAAAAATCCTCAGCAAAATACTAGCAAACAGAATCCAACAGCACATTAAAAGGATCGTTCACCATGATCAAGTGGAGTTTATCACAGGAATGCAAGGATTCTTCAATATACACAAATCAATCAATGTGATAAACCATATTAACAAATTGAAGGATAAAAACCATATGATCATCTCAATAGTTGCAGAAAAAGCTTTTGACAAAATTTGACACCCATTTATGATAAAAACCCTAGAGAAAGTAAGCATAGAGGGAGCTTACCTCAACATAATAAAGGCCATATATGACAAACCCACAGCCAACATTGTTCTCAATGGTAGAAAACCTGAAACCATTTCCTCTAAATCAGGAACAAGACAAGGTTGTCCACTTTCACCACTATTATTCAACATAGTTTTGGAAATTTTAGCCACAGCAACTAGAGAAGAAAAAGAAATAAAAGGAATCCAAATCAGAAAAGAAGAAGTAAAGCTGTCACTGTTTGCAGATGACATGATACTATACATAGAGAATCCTAAAGATGCTACCAGAAAACTACTAGAGCTAATCAATGAATTTGGTAATTAATGCACAGACATCTCTTGCATTCCTATACACTAATGATGAGAAATCTGAAAGAGAATTTAAGGAAACAGTCCCATTTACCATTGCAACCAAAAGAATAAAATACCTAGGAATAAACCTACCTAAGGAGACAAAAGACCTATATGCAGAAAATTATAAGACACTGATGAAAGAAATTAAAGATGATACAATCAGCTGGAGAGATATACCACGTTCTTGGATTGGAAGAATCAACATTGTGAAAATGACTGTACTACCCAAAGCAATCTACAGATTCAATGCAATCCCTATCAAACTACCAATGGCATTTTGCACAGAACTAGAACAAAAAATTGCACAATTTGTATGGAAACACAAAAGACTCCGAATAGCCAAAGAAATCTTGAGAAAGAAAAAGGGAGCTAGAGGAATCAGGATCCCTGACTTCACACTATACTACAAAGTTACAGTAATCAAGACAGTATGGTACTGGCACAAAAACAGAAATATAGATCAATGGAACAGGATGGAAAGCCCAGAGATAAACCCATGCACATATAGCCACCTTATTTTTGATAAAGGAGGCAAGACTATACAATGGAGAAAAGACAGCCTCTTCAATATGTGGTGCTGGGAAAACTGGACAGCTACATGTAAAAGAATGTAATTAGAACACTCCCTAACACCATACACAAAAATAAACTCAAAATGGTTAAAGACCTAAATGTAAGACTGGACACTGTAAAACTCTTAGAGGAAAACATAGGAAAAACACTCTGTGACATAAATCACAGCAAGATCCTTTTTGACCCACCTCCTAGAGAAATGGAAATAAAAACAAAAATAAACAAATGGGACTTAATGAAACTTAAAAGCTTTTGCACAGCAAAGGAAACCATAAAACAAGACAAAAAGAGAACCCCCATAATGGGAGAAAATATTTTCAAATGGAGCAACTGACAAAGGATTTATCTCCAAAATATACAAGCAGCTCATGCAGCTCAATATCAAAAAAATAAACAACCCAATCCAAAAATGGGAAGAAGACCTAAATAGACATTTCTCCAAAGATGTACAGATTGCTAACAAACACATGAAAGGTAGCTCAAGATCACTAATCATTAGAGAAATGCAAATTAAAACTACAATGAGGTATCACCTCACACCAGTCAGAATGACCATCATCAAAAAATCTACAAACAATAAATGCTGGAGAGGGTGTGGAGAAAAGGGGACCCTCTTGTACTTTTGGTTGGAATGTAAATTAATACAGCCATTATGGAGAACAGTATGGAGGTTCTTTAAAAAACTAAAAAGAGAACTACCATACGACACAGCAATTCTACTACTGGGCATATACCCTGAGAAAACCATAATTCAAAAAGAATCATGTACCACGATGTTCATTGCAGCTCTATTTACAATAGCCAGCACATGAAAGTAACCTACATGTCCATCAACAGATGAATGGATAAAGAAGATGTTGCACGTATATACAATGGAATATTACTCAGCTTTAAAAAGAAATGAAATTGAGTTATTTGTAGTGAAGTGGATGGACCTAGAGTTTGTCATACAGAGTGAAGTAAGTTAGAAAGAGAAAAACAAATACTGTATGCGAAGAAAAATAATAGTTCTGAAGAACCTCGGGGCAGGACAGTAATAAAGATGCAGACGTAGAGAATGGACTTGAGAACACGGGGAGGGAGAAGGGTAAGCTGGGATGAAATGAAGGGGTGGCATGGACATATATACACTACCAAATATAAAATCGATAGCTAATGGGAAGCAGCCACATAGCACAGGGAGATCAGCTCAGTGCTTTGTGACCACCTAGAGCAGTGGGATAGGGAGAGTCGGAGGGAGATGCAAGAAGGAGGAGATATGTGGATATATGTATATGTATAGCTGATTCACTTTGCTATAAAGCAGAAACTAACACACCATTGTAAAACAATTATACTCCAATAAAGATTTTTAAAATAAATGAAAAAATGCTCATGGATCCCAGAAGAATAAAAGATGAAGACAGTGAGACATAGAAAATATAAGCAAGTTCCAAACAGAACTCACACAGCTAAAGAATACAGTAACTGAACTGAACAATACAGTAGAGGGAATCTGCAGCAGACTAGATGATACAGAAAAATGGATCAGTGACCTGGAAGACAAGGTAGTGGAAATCACCCAAATAGAACAGCAAAAAGAAAAAAGAATTTTTAAAAAGAGGGAAAAAAGAGGGAAATTTAAGAGACCTGTGGGACAACATCAAGCATACTAACATTCTCATTTTACAGGTTCCAGAAAGAGAAGAGAGAGACAAAGGGGAAGAAGGCATGTTTGAAGAAATAATGGCTGAAGACTTCCATATCCTGGGGAAAGAAACAGACATCTAGGTCCAGAAAGCACAGTGTGTCCCAAACAAGATAAACCCAAAGAGATCCACATCAAAACGCATTGTCACTAAAATGTCAAATTTTAAATATAAGGAATCTTAAAAAAAAACAAGAGAAAAAAACTAGTTGTGTACAAAGGAACCCCTATAAGACCATCAGCTGATTCTTCAGCTGCAACTTTGCAGGCCAGAAGACAGTGACATGATATATTTAAAGTGTTGAAAGGAGAAAACTTCCAATCAAGAATACTCTGCTTGGCAAGATTATCATTCAGAATTGAAGGAGAGATAAAGAGTTTCCCATAAAGCAAAAGTTTAAGGAGTTTATCAACACCCAACCAGCCTTACAATAAATTTTAAAGGGATTTCTTTCAGCTGAAAAAAAAAAGGGGTACACAAAGTAAAAATGATATAATAAGACATCAAAAAAAATAAAACAGGGAAAGGAAGTAAAAATGAAGAACAAAATAAAATTCTGTTCTTTTTAGGTGATTTTAATATGCCATTTCCTGAACCAAGAATGTTCCTTCTTCAGAGAGCCCCATGGGTCACTCCTTCACTTCTTTCTGGTCTTTATTTAAATATCATCTTATCAGAGAGAGAGGTCTTGCTAATCACAAATATAACACAGCATCTGGACTGTCAATTTAGTTTTTCCTCTCCCCATTTACTATTTTAACTTTTCTCTATGGTTCTTACACCATTGGGCAGGTATTTATTCATGTCTTTATTTGTTTACTGCCCATCTCCTAACCCCACACCAGAAAGTAAGCATCATGATGTCATGGATTTTGTTTTATTTATTGTTTTATATCAAACCCTAGAGCAGTGCCAGGCACAGGGATACTCAAAAAGGTTTTATTGAAAATTAATTAGGAATGAATATATAATTTAATCAAGGTTTAAAGAAACAAAATTGTAGGATACCTATTTAAGGAGATATCTACTCAGCACATTCATTTTTCTGAAAATTGCTTTGCTCCTTCATATTTCACCTCTCTTTGAATCCATACATATGTTTCCTACAAGCGCTCACATGTGCAATTATTTCCCTAGCTCTTGTCCATAATAGCTTTGTCTAGCAATCATTATCTGACCCAAGATGGGCAGTCTCTTTCTCCAAGATTCCACACCTGGACACAGTTAATTGATGGGGAATGGACATCAGTCCTAACCTAGAATTTTTAGGAACGGTAGCAAGTCGAGCTGTCTCTCCTTATGTAATTAAAGTTTAGATAGTTAAGGCTCCTGTTAACTGGCCTATTTTATGCAGAAAGCTAGGAAGCTGTGGGAAAACACAATGAAGCCAAAACCTAAAAAACATAATACAAAATGGTGGACTCAAGTCAAAATCCAGAATCCTGATTTCCTGAGTAGTGCCTCAAGCAATAAAAATAGTTTTCAACAAATTCAGGGAAGAAATAAATTAGCACTTAATTCTTGAGCTGAAAAAATATTAAAACATGACTTCATTTTTAATAATGCTTCCAGTATTTGTCTCTTTAGAGGTAAGAGCAATGCATCTATTTTAACATGGGTGTGATTTTTCTACAACTTTGCCATTAGTTATAGCTCCAGGTCAAAAGAATTCATTCTATTCTCTATGGGAATATCAAGGCTGAGTATTTTATTGTTGCTGAGAAAAGAACTTTGAAACAGCAGCTGATGTAACCAACTGAATGCAAACATAGTGAGGCAGATCTCATTTCATAGTGATCAAGTTATTCATGGAATTTTATTTAATCACACCCTGACTTAAAGGCTAAAAGAAGTGGATAAAAATGACCATTATCCTTATTTGGTAACAAGGCAAAAATAATATCAGTGGTCCTATAGCCTAGTAACCAACCCCTAGAGGGATGAAACTGTAATTCATTTTTAAATGGAGAATTTATAAACCAAAATGGGCAGTGGAATTCTAAAAATCATCATTTCTCAACACAGCAGAGAAAGATGTCTCAATGCAAAATTTTTCCACTTCGTAACTTTCTCAGAGCTAATCCATTATGTTATAACGACTGTCAGCATTATTTACTTCCTATGTTTATCTGTTTTATTTTCCTTCATACGTGTTGCATCTACAGGAACGTGAGTTAGTTATCTCCAACCATTATGTGTGTTTGGACAGCTTAGTCACTCTCCCTTTCCAACTCTTATATGCATGGTCTTATGGGTTGAATAGTGTCCTTTAAATATTCATACATTGAAGCCCTAGCTTTTCTCACCCCAGAATGTGACTTTATTTGGGTATAAGGTCTTTACAGAAGTAATCAATATAAAATGAGTTCATTAAGTTGGGCCTTCATCCAATATGATTGATGTCCTTATAAGAAGGGGAAAGTTGGACATAGAAATGTAGAGAGAGAAGACAATGTAAAGACACAGAGAGAAGACAGTCATCTACAAGCCAAGGAGAGAGGAATGGGACAGATTTCTTTTCAGAGCCCTCAAAAGGAACCAACCCCACCAATTCCTTGTTCTCAAACCACTAGCTTTTGTAACTGTTCTTATTGTTTAAGCCACCCAGTTTGTGGTATTTGCTATGGCAGCCCTAGCAACGTAATACACATGATGCATCTTCTCTTTATCCTTCAAGGTTCAGCATTAAATATCATCTCAGCTCTTTCTCCTAAGCTTCATGTTCATAGATTTATTAACTATGCATCTTTCCATATGTATAACACTCACTACTGAAAACAATTTGAGTGACCCCATTGCTCTCAGGTCAAGATACAAACCCTTTCATATTGTATTGCAAACACTCCATCATCTGGCCCCTGTCTACCTATCTAGTCTTGCTATGGACCACATTTCATTCTTTCTAACTACCATGTTCCAGCAGTACCAAACTACTACACTTTTCATTCCACAAATGTTCACTATTCTTGTGCCACTAAGTTTTTACTCATGCCATCTCCTCTGCTATGAATCACTTCTAACTCTTCTCCTTATTCTCTTGCTCCTTTATATTACTGAATTTTAGTAATCATTTGGTCTCAGCTTATACAATTTTCTCTTGGAAGGTTTCCCTGATGCCTAATAACTAGTTTACATATCTACTGTTGTCATAGCACAAAAAATTATCCTTCTAGTAGTACTATTTACTTGTTTTTCTCCCTCAAAAGATGATAAGCTCCTTCTAGCCAGGGATGTGTTCTGTCATGCTATTTCTACAACCTAGAATAATACTAGGCCAGCAGCACATGAGACACTCAAATTCTAAAGCACGTACCTCTTTGTAAAGCCCTACCAGACTATTCCAGGCTTTACTACTCTGAATCCATTGTAATTTAAGTATTATCATATTTATGTACTTTATTATTGGTCAAAAATCTGTACAGTATCACACTTTTCATATGCCATTGTCAGTCAAACATTTAGTTCACATGCTTAACTCTACTTAAGAGTTTTATGAGAAAATAGTGTCTCACCTTTTCCATGTTTTGTTGCACAGTTCTAGTACAGTTCTTAGTGTATTATAAGCATTCATGATTTTCATTAATAAAGAAAAAAAAATGATCCCATAAAGAAAAGTAAATTTCTGCCTTGGTATTAAGGCTGAAAGCACCTTCTTGGAGTGACATCTATTCAGACCCATTCTAGTAAAACTTAAAACACAAATCAAAGGGATAAAACTAATCTGCAAGTAATTTAACTGCCTACCAAAACAAAACTCAGACTCTTAAAGAAACACAAAAGGTTCCAGACCCTCAACAGTCTGATTTCACAATATTCAACATCTAATCAAAAAGTACTAAACTTTCCAAGAAGCAGCGAGATACTACCATAACTAGGAGAAAAATCAATCAGTATAAATGTGGATACAGAGATATATGTAACAACAACATTTTCTAGTTTCTGTATTTGATGCTTTGATGTCTTGGGGCCTTGCTGACCCTGGAGGGACTGGCCCTCCCAAGGTCAGCCAATTCATAGAGACAGTAAAGACTCATCTGGAAACACACCTTTCACATGCAAACTAACAAATCCTGAGTGCACACCCCAACCAACTTTTTTCTCAGGCTCTGTCACTCAGGGCCACTATTCCTCTGCCCTAATCAACCCAGGGCCAGGTACCAGACAACTAGAGACAAGCCTTATGCATCCAAACTCAAATTATTCAAAATAGCCAACTCCAAACCTTCTTACACCAACTCTCCTATATTTCCTACAAAAACCACAACAAAGGTGCCCACGTTTTTCCCCTCACTCTCACTGCCTCCTGACTGACCCTGTGTGACCCCTCATGGAGTGGTATGCCTCCTCCTCTTGAGCAAGTTATCTTTTCAATGGCAATTGTCTCTTGATCCGTTGGCCTTGTCATAACTGAATAATAAAAGAACTTACATTTTAAAACAATGTCAGAGATGATGTAATTAGCAGTCAAACATGTCAAAACAGCCTTTATAATTATATTCAAGTACTCCATTATTTAAAGGAAAGCATAAGCATAATGAGAAGAAAAGAGGAGAGAAGAGGAGAAAAGCAGAGACTTAAAAGTGGAAATAGTAACAGAATCCACCCAAAATGAAATACAGAGAGAAAAGTTTAATAAAACTAAATGACTTAGTGACTTCTGGAACAATAATAAGTGGTTTAACATCTGTGTAATGGAAGTGCCTGAAAGAGGAGGGAGCCAGAAAAATATTTAAAGAAATAATGGCTAATTTTTTTCTAAATTTGATGAAAACTATCAACCTACATTTCCAAGAATCTCAACAAACTCCAAGCAGGATAAACCTACATGCACAGAGAAAAAAGAAAGAAGATACGGCTATGCAAGCCTGAAGACTTTTTGTCTGTGTGCATGTACATACATATCTTGCACAGAGAAAGAAAGAAAGAAAGAAAGAAAGAAAGAAAGAAAGAAAGAAAGAAAGAAGAAAGGAAGGAAGGAAGGAAGGAAGGAAGAAAGGAAGGAAGAAAGGAAGGAAGGAAGGAATAAAGAAAGAAAGAAAAAGAAAGAGGGAGAGAGGGAGGGAGGGAGGCAGGAAGGAAGGAAGAGAGAAAGAAAGAGAGAGGGAAAGAGAGAAAGAGGGAGGGAGGAAGGGAGGAAGGAAGGAAGGAAGAAAGAAAAAAAGAAAGGCACTGATGGTCACACTGATGTTAGTGATTCTCTCCTATGGTTATATCATCAATACAGTTCTCAAATTCCCTCCTGCTCAGCTAAGGACTGAAGACTTTTCTACCTGTTCTTCCTACATGATTGTAGTTTCCATTTCTTATGGCAGCTGCATCTTCATGTACATAAAACCATCAGCAAATGATAGAGTGACTTTAAGCAAAGGAGTAGCTGTGCTCAATACCTCAGTTACCCCTTTATTGAATCCCTTCCTTTTTAGCCTAAGGAACCAGCAAGTGAAACAGGCCTTAAAGGACATGGTCCAAAAAGTTTCTTTTGCTTCAAACAAATGAGAAAATTCTAAAAAGTATGAAGGAAAAAAATGAATAAAAATATTGCCCTTTTAATCTTGCTTTAGTTCATCTTACTTTGTACATATTTTTAGATTATATTAGCAATTTCAGCCAATTTGGGCCTCCTTCCATGCTATTATTTCTTGCTAGAAATTCTATTCTACAAACCTGTTCCTTTAACGATTTCAGGAATGCAGAATTTTAAATGTGATATTTTTCACAGATCGTATTGTATGAAACATATGTTTTCATAAGGCTGTGTATGAGCTTATGTGTTAGATATCTTTCCAGAACTTGGCATATGAATAGAATGTTTGTAGCTGGAACTACATTTTTAGAAAAAAAATGACTAAAGAAAGAAAGAAACCACAAAATCAATTACTTAGTCAAGAAAATAGTTCAGTTATAATAGATATAGCATTATAGATATAGCTCTTGAGAATATTGTGTTTCATAAGTGTCATATTTTTTAATGTGTGAGCAGATTGTACAAATTATAAAGTAAGATATAATTTATAATTATTTTACAAAATAATTTTTCACTCCGTAAGATAATAAATTTTGATCCTTCTTTATGTGATGAATAAGAAAAATAGTAATCAGATTCTGCATGACCCCAAATGAAAATGTTTTTAATTAAACTCCTAAATTTTTGAATTTCTGAAAGAGATATTGTCTACCTATGCCCATGAGTTGAATTATAGTGTAAGAAATTACTTCATTGACTTACTTCAAAGTCTAAAGTACATTCTACTACAGAATTTTCCTTATTGAATAAAGCTATTTTCTCTATCTAAAACATTCCTTATTTGAGTATAATAATTATTTTTCCATATAATGCTAAGTTGCACTTTAATATTATATTCTAGTTCATTGACACTTTGGTGATGTTACTGGTAATGATAGTGATACAGGTTAAATCTCAGTGGAGTGAGTAGAATTTTTTCTTTCTGTTAATCAAATTGATTTTAATGTGAAGTATTGCTATACTTTGAACAAAAGAAATGTGGGAAAGAAAGTGTTAGTACATTAGTACAAATTTCATAAGATAAAAAGTGATGTTTGCAACTTATTGAAGGAACAATCAAATGCACGGCAGAGATCAAATTCAGAGTTTCTGCAAGAGATAAGGTATTGAATTTTCTCAAAAATCCAGCAGAAAATTGGCTCAGGTAAAATATGTAATTACAGGGCTTCCCTGGTGGCGCAGTGGTTGAGAATCTGTCTGCCAATGCAGGAGACACGGGTTCGAGTCCTGGTCTGAGAAGATCCCACATACCGCAGAGCAACTGGGCCCGTGAGCCACAACTACTGAGCCTGCACGTCTGGAGCCTGTGCTCCGCAACAAGAGAGGCCGCAATAGTGAGGGGCCCGCACACCGCAATGAAGAGTGGCCCCCGCTTGCCACAACTAGAGAAAGCCCTCGCACAGAAATGAAGACCCAACACAGCTAAAAATAAAATAAATTAATTAATTAATTAATTAATTTTTAAAAAAATATGTAATTACATGCTTTTTAACTTCTATTATTTGCTTTTGTAGTATAATCTCCTATAATCTTCTATATATTTCTTTGGAATTTTGAATTGGTTTATAGGAGTATCTCTGAGTAAGGAAATATATTTCGCAGGCTGATTCAGTTTAATCCCTTGGAAACCTACTATGTGAAATTGACAAAGTTGGCTCTATTAATAGAACAAAAATGAAAGTATATATGATGAAATGAGTTTGAAAATATGTTCCATATTACAACCCTATACCTTAGTCAATAATAAAGATAAGGTGAAAAATTAAATAAATAAATAAATAAATAGAAAGAAGGAAGGAAGGAAGAGAGAGAGAGGAAGAAAGGAAGGGGAAACCATTGAGCCTTGTTATCAAATTACTAAAAACTATTATAAAGAGTAAATCTTAAAAGAATCCAGAGATAAAAGACACATTACCTCCAAATGAATAAGCATGAAAATAATTGTATACTTCTCAACAGATACTAATGAACTGCATTTTTAACATCCAGAGAGTAAAAGACTGTTAATTTAGAATTCTATATCCAATCTTCCATACTCATAGAAGTCAGGCCTTCTAACACCTGGAAGGGATCCTTTGACTTCAACGTAAGTAGAGAAGGAAAGCAGAGAAAAAATTTTTTAAAAAATAGGCCACTAACTTCCAAACAATATAGTAGTAGTTCCCTAGTCTTTGTGTCATCAAATAATTTACATAAGAAATGGGTGGAGCTCTTTTATTATAACTGTAGTCTTTACACCATCAACAAATATGCTGAAGCATCAACTTTGGTACTGTGCTGGACGATCCCAATTTATCACTGTTTTTCATGCTATTAGTTTTTGTTAGAGATGCCAAGGAGTCATGAAGCAACTAGCTGGAAAATAAAACAACACAAAATTCAGTAAAGACACCAGGCAAATGTTTGGTCAGCAAGTCAAATCACCTTGACCAAATGTCATATTATTATTATTTCTTAGCAAGAAATAGAACAGACAGATTGAAAAGTTACGATGCATTCTATTTCTCTCAAAATTGTTTGTCAAATAAAGCCTACATATTATTTACTCTAGATATCTATAACATAATGCCTCAGCAAACTAAAGTTAAATACACTTCAAAAATGTAGTATATTCAGTACTGAACAGGTTTAAAACAAGGACGCCTGAGTCAGGCTGCTTGGGTTCCATTTCTGCTCCACATTTGCATAGTTTCATGACCTTGGTCAAGTTACTCAACTTCTTTGAGCCTTATTTTTCTTATATGTAAAATATGAATAATAATAATAATACATATTTTATACAATTTTTTGAAGTTAAAATCGATTTAAGTATTTCATGTACTATGGTTAGTCCATAGTAAGTATGCAATTAATATTAGCTACTATTATTACTGCTGCTGTTGCTGCTACTACCACAATTACTATTATTACCACTAATAATACTGCTAAGTGTGGAATTCACTCTTTTCGTTTTTGGAATGCTGGAAGACATTTGTTTCTCTCCAGTTTTCCAGAACGTTTTCAATCTCTACATTTTCATAAAAATCTTTATCCAATCATATACAATTTATTCTAAAGACAAGACTTTTAGTTGTTTAAAGCATCTTAGATGTTTGCTCATCCAATGTTCATTTATCTTCGGTTTTATTTATGTTCATTCCTACCCCTTTCCTTCTGCAGCTTATTCTTATCATATAATTCACAAGAAAAATGAGAGTCCATTTGCTTTTCTTTTTATCCCTCAGTGTTACATTACTGAACATAGTTAAGTTTATCTTTTTCTAGTTCATCATATTGCTGTAATGGGAAAAACATATTGTTCGTATGACTCTGCTCAATTGGGTTATGCCTCCCTTTTGACTATCTTAGTATGTACATAGTAATTTTATAACATTCTTTGCTATCTGTATTCTATAACTTTTCCTTTTAAATAATACCTTGAGGCTTCTCAGTGCTTACCACAGGCTGTTTGCTTACAATAACCGTACAGAATGAGGAGGCAGAATAAATCTATTCTATGTACACCTCAGCCCACGTCCTTTGCCTAGTCTGTATTATGAATAGGGGGACATGGAGTTGAGGAAAAAAAAAACTAATAATGATACCTATAATTTTTTTTTTTTCTACATATGAAACTCTGGTAAGTTTGGTAAGTTCTTTACTCATTTTATTCTCACAAAATCCTAAAATGTGGGTAAAAGTATATCTTCTACTTCTTAGAAGGGAAACTGAGGCTCTGAGAGGTGGAGTAACTTGACAGTATCACTCCATGTGTGAATGCAACAGTTGACATTTAAACTTAGGCAATCTGGCTCCAAAGCCTAAACTCCTAACTGCTATGTTGTTTTATTTCTATAACTTCATTATAGAGACACCATTTTTAAAATATTCATCTCCCTTTATTTTAGGATTGGTAACATCTGTGAGTATAGTTAGAATTATAGCATTTTTAAGTTTCTCCCTTCTCTCAAAACATTCTACCTTTCAGAATTTCAAGCTATGGAATTTCTTTATTCTGAACATTTTAAAGCCTGTCTTCCTAAAGATGGCAGCTCACATTGGACTCTTCCTTCCAGCCCTTTGCTATTATAAACAATAAAATGAAATGGCATGGCTTCTTCTCCCTAAGTTTCTATCATACTTTTCTAACCAGGAACCAACCAGTTACTTGCTATTGATGAGAATCATATAAATTGATGTAATCATTCTAATTCTTTCTTCTGTTTTCTCTCAAATAGGATTGGAAAAACTCAAGAAGTTTTCAATCCCTCTGTATTTAGTTGAAAGAGATTTTGTGTAAATAAGCTTAGTTGAGACTCCTTTTACAGAATTCTAATTCATTTCTGCACCAGGTTATTATCTGTATCAGGAAGGCATCATTTATTTATTTATTTGTTTGTTTATTTATTTTTTGGCCACGGCCCACGGCATGTGGGATCTTAGTTCTCCGACCAGGGATCGAACCCTTGCCCCCTGCATTGGAAGTGCAGAGTCTTAACCAGTAGACTGCCAGGGAAGTCCCATCATTCATTTCTTTTAGTTGGCTGGAAACCCAAAGTGAAGTCTTATATCATTTTGCTTTCTCCTTTTTGTCTGCACATATTACGCTTTATTTTCCTTAACTCCTATGTTCTATGCAATTCTATAAAGGAGTGATTGAAAAAACCTATTCCTCTTGGGTAAACACACCTTAGATAAAATCTCCTTAGATCCTAGATTGTCTTCAGCCTGTGGCCTTTAGTAAAATGCAATCTTCCCTTTTTGAGAGTCAATAGATATTTATCTCCTATAGTGATTCAAAACCTGTGCTAAGCACTTTACAAGCATTATTTCATTTAGTCCTCACAACCATACAAACAAGACTTTATAATCATTTAAAGGTAAGGAACTGGTGAAACAACCTTTCAGTGATCGGTTGGGGTTCTGCCAGATTATCTGGTTCTGAGACCAATTCTTTCCTCTTTAAACAATAGTTTTTCCAGGTTTGTTATCTGTCCAATGAAGGACTCTCAACCCTACTAGACAGTAGATCTTTGAAGTCAGTCATCAGAGGGACCAGATACCCAGAATGGAATCCTTTTGTAAACCTGGTGACCTAGAACATATCTTTGGGAGCACACACCGGCCAAAAATGGGAGCAGAGTAGAAAATATACGGCCTGAGCAGTGAAGAAGTAATCTCACCTGTATGGAAAGACAGTGAGAAAAAGAAGTGAGAACAGGAAAAGAAAATAGCAGATATTTAGGTAGAGTGAAATAAATGCTATGTAAAGAAACTGCAAGTGACAAAGGGAATTTGTATGGGTTTCCAAAGCACATGGGAAAGGTCAGTAAAACTCATAGCAACTGAGCAGTCATTAAACAAGGGACATTTGATCAAGACAGAAAAAGTGAGACATAAGATATTAGTCATGCTGGGTTTTCTCTCCTAATTGGATTCTGTCCCTTGGGATAACAATTGGCGGTATAATCCACAACCATAATGCTGTAGCATACTCATTATCAATTGTTTTTCTATAACAAAGGACTAAATTGCCTTGCATTTTCTGCAAAAGCATTATATTTTCCCTTTTTTTATATGGCTTTCATATTTTCGTTTATTAACAGTTCTATTGTCTGCAGACCAAATGATTTGGGGGAGGTCAGGACAAGGAATTAAAATTAAAAATATGCCTTTGAAAATTATATTTATCCAAAAGTAATCAGTGTCTAATGCTCAACTTACTGTAATGCTGAAAGACTTCCCCAAACTTCCACCTACATGATTCCATGATTTCAGTAAGAAAAGTAGCAAACTGGGCAAGAACGGGCTTCCTGTTTTCCCTCAGATGATGTTTAAAGGATACCAGATCATTGTGATCATTGAAAATAATAAATAACTTGCTTGCAGTATTTTCTTATTGTCCTTTTCTATTATCAGTCAAAATATGAGTCAGAATTATCAAAAAGCATCAGAAAGAAAGTCCAGAAGGTTCTCATGCTTTTTTATAACTCTGCTCCCAAATGGAATGTCAGAGCAAAGTCAAATAGATAAGGGGGCAATGGACCCTGTAAACAGAAACCTCCTACAAAGGAAGTCCAGTATTTTTCCACTCAACTTTGAATCCTAGTAGAGGTAAGCAGACAAAAAGAAGATAAAGAGGAAAGTCTTAAACATTTGAAGAATAAACTCTGAACTCCAAAGAAAACAGATTTAAAAGCCTAACTTATTCAAGAGAACGATTAAAAAGAAAAAAAAAAGAACAAGGGAATATGCTCATAAAAGACAATAATTTTTTTTTAAATGTAATTTATAAAGTAACACTGAAAATAATTTACAGCTTCTGAATTCCTCCCCCCAAAATCACATGATATTTGTAATCAAAAAATAAGAATTACAGCTGTTTGCTAAGGAAAATTATGCAATTGCACAGTCCAGTCTTAGGCAATTTTTTATCTTCTGTTTTACCATTTCCCATAAATCCACAGGTATTACAAGGCACATGTTTTTTTAATGTGACTCTGTTTTGAAATCACAGTTGATCTTCCCAGTTACATTAGCAGCAGAAGAAAAAATATGTCATAACTAAAAATCTAATATAAAGCATCAGTATTAAATCCAATATGGGACATATTATAAAATGAACTCAATGCTTCAGTAGATAAAGTTACTTATCCAGGCTGAGAGAGTGTTAGTAAATAGAAATTACTATTTTACATCAATTTATTTGTTTGTTAAATTATCATCATTATTATTATCATCATCATTCAATAAGGAACTTGGAAAACTGACTTCTTCATCAACTTTCCTTACCCATGAAAGACAGAAGAATGGTGGAGGTTTAAAGTCTTCTGAGATCAAAAGCAGTTGCCCATGTTTGTGATCTTCTCAGATGGAGATAGTTTCCTTTCTGAGATCCATTTCTAATGATTAATAATCAGACTTACTGATAGCCAGATACAAGCAAGATTTCAAAAATAGAATTATTCTACAAAAGCACCAAGGAGAAAACACATTTGTATATTCTAGCCACTCATTTCAGACCCAATTGAATACTGAAATCTCATAAGGTGAATTCTTAAGAATTCATAGGCCCAGATCCCAATCCTAGAGAATTTACTTGAGTAGGTGCTGAGTGAAGATTTCCCTGTGTGATTCAATTGAAATAAAATCACTTGGAACATTGTAAATGCAAATTCCCAGGCACCACGCCAGGCCTAACAAGTCAGAGTCTCTAGTAGTGGGATCCAGAAATTTGTATATTAACAAACCCTCCCTGTGATTCTTATACATGCTAACATTTGATGATCACTACCTTATGCTATCTCATAGAGCTACATGAACTCAGAAAGATGAAATAATGAAAACAAAGGAAATACCGATACAAAGCATCTTCTATTATTTTTATCTTTAGCTAAACATGCTTTTAAGCTCCCTCTTATGACAGATGGTTTACAAAAGTACCTGTGTTTTAGCAGCTGTGGGGGAATCTCTTGGGTAACAGGAAATTCCCAATTAGCTGAAAATTATTTTTCAGGAATTAATGTTTGTTAGATGGCAGTGATAATCAAGATAAAAATTTGTCTTCTTACATTGTTATGTGGCTTCTGAAATGCTTCATTTAAAATGCATCCATGGGCCTTCCCTGGTGGCGCAGTGGTTGAGAATCTGCCTGCCAATGCAGGGGACACGGGTTCGGGCCCTGGTCTGGGAAGATCCCACATGCCGCGGAGCAACTAGGCCCGTGAGCCACAACTACTGAGACTGCGCGTCTGGAGCTTGTGCTCTGCAACAAGAGAGGCCGCGACAGTGAGAGGCCCGTGCACCACGATGAAGAGTGACCCCCCACCTGCCGCAACTAGAGAAAGCCCTCGCACAGAAATGAAGACCCAACACAGCCATAAATAAATAAATAATTAAAAAAAAAATTGCATCCATGGTCTTGTGTAGCCATCAGCCTATAACAATGCACCCCAGAAGTGTCAGTTGTTTGTCTCTTGACTTTGGCTGCTTTTGAATGACAGACAGAGACCATTTGGGCCTACAAAGTCAAATATATTTATTATCTGGCTCTCTAGAGAAAAAGTTTGCTGTCTCCACCAAATCTAAAATATCCAAGAACAAACTGTCTAATTACATTTTCATAGTTTTTCTTCTTAAGAGAAAAACAAAAGGACATTCCTAGCCTAGAGTAAATTGGTACAAGATTTGGATTCCAGGAGAATGAGATTAAATTCCCCATGTAAGATCCTGGCTGTTTATAACAAGCCTGGATGGATTCTATTCACCGTGCTCTGTTCTACTTTAATGACATGAGTAATTTAGGGACCAATGCTTGGTGGTTAGATACTGATCATTCCTAAGAGGACTGTTGTTATTTTGATAAAATGTAGACACTTCCCTCTGGAAAAACTACTCTGCCTATTCAAAACTCAGGTTCCAGCATAATCAAACTGTGTTTATCCTCTATTATAGAATACTCTGAAGTTATAAATGGGCATGGTGGATTTGATAGATACTTGATTCCACACTCTCCTGAGACCTTACAAATATGTCAACAAAAGTTGTTGGGTTTTTTTCCCAAAAAAGGTCATGCACCCACAAAAATAAAAGTAACGAGAAGGATAAAATAGCAATAAAATTCAAGAAGTTGGAAAACTCATGGACAAATGGTAACTGAATTAGCAGGCCACAGAAAGTGGACACCAAGGTGGTGATGTGAAATCCCTTAAGAGGCCCGGCTCCAGAAAGCCTCAGAAGCTGAAGACACCAGACAGGTGGAAAAGCTCAGGAGTGTAGCTACCAGCTGGAATTTTGTTTGAAATTTCCTACCATTTTGGGAACATAGTATTTATCATTTCTTTTTGAAATATATGATTTATATTGGTCTGAGCTTCACTAATTACATCAACAAATATTCACATGATTATGCAAGACATATCTACCCATATTTCTGAGGCTTATTTCTAGGTCTATCCCTTTATAACTTTTACAGATGATGAAGTAAATATTTCATCAGAAAAATAACACCCCTTGAAACTCTGGGACTACACAGAGTGATCATTCAAATATATTATACATTTTTAAAAACCCATAACTTTAAATTTTATTTTAAAATAGCCTGTGTATCTTTGGTTTGCATTTTTCTGATGACTAGCGATGTTGAGCATTTTTTATGTGCTTGTTGGCCATCTGTATATGTTCTTTGGAAAAATGTCTCCTCAAGTCTTCTGCCCATTTTTAATCTGGTTGTTTGTTTTTTTGATATTGAGTTGTCTGTAATATATTTTGGATATTAACTCCTTATTGGTTGTATCATTTGCAAATATTTTCTCCCATTCAGTAGGTTGTTTTTGGTTTTGCTGATGGTCTCCATTGTTGTGCAAAAGCTTTTAAGTTTAAGTAGGTCCCATTTGTTTATTTTTGTTTTTGTTTCTGTTGCCATAGGAGACAGATCCAGAAAGATATGACTTCACACCAGTCAGAATGGCTATCATCAAAAAGTCTACAAATAACAAATATTAGCAAAGAGGTGAAGAAAAGGGAATCCTAGTACACTGTTGGTGGGAATGTAAATTGGTTCAGCTACTGTGGAAAACAGTGTGAAGGTTCCTCAAAAAACTAAAAATAGGACTACCATGTGATCCAGCAATTCCACTCCTGGGTATATATCAGAAGAAAAAGAAAACAGTAATTGGAAAAGGTACATGTACCCCAGTGCTTGTAGCAGGATTATTTCCAATAACCAGGTCATGGAAGCAACCTAAGTTAGTGTCCATCAACAGATGAATGGGTAAAGAAGTTGTTGTGTGTGTGTGTGTGTGTGTGTGTATGAAATAGAATATTTCTCAGCCATAAAAAAGAAAGAAACAGGCCCACAGATATAGGGAACAAACTAGTGGTTACCAGTGGGGAAAGGGTAGGAGGCAGGGGCAAGACAGGAGTAGAGGATTAAGAAGTACAAACTACCATGTATAAAATAAATAAAAGTACAAACTACTGTGTATAAAACAACAAAGATATATTGTACAGCACAGGGAAATACAGCCATTATTTTGTCATAACTTTAAATAGAGTATAATCTACAAAAATATTGAATCACTGTGTTGTACACCCAAATTTAATATAATATTATAAATTAACTATACTTCAATAAAAAAACAATATAAAATAAAATATCATGTGTATCAAATTGTCTGATATTGCAAAGGGAAAGTGATATTTAGCTGTGGAAGAGTACCAGGAAACTACTTCTTGCTTAGAGCTAGATGCTGAAAATACAGGCCCTGTGTTTCACTGTGGCTCTTATTTTCCCATATGCATTGAATGAGCCTTAAGACATCCTTAATTCTCTGATCTGTTTTGTTTGATGATACAACAAATATGTTTAGTTACTTTAGGAACATCTCAGTTTCCTTAACTTCATCATTCTACTTTCTTCTGTACTGGGTCTGCACCCCTTCTAAGGTTCAATGATTTCTGATACTTTTAATGAATATTTGATCATTTCAGTTTTACACAAATGACATCAAATTTTACTTCATATTTGTCAAGTTGGTAGAGCAGTGGAGATGCTAGAAGGAGAAGATGCCTCACTAAGGGTCTTCTTCTCCTCTTTCGAGTTAATGAGAATACAAGTGTATAAATTAGAAAGGTACAGAAAAATTATCTTCCTGTTCATTTCAGTTTGTGTTTTCTATTCAGATCATGGGGGATATTATATGGTGACCTATTTCTCATCGATATAGTGATAAGGGACGCATATACAAAACAAGATACCAGATACAGCTTCAAAGTTTCCACTGCTCATCAACTCCTCTCTTAACAGCTAATTATTATGTCATTTAAACATATTTTTTAAGACATAACTTTATAATTTGTGTGTTGATTTGGAAAAAAATATCTCTGATTAAGTAAGTCAAAAGCCTGTTAAAATGTGATATGAACTAATCTGACTGAGAATGGATAAAATGTACTAGTGAAAAAAAGTGAACACTATTTAGGATCTGTCAAAATTAATATGGGGAAGAAAATTGCTTTTAATGGATAGCAATTCTAGGCTTCTGGGGGGGATACAGTATTTAAATAAAGTCTCAATCTTGGAACATATCTATGAAATGAGCAGTGTTGTAAGTAGCACAACACCAGATGCAGTAATAAATAAAACACCCAGCATTTCAATGGCTTAAATAATAGAAAAGTATTACTTTTTCACATAATATACCAAGGCATTTGTTCCTGGGTTGTAGACATCTGCTTTGTCTTTTTATTAGGGGGCCAGTTGATTTTCGTTCTGCATTTTTAATTGTTGACGTCTCAGGTTATCCTGTGTGTGACAATCAGGTGATGGAGTAAGAAAGAAAATGTGGACCGTTACACCAGAAATAACCCACACTTATTTCTGCTCACATTCTGTTGGTCATAAGTAGTCACATGACCCTACCATAATGCAAAGGAACCTGAGGAATAAAATCCTTGGGCAGGAAGTTGTTCTCTAACATCAGCTCTATATAGAGGGTCAGAAACATATCTTGAGCCAAATCCAGCCTACTGCCTATTTTTGTGGGACCCACAGGCTAACAATATGTTTTATACTTTTAAATGGTTGTTATATAAGTACCTACATTATGCCCTCTATTTTGCCTGTGGACCTGTAAAGTATCAAATATTTACCATTTGGATCTGGAGAGAAAAATCTGCTGAGTCTGGCATACACTATGTGAAAAAAAAAAAATCCCTGACTTAGGTTTTTCAGCCCTTCTGGACTCCAAATTCCTATGTGTAGACCTTTCCCACACAGAGAAGCTCTACACTCTCTCTAGGGGAACCACCTTAAGTGCTACCCAGATATGGCATCCAACTCAAAGTCTAGGATTTCTACTTTCCGGTCCAGATAGGGCTCCTCTTGCTCTAGAAAATCATAAAGTGCAAGTTATAATCTCACATCCACTCATTTCTTCACAATCAGAATAAAATGATGAAGCAAGGTTTGCACACGATCATTATCACCCATGACAAGGAAAAACAGGAGACTCAACAGCAACATACAGAGAAATAATGGAAAACCTCCTGTAGGTATTAATGCCTTAGCACTGGAAGCATTTCCTTAAGTAGACCCCAAGGAATGCCCTTGTCCATTGTTCTCTGCAGCCCTTGGCTCTGACTTCTGGAAGGTTCTTCCTAAGCATTATTCTCTGTGGTCACATCTAAAGTAAGCATTAGGAAGTAATGCCTTCCTAGTGGGCTTCTCAGATTTCCCAGCTCCCTTCGTTCTCATACAATTTTTGGAGCCCAAGTCTTGGTTTAAAGGCTCCAGTACTCAAAGATTTCTTTCATTTGGGCTCATGGCTTCTTCATAATAGAGTTCCCTTCAAAAGACTGAAGGCCTCTGAATTAAGGTTGCCAGATAAAATACAGGATGCCCAGTGAAATTTGAGTTTCAGATAAACAACAAATGATGTTTTAATATAAGCATGCTCCCTGTAATAGTTTCTATAATAAATATAGTATATGATATTTGGGACATACTTACACTAAAATAGTATTTATTATTTACCTGAAATTTTAATTTAACTGGGTGTTTTGCATTTTCATTTGTTAAATCTGGCAACCTTACCCTGAATTCTTTGTGTTCATGTTTCAATAATAAAACCCAAAGTTCTTTCTAGATACTGTCCTCAACCTGATTCGTGCATTGGTTTCTTAGGCCTAAGAGTTCTCCCTTTCAAGTCCGTGGGGGCTACGTTGCCACTATACCAATAGGATGGAAAGGAAGATCCACAATTCATATGATATTTGATGTAGTGCTGAGTCTTAATGGGTCCTTGAAACCAAAAGGTTTTTAGGTCTCTCTCTTCCCATTTGGACAATAGAGGCCTTTCCGGTATGAGAGGCCCCAAATTCCTGCACAATTTTAATCTAAGTATGCTCTCAATCAAACCAATTATTGCTTGAACTCATCTCTTTCTTTGTGATAATTTGCTAAACTCAGCAACTGACAACCAACATAAGCTATTAATAGCTGACTTTCCAACCTTTTTCCCCTACAAGCTTAGTAAACAACTAGTTGGCATTCCAATGTATTACAGGCAAAATTTTACGCAACATTTTTAATGTTTTGCCATTACAGTACATGGCTCTTTCTGCAGCATAAGTTTTCTCTTTGATTGCTGCCTGATTTGCTAAATCAGTACCATATATTTTAGGTTTTTATTACAGCAGCACCCACCAAATACAACAATTTGTATACAGCTTAAGAGTAATGCTAGCTGCTTTACAAATGAACTGCATAATCTCAGTGGTTTGACACAGGAGAAGCTATTTCTCAGTTAAGTAACAGTCCCCTGAAGATGCTTTATCATGAGGGCTAATTGAGTGAGGAAAGTGCTTCTGCTACATTCAGTCACCTAGGGATTCAGATGGATAAAAGATCCATCATCTTCAGTAAGATGTTGCCTTGGGCTTTGACATCCAAAATGCAGAAAGGAAAAAACAATGGAGAAGGCACATGTGCTTTTTCCATCTTTGATCAGGAAAACGCACCCTAGCATACTCTGACAAGGAGAAATAATCAAATGTCCCACTTAGATGCAAGGGAACTGAGGCACGTAGACCCTGATTAGGCAACTGTGGGTGAGGACATGAAGTTTTGATAAATATCTGGTCATTTATGTGACAAATACCTCTTCCTATCTCATCCCAAGCCATCATACAACAACAAAAACACTTATTGAAGTTCTGTTATTTGCAAAGTACTGCAATGGATGCTAAAAATACCAAATAAAAACAAAATCCATGGTCCATGCTGAACACTAGTTATATGCTGTGTTAGTTTGCTGGGGCTGCCATAAAAATACCACAGACTGGGTGGCTTAATCAACAGAAATTTATTTTCTTATAGTTCTGGAAGCTAGACGTCCAAGATCAAGGTGTCCATAGGGTTAGTTTCTTCTGAGGTCCATGGGGGAAGGAGCTTTTCCAGGCCTCTCTCTTTGGCTTGCAATTGTCCATCTTCTCCACGTGTCTTCACATGGTCTTCCCTCTGTGTACATGTCCTAATCTCCTCTTCTTGTAAGAACATCAGTCATATTGGCTTACAGTCTACTCTCCAGACCTCATTTTAACTCAGTTATCTTTTCAAAGACCCTATCTCCAAATACAGTCACTTTCTGAGGTACTGGGGGTTAGGAATTCAACATAATTTGGGGGGAACACATGTCTTAGAAAATATGTTTTAGTTTTTTCTTATTCCTTTTCCTACATGGAATGGTTTATAAGAATTATCCCTCCAAGTTTAACATCTTGTGATGGCTAATTTCATGTGCTAACTTGACTGGGCTAAGGCATGCTCAGATAGCTGGTAAAATATAATTTCTGTGTGTATCTGTGAGGGTATCTCTGGAAGAGGTGTCTCTGCTTGAGCTGAGACATCCGTCTTCTCCTGTCTTTCAGATACAGATGCTCCAGGTCCTTGGACCTTCAGAATCTGACTGGGCCTGCAACTTATACCATTACCACCTCCTCCCCCTACCCTGGTTCTCAGGCCTTAGGACTCAGACTGAATTACACCACTGGGACTCCTGGTTCTCCAGCTTGCAGATGGCAGATCATGGGACTTACCAGCTTCCATAACCATGTGAGTCAATTCCTACAATAAATCTCCTCTCTTATATATCTCTCTATAATCCTATTGGTTCTGTTTCTCCAGAGAGCTCTGACTAATACACTTCTGAAGTTATTTTTTTAATCAGAGAGAAAAAATTTCTTAGGAATAATCCCCCTAGATAAGAATAATTAAACAATAATTAACTTAGAAAAAAATAATCAACAATAATGTAAGTTATTTCCTCTATACCTTTAGGGATAAAAAACACTATTAAAACAGCGTAAACATGTCAAAGAACAAAGTTTGGCTTGTCCACATAGGAAAAAGACAATAAATAATACACTAAAATTACTCAGTTTAAGAGGACTGGTTTTATTCCTTTTAGTTTGTACTATATGTAAAGAGTAGACGTCCTAAGACTTTATCAGGGATGATAAGTGCTTCTAATACGTAAAATATCTCTTCATGTTAAACATTTCAGATATTGAAGGGCCTGAGAGACTCCAGATTGTGTGAACTTTCTCTGTGGTCTGGAGTTCTAGGGTAGCTATTAAATACAGTCATTATAATAATAACATGAAAATCACTTTTTAAAATTCAAATGGGATTGCAACGTCCCTACAACCAATGTGTAAACGATTGGAAAGCAGAGAAATCAGACTTAGAATCCACGACTACATTTAAATTTCCCTCAGATATTATGTAATTTAATTGCAATTAATCCTTAAGTCTTTCCAGAAGAGTGATAAAGAACTCTCATGCCAAGTGGGAAGAAACATCTGAGAAAGAAATGTTAAGAAAAACTCCACGGTCTAAAATTAAAATTTAAAAACAACCTTGCTGACTCTCTTACATAAATCCACCGTGATTGTCTCACAGTAATTATGGCACGCATCTTACTTTTCTTTCCCAGTCTTGTTAATAAATCAATCCACTTCCCATCACCTGTTTCCGTTTTTTTATGTCCCTGGCCATACATATCCACATTTCTGGCCTGACCCTTAGATGTAGGTGTCAGATCTGTGACCATAAAATAATTTCCCTGTGGCTGAAGCAATCCTGCCTATGTAGGGAGGAAACCCACAGTTATGATTCATGTAAAATAATCTCAAATGTGCAAGGCTATTTGGCTCAATCTCTGTAATCCACGAGAACAAATGAACAAAAACATCAGAGCAGTAGTTGACAAAGCCCTCTTTACATGCTGCAATGTTTATTCCAAAAGTCTTTAAGAAAACCCTACTTTCTGCAGAGCATTGCTTTAACCAATGAACATAAGGGAGTGAGATGTTTTCTCTGAGCTAAGAGGAAACTGACCCAGTAGTGAACTATAGCAAGAAGCTTGATTTGGCACTTAGAAAAGAAACTTTCTCACCAGTCAGCCAGAATCCATCTTTTCATTGCCGATTTAAAAAATAAGGATCATAAGAGTTACACAGGTGCTGCTGGTGGGCTAATTATAGGTGCCAAGTCAAATGAGTCTTCTTTGGCATTAAGTCAGTTCAGTTTTATGATGTCTTGACTCAGTTATAAAAATACATCCTTCCATTAGCAGGAATGTTATACCAAAGGCGCAACTCAGTACTGTATGGAGTTTAGTTAGTAAACCTAATGTTTACCAGCTAACTTTGCACCTTCCCAATTAGGTAACAATAACATTGCCCAGAGATCCATACATAAATCTGCCCTTAATAAAACTGCCATCAGACTGAATGACGGTTACTCGACCTCAGCACTACTGACACTTATGGTCCAGATAATTCTTTATTGTGAGGTACTCCACTGCTCATTAAAAGATATTTAGCAGCTTCCCTGGGCGCTATCCAATAGATGTCAGTCTTGTTCCCCCAGTTATGACGATCAACAATGACTCCAGATATTGCCAAGTGTCCCTGGGCAGGGTGAGAGGGAACATCACTCTGATTAAAAACCGTTATTCTAATTATGAGGTTGGGATTAACATATACACACTACTACTATGTATAAAACAAATAACCAACAAGGACCTACTGTATAGCACAGGGAACTCTACTCAATACTTTGTAATAACCTAATATATATATATATATATTCATTATATATAATATATATATTCATTTTATATAATATATATATATTCATTACATATATATATATATATAACTGGATCACTGTGCTGTATACCTGAAACTCACACGATATTGTAAATCAACTATATTTCAATTAAAAAAAAAAAAACCCAAAATTTTAAAAACCCATTTATCTAAAATAGGCCTGCTACACAGGAATGCCTACATAATTTCTGGGGCCCAATGTAAAATAAACATGTGGGCCCCTTTTTCAAAAATATTAAGAATTCTAAGATGGCTGCAGCAAAGCGTTAAACTAAGCATCGGGTCTTTGTAAGCACAAGGTCTTATGTGACTGCACAGGTCATAAATTCACAACATTGGCTCTGATGCTACATTATTCCACCCCATTCCTCAACATCATAATGCCAATAACACACATTTGTAAACTTTATAACTTATAGCGGCCTAGTTCACATTTGTCGACTCCCCACATGCTTTCCCCATGTGCGTATTAGGTAGTTGCTTTCACCACCACCTTAATTCCAAGCCCCTTGTCCATATTCATCCTGTTTACCATCTTCCCAGGTACTAATCTCTTTACTTTTCCTCCCATTTCTTCATTTATGTGGTCATTGGAACAGGGCAAGAGCGTTCAATTTAATGACTAGTTCTCCTTCAACCAGCACTCCACTGCCAACTCTCCACCCAATACCAAAGAGTCAGGCTTTCTTGGGAAGGTTCTTATCCCCACTCTGTATCCACCCACCTCCCACAAAAGGCTGTGTGCCTCCCTACATCCCTACCTCAGCCCTGCCCCCGAGGACTCCAAAATAACTGACCGCAATCAGCTTGATGAACACAATTCCACAACTCGGACCATTTTGTTTTCACCAAAAGCAACCACACCACTTACTGAGTTCTTTCTAAGGTGGTAGACTTTAGTTCTTGGAGCAGTATTACATCAGCATTTTGCAGGTGAAGAAACCAAGTCTTTGCAAAGTTTAATAGAAAAACTAAAGCCTGCCTAAAGTCACACAGTAAAACTTAGGATTTGAAGCCATGTTTATTTAACTCCAAACCCTTGAACTTAACCACTATCTTACCTCCCCTTAACCTTTCTCCTCATTCTGGAGTATGTTTTATTTTGAGTCCTTCTATAACACCCATTAGCTGTGAAGATGTGTTTCAAAACCAAACCAAAATTAGAAAAATTTTGGCTTGGTGTTAGTAAGTGATTATTCAACAGGAAGAAAATATTGTATCAGGCAAGTCTGATATTGATGCTCTAATATTTTATCACTTCTCAAAATAGAAAACTAAGTAATGTCAAAACTGGCTTTTTTGAAGATATCAGCATTCTTCAACACAAAACTTTATTTGCTTCTATTCCACAATTGATCAACATTAATATTTGGTTTCCAAGTATATGTTACAATCGGCTCACCCAGAAATATAAAAATAATTTTAAAAGTGAAATGTATTTGTTTTCATTTTTTTGTTACTAGAGTAATCACAATTTCTGATATAATTTCCTACTTATTTGATGTAAAATATTATTTTACTGTATATGTTCACTCTCAAATCTAGAACATTTCTTAATAACTTTTACTTGAAAAGTTTTTACACTGTCTAATGAAACATTTTTCCTTCTGAGATATATATGTATCAACTTTCTGCTAAAATTTATGATTCCCTTGTTTATATGGATTGGCATTTTAGAAGTCCATTCTGCTGAGATAAATTTCTAGACCCTGAGTCCCTGTGTCACCAGTTTTTTGCAGTAAATGCTGACCACTAAATTTAGCCATTGTGAAACAATCCCACGAGAAAAGAAGGAAAAATGTAGAATAATATAATAATGAACATCTTTGTATTTTTTTCAATGTATTGAATATACCACAGCCATCTGTAGGTCACAGGCCCTGCACGGGAAAAACACTCCAAGGTCCAAGAATGTGTGAGAAAGTAAAGCCATTCAACATCCAACGCCAGAAGAGTCATTTGTTTCATCCATATAGCCATTCCAAAGTCTTGAGCAGTTGGGGAAAATCTAAGAGGAAAAGAAATTCTTTTGTCAATTGAAACTGCTAAAATGTGAGAAGCGTCTCTAAGCACTGGATGGAAAGATGTGCACTCATAAATCTCTCCACTGTGGCAAAATGCAAAGTTGTATATACAGAAATGAAACTTGGGAGACAGCTGATCAAGCACTGTAAGAAGGTTTTTGGATAACTTTTTATAAATAATGAAAATGCAGTCATATATATCATCATTCACAGGATCAAGAATCATGAAACAGAAAAAAGCAAAAACATAAAAGTGATCAAAAGCCACTTACTGTCCTTTTAAATATTCAAATAGAGTTGAAATACAGAAGGAAAAATTCAGTATTATTTTCATGGTAGATGTTTTATGCCATTCACTATTTCTATGAATTTTATCAACTTCCATTTTTCAGAAACTGTTAATGTCTCCCTCTGAAACAACTTCCCATTTCCTCAGTTTATTAACTGCATTTTAGTTTGCAGTAGCTCTACTACTCTAAAAAGGTAAAAAAAAAAAAAAAAAAACTCTCTTCCCTTCCCTTCACACTTTCACAATCAAATTTCTACAAAGAGTACTTGGATTATCACTTTTTTAAAACTCCCATTTTCTCCTCAACCAATTGAAATCTGGTTTTTGTCTCCATCATTTCTTATGTATCAAATTATTTTTAGTTCTTAACTTTTTTGTATTAGAGTTTCTGATCCGTGGCCAATCGCAAAAGTCTTAGCAGTAGTTCCCTAGATTTCAAATCCCGGCTCTGATACTTGCTTTCTGTGTGATCTTAGACAAATTATTTAAATTCTTGGAGCCTCAACTTAGAGGTAATAATTACAAGCAAGTAGGATGGTTATGAAGATTCAATGAGGCAGCGTGAGTAAAGCCACCGTCACAGTCCATGGCACAAAATTGCAATAATTACTGATGGTTTTGTAAATATTATTAATGTAATTAATAGATTACTAATAATTTTTACTATTGAAACATCCTCACTCCTCAAGTTCTAGGACAGTAACCTTCCTGTTTTATTTCCCGCTTCATTGTCTCCTTTGTTGCCTCCTCCTTCTCCTCACGCTTAAAATATTAGGATTGCCAGGGCTCTGACCTTGTGTATTTTCTTTCCCCTCCATCCATACACTCCCTGGCCCCATTTATTTCCATATACTTCAACCACCTCCTAAATGCTGATGATTCTCACATTAATATCCCTGCCCTAATTTTTCTTCTGAGGTCTGGATCTACATAGTCAACAGACCAATGGAATCTCCGCCTCGGTGTCTATGAGTTCCTTATCAAATCCTGTTAACCATCTGCCCAATAAAAGATTATTCATTGTCCCCAGTCACTATTACAGAGAAAGGCATCATCATTCCTCTAGGCACCCCAAGTAGAAAGATGGTCTGGAGGAGTAGCAGTCATCCAGGATTCCTCTCTCACCTGCAAGCCCCCAAACCAGTAAATTATCCCAGCCACTCATCATCCCTTTGACATCTCATTCCTCCTCCCCGTTCTGAAGCCTGAGTTCAGCCTTTCATCAACTTTACCCAGACAATTGGGAGTTCCCTCACCTGTCTCCCTGTCTCTGGTCTAATTCCTGTCTGATTCTCCTTCTCTATTGCTGCCAGAGTTACTTTCCTAAAACCCAAATCAGATCAGAGAATTTAATGTAAAAACTTTTTATTTTGTATTTATTGTTTTGCTATATAAATGTTTACTCCCTAAAGCACATCTAGTTTACAGACCAAGGTTAAAAACAAGCAAATAAACAAAACCAGTATGTACTGTTGAAGTATTGTCAGGATTCGCATTTGCAAGTAATAGAACCCAAATTTAAAATGACTTTAAAAAAAATAAAGGAAAAAGAAAAGGAAACTTCTTGGCTCATAAAACTAAAACTTCAAGGACTTCAGGCAAGCCTGGATCTAGAAGTTCAGTAATGTCATTGGGACTTTTTCTCCTTGGTGGGTCCCAGTATTTCCACACATCACTTCAGCATGGAGTCTGGCAGAAAAAAAGAGCTTTTTTCCCCCCAATAGTTTCTGTAAAAGTTCTGAAACTTAGTCTTTTTTTTTTTTTTTCATGGAAAGACATATTATTTTAAATACAGCAGTGTGTACATGTCAATCCCAGACTCCCAATCTACCCCTTTCTCCCCTACCCTTCCCCCTGGTAACCCTAAATTCATTCTCTAAGTCTGTGAGTCTGTTTCTGTTTTGTAAATAAGTTCATTTCTATCATTAAAAACCTTTTTTAAGGTTTAGATGTCTTCTCATCTCACAAGATGGTACAGCAGCACACAAAGCCATTTCTGGCCAGGGCTTTATTAACATGTCCATCCTTATTTCCTCTAACCATCTCAGCTCAAAGATGATCTCATCTGTGACACTTGATTCATCTTCATAGGCTTAGAACTGCTCATATGTCCCATATCCCCCAGCTGAGATTGACGTGGCTAAGGGCCTTCAGAATCTTGGCTGTTTGACCTTAACAGTTATTTGACCTTAAGCAAGTTAGTTAATCTCTGCATCTTATTCCTCATTTGTAGAATTAATATAATAATACCACCTACCTCATAAAGTCATTCTGAGGTGTAATTCATGTAAAAGGATTAACACAGTGTGTAGCACGTAAAATAACTCATTAAATATTAATTATGATGAATATCATAAAGGTTTGCATATGCATCTTTCCACTAGAGGATTATTTGTGCATTCTCTGCAAGTTTCACACTGTCTGGCACATAATGCTGATTCATTATACGTTTGTTGAGTATATGAGAGAGATAATTGATAAACAAATCAACCAAAATTTTGAGTCAACAAGCAGAAATCAAATATTTGGTTGGTGCCCAATAAATCTTTCATATACTTTGCTATTGACTGCTAAGACATTTAAAATTTTAGTGTTTATCTAGTTCTCCTGCCTCTCTGACTTAAACCAAGAAGATGAAAATGAGCAATGGAAAAAGGGTAACTATCATCCTTTTCTCATATAGAAATAAGGTGACAGGATGAGGGTTTAAAGAAGACTCACCAAATGTCAGGCTTCTTACTTCCAAAATCTGTATTAGTCAAGATTCTCCAAAGAAACAGAACCAATAGGAGATATATCTATGAACATACATATTTATATATACATGAAGAGAGAGAGAATGATTTGATGATTTGTTTCAAGGAATTGGCTCATGCAGTTATGGAGGCTGGCAAGTCCAAAATCTGCATGGTAAGCTGGCAGGTTTGAGACCCAGGGAAGAACCCAGGCTGCAGTTCAAGTCTGAAGGCTGTCTACTGGCAGATGCTCAGACGGACCCTGTTAGGAGGGCTCTATGGCCCCCTCATCACAGATGAGAACATTCAAGCCGAGAGCCAGTGCAAAGCCAGTTAGCAACTGAGCTGCAATTCAGTCCCTCGTCTCCCTGATTATTAAACCAAGTAACTGTCCATGAAACCAGACAGCAAATCTCCAGCGACTATAAACGCTCCTGAAGAGCAAAATAGAAGCAAATAAACTTCCACAAATAACTTTCTAAAAGTAAAGAGACTGTGAGTTTTATTCTTTTCGTGTTTTCTTTATTCCCAAACAAGTAACAATAAAGTGCAAGCTATTTCGGGCATGTTAACCCCTTTGTGGAAGGAACTTCAGAAAACAAGGAGAAACAGAGGGAATTTCTTTTCTCTGAAGGCAATTAGAAGACATGTAATAAATGTCTATGTGGTTTTGACTTAATATGTAAAAAAATAAAATAGAATCCTGACCAAGAATCTCCTCATCTTTGTTGATATGTCCACGGAGGCATCTTTTAGCTTAAGATGCTGAAGAACCCTATTCTTGATCTCCAAAAATTGTGCAGGAGGAATACTATATTAAGTCTTTGGGGCCATCCAAATTTTAGTGTGTCAATTACAGATCATGACCCATTGGTGATAGACGGCAGGCACCAGGCAAGACCATTATCAGAAGCAGTTGAAGAGGAGAACTACAAGATCAAAAAGGTCTCTGCCTGAGCATTTTGCCCAAGGCTGGCCTTGCTTGTATTTTCCAGTCTCTTACATATTATGAGATTTATTTGTACCAGCTTTTAATAATGGCTTTAAACCACATCGTGTAAAGCACAGCTTAATCATATTCCCTAGGTCAGTCTGCCTTTCAGCCAAGTCAAATATTTCTGTCTCTGCCCAGGCTTCTATATGATTTGGAAATGAGAGTTGGAGTAGAATGTTTTGACTTCTCTTACATAAGATAATTCATCTCTACCCAAGACATTCTTGTCTCTTTCTTTGTACTGTCTTATCCCTGATACATGAGGGTGCAAGGATTCATTCTTCTAGCCATTCAATGTTCTCTCCAACATCATTCATGTCTTTGTTGATTTGGAGGAGGGATTGTGTGAGGTTTAATCAATGAGGTGTAAACAAGAATTCAGACTACTAAAGCTAATAAAGAACCAGAGACAACTACCTTTATTAAATGATTAGTCTTTCTAGCAAGACCTTCTTTCTTACTATTAATGAGCTCTATAGTTAAGGTTGCTTCTCAACCACTCAGCATCTGATTAAGACTAGAGATAGCAAAATGAAACAAGCATATAGGTCCAGAAGAGAATACTAAAAACACACAGCAAGCACTTAGCCATCCTCACCAACTTTTAGCCATAATTTGGAAATTTGTGCTGAGAATTGAAAACTGGAGTGATACTAACCTAAGATTCTTTCTCATTTACAGAAAACTGAAAGAGCCAATAATACATCTGACAAAGAAAACCAGGATGGGATGGGCCACCCAGGAGACGAGTAGACAGGTTCTGTATCACCATTGAAATAATTAGTTAAATCTTAGCATTTCATCAGAGTGAGGTTATTTGCTTCATTAACCAGTATAAGATGACTACCACAGTGAACAAAATTCACGTGCCACCTTCCAGTCATGGTGACACAGCAATAGACCCAGTAACCTGTCACCAAACTGCAGATGAAACAGCAAAATCAGCAAGCAAACAACTTCTAGGAAGTAAGTCTAGCTTCATGGTGGTACCTCACTTTTTCCCTCAATACTTGTACTTAAAGCTTTAGTTGTATCTCATTCAATCAACCATGTAAAATATTATTGTGTTCAGAGAATAATGATTTTAGGGTTTAATGGATTCATTCAGTTTTGCTCTTTAAAATAATCATCCCAGGAAACAAGTTCATTAATATTTATTGACAAGCACAAATCAAAAGACATGATCTGTAGGAACTCTACGGGTCAGTAGACTAAACTCTGAAAACAAGATGACTAAGAAATTTCAAAACTAAGATTCTACTTTAGAATGTGGCAATGCAGCAGTCATAATATTTCTCTTTAAGGAGAACTTGGAAGCTGTAAGCAGAGAGGGCCAGATGCTGGGAAATGCCCTCTGGACTATATAACTTCACTCCTTTTTAGGTATGTTAACTACTGAAGGGCAACAGCAATGCATTTCCTAATGTTTTACAATATTTTTAGTGTAAAAGCATAGAATATGTTTTATGCCTGTCATAGCAAGTATTTATTGATCAAGCACTTGGTACTACATTAAAGCTAGGTACTAGGGAATGCAAGGCAAAGTGAGGGTGACCATGTCCTGCTCTCCAGGAGACTGGGCAGAAAAGATGGCTCCTCCAGAAACAGATCGTAAGTCAAGACTTTGAAAAGTGTGACGGTGTACCTGCTCCTTAGTTTCCCTTTCGGAATTTTGAACAAATATGGATGGATAGATAAATAGATAGATGATAGATGATAGATAGATAGATAGATAGATAGATAGATAGATAGATAGATAGATAGATAGATGATAGATAGATATGCATTCAAATGTATATTGTCATTTAAAACATTGTCACTTGAGGTTGTATATATTTTTATGATAGTGTCTGCTAACCACACATTTGGAACTTTTCTTTGAGAACTTCCTCGCAAGTAGATTTATTAGTCACAAAACATGCTTTCTATTCACAAATGTAGTTTTTGACCAAAAAAAAATAGCATTATCCAAATGAACTATCAATTTACTTTATCAAGCTTGGCTCCAATTGACTTTGTATATAAAGGAAAATCAATCCATTCTTGAAAAACAAAATATCTGCTTGTTGAGAATATTCAAGAGTGATATGAAAGGCAAATCTGAAGTGGGAATTCATCTACTTTTTAATTCTTTTAGCAAATGGCAGAAGTATCAATGAAGTAAATGTAACACCTCTCAAAATTAGTACTCTGAAAAAAATCACCACTTATTATAGTTCAAGGATTAAAAGCACATGTAGAACTTTGGGCAAATTATTTTATATCTTGAGCCTTAATTTCTTCATCAATAAAGTGGAAATAATTGCATACACCTCTCATTTTTTCTCACGTGAGTACTGAGTGAGGAAATATATATTAGCGGTTTACGACAGTGTCTCACACTTACAAAGTATTCAGTAATGCTCCCTATTATTATTTGATAATAGGTGCCTTGCAGCAGGCTTACTCTCAGGTCTACCCTGTTACTTTATAGTCATACTTCACATAGACACTGTATCAAATTTGTACAAATTAGAAACTCTGTAAAAGCTCATATAGGTACATTCGGTTATTAAAGCGTATTTTAAAAATTGAGCAAGATGTCTTGGACCCCATCACTGGAAGTTTGAGAGTTGAACCATGGCTCTCCCTAAAATCTGAGGCTGGGGCTTTGTGTCACCATGTTGGGACTGTTTGTTCTGGCAGGCACTGGCAGGGGCTGTGAACTGAGCTTTGTCTATAGATTTTGTCCCTATTTAACTGTGTCTGTATGCTCTAACTGTGCAGTGGTTCTCTGCATGCAAGTTCAAACACTTTGTTAATTAATTGTATTTATTCATGCACATTGTTTAAGTCATTTTTTAAAGCTCTAACAGTTCTACAAGACTGGTTATGAGAAAGAGTAGATGCTTAATACTTTCCAGAGGATATGGAAAATATCCTTTAATGGATAAATTTTATATTTACATCTGTGATGGTTAATTTTATGTGTCAACTTGACTAGGTCATGGGGTTGCTCAGATGTTTGGTTAAACATGATTTCTGGGTGCATCTGTAAGGCTGTTTCTGGAAGAGATTAGCATTTAAATTGGAAGGCCGAGTAAAGTCGAGTAGCTTTCCCTCCTAATGTGGGTGTAGCCTGAATAGAACAAAAAGATGGAGGAAGGGAGAATTCATTCTCTGCCTGACTGATGAGCCGTCTTCTCCTGCCCTCAAACTGGGACTTACACCATCAGCAGGCCTCGTTCTCAGGCCCGCGGATTGGGACTGGAACACCACCAGCATTCTTTAGTCTCAAGCTTGGGGATGTCAGATCGTGGGACTTCTCAGCCTCCATAATTATGTAAACCAATTCCTTATAATAAATCATATATATATATATATATATATATATATATATATATATATAGGAATATATACATATATATATTTCTAATGGTTCTGCTTCTCTAGGGAACCGTAATACTGCATCTATGTCTCTAAATAGTATGTTTAAATGTTAAGCTTTAGATGTTTTCAACTAATCGCCTTTCTGTGAAAAACAAAGATTTACTTTGTTCATATTCATTCACCCCATAAGCCCACCACACACACAAACTTCACTCTGCCCCCAACAATCCATGAGAATTGCATTGTAATTTTGTTTAGATCAATATGGTATTATCTATCATAAGGTGAGTAATGTAGACAGTAACTATTTTTTCTTTCTGAAAAACATTTTTCTTTCCCTGAAGTTCATATTTGCCTTGATTTGTTGTTGTTGTTGTTTCATTTACTCCCTTCTTATCTTTGATTTATTTTCAGATGCTCTCCGAAACATATGAATCTCCTCTCAGTATGGTACAGTTAAACACATTAATCATCTTAAAACTGTAATCTTAAAAACATCTTTCTCAGCTCATTCTGATGTGCTGCAAATAGAAAGTGGTTGATGTAGGACTGTGCAAAGCTATAGTCTTGGGACTTCTTTCCCACCTTCCTGGAAATTCTCACTGCTTCCCTCTTGTGCTGGACCCAGTGGTTTCCTGTTTCTAGGTTTTCTCCCTGACTTTAGCAGAACACAATGTCTTAAAAAAGTTTCATGGTTATGGAAGACAATTTTTTTGAGTTTTGCATATCTTAAATTATCTTATCCCTGAACTCACACACTGGATATTTGGTTTAGCTGGTATAAACGTTCTTTTGTACATCATTTTTGCAAAGAGTTTTGAAAGTATTTCTCCAATGTCTTCTGATTTCCAACCTTTTATTAAGAACTTTGATGACCTTCTAATACTTCATCTGTTGCATAAAACATTCTTTCTGGAAGCTTCTAGAGGATTTTCTTTGCCTAAATTGCTCTTAAATTTCACAGTTCTTTTTCTTGGTCTGGGTCTATTTTTATTTATGGTGTGGGACATTTGGTGAGCCCTTGTAATTAGGAAACCTCTGTTCTTTTGTGCTGAAATTATTTTAAAAATATATTTCTTTGATAATTTTCTCCATTTTCTCATTCTGAAACCTCTATTACTGGGATGTTGGAAGTCCTAAACTGATCATATAATTTTCTTATCCTTTTTTAATCCCACTTTATGTCTGTCTTTTTGCTCTAGTTTCTAGATTTCCTCAATATTATCTTCTGACTCATCTGAGTTTTTCATTGCTACCAACATATTTTTAACTTCCAAGGGCTCCTTTATATTTTCTGAAATGCTTCATAGTATGCATTTCTTGACCTCTCTTGGAATGCTAATCATATTTCTGAGATTGAGATTTTCTTCTATTATATTGCTCATTAATTGCTGGTCTCTTTCATTCCCTTTTCCAAAATCACATTGCTCTTATCTGATATCCCTTTCTATTTGTCTTTGTCTGATCATTGTTTTTCAAAAAATTATTTGATTGACATTTTTTAAGGGTTTGTAGGGTACTCCAGGCCAATTTATGCATTCATTCAATTTATGCATTCATTTAGTTAGTTCATGTTTAACTAACATATACATTTGTCTCAAAAATCCTTCTCCAACTCTCATGGTTCAGAATTCAAATTCAGATTCATCCCCCAGCATGATTAGGTTAAAGCAAATTATTGGGAGCTCCTGTTCCTCCTTCTTGGGTTACTCAATCCCCAGTATATAGCTGAGTGTGTGATCTATTTTTCTTTCTCTCTTCTCCTTCACTTTGCACCCCTGATCACATTCATATAGCTAGTCTTTTTTCAGAGTGTTCTTTCAGAGGCAGGTTTCCACTTGAAAATGTTCCTTGAGTACCTGTTATCGTCTATGTCAGTGCTGTCTAGTAGAAACTTAACGTGAGCCACAAACATGAGCCACATATGTAATTTAAAATTTTTAGAAGCCACATTAAAGAAAATTAAAAGGACATGTGAAATTAATTTTAGCAATAAAATTTACCTAATCCAATATATTCCAAATTTTATTTTAACATGTAATCAATATAAAAATGATTAATGAGATATTTCACATTTTTTTTTTTGGATTAAGTCTTCAAAATCTAATGTGTATTTTACATGAATAGTACCTTTCGACTTGGACCAGCTACATTTCAGTTCTCAATAAACACTTGACTAGTGGCTATTATATTGGACAGCATAGTTCTAGGTGGGAAAAGGGACAGATTGGAAGGAAGGAGAGCAGATAAGAATCTTGAACAGTCAGGCAGGCAGGTAAGAGATGGCATGAGACAGAATTACGGTGATGGTTGCAAGAGCGGAAGGTGAAGCAGATTGGAGACATTTGAACAAGGTCGACTCATAATTTAGTGACTGTTTGGATAAGGTCAGAGGAGGGAAGCAAGAGGGAGTGAGAGACATTATTTTGATGCTTCATGTCTGCCTTTGGGAGGGAGGAAGATGGTTTTATACACCAAGATATGAATTGCAAGAGCAGAAAAAATGATTTGTTGCCTTTGTTGTTGTGTTGCCTTTGGGGGATGATTTCCTGTTGGAAAATCCAGTAGAAATGCCCATTAACTAACTAAAAGTGGGTCTGGAGTTCAGCAGAAACACAGAAAGATAGACATGACAGTAGCCAGTATACACATACACAAATTTTCAGTGGCCTAAAATAAACTAGGATCTCAGACACAATGCGATGTTTTCAAAAAGATGAAAAATGGATTGAAATTAAAGGACACTAAGGGTCTTTTTTAATGCAAACACTAGATGCAGTGTGCAAAAAGATAGAAATGAAACACTTTCCCAATGACTTGCATGTATATATTACTTGGCAAGACATTAAATTTTCCATGTTAACGATATAGTAGATAAGTTTGTTAAATAAACCTAAGAGACAGCCATAGTCCTATTATTAAATATTCTTCAAAAGATGATTTAAAAGCTATTTTTATAGTTCACCAACATGTGTTCAAAGCAAAAATTGTATAGCTGAGCAAGGGGAAGATTTGTTTGCACCAGTCACCTCATGCTAGCTTTGTGTCCCTCTGTCCTGTGTTTACACTTGACAATTCAACACCAAATAAGAGGGTTCTTTTCTTCAAACACCGAATACATTGTGTCTTTTCCGACACCACTTCTCCAAGTCTCTGACACTAACTACCTATAGTTAACATCAGATTCCACGGATTTAAGGGTTCAATTCTACAAGGCTGCCCCACCTTCAACTGCCAACTGCAAGGCCCAGGGCTCCCATACACCAGGAGTTCCCATGATGCTCTCCTCAGGTTTGGTAATTTGCTAGAACAACTCACAGAATACAGGAAAGCACTTTATTTACTATTACTGGTTTATTATAAAGGATACAACTCAGGGGCAGCCAAATGGAAAATATGCATCAGGTATGGTATGGGGGAAGGGGCTTGGTGCTTCCATGCCCTCTCCAGGCCCACCACCCTCCCAAGCACCTCGATATGTTCACCAGCTCAGAAGCTTCCCAAACCCCATTGTTCAGGGGTTTTTACGGGGCTTTCATTTCCTGAGCACGACTGATTAAGTCATTGGCCATTGGTGATTGAACGCAATATCCAACTCCTCTCCCTGCCTTTAATTAATTACGTGGTTGGTTCCTCTAGCAACCAGCCCCCATCCAGAAGCTATTTTGGGGTCCACCAAAAGTTGCCTCAGTAGTATAAATTTAGGTATGTTTGAAAGGCGCTTATTATGAATAACAAAAGACACTCCTCTCACCTCATCAATCAGGAAATTCCAAGGGTTTTAGAAGCTCCGTGTCGGGAATCAAAGACGAAGAGCAGATATATATTTCTCCCCACAGTCCGCTCATCCAGTTTTCTCTGGAGCATCCTTCAACAACATTTTGTCAGCTTACAAAGTCAGCACATTGATAATCTCTCCCCAGAGGAAACATTAATAGATTTGAAAGTGTTTAGAATAGTTTACAATCTTAGATTATGCGAGACGTTTCAGCATCACCTTCATTACTTTAATTATGCAATCAAACTTAAAGCAATAATAACAATAACAAACATCGATTGAACACATACCGTGTGCCAGCCAAGTAGTGCCATGAAATGCCTCACACAGCTCAGATTGTTTAATCCTCACAAACAAGCCAATAACATAGGGACTATCTTTGTGTCCATGTGCAGCTCTATTGCCATTGGCTTACAGATCCATCTCTCCCCTACATCCTGCTCTGCCCTATCCGGAAGGCTGCATTTCCCAGGCACTGTTTTTCGTGGTTTCCGGCTGGGTTCAGCCTGTGGGAGGCACTGGTGTGAGATTGGAGGGTGGAAGGAAAGTGCAGCCAAGGCAATTCTCCCTCCATTTGCCTCAGGCAGCAGTAATCTCCTTTCAAACTGCAGCTCTCGCTGGGTACCGCATTTGTGCCACCCAGCAGCACCCTCCATAGAATAACTCACCATGGGCCCAGGATCTGGAGTTTGGGAACGCCACCTCCTCCTGTTGCCATTCTATCCCTGGGGCAGTTGGTGGCTTCCTGCTGTGGCTAATCTCCAGGGCGCCTCACCAGCTCCTGTTTGTCTTCTAAGCCTTTCTAGTACTTGTGTAAAGGCAGTATTATATCTATATAGAATGTTTCTGCTTTCCTAACTGGACACTGACATATACTTCCATATATACAATACATATAAATATTATACAAGTATATATTATATGTATATATGTGTTATAGACATATGTATATATGTGTATATATGTATACACACACACATATATACACATATGTATTTACAGTTGACCCTTAAACAACACCAGGGTTAGGGGCACCAACCCCTGCACAGCCAAAAATCCCTGTATATCTTTTGACTCTCCCAAAACTTAACTACTAATAGCCTTCTGTTGACCAGAAGCCTTATTGATAACATAAACAGTCAACCGCGTACCATAAGTTTACATCGTCTGTTTACAAGATGAATCATCTATCAGTATCTACATCAATATTGTCTTATATGATACAAAATGCTGTAGATGTTTTACATGTTACTAACACTAGACATCAAAAATGAAAAAATAATGTGAAAAAGATATTCATATTTATTTACAGGTATAATGATTCAGGCACTGATAGTGAAGAAGCAGCAATATAATTGTTTTATGTTTGCCTAGTGTAATTGATGACATCATGTATGGTCTGTCAGTGTTTATGTGTGTAAGTTTTGATAAATTTTAACTTTGCATAATCGATTCATGTATATTTTATGGTAGTAACTGTTAAAATAGACTAGTATCTACATATATTTCATTCAATTATGACATACCTTTTTCTTAATTTTTTCAGTATCTCTAGGCTATATGGTTCATCTGTGAGTTTTTTCAAATTGTCACCAACCTCCAAAAATTTTTTAAATACATTTATTGAAAAAAATCTACATGTAAGTAAACCTGCCCAGTTTAAACCCTTGTTGTTCAACAGTCAACTGTGCATGTATATGAATTTATATATCACTATACATGCATATATATGACTTATACACTTGTTTTATGTTCAAGAGAAGAAAGAATGATGCTTAGAGAATTTGAGAGCTTAAAATTAATAAGATCCCACAGCTCTAAAGTGATTGAACCAGAGTTTTATCTCACATAAATAGGTCAAGATTTACACTCCTAGCCATATACTGAAGAAAACTGAAATACTCTAAAATTTATTTTTTTACAATAGCTAAGAATGGAAATCACATTTAAATAAGGATTTCGAGTTCAAAAAAATACTTTCACGCACATTGTCTCTCCCTCTTTTGATTGTTTTACCCTTTCATTGGGCATTAATAATACGGTGCTGTATTAGTTTTCCATTGCTGTTGTAACAAATGATCACAAATTTAGTGGCTCGAAACAACACGCATTTATCATCTTCCAGTTCTGTAGATCAGAAGTCTGACACATCTCCTTGGGCTAAAATCAAGTTATTGGCAGGACTGCATTCCTCCTGGAGGCCCTTGTAGAGAATCTGTTTCCTTATCTTTTCTAGCATCTAAAGTAAGCCACACTCCTTGGCTCGTGGCCCTCTCCCTCCATCTTCAAAGCCAGTAACAGCAAGTCAAATCCCTCTCACTGTACATCAGTTTGACTCCCCTTCTGCCTCCTTCTTTCATTTTTAAGGACTCATGATTGTATTGGATCTGCCAGGAAAATCCAGGATAATCTTCCTATTTTAAGGTCACCTGATTAGCAACAATTATTTCTCCTTGGCAGGTGATACAACATACTCACTGGTTCTAGGGATTTTGACATGGACTTTCTGAGGGAGGAGGCATTATTCTGCCAACCACAGGTACCTTGTATTTTTTTTATGATGAGCTGATTATTTCCCTATTAGATTATGAGCTCTTCACCAGCACATCTTATTACTCTCTGCTTTCTCTGTGGTGCCTTGCACAAAATAGGCAATCAGTAAAAGTGATTTATTGATGCTGATCTACCAAGAACTTGTTCTATCTTGTGTGATAAGAAATTCCAACAAAATACATAGAACTCTTGGAGTAAGATCCACTTTTATTTGTTCTTCACAGATCAAACATAAATGTATATAGAGCTGTTGGTGGAAATGTAATTTGGTGCAGCCACTACAGAGAACAGTATGAAGGTTACTTAAAAAACTGAAAATAGAGTTACCATATGACCCAGCAATCCCACGCCTGGGTATATATCCAGAAAAGATGAAAATTCTAATTCGAAAAGGTACATGTACCCCAGTGATCATAGCAGCACTATTTACCATAGCCAAGACATTGAAACAACCTAAATGTCCATTGACAGATGAATGGATAAAGAAGATGTGGTATATATATATATATATATATATATATATATATATTCCATATATATAATGGACTATTACTCAGTCATAGGTTTGACATAAATACACTACCATGTGTAAAATAGATAGCTAGTGGGAACCTGCGGTATAGAACCAAGAGCTCAGTTCAGTGTTCTGTGGTGACCTAGATAGCTGGGATGGGGAGGTGGGGAGGGAGGTCCGGGAGGGAGGAGATATTTGTATACATATAGCTGATTCACTTCCTTGTACAGCAGAAACTAACACAACATTGTAAAGCAATTATACTCCAATAAAAAAAAAAAGAATGAAATAATAATGCCATTTGCAGCAACATGGATGGACCTAGAGATTATCATACTAAGTGAAGTCAGACAGAGAAAGACAAATATCACGATATCACTAATATATGGAATCTAAAAAATGATGCAAATGAACTTATTTTCAAAACAAATAGACTCACAGACATAGAAAACAAACTTATGGTGGCCAAAGGGAAAAGGTGGGGGAGGGATAAATTAAGAGTTCAGGATTAGCAGATACACACTACTATATATAAAATAAACAGCAAGGACCTACTGTATAGCACAGGGAGCTATATTCAATATCTCATAATAAGCTATAATGGAAGGGAATCTGAAAAAGAAAAATACATATGTGTGTGTGTATATACATATATATAAATATATAAAACTAATTCACTTTGCTGTTCTCCTGAAATTAACACAACATTGTAAATCAACTATACTTCAATAAAAATAAATAAATTAATTAAAATTTACAAATTAAAAACTAAATAAATGTATGTAGAATACAAACCGTTGATTACCTTGAGCTATTGCCACAGTGTGTCAGCAGGAACTTTAGGATAAGCCTACAAAATGAGAGAGGAATAAGAAAAAGAGCCCATTAAGTGATACTGAGCTGCAGATATCAAGGTGTTATGACAGGAGTTTCCATGTGACCTGAGTCACCCCCGGTCTGGAGAATTTTAATTATATGTCTTCTGAGATTTATCTCAATGCATACGCTTAGATGTTGGGCCTTCCCATTTCTTGGCCTCTGAGCTGAGATATTGGAAAACAGTTTGGTTGAGCTCTTCCAAGCACAGTCCAGTTTGTTCATGTTTTGAGGAAAAAGGTCATTTGGGGTATGATGGAATAAGTCTGTAGCTGAGGAATCTGTATTTACATATCTCTTGTGTGCAGTTTAATGTATGCAATAGGATTGTCACACTGAAGAGGAATTAGAAAACAGAATATGACAGCATAGGATAATCTAAACCATTATGGGAAAGAAGAAGAAAAGCAAAAGGAGCAAAGAAAGCTGGATTTTAGATTCCCACACTTGACAGTCAAGCCAAAGTCCTGAGGGGAATTCTAAGAACTTTCATGCAGAAGTTATTAAAGCATGAAATGATAACATGTGAAGTAAGAGGGGCAGGGCAGAGTAAAAGCTAACTACCTCTTTTCTTCCCCCAAAGCTATGCTTTATGCCAGGCTGAGGAGGAGAGTTCAGTGTCCTGTGCTTCTGTATTACCTCATGGGATGTGTACCAAAGGGAAGCCTGAGAGCATCCATCGTCTTGACATCACAGGCTATTGAAGCTGGAAAGACTTTAGAGCTGTCTGGTTCAAAGCCATCACATTACAACTGAGGTCTAGAGAGCTTGTGTTCTTGCCAAAATTTACATAGTCGGTTTATGACAGAGGCAGCCAAAAGACCCAGTATCCTTAATCTTAGTTCTCCTTTGACTACTCTCTTTCCCGAAGTAGATTCCAGGTATGTAAAAAAAACAAAAACACTTCCAGCATCTCAAATGACTTTATTTATAAACTAATCTCTCAAAATACCACTCAAAAAGTCCATGCATGTACCTGGTGAAAATACGATGTCTTCTGGGATAGGGTGGCTATAAATGCAATAACAGAACAAAGCAGCACTTTAAATATAAAGAACACACTTGTTCAACCTGGTAATAATCCCTTCTTGCTGTGGTGCTTATTGATCTGGTTTTGTCTATCCCTGTTACTTCTAAAATTAAGGGCAAAAGAACCATTGTGTTCATTTGGTTTTCAAATAAACAGAAGCAAAAGGGGAGACATGATTCTTTACAAGAGACGGTCTATTTTCTTCTTGGCAAATTCATTCTGTAACTTCTGCCACCATATCTCTAGCATTTTATTCAATCCCAGGCTCCATGGACCTTGATTTCTGCTAAATTGCCCCAAGAATATAATTTCCTTCATGTCAATCCAACTGTACTTGGCTCCTCTTCCTGGCATTGAGTCCTGGAACAGAGTGAAACTAAACCTTTCTCAAGTCATCTGACATTGAGAATAGAATCTGACAACTTTGGGTTAGCATTTATCCAAACTGCTGGGTCCCAAGGGGATAAATGATACTACTCCTAAAGAAGACCTAACAACGGTCACTGGACTAGGAGGGTGGAGGGAAAGAAGATTGCTGTTTCCCTCATACACCTCAGACCTGACACTTATAGAGCATTGTACTTAGTTGAGATTCAGTTGGTCTTGAACAAAACATGGCCCAGCAAAATGAGCCCATTTTTCCGTTTAAGATGAAAATCCTTAGCATAAGTTTATAATTTTGACTTCTGGAAAATGCATTAGCCGTTTTTTCTTAAGTTACCTAATTGCTACCACCTATGTAAGTAATACTATTATAATAAGTGATCCACATCCACTAGAAAAATAAACCTTCTAAAATGGTGAAATGGAAGGCTATAAGGAGCTGTGCTCCTAGATGATATGACTGAACTTTCAAAACAATCCTAGACCTTCTGCCGCTGCACTTTTTATTAAGCAGATAATAATTATCCTTTTACTTTCATCTGTTGCCATTTTTACTTGGTTTTACTTTACTTGAATCTGAAAATATCCTTAATTGACACAGGGTATAGGTAATAAATAAATCTAATATAATTCTTGGATATTACACTTATAAATATTTTGTGTTTAAAATTTGACATGGATTATTCTTATTTTATAGCATAGATATACTTAAGCAATAATTTCCACTATAGTGAGTAATGTATCTTTTCATTGTTTTTCAATGATTTAGTCTTCATACCCATTATATAAAAATTAGAGTTAAAATATTTTGGTGAGAAAGATTTTGGATGATGTCCAATGGAATCATAGAACCTGCTGAAAAAGCAAGAGGGGTAGTGCTGAATAACTCATTTACTCCTTTATGGTACTTTCTTACCTATGAGGTTTTCTTTTTCACTGTTCACCTAAGCTCATAGGAATTTCTACTATATTTCATTTTTCTGATCCTCATATAAGATTTTCAAAGCTCTATTTCTCTGTAAAGTAAATTAGTAAAAATTCCAGAATGAGAGAATAAAGAAATGAAGGGAGAAAATTATTGAAGAAATAATCTGAGAATTCATTCAGAATTGAAGGATTCTAAACTTCAGTCTTAAAATGTCCTACTCAATGCCCAGTAAAATAAATTTTTAGGTATCCACACTGAATCTCCCCATCATAAAGTTTTATAACACCAGAGATAAAAAGAAAATTCTAATGTCTTACCCTGGCAGGGTACACAAGTCACATGCAAAGAAATGGCAGTCAAAAGTTCACTGGATGCTAAAAGGCAATGGAACAATGCCCTGAAAATCAAAGAGAAATCTATTGTTAAGCAATGTATAGTACTGTGACTATTCACAAATAATCCAGTTCTCCCCTCCTTCCAGGCATGTTGTCAGATTTCACTTCCCTCTTTAACATCAATGTGCTGTTGGCATTTACTTGGACCAATTAAATATGAGTGAAAGTCATATACTATATGACTTCTAGATGGAAGGTGCATGATGTGTCATGCTCCCTTTTACCTGCTTTAAGTATGGTCATGTGACTTTCTGGGCCGGTAAAATACAAATGGAGGTCAGCATATTTCTTCCAGATGGCCTTTTTCAGAGCCAATGCCCACTATTCCCTTATCCCTGCCTTCATAACTGCGGAAGCGTTTGTTGAGATGGAGCCTCCACTGGATCAGACCCTGACTATAAGGAACATCAATCTGCACTAGACACATAGCTTGAGTAAAAAATATATTTGTTATGTTAAATCACTGAGGTTTGTGGGCTGTTTGTTAAAGCAACATAATCTAATTTATCATGGCTGATCAAGTAGATAAGTTCTTCCCACTCAAACTACTGATGAAAAGTGATGTAGAATAAAACGTTTTTAGACATGCAAATCATCAGAAAGCTTACTCCCAACAAATAAGTTACTTGAAAATGTATCCCAACAAATAAGGCAGTAAACCAAAAAAGGGAAAGACATGGAATGAAAAACCAGTGACTCTGAACCAGAAGAGCAATGAAACGATATCGTAAAACATCAGCAGTATAGCTGTACTGAAGAGTAACCAGTGCAGATCGGAGCAGGGAGAAAAAAGAAAATTCTGAGATGACGTTATCTGGGAAACAGGATTCTTTGTAACGGAATGTATGAGAAAAATACGATGTAAGCAAATAATATAATAAAAAAGAAAAGTAATCAGAAATTCCTTGAAAAACGTGTTTAAAAATGTGCACACAAATGTAGAATCTCAAGGTGAAGCAAATTAAAATACTGAATCATTTAGAGCAATTAATGAACTATAAGAAAGGAGAAGACATTTGATTTGGACCTGAAAAAAATTCTTTTTTAAGTGACTCTGGATTTGTGATAGTATACCCATAAAGAACCATACATAATGCTAGAAAATACTTGGACTAGAATTAAACAGCATTTATTACAACTCGTACATTAAAAATGGGAACTCAGGGATATATTCAAAATGCAATTTTACTTTTTTTCCTTTTGCTGTTCTTTTGAAAAATTGAGGAAAAAATTTTTTTGTAATTGGATGCAAAGTAACAATATCATTACTTCTTTGGATACTCCCAAGGCATAAAAGTCAGAAGTCCCCTCTAAATTGTTAAGTCACAATGTATAATCTTAATCCAGACATTAGAATGCTCATAGTATCAATAATCACCATGTTAATTTTCTTTCCAGTATAAGACTTACTCCCCAACAATGCCACCTAGCAGTTGCAGCTACCTTTAGATGTGAACCTGCATCCAGGAAGGTGAGCAGATAGGATTCTGTCTTCTTTCTCACTCACCTCTTTCTCATTCCCTGTGTCTTGTTCCTGAAATCCTTGGGTCTGGAGCATCAGAAGGTCCAAGGATAAAGGGGGAGTCAGAAAATTCTTTGTTTGGCTGGTATGGTTGTAAGTAAGCTTCATGCTCTCCAGGCTTGGCAGAAGTTTAAAGCTTACTCTTTATCTCATGGACACTTTTGAGAATGCTTTGGAACTCCTTTGCTGAGCCCATCCAGTTATAAATTCTCTGGCATAAGCAGTGCTGATTGCATCTCAGCTCTAGTTTTACAGCAGTCTACTCTACACAGAACTCTCTATTGGAGGAGATCCTCTTTAGAAGGAGAGACAGCTGCTTTGGGTTGGCTTGTTCTCCCACGTGGACCACATTTAATTAATGAAAAACACTCACTTACCCTTAGCCTTGCTCCCAGAAGACAGCGCAATTTCCCACTAAGTCTATTACAGGATCCTTGACTTTCTCAGGAAAACACCAGGCACTGATGCCCCATGTCATCCAGCTTTATACCCATCAGGCCCTCTGAGCAAGACTATTCTAACCTTTCTCACTACACTTCATTTAGGCAGTAGAGGCCCAGACTTTCAGTTTTGTGAATCAGGTGGGACTCACAGCTCTCCCATAGCTTTTTCAACAAACTCTCCTTATAAAATCTATCCTTCAAGTCAAAAAATCTGGATCTTTTCACACCAAGAATTTGGGGTGATTCATTGATTTTGGTTACTAGACAGATTATTAATGTTAAAAATCTTGAGGGTGTGAAAATAAAGGTTTAGTGATAGAATAATGGTATGAGGAAGAAGAGAGACAGTATGCAGGAAAGAATAGGGGAAATGATATTCTTACCTTAAAATGAGATGTAGAAAGCTAACAGAAAAAAGAACTGGAGGCTTATAGTAGTTACAAAGCTAACCACTGGAGAAACACAAAATAATAATACAGCTATCAATATCTGGAGGAAGAGATGCAAGGTGAGTATCATTCATACCGGGAAACTGGTAGATTTTGTTTGGATAAAGTGGTGAAACCAAGCAAAAGATGTATAGAGATCAAGATCACATTGGAAAATAAATTTCTAATTGGTGCAGGAAGAAAGGAGGCTGATACTCTGATTCATACTCCTCCATGTTATTGACTGACATGCATATGTATTAATTTGATAAAGCATAACCTTTAGAAAACAGATATAAATGCTTGCTGAATGAATGAATGGAAATTATTTTCCTATGTGATTGTGAATGCATAAAGTAATCTATACAAATGAGCAAAATCTCATCAGTTTAGAGTTAAACCACTGTAAGTCAAAAAAAGAAAAATAGAACAACTTACCCAATGAGAGTTATAATGGTTATTTCATTAATGTAAAAATTAATTCAAACATATTAAGTAAAAACTAACAATCTCATAGTAGACTTGGTAAAACAATATTATTCATTCATATGTGAGAATTCCACAGGTTCATCAAATGCATTACTCTAATAATATCATATCTTAGGATTTAACTTAAAATTGAGTCTACGGCCTATTGGAATCGTTTAATCAAATCCTGGAGATAATTGGGAACACATGGTGGTATGGAATGTGCTGATCTAAAGTCACTGGTGACACAACTCTGCATTCCTCATTTTCTAGAAATCCTGGCAAACTGCAGGATGATGGGCCTGAGGGAGGTGGGGGAATTGGGACTGGCAAGAGGAACAGGGCAAAGTGGAAACACAGGGCAGTATCTGTCCTAAAGAACTAACAAATGCAGCTCCAAGATTTACTGATCGATCCTGATATACCAACTGGAGATCTCTTTTTTAAAAGTGTCAAACTGTGCTTTGTAGGAAAAAAATTCTATTGTTTCCGTTCCTGCTCTTTCTAACCAACACTCCACCCAACCCACTTTTTCATTGAACTGTTTTCTTGAGAAAGAAGATAGAAATGATGATTGTGAGCCACATAGTAAGAATATACTTCTTGGACAAAATCATGTGATGTGTCTTACCTTAAATATGGAAGAAAATTGGAGTGTGTGAACAATCTCAAACTATTGGGAATAGTATTTGTGGGGTCACTACCCTCCCAGCGGGGAGTGGGATGGGAGGTCCACCAGCTCACTTCATAGAGCCTGCCTGGCAGGGATAACTTCCAGTTGTTTCACAGCCCAAAAAAGGTAGAGTCAATGACGTGGTTGGCCATCAGTCATCAGAGCACCATCTCAGAATGCTTTTTCTTTACCTTAGAATTGGTACAAAATACTGATGATACGTCATAGTCCATAAAATTTATTTTATTAAGATTAGGTTTTCCTTTCTCCTCAAACCAAAACAAGTCATAAATCTCCTAACAGTCTCTCTATCCACAGGGAATGTGGCTGATGTTTTCACTGAAACAAGGAAAATTGGTTTTCCTCAAAAGACTGGAAATCTGGTCCAAAAAGATTTGATGGAAGAAGGTAAATGTACTATCTGGATCCACATAGCTGAGCATCCATTTTAGGAAACGCAATAATAAAGAACTTTCGGAAAGGTCTCTGAACACTTAGGAAGCTATCTTATTCTTCTTTTGTACCTTCAGCAGTACCAACAAGAGTACTGAATTCATAAAATTGCTCAAAAAACATTTCATTGAATAAGATGCATATAAAAGTCATATGGTTAATATAATTTTATGGTTAATATTTTATAGAATTAATATTATATTCACATATCAGGTATATTTTATGAATATAATGATGTTAATGTATAACACATATTTATGTATATAATTATATGTAAAATTTCCTATCAGCAAAAATCTGCTAATCAGTCCCACGTCTTTGTACAGAGTAATGTTTTGAGCAGCATTCTTAATAAATGTGAGGTACTCAGTGATGTAACCATCTGGATATATAACTTAGTCATGAACTTATGACTATTCTCTGGGTTACTGCTAATTTAATGTATCAAAACATATATGCTCTTCCCATACAGCTGAAATTTCTCCCCAAAATGGGGTGAATGTGAGAATTTGAGAGTGTTAGTTTAATGCAGTAGCCAAAGGACTAAATCATGATGTGATTTCACCTGAAAAGCAGCCCTCAGACATGAACTCCTGGGACAGCAGAAGAGAAAGACTCCAGTGTTTGAGTTTTTTTCTTATTCCAACATAAATCAAAAGTGACTGGGCATTGTATTGCAGTTTCTCCCAAACTAAATTTATCTTGGAATGGAGACAAAACAAGGATGACTTAAGAACTGAAGAGCATTTTCCATTATATTCTGAATATATGTAAACAATTCTCTTCAGAATGAAACTGAAAATCTGTGTGCCTTCTTACCTAGCCTTAGGGAGTTACTTCATTGAAATGATTTGCTACTACACAGAAAATAACCAAAACGGATTAGCCTCATGGAACAAAAGAAGCCACATTATAAACTCAAGTGACAAGCAACGAGATGCCATAGAGAGCAAATTCCTTAAAAGGAACTTTCAAAATCCCTTTGTTCTAGGTTTATCAGCACCGGGAACTTAATTTCATGAAGTTTTAGAAAGGAGGAAAATTGTAGTACATACTCTGCTAAGTTCAGATCTCTTAATCCTTCTAAATTGCCCTGTCTTGTTTAGAAAGATCTGCTTACAACCTTCACTGTGCAAGTGTAAACACAAGAGCTCTCAGATCCTTCTTTGTGCCTCAGATCTGCCAGACATCATTCATGTCTCATTTTACAGGCAAGCCCTTAGTACCACCACAAGCTTCTTTAAAAAACCAAACCCTAATGCAAGGCGCATGTACAAATCTTTGCATGTCTGGGTTTCCCTATAAGGGCATTGGGTTTTATTCCCATCACAATTCTTGTTTATAGCTCACTGAATTTATAGCCATCCTCTTAAACATCTGCAGTCATCATTTTTTTCTCTTTTTTCTAAGGAAAAGAGCAACTCTCTCTGTAGGACATAAAGCAGGTATGTTTTCCTATTAAACCTGAAAGGGAGATGTTCTTTCTGTGTTTTCAGCCACTGAAGTAAGTAAAACATAAGCCTCCAATGTTGTCAAGAGAATTAGGGTAAGGCACTTGACACTAGACCTTTAATATTTCTGGAAATTTCCATTAACTGCAAGTCAGGAAAACAGGGTCTTAAACCCACAATTTTTATTAATTTTCTGTGTGGCTGACAGCAAATCTCTTCATTTTCCTTGTGTTTCATAGAAACACAGACCTTGAATGCCAGGAGGAACTTTAAGGTTTCATCCAAAACAATGCTCTCATTTTAGAGAGAAGGTCCCTTATCCTAAACTACTAATTCAGCCTCCCACAGGAGAAGCACTGGAACTTCTCTCCTGATCTTCTAATTTCACAGTGTGTTTACTGGTCTTTCCACTATGCTATGACCCAGTTTCCTCAGCCAAGGCTTAATGACAGGTTTTCTATCAAAAATGCATTGTAAGTATCACACAAAATATTTGACCTGGAATTTATTGAAAAAATATTAAGTGTAACCCAAATGGAAGCTGTTGCATATTTTAAACTTGGCAATGGCTACAAAATGCAAGTTCAAGTGTTCACTTTAGAGTTACTTTCATATTTTTATAATAATACATTGCTATCAAGAAAGAGATCTGATGAATTGGGAGATTGGGATTGACATATATTCACTAATATGTATAAAATGGATAACTAATAAGAACCTGCTGTATAAAAAAAAATAAAATAAAATAAAATTCAAAAAAACCCACTATAATTGTAGGTAAAGATGGTTTACAGGAGGCAAAAAGACCCCAAAAAATGTACCCTTAAAATTCAACAGTAAGCAGGAAAATTTGTATCTAGAAATCTAAAGTTAAAAGAGTCAATATAAAATGTCTGGGATTAGCTACTTGTGGAAATACTTCCCAAAAGCAATCTTCCTCTAAGCAAATTTAACTGTAAACGTTTTTGAGAAATCAAAATGTTTACAAATTCCCTAGGGAAATCACAATCTAGATCTAAAATGAAAATAATTAAGGTGAGTATTTTTTAATTAATTGTAACATGAATTAATACTAAGGATGAGATTTGGTAAAGATAGACTTTGGTCTGCACAAATAGTGAGGAAAAGATCTAGACGTAAATGATTTGCCAGTGTTTCCTCAGTAGTTCTCAGAGGAAAGAATATACTGACTTAAGATGGCTGGTCCTAAATATTTCACTAAAAAAATGTTTTTTGAGTCAAGAAGGACAATTTATCTGTTTATTAAGTTTAAGAGAAATACTTCTAAGAGAACATACTACTCCTTTTGTTCTGTTAAAGTACAATACAAAATGGAGACCAAACTTGACAATTCCCTGAGCGATGTAAGCAAAACTAAATCTAGCTTACTTCATGAACATAAGTGAAAAATAGGTTATTTCTTGTAAATGTCTTTGATAATAATAATAGAAACTTAAATCATCTTCCTAAAAATGGTATAAAATAATTATTTGTAACCAATCCCCTACCATCTGGAAACTCCCAGATTGTAGCAACCAATCATTGTAAAGGTTAAGGTATTTCCTCATTTTCACTTTATAAGCCATCCTTATCCTCTGAGCTCCATATCAGTTTTGTTTTTGAAAATTCTTAGTTTGCAAACTGTTTTTATATGCGCAATAAACTCTTATCAAATATTAAAAAAAAAAGAGATCATCTTTCATGTTTCCATCATTGACAAGAATCTGTTATATATATATTCCATACATATGAGGGAACCCCTAACGTGATCGTATTTGGAGATTGGGTCTTTATGAAGTAATTAAGGTTAAAGTCATATGTGTAGGAGGGCCCAAATTCAATAGGACTGGTGGCCTCATGAGAAGAGGAACAGTCTCTCCCTCCCTATTTCTCTCTCTCTCTCTTTCTTTCTTCACGCTCACTCACAAGGAAAAGGGTACATGAGGACAGAACAAGATGTCAGCCATCTGCAAGCCAGGAAGAGAGCTCTCACCAGAAACTGAATCAGCTGAACCTTAATCTTTCACTGCTACCCTCTAGAACTGTGAGAAAATAAATTTCTATTGTTTGTCACCTACTCTGTGGGAATTTTGTTATAGCAGCCCAAGAAGACTTACACAATACTTCAAAGGAAACTACAGAAAAAATGTAATTTAAGAAATATTAGATTGAAAAATCCAAACTTTATGCTGAAAAGAATTTGGAAATATCTAAAAGGTCAGCAGGACCGGTCCTTTCTGTGTCACTTCCTGACACATCTGGCTTTTAGAGTTTACCAATATGACACTCGGTGACAATAGCAAAAACAACAGTCTAATCAGATTCTTAGCGTCATGATTACATTCAACGGAAGAATGCAGCGTGCTTTATTCCAGAGTAATCAAAAATGTGGTTGTTGTGCTGTCATTATTTCTTCTAAAAGTATAGCAGTCTGAGGGAAGAGGGGGAAGAAGCTCATTCTTTTGTCAGTAAAAGAGCAAGAATATCCTTAAAAGAAAAAATTGTCTTTTGTGGGTTGCCTCCTCCCACTAGGGAACTCTGGACTGGTCCCTAGTTGGAGCTGGTGACAGGACACCACAATACCCAAGCTCTTTCACCCAGTACCAAGGATTTTAACAGATGAAACAGCCAATGGAGTAACTATTTTTAAGGAGTTCTTTTCCCCTTCCTCTCAAGCTTTTAGTTTCCAGTGTAGTTTATTTTCCAGTACTGCTTTTCTCTTTTTTGTTGCCAGAAAATCCAAATTCTTTTTCAAAGATTAGATTACCAGCCAGTGATTTTCTTTTGTTGAAAGGACAAGCTTTCTAACAAAGGAGGTGCCTTTCAGAATAAAACAAGATGTCTTAAGGCATTGGGTCCCAAGGCCTAGGTATTTGGAAACTTTATAAAGCTAAGCAAATTTGTAAACTGTTTTACTACAGATTTTAGGACTAATTTCAATCTTTCTTCTTGGAAAAAAAAAGAAAAAGGAAGAAAAGACCCTCTGATCCCCCCTGCCCCTACCCAAGAAAAAGCAATGATATCAAGAGCAAGATTCTCTAGTTTAAAATGCAAAAGAGGGCTTCCCTGGTGGCGCAGTGGTTGAGAGTCTGCCTGCCAATGCAGGGGACACGGGTTCGAGCCCTGGTCTGGGAAGATCCCACATGCCGCAGAGCAGCTGGGCCCGTGAGCCACAGCTACTGAGCCTGCGCGTCTGGAGCCTGTGCTCCGCAACAAGAGAGGCCGCGATAGTGAGAGGCCTGCGCACCGCGATGAAGAGTGGCCCCTGCTTGCCGCAACTGGACAAAGCCCTCGCACAGAAACGAAGACCCAACACAGCCAAAAATAAATAAATAAATAAATAAATAATTATTTAAAAAAATGCAAAAGAGTTCTTTACCATTTACTTATTGGAAAAACTCTGAAAATATTTTGCATCAAATAAATTGACTAATTTATGACATATTTACATCCCACTATGTAAGCTCTTGATTGTTTTCATCTGTTTAAATTATGAAGCAAAATCTAAAAACAAAAATGAAAAAATGTGGGCAATTTAGAACCTCCTCAATATTTTCCCCATGTATTTACTGCAACCACAAAAATGCTAAAGGATATTTCCCTTTGTATCAGGAAGCACATGTTATTAAATTAATATATATCAAAAGACATTTTCTCTACACTGTTTATTGCCTTGCCTGGAGGTTGATTTGGAAGAGAACCATGGATCATTAAGACAAAATAAAAGAGGAAACATGGTATTCATGCCAGTTTCCTTTGCCCAATTCTAACAGAAGATGGTTCATTCAAAGGCCTATCTCAGAAAAGCAGAGGGGCCTACTTCAGCAGGGTCTCACAACCCATGACTCCTTTGATATGATGCATGACTTTCTTTCCAGCCCATGTCAGCATCCTTGGTTCCCGCAGCTCCCACTGCCCCACCCCAGTCACAAAGGCATTCCTTACCCTTCTCCTGAGCAGCACTTCTGCCTCCCTCCCCTAAACTCAACCTAAGACTCATACAATATACACTCTTCACTCCTCCTTAACCACCTTTCTCTAAACCATTGTCCATGGTAATTTGAACTTCCAGCCCCATGCCTCTAGGCAATCCTCTCCCTTAATCCCACCTCTATTCCCCCTCCTCAGGATATATCTTTTCACCAACAATGCTCCTTCCTCAGACTCTGACTCTCTTTCTCACAGGCCCATAACTGCCTCAGACCCTCAATTCCAAATTTCAGTCATTCATTTCCATTCTCATCCCTGGCAGAACTTTCTTTCTCATTCTTCAAGCTCTTTCCTTTCTTGCAGGATTGCGGGAACCCCATGTCTGTCTGCTCTTTACCTGTTTATTCTCAAGTTCTACTTGCATATCCTCTCCGTCCCTTGGGACCAGGGACATAGCTCTGTCCTGCTTTGGTATACCTAGATTCTGCTTTCTAATTCTGGGAACAGCTTTTCCTGTCTAGGACCATGGTTCTTCATAAATTTCCACTTTTCTTATGCATAGATTTTCTTTTAAAATAAATGCCTCCAAGCTGAAAATACGTTGTTTAAAGAATGGTATAAATACCAGGACAAGTTCTCTCAAAGGTAGGATACAAATTATAATTGTATAAAGTCTGGGACACACCATGATGATGAAAATTATATTGAACTTGGAGTCACGGGACATTGGTCCCATAAAGAGTTGGTTTGCATTTGTTGTTTGAACCTTAAGGGAGTTACCTAACTTTCTGAATGTGCTCAGATTGTCTATGGACAACAAGGCTTCAACCTCCAGCTGCTCTGTTTCCTATGCATCACAGAGAAAAAGACTGGGACTGCTTTTCCCAGAATCCCCTTCTCAGTGTGGTTTCTGGTTTCTCTCTGACAACGACAGGCACACATAGTGTAGTGTTTGAGGGTAGTGTTTGGGGAGTGTTGGATTGGATTTTGAGGCCAGTATACACAAGAGTTACCTGCCTTCTATATGGCAGTCTGTTCTCAACTCTGGTTAAGAGGAATCCATCAGACCCTAGGCATGACGAGTGGCCACTAATGTCAGGTTTACATCTATTTCTAGGTGGTCTGAGGAAGGGGATCAATTGCCTGCCACCTTAAAGATGGGAGTGGTCATACATGACAAGCTGTGGCCAGTGTAAATGGGTGGAAGTGACTTATAAATAAGATCCAGTAGATGTTTGCTTTTTTCCTACCACAACCAGCAATGCTGTAGATGGCAGAGTCAGGGACTCTGAGTGAGAATGGTTTCATTCTCATTGATGATTTAGTATGAGTGTGCAATAAACCTTCTGTTTTATTTTTAAGTTTTTTCCAGTTTTATTGAGGTATAATTTACAAATAAAAGTGGTATATCTTTAGGGTATACAACATGATAATTTCGTACTAGTATACATGGTGAAATTATTACCATAATCAAGTTAATTAACACATTCATCATTTCACATAGTCACTTCTTTGCATGTGTGTGTGAGGGGTAAGAACGCTTAATATCTACTCTTTTAGCAAATTTCAAATATGCAATACAGTATTATTAACCATATTCACCATGCTATACATTAGAGGCCCAGAATATATCTTATAACTGAAAGTTTGCCCCCTTTGACCAAAGTTTCCCCATTTCCACCACCCACTAGCCCCTGAAACCATTGTTCTACACTCTGGTTCTAGTAATTTGACATTGCCCAGCCCTGTCAAAAATTAGATATTTACATTATAGAGACCAGAGAAATTTTGGACTCATGGACACTAGTCATAGTTGAAAGTAGGGTAACATACTGAGAACCATTAAATAAAATGAAACTCTGCACCTTGAAAGGCAAGACCACACTAGATCTCTTTACAAACAGCTCCCCAAATGAGCAACCAGGGTTATAACTTTTAGCAAGGAAATGAGATGATTCCTTCCTGGAGAAATACATCACCTAGCAAAACAGCCAATCCAGACTTTCCGACAGGGAAATCCATCAGTGGGCACAGTTTCCAGTCATATTGTGGCACCCTCACCCTTAAATATGAGTTTAAGTTTTTTTAAGAAACAGAAACAATGCATAGAGCGGAAAAGAACTTTCAAGAAAAAAAATTGTTATTGAGTTCCACAGAAAGATCCTTAGAATAAGAAGAGGAGGCCATGAAAATCATGGAAACATGTAGCAACAACAAGAAATAATTCTGAAAATTAAAAATATGATAGTAGAAATAAACATCTGAAAGGAAGATTTAAAGATGAAGATTTAAGAGAAAATTACTTCTAATCTAGAATGATCTAGCCAGTTTAACTCTCAATAAAGAATGGAGGTACAACAAAGACAATTATGGAAAAACAAGATCTCAAAAAAGAGAATTAACTCCCTTCCCTATTCACACTTTTCATGAGTCTAAGAGTATATATTCCAGTAGTCAAGGAAGGAAACTTAGAAGAGGAAGACTTAGAATCCAAGAAGCAGAGGATCCAACAAAGAAAAGAAAGGAATAGGGTAGCTCTAGGACTACGTAAAGGCAAACTCCATGTGACAATTGTCCAATGGGCCCAAGTGCACACCATATAGGTTGGTGCAGGAAGACAGTAGCCTCCAGAAGACCAATCTTTAAATTAAAAGTATTTTTTTTTAAAGACTCAGATATTTTTGTTTTGTTTTGCTTTGTTTTAAAGTCTCTATTGAATTTGTTACAATATTGTTTCTGTTTTATGTTTTGGTTTTTTGGCAAAGAGGTATGTGGGATTTTAGCCCCCTGACCAGGGATCAGACCTGCACCCCTGCATTGGAAGGTGAAGTCTTCACCACTGGACCACCAGGGAAGTCCTCAGAAGACTTGGATATTTTTGAACACATTATTTGGAGATTTGAACTTCTAGTACAGTAATTTGGGACTAAATTACTGGCAGTCACATGCAAAACCAGACAAAGTTTAAAAATCAAGAAAATTAAAGAAAATATAATAAAGAAAGAAAATATAACCATGACTCACCTGAAAATCACATTTGTATAAGCATACATTATAATCACTAATTTTGGACTTTTCAAATTATGATATCATTGTGATAAGATGAGGGGTGGGGATAGATGTGTGTGTTTGGAGGACAGAGTGGGTTTATGAGAACCATTTCTCAAAGTGGGAAGTCAGTAATACTCTCTTATGAAAACTCAAGGAATAGCATATAAGCATGTTAGATAAAACATGGACAGTAGGACAGTATTAGAAGAAGTAGCTAAAGGATTGGAAAGTGACCACATTTGGGGAATGGGAATCAAGTTTGCAGCAGAGACATTCTTATTTTTTCTCATAACATTCAGAACTTAAGTTATAAACCCTAGAGAACAATTTGACTTTAGACACTATGCACATTTTTATTTTGATTTTTTAAAAAACACTAGATTTAAGGTATATATGTGTATATATATATATATATATATATATATATATATATATATATACATACACATATATACCTTAAATCTAGTTTTTTTAAGTTTGGGTTTAAATATAGTTTTTAAAGTTTGTTCAGGTTTTTCCACACCATTTTATGGAAAAACCTGGATGAATTTTTTGGCCAACCTAATATATATATATGTACCTGAGACAGAGTGTAACATCGAGTATTCCCAGCACTAGGAAAGGTAGTCAGCAGGGAGAACAATCAGGGGAGAGACCTGGAGAGGCATAACTGGACCAGGGCATGCAGTGACTTAAAGGACATGATAAAAATTGAGGAGTTTACCTTAACAATAATGATATGACCACCTAAGTGCTCAAAAAAAGGTATATCTTTTAAATTATTTTAACCAGTAAAGATATTTATCAATCATCTTAGAAAAATCTCAAAAAAAAAAAATGAAAGCTATCTGTTCTTTAGAGAGTTTCTAAGGTTTTTATCGGGTCCTTAAAACTCACAAACCAAAAAAAGATGGAGAGTTGAAATTGTAGGATCCTAATTTCTCTTCACATTCAATATTTTGTCTCATGTAAATTGAGCAAATTGCATGTTCATGAAAAAATGAGACTTTAATAAAGTAGATTTCTTTCCACGTTTGACCCCCATGGAGATTATTTTTGAGAGAAGTAAGAAATACTTTTATTTCAGGGAGTGAATATTACCTGTAAATTTTGATGACCACTTTAACTCCACTCCAGTTCAACAACATTTATTGCTTGACTGATGTTTCACCTCCTTTCCTTGATTTAAATTTTGAGTTCATAATAGTTCCTAGAGCTGGAACTAACGTAAACATAACTGGCCTAATCACATAATTTTTCAAATGATGCCAGATAGGAAAAGGGACTTGCCAAAGGCTGTATATCTAGTCAGTGGCAAACATGAACACAATTCTTTTTCTTGGTTCAAATCTCTTACCTACACATCAACTCAGGACTATTTTATTTACTAGGCAATATAGTCACATTGTCTGAGACCCCCTAGTTTTCCAAAGACATGTAAGAATGTTTGAGACTGGAGTCGGGGATATTCATTGACTTAAAAATATTTAAGAAAAGTGCAAAACCAAAATCCATAAACATACCATTAAATAACTCTACAACATTAATTTATGTCAACTAACAGCTACAGCATGACTTTTACAATTTTGTATAGTTAGATGTGAATTTTATTAAATGAATTACCTATTCATTATTATATAGCATCAGGCCTACAAAAATCATAGAACAATTCTGATCCTGTTTTATAGTAGATAAAAAAGGGTTTTTAAAATTGATATTATCAAAAATATTCATGAATGTACACACACACACACATACACACACACACACCCCACATGTAATATTTCCAGGTTGTAAGTATAATGGTTTAGTTAAAAAAAAGTCTAATTCAAATTTCAAACTCTATCTATATAAAAATTCCAGGTAATTAAAAGTCATCAAGTTTAGAGGTCTTTTTTGTCCTGGTTATCTAGGTTCTCATCTCTAAAGTAAGGTATTGGGCACATTAATCATTTGATCTCAAAGGTCCCTATGGCTCTAAATTCCCATAATTCTGTTATGATCCTTCTCTTATGAAGATCAATCATTAAGAAAAGGAAAATCTTTCCTAAATTCCTATAGGGGTCACAGGGGTGAGTTGGGTATTGTTTCTGGTGTCCTGAGTTCCTTCCTCTTTGTTGCCTCATGCATTGCTGATGTCAGGGCTTTGACTGTGGATCATAAGCTGCAACTGCTACAGATTTTACAGATGTTGACATGTTAGGCAAATGCATCCTTTGTGGGAGCAGCGACTGCTGTGGGAAGAGAAATCTTGGAAGCACATTCCATTTGCAGCCTGATTTAATTGAGGTAGTAAACATCATGGGAACGATGGTTGACATTGGCCAGGCTCCACCATAAGGCGGTACACAGAGTCACAGAAGAACCAAAGGGGAAGTGCAGAAAATAAGGAAAAACATATGAAGCAGTGAGAGGAGGAGAAGGGAGAGAGAACGCCAAGAAGTCCAGACACATAAACAAATGAGTAATGCTTTTCATTGGTTGTTCAAATGTGCGTGTGTGTGTGTGTGTGTGTGTGTGTGTGTGTGTGTTAAAAGCTCAGAGAGCAATTTATGGAACAAAATATTCTATAAGTTATTCTCTTTGAGAGAAAAATTTTCACACTATTTTAAGATGCTTGTTTTTCAATCCCCTTTTAAAAAGGGTTAATTAACACAATTTACAAATTACAAAAGCATTTACACAATTAAATCACAACATTTTTGCCAAGTTAACCTCATTGCCTTTCCTCAGTATATGAGAGTTTTTGTACCCCATTAAAGAGCTCCCTTTGATCTCAAGGCAGCAATAAACTGATCAAGATGCCAAAAAGGGTTATAATTTTTTTCAGTCAAGTTTAATGTCTACATTTTCCCTCCTCCAATAATAACATCCTTGACAAGTTAAAAAGTCTTTGAAGATTATGAGTAAAGTTGTTTTTTCTAATTCTCTACTTTTAAAAATACCAGTATATATTAACACTCTTTACACATTCTTATAACCAATGCTATCAAAACCCTATTTTTTCCTTTGCTTCAGTGCTTTAATATCTAGGAATTCAATACTCTTGAAATCTCATATCTTATTCCAACTATCCACATATTACGGATCAGTAACGGTTCATACAAAGAGTTTGATAGCTGCCCTGTCCTGCCTATTCAAACGTCTTCAGTTTCTCACGTTCTCTCTTTCCTGTGTTTCTAAATATATAAATACTTCAACTAACAGATGGCAAATGGAAGCACCAATGGGCACAGAAATCAATCCAAGGCTGTTAAGCATGAAATGTCCCTGAGGCAAGCAGGAGAGGAAAAAGAAAGGGAAGCTGGGATATTTTCAAAGGGAAGAAAGGGCTGACTGTCCTTCTTTGTAGATTGGGGAACCATTCAATAAATCGAGCAAATAAAGTTGACCAACTGAGAATGAATTCATTTTCTAGCCTGATTCATGTTAATAAGTCACACTGAGAGTGATACTGGGCTGTTGGGTACCCAATATGGTAAAAACTAAGTAATAGACTCTCATCTTGAATGCTATGAAATAGTTTCATTGAAATGAGGACTAATGCATGGCTCTACTTGTAGGGATTTCTGTGAGTGCTACATTAAAGCCTTCCAGATTCTCAGTTTTTACTGTTTTGGGATTGACGTTTACTCAGTCTGTGGAGTCTTCACAACTGTTAAAGAAAAGGCAGTAATATAATCCTGAAATATGACTACTGCCTGATCTGTTTTTCTCAATAGTCATTCATCCCAGACAATTCTCTTTTTAATACATGACTATGAAGATTTTGAAATAAAACCATTCATGCCAATGTATTTGAAATAATTTCAAGTGTCCTTCAGGCTGGACACAATGGCTGGTGAAAGGAGAAAAATATGCTGTGTTCTTTTATCAGCCAAGAATCCAATTCAATCTTTTGAGGCACATTTAAATTGTAATTGTAATGCACATTTCATGTTACAAAAAAATTAAATCCTAAATTGTTTCTTCACAAAGTAAAATTGAAGGAATAAAAATAAAACTACACTAAGAATAGCATATAAGCAGAACTAAGGCTCTATAATGAAAATTAAATGGCTAGCTCCTGACATCGATTTTGTCTTGCTCTTTGTTGTAATTCCTTATTACTCTTTCTTATAAATACTATTTGAACTTTTTAAAAATTTAGATTGCATCCTCTAAAGCTACAAAGAAATTTTGATAACAAATGAATTAACTTATAGAATGTTACAAACCAGGACAGTTCAACGTGGTTGGCAGTGTGATACAGTGGGAATCCCTGGGGTCCAGGTTGGAACCCTGGCATAACCAGACCAGTAAGAGAGGCAGATTTTTTTAAGTAGCAGCTCAATAATTGAAATTATATGAGTTAAGAAAAGTGCTCTGAACATAATCTAGGGTTAAGGTATCTAACTAGGAGTTAGGGAAGAGCTTTATTAGATACAGGCTCAAGAAAGTCAAAAGGATGACAAGAAGCCAGCCATGAGAAGAGAGGACATGAGAACATGACAGCAGAGAGATCAGCATGAACAAAAGCTTCAAGTCGACAAGAGCTTCACTTGCTCCAGAAGCTGGAGCTCTGTCAACAGCAGAGAAGCACAAGGGGAGAGTAAAGAAGTAGGCAGTAGGCTGTTGATTGCATTGTTAGCCAGAGGGATTTTTGTATTGAAAATGATTGAAGGGTTTTAACAAAGGAGTATGTGTTAGTTATCTATTTCTGTCTAACAAATACCCCAAAATTTAGAGGCTCAAACAACATTTATCATCTCACAATTTCTATAGTTTCAGGAGTCCAGGCACAGTTTACCTGGGACCTCTGGCTCAGGGTCTCTCATGAGGCTACAATCAAAGTGTTGGCTGGGAATACAGGCATCTCAAGGATCGACTGGGGAAAGATCAACTTCCAAGTTCACTTATGTGATTGTTGGCAGAATTCGGTTTCATGTAGACTATTGAACTGAGAGCCTCAGCTCCTTACTGGCTGTTAACTGGAGGCCACCCTTGCTTCCCTTCCCCATGGGCCTCTCCATAAGGCAATTCACAGCAGGGCAGATTGCTTCATTAGGAGGTGTAATTGAGAAGAGCCAGAGAGAGAGAGAGAGAGCAAACAAGATAGAAGTCACAGTCTTCTGTAACCTAAGCTCAGAAGTGACATCCCATTTCTTTTGCCATATTCTATTCATTAGATGTCAATATGTCCAACCAACCCTCAGGAGAGGGAATGGTACAATGGCATGAATATCAGGAGATGGAGATCATTGTGGGCTATCTTAGCAGGCTGCCCACTATGAAATATCATGATTTTATAATTTAGAAAAGATTACTAGTTCTGTGTGAAGAATGGACTATAGGGGTTAAAAGTAGACTCAGGCAGACCATTTAAGTACAGCCTATAGTATTTGGAGATGGCTTAGATGTACAGGGTTAGAGGGAGAGAGGATTCAAGAATTTCTCACTTTAGTAAATGACTTAATGATGATGTCATACTTTTGGATGGAGAAGACAAGCTTAAAGAATATCTAAAGAGCGGGCTTCCCAGGTGGCACAGTGGTTGAGAGTCTGCCTGCCAATGCAGGGGACATGGGTTCGAGCCCTGGTCTGGGAAGATCCTACATGCCACGGAGCGATTAGGCCCGTGAGCCACAATTACTGAGCCTGTGTGTCTAGAGCTTGTGCTCTGCAACAAGAGAGGCCGCGATAGTGAGAGGCCCGCGCACCGCGATGAAGAGTGGCCCCCACTTGCCGTAACTAGAGAAAGCCCTCGCACAGAAACGAAGACCCAACACAGCCATAAAAAAAAAAAAAAAAAAAAAAAAGGGCAACTGGCTCTTCTTTAAAAACAAGAATATCTAAAGTATAAATTAATTAGCAATCTATGAAAAATCAAAATATATGTTTCAGAAATGTTCATTGAATACAATATGTTGCCTAGTTCATAATATACTCGATTGTTTTGCATCTGAATTTATCTAGAAGAAAAAAAACATTGTAAACAATCTAAAAATATACACGGCTTTGCCTGAAATTAAACTTTTATTCTATGTGGCACCCCAGGGAAGATTTAAAAACGATAAATACAAGTTACAGGAAAACAGGTTTTAGATTAGTATGAGTCTTCTAATAACTTAATATAAGTCTATAAAAATTTAATAAACTGCCCCATAAGATAACGAACTTCACATCTCTAGAGGTGTTAAAAGAATACTTAGAAAACCATAGGCAATTTTGTCCAATAGAAGGTGAATTAATTTATTTCTAAAGATTCACAAATCTTCTGTTCAATAGTTCCATAAAATATTGTGCAGAATTACAATAAAATTATTAAATTGTTGTATAAATAGGATGTCTTTTATTTTGTTTAAATAATATCACATTCATGAATTCTTTACATATGGACCTGATGTAGGCTATGCTGAGACACAGATTTTGATTGTAAAGGAAACAGTTGAATAACACAGCACTTTCAGTCTGACTTTCCTTTATGTTGCATCTCACGTGATAGTGAAGTGCATTATAATGGGCCTCAGAATATTTATACACACGCATCTCACTGTGTTCCATAGTCACTGAGAAGACTGCCAAAGGTTCTACTATGGAACAAATGTATTTCAGGACAGTGATCCTTTCCACATCAAGTTCACTTGTAAAATATTACTGAGGAATAGTAAGGCCATTTCCCAGAATATCACAGGTATAAAGGTCCAAAATGTATACACTGTTGCAATTTGAGAAGGTGAGAAATTTGACACGAGGAATGGAATGTATTAGCACCATATCTAGATAGTCATACATCCTCATCTTCTAAACGTGAAAAAACAAGAGTACGCAGCAGCTACAACATATTTCTTTTTCCTTCTTCTTTTTCCTTTCTTGTAGGTAATTACAATTCATTTTATGTCCTATTTCCTTTATTGTGCTAATTTTTTTATTGAAACATATCGTACATACTTTGATATTGAAATGTAACAAAATAGGCCTTGATTGTGATAGCTTTGCCTTTATTATTTTGAGAATATAGTAGGCATATTTACAATGGGTCTTCCAGCTCATGAAAATGTCTTGTTATGCATTTTTTCATTTCTCTCAATAATTTTTTGTATTTTAAGTGTCTGTATAGAAGTTTTTCACATCTTTGATTTATTCATAGGTACCTGATTCTTTTTGATACTATTGTAAATGGTATTATAAACATAACCAGCACTCCAGAAGACTCCTGGTACAAATTCATAGTAATTAAACCACCAAGGTAACCACAACTGTGACTTCCAGCATCATTGATTGGTTTTATTTTTATTTTTTTGAAACCCTATATAAATGGGATCAGAAAGTCCGGTATACATGCTTACTTCTCACAATCAAATTTATAAAGCAACTCGCTTATGTTGTAGCCATGAAAATACTCTCCAATTTTGGAGGGAGGTTTGAATAATTTACCTTTCTCATTTAGATCTTCAATCCATCTGGAATCTTCAGTCCATCTGGAATTAATTTTTATATATGGTGTGAGATGTGAGAAAAAGTTTAATTCAATTTTTCTTCTATTTGGATATTCAACTGACCCAGCATCATCTACTGAAAATGTGAAGGTTCATTTTGTTTTCCATAGAGATACCCAGTTTACCCAGTATCATATACTGAAAATATGAACCTTTCTTCATTGCATTTCAGTGGCACTTTTGTTATAAATGGTGTGATTTTTTTTACATGCATGTATCATTCTGGACTCTTTTTGGGGTCTCTCTGGACTATTTATCCGATTGTGTCAATGCCACACAGTTTTACTGTAGTTTTATAATAAAGCATAATATCTGGTAGTTTAAGTACTCGTGTTTGTTCTTCTTCAGGCTTGTCTTTGCTACTCTTTACTCTTTGAATTTCTACATTCATTTTTAATAAACACACACACACACCCTTGCAGAGATTTTGATTGGTATTATGTTGTATGTACCATTTGAGGAGCATGTAGTTGATAGTCAATGTCTTTAAACAATGAGTCTTCCAATCCATAAACATAGTACATTATTGCCTTTACTTGTTCTTTTTCCTTTCTTTCAGTAATGTTTGTTTTGTAATTTCAGTGTAGAGGTTTTCCACATCTTTCTTATGATTTATTCCTATGTATTTGCTATGTTTGATGCTATTTTAAAAGATATTGTTTGAGTATTTCATTTTCTATTTGTTAATTTCAAACCCATCCTAAATTGGCCAACCAACAGAATCAAGAGCAAAAAATATATATGAATTTTAGTCATGGAGTTTTGAGATGATTTTTAGTCTGCAATAACAAACTGATACAACTCCCCTTATCAGTTTAATTAAATTTCTCATTATTTCCCCAGTTTGCCAATAGATTTTTTAAAAAGTAGACAATGATTTAATCAATATTTTTTTACATCTAATCAGATGACCCCGTGATTTCCTCCTTTATCTTATTAATGCAGTAAGTTATATTGATTGATTTACAGACGTTACACCACTTGCCTTACTAGAATAAACACTACTTTATGCATTACTGCATTAATTTTGCTGATATTTCATTTCAGATTTTTCTGTCTATATTCTTTAAATAAATTTGCTTACAAATTTCCTTACTTGAAATGTTCATGCCTTGTTTTGGTATCAAATTATGCTTGCTCTTAAGAAGTTTTGGGAAATATCCTCTCTATTTCTATTCCCAAAGGTTTTTGTAATAATGATGATATTGCTTCCCTAAATTTTTGGGAGAATTCAAAGTCCTTTGGACTTTGAGTTTTCTTAGTGGAAGTTTAAACTGTGAATTCAATTTAATAAAAGATATAGAACAACTTGTCTTTAATTTTCTTTCTTGTGTCACTTTAAGTAAGTTGTGGTTTTCAAGATATTGGTTCATTTAATATAATTATAAGCTTAATAAATTTTCCATATCTATCAAATATAGATATAACCTTTATTTCTTTAATAAGTTGCACTATCTCTTTTATTTTTAAATCAAGAACAGTTTTATTAGGTTATCAATTTTAATAGTATTTTCAAACAATCAAATTTTTGTCTTTGTTTATTTTCCCTAACAATTTGTTTTCTGTTTTATTGATTTCTGCTTTTACTTTTCATTATTTCCTTGCTTCTATTTTATTTGACTCATTTTTTCAGCTTCTTCACATGGAAGTTTATAGTGTTAATTTTTCAGATTTTCTTCTCTTATTATTGCATATCTACTAATTTATTCTCTAAGCACAGCTGTAGTAGCATTCAAAAAGATTTTTATGTAATATTATTATTATATTTTAGCTCAAAATATGTTCTGATTTCCATGTAATTTCTTCTCTGGCACATGGATGATTTACAAATGCATTGTTTAATAGTCAAAGTTTGGGGATTTTACTAGTTATCTTTCTATATTTATTACTTGTTTTTAATTTCCAGGTTAATTGCATTTTTGTCAGAACATACTTGTTATGATTTCATTTTCAAATTCTTTGAAATTTGTTAGGACTTGCTTTGTGGTCCAGCATGTGATGACCTATTTTGCTAAATGTTCTATGTACACTTGAAAAGAATGAATTTTGCAGTTGTTTGAGTGCAGCGTTTGTGTGTGCGTGTGCACACATGTGCGTGTGTGTGTGTAGAGAGAATTACATATATTACATATTATATATATTACATATAATGTATATATACAACATCAAGTTGTTTAATGTTGTTTATGTAGTTAAAATTTTAATACCCACACTGAATTTTTGTCTCCTTCACCTATTATTCACTGAATAAGTTATATATAAATATCAAATTATGACTGTGAATTTGTCTCTCTGTCCCTTTTTATCAGTTTTGAGAATATAGAATTAATGGTGTACAAATTTAGGCCTTGTATCCTTTCTGTTGAATATCTCTATTAATAATCATTTCCTTAAATATTTGATATTAATATAGTTTTACAGCTTTGCATTGGTTACTATTTGTAGTATTCACCTCTTCCTCCCTCTTTCTTTCAACTATTCTATATCCTTACATTAAAGATGCAGCTTATGCAAGCAACATTGTTGGAGGAGGTATTTGAGAGGTCATGGCCTCTGGTTGATCTGTGAGCTGGACCCTGGCAATTCGAGGCTCCTCACCCTCTCCCCTGTCCTTTGAATGTACATTCCACCCACAGTTCCCACACTAGGAGTGTTCCAAGGATGCAACCTTGAGAGAGCAAGGTGTTGTTGAGACCATCTGGACTGTGTACACTACTGAACCCAGTCAAGGCCCCTATTTAATCTTTTAAGATTCTGGTGGGCCGGTGCAGAGATCTACTCATCTTGTGGCCACCCAGGGCAAGACTCACAGTTCCTTTGCTTATTAAAGCTGCCACCTACCAATCTGGAGAAGCCTGCCTCTTTCTTCAGTTTCTCCTTGCCTCCCTGCAAGAGGACCAGTTTCAGATTTTACCCAGGAACTCCCAATGCTGCAAACCAACAAAATGTATAGTTGTTTCATTTTTTAATCCAATTTTTATGATTAATATTATCTATTAAACTTAGATGTATCTCTACCAGCTTACTATTTGTTTTCTAATTTGTCCCATCAGTTCATTGTTTCTTCTTTTTTTATTTCTTGCCCTTTCTGGATAAAGTATTTTTATTTTTCCACTTCTCATCCTCTATTAGCTTGCTAGTAATACATTCTATTATTATTTTTATTGTTGTTAAGGTTCTTTTTTTTATTGTGGTAAAATATACATGACATAAAACTTACCATTTTTAAGCATACATTTCAGTGGCATTAATTATATTCACAATGTTGTACAACCATTACAAGTATCCATTTCCAGAACTTTTTTATCTTCCCAAAATGAAATTTCATACTCATTAAACAATAATTCCTCATTCCCTCTTCCACCCGGTTCCTGACAACCACCATTCAACTTTTTATCTGTATAAATTTGACTACCTTAGGTACTTCACATAAGTGACTGGCTTATCTCACTTAGTATCAATATAATGTCATCAAGGTTCATCCATGTTGTAGTACATGTGAGAATTCCCTTCCTTTTTAAGGCTGAATAATATTTCATTGTATTTATACATCACATTTTGTTTATCCATTCATCCATCAATGGACACGAGTTGCAGCCACCTTTTGACTATTCTTAATAATGTTATTATGAACATGAGTGTACAAATATCTGTAAGTCTCTGCTTTCAATTCTTTTGGATATATACCCAGAAATGGAACAGATATGTTACATGACACAATTATGTTTAATTTCTAGAGGAACGACCATACCATTTTTCACAGCATCTGCACCATCTTACATTCCTACCAGCAATATACAAGATTTCAATTTCTTCACATCCTCATCAACACTTGTTAGTTCTGCTTTTTTGATAATAGCCATTCTAATGGGTATGAAGTGGTATATAATTATGGTTTTGATTTACATTTCCACAATGATTAGTGATGTTCAGCATCTTTTCATGTGATCACTAGTTATTTGTATGTCTTCTTTGGAGAAATGTCCACTCAAGTACATTGCTCATTTTCTAATGGGTTATCTTTTTTATTGTTGAATTGTATCATTATTCTTTTCATTGTTGTATTAGAAGCTATGATATGTATCCATGCCTTACTGGATTTCATATTAAATTCATACTTTACCACTTTCTAGTCAATGTAATGGCCTTATGGCATTTACTCTCCTTAATTTTTATACTATTTTATTATGACTTTTAATTCTGCATTTGTGTGGTTTAAAAAAATACAAATATTATTATTACTAATTTATTATTACATTAAGCAGTCAGTTTTAATTTAGATCTCCCTATGTATCTATCAATTCATGCTCTATTCAATCTCATGCTCTTCATTTCTGACTGATTTACTGTGTTTCCATCTAAACTAATTTTATTTATTTATTTATTTATTTTTGGCTGTGTTGGGTCTTCGTTTCTGTGCGCAGGCTTTCTCTAGTTGCGGCAAGCGGGGGCCACTCTTCATCGCGGTGCGCGGGCCTCTCACCATCGCGACCTCTCCTGTTGCGGAGCACAGGCTCCAGACGCGCAGGCTCAGTAGCTGTGGCTCACGGGCCCAGCCACTCCGCGGCACGTGGGATCCTGCCAGACCAGGGCTCAAACCCGTGTCCCCTGCACTGGCAGGCAGACTCTCAACCACCGCACCACCAGGGAAGCCCTAAACTAATTTTAATTCTGCCCAAAAATTCCATGTAGTATTTCTTCAGTATGGGTGTAGAGATGAAAGATTTTCATTGTTTGTCTGAAAATGTCTCTACTTTCCTATGTTCTCAAAGAATATTTCTTTTGTGGAATAATACTCTGGTTTGATAGTTATATTCTTTCAGCTCTTTAAAAATGGCATCAGTGTTTTCTGTCTTTCATTGTTTCTGTTGCAGAGCTAGATATCAATCATATTTATGGTCCTTTGAAAGTATTGTATTCTTTCCCTTTGGTTGTTTTTAAATTTTCTCTTTTTTATGGTTTTCAGTAATCTTACTATTATGTGAATAAGTATCAGTTTGTTTTTTTTTTAATTGGTTTGGGGTTCATAAAAGTTTCTGAACCCGTAGCTCAAGGTCTATAATGAATGTTGGAAAATTCTATACCATTATTTCTTAAAATATATATATACATTTATATATATTTTATTTTATATATATTTATATACATATTATATATATTATGTATATAAATATATATATTATATACATATTTATATATATATATGTTTTCTTTTCTTTTGGTGACTCCAATTGTATGTATGCTAAAACTTTTCATTTTAATCCACATTTTTGTTTTGTTCTTTTCATAGCATTTATTTTATTTGTTTTCAATTATAGAATTTCCATTTTATACTTCTTAATAGATTCAATTCTCTGATGATATTCTTCAGCTTTTACTCTAGTTTTTGAATGTATTGGTAACACACCTTTTGTTGTTGTTGTTGTTGTTGTTGTTTTTCATTTTTCTTTTTCTTTTTCTTTTTTAATTTTTATTGGAGTATAGTTGATTTACAATGTTGTGTTAGTTTCAGGTGTACAACAAAGTGAATCATTTATACATATACATATATACACTCTTTTTTTTTTAGATTCTTTTCCCATATAGGCCATTACAGAGTATTGAGTAGAGTTCCCTGTGCTATACAGCAGGTTCTTACTAGTTATCTATTTTATATATAATAGTGTATATATGTTAATCCCAATCTCCCAATTTATCCCTTCCTTCTTATCCCCTGGTAACCGTAAGTTTGTTTTCTATATCTGTGACTACTTCTGCTTTGTAAATGAGTTCATTTGTACCCTTTTTTTTTAGATTCCACATATAAGCAATATATATGATGTGTCTTTCTGTGTCTGACTTACTTCACCCAGTGTGACAATCTCTAGATCCACCACTAATTATTAGAGAAATGCAAATCAAAACTACAATGAGGTATCACCTTATACCAATCAGAATGACCATCATTAAAAAGATCTAAAAGCAATAAATGCTGGAGAGGATGTGAAAAAAAAGGAATCCTCCTACACTGTTAGTGGGAATGTAAATTCATAGTGTTTGTATGGAGAACAGGACAAGGGTTCCTTAAAAAACTAAAAGTAAAACTACCATATGACCCAACAGTCCCACTCCTGGGCATATATCCAAAGAAACCATAATTCAAAAAGATATATGCACACCAATGTTCACTGAAGTACTATTTACAATAGCCAGGACATGGAAGCAACCTAAATGTCCATCAAGAGAGGAATGGATAAAGAAGGTAGAAGATGTGGTATATATATACATATACATACAATGGAATATTACTCAGCCATAAAAAGGAACAAAATAATGCCATTTGCAGCAACATGGGTGGACCTAGAGATTGTCATACTGAGTGAAGTAAGTCAGACACAGTAGCATACCTTTTTAATTCCCGGTCTGATAATTCTATAGTTGTAGTTATATGATCTGTGTTTATTGTCTGCTTTGATTCCCACATTTGTTTTATCTCCTTCCCCTTAAAAATCAGCTATATATCTGGGAAAGTATGATATCTGATATATAGTTCTAAATAATTTTTGAAAGAGAGCATGGATTTCCAAAAGACTGGCTCACAGTTAAAAAAGCAAACAAACAAAATTCCACAACAGGTATTTAAAGGAACTGGAGCTAAGGAAACTACAATATAAGATTGACAAAGTCACTAAGTTTGCAATTAATCTTATCCTAGTGAGAAATAAGTAATATTTTCAGAAGATCAGTCTATCTATCTATCTAAAGAAATTTAGTATTAGGAATTGACTCACTTGATTACGGAGGCTGAGAAGTCCAAGATCCACAGTCAATAAGCTGGAGACCCAAGAAAGTCAACAGTATAGTTCTAGTCCAAGTCTGAAGACCTGAGAACCAGAAGAGCCAGTGCTGTATGCTCTAGTCTGAGTTCATTCCAAAGGCAGGAGAAGACCAAGGTCTCAGCTCAAAGACAGTCCGGCAGAGAGAAAGAACTATTCCTTACTCAGTCTTTTCTTCTAATCAGGCCTTCAACAAATGAACACCCCCCACAGACATACCCAGAAATAATGTTTAACCAAATATCTGGGGTCCCGTGACCCAATCAAGTTGATACATAAAATTAACCATCACACCAAAAGTTGGGGTTCTTTTTAAAATTTTTTTAAACTTTTTTAAAAACTGAGGTATAATTATCAGGGTTTTGTTTATTTGAGAGGAAGTGGATCTGGAAAGTACAACACTGGGTATAAACTTACTTGTTTGTTTGTTTGTTTAGGCTGCCTAGAATGTGATGAGCACTGATTCATGACCCATTGTGAAGGGAAAGCAAAGTATCAGCTCTGCTTTGACATGTCATTTACAAGCTTGCATCTGGCCCTAGAGCAGGGTGTTTCTATGGGTTGCTAATTGACCCATTTATAATAGAAGAGAATCTTTGGCTATGACATCACTGACACTCTAGTTTATTAGTTTAAGAGTGATGGGGTGTCCAGATTAAACATTATATTGATTGCTACTATTTCTGTTTCACCACAAGCCTTCAAGTCACCTCAGGGAAGTATTTGGGTTTCTCTGCAAAGCAAACTCTAACGATCTGTTTTCAAAGATCTAATTAATCAAAATATTTACCCAAATACCCCAAAAAATAACAACAAAAAAGCAACATTATAGTAATAATGCATCATGCTAAGATTATGTTGCCTTAGTGAAAGAGTTAAATAAATTAACTGAATTTATTTTAAATTAGGTGAAATAGTTAAATGAATTAAGTTTTATAAATTACCTGTTTTCAAAATTTAAAGTATTATATATTTTATATAAAATTTTATTATAAAATTATTATAAAATAACTTTATAGCATAGTATATTTTATAATACAATAAAATCACAAATTTTACTATAAAATTTTCATGCAATATATATAATTAACTTTAGAATATTATTCTTCTATTAAAATTAAAGAAATTTTATAATAAAATCATAAAACTTTTAAAATTATCAATATATACTATATATTTAAACTTTAGAATATTATTCTTCAATTGAAATTAAGGAAATTTCTATACTTGATAATGAGGGTTCATTATCTTATGGAAAAATATATTTCTCAAAGTTGTATTGTAAAAAAATATTTGAAAGGATAAAATGTTCCATGATGAAATCACAACAAAATTTGCACATTAAAAATGACAGCTCTTATGTAAAGCATTTCTTCAAGAATTTCAAATACTCTACTAAAATGTCTGACATTTCTGTAAAACCATAGTAGATATTTTTGGTATAAAATAACATTACCTCAAGGAATTCCATAAACTGTTCCTCTTCACATCTGTTAACAAAGTTTGTGTCAAACATGGGTCATGAAATGTGTCTCTGAAAGCTCCAGCTCCTTCAATCAAAACTAATGATGTAAAGTTGTCATACAATATTACAATTATGTCCCCACCAGGAAACTGAGAGAGTATTATTTCAATCCCTTTAAAATTCCAGACGAAGAAATAAATTTAGAGAAGTGAAGATGTGTGTTAGGTTTATACAAATAATGGCAGAACTAGTCCCAAAAAAATGCTACTCATTAGTTTTAAAATCTTTCCCACAGACACACATTTAAAAGAGAAGAATGGAACTTTGGATCAAGATGGCAGAGTAGGAGGATGTGGAACTCACCTTCCCCAATGAACACATCAAAAATACATCTGAATGTGGAAAAATTCTCACTGAAAACTAACTGGAAACTGTCAGAAACAGTACAACCAAGGCTGTAACAAAGATCCACACAGAATCAGGAAGGAAGGGAACAGAGCAATCAGGTTGGGACCATACCTCTAGGAGGGGACTCAGAGGAAAAGGGAGAATACACCAGTGGAGATCTGCCCTAATTACTGAGCAGTTTGAGCCACATATTGGGTGTCCCAGTCCTGGGATCCAACACAGGGCAGAAAAGCCCCCTTGGCTGGCTGGAGGGCCACTAGAACTAACAGGAGGGCTATGGGAAGCCTGGACTCCATTTGTGAGGAGCATGAGAGTGCTGGCTTGCTCCCAAGGCAGAGCAGATAAGGTGGATTGAGGACTACTCCAGTGGCTACCTGGTTTCCTGTGACTGCCCTGGCACATGCCCAAACCTGAGTTGAGCAAATGCTTCAGCCCCACTTACTTCACCTCACAGCTCAGCACGAGGGCAAGGGCTACCAGGACCAGGGAGAGAGCTTGGCCATGGAACAGAGAGACTACTTGGACCTGGGGTGGCATCTGATGCAATGGGGATAGCCATTGCTGATGCTTACTCAGGCAGATCACCAGAAGCAGCCCTGATCTCTGACAGCAGCTGGACCACCACAGCCGAAGCCCTGATATACTGAGAGCCCAAGTGAGCCCCACCTGCCGAGAAGAGCAGCTCCACAACAGGGCAGAGGCTGAGAAGACTGGGGAGATTCATTGGCTGTGAGGGACAAAGGAGACTCAGGTGCAGTGGGGCTGCCATTACTGGCAATTGCACAGACACTGCATCAAACACAGCCTGGACCTCTGTCTGTGGTTGAACCACCACAGCCTATGCCTCATCATGAGCTGAGAGCCTGCATGGGCCCCTCTTGCTCCAGCACTGCTTCCCTCTGGGACAAGGGTGCTGGTGCTGGGAGATGAGAGAGCACACACTTAAAGGAAAGAGAGTCAGCTCAGACCTGACCCTCAGAGCTTCTGCTCCATCAACTTGGGATCTGACCCCACATCCAGTAGGGTGGTAACAGCCTCTGAGCACAGAGGAAGCCCCATCTCACATCTGGTTCTGGCTCTAGCTCCTCTATCTCTAGCTCCACCTCCTACCAAGGTGATAGCTGACAACATACCCTGAGGAAAGATGTCTTCTTTTCATGTCAAATCCAGCTCTCCCACCAAATGCACTGGGCACATGCAGACCATGGACACTCCTACATAAGGATATCCCTTCAAGACTGCAATAGGCAATGGTTTCACCTAAATTCATAGAGGTGGAGAAAGTTACACAAAATGAAAAGAGAGGGGAACTAGTCTCAATTGAAAGAGCAAGAGAAAACCCCTGAAAAAATGAATAATGAAAGAGAAGTAAACAATTTATCAGATAAAGAATTCAAAACATTACTAATAAGAATGCTAACTGAATTCAGGAAAAGAATAGATAAACAGTGAGAATTTTAACAAGGAACTAGAAAATATAAAAAAGAACCAGTCAGAACTGAAAAATACAATAACTGAAATGAAAAACACACCAGAATGAAGGAATAGCAGACTAAGCAATACAGAAGAATGTATAAGTGATCTGGAAGATAGATCCAATCAGAATAGCAAAGCTAAAAACAAATTTTCTGAGATAACATCAAGAGTACCAACATTCATATTATAGGGGTCCCAGAAGGATAAGAGAGAAAGAAGGGGATGAAAAAGGTATTTGATGAAGTTATAACTGAAAAAGTCTCAGACCTGAAGAAGGAAATAGATACCCAGGTACAGGAAGCACAGAGTATCAAATAACATAAACCTAAACAGACCCACACCAAGACATCATAATTAAAATGGCAAAAGATAAAGATAAAGAGAGAATTCTAAAGGCAACAAGATAAAAACAAAGAGTCATATACAAAAGAACCTCCATAAGGCTATCAGCTGATTTTTCTTCAGAAACTTTGCAGGCTAGAAGGGAGTAGCATGATACATTCAAAGCACTAAAAGGGAAAAACTTGCAACCAAGGGTACTCTACTCAACAATATTATCATTTAGAATCAAAGGAGAGATAATGAACTTCTCATATAAGCAAAACCTGAAAGTTCATCAATATTAAACCCTGCCTAAAAGGACTATTAAAGGGTCTTCTCTAAGTGGATAAGAAAAGTCTATCACAAGAAGTAAGGATCTATAGGAAAAGAAAAATACCACTAGGAAAGGCAAATATATAGTAAGGGCTGAGGATCAATCCCTTAAATAAACCATTATAAAGATTAAAAGACAAAAAATTGTAAAAGCAACTATAACTAAAATAAACAGTGAAGGGATAAACACGAAGATGTAAAATGTAACATCAAAAACACAAAATGTAGGGGAGGGGAGTGAAAAAAATAGAACTTTTAGAATGTTTTTGAACTTAAATGACTACCTATTTATAACAAGTAGATATAGTTATATGCCAGCATATATGAGCTCCATAGTAACCACAAATCAAAAATTTACAATAGATACACAAAAACTAGAAAGAAAGAAACACAAGCATATTACTAAAGAAAATCATCAAACCACAAAGTAATAAACAAAGAGAAGAAGAAATGAACAGAAAAGAGTTACAAAAACCACCAGAAAACAAATAATAAAATGGCAATAAGTACATACACTTATCAATAGTTACTTTAAATGTCAATGGACTAAATGCTCCAATCAAAAGACATAGGGTGGCTGATTGGATGAAAAAACAAGACCCATATAAATGCTGCTTACAAGAGACTCACTTCAGAGCTAAAGGCACACACAGACTTAGAGTGAGGGGATGAGAAAAGATATCTCATGGAAATGGAAATGACAAGAAAGAGTGGGTAACAATACCTGTATCATACAAAATAGACTTTTAAACAAAGTCTATAACAAAAGATAAAGAAGGACATTATATAATGATAAGGGGATCAATAAAAGAAGAGGATTTGTAATTGTTAACCTATATGCATCCAATACAGGAACATCTAAATTCATAAAGCAAATATTAACAGACACAAGAAGAGAAATTGACAATGATGCAATAGTAATAGGGAACTTTAAGCACACTACTTACATCAATGGAGAATCATCCATACAGAAAATTAATAAAGCATCAGTAGTCTTAAATGACACAATAAACTAGTTGGAATTAATAGATATCTACAGGACATTACATCCAAAAACAGAATACACACTCTTTTCAAGTGTGCATAGAATGTTCTCCAGGATAAATCACATGCTAGGCCACAAAACAAGTATCAACACATTTAAGAGAATAGAATATATATCAAGCATTTATTTTCTGACAATGGCAGTATGAAACTAGAAATTAATTTCAGAAAGAAATATGGGAAAAGCACAAATATGTGGAGACTACAAAACACGGTACTGAAAAAAGCAATGTGTCAATGAAGAAATCAAAGAGGAAAACAGAAAATAACTCAAGACACATGAAAATGAAAACACAACTTTCCAAAATCTATGGGATGCAGCAAAAGCAGTTCTTAAGAGGGAAGTTTATAGCACACATGCTTTCCTCAAGAAATAAGAAAAATCTCAAATAAACAACCTAACCTACAATCTAAAGGAATTAGAAAAAGAAAACAAAGCTCAAAGTCAACAGAAAGAAGGAAATTGGAAATAAATAAAATAGAGATTAAAAAAAAAACAATAGAAATGATTGGTGAAACCAAGAGCTGGTTTCTTGAAAAGATAAAGAAAATTGATAAACATTTAGCCAGGCTTAACAAGAAGAAAAGAGAGAGGACCCAAATAAACAAAGCAAGAAATGAAAGAGGGGAGGGAATTTCCTGGCAGTCCAGTGCTTAGGACTTGGCACTTTCACTGCCAAGGTCCAGGTTTGATCCCTGGTTGGGGAACTGAGGTCCCACAAGCAGTGCACTGTGGCCCGACAAAAATTTAAAATGTAAAAAAAAAAGAAATGAAAGAGGATAAAAAACAACGAATATCACAGGGATACAAAAAAATCATAAGAGAATACTATGAACAGTTATATGCCAACAAATTAGACAACCTATAAGAAATAGACAAATTTCTGGAAACATACAAACTGCCAAGACTGAATCATAAAGAAACACAATCTGAACAGACCGATCACTAATAGTGAAATTGAATTTGTAATAAAAAAACTCCCAGCGTACAAAACTACAGGACCAGATGGCTTCACATGGGAATTCCACTAAACATACAAAGAACAGTTAATGCCTATCCTTCTCAAACTATTCCAAAAAACTGAAGAGGAGGAAACACTCCCAAATTCATTCTATGAGGCCAAAATTACCCTGATACTAAAACCAGACAAAGAGACTACCAAAAAAGTATACTCTAATATCTTTGATATGCATATGGATGCAAAAATCCTCAATAAAATATTAGCAAACTGAATCCAACAATATATAAAAAGGATCATGCACCATGATTAACTGGGGTTTACTCCAAGGATACAAAAATGGTTCATTATTGGCAAATCAATCAATGTGATACACTACAATAACAAAAGGAGGGATAAAAATCACATGATCATCTCAATAGAAGCAGAAAAGGCATTTGACAAAATTCAACATTGATTCATGATTAAAAACTCTCATAAAACATTGATTAATGATAAAATCTCTCATAAAGTTGATATAGAGGAAACATATCTCATTATAATAAAGGCCATTTATGGCAAACCCATAGCTAACATCATACTCAATGTTGAAAAGCTGAAAGACTTTCCTCTAAAATGAGGAACAAAAAAGGATGCCCACTCTTGCCACTTCTATTTAACATACTATTGGAAGTCCTAGCCACAACAATCAGATAAGAAAAAGAAATAAGGGACTTCCCTGGTGACACAGTGGTTAAGAATCCGCTTGCCAATGCAGGGGACACTGGTTCAAGCCCTGATCTGGGAAGATCCCACATGCTGTGGAGCAACTAAGCCCATGAGCCACAAATACTGAGCCTGCACTCTAGAGCCCACAAGCCACAACTACTGAGCCCATGTGCCACAACTACTGAAGCCCGTGTGCCTACAGCCCATGCTCCACCACAAGAGAAGCCACTGCAATGAGAACCCCATGCACCACTGCTTGCTGCAACTAGAGAAAGCCCGCTCACAGCAACAAAGACCCAACGCAGCCAAAAATTAATTAATTAATTATTTTAAAAGATGAGTTATTTAAAAAAATAAAATAAACATATATTTTTTAAACAAGAAAAAGAAATAAAAGGGATTAAAACGGGAAAGGAAGAATTAAAACTGCCACTATTTGCAGATGACATGATATTATCTATAGAAAACCCTAAAGTCTCTACCAAAAAACCTAATAAAACTCATGAATGAATTCAGTAAAGTTGTAGGATACAAGATTAATATACAAACATCTATTGCTTTTCTATACACTAATAATTAACTATAAGAAAGAAAAAACCCCCAAAATAAAACCCTATTTGAAATCACATCTCAAAGAATAAAATACCTAGAAATAAACTTAACAAAGGGAATGAAAAACCTGTTTTCTGAAAACTATAAGACATTAATGAAGGAAACTGAATATGATACAAATAATGGGAAAACATCAAGTGTTCTTGGATTGGAAGAATCCAGTCCAAGCGGTGCTGGGAACTGGATAGCTACATGTAAATGAATGAGATTAGAACATTTCCTCACACTATATACAAAAATAAACAAAAAATGGGTTAAAGACCTAAATGTAAGACATGAAACCATAAAACACCTAGAAAAGAACATAGGCAGAACATTCTTTGACATATATTGTTGCAATACTTTCTTGGATCTGTCTCCTAAGGCAAAAAAGAAACAAAAGCAAAAATTAACAAATGTAACCTAATTAAACTTAAAAACTTTTGCACAGAAATGGAAACCATCCACAAAACAAAAAGACAACCTATGGAATGGAGAAAATATTTACAAATGACATGATAGATAAGAGATTATTATCCACAATAAATAAACAGCTCTACAAGTCAATATCAAAAACTTAAAAACCCAATAAAAATGGGTAGAAGACCTGAATAGGCATTTTTCCAAAGAAGACAAACAGATGACCAACAGGCACATAAAAAGATGCTCAACACCATTAAAATTAAAGATATGCAAATTAAAACCACAATGAGATATCACCTCACACCAATCAGAATGGCTTATCATCAAAAAGACTGCAAATAACAAATTTTGACAAAAATGTGGAAAAAAGGGAACCCATGTACTCTGTTGGTGGGAATGTAAATTGGTACAGCCACTATGGAAAACAGTATGGAGGTTCCTCAAAAAAATAAAAATGGAACTACCATATGATCCAGCAATTCCACTCCTTGGTATATATCCAAAAAAATTTAAAGCACTAACTTGAAAAGATACATGCACCCCAATGATCACAATAGCATTATTTCCAATAGCCAAGATATGGAAACAACCCAAGTGTCCATCAACAGATGAATGGATAAAGAAGATGTGGTATACATATACAGTGGAATATTACTCAGCCATAAAAAAATGAAATTCTGCCATTTGCAACAGTGTGAATGGACCTAGAGACTATTATGCTTAGTGAAATAAGTCAGACAGAGAAAAACACTCTATGTTGTCATTTACATGTGGAGTCTGAAAAATAGCACGAATGCATGTATAAAACAAAACAGAAACAGACTCACCGATATAGAGAACTAGTGGTTACCAGTGGGAAAAGGGAAGGGGGAAGGGGCACAATATGGGTGTGGGATTAAGTGATACGAACTGCTATATATAAAACAAATAAGTTACAAGAATATATTGTACAGCACAGGAAACTATAGCCGTTATTTTGTAAAAACTTTAAATGGAGTATAATATATAAAGAATGTTGAATCACTTAGCTGTCACTATGAAAATAATATAATATTGTAAATCAACTATATTTCAATACAAACAAATAAAATAAAACAGAAGAAATTTACACCCTGAAGATCTAGACATGTAAACGGTAGTGATTCACAAGAAGCAGAAAATTTCTTGGCAGTTTCTAGAGCTGTATGAATTTTTCAGCCAATGTAAAATGTACCCATATCCTTTTTAATGTAAAAATAATGTTTTGTATTACATACCAATAAAAAAGAAAAAAATCCAGGCAGAATTAAAGAGAGCTAATACAATATGGTAGACACAGAGTCCAGATTTTTTTTTATCCTTGGCAGACTGACATACCCTCCAGAGCATACATGTATCTGGGTTTTAGAAGCAAAGAATGACAGTCTGTTTCCTATATCATTAATTTGATCAAGTGGGAGTGTGTCTGTGGAATGGGGATAATTTTAAGAAGTCTAGGAGAGATTGGTTCAAGATGGAGGAGTAGAAGGACGTGCGCTCACTCCCTCTTGTGAGAACACCAGAATCACAACTGACTGCTGAACAATCATCAACAGGGAGACACTGGAACTCACCAAAAAACATACCCCATATCCAAAGACAAAGGAGAAGCTTCAATGAGATGGTAGGAGGGGAGCAATAACAATAAAATCAAATCCCATAACTGCTAGGTGGGTGACTCACAAACTGGAGAACAGTTATACCACAGAAGTCCACACACTGGAGTGAAGGTTCTGAGTCCAACATCAGGCTTCCCAACTGGGGAGTCCAGCAACAGAAGGAGGAATCCCAGAGAATCAGACTTTGAAGTCTAGCAGGATTTGACTGCAGGACTTCGACAGGACTGGGAGAAACGAGACTCCACAATTCAAGAGCACACACAAAGTAGTGTGTGCATCAGGACCCAGGGGGAAGGAGCAGTGACCCCATAGGAGACCGAACCAGAAATTCCTGCTAGTGTTGGAGGGTCTCCTGCAGAACTGGGGTGTGGCTGTGGCTCACTGTGGGGACAAGAACACAGGCAGCAGAAGGTCTGGGAAGTACTCCTTGGTATGAGCCCTCCTGGAGTCCACCATTAGCCCCACCAAAGAGCCTGTAGCCTCCAGTGCTGGGTCACCTCAGGCCAAACAACCAACAGGGAGGGAACTCAGCCCCTCCCATCAGCAGACAAGTGGATTAAAGTTTTACTGAGCTCTGCCCACCAGAGCAACTCCCAGCTCTACCCACCACCATTCCCTCCCATCAGAAAGCTTGCACAAGCCTCTTAGATAGCTTTATCAACCAGAGGGCAGAGAGCAGAAACAAGAAGAATTACAATCCTTCAGCCTGTGGAATGAAAACCACATTCACAGAAAGATAGACAAAATAAAAAGGCAGAGGACTATGTACCAGATGAAGGAACAAGATAATACCCCAGAAAAACAACCAAATGAAGTGGAGATAGGCAACCTTTCACAAAAAAGATTTCAGAATAATGATAGTGAAGATGATCCAGGACCTCAGAAAAATAGAGGCAAATATCGAGAAGATGAAAGAAATGTTTAACAAAGACCTAGAAGAATTAAAGAACAAACACCTAGAAGGATTAAAGAACAAACAAACAGAGATGAACAATACAAAAACTGAAATGAAAAATACACTAGAAGGAATCAATAGCAAAATAACTGAGTCAGAAGAACAGATAAGTGACCTGGGAGACAGAATGGTGGGATTCACTGCTGCAGAACAGAATAAAGAAAAAAGAACAAAAGGAAATGAAGACAGACTAAGAGACAACATTAAACATACCAACATTAGCATTATAGGGTTCCCAGAAGGAGAAGGGAGAGAAAAACGACCTGAGAAAATATTTGAAGAGATTATAGTTGAAATTTTCCCTAACATGGGAAAGGAAATAGACACCCAAGTCCAGGAAGCGCAGAGAGTCCCATGCAGGGTAGACCCAAGGAAAACATGCTGAGACACATAGTAATCAAATTGACAGAAATTAAAGACAAAGAAAAATTATTAAAAACAACAAGGGAAAAACAACAAACAACATACAATGGAACTCCCATAAGGTTAAAAGCTGATTTCTCAGCAGAAACTCTAAAAGCCAGAAGGAAGTGGGATGATATACTTAAAGTGATGAAAGGGAAGAAACTACAACCAAGATAACTCTACCTGGCAAGGATCTCATTCAGAAACGAATGAGAAATCAAAAGGTTTACAGACAAGCAAAAGCTAAGAGAATTCAGCACCACCAAATCAGCTTGACAACAAATGCTAAAGGAACTTCTCTAAGTGGGAAACACAGGAGAAGAAAAGGACCTACAAAAACAAACCCAAAACAATTAAGAAAATGGTAATAGGAACATACATATCAATAATTACCCTAAATGTGAATGGATTAAATGCTCTAACCAAAAGAAACAGGCTTGCTGAATGGATACAAAAAAAAAAAAGACTGATATATATGCTGCCTACCAGAAACCCACTTCAGACCTAAGGACACATACAGACTGAAAGTGAGGGGATGGAAGAAGACATTCCATGCAAATGGAAATCAAAAGAAAGCTGGAATAGCAATACTCATATCACATAAAATAAACTTTAAAATAAAGAATGGTACAAGAGACAAGGAAGGACACTACATAATGATCAAGGGGTCAATCCAAGAAAAAGATATAACGATTATAAATATATATGCACTCAGCATAGGAGCACCTCAATACATAAGGCAAATGCTAACAGCTATAAAAGAGGAGATCATCCAGGCAGAAAATTAATGAGGAAACACAAGCTTTAAATGACACAGTAGACCAGATAGAGTTAATTGATATTTATAAGACATTGCATCCAGAAACAGCAGATTACACTTTCCTCTCACGTGCACATGGAACATTCTTCAGGATAGATCACATCTTGGGTCACAAATCAAGCCTCAGTAAATTTAAGAAAATTGAAATCATATCAAGCATCTATTGCAACCACAACATTATGAGATTAGAAAACAACTAAAGGGAAAAACGTAAAAAACACAAACACATGGAGGCTAAACAGTATGTTACTAAATAAATCACTGACTAGCTCACTGAAGAAATCAAAGAGGAAATCAAAAAATACCTAGAGATAAATGACAATGAAACACGATGATCCAAAACCTATGGGATGCAGCAAAAGCAGTTCTAAGAGGGAAGTTTATAGCAATACAATCCTACCTCAAGAAACAAGAAAAATATCAGATAAACAATCTCACCTTACACCTAAAGGAACTAGAGAAAGAAGAACAAAGAAACCCAAAGTTAGTAGAAGGAAAGAAATCATAAAAATCAGAGCAGAAAAATGAAATAGAAACAAAGAAAACAATAACAAAGATCAATAAAATTAAAAGCTGGTTCTTTGAGAAGATAAACAAAATTGATAAACCTTTGGCCAGACTCATCAAGAAAAAGATGGAGAGGACTCAATAAAATTAGAAATGAAAAAGGAGAAGTTACAACAGACACCACAGAAATACAAAACATCATAAGAGACTACTACAAGCAACTCTATGCCAATAAAATGGACAAACTGGAAGAAATGGACAAGTTCTTAGAAAGGTTTAACCTTCTAAGACTGAACTAGAAAGAAATAGAAAATATGAACAGCCCAATCACAAGTAATGAAATTGAACCTGTGATTAAATATCTTCCAACAAACAAAAGTCTAGGACCAGGTGACTTCACAGGCAAATTCTAGCAAACATTTAGAGAAGAGCTAACACCTATCCTTCTCAAACTCTTCCAAAAAATTGCAGAGGAAGGAACACTCCCCAACTCATTCTACAAGGCCACAATCACTCTGATACCAAAACCAGATAAAGATACTACAAAAAAGAAAATTACAGACCTATATCACTGATGAATGTAGATGCAAAAAATCCTCAACAAAATACTAGCATACAGAATCCAGCAAAACATTAAAAGGATCATACACCATGATCAAGTGGGATTTATCCCAGGGATGCAGGGATTCTTCAATATATGCAAATCAATGTGACACATCATATTAACAAACTGAAGAATAAAAACCATATGATCACCTCAATAGATGCAGAAAAAGCTTTTGACAAAATTCAACACAAATTTATGATAAAAACTCTCCAGGGCCTTCCCTGGTGGTGCAGTGGTTGGGAGTCTACCTGCTAGTGCAGGGGGCACGGGTTCGAGCCCTGGTCTGGGAGGATCCCACATGCCGCGGAGCAACTGGGCCCTTGAGCCACAACTACTGAGCCTGCGCGTCTGGAGCCTGTGCTCCGCAACAAGAGAGGCCACGATAGTGAGAGGCCCGTGCACCGCGATGAAGAGTGGCCCCCACTTGCCGCAGCTAGAGAAATCCCTAGCACAGAAACGAAGACCCAACATAGCAATCAATCAATCAATAAATAAATCTTTAAAAAAAAAAAAAAACTCTTCAGAAAGTGGGCATAGAGGGAACCTACCTGATCATAACAGTGTCCATATTTGACAAACTCACAGCAAACATCATTCTCAGTGGTGAAAAACTGAAAGCATTTCCTCTAAAATCAGGAACAAGACAAGGATGTCCACTCTTGCCACAATTATTTAACATAGTTTTGAAAGTCCTGGCCACAGCAATCAGAGAAGAAAAAGAAATAAAAGGAATACAAACTGGAAAAGAAGAAGTAAAACTGTCACTGTTTGCAGATGACATGATACTATACATAGAGAATCCTAAAGAAGTCACCAGAAAACTACTAGAGCTAATCAATGAATTTGGTAAAGTAGCAGGATATGAAATGAATGCCCAGAAATCTCTTGCATTCCTATCCACTAACAACGAAAGATCTGAAAGAGAAACTAAGGAAACAATCCCATTCACCCATTGCAACCAAAAGAATAATCTACCTAGGAATAAACCTACATAAGGAGGTAAAAGACCTGTACTCAGAAAACTATAAGACACTAATAAAAGAAATCAAAGATGATACAAACAGATGGAGAGATATACCATGTTCTAGGATGGGAAGAATCAATATTGTGAAAATGACTATACTACCCAAAACAATCTACAGTTTCAATGCAATCTCTATCAAATTACCAATGGCATTTTTTTACAAAACTAGAACAAAAAATCTGAAAACTTGTATGGAGACACAAAAGACCCCAAATAGCCAAAACAATCTTGAGGGGAAAAAAAATCGAGCTGGAGGAATCAGACTCCCTGACCTCAGACTATACTACAAAGCTACAGTAATCAAGACATTATGGTACTGACACAAAAACAGAAATATAGATCAATGCAACAGGATAGAAAGCCCAGAGATAAACCCACACACCTATGGTCAACTAATCTATGACAAAGGAGTCAAGGATATACAATGGAGAAAAGACAGTCTCTGCAATAATTGGTGCTGGGAAAACTGGAAGCTACATGTAAAAGAATGAAATTAGAACACTCCCTAACACCATAAACAAAAATAAACTCAAAATGGTTTAAAGACCTAAATGTAAGACTGGACACTATAAAACTCTTAGAGAAAAACATAGGAAGAACACTCTTTGACATAAATCACAGCAAGATGTTTTTTGACCCACCTCCTAGAGTAAGGGAAATAATAAAAAATGTGTCCTAATTAAACTTAAAAGCTTTTGCACAGCAAAGGAAACTATAAACAAGAGGAAAAGACAACCCTCAAAATGGGAGAAAATATTTGCAAATGAAGCAACAGGCAAAGGATTAATCTCCAAAATATATAAACAGCTCATGAAGCTCAATATTAAAGAAACAAACAACCCAAACCAAAAATGTTCAGAAGACCTAAATAGACATTTCTCCAAATAAGACATAGAGATGGCCAAGAGGCACATGAAAAGCTGCTGAACATCACTAATTATTAGAGAAATCTAAATCAAAACTACAATGAGTTATCTCCTCACACCAGTTAGAATGGGCATCATCAGAAAATCTGCAACAGCAAATGCTGGAAAGGGTGTGGAGAAAAGGGAACCCTCTTGCACTGTTGGTTGGAATGTAAATTGATACAGCCACTGTGGAGAACAGTATTTTGGGTTTCTTTTTTTAACATCTTTATTGGAGTATAATTGCTTTACATTGTTGTGTTAGTTTCTGCTGTATAACAAAGTGAGTTAGTTATAGGTATACATATATCCCCATATCCCCTTCCTCTTGTGTCTCCTTCCCACCCTCTCTTTCCCACCCCTCTAGGTGGTCACAAAGCACCGAGCTGGTCTCCCTTTCTATGTGGCTGCTTCCCACTAGCTATTTTACATTTGGTAGTGTATATATGTCCATGCCACTCTCTCACTTTGTCCCAGCTTACCATTCCCCCTCCCTGTGTCCTCAAGTCCATTCTCTATGTCTGCATCTTTACTCCTGTCTTGCCCCTAGGTTTTTCAGAACCATTTTTTTTAAATATATTCCATATATATGTGTTAGTTACTGTATTTGTTTTTCTCTTTCTGACTTACTTCACTCCTTATGACAGACTAAAAAACTAAACATAGAATCACCGTATGACCCAGCAATCCCACTACTGAGTATATACCCAGAGAAAACCATAATTCAAAAAGGCACATGCACCCCAATGTTCACTGAAGCACTATTTACAATAGCCAGGTCATGGAAGCAACTTAAATGCCCATCGACAGACAAATGGATAAAGAAGAAGTGGTACATATATACAATGGAATATTACTCAGCCATAAAAAGGAATGAAATTGGGTCATTTGTAGAGATGTGAATGGACCTAGAGACTGTCATACAGAGTGAAGTATGTCAGAAAGAGAAAAACAAATACCGTATGTTAACGCATATATGTGGAATCTAGAAAAATTGTACAGATGAACTGGTTTACAAGGCAGAAATAAAGACACAGATGTAGAGAACAAACGTATGGACACCAAGGTGGGAAAGCGGAGTGGCTGCTGGTGGTGGGATGAATTGGGAGGTTAGGATTGACATATATACACTAATATGCATAAAATAGATAACTAATAAGAACATGCTGTATAAAAAAATAAAATAAAATAAAATTCAAGAAACAAAAACAAAAATAAAGAAGTCTAGGAAACAGTATAAATGATGCCAGATCTCAAAATAGACATTGGTGAATCTAGACAAATCTAAAATGCCATGAATTTCTATTAAATTCTACTATTTCATTAATAAATTGAGTTATTTGACACTTTTTTCTCATAATATAAGCACCAAGGTGTAAGTTAGGGGAAAATGAGAGTGTAGCAATAGTTAGCCCTCTAGCACCAAGTGAAATCCTTAATGCCCAACCTTACTGCTCTGTACTTCTGTACCAACCCTTTCAGGTCTAAAATCCATCATTCTACTTTTTCTTTTTAGATTTACAAGGCCCATAGACTGCAAATAGGCATCAAAGTTGTCCTTCTCCGAGTTTGCATGGTTAGAAACACATTTTCTTTCTCTTCCCTTCATTAAAACTTCCTAATTTCTGCGAATTTCAAGTAGATATTAGGAGGAAAGCAATCTGATAAAATAAATTTAAATACAACATATATATATATATATATACACTTAGCTATATATATATATACTTAGCTATATATATATATATATATATAGCTAAATAAGTGTATAAAGCTATATATAGACTGGTTAAACCTTCCCAGGATTAGGTGTAATTTGAAAGGAGGGCTTATCCCTCGCTTGAATGAATTTGCGGTTAGCAGAGAATCTGAAACTTTAAACACAGTAGTGGGTGGAGAGGGGGTGCTGGGAATTATACCAGACTGTCCTCTTGGGCTCACTGCTCAGCTGTTTTGCGTTGTCATCTCCTGTAGCTTTTGAGGCTGCAGGAGGGTAAAGGGCAAGGGAAAGAGCAGGACTGCCTCAGTTTCCGAATTTTTTCAGAGATCTCCATGTTTCCCTGTGTGATTTGCTCCTGCACATTTCAATGCTTGTGAATCCTGGTTGCCTGCTTCATTACCCTGTAGATATTTTTTGTGAGATTATGTTTCCCAATCTCTTTCAACTTGGTGCTGCTCATGGCCCAGGGGATGAAAAACCCCGTGTCTTTCGGGGAAGAGAATTCTGAGCAGGCTATTTTCGTGTAGTAGTCTGGTATTGTCTTCAACTTGTCAGACAAGAGTTATCATGGTGTCATGCATGGTTTCACTATTGTAGCCTTTCAACTGCTTACAAGGAATGAAAACAATTCATTCTGTTGGTAAGATGGGGGCAGCCAGGAGGTTCACTTGATATAAGTTTTCTCTAAGGAGAGGTTATTAATTAAAATTGCCGATTTGAGTCCACACGTATTCCTTGAGGAGTTAAGTTATTTCACCTGCTAACTAGCCAATAGATGTGTATAATTAAAAGCAGGCAGTTCACAAAGTATTAACAGCCAGTAATTTGAAGTCTACAAGAAGGGTGTTGACCTGTCTTCACAATGTTTCCACCCTTTGGGTACCCTGGAGAAGTTTGGAAGAATTATTGGCTGATACTGATCCTTTCTGTAAAGACAACTTTTGCGGGTTATTCTGCCAAGAATCTGTTGGTCTAAGCAATTCACAAAGAAGGCCAGATTGATATGTATTCTCCCTACTTAAGTATTTCTGGTTCAAATTATTCCTTGCAACAATAAGTTCTGGCAGAAGGGTGGATTTACAGTGCATTGGTATTTAGAAGGTGGGAGTGGAAGACTGTTTCAAATTCCAAGCTATACTGAGGAGTAATTAGGTGCAGTGGAATAGATCTTTTCAAGATAAGATGACTTCCTCTTTAAAATGCTTTTCATCAGCAAGAATGTTTTCTTTTAAATGTAGTCCATCACCATTCTCTTTTGTGTGTGTGTGTGTGTGTGTGTGTGTGTGCGTTTTGTTTTTTTTTTTTTTCATGTCTCAAATCCTAACAAAGGAGATTTTGAAGGTTATATTTACAACAGAGATTTCTTTACATGTGTAAAAGTACATAGTTATGTCTGTAATTTTACATACCAATGAACAGAAAGATTTTACCCTACAATTTGGGAGAAAATCTTATTTTTGACTCTATATTTATACAATGTAAACTATTTTAAACTCTTTATTATTCACGTTTCTCTGCAAGAGAAATTTAGTGACCTACTAACATTCTTGCACCCTTATAGGAGTCTTATTTCCAAGAATTTCAGATCTTTGAATTTCAGATCCAATTCACAGTTACTAGAAAAAAAACTTTTTTTTTTAACATCTTTATTGGAGTATAATTGCTTTACAATCTTGTGTTAGTTTCTGCTTTATAACAAAGTGAATCAGTTATACATATATCCCCATATATCCTCCCTCTTGTGTCTCCCTCCCACCCTCCCTATCCCATCCCTCTAGGTGGTCACAAAGCACTGAGCTGATCTCCCTGTGCTAGGCGGCTGCTTCCCACTAGCTATCTATTTTACATTTGGTAGTATATATAAGTCCATGTCACTCTCTCACTTCGTCCCAGCTTACCCTTCCCCCTCCCCATGTCCTCAAGTCCATTCTCTACGTCTGCATCTTTACTCCTGTCCTGCCCCTAGGTTCTTGAGAACCATTTTTTTTAGATTCCATATATATGTGTTAGCATACGGTATTTATTTTTCTCTTTCTGACTTACTTCACTCTGTATGACAGTCTCTAGGTCCATCCACCTCACTACAAATAACTCAATTTTGTTTATTTTTATGGCCGAGTAATATTCCATTGTATATATGTGCCACTTCTTCTTTATCCATTCATCTGTCGATGGACACTTAGGTTGCTTCCATGTCCTGACTATTGTAAATAGACCAGCAATGAACATTGTGGTACATGACTCTTTTTGAATTATGCTTTTCTCACGTATATGCCCAGTAGAAGGATTGCTGGGTCGTATGGTAGTTCTAAGAAATAAAACTATTAATTAGACTTTTTTTAAGGCTTGATGTTGTGATAGTATCATTTTCTTAAATTAAACTACTTATGTAGATCAACCAAAAAGAATCAGACTTTTACCATTCTTTTGGAATCTGGGTTTATAAAAACTCTAAGATGGGTTTAACTACCCTCTCTGTGTTGAAGATTTAGTCACTTTAATCTTGGCCTCCACTTCACAGAGAATTCAGGTAAAGTAAACTACCAGAAATATTGGAGCTTTAATCTGTCCATCTGAACTTATTATTGTTGCCAATTTATTTATACTTAAAATAAAGGTGTTTGAATTAGTTATACAAGGAATGTATTTTTTTCTCCCACTGTGTTCTGCAGATATCAAACCAACTGAAATTTTACACTTCAACATAGCTTATAATAAAAGTAAAATTTTAAATTTGCTAAGCTTTGATTTTCTACCAATTTTAGATTTATCCATTATAATCATAATCTAATAATGCCACAGAAATGATTCAGAGATGTTATGAAGGTTGAACTATAGGCTGAATATATTAATCATCTTACTAATAGTCAAAATAATTTCAGTAATAATGTTTAACAATTAATGAAAATATGTTTACTATTAATCTAATTTCTACCAAGTTTTATGATAAACATTATACATACATTTGTATTTAATCTACAAATAACAAAGGAAAAATAAACTGCATATTTGTCTTTTCTCCTTTGGACTGATGGAGAAACTGAGCATCAGAGAAGTCATACATTTTTCTAAGGTTTTAAGGTTAGTAAGTAGGAGGTGAGTTTTCTGGCCATATTCCTCACCACGATACTGTCAGATTTTGTGTTCATAAAAATAATGTTCTTTATTCCCTCAATTAATAGAAAGTCATCAGTGAATTCCAGAAACAAAGAATATATATGCACACAAATTATGTAACTATCAATCATCTAAGTAAAAGAAATGATTATGAAAGGAGAGAGAGAATAGGTCCTATGGATAAAAATAAGGCAAGGAATTGGGTTAAGGAGATCGCTTGGGATGGGGACTTCAATTTTAAGAAGCGTAGACTAGAGCAGCCTCACAAGGAAGGTGTCCTTGTGAGTTAAGTCCCATGGCATTTGGGAGGAAGGGGAAGTTACTTGAGAGACAGGAACTTCCAATGTAAAATCCCTAAGTAAGCAAATTCCTGGAGAGTTTTTGGAGCAGCAAGAAAGCCAACGTGAATGAGGAGTAGTAAACAAGAACTGGATAGTGAAAGATTAAAATCAGGAAGGGAAGAGGGGAGACAGACATTTATAAGTCCTTGTAAGTTATTATTTAATTTTGGCTTCCATTTGGAATGAAATGTGAAGCCACTTGGAAGATTCAAAAAGAGGAATTGTATGATGTAACATATCTTAACAATATCACTTAACAGTTGTGCTGCAAACAGTCTAGAAGATGTGTGTTGGAGCAAAAAAGAGCAGTGATTCCACATTGTCCAGTTGAGAGACGTCAATGTCTTGGATCAGAGTAGAAGCAGTAAAGATGGAAAGATTATTCTGAAGATAAGCTGATGCTGCTTGTAAGTAGATTGTGCCTGAGATGTGACAGAAAAAGAAGAATCCCGTAGGTGAGAAGGGGTGGAGTCTAGTGCACAGGTGAAGGGTTCGGTGCTCCCTTAGGGTATAAATGTTTGTGGAAGTTCTTTTCTGATTGGTTCATTTTTCTCTGTGAAATAGAAGATCACCAGCTCAGTGTGAAGATGGGTTAAGAAGATTTAGAAGTTTAAGGAGAGAAAAGATATGCAATTATCATCTGGGACAGTGGAAGAATAAATGGGCCAGGGTAATATAGTATGATTACTTGACAGAAATAAGGGGCATCTTGAAATTAAGAATCATGAATTTAATATGAGATCAGACAGCACAGTTCTCTGTTTCATTCCAGCCACATTGAGATGCAGGTACAGATATAAAGTATTTGGAGAGTTGGATCTAACCAGGGTTGGGATTTTGCCAAAGTACTGATTATGAGAAAGAGGGACAAGGTAGTTGAAAAGTATACGCAAAGTCACATTTTTAGTTGACTATAGAATTTAGGCTGAGTAAGAAGGGAAGTGAGACCACTAAGTAGAGGAACCATATATTGTATTGTCTGAACTACAGCACATTTAGTTATTATGCTGAGATAACAGATCTGAACAAAAGTCTTCTACGCAAATCAGAACATGTAGCCATTCTGACATTAGGGGACACGGGGCAAGGAAAAGGCAGTAGAATGAATGGCTTGTAAGTCTACACAGGGTCAAAGGATTGTTGGATTCAGGATACTGGAAGGAAGGAGCTAGAAAGGTAGGAAGTGAGGGCCAAAATGTGATACACTTGAAACTGATAGTATTGAAAATTTGCAGTTGCTGCTAACAATAAAATCATGGTTATGAGAGTGAGTGGCTGAGGTAAGTGGAGGACAAGATAACTGGAAAGGAAGTCAAAAACAGAGAGGCCCATCTATGGAAAGGTCTACACAGATATTGTTTTTCACAAATATTATGAGAGGAGTATTTTGGAGAGAGTGACATTTACCTAGGGGTTAATACTTCAAGGAATGAAGGGGTTTACCCTGGGATCAGTAAACATTTGCCCAAGGAAAAGCAAATAGTGTTCTAGTTTGAAGACTTGAAATTTAAACTGGGGGAATTTAAGAAGGAGGAAGTAAGAATTGTCTCAAAGAAGCAAAAGTAGCGAAGAGCACACCTACTCCATCTCTAGGGCCATGAAACCAAGTTTGTTGGAGCCATACAGCTGCCACTTGATGCCACAAGAGGAGAAGTTATGGAATCAGCAATGAGCCAGGTTTCAGAGCAAGAAGATGAAGAAAACGCTTATAAAAAGGTTGAGGACATATGAAATTTGGCTGTGTCAACAAAACCATGGAAGGATAAACATAATGCTGAGTGAGACAGGTAGAAGTAGGGAGTAGGAGATGGAATCAGAATAGTGATAGAATAGTAGTGCACACTCCTTAGGGAGATTAGAAATGGCTGACATCTCAGAGATAAAGGTCATGATGAAATTGGCCTTTTAGTCCCAAGGCAGATAATGATGGTCATTCCTCTACGGCTGTAGGGGGGGCCGGTTCAGGAAAATGAAGCACCTTGATAGAGATGTGAGAATGGCAGCTGGGCAGTCCTCTTCAGAAGGCCTGAAGACGTTCCCTCCCTATAAATGTATGGTCCCACCACCACCTGAGTATTTTCATTGGTCCATGTTTTCAAAAAGCAACTTCAACCTTGTATAGATTTTTGTAATTTTTACCAATTAATATACTAGGGTAAAAATGTAGTAATATCAATAGATTGAGGACTGGCATCTTTTCAGGTGACATTTTTATTTAAAATTCAATTTTATTCAATACAAAGTTTAAGGCCAAACATTTTCTGGAAGAACACATCTCTGAATTTATAATAGTGGCTCTTGGTAAAAATTATGCAGAAAATCATTATATGTTACTATATATGTAGAATTATATGCTTCGCAGTAACTGGAAGAGTTTATTTTGTTTTATTTTGTATTGTATTTTAAAGAATCTTTAAAGCTTTTATTTTTTAATGTAAGAAAATAATGAGAAATTCTTTTACTTTCGGCAGCACTATTATCTAAATACTTTAGTAAATGTGATACTATTGGAAAAACATTTCAATTAATATGTATTTGAATAATTATTAATTAACATATACCACTGCATGATAAATTAACATTCTTAATTAAAAAACTCTACCAGGACTTAATAGTTTGTTACTTATTTTAGCATATTGAAAGCTATTTAGACGAAAGCCCTAACTCAACAAGAACGCAAATATTTGGATGACTAATAACAGCAGAGGAAACATTCGGTTTGGATACCTCTTTTTTAAATTTATTTAGACAAACAGAATGACAGAAATAAATTTCAGTCTGTGTAAATGTATGGTTATTAACTCATTTCTAGTTACTCTTCAGAATAACTGATTTTTTTTTTATCTCTGGAGGGAAAAAACAAAAAAGAATTCCAAATGTTTAAATTAACAAAGCAAAATAAAGTTCACACATTTTCATAAAAGGAGAATAAATGAATCCGTACATTTGGGTGGGCAGTCTATTCTCCAGGTCAATGACTGAAGCCAGTGATTCTATGTTACTGTGGTTTTTCCCTTTGATGTTATTTACTCTTGATTCTACATATATCATTTTTTTCTACCTTTACTCTTTTCATAGATCTTGCTAAAAACTTAAGAATTGTTCTGCCAGCACATAGTTACAAAATTAGAGTGGTCGTGTCATATCCGTTTCAACAAAAATGAATACAAATGTAGATTGGTCACAAATATACTTATCTTCCTGCTGCATTGTGAAGTACAAACTCCCTGCCCTAAATGGTTAAGTGGAGGGTTATTCCAAAGTATTCATGAATGAGTACGCTCTTTTTAAAATACATGTTCTACTACACTTTGAAGAGTAGAAGGATCTTAGATGCTGTCTTAGTACGAATGCCAAAAGGAATTGCTTGTGGCTGAGGCATTCCTTCCCACACAAGCCCCAAAGGGCAGCCGTCTCCATAACAGGTTAACGTGTCCCTAAAAATGTTCCCTTGCCCTGAATGGCCAACATGAAGTTTAAAAAGAGTCAGAGTAGGATGTGGGAAGGCAACAGTACCAAAAAAAAAAAAAAAAAAAGTCATGTAAACAGCTTCCACTCTCTGCCTCATTTCAAATGCTGAGCTTTGTCTCACTGCTGCTTTCCCAATCTTCAGCGAAGAGAATAAAAACTGACCATCAATGGAGTTCTTTCAACGAATTATAAAATACTTCCCTTCTCTACCACTTCAGCTTTGACATGTGCTTTATTGCTTTATGGCATCAAAGACGCATCTGTATCAGAGGGAGTAAATTTTGTTGTAGAAATTCATTATAGAAACCATATTAAAATTAGTTCACCCTTTATCCTTCAGTTGTTTATGGGGATGGTGTTTCTGCTGGACTAAGCCTCCTGAGAGATTAGTTCCCCGTCCTATCTTATGATTCCCTCCATGTTGGAAAGCATGAAGGTAATACGTATTCCCAACAGTTGGCATAGCCTTTGTCTTTCAGGCAAGATTCAGCAGCTGAACTCTTTCCCATTTTTTAAGGTTATCAGACCCCTAGTCTTACATTAAGTATGAATGTCCCTGGATCCCCACTGAATTTAAAGATTCTTAGTTTAAAATTAGTGAAGTGGATAAGGCACTGGTAAAACATGTTTTGTTACCCATAACCTCATCATGTGAAACCTTTGAGTAGCACCTGTTAGGTTCTGGCAACTGGTACCTCTGAAATGGAAATATTTCATGAACTCACCCAGCTTTCTTAGTTAGGAACACTTTCCCTTCCATAACCCTTCCCTACACAAACACACACCCCCCCACACACACACACACCCATTGTATTTCAGTAGTAAATGTGCCAGCCATTACTTAAATTTTTCTAATATCATATGTCAAAAGAGAGTCTCTTTCTTGAATTAGTTGAATCAGAGTATAAAGGGGAAATGTTGTCTGAGCTACTGAGTTTGGCTTAAGCATTTCTATCAACTTTAAAAAAAATAAGGTGACTGCGACTGACTATATTGGTTTACCAGGGCTGCTGTAACAAATACCACAAACTAGACAGCTTAAACACCAGAAATTCATTGCCTCACAGTTCCAGAGTCGAGAAGCCAAAAATCAAGATGTCAGCAGGATTGGTTCCTTCTGAAAGCTGTGAGGAAGAATGTATTCCATGACTCTTAGTTTCTGGTGGTTTTTAATCTTTAGCCTTCCTTGACTTGTGCTAGTACATCTCCAGTCCTCTCATGGAGTGCTCCCTGTGTGCCTGACTGTTCAAATTTCTCCTTTTTATAAGGTCATCAGTCATATTGGATTTGGGATTCACCCTACTCCAATAAAACCTCATTTAAAATAATTACATCTGCAACAGTCTTATTTCCAAATAAGGTGACATTCTGAAATACGGGAGGCTAGGACTTCAGCATATAAATTTGGGGGGGTGGTACAAAATTCAACCCAAAAAACTAGCCAATATGTCCTTGAAAGTAACAACTCCTTGATTCATTATTTGATATTGTTTCTAGTCTCCCAAATTCCAGTTTCTCCGTCTATTACTTATTTACGTTCTTGAATACACAGAGCTCCAATGCATTTTCATTTTCTTTTTGAAACCAGAACAGTAATTTATTTATTCAGTCAATGAACATATATTTATATCTTCTAGGTACAAGATACGTAGTATAAAACAAATACTAAATGTCTCCAGCTCTGATGGACTTATAGTCAAATTAGAAAGAAACAGAAGAAACAGTCAAAAGAAAATAGAAAAGTTTAGAATCTAGAAATTTTAGATATTAAAGGAAATAAACTATGCTTTTTCTAGGTACAGAACACTAAGGAAAAAGTCAAGAACTTGTTTACTCTTATTTTCATGACTTCCCTGAAGCCGAATTTTTACATGTAATTATCAGCCTAGGGGACAATCTGACATTCCAAAGGAGTTAGTTCCTAGCAAGAGGAAACGGACTCCACAATAGTGTATTTCAAGGGCTCACTGAGCATCTGAGGGCCACCAGCCACAGACAGAAATTTTTCCTTTGACTATATCCTTAAGACTTAGAGCAAATACTGCTCAGTAATATGAATGGAGAAGATTCACGCTAGAAATAATTTTCCTTTTATGCTTTGTTCTTCACCACAAGCAATTTAAGCAAACCATTCTTTAAAAGTCACACTGGGATGAAATGCAAATGAACCACAGAGTGGATAAGAATCATGCAAATTAGGAGAAAGGGGAGGAACCCAGTAAGTACCAAAAACAGCAACAAGGACACAGAGAAGCTAGGCAAGACTGAATTCTCTGGCTTCATGGTGACTGTGGCCCCAGATGAACACGAAGATCCAATCTTAAAGCAAGAGTAGGTAGCTTAATATCACTGCTTGTTGTGTATTATTAGGAAACATCTATGTGTAAGATGTGCTTCTTTTGAATTTTTTGTTGTTTGCAATAAAAAATCTGACATCTTTAAGAAAGTTAACTGCAAAAGAAACAAGTTTCATTCTTTAAGATCTAGGAGGGTCCAAATATCTTGCATCAGTGTTATTGGTAGTTCCAATGCAAGGATACCTTTCTTATTTTTAAGACGGTCTAATGCAATGAATGGTAGTCCAGGACACAGAGCTGAGAGTCTATAGCAACCTAAGCTGAGAGCAATTAAGAGATGTTTGTCCTCAGTCTGAAAGGGAGAAAAAAGTCACTAACATTGGGAAGAGAATTGAAAATGTTTCCCTGCAAAATGGGTACAGCAGTGTTCACTTTCACCAGAAATACATGAAGCTTCCTTTAATTCCATGTGGCTGGGGACAGATGGATACCTCTGGCCAATTAAACATGGGTAGAAGTGCCAAGTCATTTATTTGACATTGCAAAGCCCATTCCTCCATCCTAAATCCATACCATCCCCACTCTCTGCCCAGAGAGCTCTCGTTTTCCCACTAGCATGGTGATCAACAGTGTTTAATTGGTTGTGCCTTATCAGCCTAGGTTTCTGAGTGTAGTGAACAGAAGACTGCTGTTGACACTATAATACACATGCATCATGAGATATAAATAAACCTTTGTGTTTTTAGCCACCAAGATTTTGGTGTTATTCATCTTCATAGTTTTTTACTAGTTTATCCAGACAGATAGATTCCATAACTATCCCAACATTTGATATTAGCTGGATTTGTCATTTTTCCCAGTTTTAGATATATAAATGTATATTCCAATATTATTTTAATGTGCAGTAGGACTTCCCTGGTGGTGCAGTGGTTAAGAATGTGCCTGCCAATGCAGGGAACACAGGTTTGATCCCTGGTCTGGGAAGATCCCACATGTCGCAGAGCAAGAAAGCCTGTGCGCCACAACTACTGAGTCTGTGCTCTACAGCCTGTGAGCCACAACTACTGAGCCTGCGTGTTGCAGCTACTGAAGCCCGCACACCTAGAGCCTGCGCTCTGCAACAAGAGAAGTCACCACAATGGGAAGCCCACACATCACAACCAAGAGTAGCCCCCGCCTGCTGCAACTAGAGAAAGCTCGCGTGCAGCAACAAAAAACAAACACAGCAAAAATAAATTTTTAAAAATTAAAAAAAAATAAAATAAAATAAATACTCCCTGAAATTCATGAACAGAATGCTGACAGGACCATTAAAGAAAAGCCCTAGCATCATTTGATTATATTGCAGAAGCCTGTAGTTAGGCCAAAGACTTGTGTTAAAAGGAAAAAATCATCATTTTATGGGGTAGGAACCAAATCATCTAACCCATCTAAAGCTTATCTGTAATTTTCAGATGGTATTTCTTTATTAGCAATTAAAACTCCTCTAGTTTTTATTCGTTTTTTTTCCTTTTTCAACTGAAAAAAATGTGTTCTAATAAAAATAAAATACTTTACTCAAGTTAAACAATATCATTTGTATTTTTGTTTTAGATATATAAACTGGACAAGAGTAGAATTTATTGAAACCCAAGTGGGCATTTTTCTGGAGCCATGCATTATATATTATCTTTTATGTTTCGGGGTTACTTTACTCTATATTCAAGTGATTTTGTAAATTTCTTTTTCTTATGCCAAAACTGTTTTGCTTGGAAAGAGGGCTCAAGATGGTAGTGTAGGAAGATCCTGTAGGAATTCACCTCCTCTCATGGACACCACAAATCTACAACTACATATGGCATAATTCTTTCAGAAAGATATGTGAAAACTGGATAAACAGAACCTCCACAACAAAGGGTAAAAGAACACCATCTAGACAGGGAGGAGAGCCAGAGAGCTGGACCCCTCAAACATCTGCCTTGGAAAACCAACAGGGAATACATCCAGGAAAACTATAGAACTTCAACAAACAAAAAACTCATTCTTAAAGGGCTTGTGCATAGACTCAGATAACACGAAAACCAGTGCAAAAACACCAGAGTGAAAAGCACATGGACCACAGGTGAAGGGGACCCACTTCCTAATCTTGAAGCATCTGCCAGAGATGTAGGAACCAGTTGGGATGCTTCCTGGGGACCGAGTCACTGGTAGGAGCCATTTATGTGGTCCGATGAGACCTTGCTCATATTGGACCTGGCAGGCATCATTTTGGAATTATCCATATAACCTATTAGCACCAGTGAGTGTGCCCAACCAAGAATGTTGGCTACCTCTGCACCTTGGCCGGGCCTCATAGCTGACCAAGCAATAACCCTGCCCACCAGTGCCCTGTGGCAGCAGCTGGGCCTCACAGCAAGTCTTTGGTCAGCCCCACCCATCACCACCCCGTGGAAGTCACAGCTTCAGGAAAGCACATGCAGCCCACATAGGGGATACCCCTTGAGCACCTTGCTCTGGTGGTCAGGCAGGTTGCGCCTTTGAGCCCCTAAACAAGGCCACTCTTTCAAGATTGGGAGAGATAGGTGATATACCAAATACATAGAAACAAGCATGGTGATTTAAGCAAAATGAGACAGGGGAATATATTGCAATTGAAAGAGCAAGACAAAACCTCAGAAAAAGAACTAAAGGAAATGGAGATAAGCAGTCTACAGATTCAATGCAAACCCTATCAAAATACCAATGGCATATTTCACAGAACTAGAATAAATAATTATAAAATGTATATGGAACTACAAAAGATCTTGAATATCTAGGACAGTCTTCAGCAAGAAGAACAAAACTGGAGGTATCACTCTCCCTGATTTCAAACAGTATGATACTGGCACAAAAGCAGACACAGATATCAATGGAACAGAACCGAAAACCCAGAAATAAATCCAGTCATATATGAACAATTAATTTATGACAAAGGAGCAAAGAACATACAATGATGAAAGAACAGTCTCTTCAATAAATAGTGTTGGGAAAACTGGACAGCCACATGTAAAAGAATGGAACTAGACCACTTTCTTACACCATACACAAAAATTAACTCAAAATGGATTAAATACTTACATATAAGACCTGAAACCATAAAATTCCTTGAAGAAAACACAGGCAATAACTTCACTGACATCAGTCCTAGCAATGTTTTTGAGGATCTGACTCCAAAGACAAGGGAAACAAAGGCAAAAAGTAAACAAATGGGACTACATCAAACTAAAAAGCTTCTGTGCAGTGAAGAAAACCACGATCAAAATAAAAAGGCAACCTACTGAATGTGAGAAGGTGCTGGCAAGTCAGTATCCCACAAGGGGTTAAAATCCAAAATATATAAAGAACTCATACAACTTGATATCAAAAAAACAAACCATCCAATTAAAAAATGGACAGAGGACCTAAATAGACATTTTTCCAAAGAAGACAAACAGATAGCTGACAGACAAATGAAAAGATGTTCAGCATCACTAATTATTAGGGAAATGCAAATTAAAACCACAATGAGATATCACTTCATGCCTGTTAGAATGGCATAACAAATGCTGGAGAGGATGTGAAAAAAAGGAATCCCTTGTACACTGTTGGTGGAACTGTAAATTGGTGCAGCCATAATAAAAAGTATGAAGAGTCCTCAGAAAGTAAGAATAGAAGTACCATATGCCCCAGCTAATCCACATCTAGGTATTTATCTGAAGAACATGAAAATGCTAATTCAAAAGGTATATGCATAGGTATATCCTATGTTTGTTGCAGCATTATTTACAATAGTCAAGATATAGGAGCAACCTCAGTGTCCATCAATGGATGAATGGATAAAGAAGATGTGGTGTATAAATACGTATACACAAAATGGAATACAACTCAGCCATAAAGAAAGAATGAAATCCTGCCATTTGTGACAGCATGGATGGACCTTGAAGGTATTATGCTAAGTGAAATAAGTCAGACAGAGAAAAATAAATGCCATATGATTTCAAATATAAGTGGAATCCAAAAAAAAAAAGAAAGAAACAAATCAAATGAACAAAATAAAACAAAAACAAACTCATAGAAACAGAGAATAGATTAGTGGTTGCCAGAGGGTTGGAAGATGGGTGAAATGGATGAAGGGGGTCAACTGTATGGTGATAGATGGCAACTAGACTTGTGGCAGTGATCATCTTGTAGTGTATACAGATGTCAAATTATAATGTTGTTCACCTGAAAATTACATAATAATAAAAATAAAATAAAAAATAGTACTTCTTTGCTTGGTTGCTTGCTATCTCTGAATCAAAGTTGGTAATATGTGATAACTTGATCATTAGTAAGATAGGGCCTATAATTTTTAAATAAGTTGAAATAGCCATTATTTATCTAAACAAATTAATCCAGATTTTAACCAGCAAAACTAATCATTCATCAGCTTTGGAAGAAATGAAATTTTCCTGAGTCTGACACTTTGCTGTGTATAGAAAATGTATCCTGAACAAGTAATATTATTTGTTCTAGGAAAACCTAATTCAAAGAGCACTCATGTATTTCACAAATAATCATTGATTACTAAATATGTGTTTCACATTCTAATAGGAACCATGGACAAAAAGGTAAAGTCCCATCCATTGTGGAATTTACAGCACAGGGCAGGAAACTGGTCAAATATATAATTCATTTTCTATGATCAATAAAAATTGAGTTCATGCAGTATAATTAACTTCTATAATTTAATTCACTGTGATATAATTCATTATGATAATGAGAAGGATCTATCAAGACAAGACACAAGAATCTTCCAGTGATCAAGACTTTATCCAGGGCACAACCACTTTCTACCTCATAAACTGCTATCTCATGGCTAACTCTTGCTTTGTGTCCTCCCTGTTGAATGAGTAGGTACTGGGTGTTAGAGTTAAGAGGTACCACTGCAGCATCATGACGGCATCTTCCATGTCCTTAGAGTTGCAATCAATATCACAGTTTCCATGGTGAGAGTTTCCTTGAGTTGAGAAATATTAATATGCTCAACTCAAGGGGTGATACAAGTTTTGCGTGGGGTCTGTTGTTTATATAATTATGGGGGTCTTCTTTCAAAACAATAAAGAATACGCAATTTTGAATACAAAATTAGGTAGAGGGATTTGGAAGATGTTAACGTAAGGGAAGTTCTGAAAGTCAAGCTTCATTAGCTTCACAATAAGTGTTCCCATCAATAAATAAGAACAGAGTTCACAGTCCCTCACATAGACACACCCATATACACACACAATCAAATGTAGGACTCTCTCACCTATAAATAAATTATGAAAATCCTGTGACAAAATTAGCAGATTTAATCCAGCTGTATAGTAAAAATACATTATGAGAAACCACCAAACAATCTTCCAGAGTGGCTGTACCATTTTGCTTTCCCATCCGCAATGAATGAGAACTCCTGTTGCTCCACATCCTCACCAGCATTTGATATTTTTAGTATTCTGGATTTTAGCCATTCTAATAGTTCTTTTAATTTGCATATACATGATGGTGTATGATGATATATGCACATTTTCATGTGCGTATTTGCCTTCTGTATATCTTCTTTGGTGAAGTGTCTGATAAGGTTTGGTGTCCATTTTTTTTTTTAATTGGGTTGTCTTCTTATTATTGAGTTTTAACAATTCTTTGTATATTTTGGACATGGTTCTTTATCAACTATGCCTTTTGGAAACATTTTCTCCCAGTCCGTGGCTTGTCTTTTCATTGTCTTGACAGTGTCTTTCACAGAGCAGAAATTTTAGGGTTTTTTAAAATTTTATTTATTTTTGGCTGCATTGAGTCTTCGTTGCTGCACATGGGCTTTCTCTAGTTGCAGCGAGCAGGGGCTACTCTTCATTGCAGTGCGCGGGCTTCTCACTGCGGTGGCTTCTCTTGTTGCAGCACAGGCTCTAGGCACGTGGGCTTCAGTAGTTGTGGCACGCAGGTTCAGTAGTTGTGGCTCGCGGGATCTAGAGCGCAGGGTCCATAGTTGTGGGGCATGGGTTTAGTTGTTCCACGGCATGTGGGATCTTCCCGGATCAGGGCTCTAACCCATGTCCCCTGCATTGCCAGGCAGATTCTTAACACTGCGCCACCAGGGAAGCCCTGACTTGCTTTTAATGAATAAAATAAAGCAAAGGTGATGAGATGTTACTACTGTGATTATTTTACAGTACACACAACTCTTTGCTAGCTGACTTACTCTAGAGACTCTCCCTCTCTCCACTTCTCCCTCCTCCTTCCCTCTTCCTCTCCTCCTTCCCTCTCCCTCTCCTCCTTCATGCTGGCTTTGAAGAAGCTAGCTGCCATTAATCTAATTCTGCCAGAAAACTGAGGGAGCTGAGATGTACATTCTTTCCCAGCAGTCCAGCCTCTGATGAGACCACAGCCCCAGCCAACACCTGGATTGCAGCCTGGTGAATCTCTGAATCACAGAGCCCAGCAAGGCTGTGTGGGACTCCAGACCCACAAAACTGTGAGAAATAAACATGAGTTGTTTTAAGTGTGTGGTAATTTGTTATACAGTATAGAAAACTAATATATTTTACTTTTTTACTCTACATATGTATGATTTGTGTTTTTACATGGAAAATGTAGATAAATGTAGCAATGGAACTAACAATAAAAACCACAGTGTCCTTATAGAATTATTCTTATCCCCATATTCTGAGAAGATTTGTCATTCCCATATGTGTTAATGAGCAACAGCAGATACATCAGAGACTCAGAGAATTCTGCTACAACTAAGAACAAGTTTCTTACCTTCATAACAGCAACCTACCACACGGTTTAGGAAAAAATATGAAACAAACAAAAAAAACACTACCTTTTTCAACTCAAAGGGAAAATTTAGAAAAGGAAAAAAGAGAACACTTTTTCTTACAGTAGAATAACAGCTAATAAATTTAGAAGGTATGGCGGAATTTGAAAGTTACTATTTGGCAATCACAGGAATAACAAATGATTAATCCAAGAAACATCAATAGATGCTAAAATTGTGGGTTAAAACTTAATGAAGAATGGAATATTTACAGTCTCAAAGTACTTCCCTCTCCCCCCCAACACACACAAAACTTTTAATTACAAAGAAAAAAAGAATAACTTTATAATAAAGTAACTTTAGAGTAATCAAAGTTAACATCACCTGTAATGGGACAAATTGAGATCAGTACCTTCTGATAGGGCAATGAGAGAACAAATTACACTTTCTGTGAAATTCTTGCCAAAAATGGAAAATCTGAGGCTAATAATGAAAAAAAATTGGGGAAGTAGGGGCAAAACCCAAAAATATGTTCTGTAATCTTTAAATGTGCCAAGGTCATGAAAGTCAAGGAGAGACTAGGCTACTCTTCCAGATTGAAGGGGATTAAAAAGACACGACAAGTAAATGGAATTCATGATCCTTGAATGGTTCCTTCTGCTATACAGGACATTGGGCAAGTGAAGAAACCTGAATGAGATCTGAGGATTTGACAGTAGTCATATATCAGTGTTAATTTCCTGATTTTGATGACTAGGTTGTGGTTATGTAGGACAGTTTCTTTGCTGAAATTATATGCTAAAGTATTCATAGGTGATGGGGTATCAAACAGTGATTTATGGAAAATGGTTAAGGGTAAAAAAAAATTCTTTGTTTTATTCTTGCAACATTTCTGAGAGTTTGAAAGTATTTCAAAATAAAAATGATTGTTATGATTTTTAACCAAATCAAGACATTTTCAAAACAGCCATATCTGTGAATGTTTTCAGTAAGTTCTATCAATTGGGAATTCTTTCAGTCCAAAACCCAAGATCATTATTATTAAAAGAGTTCAGTTTTAAAATCTGATTCTCTTTCAAAATGTTTTGCTACTGGAGAAAGTTTCCATCACCATCCATCATGGGGTTAATAATTCACTTGAAAAGCAATTAATTGAGTCCATGTACTGTGAAGGTCTACATATGAAAGAATTTGGGATTAAGGCAATTGCCTCTTTACTTTGAAATAACTGTATGTTTGAAGTAAAAGTATCACTTTAGCTAAAATCATCCAAATAATTGTTTCCACTCCCCTTGTATTTCATCAGTGTATCCAGAAAATCTGTAAATAAAACCATTTCTTTTCACATTTCAAACACACACTGATGTACACACACAAATACACATATTCATATACATACATTACCCCTACAGTTGTAACAAGACTATTCCTTTCAAAATAATCGCAGCCTTTACTGTAACTCACCAGACCACTAATGTGCTTGCGCATGAGTTAGGGATAGAACAGATTTCCAGATCCCTGTGGTTTTTACAGGCCAGTGCCATCTGTTTACCACTGAACGTTTCCTAATGCCTACTTCCCACCACTTTAAGACACTCCATCAAAGGGAATATCCAACTGCCCTTCTAAAATGTGAATGTTACAAATCATTCCACTTTAGCAAGATATTTTGTTCTTCAAATTCCATGTTTTAAAAGCTGTATAGCAAAGGCAGAAACAACAACCAAAAATGTGTAATTTCTAAGTAGCAAAAGTAACAAGTTTTCATTATTGCTCAAGTTTGCCTATTCAGCATATTTTTTTTTCTCCTACTTCACAGTAGCTCTAGCCAGCCATTCATCAATAATTGTTAGGATGTTCGCTAATAAAGTTCACTTTAACCTTAAGTATATTTGGATTTTAGTGTGAGATTCTAAATGAATTAAAATCCCCTAAGACTCACAGAAATAAATATACTTTGGAGAAATTTCAGGCATCCTAATTATTTGGTGAAAGAATATTTGGAGCAGGAACCTTCCCAGAAACCACATTGAAAACATTCCCCTGCTTGATTCCATCTCATTGATCTGGGGGCAGAAGGGTCATCGGAGGAAAAGCCTTGTTTTAGCATCAGAAGGAATTGGGGTATTGACTACAAGTATGACCAAGGACAAATGATGAAACCTTTCTGATCATCAGTTTAGTTAAATGCATAATGAAGATAAGAATATTTATTTTTTAGGGACATTGTTATAATTGACAATTGTTAAACATAGAGTTTTCCTATTTGCATCTTCATAGTAAAAAGACAAAATGTGATCTGAATTGTCATAATTTGGATTCTCTTAATAACTTTATGAGTATGTTACCTACTCCAAGCTCATACTGTTCACCAAGCGACAGACCAATAAACCAAGAGATGAGATGTTAGGGCAAGGAATAGAAACGTTATTTGGAAAGCCAGTGGACTGAGAAGATAGTGGACTGGTGTCCCAATGAATCATTTTACCGAAGTTAAAATTCAGGCTTCTGCTATACTAAAAGGGGAGAGTTTGTTGCAAACTTCTTGGTGCCGGCCAGATCTCGGAGGGGATGTCAAAATCCTTTGTTCTTGCAGCTGCCCACCTAGGTCTGGTCATGATGTTCTTGTAAACCTCCAACAAGACAAATGTTATCCTCTGTTCTGCAAATTTTTATCTCTATATGAACAATAAGTGTTATACCTTTAAAGGTCAAGCCTGGGAAGCAGAGCCTTGAGAAGGGGCTATCTTGTATATTTCAGGCTATAGGTAACATTCTTTTACAAAGGGTGCAGACCAAGCATGACTAAGCATAGGCCACAGAGCACAAAGGTTAGAGCTAAAGGAATAAATCCAATATGGAGTCAAGTTTGTTCTTGTCTGTTAAAACTACAGTTTAAGAGTCCACTCTTTAAAAAATGAGGTATACATAAATTTGAAGTGAACTTAACTAGAAACTTGTTGCTATTGTTGCTTCATTAATGTGGAAATTTTTCTCAGTAGTAAAAACATGTTCATTGATAAGTGCTTTCAATTTCTACTCGGTGGTGGCATTTTGGATAGAAATAGAAAGTTTCATCTGCTACTTGTATTTGAGTAGAGATTATATGAGAATTCTACATGGTTCCAAATTCCAATTTTTTATGTATAATCTGAGAAGAAAGTGAGAGAGGGAATGAACACATATAAGATTTTATGTTGTAAGTTCAACATCATAAAATTATGCCTCTAGTCCATAAAATATCCATGTCCAATACCTTAACAACACTTTATTTGTATAACTAGAAAGTCAAAAACAGGGAAAGGATGGATGGGACAAACAATTTTTTTTTGGTTTTAAAATTCTTTGAAAGTACCATTGTCACACACAAAAATAAATGGTTTAGTATTTTGTGAGGGGATAAGTTCACAGAAATTTTTCATAAACCACTTATCCATAAACTATGGATATCTGACTATGATATTAGAATATGAACCAAATTTAGATAGTTATTAAGTTACATTTCCAAACTATGAAGAAACTAGTATTTATTGATATTAAAATTTGTTTGGTTTGGTTTTCCTATTAAGTCCTATTTTGAAGATTCTAAACTTGTGGAAGTCAGGTTTATATAATTTCTATGAATAGATTTTTTGTGAGTATTCAGCAAGAATAAAATTAGTTACCATTTCAAGTTTTTTTTTGTGCCAGATACTGTTCTAAGCACTTCATTTAATCCTTAGAACAACTGTATAATAAGTATTACTATCCTAATTTTTTAAGAAGAGAAAATTGATTATTTTTAGAGATGAAAGAACTTCATTATTTCAACATCACAAGGGTAGATCCAGGACCCAATTAATCTGATTCCAAAGCTTCCATTCTCAATTTCTTTGACAGTCATGAGTGTTTGCCCTGTAGACGCCATTCATTTTCAGATATGCTTTTAGCAATGCTCTCACCCTCTCTGGAAGCTAATGGTAGAGTCGCTAGCCTCAATCATGGTCAAAGTGTCAAAAGTTACTTGACCATCAAACAACTCTCATAACAGCCTGCCATGGCTTCACATGTGAAAACCACCAGAAAGTTAGGAAACAAGGTAAGGGCATTATCTGAATGGAAAAATAAAGCCACATTTTAAACATTTTTGGTGCACATTCCTTAATCAGATTAACTAGTTGGCATCATGAGGAGGGACTTTTTTTGTTGGCAAAATATTTCCAGCCAGGGAAAAGGTAGCACTAATAAGACTTTTCATTCTGCACCTGAAGGGGCAGACCTAAGAAAGTAGAGTAGGAGGTTAGGTGCTGTGGCACCAGAAACAAAAGATGATACAAGCAAAAGCTGATCTCTTTATGTTTTCATTAGGATCATCTCTACTCACATGTGAAGTCCGGGTGAGCTGACAGTTTGTGTGAACAATTATGTACATTTATTCTTTAAGAGAGACTTTGGTGTGAGTGTCAGTACTTAGGAGAAATATGGTGAACATAATGGATGGATGTTGATTTTGTCAATAATTACATATACTTTATTTGCATAGAATTAATCTCTCCATGTATTACCTCATAGCCATCCTGGAATGCAGATAGAAACAGAATGCCCCCTATGTGACATGACAAATATCAGACATGAATGAATCAATTGACTTACCCAAGATACAATGCCAATTGATAATTTTAATAAAATAGGGTAGAGGTTCTCAAACTTTTAGTGTGAATAAAATAACAGGGGAATCTCTCAAAATTCAGATTTCTAGGTGCAACAGTAGAGATTCCGATTCCTGGGGTAAGGTTCTGGGATCTGCGTTTTTAACAATACCTCAACTGCCTTCATGGCAAATGACCCAGAGTCTGTCTTTGAGAAACACCAGCCCAATGAGTTTCTTGGCCCACAAGTGTTAAACTGATTAAGGACAGGCTTGAGAAATCATTGTGGCCTGGAGTTTCCTGGAGTGTTGGTCTCCCTTACGGAAATGTTACTTACAGGATTTAACAAACTGTTTATAATGGCTTAAATCAAGCCATCTGCTAAGGAAATAACTATCCGGTACAAGACAGTGAGCAAAGGAAGGGGCCTCAGATACAAGTTCCCAAGGGCATCATAGGGAAGCTCTGTCCACAGAGAGAAAAGGACTAATTGATCACATAGCCAACTACCCTAGACAGACCACCCCACCTGTTGGGGCACTATCAGGTGATGGTTGTACCTGGGGCCAATTTCAGGTTTGTGGTCTTCTCCACTCTTCTGTCTTAGGAATTGCTGCCGCTTTAATGAAAACTGTCCTAGGGGAATAATTTTGGTGTTCATAAGAAACACTTGGAGGAGAATTAAACCAAAAGTCTTTTAAAAAACATTTAACATTTTCTCTGTAAGCCTTTTCCTGATTCTGCCAGCTGAAAGCAATCATTTTTCTCTCATTTCCCATTGCACTGGATGTTCACCTCCAATTGACACTGTGATTACCCTGTGAGGCATGTTTACTTACATGCCTTTGCTCTCTCTGACTGTGGGCTCATTATGGACAAGATCCATTATGGATTCAGTGTTTTATCCCATCCCCGCATTGCATGCAGCACATAACTGACACTACTATGCTATTGTTTTCTGGGGATTTGAATCAGTGAGGTTTTCTTTTACTAGAGAGTAACTTCTTGCAGAACTGCTATTAACAACCCTAAACAGATAATTTGAGAAGCCTGCCAAGCAGGTATTATTCCAGATCCCACCTCTGACCAAAAAAAAAACAGAGTGAAAATTACACATACTAGATACATTTTTCCTCTGATCTGAGACTTGCAATAGCATAATTTGCAGAAACAGTAAATCCAAAATTAAGTCCTTGGAAAGATATTATTAGGAAGACTACAATTCTAGTGTCTTGACTCTCTTTAGGGGAAGAGTAAGCAGAGTTTCCTTGGACAGGAATTTGGCAGGAAGAAATTGGCCAAAGGCCTTGGGTTACCTGCCAAACCTGAACCTGCGTTGAGGGGAAGGCAGTACACAGATCACTGCAAGGCTAAGTGCATCCATTTACTCTAAAGGTCTGTTGCTGGGCAAAGATGAAACAGGTCTCTTTTGGATGTTGCCAATAATAAAGTCTTGTGGGTTAGTCTTGGTGGTCAGAACTTACTTATTCCTTTGTGCATTTATTGAATATTCATGGAGTCTAGTGCTGCTGTTTAGTGACTAGTCAGGCCTCTGGCTTCTGCTTGTGGCCTGGTTGGCCTAAGAATGGCATGGTGGATGCTACAAGTCGCGGCTCAGTCCAGTGGCGTCTTGGTCCAAAAGTGTATCTTAGCCCAGTATGATTCATCTTGGACAATTTGGTTAGTCCCTTTAGTATGCTGTTCCAGAGGCAAGAGTTGGTGGTATCTTAGCAGTGTTTGCAACCTAGAAACATCTTTCCTTTGTAATTTAGTCTTGATGAAGTTTTAGCTAGCTAGTCAGAGCATGGTGGAAGCTTGTGTGGGTCTAAGTGAAACTTGTTCTAGTATTCCAGATATGATACATTTAGCCTATTGACTTGGGCCAATAAGTAGGATTTAGAAAAAAAACTCTATAATATGATTTCTTTGTATGGGAGGGGCAGGGGGAACATTAGTATTCTGGTCAGTTTTTACTACAGTTTGTGTCCAATACTCAATTGATGAGCTCTTCTTCCCCATAGGAAATGCCTAGTGGGATCCTAGACCCAGTGGCCAAGTCTAGTGAAGCCTCAATTCTACGACCCATACTTTATGAAACCTCAGCTTGGTAATAAGATAGCGGAATGGTGAATTTAGAAGGTCTTCAAGTATATTGATGAAGCCCATGGAGTCATAAGAAAGGCACCAATTCCTAGAGACTTCTCAATGTCTACTACTGCCTGCACATGTGGACTTGTGTCTGGAATGTGGGAAGACATGCCAAAGACCATCACCAATTTTAGGGCTTGTGTTCCTTCAGAGACTGTGACAACATATGATTTACCATGGTGACTCCATTGTTCTCTGATCATTAGTGGTGGCTGATGGTACAGTAATGTGGATGCTGCATTTGGGGCCTGGTCATGGCATACCAGTGGTTATGCACCATGTTACTGTGTGGGATGGAGTAATGATAGAGATTGTAGGTTGGATGGTCTAACATATTCATAGCTCTAGACATGGGAATCATCTTGGTGCAGTAATTGTACAATTTCACGGTGAAGACATAGCATTGGCTTTATTTTATATAGATGGTGAAGTTTTTAGGAGGAAACTGATCATGGGAAGTGATGTTTTTCCAATGAAAAGATTTATCTGGGAGCTCAAATTCCAAGATCTCTGTTAAATGACATGTATATTTTGGCCTCTACTAGTTACCTGCCCTTCTCAAATATATTTTTATTACTGAGTGAAATTTATCCACTTTCCAAACTGTTTATAAGTTCTTGATGCCCTACCCAGATTCCTTTTACTGAGCCACTGTATTCACCCCTCAGAAGCTGTAGTGGTTGGCTGCTAATAGCTCACACCAGCTCCCTTCTCCAGAAGATCACCATTAGAGAATGGGACCTGACTCACCTGGAGATGCTTGGGAGGTTAAACACCCCCCACACACACCTGTGGTTTTGCTTCATAGCCAATGACAAATAGACTGGGGTCTAACAGTCCATCCCCCTTGCCTCTGGGTAGGACAACCTCTGTGATGTGATACTTGTTCCAGAGTTTCCTATGGGTCAGTCTAGACCTCTCCCAAACAACATGCTTGCCTAGCTTCCCCTCGGTCCATCCTATTTTCCTCATTCCCTTAAAAGTTTTTCCTAAGATCACTTCATTAATAAATTACTTGCACAGGAATCCAGGAATCCAAGTCTCAGTTCTTTCTCTAAAGGAATACTATTAGGTGATTTAGGAAGGTAATGTAGACTGGATATCTTGAAGGGATATTGAGAGAAAAAGAAAAGAAAAGAACAATAAAGTAGCAATGACAACAACATAAACCTAAAAGGAAGAGAAGGACATTAACCACTGAAGTTTAATAATTGAGTACAAGATCCTCTAAATTTTTTTTCATCATTTTATGTCCAGTGCCTAGAAAAGAGCCTACATCAAACAAGTATTAAATGAACAAATTAATCAATTACTGAGCCAGACATCCATCCTCTCTATAGAAAAACTTGATTGCCTAAAGAAGTAGGCAGAGAAGCAGCATCACAAATGGGGAAACATATGAAATAAAATAGATTAGAAGATAGACAGACCTGAGACAGAAATGGGAAAATAGAGAATTTATTTTGGAAGAGAAGAATGCAATTATGGTCACGAAGTCTCAACCAGCCAACTTATGATGTGCGTTTATCCTTTTTTGGTTTGTTAAACAACATGGTTCTCCAAGGACTAAGATATATAGTTAGCAAATATTTTATTTTTTAGCAAAGGAAACTGTTTACTAAATAAAATCTCACTCATACACTTACTAGAATTCATAAACTGATAAAAGCAGTATTTATTGTATAAGTTTGTTAAGTTAAAATTTATAGCAGAGTCAACCAATAAGAAAATGAAGCTGCGTAGAGTCACTGAAAAATGTTTAAGTGTGGATTGTGTTTCCATCTTACATGAACCTCAGTAAGTATTTTATCTCATTATAGTGTTTTTGAGAAAATACGAACTTACACAAATAAGTAGTTGCAATGACACCAGGTTTTAGAGCCTCACCTTGAAATCTCATGACACTAAACCAATTTAAATCCTTGATAAAAGTCATACTGAGAAATTTCTGCTTCAAAGTTGAATCACTTAAAGTCTAATACTGTCATGCTTTAGTTAAAACAAAAGCTTGGAATCACTCTAAAATTGTCACAACGAAACTTTGTGAGATTACTTGTTATTTCACAAGTGAAATTAGACTGTGATCTAATCATCTACTCTGTAGATGCCCTTGATCTTTCCTCTCATCACAAATATAGAAGGAGTATTTTTTCTAATATTATTTTACTTTAGCAGATACACATTAGGCTGATTTATTAAAAATTAGTGCAAAACTAAAACTTCTTAATCAATAATACATTAATTATACATTTAAATATGTATAAAGATATTACAGAAAAAGGTTTCTTCTAAGATTGACCTTTCCCTCCCCCATGGAAAACATATTGAGGTTCCTCAAAAGATTAAAAATAGAGCCACCATAAGGTCCAGTAATTCCACTCCTGAGTATATATCTGAAGAAAATCAAAACACTGATTCAAAGTTACATGTAACCCAATGTTCATAGCGCATTATTTCCAATAGCCAAGATATGGAAGCATCCTAAGTGTCCATCAACAGATGAATGGATAAAGATGTGGTATATATATACACAATGGAATATTAGCAATAAAACAGAATGAAGTTTTGCCATTCGCAACAACATGGATGGACCTGGAGGGTATTATGCTTGGTGAAATAAGTCAGACAAAAACTGTACATTCTCACTTATATGTGGAATCTAAAAAATAAAGCACATGAATGAATATAACAAAACGGAAACAGACTGATAGATACAGAGAAGAAACTAGTGGTTGCCAAAGGGGAGAGGTGTCAGGGAGGGACAAAATAGGTGAATGGGATAAAAGGTACAAACTACTAGGTATAAAATAAATAAGTTACAAGCATGCAATGTACAGCACAGGGAATATAGTCAATATTTTGTAATAACTTTATGTGGAGTATAATCTATAAAAATATCGAATCACTATGTTGTACACCTGAAACTGATATAATATTGTAAGTCAACTATACTTCAATAAAAATAAATAAGTAAATAAATAAATAAACTGCATGAATGTTTATAATGGGCCAGGATTGGGAAGTACTGGCAAACGGCTTTGTAGTTTTCAAAGCGTTTTACCTGTGTCATATTTTTACCTCAATAATTAAAAATAAAAGAATGTATAGACTTTGAGTAACACAAATAAATAAATAAAAATAAAGAGGTGAATGACAAGGTAACTCTTAAAGCATTAATAAATCTTAAGAAAAGTTAAATGGCTTTTCTGGGAACCAAACCCAAATTTGCAGTTGAGTGCTGTAACTATTAATCTCATGCTCTTTCCATCAGAAGAGGTTCTCTTAAGGGTCATGAATGATCAGTGAGTGAGTGATGCCTGCAAGAATTGGACCTGAGGATTGTTGGCCAAAGAAATTTGAAACAACCTAGTAGGAAACAATATATTGATATTTTTTGGAGGCTGTATCCTCAAGAAGGATCATCCTTCTCAGACTTATATTCACACTGAGCATTATGTTCCCTTTTCTTGATTAGAAACCTGAGATTACCCTGACATCATACATGTCATTGTCCACAAGCAATAGGAGATGTCAACCAGCAAGACCTGAGAAATGTATGCAAAATACATGAGTTACATAGATGTTGAAGTTACCTAGAACAATCCAGCTCAGTAAGTTTGGTCAACACTATGTCTCCTTTGTATCTTTGCTAAACAGGAGTTTTGGATGGCCCTTTCCATTTGTTCCAGATAATTTTCTGATTATTCTCCCAAATCTATTTCGTATCCTTTTCACTCTACTTTCTCTTCGGGGAGGCTAATCTGTATGGATTATATTAATGGGCACCATTGCTCACTGCCTTCTGCTGGATTTGGTCAAAAAGGGGAGGAAGGTAAATTTTATATATTTACCTCCAAAGCAGCCTTCTTGTGGGGTTGCCTCAGGCTGGTTTCATTACTCAATCAAAGGTCGCTGCCCTTCTCCTCCAGGTGGCCCTCTCTATAGACTCTTTCTTTCCCAGGTCCTGGAAATGGATCCCACCTTTTTTCTGTCATGCATGCCGGATACCGAACAGTTACCACTGTTATTATCCCAAGTTACTGTGCACTATCCCTTGATTGCCCACACCTTGCCTACTTATTAGCAAACAGTCCTTTTAGTAAAGCTTCCCGGAATGATCATCATTCAAATGTGTTCTTCCTGTTGGCTGGATGATGGATAAACAATACCGTGCTCACTTTCTATGGAATTTTGAAAGGTAGCTGAAGTTTATCCCTGAACTTAGCTTCTAGGGTTATAGTTGTATAATGTCACAGTTAAATGGATTTGATTTTGTTCATTAGAAATTTGAAATATACGCAAGCTAATATTGAACAGTGATCACTGGATGCCAGTTATTTTCCTAAAATAGGAAATTTGATTTCCTATAAAATTTGTGGGGATTTAAACCTACATCTATGTCTTTGGGATTAGGACAAACTAACTGAGGTCCATACAAAGCACCCAACACAATTCTGCAAACATTCAGGTAGCATCATAGAGGCTGGATGAGGGACAGAGAGAGAGGGACACAAGAGGTCATGTTCAAATAGACCTGATGGTGAGAACCATAGCAGCAGTATGGTGATGGAGTAGAGGTAAACTCAGAGGACACACACTTTGGACAGAAGTTAAGTTGAAGGGTGATAGGATAAATTAAGATGAGAAGGAGAAAAAAAAAGTCAAAATTTAGTACAAGTGCTGGTGACTTTAGAAGTAAGGTTAAAGTTCAAGTGAAAATTTTTAGTTTAGGTGAAAAAATGAAAGGAATTTCAGTGAATTCTACTTGAGGACTAGCATTGTGTTTGTTTCTGGAAAAGGTCTCTCTTAGGAGAGTGGAAAAGGTGAATTCCAAAATAAATGGGGCTAACAATTAAGGGCACAATACAGAGAAGTTGTTCTCCATTGATTACTCACTTGCTACTTGCATGTGTTACTTGTTAGTTATTTGAAAGGACCTAACTTTTTGTTAAATTAGGCAAAAGGAGAAATGTTCATTTCTATTAAAGATAATAAGAGAAATGAAAATTACATTTTGCCAACCTTTCAATTTTCTGGTGCATCTGAGTTTCAAGTTTGGTTCAAAGTGTTTAAGTTAAAATACAGAAGGGGAAACATTTCCGGATTGACCAAGGCACAGGCATGGAAAAGCATACAGATATCGTGAATATAAGATAATTATTAGAAACTATTTTATGAGTTATGTATAAATAAATAAGAAACATATGGACTGCATTTCCCTGGAAATACTCTTGGGTTTGAAAATTAAAAAGACAAAAAGATAGCCACCTTGATAAAAAGCTGATAAGACTTTGCCAAACCCCAACAGTTGGAAAAATAGCTTGAAATATTTGAGGAACCCAAACATGGATGGGTTTGCCCTAGTTAGAAGGCCTTTTATGGTCAGATGAACATGGGTAACAGTGGGGGAGGCAGGGTGGAAACACACATCAGGAACAACACATGGTTTGGCATGTTTCCAGTCAATTTAACAGAAACTCAGATGAAAATATTCTACAGAATGTACCTGACTCAAATGTTCACACCAAACGAGATCAAGAATTCCCTGGGTAGTTGACCCAATTTGAAATGAGAAGTTTTCACAGCTTAGTGTATCCACATTGCCTGGCATCCTACCCTTTCAAACATAAATTCTAAATTTAGTGACCAGGAATTTTAAAAGTTCAGAAAAAAAGTATAAGAATGACCACATGAATAGGAGCTCTACAAGGGAGGAAATATTAAGAGGGCAGGTGATATATCAGAAGTGAAATTCTAAGTAAGTAATTAAAAATTATGCCCATGGAGAAGAAAATTCTGATATGCTTAAGGCAATTTATAAATCTGGGCTAAGAACACTTAGGTACTTGAATATTTGCCAAGCAAAAACATAAAAGAGAGAAGTTACTAGGGATAAATTACAATTGAGAAAACTACTGAAAAAACTAAGCACAAAACTGAGAATTTTGAGAAATGATAAAAACATTTCATTCATTCAACAACTATTTATACTCTGAGTAAGAACCAAAGAGATGAGATACATAATTGATTTGTATAATATAAGAGCTGGGATTCAAAGTGTAGAATAAACTACTCATCTTATACATTATTTTCATTTTCTGTATCAAAGAGGATAATTTTCAAACTCAAGTGAATTCATTTAGTTAAAACTGAAGCCTCAAATTAGTGAAAAAATAGCAAAGGACATTAGCTTTTCAATGTGTTACAATGTCTAGCCTGGTGAATTGGTTTATAGGGACTTGAACAAACTTGCAGAAGACAAACCAAGTCTCCATTGGTAATTTTTGTAATTTATGAGAAGTAGGAGAACTAAAAGAGAATAATACATTATTTTTATTTTGAAAGTGATTTCGAAGAGTGCAGAGTGGGGATTTCAACTTTGAGGGAGTGGTAAACTTAGGTGGAGTACTTGCAATATTTTAGAATACTAACTTAAGAATAGTTCACATCTTGAGAAATTTAAGGATTTAACTTCAGTTTGATTTATTGGAAGTTTTCTAGGAGAACCTGGAAAACTGTGTGTAGGAAGTGGCAATCACTAGATAACTTCTCAGATTCATGATTTTGGGAGGGAGTTAAGATGTGGAAAAGATGTGGAATAGTAATTAATAGGAGGAATAGACTAACTTTAAATAAACTGAGATGGGATTATTCAAATAAACACATTTTTGATGAGCAAAAATAAAATGAATCTGTTTGAAATTTTCATGCCTTTCTATCTATTAAATACTTGGGACTCACTGTTGCCACTTTCCTATCTTAACTAGATTTTCTATACCAGTGCGCAAGGCATCATGACTATAAACCAAGATTAGGAACAAGAAAACTGTGCAGTGGGGCTGATCCAAGACTGGGAAATTGCATGGTCATAGAGACTGAAATATGTTGGTGATGACATGAAGAAACTAACCATAGAATCCAAGCTCTACAGAAAGTCATGTAGAGCAGAGGTATAGCTCATAGAGTGAGGCAGCATTCATTTGTTTATTCAGCATAAGTAAAATGAGAGCCTGCTACATGTTAGAAGTTGTCCTAACTCTAGAGTACTGTGATGGTCAGTTTTATGTGCAAACTTGACTAGGCTATAGTCCCAGTTATTCAATCAAACAATGATCTAGGTGTTACTGTGAAGGTATTTTTGTAACCTCCTTTAGTAACTGATTATTAAAGTTTATAATCAGTTGACTCTAAGCAAAGGCAATTATCCTTGATAATCTAGGTGGGCCTGATTCAATCAGTTGAAGAAGTAAACAAGAGTAAACAAGAGGCATTCCTGAAGAATAAATTCTGCCTGGGGACTGCAGCTTCAGACTGTGCTTGAGAGTTTCATCCTGCCCTTCCTGAAAGCCTGCCTTATGGATTTTGGATTGACATAGCCAGCTCCCATAATTGCATAAAATAGTTCCTTACAGTAAATATCTTACTGTATATATAGCCTGTTATTCTGTTTCTCTGGTGGAAGCTTAACTGATACAGATTTTGGTACCAAGAAGTGTAGTGATGTAGTAACAAATAAAGTAAATATGTGGAAGAGGCTTTGGAGTTGGGTAGTGGGTCGGAGGTCGAAAAATTTTGAGACATGATAGAAAACCTAGATTGACTTAAACAAACGGCTGGGAGAAATATAGATGTTTAAAGGTACTTCTGGTAAACCTCAGAAGGGAATGAGAAAAATGTTACTGGAAACTGGAGGAAAGGCAATTCTTGTTATATAACAATAGTAAATGTAGCTGAATTATGGCCTATAGTTGTGTGGAAAGCAGAACTTGTAAACGATGAACTTGGATATTTAGCTGATGAGATTTCAAGCAACTTGTTGCTTGAAACAAGATGCAACTTGTTTTCTTCTTTTTGCTTGTAGTAAAATATGAGTGGAAAGAGGTAAATTGAGAAAATAACTATTAAACAAAAAGGAACCAGTACTTGATAACTGGGGATATTCTCAGCTCAACCAGATTGCAAAAAGATGCTAAAATTAGGAGATTCACTGTTAGGTAAGTGTGTTCTGGAGAGAAGGACTAAAGTGTGGCTGGACAACTTTTTGCTGGTGGTGAAGAGGTTATGCATGTGACTCATGGATCTCCTTTGCCATCTCAGCAGAAGGGGGAATAGAAATGGGATTACACAGGAAAGGTATTTGGAGAACACTTTTGTCTAATGGAGTAAATCCTCATGACATACACCAGAGAGCCACAACAGTTTTAAAGAAAGTTATACCAGCAAAAAACTGTCAACGTGCATTGACAGTGAAACAGGCAGGACAAAATGAAAGAGGGTTGTCAGACTCCCCAAATTCTAGAAGCAGGAAAGAGGATGATAAAATTACTCAAATTCAAACATGTGTCACCACTCAAGAAAAGGAAATGTAACTCCAAAACTAGAGCCTTGATTCTAGAGGCCAGAGCCATGTGTGTAGAGGCTAGAGCAATGGACACAGAGACTGGAACCACATGCCCAAAGGGTGGAGCCATAGACACAGAAGCCAGAGCCTCTAATCCTCAAAGGACTATTCCCAGGCCTTGCAACCTAATCTCATTTGTCCTGCCGGATTTCAAAACTGTGTGAAACCAGTGACCTTTTTCTTCCTTCCATTTTCTCCCTTTTGGGATGGAAATTTCTATAACTATTAGATTATGTCTACCCCACCCTTACATTTTGGGAACAGATAACTTGTTTTCTAGTTTCCCAGGTCCAGAGATGGAGAAGGATTTTGCCTCAAGATAGATCATACCTAGAGTCTTATATATTCCTGATTTAGATAATTTAGGGGATGAGATTTGAGTTGATGTTATATGGGTTGAGACTTTTGGAAATGTTGGGATGGTGTGAGTGTGTTTTGTGTGTGGGATGGACATGAAACTTTGGGGGTCATAGTAGACTGTAGTGAATTGAATAGTGGTTCCCAAAAACCACTATTTTTTTTTAAGTTATTGGCAGGTGTGATTAAGTTAAGAATTTTGAGATGAGGAGATTATCCTGGATTGGACCCTAAGCCCCATCACATGTATCCTTATAAGAGGGAGACAGAGATTTGGCACAAACAGAATAGGAGAAGGCAAGGTGACCAAGAGATTGCAGTGAAGTGGCTACAAGGCAAGAAATATTGACAACCATCAGAGACTGGAAGAGGCAAGAAACATACATATTCTCCCCTTAAGCCTCCAGAGGAAGTGAAGCCCTACCAACACTTTGATTTTGACCTAGTGATACTAATTTTGGACTTCTGGCCTTCAGAACTGTGAAAAAACAACTTTCTATTGCTTTAAGCCACTAAGTTTTTGATCATTTGTTAAAGAAGCCACAGGAAACTAACACAGGTACAAGAAGAGTAGGATGTGGATTCTTCCACAGAGATGAGCAGTATCATGGGGGCCAGAGGTATGTCAAGAGTAACTACAACCCCTTGAAATAACTGTGGGTGCACAAAAAAGGAAAGACTGGTTTCTCCTTGAGTCAAGTGCATATCACAAAATTTTTCAGCTGTAATTGCAGGTTAAATGCATCTTATCCAGATAAATAAGAGAAAGACGTTTATTAAACTGGCAGGAATGGGAAGTAAAAAGGTGCAGGGGCAATGAAAGAGTAAGAGGTGTTTAAAAAAGAGGGGAATCCTGTTTGACTGCAATATGGGATGAATGAAAGAAAAGCTAGCAGTGAAATGACGAGGTAATCTGGGGCCTTGTTGTGATGGACTTTTATATGGTACTGAAAATTTTGGACTTATTCATATAAGAAATGGGAAACTCTCAAGATATTTAATGCAATAAGTCAATAGGGTTCATGAACTATGGTTTTTAATATATGCTTTAATGTTTTCACCCTAGAAGCTATGTAGAAAAGAAACTAGGATGGGGTCAGACAAAGATGAGATCAGTCTCACCCCAACATCTCAGGTGAGATAATATGACAAAAGTGACAGAAAAGAGGAGATGAATTTAGAGTTATTTTTGAGATCAAATTGCCAGGACTTGCTGACCAAATAAATGTCAAGAATGAGGATGAATCCTTGTGGGGTTTTTTGTTGTTGTTGTTGCTTTTGTTTTCTGCAACAGATGAATGGATGCCAATGCTATTAACCGAAAACAGAATAATAGGGGGAACTTGTGGGGCTGTTGACACAGTTCATTCATTCACTTAATAAATATTTACTGTCCACCTACTTTGTCCAAGCTCTGGGCTAACGATGTTCAGTCTGGGGTGATTCCAGGACCTTAAGAAGGTCACGCAGTACAAAAAGGGTGAGGAAGGGAACAAGTCACTCCGGGAGGGTTTAATGTTTTATATTTGTTTGTTTTATTTTGTTTGCTTTTTTGTGTGGGTTGACAGGGTGGAAAGGAGAGATAGTAGGTGAAGAGGTTGTAGTTTAGACAGAGGACGTAGTAAATGTGGAAGGGAAGTATATGAAGAGTTGTTAAAACGAGGGGTAAATCAGCTGTCAAGAAGAAAGTCTATCTCCTGGAGCACAAATGAAACTGGATAACATTTTAATGATTGATTGACGTTGAAATGTTTTGGCTTTAAATATAAATGACATACCATATGCAATTCCTCCCCTAGACGCGTTTTTTGGAGACTTTATCACTGTATAACAATGTATAATAACAATAAATAATAAATAAATAAATAAACAATGGTTTATTGACATGTGCAGTCCAATACGTTTACAGGATAATGAGGCACACTCAGTATCTATCACACTTCATTAAAATTCCAGGCTCAAACTTAACCTTGAAGTTTAACGAAACTGCATTTCTAATTTAGTCATTCTTACACAGGACAAACCTTGATATCTTTATGTACAGTGAGATACTTATTACATTTATGTGCTGTCCAAACACATTTTTAAAAATTTATTTTGTTTTATTTATTTTTGGCTGTGTTGGATCTTCGTTGCTGCGCGTGGGTTTTCTCTAGTTGTGAAGAGCGGGGTCTACTCTTCGTTGCGGTGCGCGGGCTTCTTATTGCGGTGGCTTCTCTTGTTGCAGAGCATGGGCTCTAGGGCACGTGGGCTTCAGTAGTTGTGGCATGCAGGCTCTGTAGTTGTGGCTCGCGGGCTCTAGAGGGCAGGCTCAGTAGTGGCGCACGGGCTTAGTTGCTCCGCATCATGTGGGATCTTCCCGGACCAGGGCTCAAACCCGTGTCCCCTGCATGGGCAGGCGGATTCTTAACCACTGCATCACCAGGGAAGCCCCCAAACACATTTTTTTAAAAATCAGCTGCATAGCACAGGAAGATCAGCTCAGTGCTTTGTGACCACCTAGAGGGGTGGGATAGGGAGGGTAGGAGGGAGACGCAAGAGGGAGGGGATATGGGGATATATGTATAGGTATAGCTGATTCAATTTGTTATACAGCAGAAACTAACACAACAATGTAAAGCAATTATACTCCAATAAAGATGTTAAAATATATATATATAAGTTTAGGAAATAAGGCAGAATATTTCTCTTTCTATCCCCACCCATGATGCAATTGTACAGGATTACAAAAAGGCAGTATACTATAAACAATGAATATTTTTCTTTTTTGCATGAAAGCCATCATCATTTTTAGTCCATGGGCATGGTGATTCTTTTATATCAATTATCTATAAATGTCCAGTACATCACAGATCAATGAAAGAAATGACCACATGCAAACACCTCATATGTGTGATGTCTTGGTTCAAAAGAAGATAAACTGAAATAATGAATAAGCTTTCTGTAGCAAGAATTATGTATATGGTATTTGGCATCCTTCTTGCTCTGTGAATGGTTTATTTTCATGGATGTAAAAATGGTCCCATCCTGATCCTGAGCAGAGTTTAAATTTCAGCATATCCTCCATGGGGATACTCCATAGAAAGTCTATTCTGTAATTCTGAGGCAGAGCAATTTCTAATTATTAAAGGCCTCCAAAATACCTGGTACTATATAAAAATGACCTCTACTCCACCCAACGTTGCTAAAAGGGAAATGTTATTGTAATAGATATGGAAACTGGTAATTTTCTTATTTTAATAGATGAGAAAAATATTATTTTGGACATTCTAACAGATGGGGAAATTTACCTGGCAGGTTGAGATTCAAACCAAACACGTGATTCTTCAACCCCAAGGCCAAGCTATTCCTAGCACAGCAAGCTACCTCATAAACAGGTTACTTCAAATCCCTAAATAATCAAAACACTTATATTTTTGGTGGGTTTCACCCAGATCTAGTCCTTTAGGAAAAAGATCAATACAATTATTCTATTATAATCAAACTTTAGCATACTTAGTCTGACTTTAGTTGATTTAAATGATAAGTAAAGGTGAACATGCTTACTTCAACTAGAAGTGCCACAACTTTGGAATTCGTAATGCATTTATTTATTTTTAGCCAAGATATACAATTTACCATAAAATTTAAGCTAAACAAAAACTCATTTTAGATACATTTTAAAATCATTTAAAAATGATTTTTGTTGTTCTTTAAGCATGCAAGATAGGCCACATGTATTTACATTCTATCCTATACCTTCACAAGAACACACTGAAATGAAATGATTAACCAATTTATTCTCCCACTTTCCTAGGCCACCCTGTCTCATATTCTCTTCTCTCCTCAAATCTCCAACATCTCCCTCTCTTTCTTCACTCTCAGCCAACGACTTTGCTTCCTATGTATTGAGAAAATAGGACTTTCACAAACTACTGAGTTCACCTAAGATTTTGTTTAACTCTGTTGGGTGCATGTAGGGAGAAGAAATGGATGGGAGGGCTATGTAGGAGATCAATCTCTAGCCACTGTAAGAAGTTATTGGATGATGAGTCAAACCATAATGGAAAAGAATATGAAAAAGAATACACACACACACACATATATATGTATGTATATGTGTAACTGAATCACTTTGAGATACATCTGAAATTAACACAACATTGTAAATCAACTACACTTCAAGTTAAAAATAATTAAGCAGAACATTATTAACATACCACCTAGAAATATGGAAGTAAATATCAAAAGAAACAGCTAAACATTTTGAAATAGTTGCTTCTGGGGAGTAGAACTATTGGATCTGGAGGCATAAGAATATTATTTTTTAACTCTAAGCTTTTTAGCATTTAAAAAAATCTATATGATAAAAATACAATTGATAAAATTACAAAATTAAAGGCTGGAATAAAATACACAAAATTATAAATGCCTTACTATTAAGATGTTCTGGGTAATAATTTTATCATGATTTCTCAACATTTTAAAATGTTACATAATTCATATAGTTTACCAATAAACCTTCAGGAAGAATAATTGTTTGTATTTTATTCTATTTTAGAAAACTTTTTAAGTGTTCTCTAAAAGAAATAACTTAGTAGTATGGAGAAGAGGGAGTACATACATTTCTATGTTTGTACATGTTAAAATTTACTACTGTAGACAGTACAAGAGATGACTCTCTGCTGGGCCCGTTATTAGACTCAACACGTGATGAGAGGGATTGAAATGTTTTCCAGGACTAGAGGAGCCGCTGGTTTTATCAGTAAATTTAAAATGCCAAAAAAAGTACTATACATCTCAAGGAGGATTGTCAGCATGGAAAAGTGGGTGAGTTAGGGACATGAAAGACCCAGTTTCTTATCTGCAAAGTTAATGATCCAATTTTAGACCATGAAAATTCACCAAGCCTTGTTTTCTCTGAGGCTCTTTTCGTAGACAGCAAGCTGATCTCAGAAGACAGTCCATTCACACCTCTGAATCATAAACCATCAGAATCACCAAGAGTTATCCTTGATAAGGACAACCACAAGGTACAAGGAAACGGCTAGATTTCTGAATCTCTGATCTTAGGTTAACTTCACACTATCTATATCCAAGAATCAAAAATGAAGATGAAATTTCTCTTTCAAAGACTTTGTCTTCTACTCTGTTTTTTTCCTAGACCAATATAAGACAGTCTTTTAATTTATAGCTCATCACTTGGGCTATAAATTAAATGATTCCATTTAACTTTGGTTTTCCTTCAGATACAATGTTAATAAGGGGATATTTCTTCATTAACAAACTGATGCTCAATTTTTTTGAAAATTATCCATTTCTCTATTAAAAGTAATTACTTGTCATTAAATCATAAAAGTATGCAGTGAACAGTATAGTATTAACAGTGTATAGAGTCAGTATATGTGAACAATACAGTAACTAGACTCACAAAAATACTTAGTCTCTACTGAGGATATAACTGGTAGAAATATTTTAAGGGTAAAAGTGAACAACTGAGGTCCTCCTGAGGAGGGAAAATATATGTACAATAAGTAAATAAGATTTAGAGTCAGGAAACTTGGATTTGTTCCAGCTCTGCCATGTACCAGCTCTGGCTTTGTACAAGTTACACATCATTTTCAAACCTTAATACACCTATAAAAGTAAATACAATTTATAGTGTCCTTGTCATAGATTTCACGATTAATTACACTCATCTAGCCAAAGTGACTACTATAGTGACTGTCCTGTAGTAAGTGCTCAGTAAATATTTGGTACCGGTATCAATTGATACCAAATGAAGGAACGTGTACTCGAAGGTAGAGAGAAAAGTTTTACATACTGGATCCTACATTATTGTCACTGATTACTGACAGAGTGTTTGAGACCAAGAGCAAAAGAGAACCCAGGCAGAGGGAGCTGTAGAGGCTATCAGGAGGCCATCTGAGGTCGAGGACCCAGGCCATAGGGTCTTACGTATTGATGCAGGTCAGAAAGCAGACAGTGCCAATGATGTAGCTGTGTGCAGCCTTCTGCCAGGGCTCTGAGTAACTGGCAGAGCGCTGAGCATGTGACTCATTATAAGTCAAATTGCTGTAAGTGAGAAACCACCTGTAGTTAAGACAAGTGCTTCATTGAAAGTATTAGAGCAAGAGAAAACTTAGGGAAAGAGTGATCTCTTTGATGCAAAAGAGCCCTCAGCTCTGCCCTGTAGTACTTTCTAGGAATTCTCACACCACACCCCTGTCTGGTCAAAGCATCTCTTCTAAGCTTCCTCTTTAGAGGAAACTGGATTCTGGGACCTGGGGCTCACTATGGTGACTCTATACCTAGGCTCTTCTTCTTTACAACGTTGTGGATGACTCTAAAAAATTAAAAATGGAGTTATTTCCCCTTAGCTTCATGTATGAACCATACTAGAAATCCCTGTCCTACCTACTTAGTCTGAGTTCTGTCCCATGGATAGGCACTCAAACTTTAATTCGGTTTCCTCAATAAAAACACTATTACCATTCACAAAATCTGTTTGTCTTTCCCTTCAGCTTGGCCAGGGCAATTTTCTCTTTTTAACATTAAAGTTAAATCCTGTTTGGATATTGCCACACATTTCTTGACCATTTTCTGTCTCCTATCACTTCACTGTTAAAGCTTTACAAGCTCACTATTTCTACCTGTCCCTCCAATTGAGCCTGAATCAGCCTTCATGTTCTTCTTTTTTTTTTTTTCTATATTGACATTTATGTTTCACTAAAAAGCCTTTCTAGGCTTTTTTACAACTCCCCTTTCTTTCTTTTCCTTTCTATGCTCTTAGCAACATTAGTCCCTCCACTTTCTCAATGTGTTTTTCTAACGGTTACACTGAGGTTATAGGTTTTTGGGAGAAAGACTATAGAGATGAAAGACGAAGTATCATTCTCATCACATCATATCAAGGATACTTACTATCAACATTACTTATCACTGGGATTATTGACTTGGATCACCTGGCACGGTAGAGTTTGTAGGCATTCTCTCCCCTTTCCATATTCTACTCATTGGACACAAATCACTAAGTGTAACCCATACTCAAGGGGCTGGAGAGCTAAGCTCCATCTATGTAAGGGGCACTGTATTTACATATTGTGTGGGAAATTTGTCTCTTTTTTTAACTTTTTCAATAGTATATTTGTATCCACATGATTTCATGGATATTCATTATACACTCTGGGTTATAATCCAATAATACTTCATTTATTTTGTTGCTGAAATTGTCCCATCTTTAGTCACTTGAGAGCTCTTTCAGTTTGGCTCCTTTATTAAAGCTCGTAATAAACTCCACCATTTTTATTATTTTAGATAAATGCTTTAAGAAAAAGCATACAAAATGTGCTGTTTTTGCCATTATGTCAAAATTCAGTATATTAATCAACATATTATGTCAATTTTGCGTTTATCATTTTATCTTGTATTCTATGCTTCTCCTCTGTGCTGACCTTTCTTCTTGCTAATTTTTATACTTTAACCGTTCCTATATAGGGGCCTATTGGATGATGGCAAAATTTCATAGTCTTGGAAAAAATTTTCTGATCTCCATTTTGCCCTCATTCTTGGAAAATAATATGGCTGGGTATAAAATTCTAGGCTTACAATGTTTTCCCTTCAGTCTTTTTAAGATCTTAACCCACTGTTTTCTGTTACCTATTTTTTGCTGACCAAAAGTCTGCTAAATATTTATCTGGGTTTCCCCTCACTCTGGTAACCTTTACTATATAATCCTTTATGTTAGGAAGATTCAGAGCAATAAGTTAAATAGAAATTATTTTTATTAATTCATTTTGATACTCAGAGTAAACTTTTGATCTAATGAATTCTGGAAACATCAAATATTTTCCCTTTATATACTTCTTCTCAACCATCCTCTCTGTTCACTGAGTCTGTTGGATCCTTCCTGATTAATACCCACATCTTTTGCCTGCTCTTTTGTCTCTATATGATGTTACTATGGTCTGAATGAATGTGTCCTCCCCAAATTCACGTATTGAAGTCTAATGCCCAATGTGATGGCATTAGGAGGTGGGGCCTTTGGGAGTGGTTTAGGTCATTAAGGTGAAACCCTAATGAATTGGTTTAGTGCTCTTATAAAAGACCCCACAGAGCTCCCTTGCACCTTGTGTGAATACAATAAGTCTGTGGCCCATCTGACCACAGACTGAGCAGCAAAAAGAAAAAAAAAAAAAAAGTCAATGAATATTTTCCAATATATCATTAAAATTTAACATTTAGAAAGATATTTATTTAACAAGCTTCTATCTAGAGCTTAGGAAGGAACAGGGATTTTTTTTAACCTTTTTTTAAAGTAAGCCACTTCATATCGTAGAGTATAGCATAGTGGTTAGAACTACAAAATTTGGAATAAAATAAACTCAGTTCAAAAAAACTCTGCCACTTTACTGGCTATGTGTGACCTTCAGAATGTTATTTAATGTGACTGAGTCTTTCTTGGGCTCACTTGACCATGCTGGACCCTGATTTTAAACACACAGCCTCCAGAATTGTGAGAAATCAATGTTTGTTGTTTATAAGCCACTCAGTTTTTGGCATTCTATAAAGCCACCTGAACAAACTAAGACAGATGCACCTTGATGAATTCAATACCTTCTTCCAAATTACTATCTTCAACTGTATGCAGAGTTTATGGATGTATTTTGTGTATATATATATATATATATTTTTTTTTTTTTTTTTCCTGTATATTATGATGTTTTGACATCTTAAAAAAACCTTTCTGGCTGGGGAGAGACTACACCTCCCAGGGCTAGCAGATTCTTAGAGGTAGAAGGTGATTCAGGGATTCAGCTGGGGAACATACCGTTGATATGCAAACCAACCAATGCAAAGCCACACCTCCTCTATCATGTGGCCCTCATACAACAGAAGATCCTCTATCCGGTCTTTGTACTACAGTTGACAATTCCCTCTGCCTTAATCATCCCAGGGAACTAAAGCCAGGCAACTGAAGCCCACACCTATAGCTCAAAGCCCACTGAAATTACGCAAACTAGATATTCCTAAACTGTTGACCCTGCACTGCCTTGCCTCCTTCCAGTGAAAACCCAGAGAAAGGTCATAGCCTAGGCCTTCCCCAGCTCCTGTTTCTGCTTCCTGACTAAAACCTGGTGTTCCTCCAGTGGTCCTGTGATGAAAGTTGTGCCTGTCATTTCTAAGGAACTATGAATAAATTAAACTTTTTTTTCCAATGGCATTGCCCTTCTGTGTTGTCATTCAGTCACATGTATAAATGAAGACCTAGGCCCAGAACAATGAAAGTAATTTAAATAGTTTTATACTTTAAAAATACATTTTTTATTTTCAAGATTTCTAATTTCTAAAAATATATTACCTATGTTAGCATGTAATAGTTTTATTATTATTACAAATGAATCAACAAATATTTATTTTTTTCAATTCTATTTTCTATTATGGTAACTATCAGTAGATATAATCATATACTGAGAACCCCACATAAACCAAAGTTTGGGGGGTTCTCAATCATTTTTAAAGGGACAGAGGGACCCCCAAATTTTTGGGATTCACTGCTTTCTAGAGGATGGAAATTTTTTTCCCCTTGTTTCAACAAAAACATGAAGAAAAAGAAAGTATAGACAAAGTATTCTACTCTATAGATATGCCAAGAAAACATTCAGAAGACACTCATTTTAAAATGCCATCTTAGCACAAAGTACTTGTGGACATTTTTGAAAGAAAAAAATAAAAGAATTTGACCATGCTTTATACTGTTTTTAATGGAACGTCAATAAACATTAAGGCAGTTCTTATTCAAGTCCCTTAATGTTGGGAAATGACAGAACAGGAAAACAAGTGAGTCTTAATCCCAAAATATGCTACTCTGCCACAAAAGTAGATGAGTCAGTTTATCCTTGGCCTCCTTAAATCCTTGTGTTTTCCTACCCATCTCATGGACGAATGAATATTTAGGAAGAAATTTCCTCTATTGAACATGCTCTTTCTCCACTATGAGTTTCTCCACTTCAAGAGAACACTTCTGGGGCAATGAGTCAAATAATGCATTTGTTGATTTCACATGTGTTGAAAAATAAAATGCTTCGGGAAGTTTCAAACCAACATTTACTCTAGTCATGCTTAGTCCAATTGCCACTGTCTTGCCCTCACCATTTGTAGCTCTGTTTGCGTTTTTGACTTTCTCTTCAATCTTATTTTAATGGAGACCCACAGTTGTGTGCTTTTTGTACCTAATACATTTCGCCATCTTGCAGCTTTTTTCCAAATGTTTATCTCACTGGTGAGTAAACTGCATTGCATAAACCACTTGGAGTCACCGTCCCAACTATTTCCTTTTCTTATACCTCTGGGCAACATTAGTGAAATTGTTTACATGGTAGATCTGAGCCTTTACTGAATTCCCTTTTCAAATCTAGCCATTTTATTTTCTGTCTTAAAGCACAACTGCTTTACACTTTGTGTTCTCTTCACTTCTACCACCAATAACAATAGTGACCTCCTTTGAAGAAACGTCTGTTTTAAATAACAGACAATAAATGTCTGTTTTCAGTTTTTTAATTTTTTTTTATTTTGGGGTCAAAACATTTGGCTCAGGAATTAATTTTCTCACATCCTGAAGGATAGAAGTCCAAAATTAGTGTCAGCTGGGTCACATGCTCTCTAAAAGCACCAGGGAAGAATCCTTTCTTGTCTCTTCCTAGCTTCTGGTAGTCGTCCACAATCCTTGGCTTTCCTTGGTTTATAGCTGCTGAATCAGTCCAACCTCTGCTCCATCTTCTCCATCTTCACGTGACCATCTTCCCTCTGTGTGTTTGTTCTTTTTGTATCTGTGTCTTATAAGGACACCAGTCACTGAATTTAGGACCCACCCTAACCCTGTATGACCTCATCTTAACTAAATCTGCAACAGCCCGAATTCCAAATAAGGTCACAGTCTGTGGATTTGGATGGCTTCTTTTAAAGAAACAAAAAGTTGTGGTTTTCGTTTTTTGTTTAATCTCTTTACCTTAGCTTTTTGTTGTGTGATAAGGACTTTTCAAAACAAAACAAACAAACAAAACCCAGAACCGAAATACCAGGCAACTACCTAGGCTGACCACATTCCAAATTATGAATTGCTGTGTACTATGTACCTAAGTTCTTCCAGGAACCACCAAGAAACTGGAAATGTGAATATTATGTCCACTAACCCTAAGGGTCCCATATATTATATCATGTGATGGGAAAGATAAGTGTCATTGAGTCTTCCCTCAAGTACCAACAACCTGTATCGTATTGTCACCATTTATATCCTCTTCTGGACATGGGGTTCTAGAAGTTTCTACTAGACTGAGTTATAGATGGTCATGATTGCTTTCATAAGCTACAACTATTTCTCTTTTCCTTGAACTCAGATCAAGATTATAGAAAAGAAACAGAAACTAAATATTTTGTGCTTTATTTCTCCTCACTTAAACCCTGTGGGATTAAAGGAGATTAATTTAATTGAAATAAATTAAAGCAAATGTTGTGGAGAGACTATAAGGTCTGATGTGCTAGGCTCTGGCGGTATGTGTAGATGGGGGTGATGGTCCCTATACTCTACGATGGCAGTCTAGCACATGGCAGAGGGACAAAAAAACAAGCACACAAATGACTTCAAAACCATCAGGGAATATAAACACAAGAAGACATGAATGGAAAAAATAAAGTTTTTTTTTTTAAATTCCTCTTTACCGTTCACTCAGACATCAGAGGTAATAATGACCATTAGAAGATACTTCTCTCTAAACCCTTTTGGAATTTCCACTTTGCATCAGGCTTTTCTCCAAATTTAGCATCTGGAATGTTTTAAGTATCTTTATTCTTCACAGCCTTAGTGATGTTCTTTCAAAACCTCCTTTCAGGACAGTCAGAGACACACTCTGAGTCAAAATATAAATGGACATGAAAGAGTTAAAACTAAATCCGCAACTGCCGTAGTGGAATAATAATAATAATAATAATAATAATAATAATAGTAATAGTAATATATTATTTATTTGCTGTGCACCAGGCACTTCATACATATTTAAACTCAATCTTTATAAGAACCCAGGAAGGTAAGTGTTACAATCGTCAGTCTTTGGCACATGAAAAACAGGTGCAACAAAGGGTCTAAATGACTTCTAAATTACAAAGGATCACAGACAGTGCCTGGGCTGACATAGAATCTTGGGCATTTCGGCTTCTTGCTGCTGTTTTGGAGGGATGTGCTCAGCCATACAGCAAGTTGGCACAAAGTAAATCTTCTTCTACTCCCTGCCTCACGGTTCAGTAGAAGAATTTTCTTATGATGTTTGGCTCTGGTGGTTTCCTCTAATTACCAAAGCCCCATGATGACTATCTTTCCACACTGCGGGGTCAGCACAGAGAGGGGGCAGGGAGCCAAACATCTCTTCAGAGCACACATCAGAGGGATGTTAGGTGTCCTTATGTTCCAGAATTTCACAGACATTTGCAGTGTTTAATAGGATTAAACAGATTTAGAATCAAAGAAGTACAAATGAAGTCTCAGTTTTAACTAATCATAAATGTGAAAATTTCTGCAATAAGTGAATCAACCCAGATAAAAAGTGTTGAAAATTTTGATACAGATCATCATGAGACACATCAGTGACAAGAAACAGAATAACAGGAAATATAATGATAGACTGTGTGATGCATTTATTAGTATAAGTTTGACAGCTAACATCAAATATACTAATATTGAGTGTTCATTCCTATAATCCGTGATTCAAAAAATATTTAGACTGTCTACCATATGCAAAGCATCGTGTTTAGGCCTACTTATAGTGTAGCAAGCAAAACAGGAGTGTGTTCATTCAGATTATTTCTATTTTAGGTGACAGAATTTCTAATTAAGCTAGCATAAACAAAAGTAAAGATCTTATTGACATTGTGAATTCAAGGTTTCTAATGTTACTGTCTTCTTTTTTTTTTTCTCCCTCTTTCTTATTTTCTCCCTCTTGTTCTCTTTCTCACCACTGCTTGGCTTCATTCTTAATCTTTTTCCATTGGTGGCATCTCTAAGATAAATGGCAATCATCAGAGACTGACTAAATGTTGTTTTCACTCCCTTTCTTCCTGGGTTCACACCTGCATCCCTCTGCCTTACATCTGGGTTGGTCCCTAAGGCTAGTTATGCCAACGGACTGTTAAGAGAAATGAAGTATGCCACTGTTGGAAGAGGCAAATAAGAGAGAATGCCTTATCTACCCTCTTTCTTCCCTTTCTAAGTCAGTCTCAGAGGCAACAGGTGAGGAATGGGGTAGGATCACAGGATGAAACAAGGTTGAATTCTTGATTGACTGCATGGAGCAGCCTCCCACCTGCCATCAACCTACAAAGAACTGTGATATCGAAGGAGAAAATACGATTACGTAAAAACACTGAGAATTTGAGGGTGTTTATTATACCAGTTAGAATAAACTTCAATTGTGTGAGACCACTGAGAATTTGTGGGTGTTTTACAGCAGTTAGATTTCCGTTTTTAGTACATGGTCCTTACATCTTTTGATCATGGAAAGAAAAGTACATTTGCCTAATGACCTGGGCAAATGTCCCAAGTGAGAAAACAATGGGCAGAGCTCTTTCTGGGACCAATTTCTATGGCCAGGTCTATGGGGAGCTCTGAGCTGCCAGGTTTGGTGTCAAGTGCCCAGACCTGTGGGAAGGGGACAGAAATGGGATCAGCTTTACTCAAACATGTGGATTAGGGTTCCCTGAAAAGGTGTGGATTTATTATTAGAGAAAGAATGGTTAAGAAAGGTGACAGACACATATCAAAAAACACATGCACAAATACTTTTAAAAAATAGTTAACATAGATGTTTTGTATAGTTACCATGTATCTATTCCTGCCTCCCATTTGCAAGTTACCAAGCTAGAAACTGGAGTTACAAGGTGATAAAGATAAGCATTGGTCCTGTTTTCATGGCGCATGCATTCTAGTGGAAAAGACAGGCATAAAGAAAGGGAGAGTGAGGGAGGGAAAAAGAGAAAGAAGGAAGAGAAAGAGGCCAAGAATAATTCTGATACATGGAGTTATCTTGGGCATGCAAAAAGTTTACTTGTGTAGGAGGAACCCAACCATTAAACTTGTCAATGATCAAAGCAAAACATTATTTTGCATTTTTTGGAGAATAAATTGTGTGGCTGAAAGCTAGCAGAGAGTCCAGTTGGGATAGTTTACCCTTTAATCCTCTGACTACTAATTTTTTTAAAATTATTTTTAGATTTTCTGAAAATCCTGTAGAATTTAGCTGTGAAACATATGAGAGGCTTTCTTTATGTCATACTTGATAGTTTCCTGCTGTGAATGCCTCTGCCTTATTTAGTTTCAACCTGCATCATTTTCCTCAACCCACTTTTCTAAAATAAATCTCATGAGCAAGTAGGTGAATAAAATACTGACCGATTTGATTACTGCTTTGGCAGAAATAAATGAAGATCTGAGATGCAGGAAAACAGGCTAGAGATTATATAGTTCATTGTAAATATGTGTTTAGTAATTCACAACCAACTACTGGTAATTAATTCTAAAGTCATGAGTCAAAAGAGCTCTTTCAGGTATAATTCAACAGTCACTTAAAACATTTGGATCCAAACTGACATGGACTATCAAGGTCTGATAATGACTGTGGGCAGATCTGGTGAGGACTCCTTTGAGAAGATGATTTTGAATGTAGGTCTGAGTTTCATGAGTGACAGCACCGCAACCTCATTCTTTCCTACCCAGCTCTGTTCTTAATAGAATGTGACGCCCCAAATGCCTGAAGGACAAGGGGAATCTTGCTTCATCACGTATATAGACTGGAAAGGGTGTAGATGGCTTGAAAGAGGATCCCGAAATGAGAAAAATGAAGGAGCAAAATAAGAGTCTGGCTTTGGGGACAAATACAGAAAAATGTGGGCAAAGATTAGTTCCCTCAACTATAACTCAATCAAATTCTATTTCCTCTTCTCTTCCTGCTGCCTCAAGCCCATCTAGTCATATTCTTAAAGATGAGAGGTAACAACCTCGTTGGGACCCTGGGTCACGTCAGTAGAGGTGAAAGGGGAGTTTCCAACAGGTTCAGGATGGGCTAACGGGAAGGAGAAAAGAGGGAGAGTTGATGGTGATTGTCATGAATGGGCTCCTTTTTGGAACTGAGAATAAAATCTTTATTCAGTAAGTCAGTAAGTAATAGCGGCGTTGTTACTTCCTGTTTCCGCCATGATTCGGGGCTTGGGAAGAGGGGTATAGGAAGAGGGACACCTGTGAAGTAAAATAAGGGAACACTGCAAGCTTTTTACCTGCACCCCCATCCTCATGTAGGATCATAACCAGGGTAACTGCTCCTTCCACCTGCTAGTTCCTGTCTAAGTGTGTGTTGGACGGGTATGTATTAGTCCATGGAGAGTCATGAAAAATGATACTCTGTATTTCTTTCTTAAACCACCTAAGCAACCAGCACATGGGTTTCCGGAAGGTAAGCTTATTGATTAGGCAGCCACTGTCTTCATTCCTTACTAGCCAGGGGCGAGGCAGGCAGGCTCCAATTGATGTTTATCAGCTTTGTTTGGACTAACTTCCGCTTCTTACTTTACTGACCAGAATAAGGCAAATACTTTTAATAAGGAGAGATTCACTGGTTTCCAAGGAGACTGTGATATTGCAGAGGTTGAACAAAGTGTTGCTACCATGTAAACTTTACTTAAAAAAACAAACAAACGGCTTCCTTGGTGGCGCAGTGGTTGAGAGTCTGCCTGCCATTGCAGGGGACACGGGTTCGAGCCCTGGTCCAGGAAGATCCCACATGCCGCGGAGCAACAAAGCCCGTGAGCCACAACTACTGAGCCTGCGCGTCCGGAGCCTGTGCTCCGCAATAAGAGAGGCCGTGATAGTGAGAGGCCCGCGCACAGCGATGAAGAGTGGCCCCCGCTCTCCGCAGCTGGAGAAAGCCCTCGCACAGAAACGAAGACCCAACACAGCCAAAAATAAATAAATAAGTAAATTAATTTTTAAAAAACCCCAAAAACTAGTTGTAGGGCTATGGAACAACAATTCTTACCTGCTACAATTACAGTGGCAACAACTACTCATTAAGCAATTTGAAATCTTTGCTTAAATTTGCCATCATGAAGGAAAAAATAAAAACCTCAAATGTTTCAAATTACTCTAGGCTGGAAATTCCTGATTTTCCATGTGTTTCCAGTAACGTTTGATTTTGAGATGATTTTTGGAAAATAAAGAAAAAAAAAAAAAAAAGAACTTGAGTAACTCATAAAAGAAAGTAATATGTGCATATTTGTGTGAGAAAAGCTAAAACAACGTTTCACAGCTGGTCAGCATAAAAACACTTGTCGGTTTTACTTTACAGATAGCACCTGTATGTCTTAAATGATACCATGTACATTACTCACTTGAAGACTTTTATACTGTATAAAATTTCTGCATAAAAAAAAATGAAAATCTAGCTTTGCCCAAAATTTATTCTTTATAAAATTAAATAACACTGATTCTGAAGCATATGTTATCTGTCACAAGAGGTAGACCATTCTGTAATATGTCCTAAGCAGAGACCAGAGAAAATGGTTTTGAGTTTTATCAGAAATGTGGTATACTTCCCTAAGAAAAAAACCCTCTACAATGAAGGTCTCAAGAAAGTTTTCTCTGCAAGGGGAAAGGAAGAGCTGGCATAATACCCTCTCTTATTTTCTCAGGACGTTCTATCCCCTCGTCACATCAGTACAGCCTAGATGGGAAACCGAGTTAGGGCGAAGCGTGTGCACAGGTGCACACATGCTGCTGTGTGTTGTGTGTCTAATACGTGCGAGATCGTGCGTGTACACTGACGTGTACACCATTGTAGATTATAGGAGGAGCTGGAGAGGGAGGTAAAGGGTTAGGAAAAAAGAGAAGGATAGTTTAGGTAATAGTTTTACCCTCTAAAAATTTAGGATTCATATCGAAGGTAGCATACACTCCTTTCCCTATTCCCCAAGTGTAACCTTCGGCTTTCATTTCGTTTTTGTGTTAAGAACATTTAACATGAAATCCACCCTCAATAAATGTTTAAGCATACAGTACAGCATTGTTAACTATAGGCACGATGTTTCACAGCAGATCTCTAGATTTCATTCATTTCGCATAACTGAAACTTTATACGCTTGAAGAGCAACGCTCCATTTCCCCCTCCCCCTAGACCCTGGCAGCCAGCATTCTACACTCTGCTTTCATGAGTTTGACTGTTTTATGTGGACAACATGGATGAACCTGAAGGACATTATGCGAAGTGAAATCGACCAGTCACAGAAGAACAAATCCTGCATGATTACACTTCTATGAGGTATCTAAAATAACCTTTGGTTTTCAAGCAAGTCTTCTGAGAACTGGAATTTGCAAAGTTGAGTGGCACTTGAGGAAAAAGGCTGACCTAGAATCTTCAGAACATTCATATAGGGCCTCAAGCAGCAGTGGAGCTGCTTTCCTCCCAGCATCCAGCATCCTGCCACTCAGGGACATGATACTCAGGGACTTCAAAATACAGCAAGACCTAGGGTAGGGATCCTGATGTGGGAAAGGAAAACTATTACAGAGTTGACAGGCTGTCATTCTCCTACTTGGGAGGTAAGGAGCAGGTGTTTGACTGGAGGGGAATATTTTATTGTCACTTATTTCCTCACTTTTAGCATTAAAATCATAGATGGGGGAAGGGGAGGAAATGACACTTTAGCAAATGGAAATTTGAGAAAATACTACTTACAAGGATATACACATCCTCTGAAGTGAAGCTGTACTGGAAATACACAGCTCAAAGCACCTGCAGAAGTTGTTCTCTTGCTTTTTCTCCCCTCTCTATTTGCATTTTCCAGTTTGCATTCCAAGTATCTCTTGGTACAGTTGGCTCCATCTCTGAACTGTCAGCATCTTTGAACATTAATCATGCCTTATTCATTTTTATATGTTTCCAGAGAACCTCCAGAGCACTTTGCAGTGGGCCCTCGACAGATATTTGTTACACTGGGTGGATTTTAAGAGAGGTTGTGGATTGCCCATCAAATCAGGGGGAAGGAATTTAGGTTGCAGGAGAGCTGGCCACTAGTGGACTTTTGACTCCCAGGCAACTCACTTTGGTCTCAACTCTTAGATAATCTCTAAGATAATTTCCAACTTGTAACATTCTGGAGTAGAAAGTCTCTCTTCCTTTGGGGAAATGTAAAATTACACATCAGGTGTGGTCATATACTCTAGAAATGCAGTGGAAACTTCTCATTAAGTATGCACAAGTAACACTGTCACTTGGAATAATGAAATAACGAAGTAGCAAATTGTCCCCCTAAACATGATTCCTCATACATGTTCTTTTTCTTCTTTAAAAAGAAAAACACGGGCTACTTTTAGCCAGTGCAAAGTATATTACTGGACTGACAGACATTAACTTTTCTGGAACATTTGTGGAATATTCATTCTAATCCACAAGGGTAATATTTTTAAAGTGTTACCAAATGAACTTCCTAAAGTGCCCAAGTTATTTTCACAGGAAAAGAAAAAGGTTATATCCAACTAGAAATGTTCTGAATATGTAAGAATTTACTCATTAAATTTATAAGCTGTATTAGTTCCTGTCCTTGTGAATATGTGGTTATATTTATATTTAGTACTTGATAGTCACGTTTGGAGCTTTATCTGTATCTATCTTCTCCTTCAACATATTTCTAAAAATTTGAATAATCTATGTGAGTACAAATATCATTATGTAATTAAAACTGAAGGCATAAAATTCAGAGGCATGATTCATGTGAGAAATGCAGTGTTTCTGAGAGAGGAGAAAGATGTTCATTCACTAAGAAGAAAATTCATTTGGAATTTCTTTAGATGCTAAATATGAAATCTGTGAATTCAAATAATTATAATTAATTTACACCACTGCCATCTGCTTCTCTATCAAAATGATCCTTTGAGATTAACAATGATGAAAGGGTTAAAATTAATGAATCCAAGTTGTTTTAGAGATGGTATTTAGTGACGAATATTGGGCTACTTTTTTCTGAAATTGGTAATAATAACAATAACAAATCCTATCTAAAGGCACAGGCAATGGCCACTGAAGACAGAATGGCCGGCACAAACTTGAAGGCTACTGGGGGAACAGGAAGACTTCAGGAACTAGGTTCTCCTTTATTTCCTGATTCTGAATGTCTCTGGTTCCTCAAAATATTCAACTGGTAGTATTGGCCTTGGACAGCTGACCACTGAGAAACTGAGGGGTCGTGGAATTAAAAGGCAATGGCCTTCAGCAATAGAACTTCCTCCCAGATCTTGAGGTATTTCAGAATCCACTAGAAGTTATTGGGTGGTCCGGGAGCCCCAATGATCCCCAGTTCATTTATAAGTGAGAACTAACTCTCAAAACACGCTTCACCCCTCCTTCCAGGTGACTCCAGAGGGTGTTCCAGGCACAGGGCAATGGGCATCACTGCTGGGCAGTTCTGGGATTCCCGGGTTCATCGCTACTCAGAGGACCTCAAGCCAGTTCAGGACCCTCCCGATTCCCTGAAACAGTCATCAGACCTCTTAACAAAGATACAAAAAAACCACCAGCAGCCTGGAGTGCGCAGAGGTGCCCCTGCGATCCTTGGCATGCATCTCTGTGAATTAAACAAAGGTAGAAAGATAGAAATGTACTAACTATACAGCAGATTCAGTTTTCACTGATGTATTCATTAATTCATCTTGGAATAACGGGGAAGGAAGGTGCTCTTGTCCCTACAGTAGACCTTCTAACCATTATCAGTAGTGGTTAGAAAGTCGGATTTTCCTTCTTTTCTACTAGAGTTGATAATTTGAGGAAAGAAAGAGGAGACAGAAACCAAGTAGCAGTAACAATACCACTCAGATACTAATAAACACCAACCTGCGCCCTTCCTCCCCCCAAAAGTCTTCTTTTTCACCCAAAAGGAATTTCTGAGAATGATAGTAGGTCAGGGCCAAGGGTGGTGGTGGTTGTTTTAGGAGAAATAAATACATATATGGGTATTTATCATTTAAATATCATTTTAGACGAAAGAATAAGAGAAAAGTGTGGGCACTTTTTTTTTTTTTTCCTAATCTTATGGGGAGAAAAAAAAAATGAGCGCAATTCCCTTCAAGAGTTAACTCTCCCCCCCCTCCCGCCCTCGCCTTCTTAAAGCAAAGCAAAGGAAGTTCCAGTCATCCGGGATTAAGTGACAGATCGTGGGCGCGGATGAAAGGCGCGCTTGAGAAAGGGGGTAGCCCGCGGCTCGCACACAAAGACGCGGAGTTCCCAGGCCTCCCGCGGCCCTGCCCCGGGGACACCTCAGCCCTCGGGGCGCAGCGACGCGCCAGGAAGCGCTCGCGGCTCTCCGCTTGCCCGGCCACTCTGCTGGTGGCTGGGAAAAGTTAGTCACCCGAAGCCCGAACCTAGCGTGCGTCCAAGAGCGAGAGCGAAGAGTCCGAGGGATGCGGAGGGAGGAAACCGGTACCGGGAGAGCGGGGCGAGGGGGCGCACGGGAAGCTGAAAGCCCTTGGCTGATGGATGCGGTTGCAAGGTCTACGAGGCCAGAGCGCACCGGCGTGCACAGGGCAAAAACGTGCGTCAGGAACTTCCTACCGAGGGAAAGAAAAGCAGGAGAAAAGGGGGCAGAGAGAGACTTGAAACGTCTCAGTAACTTTAAAAACATACCAAAACACCCCGTCAGGAGATGAGGTAAGCCGAGGTTAGCCAGCCCCGATTGGTTGTGAAATATCAGACAAACCCCAGCCGCTGTGGCTTTAAATGAGACCAAAGAAATCTGTTTTTCTTACTCAAATACTTTTCTCCCCCTCGCCCTTGCTCCCTCCCTCCCCCCACCCCCCGCCCTCCTTCCACCTCACCGGGTCCCTTCCTCCTCCGCGGTCGCCCTTTCCTCCATCACCCCCCAGGCCCGCCCTCCCCCATCTGATTAGGCGCGGACCAGGAAGGGTGGGAGTGGTGGGGGAAGCTCTCCCTTTAAGAGGCAGCTTGCAGTGACGAATTGTTGAAATTGCCATTGCAGGATGGCATGCCGCTATAAATTCATTGTTCCACCTCCTCGCATCTTCACAGCGCTCGCGCTGCTCTCCGCGCTCGCAGCGGCCGACTGGGGATGACGGCGGGCAGGAAGACACTGCATCCGAAGGGACACGGACGCGCAGCTTCGCTGGCTCGCCGCACGCCGCCCCTTGCATTTTTGTTTTAATTTTTATGGCCTTTTTTCTTCTCTTCCTTCCCTTCCTCCCGGTTCCAGTAGAGTCAAGGAAACCCACAAAATAAGAAAGGAAGCGGGCTCCGGAGCTTGGAACCCCTGCTGCCGGCGGGTCCCGAGCAGCAAGGGGGCTGGAGGCAGCACGCACCAGTTGCCCGCCTGGTGCGCGGCACCTTCCTTACTTTTCTCGGTGCCCCAATCCTGGCTGGGGTTGGATTGGGGTTTTTCCCCTTTTCTCGTACTTGCTGAATCTCCACAACCCGGCTTTTTTCTTTTTCTTTTTCTTTTTTTTTTTTTTTTTCTTTTTTCTTTTTCTCCTCTTTCGGGAGCACGAATCCAAACATTTTCCAAACCAACAAAGAAAAGTTCGCACGCTGGCATCGCGGCCGGGACCGGCTGGCGCTGCTGCCGGGTCCCCCTCCCTCCGACACTTGACTCAACCTTGCAAGCAAGTGTATGTGTGTCCCCACCTCCCGCCCCGGTTAACTTCCAGAGCGAATAACAAATACCCATAAAGTCCCCGTCGCGCAGCCCCTCCCCGCGGGCAGCGCACTATGCTGCTCGGGTGGGCGTCCCTGCTGCTGTGCGCGCTCCGCCTGCCCCCGGTCGCGGCCGGCGCCGCCGCGGCACCTGCCCAGGATAAAGCCGGGCAGCCTCGGGCTGCTGCGGCGGCCGCCCAGGCCAGCCGGCGGCAGGGGGAGGAGGCGCAGGAGCCGGCCGAGCCTCCCGGCCACCCTCACCCCCTGGCGCCGCAGCGCAGGAGCCGCGGGCTTGTGCAGAACGTCGACCAGCTCTACTCGGGCGGCGGCAAGGTGGGCTACCTGATCTACGCGGGCGGCCGGAGGTTCCTCCTGGACCTAGAGCGGGATGGTTCGGTGGGCGCCGCTGGCTTTGTGCCCGCAGGAGGCGGGCCGAACGCGACCCGGCGCCACCGGGGCCACTGCTTCTACCGGGGCACGGTGGACGGCAGCCCCCGCTCTCTGGCCGTCTTTGACCTCTGCGGTGGTCTCGACGGCTTCTTCGCGGTCAAGCACGCGCGCTACACCCTGAAGCCGCTGCTGCGCGCGCCCTGGGCGGAGGCGGAGGCCGGGCGCGTGTACGGGGACGGGTCCGCGCGGATCCTGCACGTCTACACCCGCGAGGGCTTCAGCTTTGAGGCCCTGCCTCCTCGCACCAGCTGCGAGACCCCCACGTCCCCGCCAGGGCCCCGTGAGCGCCCCCCGGCGCACAGCAGCCCGGACCGACGCTGGGCGCTGGCCCCGCAGCTCCCGGACCAGTCAGCTCCCTCGTCCGATGGGAGTCGGGGACCACAGACGTGGTGGCGGCGGCGGCGGCGCCGCTCCGTCTCCCGGGCCCGCCAGGTGGAGCTGCTCCTGGTGGCTGACGCGTCCATGGCGCGGATGTACGGCCAGGGCCTGCAGCATTACCTCCTGACCCTGGCCTCCATCGCCAGCAAGCTGTACAGTCACGCCAGCATCGAGAACCACATCCGCCTGGTCGTGGTGAAGGTGGTGGTGCTGGGCGACAAAGACAAGAGCCTGGAAGTGAGCAAGAACGCGGCCGCCACGCTCAAGAACTTTTGCAAATGGCAGCACCAGCACAACCAGCTGGGGGATGACCACGAGGAGCACTACGACGCGGCCATCCTGTTTACTCGGGAGGTAGGTCCCGCCTGGGTGAGTGGTTCAAGCCCCGGAGTACGGAGGTAGGTCAACGGGACAGCCTTGTTGACAGCCTTGCTTCTCCCACAAACCGCCTGCCCCCATGGGTTTGCTTCCCTGCTTCTTGCAGGAAACCCAGCCAGCCTCCAACTCTGCTCCTGTATTCGGGATAGAGCTGGAGCAATTCAAGCCTTAAATGACCAAGACCTGCTTACACAATCAGTCAAACAGGCAGGATGTCTCCAGTCTGAGATACGCAGTCATAGATGCATAAATATGGTAAAATGGAGCTAGAATGCTTGGGAAAATGTGCGTCGTTAAATGAGAAAAGGGGGAAAGCAAGTTTGTCTTTGGAATCAGGGATCATCTACTTTCTAATGAACCCAAAGATATAACTTTGTCTAACCTAATGGAAAGGGCTGATGATTCATTCACTGTAGTCACTTTTATCCACCATCTTCCTTTGTAAATGTCCATTACCTTCTTACTTGAACCCCTTTCAAGACATAAGTCAAGGGAAGACTTTCCAAAGGAAGGACTTGTTTTCCAATCTGGCTTCCTAATGGAGTTCTTACATATCCAGCTTGGTGGAATCTTGCTTCCTTGGATGGAAGGGATTGGGGATGGCCAGGAGGATATAGAAACCCAATCTTGTGAGGTTCCTTAGCAACTCCTTTGCCTAGTCCTCCAATGCACAGCAAGAACTGCTCCGTCCTCCACAGCTGCCAGTCAAGGGTCACATCCAGCTTGCATGTTTGGGTTTTGGATGAATGTTTCTGAAGCCCCAGTGCGGAAAGATCTGGGCAAAGAGTCAAGACATGAAGGAATGTTTTCCCAGGATTTCCCTCTTTTAAGGAAGGGGGTTACAGGAAGGGAAAAAATACTGATCTTTATAGGCCCAGAGGTTCTGGGAGGAACACAATATCTACGTAGACCGCCACAAAAGTGTGACATTCAGATACGGAGTCTGGACTGGTTTTGAGCTTTGAGCCTCAGTTTTCACAGCTCTACTCTGATTGGCAGTTTTGAGTCATGCTTTCAGATGCCTGGTAAGAATGGACTTTGAAAGCTCATTCTTTAAGTGTTTGAGATCCATCCAGGATAGAGAGAAGGATTAGAAGCTTTGAAATATTATGCAAAATCATGGTACGAAGGGAACGACCAGAACTAGGACAGGAAATTCAACGATGGCTTGCAGGAGGTTTCAGAATCACATAGCTCCACCACCTAATTCTCCTATTTTTACTAAGGCACCTCTGGTATGAAGGAAAAGTGTTGATAAATTTGGAGTGGAGAAACACTTGTGGTTCACGGGGTGGACACAGATGTAAACCACATGTAAATAAAGATGCCGGAGGGCAGCAGTTTAGGGAGAAGTGGGTGACGCACAGTGCTTTGCACCATGGAAAACCTTTCTCTTCATGAAGTGATCTCCTGGAAACCATCCCTTAATTTTTCTGCACAGCATTAATCTTTAAAACGGAAGAACATTCATTTTTGTAGCCTTCCATATGAAGTGAAGTTCTCCTGTAAAACTATCCCTTTCTTATTTGGTTTCCAAGTCTTTTTTTTTTTTTTTTTTTTTTGGTACACAACTTTCCATGTCTGGATTTCTTGCTTTGCTACATCACTAGGGGCTGCCAAGAAGGAGGCTTCAGAGAGTTTATGGAAGGAAGTTCTCTAAGGACAGAAGAAAAAATACTTTTGTAGGCATACTACTGCAAAGTGTTCATTTTGAACATTTTCATGGTTCACTTTCATTTTTGAATAAAAATACACATTCCATAAACATTAATAGAAGACCCCAATACTCCCTAGTTCCTGCCCCATAATTTTCCTAATTGCTTCTTAGAAAAAAAGAAAACTAGTCAGTGATTCAAAATGTTCTGTCTGTTGCTTTTTCTGGATTTGTTTTTTGTTTGGGTAGTTAACAATTCTTGTTTTCCAAGCTTTGAAATATATCAGTACCTTTAAATAGATAAAGCAAGGGGGAAATAAGTTAACATCTATCTTAATTTTAATAAGTATTATAAGAACGTTCATTTTTCAAACTAGTCTACACATGGAAAATATTTTACATGGGCCCTCCCTGGCCTCCTTGCCAAGCAGAAGCATACTTTTAGTAAAGTAAATCTCATTTAGTTTGTGGTTGGCCCTCTGGTATATACATCTAACTTGATGAGAACCAAATATTTGAAGAGCATATTATTATGAATGTATGCACCTAATTTTAAAAGCACAATTAATTAGGGGGCTGAGAAAAATATTACAAGACTCATGTAGCATTCATTTGAGAGTACTTTAAAATATAATGTTAATCTCCGCCTAATACTTCAGAATGTGGAAACCAAGAGGGCTAGAGGAGAAATGATCTGAGATCTTCAGTTTCATGGAAATCAGATATCTAGGACCTAAAGAAAAACTTTCATGGCTATTTTTTTTTCAATGAGAAATACCCGGAGTTGGCACCAGGATCTACTTTTACATCTCTGTTTTGAATGTAAGAGGTACGTTGCCTAGCAACCAGACGCCAAGCCATGAAATCCATGTTTTGATGGGCTCTGAGCACTGCTCAAATTCTGTATCCAGATGTCTTCTCCTAAATTGCTTGTTTTTCAGGCATGAAGCAAATGTGTGAGGATATGTTTTCCACCCCTGTTGACTAGCCGAGGGCACCTTGAGCGTTATGTCTAGGAATCAGCAGAATAGCGCTAGTAATTCATTTATCAAACTAACAGGCTTCACTGTCAGAACTGTACCCCAGCACAAGGCGCTGTCCTAATTAGGGAAATTTAGCACCAGTCACTTTTTTGCAAGAGGAGCCATTTTCATTCCAGAGTGGCACTTACGCTGGAATTCATACCACTTCTGCCATCAAACAGTAGAAATCTGATCTCCCCAGGATTTATGATTGCTTTCCAGAATCCTTTTCTGGTTCCTGGCTTCCTCTTTTCTTTTAAGATAGTTTCCTTAAAGGCACACTCCTAAACCCATTTTGGAGACGATGCACTCTCCTTTAGAAACAAAACACCTACCTGCTTGAGAAAAAAAGTGGGAAATTGTTTAACATTCCCTGTCTATGACCATACCACCCTGAACATGCCTGATCTCATCTGTTTAACATTCCCTCACCCCTGCACAACATTAATGAAAGCTTTACTTTTTCATGGCTTGGAAGCATTGGATTGAAACTGAACCAGCTACGAGACTATACAATAGAAAAGTTTCATTCATTTTCATTAATCATCAGTGTGCCAGTTAACAGGCAATTGTGTGTCAGCTAACACCTCACTTCTATATTCTGTCTTTATTTTTTTTTAACTTTTATTTTATATTGGAGTACAGTTGATTAACAATGTTGTGTTAGTTTCAGGTGTATAGCAAAGTGATTCAGTTATACATATACATGTATCTATTGTTTTTCAAATTCTTTTCCCATTTAGGCCATTACAGAGTACTGAACAGAGTTCCCTATGCTATACAGTAGGTACCTATTGGTTATGTATTTTAAATATAGCACTGTGTACATGTCAATCCCAAACTCCCAATCTGCATTCTGCCTTATAATGCTGTGGTGGAGACTCCACCCAGAATTAACAGCTGGCTCCTTGCAAGGTTATGACAATAGGGGTTCCTAGAGGAAGACTGGAAGCTTGGAAGAAGGAAACGGATCTGCTTTTTCTTATTTGCTTGTAGGCTGGATTGACTAATTCAATCACATATTTGTGTTCAAATCCCATTTAAATTCAAAAGCAAACCCTTATCAAGGAATCATAGCCGATAGTTCAATTCTAACCAACAGAAAGCTAAATGTCTAAGAAATGGGAAGACTGGGAGCAGATTCAGCAGCTCAAGTTGACGTTTTAATAATAAATTGTGAATTGAAAATTGCTGAGAGTAGGTCTTAAAAGTTTGCATCACCAAAAATAAAAATTGTAACTATGTGTGTGATGGATGTTAAGTAGACTTACTGTGGTGATCAGTTTGCAGTATATACATATATTGAATCATTATGTTGTACACCTGAAACTAACATAATGTTGTAAGTAAATTATATCTAAATTAATTGCGAAGAATATTACATAAAATCTGAAGTCTATTAGATGAGAGACAGTAAACCACAGCACACAGGACATATTTCACTGTTGTCTTCCTCACTTTCAGCACATGCCTCTGGGCATCTCCTAAGTGTGAGACACTCATTTAGGGAGCTGAAAGCAGCAAGATGGAAAATACCTGGTCCCTGCCCAGCCCAGCTTATCACAAGGGGAGAGGAAGCAGATATATGCATAAATCACTCTAATGTTAGGAAAACTCTAATAAATGCTGTAACTAAGCTATAAACAAAGGCTTAGAAAGGAAAGAGGAAGGAAGAATCAATTCTGCCTCTGTATCTTTATACAGGCTTCATTGTAAATGTAGAATTGAATTGGTCCTCGAAGGATGGACAGATTTGATTTGGATTCAATCAACTTTTATTGAGCATTTCGTAAGATGCTATCCATAGTCATAAACCATTTTATAATTAATCCTTTCAACAGTCTACAACCATAGTGACATTATCATAAGTTGACAGATAAGGACATTCATACAAAGAGAAACAGAGATAAACTTCTCAGAGTAACAGCTGACAGATGGCTGAGAGGGAAGTTCGTCCTGTCTACTGGTCTCTAAAATAAAAATATTACAGCAGATTTATTCAAACATTCAATATATTTCTAATAGGCAAAGAGGGATGAAGAGGTTTGAAAAGTAGCCCCTTTCCGAAGAACCTATTCTAGGAAACAGACAAGGAAATGAATAATTGTTATACAGTGTGATGACTTTTGTAATAAATGTGGTCATTAAATGTCATGGAAGTACATTAGAAGGTAGCCTAACCCATCTGAGTTCAATTTGGAAGAAAGAGGAGAATTAACCAGATCTATAAGGAGGAAATAGGCATTGCAGACACACCAAACTAATAGTGCAGTGGCCCAGAGGCAGCATGGTAATTCTGGGAAATATAGGGGTTTAGGTATGATAGGACAGACGGTATAAGAGTGGAAAGGTGATAGATTAGTCTAGAGAAGATGACAACAACCAGCTTATAGAAGAAATTCTATGCCATGTGTATTAGTCTTCTTGGGCTACCATCACAAAACTCCATAGACAACAGAAACTTACTTTCTCAATTCTGGAGGCTGGGAAGTTCAAGATCTAGGTTTCAGCCTATTTGGTTTCTGGTGAGAACTCTCTTCCTGGCTTGTAGACTGTTACCTTCTCACTTTGTGCTTACATGGTGTGTTTGAGGGGGCAGGGGTAAGAGAGCGTTTTCTGGCATTTCTTCTTAAAAGGACACTGATCCTATTAGATCAGGGCCCCATCCTTATGATTTAATTTAACCTTAATTACCTCCTGATAGACCCAATCTCCAAATATAGTCACACTGAGGATTAAGGCTTCAATACATGAATTTAGACAGTGGCAGGGAACACGATTCAGTCAGTAGCATAAAGAGTTTAAATTGTAAATTAAATTCAGTGGGAGTCTATGGAAAGAGCATCAGAAGGAAAACAGCAGTGATTAGAGGTGTGTTCTTGAATGAGCCTTCTGGCCTAAGTAATTGGGCTAGAGCCTGCGGGAGCCTTTACAGACTATTTCGGTAATCTTCAAGGAGAGACTCAAGATGGTCTAAACTAAAGCAGTGGCATTAGAAATAGAGAGGCAGGGGTCGAGTCAATAAGTGTTAGAAAGAAGTGGATGTGAGTAAATTAATCCTTTCTAGCAGGAGGAATATTTGGGCTAAAGTTTGGGCCCAAAAAGTTGGGAAGATAGGCAGGAAATAGTGGACAAAATGGATCATGAAGGTGCAGTTAAAGCTGACAAGGAAGCCTGGGTTGCATTGTGCAAGGTTTTAAATGCCAGGCTGAGGTTGGCGTGCCTTTTAAGTTTTGCAGGAATGGAGGAATCCTATAAGATCTGGGCTCTAAAAGGTAATTGACTGCAGCATATAGGTAGGGAAGTCACAGGAGACGAAAAGACCATTTAGAAGCCTTAGGTGATAGTCCAGGCAGGAAGGAACAAGAAAGAGAGGACACCTACATGAGACATTTGGTAGATGGAGTCAGTGACATACAGTGACTGATCTGATGCGGCAGGTGAGAGACAGGCAAGTTAATGATGTCACCAGGTTTCTTATCCATCACTTCCAGTTTCTTGCTTTCTGGAATCTCTTTCTCAGTGCATTTTGTATTTTACTGTGCCTCTAGATTATTGAGTTTCACCAGATATATCACAGAGAGAAAGACTGTGTTATTTGTTACAACAAAGGAATTTGCTTGCCCAAGTAGAGATTATGAATGTAAAATATAAGAGTAATGTCGGGGGAAACACAGGTAATGATTTAACAGCACCTTGGTGAAGTAAGTTCAGGAATTGGAGTGTTTAGATATAGGTTTGAATTGCAGCTCCACCAGTCTCAAGCTTCTGATTTTGGACACTAATGACCCCTGAGCTTTAATTTCTCCATCTATAAATTGAAGTGTTTTCCCTTAATCTCAACATACGTGTAGCTGGAACAAACCCATAAACCACCTGGTCCAAATTCCTAATGCTATTGATGAAGGAAAGTAGTCTCAAAGCATATAAATAATTCACGCAATGATTCTAATTAATAGAGTTGAATTTAAAGCATCACTATCTCTAATCAGCTTCCATCTCCATTCTCCAAAACCACTCTTCTGAGCATCTATTCCCCTCAATCTCCAATGTGCTCCATCTTTCCTTTCTCTTCTTCTTATCTCATATTTACCAGGATAAGTTCCCTATCTTGGAACTCGGGGCCCAGACTACCTTTCCAGCTTCCCTTGTTCATCCTCCACCGGGTCTATCCTGTACTCCAGCCACAAGAAACATGTTGTCATTTCCAAAACAGACCCTGCCTTTTCCCACCCCTGACATATTCACGAGTCTTTCCTTTTTTTGAATACCTTTCCTCTAACACTATCAGACTCCTTTTCATCCCTCAAGATACAGTGAGCTCCTTTGAAACACCTTTATTGATTCCCCCAAGGAAAGCTTGGCAATTCCTCTTCTGAACTCCCTCAGCAATCTGTTCAATCGGCTTCCTTCTTGACATGTCTTGTTTTGCCCACTAGATCATGATCTTTCTTAAGGGTCAAGATCAGATCTTATTGTATTTATTCACCACACTGTCAGCACTTCACACAGTGTCTGGCAGGTTGTGGACGCACAATAATTGTTTTAGGAATAAGTGTACCTGGATCCCTTGGTCCCTAATCCAGCAGAGCTCCATGTTTTTTGTGTTACCTAGTTGTATCCAGGAGCATGGACAGAGACTGCAGAACATGGGTCATTGTCATGGTTGGCCTAACAGACCCTATTAATGTAGTTTCTGCTGAGGTCCAAATCAAGACCTCTGCTATTGGGGGCTGCTGTTTAGGTAGCCAGAAAGGCAAATGACACCTCAAGAATCAGATCCACAGGACAAATGTGAATTATGATGAACAAGTATATGTCTGTGTACTACTGATGGCTAAAATACGTACCACGCCCAATTCTCCTGTCACTAATCCCTCTTCACTAGGAATCTGGTAGACAGATAGGTAGATACCTGAGGCTACTTAAACCCTCTTCTCTGCCCTTCCCTTGAGCTCTGGGCTTGTCCTTACCAGGGGGTAATATCTGTAGAAATAGAAGATGCTGCTATTTAACTCCAGATTCCCCCATACAAAGTACCCTGCCTTCATTTTGGCTGCCGTTACCGCAGCTGTGATGATATCTGCTCTCATCAGCCTTCACATTTCCTTCCTTCCCTCAGCGCATTTATGCTGCCTGAGAGACCAATCTCCCATCAAGACTAGAAATCCTGTGTCTCCTGTTATGCCTTCCACTTTGCACGCCCACATCGGCTTAGTTCATTTTCCCCACCCAGTACCGACCACTGGGATTTTCCAAGTTGTATTAGCTTCTGGGCACCTGCTTCTCAAGGTAGCCGACTTTGCTGGCTCCCTCCCCGACCCCACTCCATCCACAAGAATAGGTCTGAGGTACTGTGAGTCCTTCTAAACTTCACGATAAGTCACAGATACTGCCATATTCATGATCCTCTAAATGACCACCCCTAGTCACCGTGTCAGTGACCTCCCTGTCGAGTCTTCGCTGGGCTTGCTGACTATCTCGGCTCTATTTTAGATACAGTCCCAGTCCTGGCTTCTGGCCAGGACCACACCACAAACCCACCAGTTAAATCTCTGCATGCTCTTGCAACCCTTACATTTTATTAAATCTTCCATTGCATTGTTGTCTACACGATATCAACATCATGATAAGATATCAGTCCTGCATAAAAAGAACCATCTTTAACATAACAGAGATATAACTTCCCTTCAGATTTACACTGACTAAGCAGAAAAATTCTTGACAGCCCTTTTATTTTGTTTGCCTCTTATGTGGCTACTGTATGTGATTTACATTTCTTTGGTATCCCCTGCTTCCAGATTTGGAAGATAGATGGATGGGTGGACAGACAGAGAGACAGACAGACAGACAGATAGATAGATGCTATTGCCCCAATGGTGTCCTTCCTCTTTCTCTGAATTAAAAAAAAAAAAATTCTATAAACTTCAAATAAGGTTTGCACCTGTAAATGTTGTTATAAATCACCATCAGAAAATAGACATGGATGTGATGTGCTGTATTCTTAATAATTTGATCCACAAGTTGAGTTTAATGCAATGGAGTGAACATTGAATCCCAAAGAAATACAGGCATTCGTTGTATATCTTGAGGAAGAAACCATAACTGAGCTGCCACGGTTTGAAATTGCATGAGTGAAGTGGAAAGGTTGCCAGTTTACATAATTACAGTTACAGAAATATAGTCTGTGGCTATGCAGTCAAGGGTTTAATCAGTGATTAAAAAAATAACTGCTTCTGTTCATTATTTTGTCACATGTACAAATTTCCGTGGCAAAGAACCAAATGCATTTAATGCAATTCAAGGATGACAAGGAGGTTTGATGGGCTCTAATGAGCAATTGATTAGCAGTAAACAGAGAGAGATTAAGAATCCACATTAAACTCTATTCAGAACAAGAGGGCCATTTCCATTAGCTGTGGCTGTTCATCCGAGCTTATTAATGAAGTAAGGAGTAAGAAGGGGAAACAATTCTTCGGTTTTGTTATTTGAACCCCAAATTGTGAAGATAAACATAAAACTCGGTTTAAAAAAAATATGCATGTGCAGAAATAACCCACAGTGTCCAGCAGTTCACTTCCACCATGACCTGGGCCTTTGGTCTTAAAGCTACTAAAATGACTGGGGGAAAAATGGATTAAAACATGTATTGTACTATATAATTATCTCAAAGACTGATTGTTATGCAAAAGTGTGTTCCAATTTCAATTTTAAAAACTACTAATTTGTTCTCAACAGCTGTAATTTGAGATCCCATGGGATGACGTATGAGGATACCCAGGAGACATTGGGAGGCTATTGTTGGTTTGGTGACTGGATTCACCAAGGCTACTTGGCTGAGATTTCTACTGTCTGCAGCTATAATAATATGGCGGCCACAGTGCAATTCATCCCAGCTGGGATCTCATAATACACGGAACACAATAAGGACCTGAAAATGTACTAGGGAGATCGTAGGGTATACCTTTTAAATATTATTCACCTTAACTGGACTTTTATGCAGCTTTTTATGCAGAGAAAAGTTAGAAGAGTATGTTGACATTGAGTAGGCGGCATTAGTTATGTAGTAGTAATATCTCATGCTGGCTTCCTGGAGTCTGCTGAGGTCTTGCTAGCATACAGCATATTAAAGGTATGTGATAATGTTCAGTAAGGCAAAAATCTGTATAGGATAATCATCTTTTCTCTTTGCCCTGGGAGAATAAAAATATTAGCTCCATGTCATCAAAAAAAATAAGTAAAAAATAAAAAAATAAAATTATGTGAGGTCTACATTGCATCTGACTATATGTCAGAATTCACCTCAATTAAGCAAATGTTTGTTGAGTTCCTATTATAAGTCAGGCAATGTGGTAGTTGTAGATACAAAGATAATAACTGCAACAGAGAGAACACTTATTTCAACTAGTAAATAGTCATCTTTCACAGTAATTAATATTTTTTAAAAATTCTTCTGCAGTTATTCACTTACGGCTTTTGCTTTGGATAGAAATATATATACTGTCAATTAATTTTCATTGAAAACAGGAGTCAAATACAAGAAAGTCTAATGTCCATTAATACTCAAATAGCATTTAATGGAAAGTTTATCATTACAAATCTATGATGTCAAAAAATTTGGCTTATAACTTCTCTTTATGCTTCATAATTTAAAATTGTCTTGTTGATGTCTCTTTCATCTAATTTGATCATATTAACCATTAGCGAGGTGTGATCATGTTCCCCTTTGAGAATCTCTTAAAAGCTATGCAATTTCTCTCCAGAAAAACACATATGCTCATTTATATAAATACAGTATATTACATATATTTTCAGAGAATTGATCAGGTTGAAAAACACTACATTAAACACTGTGGGAAAGAGTGTATACATTTCTGAAGACACAACCTATGAAATTACAACTCGATTTGGCAATTAAGAGGTGATCTTTTGAGGAATTACCCTTATAGATTAAAATTTAGTTTCTTACCCAAATTACTGAGAAATTTATATTCTGCCATAAATAGGTGATTGCAATTTGCCCCTGTGGTGGAAAACAAATTATTAGGCTTGGCTTCTGATAAATTTAGCAGGAATTTAGGTCAGAATATTAAGGCTTTCCTAAGCGTGACTATATGTGAAAGTGATCCATGGCATATGTGCCTGCACATACACAGTACAGCTTTGTTAAGGCTGCGACTGCTATTGTAATGGACAAGCCACAATCTTATGACATCTTTTAAAACGTAATTGAGTCCCTTCTGTGCTTCCGGGACCCAGAGAAGCTTAGAAGAGTCAACGCTATTAGTTTGTCTTTGGAAGGTTTCCAGAGCTGAGCAGGTGATGCCATAAACATATCCCAGTGTTGACATTTGGAGCGAGCAAGTGACTCTACAAGGTGGCTCCTTCTGGATGTAAATTGATTTTAATGATTTCTTTCTTTCTCCCGGGCAGGATTTATGTGGTCATCATTCATGTGACACCCTGGGAATGGCAGACGTTGGGACCATATGTTCTCCCGAACGCAGCTGTGCTGTGATTGAAGATGATGGTCTTCATGCAGCCTTCACCGTGGCTCACGAAATTGGTATGCAGTGTCTTTTCTCTTCCCTGGCCAAATCAAACACTTGTAACAGCTGCAACAGGAACCAAAATACTTGGCAATTAATTCCAGATTTCTCTTGGTTCAGATGCAGCATTGGGGATTACATTTGTTTATATTTGTACTTTTAGGGTTAACTAGTAAGATGGAAGGAAAACAAAGTCAGGCATACACAGTAGATATTTCCTTTATGTCAGTGCCATTTAAAAGTTTAAGAGAAATTCGCTAGTGCTACTGTCTTTTGAAGCATCCATAAAGGACTCAGACAAAATTTGTCACAGTTGACAATGGAATGCAGAGATGTTTGCCTTAGAAGTTACTCTATTGATTCATCCAGGGCTAATCAGTTTACACAGAAATTCATCAGGTTTTATTCCACTGTAAGGGATAACAGCTCCTGGAAAAGGTAATCAATAGCTTATGGACAACATTCCTGTCTTGTTTTTAACAGCAAAGCAAATGAAACAAAACCTGTTACCAGGGTTGGTTTTAAAATGTCACTTACCTGGTGACATTAAGAAACTCATCTAAATCCTAGAACTAGAAATTTAGGGCTGAGTTAAATATGAAAAATATCCCAGCAATTAGGAATATGTGTTTCCTAATAATTGACCTAGCTACTAGGTACATAAGAAGTTAATTTAGTACTTAGGATTAAATGTTATAATTATACGCATCTGGGCTCAGTTCTTGCCAAAGTACTTTCTACCTGTGTCACGCTGGTCTGATTATTTAAACTCTCTAAGCTTCAGTTTTCATATCTGAAATATAGGCATAATAATGCCTATTTCATTGAATTATTTCAGGGACCAAGTTGAGTAAGTTACAGATACCAGCTGTTATTTATATCCATATACACTTCTGTTTCTCTTTTTAATTAACTAGTTCATTTACTTTTTAATGTGTCACCTTTTAGCATTATCTTTTTGGAGGCAAAGTATGGCTTGATAATTATTGTACATTTTTGCTGTATTTTATTAAGCAGATTGTTTTCTTAAGCTAAAACCATAATTTTAAAATAGAAATTAAAACTTTTTTCCCATAATTTTAGTAGGCAAAGAACATTTCACAATGTGTTGATTTTTGGCTGCTATGTTTTCTTTTGGGACTTAAAATAACTTCACATCAAAAGTGTAACTGTATCAGTCAGTATATTGGAGCAGTAAAATAGAAATCAGTACTTAAATTCCAGTTCGTATGTATTAATCATGATCTTAATTCTCTTAACTGACACTCTTCTTACCACCTAAGCAAAAAAACACAAACATAACATCTTAATGTAAATAACTGTCCAGTAGCATCACTGATAACAATTCAATTTAATACATTATTAATTGAGCATCTTTAGCCTCAAGATGGAATCCCAGCTCTGTCTCCATGTTCTCTTTTATCTCAGGAAAGAGATGCAGACAATGAGTCTCCATTTCTTCCCTAGTAAGTGAACTAATAATAATGAATGAGGCATGGCTGCACTAGAAGACCTGGTATGTCTGAAAGTGTTTTTAAAACACAAATGCCATTTGAGCTTTGGGGCTGGGATTATGTCTTCACCTATGTCTCATTCATGCCTATTAAACTCACTGATAAAAAATACAGCCTAACATTGATCCTTCATTGATATTTATTACATATCTCTGTATGTGCACGAGTAAGTGGGAGAAACACAAGAGCCACCCAAGGCAATATTCTGATTTTGCAGCAAAGCTAAGAAGAATTAGTTCAAATACTCAAGAGCATTGTAGTGACGCAGAGATGATTTAAAAAGTACACCAGTAATTAATCACCATTATTCAGAGCGAGAGAAGTTCCGTAAGAAAAGTTCTAAGCCCTGGGTAGGTAGAGGCTGGTTCGTCTCACACTGAGTAGAGGAATGATGAGAAATAAGCAACAGTGCTGCAGTGAACATTGGGGTACATGACTCTTTTTTTTTTTTTTTTTAACATCTTTATTGAAGTATAATTGCTTTACAATGGTGTGTTAGTTTCTGCTTTAAAACAAAGTGAATCAGTTATACATATACATATGTTCCCACATCTCTTCCCTTTTGCATCTCCCTCCCTCCCACCCTCCCTATCCCACCCCTCTAGGTGGTCACAAAGCACCGAGCTCATCTCCCTGTGCTATGCGGCTGCTTCCCACTAGCTATCTATTTTACATTTGGTAGTGTATATATGTCCATGACACTCTCTCACCCTGTCATATCTCACCCCTCCCCCTCCCCATATCCTCAAGTCCATTCTCTAGTAGGTCTGTGTCTTTATTCCCATCTTGCCACTAGGTTCTTCATGGCCTTTTTTTTTTTTTTTTTTTCCTTAGATTCCATATATATGTGTTAGCATACTGATGACTCTTTTTGAATTATGGTTTTCTCAGGGTATATGCCCAGTAGTGGGGTTGCTGGGTCGTATGGTAGTTCTATTTTTAGTTTTTTAAGGAACCTCCATACTGTTCTCCATAGTGGCTGTATCAATTTGCATTCCCACCAACGGTACAAAAGGGTTTCCTTTTCTCCACACCCTCTCCAGCATTTGCTGTTTGTAATGGCCATTCTGACTGGTGTGAGGTGATACCTCATTGTAGTTTTGATTTGCATTTCTCTAATGATTAGGGATGTTGAGCATCTTCTCATGTGCCTCTTGGCCATCTGTATGTCTTCTTTGGGGAAATGTTTACTAGGTCTTCTGCTCATTTTTTAATTGGGTTGTTTGTTTTTTTGATATTGAGCTCCATGAGCGGTTTGTATATTTTGGAGATTAATCCTTTGTCCGTTGATTCATTTGCAAATATTTTCTCCCATTCTGAGGGTTGTCTTTTCGTCTTGTTTATGGTTTCCTTTGCTGTGCAAAAGCTTTTAAGTTTAATTAAGTCCCATTTGTTTATTTTTGTTTTTATTTTCATTACTCTAGGAGGTGGGTCAAAAAGGACACATGTACCCCAATGTTCATTGCAGCATTATTTATGATAGCCAGGACATGGAAACAACCTAAGTGTCCAACAATATATGAATGCATAAAGAAGACGTGGTACATATATACAATGGAATATTACTCAGCCATGAAAAGGAACAAAATTGGGTCATTTGTAGAGATGTGGATGGACCTAGAGTCTGTCATATAGAGTGAAGTAAGCCAGAAAGAGAAAAACAAATATCGTATATTAATGCGTATGTGTGGAATCTAGAAAAATGGTACAGATGAACCTATTTGCAGGGCAGGAATAGAGACATAGATGTAGAGAACAGACATGTGGACACAGGTGGGGAAGGGGAGGGTTGTATGAATTAGGAGATTAGGTTTGACATAAATACACTACCACGTGTGAAATAGCTAGCTCGTGGGAACCTGCTGTATGGCACAAGGAGCTCAGCTCGGTGCTCTGTGATGACCTAGATGTGGGGGGGGGGCAGGGAATTTGGGAAGAGGGAGGTCCAAGAGGGAGGGGATATAGGTATACATAGAGCTGATTCACTTCATTGTATGGCAGAAACTAACACAACATTGTAAAGCAATTTTACTCCAATAAAAAAAAAAAAAGAAGAAAGAAAGAAGCAACAGAGTGGAATTGTGGCATCAACCGCCCATAAGATCATGAGCCCTAAATCCTGACCTTGTGAAATAGAGATTACAGATTCCATGAAGGAAGGGCTGTTTCTTCCTTCAATCCTCTACTGATCCATTTTTACACGTTGACAGCCTCTGGTTTCTTTGTAAAGGAACCACTGTGGCAGTAAATGCAGCTTCTTTGAGGCTGCATTGATCCCCAAGGCAACTGGACTGGAATGAAGAACCTTCCAGCATCATCTCTCCCAGCCCTCCTGAGTTCCTAAACCAAGAGGTTATGCAGGCAGGCAGCAGTCAGAGAGGTAGGAAGCCAGTTGCTAATGAGAACATTTTATTAAAACTGTATATGTACAATAAGAACTTTTCTTAATAATACAAGAATAGTGGACATAGTTTTATAAGAGAACAACGTGGGAGAAATGTGGGTTTCTATGCAAAAAAATCATACCTAAATCTTTGATGTCTGACTATGCTCTGTGTTCCCTTTAATTTCTCATTTGGATCATTTCTATTTACTTCTTTAGAATTCTCTGTAATTCATTCTCTAATCAAACAGTGCCTACTTAATTTCCCTTTTTGCATTACATGTGCCCTATCCTGAGAAATTTAAGGTCTGGGAATAGGGGGATATGGATTTAATTTCCCTTTCATAAAGGGATCTGGCTTTCATTCACTTTGTTTTCTAATTGCTCTATTTTTCTTTAATTTCACTTTTCACCTAAATATTGCGAACATGTGTTATAAAGTATAAGCCTTAAAAATTGTAGAGAAGATAACCTTACAAAATATTTCCTAATCATCTGTATACAATTACAGAGCTTTGCCTCTGCAGCCAGTGTGATTTTGGGTAGTGCAGCTCGCTATTCTGTTCCCAGCGCTTTATTTTTAGATGGTCGCTTGAAGCCATCAGCTTGAATTAACTGTGCTCTGGATTCTAATTCTACTCTGTTCTTCGTATGTAATTTCCTCCCTTCCCTTTTATTAGACATTTACTACTTTCCAAATTTGGAGGTTATATATCCAGGCTACATATGGTGATAAAATGACGTTGTGAAACCTCAGTTTTGCCAGAGTGTTTTGAATTCGCTTCAGTCCATTCCAAAATGAGCAATTTGCTTCATGAATATGGTGTAAATACGTTCCTGTGCTCAAAACATAAGCTGTGGAGAAAATTTCCAGGCTGTTCCCATGATCTTTCTACTTTATTTCTTCTATAAGAAGTGAAATGATATATTTGATTAATACTTCTATTAACCGATTTAAATTCCATTTCACATGGAATGTCCCACTCACTGCTTCCTCTTTCTGTACATAGCGGTTTAAAATACAAAGTCATTACAGTTGAATAAAAAGCTTTTTGTTCTTTTACTCCCTTCATCAAAAAATGCCCCTACATTGAGAATTATGTAAAATGTCAATAAACAGAGGCAAGCCTGAAGTCCTTATCTTGTAACTTTTCTATCCATGATGTTAAAGTCATGATGAAGTGACTTAAATGAACAGTTCTGAAAAGTGACTCTTCATGTGCCACGTGTAAATGGGAACACTTCTCTTTTCCTGCTAGTTCTTTCCAAAAAAAGAGCTAGATTCTGGAGATGCGTTGTCAACTGATGCCAATACAGGTTTCTGGAAAATAGAGTTTGATGCGTCTAGACTCTGCCTAGACAGTAACAAATTGCCTGCCATCTTGCTATGTTAGGGGCATGTCAACACTGAGTAAATTGTTAGGACGTTTAAGAAAGTTGTTTTAAACTATCAAGAACTCAGTCCCCATCCCTGGACCTTGGGTGGAGGTAAGAATGTGGTTATAGCCGTTTTACAATCCAAATGTGAACTGTAGCAAGTTTCAAGTGAATGTAAGTTTACATTTGGAGTTTATATTTTTAACTTGTCAAACTTTTATTATCAGCTTTCAATAATAAAGATTTCACCTGCTGCACACATGGTTCTCCAACATAATAATTTTACTGATGTTAGGCCAGCTTCTAATGTGCTAGGGGGAGCAATCTGATTTTATTTAGACTAATGAAATCCATAATTTGCAAATAGGCCGAAGCTTAACCTTAGAGTAGTTAATTATAAAATGTGCTAAGTGGATCTCTCCACCATGAAAGTCTCCAAAATGCTTCTTAAGCTAAAATCAGGCAAAGTGTCAGGGCCAAGTATTCAGCTGGAGGCTTAGGAAGTGGTCGAGACACAACAGTATGGCTGCATATGTTTTGCTGCAGTTGGAGTGATTCTCTGCGGTTCTCTGGTTATGTTGATCTGCATGTGACTCTGCTCCCACCGATGATTAGATTAAATGAGGCCATGTTTTGAAAAGCTGCAGAGGCCCTGGAAACACCATACACCAAAGCCAAGTGCACAGAATCAGATGTCAGGACTGGCTGTGAGATGTGAGGTAAAAGGAAGCTAGGTTTAAACTTGGTATTTACCCTCAAACCCATAGCTTTAATCAGCAAGAACTGAGCGTTTTTTTCTGTCCAGTTTGGAGCAATGCCACACTGTGTCTTTCTTGGCCTCCAGATGAAAGGTGGGAATAGGTCTTTGCTCCATGTCCGGAGGCAGCATTGAAAGATTTAGCGTTTAGTATCAGTCGGTTTGTTTTTAAATCAAATCCCAATTCGTATTTCTCTAGGGGAGGCCTGTAGATTGTCTGTCACGTATGTGGAAAGCCAACAAGTTGAAGGTGGCATAAAATAAATATATCACACACTTAATGAGTGATTTTTCCTCTTATGAATAGAAAATTTCACCTTCTCTCACAAATCAAGTGTCTAGTAATATCAAAATTTATCAAAAACTACCAAAGACTAGAATACCCATAAGTAAAATTATAACAAAACCAAGATATTAGTGAGAACAATGAAGTTAACTAACAATCACTGGGTATTTATATTTGTCAAGCACGTATTCTAAGCACTTTGCATCTTTTATATCCTTTAAGCCTCACAAAATCCCATGAGGTACGTACTATTAATGAGTCACTCAAGAGGGGACGCTGATACAGAGAAGTTTCTAAACCGGTCTAAGGTCAACAACTAGTATACTGCTTGGGGAAAATTTGAACCCGGTTCATGTGGCTCTAGAGCCCAAGATTTGGACACTATCCTGTAATGGTTTGCTAGTGTTCCTTTTGAAGGAGATAATCCTGAATTTGATTCAAAAAGTTATTGACACAGCTATTTATAAGGTGAAAAAAATTTGTTTTCTTCCTTCTAAATTACATCATTGATATAACGTTTAGCGTTTATGTTTAATGTTTTGAAATGGAAGTTTAAGAGTTTTATCACTGCTACATAAGGATTTGCGTTTGAATAGACACGTAGGATCCAATTATTGGAGCTCCTGGTTTCCTTCACCAGGGAGTCTAGATTCTGATCCCATGTGAGCTTTTGACTCTCTTTTCAACCCCTGGCAAGACCTTCCTGCACCTCAATAATCTTAGCTGGAAAATTAGGTAAAAATAAAAACATCACGTCATTAAGAAACAGATGCTTCATCCGAGCAGTGCTTTCTTAAGTAAACACATGACAGAGCTTCTTGTGACATTTTTTAAAGATGTGGTGCTGTGTCCCCTTGTCTATTGGTCAGTTTGGGGTCAGGAGACAAGAGCTTGAAATTCTGTTTAATTTACAGACCAAAGTTTAGAAAAACAACCCAGTTTCCCTCCTGAGGTTAATGTTATAAGTCATCCCTAGTTGTACGGTAATAACTGAGTTGAATAAGAAGCTGAACCAACATTTTCCTTTAAAGTAATGTGTCTTTACCCGGGTGTCCATTATCTCAGATTTTAGAACACCAGATTCACTTGTGAATTTAAGGAGACAAGATGCTTTTTAAATCTACATTGTGAATGTCCAAGATGAAATTTATTTAATGAAATGTCACCCATTTACCAATTTTAAAAGACGATTACTGTCCTAGAAAAATTATCAGGTGACTAATTGCTATTTCTGAACTAACACTATAACTCAGACTCTTACCCTACAGACTTTGCTTTAATGTAATTTACCATGAAACTCATTTCCTTAGCATAATTCAAATAAACTCCTTCCTGAGGTTATTTTGTGTGATGGGCACTCAGCAGGACTGTTGTATTTATGACATGATTTAATATCTATTAATATATGTGTATATGTATAGCTGATTCACTTTGTTATAAAGCAGAAGCTAACACACTGTTGTAAAGCAATTATACTCCAATAAAGATGTTAAAAAAAATTAAAAAAAAAAAAAAAAGAATAGGTCAGTATTTTATACAGAAGCCCGTTTAATTTACACCTTGAGTTTTACTAATGATTTCAAACAGCAAGACACAGTTCTGGAGGCTGCATCACTTGGGAAAATACTGAATTGGACCCCTGCATTACTCTGTAAATTTTACTCTGACTTCTGTAATACTTTTTTAAAAAATTTAGTGTGTGAATATAAATGCCATTAACAAACTCACCCACTACATAACTGTGTTTGGTCCTTAACTCTGTCGGGATTTTAGGTGAGAAGTGGCTTCCAATAACAGGAGTCAAGAATTAAAGATTCACTAAGAAAGATAGTACTGTAAATAAGATTGCCTAACTTCATTAAGGCCAACAAACCGCTCTTCAATCTTTTGCACGTCTACTGATTACAAATGGTTCCAAATACAAATGCTCATGCTTCCTTGCAGCGAGTCTTTGGGACCCCTGCTTTAAACCCAGACCTTGGACTGTGGTCCTTAATGCATATCAGCCCTGTCCTCTCACTAGGATTTTTCACATCCTATTTTACTAAGGTAGCTTGGTTGAACTTCCTCAGATCTCTTCCTTTACCCTTCCAAATTGCCTTGAACCCTCCTCACTCTTTTCCTATACCTGGAGTACAGAAAGAAGTATCTCCTCTGTCTTTCAAGGGGAAGAATCGCCTTTCTCTGTGGCTTTCTGGAGCCCATCGCCCTGACTCCTCCAAGACCTCACCCCTCAACTAACTCTGGTCTGCATTGCTCTAAAAACTCATCATAAAATACATTTTGATTAAAAAACCATACGTTATTTTAGGAGTTGTCAATATTTTCTCCAACATTGTTTTATTCTCTGGGGCACACGTGTTTAAATCTCAGCTGCACTAATCCTGCCCAAGGCTGCTTGTGGGAGAAATGCTTAATCTCTAATCTTTAAACATTTCTGTGGATGATTTAGGAACAGTCTCTCACTGGAAAAGTCACTCCTAGGCGATCAGTGACATCGTGATAAATTCTGATTAAGCTCTTCACAACATTTCCTTAAAATGTGTTGTTGTCAGCTGTGACATTACATTTGAAATTTCCTAGATTCCAGATTTTTCTCTGTTAATAAGCTTTGAATATCATAGTGTGTGATCTCTAATGTAAGTGTGCCTTGAAAATAACGTATGCTTTTACATGTATCTTGTCATTTCAGGGTTCAAAGATATTGGCAGATTTCAGACTGACGTTAGGTGTCCTAGCTTAATGATTGGGGGAATCACATTTGAAAATGCCATTTCTTTGGCTGCTCACAGCCTTTAGTATGCCTGTCACGTCTCTCCAGAAGAGCTTCCAGACATCCCTCACATTGTTCTTCCATTTCAATTCCTCTTCGGCTCCTGAAGGGAAATCACATGGGTCTCTCTTGCTGTGCCCTGGTTCCAGCTCCTGTGGCACTGGCTGCCTGTTTCTTTGGGTGCCTAAACGTTCTTCACATTGCCCATGACTCTCATTGTCCTTGGGAGAGCATACCTCTCCCAGCCAGCTGACAAGCTTTCTTCATGGAGAACAGAACATTCATCCTCCCTCCAAGGAGTCTGTCTCTCTCAGCTGACCCTCAAGCAGTCCCTTTCTGACTGACTCTTGGAGATCTTACAAAATTCACATCTCGTTTCAGCTCTTGCTAAAGTGGAACTGAGATGTGTTCATGCCCAGAATGGCAATCTTTTCTGATGGCCGTCTAAGCATTTCTTATATGTATCTTCAGCAACAAGTAAATTACATTGATAAATTAGCAATTTAGGGGCCAGAGAGCATGCCAAAAGATTCATTAAAAGAGACCAAAATATCTTAAAATAAATTGCTTTGCTTAGATAATTGATATTTAACATTATAGGCTTCACCATTCTGTATAAAAGAAAAAAATGGAGGTCCCAGGTCCCTCAAAGCGAATGTGGTGTTTACCACCTGGCTGGTATTTAAATCAGAAATCTAAAATTTAGCCTCCAAATGAAGGGAATATCTCTTGATGCAGTAACACAAAGGCATATAAAAAGTGCTATTTATTTAGATACATTTGGAGGAAAAGACTATTACTCCATTAAATAAATATAAATATCTTATGAAATAGAGTGCAAAGATCACGTTTTTTAAAGTAGAAAACCTGGATTCATATTATAGAGGTCCCCTTAGGCCACTTTCCCTTTCTCTTCTATGCCAGGGGGGAAAAAACTCAAGTATGAAACTTCCACACTAATCCCACAGTGTTAGCTGATAAACATTCTACATTCTCAACAGTGTTTGATATACTAAGTAACTTCTAGCAGTTTTGAATAGGACATGAATGAAAGGTTCTATTTTTCTGTGAGTGCAGTGAAAAACTCAACATACCACCCAAAAATTGGACGAGTTCTTTCCAGTCTTCTTTTGCACGTTATTTGGAAGATACTTTACAGATTATGATGCGCGTTTATGCTGCTGACCAAATAGAAAGTGAGTGGTGGTGAGAGGGTTTCCCACAGAAAACTGACTAGCCTAGTAAATGCTACTGAAGTAAATAACTGCATAAATAGCATCAAAATGTGTAGCCTTAGAAGGTCACTGAGCCCTGGCCACTTAATTTCAACCACAACATCAACCAGCTGCTTGTGGACAATTCTGTTATGAGGTGTTAGTGATTTAACAAGTTGGCCAAAAGTAGTTGGAATTTGGCATAAAAAATTTCATCTCTGTTGGGTTTTACTGTCGCTCACTGGACTTTTTCTTGGCAGAGTGGACAAAGTTCCTGCCGTTGGCATTCCGGAACCCAAGGGGAATGCAGTAATCACATTTCTGTGGTATTTTCCACATTTTTTTTTTTTTTGGTGGTTTGTGTATGATTCTATAAAGCTTTGCAAAAAACACTACTAGGATGACTTGTCTACCTTTTAGAGTCTCTCCAAACTGTTGTCCTGGATTTTTTTCAACAATATTTTAAATTGATTGGAGAATGCATTATACCTTTAGACTATGTGAAAATTAATCTTATGTAACCAAAAAAATTTAGTCAGAGTGAGGTATGTACTCTGTGAAATAATACCTAGCTTGATAGAATGGGAACGGCAGCGTGGGAGCGCAGAGAGCGTGTTTCGTAGACTTAAGCACAAACACCACCTGAGTAGTTTTGGACAATCACTTACCTTCTCAGTATTTGTTTTCTCTCTAAGCGCTAACACTCTGTAATGGGCATCTTGGTGCTTTAGACGTTTCTTAAGTGTAAGTGGGTATATCTTCAAAATATACCATTTACTTGTGGGACTAGTATACATTCACAACTCACTAAATAACTAAAAGAAATGGGAGTGAAGCAAGCTTACATATGCATGGAAACAGAAATTTACTTGAAATCTTCTTTTTTTTTTTCTCCTCTAGTCATCTCTTTTATGGCTACCTATTTACTTGGCCAAGAAAATAGAAGTCACTGACATTCAAATACCATCTATTAAGTGTTTGTAACTTGCAGAACATTGAGTTAAATACAGATTTTTTTCAACAGTGGATGGCGGGGGGAGGCAGGGAGATTCTCTCTGATCTCCTGCGGCTTATCGTTGATCAGAGAAGATGGAAAATTAGACAAGCATTCAAAATAATATGTAGTGACGGCTATGACATAATCCCACAGTTGCCTTGCAAATTCTAGATTCTAAATAAGGCCTGTTTCTACATATCCTTGAGCATGTGTGATCCAGGTGGATTATAGGAACATCTACTCTAGTGTAATTTTTCAGTTTTCCTCTAAATATTCATCAGAAGTGACCACTCTTAACTACATGCAGCTTTAATTTACCTGGGGGCCCAGTCTCTGTGTGAAAAGGCAGTTAAAATAAACTCATATACAACTGGGAGGAAAAAAGTCAAGTGCTAGTATAATTGCCACGGAAAAGTAGAAATGCAAAAATCACTCATTATTTGCACTTCATTTGTTCTGTCCTTTAGGACATCTACTTGGCCTCTCCCATGACGATTCCAAATTCTGTGAAGAAAATTTCGGTTCCACAGAAGATAAGCGCTTAATGTCTTCCATCCTAACCAGCATCGATGCATCCAAGCCCTGGTCCAAATGCACCTCAACCACCATCACAGAATTCCTGGATGATGGCCATGGTACGTATAGTTCCATAGGCTCAGAAACAAAACTTGGAATTATTGCAAGCTGTACTTCATTATATCCTTGTGATGTTCACCTTACCCTCTAAGACAATGGTTGCTTAGACGGTGTCAGAAAAAGGAACGAGGGGACTGTGCGTTGGTGTGTAATGCCAACGTCCTCGGTGGCATTATAGCTATGGTATTTTTGCTTTTGAATTGCAAAGTTCAAAGAGAAGCGATGTGGGAGACCACACAGAATGCCTCGCCAGTGCCCTGAAAGCCTGGCTTTTATTCCCTCTTTCACCACTAGCTTACTGTGAGAACATTGGCAGATAATCTTGTTTCCCTGCTATTAATATGACTCACAGCATTATTTGCTACATTCTTATTATAGGGGTGTGGTTAAAATGTAGGTGACAGTTCTGTCAGATTCTCTTGATGGCGACATAAAACCAAGAATGGAAGCCCTTTAGATTTGCATTCACTAAAAAGTTTGGTTTCATCCTGACAGCCTGTTTTCCTGAAAGCGGAGTGAAAACTGCAGAACAGGAATAGAAAATCATTCTGAATGCTGAGAAAACAGTTTAAGAACTTCAAAAGAAAATCCTTGGCTTTATCCCCTAAGTACAGTTCAAGAGCACAGCACATTTTGTTAAGTTCTGTAAATCTAGGATTAGTGCTGTAAATTATATAAAAATACTAAGGAAGTCACAGTTTTAGAAATAATAAATTCTGACCCTTAAGTAATCTTTGAAACAAGCTGTTGCTAATTTCCTAGCATTCCTCGTTACCTTAAAATATTAGAAACACAGGAGAAGAGATGAGGTAGAGTTGGAAGAGATCTTCAGAGACCACAGAGTTCAAGTTTCTCATATTACAGAAATGGACATCTCATTCCTTTTTTTTTTTTTTCTCTTAAAACATGTCTCTTTCTAAAACTGGTGGTTGAAGTGAATGTGACAGAAATTCTTGATCATGATAATTGTTCACAATTTTATCTCATGATGTATGGTTCAAAGTTAGATAAACAGAATCTGTAATAACTGTTGTTCCTTGTTCCACAAAGTTTATGGCTTGAAATTTTTGTAATTTCTTAGTGAGTTGGCCATCTTGAGCTTTGGCTACATAATTACACAACAATTAATAAATTCAGTTCTTTTCAGACAAAAAGAAATTCCACTACACAGTTCTTTGCTATCTTGTAGCCAAAATGTTCATAAACTCATTTTTGCTATGTTAATGGTGAACTGGTAATGCTTTAGCTACTCTCAACTACTTACATTTCCTATTCCTGAAAACAGTCCACACCCATCTTGCTTTAAAATTTCCCTTAATACCAAATAAATGTTCTTTGTTAGTTGAAAGGCTGGCCTAATATCTTCACGATTCAGAAACAATATCAAGAATCGATGTATTAGGTTTTTCCTAGACTAATAATAAAGTGGTAATTTTCTGTTTAGTTAGCCCAGTTTAAAATGCTGATTAAATGCTGATATAGTCCTGGAGTGAATGCTTACCTAATTATCTGCCTACCTACATTGATCAAGTCCATATCTAATAACGTTCCTCTTGGGTGGAATCTTAGTTTCCACTCTTAATATTACTTTTACTGTTTTTTTTCAAGTTTCCTAAAAATGGAATAACATTAATATTTCATTTCAAAATCACACATTACTCATTCCAAAAGGATGAGCTAAACTTTGAATCACTAAATGAACAGATTTAGTTGCTAAGGCAGCAAATACTTATGGCTAAAATGGGACCAACTTTTTTTTCCCTGTGTAAGTATTAGGTCAGCTAATTACAATGCTGTGCAGAATTTTGTTCCTATTGCCATATTTCTGGAATGATTCATTTATTTCATGTTTGTGGAATTCACGATTTTACTTTCCATGCAGTAAAGATGCTCCCAGTATTGTTTTCATTTTTTAAACATTATTTCTGTATTTAAAAGAATCTACACTCAGATTTTTTAAAATTTTACAACAAATTTTTTACATCTTTCTGTGTCTACTCCAAAGGATCTCATGGTAGATAACAACCAAAACCATAATTTTGCTAGAAATAGATCTTATTCATTTGCACTGAGGAAATCACATTTGAATTCCCCATTTATATGTTAAATAAATAAATAAATTCAGTTACCAGCATTCGTTGGACAGGAAATTCTCATAATATATTCATTCATTCATTCATTTCATCACGCCTAGGCTCTCTCACTTTTGAATGTGTTGGTTAGGCAGTCTTGTGTTTTAACTGCCCCATCCCACCAAAAACTTCAATTTTATCAGTAGCCTATAGTGAGTAAAGTAATTTCAGAATGATGAGAATCTAAGAAAGGCACTGTAGCTGTGACACAGTGGCAAAGTTCAATTATATTCATTTCAAAACAGATACAGAACTGAAGCTACAATACTCTCTGTAGCACTGTCATTTACACTTGAATTTAAATAATTTAATGACATTTAGATTGCAACCAGAAACTGACTTAAGTCAGTTAAAGCCAAAGTATGACAATAGGAACTAATCAACAGGATTTTCAGATGGTGGCAGTTCTGACATTTCAACTCCAGAGCTTAGGAGAGAACCAAGGGGACAGTCAAAGCCCAAGACGATGGAAAAACAAACAAAAAAGCAAACAAACATACATCTTTGTTAGAAGACTAAGCTGATATCATATCATCAAACCTTTTCAATTTACTGGTAGGGAGCTACTCACATTTGCAAGCAGAGCCCATTCATTCATATGTAGTAGAAATAGTTCTACTATTTTTCTGTTCTAATTTTCTAGGCCACTAACTATTTAGAGAAAAAAAAAAAAATAGTCATTTGGGTGCATAGGGCATGCCAGACAGGTAAGCTGAGAGAAAGAAGTAAAATCATTTGACAATAAAAGAGAAACCAGAAGAGCTGTAAAATGTAGCCCTGAAACAGTAAAAGCACAGTGGTCTGGCACCATGCTCCAGAAGGTCAGAAACCCTCTTACCCCATTATTGTATCCTGCTGAAATCCCTCAAGATTTCAGCAGGATACAGTAATCGATACTCAGAAAAGAAGTGATTTTCTGTTACTTAGGAAGGTTAAATTAGGACACTCATATAAAAGGCAGCAAAGCTATTGATGTTTTTAGGTAGATAGTCTCACAAAATTGATACAATTTTTAGGTGGTGTCTGAAGACTACATTACCTAGAGAATCCATTTATGTAATAGCTTATCTGTCTTGTTCCCACCTCCAGCAATGCTGGAGAAATGATGTCTTAGAGTGCAATTAAATTTGAATCATTTCATTTGTTTTTAAAATTATTAGCCATAAGTAGCCAGACATGTGTAGCACTCTACCACTGCCAAATTTAAATTTCCTAATATTGAGTGTTTCCCGATTTAGTTCCAACAAGAAATATGCAGCAATTAGGTTATGGTTGAAAAGTCAGTGTGCACACTCTAAAATAACTGGGCCTGCAGATTTGTGATTCAGAAAGGAAGAAGCCATATCTTATGGAGACCACCTCCTCCAACCCAGCCTGGCCAAGATACTTGTAGACTTCCTGCAGTGTTTATACAAGTTAGCTCTAGGCAAGCTGGCTAGGAGTATGATCCTCAAAAATAAAGGTAAGCAGTGGCAGAGAAACTGTTCAGCAAAAGCAGGTTATTAAATTTCTTTTCTCAAATGCTTAATAACCATGAAGCCAAAAACAATAGCCCTGTTTGCTGGATCCCTCAGTTCACAGTGCCAGGTGATAAGTAGGACCACTGCCTAAGCAGACACAGCTCAAGAAGACACAGGCTGCTAAGGAAAATCTATAGACAGCTTTGAAAAATTCATATTTAAAGAGCTAAGTTTACAGCCACTTACTGAACACAGAACTTGGGAGAGAAAATGGTATTAGAAAACCAGTTCTCTGAATCCTTTGTTAAGTGTATACAGTGAAGCTAGTAATAAGATCTTAACATTCAGTTTTTAAGGCCCTACTCATAAAATTCAAAGCCCATGATGGTAGTCTGTTTATTTTCACAATAAATATGTTCTTTAACATGGTCTGCAAGTAAAACATGTACTTTCAGTCCACAGTGACCCATATGTTTAAAAAGCTATGCTTCATCCTTTAACACAGAGAATTTTTAATCAAATTTCCTTGGCATGACATCTGCTAAACAGTGTACCACAAACAGATCCCTTGAATTACTTTGGTCAGCAACCACTGTCTGTGCCTTTGTCATTGTCCAAGTTAGTTTATTCGTCACTGAACCCATAATGCATCAGTGACTCTCTTAAACATGCAAATAAAGACCTCAAAGAAGAGCTGCAAGATCAGGGAGATGATGATAAAAGAAGAAACTTTGCAGTGTTGTGAGCCTTCTTTGAATGAGTTTCATTAGGAATATTAATTGATTTTTCCTAGGCCAAGGATATTTGGACCAATTCTTTTTCTTTTTTTTTTTTGCCACGCCATGCAGCTTGCAGGATCTTAGTTCCCCGACCAGGGATCAAACCCAGCCCCCGGCAGTGGAATCACAGAATCTTAACCACTGGACCACCAGGGGATTCCCTGTTTGGGCCAATTCTTATTATCAGTGTGTGTGTATTAAAAAGGAAGAGAAGACAGAAATAACTACAGTGCTAGAAACGGGGTGGGGTGGGGGAATGAGAAGAATAAAGAACAACCAACCTTCATCTGATAAGTTTCATTAATCATTAATATGAAAGACAAACAGTGCTATAAGTCAGATATAAAAAACCAAAGATTTTTCTGCTCTATTTCCTGGAAGCATGGCATACCTTCCATCATCCCAAGTGTACTTTGTGGCCATGGAGAGACTACCACTTTCTTTCCTTTATTTGTCCATCTCAAATCACTGGCTCTTACTTTTTAAATTTTCTACTTTACTTATAACTTAACAGTTAACTTAGCATTTAACTTAACATGGATGGTGAAAACAAATATGTGATGTGCACACATTTCCATTGTCTTTCTTTTAGAAACTATCCGTCTATATACGCAGAATGTTAAAAGGAAGGAAGGAAGGAAAGGAGGGAGGGAGAGAAAAAGGAGAGAAAAGGAAAAAGAACTTGGCAATTTTGTGGAACAGAATAAACAGACAAAATGTCAGCAGCAAAGCCCAGATAGGACTTCAGGCTAAGATAAATTTTAAAATATGTGAAGATATGGTTGAGAATAAAAGTAAAACAGATTAAGAAAAGTCAACAATAGATTGGACACTTTTAGAGGTCAATATAAAAGACACTAAAAGACTGATCAATTTTCTCTCTCACTCCTCCCCCAAACTGTACATATTTTTTAGATGAAAAGTGTATATCCAATCCACTATTACTTAAATCTTAAATATTTCATATCGTGAGATTTGAAATCAGGCTTTATATTGATTTTTTTATAGTTGTCCCTTGGCACAACTCTGCCCTTTGGTAGCACTGTCTGTACCTATTTTATTGCCAAAGGACATAATTCAACATATAGATGAAATGGATAGACTGTAGATTTCACTGTTAACAGAAACTAATGCAGCAACAAATCCTAATGTTGAGAGCATTAAAGTAATAAATGAATAGCAAATCTGAATAAATCATTTTATTTTAAGCAAGAAAAGTTCATCTCCAAATGACCTCTAAGGGAAAACCATAGAGCTAAGATATCTCTTTTTTTTAATAGCCAAGTAACTATGTTATACATTTTTAAAACTTATACTTTGGTATTGAGCTTCATAAAGAGAGGTCACATCTTGAAGCTTCCTTTGTCATAAGCCGATTCCAAATTGCATTGTACGTTTCTTTTCACACATCATACATCATCAGGGAGGTAGAGAAGATATCAGTGACCGCATATCCATGGAGAGGTGCTGAGTTATTTCAGCTTGGGAGAAACGAGATCGACCCATGCCACATGCACCCACAACATGTTAAAGACTTCCCAGCTAATATTTAGTTACCCAGTCTTACAGTCTGTGCTTTTCAGTAACATTTAAAAAAAAAGAAAAGTTTCTTCAAACAGCACTTTTGGAGAACTGGAAAGCATTCTTGCTGCCTCAGAGATCTGTTGACAGTCTTCTACCATCAGCAATCCGCTAAGCATTCCCTGGTTTACACAGACTCTTTTTTATGTAGCAAGGAAGATAATGCTTTTCCCGGAGTTCCAAAGGGCCTCATCTCACTTTATCTTCTAAACAAAGCTTAGTGAGGTTTTACTATCATTCCTTCCTATTGACTTGCTGTTGATGTTTTTCTTTTAACTTGATGTTTTTCTCCCCAAGTTCTCTTTGGCTGGATACTGATTTTTAATGCTTTTTCTGGCTTGCCTTAAGAAGCTTTACCTCTTCAAACGTTCTGGCTCAGAAGTTAAGTAGGAACTTTGCTCTGTATTCATTTTCATATAATGCCTCCATCACAGATTGACAAATTTCAAGGTATTCGCTTTGAAGAAACTTGAGTGTAGTTGTAAAAACATTTGCAGTATACTTAAAATGTGCTGAATATTCCATTTCTCAGTGGAAAGTAGGATTTAAACATGGTTTTCCTTTGTTGAATAAAAAGAATGACTTGAATACATCTGAAATGTTGTTAAATATGTTGGGCATAGTACCAATATGATTGTTTTATATTTTTCTGGTCCCCCCTTATAGCTCTGTGAGCTAATTTTACCCTTCCAGTGTCACAGTGAGGAGAGAAACATTTCACAGATCTTAAAAATAAATTAGGGAGCGGTTAACTAATTTGGCCAAGAACACTCAGCCATGTAGTGTTTTGCCAGAATTAAACTTTAGATCAACTGTTTCTACCATTAGCTACCATTTAAAGGATCCCTACACATGCCTGCCCTTTAGCAATAAAATAAGCAATCTATCCACATGCTAAGCAGAGGAAGGATGGGCCTCTGAGCATAAAACCCTAACAGCTGTGGGACCTTGGGTAACTGATACATCTTTATATTCCTCAGTTTCCTTATCTGCAAAATAAAACAGTGAAAGAATCTGCTTCATAGAGTTCTCGTAAAGATTGAATAAGCTAATGCATTTAAAGAACTGATAAGTGTTAAGTGTGTAACAAATATTAATTATTTTTAGTATTGTTAATAATCAGTGTGTAAATCTTAAAATCAAGTGAACAGAAAAATACCAGAACTGATGGGCAATATGTAAGCTCCTGTATGAAGAGAGGAAGTTGAAGGAGTTAACTCACTGGGAAGGGATTTCTTAGGGAAGCTTTCTGGGGAAGGTGAGGCACATTTCCGCTTCTGAATTTGCACTGTCTATGTCAGCTTCTACTGACCCCCCCCCCCCCAAGTCCCTTTATAATCCCCACATCACTATGTACTGAGAGCACCAACTTGTTTGTGACAGACACACTCCAAAGACCCAACAAATACCAACTGCATTCAATAACTAATACAAAGGGGAGAAAAAGGATGCAAAGAGTAAAAAAATGGGCCTAGCCCCAAGTTATCAAAGATATTTTCTTTTCTTCTCCCACTGCTCCTGATATGTGATGCTTGAAAGCTCTTTATTAAAATTCTTTCAGTCTAAAAGAAAGACTTTATTTCCTTCAGTTTCTTGGGAGACCTTTAGGGGCGGATCTGGGTCATTTTTCTGTATCCCTAATATCTAGTATGTTTGCTAGAACATTGTAGGTGCTAAGCAGATGTTGGTTGAGTGAGTGTGGGAATGAATGAGGCATCCACTTGTTTATTACTTATGGAATTAATGGAAAGGTGACATGGATGGGGGATGGGTGCATGAAGAAGAAGTAAGAATGGGGTAGTTGGAAGTGGAGAAAGGGATATAGAAAGGGTACAAGGACAAACTCTGTTTCTCAAAGTTGTAAACACCTATTTATTATTATTATTGTTGTTGTTATTGTTATTATACCCACTATCTTATTTCCTCTAGGTCCATCCCAGTTTCTGTTAGTCCCTCAGCACAATGACTATTTTCACAGCTAATTATTATGAAATAATTTTATTTAATCAAACCACTGCCCATCACTATGTATACCCCAGAGCACATCATCCATGGGAAATCCTAGTGGGCGCTGGTGAGCTCACAGAGGCAAGCAGCCTCGTGCACAGGGAGTGCCCTCCCCAGGGCATCACACTGCAGATCTGTAGATGCATCATGTTTCAGCACCAGCTGGAGTCTTGCATTTGCAGATCCATAATTTTCAAGGTTTGAAACAGAAACACGGAACAGTGGTCAATCTTGCTTATTCTTTTAGGTAACTGTTTGCTAGACCTGCCACGCAAGCAGCTCCTGGGCCCCGAGGAACTCCCGGGACAGACCTACGATGCCAGTCAGCAGTGCAATCTGACCTTCGGGCCCGAGTACTCGGTGTGTCCCGGGATGGACGTGTGCGCCCGCCTCTGGTGCGCCGTGGTGCGCCAGGGCCAGATGGTGTGTCTGACCAAGAAGCTGCCAGCCGTGGAAGGGACACCATGTGGAAAAGGGAGGATCTGCCTGCAGGGCAAGTGTGTGGACAAGACGAAGAAAAAATATTATTCAGTAAGTGATTTTCTTGTCACGCAGGGCCTGGAGACCCAAGGCCTGATGTACCTTCCTGTGACACATGCGGGAACTGGCCACAGAAGGCTCTATTTCCTAGTTAAAATATTTTTCCTTGAGGGATCTATTTACAGCTCCCTCCTTTACCTGCAAGAGCCATCCCCAGCTGTCAATTACTGGAGAAAATGCAGATCTCAGGTTATATCCTGTAGCAAATAAGTAGAGAGCCCAGATTCTGTCTAATTGAGACCCCACGTAGGGCCCCAAATTACCGCTTGGGAGTTTACTTTCAAACTGCTCTTAAAGTTATTGGCATACATTTATTTCAAATCGGTAAGGAAATAGCAGCAAAGCTGGCACATGGTCCTCATACATACTTGGTGAACTCCAAAACGGTCATGCTTTCCCCCTCGTGGCAAGTTAATCTAACTTCAGGAACTAAAGTAGCCACACCTGCTCCAGGGAGACACCTCCTCCCTCCCTATGCACCCGGTCCAGCTTCAGGTCAGAAACTGCCACCTTCACTGTCAAGGTCCAAGCAAAGCATTTGTTCCCTCTCACTCATAACATTTTCAAAGTCCCTAGAAGAGTGTTGCCATAGGCGTGTTGCCTGTGCCTTTCAAGACTACCACACAAGCAAGCATCCTCAGATACCCTGACACAGATACCCTGACACATACAACCAGCGGAAGTTCTTCAGGAATTCCCTCGGCAAAGGCGTTTCTAGTATCTTCCTTTTGGAGTCTCTCAGCTTCCTGCTGCCTGCCGTGTTTCCATAGCAATAGACCTGGGATGTCATAACAGGACTCTTCATTCCCTGTGATGTGGGTGCATGTGATTGGGTGCTCTTCAGTATCTGTCCCATTTCCTCTTTACGGGGTGTAATGAAGCCAAGCCCAGGTCAGATACATTTATGCATGTGGCAGAGGGTCTGTCACAGGTGGGACGTGTGATGTCAACAAAGGGACTGCAGAACTTCAGTGCTGAAGAGGGAGAAAAGATGTAAGCATAATCAACCTGGAATCATACAAAATCTTTAGCATCACACAGTTCTTTAAAGATGCAAGATCAGGGTGGACACAAAGTGAACCGTGGTTCGGTGGTTATTAACAGAAATACACAGTATCAGAAGGTCCAAAGAAGCCACGAGCAATCCTTACAGTGTGCTCAGTACTTAGGGTGAAGTGTTCAGACCCTCTAGTGCTGGGGGGTGGGGGACAGAAAAGGTGGATTGCCAAGATTTGGAATCACATTGTAATTCCAGAGTGTTCAATACTTGTGACCATGTTAAATTCAGTGAAAATTTAACTGTGACGAAGTTTCCACCGAGTGACTGAATGCAAGTGATTTCCAAATGTACATTCCACTGAGTCATTGAATGCATGTGATTTCCAAATGTATATTTTGAATGTTTTCCTCCCTTCTCAGTTAAAATATCTTCTATTTTCTGTTTTAGACATCGAGCCATGGCAGCTGGGGATCCTGGGGGTCCTGGGGCCAGTGTTCTCGCTCATGTGGCGGAGGAGTACAGTTTGCCTATCGCCACTGCAATAACCCCGCGCCCAGAAACAATGGCCGTTACTGCACAGGGAAGAGGGCCATCTACCGCTCCTGCAGTGTCATACCCTGCCCGGCCAATGGTACGCTACTCCCAAGTGTCAGCAGCCATCATGTGTCGGGTGTAATTTGTATCCTAGCAGTAATAAATAGCGGAGGCTGGAGAAATAGCCTATTAATCTTGTACTGCACAGTTCCACCAGTATGCAAATCAATAACAAATACATGAGTGATTTTTAAATTATTATTATAAACAGCTGAGTGTTCAGGGAGTAGGAAGAAAATAATTGCTGTTTTCAACTCTGTGTTGAAGATAAAAATCCTTCAACACTGGTGTGGAGAGACTCTGGAAAAAAAAAAGTTATCATCTATCATCTCCTTAAAGGTATTTAAATGAACAAGAATATATCTAAGTTTCAGAACAGAGAGAGTAATAATGTGACATGTTTGATTTTTAGGTAAATCTTTTCGTCATGAGCAGTGTGAGGCCAAAAACGGATATCAGTCTGATGCAAAAGGAGTCAAAACATTTGTGGAATGGGTTCCCAAATATGCAGGCGTCCTGCCAGGAGATGTGTGCAAACTGACCTGCAGAGCTAAGGGCACCGGCTACTACGTAGTGTTTTCTCCAAAGGTAACTGCGTGCAGACTGTCCAGAAACAGTAGGCGTCCTTGGTGGAAATTATTTGGTAGAATGGAGGCTGCACATACCAAATGTAAACAGTCATTATTTTGGGGGGGTGGCTAGGTTTTGGAAGGTTTTATTTTCACCTCTGTAATTTCTATATTTTCAAACTTGCTCCAATGAATCAAAAGGATTTTGTAAACAGAACAAGTAAATGTTTTAAAAGCTATTTTTGAAGAAGTGTAACTCTCTGTCAAGAAGGTGAATTGCAAACTTAACTTCAAAATAGTATTCCCTAGGTACATTTGTAATGGGGACTATAAAACAAGAAAGTTTTCTATTTTTCTGTCATCTTTTACTGAAGAATTCCTTTGGCGATTCATGAAGATAGATTCAAGATCATCATCCCTGACCTAGACATTAAAATGTCTTGCACCTTTAAAATGAATCAGTGTCCTTCTAGTTATACACATTTATAATATATGCATGTGAAATTATCCCTTGTTTTCCACAGAAGAGCATTTTCTAACTTATGAAGTTTCATTTCTCACAAGCAACATTATGCAGCAGTTTAAAACAGTTTCTCTAATTTGCAAATAGGTGCTATATTTAAAACCACCTCTGTAACTGGTCTTCAGATATTTATGACATATTATTGAAAAATAAGTTAATGTCCAAGTTATGTAACATTTAAAATGTTTTATCTTTTTATTGCAAAATAATACATTTTCATTTAAAAATATTATAGAGAAATAAAAGCAAAAATATTACCTGGAAATATAATCATTTAGAGAGCTGTTAACCTGTTGAAGAATACCCTACCTCACTTTATATACATATACACCTTCATATACTCTCACACGTATATGAAAGAGTTTTGTATATACACAAATACAAAATATGTATGTTTATACATATGACTATATATTGTTACTTATACATACTTATATGCACAAACCACTGAGTCCATATACAAAGTATTTTGTAACTAGCTTATTAAATATATGCTAATTCTTTTTTTCAAAAATATTCAGTCTCTTCCAGTAAGTACTTTTCTCTGACCTTCCCAGACTTCTTTTTTACACAACTTTGTCTCTACTTCAGTGTCTCACAGTTCAACACAATAGGGAATGCCTTCCAACTGTTACAAGGTTGTGACTGTCCAGTGTAGATTTTCAATTTTGTTAACGGTAATAACAATTATGCACAAGACAGAAATAGAGTCACAGATATAGAAAACAAACTTATGGTTATAGAAAACAAACTACCAAGCGGGGAGGGAGGAAGGGATAAATTGGGATTGGGATTGACACATACACACTACTATATATAAAACAGATAACTAACAAGAACCTACAGTATAGCACAGGGAACTGTACTCAATATTCTGTAATGACCTATATAGGAAAAGAATCTAAAAAAGAGTGGATGTAATGCATATGTATAACTGATTCACTTAACTGCACAGCAGAAACTCGCACAACATTGTAAATCAACTATAAAAATTAATTAACAAAAAACAATTGTGCAAACAAAAAGGATGTCTGCATTCGTGAGCCTGCTCGTATTCTACTCTCCACACAAGTGACAGACAGTCCCACACACTAAGTGAAAGATTGTTTCTAGCAATAAAAAGGCAAGACTATACCATGGGAACATATTACGCACACAGAAACGGAGACTAGGACCTCGGGTCTCCTAACACATTCGGAATTAAGCTCAAGAGGTAAAGAAGAGAGAAAGGGCATAACCCCAATCTATCCCAGGTCTTCTTCTTTCTGCCAATATGTCAAGAATTTTTCAGTTGGATACTCCTGGAAACTATGGGTTGTTTTTTTTGTTTTTTGTTTTTTTTCTGATTGGTTGTTTAGTTTCCAAAGTACTATCTATTCCAATCAAACTTAAAACTCCCAAATTAGAACTTGCAATTTTATCAAAGAACCCACCTACGCAGGCCCAAGTATTTCCCACTGCTAACATGTTTTTCATTATTCAGGTGACCGATGGAACGGAATGCAGGCCATACAGCAATTCCGTCTGCGTCCGGGGAAAGTGTGTGAGGACGGGCTGTGACGGCATCATTGGCTCGAAGCTGCAGTATGACAAGTGCGGAGTGTGTGGAGGAGACAACTCCAGCTGCACAAAGGTGATTGGAACCTTCAATAAAAAAAGGTAACGTGAGAGAACGATTGTCCTTATCTGATCTGAACGAAGCTTTAGACTCTTGCAAAACTGATAAAGGAGGACACGTGTTACATCATAAGCTATCTGTGGGAGGACATCTAGCCAGGACCTAGTTACACATTATGAATATGGGAAGGGAAGGAGAGGACATGAAATGAGCTCTGCATGCCGACTGGAAACCCATGGCACCTCTGCAAGCAGATTAACTGCAATAGCCGTGGGTCCAGGTTTTGCAGAGTGTGAAAAAGTCAAAGAAAATGTCTGTGACATTCCACTTTAGCCATATCTTGCAAATCTATTATTTCTGAAACACCATGTAGGAAGGATGACTGGTTTCCAACTTAACTACTGTTTTGTTTTGTTTTTTTTTACAAATACATTCTCATTAGGCTGTAGTTTTCTTGAGAAAACATTTCTCAATGCAAAATGTAAGTTATCTGCAGTAGTGTAGATGGCAAGCCCGTTTTTGAGACAACTATCCTCGTTTATCTCTACTCTGTAAAGAATAATGTCAGTTTCCTGCTTCCTCTCATGGTCCTTGATTACACTCTTGCTTTATATATGTAAGTTTAGAAAGTACCACTTTCTGGCGTGAAATATTATACTATCAGCTAGGACGGCTGAGTCAGCTAAAGAGTCTGCTGGAATGCAGGATTGTTTTTCCTCTTCACCAGACCACTCTTATGCTGAGTGGTATTGGTCAGGTTCACCTGTATTCCTGATATATGTGCTGTGTTGTCTTTAACTGGAGAGGAATATACAAACCAAGTCAACAATAAGAATTTCTTAAAACAATCGCATGCCATGGTAATGTAAAAAACTAGAAAAGACCTTTGATATGATAAAAAAAATGTATGGCTGGAGAATTTATTCTGTATTAAAATATGCACTACTAATCCTATTTGCTAGTGATATAATAATTGTTTATCTAATTGTGTTGGGCCATCTAGGTCAAAAACCCTGCAAGTCCAATTATATCCTGCATTTTAATATATTTCAAAGGTGCAAGGCTCCTTAGAAATGATCCAGTCTAACGTTTTGCTTTACAAATGAGGGAATTGGGACTCTGAAAGTTTAAGACTTACCCAGTTTTACTTGGCTGATAAATGCCAAAGTAGAGGCTATAGCTTAGGTTATAAAAATAGGATGCACAGGCCAGTTGTAAAAAAGAAACAAAAAAAGAAGGAAGGGAAAAAATTCAGGAACCAAGTGAGAAATAAAATTATTTTTTAAAAAATAATACCTTATGTACTGTATGCTGTGTATCCTTCCTACATCAACTTATAAACCTCTTTTTGTAATACTAAATTTAGCATTAAGCTTTTTGTATTTACAACGAATATCCGCATATTTTATGTCACCTGAAAAGGTGAAGGAGGACATTCATGATAGCAGCAAGCAGGATACAACATAACTGCTTGCAAATTGATGTGACCAAGATTATAGTATGTGGTACAAATGACCTGTTTGAGTATCCTATATAAATTATTTTGGCCTAGTGTGATCGATAAAAGAGAACATTGATCTTGGAGCTGGAATATTTGCAATCACGCTCTGGCTCAGTAATTCACTAGCCATGTGATCTTTGAAGAGTCACCCAACTTCTTTACAATTAGCATCCTTGAGAGTAGAATGGAAATAATAGTAATTACCTTGCCAATGAATGTCGCTGTGAGGACCAAATGAGATAATGCATATTAAAATATTGCACTAAGTTCGAACCTCTTCACAAATATGGTCCTAATTTTAATTCACTCCTCCCTCAATTTTCTTCGTGTCAGTAAAGGGCAACTCAATCCTTCTACTGCCTAGTACCAAAACTTTGGCGTCATCTTTCACACCTCATTTCCTCTCACACCCCACATCCATCCATCTGCACAACCTCTCAGTCCTACTTGCAACATATGTCCAGAATCTGGTTGCCCCTTACCGCCCCAAGCAGGAGCACTGCTATCTGGTAGTCATTGTCTCTTGCCTGGACCAATCCAGCAGTCTTCTCACGGGTCTCCTGGCCCCTGGCCCCTCACAGTCTCTTTTTCACAAAGCAGAGAGAGCCATCACTTTATCACCTAAGTCAGATGGTGGCATTCCTGGGCTCAACCCTCCAATGGCTACCTTCTCACTTACAGTCAGTGTCTGAGATCTCTTCATAACCTGTGAGATGCTAACACATTTGGTCGCTGCCCTGCTCTGAGTCCCTTCTACACTGGCCACTTCCCTTGCTCTGTGCTAACATACTGGACTTCCCAACACTCCTCAAAAATGGCAAGTGGCAGCATGTGCACTATTTCCTCTGCCTGGAACAATTTTTAACAATTAATAAGCAGTGCTTCCTCTAGAATTCCTTCAGATGTCTGTTAAATGTCACCACTACCTGCCCCCCAACAAGGTGGTGGCTTCCATACGTGAACAGGAGGATCTCTCCCCCATCCTCGTCGTTCCTCTATCTTCTTATTCTGTTTCTTCACAGCTCTTAATCAACAGCTTTCGTCACATATTTTGTTTGGGGGTCTAAGCCCCAGCCCACTAGAATGTCCCTTCCATGGCAGCATGCTTAGTATGTAAGAATGCATGTATTCCTTCATGGCAGGTGCTGTTCTTGTACTGGGGAGATATCCCTGAACAAAAGAAGATTCCCCTGCCTTGCCAGCCACACTTCATACTTCATAGTTATATGAAAACAGCTGCATTCATTCATGGTAGCCAAGGAAGCTGGTTAATGTCCAAAGTGTAAATGATACCAAGAAGGTGGCAAAGAAAATGAATAAGGAGTACAAAGGGAAACCTATTTTACTAAAACACCAAGAAATCAGGGCATGACTATTTACAATAGCCAGGACATGGAAGCAACCTAAGTGTCCATTGACACATGAATGGATAAAGAAGATGTGGCACATATATACAACGGAATATTACTCAGCCATAAAAAGAAACAAAACTGAGTTATTTGTAGTGAGGTGGATGGACCTAGAGTCTGTCATACAGAGTGAAGTAAGTCAGAAAGAGAAAAACAAATACCGTATGCTAACACATATATATGGAATCTAAAAAAAAAATGGTTCTGAAGAACCTAGGGTCAGGACAGTAATGAAGACGCAGATGCAGACATAAAGAATGGACTTGAGGACACGGGGAGGGGGAAGGGTAAGCTGGGACGAAGTGAGAGAGAGGCATGGATATATATACACTATCAAATGTAAAATAGATAGCTAGTGGGAAGCAGCCGCATAGCACAGGGAGATCAGCTCTGCGGTTTGTGACCACCTAGAAGGGTGGGATAGGGAGGGTGGGAGGGAGATGCAAGAGGGAGGGGATATGGGGATACATGTATACGTATAGCTGATTCACTTTGTTATACAGCAGAAACTAACACACCATTGTAAAGCAATTATACTCCAATAAAGATGTTTAAAAAAAAGAAAAGAAAAGAAATCAGGGCATGAATCCTCATACTTCCCAGTGGCTCGGGAAGCTCAGCTTGAGACCTGCGCAGTGCTGAGAGTTCCCAGTGGTTCTCGTGAATATGAGTCAGACTCTAAGAACAAGGATGAAAAAAAAGGCTCCCCTGTGTCATTCCCTTACCCTATATTCTTCGCTTTCTTGACACTCTGTTTGGTATCATTTAAACTCTCAGCATCACCAGAGCTTATTTTAACTGTTATGAAGTACAGTCGGTGGAGGGAAGGGTTTCATGCAATGGGGACGTGGTAAAAGGAGCATAAAGCGTGAGTCGAGAGGCCTAGAAGTGCCACTCCTTAGCTCTGGAGCGAACTTGTGCAAATACTTTAATGCATCTCCGCGTTATAGACTTTTTAGGTAAGATGGAACATTTTCTCCTGGCTTTGTTTGAAGCCACTGTAGAAACATCTCATCTCTTAATATTATATACCTCAAAAAAAAAAAAAAATCCTGTGACAGAATCTAGTCCAAATGTATTACAAAAATTAAGATAATGAATCAAATTAGGGAATTCCCTGGCAGTCCAGTGGTTAGGACTCCGGGCTTTCACTGCTGAGGGCCCGGGTTCAATCCCTGGTCGGCAAACTAAGATCCTGCAAGCTAAGTGGTGCGGCCAAAAAAAAAGAAAGCTAATGAATCAAATTGAATAGATAAACAACATCATCAGCATTGCATCTTCTCTCTTCAGCACAGTAGGAAGCTCTGACACCTGTCTGGCCGTCATGGTAGGTCAGATGCCCAACAGAAAGGGGCCTTCCCTGGGGATAAGCCTCCTCTCCAATTCAGAGGAAATGCTTGAGTGGGAAACACATTTGGATTTTACATATATGAATCCGTTATTCCGTATCCTCTAAACTTGAGTAAGAATTCAGAAGTAAATAATTAAATTTCACACACATCAGTCAAACTGCACAAGCAAAGTATTTGTTTCTATTTAAATAACTAGGAAAGTAAAGCATATGAGGACCTTAATATGAAATTACTTAGAGAGGCAAAGATTTGGGCAAAAGATGACTCCTCCCCACTGGTATAGTTAGTCCCTTGGTGCTTAATTAACCTTTCTGTCCTTGCGTTTTCTGCAACCTTATGGGTGTCAGAGATATTTATGCCTTTGCCCATTTTCCTGAGCAGATGATGGGTCATTAGAGATCTATCTTATATGTCACTCACCATAAAGCCTCGCTCAATTGACCATAACACTTTGCAGACCCTAAGCATTCAGGGAAATTTGCTAAGGCATTAAGGATTTTTTTTGTCCTTTGACGATTCTGGTAAGCTAAGGTTACGCAGTTAAAGAATTTTATGTTCTATTTTCTGTCCTGCCCCAGGAAATCCAGAGTTTTAGTAGAAATGGAGTCAGAGCCTCTAACCTGTCTATAGTCCAACAAATAATTAAATCCGTGGTTTCCCAACTAGTCTGCACCTTGGAACAGTGTGGGGAACTCTAAAAGTACTGCTGCCTATGACCCATCCTGAAAGATGGGGATTTAACTGCTCTGGCATCTGGGGATTTAAATTTGTCGGCTTTGGAATTTTTAAAAGATCCTCACATGATCTTAATATGCAAACAAGTTTGAGGAACGTTCATTGAAAGACTTCTATGCGATTAATTGAGGGTAGATTTTTGTTGGTTTGTGTTTACGTGCATTTTGTGCCAGAAAAAACCTAAAGTAGCTTTGTAAAGATGATAAGATTTGATAAGGATGTGTGATTTTTGTGTAAATCTTTAACTAAAGGTAGTATAAATTTTTAAAACCAAGGCAAGTTGCTAACATCATCCTAGTTTTGAACATCATAATAAAAATGTATACAATGTGATAGTCTGACTGCAACTTTATTTTGTTCTAAGAAAATTAATTTTTGAAGGCAATTTTAAACAAATCTTTTTAATACATTAAAACTTTATATTAAGATAAGGTGAGACTTTTAGAGAATTTCTATTCATTTCTATTCATTTCTTATCCATTTGTTAAGCATTTACTTACTTTTCTTTCCTCCCCTTTTTTTTTCTCTCTCTCCCCTGTGGACATTCCTGCTTCCAGCAAGGGTTACACTGATGTTGTAAGGATCCCCGAAGGCGCGACTCACATAAAAGTCCGACAGTTCAAAGCCAAAGACCAGACTAGATTCACTGCCTACTTAGCCCTGAAGAAGAAAAATGGTGAGTACCTTATCAATGGAAAGTACATGATCTCCACTTCGGAAACCATCATTGACATCAATGGAACAGTCATGAACTACAGTGGTTGGAGCCACAGGGATGACTTCTTGCATGGGATGGGCTACTCAGCCACGAAGGAAATTCTAATCGTGCAGATTCTTGCAACAGACCCAACTAAAGCCTTGGATGTCCGTTACAGTTTTTTTGTTCCCAAGAAGTCCACTCCAAAAGTAAACTCTGTCACTAGCGACAGCAGCAATAAAGTGGGATCACCCACTCCACAGCTGCAGTGGGTGACGGGCCCTTGGCTCGCCTGTTCTAGAACCTGTGACACGGGCTGGCACACCAGGACGGTGCAGTGCCAGGATGGAAACCGGAAGTTAGCGAAGGGATGTCTTCTCTCTCAGAGGCCTTCTGCGTTTAAGCAATGTTTGCTAAAGAAATGTTAGCCTGTGGTTATGATCTTCTGCAGAGACAACTGGATGATTCATCACTGATACAGTCGTGGTGAACACGAGGTCAACCGAAAGCACGGAAAGTCACACTTCAGTGTCATTGTCAACAGGAGTCCGATTATGGGCAGAATCTGCTCTCAGCGACCAAATAAAGATGTGCACTGCTTCATGTGACAGTGGTGACCTTGGAATATAGAAAAACTTGGGAGTTATTGAACATCCCCTGGGCCTACAAGAATACAAAAACACTGATGAATGTAGAATCAGGGGACCTTTGAAGATGGCAGAGCAGTCTCCCCCTTGTCACCTACCTCTTACAGAATGTCTACAAAGGCATCGTAATCATTTTCATGCATATTATTTACACAGTAGCTTATTTTTACTGTTTGTAAATACATTCTTCCTTGGTATGTCACTTTATATCACTTGGTTCTATTAAAAAATATATATATATACATATATATATATATATATATATATATATATATATTTCTACAAAAAAGTGTTTGACCAAAGTAGGTCTGCAGCTGTTTCCACTCCTTCCAGTTTCTAGAAAGAGCTGTGGATGTTTTACTGGAAATTAAGATCTTGCTGCTGTTTTAAGAAAGATTTAGCATACGTTCAGACTACAAGAGATAAAATTTTCGTCAAAAACCATTTTGACAGCAAGCATCTTCTGAGAAATTCTGAAAAGAAAAAAGGAGCTCAATGTATCTAGTCATTTAAATACATACAGGGGTCCATTTATTTAAACCTTTGACTGCCTGTATTTTTTCAGGCAGCCAGCCAAACTAATGGATAATTAGGAGGTAGAAGAAATGTTTGTGTGTGTGTGTGTATGTTATTGAGTCAAAAATTAGTTTCCTCCTGTTAGAATTTAAAAAGAAAACAAATACATGCTTCACCATATTTTCAAGTTATATTTTCACAACTGCTTTCTCTTTCTATGGTTCCCATCTGACATCTCACAATGTGTAATATACATTCAGAACACACAGCAAAGGGTTTTCTATCACCTTCAACACTGGTATACCTCTTACCAGCGAGCCTCTAAAATGCATTTTGTTTTTACTTGTTTGTTTTGTTCAAGGGTTCTGTAGGACCTACAATGTTTTGTACTTCTTGTTGACTTGGTAGTTAGCCATATCTAGAAGTGGTTATCATTAATGTGGCTAGTGAAAAAAAAAATGGTTAATATTAATAATACTGTTTCCACACCATAGGCAATAACTCCTTGCATTGTTTTTTTTTCTTAATCCAAGTATACTTATACTGTACTTAAGATTTTTCCCAATTAGAAAGCATTTGGTTGTACCAGTAAGTGTTTGAGTGATGAAATGTGATGGTCTTTGCAAAGTCTGCCCTTATCTCCATAGCCTGTCTAGGTAGGTTGTGAGTTGGAATAGTTAGACATGGAAAACTTTTACAGTCATCTGCATAAAAATCTCATAGACAGTAAACTGCATCCCTCTACCCTATAGCTCAGAAAATCTAAGATATTTCATTTCATTTGGTTTTTCTTTTTCTTTGTGAAATATCACAAAGCTACTTGTTTTTATAAAATTTTATACTAATCATACCAAATGTGCCTATTGTTAAAGATTTGCATATAAGGATATTAGGGAACTATTGTTTGAGTTTCCTTAAGCTCATGAGAGTTTATTTTTATTATAAGATATTTTTAATATAAAAGGATTATGTAATTGATCTTGCTATAGCACATTCATTTCAATAGACCAGGGGAATGGATGTCTCACTGTTTTAAGTATTTTCTTAAGAAATCATTAAGAAATCAAAACCGTTAATCATCCTTTGGATTTTCATAGACTGACTTTGCTTTAGACGTGGTCCTTTTTTCTTAATAAATTACCAGTTAGAAAAAGGAGGCCTATACAAGACTGGTAACCTCCATTTGATGAAGGTACCAGATATCAGGGACAGGGAGAAAAGCTATTCATATCAGTCAGAAAAAAAAAAAATTAAAAATAAAAATCACACCGACCATTTGACTATGCAGAGAGAATTAAGAGAAGGACCAACTTTACTTTTTCCAGTATTCAGAATAACTTGAATCAAGTACTTAAACTATGACAAATTTTTTTTTAATCTTTTGTGGTTATATTGACAGCAACATTAAAAAATAATTGAAGAGCAAATGTGATTGTCTCCTACTCTGCTTCTCCATACTGTATTCATAGATTTTTAAATATGATTTACCAATGATTCATTTTTTTCCCCAAATATTAAAGTTTTACACTTCTCATGGGAGCAATCCTAGAGCGTTTAGAACAAATAAACCACTATTCCATGCTTTTAAGGAGTTTCCTTTAGGGTTTTTTGTTTTGTTTTGTTTTGTTTGGTATGGGTATCAATAGACTGACTAAGGAATGTATGTTTAAACTCCTGAGAAAATTTATAGACTGAAAACTGAAATTCAGAGAAATGGAGTGTTTGGTAGACGTAGAGAATGATGAGCAAAGGGAAAATCCTCTATAATGAAGATAATCTAGTTCAGTTTCACATTGGGTTATGCCTTTTACCTTTCCATAGTTACATCTTGAATAAAGAGTGTAGGATTCAGGATGCTAGGGGCTACTTCCTAAAAAGAAAAAAAAAAAAAAAAAGAGCTTGTCTAAAAATGCTCAGGTTGGTAAGAATCTAATCTCACTCACAAAACTAAATACTCCAGGTTGTTTCATTAAATACAAAGGGAGCCCAGAAGAAAATAGCATTTATTTCTTCTGGAAGAGAAAAAGTCAAACGAAGCCCTGCCTTGTTGTTCAGAGGTTTAAGGACATATTGTTTTAATTTATTCAACAAATTCAACTTCCTCTGCCTTCCTGTGGAAACAGTTTTAGCACATTAAGAATGAAGGGATTAATCACAAACAAAAAAAGTTGCAGCACTGAAAAAAAAAGTAATTTATTGTTTTTGCAACTGGTATGTGAATTTGTGTGATAAAATTATTTATTCTTATTTAACAAAAATATGTGCAAATTCTTCTATATTTAAGATGTTTTGCTGTTGTCCTACTTTTTAATTTATGCTTCATGTTTGTGTATAAAGTACACTTTGTGAGTTTACATAATATACAGCACTGGTTGCTTTTGTATTTTTTTTTTACGGAAAGCTTTCTGTGTGAAACAGGTGTATATGTATATATTCCTCATGTATTCTTATTCTGATACTATCCCTTTTCTTTCTAAGTAAGTTTTAAATTTAATCTTCCATGGCTAGTAGTGTTCGTCACTTGTAGTTATGTTAATAGGTCTTTTGGATTCCATTTAATACTAATTTTTCCAAGCTTCAGATAAGAAAAGCATTTATTCAAGCAACTACGGTCTATGTTTTAAACTAGGATATATAGGTAGCCTGGAAGCTTCCCATAGGAGCTAAGACACAATTCAAAATCAGGTCCATGAGCTTCACTGATGAACTTGGACAAGGGGCTGTTGATATATCACAGCCTCCAAGTGATAGCAATGATAATAAAACCAAATAATGTCTTTTGCTGCTCTAGAAACCCTCCTTAAAATTAATATCATTCAGTCTCTAGTATCTTTAAGATTCTATAGATGAGAGTAAACAAAGTGGATTTAAATGATTCAAATGTTTGTAGTCATAACTGTTTTGCCAAGTGTGGGATCTCCATTGATACAATATGACTTTTTACTACTACAAATTAATCTCTTGGAGGGATAATAGGACTTGGGACAAGCAGGGACACCTCTGAACACACCAGCTTGTTCCTGACTGTGATTTCACAGTCTGGTCCTAGCAGTAAGGCAAAGCACCTTCGGATACACAATTGACTGGATCAATCTCTGGTTCTGATGTTTCTCCCCTTTACTCCTTCCTCATTGGACAAGGTCATTGTAATGGTTTAGGTGAGGACAGCAGCCAGAGTCAAAGAAGTTCAGGACTTGTGCTATAACTTAGAGTTCACTGTTTGTGAAATAAGACTGAATTTAATAACGGCTGGATTTTGCTAATAGTTTATGGCTGAGTATGAAATCTCATTGGTATGATTGGTGACTATTACTAATCTATTAGTAGTTAAACCTGAAGCCATAAAAACACCTTATTTTTTTTTAACATTTCAAAGGTGCAAAGTAAATGAATGACCTTGAAGACAGAAATGGCCATCCAAAGCTATAATAGAACCAAGTACAGGGTCAAGGTGATCTATCATATAGACACACAGAAAAGGAATTTACATGTTTTCTCTATTATTTTTCTCATTTGTCAACAACATGTAGCTTTAGGTTGTCAAACAGGTAGATCAACTTAGCTCCATAGCCCACTGAAAAATACAGTCTTTCTAATAGCTCTGTGTTAGCATGAACTACAGAAATGACTGCTCAAGTTATAACCCATGAAACACATCAGTCTGTACCACATAATTTTGTGTTCTATTCAATTAATGTATGAGAAATATTGAAACACCAACCCATGCATTAGTGAGCCAGAAAATGAGAATATACGTAGTGTTTAGATCAGAAAAGCATTCAACCTGGCAAATATCTTTCTGGTGCCATTATATCATAATTTTTAATGCAGATTTTGTAGAAAAGATAAAGGAATGTGTTGTTAGAAAACGTTGGTTTTAAAATGGAGTAGGACTGAAACATATACATTCATTAACCCTGTTAGTTGCACCCTCTTAATATTCTAGCACTAATAGTAAGTTTGCTGTCTGTGGTCCTTATCTCATAGCTCCACTGGCTGGTCCATGTGTACTGCCATAGGTCAAATGAAAAAAAATAAATAAAGGCCCATCATCCTATAAGGCACTGCCACATCAGAATGACCCAAGTCTAACACTGTGAGGAAAACTGTGATTTATAAGTAAAACAGGGCATTTTTTCTTTTACTTTTCCTTTGGCACATCCAATGAACAATTGTAATCTTTATCAAGGTGCTAACATTTTCAGTGACCAACTGCCAAATGTGGTATTTCTGAGTTACTATTTTATTCTACATGATTTTTCAATTTGCAAAAAAGAACTCTAAGCAGTTTGTCAAGCCTGGGCACAACTTGATACTCAAAGTTTGGGAAATTGTATTTAATGGTCATTCAGATTGGCAGTGTTTAGTGGCATAAGCTATATGTACATTGAGGATGCTTAATGTGACATCCAAACTTGGAAGAGCAACAGGTTGGTGTAGCCCACTTTTAGATATCATGTTCCATCACATACTAAGCCATCAGCATTCCTTTCAAACAAACTTGTTTGTTTCTTTTTTTTTTTTTTTTAATTTTATTTATTTATTTATTTTTGGCTGTGTTGGATCTTCGTTTCTGTGCGAGGGCTTTCTCTAGTTGCGGCGAGCAGGGGCCACTCTTCATCGCGGTGCGCGGGCCTCTCACCATCGCGGCCTCTCTTGTTGCGGGGCACAGGCTCCAGACGCGCAGGCTCAGTAGTTGTGGCTCACGGGCCTAGTTGCTCCGCGGCATGTGGGATCCTCCCAGACCAGGGCTCGAACCCGTGTCCCCTGCATTGGCAGGCAGACTCTCAACCACTGCGCCACCAGGGAAGCCCTTGTTTGTTTCTTATACACGAAGGAACTTCTGTGTATATTTAGCTGGACTTTAAGCTTTGCAATATTTTATGTTCATACATACACTTGGCTACTATATCTCCATCTTTTCTGTAACAATTCACAACACGTTAAAAACACTCACCCCATGCTGAGTATATCTAGGATAGAATATCATACTGTGTGTGACTTTGTGAAACTAGACTTTGGATTAAGAAAGTCTCTGGATGGTATTTTTGCATCACACACTCCGGCATGACATAAATGTAGGAGTCGACAAATACTGCTTACATTTTAGTATGACACATTGATCAGAGGAAATCATGCACGTGCTTTGTAAATAGACTGCAGATAACTAAACAGATTGCGGGAATATGTTCGATTTGATGTAGGCAGTGGCACGAATATTTGATTTCTATATTTGAGTCTGTGAGTCAAGTCAGGTAATAAACAAAAATAGGTAGAACTGAGATTCTTAAATCTTGAAAGATGCTTTCAAGGTAGAGTAAAATATTGAAGATTTACATGCTGTATACAAGCAGTAAAATGTAAGCTGCTTTTTACACTCAATTTTCCAGAAGTGTTGGCATTTTTCAGTAAATATAATGCTGTTGGAAAACCAAAAAAAATCTTGGAAAACTAAGACGGGTCTTGTTTCAAATGTCTCTTCAGCTTTGGCAAATTTCAAACCTGAAACGACTATTGAAAGCATTACTGTGTCTTGTAGCCTGCATTCCACAACAGCTCTGTTATTCAGGTAAACCACTTGAACTGAGACTTTTGGGACCTATACTGTAATATTTTTCATTAAGGAACAATATCTTATTTTGTAAAGCATTTCCCCTATGTGTGACTTTAAACTGTAAAATTAAACATTGGCTTTGTGGTTTCACTGGGCATAATAAATGTAAATTGTAAACTAGGTTAAAGTATGTACTGCATATAATATGTTTTAGAGGTGGAAACTATTGTCCATTTATTTTTAATTTTCTCATAACAGCAATAGGACCAAGCCAGGTCTTAATGAAGCCCTAGGTTCTCTATAATTTCTACCATCTCTCATTCACGTTGGCACAGACAATTAATACTTTCTCTCTCTTAAAGTACAATGAACTATATTGCCTCAAGTTCTTCTTACCAACTACCATCCCCTAAGTCTGTCTTGTGTCAAACTTCTGGTGTTAAATTAGAAGCAGCAAGCAACATAATCTACCTGCTTCATCCTTTCTTTTTAAAAAATGAACATATTCTAGATATATAATTAAAGAGCCAAAATAATAATGCATGCATGGAAATTCAAAAAGAATTGATATCCACTAGCAAAAGCCTATTTATTAATATTTGGTGTCAAATTTATAGTATTAGGATTCCGAAGGACATGAATTCCTTCTAAACCTGAAATCATTACTATTAGTGTATATTGCAAACATTGAATTTCTCTCTCTTATCAAATAGTATTTCAGAATTGTACATTAAATTTTATTCTTGGTAGGATGTATACTTTTGAAAGAAATGATTTAGAATGCTTAAACATTTAAAAGCATGGTATATAATAATTTGGTTAAGATTGGTTGAACATCTCTTTGGGTCAGGCCCTGGGTAAACACCTCACAAACTTTCTCCCAGGTGTTTCTCTCCATGACCCCTATGGCATTGGTCTTAAGATCCCAATATTGCAGATGGCTCTCACATCATCATAACTGTCAATGGTCATCTAGGTGTCACCAACTGCCAGGCACTGTTATAATCACTTTAGATATTTATTATCAATTATTGGCTTTTCAAAGCACTAGGAGTCTTAAATCCATATGGACCGTGAGTCTGAGGGAGGAATTGCAGGGTGGATGGAAGAATGTGTGAGACTGGGGAAACGAGGGGAAGTATTTAGATGCCCTAATGTGTGGGCCCTTGAGTAAAAGCAAGAGTGGTCCTAAAATTCTAATTAAAATGGCATGGAAACTGGAGAATCGGGCAAGCAGTGAGAGTAGAGACAAGAGCTTAGAGTGTACAAAGAACTGTTGTTTAAGAAGAGAGAATTTTATGTAGAAAACTAGTAAAATGGCTGGAAGGGGGAAAAAAAAACTTTGGTATTTAATCTTACAAACTCCTTCACAGCTAATAATGAGCTGGTTCAGGCAAGGTCGAAGGCGTAAAAATGGTCCTGGGGGTAGTTTTTAGATTAGGAGTAAAATGAACAAAGAAGATGGTTCAAAATGGAGCAACAGACGTTTGAAAAGTCCAAGCCATCTTTAATTCCTAGATTCTGTGGGGTTTTTCTTGATTTATTATTGTTGTATCTGTTCAATTAAACTTATGTTTTCCCACGGAATGAAAGATATATATGTCTTAATGTAGACACAAGCAAAGGAGCATAGCTCTGTTTTTCCCAGTTTTCCTCCATATCCATCTCATAGCTAAAGAGATTCGAATTCCAGAATGATTCACCAACTGGGGCAGTTCCCAGGGATGGAGAAAGACAGTAAGCAGTCCCAGAACCTCACTCTGACTTGAATTTCATTAACTTTGCCATAATATTGATTTCTGTTTTTATTTCTAGATGCCCATAGCACTTTGCCTCCTTATTTCTGCTTTCATTGAGTTTGCCTTGGAGTTTCAGACCTTTTGTTATTGTTATTTACTATTAAAAGCATCTAGATCTTGGAAAGCAGGAAAGTATATTCTTCATCATTTGTAGTAGACTCATCCCCAAAACAGTAACTGAACTAGTTTTAGGTGTAAAGAATTTTTCATCTACAAAAGTGTTGGGGACCACTAACCTATTCATCTTCCAAATAAGTCTGGTACCTACTAGACATGGTAAAGAATTTATCCAGAGTGTTCCTTTAGTCTTGAGCCTTTTTACTATCTCTTTCCTATTCAAAGATGTTTTTTCTTGTTCCTTGGATTTTTTTTTTTTTTTTTTTTTTTTTTTTTTTGGTACACCTATGTTCATAGCAGCATTATTCATAAGAGCCAAAAGGTGGAAGCAACCCGAAAGCCCACTGACAGGTAAATGGATAAACAAAATATGATACATACATACAACAAAGTATTATTCAGCCTTTTAAAAGGAAATTCTGAAACATGCTAGATGTAGATGAACATTGAAGACATTATGTTAAGCAAAATAAGCCATTACAGAAGGACAAATACCGTATCATTCCACTTATATGGGATAGTAATTGAATTAATGGTGGTTACCAGGGGCTGGTGGGAGGGAGGAATGGGGAGTTGTTGAATGGGTACGGTTTCAGTTTTGCAATGAAGATAATGGTGGTGATGATTACGCAACAATGAAACTACTTAATGCTACTGAACTGCACACTTAAAAATGGTTAAGATGGTAATTTTATGTTATTTTTACCAAAGTTTAAAAAAAAAAACTCACAGCCTAGTCTGGGGTGGGCACACATGAAGGAGCCCACATTTTCACCAAAAGTGGTTTATCAGAGTAATGGCCTGCAAGAGCCCTGAAAGGACGAGGGAGGCCCTGAGGAACTTACATGTATTTTGCACCTATATTTGGGGGGAGGGGACAGACTGGAAATGGGACAAGGGGCTTCATCCATTCCTTGGTTTTCTTCCTGATTCAGATAGAAAATGTCTCAAAGACTCACTGGGGTACCTGTGGGAACGCTGGTAGTGTATTTGATGAGAACCTAGAAAGGGGAGATTTTTAAAAAATTTAACTGTTATAAGCCAGCAAGTAGGTAGGACTTTGACACATGAAGGGGCAGGGCAGGGAGGACATCTAGGAGCAGTGGCTGGTACAGCACCTCTGGATTTGCAAGAACACACAGCTTCCATGAGGTTTGGGAATCCCGCCAATCACAATCCATTCTACTTTGATTAAAAAACGATCATGCAGCTTGATGTAGCCTCTTCATCAGATTTGACTTGGACCTACTTGTGGCCCTTTCCAAAAATCAACTGTGCCCTCAGATACGAACTTTTACAATACTGAGAATATTCCAAAGAATAACGGCACCACCCCCGGAAGCTTTTAAACAAAGAGAGCCACTGAAGTGTAATCCCATAGGGGAGCAAGGGGGGATTCCTGGTCCACCAAGATGTGCAAGCCTGGAATGTCAGGGGTATCCCGGAAAGAAACACGCATAAAATGGAGCTGCACGGGAGGGGCGCAACCCTTTGTGCCCGTCCTGGGCTCCTTGGATCTTAGTTGTGTTGTTTTAGGCAGTTTGAATATGGGAGCTCATTTAGAGCTGGATATTATCAGACAGAAGATACAAAAGACACAAGAGCCTATTAGGTGGAACCCTGAAGAAGTGGCCAGAGCTGTGACCACTGTGGGTATGTCAGACAGGATATTAGTGCACAGGAATAAGCAATAGATATCCCTTCCCTCGAGATGATGCTAATAGCCACTTCTGAGCTCCGCCACTGCGACCACCTAAGTCCAAACCACCAGCATTTTCCACCCTGAATGATAACAAATGCTTCATGATGGCGCTTCCTGCTTCCTTCAGCAGCCAGACTGATCATGCAAAACCATAAGTCAGATCATTTAACTCCTTGGATGAAAATTCACCAATACCTTCCTACCTTACTCAAAGTAAAAACCAGTGTCCTTTCCATGGCCTTTAAAGCCCCCAAAAATCCGGTTCCTGCCTCCCCTCTGACTTCCTTTCCTATTTTCCTCACCCTGGTCCAGCTGCTTTACCTCCCATCTGATTCGCTCAGTACTGAGCAGGAACCCTGACCAGAACTCTTGGCATAGAACATTTTTGCCCTTATATACACTTACTTCTAATCTTCCCTCAAGTCTCTACTTAAACGTTGTCTCTCAGAGAAGCCATCCCTGACTACCCTAAATCAAAGAGAACCATCCCTCCTTCACTTTTCCTCATGGCGCTTATCATCACTTGAAATTTTATTATATACTCATTCGTATATGTCTGATTATCTATCTATCTATCTATGCAAATGCACACACTTTAAGGGCATAGTCTTTGTTTTTTCCACTACCATATCACCAGCTTCTCAGAAGGTACCTGGCATATAATAAGTATTCAATAAGTACTTGTCGAATGAAGGAAGGAAGGAAGGAATGGATCGCAATCCAGGCAGATAATCATCATTAAGGGGGTTCAGAAAATGGTCAAAGTTTTCTTAGCAAGTGGGGAAAAAACATGGTAATGAAAATATTTTAAACAGGTAACACTGACATTTTAGACAAAACGCAAGCCAGGGTTAGGCCAGGGAAGTAGGGGAGCCAGGGTAGATGGGTGGTAGCAAGAACTCAGCTCCTTGGTTCCAAGGCAGATCTTTAGTTCCTAGGATGGAATATTGAAAAGACAGAATTCTAAAGATTTCCCTCCATAATTGCCATCCCTTGATTATTCTATCAAACACTAATCCAGGTACTGCTCTAAAACTATTTTGCAGATGGAACTAATGTTACTAACCCCCCTAACTTAAAATAGGAAGATTATCCTGTGTTAACTGGGGGTCTTCAAGTAATCACACACTCTTAAAAGGAGAAAAGAAAGGCAGAAGGGGAAGCCAGCGAAATTCCAAGCACAAGAAGGATTCCATGCACCATTGCTGACTCTGAAGATGGAGAAAGGGAGCCAGAAGCCAAGGAATGTAGACAGTGTCTAGAAGCTGAGAATGACCCCTGGTTGACAGCCAGCAAGGAAACAGGGACCTCAGTTCTACAACGGCAAGACACTGGATTCTGGCTACAATATGAAGGAGCTTGGAATCAGAGTCATCCACAGAGCCTCCAGAAAGGGATGCAGCTCTGTTGACACCTTGATTCCAATCTGGTTATACCCAAAGCAGAGACCCAACAGAGCCATGCTGAGCCTAGACATCTAGAGAACTGTGAGATTATAAATTAGTGTTATTTCAGGCTGCCAAATGTCTGGTAATTTGATATGGCACTTATAGAAAATGAAAACAAGGAAAGATCCCAATCTAGAGTGGAGTATTAGAAAGTCTACCAGTTTAGACCCTTAATCAGAATGAACAAGGTTAAGAACCAGTTCTTGGGACTACATTATGAGAAAGGGGAACACAGGAAAAACAGAATCCAACCTGCTAGAACGGGCACAAAGGCTTGAGGTCAGACCCTCATCTACACTAACTTTGATATGGAGTCACTTGGGCTGCTGGACAGTGGTCCATATATACACCCTGACTCAAGGACAGGATTAGCTAAAAGCTTGTTGGGAAATGAGAACCTGTAGCCACAGTGAGAAGAACAAGCAAAAACAGGTTAAAAACAGGGGCAAAAGGGATAGGAGTTCATGGAATAGAGAAATCTACTGCCTGGAAAAATGTTTTCCAAAATGCAGCTAAGAAATCTTTTGTTGGCAATAAATAAATAAAGGTTTTGATCAAATAAGTTAAAATTTTAATAAGGATGTTCTGATTTTGTATTGCTATTAACAAACCATCCCCAAATGTTGTGCTTTAAGACAACAGTTTTTTGAACCTCATGATCTTGTGACTCAGGGCTCAGATGGGAGATACACATCAACTGGGGTCATGTGATGAGATTCATCTGGTAGCTGGACTGGACTGGAGGTTCCACGATAGGTTCACTCACATGCCTGGTATCTGGGCAAGGACAATGAGAAGGTCAGGCTCAGCTGGGACCCTCCTTTCTTTGTAGTCTCAGGTCTTTCCCCATGGTCTTTTCAGCAGGTTGTGGTCAGTCTTCTTATAAGGTGGCTCAGGGGTCCAAGAGTAGGTGTTTACAGAGAACCAAGTGGAATCTACAAGGTTTCTTAAGGTAAAGACTTTGAAGCCCCAGAACATTCTTTTTTAACACAACTAATTAAAAATTTCACAGTGCGTGAATCAGCGACATTCATAGATCCTTCCTTGATTCATCCAAAGTTGAAAGATTATACGATATGCTGTTCTTTGTAGCTATCAATCTTTTAACGTTAATTTTTCTGTGCAACCATGTCATTTCTACACACAAATATATGGAAGTTTTCATTTCAGAAACAACAATGTTTAGAATTACAAAGGCATACTAGTTAACAATTAAGTGGAAATCCTTACCCTTTATATTCATTTGAGTACAAAATCAGCGAGTTACAGACAATAAGTCACACAGTCTTGTAATTAACTTGGTGTACCAGCCCTAACTGGGGAATCTTTCTGGTTGGTTGGGGAAGATGAATTGATTTTTATTGTTTTGTTTTGTTTTGTTCTGCTTTGTTTTTGTTATTGTTGTTTTCCCACTCTGCTTGCTTTTCCCTGAAAAAACATTTCAATGTGTCTAAAAAGTTGTTGTCATTCTGTGGACCACTAGTGTCTGACTTAAGGAGGCCTCAAATTTAATACTGCAAAGAAAGTTTTGGATATCAGTTGTACATGTGGAATTAAATAAGTAATAAATAAATCTTTAGTTTCTAAAATATATTAAGCCAGATATATACAATAGAATAATAAATTGTTCAACCATCTGCAGGTCATTTCATAAGGAAGTAAAATCCTTCTAATTAGGAGGACGAAGACTTAGGAAATGTGCTGTTTAGGAAATGTGTATAACACCTTAATCTGGCTCTATTTAATGCAGCCACCATCAAGTTCTAGTTCCTTTAAAGTGATAGACCTCACTCCTAATCCTATCAGTTCCTCTGCCATTGGTCCTACAGAAGGCTAGTCAGAGACTATGGATGAATCAATATGAACCCATCAACACAGACTTTAAAAGGCATCTACTGCTGAAAATGGGTCAGGAGTTTATAGAAAGCACAGCTTGTATGTTGCATCTTTCTCCTAATGAAAGAACAAAACTGTTTCAATATTGGTGGAATATTTCTGGAGCCCACTATTTTTATTCTTATAATCCAGAAGAGATAGAGTCCTAAACCTTCTTTGAATTTTGACATTGACAAGACTCCAGTATGCGAGCCCAGAGACAGAGTTTGACATGAAATCTATGACTACCATTGCAGATGCATTTTTTTTTTTTTTTTTTTTTTTTTTACTTTGGGGTCATAGGAAGACAGAGATCTCTCCAAAATAGGCCCTTTCTGGTTGTTCTATTTTCCTGAAAATAATTCTTCTCTCAGAGTAATTTTCTTTTGATCTTCCATTTATCTTTTTTTTTAATCTATATTGTATAAGAAGTTTAAATTTCTTGAGCCAAATACCACTTTAAGACCCTGATTAAAATTATGGTTTGCTTCATAAATGCAAGTGCACACAAAATATTATGTAAAATTTCTAGAGAATTCATGGACCTTTGAAGCTAAACAAGAAATCCAATGTAACAGAAAGAAAAATAAATATGTCATAAATAGAAATGTTCTAATAAACAACTTCTTGCAAGTGAAAATTTTGCTCTTAAGATTAGAACATATTTGGTATACATTGATAAATTTTAAAAAATATTTACTGATCACTTAAATAATATAGCTTGTAATGATATCAGGGTGCAATAGTAAATAATTCACAATTCCTCAAGGACCTAAAGCCAAGGTGCATATAGGTGACAAAGAAATTGTATTGCAGTGTCACAGTTTCTCTGATACAGTCAAATACAGTGTCGATCATGTAATATAGTTGCCGAAGAGCAATTAAGACTCTTGAAGTGTGTTAATACAGTTACATACAATGATTGTCCTCCTATTCTGCATGTTGCAGACACTGTTAATGTTAACATATACCACCCTTCCTCCTTGCTCTATGTTAACAATTGTAGGGCAGACAAGACTAGGTCATTGAGAAGCTGAACCAAAGCCAACAATCAACCATCTTTGGAATGATTGTTTTGTGAGAACATTTTTTTGAAGGTTTAAATCCTTACTGAATTTTCTGTTTGTTGAGACAGAAACATTTCTCATTGTCTCAAGTTCCCATTTCAATCCTGGGAATCCTAATTTAAAAATAATATAAACAGACCGAAGCTCCTTTAGGGGAGAGAAGTTGGAAAACTGAAGGACCTTAAAACTATGTCCTATTTTGTATAGTTAGAAAAAAAGGTTGGAAAGGGACTTTAGAACAAAATAGTATATGTTTTCAAATAGTTGATGGGCTATCATGGGGAAGAAAAATTATAATGATTTTACATAACAAGAAGGATAGAATTAAAACCAATGAATTGGTCAAAGTAAAGACCAATGTAGGCAAAAGTTTCTACCATTCTCACACTCTAATTTTTCTTCCAAACACAGGTGCTCTGGAAGTGCCATAACTGTAGAGGTTTATTTTTACCATTTCCCTCCCCCAATGACTTTTTCTAAAACTGTCAGTGTATGCTTTGGGGATATATGAATATGTATATGTATTAGATATATATATATTACTTGTAAGTATGTACAATAAATATTATCTTATTATTCCCTTTCATCCTATAGACTACTGTATACTTCATGACACAATGTTGGCCAATTATAAAAGCCTAGTTTTACTTTTCCCTAGTACAGTAGTTCTCATTCAGGGGAAATCCCCCCCTCCCCCAGGGGGATGTTTGACAATGTTTGGGGATATTGTTGATTGTCACAGCGCAGGGGCCAAGATGCTACTGGCATCTAATGGGTAGCATCCAGAGATGCTGCAGTGCACAGACCAGCCCCCCCATAACAAGGAATTATCCCATCCAAAATGTCAATGGTGTTGAGGTTGAGAGATACCACCGTAGTAGATGACTCCCACCCTGCTTTGCCTGTGGGATACATATTCTCAGGAAACTACTTCTTACCTTCTAACTAGATGTGAGTCAGCATGCCTGTGACTCTTTTCTCCCTAGTGCTATGAAAGTTGGAACAGCAGGAGCTGGGGGCCAGTGCTTCATTTTGGAACATTGGCATTTTGTGTGTGTTTCTTCATAAAAGAACCAAATAACCTTAGGTAGGTTATGAGCCCTGGGCATTTGGGGGACAATTGGTGGATTATGCAGGTAAGCGTGGCATAGACTGATGACAGGCAATTACTATAAATCACCCTTAGTCTGACTTCCAGCCACATGCAACCGATTGTAAGAAATGTGAGGAAACTAGCCCTGGTCCATCCATTTTAGAAAATGAGTATTGTGCCCAAAGCCAGGTTTGCACATTTTCTGAATGAGCTAAGTGGAATGTTTCCCATATAGCCAAGTGAAAAGAATTGAGAAGAATGAAAGTTTTGTTCCTTCAAGGGCATTTTTAAACAATGTTTTATTTTAGGTGCAAATAACATATATTTTAAATAGTAACTGCTGTAAATGAGCATGTTTTAGTTTCTAGGGAATTTTAGAAATACAAAAACTCTAGGAAATGCAAAAACATGGTAGTACAACAGACAATCCGAATTCAGTTTTCCATGAGTCACTAGCTATAGATATTGTTTTTTTGTTTAAGAATAAGAGTTAGATAAAGGCTTATATATGAAGATTTATGTCAAAATACACATTCTCAAACTTGGCCATTCAAAATAGCCCAAATGATGTTCTAATTGAACACAGAGGGAAAAAAAGTTTTTTTTTTTAAATCATACTAAGTGAACTAAGTTGGACAGAGAAAGACAAATATCATATGATACCACTAATATGTAGAATCTAAAAAAAAGATGCAGATCAACTTATTTAAAAACAGAAACAGACTCACAGACTTCAAAAACAAACTTATGGTTACCAAAGGGGATAGGTGAGGTGGGGGGGATCAATTAGGAGTTTGGGATTAACATATACACACTACTATATATAAAATAGATAATCAACAAGGACCTTCTGTATAGCACAGGGAACTCTACTCAATATTCTGTAATAACCTGTATGGGAATAGAATCTGAAAAAATGGATATATGTATATGTATAACTGAATCACTTTGCTGTACACCTTAAACTAACACAATATTGTAAATCAACTATACTCCAATATAAAATAAAAATTAAATTTAAAAAAGTTCTTTTAAAAAATTTTATTTCTTTTTTTCAACCACAATTTCCTAACTTAGAAAGGAAATCACCAATAGCACAATAGCTAGAAATATGGCCAAAACCAAAAAGGAGCCACAATGCACAATATCTGAGAGATTAGGAAGAATGAGAGAGAGAGAGAGAGGTTCACAAGCATTGTTGTTAAGAGCAGGTAAGATTAGGGGAGGACACACTATGAAATTCTGCTTACATTTTCATGAAGTTATTATTCATTTTTAGATATATACAGTGTAATTGCCACTGGGTCCCATCCTGCCAAACCAGAAGGATTCCTGAGGTTCTTGTTTATTTCTGCTGTTCCAAGTCATTACCTTCCACCTCTTAAAAGACTCAACATCACAGCTTTCAAGTCAAGGCCAAAGACACTCCATCTTTAGAAGCAAGTGTACAATTTGAAAAATGATTGCACTTTGATGTGCTTTGTTTTTCTCTTTTCAATCATAAGAGTCAGTCTTGGCTCAAGGCAAAACTTGATACACGATGACTGGTATGTTAACACACACAAGCCATCAAAACTGAGGACCATCTCTGAAGTAAGTCAGAAAGAGAGAAACAAATATCATATATTAAGGCATATATGTGGAATCTAGAAAAATGGTACAGATGAACCAGTTTGCAAGGCAGAAAAGGGGCACAGATGTAGAGAACAAACGTATGGACACCAAGGGGGGAAGTGGGGGGGGTGGGTGGGATGAACTGGGAGATTGGGATTGACATATATACACTAATATGTATAAAATAGATAATTAATAAGAACCTGCTGTATAAAAAATAAATTAATTAAATTTAATTTTAAAAAAATTTAAAAAATTAAAAAATTAAAAATGTGTTACCTTGCTTCTGACTCCCTGTGCACGTGACAGAGATCGGAGAGTGAATAATTCCTTTCTGTCAGTTCAAAGCTAAATTCTGGAGGCAGCATGTTTTCCTGGATGTCTAACTAAATCTTCTTGGCTAAATTTACTAGGTCAGAGCTACAAACCTCCAAAACGCTGTTGCATTTAGTAACACAGTGAGTTCTCATTTGTGGGGATTCCGCACTTTGAAGAGTATTTACAGCTCAGTTCTTCACCCTAGAGGGCCTGACTCTGGAATCCAGCAGATGATGGCTACTCATAGCATTCCAAATCCAACCAACTTTTCCAGCCACACGTCCAACTATCATATCTGATCATACACACTCATAATTCTGCCACAAAACCTGCCTTTTTTCTTGAATTTTCTTTGTGTGCCCAAGTCTCTGTCCTTTTTCCACGTTGTTCTTTCAGCCTGGTTGCTTTTCCATCATGCTTCCCAACAAAACCCTCTGCGGTTAAAAGTCGTATTTTTCATGAAGACTGTACAGATCTACTACACACACACACACACACACACACACACACACACACACTCCCAGTCAAAATCAGTTACCATGTCTTCTAAATGCCCACATTATGGGTCCCTATATTATTATACTCTTCTATTTTTGCTTCTTTCCCTACCTCACTGATTTTACGACCCCACATTGAATTATAAGTATTTTGAAGGCAAAACCCATGTTTTCAAATCCTTATATATGCAGTCACTGCCAGCTTATTGTCTGAATGATTGCATGAACGTATATTTGAATATTAGTTTGGAAAAACACTATAGACATTCATTTATAATACTAAATCTAAATTTTTAAATGCAATATCTTTATATAGATTGTCAATGCTTTGTTCTCATGGGTTTTTTGCATTCATTTTGATTTTTTTAAACGTAATACTAGATATTCTTTTTCTTGATTACCGAATCTTTTAGGACACCCCACCCTCTCCTTAAGTTTGGGGTTGCTGGCAAATTCTTCACTCACCTCATCAGAGACCTGGTTCTGAGATGGAATCTCCATGACATCTAAAATAACTGCTGAAAAGTTAGTAAAATATGTTTTTTGTTTTATTTATTGTCCTCAATGCTAATGAAATCCTGATATCAAATAATAGGAATAATAATATAATGTACAGTTTAGAGAATTAAGGGAACTTTAAATCATATCATCCACCCTCTTCATCATATAGATAAAGCACCTGAGGGCCAGGGAGTTTAGGAGAAAATGGTCCAGGCTTACACTCTCACTTCTCTTTTTGGTGGTAATGCCAGGTCCTCAGGTAGCTGTTGGGGTCTGTGGATATAAGCAAAGTCCAGTAGGCTTCCCTGTACACTGGACCCAGTTCAAAGTCCTTGTCCTTATTAGTAATGCTTTGTATCAGTCTGAACTCAACCAATCTTGGAATGGCAATACATTCTAAAGTAAAAAAGACACAAAGAAATAATCGTCAATTAGAAGCAATTTTGGTTTATCTCATTTGCTGTTTGGCTCTCACAAGGATATGTATTTCCTTGGAGGATTTTACAATATAAACATTACAGGAAAGTAACAGCATTTCCAAGAAGGAAGGAGAAACACAATGATTCATTGCCTTGTTGAAGATTTCTCTTCTACCAGATAAGGAGACCAAGACTAAGTGAGAGGAAATTATTTGTGGAGAGACATTCTTGCTCTAACTTGGTGGTTCTCAATCTCAGCTGCTACAGCCACCTGGAAGCACTTTTTAAAAATACCAATGCTCAGACCTAGCTCCACACCAATTAAATCAGAAGCTCTTGGACTGAGGTCCAGGTATTGGTAGTTTTAAGAAATCTCCTCAGGAGATTTATCATGCATTCAGGGAAACAAAGTATTTCTGCACATCTTTGTGGCAGTGTTCTCAGTCCTAATTCTGTATCTTCTTATCATAGGCTGCATGCTTTGGTTAGTTTTGTTTTTAGATACTCATGTTTGACGTCTATCCATACATGATTTTGGCAATGAGGAGGACAACCAGCACCAGCCCTTTCCATAAACGATTTGAATTTCAGGAGTTTGTCTCTCTGAACCTAAAAGCCAAGAGAAGGAACAACATGCCTTGCTCATCTTGTGTCACATGGCAGGGATTTATCTGGTGGGCACCTGGTGAGTTTGCATCTTCTTCAGCACTAAGAGTAGGTTGCTATGACAATGTGAGAATCAGATGCAGTTCACAACCCTTCTCCAATCTTCAGGGTGCTCCACTTACCATCTCTGCCTTCCTCTAGCTTCCTCTACTTCCTGGCCTTTTGTGTGCTGAGACTAGTAATCTCTGAATGAATGTCAAGAGAGAAACAGATGCGTATAGAAGAAGTGAGAAAAGAACTGGGCTCTGGATTTAATTAGTTTGTATCTGAGTACACTTACAACTCAGAAATTAATGCACCTACTTGCTCTGGTGGCTTCTTTCTTGTCCGAGTTCAGAGATTGGAACCTAGCATGCATAGCCTAAGACCAAGCTTTTCAAACCCACCACGCCAGAGATGCAATTAGAGAAAATTCTGCCCTGTTCTCTTCTTGTGTTTAATTTATAGTGCTACTGCCACTCTGGGTATCATTATGGGCATTTTCATGGGAAGTTAAGATGAGGCATATTATTAAGCATGTCTAGAGGGCTAACTCTGAAATCCTATTAACTTTGATAATCAGAAAATATAGAATAAAACTAGAATTCTGGTGTCTGCCTTCCGTTCTGTACCATTAGATTTAATTTATGATATCTACTTAGTTGCAGGCTAGAGGCTCCCATCTCGTATCCCTGCCCCCTTCTCTATGCCGTATGCCAGATCACAGGATCTGAAGCATCTCTTGCATCTTGTCACTGATGAACCTTAGGCTCTGTTCTTTCAACAAAACTGGATCCAAACGCTCAACCTACAGATCTCAGCAAGTTTCCAACATCCCTGAACCCTAGTTTCCCTTTTTTGCATAATGGAAAACTTGACATTCCTATATAATATATAGCACAGAGGAATAGCTTTGTAAACTTTTGGTCTTTCTTCATTTCTCCTTTCTAGCTTACCCACTCACTTTCTCTTCATGGAGCTATATACTTAAAACTGTCCATGTCTACTAAGTGCCAATTATCCAAATAAAACTTTGTCCTTGCATTCCAGACCATGTATAAGCCCAATTTTCACACTTTTTCTCCCCCTTTGCCTTTGTCCTGCACCATAAGGCCACCTCACTCATCTAAAATGATTTGGCCCTCTACCCACATCCTTGCATTCAAAGATCCCAACCCCTCTGTCTGAAAGGACTCTACCCCATCCTTTTGTTATTGAAATTGTGCCCTTTCCCTAAGGGCCAAGTTAATTGCCACTTCCTCCAGGAAACTGGAAGGACCTCACTCCAAAGACATTCTTCCAAATTTAGAGACTGAAATTTATCCCTTGCCTTTTAAAATCAAAAGTCAAATAAACCAAGAACACACCAAGAACTTATTTAAATTCACAGTGGGGTCAACAAATGGAAGAAAATAAATCTGCCCCCCAAAAGAAAACATTCTAAAATATGTTTTTAATAAAAAATCTGATTCTCCATTCATACATTTTTTTCCTTCTAATTGTAAAATGTCAGATAAGCTAAATGCCATTTGTTTCATTTTAGCTTAACTTTTTCTCACTCTAAAAGAAAGGCATGTGTTTACATTAATTCTCTATGTAGACGAAATTCTTAGATCCTTGAGGGGTCTGGTATACATCCTGTTTGCAAACTAAGATTTCTTTATGAATGGAGAATAAAGTGTGCGTACACAGGCCTGAAACAGAAACCTCGCTTTGGGGCACTGCTATTAGTTCCAATCTTTATAATCGGCATCTCTGAAACGCTCCACTTTACAAAGTACAAAGCCTGTTTTCATAGTTCTCTCATAAGCTGTTTTCCTAATGCACTCCAATCAGTTTGATGCCAGTGAGTTTCTGTTGTGTTTATTATATTTTGTCTTCTTTCCACCCAGGCTCCCACCCTCAAATCCCACATTGTGAGCAAGCCTTTGAGTAACGAAAAGCTTATTAGCAAATTTTCCAGCAAATAGAATTTTTTGGAACTTTTTCCACCTTTCGTTGATGGGCTTACAGTGAAATAAACCAGTCATGTTTGTGCTAAACTTCTAATGGAACTTCACTTCCAGTCACATTTCATGAATGGCAAACTGAATATACCAACAAAATCAACTCGTGAGTAAAAATAAAGAGAGACAGAGACACACTGAGTAAAACAGAAAGAATGTGAGAAGGAAAAGTTGGGAGAGAGAATGATTGCTTAATTCCTGTGACCTCCGGTGACAAAAACTTTAAAAATATAGTTTTCCCTAAATTGAATGTGAATATGTGTGTATCTGAGAGAATTAAAGACTTTAGAAGTTAAAGCCATATTTATGTCCATGTAAATCATTCCATAAAATTGGTGTCCTCAAATGACACCAACACATTGATAAATCTATTGTTAATGTAAGTGTTAAAAGTCACAAAATGAACATGAGATTACAATGAACTGAATTCGAGTACTAACTAGACATATCCAAGCGAATTAAGAAGTACACAATGATAAAGCTTTACCCAAAACATCACACAAAATGGGGTCTAGACTTCCTTTCTTCCACAAAGTCCCCAGGCCCCAATTATGCTCACTTTTTTAGTTTTTGTTCCCACACCATGCCCTTTCTTTTTTTTTTTTTTAATTTAATGTCTCTGTATCTTTCTTATTACCTTTTCAAAAAGTATGAAAGTACTGTCACCTACAAATTGGCACTTGCCATCTACTTCTACAAGGATTAAACCATGTCCTGCTGCAGCTGCTGACTTTCAACACCCCCTGAAAGGAGTTCAAGGTGGAGATCAGGAAGGAGGTACTCTGTGCTCTGGGAAAAACTGGCAGAACAGGTCTTCAGATAGATATTTTCAGGAGAAGATTTTATGAGCCCAATTCTTGTACCTCCTCATATTTAGAAAAGCACTAACATCCTTCGTGGTAGCGAAGGTTACTAGCAGTAACCTTCCCGAGACTAGCAGAAACCTTCCACAAAAAAATGTGCTCAATTACATATACTCCCCCTTCACCAAAATCACATATATACTGACCTTCCCCCCTACCTCTTTGGAGTAGTTTCTCAGAGCTCTCTGAGATGCTGTCTCCTGGGCTAGAGTCCTCATTTTGCCCCAAATAAAACTAAACTCGCAACTCTCACGTTGTGCATTTTTTATCAGTTGACAGTATTACTCTGAATTAAGGTAAGTAACTTAGTAGCAATAGGAAAATTAGAAGGAAAAAAAGCAACCAGACAGAAAAATAATGACTTCAAAGTAAAAATGTCTTGAAAATGGTCACATCTCCATCCTTTAAATCACAATTTCACATCTTGGCTCAACCTATAATCATTTATTGTTAACTTCCCTGAATGTTGACCAAAGATGTAAGAAGACTTGAGAAGATGATCAGAATATTACATCCTGATCCTAGATAATGCTAATGCCTACCATGTTCTAAGTACCTCAAGATACTTCTAAAACCGCAAGTTACTAGATAAATGATAATTCTTTACACATAAAATAGTACCGTGTATATTTTGTAAATGCTTTCGAATACTGCATCATCTTTTGTCCTACTGACCCAAGATGAGTGTTGATTCAGTGCTTGCTTAATTGAATAAAAATATATTGAAATCACACAAGAATCTATGATGTGTACTATGGACCTAGGAAATGAGAAGTCAAACTAAATATTAGGTTGGAGACAGTGGTTGGATTGCATGCAGTCAAATCAGAGCTAAGGACCAAGCTTGTTGGAAGAGTTGACACACCAGAACAGCTGGAGTTAGCTTATTTACCTGTGGAAGAAAACACATACACAGAGAGGTGACCAGAAGCTGATGATGTCAAAACTAGTTAGAAAATTTGTGGTCACCTGCCCTGTTGCATTTTTATAGGAAGAGATCAATAATTCATGACTAGAAGTAAAATGACCTGCCAGTGCTGTTAACAACATCCTTTCACCTATTGATTCAAAGGGATCAGGTCCTTATTCATGTCCTCACAACACTTCACATTTCCATGTCACTTCAGCATGCTCTTCCATGGCAAGCATGGTGCCATGCCCAACCTCGTTATTGGCTTCCTCTCCACCACAGACATTGACCAAAATTAACACTGCTTTGAGTTTCAGGGACTCACCAAGTACATAGGACTTTGAGCCCTCACTAAGAAACCTGGAATTTCCCAACCACAAAGCCCTGTGCTGTCTTTGTGATGTGCTGGTCTGATTTGGAACAAGAACAGATAGGACATAAGGAGTGAGAGCAGATAAAGAAATCAAAATGAGACTGTGACAAATGTTAGAAGCATTGATTAGACATCACTTTGAACCACAAGGGAACTCTTTAAAGTTTTGTTTGGGGACAGAACACTATTTAAAGCTTCCAAAGAGTAACACTGAAACTCATCTTTACATATTATATGCCAGGAAACTCATCTTTATACATTATATGCCAGGAGGCACTAATGTTTAGTTGTTCCTTTTGTGTTATTTACCTGCATGGCAAAATATTCACGAACAGAGGAAAGAAGTGTATATGCAATACGGGATTATTTTGCTGGTGTTCTCATTTTTTCTTGCCTTTTTATTTGTGTTGGAATCCGATGCAAGAATATTATTCTAGTATATAAAATAAGATAGAGGCATGAACAACTTCCAGCAGTACTAACTCATTCTAGAGAACATGAATTTTACTTTTAAAACTATAAATGAAAAACTGAAACAAACAAAACACATTTAGCTGTTTTGAGGCTGCTTTTGGAAATTTGTTTGCTAAAAGGTTTTATTCTCCTTTATTTATCCTCAAAATTGAGGCCATACTGTGATTCTGACAGTCAGAGCTATCTAATGATTCCCTAAATAAAAGCTTCCGTTACTAATTCCACTTAAGACCAGCATATATGAGGAGCCTGTGGATTTTGGAAATAAACTACCCTAAATTATTGTTTCAACACAGGTTTAAATTTCAAAATAGAGATTAAAATTTGAACAAAGGACTGCCACTTCTGCCTGTTACACAGTCACAGGAACCGGACTTGCCTTCTCATTATAAACAATGATAAAAACTGACAAAATATCCAAAACTACTCTTTTTAGGCACTGGACAACTGGCAGTCCAGGACTGTGTTACCTGAGAGAAAAGAAAAAACTGAGGTGAACTATATGATCACGGCAACTTTCTTCCTGAAAGCATTTTCTAAATTTCAAAGCAGGGAAAAGGAGTCCAAGCAAAGCATGGCAGTCCTGCTGAATTGTTGGGGCAGAGACTAAAGTTCGAAGAGGCTGAGAAAGCTGGATATGCAGGGCAAAGTACAAAAGATGAGAAAGCTCCCAAAGAAATAGTTCCAGGAATCTGCATGGGCCTCTTGAGATTTTGGCTGAATACTAAGCAATACGTGAAGGGTAAAACTAAGAAATGCATAGGGTAAAATGCCTATGAAACTGGGCAAAAATAACAAACTACAAGGGAGCTGTAAACTGAATAAATCAAAAGCTTACTCAGCGCTGAGGGACTATTTTGTATCAACTACCTAAATGGAAGAAACCTTGTTGAACCCCTGAGGCATTCAATAGAGACCCCAGAAGAAGTCTTCATTGCAGGGCTACTCTGTGTCACTCTAAAAAAAGCTGAAAGGTAAGTTCAAAATAATCCATAAGCAACTAAATTTCCTGCTAAAATATACTTCAATATTCTTTAAATGAAGACAGAAAATTCCGTATACTTGTCAGCATAATATTTACAATGTCTATAATCATATAAAAAGTTACTGAACATGAAAAGAAGCAGGGAAATGTAGCTCATAGTCAGGAGGACTATTGCTTATTAATTAACTGAGAAATGACAGAGGTGATGCAGCTAGCAGACAAATACATTAAAACAAGGTTATAAATATTCTTAAGGATTTAAATGAAAACAAGAACCTAATGAGAAGAGAAATGACAGATTTAAAAAAAAACAAATGTAATTTATAGGGCTCACAAACATAATATCTGAGAGGAAAATTTAACAGGAAGGACTTAATAGCAGATTAGAGACAAGGCAAAAAGGGTTGATAAACTTGAAGACATAACAATAGAAATGGAAACTGAAGTACTGAGGGGAAAAATTGTTTGAGAATTAAATAAACAGAACCTCAGGTACCTGCAGAACAATTGGACTTCCAGAAAAAGAGAAGGAAAAGGAAGGTTAAAAGAAAAAAAAAGAATGGCCAAAATTTCTTCAAAATGTCTTTAAAACCACTTTATAAAGGTAAGATTGACCAACAAAAAACAATAAATATTTAATGTATACAACCTGATGAGTTTGGAGATAAGTATATACCCATGAAATTGTCACCACAATCTATGTTGTAAACATACCTATCACCCCCAAAAGGTTCCTTTTTATTTATTCTTATTATTTTTGTGATAAGAACACAAAATAAGATTTACCATCTTAACAAATTTTTAAATATACAATACTGTATTATTAACTTCAGGCACTATACTGTACAGCAGATTTCTAGGACTTACACTGTGTAACTGAAACTTTGCACTCTTTGGCTACTACCTCTATAAATCCACAGATCTAGGAAATTCAAAACACTGGATAAAGACAAAGAAAACCAAAAGAAGGCATGTCTTAATCACATTATTGAAAACCAGTGAAAAAGAGAAGCATTCAAAAAAAAAATTGTTTGGCTCAAACATCTTCACTGGTGAATTCTACTGAACGTTGAAGGAAGAAAATAATAATCTTACATAAACCCAGAAATCACAAGAGGAGAGGAGAATTCCCAACTTATTTATGGCACCAGTTTTGCTCAGATTCCAAAAACAGAGATATTATAAGAAAACTACTAATGTTCTTTATAAATATAAACACAAAAATCCATGCCAAAGATTAGCAAATCTAATAAAACAATTAAAAATTAACACAGAATGATCAATTGGGATTTATCACAAGAATGCAAGTTTGGTTAATAATTCAGTAGACACAGATGTAGAGAACAGACGTATGGACACCAAGGGGGGAAACTGGTTCAGGGAGGTGCTGGTGTGATAAATTGAGAGATTGAGATTGACATTTATACACTAATATGTATAAAATGGATAACTAATAAGAACCTGCTGTATAAAAAAATAAATAAAATTCAAAAAATTAAAAATAAAAATAATTGAGATATTACCAATCTTCATCCTCAATTTAAGAGAACTAAATTACCCTGTGGAAAGACAGTTTGTCAGATTCAATAAAAAACAAAACCCAGATACATACCTATATAAGAGATATACCTAAAATATAAGCACAGAAAGTAAAGGGAAAGAAAAAGATACACTAACTTTTATATCAACCAAAAGAATGCTGATCTAACTATATCAATATCAGGCGAAGCAGACTTTATGGTAAACAAAGCATTGGCAAGGATGTGGAGAAAAGGGATCTCTTGTGCACTAGTGCTGGGAATGTAAATTGGTGCAGCCACTACGGAAACAATTCCTTAAAAAATTAAAATAGAACTCCCATATGATCCAGCAATTCCACTTCTGGGTATTTATCCAAAGAAAAAAACATAAATGAGAAGATATATGCACCCCCTTCCCCCCAAAAAATAATAATTCAGTAGTGATCAAGGTTATTCACCATACTAACAGGAAAAGGGGGAAAACAATATATTATCTCAATAAACAAGCAAAAAAAAGCATTTGACAATATTCAACACCTATTCATGATAAATGCTCTTAGCAAACAGAATAAAAGGAAACTGTCTTTACTTGAAGACAATATGATAGCACACATTAAAAAAAAGCAATCTACCAAAAAAATCTACCCAGAACATCCTGATAAGTTTACAATAATGTAAGGTGACAGGGTAAGTATTAAAGATCAATATTTAAAAACCAATATTATAAAATCAACTATAATTCTATATACTAGTGATAAACAATGGAATAATAAAATGTTTAAGTACCATTTCCAGTAGCATAAAAACATAAAATACTTAGGTATGGGTATAAATATAGGCATGTAAGATTTCTATAGTGAAAATTATAAAACATTACTGAAAGAAATTAAGAAAAATAAATGGAGAGATATACCATGCTCATGGATTAGAAGACGAATTAAAATATCAGTTCTCCCAAATCAATCTATTGATAATTCCAATCAAAATTTCAACAGGGATCTTTTTTAAATAAAAATTAACAAGCTGATTCAAAATCTAGTTGAAATTTCAAAGGATCATAATAGCCAACAAAAATTATTTGAAAAGAACAAAGCTGGAGAAATTGTACTGAGTTCAAGACTTATTACAAAGCTTCGGTAATCAGACAGGGTGGTGTTTTCAAGTGTATAAACATGTTGCTCAATGAAATATAATAGAAATCTTAAAAATATATCCACACGTATACAGTCATTTGATTTTCAATATGTGCTAAGGAAATACAATGTGGAAAGGAACTTTTCAACTAATGATGGTGGAAAAACTGAATATATATATGGAAAAAAATGAACTTCAACACTTATTTTATTATTTTTTTCCAGAATGTTAACAGTTTTATTTCTAGGTAGTTGGATAATGAATGACTTTAGTTTTCATGATTCTGTCTTTCTCGGTATTCCAAATTCTTTTCAATGAACATGTTTTATTTAATCAGAAATAAATAATACATTTTATTATATTTTTGATGGTTTTTTAATTAATTTTCATTGGAGGAAAAAAACACACTTATTTCATACCATATAGACAATTTTCTCAAAATGGATCATAAACCTAAAAGCTAATGCTATAAAGCTTCCAAAAGAAAACATAGGAAAAATAATCTTTGAGAACTTGATGAAGACAAGAATATTTTAAAATATAAACAAATTGTTCATACCAGCACAATGGAATACTACTCAATATTCAATAGAAAGGAAGGAGCTGCATGATACATGCAATAACATGGTTGAATGTCCAAAATACTCCTAAGATTCAGAAGGCACATACCGTACTGGTGGCTGGTGCATGACCCAAGGGCACATGACCAAGGCTTGTCCAATCAGAAGAATCCACCACTCTTCAACTTTGGGGCTTGTGAGATGCAGAAACAGAGACGACAGGAAATCTGCTCCAATGCCAGCTGCAGCCACATCCATTTTCCAGGGCGCCAGTAGCAGTGGTGCCTACAGTGGCATCCAGGAATCAGAGCTAGAATTGGAGGCTGTATAATCTGAGAAACCAAACTGTACAGTGGTGGTGGTAGCAGTGTCCTCTCTGGACAGGATCTGTGGCTTTATCGTTGCCTGTGCAGTTCTGGTTAGCTTCCGGATTCCTTTGTTCATGACAATTTCCTGAGCCTCATTCTCAGTCTTTCTGGCAATTCTGTGAGTTACCCAACATCCATTCAATATTCTTTTCTTGAAATGGTTTCTTCGAGTTTTTGCTGTTTGCTACTAAGAACTCTGATTAATATAAATTATATCAACCATGTGTATAGCGATGATTTGAAAATATATATCTCTAGCTTTGACCCCATCTATAGTCACATAAACCTCTCCTTGAAATCTCCCTTGGATAAAACTAAACACCTATAAAATAGAATTCTTGATCTCCTCCTCCCCCATAAAGTGGTAATTGGCCAACCAAGGCTTAGTATTTTCTCTCACTAGTACATCAATTAGCAGCAACTAAACAGCTCCATCTTTCTTTGTTTCTGTTTTAATATTTTTTTACTGAAGTATAGTTGATTTACAATGTTGTGTTAATTTCTGCTGTACAGCAAAGTGATTCAGTTATACATATACATGTACATATATATATATATATATATATATATATATATATACATTCTTTTTAAAGTATTCTTTTCCATTATGGTTTATCATAGGATATTGAATATAGTTCTCTGTGCTATACAGTAGGACATCATTTTTTATTCATCCATCTTTCTTATAATTATCATAGCTATCCAATTCTTTAGATATTGTATAATCCAGTGAATCCCCTTTCACTTGTATCCCTTCCCAATTCACAGCAGGTAAAAGTATCAACAAATGTAATGCCACAGCAGGCCAGAGGTTATCACCCCTTCACTTACCACAAACAACAGGATGTCTGTTGCCATCTGGCCATTGAGTGATCCAATTACAGAATCTCATCCTGAGAGTCAGCTTCCTAGAACCAATTCTAGTACCTAAGATTACTGACATGGGGTTGGATTCCCCAGAATCAAATAAGGAGATGAGGAATTTTCAGAAAGCAACATTTTTGACATATTTCTAGGACACAAGTAAAGGAGTGATGATGTGGAGCCAGAAAAAGGAGGGGAAGAAAGGGCATGGTAGCAACAAAAGCTCCACAGAGTGTAACTTAAATTCAATAACACAAAGGCACTTTGTGTTCCATGAAGTCTCATGGAAGAGTTGTCCTGATTAAGGGATGGAGTACTTATATTCACCCACATATCAGTCACTGGCTAAGAGCTGTTCTCAGGGAGAACTAAATTCTCGGGCATTTCCCCTCTCTGTGCTTGCAGGCAAGGAAGGTTCCAGCATCCTGGAAAAAGCACAAGTGTTTATTTTGTGCCACTCGCACTAGCCTGTCGGTCACATGAGATCAGAAGCCCTGTCATCCTCTACAGTGCTTCGTGCAGTACCTAGAAGCGTGTAAGATGGCAACAGTGCTTTTGCATCCAGTCGGATCTATCCTGGATCCCAAGAATCCGGGTGTGAAATTGGGAAAACATTGCTTAAGAAGCAGTATTTTGAGGAAACCATGGGAAGTAATTTAAATCAGGATCAACAAATCCATCTGGGATGTGACAAGGAGAGAGCAGAGGTTTAAGGCCAAGTTCAGAAATCTAGAGGAGCTAATACACTAGCTGGATGGAAGCAGATTAAATTAAGAGATCTTGGAGGCATTATTCAATTGAAAATATAAGCAAAAAAAAAAAATTTCTGACAACATGCTTACAATTGTTGGCATATGTTAGCCTGGAGAATTAAAGACAGCCAAGGAAGAAAGAAACTGGGGAACATTTGGTGACTGACTATTTGATAATAGTCAACTTGTTCTCAGAACAAAAAACAAGATATTCTCCAAGAAACTGGGAAATTACATGCAGGAATCAAAGTCATTTCTTCTTGAATGAGCTATAAACCAATTAATGAAAAACAGATATATAATCATCATTTTATGTGAGAGAAAATGAGGAGAGATTGTGCATCTAGGTAATTTAGACATCTTTGAGCCACTAACAAGTACAAAGTAGAACTGGGCTGTCCAATAGAAATATAATGCAAGCCACACATGTAATTTTAAATATTTTGGTAGTCACATCAACAAAAAAGTATAAAGCAACAGGTGAAATCTTTAATAATACGCTTTATTTAAACCAATAAATCCAAAATATTACCATCTTAACATATCATTAATATTAAAATACTCATGAGATATTTAATGTTCAATTTGTAAATTTAAAGGAATTAAAATTAAATTAAATTGAAAATTCAGTTTCTCTGTCTCAGTAGCTACATTTCAGGTGTTCAATGGTCACACGTGGCTAATGACGATTATATAGAACAATGTAGTGCTAGAAGCAAAGAATGACAATGTGAGACTATATGAAAAACACTCTGAATTAAATGAATAGCTATATCTAATGCTTACCATTGATAAAATTCTTCATCCTCTTTCCAAAGGGCAAATTTTTTAAAATTTACTTGTTCAAAGTTTCTTAATGGCAGATCATCAATGAGGCTACTGCAGAAGCCAAAACCATCATCCCTTACTGAAGAGCATTCTGAGTTTAAGCTGCTTTTATTTAGAATTTTGGCCTCTCTGGTATGTTCCATGACTTCAACCTGATCTTGCCACTCAGTTTCCAGATGTGTTGCCCTATAGTAATTATGTTTTCACTTTTGCATGAATAGATGATGAACCCATGAGAAAAATTTAGAGAGTTCTAAGTAGTTTTGATATGTATCTCAGAGTGAAAAATCGGTATAAACTACTCCGATTCCAAAAAAGTGCCATTGGTATTATCCAGCCCAAATCAAGATACAGTAACACAAGAAATGTGAATTCTAAAAATAAGGCAAGATTTTAAAACTTTCCTATGGTGATTTATTTTACTTATTTTAATTCCTTCTCCACTCCTCCTACTACCCTTGGGGGGAAAAAAAAAGAACAAGAGAGAGAGAATTATACAAAGTCCACTTATTGCATACTAGAATAAAACTGTGTCTGACAAATTTTTTGTAGTTGGGAATCTATTCTTCTATTACAAGATCAAGGACACCTACTATCCATGAAAAATTATCAGGAAATATAACTGAGTAGAGTAAAATTTTGTAGGCTTTTCTCAGGGAATAAAACTTTTGATTTTGGTAGAGAGCTCAAAATGGCTTCGGGTCCAGTAACTTCCATTTCAAACCTCTCCTGAAATAATCCCCCAATGCACAAAGAGTCACAGTTTTATTGCCAATGGTAGTCTGAATTAATTTAGTTCAAGGAATTTGTCCAAGTTATCACATGTGTTTCATCACCTTCAATTAATGACAGCCTGAAAGGAGGGTAGACACGACTAAGAAAATGCTAAAGTAAATCCTTGTGAAAATTTGACCAAGAAGAATCACCAAGTTTTCATCACCAGCATAACATTCTACGTCCCACATCAGAAGGGATCTTGATTGCCATTTATGGGGCAATATCTCAATATTCACCTCAATCACACCCTCTTTCCCAGATTGTAATAAGGACTCACAAGACAAATGAGGGTCTATCTTGGATTCCATTTGATCTCCACCCACCTGCTCATCTCATCCATACTATAAAGTAGTGGACTATGCTATACAAAAAAGCTAGCACAAAGTGGTTTCTGCCGTAACTGTATTCCACATGAAATGGATTGAAATAGCAGCATTACAAAAATCAACCGAAGTTTTCCTCTTAGATAGCCTGGTAGTATCAAGACATACACAAACTCTTCTAACTCTCTCCAGAACCATCGAATGAAAAGCCAACTGATAAAGTGAAATTTCAAGATTTTTCTGCATCAACTAGTATATATGGTTATAGCTCTACAGAAAACCACTTGTTTGCAACTTGTGGGTGGTAGCTGATTCTAGAGTTGAGAGCTGATATTCAAATCCAGGCCGTCTTGGGAGTTTGGGATTGACATGCACACACGGCTATATTTAAAATAGATAACCAACAAGGACCTACTGTATAGCACAGAGCACTCTATTCAATACTCTGTAATAACCTAAATGGGAAAAGAATTTGAAAAAGAATAGATACATGTATATGTATAACAGAATCACTTTGTTGTACACCTGAAGCTAACACAACATTGTTAATCAACTATATGCCAATATAAAATACAATTTTTTTAAACTTAAAACAAAGTAAAACAAACAGAAAAAAAATTTAAAACAAACAAACAAGCCAAAACAAACAAGTCCAGGCAGTCTGGCTCACATCCTTGACCACAACCTTGACAACAATAGTAACATAGATACAGTCGCCCGTCAGTATCCCCGGATTCAGAACCATGGGTATGGTGAGCTGACTGTAGTACACCATTTTATAAAAAGGATCCACGCATCCTCGGACATTTGTATCCATGGGAATCCTGGAACCAATCCCCCACGGACACCTAGGAACGACTGTATTCATTTTTGGAATGAGTTTAAGAGATTGTCTAGTCCAACTCACAAATTGATGTTTAATGTGCTTAATAGCCCCCCTGTCAGTCTATTAATTCTCCTAGCAGTAAGGATAGAAAAACATTTCAGAAACAGAGGAATATGTCAGGTCTTTTTTCTGTGTGACAAATTAAAATAGTTTTAATTTACTCCTTAGGCAGCTCTGCTATATGATTTCCAAATTTTGAAGAATTACTCCTTCTCATCTGCACTTCCATAATCATCTTTTCTACCAAGAGATTGAAAAAAAATCACACCCACAAGAAGTAAAATAATAAAAGTAAATAAATGAACTATAATTCATTACTTCTTCTAGGACATCTTGCTAGCTTGGAAAAAGAAAACAAAAACTGAAAAGTTCTAGAGAAAAATTATAATATCAACTGTACAGATTTATTAAGCCAGATATAACATGTCTAATATAATAACCACATTTCTCACAGAAAATGCTAGTCGGGTTTTCAAAAAGTACTTTTTACCCATCATGTCTAATGTTTCATCTTTATTTTACCCTACAAAGGAATATGGGCTGTCTCAAAATTGAGCTTATCTTTGCAGAAAAAGAGAAATTCTTATCATCTTTAAAAAAAAATTATTCGAAATGAAAGAAAATAGAAACACCATCAAAATTGTGATTTCAAATATAGATCAACTTAAAATTCTTACAGAGTTTTCAGAATCAATCATAAAACCAGCCCCTTTAACTTACTTTCTCAAAAAGGATAGTGTAGGGAATCATCACAATGACCTCTAAGCAAAACTTCTTCGCACATTTACATAAACATCCTTCAGGGCGATTTGACTTTGCAGCACCAGGACTGTCTGGCATACCAAACAAAGCCATAGTTGGCATAGTTATGTCCCTAGCTCTGGAGTAAGATGAGAGATGGAAGAAATATCAACATCTACTAAGGCCAGTGGAAATAAATTTAAACTCTCTTCTACCACCAAACAAACAACCACAGCCACATCTTAAAAGCCACCATCAGGATGACTGATTTGGGTTCCACAGCCTGAAGTGGCTTCTTCCATACCTTAGTCCTGTAATTAGTGGCGGGTGTTTCCTCCGGACACTAAAGAGTTAGAGATTTGGTTTGAAGAAATTCGGTTGCTCTGAAGTTTATCCAAATAAGTTTATCCAAATAAGACTGAATTTTTTTTTCTGTGTGTGTTCCTCCCTTTTCTCACATGTTTTTCTTTCCCATTCCGCACCCCCACCTATTCAGATTTCTCCTGCAAGACCTATATAAAATTTCCCTCCAATTCTAGAATTTCCTATTGTGTCTCATTAGTTTAGTGCTTATGTCCTACTATTTTTAAAATATCTGTTTTACTTTCTAGAAGCTAAATAATAGAGTAAATCCTTTGTCAAAGAGAGTAGCTAAATTGAAAAAGATCTGAGTTCCTTTTAACTAGAAAATGAATTTCTCATGCCCGTACTTCACAAAGCTTCATTTTTGTTTTTAAGAATTTTTCTAAACAGAAAATAATAAAAGCTCGAACCAGCTTGATTTGGACATTTGTAATTATTTGTCTGGTGAGCAGCCTTTTTTTCTTCCTAAGAACACCATGATTTCTAAATGTTTGGGGAATTACCCCTTCCCTTGTTGTGGGACTGTAATTAGGGGCCCAACCTTCCCCTAGCTAAGCAGTGGAGGTGTTACTCAAGATTGTTGATAATTCAGAGCTCTCTGGAATTGGAATATTAAGCAGACAAAGGGACTGAAACTTGTGGTTTATCCCGTGGTTCTTGTTCAGTCCTCTGCATCTGTTTTTCTACCTGCTGATTTCCAAGCCTGTTTCTCCAGACTTTATGTCAAGCTGAGAACTTCCAGTAATTCACCACAATCATCTTTGGTTCATGTTAGTCAAAGTCACTTTCTATTGCATGCAACCAAAAATCCCAACTGATAGTCAGTTGAGAGCTGTCAGTCATTCTTTGATGAACAGCACCATATGTTGGATTCATTAAATTGTAATCAATTCAATGAAGGAAACTGATCAATCATAATTGTGTGATCAATCCTGTTGTTGGTGCTGGAAAATTATAAGAAAAAAAAGAAAGACACTGACTTACTCTTATTCTGTTTATTCTATAGTTAAGATTAATCCACATGCAACAATTACAATTCCCAGGAACATAAAGAACTCAGAAGGAATGCATTCACTATCCAAGCAATGACTTTTCTTGTCACCCATCAAGTTTCCCAAGCCTGAACCTATAATTTATGCTCAACTTCTCCCTCTTCCTCACCCCCACACATCTAATTAGTCACACTTCATTCACTGAGAAAATATTTACTAGCACACCATGTTGATTGTGTTTACTTTATATCTCTTCTTTCCATCGCCGAAGCCTCTCCCTTAATTCAGCCCCTCACACTGCAGCAACTTACTAACCGGCCCCTCTGCCTCTGACTTTGTTTTTGTGGTTCATTCTCCCCTAAGAAGACAATTATTTCCTAAAGTGCAAATGTGATCATACTGCTCCCCTTCTGAAACTTGCCATCATGTTTGGGAGAGGTCCAAAGGTCTCAGCATGGTATTCACAGCCCTTCAAGGCACTTGAAAACTTTTCTGGAAAAAAGTGAGCTGTAACTAAACAAACAATTGAAAAGGCAAGGCCTATCATGATCTGGCTTTTGCTTATCTCTCCAGATTCGTCTCTCACCACCCTGTGCTACAAGCATATTGGGCTCCTTACAGGTCCTTCCAGCACTATCATCTCATCTCTTGGTCCCAGCATCAGCTGCTCCTCTGCCTGAAATGCCCCTCCTGTTCCCTGCCCTCATTTTACCTGACAAACTCCTACACTCCCACCCTCCCTGCCAAGGGGAGCTGATCTATTTTACATTACCACAGTAGTCACTCTGTGCACCCCTCCTACACAAAATCAATCACTCTATAATATCATTTTCTATTCCTCTGTATGCCATCCCTTCTAGAAGGCAGGTTATGTTCCTTGAGATTGAAACTCTATCTGATTCATCTTTGTCTTCTCTGTGCTTAGGAGAACACCAAGCACATGAAAACATTCAATAAATGTTTTATTGACTGACTGAATACACATAAAATATTTTCAGAAATAATGCATACAGTATCTGTTACACAGACCCAAATAACAGAGAAGATTTGGATGGAATATATTTTAAGGCATTCTATTTGTAAACACAGGAACCTTCTTTCTACCAAGATGTTGTAGAGTTTCAGGACTCTCTAAAGATGTCAGGCCTGAATTATAACAAATGTATTTCAATGACAAACAGATAAAACTTTCTAGATTTATGTAAAGTTTCTCTTGGTTCAATTGATTTGTAAAGTCTCATAGAAACAATGAAACAACAACAGATGTCCACATAGCTCTAGATTTTGTGGGACAACACTTCATATATTAATACATCAAGCACACTTGGAGTATAAGCCAGTCCAATAGAATTGGTTTTATAGAAGAAGAAGATGAAGATTAAGAGAGTCAAAGAAGAAATATAAAACATTTTTGACAACATTCTCTTAGTAAATGAATTCAGACAAAAATAATGGAAAGTTGTACGAGAAATGGGAGGATGATAGGACTATTACGGCAGATATTCTCCTAGAATGGAGTCAAATGGAATAAAAGTTGCAAACACTTACACATGGTTTCATAGGTATCTGTAACGAAAAAAGGCAACATGCATATGGTAAAGCACAAGATATGCTGGTCACAAAAGACACAATACAATCCTTTAAGAACTTGTCCTCCTTCTTCTATCATGAACAGTCTTCAGTCATCAACCCTTTGCCTATTCGTCTCTACATAGTGACCCTCAGTAAGATGATTCTCCCTTTCTATAATTACAGTCTTAGGGCATTAATTACCACCACTCAGCATTAATCCCAAATCTGTAACTCCTGTTCTCACTTCTAATTAAATTTTAGGTTTTTTTTTTAATATATACTACTGTCCACTGTGCTTGCCATGATCTCAAACAAAATTTATTCAAGACTGAATCACTCATCTTCAACCTAATATTAGTTCCTCTTTTCATCATCTCTTTCTGTAGAGATGAATGCTGATCTTCCAATATCATGTCATTAGCTTTTTTAAATACTTTATATCTGGTCCTTCTCTCTCTCTCTCCCTCTCTCCTATCACTGAATGTTCCAGGAAATCAATTAGTGTAGCTATAAAGTACCCATCAAAATACAAAATTTTTTCTGATACTAGCTAATTAGGTGCAATATCATCTCATTGAGATGTTGTATCACTGCCAACATCATCTTCCTGACCTATTGCCTACTGCTTTCAACTTTCCACTTCTTCCACTCCCCATCTTCCTCAAAGACATCATGTGGATTCTCAGATTGTTTTCTCACTCTAGATCCATCATACCTAAAACTTCATCTTGTGTAAATATAACTGGAGCTTCTTGTTACACCCAAGCCAGTTTTGCCATACCACACCTTTTCTCAGAGTCCCCAGCTCAGTATGACTTCACAAATTTCTCAACTTATCCCAAAGTCTACCTGCCTTCTAAAAACTTTCTATCATCTCACATTTATGAAGATTTACACAATTTCACCATTAAAGAAAGGATTCCATTGAATCCTTTCTGTTAAAATAATAATACCTCCAGTGGGCTTCCCTGGTGGCGCAGTGCCTAAGAATCTGCCTGCCAATGCAGGGGACACGGGTTCGAGCCCTGGTCCGGGAAGATCCCACATGCCGCGGAGCAACTAAGCCCGTGCGCCCTGTCTGCTTCCACTCTAGACCTCGGTTTCCCCTTCCTTCCCTCACTCAGGGCACTAATAACAAGGAGCTACCCTTGCCCACTCCCACCCTTCTGCTCCTCCCCACCCCCCAAGGTTCTGGTTCCATCTTTCCTCTGTTTACAAACTACCTCTGGACAGTTGTGTTGTTTTTTGTTCAATGTTTCATTCTTAGACATCCGTCATTTCTGCTGCTACCAGTGCCAAATGTTCATCCTCATTGCATCCCCCAAGATGCTCTTAGGGGAAGGGGCCTGGGGCAAAGCAGGCTGGGTTACTGACTACCCCAGCCCCAGGGAAGGCGGAGCCCTGCCCCTAGGACGCTGCAGCAGAGTAAGGAGGGGGGCCTGTGTTGACCGTCCGGTGTAGGGGCCACCTTTTCCCCTGTTCTGTCAGGGAGGAGGTAGCCATTATTTGTCCCAGCCTGGGGCCCCCACTCTGGTTTCCTATTTGCCGTTACTTGAATAAAAAAATATCCTTTTCTGGGAAAAAGAAAAAAAAAACTACTGAGCCTGCGTGCCACAGCTACTGAAGCCTGCACACCTAGAGCCCATGCTCCTCAACAAGAGAAGCCACTGCAATGAGAAGCCCGTGCACTGCAACGAAGAGTAGCCCCCGCTCGCCACAACTAGAGAAAGCCCGTGCACGGCAATGAAGACCCAACGCAGCCAAAAATAAATAAATAAATTTTAAAAAATAAAATAAAATAATAGTACCTCCAGTGAAACTTACAAACTAACTTGGATTGTTTTTATATATAAAAGCTCTTGATAATTATTGATCAAAATTGGCTGATTCAAGCTGTATTAATAAACAATCCCTGAATTTCAGAGACTTAACAGAAGTTTATTTCTCACTCCCATGTGGGTCATCAGACAGCTCTACTGAACAAACTCTCAGTTATCCCAGCAAACAGGAGCCCTAATATTTGGTACTGCATTATCCTCAGTTGCTATGGCAGGCAAAGAGAGAAACTAGAAAATTGTGCAGAGGATTTTCATTGCCTCTGATTATAAGTGACTCAATTCATTTCAGCTCCTATGGTTTTAACCTAACTGCAAGTGGGCCATAAAATGTAGAGGAGAAGCACAATACTTAGTGAGCTTTACTGTTTCTATCACAATAAATTTGTAATAATCATCTCAGCTTAACTGGTATAGAAAGAGAAATTCTCAACCCAAGCATTGCAGTGTTTCACATTGAAACATTACTACCTATAGGAAAAAATTGAGAACTATGACTATCTCTCTGAGTAGACCCACTTATATCTCCTGCTGTCAGAGACCAGATGGAAAACAGCAAATATAGAAACATGATCTTGAAATCTTAAGGCCAAGAGCCCAGGGCCACTAGGAGCTCCCTACTCAGCATGGATGAAAGGCTACCCCTTACTGATGTAGAGCTAAGCTGACCAATAAAGATGACCTAGAACGTATCTGATGTGTTACAGCCAAATTACCTTGAGCCTCCAGAAGAACACAAAATGGGAGCTAGCAGTTGTCTTGTTTTGCTATTTCATTGATTCAAGTATCCATGTGTTCTCCTTAATTAGGGAGAATTCTATGAGAACAGGCATTACACAAGATAAATTTCCCCTCTACGCCAGGACCTTATTATCAGGGAATACCCAAGACTATTTCACAGTGGACAAGACCCTTTATTAGAAAGACCATTTGTAGATGGATGGGAAATACTTCTTAACTCCCTGTGCTTCCTTCTAGGTGGAGAGTGATTCAGCTTTATCATACTCCCAGCTTCCCTCACCTCTCACTCACTCCCACACAGCTTATCTAACTGGGAACAGCCCATCTAACTGGTAAGTTTGGAAAGAGGACCTTGGCAAGTGGAACCAGCATCTTCCTTCTCTTTTTCCCTTGAGAAACATCTGCCCACATGTTCTGTTTTACTTCTCTGTGAGCCAGCTCTGTTCTCATATGGAGAACCTGCCCCGTCAAGCACTCCTGAGACAAGTTAAGTACTTTTGTATACATTTGGGGCTCAGTATTCGGAAGCCCACATTCTCCCACACACAAAACACATTCTCGGGCTTCCCTGGTGGCGCAGTGGTTGAGAATCTGCCTGCCAATGCAGGGGACATGGGTTCGAGCCCTGGTCTGGGAAGATCCCACATGCTGCGGAGCAACTGGGCCCGTGAGCCATAATTACTGAGCCTGCGCGTCTGGAGCCTGTGCTCTGCAACAAGAGAGGCCACTATAGTGAGAGGCCCGCGCACCGCGATGAAGAGTGGCCCCCACTTGCCACAACTAGAGAAAGCCCTCGCACAGAAACAAAGACCCAACACAGCCATAAGTAAATAAATAAATAAATTTAAAAAAAAAAAAAAAACACATTCTCTAATTTCAGTTTTAGTTGTAATAAGAGTGATTTTTTGTTCTCCATATGTTGAATCCTTTATTGTATTTCTTAACTGATAAAGAATCTGAGTGGGTAGGTGCGGTACAATTTATTGCATCCCCCAAATAACCTCAAAAGTAGCATATTGTTTTATGTTATTTATTTAAATATACTTGTCATCATTATTTATAATAGGGTTTTTTTTACTGTTATTGTACTACAACTACTACTTTCGTATGCAGTGATACTAATATATTTTTGTCAGTTATTAGAATGGGTAACTACTGCAATTTTTTCATAGAAAAGTTTATTAGCAATTTGAAATGTGTGTCAATATACATGCATTATATTCTTAATCTTCTTGTACTATGACTTGGTTGTTTGCACACAGGCAAAAACAACAACAAAAAGCAAAAAATAAAAATCAGCTTGAAGATAACATTTTCTACTAGCATTTTCTATAACTCATAGACATGGAGTAATGTATAAATTGGGATTCAGATAAGAGCATCTGTCCGTTTGGAGTTTACAGTAGAAGCATGACTCCAAAGAAAATCAAATTAGCCTACAAATGCCAATGTCTTCTGATGCCAAAAAAAGAACTAGGCAAAAGCTGAAAGATATTGAATTAAACATATACAGCTACAATATAAATCAATTTTAAATATTTTATGTTGGACTGAAAATAGAAGCCATTCCTCAGCACCTCTACTGTTTATTATCTATAAATTGCTAAGAAGACAACTCATGCACTTAAACAGAACACAAAACTGAAGTTTATCTACCATCTCTTTTGTCTTTTTTCTCATTAAATTACGTTTACTTGAAGGTCACATAATGACTATCTGCTTTTTAGTGCCACCTTTTGGGTGGTCTTGTTATTACATAACATCAAAATCAAAAAACTCTGGAAATTCTGTGTGTGTGTGTATGTGTGTGTTAATCTGTAGCACATTAACATATTGAGTGTATGCCCTTAGTTTTTCACCCTAACTGTTCAGCTTATTGAATGGAAACATTATTCACTTATGTTCTGTAATAAAATAAGAGTTGTAATGTTTCCTTATTAGAGTTTATGGAATCATGAAATTCATCCCCTGTCCATCCCATCCATTATATCCTTGTCTCCCAACACAAATCCTAGTACTCACAGTCATATAAAGTTTGATCTAAATTATGTCTATTCTTTCCCTTTTAGGAAAGATGCTTATAGGAGCTGTACCAGTCATTGACACAGCCAGAGAGAGCAGGTTTTCTGATGCTTCATGGTTTGCAAGTGTGGAACTAAAATCAAACCCAGGTCTCATAATTCTAATTCTATGGATTACATTTACCCACTTCAAAGAAAATACTGGCTCTAACAAACACCTTCTGCTACTCCTATCTTGACAAGAGTGAATTGAACTCCAGTGAGATGAGAAATCCGCTCTCAAAATTTCACAACAAAATAACAGAATTGCTCACTCACATCTTGTTACTTTTAAAATTACAGTTCTGAATTTGACCGATATCAAGGATCTCTCTGCTTTAGGTTAGAACTGGAAAACATCATTTACTGTGACCCAGCACCTGCCATTGACTCATATAAGTCATTCATTAAAGAGTCTATTTAGCATGTCACCCACCCATTCATCTAGATTCCCAAAGTCCTATTTCTGACTAATTAGATCATTGAAAAATAAGAGACCTAAAAAATATTAAGTTAGTTGACATAGGAAATATTTAACAAAATTTTAACATAATTTTCAGCCTTCAGGCCAGTAAAAACATCAACTCTTTAAGCATGTTTTAGAGATTTTTGTAAAACCATAGTAGTTCACCACTGAAATTTAATGTTCCTTATACAAGCACCTCTTTTACATTTGATTCCTAAGAAAAAAGCTGCCACAAGTGAATTTGTATCATTTAAATTATTATAACTATAAAAACAAAACTAGCTTAAATCTCTTTGCTTCCAGGCAAATTAATCTCTGTGCCCAATTATAATAATCAGATCATCTCAGGGACTTTGTCACATGTACTCTTTCTGCTCTTCGCTGTTGACCTCTGTTCTGTTCCTATTCCAACTTGTTCTTCCTTATGTTATGTTTTCTTTTACAAATTGTCTTAAATCTCATTGGATAAAGTTCAAGCGCCAAAATGTAAGGCGTTAATTCAGGAATTCCAGCAAGGAGGTTGTGGTTGTTGGACCTCGTACCAGACAGGAGCAGCGTGGAAGAGCCAACTACTCATGAGCCTTCTAAGACTTCACAGGTCTTAGCTGAGGCTATTGATAAGCATTGCCAGAGGAGAGGTAAAGCAAAGGATGGCAAATGCAAGTAAGTAGAGGAAAGATATGCATCAAACATACTTATATACTATTCACAATAGCTAAGACATGGAAGCAACCTAAGTGTCCATCAGCAGATGAATGGATAAAGAAGATGTGGTTCACATGTACAGTGGAATATTACTCAGCCTAAAAAGAATGGAATATTGCCATTTGCAGCCACATGGATGGACCTAGAGATTTTCATACTAAGTGAGGTGAGTCAGAGAGAGACAAATTTCATGATATCCCTTATATGTGCAACCTAAAAAGAAATGATATAAATGAACTTATTTACAAAACAGAAACAGACTCACAGACACAGAAAACAAACATATGGTTACCAAAGGAGAAAGGAGGGGGAGGGAATGATAAATTAAGAGTTTGAAATTAGCAAATATGTACCACTATATATAAAACAGATAAACAACAAGGATTTAGTGTCTAGCACAGGGACCTATATTTAATATCTCATAATAACCAATAATGGAAAGGAATTTGCAAAAGAATTATATATGTATAACAATCACTTCGCTGTACACCTGGAGCAAACACAATGTTGTAAATCAACTATAGTTCAATAAAAAATTAATAATAAATTTTTTAAATGCTGATATGATAGGCAGGCAGACTTGCAATGAGATATGACCAGAGTTAAAGTTTCTTAAGAGAAAGCTTATGAAGCTTCCTGGGTCTGACTGAAAAGCTGGGTTATCAGGAGTTTACCAAGGTGAAGTCAGGGTGTCTTATTGGAAGTGGTCACATACTTAGGAGTTCATTGCACTGAACTACAGACTTGGCCAACCAGAGGTGGAGGTAGCATTTAAGAAAGGGCCCAGTGCTTCCCTCCTGATTGGATAGCCATTCTGAGAAACCCTGCTTCAGTGTGAGAAAGGAGTAACCAGAGTAAAGGAACAGTACAAATCTCTAATCAGTTATATAAAGGAATACATTCCATACAAGAGAACATCATGTTCACTGAGCTTCTCTCACCTTTAGGATTATTTCACTTGTGCCACAGGGTGTGATTAACACAATTTTATTTCAAAGGCTTTGTCCTCTGGAAGTGTAGGTTGTTCACTTTGGGATTTGTACATTGACAAAAATTAAAGACAATCAGTGATGTGCTACACATTTCACGCCCTAGAGTAGAAAACAGCTCTGTTTGTGAATCAACATAAATGTCCATAAACATAGGAAAAACTTCACTTCACAACGTTTCAGAGTCTATTTGCTTTAAATTCAGTGTAGTATTAATTTTAAAAATAAACACACATTTAAACCATGCAAATCTAATTGCCCTCTCTTTATTTTTTTAGTATTATTATTACTACCAATAGTAGAATAAAAATACAGCATCTGTGATAAAATATTAGTTCTCTTTTCTATTTGCAAATGTTACAAATCAGTTAGTTTATTGTTTATACTTAAAGAGAATCTTCATGCAGTGATTAAACACCCTCTTGGACTTGTCTTCATAGCATATCAGAGAATTCCAATATATTTGGTTGATCTTTTTTCACAAATAGGGAAATGCAGGCTCAGAAATTACTTGATTTTTCCCAAGTTCATTTAAATCTGACTTGCTTATTAAGCTTTAGGAAATCACACTAAAATTATATGCTGTTTTTGTATTTTTACATATCTATTTGTTAAAATCCTAAAGAACACCAACATTTATCTGTACCACTCATTTGGCCCCAAATAGAGGATCTAGTTGATACTTAGGGAACTTTATCCTGAATATATAACTCGACTCACCTAAAATGTTTTCCATCAAAAGTAGATTTAGGTCTTCCATAGTCAATTATATGTTCTATATTGCCGAAATAAGAAACATTTATATTACATGACTTCTAATTACAAAAGTACATTACCTGTCAACCAATTTTCAGGAAATACAGTTTTTAAACATTATTTCAAAACTAAAAATGCCTACTCATTATCTTACACTATGTAGGATAAGTTTATACAATAGAAAAAACTCTAGATGAAGGTTTCCATTAAGCTACAATATTAAATAATTCACCTAGAAACTGAATTTCTAGAAACATACACAATTTCTCCTTTTAAGTATAAAAAAACTTAAAATTTAATATATATCAATTACATGGAATAAAGTGTTTATTCTAGAATAACATAACATTATTTTCAAACAAACTTTTCATTTGAAATAGTTCCAGATTTATAGAAGATTTGCAGAAGAGTTGCAAAGAAAGTACAGAGAGGTCCCGTATACTCTTCACTCAGATTTCCCTAATGTTAACCTCTTACACAACCATGGTTCAATTGTTAAAACTGATGAATTAACATTGAGACATTGATTTATTAAACTAAAAACTTCATTCAGATTTCACTAGTTTCTCCAATAATCTTTTTCTATCTCAGAACCCAATTCAGGATGCCTCATTACCTTTCATTACATTATTTTTTAAAAATTTTTATTGGAGTATAGTTGCTTTACAATGTTGTGTTAGTTTCTACTGTACAGCAAAGTGAATCAGTTATATGTATACATATATCTCCTCTTTTTCAGATTTCCTTCCCATTTAGGTCACCACAGAGCATTGAGTAGAGTTCCCTGTGTTATACAGTAGGTTCTCATTAGTTATCTATTTTATACATAGTATCAATAGTATATATGTGTCATTCTCAATCTCCCAATTCATCCCACCCCCACCCTTTCCCCCTTGGTATCCATACGTTTGTTCTCTACGTCTGTGTCTCTATTTCTGCTTTGTAAATAAGATCATCTATACCAATTTTTTCATTACATTATTTTGAATAAAAACATGTTTACATTTATTTTGGATAAAGAAGATAAGTATCAGCAATATAATAAACATTCTTTGAATTATTATCAAAATATGTAGTATAAGTAGAAATCTAATACACTTATTTGCCAGGAGATTTTATAAAACTTAGAGAAAAATTTTAAATGTGTCTCTGATTTTAGTAACTTTAGTACCTCTAGTGTAATTATTATTTTCATCTTGCTCTCAGTATCTATTAATTTACATTTAGTTTATTGTATAAGCATAAAATTACATGAAAATATTGAAATAATGAATTCTTACATGCTCTGAAAAAGTAGAATTTATATTTCTATATATTTATTATAGTATTAATTGCACATTTTATAGAAAGATGTTTCCATGACTACAAACTATCTGAATTGAAAAAAAAGGGCTGTCTACATAGATAGAGATGATACTCTGAAATATTTGAGAAAATGGAGAGAGAGAGAGTGAGAGATTTCAACTGTACAAGGCTTGGGTATATCTGAGCAGTTGTGGAATAGAGAGCTACCTTATTAAAAACTTTTTTGGATATTGAATTTGGAACCAATATATATGGGTTGCAAACTGATATCATAGAGGGTATAGCACACAGGCATTAAAAGTTCACCAGCTCCGTATACCCGTATACTCGAGTAGTCAATTTCACAGCATTCTACAGAACAAGGTTTTCAAGCCAAAAAATAAGGAAAACTCAGAGAAGGCCAGAGAAATAATGCAAATATGGTTAAATGATTAGAGAACATGATCTTTAAGGCATGGAATTATTAATCTTTTACTCTAGAGAAAGAAAGCTAAAATGAATACTCAATTTTAAGCTTGGCTACTACTCAGAGGATGTACTCACTAGACCTACTGAACCCAAACAGATGGAATTAATTGTAACAGTGGAAAGATGTACATGAGATAAAGAAAGTCTCCCTGATTATGGAAGCTATTAAGCAGTTGAAAGTTCAATGGTGTTTTTGTTTTTAGCAAATTAAATTAGCATGCAAAATGGCATGTTTATCATGTCTTGGATTTTCTTTAGATAATCACCACATATACTTGCATCCTTTAGCAATATGTTCACTTCTGAATGTTTCTAAACTTCTTATAAATAGAATGGTATTGCATATATTCTGCAATATACTTTTGTTTGCTCAAAATTATATTTATATAATTAATCCATGTTAGTATTTTTTTAAAGACCTATCTTATTTTCTGGTACCACAAATTTTCTAAGCACATCTCAAATTTTCCCTGCCCAATCAACTACTTCATCAAGGAGCCTTGGTTCCTTTTATTGCAGAATGGTATTTAGAAATCAAGATCTGGGCTCCAAGTGTACTTATTGCTACTGGATTGCCATTACTTTTAGATCCTCTCAGTGTAGTATGTATTGTGAAGATATGTGTAGGTATACTAACCCATGCATACACACACATTACATTTATTTCTGTATCTATTTATCTGTGTGCATATATATAGAAAACATAAGTAAATATATTGTACAAAATGAGATATATATATATATATATATATATATATATATATATATATATATACACACAAGTTCATACAGATATCTCCAACTCCAATCCAATACCACAGGGTTCACTTTTTTTTTCATAAATTTATTTATTTTATTTATTTTTGGCTGTGTTGAGTCTTCGTTGCTGCACGTGGGCTTTTCTCTAGTTACGGCAAGCAGGGGCTACTCTTTGTTGTGGTGGGTGGGCGGCTCACTGCGGTGGCTTCTCTTGTTGCAGAGCACGGACTCTAGGCACGCAGGCTTCAGTAGTTGTGGCTCACAGGCTCTAGAGCACAGGCTCAGTAGTTGTGGCGCATGGGCTTAGTTGCTCCGCAGCGTGTGGGATCTTCCCGGACCAGGGCTCGAACCCGTGTCCCCTGCATTGGCTGGCGGATTCTTAACCACTGCACCACCAGGGAAGCCTGGGTTCACTTTTTCATAACCTTTTTCTCAATGAGAAAGAAACAGCTCTCATTTTATACAAAATATTTACTTATTTTTCAATCATAGTAGACACAGAAAATAGTTTCAGAATTACTAACCCATACCTCTATGAGAAACAAATTTACTAATTACAGTGCAGTATTCTGTATAATGCTCTTTTGTATTTGGCTTTTAATTATCTGCTCACTCTTTGTGGTATACAGTTCAAAGGCTTTTGAAAAACGCAGTCATGAAGCCACCATTACAGCTGTGATACAAAACAGCTTTGCCACCCCCCAAATTCTCCCATGCTGCCCCTTTGTTGTCAACATCTCCCCTCATTCCTTAACCCTGGCGACTACAGATCTATTTTCCATCCCTATAATTTTGTTTTTCAATAACACCTTATAAATGGGATCAAGCAATATGTAGTATTTTGAGTTTGGTTTCTTCTTTTTAGCAAAACGTATTTAATATTTATCTATATTGTATAAATCAATAGTTTTTTCCTTCACATTGCTAAATACATTTTTCATTGTGTGACTGTACTACAGTCTCTTTATCCATTCACTGGTTAACGGACATCTGAGTTGTTTCTAGTTTTGGACAATTATGAATAAAGTTGCTATAAACAGTCATGGAAAGACTTTTATATTAGTACAGTTTTCCATTTATCTTGTGAAAAAACTGAAGAATAGGATTGCTAGGTCATATGGTAAGTATATACTTAACTTTATAAGAAGAGAATAGTGCTTTCAGAAATAGATTCACACACAAATGTTCACTTAAATTATCATAACTGTGCTAATGCAATTCAATGGGGAAAGAATGATCTTTACAATATCACTCTGTGGTGGATAAAAGATGGCCACAAATTTATTGGCACTCCTTCCATTAAGATGTGATCCCTTCCCCTGAATCTGAGCTTTCCTGTAACCACTTTCACCAGTAGAGTATGAAGGAAGTGACATTATGACAATTTCTAGACCTAGCCATAAGTGCTCTGGCAGCTTCCGCCTTGGTCTCTTGAAACCGTGAGCAGCTGCTGTGTAAGATGTCCAACTACTGTGAGGTCACCATTCTATGAGAATCCTAAGCCACATTGAGAAGTCCCAGAAGGTTAGATACCAGGTGAGACACCAGGGAAGAGGGGAGGTTAAGGAATCTGAGCATCAGACACGTGAGTGAAGAAGCAATTTTGGAAGTAGATCCTTCAGCCCCTGGGGCCCTCGCTGATAACATAGACCAGAAATGAACCATCTTGCCAAACCCTTCCGGATTCCTGACCCAAATAATCATGATGGGAAAGAATAAAATGTAGTCCCTAATACACTTCACATATCCAAACTTTCATTAGAAATGGATTATGACTCTAAATGTAAAAGGTAAAATTATAAAACATCTAGAAAAAAACACTGGAGAAAATCTTTACAACCTAGGATTAGGCAAAATTCCTTAAACAAGATTCAGACAACGCTAAACATAACAGAAAAATTGATAAATGATACTTCATTAAATTAAAAACTTCTGGTTTTCTAAAGACACTATTTAGAATTTTAAACAGTTTGCCACAGATGGGATGAGAGATTCACAATACATTTATTTGGTTAAAGATTTTGTTGTATATCTTTTTCCAGTCTTTATTTTCAACCTATATATATTTTATGCTTCTTAATTAAGGGGTGTCTCATGTAAAGATTATGTACGTGGTTCTTTTCTATTATTATTTTAATCTGACAATCTTTGTCTTTTAGCTGGAATATTTGGTACACTTGCATTTGTACTTACTCATAATTATTTACTTTAATTTCTATTTGTCCCATCTTGCTGTTCATTTTTCATCTGTCCTATATACAATTGCAGTCATAAAGAAAGATGCACAAATCTTAAAAGTAATGCATCTTTTCTCTCTGAATTTTAAGATTTTTTTTCTTTAACTATTTTCTTTTATGTGTGCGTAAGTGAGGGGGAGTGTATTTATCTTGTTTTGTTTCCTAATTTTCATGAATATCTGGGTGGTTATCTTACATTACATACTAGAAAACTCTCAGCCATGATCTCTTCAAATGTTACTTTTCATTCATTCCCTTTTTTCTCTCTTTCTGGGCTTCAATTATCTATATGTTACACTATTTTACTGTGTATCACATGGTTCTTATGTTTTGTTTTTCTTTTTCTCATTCTTTCTTCTTTTAGTGTTTAAGATTGCATAATGTATACTCTCCTGGTTTATATTTCCCAACCCTCTCTTCTGTGCTTAGTATTCTGCTAATCTAATATGTTTCTAATTTCAGATACGTTATTTTTCACTTCTATAATAACATTTGGTTGTTTTGATAGGTTCTATTTCTCTTGTAGAAATTTCTCATTTTTTTCATTCTTTTTTCATATATTTTATTCTGTTTACTTAAACGTTTTTATTATCATTGTGATTTTTAAATCATTGCCTAGTAATCCCAACATGTAGATTATCTGTGGATCTGATTCTATTGGTTAATTTGTCATTTCTTACTTCTTCACACATAGTATCATATATTTTTGTAAGCCAGACATTGTATATAAAAGAGGGTAGATATTGAAGTCAATATTCTTCCCCTCAATGAGGCTATTTCTCTTCCTCTGTAAGGCAGATATAAAGAGGGCTTAACTATGTCAATCCAATCAAAAATTGATTTTAGTCTGGGCAGGGTTGCAGTTTTTTTTGTTTTTGTTTTTTTCTTTTTTAAAGATTTTTAATTTTTATTTATTTATTTATGGCTGTGTTGGGTCTTCGTTTCTGTGCGAGGGCTTTCTCTAGTCGCGGCAAGGGGGGGCCACTCTTCATCGCGGTTCACGGGCCTCTCACTATCGCGGCCTCTCTTGTTGCGGAGCACAGGCTCCAGACGCGCTGGCTCAGTAATTGTGGCTCACGGGCCTAGTTGCTCCGCGGCATGTGGGATCTTCCCAGACCAGGGCTCGAACCCGTGTCACCTGCATTGGCAGGCAGATTCTCAACCACTGCGCCACCAGGGAAGCCCAGGGTCGCAGTTTTATTTACACTCATTTCACCTCTGGCTTTTCCTGTCTGGCTCAGGAAAGACCTTTCACACGTTTATTGTAAGCCCTCCTTCTGGAAAGTTTTTGGCTTCTAAGCACTTCCACTCCAGCCTTCCAGAACTCAGGAATCGTACCATGAGAGGAAATTGGAAGGGAAATATTTAGAATTCTTCCAGACTCCAATCATTTACTGTATCCCAAGCAGCTATCAGCAGCTCTGCTGCTTGTTTCTCGTTCACCCAAGGGAATCTCTTTCCCTACGGCAACTCTCTGCTCCTTATCCCATGGCCAGTCTTAGCAAATTCCTCATGTAAGAAAATTCCTACCAATCTCTGCCCACCTAAGAATTACTTTTCCCTCTCCGGAATGTAGTTCCTATATTTAGCACTATAGCTCTCTAATGTGTTTCAAAAATATATTATTTTTATTCAGTTTTTGTAGTTGGTATGATGGAAGCAATGATCTGCTTCCACCTTCTGTATCCTATCAGAAGTTCTCCATATAAATTTTTGTTATCAGATAAGCTTTCCTTTTACCAGCATATCATGTACCCCTCTCTTCTTCAATATAAATCTTAGAATCAATTTGTCAAGTCCACTAATAAACTGTTGAAGTTTTAATTTGAGTTGCATTTATAGATCAATTACTAACTGCGTTCTTTAAATATGTCTTTAAGTCTATGAATGTATTATATCTCTCCATTTATTTAGATCTTCTTTAACATGTTTTACTAAAGTTTTATATCCATAGAAGACTCATGTGTATCTCTTATGAGCTTTATTCCTATGAACATTTTGCTTCCAATATAGTTTTAAATGGCATATTTTATTTGATTTCATTTTCTGAATGTTTATTAGTAGAGTATAGAAATGCAAATGAGTTTGTGTATTAATTTTATGTGCAAAAAACTTATACTTTCTTATTAATTCTAAAGATTTATAAATTAATTTAGATTTTCTATAATGATAATCATATAATTGGCATATAATTGTATTTTTTCATAGTCTCCAAAAATCATGTTTATTAAAAATGGTGATGTCTGTCAGGTAACCTTGATTAGTTCAGATAGTAATATTTCCAACATTTCTCCATTAAGTATAATCTTGGCTGTAAAATTTTTATAAAAACCTTTGATCAGGTCACAAAAGTTTCTTCTATCCTTGGTGTCCTAAGAATATATTTACAATGAATGGATGTTAAATTTTACTTACTATTTTACTATATCTTTGATACAATTGTCAAATTTTCTCCTTCAGATTATTAATGCAGTAAATTATATTCATTGGTTGTTTTGTATTTAAACCTCTGTTGCATTTCTGAGTTAAACCATCTGACCAAGAGGTACTTATCTTCTTTTTTATACATTGCTCAGTTAGGTTCACTAGTATTTGGCTAAAAAGTTTTGCATCAGTGTCATGACTAAGATGGCCTGAGATCTTCTTCCTCATTCACTCTTTTTGGGAGATTTTGGTATCAAACTTATGCCATTCTCATATAAGCAACTGGGATGTTGTTTCTTTTTTATATACTCTGGAATCATTGATGTTAATATTGAAATTATTAACTGATTCCCCAGAAAAAAACTTCCATCCCAGATGATGTTTCTTCTTCCTAAAGTACACATTTGAGGTTTTCCTTACTGGTGTCTATTGTAGGTGAATTATTCCAGGTTTTCTTTATCTTAAAATCTCATTCTGTTGCTCCCATTCCTGTCATTTTTCTAGCATACAATTCTTCACTGACAGGTATTTTCTCTCAGTATGTATATTAAATATATCATTTCCCTTTCTTCAAGCTTTTATTGTTAATGTGGAGAAATAATCTCTCAGAATAATTGTCATGTCTCTAAATGTAACTATCTGTACTGCTTGCTGGGGTTTAAATTTTCTATTTATCTTTGGTCATCTGAATTTTTACTATTATGTTTAGGTATGAATTTCTTATTTTTAAGCTTTCTCCATCTTTCATTTTTCTTAACCTATTTTCTCTATTTTCCATCCAATGGACTCTGTTACATTCTTGGAAATTTCTCCACTATCTCTCTCCAGTTCACAAATTTGCTTTTCATCTTTGTCTAATCTACTATTAAACCCATTTTATTCAGATTTTATGCTTGGTTATTTTTATAGACTCTCACTTTTGAAATTTATTTTCAAGCCATTATTTTAGATTTTGTGTCTAATTCCAATATCTGATATTTTTGCAGGTTTGAATCTGGGTTTGTTTTTTTCTGCTGGCTCTCACTCAACATGGCTTGCTTATTTTGTTTTGTTTTGTTTTACTTTGTTTTTGTTTTACTGTGAGCTCATATTACTGCAGATATTGAGCCCTGAGCTGCGGTGATTTTTATAAGAGAGGGCTTTTGTCTGGTCCTGCCAGGTCCCAAGGGCACTACTAACCAAGACCACTTTACACTGAATACTTGTATGTTGAATATTGAGACCACCCAGGAAGTATGAATTCAGTCAGTAAAACTGAAATCAGATGGCTTGTGGTTATGAAGTCTAAAAGAAAGCTTTTCATTCCCTCCATACAGTATCAAATTCAAGAGAAACTATTTTTCTTGTCCTTTCTTGAGAGGTGAATGTATGGGATGTGGAGAGATGATTCTCCACGAGCATCCCATCTTGTATAGACCTGAGGTTTTTCTAGGTTCCACACTTCCAGACAGTCTCTGAAAACAAACTTTTCCACACAGAAATTCCTTCAAGGGGAACTGATTTTTGAGTTGTGTTTCCCTCTTGATGCCTTGGCTTCCAATTCCTTACTTTCTTGTCTGTTCATAGATGCTTTCATAAAAATTTTATTTTTAATATTTCCTCCAGTTTTTTTAATTGTTTTCAACAGGAGGGGTCTTAAGGCAATCTATTCATAGTACTGCCTGAAACAGAAATAAGAGCCTACTCATTTTTAAATCCTTTTTATAAATTAAATACCAGCTCTCAGTTATCAGTCTTATATTAGAGTTCTCATCTATAAAAATTAAATCATAACTTAATAATTGTTTTAAATTTTGGACCATGAAGGAAAGCATTTTTTTAAAAATCTGCCTCCCAATAATTTCTTCATCACAAAAAATTCATTTAAAGGATTAAACTCTCATTTGAATCCCATCATGGGCAAGCATCATTCTCACATTAGTCTTAATAATTTTCAGTTCAATTGATTTGAAGTAAATATTTGGCTCTCTAGAATTTTATTTTTTAAGTTGGAGGTGGAGATAAGACCATCCCTACCCTAGAGAAGTTTACACTCCAGTGGGAAAACTATATAAGTAACCAAACAATTACTGCTGTTTGATAGATACAAAAGGTAATAAAAAGCACTATGGATACAGCAACAAAAATAGAAGAAAGGCACTTGTTATTGCTTCAGCCTGTCTCTTTGTATGTGGGGGAGGAGCTGGCATCGTCTGGCATTTTTTCACTATGGAGTCGTCATAGGAGCAGAGTACTGAAAGTAAACAGTTCCTCAAGCACACAAGAAAGTAAAGAATGTTCTGGAATTCAGGAAGGGGAGAGTAGAATAGGTGAAGATACAGAGATATAAAGCAGCTTTGTGCGTGCAGGAAACAACAAATAGTCTGGTACCATGAGGATTTAAATGGCAAGATGGGCTTGTGAGATTTGAGACTGCACACATTTTCGTGGGCCATAGGAAAGGAGGTGGAATTCTATCTCTAGATGACTCAGAAACATTGGTTTAAGCTGAAAAGGGACAAAACAGATTTGTACAACAGGGATATCATTGTTTATTGATATTAACAAAGTTTTGGTTCTGTAGACTGCCTTACTTCTGGATGTTTTGTCCTTGGCTCTTTGGGGGGCATTATAATTTTTTGTGGAACAATGGCAATTGTGTGGAGAAGAAGAGTAGAAACTGTGGTAACTAGGATTTGTTCTCAGAAATGGGTACACCTCTTCCTCGTCCACTCCATTTTATGGGGGATTGAGTCAAGCTGGGTTAGCTTTTGTTACCTTCAGAGCACCACACACCTTGTACGCAGTGTGATACCTGGAGTGCCAAAGGGTTTTCTCAGATCCCTGATCTATCTTTGAAGTTCAGCAGTCTCTGCATGCCTACACCACAGAGCGGTGTCTCTCTCCGTCCTCTATTCCTCCCCAAGCAGTGTTCTGCCATATTGCTTGACATTCACCATATGCATTCTGTTGTGTGTTTCTGTTGTCGTGGTTCAGCCTTTAGGTCTTGAGCAATCCCTGTTAGCCTGGGTCTTGGAGATGGTGTTTCCTCAGGGTTCTTATCCCTCCCTTCCATGGCAGCACAATTCCGACTCACATGTGTGGGTAGTAGCTGGGAGAGAGTTTCCTGCGCCTCTTCTACAAGTAGCAGACTTTTTCATTGTCTAAGTGCAGAATCTTGGGTTTGAGGCAGTTTTCCACTCTTTCCCTACACATTTTTTACTTCTACTCTAGCCTCAGTGGCAATCTACCTTTGCCTGGGACCAGGGGTGGGATGTCTTATTTCCTTTCCTTCTTTATTTCCATACCCCAGAATTAGTAGTTCTTCTGTCCCTTTGGCTTCATATGAGAGATGAGTCTAGGAGATGGCTGGGGTTTTGTCCCTGTGAGTCACTAAGGAGGGGGCTACTAGCCTGTGAGTGAGCACAGAGTCCCCTAGTGCTTGGGTCCCCTGACATGCTGATCGTCACTTTTCCTTTAAGAATTTATAAAAATTTAATCTGGCTTCTCCTAATTCACTTTTACAGTAGCTCTTTTCTCAGTGTTCTATCAATAGTGAAAAATAAATTGTGTCTTTTCTCTCTTCTCTACCTAGTCTTTTGTGACTACTGCTCTTTGAACAGTTCGAAAAAAGTCATGATTTTGTTGATTAGCCAGATTTTTCTGAGAGTGATATTCTCTTGCAGCTTTATACATTTTCAACAAAAGTCAAACTCCTGAGAAAAAGTTTAGCACTCCTTTGATTTAGTTTTGCCTGTTTTTCTATACAAATTTTAAAATAATTTTTCTAGGTTCCCTTTGGAAAAAATATCTATCAGTTTTTTACTGTGATATGTTCAATGTATAAGTTGTGGGGAAATGTTATTTTTATGATTCTGAGGCTTCCATGGACAAATGATAAGACATGACATCATGTGATCAAATAATTTTGTGCACCTCAAAAGTTGTTTTAACTTTATTATTTTTTAACAAAGCCTGAATTTTTTTCATGTGCCTTTCCAGGATTTTAATATTTTTTATGATTTAATATTTTTTATAAAAGGGGCTTTTTTTATACTATATCTTTAAACTTGTTTTTTATATATGTGACTATTATGACCATGCTAAATTATCTTATGGTGTATAATAGTTTTTACTTGATTTTCTTTGTTTTAGTAAAACTATTAATTATTGACTATGAAATGCATTACTTTACATTCTCAATTTTTTTTGTGATTTATTACTCATCCCTAATATCATTGGTTAGTACTTACAGAAAAGTGTTAATTAATATTAGTAGTGATAGTGGAATTCCTGCACTGTTATCTCTATTATTTTCTCATTTTAAAAGATAACATTTTGTAGGAATGCTACATAATATTTTTAAAGTATCTGTCTTTTCTGTTTTATTAAGAACCTTTATTACTAATGGACATTATGGTTTATCAAATGCTTTATCTGTGTCTAAACAATTTGGAACATATTTTTTTTCCTTTAGATCTATTAATAATAAACTATGCTAATAACTCATAATAATGAATTGCCCTTGGTTTTCTGGATTAAAACATACTTGGTTATGATCTTGTTCATAGACTAAGTAAAACTGGTCTAGATATTATTTTCTTTGTAACAACTTTGTGAAGATTATTAACTTTATGTTATTTTTGCAAAATGAATTTAGTGCCTTTCTTTCGTTTGAATGGCTTTGGAAAGCTTAACGTTGGGATTATCTGTTTTTTAAGAGTTTGGTATTTTGTGGTGGAGGGTTCCTCTTTAGTCACATTCTTTCCTTCGTTTCTTTTGTGGTAACTTATGTTAGATTTTTCTATTTCTTCTCGGGTCATTTTAGGTAAATGGTATATTTTCTATTTCACTCATATTTTCAAATATTTTTGCATAAACTTGGGAAAATATATAACTTAATTATCTTCTAATTTTGTTTGTACCTGTGGTTTTATTCCCACTCTTAGTATTTGTTATTTCATGTGTGCTTTTTCTCCTTAAGTTAGTTAATGGTATATTGATTTTATTATTTTTTTTAAATGAGCCAGATTTTGAGTTTACTTATTAGTTCTATTGTTTTCTTTTTTCCCATTATTCTCTGTTATAAATGCATTCTTCCTTCTGCAGAGTTTTGGGTTATTTTGTTCTTTTTTTTTTAATTCAAATGTAGGCTTCCTAACAGACTTTTACTTGTTCTTATAAGTTCTGCTACATGGTCTTTTCTTCATTAATATTTTCTAGATATCCTATAATTTTATTTTGTATATTCTCTGTGACCCAAGAGTGGTTTAAATTCCCTTTCCCTTTTTCATTTCCATATGTTGAAGGAATTACGTTATATGCCACCTTTGGAATTTTATTGGAATTGTATGTAAAATGTAAACTAGTTTGGAAAGTATTTTTAAGATTACAATATGAAATTATTCTATCCTAGATTATTGCTTTTTAACCTATTATTAAAGTTTTATTTTGTGTCCCTGAATAAAGGCTTGTAGGTTTTATTTATGTAGTCCAGCACAGCTTTTATATATTTTAAATTGTTTATATTGTTTTTGCTATTGAGAATAAAATGTTTCCATTATATTTTATGTTTTGGGGGATATATAAAAATTCTGTTTTGTAATCATTTTGTTACCCTAAGTCTAACTTCATAAAACTACTTGCTGATCATAATATTTTTCATTTTGTTCTCCTGGGTTTTCCAAGTAGTAGGGCATCATATTACATTGTGACTATCACAGTGGAACAGGGATATATTTCACAGAAAATTGTGCACACTACCGGCATAGGATACAATTTACTATAACATAAGAAACTTCATGATTTGTTACACACAGACAGGCAAGCCTAACTGGCCTTTACACCTCTATAACGTGGCCAGCAGCTGATGATGATGATCCAGCACGGTCTGGCACAGGTCCTTTGAGAAGCTCCTTTGACCATTCTCATCAGCATAATCCATGGGTGCTAGGATGCCAAATGTACCCTCCTGCCTCCTCTCAACTGTCAGAGAGACTCTGGCTATGTCATGTGTATGCCTGCCTACCACCTGCAACTTCTGTTAAAAGCCCCAGAACATTCTTACGGAGATGCTAGAGAAGTTAAAGATTGTTTTCCAGAGTAAATGATCCAGACACACTATGTACATGGAAAACCCAGACTTAAGTTTATATGAAATTTTTTCCTGAATGTATAAATAAACTATAGCTTTTTCTCCTCCTCTCTTCCACATTCTTCTTTCTAATATTCTCTTCTTAAGGCATTTGCTAGAATTTCCAGAAAAATGTTGAATGACAATGCTAATAAGTATTTTTGTCTTTATTTTGATGGGAATAACTCTAGTGCTTTTCAAAGGAATTTGATATATACTGTGTATTTAGTTATTCCTTATCATATTAAGAGAGTTTTAGTTTGTTTCTAGATGAGAAGCAGATATAATTTTATTTAAATTCAAGAATAGATGATCAAATATTTTAAAATTCATTTTTAGCATCTATAAAGATTATTTGATTTTTTAAATTTTCATTTATTGATATGTTTAATTGTATTAATAGATATCTGTATAATAAACCATTCTTGCACTCCTGGAATAAAGATAGCTCTTATTCCCTTAATATCTTTCCCAAATTTTAAGATATAAAGTAAGGAATCAGCTTGGCGTGGTACATTGTATTAAAAAAGGATCATAAAAGACAGGTGGTTAATAATTCAAATACAGCTTCTCAGAGTAATAATTTGCTGTTTTATTGTTGTCACTAATTCCAAGGTCACCTTGGTTCTACTACTTTACCTGTCAAGACGATTTAGGTTATATGGCTGTATAATGCCAAATTTCAGGGGCTGAAAACAAGGTTATTCCTTACTTATACTATATGCCCTTATACTTGGTTGCCCCACTGTCATTACCACCCAGGCTGATAGAGCAGCCAGTTAATTCAACATAACCATTGTCATTACAGAGGAAAAGAAAGAGAACATGGCAAATCACACAGGCTCTGAGAATTTCCAACTGGAGGTAACACTCTGCTCTCGTGTCATTGGCCAGAACAAGTCACTCTGCACACAGTGTATTAAAGGAAGTCACACAGACACACCTAATTTTGAGCGGTTAGGAAAGTACAATGTTAATATGTTCTTAGAAAGAGAACCAGAAATATTGGGTTGACCAAAAAGTTCATTTGGGTTTTTCCGTAAGATGTTTTGGTCAACCCAGTATTTGATTGACAGCACTACATAAACTCTCCCTTTACTATGAGACCTTGGACAGGTCAATTAACTTTTCTAAGCTTCTGATAATAATAGGATACACTTCACAGGGCTACTTTGAGGATAAATAATCTAATACATGGTAAGTCTTCAGTGTAGTGCTTGGCAATCAAAATGCTGTCAATAAATGTGAGTCATGACCATCACCACCACCATCATCATCATCACGTATCCAAATCAATTTTATTCAAGTATTTAAAAAATATTTTATATACGTCTGTCTTGGATTATCAAATATTTTGAGTTATTTATGTCTTTGACTCTTTCATTCATCAGAAAAACCTACATTTGACTATAATTATTTTTTCTATTCTTTTTGACTACTTCAGTACCTTTTGGGGCCTGTACATTGATGTCTACTTCAGCATCTACCAGAGAGTGAATGAGGGAAAAGAAGTCAGGTTGAATAAGTGTTTCATTTAAATGGGACTTTTTTCAATACTTCAAAAGAAGAACTACACATTAAAAACATAGTATATTACTCAAAGTGCCAATTCAGACAATATGCTCAAAATTGCAGTATTACCACAATTTGTTAAAAATATGACTGAAGGCATATGTTGAGTTCTCTAATGTGTGTATAATATCCTACCAGAAATTATAGGACAAAAATTAAATTTTTTTCACCTGTCATTTTTACTTCTCAATATAAGCATTTTCCTCTAATTTGAGAGCAGAATGCAAAAGAATCTATTTTTCTTAGGAAGATAAGATTCTTCTTATAGCTTCACTATTTTGTACCACCATTAACAAGAAAAAGTAAGAAAACACGTATGAAGCCCTAAAACCTATTCCTATTACTTATAGCCATTCCTTTAAAAAGAAAAAATTAATCATATATTAAAAAGAAAATATTAAGTATTTTAATATTAAGTTGAAACTTCAAGCTTAAGGTTTTTTGTTCTGTTTTGTTTTACAATGCCCCAGAGTCATTCTTTACACTAAATAATAACATTTTAGTGCTTTAGTTTTATAGGCATCCATAATTTTTCTTTTTTTCAAAAAACAAAGAAACATTGATAAAATTCTTAAATGATGTTAAAGAAAGTTTTCATAGAAATGCAGAAGGAATTAAACAGTAAAAGCTATTCATTAGACTTGTAATATTAGAGTTTAGCATATTTTTTCCTCATTTCCTAAAACTGTTGAATGGATCTGAACTGTATTTCTCAGTAACTAAGTCCTTTCATCTGTGAATATCTGTGAGTTATCATATAGATCCTATGTTGCTTCTACACAGAATAATGATAACTTAGTAGACTGTACAAAATGAGCTGTACAGAATAAGCCAAATGACAAAAATTAAACTGAACAATATTTTCTGAAGCATATGACCCTTTTCAGAAAAGAGAATTTTTCCATATTCTTACCTTCTTAGAAAAGGAACAGAAATGGCAATACTAATCACATACAAGGTGAATCTATGAATTTTCAAAATAATGCAAAGAAGAAAATCAGATCAAATAACTCCTCTTTTTTTGAAACCTTCACCACTGCCCCACACCTCTTGCTGTTGGACAGGTCAATCACTCCGTCTTTATCCATCCCCTCCTCCTTGGGCATATTCCACGTATAGCCCTAACTACACCCAGGAGCAACTACTTAAATACATCTGCAGAAGATGCTCAAGAGCCAGGATTTAAACAATCTTTGCCAAGACTGAAATTTCAAGGTGCACGGTATATACCATTAGTGCCCAGTATAGCACCTGACACCATACATACTTAATAAACATTAAAAATATAAAAGGAGGAACAAAGGAATGAAAGACAGGAAGTAAGGAGGGAGGAAGAAGATGTACAAAAAGCCCCAGAGGAAAAACTTGATACAATTTTTTAAAAGTCATTTCAATTGGTAACAAAGTTTCTTCTCCTCTCATTTTCTTTAAACAGATTTTATGCCTAGGGAGAATCACTTGAAGCTTTCGACAACCATTTGCAGTAAATAATATTCCTGCAAAAGAGCAAGATTGCTGTACTTGTTTTAACTAATAGTGTCAAATGGAAAAAAGGAAAGAAAAAAATCACATAAGAAAATCCTAAACTTTAAGAGAGACATGGCTGAAGAATCATATTGTCATCTTAAGGGAGGTTTTTCTTATGTGCACTCATTTTCTATGTTCAAATTAAGTTAACAGAGATGTGTGTTTTAACAAGAGCTGATGGGCAAAACCCTAATTTTTTTCTGTGTTTTTGGTTCTCATGACATGAGTTTTCCATTGTCCTTAAAATCATCAAATCTGTTCTTAAAGAGTTACTTTTCACCATGGCACCTGGGCTTAAGACAGGGAATGGGTGACTCACAGTCTCAATTTTCTCTCAAAAGCCATATCCTAAATCCCAGCCACTCAGAAATGACATCTGAATTAGAAAGCTAATTCATTAAAATTCTTTTCTGTTCTCTTGAAAGATTATTATATGGATTTGCTTTATACTTTCAGCTTATTCCATACAATGTCACTAATTTCCTTTTGTTTTAGTTCCTAAATTTGCACACAAAAAATTTTTTAAATGCTTTACTTGAGGCTTCTCTCTCACTATAGTATTTCTCATCCTTATACCCCATGTGTTCTCTAGAAGCTTCAGTTGCTGCACAGGTGTTCAGAGCAGAGCTCTTGTGTTTAACACGCGCGTTTCTGCAGATCTCTTGTAATGTTCCTTTGGTTTCTCTTGCCTCCTTTTATTTCATCTCTAATTTCTAATGAGAAATATATATAGCTTGTGCAGTTGCCTTGAGTTCGAATGAATGTCAGCTGCTCAGCAAGTTTGACAAGCATCACATTCTTCTTTAAGGTAGAAAAGTCAATTTATTCTAATGTAAAGTTTGCCATATATTTATCCTTTGTTAGCCAAAACTTTCTCTTATAAGTTTAGGAATGGTTTTTTGGCAAAGTTGTAATACATGGGAAATGCGTAGGTCAGTGTCTGTACATAATAAGTGTTCAATAAATATTAGGGTTTGGATGGTGTTGATGAGTTCCAGAAAACATTATATATACCTACTCAGAGTCAGGTATACTTACTTAAGAGTTAAAAAGTCATAAAACTGAAGTCTTTATTTTATATTTCCTCCCTCAGTGATACAATATGGAAATTTGGAATCCATTTTTCCTTCATATATATATATATATATTACTTTTTAAGTCATAGAATCTACAAAATGTGGCACTGAATCCTATTGTAAACGAAACCCCTTTACGCCGTCATATTCTCCAGCTCTTTTATAGGCTGAATAACATAAAACAAAATAGCCTTATTTGATATTTTACCTCATTGTTTTTAGACACCGGTGACAATAACACCATTAGCCACAGTAGGTTTCTAGAAACAGAAAATAGTGTGTCTGATTTTCTAATAAACAATTTTCTAGTTGAGGCAAAGTTTCATTGAGGAATAACTACCTCACCAACTACTCAGCATATAATAAATTGTTTACACAGCAGAGATATACCATTAACACAGACAGCAATTTGTACATCTATTTTCATTTAAAGTGCTAAAATCACCTTAAAACTGATAGAAAATTTGAACTGGAGCTGTCCAACTTGCTCATTTTATAGATTTAGAAACTCAGTTCCAGAGAGTCTGTGATTAAGGTCTCTAGCAGACGGTGGCACATCTGAAATTAGTTACCCTGACTCTTAACCCAGCCCCCCTTTCTGCTATATGCTTGTGTACATATAATTATATATACATATTGCATTAAAGGTTAAAAGATCAGGTTACCTGACTCCATCAAGCTGTGTGGGCTTCGCCAAATCTCTTAACTTCTCTGTGCTTCAGTTACCTCATCTGTGATATAGAGATATAAATCACAATAAATCTACATGTAAGGATTAATTAGCTTATATATGTAAAGTGCGTATGGCATATAGTAAGCACACAATAAATGGACATTATTATTGTCACAGAAAAATGTTAAATTTTTCCTAGAAAAATATGAATTCAGATGTAACCTCATTCACAATTGGCTGTCTTCTTCTGCCTAGTTCTCTGGAGTGGACCGAAGCTCTTAATTTAGAAGCAGCATGAAAGAGAAGGTACAGTCTGGCAGGGGACAGCAGGAAGCCACTGCTCAGAAAACAGGGAATTGGGGGTACAGAGCATGAGTTACCTGCCTACGCGTGCACGCACACACACCCACACGCATACACACCTTCAGTATGCTCTCAGCCCAATCTCCTTAGGCCAGATGGACAAACAGAAAGTTTCCTGGAATCATTACTGCTTCCTTGAGAAGCTGACAAGACTCATCCCCACTGATATTACTTCGTAATGCACAAGCACCACCAAGTCCTCATATAGGGCAGCGGCTGGAACTGTTCTCTTTTGGCTATCACTTCCAGACCACCAGAATTTCCTGCTAGCTAGCTGCAGATACTCCAACACTTCATACTATTAACCTTAAAATAATGCAACTATGCATTTTCACAGTGGAGATTTTGTTCGTGATGGCAACATTTTCACAACAGTGTAGTAAACTGTTTTATACTGCCTAAGTCTGCCTTCACCAAATATTGATATAATTTGACAATATTACTGTTATCAGTGAAATGTTTTTGGATACTATTGTTGCTGGTTTTTTTTTTTAATTTAGAAAATATTGGGGGACCATAATTTGCATGGACAGTTTTTCTTCAAAAAATTTCTTCAAGAACAATTTTGAACTTTGCATAAGAGGCTGGGAATGAAGGAGATGGGGTAGATATTGAGGAGGGCAAGATTACTTTTGAGAAGCTCTTGACTCCGCTGAGAACTTTACAGGCAAAAGGAAGCTGTCTTGCTGTAGCAAGGGGGTGATATCTGTCTTTGGACATCTGGAGGGTCCAGGAGAATCTGGGAGTTCAAGATTCTCAGGCTCATCCACCCAAATGTCTCCATCTCGTGTCGCAGGTTCCACACTTTCTCTGAGGACCCTTATTTGGGATACGGCAACTGTAAGACTATTCAAGATGGCGGCGGTGGGCTGTGCGCAGACGCCGCGCCGGGACTGCGAGCTAGAGGCGAGAGTAGCACAGCTGCGCCACATTAGTGAGAACGCCGCTGCCGCCCACGTGCTGATGAGAAACTTATAATGCAGCCCCGCCCACAGCCCTGTGGGGAGATCATGCACTCTAAATCTCCTCTGATAATGCATGTTTACCAACCAACTTGACAACACATAAAAGTCCCAGTGTGTGCAGTTCCTTCTACATCTGCCTCCCTGGCCAGGGCAGCCGGGAAATGTGACAGCACCAGGCAGCTCAATCAGATCTCTGACAATTTCGCAGAGGCCTTGGTCTGGTCCTTCAGGCCTGAGCTCCTTGCGCGGAAAAGCGGCGCTGACACAGCTTGGCGAGCCGTGCGCAGAAGCGCTGCGCACAACACCACTATTCAAGATGGCGGCGGTGGGCTGTGCGCAGACGCCGCGCCGGGACTGCGATCTAGAGGCGAGAGCAGCACAGCTGCGCCAGATCTGTGAGAACGCCGCTGCCGCCCACGTGCGGTTGAGAACCTTATAAAGCAGCCCCGCCCACAGCCCTGCTGGGGGACCATGCACTCTAAAGCGCCAGTTTGCGCCTCTCAACTCTGATCAAAGACTAAAGCTTTCTTTTGCTTCTAAATCAAACTCGGTCTCGTTCTATTGGCTCAAATGACACCGGGCAGAAGGACCCTTGCTGGGCACTGACTAGGGAGGGGTGGTAACAGCTGTAGTGATCCTCCCTGAAATAAGGGGACTCATAGCTTGATATCTTTCATTTCCCCACTTCACCTTTCACACTCTCAAAACACATAATATTTAAAATCACAAATTAAAACAAAGTAGTAATTTTATCCCTACATTTATAATGGATAGAGGGCCCTAAAGGTAGAATTCTCTTTTTCTTTGAAGACTGTAAAGCAGGAAACCATCTGCCTCAAGATGGTCTCTCTCTGAACTTATTTTTCTAGTAACATCCTTATAGTACTATTTAAGGGAGATCTTAGTTAATAGACATGTACCCTGGATTGAATATAATTGATGTCAATGGAAAATCTGGTCAGCGTTTGCCCATGTAACACATTTCTAACTGAATGAATGCAAGTCCAATGCTTTCTTTAAAAATGAAGGCTAATTTACTAAAGAAATTTGAAATACATTAAGAGGTCTTAGTGCAGACAGCCCTATCTTATGTTTTTCTAGGTAGCAGTGAGGTAAACTAATCTTCACCAACTGTCTAGATTGGTTAAAAAAAAAAAAAAAAAAAGATTATGCATTTTCAGATTTTTCAGCACAGTCTGCTCTCTGGCTGCAGAAGATAAAGGTGACTTTCATGACAAGCCTTGAAATAAAGAGTTAGAAAAATATATAGCTTCTCTTTTAAATTTTTTTTCAAGATTTCTAAAGCCAGGGTCAACAAACTTTTTTGTAAAGGGCCAGATAATAAATAATTTGGACTTGTGTGCTCAACTCTGCCTGTTAGCACAATGATACTCAATACTTAAACAAACGTTCCAGTAAAACTTTATTCACAAAAACAGATGGTCAAGCCCTCAGGCCGCAGTTCACCAACCCCTGCTCTGAAGCAACTATCAAAGCCATCCAACTACACACTTTTTAAATTGCTCTTTTCCTCATTCTGTTTAAGTGCCACTGCTGCTACGTAAACCTGCACCTCATCCCATAGCAAGAGCCTTCACAATTGTAATGCCACTGCCTGCTGTGGGCTGTTCCACCTACTGACCACTAGCAAAGGGACCCTCATCGCTGTGTGATCAGTGAGTGGTCCCACCTAAAGGATGCTCTGATATTCATTGTTTTAGACTCAGTTGAGCCCAAGAAGCAGAGCCTGAGAAAAAAGAAGGAAAAAAAAAAAACTTGTGTGCAAACAGCCTTGAGGTTTTAGGCAGTGGAAGGAGTAGATAAGTAAATTTAGGAACAAGAGAGGGGGTCTGATGGAGGTTCCTTAAAAAACTAAAAATAGAATTACCATATGACCCAGCAATCCCACTCCTGGGCATATACACAGAGAAAACCATAATTCAAAAAGACACATGCACCCCAATGTTCATTGCAACACTATTTACAATAGCCAGGTCATGGAAGCAACCTAAATGTCCATCGACAGACAAATGGATAAAGAAGTTGTGGTACATATATACAATGGAATATTACTCAGCCATAAAAAGGAATGAAACTGGGTCATTTGTAGAGACATGGATGGACCTAGAGACTGTCATACAGAGTGAAGTAAGTCAGAAAGAGAAAAACAAATATTGTATATTAACGCATATATGTGGAATCTAGAAAAATGGTACAGAAGAACCTGTTTCCAAGGCAGAAATAGAGACACAGATGTAGAGAACAAACGTATGGACACCAAGGTGGGAAAGCGGGGTGGGGGGGATGAATTGGGAGATTGGGATTGACATATGTACACTAATATGTATAAAATAGATAACTAATAAGAACCTGCTGTATAGCACAGGGAACTCTACTTCACTGTACAGTAGAAACTAACACAACATTGTAAAACAACTATACCCCAATAAAAAAATTTAAAAAAAAAGAGAGGGGGCCTGGCAAGAATAATACAGAGAAAGGGGAAGCCAATGCCAGGGTGCATTCTCAAGCTGGTCCTTGTTAGGGAAAATTGGGGCTTGATTCTATCAACATTCTCGGAACAGATACATATCACAGTCCTCTCTACTGTTTCCCAAGGAACAGAAAAGGACCCATTTAATCACTGACTCCTATTCTGGTCAAGGGCTGCCACATGGCTGTTAATCAGCTCTACTGAGCTTCCCAGTTACATTTGAAGCATTGTGTTCTGCAGCTTCAAGGAGCCCCAGATGAGAAAGCATTCAAAATACAGGGTGTGACTGAAGGAAATTACTATGAGGTTATGCCTGCCTGAGAATGTTTAGAACAGCAATGGCCAGAGTAAATGTGAAAAGGGCAGCAAGGTGTTGACACAGGTGTTCAGAATTGTCCACCCATTGGAGTAAGTTGGTTTATACACTGATCAGATGCAAAAACAATGGAAAAAAGGCAAAATCTATACAAAACTCAGCAACTTTAGTTTTGAGACAAATCATTAACTGATAACCCTGGAAAGTCATCTTGCATATCCTTATTTTAATCTGTTGGCCTGCACTTTTGAAACTCTTTGGCTGAGTTCTTCTTACCCTGTTTTTTCTCCTACATCCCCAATGATCTTTGACTTCCCTTTATTGTTCTACATCATTCCACCACAAACATCCTCAAACTGCATTCACCAGCCATTTCTCTGCGTTGGTGTGCCACTCAACAATCAAGGTGATCTTACTAAATGGAGAAGACTAACCTGCTTCATTCATTTAAAAATGTGTGCCCACCTCCTACTCATCTCTGAATTGAGTGTTCCGTGGCAATGAGATAAAACTCTTGGTCAGAGTTCAGTACCTGCAGTCTCGCTGATCTCTTTGACATTCCTTCCCCACCACTTTCAAAGTCTCCCATAATCATTAGTCCCATTGTCCACTGATAATTCTATGCCAATCATGTCTCTAATTCTTGCAACAATGTTTCAAGTCAAGGATTGTTGTTATCTCTTTGTTTTTAATTGAAGTATTACAAAATTGTGTCAGTTTCAGGTGTACAGCAAAGTGATTCCATTATATTTTATTTTCAGTTCCTTTTCCATTATAGGTTATTACAAGATATTGAATATAGTTCCCTGTGCTCTACAGCAGGGGTCCCCAACCCCCGGGGCACGGATGAGTACTGGTCTGTGGCCTGTTAGGAACTGGGCCGCACAGCAGGAGGTGAGCGTTGGGTGAGCGAGTGAAGCTTCATCTGTGTTTACAGCCACTCCCCATCGCTCGCATTACCGCCTGAGCTCCACCTCCTGTCAGCAGTATGGTGAGTTGTATAATTACTTCATTATATATTACAACATAATAATAATAGAAATAAGGTGCACAATAAATGTAATGCACTTGAATCATCCCGAAACCATCGCCCCCGCCATCTGTGGAAAAATGTCTTCCACGAAACCGGTCCCTGGTGCCAAAAATGTTGGGGACCGCTGCTATACAGTAAAACCTTGCTGCTTATCTAATTTTTTTCAGGATAACAGAAATAGAATTTATTAGATGGCCTGTTTCATGAATATATAAGAATGTGCTATATTCTTATATTTCAATTGTGATTTTTTTTGTTTTTATTTTTTTTAATTTTTTTAAATTTATTTATTTTTTAACTTTTTACTTTATATTGGAGTATAGTTGATTAACAATGTTGTGTTAGTTTCAGGTGTACAGCAAAGTGATTCCATTATATTTTTTTCAGGTTCTTTTCCATTATAGGTTATTACAAGATATTGAATATAGTTCTCTGTGCTATATAGTAAAACCTTGTTGCTTATCTATTTTACGTATAGTAATTTGTATCTGTTAATCCCAAACTAATTTATCTCTCCCCCCACCGTTTTCCCTTTTGGTAGCCATAAGTTTGTTTTCTATGTTTATGAGTCTGTTTCTATTTCATATACAGATTCACTTGTATTATTTTTTAGATTCCACATATAAGTGATATCATATGATATTTGGCTTTCACTGTCTGACAACTTCACTAAGTATAATATTCTCTAGGTCCATCCATGTTGCTGCAAATGGCAATATTTCATTCTTTTTTATGGCTGAGTAACATTCCAGTGTGTGTATACACACACACACACACACACACACACACACTGCATCTTCTTAAGCCAATCGTCTCTTGATGAGCACCTGGGCTGTTTCCATGTCTTGGCTATTGTCAATAGTGTTGCTATGAACACTGTGTTGTTTATACACATCAGGACGCTGAGGCTCAGGGAAAACAATTCCCTGAAGCCACAAGATAAGTATGTGGCCACGTGAGAATGCAGATTTTCAGTGTGGACTTGCCTCCCAGCTATCCGTGTATTAAGTGCAGGGGATAGGAAGGCTTCCCACACTTGGACATCATGCTTCTCTAGAACAATTTCCAAATCTCATGTTCTCAACAGCCTATTACTTAGAGCAACTGCCTAGGTCACAGCTTCACAACAGATACTGTGTGAATATACTAGTCTACCATCAACAGGTCACAGGTGTGCTGAGACAGCTCTCTCCTCAGCTCACAGGATGGCCTGAGAGCCATCTGGGATGAGAAATTTCCCTGAGCCAGTATTCTGGACAGCAGGCATCCTTATCCGTTGACCCAGGTAGGACGTGCAAGTATAGTTTTCTATGGGTGAGAAAGATTGAGAAGCATGACCCTGGATTCTGAAGATATGCGAATGTCAGAGATTCTGAGCTCTCCATTCTAATTGTCCTAGTGGATTGCCAATGAACTGCAAAACATAGTAACTCAGTCATTCCTTATCCATAAGATACAAAGGAGCTTTATGAAGTCTTAAATTCTTCTTGTAGGGAGGAAGCTTAGAAATCATCAGATATTGCTCTTTACCATTTGCAATAATCACTTCCAAAATATCTGGAATATTGACTTCCAACCTCTGTTCAAACAGCTGCATTATGGAGGGAGGGGAGGCGGAGGGAGGACCAGTTCCTCTCTCAATCAGCTGATCAATATGTTGTGAGCTGAGTGGGGGAAATTTTGTCTCAAATTTCTTCTTCTGTGGTCTCATGTGCCTCCTGCTGACTAAAAGTGTCCACTTCCAATTTTAGACTTTATTAAACTAAAGATATTGTGTTAATTCATTTTAAGTTATCCCCGGAATACGGTTTTAAATTCACATGACTCTAGGAAGTCACTTTTATTGGGAGCAGCCAAACATTTACAAGAAGTACACGCACTTAAGAGCCATTTAAAATTTTATCTTTTGTCACCACCTGGTGGTAGAACATTTTCTCACGTCTCTTTTTTTTTTTTGCACTTTAAGTTTTCTTTTGTTGGTGGTAAGGAAAATTTCTTAACCAAGAAAATGAGTTAACTTTAGCATTGAAGTCAAGTATTGATGCAGACTAAGCATGTAAACACTTAATAAATATATTTAATGAATGAATTCTAATTTGTTTTAGTGAATTGTAATGTCTGATTTTTTTCATTTGACTCACATAAAGCTCTCATATGATGAATAAAAGTGATCCACAGTATTAGCTTAGAGGTAGTTTTCTTTCTTTTTTAAAGTTTAATTGATTTTTGGTTTAAGCTAATAGAGCTACATGAATGGAAAAAGTCGGCTAAGGTATTTTATTATTATTTTAAGAATGCAAATACATTAAATTACAATGTTTAAAAGATATTTTCTATGACACAGAAGTTAAGATTTGGTAAAAATTTATGAAATATGATTGAAAAAGTGTAAAACCTTTGGAAATTCCTGAAGAAATACTGTATTAGGAGAAAAAAGAACCAGAAAAACAAAACCTGAGCTCTACATCATTTGCTGTAGACCATCGCCACCTCGTGGATTGAGAAAGAAGTACTATAGGCTGTGAATCTTTTAAGGTGGAATTTTTTATTGTTAGAAAACTCCTACTCGGAATTTAAATTAAGTGCAATCATTGGAAACAACATCAATAACAAGTCTGACAACCGACCAAACAATTAGATAATTAAAATTCCAAAAGGAATTTGATTAAAAAATATGAGTCAGAGTCATTTCTTAGCCCCCAATTTGGCTATATAATCCTAGGCAATAACAACCACTTTGAGGTTCAATTCCACATCTGCCAAGCAAAGGAAGTGGATTGGACAGACTCTTGAAAATGCAGGACTTTGGGATCATAGCAATTGTAAGTCCAAATGCAATATACATTCATTTTTCTGTTTTCAATATTTGTTATAGTTCTGGGTTTATAACCTGCTTAAAGGAGATGTTTTCTATTTTCTCATTTATAATCAAATAAAATATCCATTTGTCCATCATTTTAGGCCATATGTCCCCAGAAGAAGCACTAATGCTAAACAGCTTTTCTATGTCTAATTGGTAAATCCTATGGCATGAAAATATGAATAAATAGCATTACCTGTTTATGAAATAGGTACATTAATCATTTCTGTACACAATGTTTACACTAAAACAATGCTAACAGCTCATGTATATGACCAGGTTCTCTCATTTCATGGCTACTTGTTGAATACTTAATTTGGTATAGAATTCTCGAGAATTATCAGTCCAGTATTGTGTCTTTAAAATGTGTGAAACTTCTCCTTTTCTCTGTTAACAGGGGACAAGAAAGCTTTTAAAAGGTCAAACTGTTTGTTGTAAGAATATTTTTATGTCAAATATTTTAACTTTTATTAGGTCATCTCTACAAATAATAAAAATTGGTTAAGGTCAGTATATTAAAACATATCAAGATTTACATTTATATAAGCTTACATGTAGTCTAGAAAATCAGAAATACGGCAGAGTTTAGAACAGCATGAGATCTTTTGGATGCATGTTTAAATCAAAGAGCAAATCATTTTATAAGTGTGAGAGTGTGAAACTTATTTACAAGGACCCAGTATTTCATGTCACTTTTACTAGTGCCATGCACAAATTCTGCTCTGTTGGTCTTGTTTCTACAGCGAGTTATTTTTTCAATTCCCTATTTTCTTTATAAATATACGTATATGTTATGTGTATATAGTTGTGTGTTACCACAAATGCGTAAAGAGTGCCGATCTTTAAAAAAAAAAAAAAACAAACAGTAAGTAGATTAAATGTTCTTCTGAGCATGGATGAAGTTTTTCAAGCTTAGTAATTGGCAACTCCTACATCCATGCCTCTGTTGAAGCGATTAAAAAAGAATCATTTCCCAGAACTACAGGTGCACAACAGATTGGAATCATTATAGAAAAGAACAGAAATCTGGAGAGAAACCCAATGAATAAAAAAAAGCCATGTTCCTGGCCACTTTTGCCTTTAGCTCTCTGTTTTTTTCAGCTCTGTTTGGATATACAGCATACAGAAATACGTAAAAATTATAATAGATTTGAAGTAAGCCATTCAAGGTTAGCAATGTATGCCTTGAATTATACAAACTCCAATCAGAATGCACTGGAGGCAGAAATGAACTAAAGGCCAAACTTGCATTAAAACATTTTAAAAGCTAAAGTTTATGTAGGGAAGTTGACAGATTGGAATGCATTACATGAGCTTTTAGAAAACTACACATTTTCTGCTGGTCTTTTGAATTTCCCATCCTGTACCAATTCAAGAGAATCACATTTTCCCTTATGGATGTGTTAAGCCTCTCAGACACTGGGCCACCTCAAGTGTTTGAAATCTCCATCTCAAAGCCAGTCTGAGGCCCCAACTGCAGGTCACCGTGTGTTGTTTCCAGAGCCCTCTTCTGAGCAAGAGATGTGAAAATTTATTGATGGCTTTGTCGTCATGTTTCCATGATTCCATAGTCAAGATCTTGTAAGTGTAAAGTGACTTTTCCTCAAATGTTCCCCTAAGAATCTCATCTTTCATCTAGCTGGAGAGAAAGAACAAATGAAATGAAAAAAAAAAACATTAAAAAAATACTGTAACAGAGGGGCAAAATGTATTTAAAAAAGAAAAAAAGGTCTGGAAATCAAACTGAGGAGTAGGGATATTTGGGAAATGAAACCTGTGAAGCAAAGAGGAATAAATCTTAGTTCAAAGAACAACAGAATGAGTTAGGCTAGACAGTATAGAAATGAATGGGGCCACTCATTAATGTGTATGTCAATATTAAATTTGAAGGAATAATGGAATGGGGTGAGAGACTGGGTGAAAGGGGGTGGGCAGAAACAGGGTCAAATAGTTAGATGGTGGGAGAATGGAGGAGCAAAGAAAAAAACTGGTCATTGAGTTACTTTAACCTGCTTTTAAAATATACGTAATTTCTGGGTTACTCATTCAGCATTTATCTATGACAATGACCTTAGGAAAGGACAATTACGCTTAAGAAAGCATCCATGCCTAAGTGTATGGGGGCCAGCGGTTGTTTTAAAACGCTTTGCTTCTCCGTGCCATTCTTTCTGATTTGATCTTTCCTAAAGAGTGGGAAGCAAAGATTTTGTTTTTGTTTTTCAAGTAGGCGATCTAGAACTCCGAGAGAAAAGAGGAAGTTGGAAAGGTTTCCTGAAAGCAAAAGCTGTAAGAAGGACGCGTTGGAGGACTTGCAGGGGACGCTTTTGGCTAGAACAGAATGAAGTTGGGAAGATCTGGGGAGGAGTAACGAAAGGGACGAGATCAAACTTGGTGAAAACTGAGGGGTGGGAGCGGCGAGGCAGGAGACAGGGCCGGGCGAGGAAGTGGGAGTGCGCGAGTGTGAGGGACACGGGTCCGCCCCGGGTTTGGGGCGGTCGTTCTCACTATTGTCCCCGTGGTTTTCCGCCTGGGGAAACGTTATGAAACATTTCCTTCCTCTGTGTCATTGAACCCCTCCCTCTTTTTCGATGGAAGAGCTTCTCAGCTTTTGCTTAGAGACCTATCTAGGTGGAAAGGCTCAACTTTTCTCGCTTTCCTAACGCGGAGGCAGCCTTTTCCCTTCCTCGGGGAAGAGGAGGGAGGGGTCGGGGAAGGAAACCGACTGCCTAATTTCTCCACTGTACACTTTCTAGCCCCAGCGATGCCGCCGCTCCCTGGGTGGAAAAGTGGGGTTCCTTGACGTTTGTGCCAAACCTGGCCTACGTCCTGCAGCTGCTAGTAGGTGGAAGAAGGCAAACTGGGTGGGAGTTGATTATTTCTCGAATGAAGAGAATGCGCAGTTCCCTCCCTAGGCTCTGGGGAATTGAACCGCGCGTTCCAGATCACCTATTCCGGAAGTGTGAACCCGGGTTCCCACTGAGAAGTCTCTAAGGCTGGGGCTGGAGGGGGTCGGGGTGGGGGTGGGAGATGATGGTGGAAGGGGGAAGGGCGAAGGTTTAAAATGCAAACCCATTTTAAAGTCAATGGCCTGGAAAGTGTCTCCTGGCTTCCTCACCCAGGCACGCTTTCTAGGGGACGCGCTGGCCCTATCAAGCTTTCCCGAGAAAAGCTGGGGCGAAGAGAGGGCACGTTGCAGCAAACCGGCCTGTGGCAGGCCAGGGAGATGGAGAGGTGGAGTGGGGTATTTTTCTAGAAAGGGGGGCCCTGGCTCATCTCCCAGATTGAAGAGGCGGGGGCTGGCGGGGGTGGGATGCGGTGAGAGAGGGGGCCGGCGCAGGGACAGCCCCCGGGCAGGGAAGTCTTGGAGAAAGGACTCCGCTCTCCACCCTGACCGTCCCTTCTGGAAACTGCAGCCCCACGCGCGAACTGCGCTCCCGCAAGAGAGGGGCGGCGGGAAGGGACGGCAGTCCGGGAAGACGGCGGGGGGAAAGAAAGCGCGGTGGCAGGGAGTACCTTCTCCCAGCAGCAGCCCCAGACGTACAAAGTGCTGCTCACAGCGCCCCTCCTGCGCCTTCCGCCCCCAGACTGACGAGCCAGTGGCGCCGAGCCAGAGCGGAGGCCGCCCCCTCCCCCGCCCAGGCCCGCGGCGCAGAGCGCGGTTTCGCTCCGACTGAGTTCAGGGGGCGGCGTCCCGGGGATAGAAAGGCGGCCAAGAGGGAGGAGAAAGGGGGTAAGGGGGGGGTGGGCGGAGACATATTCAAAGACTATAAAAAGGCGGCCCGGGCTGCCCCGTTCTTGCACTCGCTGGAAAGCGGCTCAGAGCCTGGGGCCTTCGCATAGCCAGGGCGCGCGGTAGGGCCGAGAGGACAGAGCCCTGCGCAGAGCGAGGTGCACCGCGACCGAGGCGGAGACCGAAGTGGGGAGCTCCAGGCGCCGATCCTCGTGTGGCCCGTCGCCCCTCTCCCGGAGGCGTCCCAGGGCGCTCCGTGTCTCCGCATCAGCCACCCCGGCGGAGTGCGCGGTGCCTCCAGCTCTCCGCTAGAAGAAAAACTTCCCGCGCTCCGGCAGAACTGCAGCGCCTCCTCTCTAGTGACTCCGGGAGCCCCATCTGCGGCTGGCTCTGCGCGCACTTTCCAAGAATCATAGTAACTGTTAATTTTAACAATCCCGAGGCAGGCCAGCGAGGCTCTGAGCTCCGGACCCGAACAATAGCCCCTTCGCTCAGTGCGCGGCGGCGCGCGGTGCCTCCCGGGACTCGGGTGCCGCGAGCGGTCCCCGCGGGGTTCGGAAGGCGCACGGAAGGAGGCGACATGGGGAACACGGCGCGACGGTCTCGCGGCTCGCAGCCTGCGCCCGTGCTGCTGCGGCTGCTGCTCGCCGCGGCCTCCGCGCTGCTGGTCGTGCCGGGCGTGCGCGGGCGCCCCACCGAGGAGGACGAGGAGCTGGTGCTGCTGGCACCGGAGCGCGACCCAGGACACAGGACCACGCACCTCCGCCTGGACGCCTTCGGCCGGCAGCTGCTGCTGGAGCTGCAGCCGGACCGCGGCTTCCTGGCTCCCGGCTTCACGCTCCAGACGGTGGGGCGCAGACCCGGGCCCGACGCGTCGCGTTCTGATCCCGTTGGCGACCTGGCGCACTGCTTCTACTCTGGCACGGTGAACGGCGACCCCAGCTCCGCCGCCGCTCTCAGCCTCTGCGAGGGCGTGCGCGGCGCCTTCTACCTGCAGGGCGAGGAGTACTTCATCCAGCCCGCGCCCGCCGCCGCAGCCGGGGAGGAGCCTCCGGCGCGGCCCCAGTTCCATCTCTTGCGGCGGAGGCGGCGGGGCGGCGGCGGCGGCGCCAGGTGCGGGGTCCTGGACGACGAGACGCAGCTCGCAGGGGGAGCGGGGTCGGAGGGCGAGCACGCCACGGCGCAGGGGCCGCTGCGGGACCGAGCGACACAGCGCACAGGACAGCCAACAGGTATCGGTCCCAGAAGAGTGGCTCCCACTTGTCTCTCCATTCATCTCCCTCTCCCCACCTTCTCTGTGCTGCGCGACTTGAGGGTAGGGTCCTGTTCGCAGACGCGAGCCTATGTCTGCGGACAGGACGGAGACGTGGTGTGGAGGGAATGCGGCTTAAGATTTGGGTTGGTGAACTAACCAAAGCCTGCTGGGGCAGTTAATTCCATTTGCCCTAATAATGAATGATCAAGAGAGGACAGACGTTATCAATGATTTTTCTGCTAGGGAGAAGCGTTCCGATCCGGAAGGGAGAGCTGGTAACCCAATGCCTCCCACTTTAGTTGAATGTGAGCTTGTGCGACTTCTTTCCACCTTGTTAATTTCTTTTTAACAATTGTGCATGTGTCCTTTGGTCGAGTTGCAGCCTGGCGCTTAGTTTTGTAATCGCTGCCTGTTCGCGCACCCTGAGCCCAGAGGAGGGCAGAGATGGAGGGCGGAGGAGGGATAGTGACCTCAGAATGTGCAGCCCGCGAGCCTGGACAGCTGCGCTACGATCCCTGTTCTGCTGGCCTCTGTCCCCTTCCCCCTCTTTAAGAGTCTGACCCCGACCGGCTGGCGGTGGCGGGGCCCCTCCGCAGAACCTGCTTGGGAGGTCTCTGCCCAGCTCGCCCCGCCTCTCCGCGCCTCCCCCCAGCCTCCCACTTTGCGCTCCCTCTCGCGGCCATAATTCTGCTCGGAAGCACTGTTGAAAGTTAGTCACCGGTGATCCTTCCTGCTCCGCCTTCCCCTGTTTCTCTAAGTTGTGTGCAGTGCTTCCTGTCTAGTTCTTTTCATTCTGTCACTGACTGGGATGCCTTGTTTCTTTTTTTTAACTTTCTCACGTGGCTTGTAAAATTTTCCGCTTCTCCCCTGTACGTCCGCTCCTTGAAGCAGTTACGTGGTCAGAGCCCAGCGTAGAACTTCCCTGGGGGCTGGGTCTCAGTCAGGAGTCAGAGGGCTCTTTTGGAAACAATCAGTCGTGGCCCCGCGGTCCGAAGCAGGAACTTATTTCCCTGGGGCGGTGGGAGTGGGCCAGTAGGCTGCTTGGCAGACTGGGTGGTCCTTGTGCCCGGATTTGGCAAGAGCAGAGCACCGCAGGGACCCGTGGAACGAGCGAGCAGAGCAGAGCAGGCTGAGATGCCTTCAGGCCCGGCCCCTCGGCAGAGGCCACAGCCCTGCCCTGGGCCTTCCACGTGGAGCCCGATGATCTCATTCAGGATTTGATTCCTGGCCTGTGAAAGAGTGACTCAGGGGCTCTGCCTGCTCCCCTAGCTCCAAGATTTTACTACAGCTGGGGAGAATGATTGCGCCCACTGCCTTTTTCAGATTGTATGATCTCAGAGAGGACAAAAGAAATCCTGCTTAAAAAAAAAAAAAAGCCTGCCCCCCCCCCCTCAGAGGAGCACATGGCCTTTTTTATTTACAGTAAAGGAGAAAACTTTAAAAATAACATTTTCAGTGAAAAGAAATGCAAATATTTTTGTTATTGTTGCTCCGGGTGTATTTTTGTATTATTTTCTTTGACTGGTTAGGCTTTCTTTATATACTCTGGGAAGGTAACTATCCTTGGCTAGACTGCCCCTGAACAAACTATCTTTCTTGTGTCTTTACAGGAACTAGAAGCCTAAGAAAGAAGCGATTTGTGTCCAGCCCCCGCTACGTGGAAACTATGCTCGTGGCTGACCAGTCCATGGCAGAGTTCCACGGCAGTGGGCTAAAGCACTACCTTCTCACCTTGTTCTCGGTGGCGGCCCGGTTATACAAACACCCCAGCATTCGGAATTCAGTTAGCCTGGTGGTAGTGAAGATCCTGGTCATCTATGAGGAACAGAAGGGGCCAGAAGTGACTTCCAACGCTGCCCTCACTCTGCGGAACTTCTGCAACTGGCAAAAGCAACACAACCCGCCCAGTGACCGGGACGCAGAGCACTATGACACTGCCATTCTTTTCACCAGACAGGTGAGCGGAAGACGTTGCCAATTCTGAGAGTATTCTCTTGGGAATCAGTTTTGTAATAAGCAGACGTATGTAAGGCATTTTACCAATATTTTTGCACTTATATTTTTTAATTGGCCAGCATGATTAATCTTCCTTATTCCTTTTAATATTTTAATATCTCAAGTTTCACAGTCTTTTTGGAATAGCATTAGGGAAAATCTTAAAGTCACACAAAGTACTCCTAAAAGAACTACTCAACAACAATGAATGTAGCTGCCCTCAAGCACATGTGAAGTTACACCCTGCCAAAAAGTTAGATCACAAGGTTCATGCTCTGTCTCTGTTAATAAGGACATACCTTTGCTCCTTGTAGGACCTGTGTGGCGCCCAGACATGTGATACTCTTGGGATGGCAGATGTTGGAACTGTATGTGATCCCAGCAGAAGCTGCTCGGTCATAGAGGATGATGGCTTACAAGCTGCCTTCACCACAGCCCACGAATTAGGTAAGTCCGTTTTAGAGTGAGAGTCAGCCCAATTCATGAATTCAAATTGATAAACTACGTATTAATTTAAGAGGGAGAGTCTGCAGGTTATATTGCTATTTTAGGTGCCAGAGCTCCCTAGAAACTGCAGAAAATATTTTTCCACTCTTCTCCACATGGTCATTTTTATTAGAATTCAAAATAAGATAGTAGGAGCTATCAACACATTTGGAAATTTACATGTTTGTTTACACCCTGTGAAAAGTAGACATTGTCTTTAAAATAGATTATCTCCAAAACACATTTCTTCCTCTAGAAATATCACTTTGAGATAAATGAATCCCTGTTGGGGAAAACAAATGCTGCAAATGACCTGTATTTTAATGTGGGTTTCGGATGTCTTCTTAGGCCATGTGTTTAACATGCCACATGATGATGCAAAGCAATGTGCCAGCATTAATGGTGTCAACCGGGATTCCCACATGATGGCGTCAATGCTTTCCAATTTGGACCGCAGCCAGCCCTGGTCTCCTTGCAGTGCTTACATGATTACATCATTTCTGGATAATGGTCATGGTAAGATGCTCCAGCTACTCTTTCTAGATGTTATCCAACCATCCCCATGTAGGGCTCTTTCTTTCTCTTCTGTTCTTTTTATTTTCCCTCCTTCAAAATGACTTTCATTGTCAACCGCATGCATTTTTAGATCTTAATTTCCACTGAAAGATAGTGCTTCTGGTCAGGTAGCTCCCAGAGTACATTAACTTGAGTGTTTAGCAGAACGATGATTTCCTGTCATTGTTAATGCAGAAATATCCCATTGAGAATAATATCTTAATGATAATTTAAATCTCTCTGGCATTTTCCCCCCAAACTCTTCAGCTTTCAAATCGCTTTGCTATATATTATCGCTTTTGGTGAGCATTTTCTGAAACTGATCTACCCCCTGCATGCTTTAATTTGCTATTTCTTAATATTCACTGGCATCTTTCCTTACAGGTGAATGTTTGATGGACAAGCCCCAGAGTCCCATACAGCTCCCCTCTGATCTCCCCGGGACCTTGTACGATGCCAACCGGCAGTGCCAGTTTACATTTGGGGAGGAGTCCAAACACTGCCCGGACGCGGCCAGCACGTGCACGACGCTCTGGTGCACGGGCACCTCTGGCGGATTGCTGGTGTGCCAGACCAAACACTTCCCCTGGGCCGACGGCACCAGCTGCGGAGAAGGGAAATGGTGTGTCAACGGCAAGTGCGTGAACAAGACTGACAAGAAGCATTTTGATGTGAGTTTTCCACTGCAACACACGCTCCTTTAAAATTCAGAATTGAAAGAGACCAAGCGATGCTAAAACATTAGATACCACGTTAGTATCCCGACCTGTGGGCTCTCGCAGGGATACAGGATAGAGTCGTATTATTGATTCTTTGTCCCACGTCTTTCTCTTCTATTTCCTGAAAAGGTCTCCATAGAGGTTTCTAACGCTGATCATTTATGTCTCCATTTAGACTCCTGTTCACGGAAGCTGGGGGCCGTGGGGGCCCTGGGGAGACTGTTCAAGAACGTGCGGTGGAGGAGTTCAGTATACGATGAGGGAGTGCGACAACCCGGTCCCGAAGAACGGAGGGAAGTACTGCGAGGGCAAGCGCGTGCGCTACAGGTCCTGCAATATTGAGGACTGTCCGGAGAATAATGGTGAGTAGAGAGAAGGTGAAAAGGATGGGCTGCAAACGGGTGGTTGAAAATCGGAAACAGATAAAATCATTGTCTCCTCTTTCCAGGAAAAACCTTTAGAGAGGAACAGTGTGAGGCACACAATGAATTCTCCAAAGCTTCCTTTGGGAGCGGGCCCGCGGTGGAGTGGACACCCAAGTACGCAGGAGTCTCACCCAAGGACAGGTGCAAGCTCATCTGTCAAGCCAAAGGCATTGGCTACTTCTTCGTTTTGCAGCCCAAGGTAGTGACTTTTCTTCAGACTTTTTGCCTAAGAAACAAGGCCTTAGCTTGCTCCCTTTTCATGCCAGCTCTGTTGTACTTTCTTTAATTTATATATATATATATATATATATATATATATATATATAAACCTGAGCTTTTAATTTATTTATTTATTATTTATGGCTGCGTTGGGTCTTCGTTGCTGCACACGGGCTCTCTCTAGTTGCAGCGTGCAGGGGCTACTCTTCGTGGCGGTGCGTGGGTTTCTCATTGCGGTGGCTTCTCGTTGCGGAGCACGAGCTCTCTGTGCGAGAGCTTCAGTAGTTGTGTCATGCGGGTTTCAGTAGTTGTGGCTCACAGGCTGTAGAGTGCAGGCTCAGTAGTTGTGGTGCACGAGCTTAGTTGCTCCGCGGCATGTGGGATCTTCCCGGACCAGGGCTCGAACCCATGTCCCCTGCATTGTCAGGCGGATTCTTAACCACTGCGCCACCAGGGAAGCCCTAATTTATATATTAACGTGTTCAATTTCAAGTTAGAACTGCTTTGCTTCTAGATACATTGGCAACTGCTTGCTTTGAGTTTGGTTCTGTTTTGGGTTATGAATGAAGCTTGAATCCAGCGCTTATGATTCTTGCAATGGTTTATTATTACTCCTATATGCGAAAAAAAAGCCCTTTACGCATGGTTAGGTAAATTATGTGTTAACATGGAAACCATCCAGTGGTTTTGGAAAATAGTTCAGGTGTGGCCCGAAGTACTTGTTACTGGGTGACTAGCAGCAGTATGTGCAAATGGACTTATTAAAATGAAAGTCTGAGCATTGAGAACTCTTGTGTTTGAGAACATATACTGAACTAATGGAAGCATTGTTTTGCTGAGGAGATAAATCTGGCTCTGAGGTAGAAAATGGAATTGAATTTGGTTGAAATTATCATGTGTCATTATCACTGTAGGCTATGAAAATAGTCTCCAGTTGCAGATTCAACATTCAAGTGATTTATTCAGCACCTGTTATTGCCAGGTAGTATTCTAGATACTGGGGATACAGCAGTAAACAAATTGACAAAAAGCTCTGCTTTTGTTGACCTTAGCTAAAAGTGAGATAGGATACAAATAATCAAAAAATTTATAGTATTTTCAGATGGGAAAAAAAAGCCAAAGAGAAGGATCGTGTGTGCCGTGTTATAGAGTACTATTTTAATTTTGATAGTCAGGAAAGCAAAGATGTCATGTTAACGAAGGAAACTTTCAGAACTATCCTAGCATCACCTCTTGCCCTTGTTAATGTGTGACACCAGGTACGTGCCCTTCCTTTTTCAGGTGGTAGATGGCACTCCATGTAGCCCAGATTCCACCTCTGTCTGCGTGCAAGGACAATGTGTAAAAGCTGGTTGTGATCGCATCATAGACTCCAAAAAGAAGTTCGATAAATGTGGCATTTGTGGAGGAAATGGATCTACATGCAAGAAAATATCAGGATCAGTTACTAGTGCAAAGTAAGTGTTAAAATGCCATACTCCCGAAGGTCTTATCATTTCGATGTAACTTTTTACAGGTCTGGTAAAAATTACATTCTTAAGTGATTACCTGGTGTTTCAAGCTAAGTATGGATAATATGATTAGCCGGTGAAGGAGAGACTTTTATATCTGTTTTCCTTGTCTGCAGACCTGGCTACCACGATATCGTCACAATTCCAACCGGAGCCACAAACATTGAAGTGAAACAACGGAATCAGAGGGGATCCAGAAATAATGGAAGCTACCTTGCCATCAAAGCTGCCGATGGCACATATATCCTGAATGGCGACTTCACTTTGTCCACTTTAGAGCAAGACATCACGTACAAAGGTAGTGTCTTGAGATACAGTGGCTCCTCGGCAGCGTTGGAAAGAATTAGAAGCTTTAGCCCTCTCAAGGAGCCCTTAACCATCCAAGTCCTGACAGTGGGCAATGCCCTTCGACCGAAAATTAAATACACCTATTTCGTGAAGAAGAAGAAGGAATCTTTCAACGCCATCCCTACTTTCTCCGAATGGGTCATTGAAGAGTGGGGCGAATGTTCCAAGTCATGTGGACAGGGTGTGCAGAGAAGGCTGGTGGAGTGCCGAGACATCAACGGGCAGCCCGCCTCAGAGTGCGCAAAGGAAGTGAAGCCAGCCAGCACCAGACCTTGTGCGGACCTGCCTTGCCCCCTCTGGCAGCTGGGGGATTGGTCGCCATGTTCCAAGACTTGCGGGAAGGGTTACAAAAAGAGAACCTTGCAGTGTCTGTCCCACGATGGGGGTGTGTTGTCTCACGAGAGCTGCGATCCTTTAAAGAAACCTAAACATTACATAGACTTTTGCACAATGGCAGAATGCAGTTAAGGAGGGGCGGTGTTGAGGGAAAAGGGCAGTGGGGAAGGGCTGATGCACTGAAATCAAGAAGGCTGGAGGAATCCAGTGCACCTTGCCGGTGATCAATGAGGTGTGCTGATGAGTTGGGAGGTACAGGTAGGTAGAAAAGAAGTTAGATCATCAGAATTTCCTGCCAGTTACAAAATTGATAGGGTAGTTTATGAGGATCATTAATAGCTGACCAAAAAGATAGCATGAGAAAGCCCCAGGGCGTTATTATTTCTTTTGTTAAGTCTGTGACAAGTTTTTACAAAAATAGAAACAATTGTCAAAGTAGGTTTAAGAAATATTACAATCCCTGTTTCCTGGTACTGATGAAATACTTTGTATCATGGAGGTTGGGAAATGAAAAGCAGGAGGAAGATGAGATTTTTGGTTTAAGATGTGGCTTACTTTACCTCACTACCTATGGAGGGAGAAAGGAATACACGTAGGATCTTTGGCCATCACTGTTCCTGACTGCTGTGGTTTCAGAGAATGTTTATGCCATCTCTTCTACTGAGAGTTAAGAATTCAGGACTGTCCAGCATGAGAAATGCTTAGCACCGTCCAGTGACTCAAATGACTCCATCTTTCCTCTCTTGTGCCGTTATTGTGTCTTTATTTGTGAATTCATTTTGACGAAGAAACAATTCCACGTATTTGTAAAAACAGCATTAAGTCTACAAGGGGAAGAAAAGCAGTGATGTATCAGATGCTGGTAAAAGCTAGGGGAGGCCCGTTGGTCTGGGTACCTCCTACATTTCTTTCCTCCTGATGTAAGCCTAATTAAGGAATGTGGATGTGAAAAAAAAAAAAAAAAAAAAACAACAGTTTGTGTCTGAAGAAAGTCAGTAAGATCACACAAAAAGAATGTAATGCCAGAACAAGAATGGGGTGTGTACAACAGGGTCCCCAGTGTTTGGGGACATTGCGATCACACGTCTCACGGTGGGGAGGCTACTGAGGGGTAGCGGGTCCATCCCCAGCAGCTGGTCCAACAGTCATATCCTGGTGAATGTCTGTTCAGCTCTTCTACTATGAAAGAGAATGACTTTTTTCCATATGTATATAGTAAAATATGTTACTATAAATTCTATGTACTTTATAAGTATTGGTTTGTGTGTTCCTTCTAAGAAGGACTATAGTTTGTAATAAATGCCTATAATAACATATTTATTTTTATACATTTCTTTCTAATGATAAAACTTTTAAATTATATCGCTTTTGTAAAAGGTCATATAAAAATAGAGTATTTATACAATATATGTTACTAGAAATAATAAAAGGACACTTTTTGAACATGTGTCTATTTTTTTTAATGGGAATTAATTCCTGGGTAGGAAATCTGAAACACAGATATTGAATTTTTGTTTGTTTTGTTTTGTTTTGTTTTAAAAATGTCTGGTTTATTACTTTTTTAACACTGATAAAAATGTTTCATTGCATACATTTTTTTTAACATCTTTATTGGAGTATAATTGCTTTACAATAGTGTGTTAATTTCTGCTCTATAACAGTGAATCAGCTATACATATACATATATCCCCAAATCTCCTTCCTCTTGGGTCTCCCTCCTACCCTCCCTATCCCACTCCTCTAGGTGGACACAAAGCACCGAGCTGATCTCCCTATGCTATGCAGCTTCTTCCCACTATCTATTTTACATTTGGTAGTGTATATATGTCCATGCCACTCTCTCACTTCGTCCCTGCTTACCCTTCTCCCTCCCCGTGTCCTCAAGTCCATTCTCTACATCTGTGTCTTTATTCCCATCCTGCCCCTAGGTTCTTCAGAACCTTTTTTTTTTTTTTTTTTAGATTCCATATATATGTGTTAGTGTACGGTATTTGTTTTTCTCTTTCTGACTTACTTCACTCTGTATGACAGACTCTATGTCCATTCACCTCACTACAAATAACTCAATTTCGTTTCTTTTTATGGCTGAGTAATATTCCATTGTATATATGTGCCACATCTTCTTTATCCATTCATCTGTCGATGGAACAGATATTGAATTTGAAGAGAGAATATTTTCTTCAATTCTTTGGAAGTATGATTTCATTCTAATGAAATTATTTTATGTATCCTTGGGATATGTGATTGCTACAAAGAAAGAAATCTATTATATCTTTGGTGATAGATAGATAGGTTTGTTACTAATATAATAATATACACCAGTGGTTGGCCAACTTTTTCTGTAAAGAGCCAAATAGTAAATCGGTTCTGTGGGTCATACCATCTCTGTCACAACTACTCAACAGTGCTGTTGTAGCATGAAAACAGCAATAGACAATACATAGATGAATGGGCATGGTGGTGTTCTAATAAAACTTTATTTATGAAACAGTGGGCCAAATTTGTTCTGTGGGCATAGTTTGCCAACCTCTGATGTATAACATATAAAATGAAAAATATGGGATTCTGGATGCATTTTGAATTTGTATCTCTTCCTCAATTGTATCACGTAAGTAAAATTTTGCGAAAGTATTTAAGCTAATGAGTAGAAAACGATGCCTCATAAATTACATTTGGGATAGACATGCTTGGTGAGCCAAGCCCTCCAAATGTTTCATGTGCTCTTCAGGAATACACGGGGTGTTTTGGAGAAACCTCGGAATACCCAGACCACCCTCTCGGTAGCCTTTTGTAAGTCACTCTATTTTTAATACTAAATGGTACATCAGTGACTTTAAAAGTTCAGACCACTTCCAAAGTAACTACATTTCTCTCAGGAAATAGCTTATTTGCTAGAAGACTCGGATTATGTGGTTAACCACAGACATTTCCAGCTTTATATTTTCATCCTTTTTTCCACCCGTTTTTCTCAAGTAGTTCCATATAATATGCTAATTTCAGATTCCAACGATAATTCTAATTTGCCCTCAGAATTACTCAGTGTTCTTCCCCTGAGCAGTTGAATTTAAGATATTCAGGAGCCAGGTGCATGGAGCAGAAAGTGGGGCATGAGGGGAAAGGCATGTTAGTCTATGGTTAAGATTTTTCCTACCTATTGGCCACCAGACTGAAAGGTGAAAGTCAAATCTCACACCACCAGCAGTGGCCCCATATAACTCAGTTAAACATAGAACTTGGCCATGAAATTCACTGCCCTAACATGCTGTTTGCACAAATAACCTCTCCCACAATTATTTGTTTGCCTACATTATTAAGGTACAAATCCCCATAGTAAGTGACATGGAGGACACACACACACACACGCACACGCACACACGCACACACAAAAGGCCCTTCCCCTCAATTACTATATAAGCTATTTGATCAAATGAGATAAATGTACCTAGAATGATAACTCATAATAAAAAGAAGTCATTTTCAGATCTTGCCTAATTCACTGATGATTTTTTCCTTTTCAAAGGCTTGCATTGATTTGATGTAGTAAGCAAGGAGAATGAAATTCAGGACACAAAGTGATAAAAATAGCCAAAAGATTTTCCACTACTCTCTTTATTCTCAGCTCAAGGTAATGCCAAACAACTTTCTAAGTTGCCACGTTATTTTCTTCAGCCATCTGCTGGTGAGATTTCCCTTTTATCAATCAATGGACCCGTTTAAAATACTCTATTTTGGCAGCAAAGAGAGTTTAGCTTAAAATACACATCCGGTTCTGTGAGCTTGACCTGCTTAAAAAGAGGAAAGATTTTGTGCTCACTTCTGTAGCAGGTACAAATGATGAGCTGGCGTGATGTTGAGGACTCATTCAAACACCTGATTTTCAGAACATTCTGCAGGCACTTTCTTTCTCTAGTATTTCAACAACCACCATGCAAGCACGATTTTTGTATCAGAGCTTTCACACAAAAATCGTTTCCAACTTTTGCTTTTGTTTAATTTGTCTTCCAGAAGAGGGTTCTGTAGATCTTAATGTAACTTAGGAACAACAGATAACAGCTACAATTTGCTAATCTCGTTGGTTTTCCAAAAAAAAGGGAAACAAAAATGGTTAATATAAAGGTTGGGTGTGCTAGACCGACTAAAGAAATTGACCAAAGCTACTCCAGTATACAAGTGTAGTCTGTTCTGCCATATGCATACTTCTGTGACATGAATGAGTTCATAGGACACTGGCAGAATGGAAACAGTACAATGTGGAAGATGCTTTGGTTCGTCAACAAGTTTTGCCAGCCAATAAATGTTTAGTGCCTTCTCTTAAGAGCAGTGGAACAGAAAATATACTAAGTCATGAACATGGCGAGTCACAGAGGAATACAGAACTATGCAGAATCTCCACTCATGCCAGTTGTCTCCACTTGGTCTGCATCTTGGAAGTTCCTAATGTGGTCTGTGTTCAGTTTGCTCTTGTATTCGTAATTCAAAAGCCTGAACTTTTCCTTACAGCCTCTTCTATTAATCACATTGCCCTTGTTTTAGGGTAAGTTTGTATAATTACAAACAGCTATTTGTAATTTAGCATATTTTGTTAGCTATCTTAATTTCTTTTCCTTTAGGGTTACTATTTTCTATGTTCCACGGCTCTTAAAAGGAGTTATAAACCATTTACTTGCTGGGGTCGGAAGGAGATTGAGGGCAATTTTATGTAGAATAATCCAGAAAGGCTTTTTCAATGAGATCTTTGGGAGAAAAGCAGAGGGACACGAGGGGACAGCTCTCCAAGGGATGAGATTACAATAGACAGGGGTCTGCACAGGTGGGAATAAGCTCAACTTCTTGGAGGGGACAGCAAGAGGTCAGTGTGGCTGGAGCACTAAGGAGAGGGGGAAAGAGAAGAGGTCAGTGGAAGGCAGAGAGCTTGCTCAGCAAAAGTAGGAAGCATATTTGGGTTTTGCTCTGAGTGAGACGAGGAGCCAGTGGAAGGAACAGAGCAAAGGAGAAACATGGCCTGACTTAACATTTTAAACTGGAATGAGACCAGACAGGAACCAGATAGGAAACTATTGCAATAATTGCAATGAACGATAATGATGGTCTGAACTAGGGTGATAGCCATAGAGGAGGTGAAGGAGGTCAAATTCTGCAGTTCAGGACTTTGAGATTTGCAGATGGATATAGATGTGAATGGGGGAAAAAATATCATGAATGAGTCCAGGGTTTTTTTGTTTTTCTGTTTTTTGGCGGGAAAAGAGTGTTCTGTGCAACATTGATGCATACTACACTCTACTTAAAGACCAACATAAATTAAAAATACAGGATTTTTGGTAAGTATTGAAACCAGTTAAACCTATAGGTAAATATAAGTAATTGTTGAAATTACGGTTTCAAAATTAACTGGAAATATAGAAATAGTCATTAAAGAGAAGATATATAATGTAAAATATTTTCATAATAATAATTCAAGTCTAAAACCGTATATCATATTGACAAAATCATAAGAGTAGGATAGAAATATCTTCTGTTAGGAGTTATTAAAGGACATCATCTTATTCTTGAACTTGGTAATAGGGTAAGTATGGATGAATGCTATTTCTTAAAAATAAAAACCCAAAAAATGTCTCTTCATAGAGAGAGGATGTGTGTAAAATATAACTCATAAATAAAAGAATGGAAAGCAAACAATAAGGTAATAGAATTCCAACCACATTATCATGACAACACATTGTTTAAACTTTCCTATTAAAAGACAAATATCTTCAAGATGTGTTTAAAAATAAAATCCATTGACATGATAAATAAAAGGGAACTAACTAAATCAAAATGACATTTCTTCAAAGAATTCCAAAGATTTATCAGGCAAAGAGTAGGAAAAAGGTAGGAATAGAATATGAAATCAGCCAAAATTGTATTTAAGATGGAAAAGCACTAAGCAAAACAAAAATTAACATATCTTGTGGATTAAAGGTAGAATCTACAATAAGAAATATGTGTCCCGGATAATAGAACATCTATATATCAATCTTAAATTGTTAAAAATACAAAGAATTATCAACAGGTAAGGATTACTCTATTTGTCTTTAAAACCTCTCTCTAGGTCAAGGAAGACCAAAAATGTAAGAAAAAAAAAAAAGGTAAAACTTTACAAAGGCATAAAAAAAGACTTGAGTAAAGCAAGAGACATGCAAATTTCTTTTACAGTAAGTCATAAACCTTCTATTTTGTCCAAAAATAATTAGTAGATTTGATGAAATTCCAATCATTAGCCATTCATAAATTTTTGGAACTTGATAACATAATTCTAAAGTTCTTCTGAAGAAATAAATTTGGTGAAGATAAAATAAAGAGAAACACAACTAAAAAATGCAGTGTAATGTAAGATACTTGTTCAACTGGATTTGAAAATGCACCGTAAAATTACAATTTAAAAAAAAAGCAGTACTTGTAGAATTATTGACAAGTATATTTATATGTGAGAAAGATAGCTCACAAATAAACCTTAGTAATCATAACTACAAAATATTAGAATATAATGAAGTTAGCAACATAAGTCTGTGAGTAAAAAATAATCATTCCAAACAGAGCCTTAAATTAAAAACTAGAAATTTACTTGGGAAAAAAATTTTTTAGAGCTTTCTTTCAGATCATTTGTAAACTTAAATTCCAGATATACAAAAAGTTAAAAGATTTAAATGCAACCCTGATTAGCAAATATAGAGAAATATTTATCTGATCTCTGAATGGGAGAGGAAATCTGAATACAGAAATAATGAAAGGTATTAAACACCCAAGACACACACACATAAACGAATTGCTTTGATTGGCATAAAAACTTCAAACTTCTGTATTTCAGAAGAGTCTTTTTTAAAATGTGAGGAAAAAATGAGTATTTTCATGAAACACAAAAGACAACAAAGCTTTCCTCAGAGCTTTCCCAAAGGCCATTGGTTTCACCCCAGGATTCCAAATGGCCACCCAATTAACCGCTGGTCATCCTTTAGATCTCAAAGTAAATGTCACTTTTCCAGGGAAACCCTTCCTAAAACCCTCAGGCTAGATTAGCTCTTAAAACACCCTGCACTTTCCTGTGTTGTCACTTTTCACAGAAATCATATACTCTTTTTAGTTCTACATTTGTTTTGCTCGATATTATTTTCCCAGTGTTTAGAACTGTGCGTGTGCAAATGTTATATTTATTTAATGAATAACCCTTAAAAGTAGTCAAACTATTGCGTACAGATAGTTCTACCCCTAAGAATCCATGCTAAATAAATAATCCAAAAGGTTCACAAAGATTTGTGTATGAATGTTACATAAATCTGAATGCAGCCACAAGAGAAGTACACTGAAGACTAGTTATGACACAACAAAACTTGAATCTCAGGGAATTCCCTGGAGGTACAGTGATTAGGACTCCAGGCTTCCACTGCAGGGGGCACGGGTTCAATCCCTGGTTGGGGAACTAAGATCCCACATGCCACCACGCAGTGTGGCCAAAAAATTTAAAAATTTAAAAAAAAAAGCAAAACTTGAATCTCAGATTAGTGATAATGAGGACCAACAGTCCTGGAAGTTCACTGTGTATTTTTCATGATAATTCAATTAATACTCAACCCCCGCCCCAACTATGATGTAGGTATTATCATTATTCCTACGTTATAGGTAAGGAAACTTGGCAAAGAGAAATTGAACTGCTTGGTTGAGGTAGGATAGTTAGCAAGCAGCTCAGCAAGGATTCCAACCCAGACATCCAAACTTGAGAGCCTGTAGCCTCTACACTCTTAAGCATTATGCCATATTATGCTACCAAGTTGTACACACACATACACACACACTCACACTTAACAATGTATATACACTAAAATAACCTAACTGGCTATTTTTATTTTCTTTGTACCTTTATGTATTTTCCAAATTTGCTACCAAAAAACCAACTGTATCATTTTTATCATCAGAAAAAAATGACTTATAAAAGGTAGGAAAATCCTAATTAGAGTGGTTTTCACTGGGTGAATTCTTCCTAACCAGAAATTTCCAGAAATTATAAACAGTTTCTGTTTTTGTTTAACTTGTCCCCAGTAAGAACACTTTAAAAAGCTGAAGCACTTTTGCAGTACCATATCATAAAAGAAAGTCAGTTTTGTTGGTATTTGCATGATGATGGCCATTCCAAGCATGGAGACAGAAGTCAAGATGGATAAATTGGTCTACTGATTACTAAGTAAGTTTATATACTAATTTAAGTATACAAATTATTTTCTGAGGATGTATGTATATATATACTATCTATCACTAAAAGTACTAAAATCACATTTCAAATTCAAATCTGAGTTTTCCAACATTTTATATTTTTCTACCTCTCTGTCCCTCTTCTCAGTGAAAAGCATAAATGAACAGTAAATCTTTAAGAATTTAGAGTTACTGACACTTTAATTTTTTTAAAAAGTGTGTACCTAGCAACCAGAGGAGAGCCAGGAGAATCAAACTCATAAATTCCTATCAGGCATAAAATCCACAGAGATTGTGCATCTATGTATGTGAGGTTCACTGCATTATTAAGTCCTGTAATTCATAGCTGTCTAGGGTGCAAAAGTAGCCAAATGTCAGCACTGAGGAAAGGCTGGACCCAAGCTCCACACTGACATTCTCAGTATTCTGAGACTATCTATGAAACAAAAGGATTCACCAAAACTAAGAGCAAAACAATAAACTACAATCTTCCTGGTAGATAAATGTATAAAGAATAAAGCCAAGGTGTGACAGTGTTATTCCTCTTTATTACGGAAGTTTTGTGAAAATTACTTTTTAAATTCAACTGTCCTTTTCAGTTGCTCTCATTTTCCTTATGGAAACTGCCAGAGGGGCAGAGAAATGCTTTTCCTTTAAGTAAGAAGGAGAGAATGTCTAATAAGCACTAACATAGTAACATGTTAAGATGGAATAATGGTCTATTAATGCAGTGGTGTTTATTTCCTTGAACAGCGCATCAGTGAAAAGGTACTGTCACCTCATAACCAGGGTAGATATTTCTAAAATTCTCTCTTTTTTCAGAAAGTCAAGCTAGGTACTGAAGTAAAATGATACATCTGGAATTTAAAATTTTCAAGCAAAAATAGAAAAGGTGGGGATAGAAGAAACTAAGTCAGGAAAATGATGATAATCATTAAAGCTGAGTGATAGATAGAGACTCATTACACTTTGTTCTCTGCTTCTGTGTAAAGTAAAATCGAAAAACCGAAAAACTAAAGAGAAGTTGTAGTTCTTTTATCCAACTTACAAATCAATGTCAGTACTTGAAATAATTTAAGATATGACTTACATTAGTGTCCTTTTCTACTCTTCCACCTGTTTGGGGGGACAGAGAATAAATGTATGTAAAGTACTCACACTTAAAAACACAGAAGCACTCCTTAACACAGCTTGATACAGAACACAAGAGCAAATCATGTAACAGAAATAAACAAGGAAAGAAAGAAAGGAAGGAAGGGAGGGAGGGAGGGAAGGAGGAAGAAAGAAGGAAAGAAGAGAGAAAGAAAGAAAGAAAGGAAGAAAGAAAGAAAGGAAGGAAGGAAGGAAGAAAGAAAGAAGGAAGGAAGGAAAGAAGGAAAGAAAGAAAGAAGGAGAGAAAGAAAGAAAGAAGGAAAGAAGGAGAGAAAGAAAGGAAGGAAGGAAGAAAGAAAAGAAAGAAAGAAGGAAGGAAAGAAAGAAAGAAAGAAAGAAAGGAAGGAAGAAAGAAAGAAAGGAAGAAAGGAGGAGGGAGGGAGGAAGGAAGGAAGGAAAGAAAGAAGACAGAAGGAGGGAACAGGGGAGCGGGGGAGAGGGGAAGAAAGACATTCTTTTTATTTGCAGTGCTATAAAACATAGAACAATTAAATGCGTTTTCTGTTATAAAAGGCTGTGAATTTATCACTTTTTCTACAAAGGCCTGATTTAAAAATTATCATAGGTTATAAAAATTTTACTACTTTATAGTATAGACCCCTAGAACTTCTATTTTGCACCAAGAAGAAGTAAACTAAGCAGAGAGAGTGAAAATGGAAAGTCACTTTTGCTTGCATATATTCAGAATTCAATATTAAGGATTAAAAAATTATTATGGCTAATGAAGTACATACCAAGGAATTTTAAATATATAACGTATATATATACATATGTAAACCATATATATATATATATATATATATATATTTTTTTTTTTTTTTGTATATTTGAAAGAAAAGCTGAGTAAAGAGAAAGGAATTAATATGAAGACACTCAGGGATTTCTCAGTTCCTCAAACTGAGGGAGACAGGACCATTGGTGAAGCAGGAACACAATGGTTGGCCCAGATAGAGGTCACATTTGGCAACCTTGAAGTTGCAGATGAGGGAGTTCAGCTGAAAGATTAGATCAATAGGCAAGGATCAAAGATCTCTGGTTTCTAGCTGAAGGTCTTCACCAGATGTATTAGATTAGTTGAGTACAGAGTTTCTCTCCATTTTTCTTCTTTAAAGAGAGCTAAGGATTTACCAGTTCCCTTCTGCATCTTGCATAAAAGCAGGGAAGCTGACCAAATAACAAACACAGGAGCTGAGCAGCTGCCAGAAGTAAGGGCCTTTATAATATTGTTCTGGTTTTTCACTTATTTCAAGTTGGTTTACTCAGTTCTGAATGTTCCAGAGCCTTTCACCTTCAAAATTTTCACCAAAGTTGTTAACAAGAGTAGAATCGTCAGGCTTGGCTTTCATCTCCTGACTTCTCAGAGCATGCCAGAGGTAATGATAAAAACGGGACTCATTCCAAAGGAACCTTGAGGGGAAAGGGAAGAAGAGGAGGGACATGGACCATCCATCAGCTAGATAAACAAATTCTGAATAAATGGAAGTTGGCTGGAGGCCTCTATCTCAAACAATAAGGACACGCAATCTGAAAAGCTAGATCTCCAAGTCTATGGGCAAGGTCCTTTGCTCCTAAAGATCACAAAGGTGATATCTAGTTATCAAAGTACGAGATATTCTGGAGTGTTCTCCGTGGCACTAGGACAATTTCTTTCAGAAGTTGGGTATTAGTTAAATCTTGTGCTTTTCTAATTAAAATGCTCTTTCACTAGCACTAATATTCTAATACTCTACATTTTTAATATCCTATAAGAAAGCAATAGTGATAATAGAATTTCCTCGTATGGACCTTCAGTGCAACTTTAGGTTGGAACTCTGAATTGAAGACACAACTATACAAGATTGCTGAAGAAATCACAGAATATCCTGTTTATTTTTGAGTCTATGCTGTCTTTTTCCTTTCTTAAGACAAAAGCCATTGGCTTTTCTACCAGAAGTCATAATAGTATTGTATTTTTTTTTTCTTTAAGAACCATATGCATGTGAAACATTAAAAGATTGAACTGTAAACAAAGCTGAACACCTGGAAAAGCTTTTGATCCCATAGAGTTTTAAACAGTCAAAAAACCTCACTTTGGGCTACACTAAAAATTGCAGGGACAGTTGCAACACAGTAATACTCAGTTCTTAGCATGATGGGAAGAAAGCAAAACATACAATTTTACAAAAGAAAAAAAAAGGCATTGTTGAGAGTCCAGAATTAGGGAATTGAACATTTATTTCTCTGAGGGATTTTGCCATCCACAACTGTGGGACTTTAGGGGGAAAAAGTACCATACCATTAATTCTTTCTAACATATCTGATTTAAATTATCAATAACCACAAAAAAGATACAATCAAAATGGGAAAGTTTGTTAATTACAGAACATCAATAATAATAAAGTCTGTCTTCAGGTTGCTGGATATTACACTTATTCATATTCAGAACCCAAAGGGGAAAAGAAACTAATACTTTTAAAACAAATACTTACTTTTAAGTAATATTTTGACAGAGACTGCTGAAGAATCAAATTGTCAACCCCAAAGGTTTTATGGAGCAAGAAGAGGCCATTGTATTTTAACAACACATCTTTAAGAAAAACATCACTCATTAAGAATATAGAGTCCACTAATGAAACTTAAAAGCTTTTGCACAGCAAAAGGAAACCATAAACAAGACGAAAAGACAACCCTCAGAATGGGAGAAAATATTTGCAGATGAAGCAACTGACAAAGGATTAATCTCCAGAATTTACAAGAAGCTCATGCAGCTCAATATCAAAAAAACAAACAACCCAATCCAAAAATGGGCAGAAGACCTAAATAGACATTTCTCCAAAGTAGGTATACAGATTGCCAACAAACACATGAAAGGATGCTCAACATCACTAATCATTAGAGAAATGCAAATCAGAAACTACAATGAGGTATCACCTCACACCGGTCAGAATGGCCATCATAAAAAAATCTCCAAACAATAAATGTTGGAGAGGGTGTGGAGAAAAGGGAACCCTCTTGCACTGTTGGTGGGACTGTAAATTGATACAGCCACTATGGAGAACAGTATGGAGGTTCCTTAAAAAAACTAAAAATAGAACTACCATACGACCCAGCAATCCCACTACTGGGCATATACCCTGAGAAAAGCATAATTCAAAAAGAGTCATGTACCTCAATGTTCATTGCAGTACTATTTACAATAGCCAGGGCATGGAAGCAACCTAAGTGTCCATCAACAGATGAATGGATAAAGAAGATGTGGCACATATATACAATGGAATATTACTCAGCCATAAAAAGAAACGAAATTGAGTTATTTGTAGTGAGGTGGATGGACCTAGAGTCTGTCATGCAGAGTGAAGAAAGTCAGAAAGATGAAAACAAATACCGTATGCTAACACATATATATGGAATCTAAAAAAAAAAAAAAAAAAAAGGTTCTGAAGAACCTAGGGGCAGGACAGGGATAAAGACGCAGACGTAGAGAATGGACTTGAGGACACAGGGAGGGGGAAGGGTAAGCTTGGATGAAGTGAGAAAGTGGCATGGATATATATACACTACCAAATGTAAAATAGATAGCTAGTGGGAAGCAGCCGCATAGCACAGGGAGATCAGCTCGGTGCTTTGTGACCACCTAGAGGTGTGGGATAGGGATGGTGCGAGGGAGATGCAAGAGGGAGGAGATATGGGGATATATGTATAAGTAGCTGATTCACTTTGTTATAAAGCAGAAACTAACACACCATTGTAAAGCAATTATATTCCAATAAAGATGTTAAAAAAAAATATAGAGTCCATTCTCAGCAATATATTTGGACTTAATCACTTTGAACAAATAATAAAAATGTTTAATTCAGGCAGTCATTCCGTGAAATATGATTAAACATCCTTCAAGATGTATATGCTCAAAAAAAGACAAAAACAAAAAGAAGAAAAGAAAAACCATATTTTCTTAAGAAACATAATAAAGAGATAAATCTGCAGAATGAGTGGTATTAGATCATCATTCTGCTGCTATAATAAATGCAGATAAGAATCAGTAAATATCCCTGAACCCCTATTTTGTACAAAGCCCTGTCTGAGGAATTGAGAAGGACCCACAAGAAAGAAAAAAGAGAGAAAGAGAGAAAGAAAAGATAAAGGGATGGAAGAAAGGGCTGGAGGGAGAAAGGGAGGATAGGAAAAAAGACAACCTTACCTTCAGTCTTACAATATAGCTGGAGAAATAAAATGTTTACATGTGAAAAGTTAATTCACAAGACAAGGAAGTGAGTCCAATGAGTTGTATGCACAATCTGGGTTCAGAAATACAGAAGAGAGAGGTTACTGCAGGTCAAAGGGTCAAGGAAGATTTCAGGGAAGGAGTGGAGACATAAACATGAAACAGAGTGAATGGAATTGAAGCAGGCAGGGGACCTTGTCTTAGTTCGGGCTGCTATGACAAAGTACCATACACTGCATAGTTTATAGACAACAGAAAGTTTTTTCTCACAGTTCTGAAAGCTGTCAATCTGAGATCAGAGTGCCAGCACGATTGGGTTCTGTGAGAACTCTCTTCTGGGTTGCAGACTAACTTCTTACTGTATTTTCACATGGCAGCAAGAGGGCCAGAGCACACTTTAGGGTCCCTTTTAAAAGGTCACTAATCCCTTCCTGAGGGCTCTACCTTCATGACATAATTACTTCCCGAAAGCCTCATCTCATTGAGGGTTAGGATTTTAACATAGGTAGAAATAAACATTCTGATCATTGCAGATGTGATCCAGACCCATGTGTTCTAGTCTGTTCCAGCTCCTCATAATGGCAAGTGGCATGCATACCTAATACCGCTAGTTGGATTTGGTAGAGTGAAGAGCAGGAAACCTTTCCAGCATGGAGCAAAGAATAAAAACTGTGTGTAATAGACCCTGAAAGATGCTTCCTGCCTTGTAGCTTCATTCCAATTCACTCAACTATATAGGTCAACTTAACTTGCTAAAAAGTTACCTAGAGAAATTATTAAATATTTGGATATTATAAATTTAAAAAATGAATCCAAATTACAGAGACAAATGATGTGATCTTTGAAGATAAATATGCCCAAACTCACATATCTAAATTGACATCCTCCTCCCCCAAGTCTAATCACTTTGGACAGCAAGTCATGAGCCCAGAGCAGCCACTGCTTCAAGGACTAGAGTTCCTCCTTGGAACAGTCTTCAGATCGAATTCAGAGAAGCAACCTGTCTCATTGCCTCCCAGCCATGTTTCATTTTTGACCAAAAATGGCATCACCCAGTTTCGACACCCACCTTAGTCATGGTACTTAGCTGCAAAGGACTTTGGTTGCGTCCAAAATAAAATCCTCCTTCAAAGAGAGATTTGCCACCACAAGAGGTATTTGAAGAATGAGCTGCGGGCTCTAAAGGTAATTCCAATGGATCCATTCCAGAAATATTAAAGTCATGGCAGCATTACTAGGAAGAGAGTATGTACTTCCCAAATGACAGCCTTAAAGGGCCAGAGTGTTTTGGAGTGAGCATTCTGTTTTGTCTGTTGAAAAAGATTCAGTCATATGGAGAGGTTGTTTGACATAGTGGCTGAACATGCAAAATCTGGAATCACACTGCTTGTCTTTGGATCTCAGCTGTTCCATTTACTTGCCTTTCCCTTAACTGCCTTACCTCAATGTTCTATCTATAAAATGGTAAAAGTAACTAACTTCACACAGTTTGTATAAGGATCCAATTCTGTAATACCTGCAAAATTACAGAATTGGGTACCTGGTACATAGTAAACTGTACTAATCCTCAGGTGGTGGTAGATATTAGAGTAACAGTTATGGCATCAGAAAGTATTTCCAAGAAAAGATTAATGTGAAGGCAGTGGAGTACTTAATGATGTACATACTCTGTTCTGTTGACAAAGACATTTGACACCAGCTTTTTTACTAGTTACATACAACTCTCTTCACCATGATTGACTGTATGCTTCTTCTCAAGGAACCATCTGCATTTCTGGACTATTCTCTCCATACCGACTAATGTGTTTCAGCTTGACAACAAAATCTACATCTAAAACATCTCTTTGGTCCAACCAAATAACAGTATAAATTTGTGGACAGAGAGAGTTTATTTAGAGAATGCATAATATACACGCATATCACTGTATCTGCACTAGAAGGAGACGGGGGTAGAAGCCACAAAGAACCCAGAGACCCTTAGATGTACGCATTAAATTGTTTGTTTTCCCCTATAACCGGGCGTTCATTAAAGCTCTTCGTAGCAAACGCACAATCTCCTCAAAATCTTAGTCAGAAACAAACAGTCAGTCTTTGTATGTACTAGTTTACTTTGTCTGCTAGTACAGTTTCCCATCATGAAGATCTTGCCACACTTTCATGCTAGAATTTAACGTATTAAAAACAAGCTATTCTTCAGTTCCTTTCTCTTTGCAGTCAATGGGGTTGAAGTCCTGGATCTTTTAGTCATTAAATATGTGACCTTGAACGAGTCACTTAATTTCTCCAGATCTCAGTTATTTCTTCAGCAAGGTTAGAGCATTGGATTAGCTTATCTTTGTGGTCTAAAATCTTTTTCTTTCTTAATATCTCATGTCACTGAAGGACGACTTGGAAAGCCATCTGTAATTCATTATATCCTGATACTGAACTTCAACTCACAAAGATGCACACAGAGGGAGATATCACTGTGATGGCCCAGGCAATTTCCTTTAAAGCTTTTTTGTTTTGTTTTGTTTTAATCCAATTTCTCCCCATACTGTCATTTTAATTGTGTACTAACATAGAAATATCAGTTTGGGTTTAAGTGACCTTTACTTAGCAAAGAATCACTTGGAGGTTTTCACTCTCAGTTACATCGTTTTTCATGGGCTAAGCCCTCTAGCAGGCATGCATTCCCCATAAAAATGTTCATCTGGATTTTATGCTCTTTGCTGTCTCTCTCTGTTTCTTAACCACACCTTTTTCTTTTATATCTCTCCTTCCTATAGAGTTCCTAGAATTGTAGTCCACACATAATAGAAACTCAGTAAAAGTTTTACTCACTGGCAAACATATGGGCTTCCTGCAAAGAGTAGCCATGGTTTCAAATATTTACAGCACCTATGGCTAAAGTAGTCTTACAGGGGACTCTGCACCCTTGCTGCTACTGAAGTGGACATACCTGTGGTTCTAAATTTCTTTGGAAGCTTGCATATTACCTAAGCTCTTTGAGTTTTAGTTTCGTCATTTGTAAATGAAGATCTACCTAAGCATGGCTCTTCAATAAATGAGATTTTATATGTAAAGCTTCTAGCACATTCTAGAAATGTTATTATTCTTATTGATATTAATATCTGGAGCAGCTGGACTCCAACTCCAGCCTGACTGTTGGACACAACAACTCAGTTATTTCAGAAAGTTTCTCTGTAATAAGAACTGGTCTGACTTAAATTGGCCTTCGGAAGGTTCTAGAAACTAACAAGTTTCTCAGCTCCAAACAAAGCATAGACAAATTAGAGTTATCCATGCCCTGGAGTGCGATGCATTGACAGCAAGCAATATGAGTGGCAAATTCTACTCTACAGGGTAAATCTATTTTTCTAGGTATTAAATTGAGAGTAAAAACATTTTTGCTTTTACTATTAAACTTGACCATTTCCCAACTTCATAAACAACCTTTTGTGGAATCTTACTTTCCTTATAATTGGGACTATTTTGATGGTGGCAATGGTTATCTTAGATGACCAAGGTCCTGAACTATGACTTATACCAAGTGCTTGAAATAAAATTTCCATGTTCCCCCTTTCTTTGGTTCACACTGCAGAATAAATTATGAAATAAACAGCACACACTCTTAATCAATCAGATTAATGACAGAAAGTCAGAGCTTCTAGAAATATCAAGCCATAGTCATAAGAAAGAGTGAGACTGTGGTTTATTTTTTTTAAGTTCGTTAGAAGTGACCCAAAATACATTTCTCACTTATTGTGAATTTTTTCACATACAACAAAATAATGTTATCGCTATTTGTTCATATACACAAAAAGTATTGTGACTTTTTCAAAAGGTTTTTGTTTTAATGATGATGTGATTGTGAAGGGAAATGTACAGCAAAAGTTTAAACCATGGAAAAAAGAAAGGTACTAGAACTTGTTTTTATTTATATTGGATTCTAAAAAGCACTGTTATTTCTATGGTGATTGTGCTTTTAGAAATATTTTGCTATCAAAGCATCCACAACAGCAGTGTTTTAGCTTTCCCTGAAAAAAATAATAATAATATAAACTGAGACCTCTAGTGGAGGAAAGTGGGAACTGTCCCCCTGATCCCTTGTTCTAACTTCACCACACTAACCAATTCTTTCCTAGAAAATGTAGGGCTTTTTAATAACTTTTAAAACCTGCATATTTACCTCTTGAACAGTTAGTAACTTTCACTACCTCTTTATATTAAATACTTAGCAATGAAAATGAATATATATATGATACATACATAAAATTTGAAAAACCAGTAGTTTTGATTGTAAATGGTTTAGGGAATTTAACATACAGTTTGAAAACTAAAACATCATTTGGATTGAAAGCTCTTTTATTCCCTAGTGAAATGACTCACTGTGATTTTGTACCCTGGGGATGAAATGTGCACTGGGACTCTGGAATCCTGTAACAAGGATGATGCAGAGACTAAAAATACTTGACATTTATACATTGTTTGACATCCTGGGACATGAAAGCAGGGTTGAAGTGCTGTATCACTATCCCAGCCACAAACAAAATGATAAACACTGCAGTGTACTGCCTGAAATATGAGGCCAACTTGACAAGAAGAAATGGCTGGAGGAAGGTTATACAAAATAATAATAACAAGACAGTGAACGGAACCTAAAGGTCTTCAGAGATTTAAGGTCTGCAGCTGTACATGAGTTCTCTGCAGAAATACTTTAGATCACATGTTTTTCCACATACTTTAATTTATGGCTTTATTTGCGTTGTAGAACAAAAACCAGATTGAGTTTGTAAAGAGGATCCCTAAGGTATCATTTATAGATAACTCTGGTTGGAGATTGTCCAAGAGGACATGGACTCTTTAGCTTGGTAAACCCTGTGTTCAAATGAAACAGCTCTGAATTCAAGTGGAAAAAAATGCTCAGAAGATAAGGTTTTGACATGGTCATTAAAATGCCAGTAATTCAAAATGAGAAAAAGTTGTTCCCAAAGACACACATAAACATAAAGTCTAAAACACTTACCTAACACATATATTTTACTACAAAATCAAGGTAAAGTTAAGAAATATACAGGATTGATCTTAGACTGAGCAGGATTACAATATGTTTTATTTTATTCATCCTTTTGAAAATATTTACTAATTTTATATCCTGTATAAAGCCTTTGATTTACTTTTAAGGGATAGAAGAGGCAGACAAAAGAGTGAGTTCTCCACACTTCTGTTCTCCTTTGGGAAGTCAACTTCAGATAAAATCGCCGAACAATAAAATGTAGTATACGCTTTGCTACCACAGTAAGAGTTACAGATAAAATGGGCATTAGAGTAAACAGATAAAATGGACATTGGAGAGAAGATACAGTAATACAGAGTGGGATGCTTGAGAAAGTCTTTGCAGAAGAAAAGGAATTTGAACTATGCCCTAAACTATGGGTGGGATTGGGATAGGCCTAGAAAGGCATTCCTAGAGGTATGGCAGAAACTGAAGCAAAATCTTAGAAGTAGAAGTGAGTTTAGGACAGGAGTTTCTTTTAGGGAAATCATGAAGAGAAAAAGGTAAAAAGTAGTTCATTAAACCATTCTAGGCTTGGGGTAGAATGGAGATAATAACTGAAAGCAGTAAGGATTGCATGAAAACCTGATGGATTCCATAGGCGGTGTCCTGGGGACAACAGGAAGGGAGTCAGCATTAACTTGAGGCTTCAGGGGCTGCATATCAGTATTTGCTGAACACTGACTATTGTCTGAGGGCTCTAAGGTGGTATTGGTAGGATATTAAAAAAAAATAAATCTTGACCCACGCTTAAAGGAAAGTGTAATTCAATTGTCAAGATAAAAAGTCCTGGAGATGGATGTTTGCACAATAATGTGAATGTACTTCATGTCACTGAACTATATACTTAAAAATGATTAAAATGGTAAATTTTGTGTGGTATATTTTACCACCATAAAAAAGTACCTATTTTCTGGGCAGGCGAGTGAGCTTGCAATGGGGACTGAGGAAAATTAGTAGCTATCAGATTTAGGCAAAGACATCCTGAATTTAGGAAGAGAAAGATGATTAGACCGGGGCTAATATTGGAAGGAGATAAAGAAATTTGCTGAATGAGAACCTTGAGGATCTCAGGACAATGATAGTGTCTGTATGCTGAGCCAGTAAGAACTGGGTGAGCCAAAGTACACATTGTAGTGAGTAGCATAAGCCCCGCAGAGGATACACCCACACAAAAACACACATAAGAATTTTCCACTAAATATTTATTCATGAATAATAGTGGTGACTGCAAACAATCCTTCCAAATTTGCTCTTTAAATGGCCATATGATTATAGTCAGAAAAACATTTATTGAACTCCAACTGAACTCAGAAGAATACCGTTTCTCAATTCATATGGGTAAATTTGATACATTATAGTCATTTCCTAATACTTCGTTACTAGAGTAGTTTTAATTCATTAGAAAGATTCAAAATGCAAACTTTCAGAAACGTGATATAGCAAGACATGTTGGTTGTTTGTTGCTACAAACAAACCACCTAAAAATGTAGTGACCTAAAACAACGATTATCTAATTAGCTCATAAATCTGCAGTTTGGGCAAGTCTTCATAGGACAGGTTCATCTCTGCTCTATGAGGTGTCAGCTAATACTCAGAACCTGAGGAGCCACTTCCAAGATGGCTTACCCAAACTCCTGGGAAGCTGATGCTGGCTATCAGCTGGGAACCCATCTGAGGCCGTGGGTTATTCCTCTTCACATGGGCCTCTCCAGCTGGGCCTCTCTCTAGCTACTTGGGCTTCCTCACAACATGGTAGTTGGATTTCAAGAGCAATAGTGTCAAGAGAATGCCTTTTATGACATAGCCTTGGAAGTCATTGTCCTAGGTTCACCTAGATCAGATTCAAAGGAAGGAAAGGGACATAGATCCCCCACCTCTCAATGGGACAGCTGTCAACATCACATTGTGAGCAAAGCATGTGAAATAGGAGATATTGTTGAAGTCATTTGGGAAAATACAATCTGCTACCCTAGATATTATAAAGGAGAAATGCAGCTAAATCAAATTTTGAATGTTAAGTTCGTTTAAATTTAAAATGAATATCATACTTGAATACATGGGGTCTGCTAAAAGTGATATTATGATATTAAATTTACTTTTGGTACCTTATCAATTTACTAGTCCCTTCTTCTACTCCAGCCATTTCCCTTCAGGCCTCAAAACTTCTATAGGTCAATTCTAGAAGCTTCATCATGTCTGCCCCTGAAGGTGGCCTTCTGACAATCACGGCTGACAGTGTCATGTTACCCTTCCCTCATCTTTATCTCCCTGATACTTATCTTGAACCTCATCTTGAACCTATCAAATAACTGTTATAATAAATTAATATCTGTTATAGAAAACTGATGGAGAGCTTGAGATATATATATATATATATATATATTTTAAAGGATGAAATTTAAAAGAATATAAAATTATGATTCCCATACAAATATAAAATGGATATGTGTCAAAGATTTTATTTAACTCATTAAAATAATGATGGAACGAATGAGATGTTATAACAGATTCAAAGAACTCAAAGGACCACACATTTATGGTAGAAATGCTGAAATAAATTTACAAATGGATGCAAACCGGCAAAACTGTTCGACATCCACAGGGTCATCAAGTGCATTCCAAGGAACACAATCTGCATTTTCATGGACAGGATCTATTTCCATTTCTGTCAATTTATACAAGTTAGCTTCTACCTCTACTGAGTTATAAAAGAACATAATTAAAGATAAAGACACACCTCCCCTTTAGGATTACATAATCTCCAAAGGCTCTTGCATTTCATTGAAAGGATATTCAATAATCTCTTCTATCCATTTCAAAATTTTCTACACTCTTCCCCAGATCTTAAAGTATCATCATGATTGACTTAACCAATCAGGGCCCATTGGTTTTCTAATATTTTAGTGGTTAAGATAGTAAGGCTATAAAATCAAATAGAAAGAGTAGAAGGAACAGCAACAAGGTGTAAATTAGAGGTTTAAATTGGCTGATGGATTATTTCTGGGGCTTTTACATCTCAACTCCCTTATTCATATGTAGATTGGCTTGCCTGATGCAGAAAATGCATGCCCACTATAGCACCATCCAGTGTACACAGTGAGAAGAAGAGAATTCCAACAGATGATCTTCCAGCTGCTTATCAGTCCCTATAGATGACCATTTTTCCGTCCATGCCCAGAAACAAACAGGAGACCATTGTGGAACTCCCAACTCAGCTGTTCAGGAATTAAGATGAACTCCTCTGCAAAAGCCAAGTCCTACATAAACAGGACTTCTGGGTGGTCATCCTGGCAGCATGAAAGTATGATTCACTGAAGTGCAGAGTATTAGAGGTGACAAAGGCACAAATGACCCCTACAAGGTTCAAATTCGAGAGAATCCAGGAGCAATAACAAATCCAAAGAGAAACTGAAGCTGAATATTATTTTGTCCAAAATCAAACTACTCTCTCAGCAGGGAACACATTGCATCAACAAACATCTCTTCATTTTATTGGGCTTGACACCAAACCAGATTTCCTCATTAAAATGTCTGTTACGCTGAGACTCCATGGCCGGAATTAACATGCAGCGTTTATGTTATTTATTCCTGACTCTTTCGCTGAGAACTAAAATATTTGGATTACATTACCCATGACAATGAGAGCTCTGGTGGTAAAAGCATGATCACATTAAGTCACCAAACTCATCAGATACAATTTTGCATGCCGTGAATAAAAATTTGCTTAATGGGTTGGTGTTTGTGTTTGTTTTCTCTATATGCTTCTTTTTTAAAAAGAAATTATTTTTATCCTCATAATAAGCCCTAAGATAATTAAAGCAGGTACAATCATCTTGTATAATAGAAAATGTAACTGAGGCATAGCAACTTTAAATGTATTTTTCTTATCATACAGCACTACGGTGATGAATAATTGGGCAAAAATCATATGTGCATATCACAGGGACTAGAAATAAATATTTAGACACCCAACCTTGGTCACAATTTATATGAATAATAAGTGACAAGACTAGAGCACACCTGGGGAGAAGAGACAGTGTCACCCAGATTTTTTTTTTTTCTTTTAAACATCTCTATTGGAGTATAAGTGCTTTACAGTGGTGTGTTAGTTCCTGCTTTATAACAAAGTGAATCTGCTATACATATACATATATCCCCAAATCTCCTCCCTCTTGGGTCTCCCTCCTACCCTCCCTATCCCACCCCTCTAGGTGGACACAAAGCACCGAGCTGATCTCCCTGTACTATGCGGCTGCTTCCCACTAGCTATCTATTTTACATTTGGTAGTGTATGTATGTTCATGCCACTCTCTCAGTTCGTCCCAGCTTACCCTTCTCCCGCCCCGTGTCCTCAAGTCCATTCTCTACATCTGCATCTTTATTCCTGTCCTACCCCTAGGTTCTTCAGAACCTTTTTTTTTTTTTTAGATTCCATATATATGTGTTAGCATATGGTATTTGTTTTTCTCTTTCTGACTTACTTCACTCTGTATGACAGTCTCTAGGTCCATCCACGTCTCTACAAATACCCAATTCTGTTCCTTTTTATGGCTGAGTAATATTCCATTGTATATATGTGCCACATCTTCTTTATCCATTCATCTGTTGATGGACACTTAGGTTGCTTCCATGTCCTGCCTATTGTAAATAGTGCTGCAATAAACATTGTGGGACATGACTCTTTTTGAATTATGGTTTTCTCAGGGTATATGCCCAGTAGTGGGATTGCTGGGTCGTATGGTAGTTCCATTTTTAGTTTTTTAAGGAACCTCCATACTGTTCTCCATAGTGGCTGTATCAATTTACATTCCTACCAACAGTGCCAGAGGCTCCCCTTTTCTCCACACCCTCTCCAGCATTTAGTGTTTGTAGATTTTTTGATCATGGCCATTCTGACCAGTGTGAGGTGATACCTCATTGTAGCTTTGATTTGCATTTCTCTCATGATTAGGGATGTTGAGCATCATTTCATGTGTTTGTTGGCAATCTGTATATCTTCTTTGGAAAAATGTCTAATTAGGTCTTCTGCCCATTTTTGGATTGGGTTGTTTGTTTTTTTGATATTGAGCTGCTTGAGCTGCTTGTAAATTTTGGAGATTAATCCTTTGTCAGTTGCTTCATTAGCAAATATTTTCTCCCATTCTGAAGGTTGTCTTTTCATCTTGTTTATGATTTCCTTTGCTGTGCAAAAGCTTTTAAGTTTTATTAGGTCCCATCTGTTTATTTTTGTTTTTATTTCCATTTCTCTAGGAGGTGGGTCAAAAGGATCTTGCTGTGATTTATGTCATAGAGTGTTCTGCCTATGTTTTCCTCTAAGAGTTTTTTAGTGTCTGGCCTTACATTTAGGTCTTTAATCCATTTTGAGTTTATTTTTGTGTATGGTGTTAAGGAGTGTTCTAATTTCACTCTTTTACATGGCTGTCCAGTTTTCCCAGCACCAATTACTGAAGAGGCTGTCTTTTCTCCATTGTATATTCTTACCTCCTTTATCAAAAATAAGGTGATCATGTGTATGTGGGTTTATCTCTGGGCTTTCTATCCTGTTCCATTGATCTATATTTCTGTTTTTGTGCCAGTACCATACTGTCTTGATTACTGTAGCTTTGTAGTATAGTCTGAAGTCAGGGAGCCTGATTCCTCCAGCTCCATTTTTCTTTTTCAAGATTGCTTTCGCTATTCGGGGTCTTTTGTGTTTCCATACAAATTGTGAAATTTTTTGTTCTAGGTCTGTGAAAAATGCCATTGATAATTAAAGATGATACAAACAGATGGAGAGATATACCATGTTCTTGGATTGGAAGAATCAACATGGTGAAAATGACTATACTACCCAAAGCAATCTACAGATTCAATGCAATCCCCACCCAGATGTTTTTAATACACATTTCAAACTCTTGCAATGGTTTGTTTGGGTTTGGTTTGGGGTTGTTTTTTTGTTTTTTTGTTTTTTTTGGTGTGTAGTTTGGGAGTTTCAATGGGAGTGGTTTGACCTTGGACATAAAGATAGGTGTAGATGAAAGGCAACATCTACAGCATAAAATAGTGATGAATTTGTTGACTTCCCACCATACTTTGCCTTTTAAAGAGTCTAAAAAGGTCTGTGAATATCTTCAGAATGCATGAGAACAGTGAAGGAAATACTTTTTTTTGTTGTCTTGCAGAACACCAGTAAAGATATACTCTTTATTGGGAATGGAGTTTTAATCTCTTCAATCACACAACCTGTACAACCAATACTGACCATAGGGGAAGTCTTCTTCAAAAGTGAATTTGCGGGGGAGGAGAGAAGATGGCGGAAGAGTAAGACGTGGAGATCACCTTCCTGCCCACAGATACAGTAGAAATACATCTACACGTGGAACTGCTCCTACAGAACACCCACTGAACGCTGGCAGAAAACGTCAGACCTCCCAAGAGGCAAGAAACTCCCCCCGTACTTGGGTAGGGCAAAAGAAAAAAGAAATAACAGAGACAAAAGAATAGGGACGGCACCTGCACCAGTGGGAGGGAGCTGTGAAGGAGGAAAGATTTCCACGCACTAGGAGCCCCTTCGCGGGCAGAGACTGCGGGTGGCGGAGGGGGGAAGTTTCGGAGCCACGGAGGAGAGCGCAGCCACAGGGGTGCGGAGGGCACAGCGGAGAGATTCCCGCACAGAGGAGCGGTGCCGAGCAGCACTCACCAGCCCGAGAGGCTTGTCTGCTCCCCCGCCGGGGCGGGCGGGGCTGGGAGCTGAGGCTCGGGCTTCGGTCGGATCGCAGGGAGAGGACTGGGGTTGGCGGCGTGAACACAGCCTGAAGGGGTTAGCGCACCACAGCTAGCCGGGAGGGAGTCCGGGAAAAAGTCTGCAGCTGCCGAAGAGGCAAGAGACTTTTTTCTTCCCTGTTACCTGGTGCGCGAGGAGAGGGGCTTCAGAGCGCCGCCTAAACGAACTTCAGAGACGGGCGCGAGCCGCGGCTAACAGCGCGGATCCCACAGCAACAGGGGCGCAGAGGGAAAAACGGAGAGATTCCCGCACAGAGGCTCAGCGCCGAGCAGCGCTCACCAGCCCGAGAGGCTTGTCTGCTCCCCCGCCGGGGCGGGCGGGGCTGGGAGTGGAGGCTCGGGCTTCGGTCGGATCGCAGGGAGAGGACTGGGGTTGGCGGCGTGAACACAGCCTGAAGGGGTTGGCGCACCACAGCTGGCTGGGAGGGAGACCGGGAAAAAGTCTGCAGCTGCCGAAGAGGCAAGAGACTTTTTCTTGCCTCTTTGTTTCGCGGCGCGCAAGGAGAGGGGATTCAGAGCGCCGCCTAAACGAACTCCAGAGACTGGCGCGAGCCGCGGCTATCAGCGCGGACCCCAGAGACGGGCGTGAGACGCTGGGGCTGGTGCTGCCGCCTCCAAGAAGCCTGTGTGCGAGCACAGGTCACTCTCCACACCGCCCCTCCCGGGAGCCCGTGCAGCCCACCACTGCCAGGGTCCCGTGATCCGGGGACAACTTCCCCGGGAGAACGCACTGCGCGCCTCAGGCTGCTGCAACGTCACACCGGCCTCTGACGCCGCAGGCTCGCCCCGCCTCCTCTGTACCCCTCCCTCCCCGCGGCCTGGGTGAGCCAGAGCCCCCGAAGCAGCTGCTCCTTTAACCCCGTCCTGTCTGGGCGGGGAACAGACGCCCTCAGGCGACCTACACGCAGAGGCGGGTCCAAATCCAAAGCTGATCCCCAGGAGCTGTGCGAACAGAGAAGAGGAGGGGAAATCTCTCCCAGCAGCCTCAGAAGCAGCGGATTAAAACTCCACAAACAACTTGATGTGCCTGCATCTGTTGAATACCTGAATAGACAACGAATCATCCCAAATTCAGGAGGTGGACTTTGGGAGCAGGGTATATTAATTTTTCCCCTTTTCCTTTTTTTTTGTGAGTGTATATGTATATGCTTCTGGGGGAGATTTTGTCTGTATAGCTTTGCTTTATAATAGCTTTATTTTACTTCACTATATTATAGCCTCTTTCTTTCTTTCTTTCTATTTTTTCTCCCTTTTACTCTGAGCCGTGTGGACGAAAGGCTCTTGGTGCTCCAGCCAGGCATCAGGGCCATACCTCGGAGGTGGGAGAGCCAACTTCAGGACACTGGTCCACAACAGACCTCCCAGCTCCATGTAATACCAAATGGCAAAAATCTCTCAGAGATCTCCATCTCAACATCAAGACCCAGCATCACTCAATGACCAGCAAGCTAAAGTGCTGAACACCCTATGCCAAACAACTAGCAAGACAGGAACACAGCCTCATCCATTAGCAGAGAGGCTGCCTAAAATCATAATAAGGCCACAGACACCCCAAAATACACCACCAGACGTGGACGTGCCCACCAGAAAGACAAGATCCAGCCTCATCCACCAGAGCTCAGGCACTAGTCCCCTCCACCAGGAAGCCTACACAACCCACTGAACCAACCTTAGCCACTGGGGACAGATACCAAAAACAACGGGAACTACAAACCTGCAACCTGTGATAAGGAGACCCCAAACACAGTAAGATAAGCAAAATGAGACGACAGAAAAACACACAGCAGATGAAGGAGCAGGGTCAAAACACACTAGACTTAACAAATGAAGAGGAAATAGGTAGTCTACCTGAAAAAGAATTCAGAATAATGATAGTAAGGATGATCCAAAATCTTGGAAATAGAATAGACAAAATGCAAGAAACATTTAACAAGGACGTAGAAGAACTAAAGAGGAACCAAGCAATGATGAAAAACACAATAAATGAAATTAAAAATACTCTAGATGGGATCAATAGCAGAATAACTGAGGCAGAAGAAAGGATAAGTGACCTGGAAGATAAAATGGTGGAAATAACTACTGCAGAGCAGGATAAAGAAAAAAGAATGAAAAGAACTGAGGACAGTCTCAGAGACCTCTGGGACAATATTAAACGCACCAACATTTGAATTATAGGGGTCCCAGAAGAAGAAGAGAAAAAGAAAGGGACTGAGAAAATATTTGAAGAGATTATAGTTGAAAACTTCCCTAATATGGGAAAGGAAATAGTTAATCAAGTCCTGGAAGCACAGAGAGTCCCATACAGGATAAACCCAAGGAGAAACACGCCAAGACACATATTAATCAAACTGTCAAAAATTAAATATAAGGAAAACATATTAAAGGCAGCAAGGTAAAAAAAACAAATAACACACAAGGGAATCCCCATAAGGTTAACATCTGATCTTTCAGCAGAAACTCTGCAAGCCAGAAGGGAGTGGCAGGATATACTTAAAGTGATGAAGGAGAAAAACCTACAACCAAGATTACTCTACCCAGCAAGGATCTCATTCAGATGTGATGGAGAAATTAAAACCTTTACAGACAAGCAAAAGCTGAGAGAGTTCAGCACCACCAAACCAGCTTTACAACAAATGCTAAAGGAACTTCTCTAGGCAAGAAACACAAGAGAAGGAAAACACCTACAATAACAAACCCAAAACATTTAAGAAAATGGGAATAGGAACATACATATCGATAATTACCTTGAATGTAAATGGATTAAATGCTCCCACCAAAAGACACAGACTGGCTGAATGGATACAAAAACAAGACCCATATATATGCTGTCTACAAGAGACCCACTTCAGACCTAGGGACACATACAGACTGCAAGTGAGGGGATGGAAAAAGATATTCCATGCAAATGGAAATCAGAAGAAAGCTGGAGTAGCAATTCTCATATCAGACAAAATAGACTTTAAAATAAAGACTATTACAAGAGACAAAGAAGGACACTATATAATGATCAAGGGATCGATCCAAGAGGAAGGTATAACAATTGTAAATATTTATGCACCCAACATAGGAGCACCTCAATACATAAGGCAAATACTAACAGCCATAAAAGGGGAAATCGACAGCAACACAATCATAGTAGGGGACTTTAACACCCCACTTTCACCAATGGACAGATCATCCAAAATGAAAATAAATAAGGAAACACAAGCTTTAAATGATACATTAAACAAGATGGACTTAATTGATATTTATAGGACATTCCACCCCAAAACAACAGAATACACATTTTTCTCAAGTGCTCATGGAACATTCTCCAGGATAGATCATATCTTGGGTCACAAATCAAGCCTTGGTAAATTTAAGAAAATTGAAATAGTATCAAGTATCTTTTCTGACCACAACGCTATGAGACTAGATATCAACTACAGGAAAAGATCTGTAAAAAATACAAACACATGGAGGCTACACAATACACTACTTAATAACGAAGTGATCACTGAAGAAATCAAAGGGGAAATCAAAAAATACCTAAAAACAAATGACAATGGAGATACGACGACCCAAAACCTATGGGACGCAGCAAAAGCAGTGCTAAGAGGGAAGTTTATAGCAATACAAGCCTACCTCAAGAAACAGGAAACATCTCTAATAAACAACCTAACCTTGCACCTAAAGCAATTAGAGAAAGAAGAACAAGAAAACCCCAAAGCTAGCAGAAGGAAAGAAATTATAAAGATCAGGTCAGAAATAAATGAAAAAGAAATGAAGGAAACAATAGCAAAAATCAATGAAACTAAAAGCTGGTTCTTTGAGAAGATAAACAAAATTGATAAACCATTAGCCAGACTCATCAAGAGAAAAAGGGAGAAGACTCAAATCAATAGAATTAGAAATGAAAAAGGAGAAGTAACCACTGACACTGCAGAAATACAAAAGATCATGAGAGATTACTACAAGCAACTCTACGCCAATAAAATGGACAACGTGGAAGAAATGGACAGATTCTTAGAAATGCACAAACTGCCGAGACTGAACCAGGAAGAAATAGAAAATATGAACAGACCAATCACAAGCATTGAAATTGAAACTGTGATTAAAAATCTTCCAACAAACAAAAGCCCAGGACCAGATGGCTTCACAGGTGAATTCTATCAAACATTTAGAGAAGAGCTAACACCTATCCTTCTCAAACTCTTCCAAAATATTGCAGAGGGAGGAACACTCCCAAACTCATTCTACGAGGCCACCATCACCCTGATACCAAAACCAGACAAAGATGTCACAAAGAAAGAAAACTACAGGCCAATATCACTGATGAACATAGATGCAAAAATCCTCAACAAAATACTAGCAAACAGAATCCAACAGCACATTAAAAGGATCATACACCATGATCAAGTGGGGTTTATCCCAGGAATGCAAGGATTCTTCAATATACGCAAATCAATCAATGTGATACACCATATTAACAAACTGAAGGAGAAAAACCATATGATCATCTCAATAGATGCAGAGAAAGCTTTCGACAAAATTCAACACCCATTTATGATAAAAGCCCTGCAGAAAGTAGGCATAGAGGGAACTTTCCTCAACATAATAAAGGCCATATATGACAAACCCACAGCCAACATTGTCCTCAATGGTGAAAAACTGAAACCATTTCCACTAAGATCAGGAACAAGACAAGGTTGCCCACTCTCACCACTATTATTCAACATAGTTTTGGAAGTGTTAGCCACAGCAATCAGAGAAGACAAAGAAATAAAAGGAATCCAAATCGGAAAAGAAGAAGTAAAGCTGTCACTGTTTGCAGATGACATGATACTATACATAGAGAATCCTAAAGATGCTACCAGAAAACTCCTAGAGCTAATCAATGAATTTGGTAAAGTAGCAGGATACAAAATTAATGCACAGAAATCTCTTGCATTTCTATACTCTAATGACGAAAAATCTGAAAGTGAAATTAAGAAAACACTCCCATTTACCATTGCAACAAAAAGAATAAAATATCTAGGAATAAACCTACCTAAGGAGACAAAAGACCTGTATGCAGAAAATTATAAGACACTGGTGAAAGAAATTAAAGATGATACAAATAGATGGAGAGATATACCATGTTCCTGGATTGGAAGAATCAACATTGTGAAAATGACTCTACTACCCAAAGCAATCTACAGATTCAATGCAATCCCTATCAAACTACCACTGGCATTTTTCACAGAACTAGAACAAAAAATTTCACAATTTGTATGGAAACACAAAAGACCCCGAATAGCCAAAGCAATCTTGAGAACGAAAAATGGAGCTGGGGGAATCAGGCTCCCTGACTTCAGACTATATTACAAAGCTTCAGTAATCAAGACAGTTTGGTACTGGCACAAAAACAGAAATATAGATCAATGGAACAGGATAGAAAGCCCAGAGATAAACCCACGCACATATGGTCACCTTATCTTTGATAAAGGAGGCAAGCATATACAGTGGAGAAAAGACAGCCTCTTCAATAAGTGGTGCTGGGAAAATTGGACAGGTACATGTAAAAGTATGAAATTAGAACACTCCCTGACACCATGCACAAAAATAAACTCAAAATGGATTAAAGACCTAAGTGTAAGGGCAGACACTATCAAACTCTTAGAGGAAAACATAGGCAGAACACTCTATGACATACATCACAGCAAGATTCTTTTTGACCCAGCTCCCAGAGAAATGGAAATAAGAACACAAATAAACAAATGGGACCTAATGAAACTTAAAAGCTTTTGCACAGCAAAGGAAACCATAAACAAGACCAAAAGACAACCATCAGAATGGGAGAAAATATTGGCAAATGAAGCAACTGACAAAGGATTAATCTCCAAGATTTACAAGCAGCTCATGCAGCTCAATAACAAAAAAACGAACAACCCAATCCAAAAATGGGCAGAAGACCTAAATAGACATTTCTCCAAAGAAGATATACAGATGGCCTACAGACACATGAAAGAATGCTCAACATCATTAATCATTAGAGAAATGCCAATCAAAACTACAATGAGATATCATCTCACACCGGTCAGAATGGCCATCATCAAAAAATCTAGAAACAATAAATGCTGGAGAGGGTGTGGAGGAAAGGGAACACTCTTGCACTGTTGGTGGGAATGTAAATTGATACAGCCACTATGGAGAACAGTATGGAGGTTCCTTAAAAAACTACAAATAGAACTACCATACGACCCAGCAATCCCACTACTGGGCATATACCCTGAGAAAACCATAGGTCAAAAAGAGTCATGTACCAAAATGTTCATTGCAGCTCTATTTACAATAGCCAGGACATGGAAGCAACCTAAATGTCCATCGACAGATGAATGGATAAAGAAGATGTGGCACATATATACAATGGAATATTACTCAGCCATAAAAAGAAATGAAATGGAGGTATTTGTAATGAGGTGGATGGAGTTAGAGTCTGTCATACAGAGTGAAGTAAGTCAGAAAGAGAAAAACAAATACAGTATGCTAACACATATATACGGAATCTAAGGAAAAAAAAAAAAAAAAAGGCCATGAAGAACCTAGTGGCAAGACGGGAATAAAGACACAGACCTACTAGAGAATGGACTTGAGGATATGGGGAGGGGGTGGGGTGAGATGTGACAGGGTAAGAGAGTGTCATGGACATATATCCACTACCAAATGTAAAATAGATAGCTAGTGGGAAGCAGCCGCATAGCACAGGGATATCAGCTCGGTGCTTTGTGACCACCTAGAGGGGTGGGATGGGGAGGGTGGGAGGGAGGGAGATGCAAGAGAGAAGAGAAATGGGAACATATTGTATATGTATAACTGATTCACTTTGTTATAAAGCAGAAGCTAACACACCATTGTAAGGCAATTATACTTCAATAAAGATGTTTAAAAAAAAAAAAAAAAAGTGAATTTGCTATATGGCACTTCAGTGAACCAGAAACAAATTACACTATGATTAGAATATTCTTAGAAGAAGAATCTAACAAGTTGAAGGAAATACTTTTATGTTGGCTTTTTGTCATAGAAAATTCCTTATGACCCACTAAGCAAAACACAATGAATAGAGGCTGTTGACTTAGATATAAAACAACTAGTAAATCTAATAAATATTTCTTCTTGTCCTATATCAAATTTTGTCACCATAGGATACATGTATAAAAATAAAATCATATTTTTTGGTTTTTTCTTCCAAGGTAAAAAAAAAGCAACTTTAATATCTAATACATTCAGCAAAAAAAAAATTGTGAAATAAAAGTTGGTTTTTGTTTCTTTGTTTGTCTTTTGAACTAAGTGGGACTTTCCAACAGGGCCTTTGGTACCTATGTTCAGATCCTAAATGCTTATGGTAGAACAACACTGTCCTTATAACAAAGCTAACGACAAATAAATTTCAGGCATTTTTTCATCACTTAAAAAAACCAACTATTGTAATTTTCCTCTCTGTCTTAAAATCTGAAGATTAATGAATCTTCATAAATAGATTTGGACAGGAAAAGCCCATTAAGAGAGCATCATTTAGGTAAGTTCAAGAAGCTTTGTTTCTGATGTAGACGATGGATTTTTCCATTCTCTTTAGACTGTCTCAAATTTGAATATTGAAAAAAAAAAATGAGAAAGAAGTTTCTAGTCAAAGAAGGAGTTTTAACCAATTCCATAGTAGTTGTGCAAAGTAAGAATATTCTTTACTAGCAAATCAGGAATTGATGATCCATCCAAATGTATAAAAGTCCTTTGATGATGAAAGCAAATTCTCAGGACAATTTGATTTCTTTTTTTCCAAAGTGAGCCTCCACCCTAAATTTCCGACCAAAATACTTAATTTGGCAAGGGGACAGTAGCATAAAAATGAGTTTTGGTCATGAATTATATTTTTTCCTGTTCTTCATGACATTTATGTGTGCCAAATATAAATGACCACACATGTATTAAGTAACAAAGGTGTCTTTCCTTTCCAGTAGCACACATTTTATTAATAAGGATTTGTCCCAATAGTCAGAGTAAAAAAAAAATTTTAAACTGGTTTCTGGAAATGAATAGCATAGTCCATCTGAGGTAAATTATCTAAGTTCCAGTTTTGTTTTTAGTTTTTTTTAGCATCTCAGGAGGTTACATGCCAAAAAATAAAAGTCATTTCTTGAAGAAGTAATTTACCTCAGGTGGAAAAAGAGCAAAGGTATGGCCCTTGACCTTGCAAAGTCTCTAACCAAGGTTTGAGAAATCAGTTGTTGAACGGATCCCAGCAGTTCAATACTGAAACCAAATTGTAAGGTCTAGAGACATTGTATTATACTTAGTGTTCTATTTCAAGGCTCTTCTGATTTTAAAAGGGTTACTTAAAAGGTGTTATCCTAACAGCCATTTACCACCCCCCACTTTCAAACTAGAGAGTAAAGATTTGGTTTTAAATTGGGGAGGAAAAAGATGTTACCATAGAACCCACATCCTCCTCCCAAAACTCAATATTGGCACATTTTACCAGTTTACGTGCAATTTCTGATCTTTCTGGAGGGATCTGAACACAGAAATGAGACACAGCTTGTTCAGGAGTATTTATTGGTATGCTAAGTTCAAAAATAATTGTCTCATTTGTTCTCATTCTAGGCATAGATTCTCCCACGTAGCTTCCCTTGGGTCAGGAAAGCTGAAAATCCAATTTATACATGTAGGTGGGAGCTTCCTGAATATCGTGTTAATAACTGTCATTATGCTACTTGTATTCAGTTCGTTCTCTATGTGTATTTTTAGCTTCAGTTTAGATTCTCTTGTCTGGGTTTAGTGATAATTTTAAGGCATGTATGTCCAGCAATGATCTGCACCAGCTGTTTTATAGTTGTGTTGTATGTGGCATCAGGTACAGTGGGGCTCTGGTTTCTACTTCCCTTTTGTGCTCATCTCTGAACCCTTAGCCTTGGTTCTACGCTACCAGATATTTCATCTGGGACTTCGAATTCCAGATTTGGGGGTAGGAGGAGAAACAAGGGTACAGTTTTTCTTTGTCACTTTGTCAAACATTCCCTAGTGAGAGCATCTTGAACTGGCTTGAAGGAGGTGTTCAAAAACAAAGATGTCTTAGATAGACATCTAAGTAGCTCATCAAACTTCTCTGTGAAGAGAGGAATAAACAGATCTAAAACAGTAAACCGTGAATGTCTGTGTAAGTGAATGTTCTGGATCTGTTGGGCTCATCATTTCAGGAGTATAACTATTGATTTGACATAAGATGTGGAGAGCTTAAGTGCAAATGTGTGTGGAAGCTAGAGTTTGAATAGTAAAATTATTCTGACAACTTGAGCTATGAATAGGTGTGGGTGGCTTGGGAGGATGGAATTAAGATAAAGAAAGATGCATTGCACTTAGCATTTATTACTTTTGGTCTATTTTTTCCAGTCTAAACTAAATTTACCTCTTGATGTGGATAAATCAGAGGGGGTTCAGGTATCTGTGGGAAGTTTGCATGAGGCTTAGGAGGCTTATGAGAGCTTTCTATGATGAAAAATCACCCACAGAGGAAAGTTAAAGTATATGAAGTTTGTCCAAGAAAACTGTCCCAAGAACTGAAAGGCAGGTAAATTCGAATATGGCAGGCTCTCTGCTACTTGCAACTTCCATGGCCAAGTCTTATGCAATTTTACTGGAGCTCTGTGGAGTGGCCCAAACGAGAAATGGAAAGAAAATTTCCAACCAAACCTCTGCTCAGAGAGTGCAAAAGAGGATGACATGACCCATGGAAATCAAAGGTGAAGAGAGGGGTCCTCATCACTTTTGAGGTATGTCTTCATCACATGGACTCCAAAAGAAAACAGTTACCATTAGCTGGAGCACGGTTTGGGTGCTGTGGGACCACTTCTGCAGAGAAGATGCACAGGACAATCTTGTCAATGGCAGCAGCAATAAGAAATGATAGATTATAGTGGCGTTGACAGTGGCTTGTAGCACTTTCAGAAACATCAGACACCTTGATCTCTGATTACTATGTGAAGCCAGTGCAGAAAAGAGAAGTATGGACATGCATGATATATGTCAGAGCTGGGCTTGTGAGTACTCACAAGATATTCTCTGGAGACTTGCAGAAATATTTAGGAGAGACAATGAAGGTTCCTGTAAGTCTGGAATAGATTGTGGGGGAAAAGTCAGAGAAACACTCAAGGAGACTTATTCTGACTCATATTTTTGCCCTAAAACCTGTGTGGTCCGAGGAAACACATGTTAAATCCACAAAGAGCTGCCTATTGCTGGTCAGATGCATATGTGGCAAATGTTATGAGCTGGTTCATTTAACCACTGTTTCTAACCGTTTCCTTCCTGATTACCAAATATTAAGAAAAAATTCTGATTCTTGCTTCCTTTTAGGGGGTGACTTGTAAAACAGTTGTGGCCCATGAGACTCACAGAATTCTTCTCAAATGAGAATGATAAAATCTTGTGAGAAGAAAGCTTTGACCCTTTATACTTGCTCTCCTTTCTGTCTGGAATGAGGATGTGATGGCTGGCATTGTTAAAGTTATTTTCTGACCATGAGGTCAAATGCAGTACCAGACAATTGAAGGAGACTGGCTCCTAGATGGCATTGCTGACATCTACAAAAACTCTGGACTGTCATTTCCTGGACTTTGGAGCATATGAGAAAATTTTACTCATTTAAGTCACTATTTGTTTGGGTTTTTGTCCATTTGTAGCCCATTGGATTCTAAATGGATATGATTGGAACATATTCTACTATTCTAAATAAGCTACCTTCTCTTCCTTAACTAATATAAATCTAAATTTACTGTTTTTCAATTAGTCAAAGAATGACCTAAAAAAAGAGCCCCCAATATTTGTTCGATCATCCTGTTGGCACAGAACAAAGATGAAATACTCATTAATTACTTGGGATCCTGGAAGGGAACATGTTAATCTGAAAGACAGAACACCATATTTGCATTTTTTGCCTTTTATTTTTTTCTTTTTATAGCAGGGCAATAGACATGGGGATAAAAATATCCTAACATATTAACTGATTGGCACCTGGTAAATGTTATGTTTCATCCCTTATCTAAGTTATAAACAAGAATAAGAGAATCAAAATTCCATGGCTTTAGTGATATTAAACTAGAAATACCAAAAAAGAGATCTTTTAATACCCCAGTTGTCAGTTTATGTTGACCAGTAACTTATATTTTCACATTCATTGTACTCTATTGATCATCAAAGTTGTTTATTTACATGTACACATGAAAATAGGTAGGTACCTGTGTAAAAAAAAAATCCTGGAAATCAAGCATAGAGAAAAGTTGTAAGCTAAATTGGGGGCCACTGGTCTGCAGTTTGACAAGTATGCCAGCTGGAGCTGAAACTTTCAGCTGGAGCTGAAACTTTTCCTCATTATATAATTTTCTCCAAGTAGGAAGAGTTTTGTTTTTCACTTTAGCCCCTCCCTCTTCCTAGGCTTGATATAAATGGGGCAGCAATTTTCAGACAAGTGTGTCACGCAGAAAAAATAAAATTTATTGTAGTTCTATTTTTTAATTTCAGTAAAACCATCAAATACCCATTTAGCAGAGATAAAAGAAAGAGAGAGGTGAAAGGAAAGGGGAAAGCACATCCAAGAACGAGGGAGCCTGACCCTACAGTGGAAATGGCGTCTGCACCTTGTATGCGCCGCACGCTCTGATTAGGATAATACGATCCAGATGGCCACTCCAAGAAGATTCCTTTCATGAGGAAAGTTCTGGGTGGGGTGGATTATTGTGATCAATGGAACAAACTGCAGCTGGATGAACTCTAGGTTACCTTTGAGAATTGCTAAATTAATGATTTAGATTAGATTCTGACAAATCTCCCAGGAATTTTTCTAAGATGGCTGGTAAACAAACAAACAAACAAAGTGTTTAGGGGCTAGATCTTTTCAAAGCAAGGAACAGCAGCCTCTTAGAGATCTGTGGACATCCAGGGGGATTTGATATGGCAGGGCTTATAAGCAGTGTTGATTTTTAAGCAGGTAAGCCCCAATAACAGCTGTCCAGGTTGTTTATAGCCAGCGCTGATTCCGACTGGTTGAGGCACACGCAGTACCAACTGATAAATATTTTGAATACTTATCCCCTGCTTTTCAGCAGAAGTTGTTGGCATTAATTAGAATCCCTTGACAGGAAAAATGTTGAGTCAATAGACTAAAGACATCTAAGACGAAGTCAGGATGGGAAATGACTTTCATCCATCAAACTCTCACGGAGCATTTACTGGGCACTCAGCTCTATAACAGGTACTAGGTATTCGGTCAATAATATCTCATTTTGTTTGACTCGAGAACTTGATCTCACTAATGCCAGAACCACTCAGATGCACACCAGAATTGTTTCCCTGAATGAATCGAAATCAGTTATTCACTTGGTATTTATGTATTGAGCCCTTGCTACTTGTCTGATAGTCAACCAGGGACTAGAGTTGAACGCATTAGGTGTGCCATGACTAGCTACATTAATTCTTTTAAACCATTACATTTTACATTTGCTGAGAATACTCAGCAGTAATTTGCTTAACTAAATAGACATCTTAAGTCTGCATCCCAGGAGCTTAGCTTCCTACCAAGAGGAAGAAAGCCAAAATAATATCGGCACAATTTTCTACCTGAAAGTCTGTGAAGAGACTTTGAGTAGGATCAAAGGAATACTCTTGGTATGGTCACTTTAGAGAAAAAGTGTAATAGATGCCATATGTAATATAAAAGAGAAGAATGAATTCTAAAAATTGCAGGGTGGGGGAATCTGAGGAACTATGATGATTTTTTAAAATGGCCAGAATAAACCCCTCCAAAAATCATTATTCACCTTTGCATTTATGGTTTGTTTCTTATGAGATATTCTTTGCTAAGTTAGAGGAAGACATCTGTGGGAAAGTGTGAAACAGTGAGATAAAGTAAGGGAAGGAAATGAAAGGGCGGCCACGCAATATTACAAAAACAACTTCTAAAATACGTTCACAGATGAATAAAGGCAGGTGCACAATACTTTCTGTGGCTGCTAAGCCCAACTGTACCTTGTCAAATTAAGAAATGTTAATTGGTCTCAGAAGAAAACAAAAAAGTTTCTCCGAATTCACGAAGCAACTAGGGAGCGAGTTATGCTAAAGCTGGAAGGGGAAGGAGGAAGGCAAGAGTAGGGAAGCAAGAAAAGAATAAAGGAAGGAGTAGGGAGGATGGTGGGGAGCTTAAGGATAGATGTCTGAATTGTATTATTGATGATATAATTGTTGAGTTTTACAAACATTCTAAGATATTTTTCTAATTCCAGAATTAAAGTGGTGCTGTACCAGAGAACTGTATAAGATATTGTGCATCTGGGAATATTTGTTAGAGTCAAACATGAATAACAATGTTATAACAAGCATTGAAACAATGGTTCAATGCCTGTTATAAACAATATAACAAATATGAAAACAAAAATCATAATATCAAAACTCAAATTACATTGCCAATTATATTTTACATGATATTTCATTTCAGCAAAGAAATGATCTCCCTTCAAGAAGAATCTTTATATTTAATGGCTGCATACCTGCAAATCTCTAGTTTCCCACAGAAACATGTCTTCAAACCGTAGGGATTTGTGATTGAGTATTCATGGTACCCAAGATCTGGCTGACTGGTAAATGATACAGTTTTTCAGTTTTCATTCTAATGGTTAGTGTGTTAAGTCTGATCTAACTTAAAATAACAAATGTATCTGAGAGATTGAAACTATGGAATATTCACCAAAGATAAATCAATATGTATACACCACATGGTTCTGACTCAATCTGCCATAATTCTGGTGTTAACGGATGAATTCCTATTGGAAATATTGGTATTTTAGAAAATTCAGTTGATGAAAAAATATTGATGAGCAAATAAAGTGAAATAGAAAAGCTTGTGCTGTGGAAAGAGGTGACTATCAAAAACATGTTTGAAATCCTGGTGAAAACATCATAAAACCAAAATTTCTCTGATTCCATGATACTAAGTGCCTGGGTATGGAAAGAGCCAAAAAAAAATTAAAAAACAAAAATACACACTGTTTGAGGTATTTTTCCAGCTACTTAGAAAGGTAAACATAGTGAAGATGTCTAAAAAGTCACTTGAAATATAATTAGTTTTCTCACCTGCTTAAGCTTGAAACCTGGCTTAAAGTCTATGATTTTTCATATATTGATATTTCTGCTCATTTACTATGGGAAACAATGGACACAAATAATAAAGACTAAATAGCTCGGTGTAAGTCTCTTCTCCCCTAACTTTAAACAATATATATTTATGGCTTAAGGACATTTATTTGCTCGATTTAAACAAGTCTTTAATGTCTTAGATTTAGCTAACAGGCATGAAGCCTACAGCATACACCCAGCAAATGAAGACAGATGTGAGTGAAGGAAAAACCCTTTCATGGTTCTCATAAAAGCTCTCAAGTTGCAGCTGGCGGTATTTTCTCCTTAAAAGGTATTGAGAAGTTACAATTACAAAACTTTGCATAGTGGAAAGTTGCATAATTCTCCCCACCAGCACTTGTAAAAAATTCCCGTCATTTTCTTTCTCTTTTGATAATCTCTAGTTTGCCAATGCATTCAATTTCAATCAAGATTTTTTTCCTTGTACTATTTCAAATCAGGAATTATACATGTAGGAAAACAACATTTTAAAATTTGGGACCATGACATTTTCTTTTTAAAAGTTTTTTTACTGGACAGAATATATGAATTGTAATGAATCACCAGAGCTTTCCAATATGTCCTGAGGCTTTGGTGATGGGGACACGAAGTTAATCATGTAATTGCTTTTAATTTGAGGTAATTGCCTCCTTGTTTCACAGTAGTTTTCTCCTAAAGCTTCACTCTGGCTCTCAGCAGATGTTGTGATGTTTGAAACGCACGATCCTTCTCTAGGGCTCTGTCATGAAAAGGTCACTGATGAGAAAACAGAATTCAAACAGAGCGTGGGACCCTGACCTGGTTGTGTACTTATCTGGCTATTTTCACAGATCTATTTTCTACAGGTTATAAAACTAGATGATATTCAGTAAATTCCTGAATTTGCCTTTTCTCTTTCTCAGTCTTCTGGAAAATTTCCAGGTGGATTAAAATGAAAGTAACATCACACGTGATCACGTGATCGTGAAGACAGAGGAAGATAGTAAGGAGAGGTCGTAGAGCGGATCCCAAGCCCTTTCTTAAAAATGAATTCATCCAATATGCACACTCAATTCTTAATAAAAATGCAGGATATAACCCATCCCTTTATTCTCGTAATCCTCAAATGCTGTAAAATCATGGCTCTTCTACAAATTGATTGTGTTCATCCCTTCAACTAGCTCACTTAGAAACCAAGCTCAAAAATGACAGCTGATGGTCATCTAACCTTCTCTGTCTGCCTCATTCTGTCTGTTCCTGATACCACCAGCCCAGTGAAAGAAGATGGATTTTAAGTCGTAAAGTGAATAGGCAAAGTCATAGCTTCTCCTCATGTCAATTTCCGAGAATTTAAGTAGACGGTGTCGGGTGGAAAGGGAGGAATGTGATGAGCTATGGAGTGAAGCTTGAGGCTAGGAAGGAGAGACAAGGGAACTCTTTTAAAGCAGCAAAAAGTACATACCAAAGCCATGAATTGGCTTGGCTCACAACCTGGGTACCGTGCATATGAGCGCACGTACCTACATACTTCCACACAGCCCATCACCCACCCACCTGCCACCCACTTTTAGACTTCCACAGGCTAGGCTATCCAAGAGCTTGGGAGAGGCTCTTAAAAAGCAGTCTGGCTCCTTCCGCTCTGGGGTCTGATGGAGGAAGGGCTGCCTGGATTGGGGGGCAGCACCTTCCACCCAGGACAACTGAAATGTCCAGAAAGGAGACTGCGCGTTCTATCCTCATGCTTTCCTCAGAAACAAAGGGAAGGAGGGAAGAGTAAACAGTTAAGGCGGTGGGTCTGGAGAGTCTGAATTGGAGGCGTTCCTAAATGTGAGCACAGAACAAACTACCCGCAGCTGGCCTTGACCTGCAAGAATCAAGTGTATTCTTTGAAAGAAGTAATGCTCATTTCTAACGTGCAGCCTTAAAAAGGGGATGGGAGAAGGGAGTGGTTCTTTATTCAGTCTATACAGAAGAATGTCATTTCATTTACTTCTCTCTTCAATTGATTGATTTTTTTTTAATGTAAGAAGCATAGGTCCTTGCTTTAAATATGGTCCTCACCCCACCCCCTTTTCTGATACCTTTTTCCCACACGTGATTCGTAATATTTAACTCAAAGGAGATAACTGATGGAGTAAGACTCTCAAAACGGAAATTTTGCAGAGTCACAAAAGCAAAGGAGGCTCCAGAGCTTATCTTCAAGTTCTGCCTTGTCTATCTCTGAATCTTCCTTTGTCACATGGTGCCTGGTTGGGCAGAAGCAGTTGTGAGCCTTCACAGCATAAGAACTGAGTGGACAAAAGAGAATTCATCATGACAGCGAGTGAGCAAGTGTGATGCTGTAACAGAAACTCGAGAAATGAACCCAAGTAATTGGCGGCATCACTCACTCGGCCCCATGGTAAAGCCGCTTGTGCCAAATGCAGAAACGACGCAGGCAGATCTCCGGCGTTGCAAACTGCAATACCCTGGAGTTCTCATGCTTCATCTTCGGTGGATCATTGACTCCTTTTTGAACTGGATAAAAACCATGAACCCTCTCCCCTCCCCGGCAGACACACAGACATGCACAATTTTGAATGCACTTGCCAGGAAGTCCCAGACTCCTGGAGCCGCTGCACATGCCCTAGGTTAAGAACCCTTCTCTAGAGAAGCCTTCCTGAAACCTCTTCTGGGATGTTTATAAGAGTTGGTTTGTTTGAGAGAGGATGATTTCATAGCTCTTAGCTTTGAACGCTTGTCAGAAATGGAGATTGCCTTTTGGGGAGTGGCCTTTCCATGCTAAGCACTTGATAAATATTTGTTGAGTGACTGAGAAAACAAATCAGTGAATGTGCAATATCTAGATCTTACAATTATATATATCTACTCTATATCAAAGGCTAGTCTGATTTGCTGTACATTTTGGATTGGGGTAGTGGCACAGGCTTAGCTCACCATAAATCCTGGCCTATTACAGCGTTAAATGAATAGATGGATGGACACAAATGGGACACTTAATGTGATAAGAACACATTCACATTTTTCATTCAGATTTATTATCATTAATACTTCCCACTGTGGTAAGCATCTCTCCCAAAGATGCTCATATCCTAAACCCGGAAGCTGTGAATGTGATACCTTACAAGGATAAAGGAACTTTGCAGATGAGATTAAGGTTACAGACAACGAGAGTGTCCTGGGTGAACCATGTGGGCCCAATATAATCACAGGACTCCTTAAAAAGCAGAGAACCTCTACCAGCTGTGGTTGAATAAAGATGTGAGGATGGAAGAAGGGTCAGAGAGATGCAATGTTGCTGGCTTTGAAGATGGAGGAAGGGAGCTGTGAGCTAAGGAATGTGGGTGGTCTGGAAGTGGATTTCTCCCTAACACCTCCAGAAGGGAATGCAGCCATGCTAATGCCTTGACCTTAGCCCAAGGAGACCCATGTCAGACTTCTGACCTACAAAAATGTGAGATAACAAATTTGTGTTGTTTTAAGCAATCAAGTTTGTGATAATTTATTACAGCAGCAGTGGGAATCAAATATGGTTCCCAATAATGGCAGGTGATATTTCTTGAGCTCTGGCACTGTTTTAAGTACTTTACATGGAATAAATGGATCTTCACTAATCCTTTCAGGCAGGTACTAATATTAACAATACTCGACAGAGGAGCAAATGAAAGCGACTTGCCCCAGGCCATCCACACCCAGCCAGTCTGACTCTGGGTATCACGTACTTCACCAGGGACTACTGAAAGGAAGATGGTGGCTCAGGCCAGAGAGCTGATGGACATGAGAAAAATGCATGGATTGGAGATTTTGAAACTCTCCTGTGGAGGATGTGTGTGTGAGTGTGCGTGAGTGTGTTTGTGTGTCTGTGTTTGTGTGAACAGTGTGTTTACCTGTGTAGCTGTCTAGGCATCTTTGGGTAGGTCTGTGTCATCTTAGGGTTGATGCTAAGCACATAACAAAATGTCAGTTTATAATGCTTAAAGAATGGCTTACATATTTCCAGGTCACTACTTCTTAAAATAGAATAGCGTATCCCTACCACTACCTCTTTGAGGCAGTGGAGATAGATAGCACATCTTGGTAGCAACTAGTCTACAAGAACAAAATAATCATCAAGAAAAAAGAAAATCATCAGGCTTTTCAGGGTTTAAAACAACCCCTCCCCCTGCTCTTTATGTTTTTAGTAGAATCTCTAAGGTGGCGTTTTGAACATGAGTTGCTAGTTTGGAGTACGTAGAGGCCATAGAATTCACACTATGTATGTCAATTCATATTCCAACTCCAGGCAAAGTGAGAACAGAAGGCATCACGAGGATTTGCTGTGCTCCTTTCCTAGAAAGGACCTTTGCCTTCAAGCTCTGGAATCCTTTCTCAGACTGCTGTGTAATTTCTTGTTTCCAGTCCTGGCCAAAGGAAGAAAAGTCCTTCCACCATCAACCCCAAACCAATGAATTAATGAGTACACATCAAGGCACATTTGTGAGTTTTTTCTTCTTAAAATTTGGAACTGTTCTAAGGAAGGACTTCTTAGGTCAAAGAAAAGACATCTTTTGATTAGCTTGAGAGAAGGAAAGCTGTCATTTTTAAATGTTATCCTATGACAACATCAAATAAATGTCAATAGAGGAAAACATTTGCAATCATGACATTATTTCTTATTTGTGCAAACTCCAAAGTCTATTTCTGACACAATTTCATGGGGATATTCTGAAACAAATGGAAATATATGCTGCATTTACTTATACAGGAAAATGTCAAAATATTCTGTAACCTTTGACATATACTCTCCATAGATAGAGAAAGAGAGAGAAAGATATGGATGGACTATGTTGTAGATTATTTTATTAAAAACACAATGTCCTTCAGGATATAGCTTGCATATGATTTATTTGAGTGAATGAGAAACATATGTCCTTGTTCAGAAATCTTCAGTTAGAAACACCATGTGTTTCAAAGATTGAGAAATTAGTTTGATAAGCAGTTCCTTGAAAAGTTAAAGACCAATTTCTGGATACTGCCAATCATCTCATATTAATTTCTGTCTGTCTTAAGTGTACGTGGTTTTCTTTTTAAAGTTTCCCAAAGAAAAGAAAACTGACGGTCTTAGGGACCGGTAACATCAGTCAAATTAGGACTTAATGCAAGAGTTTTTCTACGTTCTCAGAAACAACTGGGTCGCAATAAACCTCTCTCCTACGTAAATAAGTCTGGCTGGACAAAGTTTATAGCATCACAAAGAATGAATCACTGTTTTATTTATTTATGTCTTTTCTAGCTATCTCTAGAGAAAGAATTCTTTTGGCAGCCTTCCCATTACTTTTTCACATTCTCTCTCCACCAAGTTCCTCCAGCTATGCACACTAGCACGCATGAGGATATTATGCTGAGTGTGATAAGCCAGACAAAGACAAATACCGTATGACATCACTCACATGTGGAATCTAAAAAAGGTGAACTTGTGAAAACAGAATAGTATGACAGTTACCAGGGGCTGGGGGTACAGGAATAGGACAGATGTTGTTAAAGGATACAAATTTGCAACTAGTAGATAAATAAGTCCTGGAGATCTAATACACAGTATAATGATTACAGACAACAATACAATATTATAAACATCAAACGTGCTAAGAGACTAGGATTTAATTATTCCCACCACAAAAAAGAAAGGACAATTATGTGACACGATAGAGGTGATAGCTAATGCTACAATAGCAATCATATTACAATAGTAAATGTAGAAAATCACCATGTGTACACCTTAAGCTTACACGAAGTTGTATGTTGAGTATATTTCAAGAAACCTGACAAACAAAAAAACAAGAAATGGAAACAACCTCAATGTCCATCGACAGATGAATGGATAATGAAGATGTAGTACATATATATAATGGAATATTACTCAGCCATAAAAAGAAATGAAACTGGGTCATTTGTAGAGATGTGGATGGACATAGAGACTGTCATACAGAGTAAAGTAAGTCAGAAAGAGAAAAACAAATATCATATATTAATGCATATACGTGGGAGCTAGAAAAATGGTACAGATGGACATATCTGCAGGGCAGGAATAGAAACACAGACGTAGAGAACGGATATGTGGACACAGTGGGGGAAGGGGAGGGTGGGATGAATTGGGAGAATAGGTTTGACATAAATACACTGCCATGTGTAGAATAGATAGCTAGTGGGAATCTACTGTATAGCCCAGGGAGCTCAGCTCGGTGCTCTGTGATGACCTAGATGGGTGAGATGGGGGTGGGGGGAGGTCCAAGAGGGAGGGGACACCTGTATACATATAGCTGATTCACTACACTGTATAGCAGAAACTAACACAACATTGTAAAGCAATTAGACTCCAATAAAAAAATTAGTTAATTAAAAAAAGAAAGAAACCAGCTGCCTCTTTATATTCATGGCCAGCCTTGTTCTCTTCGAATATTGTGGCAGCTGCTTTGTCATTAGAGAGTCTCCATTGTCTTTATGGCTATTTCTTCATAAAGAGGTGACTTGCAATTACTAATTCCTTTCTAACCACTTTTTTTTTTTTAAAACATCTTTATTGGAGTATCATTGCTTTACAATGGTGTGTTAGTTTCTGCTTTATAACAAAGCGAATCAGCTATACATATACATATGTTCCCATATCTCTTCCCTTTTGCGTCTCCCTCCCTCCCACCCTCCCTATCCCAACCCTCTAGGTGGTCACAAAGCACCAAGCTGATCTCCCTGTGCTATGCGGCTGCTTCCCATTAGCTATCTATTTTACATTTGGTAGTGTATATATGTCCGTGCCACTCTCTCACTTTGTCCCAGCTTACCCTACCCCCTCTCCATATCCTCAAGTCCATTCTCTAGTAGGTCTGTGTCTTTATTCCCGTCTAGGCCCTAGGTTCTTCAGGACCTTTTTTTTTTTTTAGATTGCATATATATGTGTTAGCATATGGTATTTGATTTTCTATTTCTGACTTACTTCACTCAGTATGACAGACTCTAAGTCCATCCACCTCACTACTAATAACTCAATTTCATTTCTTTTTATGGCTGAGTAATATTCCATTGTATATATGTGCCACATCTTCTTTATCCATTCAACTGTTGATGGACACTTCGGTTGCTTCCATGTCCTGGCTATTGTAAATAGAGCTGCAATGAACATTGTGGGACATGACACTTTTTGAATTATGGTTTTCTCAGGGTATATGCCCAGTAGTGGGATTGCTGGGTCATATGGTAGTTCTATTTTTAGGTTTTTAAGGAACCTCCATACTGTTCTCCATAGTGGCTGTATCAATTTACATTCCCACCAACAGTGCAAGAGGGTTCACTTTTCTCCACACCCTCTCCAGCATTTAGTGTTTGTAGATTTTTTGATGATGGCCATTCTGACCAGTGTGAGATGATATCTCATTGTAGTTTTGATTTGCATTTCTCTGATTAATGATGTTCATGGTGTATGATCCTTTTAATGTGCTGTTGGATTCTGTTTGCTAGTATTTTGTTGAAGATTTTTGCATCTATGTTCATTACTGATCTTGCCTTGTGGTTTTCTTTCTTTGTGACATCTTTGTCTGGTTTTGGTATCAGGGTGATGGTGCCCTCGTAGAATGAATTGGGGGATGTTCCTCCCTCTGCTATATTTTGGAAGAGTTTGAGAAGGATAGGTGTTAGCTCTTCTCTAAATGTTTGATAGAATTCGCCTGTGAAGCCATCTTGTCCTGGGCTTTTGTTTGTTGGAAGACTTTTAATCACAGTCTCAATTTCAGTGCTTGTGATTGGTCTGTTTATATGTTCTATTTCTTCCTGGTTCAGTCTCGGAAGGTTGTGCTTTTCTAAGAATTTGTCCATTTCTTCCAGGTTGTCCATTTTATTGGCACATAGTTGCTTGTAGTAATCTCTCATGATCCTTTGTATTTCTGCAGTGTCAGTTGTTATTTCTGCTTTTTCATTTCTAATTCTATTGATTTGAGTCTTCTCAATTTTTTTCTTGATGAGTCTGGCTAATGGTTTATCAATTTTTTTATCTTCTCAAAGAATCAGCTTTTACTTTTATTGATCTTTGCTGTCATTTCCTTCATTTCTTTTTCATTTATTTCTGATCCGATCTGCTAACTTTGGGGTTTTTTTGTTCTTCTTTCTCTAATTGCTTTAGGTGTAAGGTTACGTTTTTTATTTGAGATGTTTCTTGTTCCTTGAGGTAGGATTGTATTGCTATAAACTTCCCTCTTCAAATTGCTTTTGCGGCATCCCATAGGTTTTGGGTCATCGTGTTCTCATTGTCATTTGTTTCTTGATATTTTTTGATTTCCTCTTTGATTTCTTCAGTTACCTCTTGGTTACTTAGTGATGTATTGTTTAGCCTCCATGTGTTTGTATTTTTTGCAGATTTTTTCCTGTAATTGATATCTAGTCTCATAGCTTTGTGGTCAGAAAAGATACTTGGTATGCTTTCAATTTTCTTAAATTTACCAAGGCTTGATTTGTGACCCAAGATATGATCTATCCTGGAGAATGTTCCATTCCATGACCACTTGAGAAGAAATTGTAATCTGCTTTTTTTGGATGGAATGTCCTATAAATATCAAATAAGTCCATCTTGTTTAATGTATCATTTAAAGCTTGTGTTCCTAATTTCTTTTCATTTTGGAGGATCTGTCCATTGGTGAAAGTGGGGTGTTAGAGTCCCCTACTATTATTGTGTTACTGTCGATTTCCCTTTTTATGGCTGCTAGCATTTGCCTTATGTATTGAGGTGCTATTATGTTGGGTGCATAAATATTTGCAATTGTTATATCTTCTTCTTGGATTAATCCCTTGATCACTATATAGTGTCCTTTTTTGTCTCTTGTAATAGTGTTTGTTTTAAAGTCTATTTTGTCTGATATGAGAATTGTTACTCCAGCTTTCTTTTGATTTCCATTTGCATGGAATATCTTTTTCCATGACCTCACTTTCAGTCTGTATGTGTCCCCAGGTCTGAAGTGAGACTCTTGTAGACAGCATATATACAGGTCTTGTTTTTGTATCCCTTCAGCCAGTCTATGTCTTTTGGTTGGAGCATTTAAGCCATTTACATTTAAGGTAGTTATCGATATGTATATTCTTATTACCTTTTCTTAATTGTTTTGGGTTTGTTATTGTAAGTCTTTTCCTTCTCTTGCGTTTCCTGCGTAAAGAAGGTCCTTTAGCATTTGTTGTAGAGTTTGTTTGGTGGTGCTGAATTCTCTTAGCTTTTGCTTGTCTGTAAAGATTTTAATTTCTCCATTGAATCTGAATGAGATCCTTGCTGGGTAGAGTAATCTTGGTTGTAGGTTTTTCCCTTTCATCACTTTAAATATGTCCTGCAACTCCCTTCTGGCTTGCAGAGTTTCTGCTGAAAGATCAGTGTTAACGTTATGGGGATTCCCTTGTATGTTAATCGTTGCTTTTCCCTTGTTGCTTTCAATATGTTTTCTTTGTATTTAATTTTTGGTAGTTTGATTAATATGTGTCTTGGCGTGTTTCTCCTTGGATTTATCCTATATGGGACTTTCTGCACTTCCTGGACTTGATTGACTATTTCCTTACCTATATTAGGGAAGTTTTCAACTCTAATCTCTCCAAATATTTTCTCAGTCCCTTTTTTTTCTCATCTTCCTCTGGGACACCTATAATTTGGATATTGGTGCATTTAGTGTTGTCCCAGAGGTCTCTGAGGGTGTCCTCAATTCTTTTCATGTGTTTTTTCTTTATTCTGCTCTGCATTAGTTATTTCCACTATTTTATCTTCCAGGTCACTTATCCGTTCTTCTGCCTCAGTTATTCTGCTATTGATTCCTTCTAGAGAACATTTAATTTCATTTATTGTGTTGTTCATCATTGTTTGTTTGGTCTTTAGTTCTTCCAGGTCCTTGTTAAATGTTTCTTGTATTTTCTCCATTCTATTTCCAAGATTTTGGATCATCTTTACTATCATTACTCTGAATTATTTTTCAGGTAGACTGACTATTTCCTCTTCATTTGTTTGGTCTGGTGGGTTTTTACCTTGCTCCTTCATCTGCTGTGTATTTTTCTGTCTTCTCATTTTGCTTAACTTACTGTGTTTGGGGTCTCCTTTTCGCAGGCTGCAGGTTCATAGTTCCCGTTGCTTTTGGTCTGCTCCCAGTGGGTAAGGTTGGTTCAGTGGGTTGTGTAGGCTTCCTGGTAGAGGGGACTGGTGCCTGTGTTCTGGTAGATGAGGCTGGATCTTGTCTTTTTTGTGAGCAGGACCGTGTCCGGTGGTATGTTTTGGGGTGTCTGTGAACTTATTATGATTTTAGGCAGCCTCTCTGCTAATGGATGGGGCTGTGTTCCTGTCTTGCTAGTTGGCATAGGGTGTCCAGCAGTGTAGCTTGCTGGTCGTTGAGTGGAGCTGGGTCTTAACGTTGAGATGGAGATCTCTGAGAGATCTTTCACTGTTTGATATTACATGGGGCCAGGAGGTCTCTGGTGGACCAATGTCCTGAACTCGGCTCTCCCACCTCAGAGGCTCAGGCCTGACACCCGGCCAGAGCACCAAGACCCTGTCAGCCACACGGCTCAGAAGAAAAGGGAGAAAAAAAAAGAAGAAAAATATAAATAAATAAAATAAAGTTATTAAAATGGAAAAAATGATTGAAATTTTTAAAATTTAAAAATAATTTTAAAAAAGAGAGAAAGAAGAGAGCAACCAAACCAAAAAACTAATCCATCAATGACAATAAGCACTAAAATCTATATTAAAAAAAAAACAAAACGGTCAGTCAGAACCCTAGGACAAATGGCAAAAGCAAAGGTATGCAGACAAAATCACACACAGAAGCATACACATACACACTCACCAAAAGAGGAAAAGGAAAAAAAAATATATATATATATGTACATATATATACATATATATATAAAAGGAAGAGAGCAACCAGATCAATAAACAAATCTACCAATGATTATAAGCTCTAAATACTCAACTAAGATAAACATAAAACCAGAAACAAATTGGATGCATAAAGCAAACTCCAAATCTACAGTTGCTCCCAAAGTCCACTGCCTCAATTTTGGGATGATTTGATGTCTATTCGGGTATTCCACTGATGCAGGGTGCATCAGGTTGACTGTGGAGATTTAATCTGCTGCTCCTGAGGCTGCTGGGAGAGATTTCCCTTTCTCTTCTTTGTTCGCACAGCTCCCGGGGTTCAGCTTTGGATTTGGCCCCGCCTCTGCATGAAGGTCACCTGAGGGTGTCTGTTCCCCACCCAGACACGTCGGGGTTAAAGGAGCAGCTGATTTGGGGGCTCTGGCTCACTCAGGCCAGGGGGAGGGAGGGGTACGGAGGTGGCGGGGCGAGCCTGCGGCGGCAGAGGCCGGCGTGACATTGCAACAGCCTGAGGCGTGCCACCTGTTCTCCCGGGGAAGTTGTTGCTGGCTCACGGGAGCCTGGCCATGGCGGGCTGCACAGGCTCCCAGGGGGGAGGTGTGGAGAGTGACCTGTGCTTGCACACAGGCTTCTTGGTGGCCGCAGCAGCAGCCTTAGCGTCTCATGCCCGTCTCTGGGGTCCACGCTGATAGCCGCGGCTGGCGCCCGTCTCTGGAGCTCACTTAGGTGGCGCTCTGAATCCCCTCTCCTCGCGCACCCCTAAACAATGGTCTCTTGCCTCTTCGGCAGTTCCAGACATTTTCCCAGACTCCCTCCCAGATAGCTGTGGCGCACTAGCCCCCTTCAGGCTGTGTTCACGCTGCCAACCCCAGTCCTCTCCCTGGGATCCGACCGAAGCCCGAGCCTCAGCTCCCAGCCCCGCCCACCCCGTCGGGTGAGCAGACAAGCCTCTCCAGCTGGTGAGTGCTGGTCGGCGCCGAGCCTCCATGCGGGAATCTCTCCGCTTTGCCCTCCGCACCCCTGTGGCTGTGCTTTCCTCCGTGGCTCCGAAGCTTCTCCCCACCCACCCCCCGTCTCCACCCGCGAAGGGGCTTCCTAGTGTGTGGAAACATTTCCTCCTTCACAGCTCCCTCCCACTGGTGCAGGTCCCATCCCTATTCTTTTGTCTCTGTTCTTTCTTTTTTCTTTTGCCCTACCCAGGTACGGGGGGAGTTTCTTGCCTTTTGGGAGGTCTGAGGTCTTCTGGCAGCATTCAGTAGGTGTTCTGTAGGAGTTGTTCCACAAGTAGATGTAGGTTTGATGTATTTGTGGGGAGGAAGGTGATCTCCACGTCTTACTCCTCCACCGTCTTGAAGACACCCCTCCTTTCTTTATTTTCTCTCTCCCTCTTTCCTGTCATCCAACGTGAGGTGCTCCAATTAAACACATCCTGAGCCAAGTTTTGCTGTCAGTGATTTTCATGCCAAAGCCTCCCGAGAGCTTACGCTCAGTTCCAGTTGCATCAGAGCTGATTTCCACGGCGATTGTGCGTAAGAATACAAGGGCAGGAACTGACCCTGAGGTCATGTGCAGCAGCAACTGACGGCCAAAATTTGGCCCAGACTGAGTACATCTACTGTCAGCAGAGTAACTTGTTGATAATATCCTTGGCCAACTTGACTGCTAATGCCAAAGCAATTCGGATTCGGAGCAATTATGTAAATCATGCACCAAATACAAATGTGAAACAAAATACAAACAAACAACGTTCTCAGACCACAAACGTTAGCAGTCCACGTTAGGGGACATGTGAACAATAGCAAAAGAGATACAAAGATGAGTTTGTACAGGAGACAAAAGGATTTTTCAAGGGGGAAAATAAAAGGAAGGCACGATAGAAGCTTTGGGGGATGATGGCTCAAACTGCAGATAAATTCAGCCTGTATATTATCAAGTTTGCTAACAATGTAAATAATGAATACATCAATGACTTAAATTAGCATTAGTAGAAGACCAGTAAATTTGAAGGCCAAGGAGGAGTATCTATTTTTCTCGTGATATTACTTCCTCCCAAAGAAATGATCTAAGGGGCCTACCCTTTAAAAATAAAAGGCACAAGAACTACATTTCTAGAATATTACCTGTCAAGGGATACCTTTATGTAAAATTACCCATCAAATAGAATAATTAATAAGAAAGTAATGATAAAATCAAAACAAACTAAGATATGAGAGTCTGCCACATAGAGAGACTAAACTCTAAATTCATTAATGTCACAAGAGCCATATTTATCTCTTAAGAACACGTCTCATTAACTTTATGTTCTGTTCTGTAATAACAAGTACATCCTAAGTCATTTATTGTTCCATTTGTTGTAGCAAAGCCAATGCAATAGTCTATTATATTTTTTTAAGATTAGCTTTGTTATTTTTAGACTAAACTAAACAAGCACTCACATCTCAAAAAGAAGTCATTTTTGCAAAACAGTGGATTAGCCATCCATGTCTCATGTTAAATCAATAACGATAAAATAACATGGTAGATGTTTTATATTAAATGAAGCCCATTGCTGATGTTTTTAAAAATTGGAAATATTGGGCTTCCCTGGTGGTGCAGTGGTCAAGAATCCACCTGCCAATACAGGGAACATGGGTTTGAGCCCTGGTCCAGGAAGATCCCACATGCCGCAGAGCAACTAAGCCTGTGTGCCACAACTACTGAGCCTGAGCTCTAGAGCCTGCAAGCCACAACTACTGAAGCCTGCACGCCTAGAGCCCGTGCTCCGCAACAAGAGAAGCCACCACAATGAGAAGCCTGTGCACTGCAATGAAGAGTAACCCCCGCTCGTCGCAACTAGAGAAGGCCTGCGCACAGCAACAAAGACCCAACGCAGCCAAAAATAAAATAAATAAAATATATAAATTTATTTAAAAAATTAAAAATAGGAAATATTAAAAACCATCTAGATTATATTAATATTATAATGCAAGCTTTTAAATTCTAAAATATTGGACCTTGATATACTTAGAATATTTAATTGGGAAATTTACCCTTAAAAACAAATATGCATTTTGTTTTCTACTAATGTTTTCTTAGTTTTGACCTTAAGTTTAATTTTTCTTCTCAATATGTAAAATACAATTTAGACACACAATATGTATAAAGAAATCATAAGTTTTAGTTTTCTTAGTCTACATTTGTTAGGACTTCTATAAACATTCTGTAAAGGAGAATTTTATAGAGAATAGAATAGCTATCATTATATATATATGAGGAATTATCTTGGATAAAAAGTTACTAAGATTATTCTGGGTTTGCCCAGAGAGCAAAATTTGGACCAAAAAGAGAAATGTAGTGATCAGTCCAATGAAAAGTCTTACCAACCAGAACTATTTTGTGAAGTAGTGAGGTTCTAGAAGTGTTATAGAGGCCCTGTGGTCACTGGTTAAAATGTTGAAGAGGTGATTTCTAAAATAATTTGATTTTTAAATGTGTTTCTTCAAACACTAGAATTCTTTGTTTCAAAACCCCTGCATTCATTTTATTAAAATATCCTGTTATATTGAGAATACTGACATGCATTGTAGCAGCTGACTGGTCAGTGTGTTGAGAGAGATAAATTACTACTCAAACCTTGATTATAATTATTTGATTCTGAATCTAATATCTATTAAATCAGCATAAAATGAATTATGCTTATAAGAGGAAAATTAAGAGGAATTATATTTGAAATTATAGAAAAATCTGTAGCGATTTCAGATGGAACTAGTGACGGAAAACCTTTTAGAATTTTGAGTCAAGATCATATAATGTGTGGGCAAATAAAAGAAATTGAGATATGATGGGTGGAGTCTAACTTTCTTTGTTTATCTTCCTATAAAAGGAACTTGGAGAAATTGAACTCTATCCACTTTTAAGCTTCCTATGTATTGATAAAGAAATTCTAAATGTAATTATTTAGTGCTTTGCATATAAAGTAGAATCTATAACTATGTTTTCCTAAGAAAATTTTCACATAATCATAGAAAATTGACAATTACTCAGGTGTCTGAGTTGCTGAGTGGCTGTAATTGCATATATGAATCATCTAAATGGGTGAATTTAGGTGATTCTAAATCACATACATTTGTTCATATACATATGTTCTTCAAAAGTAAGCTCAATGTTATCACTCCAGCATCTAATAAGCCCTGGATATGGATTATGCTGTTAAACTAGAATTGTCAAATTTAAGCTCCTCATTTTGCAAATTAGGAAAACGGAAATCTCAAGGCTGAGATTTTCCAAACACAGTTTTAAATCATGTGGTCCCTTAGGATAACAAATTGAATGTTCCAGAAGTCAGAGGAAAAAAAAAAAAAAAAAACTCTGTGTAGATGAGGCCCAAATTCCAAGGAAAAAAATCTGAATCAGTACGTTGAGGCTTAGAGCAGCAAACAAAGAGCACAGCACCTAGTTCTCCAAGAGGGCTTTCTGCACACTCATCGCTTTAATACTTGTTGTCTGATAAAATTATTCTTTGAAAGTACCCCCTAACTGTGTCTCAGAATGGCTGTGATTAATGAGGGGAACCAATCATATCACATAGCTGAGATGTGTGTCCTCTGTGTTGGACTTTCCTAATATAAAGTTATGTCTAGAAAGTTGAGTTTACTTATATTTGCTTTCCAGTTATTGAATTCATTACCTGAATGTTGGCAGATAAACTGTTTTTCAGAATCCTCTCAAGCAAAAATTCCAGAATCTAAGTTCTGAAGGTGGAACGTGGGCAGAAATGTGGGATTGGCACAGGAAGTAGTCATGGAAAGAGTAGGGTTGAAAATAGTTATCATAAGGGCAAAGGAAAATACTAGAAGGAAAAGATGCTAAGAGCTCTTTCTTCTGATATGTATCCTTCACAGTTCCAGTGTGGAAAAGCACATTTAATACTTTTTGGCAGTTGGTCCCAGGAGAGAAGGACTTTGGAAAGAGATAGAATTGGCAAGACACAAATCATCCTAAGGAGAGGAGAAAGGAGAAGAACAGAAGAGAATGATAAAAAGTGGGGTAAGGAGATGGATGTGGCGTGGAGAGCCTTAATCTTAATCTGGAGTTTTCTTTCTTCTTGCTCGTGACACAGAGAACTTTGGGCAAGATTTGGTAAAGGTTTTGGGTCATTTCTCAAGGCACTACTTATTCTGCACTAATTAAGTTCATATTACATAGATTGTCATTATAGTGACACCAATTCTGGCTTTGTGAGAATGTCCAGTTCTTCCTCGTTTCCTACCCTCTTCTTAACTCTGAAACCTGTCTAGAATCATAAGTGGCTCTATGGTACCATGCAGAGTCCACTGAGCCTCTATTAGTGAACGGTGATTCCAAGAATGTGTGCTCCATCCCATCAGATCTAGTTGTATTTGAGGGGCAGGATAGTGTAGTAGATGGGAGGAAAAGATCTGGAGAAATGATGCTCATGTTCACGTGGCTAGATTAAGATGACTCTGTTTGAATATGGACAGGTTACCCAACCTCTGTTCTCAGTTTTCTAATCTGAGAAAAAAAAGAAAAAAGAAAAAAAAAGAGAGACTAAAAGTACTCCAAGGATTTGTTAAATTAATCCATGCAATGTGCTTAAAAGAGACCATGGATTATAACATGTTTCAAAGGTGTGCTGGTTAATAATCTTACCCCCTCCAGGTGGAAAGAAAGCTACATTCTGTCTCTGGAACTAAGCACGCTCCTGGCTTCAGGGGCCCTGCTAGTGTTCCATCGTGGGCCCTGTACACTAGATGGTCTTCCTTTAACAACGGCTCTGAGGCTTGGATATTCTGTAGGGTAGGGAATTGATGCAATCCAAAGTCAAAGTGCTTTCTTGAGGGTTACTGCTTCTGTTTCTTCCAGGGATCTGAACTGGGAGGAAGATTTGATAAACACCAAACAAACAAAACAAACACAGTTTCTAGACGTTCTTTACTTTGCCTTCAACTCCAAAGGGACATTTTAACTTTCAGAAATAAAACTGGATGGGTAGTGGTTCAGACTATGCCAACCCACCCCAAATTATTCTGGCTAAATCAAAATGTATTTCCCCTACCCAGGCCTCCCACTACCCAACTCCTAGTATAAGGCATGACAGATATAGTTAAGAAACAAGGAAAGAAACCATAACAGGATATCTCTATGATGCTTTAGATAAAATTCCATCGAATAAAGTTAAATTCATCTCTAAATTAGGGTGTATGTTCTTCATATTTATTAGAATCTTTTGGAGAAAGTCTCCATGATTCATTTTGGAATATTTTCTTAGGCATGTTTTCTGACAGGTCAGTCTTCTTAACAGCCTGCCTAGAAAAGGAAGTTTCCTGAGCAGTGTTTCCTATAAACTCTCTTCAAAATTTTCCTACAGAGAAAATTCCCTAAGACAATATTTCTGTGCATAAAATCATATTCTGTTTGCCAAGAATCATCATTTTGGGAAAAAAAATAAAATCTTAGCAACAATCTTCTTCTAAGCCTTAGAATCTGAGGGAACATTCTAGTATATATAGTAGTCAGTATAACATATTTAAGTGGCTTCATTCTATTTATGGCATATGATTAAAGTATTAAACAATATCATTTTGAAGATTATAAAGTCATTTTGGGGGTAGAATTTTTTAAGTTTAAAAAGATCCAAATACACTCTAAATGTGTGTGTGTGTGTGTGTGTGTGTGTGTGTGTGTACCCATGTGTTGGTATTTGATACATATCTAAGTTTACTGACTATTTTAAGTCAGGCTTGATCTTTTGAGTCAGACTGAATTGAATTCCAATGCTGACCTTGCTACTCATTATTAGTGTGTTCTTTCTTAACCCACTAAATTTCTGTAAGTCTTAGCTTTTTCACCTGCAAAATGGTACACCTAAACAAAGTTGTTTGATTTATGGTTGATATATATGACAAAATATATAAAGTCTTCTATGTATTGCCTTTCCTATACTAAGTACTCAAATGTAAGCTAGCTATTTATTTATTTTTACATAATTACTTCAAACAGAATCAGAAAAATACTGTCTTTTGGACAATCTTAGCAAAGAATATTGTGCAAAAAAAAAAGGCAATTTAGATGACACAAAGTTTTATTCCACCCTTTAAACTTCTTGAGGTCTTAATTGTGAATAGACCCGTTTTGATTAAATACAAATATTTTTTCAATTGTGTGTCTTTACTTTGGCTATTAAATTATCCATATATGGTATTTCTGAACAGCATGAAAGCCTTTCTATCAAAAATTCACCCCCAAATTTCAACCTTTAAAAATATTATAAGCACTTCTTCATTTAAAGGAATGATACTCTATTCAAAATTATTTTATCAGGCATGAAATTGTTGAATTAGCTTTAAAAGTCAGGCCAAATGAATGTGGGAAGAAGGTAATCAGAGAGAACAGTTCATTAGCTCATGTGAAACAGCAGTTAGTGTTGTCATGTCTGGGCCGAGACAAAATTGGTCAGATTGTCCTGCCAAAGAAATGTCGTGGGAAGGAATTATATTGTCCAGGAAAGAGTCCTAAGAGGAATGTTCCTTTAAAGTCCATGCTAAAATCTGCTATTTTGGGTATAAGACTGTACTCCACTAAAACGAAACTGTTACAGCTGTGACGTTTTACCAATAAAAGCCATAAAGTTCTCCCACTAGTGACATACTCTAGTTTGATCATAGGTAGCCTGAAAGTATCAAGGGGAAGGAGTGTTGGGCAACAATTATTTCTAATTTCCACGCCATTAGTCTCCTCCAAACCCAGAATTTGGGGTCTGTATTGGACTGTTCTGAAATTTTCCCTGAAATACTCTTACCAGCCACCCAAGGAGCCCTGGATGAGCTCTTCGAAATTACGGAATTGGACTCCCAGAGATGGGATTAGTCTTGGGTTTGGCTGTTCTTTATTGAGCTAAGCCCAGTTGAGTTTGAAACCTCTTGGGTGTGACAGTGACTGCACATCACCAATGGGATATAGACACTTTGAGCCAATGGAGATGGAGTTGATGGAGATCTATTCTCTCTTGCCTAAGGCATACTCTCCCAAGTGCCTGAGAAATAACAGCTGTCTTATTGCAAACCAATGCATTATGGGTGAAGAAAGAAATGAAAGAACCCAAACAGTTGGTCCAATGCATTCATCTTTGTGGCGAGACACCACAGTTGTTTCTAGGTTGAGAATTAGCTTTTGGGAAAATTACAAGTATCCAGAGGTGATTGGAAAGGAAATGGGATGGAAGCTCATTGTGGAATGGAATAGAGCTGCCTGGGTGGGATGGGGGCAAGTCATAAGCATCTCATAATTTTCTAAGACAAAGTATAGAGGTTTGGGAAGTGTGGTAGATTGCCTGCTTTCACGGTCTCAATCAATGACTATCTATGTCCTTTGTGATGAGAACTTGCAGCCACTTCATAAAGGAATGGAGTCTATATTCTCCCCTCTTGAATCTTGGTACTCTCTCTGGTCAGTACACTATGTCAGAAGTAAGTGTGTGCCAATTCCTAGTCTAGCTCTCAAGAGGCCTTTTGAATTTCCACTTGCTTTCTTGGAAACTTGAGGTTTAGCCGGAGAACAAGTCTGGGATAGTATCCAGAAAAAAGGTTAACATAGCAGGTCCGAGACTGCTGTCCTTGGAAAGACCTGCTTGCAAGATGGGCCCTGAGCTGGCATCTGAAAACTTGAGTTTCTCGAATGTCCCCACCACCCTAACTGATAAGAGTGGCTCATTGTCCCTAAAAATGTTTGTGCAAACAATATGGTTTATGCTGAACACCTGCTTTTGTTCTGAGAGTCTGGAATTGTGGTACATGCCAGGCAGAGGGTGCTTACTTAACCAGCCCCTCATACAAACCTTAGGTGTTGAATCACTAACAAAATTCCCTGTAGACAACATTTCAGATGTGTTGTCACAATTCATTGCTGGAGGAATTAGGCACAGCTTATGTGATTCTACTAAGAGAGGACTTTTGGAAGCTTGCACCTGATTTCCTCAGGAATTTGCCCCCAATGTCTTTGCTTTTGTTGATTTTGCTTTGTATCCTTTTGCTGTAATAAATTATAGCCATGAGTGTAACTATATGCTGAGTCCTATGGCTTCTCCTAGTGATCATTGAGTCTGGGGAGTGGTCCTGGGGACCAGCTGATTGAAGATGGCCTCAAGTGGGAACATTTCTCTGCTTCACGGGGTCTTTCATTCCTCAGTAGGCTAATTCGTTGACTGCCAGATACGTCAGTGAATCCCAGATGAATCCCAGATGAACTATCCCAGAGGTGGGAGCAATTTTGGATTTGTTTGCTATTTAAGGTAAGAGTCTTCTGTTGGCAAGCCAAGCCCAGGAAATATCAGTAGTCCTCACCACCCAATCCGTTAATTTGTGAGAAGTAGTAAATGATTGTTGTTTTAAGACACTAAGTTTCAGAATAATTTGTTATTTAGCAATTACTAACTGATCTAAGAAGCCTATGAATTAAGTAGAAGATAACTGAAAGTCTTCAGAACAGAGATTAAAACTTGGTTGGTAAAGGAAACAGTTGAAAAGTTCTGGGTTTGAAGAATATCTAAATCCTTTGCACATTACTCAGTAGGTGAACTAAAAGAGACATTTGAAGCCAAAAGAATAGAATTGGTTTTCAATGTCACAAAAAAATGAGCTCCATAAGTTGACATGGCAAAAGTGAATTCACTTTTAATCAGGGCATAGGTGTAAATAAGACACTCTTTGACCAACTATTTAATTTCATATTGCCTCCAGCTTTGACCATGAAGCCGGGCTTTAAAGATAGTTATCCTTAAAGGCTGGGCAGTGTTTTGGGGTGACTTTAATAAGTACTAATATCTAAGAATTATCTTTGGTTCTGTTTTGTTGATGCATTATCAGATTAAAAGAAATCCAAACTATGGTTCTTTCATTTGATACCAATGGATTTGTATAGTGGGCATCAACTGATGTTCACCCTTCAGTAATTTCTAATGTTATTTTGAAGAGCAAATGTTTGCATTCTTATGAAATCATTCTGCCAAAATTGAGACTAAATGAAAAGAATAATGGCATTCTCTCATTTGTTATTTTGAAGTGGATCAAAACTCTGTATTACACCAATATACCATTTTAAATTACTTTAAAATGGGAAGAAAGTGGCTAATCATTATCAGTTAAAGTACTCGTGAAATAAAAATATATTGTAAGAACTGTAAAAACAGAGCCTGATAAATATCACTGCTGCAAATGAAAAGGAGGGTAACAATTTCAATTTTTTCATGGAAGATTCATTTGCTGTATAGTTTTGAAATCTGGGAAAAACTATTAAACTCACAGCATCTCATACATTTTATAAGAAGCACTCTTGACACTAAATTAACTAAGTAAATAGTAAACTTCCTGGATTCACCTAAATGTACTTTCTCATAACTGAATTATTTCATGTAGATTAATTATACTTAACTTCATTAATCTCAACAGTTCATTTTGACCCAGCACATTAAACATATATATTTTCTGCAACAGATGTATAAGAGATGAATTAGCAAACACTGAAAAGCACATTGGTGAGCCTGTTAGAGAGTACATTTCAAATTAATGGAGCAGAAATCTTAAATTACGGTAGCCTCCAAGTATATACAGTTTTCTATATTTTAGTAGATGATTTTTTCCTGATCTGTATCACATGAACTAGATAAAATTCAACTGACTCTTTTGTTGTTGTTGTTTATTCTACTTATTTCTTTCCTAATAAATTATCTTTTTTATTAGATACCCCTTACCCCAGCTATCATATTGGACGCTTAGTTTGGCATCAGATATGTGGCTTGTTAGCTCAGCTAGTTAGTAATGTGTGCTACTATCAGTGCCAATGACAAGAATTTCTTCCTTCAAAGTCAAGTAACCAGGAAGAATCTCTTCACAGGGGCAGCTGAGGAACCATCATAGCAGAACTAGAAATATGTATGTAGTCTGTCCTCTTTTTGTCAAGGCAGAATCAGGTGCCATCATATTGGTGAGGGCAGGTAGATTAGGCGGATAGGTAGCACTTAATTAAGACTAACTTCAAAATAAACCTCAAGCTACTGTTACCCCAAGTCCTCTGTCCCACCAGCTCATGCAGTTTAAGCTCTCATTCATGCTGGAAATGAATGGAAATGGTCAGGATGAGGATGGTTAGAATTTAACAGATTCTTAAATTGGTACACACTGTTCCTTGTTATTGAATCAATATTTCTTTCTCGATCTCAAAGTGTTACTCTTTTTCAAGAATTAAGGAAGAAAAACTTACAACTCTATGTCATTTTGGAGAGTCTTAAAAAACAGAAATCAATGCACATATACAAAAAGAGAAAATTATGCAAACTTAGGGAAAGAAGTACATGACTGTATAGCTCTTTTAGCTCTTTTATAAAACATGAAAAGATCTGCAGTGCATTTAAGACATAATAACACTCTTGCATATTAGAGTTTTTTCTCCAAGTAACAGAAATCTGTAACTACTACTACTTGTGAACACATAATGTTGTATCACAAAGTTTTTGTGCATTAGCCCAGGATAAATACATAATTATAATAGACTAAAGAGGAATTACAGGGAAGGTGGTGGTTTGAGAATCACTCTTGCCCCACTCTCTCCTGATTTCCCATGGAAGAAACTCAATTGTAAATGAAAGAAAAGTCACTCTTCAACTGAGAATCATGAACTTTTTGTTTTGCTTTGTTTTGTTTTGTTAATTTCCTTCTTAGGTACTTGGGATGATACACATTGTGAAAGTTTAATCTAGCCCAAGGTAAATGTGATGGTTAATTTTATGTGTCAATTTGGAAGGTGCCTCTGGTTGAGACTGACATTTTAAATGGTGAAGGTGTGAGTAAGCAGATTGCCCTCCGTAATGTTGATGGGCCTCATCCAATTAACTGAAGGTCTGAAGAGAACAAAAAGACAGGCCTCCCTGCACAAGAGGGAAATTCTCTAGCAGACTGCCTTCCGATTTCATCCGCACCATTAGCTCTCCTATGGGCCTACGTTACAGATTTGGATTTACCAGCCTCAGGGCATACTAAGCCAATTCCTTGTAATAAATCTCCTTCTACATACGTATGCATCTTAATGTCCCTGTTTATCCGAAGGACCCTAACTAGTACAGATTTGGTACCAAGGGATTATAAAAGAACAGAACATTAAGGATGGCCTGACAGAACGAGTAGATATAAATGGATTCTTGAGAGCTTTAGCCAGACCTGTGTGCAACTCACTAAGTGATGACCTTCAAAATATGGAAGGTCTGTCATGGACCCCACATATGTTGCAATTGTAGGTTTCAGGCTTCCGTTGAAAACATAAATAGGAACAATTAAGTTGACATTGCTCTGTGTAACGAGTCTAATGTTAGAATGTCTGGTGTGTTGAGTCCATTATTCTGAGACCTTGGTCAACAAGGGTCACTGACTTTCTCCCTAGGGAAGCATGAGCCACTTTACCACCTTTGCTTCTCCTATGTATCTTTCTGAATCTAATGAAATGAGCTGGGCACAGCAAGATAGTTCAGCCATTTTCTCCAAAAACTTCTTAAAGCTTGGAAAGCCCATATATGACACATATTTTATTTCTCATCTTAAATTACCCCAGTTCTTCTGTCAATTCTTGCTCACCAAGGATAGCCCAAATAGTCCAAATGATAAAAGTCTTGCAATGTTAAAATCTTCACAGTTTAAAGTTGAACCACTTGCCATTATTACATTCATGTAAAAAATGTCTCATTAATAGATTCTCCTTTTTCTTTGAAAAAGTTAAACACATGATTCTGGGCAGGTGACAGCATTGGTAGAGTCATGTGTTTTGGATCTCCCTGAATCCCCACGTGAAACTAGAGAGAGCAACTAGATTGCAAATCTCAAATCCCAGATACAATCCTCTCAACAAAAGTGTCAAGGTAAGCCCAAAACTCAAGCAAGTGAAAACAAACCTTTAACAGGAACAAAAATTCAGGGTTCCAGCATTTGTGTTGGAATAAAAGGAAAGAAAAGAAGGAAAGATTTGTGTTTACCTTACCTGAGAAGGGAAAAATTTGAAAATAGTGAGCAGGAATTTATCCAGAAGCAATGAGGGCCAATTTGCAAAGAGCAGCTAAAATTCAGAAGGGATTTTTGTTTTGTTTCATTTTGTTGTTTTCTTTTCTCGTCTCTCTTTTTTTTTTTTTTTTTTTTTATCTTTATTGAAGTATAATTGCCTTACAATGGTGTGTTAGCTTCTGCTTTATAACAAAGTTAATCAGGTATACATATACAATATGTTCCCATATCTCTTCCCTCTTGCATCTCCCTCCCTCCCACCCTCCCCATCCCACCCCTCTAGGTGGTCACAAAGCACCGAGCTGATCTCCCTGTGCTATGCGGCTGCTTCCCACTAGCTATCTATTTTACATTTGGTAGTGTATATATGTCCATGACACTCTCTCACCCTGTCACATCTCACCCCACCCCCTCCCCATATCCTCAAGTCCATTCTCTAGTAGGTCTGTGTCTTTATTCCCGTCTTGCCACTAGGTTCTTCATGGCCTTTTTTTTTTTTTTTTCCTTAGATTCCGTATATATGTGTTAGCATACTGTATTTGTTTTTCTCTTTCTGACTTACTTCACTCTGTATGACAGACTCTAACTCCATCCACCTCATTACAAATACCTCCATTTCATTTCTTTTTATGGCTGAGTAATATTCCATTGTATATATGTGCCACATCTTCTTTATCCATTCATCTGTCGATGGACATTTAGGTTGCTTCCATGTCCTGGCTATTGTAAATAGAGCTGCAATGAACATTTTGGTACATGACTCTTTTTGAATTATGGTTTTCTCAGGGTATATGCCCAGTAGTGGGATTGCTGGATCGTATGGTAGTTCTATTTGTAGTTTTTTAAGGAACCTCCATACTGTTCTCCATAGTGGCTGTATCAATTTACATTCCCACCAACAGTGCAAGAGAGTTCCCTTTCCTCCACACCCTCTCCAGCATTTATTGTTTGTAGATTTTTTGATGATGGCCATTCTGACCGGTGTGAGATGATATCTCATTGTAGTTTTGATTTGCATTTCTCTAATGATTAATGATGTTGAGCATTCTTTCATGTGTCTGTAGGCCATCTGTATATCTTCTTTGGAGAAATGTCTATTTAGGTCTTCTGCCCATTTTTGGATTGGGTTGTTCGTTTTTTTGTTATTGAGCTGCATGAGCTGCTTGTAAATCTTGGAGATTAATCCTTTGTCAGTTGCTTCATTTGCCAATATTTTCTCCCATTCTGATGGTTGTCTTTTGGTCTTGTTTATGGTTTCCTTTGCTGTGCAAAAGCTTTTAAGTTTCATTAGGTCCCATTTGTTTATTTGTGTTATTTCCATTTCTCTGGGAGCTGGGTCAAAAAGAATCTTGCTGTGATGTATGTCATAGAGTGTTCTGCCTATGTTTTCCTCTAAGAGTTTGATAGTGTCTGGCCTTACACTTAGGTCTTTAATCCATTTTGAGTTTATTTTTGTGCATGGTGTCAGGGAGTGTTCTAATTTCATACTTTTACATGTATCTGTCCAATTTTCCCAGCACCACTTATTGAAGAGGCTGTCTTTTCTCCACTGTATATGCTTGCCTCCTTTATCAAAGATAAGGTGACCATATGTGCGTGGGTTTATCTCTGGGCTTTCTATCCTGTTCCATTGATCTATATTTCTGTTTTTGTGCCAGTACCAAACTGTCTTGATTACTGTAGCTTTGTAATATAGTCTGAAGTCAGGGAGCCTGATTCCGCCAGCTCCATTTTTCGTTTTCAAGATTGCTTTGGCTATTCGGGGTCTTTTGTGTTTCCATACAAATTGTGAAATTTTTTGTTCTAGTTCTGTGAAAAATGCCAGTGGTAGTTTGATAGGGATTGCATTGAATCTGTAGATTGCTTTGGGTAGTAGAGTCATTTTCACAATGTTGATTCTTCCAATCCAGGAACATGGTATATCTCTCCATCTATTTGTATCATCTTTAATTTCTTTCATCAGTGTCTTATAATTTTCTGCATACAGGTCTTTTGTCTCCTTAGGTAGGTTTATTCCTAGATATTTTATTCTTTTTGTTGCAATGGTAAATGGGAGTGTTTTCTTAATTTCACTTTCAGATTTTTCGTCATTAGTGTATAGAAATGCAAGAGATTTCTGTGCATTAATTTTGTATCCTGCTACTTTACCAAATTCATTGATTAGCTCTAGGAGTTTTCTGGTAGCATCTTTAGGATTCTCTATATATAGTATCATGTCATCTGCAAACAGTGACAGCTTTACTTCTTCTTTTCCGATTTGGATTCCTTTTATTTCTTTGTCTTCTCTGATTGCTGTGGCTAACACTTCCAAAACTATGTTGAATAATAGTGGTGAGAGTGGGCAACCTTGTCTTGTTCCTGATCTTAGTGGAAATGGTTTCAGTTTTTCACCATTGAGGACAATGTTGGCTGTGGGTTTGTCATATATGGCCTTTATTATGTTGAGGAAAGTTCCCTCTATGCCTACTTTCTGCAGGGCTTTTATCATAAATGGGTGTTGAATTTTGTCGAAAGCTTTCTCTGCATCTATTGAGATGATCATATGGTTTTTCTCCTTCAATTTGTTAATATGGTGTATCACATTGATTGATTTGCGTATATTGAAGAATCCTTGCATTCCTGGGATAAACCCCACTTGATCATGGTGTTTGATCCTTTTAATGTGCTGTTGGATTCTGTTTGCGAATATTTTGTTGAGGATTTTTGCATCTATGTTCATCAGTGATATTGGCCTGTAGTTTTCTTTCTTTGTGACATCTTTGTCTGGTTTTGGTATCAGGGTGATGGTGGCCTCGTAGAATGAGTTTGGGAGTGTTCCTCCCTCTGCAATATTTTGGAAGAGTTTGAGAAGGATAGGTGTTAGCTCTTCTCTAAATGTTTGATAGAATTCACCTGTGAAGCCATCTGGTCCTGGGCTTTTGTTTGTTGGAAGGTTTTTAATCACAGTTTCAATTTCAGTGCTTGTGATTGGTCTGTTCATATTTTCTATTTCTTCCTGGTTCAGTCTCGGCAGTTTGTGCATTTCTAAGAATCTGTCCATTTCTTCCACGTTGTCCATTTTATTGGCGTAGAGTTGCTTGTAGTAATCTCTCATGATCTTTTGTATTTCTGCAGTGTCAGTGGTTACTTCTCCTTTTTCATTTCTAATTCTATTGATTTGAGTCTTCTCCCTTTTTCTCTTGATGAGTCTGGCTAATGGTTTATCAATTTTGTTTATCTTCTCGAAGAACCAGCTTTTAGTTTTATTGATTTTTGCTATTGTTTCCTTCATTTCTTTTTCATTTATTTCTGACCTGATCTTTATGATTTCTTTCCTTCTGCTAGCTTTGGGGTTTTTTTGTTCTTCTTTCTCTAATTGCTTTAGGTGCAATGTTAGGTTGTTTATTCGAGATGTTTCCTGTTTCTTGAGGTAGGCTTGTATTGCTATAAACTTCCCTCTTAGCACTGCTTTTGCTGCGTCCCATAGGTTTTGGGTCGTCGTATCTCCATTGTCATTTGTTTCTAGGTATTTTTTTGATTTCCCCTTTGATTTCTTCAGTGATCACTTCGTTATTAAGTAGTGTATTGTGTAGCCTCCATGTGTTTGTATTTTTTACAGATCTTTTCCTGTAATTGATATCTAGTCTCATAGCATTGTGGTCGGAAAAGATACTTGATATGATTTCAATTTTCTTAAATTTACCAAGGCTTGATTTGTGACCCAAGATATGATCTATCCTGGAGAATGTTCCATGCGCACTTGAGAAAAATGTGTATTCTGTTGTTTTTGGGTGGAATGTCCTATAAATATCAATTAAGTCCATCTTGTTTAATGTATCATTTAAAGCTTGTGTTTCCTTATTTATTTTCATTTTGGATGATCTGTCCATTGGTGAAAGTGGGGTGTTAAAGTCCCCTACTATGATTGTGTTGCTGTCGATTTCCCCTTTTATGGCTGTTAGTATTTGCCTTATGTATTGAGGTGCTCCTATGTTGGGTGCATAAATATTTACAATTGTTATACCTTCCTCTTGGATCGATCCCTTGATCATTATATAGTGTCCTTCTTTGTCTCTTATAATATTCTTTATTTTAAAGTCTATTTTGTCTGATATGAGAATTGTTACTCCAGCTTTCTTTTGATTTCCATTTGCATGGAATATCTTTTTCCATCCCCTCACTTTCAGTCTGTATGTGTCTCTAGGTCTGAAGTGGGTCTCTTGTAGACAGCATATATATGGGTCTTGTTTTTGTATCCATTCAGCCAGTCTGTGTCTTTTGGTGGGAGCATTTAATCCATTTACATTCAAGGTAATTATCGATATGTATGTTCCTATTCCCATTTTCTTAAATGTTTTGGGTTTGTTATTGTAGGTGTTTTCCTTCTCTTGTGTTTCTTGCCTAGAGAAGTTCCTTTAGCATTTGTTGTAAAGCTGGTTTGGTGGTGCTGAACTCTCTCAGCTTTTGCTTGTCTGTAAAGGTTTTAATTTCTCCATCACATCTGAATGAGATCCTTGCTGGGTAGAGTAATCTTGGTTGTAGGTTTTTCTCCTTCATCACTTTAAGTATATCCTGCCACTCCCTTCTGGCTTGCAGAGTTTCTGCTGAAAGGTCAGCTGTTAACCTTATGGGGATTCCCTTGTGTGTTATTTGTTGTTTTTCCCTTGCTGCTTTTAATATGTTTTCTTTATATTTAATTTTTGACAGTTTGATTAATATGTGTCTTGGCATGTTTCTCCTTGGGTTTATCCTGTATGGGACTCTCTGTGCTTCCTGGACTTGATTAACTATTTCCTTTCCCATATTAGGGAAGTTTTCAACTATAATCTCTTCAAATATTTTCTCAGTCCCTTTCTTTTTCTCTTCTTCTTCTGGGACCCCTATAATTCGAATGTTGGTGCGTTTAATGTTGTCCCAGAGGTCTCTGAGACTGTCCTCAGTTCTTTTCATTCTTTTTTCTTTATCCTGCTCTGCAGTAGTTATTTCCACCATTTTATCTTCCAGGTCACTTATCCTTTCTTCTGCCTCAGTTATTCTGCTATTGATCCCATCTAGAGTATTTTTAATTTCATTTATTGTGTTTTTCATCGTTGCTTGGTTCCTCTTTAGTTCTTCTACGTCCTTGTTAAATGTTTCTTGCATTTTGTCTATTCTATTTCCAAGATTTTGGATCATCCTTACTATCATTATTCTGAATTCTTTTTCAGGTAGACTACCTATTTCCTCTTCATTTGTTAGGTCTGGTGTGTTTTGACCCTGCTCCTTCATCTGCTGTGTGTTTTTCTGTCATCTCATTTTGCTTATCTTACTGTGTTTGGGGTCTCCTTTTCACAGGCTGCAGGTTCGTAGTTCCCGTTGTTTTTGGTATCTGTCCCCAGTGGCTAAGGTTGGTTCAGTGGGTTGTGTAGGCTTCCTGGTGGAGGGGACTATTGCCTGTGTTCTGGTGGATGAGGCTGGATCTTGTCTTTCTGGTGGGCACGTCCACGTCTGGTGGTGTGTTTTGGGGTGTCTGTGGCCTTATGATTTTAGGCAGCCTCCCTGCTAATGGATGGGGCTGTGTTCCTGTCTTGCTAGTTGTTTGGCATAGGGTGTCCAGCACTGTAGCTTGCTGGTCGTTGAGTGAAGCTGGGTCTTGATGTTGAGATGGAGATCTCTGAGAGATTTTTGCCGTTTGGTATTACGTGGAGCTGGTAGGTCTCTTGTGGACCAGTGTCCTGAAGTTGGCTCTCCCACCTCAGAGGCACAGCCCTGATGCCTGGCTGGAGCACCAAGAGCCTTTCATCCACACAGCTCAGAATATAAGGGAGAAAAAAATAGAAAGAAAGAAAGAGGATAAAATAAAATAAAATAAAGCTATTATAATAAAAAATAAGAAAAAATATTATTAAGAGTAAATGTATTCAGAAAAATTTTTTTTTTAATTTTTAAAAATAGATTTATTAATTTTTTATAGTAAAAAATAAGAAAAAAGTTTTAAGAAAAAAATTTATTAAGAAAAAAAATTTTAATTTTTTAAAATAAAAAATATGAAAAAACTTATTAAAATTTTTTTTAATTTCTAAAAGTAGAAAATATGGAAAAAATTATTAAGAAAACATATATTAGGAAAAAAAAATTTTTTTAAGTAAAAAAAAAAAAAATGGACGGACCTAACCCTAGGTCTAATGGTGAAAGCAAAGCTATACAAACAAAATCTCACCCAGAAGCATACACATATACACTCACAAAAAAAAGGCAAAGGGGAAATTAATATATCCTGCTCCTTAAGTCCACCTTTTGAATTTGGGATGATTCGTTGTCTATTCAGGTATTCAACAGATGCAGGCACATCAAGTTGTTTGTGGAGCTTTATTCCGCTGCTTCTGAGGCTGCTGGGAGAGATTTCCCTTTCTCTTCTTTGTTTGTACAGCTCCCAGCGTTCAGCTTTGGATTTGGACCCGCCTCTGCATGTACTTCGCCTGAGGGCGTCCGTTCCCCGCCCAGACAGGACGGGGTTAAAGGAGCAGCTGCTTCGGCAACTCTGGCTCACTCAGGCCTGGGGAGGGAGCAGTACGGAGGAGGCGGGGCGAGCCTGCGGCGTCAGAGGCGTCTTGACGTTGCAGCAGCCTGAGGCGCGCTGTGTGTTCTCCCGGGGAAGTTGTCCCTGGATCACGGGAGCCTGGCAGTGGCGAGCTGCACCGGCTCCCGGGAGGGGCGGTGTGGAGAGTGACCTGTGCTGGCACACAGGCTTCTTGGAGGCGGCAGCAGCAGCCCCAGCGTCTCCTGCCCGTCTCTGGGGTCCGCGCTGTTAGCCACGGCTCGCGCCCGCCTCTGGAGTTCGTCTAGGCGGCGCTCTGAATCCCCTCTCCTTGCGTGCCGCGAAACAAAGAGGCAAGAAAAAGTCTCTTGCCTCTTCGGCGGCTGCAGACCTCTTCTCTGGCTCCCTCCCGGCTCGCCGCGGCATGCCAACCCCTTCAGGCTGTGTTCATGCCGCCAACCCCAGTCCTCTCCCTGCGATCCGACCAAAGCCCGCGCCTCAGCTCCCAGCCCCGCCCGCCCCGGCGGGTGAGCAGACAAGCCTCTCGGGCTGGTGAGCGCTGCTGGGCGCTGAGCCTCTGTGCGGGAATCTCTCCATTTTTCCGTCTGCGCCCCTGTTGCTGTGGGATCCGCGCTGATAGCCACGGCTCGCACCCGTCTCTGGATTTCGTTTAGGCAGCGCTCTGAATCCCCTCTCCTTGCGCGCCGCGAAACAAAGAGGCAAGAAAAAGTCTCTTGCCTCTTCGGCAGCTGCAGACTTTTTCCCGGACTCCCTCCCGGCTAGTACCAAAGCCCGAGCCTCAGCTCCCAGCCCCCACCCGCCCCGGCGGGTGAGCAGACAAACCTCTTGGGCTGGTGAGTGCTGGTTGGCGCCGAGCCTCTCTGCGGGAGTCTCTCTGCTTTGCCCTCCGCACCCCTGTGGCTGCGCTCTCCTCCGCGGCTCCGAAGCTTCCCCCCTCTGCCACCCGCAGTCTCCGCCTGCGAAGGGGCTTCCTAGTGCCTGGAAACCTTTCCTCCTTCACGGCTCCCTCCCACTGGCGCAGGTCCCGTCCCTATTCTTTTGTCTCTGTTATTTCTTTTTTCTTTTACCCTACCCAAGTACGTGGGGATTTTCTTGCCTTTTGGGAGGTCTGACGTCTTCTGCCAGCGTTCAGTGGGTGTTCTGTAGGAGCAGTTCCACGTGTAGATGTATTTCTACTGTATCTGTGGAAAGGAAGGTGATCTCCGCGTCTTACTCTTCCGCCATCTTGCCCCTACGCCTCTCTTCTCTTTTAATTGAAGTATAGTTGCTGTACAATATTATATAAGTTACAGGGGTATGATATAGTGATTCACAATTTTTTAAAGTTATACTCCATTTATAGTTATTATAAAGCATCTGCTATATTCTCTGAGTTGTACAGTATATCCTTGTAGCTTATCTTATACTTAATAGTATGTATCTTTTAATTTCCTACCCCTATATTGCCCCTCCCCCTTCTCTCTCCCACCTGTCACACTTGTCAGACTGGCTATTATCATCAAAAAGAAAACAAATAACAACTGTTGGCAAGGATGTGGAGAAAAGGGAACACTCGTACACTGTTGGGGGGAATGTAAGTTGGTGCAACCACTGTGGAAAATGGTATGGAGTTTTCTCAAAAAACTAAAAATAGAACTACCATATAAGCCAGCAATTCTACTCCTGGGCATGTATCCAAAGGAAACATAAGCACTAATTCAAAAAATACATGCACCCTAATGTTCATAGTAGCATTATTTATGATTGCCAAGATACTGAAACAACCATGTCCATCAATAGATGAATGGATAAAGAAGATGTGGTATATATGGAATACTACTCAGCCGTAAAAATAGAATGACATTTTGCCATTTGCGGCAACATGGAGGGACTTGGAGGGCATTATGCTAAGTGAAATACATAAGAAGGAATTTTTTTATCAATAGTGATAACCAAGAGTGTAGTAGTCCATCATAAAAAGATAAAGGAGCTGGAGCGACCTGGCCTTTGAGAGGCACCAACCTAGGGCCCCTTCCAGGACGGGGTCCTCCACTGAAGAGAAGCCACTGGGAGTGGAATAAAAATTGAGTAGCATCCTGATAATGGAGAAGGAGTCAAAAGATCCAGATAAAAGCAAGAGGGGGACAGAGACAAGAGTTCACAAAAAAACAAGTGACTGTATAAGGAAACACCAAATGAAGGAACTTGGGAAGTTAGAAAAGCTATCTTAAACTCTGCCTCCTTTAAAAAGTTTAGAAAAACAAAAATCATTTCACATAAAAATAAGTAACGGAAAGCTATCAAAGTCAAATCTTATACAAAGATGTTTTGAGAAAAAGGAAAAAAAGAAAACAACTGTGTAACATCCCTACACACAATGTAAGCATATTTGAGTGACACATTCAAAAAACTGATCAAAAAGTTGCACTTTCAAAATAAGCTAGAAAACTTGAAGAAAATAATTCAAGTATGAAGGACAACATAAATCAGACAAAACTCAAGTAAATATTAGAAATATGAGAAAAGATGATTTAAGACCAAGTTTGAAAAACTTTGAGGAATTATAGGAATGAACAAATGAAACTGTTAATGACTTAAGAGAGAAATGGTAATAAAAAAATTTTTTAAATAAATGAAGAAATAGGTTAAAAGAATTTAAAAGAAAGTAACAAATACTGAACATAGACAAAGAAGATTAAAATATGGATAACATCGGTCTCTGAAGAAGAACAAAACAAGAAAATACAGCAAATACTAATAGATTTAGATCTAGATAAACAGAGTTTACTACATAGAGATATGGATATGATGGAAATAGTAGCTTTTATCTTTGTATTTTTATTTCCTAGCTATTAATGAACAGCATTAATTTGATATCAACCACAGCATATTTGTTAAATTCTCTTACTAATCTGCTAATTTTTTGGCAATCCACTTGGGCATTCTCTATCAACAGCCATGAAAATTGCTAATACTACAACTTTACGCTTTCTTTACCAATTCTTATAAATTTTTTGAAATATATAACATTATATTAGTTTCAGGTGTACAACATATCGATTCAATATTTGTATATATTGTGAAATGATCACCTTAATAAATCTAGCAACACCTGTTAGAAAATCAAATTATGTATTTAAACATATTAACAGATCAAAGAGGTAAAAAGTATGTGATCATGTCCATAGATGCAGAAAAAAGTATTTAATAAATTTAACATTTATGTATAGTAAAAGTACATATTAAACTTGGGGCAGAAAATCTTATTACTTTTGTGTTACATTTTTACACTTATACATTTTTTCCAGGTATATTCACTGGCTTTATTACAGAATTAAATACATGAGACTGTAGTGGATTTCCTTGTTTTGTTCCAGATTTAAAGGGAATGCTTTTAATGTTTCATAGTTAATACTTGCAGTAGTTTTAGATTCTCTTTAAAAAGTTAAAAAAGGAAAACATAGGCAGAACACTCTATGACATAAATCACAGCAAGATCCTTTTTGACCCACCTCCTAGAGAAATGGAAATAAAAACAAAAATAAACAAATGGGACCTAATGAAACTTAAAAGCTTTTGCACAGCAAAGGAAACCATAAACAAGACCAAAAGACAACCCTCAGAATGGCAGAAAATATTTGCAGATGAAGCAACTGACAAAGGATTAATCTCCAAAATTTACAAGCAGCTCATGCAGCTCAATATTAAAAAAACAAACAACCCAATCCAAAACTCGGCAGAAGACTTAAATAGACATTTCTCCAAAGAAGATATACAGATTGCCAACAGACACATGAAAGAATGCTCAACATCATTAATCATTAGAAAAATGCAAATCAAAACTACAATAAGATATCATATCACACCAGTCAGAATGTCCATCATCAAAAAATCTACAAACAATAAATGATGGAGAAGGTGTAGAGAAAAGGGAACCCTCTTGCACTGTTGGTGGGAATGTAAATTGATACAGCCACTATGAGGAACAGTATGGACGTTCCTTTAAAAACTAAAAATAGAACTACCATACAACCCAGCAATCCCACTACTGGGCATATACCCTGAGAAAACCATAATTCAAAAAGAGTCATGTACCAAAATGTTCATTGCAGCTCTAATTTACAGTAGCCAGGACATAGAAGCAACCGAAGTGTCCATCGACAGATGAATGGATAAAGAAGATGTGGCACATATATATAATGGAATATTACTCCACCATAAAAAGGAACAAAACTGAGTTATTTGTAGTGAGGTGGATGGACCTAGAGTCTGTCATGCAGGGTGATGAAAGTCAGAAAGATAAAAACAAATACCGTATGCTAACACATATATATGGAATCTAAAAAAGAAAAAAAATGGTCATGAAGAACCTAGGGGCAAGATGGGAATAAAGATGCAGACCTACTAGAGAATGGACTTGAGGATACGGGGAAGGGGAAGGGTAAGCTGGGACGAAGTGAGAGAGTGGCATAGACATATATACACTACCAAATGTAAAATAGATAGCTAGTGGGAAGCAGCTGCATAGCACAGGGAGATCAGCTCGGTGCTTTGTGACCACCTAGACGGGTGGGATAGGGAGGGTGGGAAGGAGGGAGATGCAAGAGGGAGGAGAGATGGAGACATATGTATATATATATCTGATTCACTTTGTTATAAAGCAGAAACTAACACACCATTGTAAAGCAATTATACTCCAATAAAGATGTTAAAAAAAAAAAAAAAAGTTAAAGAAATTCTTTTCTGCCAGCTCCAAAAAAGAAATTGAGGAGATTTCCTTACTGTTTGTCTTTTTAGAGATTTTGTGTAAGAATATAATTGTCCCTTAAATGTTTTGTAGAACTAGCCTAAAAACAGTCTCAATAGTTATTTTATTTGTGGGAAAGATTGCAAATACAAATTCAGCTATTTAAATTAATTTTAGAATCTTTTACGTCTTCTATTTCTTCCTGAGATATTTTAAGATCATATGCACACAAATACACACAGACATGATACATATATGTAAATATATGTAGATACATATGTACATCCACATATGATTGTACATTTCATTTACCATTTCAATTGTTTTGGCGTAAAGTTATTCACAAGAGTGTTTTATTATCACTTTAGTCTTCACTGAGTCTATGGTCATGTACACTAACTTTGATTTCTTGAACTGGGTTTTTGTTTGTTTGTTTGTTTGTTTGCATATTCTCTATTATTTTCTTGACTAAACTCCCATACTAATTTTATTGGTATTTTTTAAAAACTTTTTTTATCCTTTGCATTTTATCACTTTTGTGCATTAAGTTTTGCACTTATCTTGTTCCTATTTTTGCTCCTATCTCATATTTCTACTCTCTTTGGGTTTAATCTTTTATTCCTGTCTAACTCAATGATTCTCACCTGGAGGGACCATCACCTACCTAGAGACACGAAGAAATGTGTGGAGGCATTTTGTTTCCACCTTGACTCTAGAGAGCTGTTGGCACTTAGTTGGTGATGTTTATCCAGCAGTGTGTGGAACATTCCTGTTCAATAAAGAATTCTTCTTCCCTAAAAACCAATACCAAGAGCTTTGGTTAGGTTTATTTTTTAAAGGCTTAAAATTCAGAGTATTTACATACTGTTCAGGGCATATTGGTCTTTTTTGTTATATTTTTCTAACTTTAAGTTACTATGTATGATGAAACTATTATTAACCCAAAAAAGGAGTTACAGACTCACTAGGGAGAGTATTTTATAAATAGAATATGAAGATCATAATGTGAAAAGACTGTGATATTTGAGACTAATAAATTTTGGGATGTGTGCTCTGGTACATGCATATAACTGCTCATATAACTGAGCTATTAGATCAAATGACAGACACATAGTTCATGTATGAAATCCACTGGGGAAGCTTTTAAAACAAATGTAGGAGATGCCCTCTTGTGTTTGATTTTTCTGTGGTAAAGTACATTTAAGGAAACTGTCTTCACTTCTTAACCTAATTTTCTGATAGTCTATGAAGAATGAAAAAATTGCTTAACATTTATTAGGTGTCTACAAGGTATTATTGTATGTTTAAAATACAATTTCTGTTTTCTAAGAAATCATTTTCCTGTGATTAGAATGACTTTACTTTTTTCTCTCTGCTTTGATTTCACTTTAACATTGTTAAAAACAAATGTTCCATTGAACAATTAATATTTGAATTCAACCACTTTTTTTTACTCGAAATAATAGATACAACTGTGGACAAAGAAACCTGTGCTTGCAAGATATTATATAGATTCGAAAGTGTTTTCAAGCAAAACATTTCCCTTGTTTCTCAAAATAATCCTGTGAAGTGTGTAATTTAAGTGTATATCCCTGTCTTTAGGATGTAAAAACCTGGAGCCCTGAACCTCAGCAACACCTTGGAACCAGATCACAAGTTCCTTAGAGTCCAGTAGAAGAGTTGGACCTGAACTTGGCCCCAGGCCTTCACACACTAAAGGATGAGTTTGACCTATGAGGCTTGACAGTTTTCTGTCATGTTTTCTGAGCCAGTGTTTGTGACTTATGGCCTGACACATGACTTTTCTCTACAGAATAGAATACTAGAAATTGGAACCAACCTCAAAAAATCTAGACATTATCTATAAAAAGTATCACATATATATATATCATGTATGTATTACAATATACATACATGTATGCATGTATAAGTGTGTATGTATTACCTTTCTCTACAAGCTAGCATTTATTCAAATTGAAATTGTCAAGTTTTTACAAAGACAATTCTGATAAGGAGAAAATTTTTAAATATTTAATGTTTAAATATAACTAAATACTAGAAATGCTTGGCTATTTCAGCCTTCCCAAATTAGGAAACATCTTAAATCCAAATATCAACAACTTCTGATATCTTCGTATTCTAGTAAGTGCTACGATGATATACAAAAAAGAGGGACGGCCGTGAAGACATATTACTCCTGGCTATGTTACTAAAATCTTCAATCTGATTTGGTTTGAGAAATCAAAGAAAGTTGGGAATTCACTGGACTGTCTCCAAAATTATCTTAAGCGCTGAAATAGAATGGATGCCCTTTTCATTTTGTGAAATGAATTTTCCATGTTCTTATGAAATGGATGATCTTTCGATTGTATTAAAGTGATGTCTTTTGTGATTCTGGAATAATAGGTCTGGTCAACGGATCATCCAGTCTCTGAGTTTAAGACCAAACTGGTTAGACATGAGGGGAGAACATATAAAACAATCTGCAGACAGAAAGGAAAGACAGAAGTGTTGCTGGCTGTGGTGAGGTAACATTTGATACCTCATGAAAAGCTACTTCCTTGCCATTTGGAGGGAAGTATCCATGTTCTTTGCCTTGTTGACTGAACACAGATTTCACCTCATTGGAAACATTCTTAGCAGACTCTTAGGAGCAAGAAATGGATTAAAAGTCTTATCTTAATCAACTGTAGCTTTGAGTGCTGTCTGCTGCTCTGATGACTCAGAAACACCTGCAGGGCACTTGTTGCTGCCCCTTGAGGCTGCAGAGCAGGAAAGTATCCCTGCATTCTCTAGAGGGCTCAGAGCACTACCTTTGTATCTTTCTGGATGAAAAGGCTGCCTTGTGTTTTGTTGTGTATCTGGTGAGGCATGTTGCTTTTATTTTGTGTTAGTGGTTGTGATAGACATTTTTTTTTAATCTAGTCTGAATGAACCCTTTGTCTCTTTTCTGCTAGATAGTGTAATAGGTAAAATATGTATTTGTTGATTAAAAAAAATCATTAGATGAGGTCATGAGACTCATGAAGTTTGTACTTATCAAGGCATGAAATATGACCACATAGATAATCCACCCTTGCTCTGTCCCACGAGACTAATTCAGGTCACCTCACTGGGTGGGATCATTAGAAGTAGAAGGTGTGCATTTGGTACATTCCAAAAACCCACCTCTTCCCACCACCCACTCTCCCCCAGCCCCGTCTGTCAGCACAGCGTGTAAGTCTCACATTACTTGCTGGCCCCAAATAGAAAACCTAAACTCGTCTTCCTGCTGAAGACCCACTTTTCCCTTTCATTTTTCCATTGCTGGCTCAGGCTAGTAAACAGGGATGACGGGGGAAGAGAGATGAACTATAAAGATATATATGCGAGGCCATGAGAGTGGATGGGTATGAATGTGTGTGTGTGTGTGTGTGTGTGTGTGTGTGTGTGAGAGAGAGAGAGAGAGAGAGAGAGAGAGAGAAAGAACAAGCTCAGAAAAACACTCTTGTCAGAAGAGTAATGTTAACATTATTTACAACTTTTTAGAATAAATTGTATATAACTCTGAATTGCCGTCTGAAACTGTTGATATAGTAAATGAATAAATAAATAAGCCTGTTTATCTCATTTGTTTATATTCTTGCTGTCTGGGTATTGTTTTTACTATATTTTCTAGACAATGTCAACACCTTTGGAAACCATGTGTAAAAATATACCAAAACAGCAAATTTTGGTTTCACAAAGCATTGGACAAATCACAGAGTGATGTGTTATATATTAATAAATCTTCATTTGTGTGTTACATTGAAAGTAACAGAATTCTGTTTCCAGGGTACTAACGCAGTGTGTTCGTGTGTGTGTGCGTGCACGCGCGTGTGTGTGTGCGTGTGTGTGTTTAAAACCAACTCCCCCTTTAAAACGTTCATAGCTGTTTTTTTCATTTAATCAGTCTGGCAGTCTGATAAGGAGACAAATAAACAGAGTCACAATGACTTCTGGGAGGTCAGAGAAGGGGGAATCATTGAAAAACTTTTTAAAGAACTATCCAACTTAATAGTAGCAGCAATAAAAACCAAAAAATACAGGTATAATGCTTTGACTCTGAAAACTTTCCAGTTGGTAAAATCTGGACCCTGAACACTTACTAGCAGATCACACTTACTTATTACCAAGGTCCACATGACTCTGGCCTTTCCTCCAGCTGCCCCTGAGGCCATCCTGCTAGCAGACTCCATTTCTGATCCTTCATCTTTATCAAAGCCCTGGGCCATGGATACAGGATTGGCTACAACAGTAGGGTCCACTGTGAAATGAAAATGAGAAGTCCCTTACTGAACAATTATTAAGTTCAAAGTGATGAACTTTGACCTTTTTAGTGGGGGGCCCTGTGTGACTCTGTGGGTCACACAACCATAAAGCTGGCCTCGTCTGTATGGTTTTACTGTTTTTCCACTGGATTATCTTCTAGTTAGCTCCTGACTCCTTTCTCAGTCATTGGTGACAACACATACTTCATACTTGTTGGTATCCCCTCAATACTACTCTGCTTCGTCTCTTCTAAGAAGAGTTCAGTCCAATCTCTGAATTACACTCGTTCATGGGTAGCTCTCGGTCAATGTTCACAGCAAGTCTCTTTGGCCTCCTAACATCCTATCCCAGTTCAGATGTTAATGGCCTGGCCCACCAGCACTGCCTCTCCCCAACCCTCTCCAATAGGAACAAGACGAAAAAGGACATTTGTTTCCATATGTTTTGCCGTATCTGTCAATTTCCAGCCACATGCAAATCATGAAGGAAGTAGAAGAGGTTAGATTGGAGTTAAAAAAAAAAAAAAAAACTGTGCAGATTACAGATTGCTTTGGCTTTCGGAATTTGCCTGAATCCTATTTTCAGTGAAAAAATTTTAGTCAATTCAATAATCTCCACTTGAAAAACAGTTTAGAGTTATCAAGTAGATACAGTCTGGATGTTTCTTTTTACTAATCGGAAATGAAAATTGTACTTACCAAGTACTTAATATATGCTAAAAACTTTAACACTCCATCCTGTTGTGTCCCTAACAATCTGGTAAGGTAAGTATTCATATTTTCCATTAGCCTGGAGGAGTATAATACCGAGTTTATGGATAATTCCATTGTTGGCAACAAAACTAAATTTCTTGAACAGCCCCTATTGGAAAGCATTGGATGAATGGCTAGAGTTACCTTCTCAGCCCCCTCCCTCCTCAGGGATGGCAACTTGGCCGCCACTCCCAGCGCCACCTGGTTTGGTGTTCCCTTTGCCATTGTCAGCACTTTTTGCTCTTGTTATCTTGACCTCCATGCCCCAGCTGTGGTGCCCTGAGATGGGCAACTTCACCGTATAGTCTGATCTGCTCTGAAACTACATTGCCAGGGGTAGACCCCTTTACTTCTGAGGCGGGGTAGGAAGCAAATTCCATGATCCTTAAAGGCTGGGAACATATGGCAGGACTCACTCTCCTCCTTACCCTACAACTCAAATTCCTTTAACCTCTTAGAATCTCTGTGGTCTAAGGGTACTGACAGCACTTTCCTTTCCAGTAGAAAAGGGGGTTTCTCTTCCTCTCTTGTCCCTCCCCACCTTTCCATGGTGGGGGGAGGGGGGGAGATTCACTCCATATCCCCACCGTATTGTTCTTATCTTCAACTATAAATTCCTGCATTCCTATTGATAATCACCAGATCACCCCCATTGCAGCTGCAGATTTGGTTCTTCTCTTTTGGAAATCCCTTTGCCATGCTACAGATGCTCAAGGTGATACAGACGTTAAAATGAGGGCACAAAATATAAGTTTGTGGCTGTGTCCAATGTCCAAGCTTTTCAATTGCTCCACACTGTTTTTCACTTAAGAGTAGAGAGGATGTGCCAGACAGACTTTAAGGTAAACCCTAAGATCCCCATGGTCTGGTATTCACACCCCTGTATAATCCCCTCCACACCCAGAGTGTGGAAGGACTCTGGGACTTGCCACAGTAGAATGTGGCAAAGGTGATAGAAAATCACTCTCTTGACTAGGTTATGGTTTGTGGCATAGGTGATGGATGTCACTCTCTTGATTATCATACATCATATAAGACTTCATCCTGGTGGATGACTGGATCTGGAGTCTCTCTTTGTTAGTCAGGCTTCTCCAGAGAAAAATAACCAATAGTGCATGTGTGTGTGTGTGTGTGTTGTGTGGATGGATAAATAGAGATTTAGTATAAGGAATTGGCTCATCCAGTTATGAAGGCTGGCAAGTACAAATCTGCAGTGTGGGCTGGTAGGCTGGATACTCAGGAGAGCCTATCGTGCAGATGAAGTTAGAAGGCAGTCTGTTGGAGAATTCTTTCTTATTTGGGGAGGTCAATCTTTTTGAGAACAAAAAGACTTTATTTGATTAGACGAGGCTCACTCACATTATGGAAGTCCATCTGCTTTACGCAAAGATCACTGATTTAAATATTAACTTCATCTAAAAACATCCTCCAGTTGAAACATACAATTAACCATCATACTCCTTTTTTTTTTTAAGTTTTTACTGCAGTATAGTTGATTTACAATGTTGCGTTAGTTTCAGGTGTACAGCAAAGTGAGCCAGTTATACATATACATGTATCCACTCTTTTTTAGATTCTTTTCTCATATAGGCCATTACAGAGTATTGAGTAGAGTTCCCTGTGCTATACAGCAGGTCCTTATTAGTTATCTATTTTATATTAGTAGTGTGTACATGTCAATCCCAATCTCCCAACTTATCCCCCACTTTCCGTCATACTCTTCTATGCTCACTTTCAAGAGCTGAGCTGTTATCAGTTCTACAGTCACAAGGAAATGGATTCTGCCAACAATCTGAGTGAACTTCTAGTGGACCCTTCCCCAACTGAGCCTCCAGATGGGAACCCAACTCTGGCCAACACCTTGATTGCAACCTTGCAGAGGGTCTGGTTAAGCCATGCCTGCACTCCTGGCTCATAGAAACTGAGATAGTAGATGTGTGTTGTTTTAAGCAACTAAGTTTGTGGCAAATCATTACACAACACAGAAAATAATGCAGAATATAATTTGTTTTAAGCTAATTGTCTTTAAAGTATCTCCCATCTCCATTCCAGAAATGATCTTAATATTCTGTTTATCAAAGTTGTATATTTACTGGTCTCACATGACCTATAGTATATCATTATTATTAATAAAACCAGTGCAATTCTTTTATCATTTCTGCTGGTCCTAAAATATAATCATAATGTTCTCATATGGTCATATGGTTCTCAATGTAACATTAATAAAACCCATACATCAGTGTTTGATTATGCCTTTCCTATTTTTCTCAACTACAACATGGAGTGAAAAATGAGGAAACACGCATAAGGGGAACAGAATTCAACCTGATGATTGGAAAATGCTTTCTCATCTTTGTGCCTATAATCAGAGAGTTGAACCAGATGAGCCCTGCATATCTATTCTCTGGGATTCTATGACTCCTTGGATAAGCATTTGGCTCTATATCATCCTGCACCCAAGAAAATTAATTAATTCCAAAAGTCAGTCCCAAGCAAGTACAGTATACAATACTGCATGTTCTCTCTGTGTCAAAAAGGTGGGGTTAGACCCAGTGGTGCTGTAGAAACTTGCGACACTATTGTACAGAGGTACACCACCACTCTTGGGAAATACTCTTCAATGAGCCACGGCTCAACAGGGTTCCTTGAGGTATTTTGAAGTCTTATGTCATTGCACTCTATGCCAAGCCTGACAATAAAAGATGTGGATCTTCTTGAGTTTCTCTGATTCTAAAGCTCTGGGCACATATTCACTTGCTGACTTTCATAATCCTAGGTAAGTCTAATCTAAGAGCTTGTTTATGCATTCAACCCACAGGTTGGTTCTTTTGTTTTTGAAATAGAACTTGTCTGTGAGTCTTCCTTTTTACCTTAAATTTTTGCCAAAATGGGAGTAGGTTGATCTCCTCCAGTCTGTTTCTTTAACCATGCTGACTCTTTCATGCACTAGGAAGCAAATAAAAACAGGCTATGGACACTCCAATCTTTTCAAAGCCATCACTGAGGGACTTGCTCACTTTAGCCTAACCTATGTCCTTCAAGATCAGAGATCTGCAAGGATACAGTTGGAGCACTGACAGCATCTGCTTCAGGGGGAGATGTTGTCATTGAATTGGGCTCCACATTTCTGGTGGAAACTGGTCTAGGAGTGAGTGAGGCCACGTGCCAACATGTAACCATTAGAGATAAAGTGGCCGTAGTACCTGTGGTTAGCAGAAAGACCGTAGTGGTAACCACAAAGTTTTAAACTCAAGAATCTGTGGCAGTGGTTAAATCAATTATGAATTATTAAAACTGAATTAAATAGAAAGTATAATAAAGTAAGGCTTCGTTTTATCTAAGTAATTGAGAATATACAACCTCTAGATCTACTGAATGGAGAACAGATTTGAATCATAATGATAAAGAGACCCAGATCATTACCCAATTTCCAGGAAAAGATCCTAAAAGCATAGTTTAAATGAAAATCCCTAGACACCTTTGGCTCCCTGAAACATGAAGTAAGACCCATTATTGTGGGAAAGCTCATAGAATTCTGTTCCTCTTCACAAGATGAATAAACCAAAAACAATACTATATTCTTCAGAGATGAAGCTGTGGTAATTTCTACAACACATCCTCGTTTAACATGATGTCATGTGCAGTTGGCAGATGTGACTTGGACCATGAAAGTAGATTTACCCTTAAATAAAAATGGATGGTATCTTAAACTGCAGTTGGAGCCCAGATTTTGTCCTTTGACTGTAATAAATCAACACAGCTGCTATGCAATTATTGTTTCTCTAAATCTATCAGTAAAACGCACCAGAGCAATTTCATTTGTCAGTGACAGCAGTGCATCTTCACTCTTCTGGTTAAGACTCCATCAGTTTTCTGACTCTCTGTTACTATTTACTTCACAAGGACCTTGATTGTCTCATCATCCCACAGAATATAGGCTGGTTCCCTCTATTGATGAAATAGGGCCTGGTGAGCAAGAAATAGCAGCTGCCCTTGGTTCCTTGGTAAGACAAATATGAAGTAGCATAGAATTTCACAAAAAATCAGAAGTCTGCCACTTCAGGGAAGTTTTAGAAGGTCCAGGGGGCAGGAGAAGATAAAAATATACCAGTAGAATTTATTCTATCTTGTACCCCTTTCCTCTAAGAAAGAGGCATAATGTTTTCATGCTTCCTTAGATTTCAGAGGCAAATAATTTTGGATGAGGTCTTGTGACCCATTTACCAAACATCCTGTGATTATGGCAGCTTTGAATGTGGGGACAGATCAAGAAAAGACTCTCCGTCTGGGCCAGGCTAGAGTGCAAGCTGCTCTGCCATTTGGCTTCATAACCAAGCAGATAAAATAGTGTTCAAAGTATCTGTGACAGCTTAGGATGCTCAGTGGAGCCTCTGACAAACCTGGATAGGAGAATCACAGTGCACAAGATGCAGAACCCTAGCGATTTTGGAAAATCCATGATTTTTTTTTTTAACCAATGCTAAAAATACTTTATTGCAATATAATTTACAAATAGTAAAATTATAAGTATTAAGTGTACTGCCCATTAATTCTGACAAATGTATACACCTGTGCAACCATCACATAAAGATAAAGATCATGTTTTTCACTCCAGCAAGTCCCTTCTTACCCCTTTCCAGTCAAGTCCCACCACTTTAGACAACCACTATTGACTTTGATCACAAGAGATTATTTTTCCCTATTCTTCAGCTTCATATATATAATGCAATCACACAGTCACATTATGTATCTTTTGTGTTTGACTTCTTTGGATCAACAATACTTTTGAGATTCATCCCTGATGTGCGATCAGTAGTGTTTCACTGAGTGGTAGAGTTGGCCTTCTGTATCCCCAGGTTCTGCATCCATGGAGTCAACCAACTGTGGATGGGGAGGCCAACTGTATTACGTCACGGAAAAATCCATGTTCTCCTCTGCAAGTAAATATATTCTCTCTCTCTCCCTCTCTGTCTCTATCTCTATCTCTATCTCTATCTCTATCTCTATCTCTATCTCTATCTCTATAACAGCTCCTGGCTCACTACTGAGTCCTTGAGAGACTGAATTCCTGACCATGGGATATTACATGACCGTGTGACCTATGCTGACCATCATGAACTGGCTCCTGTATGATCCTCCAAGTCATAAAGTTGAGTGTGAATAAAGCAGTACTCCATCATCAAGGAGAATAATAGTTAATAACAAGATCAGGATAAAACCAGTTCTTAAGGCACAAGTATTTTTCATGAGCAACTGGTTCATACTTCCAGAGTTCCTCTATCTACTGCTATACCATGTTTCCTTTATTCCACATTTATGGCTTAACTGTGAGCTCTCCACGACCAACTGATAGAGGAAGAAAAAATAATTGTGGTTTATAAATAGTTCAAAACTAAGGAAGACATAGAGTGCTGTGGGAACACAGATATCCTTGAGGAGGGAGATTGGACAGAACAAAACTTTCAACTGGTTGTATATTTGCATGAAAGGAAAGATGGTCAGAATTATGTATCTATAGTGATGCATGGGCAATAATTAATGGTTGACTGGATAGAAGGGACTTGGAAGGAAAGTACCATTATATTTCTTACAAAGATATCTGAAACATAATTGGAGGTGAACTTTTAAGAATATGCCCAGGACTTCCCTGGTGGCACAGTGGTTAAGAATCTGCCTGCCAATGCAGCGGACAAGGGTTCGATCCCTGGTCCAGGAAGATCCCACATGCCGCGGAGCAACTAAGCCCGCAAGCCACAAATACTGAAGCCCGGGAGCGTAGAGCCCGTGCTCTGCAACAAGAAAAGCCACCACAATGAGAAGCCCGTGCACCACAACGAAGAGTAGCCCCTGCTTGATGCAACTAGAGAAAGCCCACGCACAGCAACGAAGACGCAACGCAGACAAAAATAATTAATTAATTTTTTAAAAAAGAATATGCCCAGAGGAAAATAATTGTATCTCATGTAAATGCTCCCCAGAGGACACTGACTGCATAGGACCTTCTCAGTGAAGTGTTGCACAAGATGGTCTGTTCTGTGGATGTCATTATTTCCTTTCCCATGGCAGCTAGTGCCTGTCTGATGGGCTCATGAAAATGTAGCAATGATGTCAGAATCAGAGGTTATGCAAGGGCACAGCAATGTGAATTCCCCTTTCAAAAAGCAGATCTAACTACCACCAGTTCTGATTGTCCCAATGGCCAATAACAGACACCAAGATTGATTTTCAAAATCGGCACCATAACAAAATGAGAGCAGCTAGTTGACTGGTGGAAGTTTAATTATGTTGGATCTCTTCCATTATGGAAAGAGCTTCAGTTTGTTCTCACATTAACAGAGACTCATCCTGGATAGGGGTTTGCCTTCCCCATTCACTATGTTTCTTCCATTGCTACCATCTGTTGACTTAGTCAATGCCTCATTCATCATCATGTTGGCTCAGCACACTTAACAATGCTCCTGATCACCATTCTTTTTACAGCAAAAGGACCAAGTCAATGAAACCCTGAGGGGTAGAGTTCACTGAAGCATCTAATAAAGTCCATGTTTGCTCTCCAGATCATTTGCTTCTTCAAGATTGTCTTGGCTGTTCATAGACCTTTGCATGTACATATAAACATTATAATCATCTGGATAAGTGTTATGGACTGGATTTTGTGCCCCCCCCAAAATTCATATGTTGAAGCCCTAAGCCCCAATGTGAAAGTATTAAGAGGTGGGACCTTTGGGATGTAATTAGGTTTAGGTCATGAGGGTGGGGTCCTCATGATGGGATTAGTGTCATTATAAGAAAAGATCAGAGTGGCCCCCTTCCTCCCCACCCACCCCCCAGCAGCCATGCGAGGACATACAATAAAAAATGGCTGTCTGAAAGCCAACAAGAGGGTTTTTACCAGGAACTGAACTGACCAGCCCCTTGATCTTGGACTTCCCAGCATCTAGAACTGTGAGAAATAAATATCTGTTTTTTTAAAGCCTAATTTTTATATAAATTTCTAGCAACAGAATCATTCTGTGTAAAAACTCTTACTATGTGTTGCCTAATTGCTTAGTGTCTTCGATTACAGTTTCCAACTTCTGAGTGGGAATTACGGAGGTTGTCTACTTCTTCTTTGAATATTCTACATGCTCCTGAAATTGATCGCTCAGTGAAAGAAGATAAACTTTTGGATAAAGTGGTATAATTATGTCAGGAAGAACACAGGAAGCTATACATCTAAGCAAGAAGATTTCTACAAGCTCTTCAGGCTTGTTCAATGATAAGCTCAAGAGCAAGGAGACCCACAGTTCCTGACCCTTTTTTCAGTCCACTTACTCTTTTCATATGTTTTACTGTATTACTGAGAATGCTCTCAAGTTGTCACACACACATGCAAATTAAGTGAATTAAATTCAGATGTGGCTCGAAGTTTAAAGCCATGTATCTAAATGTAATGCACAATAATTAGGAGTCAGAAATGGCACATTAGTTTTTTCTAAATAAAATTAAATATGACCTTAAGCCCTACTGACTGCCATTTGTAAGAAATCTAAACACCTAGCTTCAAGGTCGGTGACAATGATAATGAAAATTTTCTCTTAGGCTTACTGTGTTGTCATATACATTGAGGCTTGGTTGGTGATTCTTAAAATAAACCCTCTGATGTCAGGTTTTGTAATTTAAAAAAAAATCTCACTAGCTGGGCACTAGCTCCTCTGTTGAGAAGGATTCAGCACTCAACTGTGAGGACAGGATTTGTCACAGACAATAAGCACTTAGGGATAACAAAGAAAAGGCAGAGTGAAAGTGTCAAACCAAGAGCTGAAGATGAAAACAAAGGACTTATCTCTTGGTTACATCAGGCTGCGGTCTTGTAGATAATCCCAGGTCTTTTGCTTTATGTTGGGTTTTCTACAAATCTCCATCCTAATGAATATGCCACTATGGGGAAGCCCTACACTGAAATGCCCTGAAAGACAATTTGGCCAATTGCCCATGTGCTCTTTCCTTCAGCAATTTAGATATGGGAAAATGTCAAATGAACAGGTAAAGATGACAGGTTGTGGGAACGATTTTTTTTAATGTTTCTTTATTAGATCAACTCTACTGGATGAAGCAAATCACAGTAAACTGGTTAAAAATTAAAAGGAAAAAGTTTATATTTACAAACTAATCCTAGCTTAATTCCCTTTTTTTCATGGAGCTAAAGTTTTCTTTCTTTTTGTACTTTTATCAGAAATTAAGTATATAAAATATATTGAAATTTAAAAATACGATGGAGAAGAGTATGTGAACCTAGCAATTTTTCATCTGTCTTTGTAAGTAAAGCTTAGATGAAATAACACACCAGAATTTTCCATGCCCTACTCATAAGTCCACAGAAATGGTGTCAAGGTATATGTTAAAGATTTGGGTAGACTTGAATACAACTTCATAAGCCCTTAATGTGTGCAGTTATTTGACAACTGTAACTGCCTTGAGATTTCATGAAATGTCACATACTATTGAGAGGAAGAAGAAGCCCATAATCATGTTTTGTCTCTTATAAGCAAGATTTTTCAGCATTTGTTAAAGCTTGTGAGGAGGATTGCGGTGACCCACCTTCTACTGCCAGGTTAGATTGGTGTTAATTTCTCTTTACCTAGAGGCATACATGGGACTGAACCTTTAGGAGATAACAAATTAACTTTATACAGTTGTCAGTTTTGATGTTGATGTTAAAAACCAAATTATTTATCATATATTTCTATTTCCCACTATTAAAAAAAGGACTTGAAGAAAACTATTGGGAAAGAATAGCACAAAAAAATAACAACATTGAAAAGGGAGAACACAGAATTAAAAGGAGAAAAGCAAATATACTATACCTTCACTTAGCATCGATGTAAGTCTAACTACGTATCTTAGAGTGAACAGGAAAATGTTATAAATCTCTTTACATGAGAGAGGGAAATATATTCATTCCTCAACCATACTAAGGCTTCAGGTATCCCAAATGCTTATATGCATTTTCTCCTGGGACATGAGGTTGAAGCTATAGAATGATACAATGCACAATGTTCATGAAAGCAGAGTTACAAGAAATCCAGCTCTGGATTTAAATGGCTTTGCCAGGAAGTCCAAAGCTGTGCATTAGGATACAGTCAAGTAAAGGTGAATCTATTGTGCACTCAAGCACTATAACTGAACTATGCCATCATATCAGAATCTGATCCAAAGTTTGCATGTAAATTACTCAGAAAGGTGGCCATACAGGTTTTCTCCTAAATTATCTTCCGGAAATATCCTTTCCACCAAGACTTTGATAGAAACTTTATGACAGACAGATTAGCAGGTTAATTTCATCCAGGACTGGAATAATAGCTATGCTCTCCTGTTTACTAGGTACAGCCATTTATGTTTCTTAGATTTCAAGCACTGTGTGAAATACCAGGACAGGTGAGTACAAAGAGCCTCTTAGGAAATAAATTATATCTCTTCCAGCTTCTGCACTCCTGTTTAGATGAAGACTCAAAGTTCCTTACCGTGGAGCATGACAAACATGGTTTTAGTCTGAAAATGGACCATAGCTTCTGCTGTCAGACGTGCACAGGACAGCTGAAAAACCTCAGTAATGCAACAGAACAAGAACCAAGTTCTAAGAACGTGATCTCCCCACATGCCTGCCAAGCTGTTTCAAAAGGCAGTTTTATAAAGCTGATCAAATAAATCATCTAGAAAGAGTGACTTGTACTGACTACTTAAATGAGTACAGTTCAATATGTGTAAAAAGTGTCTTCCCAAGACAATTTTTCAAAATCAATGTTAATTAATGTTTCGGAAATTTAAAAGAATAGCAAAGCCATTTTTTCTTCAGGTCATTATTGTTCCATCATAATAAAAAATAAGCTGACAGCATACAAGAAAATACTCTTCCTCACATCCATTTTAAGAGAATCAAACATTCAATTAATCTAAAACTAGTGTCAAGCATTAAGTTAAAATTTTTATATAAGATATAAATTTAAAGGGAGAGACCAAGGCACAACTTTTCTTTAGGTTGTAGAATTTTACAAAATTTACAGACACACTAATTACACTAGTTACAGACTTTTTTTTTTTAATTAATTAATTAATTTATTTATTTATGGCTGTGTTGGGTCTTCGTTTCTGTGCAAGGGCTTTCTCTAGTTGCAGCGAGCGGGGGCCACTCTTCATTGCGGTGCACGGGCCTCTCACTATCGCGGCCTCTCTTGTTGCGGAGCACAGGCTCCAGACCCGCAGGCTCAGCAATTGTGGCTCACAGGCCTAGTTGCTCCGCGGTATGTGGGATCTTCCCAGACCAGGGCTCAAACCCATGTCGCCCGCATTGGCAGGCAGATTCTCAACCACTGCGCCACCAGGGAAGCCCCAGACATTTTTTATTACTTGATTTTGTCAATTTATTTCTACCATAGCTCCAATACTTAAAATGTCTCAAAAAATAGGTTTTAAGGGGCAATGGGCAAAGTCTACTGCATTAGCTTGGCCTGCCATAGCAAAATACCATAAACTAAGTGTTTTAAACAACAGAAATTTATTTATCACAGTTCTGGAGGCTGGAAGTCTGAAATCAGGGTACCAGAATAATTGGGTTCTGGTGAGAGCTTACATCCTGGCTTGCAGACTGCCACGTTCTGGCTGTGTCCTTACAAGGCAGAGAGAGAGCAAGCAAGTACCTTGGTGTCTCTTCTTATAAGGGCACTAATCCCATCATGAGAGTCCCACCCCCATGACCTATTCTAACTCTAATTACCTTCCAAAGGCCCCATGTCCAATTACTGTTACACTGGAGGTTAGGGCTTCAGCATATGAATTTGAGGGAGACACAAACTTTCAGTCCATAACATTTACCAAACTGAGATTCTAGGCAAAGTTAAACCAGGGTCAAAACCCAGTAATGACAAGCAGAGAAATAGAAGCAGAGGTGAATAGACAGAATAAGAATGCTTGTAACAAGAGAACATATGAATTAAGGAAGCTGGGTCAGTTAAGACTACTCTCGGGGGAGAATGAAATTTATTTCTGGGTCCTGAGGAGCCCTTATGTCATGCTTCAGAATCTGCTCCTAATCTGACTACCTGATACACAGGAAGTGGATTGCAGAGCTACTTTCCTCTCTTTTGCTTCATATTCTTAATGTTTTTTTCATATTCATAATGTGAATTTGTTATTGACCACATAGTGTTCCAGAAGCACTTTTAAGTATTTTTGGACCTATCTTTGTTGTGTGTCCCCAACTAGCATGAAGCTTCTTAAGAACAAGGACTTATTTCTTATGTCATATCTAAATGACTACATTAGCAACAAATTGCATCCTGCAATATAATGTTAATAGTTCAGTTATTTACTGAAATTCTTCCTCCTCTCTCATATCTTTTCTCACACTAGATCTCACATTTTCTCCAGCTTCACCCTCTACAGATTAATCTTTTCTTCTTCTAACCATGTCATTGTAGCTTTCAAAATTTTCTCTGTTGAAGTTTTATATATTTTAAATTTAGAGTTTTTATATACCACTTGAGATTTTCTTAAACTACGTTTTAAAGGAAAGTTTGGATTTCTTAGGATCAGTTTTTTTTTAATTTCTGGGAAGTCACAAGTGGAATGACAAGCATTTTATGGTGCCCTCTTCAAGGACATAATATTCTTAAGATGAGTTATGAAAAATTAAGATTTTGCCTTTGACTCAGTGGGTAATTTTGACTCAAATTCCATCACCAAATGCCATCAGAAAGTGTTAATTCCTGGCAGGCTATTCTCTTGAGAAAGTGATCATTATGTGTCAAAAAAAAGACTATATATATATATATATATATATATATATATATATATATATATATGTTTTGTGTCCTCTGAGGCATGCTTACCTTGAAAGAAACCAAAGCTTCTTTTCTATTTTGCAATAGAGCTGTGTCAGGACAAAATCATGGTATTTTAGCTAAATATTTCTGTAATATTTTTCTGATTATAAGTAATATCTTCTCATTATGGAATATTTGGAAAATATGAAAACTATGCAATGGAAAATAAAAATCACTTGAAGCGTAGATATAAATAGCATTAACATTTCAGGGAATTTCCTTTCAGTCTCTCTGTGTATGTATAAATATAGTTTACATTACTTATGCATTCACTTCTGTGTCTTGCCATTTTGCATAACATTATATTAATAGTGTTTCCGTGTCATTAAAAACATCAGAAGTATCATCTCTAATGAACGTAAAATGCTACAGTGATGGTCATTTTCTTTGGTAGCAGCTTTATTGAGATATAATTTATATACTTATATTCATATAATTCACCCATTTAAATTATACAATTCAGTGATTTTTAGTGTATTTACAGAGTTGTACAACCATCACCACAAGCAGTTCTAGAATATTGTCATTACTCTACCAAAATTAAAAAATACCTTTTAGCTATAACCTCCAATGCCCCCAGCCCTCCAGTCCTAGGTAACCATTAATCTACTTCCTGTATAGATATGTCTATTGGACATTTTATATAAATAAAATCAGATATAATGTGATCTTTGTGACTGGCTTCCTTCATTTAGAATAATGTTTTCAATATTCATCCATGTAGCATGTATCAGTACTTCATTCCTTTTTATGACCAAATAATAACCCATTGTAGTGGCTATGTTTTTAAGATAAGTCTTTATAAAGCAAGGATATTGGTTCTAGGCTTGTCACGATTTGTTATAGAGAGTTTTACATAATAAAGAGGATCATTTTTTAAAACATTTTTTCAAGTCAAACATACTGATTTTTTCACATTCTCAGATCTCCTTTCTTCTCCATTCATTCAACAAGTATTTATTTACAGACTACAGAATACCATGCTTTGTACAGGCTTTGTAAATACAATGTGAACAAAATCGACACAATCCCTGCTTTTACAATTCTGTGAAAAGCCCAACTTTAACAAATAGTGGTACAAATAAATATAGAATCAAAATTTAAAACTGAGATAAGAGCTAGCAGCGCCCTCCAGCCCCTGTCTACCAGGAACACAGCTGCAGTCAGACAAAGCTGGGTTTGTTGGCTTGTTGCTATAGGGAGAACACACTCCAGGGGGAACCATGGAGCATTTCAGTGAAAGAGCCTTCAGGGTGGGTGTTATAGAATTGGGGTTTATACTATAAGATTTTGGAGAAAGTTCAAGAAAGCTTAGTTTTGCTCTGAACTGAGTGCTGTCAGAAAGTAAGGGCCATTCTATGATTGGGATGCCTCAACAATTTTTTTAGCTAAAGACAGGAGGAATGTAGCAGGGTAAAGCTATACTTAGTAAAGAAACACCAGTCATTTACATAGCTAAGAGAGGGAGGTGTGTGATCGTTTTGTGATTTGGACTGTGCTCTTGATTTTGGCTATGCTCAGGCCGACATGACTAAGGAGTGGTCTTGTTTCGGTTTTGCTCCATCTTGGTCACAGAGTGGCCTTGTCTGATGTGTTCTGTGACAAATTCTTTATATTCAGCAGAACACCATGGCCTAGCTCTTAGAGCCAGGCCAGCTCAGCTGACAGCCATCAGAGGTACTTTTGTCTTTCTCAGTACCCTCTTTTGGCCAGGGGTGGACAAAGTTGGCCTGTAAGATATGAATATACAATATCCAGGTCATTATCATTACCACGATTTTGCCTATCAAGAAGTTGTTTGGAGAAGGTTGTCTATAGTTGCTCCTTTGTTAGAGGAGAAGTCATTGAACCATCTGATGTGACAATCGCTATGATTTTGGAAAGGATCCACTGGCCAGTTGTAACTCAGCCAATCACTCAGGGGAAAATCTGGTGATTAGCCCTTGTAAGACAACCTGAAACAAGAGGTAAATTACCAAACACAGCCCATGAAAATTTGTCCCAACATTCATCTGGGTCTTTTCTACAGACCTGGTTTGCTTTTTTCCCACTAGTCATGGATTTATTTTTTTACCTGATCTATAATATTTATAGGTGTGGTCATTGTGTTTATTATAAGCATAAACTGCCTTTTGGCTACCCAAAAGGAAATCAAATGCTATGCAATGCCCATGATAAACCTGGCTAACAAATTCAAACTCTTATTTTGGACTTCCAAAGCAGAAGTTGTGTTCTCATAAACAGTAGTGATTTAAAAGGGTAGACAATCCAGTGGAAATATAAATATTGAAAATCTCAACAGAAGTGAACTTATGATTGTGCTCTGAAAACGGGAAACTTTTCAGGGTAGAGTTAAACAGCTGCTGAAAAGCTAGCTGGAGTGTCTCTGAAGAGAACAAACTGAATATTTTAGCCAAGATAGCCCCAATATTTATTCTTATTCCGAATGGGCTAGATTTTGCTGGTAGCGTCGACAAGTCTGGCTAGGAAATTTGAAAGACTCAACGCAGAATGAAAGCAGAGCCCATTTGTTCAAAAATTATTAAGAAATTCAAGATGGCAACAGCAAAGCATTAAACCATCCTGAAATTCTAAGGGCAGGGCTGTGTGAGACTGCACAAATCCTGAGTCAATGAATAACTTCAGTAGAAACGTTTTGTTGATGTTAGGTCAAGGTCTAATTTTTACAGAACTGAAATCTGAATTAATTGCATAAGGTATTCACCAGGAGGGACCTATAGAAAGGCATTTTGGTGGCCATGAGAATGCACCTTGCAGAACTCTAACTAACTTAAGGGAGTGTAACTGGCCTAGGGCCCTAGCTGCTGCTCTCTGAAATCCATTGCCATGTTTGGCTCATCGCCAGCCAGTGAGTAAGCACTCCAGTGACACTAAGTGCCAACCCTAGGATGCAGGGAACTCTGTCATTGGGCGCCTGTTTCTTGTGGATTCCCCAGTGGCCTTGCTCAACTTCCCTTAGATTACACACTTGTCTAGGTTGCTTTCACCCAACATTCTTTTCTTCTCCTTCACTCAGGCTCAGACTTTCATGGAGTCTGATGGCTTTCCCAGCCTCTACCTACCTCCTCCCCATTTTTTCTCACAGGCATTTGCCATAATAAATTTCTTTAGATCTGCTTCTTGGAGGACCTGGACTAACACAAATGGTACCGGATGTGATCTGAGTAAACAGGTGGTAATAAGGGGACTGGGAATGGCTCACGCATTGCTCAGCAGATGGGATCAATGTATCCTGCTTGGTAGATAGGTCAGGGATAGTCCCTTACACGTGGCGGTGGTCAGTTGTTAATGATTGCATCTACAGTGACCTAGAACAATGTTTTGATACAGTCATTTGAAAAATACGGGGAAACAATGGCTGCAAAGACAGAAAGACTGCAACTTTGGGGTTAGCTGATTACTGCAAAGGTGCATTGATGCCCTGCAGAAGGAGAATGAGAAATTGAGAGCTGCCAATAGGCAGTTAGTGGCTAAGTGTGAGAGATGGAGTTTAGGTGGGAGCTCACAAAACAGTCCTCATCTCCTTCAGTGGAAAGACAGACCAATAGCGCGGCAGGTGGAAGACCAAAGGATCCAAGTCTCTGAGCTCAGGAATATCAAAACACTCAGCCAAAGCAAGCTGTTATATGAAAGTCAAGGCCCTGGAGGGAAAATTCTGGAATTCTGAAACATGAGCTAGAGACATCTGGATGGATGCTGCTGATGATGTTTACCAAGCATCCTCCTCTGGACCCTCTGGGCTTGCAGAGGTGGCCCATCTTTCTTTGGTGAGAGCTAGTACTTCCACTGTGCTAGAATATCTACAGAAACCTCTCCACTACAGCACAACAGATTTCCTGTCAGGAGATGCCCCGTCTTCTCTCCTGGACACTAGGTCGGTAACTACTGTCAAATCCCAGCCTAAAAGAGCTAGGGATATGATGGCCCTGATAAAAAAGACTATATGATGAAAGAACGGCTGGAATTAACTGGCACATACTGGTCAGAGATAGGGGAGTACCCTGAGACTGGATTTTAAGGGTACTTGATCAAGGGAACCAGAATTTAAGACTGGATAAGCAAGAACTCCTTGACTTGGGGGGTCATTGCTCTGGGACTTAGCATTTAAAATTCAACCATCTACTTCAGAGGTAGGGCAAATTTTGCTAGGGTTACTTTTAGAAACCTGGAATAAAATGACAGCCAAATCTCAATGAAGTGGAAATGTCTGATTTGCCCTGGAACATATCAGAGAAGGGAATATGGGTGCTGAGAAGAGGGTATGCTGTAATGGCTATCTGTTGCAATGCCAGACACCAACAGGACCCAGGAGAGGAGAGGACCCACCATTCACCAAGGCCATCAGGAATGTGATGGTGATAAGGGGCACAAGCATCACTAAGAATTTTCTTGTGGCCTCCTCTGCAGGCCAGGAATGGTAGTAGGAGTTGTAGTCACAAAGCTAAGGTAATTAATATCCATGGAGATGATGGACCCTGAAGAAGTAGAGACCAGATGGAAGCACTTGATGGCCACAAACCAAGAGGCCACAATTACTAAAGTGAGCAGCAGGGTGGAAGGACAAACAAGGGACCATGATCCACTGAAAGTCTTGGAGCTGTTTAACCAATATGTTTGTGTTTCTAGGGGCAAGGTAGACAGGCAGTCAACAGATGTTGTTTGAGATCTAAAACCAAAGGAACAAGAACTGAAGAACAGGAAGATAATCATAGTTTCAAAAAAAAAATGACCTCTTGCAAAGATCCCACAATTTATTGATTGAAGAAGTGGGTGAGACCCTACAGGGAAGAGCCCTGGAACACCATGGCGAGCATATACCATAACTATTCCCCTAAGTCTTAGCCTCAAGGGATCTATGTCCACCTCCTCAGGTCATAGTATGCTGGGAAAAGGAAAATATAAACACATTTAGAAGAATGTTGAAGGCAGGTTATGGGTTGACATTGATGATCAAGGACCCAAAGCATTATTGTGCCCCCCTCCATTAGAGTAGGGAGGCTATGGGTCCACGTCATATATAGAGTCCTGCCTTATAGCAAGCCCAGTGCATCCATGGGCCACTAAGTAGCCATTTCCCCAGTGCCTGAGTGCATGATTGGAATTGATATATATGGCAATTGGAGTAACTCTTCTATCAGGTCTCTTCTCTATGAAGTAAAAGCCACCATAGTGGGGAAAGCCAAATATAAACCTGCAATTGCTCCCCACTCCCCTCAACACTGGCCAAGATAGTAAATCAGAAACAGAATCGGATCTGCAGAGAAATGGTAGAGACACGAATAAAGACCTAAAGGGTACAGGGTTGGTTTCACCTGTCATAAATCCATTTAATTCTCCAGACCAGACCCTGCAGAAGATGGATGGACCCCAGAGAATGCCTGTAGACTGGTGTACACTTCACTGAGCAGTAGCAGTGACCCAGTTGCTGGGCCAGACATGGTTTAACTGCTAGAGCAGGTTAATAAGGTCCAGAGACCACGGTACTCAACCATTAATTTGGCAAACTCAGTCTTTTCCTATCCAGTTTTAAAAGAGGATCTGAACTATTTGGGGACAGATAAAAAATATTTATTTACAGCCTTTCCTCAAGGCTATGTTAACTCTCTTATCCTCAGTCATAATACGGTACAGAGATCTCGAATGCCTGGACATACCTCTGAATACCACATTTATTCACTACATTGATGGTATCATGCTGATTGGATAGAAAAGGCAAGAAGTGGCCGGTGTGCTGGAGGCCTTGGTGAGACACATGTGCTCCAGAGGATGGGAGATACCACTGGCCACTTCAGTGACTGAAGGGACTGGCCACTTCAGTGAAATTGTTAGGGGTCCAGTAGTCAGGAACAATGATGGACTGAAAGTTAAAGACAGATTGCTGCCTCTTGCGTCCTCTATCACAAAGAAAGAAGCACAGAGCCTGACAGGTCTCTTTGGGTTCTGCACGCAATGCATTCCTCCTGCCTAACAAAGAAAGCTGCCAGTTTTGAGCTGGGACCAGAGCAGGAAAGGGCCCTGCATGGTGTTGGAGACGTCACTGGTAGGAGAAGATGCAATGTGGCACTCATGACAAGTTCCACTGGGAGAATAACAACACAGTTTCCTGGGTTTGTGAAACAAGGTCATGCCATTCATAACAAAGAATTACAGTCTTTGAGAAATAGCTTTTGACCTATTCCTGAGCCTTGGCAGAGATGAAGTGCTCAACCATGGAGTACCAAGTGACTGTGTGTCCAGAAATGCTCACTATGAGCTGGATTCTCTCAGACCCACCATGTCATAAATGGGTCAGACAGGCTCCTCAGCAAACTATAATAAGATGCAAATAGCATTCTTGGAATGAGTCCAAGCAGGGCTAGAGGGCAGAGGGAGCCGCAGGTGGCTCAGACCCCCATATTACCCATAGCTGTGCCCCTCCCCTGACTTCCACTCAGGGCTGCATGAAAGGACCCATACAACCAGCTGAAAGATGAGGGAAAAGCCCAAGCTTTGTTTATAGGTGGATTGGTTCAGTACATGGGTACAAGCCCAAAATGGGCAGTGGCTGAATTACAGATACGTATAAAGGTGGCCTTGAAAAATAGTAGAAAGGGAAATTCTTCCCAGTAGACTGACCTGTGAGCAGTACACTAAGTCTTTCGCTTTGTTTGGAAAGAAAAGAGGCCCAAGGTGAGAATATGTACAGATTTCCATTGAGTGGAATGGAAAGATGTCTGGTCAAGGACCTGGAAAGAAAAACACTGGGAGAACAGAGACAAGAAAGTCTAAGGTAGAGGCCTGTGGAGAACCGATGAGAGAGGATACTAAGTGTGAACTGAATGTTAAAGATCATTAAAACACCCACCGTGGGAAAGGAACTGAACAACCAAGTAGACAAAATGACTTGGCTGGTGATGTCCACCTGTCTTTGTCATTGGTCACTCCAGTACTGCATGATGGGCAGAATGGTCACGGTGGCGGAATTGGAGCCCAACAGCTTGGACTCTCATGTGCCAAAATAGATCTGGCTACTGCTGCCCCTGAATGTCCAAATGGTCCACAAAGGAAACCAACCCTAAGATCCTGATGTATTAGCTTGCTAGAGCAACCATAACAAAATATCACACACTGAACAGCTTAACCAACAGAAATGTATTATCTCACAGTTCTGGAGGCTAGTACCTGAGATCAAGATGTCGGCAGGATTGGTTCCGTCTGAGGTCTATGAAGATGAATCTGCCTCTCTCCCAGCTTCTAGTGGTTTGCTGGCAGTCTTTGGCATTTCTTGGCTTGTAGAAGCATCCCTGATCTCTGCCTTCATCTTCACATAGCACTCTGTCCATTCTGTGTATCTGTGTGCAAACTTCTTTTTATAAGGACACTAGTCATATTGGATTAAGAGCCCACCCTACTCCAGTATGACCTTATCTTATCTAACTACATATACAATGACTCTATTTCCAAATAAGATCCCATTCTGAGATACTGGAGATTAGGACTTCAACACATGAAATTTTGGGGGGATGGGGGGGTGGGCACAATTCAACCCTTCACACCCTGATAGAGCACAATTCCTCAAGAAGATCAACCAGACTCTTGATGGTGAGTTAATTACATTGGACCCCTTCTGTCATGGAGGACAGCAGTTTGTCAGGACAGACCCCTGTCAGATATTGGTTTGCCTTTCCTGAGCAGAGCTTCAGCTAGCATTCCTACTTGGGGGCTTATTGGAAGCCTGATTCACAGCCATGGAATCTTGCTCAACATAGCTAACAACCAGATCACAGGAGTGACCCAGGATAATCCCCCGCCATGCCATCCAGAGGCAGCTGGAATGTAGAATGCTGGAATAGCTTCTAAAAGTGCAACTGAAGCTCCAGTTCTGAGAAATCACTCGGATTAATGGGGTGCCATCCTTTAGGACAGAGCATATTGATTATATCAGAGCCTCCAGGAAAGCTCTCAATCCATTCTGAGAATAAACAATTACCAAAACATATTCATAGCTCCTGTAACTCATATTCATTTCTTATTTATACAGTCTTATCAAACTTATGGTGCTGGTAGGTACGACATGTATTGCAAACATCTTTGGAAATACTCTTAAAATTACCTCACTAATGTTGAGTCAATATCACTGCCGATTTATCTTTGCTGTTACAGATAATATCCTGAAGCATTTTTGTTAAACTCCACAATTATTATCTCTATCTTCTTAAGTAATAGAAAAGCATGTAAAAAATCTTTATTTTGTTTTCATAAGATTTTTCTATAGAAGTTAGGAAGCACTACAATATTTGAAGTCAAGGACTAGCCCCAAATCATGCTCACTTTTAGTGTAAATATTTGCTCTTTTATCTTTTTCTAGCTGGCAAGGACAATTAAGTTCATGATTTGAACTGATTTAATTTTGGGGAGTGGCTTATATTTCGGTAACTCAGATCTGTTATAACATAAGCTGCTTGGTAATTTTCAGTTTTTCTTTTGAAGCTAAGCCATCAACAAAGTTAAATTAGAGATACTCAAGGCAGTCTCTAATGAGTCTCTGCAGGACTTGGAGAGTTTCCTAAGAGGTGAACAATCATGGCATTCTCCTTCTTCCGGGCTTAGAGTGTTGCAGCAATGGGTGGTGATGTGTGAAGGGAAAGAATGTAACTAGCTGAGAAATTCGGGGTGTGTTCTGTCAGTAGAAGAGTCTGCATAAGAAATCATTAATCTTAAAGAAGACCCTAAAAAGAAATCAGCTGAAGCTTTCACAAGATTTGCCACTGCTTCTATAGCTCTTGGACGGATCGAATATACCTTGACTACTGCAGCTAATGAAAGACTGAAGAAGGCAATGGGCTTTTGATGATTTCTATGTATTGATTTAGTACCCTGAGTGGATTGGATGTTTGCATCCCCCCGGAATTCATATGTTGAAATTCTAATTCCCTGTGTGACTGTATTTGGAGTAAGGAAGTAGTTATGGTAAATAAGCTCATAAGAGTTGGTCCCTGATCCAATAGAGTTAGTGTCCTTATAAGAATAGACACCAGAGAGTTTGACCTCTCTCTCTATTCCCATGTGCATGCACCAAGGAAAGGCCATGTGAGCACACAGTGAGAAGGCAGGCATCTGCAAGCCAGGAAAGAGTCCTCACCAGAAACAACCATGCTGGCATGATGATTTCAGATTTCCAGCCTCCGTAACTGTGAGGAGACAAATTTCTGTTGTTTAAGCCATCCAGTCTGTGGTATCTTGTCATGGCAGACTAATTCAGTACAAATCCTGTCTAGAGTTCTCATGAATAAAAATATAAAGTGTTTATAAATCAAGAATTCTAAAAACAAAGCATTTTCATAGTCACTTACTGTGCCATTCTTGCAGTTAAAACATGAGTATCAACAGAGTGTATAAGGGACAGAAGGAACCTCTGCTAATCTGGGCATAAAAATAACTTAGTCATGTTACAGAAAAAAAGATGCAAATGTTCACGTTACTCCTTTTGTACATTTAGTGGTGAGAGATTTCTTTGACTGAAGTCACAAACTTTTTTCCTCCAGAAACAAGAGAAAACTGGAGGATAGATAAAGTAGAGTTCAAGTCTCCAGCCTAAGCCTACTGAACTGGAATCCTTAGATGTGGAGTACCAATATTTGCATTTTTAATAAGCTCCTCCAAGGATTCTTTGCACATTCAAATTTGAGATGTAATCCCTGTATGGAATAAAGGGATGGGGGAATGAAGAGGTAGTGGGTCAGGAGAGAGAAGAAAGGATTTGAATAGAGATAAAAAGATTGTGACCCAAAAGACTGATTCTTTTGTGGCTATTTCTGAGAAAGAGGGATTTTACAACTTCCTTCAAAACCCACCACGAAGTTATCAGCTCTAGCTGGCACCCCTAATAAATGTTCAACTATCAAGACTTTAGTAAAGATAGAATTCTACTTTACAAAAGAAAAAAAATGTAAATCCTGCGGGAACTTATATATATGAATAAACCAGAAAATATCAAAAGGAGCAGGAAATTTCATTGAAATTCTACTATTGGCTTGAATGATTGCAAGCTTAGCAAAAAAAAAAAAAAAACCACTGAACGTGAATATGAAATATAAGACAAAGGCAGCGGATGTTCTATTCACTGGAATCTGAATATTGGTTTTGTTGCTCTTTACATCTTTCTGAAAGAATCAATCCAAGATGATGAGTCTATATTAGTCAAAAACAGATACACTCAGGGGGAGACATGCAAATGTAGAGTGAACTCAGGCTTCTGGGGTAATGTAGTGCCCATCCCAAAGGTATGAGAGGTGTTTCTGCCAACATGCACTCTACCATATCGGTGATCATTTATAAGAGAGGGTGACTAAGAGAACAGATTTATGTCCACATCAACTCTGGGCCATGTGGCTGAAGAGGGCCTGGGGACAAGGTTGCATTAGGACATTGTTGAGTCCTAGGAACCTTTGCTTTAGTGGTCCCTTGTCTCCATAAAAGAACATCAAAAATTATATTTTATGACTATGCTGGTATATAGACAAATTTAATCCAAGGTGAATTCATTACTATGTATGTATGTATTATTATATTCATATTTTTTATCTGATTCAAAAGAAATTAAACATTCCCTGAAAGTATCACAGGCCCTAGGCACTATAGGGTGTCTCTTCTGTCTATAGGATAAATCAACCCTGACCAGAAGAAATAGCAGTGATCAGAGAAAAACTACAGTGAGAGAAGACCCAAAGTCCCAGACTGAAAAGTCTTACTGCTCAGGGAGAACAGAAGAAAGATTATTTTTAAGAAAACAAGGGAAATAAAGAGTGATAAGCAGGTAAACAGCTCCTTGGGAGGAGGGGGAAAAAAGCCCTCATTTGTAGCTTTGGCAATTTCTGGGCTGTAAATACTCTCCCTATGGCTGATTGTAATCTACTAATGGTTTAACAACCAGTTTGAAAAATTCCTGGATATTTATCAGCCCACTCTCCTTAGCCTGCATGAGCACACAACTTCAGAGGACTGTTATCAGTCTGCAGAACATTCTACTTTTTCTGAGGAAACCCACCAAAGCACCCCGAAATGACGTAAGCAGACTTCAGGACTAGTCTTACGCTCTGTCATATGAAAGCCTCCAGCCTTCTTCTACCTATTGCTAACAATAGCCTAAAAATTACTCCAAAATTAGGGAGACCTAAAAATTCAAATTAAACCCTAACCTATTCTTTCGTTATTATCGGTTAGTCAAGAAGTAACTCTAACATCATATTCTTTTCTTTTTAATAGACGTTGGATATTAGAACCCAGACACTTCCTAGCATTGTTTTCTGAACGTGTATAGAAGAAAAACATCTGGGGAGACCCTAAGGTTGAACTCTTTCAACCAGAAATTTGTCTTGAGAGCTGCCTGTCCTTGCTTTCTGCACGGGTCTAGAGAACCCAGGCCCGAGGTCCCTTTATGGTCAATAGTTACAACCTTCTTCGCAGTTGCGGTTTCAGTAAACACTTGTGTCTGAGGTTTTTACGCCAATATTACCCCGAATAAGTAAGCCTTTTTTTCTCAATGAAGAACATTTCCAGATGGTTTCTAGAGAATATTAATAATGGAAGTTTCCACAAATGATAATGCCCTTGAGGAGGACAGCTGACCTTTGTTTTTATAGAAACCACACCATGGTACCTCAGTGTCTTAAAAACAGGAATTATACATATAATTATATATAATAAATATTAATACAATATAAATATTAAAAACTTATATATATCATATATATTATACACACACACAATTTTCGTTTTTAGTGGCTGCTGTAAAAAATTTCCAGTGTTTACTGACTTAAAAACATACAAATTTAATATCTTACACTTCTGGAGGTCAGAAGTCCAAAATCAGTCTCACAAAGTACCCAAAAGGCTGGTTCCTCCAGCAGGCTCTAGGGGAGAACCCATTGCCCAGGCTTTTTCAGAGTCTAGTCACAGCCTGCCTTCCTTGGCTCTTTGTCCTTCCTCACATCACTCAATCTCTTGCTTCCATCCTCACATCTGCTACTGGCTCTGATCCTCCTGCGTCCCTTTTACAAGGACTGGGATGGTTAATTTTATGTGTCACATTGACTGGGCCACAGAGTGCCCAGATATTTGGTTAAACGTGATTTCTGGGTATGTCTACAGGGTGCTTCTGGGTGAGATTAACATTTGAATCAGTCAACTGAATAAAGCAGGTTGCCCTCCCCCAAGTGGGTGGGCCTCATCCAATCAGTTGAAGGCCTGGATAGAATAAAAGTCTAAGTTAGGAAGAATTTTCTCTCTCCGTCTCTTTTCAAGCCTGAACATCTTCCTCCAACTTTGGACTTAGACTTGGACGGGAACTTATACCACCAGCTTTCCAGGTTCTCAGGTTTTTGGATTATTCCTAGAACTACTCTCTCAGGTCTGTACTTCTCAGCCTCTATAATCACATAAGCCAATTCTTATATATATATCCTTGAATACAAGGCCTGTTATGATTACACTGGTCCTGCCAAGATAATCCACCCGAATTTTCTCATCTCAAAATCTTTAACTTAATCACATCTGCAAAATCCCTTTTGCCATATAAAGTAACATTCGCAGAGATTAGGACCTGGATATCTCTGTGGGGCATTATTCATCCTAATACACACACAAACACACACACACACACACACACACACACACACACACACACACACAAACGAGTACAAAAACTAGCAAATAAGTTTAATTTTAATTTGTCTGACTTTTGTGTGTTTAATCTAAGTATTACAATTATAACAGAAACCAAATAGCTTTCAAATTTCTACCATAAAAAATAAATTTTGTGGGGCTTTAGCAGATTGCTTTAGCTTCTAATTACAATGAAACATTTAACTAAAATCTCTGTAACAAGAGTCTCAAAAGACTTCATGAATATTATCTTAATTTTATTCTTGCAACATCCAAATGAGACAGAGCAGTTGTCAGGTATTTTATGATAACAAATACATTACAAAGTCCAAGCTTTTGAAATAAAGGAAGATGACTTATTAAAACCTTCTAAGTGTCCCCGATTTACTGATAACTTTTAATGCAGAAGGAAATGAATAGGTGTCTGATGTTCAACTCATGGTTTAATTGCAAATACCTAGATTAGGTAAGCAATTGTTATTGGTTCCTAACTTTAAAAAAAGTTGCAGAATATAAAACATATACACTATTTTCATATTTAGCATCTCATTAAGACCCATGTTTCTCTGTCTATTATTTTTAAAGTCCCAATCAAATCATAACAGATCACACCAGAAATTCATATTACATGCAATTATAGGATTTAAACTCAGTATCAGTTATTACACATGTCAAAGCAAATTAACATCCACTAGTTCACATAAAAATAGACTTCTCTCCCCTAAAACTTTGTCCATTTCTCAACTTCTCAACCATTTGTCCTGTTTCAATATACTGTAAATTCCCAGAATCAAGTGACTTTCTCTCATTCCTCTTGGTATTCTACAACTTTCCTGCTAATGTTTACAATGTTAGATAAATTCTGCTGAAGAAGTTTATACGTTCAGAATCCAGGAGGGTCAAATTTATTTCTTTATTTGCTTCTCTTAGTGAAAAGCCTAAATCTCCTACTTTCCCTTTAACATTTTCCTGGATCTCTTCTAACCAGCTCTTAATTGGCAATTGAGATGTTATTTTATATATTTTTATCCCTAATCCTTGTCTATCCATTTGAAATGCCACTATCAAAACAGCCTTCCCCGAAATAGCATCTCCCTCTACTCCCTAGAAAGAGCCAGAGCTTCTACCATGATTTTTTGGGGGGGGTTGGGGTGCGCGCGCGCACGTATGTGCGTAAATTATCTTGGCAAATTTGTGCCTGTATATATGAATGCATTTCCTGTGACTCTACTGTTTGCTTTAGAGATCAGGGAATTCCCATTCTAAAAATGACCAACTTTTTCTTCTTGGTACATCCCAGGACGGTCCTTCGTCTACGTGTTCTTGTTCGCGAGCCATCACCGCCTGCGCTGCGGTTCAGGCTTCATCTTATTTCTTCCTCCTGTTCCTCATGCCTTCCCTCTCCGTGCCAGAGCTCCATGGGTGGCCTGCTGTCATCGCCCTCTGCACCTGTCCCAATTAGCAGGCCTGAGACGCCGCCAACACCCTCCGTGCCGGTGAGTGGCTGCGGTGTGTGACCTCATTGCTGGGAAGGCTGCGGTCCGATGGTATGCGGTGTCTAGACACCATTTGTTGGAACTGCTTGGTGAGCGAAAGCTCTGGTGCTGGAAGGTTCTCACAGCTGTGTCCAAAAGTTACTCATCAGAAGTTTGACAGCTGGGATTGGGTCATACATCTCTGCACCCTCAGTGCTCATCGTGGGACCGGGACACTTAGTCAGCACTCAGAAATGTTTGTTGAATTAATAGCAGTTTGGAGGCAAATTGATTTTCTGCCGTTACCACAGAATCTAGGATAGGCTTGCGATGAAGGGCGTGGACGCTGAAGGCAGAAGGACATTGGGTTCAAATCCTGACTCCACCACTTTCCAGCCGGATGACACTAGGCAAGTTTTACACCCACCCTGTGCCTCAGTTTCCTGACTTGTTAAATGGGGACAACAGTCATCCCGCCTAATAGGATCGTGATTATTAGAAGAGCTTGTACATTTTTTTTAAAAAAATTGAATTATAGTTGATTTACAATGTTGTGTTAGTTTCAGGTGTATAGCACAGTTAGTTTTATATATATATATATATATATATATATATATATATATATATTCTTTTTCTGATTCTTTTCCTTTATAGGTGATTATAAAATATTCAGTATAGTTCCCTGTGCTATACAGTAGGTCCTTGTTGGTTACCTATTTTATATATAGTAGTGTGTGGATGTTAATCCCAACCTCCTAATTTATCCCTCCCCCCCGTTTCCCCTTTGGTAACCATAAGTTTGTTTTCTATGTCTGTGCATCTAGAAAAGCTTATACTTGGAAAGCTCTTAACAAATCACTGGGCACAGGGTTAAAGCTCCAAAAATGCTATATTTTTATCCTCATCACATTTCATCTGCAGTGTCTCAACCAGACTGCCGACTGTCATAATTTTCTCAGTCTGATGTTCTACAAACATGACATTATGTTACACACCAGTTTTAAAATATCACAGGTAAATAATTTAGCAAAAATATTTCCTCCTCTCCCTGTGCTGAAGGTGTTAAACGGACTGTAGGAATGACTTTCCCCACACAGGGAACTGGGTGTCAGCAGCCCAAGTGCTCCCAGCAAAGAAAGCAGGCGAGAGGCTCGGAGGGTTGGGTCTTCCTTCCAAGTCTTACGTTACAAAGGAAAAGACACTGAGATCCATAAATACGAACAAACCGCACCCCCTTCTCCTTAAACTAAGGGAGCCTATTATGACTCAACTTGTTGTCAGGAGCTATTTTACTAAAGGTAGAAAACAACAAAGTAGGCAGCAGAAACATAATCTTGAACGCAATAACTATTAGCTAAAATTTAATGTGCCCCCCCTTCCCCAAATGTACCTCTGAAGTGCTTCTGGCAAAAAGAGAAATAAGCTGCTGGAAGTTGAATGAGGAGGGGCCGGGGGAAAGGTCTTTTCCTCAAAAAAAGCGAGGAAGAAGAAAGCAACCGTAGAGAGGGCTGTGCTGGAAGAACTCTGGCAGGCTGACACCTCCAGGTACGGCAGGAAGCTGAGAAGCGGCACTTTTTCACCTCCCCGTCCCCCAGGGCAAGGGCTAGCGAGCGTTTTTCGTTTTTCGGTATTGATAGGACCCACCTCCTTCCTGCATTCTCAGCTGGGGGTGCTTTCTGAGAGTAGAGGCCATGGACTATTTATTACTTTTTAACTAAATTAGTTTTACCTTCAGGGCCGTAATTCCTTGTCCTTCCTGCCCCACATTGGTGCGCACGTGCGCACACACACACCTGTCGGTTTTATTTCTGGACTGTATGCACTGCTTAGTTGTATGGTATGTAGAATAACCACAGAGAATTTACTGTGTAGAGTGACTTGGGAAAGGAACAGAGGTAAGGATTTCAGGCTACTAACCTTGTGTTCAATTTCGTCATATTTTACCAGGTGGCACCCAGTGTCATTGGCTGAGTCTCCCGCATACACCAAAGTATGGCTTCTGCAATCACCATATCACGCAATCATCTTGGATCTATATATGCAGTACGGATAATCTCACCGCCAGCAGCGGTAATATAGAAGGACAAAAGGAGAAGGCAAATGTGTTATCGTTAAATTACGAGTTAAAAATAAACTTCCTAATATAACCACGAGGTGGCGCATTTAACCCAGAATCAGCTACTACTACATCAGTAATATTTTATTTTTATGCAGGCTTTTTTTTTTTTACTGTTTTGGGAAGGACTCTAAAGCTGAAATAAAAGAGAATATCATGTCTTAAAAATATGAATTTTAAACACGGTTCTGTGAGCTATACTAGCGTATAATTCCCTAAAACATGAGCTGAATTTTTAAAAAGTCTTAATGGCCACGCTGCAAGTAATCCTAGACAACTTAATGAACCAAGTGATAGATTTATTAAACCTACGTCTTGAAATGGATAGATTTGTAGAACGAAGGAATTGTAAACAAAATAACAAGCCTGGATTTTCTGTGGCACTCAACTTGACTCATAAGGAACCTAATTCACGTGCCTCCTTAAGCCTAACTGTTCACGGTTATATTAATCCAACCCGATTTTCATTATTCTAGTTGTTTGGAAGACTGCATTTTAAAGTCAAGATGTTATGTTTAACACAAATGAGGAAACCTCTTCCAAACCAAACGTCTTTTAAAAGGACTAATTTCAGTTGAGTTGATGTTGATTCTGTGAAAACAAATAATAATGTATCTTGAATGTGCTTAAAGCACAGGTAGTAGCCAACCTATTCTCTTGCCTTTTTAAAGGAAATGATCAATTTAAGTAAGAAATGTTGGCTTCTTTTTTGAAACCTAGCACTAGGCTTTGATAATGTGGCCAGCATTAAGTCACAAGAAGGGTCATGTCAGTTCCAACGTACAGTCTGCATGTTCCCAGCAACACAGGGCAGCATGGGGTTTGCAGAAGCCACATTTTGTGAGCTGGAGCAAATCACACTGGGTGCCTCCTGGTGAAATCTAACCAAATAGGATATCAAAAGCATTCTCAGAAAAGGCTCAGGTACCCTAAAGGGACTTTGGGAGAAGGCTTTCTTGGACATAGGGGGTGGGGGAGTGGGTAGAAGGAGTAACATCGCTGTCTTAGCTGGGAAGGCGGGGGGTGGGGGACATCATGAAGTGACTCTAAGAACAGCTGTTTGGACTTTATTTTCTACAGCATCAACAAACCATCCAGGTATTTTTGCCTAAACCTTCTGCTTCTGCAGGATCATGACTTCTTTTGGAACTATGAGCTCTGTCTAGGGCTGAACACTGCCCCAGACCCCAAACAGACATCAGTTCTGCTTTGTGGGCAAGGCGCAGGCTACTGAGAGCAAGAGGTGCACCCAGATGATGGAGAGCTGATGGAACTCCTCAATACAGGGATGGATGGTGCTCAGTGGACACTGGGACGTCTGCAGCCTCTGCCATGGCGCCATCTAGTGCTGGCAAGCGTTACTGCAACCTCTTGATGGTACTGGTTCTGATGGTGACCGCATGGGTGCTGGTCCCAGGGCTTCCAACCTCTCTCATCTCCCCCAAACCTTGGATCTGAGACAGGAGAGTGACCCAGCTTCCTGGGAAGTCAAGAAGACCATAGGTACCTAACAGGAAAGTGAGAGGAGGTTTGTGGGGGGAAGGGAGCAGATGCATTGCTTAGTTTCTTAAACTTTTAATCCCTCAGTAAGACTTTGTAAAACAACCAACTTTAATACTAATTCCAGCACCCTGCCCATTATCATAATAAAAAGGGTGGGGGAGGATACTTAGGTCTTTAATTCACTGTATTTTTTTTTTTTTTTTTTTTTGCTTTTAAATCAGATGTTGATTGCACCGCTTCCTCAGAGTTACGTGGTGAACCACTGCAAGAGCCTAAAACCCACATTGGCTGGACCTCGAGTTATTGGCTCCATGGGAATCATGGGTAGAATCCTTTCCTGCCTCTTCCTGGCTTCTGGTGTGGGCTGTCCTGGCTTGCAGCTTCATCGCTCCAATCTCTGCCTCTGTCATCATATGGCATTCTCTCTCTCCCTCTGTGTCTGTCTTTGCATCGATCTTCCCTCTTCTTAGCAGTCACTAGTCATACTGGGTTAGGGCCCACCCTGTGTTAATTTGTTTACATCTGCAAAGACCATATTTCCAAATAAAGTCATATTCACAAGTACAGGGCTAGAACTCCAATAAATCTTTATAGGAGTCACAATTCAACCCATTAGACCATCCTAGCATTTTGGCTAAGGGGTGCCTGGTGCAAAATCATATATATATGTACATGTATATATATATGTATATATATGTATATGTGTGTATATATGTATATTTTTAAACAGTGTTTTGTAGCATTTATATTATTTTCTAAAGCATTTTCACTCCAGTTAACTAATCTTGTGTTCTGTAGAGTTCTCTGCGACACATAAGTCAATATAGTTTTCCCACACTTGCCAACAGAGGAGCCTCTGAGACATTTAGCAATTTTTCAAAGACTCTATATCAAGTTAGGAATAAATTTGCTCTCTTTATCATACTCCTCTCCAGTGCTAAAACAAAAAACAAAGAAAACAACAGCTCTGTGAATCAAATAACAGTGAATAATGCTGCCAGACATTTCAAAAGTCACGTCATTAGGGACTTCCCTGGTGGCACAATGGTTGGGAGTCTGCCTGCCAGTGCAGGGGACACGGGTTTGATCCCTGGTCCGGGAGGATCCCACATGCCGCTGAGCAACTGACCTGTGTGCCACAACTACTGAGCCTGCGCTCTAGAGCCCGCGAGCCACAACTACTGAAGCCCGCGTGCCTAGAGCCCATGCTCCGCAACAAGAGAAGCCACCGCAATGAGAAGCCCGTGAACCATGACGAAGAGTAGCCCCTGCTCGCCACAACTAGAGAAAGCCCACGCCCAGCAATGAAGACCCAATGCAGCCAAAACTAAATAATATAAATAAACAAAAGTCACATGATGAATTTGAGCTTATCAAAGTGATAAGTAATTTTGGTAAAAAGCAAGAACAGGTATGTAGTGCTCACTTGAATTCTACCTTAACATTTGACTTCAGTTTCAGACTATCCTTTATTGTTGCTAAAATTCTGGAAATACTACGGACCTAGGGTATTTTATACGGTTCCTAGGTGAAGGAGTAAAGTCCCAAATAACACTAATAAATGAAGGATTATTTTTTTTTATCAATTTTATTGGAGTATAATTGCTTTACAATGGTGTGTTAGCTTCTGCTTTATAACAATGTGAATCAGCTATACATATACATATGTCCCCATATCTCTTCCCTCTTGAGCCTTCCTCCCACCCTCCCTCTCCCACCCATCTAGGTGGTCACAAAGCACCGAGCTGATCTCCCTGTGTTATGCAGCTGCTTCCCACTAGCTATCAGTTTACATTTGGTAGTATATATAAGTCCATGCCACTCTCTTACTTCATCCCAGCTTACCATTCCCCCTCCCCGTGTCCTCAAGTCCATTCTCTACATCTGTGTCTTTATGCCTGTCCTGCCCCTAGGTTCTTCAGAACCATATTTTTTTTTTTGTAGATTCCATATATATGTGTTAGCATATGGTATTTGTTTTTCTCTTTCTAACTTACTTCACTCTGTATGACAGTCTCTAGGTCCATCCACCTCACTACAAATAGCTCAATTTCATTTCTTTTTATGGCTGAGTAATATTCCATTGTATATATGTGCCACATCTTCTTTACCCATTCATTTATCGATGGACACTTAGGTTGCTTCCATATCCTGGCTATTGTAAATAGAGCTGCAGTGAACATTGTGGAACATGACTCTTTTTGAACTATGGTTTTCTCAGGGTATATGCCCAGTAGTGGGATTGCTGGGTCGTATGGTAGTTCTATTTTTAGTTTTCTTAAGGAACCTCCATACTGTTCTCCATAGTGGCTGTATCAATTTACATTCCACCAACAGTGCAAGAGGGTTCCCTTTTCTCCACACCCTCTCCAGCATTTATTGTTTCTAGATTTTTTGATGATGGCCATTCTGACTCGTGTGAGGTAGTACCTCACTGAAGTTTCTGATTTGCATTTCCCTAATGATTAGTGATGTTGAGCATCCTTTCATGTGTTTGTTGGCAATCTGTATATCTTCTTTGGAGAAATGTCTATTTAGGCCTTCTGCCCATTTTTGGATTGGGTTGTTGGTTTTTTTGATATTGAGCCACATGAGCTGCTTGTATATTTTGGAGCTTAATCCTTTGTCAGTTGCTTCATTTACAATTATTTTATCCCATTCTGAGAGTTGTCTATTCTTCTTGTTTATGGTTTCCTTTGCTGTGCAAAAGCTTTTAAGTTACATTAGGTCCCATTTGTTTATTTTTGTTTTTATTTCCATTTCTCTAGGAGGTGGGTCAAAAAGGATCTTGCTGTGATTTATGTCATAGAATGTTCTCTTAAGTTTTCCTCTGTTTTACAGTGTCTGTCCTTACATTTAGGTCTTTAATCCATTCTGAGTTTATTTTTGTGTATGGTGTTAGGGAGTGTTCTAATTTCATTCTTTTACATGTAGCTGTCCTGTTTTCCCAGCACCACTTATTGAAGAGGCTGTCTTTTCTCCATTCTTGCATCCTTTATCAAAACTAAGGTGACCATATGTGCGTAGGTTTGTCTCTGGGCTTTCTATCCTGTTCCATTGATCTATATTTCTGTTTTTCTGCCAGTACCATACTGTCTTGATTACTGTAGCTTTGTAGTATAGTCTGAAGTCAGGGAGCCTGATTCCTCCAGCTCCGTTTTTCTTTCTCAAGATTGATTTGGCTATTTGGGGTCTTTTGTGTTTCCATACAAATTGTGAAATTTTTTGTTCTAGCTCTGTGAAAAATGCCAGTGGTAGTTTGATAGGGATTGCATTGAATCTGTAGATTGCTTTGGGTAGTAGAGTTATTTGCACAATGTTGATTCTTCCAATCCAAGAACAAGGTATATCTCTCCATCTGTTATTGTCATCTTTAATTTCTTTCATCAGTGTCTTATAGTTTTCTGCATACAGGTCTTTTGTCTCCTTAGGTAGCCTTATTCCTCAGTATTTTATTCTTTTTGTTGCAGTGGTAAATGGGAGTGTTTCTTTAAATTCTCTTTCAGATTTTTCATCAGTAGTGTATAGGAATGCAAGAGATTTCCCTGCATTAATTTTGTATCCTGCTACTTTAACAAATTCATTGATTAGCTCTAGCAGTTTTCTGGTAGCATCTTTAGGATTCTCTATGTATAGTATCATGTCATCTGCAAACAGTGACAGCTTTACTTCTTCTTTTCTGATTTGGATTCCTTTTATTTCTTTTTCTTCTCTGATTGCTATGGCTAAAACTTCCAAAACTATGTTGAATAATAGTGGTGAGGGTGGACATCCTTGTCTCGTTCCTGATCTTAGAGGAAATGCTTTCAGTTTTTCACCATTGAGAACAATGTTGGCTGTGGGCTTGTCATATATGGCCTTTGTTATGGTGAGGTAACTTCCCTCTATGCCTACTTTCTAGAGGGTTTTTATCATAAATGGGTGTTGAATTTTGTAGAAAGCTTTTTCTGCATCTATTGAGATGATCATATGGTTTTTCCCCTTCAGTTTATTAATATGGTTTATCACATTGATTGATTTGCATATATTGAAGAATCCTTGCATTCCTGGGATAAACTCCACTTGATCATGGTGTATGATCCTTTTAATGTGCTGTTGGATTCTGTTTGCTAGTATTTTGTTGAGGATTTTTGCATCTATGTTCATCAGTGATACTGGCCTGTAGTTTTCTTTCTTTGTGACATCTTTGTCTGGTTTTGCTCTCAGGGTGATGGTGGCCTCATAGAATGAGTTTGGGACTGTTCCTCCCTCTGCTATATTTTGGAAGAGTTTGAGAAGGGTAGGTGTTAGCTCTTCTCTAAATGTTTGATAGAATTCGCCTGTTAAGCCATCCCGTCCTGGGCTTCTGTTTGTTGGAAGATTTTTAATCACAGTCTGAATTTCAATGCTTGTGATTGGTCTGTTTATATTTTCTATTTTTCCTCGTTCAGTCTTGGAAGGTTGTGCTTTTCTAGGAATTTGTCCGTTTCTTCCAGGTTGTCCATTTTATTGGCATATAGTTGCTTGTAGTAATCTCTCAAGAACCTTTGTGTTTCTGCAGTGTCAGTTGTTACTTCCTTTTTAATTTCTAATTCTATTGATCTGAGTCTTCTCCCTTTTTGTCTTAATGAGTCTGGCTAATGGTTTATCAATTTTTTTTATCTTCTCAAAGAACCAGCTTTTAGTTTTCTTGATCTTTGCTGTCATTTCCTTCATTTCTTTTTCATTTATTTCTGATCTGATCTTTATGGTTTCTTTTCTTCTGCTACCTTTGGGGTTTTTTTTTTTATCTTCCTTCTCTTATTGCTTTAGGTGTAGGTTAGGTTGTTTGAGATGTTTCTTCTTTCTTGCGGTAGGATTTTATTGCTATAAACTTCCTTCTTTGAACTGCTTTTGCTGCATCCCATAGGTTTTGGGTCATAGTGTTTTCATTGTCATTTGTTTCTAGGTATTTTTGATTTCATCTTTGATTTTTTCAGTTACCTCTTGGTTACTTAGTAATGTATTGTTTAGCCTCCATGTGTCTGTATTTTTTACAAATTTTTTCCTGTAGTTGATATCTAGTCTCATAGTGTTGTGGTCGGAAAGGATACTTGATATGATTTCAATTTTCTTAGATTTAACAAGGCTTGATTTGTGACCCAAGATATGATCTATCCTGGAGAATGTTCCATGAACACTTGAGAAGAAAGTGTATTCTGTTGTTTTGGGATGCAATGTCTGATAAATATCAATTATGTCCATCTGTTTAATGTATCATTTAAAGCTTGTGTTTCCTTATTTATTTTCATTTTGCATCCATCCATTGGTGAAAGTGGAGTGTTAAATCCCCTACTATGTTTGTGTTACTGTCGATTTCCCCTTTTATGGCTGTTAGCATTTGCCTTATGTATTTAGATGTTCCTATGTTGGGTGAATAAATATTTACAATTGTTATATCTTCTTCTTGGATTAATCCCTTGATCATTATGTAGTGTCCTTCTTTGTCTCTTCTAATAGTCTTTATTTTACAGTCTATTTTGTCTGATATGAGAATTGCTACTCCAGCTTTCTTTTGATTTCCATTTGCATGGAATATCATTTTCCATCCTCTCACTTTCAGTCTGTATGTGTCCCTAGGTCTGAAGTGGGTCTCTTGTAGACAGCATATATATGGGTCTTGTTTTTGTATCCATTCAGCCAGTCTATGTCTTTTGGTTGGAGCATTTAATCCATTTACATTTAAGGTAATTATCGATATGCATGTTCCTATTACCATTTTCTTAATTGTTTTGGGCTTGTTATTGTAGGTCTTTTACTTCTCTTGTGTTTCCTGCCTAGAGAAGTTCCTTTAGCATTTGTTGTAAAGCTGGTTTTGTGGTGCTGAATTCCCTTAGCTTTTGCTTGTCTGTAAAGGTTTTAATTTTTCTGTCGAATCCGAATGAGATGCTTGCTAGGTAGAGTAATCTTGGTTGTAGGTTTTTCCCTTTCATCATTTTAAATATGCCCTGCCCTTCCCTTCTGGCCTGCAGATTGTGTGCTGAAAGATCAGCTGTTAACCTCATTGGGATTCCCTTATGTGTTATTTGTTGCTTTTCCCTTGCTGCTTTTAATATTTTTCTTTGTATTTAATTTTTGATAGTTTGATTAATAGGTGTCTTGGGGTGTTTCTCCTTGGATTTATCCTGTATGGGACTCTCTGCCCTTCCTGGACTTGATTGACTATTTCCTTACCCATATTAGGGAAGTTTTCAACTATAATCTCTTCAAATATTTTCTCAGTCCTTTTTTTTTTCTCTTCCTCTTTGGGACCCCTATAATTCAAATGTTGGTGCGTTTAATGTTGTCCCAGAAGTCTCTGAGACTGTCCTCCGTTCTTTTCGTTCTTTTTTCTTTATTTTGTTCTCCAGTAGTTATTTCCACTATTTTATCTTCCAGATCACTTATCCATTCTTCCTCCTCAGTTACTCTATTTATTCCTTCTAGAGAATTTTTAATTTCAGTTATTGTGTTGTTCATCACTGTTCATTTGCTCTTTAGTTCTTCTAGGTCCTTGTTAAACGTTTCTTGTATTTTCTCCAATCTATTTCCACGATTTTGGATCATCTTTACTATCATTACTCTGAATTCTTTTTCAGGTAGACTGCCTACTTCCTCTTCATTTGTTTGGTCTGGTGGGTTTTTACCTTGCTCCTTCATCTGCTGTGTGTTTCTCTGTCTTCTCATGTTGCTTAACTTACTGTGTTTGGGGTCTCCTTTTCACAGGCTGCATGTTCGTAGTTCCCATTGTTTTTTGATGTCTGTCCCCAGTGGCTAAGTTTGGTTCAGTGGGTTGTGTAGGCTTCCTGGTGGAGGGGACTGGTGCCTGTGTTCTGGTGGATAAGGCTGGATCTTGTCTTTCTGGTGAGCAGGACTGCTTCCCGTGGTGTGTTTTGGGGTGTCTGTGAACTTATTATGATTTCAGGCAGCCTCTCTGCTAATGGGTGGGGTTGTGTTCCTGTCTTGATAGTTGTTTGGCATAGGATGTCCAGCTCTGTAGCTTGCTGGTCGTTGAGTGGAGCTGGGTCTTAGCATTTAGATGGAGATCTCTGGGAGAGCTTTTACGGTTTGATATTACATGGAGCCAGGAGGTCTCTGGTGGACCAATGTCCTGAACTCAGCTCTCCCACCTCAGAGGCCAAGGCCTGACACCCAGCCGGAGCACCAAGACCCTTTCAGCCACACAGCTCAGAAGAAAAGTGAAGAAAAAAGAAGGAAAGAAAGAAAAATAAAATTATATAAATTTATTAAAATTAAAAATTAAAAAATATTAAAAATTAAAAAGTAATAAAAAGAAAGAAAGCAAGAAGAGAGCAACCATACCAAAAAACAAATCCACCAATGATAACACACGTGAAAAACTACACACAAAAAATCGGATAGATAGAACCCTAGGACAAATTGTAAATGCAAAGCTATACAGACAAAATCACACAAAGAAGCATACACATACACACTCACAAAAAGAAAAAAAAAAAAAATCTATCCATCTATATATTTAAAAAAGGAAGAGAACAACCAAATGAATAAATAAATCTACTAAACTCATAATAAACTCTAAATATTAAACTAAGATAAACATAAAACCAGAAACAAATTAGATGCAGAAAGCAAACTTCAAGTCTACAGTTGCTCCCAAAGTCCACCACCTCAATTTTGGGATGATTCATTTTCTATTCAGGTATTCCGGAGATGCAGGGTACATCAAGTTGATTGTGGAGATTTAATCCACTGCTCCTGAGCCTGCTGGGAGAGATTTCCCTTCTCCTCTTTGTTCACTCAGCTCCTGGGGTTCAGCTTTGGATTTGGCCCCGCCTCTGCATGTAGGTCGCCTGAGGGCGTCCATTCTTCGCTCAGACAGGATGGGGTTAAAGGAGCAGCTGATTCGGGGGCTCTGGCTCACTCAGGCCGGGGGGAGGGTGGGGTATGGATGCAGGGCGAGCCTGTGGCAGCAGCGGCCAACGTGTCGTTGCACCAGCCTGAGGCACACCCTGTGTTCTCCTGGGGAAGTTGTCCCTGGATCACGGGACCCTGGCAGTGGCGGGCTGCACAGGCTCCTGGGAGGGGCGGTGTGGAGAGTGACCTGTGCTTGCACACAGGCTTCTTGGTGGCTTCAGCAGCAGCCTTAGCGTCTCATGCCCGTCTCTGGGGTCTGCGTTGATAGCTGCAGCTTGCGCCCATCTCTGGAGCTCCTTTAGGCAGTGCTCTGAATCCCCTCTCCTCGCGCACCCCGAAACAATGGTCTCTTGTCTCTTAGGCAGGTGCAGACATTTTCCCGGACTCCCTCCTGGCTAGCTGTGGTGCACTAGCCCACTTCAGGCTGTGTTCACACAGCCAACCCCAATCCTCTCCCTGGGATCTGACCTCCGAAGCCCAAGCCTCATCTCCCAGCCCCCACCCGCCCCGACGCGGGAGCAGCAAGCCTCTTGGGCTGGTGATTGCTGGTTGGCAACGATCCCCTCTTTGGGAATCTCTCTGCTTTACCCTCTGCACCCCTATTGCTGCTCTCTTCTCCATGGCTCCAAAGCTTCCCCCCTACCCATCCCCTGTCTCCGCCAGTGAAGGGCCTTCCTAGTGTTTGGAAACTTTTCCTCCTGCAGAGCTCCCTCCCCAAGGTGCAGGTCCTGTCCCTATTCTTTTGTCTCTGTTTTTTCTTTTTTCTTTTGCCCTACCCAGGTACGTGGGGAGTTTCTTGCCTTTTGGGAAGTCTGAGGTCTTCTGCCAGAGTTCAGTAGGTGTTCTGTAGGAGTTGTTCCACATGTAGATGTATTTCTGATGTATTCGTGGGGAGGAAGGTGATCTCCACGTCTTACTCCTCTGCCATCTTGAAGGTCTCCGAGGGATTACTTTTGAAATATATTCAACTAAGTGTAAGAAATCAGCTTTGCACCAAAATTGAAATGAAGTATCTGGCAATATCATGAAAATAACAAATTAGATTTTTTTGCTCGATCATTTTATTTAGTCCTAAGTCATTGCAAAACATTAACAGAGTTTACAAAGAAAGCATTAAATTAATTAATTCAAAGTTGGAAGCACCTCATATAGATGGCCTAATTATCCATGAAAATGAGACAGCCATAATTTCTTTTAATTTAGTCATCACTAAGGGAGGTTATATTTACCTCTGACTCTAAATTCCACAAAGTAAAATCAGAAAAAGCTCAAATTGCCCAATAATTAGTTATAATTATTTTAACTTAATAATTTAATAATAATTAATTTAACTCATGTAGTTAAAACAAATAATTAGTTTCCATCTGATTTATGAACACTCAAGTCATTTGCTTGGATGTCAATTACACAGAATATAAAAAAGGCAAGAGGTAGGTATGCTGCTTTATTTTTAGAACAATATGCAAGCAATCATTGAATTTCTTAAAGAAATCCATTCGTGTTTTCCCTATTGATTGGACTGTGTTACAACAGTGAAGGGTGCTGGTGTAATGAACGTGGATTTGTCCAAGGTCTAGCTAGGAGGCAGTATTACATTGTGAGTAAGGGAGTGGCCTCTGAGTTAGACACTCAGCTCAACAATTTTCCTATGATGAGCAAGTCGTTTTATCTTTCTAATTCTTGCCTTTCTCAACTGTACACTGGGAATAATAATAGTGCCTAACTGCGGCAGAGAGAATATCATGAGTTTTCCAAACACTTTCATTTCTTGTGGGCACACAAGTAGACTCTACTTCCCAGCTCCCCTTGAATCAAACTGATGCTATTCCTAATTCTGGCCAATGGTATGTGAGCAGAAAAGGTGTATGCCAATTCCAAGTTTTGGCTCCTGAAATATCCCAGGAGCCTGTTCACATTTTTTCATCATCGGTTAGTCAGCTACATGCAAATAACCCAGTAGAGGAAGTGGAGGCTTAAGGTAGAAATGGTAGAGATACTAGCTTGAAGAAGCCTGGAATCACTAGGTTCCAGAATCACTGCTTGAAGATAAGGAAATAAGCACTGAGATTTGGGGGTGCTTGGTACAGCAACTCACATATCCCAAATAATGCACAACTTTATAAGTTTGACATAAGAACTAAAAGACATGGCAATCATGGAATGTTTAGCATGTAGTAAATGTTCAGTCACTGATGGATATTATTACTATTTAAAGGCAAAAGAAATATATAATGTCCTATTGCACATTATGGCCTTGTTAGTAGTTAAAATGTCTTGAGAAAAATAAAGAAATTGATTATATATATCATCTATTCTAGAATGCATAAAATCACATTACTTAATGTAGTATAATATCACTTCTTATCCCCTGGCACAGGACCATCAGTATTCATTAAAGGCTGAATGAATGGTAGTTCCAATGCATAAATTAATCCATGAATACAGGATAATAAAGGAAATTTTTCCTGTTTAATTGCACTGGACAGAGTTATTAAATACTCTATACAGATTAGGAATTTTTGAAGACTCAAGAATGAAAAAGGTGCTTAACACTAAGAAGGAAGAGGTACACAAAGGAACGCACAGCTAGCTTCAACGAAAGGGCGTAGATGCTAGTTCTTACATTATATGGTGAATGCATGAGTGTTTACATGATTATTCCCTACCTGACTTACATATGCTTCTATATATTGTGTTTGCAGGCAGGTATAAAATAATAAAAGGTTTAATAAAAGAAAAGTAATATTCAATATAGATGAAAAGGATTAGTCATCAGAGTTTATTAAATGAGCAATCTCTGTGACTATTAAAAGATGTAGATATGAAAATGCTTTTGACATTCAAAAATCATAGAGGTAACTTTTAGTTCTAATTGAGGGACTGACAATTGAGAATAATTGAGAAGAGACAACATTTGTGGAGGGAAGAAAATTCAAGGCAAAGAATGAGATACTGACTACCTTGCAAGGGTATCAGAACAGTCAAACTCTGGTCCCAGCCCCCTTACTTACCATGGGTTGGGGGCAGATAATTTCTTGGAGGCTCCATTCCCTGGTACATTAAATTAGGGGATTGGATTAATTGGTTAATTTTGTGATGTTTCAGGGTTATTATTTGTTCAATATAATTATTAATAAACATTAGTTTTCATTGCACTGTGTGTGGGAGAAATGATCAGTTAGAAAAGCTCTGGCTGATAGTACGCAAGATAAATCACCTTTTAACTGGGTATTTTTTCTTGATATATAAATAGCTGTTTTCCACAGAAGCCAACTTATGTCAAATAATAAACTGAAAAACAAATGGAAAACTAGAATATTTTTTTCATACTTAATTGGTCATACACAGCTTCTACATATTCCAAGCAAACAAATGCATAATAGGGCATGTATTTTAATGAACCTTCATAACAATAGAAGCAATGTGGGAAAAAAAATTGATCCAGAAAAAAAAAAAGATGATTTGAAGATGTATTTATGGCATACCTGTCACCCAGTTCCTAGGCAACCAGGCACTGTTCAAACAGAAAGAAAGGTAGATAATTATAGATGATGGTATATTTGGTCCTTCCTGCTTAAGGAAGGAAATCTTCAAGAAATAAAACCATACATGAATCCTAAAGGTGTCATTTCATGTATCTAATTTGAAATGGAATTTCTTGACTGAATCATAGCACCTTTCCTTTGATGTAGAGTCTAGTGATGGTTTCTTCATGCGAGCCATAGCTGCACACAAACCTCCCCCTTGCACATCCACACCCCCCTTTGCTCTGCATCAGTAGCATCTGGTCTGCTGTGCTCGCTTTCAGCCACAATTGTCAACTATTTTTAAGAGAGACTATTGAGAAGAGGAAGAATCATGGAAATGATGCCGAAAACTCAGCTCTGTGCACTGGTGCCAGATCGAATCTCGGAGACAGAGTTTTGGGTGAAGTAGAAAAGAATAGCTTTAGTGCTTTGCCTGGCAAAGAGGGACACAGTTGGCCCATGCCCTCAAAACTGTGTCCCAACCCAGGGGGGATTTGGTGAGGAGTTTTATAGCAATGGTTCAAGGGTGAGGTTGCTGATAAGGAGCAGTGTGTGTGCAGGGCCTGCATTCATTTAATCTGGTCTCAGGTGGTCTCCTGATGAGCTTCTGTGGTTCCTGAGGTTATCAAACTGAGACCTTCTCTCTGGAGTGAAGAATGCTTCATCAAGTAGTTAATATCTTTCATTTGTTGGGGATTTTAGTTCCGCAGAAGAGCTCAAAGATCTTGTTATGTATATCCCTTGAGGTGGAACCAGGATCCTGTCCCAAGGCTGCACTACTGTTCCTTGACTACTCCTCCCTTGTATCCACATCCTCTCCCTTCTCTGATTAGCAACTGTTTGAACCTGCCCTTTGGAACTCAAGGAAGGTCATGGAGGCTGAAGCTTATTCCCTAAAAGTAAGAAACAGGGGACACAGAAAGGCTTTCATGCCCAGGAGCCCCACAGGGTCCTGCTCGGTTTCAGAAATGGGTAATGAAAATATGCTTTCCTGGTGATGATTGAAAAGAGCCTTTTTTTCAATCCAGAAAATATTTTTCTATTCAAAGAGAGTTAGTTCCAGCTTTTGTCTGGTTTTGTTTTGCTTTCTACAGGTAGCAAATGCAACCGTTCAGAGAAGCACCAAGGCAAAAGCAGAGCACACAGCTTAGGCAATCCGAAGACAAATCAAACCCTGTCTCAGGTCTGTGAGAAAAATGCCAGCCAATATGGGCTAAATCATGAGCTATTCTTGAGCGTGTTCAACTTCAAATCCAAACTAATTATTAATTTAGTTGAAAAATAAACTTTAACACATGCTCACATGTTGAGGAAAAAGTAATCAGTCAATCTAAGAAAGTAATAGAAAATGTTATTTGAGCCAAGTTGAGGATTATAACCCGGGAACAGCCTCTCAGAAAGCTCCTAGAACTGTTCCACCTGTTAGAAGTCAAGACATATTTATATAAGTTTTTGAGACAGAGGACTGTACATTAAATGACATATTATTGACAGTTTATACAGTCTAGCAAGTAGTAGGTCATGGGTTATAGTGGCTCCTTACGAGATCAAGAAGGAATGTTATCTTTAAGGAATTGTCTTGTTGGTGCTGGGAGAGTGTTGCTCTGTGTGGTTGAGTAGGTATTTCTGCCGATGGGGAGGTTTTGAAACTGTGGACCTCAGATTGAGACTTGAACCCACCGTCTTTTAATTGAGATCACACACCTAGTCTCAGGACTTAATGAAGCTCAGGTTCTTGATGTCTCATGGCAGAAAGAATTCAGTGAGAGACAGAGTGATAGTTAGGAATTGGATTTATTTAAAGAGAAGCACACTCCCACAGACAGAGTGTGGGCCATCTCAGAAGGTGAGAGGCCTGGAAATATGCATGGTTAGTTTTTATGGGCTGGAAAATTTCCTAGGCTAATGAGTGGGAGGATTATTCCAATTATTTTAAGGAAGGGACAGGAATTTCCAGGAATTGGACCACCACCCACTTTTTGACCTATTATGGTTGGACTCAGAACTGTCATGGTGCTGGTGGGTGTGTCATTTAGATGCTAATGTATTACAATGAGCATATAATGAGGCTCAAGGTCTACTGGAAGTCAACTTGTCTGCCATCTTGGACCTACTTGGTTCTAACCAGTTTTTGTCATGTCCTATGGCTATGTCATTCTTTTACATGTTGTACCCTGCCCCCTTCCCTTTTGTTTCAGTTTGGTGGATGCACAATGCACAGTGGGGGAGAGAGGAGACCAAAGGGTAGAAAAATTTTTTTTGTGTTTAAATTTTTCTTGTCTTGCCATAAAATATGAATTTTGTTTCACAAAAAATACCTATGGAATATTTTGTCTGTGTCAGATACCATTTGGGTACTGAGGAAACAATGGGCAGAGCCAGCACATGTCCAAGTTCATGGGGCTTCCAGCCTGTGGAAGAAAGTGGAGAAAGATACTGAACCAATGAACTCATAAGTGACTAAATAAATACAAATTGTGATAACATCCAAGGAAGAAGAAAAAAAAAAAAAAACAGCTTCACTAAAAGCCAGTAACTAGAAGATGTACCTTGGTGATCAGAGAAGATGTGTGAGCAAGGGATTTAGGCTGAAGCTTGATCATTGCACCTTTGTTCTTTAATCATTAAAACTAGCCCAGATGTCCTAACAGTAAGGGACTGGGTTAAAGGATGATAGGATCTTCTTGCAATTTATTTTTATCCATTAGGACTAAGAAATGTCTCTGGACGAAGGTGTCTAAACTTTACTCTTAAATAAACCAAAGGCTGAAACCCCCTCAGCCAGGACTAAGGCAAGGAACAATACTTCAAGCAGATGAAACAGCATGTACCAAGGCTCTGAAGTTAAAAAGTTCTTGTCATTTCCAGTAAAAGAAAAAGAACCAGCAGGGCTATGGAATATTTGACGGAGGGGTGGGAGGGGAGTGGTACAAGCTGAGATTGAAAAGTTGTAGGTCAGGCCTGCAACACTTGCTAAGCAGTTCATCTTGCATTCCAAAGGCAGTGAAAAGCTAATATAGGGTTTACAGAGGCCAGTGACATGACTGAACTTACAGTAAAAAGAATGGATTGGGGAGTTAAGAAAAAAATACAAGTTGGAAGGCTCCATGGCAATAGTTCACAGGGAAAACATACTAACCAGAAAAGCAGAATCCACGCAAAGTATCGATATTATAAAATGAGGAAATTTAAAGCAAGGAATTGGTTATCCTTATAATGGAATTGATGAAAAGCTAAATAGGAGTTGGTGGTGAGACACTCCATGGATTAACAACATCAAGAAGCCTCTACCACCCCAAGGTTGGAGGTGAAATGGAGCAGGACCTTGTTGGACCCTCCTGGGTGCAAATCTTTTCTGTGTCCCCCATTTCTTGTTTATAGGAAATACGCTTCGTTACAGCCTTCTTGACCTTCCCTGAGTTCCAAAGGGCAGATTCAAACCATTGCTAATCAGGGAAGGGAAGGAATGCAGAAACAAAGGAGAAGCAGTCAAGAAACAATAGCACAGCTATGGGTCAGGGTCCTGGTTCCACCTCAAGGAATATACATAACAATATTTTTGAGTTATTTTGCAGAACTAACACCACTACCCAGGATGGCGGCAACTTCAGGCTGAGCATGAGATTCCTGGAGCATTTCCCTGTTACCCCACCGCCAGCCAATCAGAAGAAAGTCACACACCCTACAGCCCTCACCTAAAATTTTGCCTATAAAAACTTTTCCCAAAAACCATCAGAGAGTTTAGGGGTTTTTTGAGCACAAGCCACCCGTTCTCCTTGCTTGGCCCTGCAGTAAACCTTTCTCTGCTCCAAACTCCAATGTTTTGGTTTGTTTGGCCTCACCGTGTGATGGGCACACAAACTTGCATTCAGTAACAGAAGGCAGCAGGACCCCATGATGTTAGCAGAATCCTAGTATAAGCGGCTCATCGCAAGAAACTGCCTTCAGCAGGAAACCCCTTTTTTTGGTCAATTTAACAAAGCTACATTGTAACTAATATTTAAATCAGGTGCCCCTGTGCTCTACTCATCTCTGGCCTTAGCACACCTTTCAAATCTTTTGATCACGCAATACCTTGCCTAACCTGTCGCCTCCTTCCATAGATCAAAGAAGTAGAAAAGAAGAATAAGTAATTAACAGATGACCAGATCTCTTCCCTAGCTTCCCCTTCCATAATCTCATGAAAAAACTGCATGAACAAACTCTGTGAATAAACTACGTGAACAAGGTAGCACCTAAAGAAAGATCACAAGAAGTGGACAAGCCTGCAGATGGTGGGAGATGGTGAACAGTCTGATGCCCTATCTCAATGATTACCTGAGATTACTTCTCCTTTTCCCTTTAAATATGTTCATGGCCAAGCAGAACCTTTGGACTTGGTTTTTTGCGGACACTGAGTCCACCATCTCTTCAGATTGCCAACACCTGTTTAAAAGCAACTTTCCTTTCTATCAACCTTCACCTCTCTCTCTCTCAGGTATTGATTTTTGAGCAGTGAGCAACCAGACCTGCGTTTGATAACACGAGGCTGGATCATCTGGTGGAAGTAGGAACCACAGTGGGTCAGTCCAGAAGGAGATGAAGTATATAATACTTCTAATACATGAGTATTTAGGATTTCATTGCTGTGAAATATCAATATACACAGGGTAAGAGAAAATGAGACCCCAAAAAAAGGCTCCCCCTAAGTAATTTTCTACTTTGTTTCTTCCCCCCAAAAGAGGAGTAAACACCATAACACCATGACTCTCTCAAAATTAAATGAAAGCACAGTCCCACCAATGTAAGATGGTCAGCAGGATGGCAAAAGACACCATCTGCCTCTGATTCCCCTGTAACTCCACTAGATGATCTTTCTTCTTGGAGATAATACAATAATTATAATCCCATTGTTCCTTAAATTTGAGTACATTCTTCCTGAGTAATCATAGTTTTATTTTCTTGCACGTGGATCAATTCTCCAACTTCTTTTGCTCTCAGAAATGTTGCCTAACAATCCCACCATTTCACAGTTCATTTGCACCTTTGCAAGAAACAAGGGAATTACAGTCAAATCGTTTTTTATTTGGAATCAACATTGCTGTATGTTAGATTTGTTGAGGAAAGGTTTGCACGGATGGGGTTTGAAGAGCTTAGTAAAATGATGTCATTCCTGTTCCCTGCATATCCAGTAATTGAATCGGCCTACCCCCTCTCCCCTAGTGTTGACAAAGGAGTTTCAAAACAATAGATGGTAGAGGCCAACTAGTAGATATACACTAGGGCCAGAAATGATATAACATTTCTATAATCTCCATGTGTGGTAGGAAAAATAATTGTCCCCAAAGATGTCCATGTCATAATGCGAAGACCTATGAATATGTTACTTTATGTAGAAAAAGGGACTTTGCAGATGTGATTAAGTTAAGGATCTTAAGATGGGTGAAGTATCCTGGATTATCTTGGTGAGCCCAATGTAATCACAAGGGTCCTTCCTTATAAGCGTGAGGCAGGAGGGGAAAATTCAGAGAAGAAGATGTGATTGCAAAAGCAGAAGTCAGAATCATATGCTGGGCCATGAGCCAAGAAATGTGGGCAACTTCTAGGAGCTGGAAAAGGCAAGGGAACTTCCCCCTAGAGCCTCCAGCAGGTTCACGGCCCTTTGACCCATTTTAGACTTCTGACCTCCAGAACTGTAACATAATAAGTTGGTGTTGCTTAAGCCACTTATTTGTGGCAATGTGTTACAGCAGCAAGGGGAAACTAATAAAACATGTATAAAAATTGTAACACAATGCCTACCATATAGCATTATTTTCATTATTATTATCATCTAATATTTTCTTATTTCTACCTTGTCTTCCCTTTATGTATTTTCTTAACTTGCCATTGTTGAATTTTAGGCATTGTGTGAAAATAAACTTTTTATTTTATTGTTATCATTTTTAGTTATGGAATGTGGGGGGGAAAAAAACAGAAAACTCTAGCCTGTTTTGGAAATTACTAGAAACAGAAAGCAACTATACTGTCTTTATGTTGGAAGTGATAGTCTTCACTAACGATTTAAAAAAAACTAAATTATTGTATCCATTCATATAGAAAGTTGGGCTGCTAATTTGGTGATGTATTTGGAAGTTTATGGAGTATTGTACTTAGAAGCTGAGCAGATGTCATGCTTATGACTTTTTCCTTCCTTTCCTTTTGACCTCTAAAAAAGACCTGGATACTATAATAAAATTTTTTGTTTGAAATAGAAGCTATCCCAGGCTTTATTTCAATATTTTTCTTCTGAAGAATGCTAACTAAAACTTGTATTGTAAAAGTTATAATATTGCATGTTTAACTGCTATAGCCTATTCAGAACACAATACTTATATTTTCTATGGAGTTTCTCTAATGTTTTCAATTTGAGGTAAATCCTTGGAGAGAAACTGAAACTAGTCCCTTAAAAGAGAATTTTGCTTTGCAAATGGCCTGGTCATCTCTCAGATTTTTTTTGAAACCCATGCTGTTCATTTCCCCATTGATTTAAGCTATGGGGGCTCCTATTATCATACAATACTGTTTCTCCTCCCATGTCAAAATGTCTTGACGATCCTACATGAAACTCTGCAAATACAAATGTGTGGGGTTTGGAAAACTCCTAAGAACCCTCTCCATCGATTATCAAGTTTACAGAGCAACACCCAGAACATTCAAGCCAAGTTTAACTCAGTTGGGTAGAGAGATGAAAACTCTGTGCCGCTGAATGTTGCATATGATAAATTTTTAGACAATTTCCCAGAAAGAGATTGCAATCCTTCTGAATGATGTATCCCCAGCTGCATTTACCTATCAGCTGCTCTCTGCTCTGTACCTATACATATATATTGCTTATGTTGAGAAAAGAAAGTCTGCTTTCTGTGACTATAAAACAAGGTATGCAATAAAATATTCATAATGCCAAACTTGCAGCCTTCGGTACATGCACTTTCTAGAATACCAAATATAATGAACACTCCAATTAGAACTGCGTTTGGTTCTTTTTTATCCATTCATGTTTTACATTACCTGTGTGTGTGCATGCTATATATAGCTGCTGCCCTTTCCTCATGTAAACTTCATCCATCTTGGAAGAACTTTAAAACTCCCTTTTCAAATTCTTATAGCCTTTTACTGTTAAATAAGTTCTTGCTGACATTTACAAGTCGTACCATTTACAAGCGTGCACTGTGCTCTTCATGTTTATTCCCCATTCATTGCGATAAAATGTAACATTTAATGCTCTACTGATTATTGCTGCCATAACAAGTGACACTCTTAATGAGTGATTTTCTTTTCTAGGCTTCATGCTGGATGTACATTACATAGTAAGCAATATTCTGTGTTAAAAAAAAATTTACTTGCGTCCGATAATAAGCTTAAGACAAGCCACTTTCTTCAGTTTATGGAAAAGTATAACATTAGTGCAAGTAATATTACTAATACTGAGATGTAAAACAGATTGTTTTTCCAATGACACCAATTTATGGTGGTGAAGACATTTCCTCGCTAGTGATGAAATCATTAAAAGTTCATCATTTACTTGGTGAATCTATAAGTCAAAAGTTGACATACATTCCCTATTTACAGCAAGTTATGTGAGCTGTGGGAGTGGATATTTTGTGTTTAGCTTTAAATAACTCCTTGCAGCAGGGAATGAAGGAGAAGAGAAGAAGAAATATTTTAATGCTAATTTAGAAGTTTGGAAATTAGATTTGTGTTCTTTAATTATGAGTTTTTTAGTCATTTTTTGCTAGGAGACTATTTGCTTATTATAATGATAGAAAGGTCCTTATAAAATAAAGTCTTTTGAGGCTTATTGTATTCATGTTTAATTATTTTATTTATTTATTTTTGGCTGTGTTGGGTCTTCGTTGCTGCTCACAGGCTTTCTCTAGTTGCGGCAAGCGGGGCTACTCTTCGTTGTGGTGCGTGGGCTTCTCACTGCGGTGGCTTCTCTTGTTGCAGAGCACGAGCTCTAGGCACGCGGGCTTCAGTAGTTGTGGCACACGGGCTCAGTACTTGTAGCTCACAGGCTCTAGAGCACAGGCTGAGTAATTGTGGTGCACGGGCTTAGTTGCTCCGGGGCATGTGGGATCTTCACGGACCAGGGCTCAAACCTGTGTCCCCTGCATTGGCAGGCGGATTCTTAACCACTGCGCCCCCAGGGAAGCCCTTCAGGTTTAATTAAATTTGAAATTCCCAAGAAACAACTAAAGTTGTATTCACATGCACAACTAATGTGACTATGGTTGTCCAGTCATTCAAAAAAATTGAATCAAATAATTTTTTGAAATGTTCACTCATTTTTATTTTATTTTTTGACTGGGTCATCATAAAAATTCATGAATGGTTCTAAAATGTAAAGCAGCTTAGATGTGGCCTTCTTGACATCAGGAAGCTCTATTTGTTCCCCAAATCTTTACTATTCTGTACCTTAGACCTTAAATACGACCATTCATTTTTTTTTCCAAATAATCACTCGCAGAAGAAAATGTAAGCACTACTGTAAAGGCCGTCCCATTAGACTTTATCAGATATTTATCTTTCAGCTAATGATTCATTATTTCCTTTCTAATTTGACAGCTGGCTGAGAGCAGCTTCCTGCAGAACAGGGGACTCTGGAGAGCAGCGACAAGCATTCAGCACAAGAGCTCTGTCCGTGGATGCCAAGTATTAGAGAGATGCCAAAGTGAGAGTTCTCTTAGCCAGCGGGTGTGGATATTCATATCCATAAGCCAGTGGTGTATGGATAAATATTGGAATAGTAAGAGAAAGATGAGGAAGAAGACCAAAGAAAGTGTAGGGGGCAGCGTGAACGCACCCCAATAGCAGATATCATACACTTCAAATTTAGCCCCAGTGCTGATGCCATAACAGGAGAGTTTAGTGCCACAAGAAATGAGTAAAGAGGAAAAAGTCATGATGTCACAGATACGAGACAGACAGAAGAAAATATTTAATGATGTGGTTAATTTGAATCGCTATTGTTCTACCTTTTCTACACTCTCCTCCTAAGTCATCCAAACAAATCCTAGCCAAGTTAATAATGTCCTGGCAACCTTGATTTGGAGGCTCCAAGTGACATATAGGAATAAAGAAGCATCCTTAAGACTCTTCTTTAGGTGTGGATTTTAGAAGTTACTCAATTTTCCTATTTAAATGCAGAGTTCCTGCATTGTTTATAAAATGAACAATGTGAAAACATTGCTTATAATCAATGTTTTTTTTAAGGGAAATACACATTGACAACCATTATATATTCTTTGTCATGCTATGGCTCTCTGAGATGGTACGAATATATTCACATAATAGGTGTGCATGTGAATCGAACTCCAGAAGAGGATCGAAAAAATAAATTTTCAGAAACCAAAGCATGTAATGGACAATTAGATCTACTCTATACCACATGAACATCTGTAATAACTATGTATTTCATCATTTTTTCAATTTGTTATATGTAGCATAGTGCCTATAGACAATGATTTTATGCATTTGTTCAGCAAACATGCACTGAATGAATAATAAGCACCGGGAATTGCGTTGGGTGCTGCATATAACAGCAAGCCAGACACACAATTCCTGACCTCAAAGAGATTACAGTCTAGTGGGACATGAATACAGTCAAGGGCAGGATACCAATGAGGCATATAGAGCCTCACTGGATGAAAGCAAGTGAACCAGAAGCTGAAAGGATGGACAAGAATTAGCAAAGTGGATCAACCACAGCCAGTAACAAAGATATTTGGAAAACCCAATATCTTTGGGATCAAGTGATAAGAAGAAAGATTCTGTCCAATGAGAATTTTGGCTAATAATTGTCCCATAAAATTGTCAGTTTTAATTTCCACCCAGAAGTCTCATATCATATAAGAATAAAACACTTAAGTTGGGGTAAAACATTCCATTATTTTAATTATTAATTGGGATTGTTTAGAATTGATGTGCTTTCTCTATAAACATTGATTTGTTCAAGAAATATTTATTGAGGTCACACTTTTAGTCACTGAGGATGCAATGCTGACAAGGATAAAAATGACACCCAACTCTAGTGGACATTTGTCTTGCATTTTGAAGAATTCTCCAGTTTTTGAGTCAGGGTAGGGCACACAGACTTTCTCCCCCTAGAAGTGCTGACTATATTCAGTACTTTTCCAGCCTCCCTTGCAGCTAGCTATAAGCACATAAGTGAGGCTCTGCCTGTCGGAGCTAGTAACACAAAAAGAAAGAAGAGGGACGTTGCCTTTCCTCTCTGGCAGTGTTAGCAGTAGCAGTGGTTGTAGGACTGGGTTCCATGAAGAAGTAAAATCTGCTCCATCGACTGTAGTGCTAACGTAGCATCTGGTGTCCAGTGGCAGCTTGAGTGGTTTCTCAGCAGAGTAATAGAGTTTAAGGGAGTATTTCAGGGCCTCGAGCCTAACTTTCCAACTTATTCAATGATTCGGTGAGCTACCCCAAATCTTCTTTCCTTGCTTATTCTGACCCAGTAGGCTTCTGTTGCTTGCAACAAAGAACCATGATTGATAGACCAGCTTCAGAGCCAGCCAGCCATTAAGAAAAGCAACAATCAGAACAAGGAACATATCAAGACTCAGCAGCCTCCAGCATGTTGATTTCTCAGAAGCATCTCACTATAAAAATGAAAAAAGTGCATTCATTTCGGCTTTGAGCTTTCTCTATTAAATACTTGTATTTGTCTGATTAGGCACCTATAGGAAAATGCCATAGACTGGGGGGCTTAAACAACAGACATTTATTTCTCACAGTTCTAGAGGCTGGAAAGTCCAAGATCAAGGTGCTGGAAGATTCGGTTCCTGGAGAGAACTTGCTTCCTGGCTTGTAGCCACCTGCCTTATCATTCATTGCAGTATATTACATTTATGTATATATTTTAGTCCTGAATGATGAACATGACATGTCTTCATCAAATTGTCTAATTAGTTGTAGGTCCTTTCTCCACCAGGGTTGGACCATGAAGAAGAACAAAACTACAACTCCCAAGATCTGCATTTGATGCCAATTCTTCCTCCTGAACGTACTACTTTTAGTCAAATAAGCCCTCTCCCCAGATCAGCTACCTATGCAACAGCCCTGGTGCCGCCCTCCATCCACCCATTCCTGGTAGACAGGAGACTCTTCTAATGGTGAGTTTGGCTGCAGGACTCCGTAGAACTGGGCTGCAGTCTAAGATGCTTCCATCCCACTTTCTTTCCTTTTTTTCCTTTCTTCTCTCTTTCACTGGTTGTCAGACTTACATCATAATCTGACAGTTCTTCCGGCCTCTCCCAGTTGCTTCCTCATCTGTTCCCACAGACATTTTTTTTTTTAATAAATTTATTTATTTATTTATTTATTATTTATTTTTGGCTGTGTTGGGTCTTCGTTTCTGTGCAAGGGCTTTCTCCAGTTGTGGTGAGCGGGGGCCACTCTTCATCGCGGTGCGCGGGCCTCTCACTATCGCGGCCCCTCCCGTTGCGGAGCACAGGCTCCAGACACGCAGGCTCAGCAATTGTGGCTCACGGGCTTAGTTGCTCCGCGGCATGTGGGATCTTCCCAGACCAGGGCTCAAACCCATGTCCCCCGCACTGGCAGGCAGCCTCTTAACCACTGCGCCACCAGGGAAGCCCCAGACATTTTTTTTAATCCCTTCTTTGTATCTGCTTCTCATAAAACCCCAACTAAGACATCGTGTAACCTAGTGTTCTTGCTCATGTTTCTGGCCATTACCACCTATGCATTTCATCTGATTAGATCAGAAAACCAATTGGGATTGGGTTGTTTCTCATTTCAGGTTGAATAGAGGACAGGTATCTATCTCCCTTACCCTGCCTGTCATGTCCTTCCAAATGTTTGCTGGAAAATTCTATCTGTAAGCCCAGGGCTACCTTCCCCACCACCCCACCCCAATCAAGACAAAAGGCCTGAAATATTTTAAGTCAAACAATGCCCTCATCTTGACACTGAGTGTCAGGTGTCACTCTCCTTGATAGGCTGCCTGGCTCTGAACGCTATGACCCAGGATTGTGCCCTCAACCTCAGATCCCTCACCAGAGTCATTCTGATGACAAGGCACTACGTAGAAATGCACTATGTCCCCCACTCCCAGGCTACACACACTTGGTCCCACTGGGCCATTTATGTGTTCCATTGTTGAGGCCTAAGTTTCTTGTTTAATCTTCATCCCAAGTCACTTTTCCAATAATGTTTAGTTCCAATGTTTCTTCAAGAAGACTGATACTCATCATTTGTCTTTCCAGACTCCCCCCAAATCTACAGCCCAGCACCCAGCAAGATGACATCATCCTTCTATAGTCAGAGAGACCTTCCAGATATAACTGTCTGTGTAATTTTGAATAGTGCCTCTCTTCTCTACCTGTAGGGAGATCTTCTACTTGATCTTGGATTCAACTTTGGCCTAAGGAAACAGTGGTCATAGTTGTAACCTTGGATATTAGTTTTCATTTATCATGCTGACATACATCCATCTGATAGGCTAATCTATACCCTAAACCTGCCCAGTTCCAGGGAATAACACAAATGTTATGTCCTTGCTCCTCTTTCTACCTGCTTTAGCAACATCTCATGGACAAATTCCAATATATAAGATAGAAAAATGGAGTAAAGAAGCCAACTTTCTCTCTCCAAGATCTTTCTTTCTAAAATAAATGGTGAATTGAATATCAGACAGAACTAAATACTTGAGACATAAACTCTAGTAGTTCATGGTAGAAAATGAAAAGAAGATAAAAGCATACTAGGTACAGTATTTTCCTTCAAAAAACCCAAGACTGAAAAATTCATAGCAACAAGTCCAGAATAAGCAGTTTCAGATTTCCAGTTCAGTAAATGAATCACTAAGTATTTCTTTAGTACTTGGTCAGTTGCATGTTCGAATGGTGTGAAGCCCTGGCAATATAAAACATGATGTTACCTCCAAGGCACTTACAATGTGTTTAGGGGGACAAGATCAACACTTGGGAAAAATTCTACAGCAATACAAGAAAGTTCAATAATGGCACACATTTGGTGTAAAACAGAACTTCAGAGAATAGGTAGCTTTCTGAAGGCAGGAGTGTTCTGAGAAGGCCCCATGGGGAAGAAAATTGAGGCTGCATGTTGATGAGGCCAAATTTGATACTGGAAGAGAGACAATCTCTGCAGAGAACAGAGTGTGGCTTCTAATCATGGAGAACTATAAAAACATGAGGACACTTGGACTCCTCAAGCTCAGAGCATCTGGGTAGTGGTACCCAAGTTGCAGAGGATGCTTAAGGCTGGTAGTCCCCAGTACAAAACATTCAAGTGCTGCTCCTAGAGGCAGTGAGAGGTTTTCCATAGACCAGTCTGGGTTCTAGAGTCAACTGTCTCAAGACAGAGCTTGCAGATGCTGAGATCCTGGCTAAATGACATCTCAGTAGTCACTGCCTTTGAAACTTTTCTTCCTCCAAATATCTGTAACTTAATCTTTTCATTTTACCTCCTCTCAAATAGACTGTGGGTAGAGATGCTTGAAATCCTTGCAACCCATGTTCACCCATCAGCCAGAGTGGCCACAGCCAGAGCACTTGCACCTGGGAAACTCTCTCTAGCCCATCGCATCCCACTGTTGCTCATCACACGCTCTGATTTGATATGAGTAGTCACCATGGCCAGTTGAATCCCAATAGCTATAGACAATGTCAAGAGCTCTGAATTATGACTTGGGGTCCTTTTATCAAGTAGTCTTTATGACATATAAATAATATAAGTTTATATGTTTAAAAAGCCAATTCAGATGCAAGTTCAAGTTGGGTATCAACACTTTATTATAGTCCTTAAATAATTGGAAAGCAGTATCCTACTAAACTGCATTCTACCAAGAGTTATCCTTGCTAATTAATATGTTACTTGAGTAGAGAAGAGAGTAGAGGGAAAGAAATGTCCCTGTAATTGATTATTTACCTATTCAGTGCTTTCCTTTCACCACAACTTAACAAAATAGGAATGGCACCCCCATTTTACAGATGAGGAAATAGGTGTTCACAAAGATAAAAGAATCTTCCCAAATTCTATAGCCTGAATATAGCAGGGCCAGTTCACACCTCCGACAAGATGATGCCACTGTGTTGAACTTTTGATCTTTAGTTGTCTGACAATGCACCATTTCATAACACGCTTCCCCTCAGAGATTATAAGTGTTCCCAGGCAGCTGCCCTGAATGAAAGGCTTCCCAGAATGTGAACATTTTTCATAAATGCATTAAATAGGAGCTTTGAGGCATTACCCTCATATATATTTATGAGTAAAAAATCATGTAAGCCCAAATAGATCATGGGTCATTTTCCATAAAAATGTAGGGAAAAGTACATTGCAATATGATCACCTGGTTTTCCATCTTAGATACATTCCTGAAAAGCTGAACATAAAGTGAAAAAGTATAAATCTTATATCAAGGCATCTTTCATATATGAGTTCAAAAAACCCTGACTAAAAGCAAAAAGTCATTCTTGTCTCTAAGATAAATCCATTAAGTTATAGGCTAGTTTACAAATCAATCAAATTCTAAATATCCATATCAAACTTTTGCACTGATGGTTTTATATCAGAATATAGTAACCTCAACTTTGGAACACAATAAGCACTAAATCACATGATACTATCTCTTCCAGTGAAATATATATGGGTCTTTGCTCCTGAAGGTTGTACTACTGACTCACTTTCGAGGATTTTTTTTTTTTTTTTTGGTAGTTTTATCTCTCTCCAGGATTTGGAACCCAGGTATCCATCACCTGGAATACTGCAACCACCTTCTGGTTGTTCTCTTTTGCAGAGGTATATCATAGGCATCTCCAACAGTCTTCCTACCCTAGTTCATCCTCCTTACTGCTACAAAGTCACTCCCTGTTCAAAATCCCCCGTCAGTTACTACCAGTTTTCAAAAGTCCAAGTTTCTTCACTTGACACTGAAGCACCTTCCTGATATGATCCCAGTTTGGCTGCACTAAGCTTCTCCATTTCCCAGCTTGGCACCTCCTTACGCACCTCCTTCCTTGGGTCATGTGTGTGCACTTCAGAATGCCTTTCTTTGTTTGCCTGCCTGTCCAAATCCAATTCCTGAATTTAAATCCAGCATTGGGTTTACTCCTCCAATGGAGCACATGTTGCATCACATAATTGTAATTTACCTTGACATACCTTTTCACACCATGAGATCTCTAGTTTCTTGAAGTCGAAGACTGTGTATTATTTAGTCCTGGTGTTCTCAGCTCTTAGCACTAGTCTGAGATGTGGTAGGTATGAATAAAGGGCTATTGGGGGGATAAATGAATGAAGGGAGGTCATGAATTGGTAGTAATCCAGACTTCCTTGTGACATATCCTTATGAAACTGCCAACTGATTTAGAGAGGTTGAGTTTATATTTTGGTACACCACAATTCAGCACATAACATTAGGAAAAAAAATGTATTCCTTTTCTATATTTTATTCCTCATTCACCATTCTTCATGGTCTTATTTTTGAAGGCACAGCATACATCTTTACTGAATAAATAATGAATGAATACCTTCCCATTTTATAATTCAAAAATTTCAGAGTTGAAGGTGAGGTGCTTATGAGGATAGTCAGAGCTAATAATATTTACAGAGAATTTACTATATGCCTGGCACTGTGCTAGGCATTTCATGTGGATTATCTCATTTAAATCTCAGAGCATTTTACCCTAGATACTATTCTTATTCTCATTCTACAGATTAAAAAAAAGAAACAGACACAGGAACTAAACACAGGCAGTGTCATGTGAAATGCCATTTCAATACTATTGTCCTGCCTTGTTCTTTTTTTTTTTTTTTTTTTTTAAGAATTTATTTATTTATGACTGTGTTGAGTCTTCGTTTCTGTGCGAGGGCTTTCTCTAGTTGCGGCAAGTGGGGACCACTCTTCATCGCGGTGCGCGGGCCTCTCACCATCGCGGCCTCTCTTGTTGCGGAGCACAGGCTCCAGACGCGCAGGCTCAGTAGTTGTGGCTCACGGGCCCAGTTGCTCCGTGGCATGTGGGATCTTCCCAGACCAGGGCTCGAACCCGTGTCCCCTGCATTGGCAGGCAGATTCTCAACCACTGCGCCACCAGGGAAGCCCCTGCCTTGTTCTTTGATGGAGCAACACAGTGAATGTAAACATTTCTGTTTTCTTTTCCTACTTGCAGGGTTTGCCTCTGTAAACCCCTGTAGTTTCTGGATACACAGGTCAACTGTAAAGCTTGTACAATATGTAGTTTTCTACAACTAGAATTTCATTGGCAAGTTTCTATCTCACAGTCCCTTAAGTCAAGCTCAGTTATTCCTACAGCAAACATTTAATTTTGTTTCTCTTTTTATTTTTTCCCCAGTTTCTGTTGCTTTTATTCTCCCAGCCCCAGTTCTGAAAAAGAACCAAATTACATGACAAAAAGAAAGTCTTTTTTTTTTTAAACATCTTTATTGAAGTATAATTGCCTTACAATGGTGTGTTAGCTTCTGCTTTATAACAAAGTGAATCAGTTATACATATACAATATGTTCCCATTTCTCTTCCCTCTTGCATCTCCCTCCCTCCCACCCTCCCCATCCCAGCCCTCTAGGTGGTCACAAAGCACCAAGCTGATCTCCCTGTGCTATGCGGCTGCTTCCCACTAGTTATCTATTTTACATTTGGTAGTGTATATATGTCCATGACACTCTCTTAACCTGTCACATCTCACCCCAGCCCCTCCCCATATCCTCAAGTCCATTCTCTAGTAGGTCTGTGTCTTTATTCCCGTCTTGCCACTAGGTTCTTCATGGCCTTTTTTTTTTTTTTTTCCCTTAGATTCCATATATATGTGTTAGCATACTGTATTTGTTTTTCTCTTTCTGACTTACTTCACTCTGTATGACAGACTCTAACTCCATCCACCTCATTACAAATACCTCCATTTCATTTCTTTTTATGGCTGAGTAATATTCCATTGTATATATGTGCCACATCTTCTTTATCCATTCATCTGTCGATGGACATTTAGGTTGCTTCCATGTCCTGGCTATTGTAAATAGAGCTGCAATGAACATTTTGGTACATGACTCTTTTTGACCTATGGTTTTCTCAGGGTATATGCCCAGTAGTGAGATTGCTGGGTCGTATGGTAGTTCTATTTGTAGTTTTTTAAGGAACCTCCATACTGTTCTCCATAGTGGCTGTATCAATTTACATTCCCACCAACAGTGCAAGAGTGTTCCCTTTCCTCCACACCCTCTCCAGCATTTATTGTTTCTAGATTTTTTGATGATGGCCATTCTGACCGGTGTGAGATGATATCTCATTGTAGTTTTGATTGGCATTTCTCTAATGATTAATGATGTTGAGCATTCTTTCATGTGTCTGTAGGCCATCTGTATATCTTCTTTGGAGAAATGTCTATTTAGGTCTTCTGCCCATTTTTGGATTGGGTTGTTCGTTTTTTTGTTATTGAGCTGCATGAGCTGCTTGTAAATCTTGGAGATTAATCCTTTGTCAGTTGCTTCATTTGCCAATATTTTCTCCCATTCTGATGGTTGTCTTTTGGTCTTGTTTATGGTTTCCTTTGCTGTGCAAAAGCTTTTAAGTTTCATTAGGTCCCATTTGTTTATTTGTGTTCTTATTTCCATTTCTCTGGGAGCTGGGTCAAAAAGAATCTTGCTGTGATGTATGTCATAGAGTGTTCTGCCTATGTTTTCCTCTAAGAGTTTGATAGTGTCTGCCCTTACACTTAGGTCTTTAATCCATTTTGAGTTTATTTTTGTGCATGGTGTCAGGGAGTGTTCTAATTTCATACTTTTACATGTACCTGTCCAATTTTCCCAGCACCACTTATTGAAGAGGCTGTCTTTTCTCCACTGTATATGCTTGCCTCCTTTATCAAAGATAAGGTGACCATATGTGTGTGGGTTTATCTCTGGGCTTTCTATCCTGTTCCATTGATCTATATTTCTGTTTTTGTGCCAGTACCAAACTGTCTTGATTACTGAAGCTTTGTAATATAGTCTGAAGTCAGGGAGCCTGATTCCCCCAGCTCCATTTTTCGTTCTCAAGATTGCTTTGGCTATTCGGGGTCTTTTGTGTTTCCATACAAATTGTGAAATTTTTTGTTCTAGTTCTGTGAAAAATGCCAGTGGTAGTTTGATAGGGATTGCATTGAATCTGTAGATTGCTTTGGGTAGTAGAGTCATTTTCACAATGTTGATTCTTCCAATCCAGGAACATGGTATATCTCTCCATCTATTTGTATCATCTTTAATTTCTTTCACCAGTGTCTTATAATTTTCTGCATACAGGTCTTTTGTCTCCTTAGGTAGGTTTATTCCTAGATATTTTATTCTTTTTGTTGCAATGGTAAATGGGAGTGTTTTCTTAATTTCACTTTCAGATTTTTCGTCATTAGTGTATAGAAATGCAAGAGATTTCTGTGCATTAATTTTGTATCCTGCTACTTTACCAAATTCATTGATTAGCTCTAGTAGTTTTCTGGTAGCATCTTTAGGATTCTCTATGTATAGTATCATGTCATCTGCAAATAGTGACAGCTTTACTTCTTCTTTTCCGATTTGGATTCCTTTTATTTCTTTGTCTTCTCTGATTGCTGTGGCTAACACTTCCAAAACTATGTTGAATAATAGTGGTGAGAGTGGGCAACCTTGTCTTGTTCCTGATCTTAGTGGAAATGGTTTCAGTTTTTCACCATTGAGGACAATGTTGGCTGTGGGTTTGTCATATATGGCCTTTATTATGTTGAGGAAAGTTCCCTCTATGCCTACTTTCTGCAGGGCTTTTATCATAAATGGGTGTTGAATTTTGTCGAAAGCTTTCTCTGCATCTATTGAGATGATCATATGGTTTTTCTCCTTCAGTTTGTTAATATGGTGTATCACATTGATTGATTTGCGTATATTGAAGAATCCTTGCATTTCTGGGATAAACCCCATTTGATCATGGTGTATGATCCTTTTAATGTGCTGTTGGATTCTGTTTGCTAGTATTTTGTTGAGGATTTTTGCATCTATGTTCATCAGTGATATTGGCCTGTAGTTTTCTTTCTTTGTGACATCTTTGTCTGGTTTTGGTATCAGGGTGATGGTAGCCTCGAGAAAGTCTTTTTTTCCTCTACTGAGCGAATAAATTGAGACGTAGCTTACTTTGTGTGTGTGTGGGACGGGGTGGGGGGGGATATTTTCTAGGGCAATGTCAGGAACTCATTTTAAAGTAATTTATCTATAACAACGAATGAATGCTTTGCTACAGCTAGCTGAGTGAAATACCTCATTGGAGAAAGGAGAGGTTGTTAAGTCCAGGAACATTAAGACAGCCTTAGCTGAGTGAAACATGATAGTTCTTTTAATCTATAATTATATTACTCTCCTGTCACAGCAAAACACTTGAGAAGGCTCTGGGACCCTTCCTTTAAGTGTACTTTATGAGCGTAATCTAAGAGGCACGTTTTAGATTTGTTGTGAAACAACAAATGTGTCAGTTGTGAAACACACTGACAAACCATTGAGTAATGCCTTTCAATTACTTGTTTCAAAAATTTACATAAATAGATATGAGGAAATCTGGGATAAACAATAAGATGCTTCACTGTTATGCAATTACATTTTCATAGGACTGTTCATTTCTGATTTGCTTAGCAAAGGAAAAGATTTAACATACTTGCCTTAAAAAGAATAATTTGTAAGTCCCCATTTCACAGGTCAGGAGCATGAGACTGTGGGGGAAAAAACACATGCAATTTCTGCTTAGAATGGCAATTTTAGAGTTGATATAATGTGACTCTAAATATCATAGGCAGCTGTTTCATGAGAAAGAACAAACTTGCCTCTATCTGATTCTACAAGGCTTTCTTTTTTTTTAATACGTTTTTATTCTTATTTTTTTTAACACCTTTATTGGAGTATAATTGCTTTACAATGTTGTGCCAGTTTCTGCTTTATAACAAAGTGAATCAGCTATACATATACATATATCCCCATATCCCCTCCCTCTTGTGTCTCCCTCGCACCCTCCCTACCCCACCCCTCTAGGTGGTCACAAAGCACCGAGCTGATCTCCCTGTGCTATGCGGCTGCTTCCCACTAGCTATTTATATTACATTTGGTAGTGTACATATGTCAATGCTACTCTCTCACTTCTCGCCCTTAATTTTATAAGCATAATTCCAATAGGAATATATGCCAAACTACTTAAGTGAATATTCTAAAATCTTATGAATCATTAAATTGTAGATGATTAAGCTATAGAAATGAAAATGAAAGCTATTAGCAAGAACTCAAGTGACTTCCAAGGATCATAAGTAAAAGGGGAAAAAAATAAGGGAATTTTAATCACAAAGTGTTAAGGATATATAAAGTTCCTTTTAAAAAATTATTTTAGCGCTCTAGTTTCTAAAATGTAACTTGAGGGGCTTCCCTGGTGGCGCAGCGGTTGAGAGTCTGCCTGCCAGTGCAGCGGACACGGGTTCAAGCCCTGGTCTGGGAAGATCCCACATGCCGCGGAGCAACTGGGCCCGTGAGCCACAATTGCTGAGCCTGCGCGTCTGGAGCCTGTGCTCTGCAACGGGAAAGGCCGCGATAGTGAGAGGCCCGCGCACCGCGATGAAGAGTGGCCCCCGCTTGCCGCAGCTAGAGGAAACCCTCGCACAGACACGAAGACCCAACACAGCCAAAAATAAATAAAATTAATTATAAAATGTAACTTGAATTAACCCAAACTGATTTTGAGCTGACCCTCTAAATTTGGATATCTTTTTTTTTTTAACATCTTTATTGGAGTATAATTGCTTTACAATGGTGTGTTAGTTTCTGCTTTATAACAAAGTGAATCAGTTATACATATACGTATGTTCCCATATCTCTTCCCTCTTGCATTTCCTTCCCTCCCACCCTCTCTATCCCACCCTTCTAGGTGGTCACAAAGCACAGAGCTGATCTCCCTGTGCTATGCGGTTGCTTCCCCCTGGCTATCTATTTTACTTTTGGTAGTGTATATATGTCCATGCCACTCTCTCACTTTGTCACACCTTACCCTTCTCCCTCTCCATATCCTCAAGTCCATTCTCTAGTAGGTCTGTGTCTTTATTCCCGTCTTGCCACTAGGTTCTCCATGACCTTTTGTTTTTTTTTCCCCCTGGATTCCATATATATATGTTAGCATACTGTATTTGTTTTTCTCTTTCTGACTTACTTCACTCTGTATGACAGACTCTAACTCCATCCACCTCACTACAAATAACTATCTTATACAAGATCAGATGGTGTTTGATAGCATTTTTAGATCACCAGTTAGCTGTGAGGAAAGGAAGATTAGTTTGCGTAGAGATGTCATTAAGTTTATAAATTCGTTTTCACCCAAACATATTAATTTATATGCTATAATAGTTTATCATGCTTAAGAAGCAATATTATAATATTAAGTAGGCCACAAACACAGAGTATTTTCTGTAAGCTTTCTCTTTTTTTTTTTTTTTTTGAGATTTTAGAGTATTTTAATGTCCATTTCTTCAGTGGGCGCATTTTGAAATTATTAGGATTAACAACTTAAAAAGGGTAGAGCAACGGAAAGATGGAGAACGCAAACAATTGGTTCTCGCGGATTTAATTTCAGATTCTAGGCATGACGTGATTTTTCGAAACCACCACCAAAAAGTGCTTACCTCGAAAATCTAGAAATGGCAAAAGCGGACAGATCTTTGGAAACTACAAATCACTACAGCCCACATAATGGGGAAGCACGCGGCCCTTCGGCTCTCAATGTCAAGTGCAAATGTGCAGGTGTCTCCACAGCGCAGCCAGGGTAACAGAGCCGTGAGCAGCCTCCAAGCTCCGTGAGGGTTTCATAACTGATGCTCTGCATTTGTTTGCATTGGATGCAATTATGTGTGCTTGTTTATATATTTTTTTACATATATAATTTGATCTGACCTGAGGCCAAGAAGAAACTAGCAATTGCAACTCAAAGCAACTATTTACACACATTCAGTTCTAAAGTATTGCTTCCTGCCCCAAGTTCACGGGAGGTACTGCCACTCTGAAGAACGCCTCCACCGAATGGGAAGCGCTTGAACCCGAGGCTCAGAAGCCCGTCTGCGCAATGCCCACTGAGTCAGAGGCCCAGCTGCTGCAGACACTCCGTGCTTCTGTGTCGAGGTATGCTTCCACGCAGGGGCTGGGAAGGGCCCAGGTTACTGGTGGCCCAAAGGGAACATCTGTACTGGTTGCTTAGGAAGGCTCGGGGTGTTTTTTGTTGTTGTTGTTTTGTTTTTAATTTTTATTTATTTATTTATTTATGGCTGCATTGGGTCTTCGTTTCTGTGCAAGGGCTTTCTCTAGTTGTGGCAGGCAGGGGCCACTCTTCATCGCGGTGCGCAGACCTCTCACTATCGCGGCCTCTCTTGTTGTGGAGCACAGGCTCCAGACGCGCAGGCTCAGTAATTGTGGATCACGGGCCCAGTTGCTCCGCGGCATGTGGGATCTTCCCAGACCAGGGCTCGAACCCGTGTCCCCTGCATTGGCAGGCAGATTCTCAACCACTGCGCCACCAGAGAAGCCTTCAGGGTGTTTTTTTAAAGACAATATAAACCACCCGTCAAAGGCTCCCATTTGCACAGTGCTGAACCCCTCTCTCTCTCCCTGCGTCCGCAGCCCCTTGGCTTCCCAGGAATTGCAGGAGGGGAAGGGGAAAAAAAAGGAGTTTGACAGGGAGGAAGCGTGTGCAGGGATGACCTCTGTGGAGCACGTTTTGAGCGGAACAGCAGGGACACGGGGAACAGCAGGAAGCACCCAGGCCCCTAGCCGCTGCCAAAGCTTTAGAGCCTGGAGCCAGCTGGCTGAGGGCGAGGCCCACGCTCAACACACTTCTTTTTTTTTTTTTTTAATTAATTAATTAATTTATTTTTGGCTGTGTTGGGTCTTCGTTTCTGTGCAAGGGCTTTCTCTAGTTGCAGCAAGCGGGGGCCAGTCTTCATCACGGTGCGCGGGCCTCTCACTATCGCGGCCTCTCCTGTTGCGGAGCACAGGCTCCAGACGCGCAGGCTCAGTAGTTGTGGCTCATGGGCCTAGTTGCTCCGCGGCATGTGGGATCATCCCAGACCAGGGCTCGAACCTGTGTCCCCTGCATTGGGAGGCAGATTCCCAACCACTACGCCACCAGGGAAGCCCTCAACACACTTCTTAATACTGACCAAAGGAACCCCTGATGTGAGAAAGCACTGCTCATAACCCAACTCCCTGATATTTCTTGTAGTTTAGTACGAGGCATTTCTTTAAGATATGTACATTCCTTTAAATTATGTGTGTAATTATCTTACCTTGGTCACTGTGGAAGGGAAACAAGCATTGCATTGATTAAATGTGTACTCTGTGAATTTGATAAGATAGCAAAAGTGGTGAGCTCATACTGGTCATATAGTTCATCTCAAAAGTATATCATGGCTGAGTAATATTCCAGAGTATATATATACACCACATCTCAGCCATAAAAACGAATGAAATAATGCCATTTGCAGCAACATGGATGGACCTAGGGATTATCATACTAAGTGAAGTATGCCAGACAAAGACAAATATCGTATGATATCGCTTATATGTGGAATCTTAAAAAATGATGCAAATGAACTTACTTGCAAAACAGAAACAGACTCACAGACATAGAAAACAAACTTATGGTGACCAAAGGGGAAAGGGGGGAGGGATAAATTAGGAGTTTGGGATTAACATATATATACTACTATATATAAAATAGATAACTAATAAGGACCTACTGTATAACACAGGGAACTAGACTCAATATTTTGTAATAACCTATAAGGGAAAGGAATCTGAAAAAGAATATATATATTGTAAAAGAATATATATTTTATATATATTATTAAAAGAATATATTATATACACATACATATATAGCTGAGTCACTTTGCTGTACAACTGAAACTGACACAACATTGTAAGTCAACTATAGTTCATTTTAAAAAAATACACATTGATTTGAAAAAAAAAGCATTTCAATTGCTAGTTTTATTTTACTTTTATATTCAAGATAAACCCTTTGAGAACACTCACACACACACAATTTCTTATGGAACTAAGGAACAATGAGAAAAAAAAACTACTTTATGAAGACTAGTGAAGAGTACAACCTACTCCTCATTAAAGAGCTTGAAGTTTGCATCAAAAAGAGGCCTGATCCATTGACAGATGAATGGATAAAGAAGATGTGGCACATATATACAATGGAATATTACTCAGCCATAAAAAGAAACGAAACTGAGTTATTTGTAGGGAGGTGGATGGACCTAGGGTCTGTCATACAGAGTGAAGTAAGTCAGAAAGAGAAAAGCGAATACCATATGCTAACACATATATATGGAATCTAAAAAGAAAAAAAAAGGTTCTGAAGAACCTAGGGACAGGACAGGAATAAAGATGCAGTCATAGAGAATGGACTTGAGGACACGGGGAGGGGGAAGGGTAAGCTGGGATGAAGTGAGAGAGTGGCACGGACATATATACACTACCAAATGTAAAATAGATAGCTAGTGGGAAGCAGCTGCATAGCACAGGGAGATCAGCTCGGTGCTTTGTGACCACCTAGAGGGGTGGGATAGGGAGGGTGGGAGGTAGACACAAGAGGGAGGAGATATGGGGATATATGTATATATATAGCTGATTCACTTTGTTATAAAGCAGAAACTAACACACCATTGTAAAGCAATGATACTCCAATAAAGATGTTTAAAAAAAAAAAAAAAAAAAGGAGGCCTGAGATATAACCACAGCATGGGCTCCACCAGTTTGCAGAACCATATTGTTCTGTCCAGATGATACCCTGAGACTTAATTTTATTCTTTTAGATGGGGTATTTGGCAGAAACCCAGTTCAACCTTGCCACAATCTTAAATGAGCTATTATTATCATTTTTTACCAGTCATGTTCTCTTGATGGAGACCCTACAAATTACGACAATGTCCTGGAACGAAGATTGGCCAGTGTGAATACGGGGAGAATGGGCATTTGGCACCATTGATTCATACTTTGTTCACTTCACAAGGTAAACCAACCCTTTCTTCCATTTTTAAGAGTTTGTTTTTGAGGATTCAATTTTATGTGTCCATGTGCATGGGTTTGAAAGGACTGGGATAAAACTTTCCTAGCCAGTACTTATTATTTCACACATAGAAAAGCAACGTCACAGCAGGCCCAGATCTGGCCTAGAAGACTGAGGGCCACATGATCCCTTGACACTATGGGTAATGACTTTTGTCCTTTTACTTTCTTAGGAAGCCATTCTACCTGGGTAGGTACTTGCATGTGGAGGGCTGCATGCTGAATTCACTGCTAAGGTGTGGTTGGTGTCCCAGGCTATGTCACGGGCCCACCACACCTAACTACCATAAAGAAGCAATTTAAATCCGTTTAAGAAATTGTGCATGTCAAATCCCATTCCATGGCCACCTCAAGTCCACCATCTTGCCAGGATATTCACCTTACACGTTATATTAAGTCCCCTACACACGAACCTTCAAGTTGCGAACTTTCAGAGATGAGAACGTGCATTCGCATGTCCAATCACGTAAGTTAGTTCACATGTCTGGTGTACATTATCATGTGTGTGCATCCTCTACAAGTGGTTGTGCTTCTGTGTACTTTACTGTACAGTACTGTATAGAGTACAGTAGTACAGTATCTTTATTTCAAGCCCAGGATGTCTGGAAATAAGCGTAAAAGCAGTGGTGAGGTAGCTGATACTACTGTACTTTTCAAGGTACTGTACTGTAAGATTTTAAATGTTTTCTTTATTTTTTATGTTAGTTTTTTATGTATTATTTGTGTGAAAAGTATTATAAACCTACTGCAGTACAGTACTATACAGCCGATTGTGTTAGTTGGGTACCTAGGCTAACTTTGTTGGACTTACAAACATATTGGACTTAAGAATGTGCTCTAGGAAGGGAACTCATTCGTATGCAGGGGACTTACTGTAGTGTATTAAGGCTTTTAGACATTTGGGAAAAGATGGTTAATGATCTTCCAATATCCTTTTCTCCTCCCTCATTGTAATTATAGAATCCCCTGTCACCACCGACCTTTTGTGAGCAGCATTCATCCCCGCTGCTCCATCCAGAAACTACAATTCCCAACCTGCTTTGCATCTGGTTGTGGTCATGTGACTAATGGGATGTGAGGGGAAGTGATGTGTGCACCTTCTGAATTACTTCTCTAGAAAGGAAGCTGCTTCCCTTCTAGGGAAGAGGAAACACTGAGCAGCTAATCTAGACTCAGAGGTGAAATCCAATGCCTCCTATCTTCCCTGGATCTTCTGCCCAATATAAACAAAATATGAGAGAGGAATACATGCATATCTTGTTTAAGCCACTGTAGTTTTGCAGGTTAGCCTGTGCCTTAAATAATACATCAAGCTGTAAAGAAACCTGTTTAACTATTAATAACCTGGTGCAACCAAAATTTATGATGATAGAACTAGAAGTTCTACTAAAAAACTAGTGCTCCAACAACATGGTGATTTAGAGAATGGGGGGAAAGGTAACTAACTCATACCTTAGAATTTGTATATTTTCATATATATGCTAAGGTTACCATCCAATTGTATTGTTTATTCTATCCAGATTTTTAAACAGGCATTTTGGGTTTTTCCGTTTCTTTTCCTTTACCTATTTTATTTAATACATGTAATATTATAAGTAATATATATTTTGGTTATAAAGTATAACAAGATCATGGACAAAAAGAAATTTTTAAATAAAATTCTCTCTTTACCTTAGGAAAAAAATATCATGAACACTTATGAGCATTTCATCCAAGCTAGTAACTAGAATCTTACTAATAACTTGCATCTTCTTACGTGTTTCTGATCATCTAATACCTCTATCACCAGCCCAGAGGTGCTCAGGATTCGATATTTTAAGAAAAAATAAATTAAAAATATGTTAATACCACTTGTAATCACACATAGATGTTAACCATGATTCAGACTTCGGGTTTAGTTCTGAAAGTTTAAACATTCTAAGCCTGGTTCTGTAAAACATTATGTTAATTCCTCCCTCAAGATCTGCTGAATAGTTCATAATGCAATAGTGAAGGTAAAAGGCCACTGCTCAGAGCCTCACATATGGGCGTGGATTGGAAGAGAGAATCCGGAGGAAAGAGGAGTACAGATGGTGGAAAAGAGGTCAAGTCTTCCCAGCACAGCCAAGGAGACGGCATGTGGACTCAAATAACCAGGGCTTCGGCCAGCATTCCTACCTGTGAGTAAGAAGCTGAGATGTGGGTAAGGGGACTGATGAAGAATACTCTTCTGTAATCTTTGAATCGGTGATAATGTGATGTGTCTCAATACCTTGATGCATATAAAATGCGTGTTTAGAACAGTGCCTGGCACATAGTCAGCATTATTTAAGTGTCGCTAAAACTGCTATACTTGGGAAGGACGTAGAAAAGCTACTCTGCCATACAAGTTATTCCTTTGGATAAAGACCATGGGAATTCCCTGACGGTCCAGTGGTTAGGAATCCGCACTTTCACTGCCAAGGGCGCAGGTTCATTCCCTGGTCAGGGGACTGAGATCCTGCAAGCCTCGGGGTGAGGCCATAAATAAATAAACAAACAAACAAATAAATAAACAAATAAATAAATAAAAATAGATAAGGACCGTGAACATGTAAAGTGATCCCTTTATTGATTTACACTGAGACGTTGGGATTTAAGCCACTAGAATGTTCTCACATTACAGTAATTTACATTCTAGTGACTTGGTTTAAATAAACGAATCATTGTTACTTATGTTTATCTAGTTTGTTGATGTATCCCCAAGCCTTATCACTATGTTTGACACATCGTGGATGCTCAACAATATTTACTGAATAAATGTCTAAGAAATTAAAAATGTTCAAGGAATTTTCCTATTAAAAGCATCCAGGTTGCCGTCTGGCACTGGCATAACAAATATTCCACTAGGCAGGAAGACAGCAGATTCCTAAATAAATTCTTGTAATTCAGAAACTTTTGAATTTGACTGATGGTTCCAGAACCCGACTGCTGAATGGAATTATCTGAAGGAAATTTATAAATACAAATTCCTGGGCCTGACACAAGAGAATCTCAATCAGTAGATCTATACTTTTGGTTTTTTTGTTTGTTTTACTTACTTGAGGTCAAAGTTTATCTGCAATTTAATAACCTGCTCTATAGATTAAATCATAAGAGACTATAAAAATATCAATTTCACAAGAATACTTCTTCATGAATAAATGATACTCCATTGAATGAATATGCCATAATTTACGTTACTTTTTATTTTCATTGAACACTTAAGTTGCTTGCATTCTTTCTATCACTATTATATATTTAAAAGTTAATTTGTATATTTAAAAGTGCATTTGTTGACAAAGGGTAGAGCTTTTTAAAACACATTTTGTTGGGGTTTTTATCCTGGTTTGCTTTTCCTGAGGTTTTTTTTCCAGGTTTGTTTATTAATGTCTATCTATCTCCTCATTTGTAAACTATCAAAGCAACTTTCAAGATCTGGGCTAGACTTCTCCCCAGCACAATGAGATGGGAGGGATGTTCCAAGAGGAAAGAGACTAGTGTAACAAGTTATTTAAACCTCCATTTTATAGGGTAAATATCCTTTAGCTCCCCTATAAATATACCACCAAATCCTATTCTGGTTTTGTTTTCAAAATGTCTCAGATTTTTCTACTCTTTTCCAAAATACTGTGGTTACCAAATTTAGAATTGTAACCTTATACCTTGAGTAGTACTGAGAAGAATAATTCCTTATAATAGTCTTGACTGGTGTCTAGACTTCAAACTTCTACCCTAAACAATACATTCCGCTACTAATGTAAAAGTTTCAAAAAGGCAAAATCAAAACTCATTTAAATATAAAATGAAGAAGCATCAAAGTGAGGGAATTAATGACTGAGGAAACCAGTAAGATGCTAAAAGTAGTTCAAGGAAGAACAGACTATACACATATACATACATCTGTACATGTTTTCATTTATGTATGTACCTGTATACATACATGTGTATGTGTATATATAAAATTAGGAATGCTAAACTAAAGTTGTTAGTAGATGCAATACTGGTTAATATTTTATAATATAATAAAAATTTGGGCTCATCTTTCCTACAGAACAGAAATCAATTTTATCAAAATTTATTTGCATCATCATCAGTTTTTTACAACCTAACTTCTGACCCTACTGAGTTACAATACAGCTTAGTCAATAGAAAAGCAATCAAAGGTGCACATTCCTAAACAACTAGATAAACCCAGCGTTTCACTGAAAAAACACCCAGTAATCACTTCTGCATCGTCACTTATAATTCATCTTTATTGCTATTTCAGCATTTATAATATAGTCTATGTCATGCCCCTTCTCCACCATCCAAATTAATCATTCCAGAATACACCATCCACTCAATACAGGTTAATATTTGCCATTTCCTGCACACTCCATAAATTTCTTCCTTCTCTACCCAAACTTCCTTCCAAATAATTCAGCCAACCTGTGCAGTAGGTACCTGGCACATAATAGTGAACGGATATACTTTCTACTCTCATGGAGTTTACAGTCTAAAACAACCTTTCCTTTTTTCTCTATGAACTTAACTACTTTTTATCTTTCAGCACTTTGTAGAATTCTCTCTATTCCTGCAAGAAGCCTTCTCCAACTGCACCCACTGACACTCAGCACTTAAAATGGAACGTGTTGTGTGAGCTTTGAATTCCTGATTAGTTTACAAAATTATTTAGGATGGGGACTCTGTTTTAACCTTTAATTTTAACTAACTTCTGCAACATCTACTACTTTTTGGTTTAAAACTGATAACTGTTACTTGAGAGGCAGGGACTGTATATAAAAACTCACTTCTTCAGTCTCCGTGTCCAAGAGTTTCTGGAACAATTTTGCTATCAAACTTTCCTGATGTTGCTAGTTGAGATTATCCTAAATTATGATTCTAAAGCTTTGACTTCAGAGTGATAGCTGTCATGTAAATATAGATTAAAATGAGCATAAATATGCAGGTGCTGATCTATAAAAACATCTGTACTGTGAAGCAAACCACTTATAAAACAACAACAGAGGAAAATTTCTGGAGGAGGAGATAAGAGTGGTTACATTCCTAGTGTTTGTTACAGAGACTACTGTTTCTTTAATTCCTTAGTTTATTAAGAGCTCCCCACTACAGTGGAAATTTCATTCTCTTTTGCTAAGAACGAGTAGGTAAAAGTTATGCATGTCTATGAGGCTGTGCGTTTCAAAAAGAAAGTAAGAGAAAGTATAGTTCCACAAGGTTAAAATATTAGCATAAAACAATTTCAAGTCCTTGGTTATATTATTATGAGTCTCTATTCGAAACAGTCACAGAAAAGTGCCTCATGAAGGGTTCAGATATTTCCAAATGGAAATAGAAGATCTGATCTGAATGCAAAATCAAAAGACCATCTACCATAGCGATTTTATGTTATACTTGTGTCATCTTGTTAACAATTCCTGAAAATGAACAGAGTGTAAGCTCTGGTAAGGAAACTATTTTTTAAATTATAATCTCTTTCTCTATTGCAAAAGTTTCATATGCGGCATGTGCATCCCATATCTTTCCAGTGGAAGCACAATAAGTTTAGGTAGAGTCAAATTGCTTGCTTCATCAGTTAAAGTTTGATGGTTAGAAATAAGATGACAATGAATTTGCACTTAGGACTGAATGAACTTGATAATCATCTAACAAATGCATTAGACTAAGGAAGAGCTTCATTTCCATCTGTCATTAGTCTCCTAATCAAATTGCCTAAACACCATAAAGGCTCACAGGCAAGATAGAACAAACACTCAAAATGATTTTTTTTTTTTAAATTATCTCGTTTTCTTCCTGAGCTCTCTGCCAACCCCTCCTGGTCCTTATTATGAGAATTGAAAATAAATTGAGGCACAAACCAAACAAATAATGAAATTTGAAGTAATGAAAGCTAAAATTATTTCACTTTCTGCTATTTTCTGTGAAATTACAGAAATTCACACTAGAAGCACTTTAATGCTTCTTATGAAAATAAGACCAATATTTTAGAGTAAGTTTCTGAAAGTAAAATAAGATTATAGCTGCTAAAAACAATTCCTGAAACCAAAGACTTTATGGCTGATCGACACAGGTGACCAAAGCACTAGAAGATTTAACACCAAGAGTTAAAATTCAGAAGCTACTCATTTGCTGTAAGGGAGAAACAGCAAGAATCTGGATGGAAAAAACAGCATGGGCTTGGCAGAACATGTCATGCTAGAAAAATAATTAATATGATTTTAACAGAATTAATGTACAAAGTGTATTCGGGAACCAATACTAAGCTATTTTTATGGAACTTACTCCATATGGAGGAGTAATCCTTTCAAGTTTGATATTAAATCATTTGTTTCCTGGCACCATTTCAATGGAAAAAATTGCTTATATAATTATTTAAAATTTAATGTTCACTATATATGTGGCAACCCGTAAGGCAAAAGCATGGGTGTAAATTCCAAAACAGTCAATGTTCTTTCCAATACACACATATAATACAGATTAACAAGTTTTGGTACCCACTGATGTTCATGTATTTCATGAATGTTTATTTCTTTATATGGTACTTACCAGTTACAGCTAGACCAAAAGTGAAGTATTTAAACTCCCTTCTTGTCTACTTAATAGAATTCCAGAATTGGTAACCATGAAACAATATCTTCTTGAAAGCACCCAGATAAATCTGATGTTGGTGGTCCAAGACGATACTTTAAGAAAAAGTGCTTTAGAGAATCATCACCTCATGGAAGCTAACGTTATTATTTTTTTTAATTATTTTTTGGTGTGAATATGATGGCATTCATCTCTCAAGTATCTGTGGAAATTGAAGGAAGAGCCATGACATAGCTAATCTAAAAAAATAGATAACATAAGTATAGATAATCGACTCTCCAATACCTTATTCATATTCCTAATTTTGTCTAATGTAATTTTAGAGTGAAGTGATGTTTCTAGCCACATGCTAGGTAGGTTGTGAGAAAAGAGGGCCCAATGCCATGTTGAATCATCGAAAAGAGATCAGATGATGGTTCTTCTCCATGACAAGCTTTGGAAATGGGGTAGATTACTGTAATACTGTACAATATGGGAATTGGGATCTTATCCTCTTTTATGCCAAAGTTGGATGATGCCATAGTGAGTGGAAATTTCCAATTAGGAGAAGGATTCAAAATGACAGTGGAGGAAAAAACAAATGATCTTGTAATCGACTAAAACCTCAGCCAGCGATGATGCCCGATAAACTCTCCAAACAGAAGAATGCAACAAAAAGCACAAAAATATAGATTAGATGTGGGTGAGCAAAATGCTTGGTGCACAGGACAATGCCTCCGAAGAACCATTACTGCTCACATCCCCACGTTTCTCCAACAATCATCAGAATTGTGAATCTTCCAATAAACGGCTCCGACCGGAAGCTTTTGTTTGCAGTGGAAACGACTTACTCTTTAATTTTCAGACAAGTATTTTCTTCCACTTGAACTTCTTCTGGGCCCTAAATAGACACTGCTAATGTGCTTTTTAAAAAAAAAAAAAAAAAAAAAAAGTCAATTTTAAAGAAGTAGTGCATGAAGCTATAAGACCAGTTCATTAAATGCGCATCATTGGTATTGGTTTTTAATCTTAGCTCTCTTGTCCCCTCATTGGGCACACACCACTTTCATTAACTTTCAGGGAGTTGCATACATGCATTAAGGAAAAGAAAGTTCTTCAGAGTAATGAGGCCAGAAGTGTATGACAGCATCATTGCTTTTCCCCCTTGCTTCGTACTTACACACGATACCACTCTGCTACCTCCAAATAAGGCTTCTCAGCCTTAGTTTCTAAACATAGATATATCAAGCCATTCTTTGTTGTTTCATAACCATTGCCACCGTAGTTTTACAGAAATGTGTATTTTCATAACGAGAGGAACGATTTAAATGATTTTCTTTAACATCTGCTAACTTCCATGACTGCGTATTTATTGAATTCGGTCTCTGAATTTGCTAGGGGCTATTCTAGAGCTAACAGAAGAAGGTCCCTGCTGGATTTGAGCTTACAGTTTAAAGAAACAAAGCAAATAATAAAATAAGCATAATAACTTGTGTTTGTATAGTGTTTATGATTAACAAATTGCTTTCCCATGCCTTATTTCAGTTAACGCTTCAAACTACCTTACAGAGGAGCAATGTGACATGATTACCCCAGTTTAAGTATGGACTAGCTGAAAGGTATAGGTGTTTTTAAGTTACTCAGGATCACAGAGTCAGGGCAGTAACAGCCCGGGCTATGTTCATCTTTGCTGACTCTGACATTAATGTTCAAATGCTCTTTCCAGGCACCAAGTTAATGTAACTTTCAATAGTTGCTGTACATTACCCCATAGGTGGAAAGATTGGACTGCTGTCCCTTTGAAAGGAACAATAAATTCTTACACTATTTACATCATTTTCCTGCAGTTGATGGGAGTTGACTTGAGACTTAGGTGGGAAAGAAACAGAGAAAAACAGAAAAACCTATTTTGAACATGACCTAAGGGCAAGCAGAATTTAAAAATGGGAAGGGGAAAAAGAAGGGAGAACAAAGCAAAGACTAGATTCCCTTGAAAGGACATGAAAGATCGTAAGAAAGACAAAAATGTAAAGGGGATTCTGCATGAAATAAAGTTACATGAAATGGTTTAGAGAGAATGATGTTTACCATTTCTAAATTTTAAGGCAGGGCACTTTGGGGTTCTCTTCACAGGTGTGACTGAGACGTTAGAGTAAAAAGAAAAACCACAGTTCATAGTAAAATCTTAGCAAGCCCTCTTTATATCTGAACTGAATCCAAAATGACTGGAGATGGAAATTGAGAAATACGACTTGGTTCTCGGGAAGAAAAAAGGGTGAATACTAGAACTACACTGAGAGAATGGAGAAGCAAGCTACAAAGGGAGCAGGAGAATCAATAAGGAATCAAAGATCTTAACCTTTTAAAGTCAGAGCACTAGGATAAACAGTGCAATTTATCCCGTGAGTTAGGAAAACAGTGGAAATAAAGCAAGAAATTTAGTGTTTCCTGAAGTCCTATGACTCTGAAGATTAGGGTCTGAGATTGCTGAAGATAGTCATGTTAATTAAATTAAGACACAGTCTAGGATAATACATTCCAGCCTATATGTTGATGCACTTCTGCCTTTTTCTTTTTTTTTTTTACTAGTCAGTATGAACCGAGACATGATCAACTGCCTTCTGTTAATGGATGCATTCCATTTAGCTGATGTTTGGATAATTATTTTCTGAAATTATCTTCAGATACTTAAAACAGAAACAATGTCTAAGTTCTGATGGGAATAATAGCTCATTTTTCAAAAACAGATGAGATGTTTGTCTCATCTTTCTTCAGGCTTTATTTTTTTATTCAAGCTTATAATACAGGAGAAGAAATATTGAGATGAATTTCATATTTTCTTAATTATGTTGGTCTTCAGATCAAGAGAAACCAATCAAGCACATGTGCTGATTAAACTTCTAAGCTTGGTTATGCTCAAGTGGCTGACTTTTAAGATTAGTGAAGCAAAACCCTAGCTCATTTTTCTTTCTATTTATTTAACTTAATTGGATGTGTGATTTTATATTATGCAAAGAAAAGAGTTTTAAAACAGCTTATTTTTGGCATAATTTGGCTAAACCTTTTTTTTTAAACATCTTTATTGGAATATAATTGCTTTACAATGCTGTGTTAGTTTCTGCTTTATAACCAAGTGAATAAGCTATACATATACATATATCCCCATATCTCTTCCCTCTTGAGCCTCCCTCCCACCCTCCCTATCCCACTCCTCTAGGTGGTCACAAAGCACCAAGCTGATCTCCCTGTGCTATGCGGCTGCTTCCCACTAGCTATCTATTTTACATTTGGTAGTGTATATATGTCCATGACACTCTCTCACTTCGTCCCAGCTTACCCTTCCCCCTCCCCGTGTCCTCAAGTCCATTCTCTACATCTGCGTCTTTATTCCTGTCCTGCCCTTAGGTTCTTCAAAATCTTTTTTTTTTTAATATTCCATATATATGTGTTAGCATACGGTATTTATTTTTCTCTTTCTGACTTACTTCACTCTGTATGACAGTCTCTAGGTCCATCCACCTCACTGCAAACAACTCAATTTCGTTTCCTTTTATGGCTGAGTAATATTCCATTGTATATATGTGCCACATCCCCTTTATCCATTCATCTGTTGATGGACACTTAGGTTGCTTCCATGTCCTGGCTATTGTAAATAGAGCTGCAATGAACATTGTGGTACATGAATGTTTTTGAATTACGGTTTTCTCAGGGCATATGCCCAGTAGTGGGATCGTTGGGTCGTATGGTAGTTTACTTTTAGTTTTTTAAGGAACCTCCATACTGTTCTACATAGTGGCTGTATCAATTTACATTCCCACCGACAGTGCAAGAGAGTTCCCTTTTCTCCACACCCTCTCCAGCATTTATTGTTTGTAGATTTTTTGATGATGGCCATTCTGACTGGTGTGAGATGATATCTCATTGTAGTTTTGATTTGCATATCTCTAATGATTAGCAACGTTGAGCATCCTTTCACGTGTTTGTTGGCAATCTGTATATCTTCTTTGGAGAAATGTCTATTTAGGTCTTCTGCCCATTTTTGGATTGGGTTGTTTGTTTTTTTGATATTGAGCTGCATGAACTGCTTGTAAATTTTGGAGATTAATCCTTCGTCAGTTGGTTCATTTGCAAATATTTTCTCCCATTCTGAGGGCTGTCTTTTCGTCTTGTTTATGGTTTCCTTTGTTGTGCAAAAACTTTGAAGTTTTATTAGGTCCCATTTGTTTATTTTTGGTTTTACTTCCATTTCTCTGGAGGTGGGTCAAAAAGGATCTTGCTGTGATTTATGTCATAGAGTGTTTTGCCTAAGTTTTCCTCTAAGAGCTTTATAGTGTCTGGACTTACATTTAGGTTTTAATCGATTTTGAGTTTATTTTTGTTTATGGTGTTAGGGAGTGTTCTAATTTCATTCTTTTACATGTAGCTGTCCAGTTTTCCCAGCACCACTTATTGAAGAGGCTGTCTTTTCTCCATTGCATATTCTTGCCTCCTTTATCAAAACTAAGGTGACCATATGTGTGTGAGTTTATCTCTGGGCTTTCTATCCTGTTCCATTGATCTATATTTCTGTTTTTGTGCCAGTACCATAATGTCTTGGTTACTGTAGCTTTATAGTATAGTCTGAAGTCAGGGAACCTGATTCCTCCAGCTCCGTTTTTTGTTCTCAAGATTGCTTTGGCTATTCGGGGTCTTTTGTGTTTCCATAAAATTGTGAAATTTTTTGTTCTAGTTCTCTGAAAGATGCCATTAGTAGTTTGATAGAGATTGCATTGAGTCTGTAGATTCCTTTGGGTAGTATAGTCATTTTCACAACGTTGATTCTTTAAATGCAAGAACCTGGTATATCTCTCCATCTGTTATTATCATCCTTAATTTCTTTCATCAGTGTCTTATAGTTTTCTGCATACAGGTCTTTTGTCTGCTTAGGTAGGTTTATTCCTAGGTATTTGATTATTTTTTGTTGCAGTGGTAAATGGGAGTGTTTCCTTAATTTCTCTTTCAGATTTTGCAACGTTAGTGTATAGGAATGCAAGAGATTTCTGTGCATTAATTTTGTATCCTGCTACTTTACCAAATTCATTGATTAGCTCTAGCAGTTTTCTGGTAGCATCTTTAGGATTCTCTATGTATAGTATCATGTCATCTGCAAACAGTGACAGCTTTACTTCTTCTTTTCTGATTTGGATTCCTTTTATTTCTTTTTCTTCTCTGATTGCTGTGGCTAAAACTTCCAAAACTATGTTGAATAATAGTGGTGAGAGTGCACAACCTTGTCTTGTTCCTGATCTTAGTGGGAATGGTTTCAGTTTGTCACCATTGAGAACGATGTTGGCTGTGGGTTTGTCACATATGGCCTTTATTATGTTGAGGTAAGTTCCCTCTATGCCCACTTTCTGGAGGGTTTTTATCATAAATGGGTGTTGAATTTTGTTGAAAGCTTTCTCTGCATCTATTGAGATGATCATATGGTGTTTCTCCTTCAATTTGTTAATATCATTTATCACATTGATTGATTTGTGTGTATTGAAGAATCCTTGTATTCCTGGGATAAACTCCACTTGATCATGGTGTATGATCCTTTTAATGTGCTGTTGGATTCTGTTTGCTAGTATTTTGTTGAGGATTTTTGCATCTATGTTCATCAGTGATACTGGCCTGTAGTTTTCTTTCTTTGTGACATCTTTGTCTGGTTTTGCTCTCAGGGTGATGGTGGCCTCATAGAATGAGTTTGGGACTGTTCCTCCCTCTGCTATATTTTGGAAGAGTTTGAGAAGGATAGGTGTTAGCTCTTCTCTAAATGTTTGATAGAATTCGCCTGTGAAGCCATCTGGTCCTGGGCTTTTGTTTGTTGGAAGACTTTCAATCACAGTATCAATTTCAGTGCTTGTGATCAGTCTGTTTATATTTTCTATTTCTTCCTGGTTCAGTCTCGGAAGGTTGAGCTTTTCTAAGAATTTGTCCATTTCTTCCAGGTTGTCCATTTTATTGGCATATAGTTGTTTGTAGTAATCTCTCATGATCTGTTGTATTTCTGTAATGTCAGTTGTTATTTCTCCTTTTTCATTTCTAATTCTATTGTTTTGAGTCTTCTCCCTTTTTGTCTTGATGAGTCTGGCTAATGGTTTATCAATTTTGTTTATCTTCTCAAAGAACCAGCTTTGACTTTTATTGGTCTTTGCTATTGTTTCCTTCATTTCTTTTTCATTTATTTCTGATCTGATCTTTATGATTTCTTTTCTTCTGCTAACTTTGTGGGGTTTTTGTTCTTCTTTCTCTAATTGCTTTAGGTGTAAGATTAGGTTTTTTATTTGAGATGTTTCTTGTTCCTTGAGGTAGGATTGTATTGCTATAAACTTCCCTCTTCGAATTGCTTTTGCTGCATCCCATAGGTTTTGGGTCATAGTGTTTTCATTGTCATTGGTTTCTAGGTATTTTTTGATTTCCTCTTTGATTTCTTCAGTGATCTCTTGGTTATTAAGTAGTGTATTGTTTAGCCCCCATGTGTTTGTATTTTTTTACAGATTTTTTTTCTTGTAATTGATATCTAGTCTCATAGCATTGTGGTCAGAAAAGATACTTGATACGATTTCAATTTTCTTAAATTTACCAAGGCTTGATTTGTGACCCAAGATATGATCTATCCTGGAGAATGTTCCATGAGCACTTGAGAAGAAAGTGTATTCTGTTGTGTTTGTATGGAATGTCCTATAAATATCAGTGAAGTCCATCTTGTTTAATGTATCATTTAAAGCTTGTGCTTCCTTATTTATTTTCATTTTGGATGATCTGTCCATTGGTGAAAGAGGAGTGTTAAAGTCCCCTACTATGATGGTGTTACTGTCGATTTCCCCTTTTATGGCTGTTAGCATTTGCCTTATGTATTGAGGTGCTCCTATGTTGAGTGCATAAATATTTACAATTGTTATATCTTCTTCTTGGATTGATCCCTTGATCATTATGTAGTGTCCTTCTTTGTCTCTTGTAATAGTCTTTATTTTAAAGTCTATTTTGTCTGATATGAGAATTGCTACTCCAGCTTTCTTTTGATTTCCATTTGCATGGAATATCTTTTTCTATTTCCCTCACTTTCAGTCTGTATGTGTCCCTAGGTCTGAAGTGGGTCTCTTTTAGACAGCATATTTACAGGTCTTGTTTACATATATATATATATATATATATATATATATATATATATATATAAAGAAAAGGAAGAGAGCAACTAAATCAATAAACAAATCTACCAATGATAATAAACTCTAAATACTAAACTAAGATATGCCTAAAACCAGAAACCAGTCAGTCACATAGAGCAAACCCCAAGTCTACAATTGCTCCCAAAGTCCGCCATCTAAATTTTGGGGTGATTCATTGTCTATTCAGGTATTCCACAGATGCAGGGTACATCAAGTTGATTGTGGAGATTTAATCCGCTGCTCCTGAGGCTGCTGGGAGAGATATCTCTTTCTCTTCTTTGTTTGCACAGCTCCCAGAGTTCAGCTTTGGATTTGGCCCCAGCTCTTTGTGTGGGTCGCCTGAGGGCGACTTTTCCCCACCCAGACAGGAGGGGGTTAAAGGAGCAGCTGATTCGGGGGCTCTGGCTCACTCAGGCTGCGGGAAGGGTGGGGTATGGAATGCGGGGCGAGCCTGTGACAGCAGAGGCCGGCGTGATGTTGAAACAGCTTGAGGCGCGCAGTGAATTCTCCCGGGGAATTTGTCGCTGGATCACAGGACCCTGGCAGTGGCGGGCTGCACCAGCTCCCGGGAGGGGAGGTGTGGAGAGTGACCTATGCTCGCACACAGGCTTCTTGGTGGCGGCAGCAGCAGCCTTAGCATCTCCTGCCCGTCTCTGGGGTCCGCGCTGATAGCCGCGGCTCGCGCCCGTCTCTGGAGCTCCTTTAAGCGGTGCTCTTAATCCCCTCTCCTCGCGCACCCCAAAACAATGGTCTCTTGTCTCTTCGGCAGCTCCAGACTTTTTCCCGGACTCCTTCCCGGCTAGCCGTGGCGCACTAGCCCCTTCAGGCTGTGTTCACGCCGCCAACCCCAGTCCTCTCCCTGCAATCCCACCGAAGCCCGAGCCTCAGCTCCCAGCCCCCGCCCACCCCGGCGGGGGAGCAAACAAGCCTCTCGGGCTGGTGAGTGCTGCTCAGCGCCGAGCCTCTGTGCAGGAATCTCTCCGCTTTGCCCTCCGCACCCCTGTGGCTGCTCTCTCCTCCGTGGCGCTGAAGCTTCCCCCCCTCTGCCACCCGCAGTCTCCGCCCGCGAAGGGGCTTCCTAGTGTGTGGACACCTTTCCTCCTTCACAGCTCCCTCCCACTGGTGCAGGTCCTGTCCCTATACTTTTGTCTCTGTTGTTTCTTTTTTCTTTTGCCCTACCCAAGTACGTGGGGAGTTTCTTGCCTATTGGGAGGTCTGAGGTCTTCTGTCAGCGTTCAGTGGGTGTTCTGTAGGAGTTGTTCCACATGTAGATGTATTTCTGATGTATTTGTGGGGAGGAAGGTGATCTCCGCATCTTACTCCTCTGCCATCTTGAAGGTCTTTTCCTGGCTCAACCTTTCTGTTTCACATTTTGGGTTGTTAAGACAATCTTTAAATGATGTTTCTAATTATTTCAGATTCTTGCTAAGCACAAAGTTTGCTAATTATTGGAGTTCTATAGATTGTAGTTTTATTTTGTGTCATCCCAACCTTCTAGGTTCCGAAGACTTCTCTTTATAACACATTCAGCAGAGAAAGTGTAGAAACACTTAACAAATTGGTAATAGAAATAAACCAGGACAAATTTGAATGTGTTTTCTTTTTAAATTTTACATTATTTTCATATAATATATGCTGACAATGTTAAAGAAAAACTTTTACAGGCCCAAAGTTCTCTTCGCATGTAAACTAGGTATCATATAAATAACATTAATCTTTTTTAGTTCTAGAGTCAGGAAAGAGGATGACTTTTTTTTTTTTTTTAGAAGAGTCAAATTTTTTTATGAGAAATAGCCAAACCACTCTTACAATTCTCCCAAATTAAAAAAAAAACAACAATCAAAGCAACAATTTCCAAAGCAACAACAAACAAACCTAAACATATAGAAGTTAAATTATTATTATTTTTTAACATCTTTATTAGAATATAATGGGAGGGAGACGCAAGAGGGAGGAGAGATGGGGATATATGTATATGTAAAGCTGATTCACTCTGTTATAAAGCAGAAAGTAGCGCACCATTGTAAAGAGGATGACTTTTTAAAAAGGTAATGTTTCTTCCTATTTATGGTATGATCTAGGAATTTCAAAGGGATGCCTTTACTGATATTTTGATTCTATTTGCTATGGGAATAGAAAACACACTTCTGACCTTTATCGTGATATAATTTATGTTCACAGCTATTAAATCCATATTCCTAGTGAATCATGTGTTTCTCTGCTCCATTTGCAGTGCAAAGTGAAGTTTTGCCACCTCCTCGTTGGTTTAAATCATCAGTCAAATATGCCTATGAGAACTAAGTAAAGAAATATAATTTTCATCTGACACGAGCCTCACTGGGCTGTTTTCCACTAAGGGAGCATACACCCAGCTTTATCATCAATGTTTTAAAATATGAAGTTCTTGCAATTTAGGTTTGAATGATTCTTCTATACTTTCATGCTCTTTTTGTGATAGATTTTAAACTGCTTGAACCTGCTTTCATTTATGCCACTTTTAATATATAGAAATAATAGAGTTGTCAGTGTCCTCTTTAAGCTGAGGGAGGAGAAACTATTTCTTAGAGATATAAGCAGAAACAGGCTTATCTGGATAACCTTATGCTCATCCAGGTAATCCTCTAAGGAAATGCTGTTCAGTGCTTTGTGTGTTTAGAATAGTTCTTGCCTGAGCCATCCTGTGACTTAGGGAAATAACATTCCATCATCCTCTGATGGCCCAACTGTGACAGCGGGAATGTTCCTATGATATTTGTTGACAGGAGTATTGAAACAGCAAACAATTAAATCAACAACAGTGTAAGATAGCCAAGCTTCCTGGGCATTTGGGTGTTACAAATTGAAGTCCAGAACTGTGTTACAAATTGAAGTCCAGAACGGATGTGCAGTAGTTGTTAAGTCAGTAATTACTGAGGGTGTTTTCTAGATGGAGTCTGCTGGAGACTTAAAATCCACTACCTTGAGAACATCAGGTTGAAGAAAGGTCTAAAGTGGAGGTCTGTGAACTTTTGAGGATGATGATGGACACAGACTCCACTAGTCCTGTCCCAAATATACTTCACACACACACACACACACACACACACACACACAAATATATATGTGTCCTTCTACTCTCACAACCAGAACTAGGCCTGCGGCCCATACTTCAAAGGTCAGTGATGATTCCACAATCCCTACAGCTAGGTTTTTCTGTAGTTTTCCAATCTACTAAATTGGAAAATTCACATGAGATCTTGAAGTGGTATCCACATAGGTGAGGTTTCTATCTTCCTGGTTTCTCTGAGTGGTTTTCCACACAATCTTGAAGGAGTTGACAATTCTTTTCTTGATATTTCATGTTGGGAATGAGGTCATCCAATCAAAGGTAACAGGGATGCTGGGAGCTGTCATGAGATATCTACTTAATTCCAACAAATATGGTTGATTACCATAATTTTATAGAACTGGTAATTTTATTTCAAAACGAAAAAAAGAGCAAAGCAAGAGGGAAAAAGTCTTGACATTGGTTCTATGATGTTTTCAGTCTTGGTTTATTGCTGGTGACCATATAAGTACTATTCACCCTGAACAATTCACATATTTTTTAAATGTAGCAAAAAAAAAAGCAGGACATAACATGGCAGAGAATAGTATATGAGTAAAAAACAAAGAAGAAAAATCTTAAAATGTAAAGGGATTTTTATATGCTGTTTTCTCTGTGAATGGAGCAAATGTCCTAATACATTTTAATGGATTTTAATAGGTAACAGTTCTATAATATTCTTTTTTAACTTCTTGGAATTCTTATTCCTCATGAAATCTATACCTTAAGAACAGGGAATACCTCAGGCTCTTAATTTTTTTTGCTGAATCCCTCCAATCCTTTTTCTTTTTCACTTCATTTACAAGTGTACTACTTAAATAAAATCTAACATTTTATTTTTAATTTAATTTTTAATTTTTTATACAATTTTTAAAGGTTACACTCCATTTACAGGTATTAAAAAAAATTAGCTACATTCCTTGTGTTGTACAATACATCATTGTATCCTATCTTACATCCAACAGTTTGTACCTCCCACCATTTTAAATTGATAGGAATCTTAGGAGAGGCTACCTCTTAAGGAAAAGGGGTGAAAATGTAGCTTCTTTGATAGAAGAAGCAGTAGGATCTTCCTGGCTATAACTTCTGCTGATACTTAGAATGCTGAACATTTATTATAATTTAGATGGAATTATTCAATTCAATGTAATGCTGGAACCCTTTATAAAACAGCATAGTTGCTAGGAATGCTTTCATCTTAATTGGGGAAAATGTTGATTTCCTTAGCTATAGTATTTACTCAAGGAAATTAAAATTTGAATACTGTGACTTGGTTAACTTATTTTACATAAATTCTCCCTTGTTAGATCATCCAATTGTACATGGAGACTCCCCATTCCTATAACAAAAACAAGAAAGAGAGAGAGAGAGAGAAAGAGAAGAGAGAGGAGAAGGCATGGAGGGAGGGAAAATTGAAAGATGTAATAGTTAACATATTTTGCTTTCTTCTGCCAGGCAAGTGTTTTATATATTTTATCTTAATTAATCATTGCAGCAACCCTATGAGATGGTTCTATTATCTTCTTCATTTTTCAGATGGAAAAACTGAGGAACAGCAAGTTGAAATGATTTTTCTAGCTAGTAAGTGGAGATAGATCCATTTTACTTGATTAAAGAATGTGCAATGCTAATCTTGTGTTTATCAGTGACAATATGGCTTAATATTTACTAAATGGGATAGTAGAAGCTTGATAAATTGAACCCCTTCTCCTCTCTTCATTATTGTTTAAAAGAGAATAAAGTCTTTAGGGACATAAAAAGTTATTGCATTTCAGAAAGAAAAATGTGGTTGAGGAGAAATGGATTAAAAAATTGATAAAAATGACAGACAAATTGATGATACAGACTATCAATACTGCTGTAGTTTAATATTTACTCCTTTATTTGCAGTCTCTAAAAACTTAACACCAAGAGAAATAATTTTACATATATTCCCTTAAGGTTATCAATATTACTTCTCTTCATTGCATCAACATTAAAGAAGAGGACTTATGTCAGCCCACAAATCCTGAGAATGAAGACCTTTTTAATTAGTAAGCCAGCATCACAATCTTTGGGATTTCAAATGAAGCTGAATGCATGAAAGCAAGTACAGTAAATCTACACAAAAGACAAATATGCTATGATTTGCACATGCTCATAAATGCTGAAGAAATGTTAGAAGTTATCTTAGTCTGTTTGGGCTGTTACAGCAAAGTACTATCGACAGAGTGGCTTATAAACAACAGAAATTTCTCACAGTTCTGGAGGCTGAAAGTCAAAGATCAGGGTGCCAACATGAGTGTGTCCTGGTGAGAACCTTTTTCCAGACTGCAGACTGCAGTCTTCTCTCTGTGTTCTCATATGGCAGAAGGCAAAAGGGAGCTCTCTGGGGTATCTTTTATACAGGCACTAATCCCATGCATGAGGGCTCCACCCAATGACTTACTTCCCAAATGTCCCACTTCCTAATACCATCACACTGAGGGGTAGGATTTCAACATATGAATTTTAGGAGAACACATTCAGTCTGTAACAGATGGATACCAGGAAACTGACACTCAAGAAGAATATGATGTGCTCTGACACATAGGATAGTGTGTGAATTTTGATACCCAAATGCCTAGGTTCAAAGTTCAGCTCTGTCACTTACTACCAATGTGATCTTAGGCCATTACCTCACTTCTCCGTTGCCTCAGTTTCCTCATCTCTGGAGTCTAACCGTTTTTGTCCATATTATCTTTCCATCTTTGTTGGCTGCTCCCCCCTGGCCGAGAGCCTAACCTCCCAGATATTTTCCAGATAGATGAGGTGGCTTTTGTCAACCTAGGGCTAGTCTCAAAAGGGTGCAGCTGTGAGCTATTAGTAGCCAACACTCACAAATGGGATATGGGTGCACTGGCTCCTTTAATTTAAACAAAACTTATTACCATCTTATCCTAAAGTGGCCTTGGAAGCTTTGGCCTAATAATTTACAGATGGGAGCAATATATTAGATGAGGTCACCTGCTGGCATCTTTGACTTCCTTAGTCTTAAAGTTTGGAATTCTATAAATGGGTGAAAAAAACCCACCAAATTTTAAGAAATAATTAATTATGAAAATTTACATTAAACACTGCAAATTAAAGACGGATTGCTTGTATTTTAAAAAAAAAATCAACCAAAACTTTCATTTTTGAAGTAGTAGTCTTTAGAGGTAATTAGCTGCTTCTAAGGTTTTTCCTATTATTTCTGTTGGATTTCATCGCTGATTTGTCACCCACCTTTCCATACCTGGAGTAGCTTAAAATCAGACTGAAGACTCAATTCTACCCTTTGTCCCATGACTTTGTTAAGACTGTTCAGACTAATGAATGTTCTGCAGTTCTACTACGAAGCACTCTTGCTGCTCATCTGATAACTCCATTCTCCGCCTAAGAAAACTTCTTCATTGCAATAGATATAGCAATAATGTTTACATGGTAGTAATTATCAATGGCATGCTTCTGCATGAGAACTTTCTACAAGATTTCTGGTGGTATTTTTCGGTCCCATAATATACAAGTTGGAATGGATTTGCACATTATCCAACCACTCTCCCTATTGACAAATAAGAACATTGAGGTTTATAGAAAGTAATGACTTTTCCAAATTATCAATGCTAGTTAAGGGTGGAATGGGAACCAAGCATGAGTTCTCCTGTGAAGTAGTTTATTAGTCTTTCCACTGCACCACACATCTTTATATTTCTACTGTTTAATAGACACTAAATTCAAGATTATCTGTTATCTATCTATTTGCCTATCTATCATCTGTCTAATTTATTTATACACCAGCTTGCTTCAGAAAGGATTTAAGCTGGCTTACAAAAAAAGACACAACACAAAGAGATTTTAGACATTTAATATATGAAGTGGAAGGAACATCAATTTGGGAAAAATAAGCTAAAGCCATGATCAAAGGTAATGGACAAAGTGTATGTTGTGAGACTTTTCCATTGGCTAAAGATAAGATGTTCTCTAAGATCTGAGATTTCTACTCTGCAAAGAAAGAACACGTATTACATGATCACATCAGTGTGGATCAGGTAGCTGGATTATTGGTTACAATGGATCATAGTTACCATAAAATAAAAATAAGCTAGTTGCTTAAAAGAACAGTCAAGGGCTTCCCTGGTGGCGCAGTGGTTGAGAATCTGCCTGCCAATGCAGGGGACACGGGTTCGAGCCCTGGTCTGGGAAGACCCCACATGCCGCGGAGCAACTAAGCCCGTGAGCCACAACTACTGAGCCTGTGTGTCTGGAGCCTGTGCTCCACAACAAGAGAGGCCGCGATGGTGAGAGGCCCGCGCACCGCGATGAAGAGTGGTCCCCACTTGCTGCAACTAGAGAAAGCCCTCGCACAGAAACGGAAGACCCAACACAGCCAAAAATAAATAAATAAATAAAATAAAATAAAATAAATAAATAAATAAAAATAGCTTTACTGTGAATATAATGCATATGTTTAAAAAAAAAAAAAAAAGAACAGTCAATACTTTCTGACAAAATTGTTAAACTGTTTTCTTGAAGAGAATGGCACCTGTCCAAAGAAATAAATTGCAAGTGAAATCAGCTTGGTGCCATTGCTGTTTTCTGACCATGTGTTCTGTCAGAACCTAAAAAGAAACTAAATAGAACACTTTTTTTATTTCAGTTTTGCAAAATTATAAACAGATTTTTGTACTATTCTAACTTAAAACACAAATATAATTAAACTCCTGCCTTACTATAATTATACCAGTATATTTAAGAATAGTTTTATGTAAAGTCACAGTACGTAGTGAAATTGCTGCCCCACAATATCATTTTCCTACTAAAGTTTGAAACTCTGTCATTTTAAGGTGAGCAGTCAGAGGTATTTGGGATGTTCTGAAGGTGTAAGGGACATCAGAAGTCTGAAAGATCACTGACTAAGTCTGTAGTCACAGAAAGCAGTCATCTAAACTATATACATTTTAGAAATAAGCCCAATTTATTTGTTTAAACTCTGCCTGGTTTCTTCAACCATTCTTCGAATATAGTTTATTATGCCTCCAAAAATCACTAAGAAATGTATGGAAAAAGAAATACAGCCCCAGTTAGATCTGTACCATATCTAGGTCAAGCTCACTAATGTTACATATATGAAGAGAAGATTGCCTCATTATTTACTGTGAAAACATCACTGGTTGATGAAAGCAGAGAGCCTTTAGCTTTGATTGCTCAGAAGCTCAACATTATTATTCCACCAAGAGATTGATTCAAATCAGCCATATTGCCATTTTGTTATGTATCAGCTGTGGCTTTTCTTAGGATCCAGATTCATGTTTGTGTGTCTTTTTAATGTTTATTTTGTCTCATATTTCATTTCAATAGGCCTTTTGGTGAGATAAGCAAATTTTCTGTCAAACACATTCTTCCCAGAACTCGTGAGATGGACTATTGCATTCAAAAGGCACTCATGTAGGAATCATAAATCGTAAACCAAGAAGTCAAATTCCATTTTTATATCAACTTTGTAGAAAATTTTTCATTTTCCATGAGAGAGAAAGGTAAATGATTTCCTTGTGGCCTCAGCCATCTGTGGTCTTCCCAAGATTCCAGTTTCCTTAAAATTTCCAGTTCATTCTGATGATAGACCTTGAGGTGTTTCTACATAAATCAGTAGACATGGAAGTTTTAATGAGCTGGTTAGTTTTTGGGAGTTTCTTTACTACATATCAGATACTTATAGTGAGAAGACAGGCCATCTGTGAAATAGGCTTTACCACTTCTCCACCATTCCTCAGAAAATCATCAGTAACCATAGTCCTCACTTTTTTGAGAGATCAGAATCATCCTTCCTCCACTTATCAAATTGTCTTTTTTGTCCCCTGCAGCACTGGGGACTACCGCTTAAGCAGCTCTGGAATTACCCTTGAAAGTCAATTTTACTTACTGCCTTACTCAGAATAGTGTCGAAATTAAAATAATTCTTCTACAAATTTAAAATATTTTTCTATTTACTGACTTCTCGGTGATGGTCTTGATACTGCTTTCTTTCTTCAAAAATTTCCTCTTCTTGACATCATTCCTGGATTATTTTTTCTTCCTATCTAGCAACTCATTATTTTTACCAATGAAATAGAAAGAAGAGAGGTGATCGTCACACCCTTTCACCTGGTGCTAAAAGAGGTTGTCCAATCTGTTCTCATAGCACCAGTAATTGGAAAATATTTTGGTCAAGATGTCAAAAAAACACAGTATATATCTGCATGTTACTAAAATAGTTCTTTATGTCTCCATACCAACTAATGGAACTCAGATAAACTTTAATCCTCTGCCTACCCTGTGTACACACACACACACACACACACACACACACACACACAACTTATCTCCTATCTTTAAAATCCAGAAAATCATTACAAATTTATATGACAAACTGCCTCTTTTAAACACTTATCCTACTGTGATTGCATAAACGAGGAAACATTCCCAGAAATGGAAACATGAAGTCAGCCTGTCATCTCCATCTTTTTCAGTGAATCTCTTTTAATTAGGAAAAATGTGAACAAGGTCAACCTGGCTGTTGACCAACCTGAACCAAGTATCTCAAATCACACCATGACATATATGCATCTTCTTTATCATAGGACCCTTGAACTTGTAATACTACAAGTCTACTAACTTGAAAGTATGGGCTTTATAGACACATCCCAGCCTGCAGGTTTAGGTACTGCATCACCTGGAGTCCTGGTAAGAAAAGATGCCACACTGAAACTGAGCAATTTGAAGAGAGTCTAATGAAGGGATGATTTACAAAGGGATAGTGCTTAATCTGAGACTAGCAACTGACAGAGCTGCTATCCCTAGGTCCGAAAGAAGCAGTGACTCGAACTTGGAACTTGAAAATGGCATGATTTGGAGAAGGATTGCTGAGAGCAATTTTGGCCTCCGGTAGAGGGAGGTTGCCAGCACTTGGAAGGAAGCCTGAAGAAAACATTGCCTAACCTCACTCTCCTGTCTGTGCTTCTCATTGGCTGAACACAACCTGAATCCAGAGAACTGGCAATCTCTGGCCTAGAATCAGCATCCTGTGGCACGGGGTAGGTTGAAAAGGGGGTGGAAAGTGGCACTCGATGGAATAAACGGAAAATATTCAGCTCAGTCACTACCCTTGAAAATGGTGACCATGTGAGGCAACATGGCAGGCACCAGAAGACACATCCTCCAGTCCAAAGCAGAAAATTTGAACTCTAAAATGGCATTCTAGAAGTGCGATGCTACAAGTAGTCTCTTTGGGATTCAACTGGCACAATCTATCATTATGCCCTTATATCAGTTTCTGAAGTAATCTGTCTTTGTATCCCCCATATGGCCGTATATAGTCACATGCATAGTAAATTCTCAGTAAACTCTTGGTAGAGTCACTGAATAACTTTCCTCTTATGTTCCCTACCACTGCTGCTAGCCTATTATCTTGTATGAGTTTCTGTCAGCAACGTTTCAAAATTCCAGGAACAGTCATGTGTCCACATTCAGTGGTGTGCCAGACTTGGACAAATAATACAGAATGCTGTATTTTGACAGTTGTGATCAAGGCAGTGCAATTGCTGTTATATCCAAGAGAAGTGAGGTCAGCAGCAAATCACCTCTGTCAAATGAATTCATTTAGAAAAGCTTCGTGGAATACTTTGTAGTTTTACTGTGACACTGTCTCACAGAGCTAAAATGATATAGATGGAAATGTTCAGTAAAAATTCAGAAACTTTCCTTCCTCTCGATTTCTCAATGAAAAAAAGAAAAAGTAGTATTGTCTGCCAATATCAGGGGGATATAGATGCAAGAACATCTTTTTCTGCTACATGAAGATGAATTGCCTGTAGCGATTGCCATTTGAAAATTGTGGTCTCAAATTTTAAGCATCCATGTTGTACTTTTAAAAGCAGGTAAGTCCTGTTCTGATAGAAATGCACACACTTCACTCTTCTGTAGAATATATTGCATCCAAGAAAAGGGTTTATTTTTCTCCTCTAAAATTTCTATATCTCCGGTGACCTATGGGGGAAAAAAATCTGTATTGGGTAGTGCAGTAAAGGTCACACACTAAGTATGCAGCTGTATTACTTTTGAGACACAGAAGCAAACTCTTTAAGCTCTAGTAGCTAATTAAGATAAAGATTTGCTTGGCATGCAATTTTGCTTCCTTAACATCTTTTATATTGAAGTCACTCTGACTTACAGAGCATTGTACGTTTTAGTCACTGGCACAAAAAGTACAAATGAGAGCTGGTTAAAGGATAACAATGGGCATTCCGAATAACTTGCTGAGAAATGCCTCAAACTTGGAAGACGTTTTAATAATAATTCACCAACCAATTCCGTTAAAGACTAGAGAAGCACAAAGAGAAAATTTGAATTACACAGCTCCTCTTGCTGTAATTTAAAGATATTTCAAGCTAAATTTAAGCCTTTTAGATGTGATATCGTGCTGTTTTTGAGCCAGCGAATACAAGATACTAATAATAAAACCTAATTAATGATAAACTATATTTCTCTACTTCACATTTTGCTCCCAATGAATGTCATTTATATCTCAACACTATATTTTAAAAGCTCTCTTCCTTTAAAGAAATACACCAAGCAAAGATAATTTAAACTGGCTTTATGATACACCTATGACATCTATTTTTTTTGAAGAAATAAAAATTATTTTTATTTGCAAAAAACATACTTGATCACATACATAGAAAATTTTAAGTAATCTTCAGAAAACAAAAATAGCTATAGAGCTAACAAATTCATTCAATAAAGTAACAATACATAGGTCAATATAGAAAAACTGATAGTATTTCTATAAACAAGCAACAATTTTTTAAAACCTCAAAATATAATATAATTTGCAATTTTATATTTATTTACAGTAGCGTCCAAGGAAGAAAATGAATGGGGATAAGCTTAACAAAAGATACTCAAGTCCAGTGAGCCAAAAACTAAAATATATTGCTAAAAAAAATTAAAGAAGACTTAAAACAAAGTATGGAGAGATACATCACATTCACAGATGAGACTACTCAATATTGTTCAGATGTTACTTCTTGTCTAGTTGAGCTATAGATTCACTGCAATCTCAATATAAATTTCAGAAAACTCTTAAATAAAAATTCACAAGCTTATCACAAAATTTACATGGAAATGCAAACAACCTAAGCAAAAAGCATCTAAAAAATTGATAGACTCACACTACCAGACTTTAAGGCTTATTATAAAACCACAGTACTCAAAACAGTGATCTTATCATAAGAATAGATATTTTTAAAAATAAGGTTTTTAAAAAATTTGCATCAACTTCAGCCTTTTGTCAATATCTCCTGTGGCATACATTTTAGTTCCATCTGTGTTACATACACAGTGCTAGCATGCTCTGTGAATGAATTTATTTGGTTCTGACCACTTTTTCAAATTATAGTTTTATTTTTTGTTTTTTCAAATTTTCGATTTTTTGCATATATATTAACTTCCTGGGACTTCCATAACAAAGTACCACAAACTAGGTGCTTCAAACAATAGAAATTTATTGTCTGACCATAACTTTTGCAGGCTACAAGCCCGAGATCAAGATGTCTGCAGAGCTGGTTCCTTCTGAAGTCTGTGAGGAAGAATCTGTCCTATGCCTCTCTCCAGGTTTCTGGCATTCCTTTTGGGTTGTATATGTTATCATCTCACTTTCTGCCTTTATCTTCACAAGGCATTCTCCTTGGGTGTCTGTGTCCAAATTTCTCCTTCTTATAAGGACATCAATCATACTTGATTGGAGACCCACTCTAAATCTAATGTGACCTTATTTTAACTTAACTAATTACATCTGCAATGACCCTAATTTCCAAATAAGGTCACATCCTTATAGTGGGAGTTAGTACTTCAACATGTGATTTGGGGTGGGGAGAACACAATTCATCCTCTGATAGCATGTCTGGTCATTAATTTCAGTCTTTTTTATTCTTTTGCCTAAGTCCCTATACTTTTAATTACTTTCCTTTCAAGTTTTCTAATGAACTTCTACGTCTATTCCACTTTTAAGTCCATTCACTGAGTTGTTTCTTATTCATTGTGTTACATGTTCTTTTCTCTATATTTTCTTTGTTTTATCTTCTATTTTTTTCTCATTATGTTCATTTCCCTTTCAATACTTGAACACGTAGACAATAATTATAGATGATATCTTAATGTCTTTGTCTACTGATTCCATCATTTTCACCATATGTCTTCTCCTTTTGCCTAATTTTTCTCCTGTTAATGGGTTACATTCTTCTTCTTCACATGTCTTTTCATGTCTTGTAATTTTGGACACAGTGAATTTTTGTTGATGAGGACTGGATTTTATAGTCTTCCTTTCAAGGGTGTTAAAGTTTGTTCTGTCAAGTTTTAAAATTAATTGCAGAGCTGCTTGATCTTTCCTTAGCTTGTCTAGAGAAGCCATTATTCTAGGGTGTAGCCACATTACAGAGGCATGGCCCTTCTACCATCTTTGCCCAATGCCCCAGATGTTGAATGACTACATTCATTCTATCTGGTTAGAATATAAAGTGTCTTCCAGCCCTATTTGAGGTCTGCGAACTGTTCAGATTATACCTTCCTTGGTGTTCTTTTCCCAATCTTATGACATTTCACCCTACACATATGAGGCTTAGTATTCATCAACACAACAAAGGGCATCCTATGTGGATTTCTAGAGCTTTCTCCATGCAGTTCTATCTCCCCTAGTACTCTTCCTTGCAATTTAAGCTATCTCATTCTTTCAAAAGTGGACTCCATCTCCTCAAACCCTGGGGACCACCATGCTCTCCTTATGATTCCACTCCCTGCACCATGATCCAGGAAGTGCTTCCACCCAGATAGCCAGAGTATCCCTCCAACTCCCGTCTTTTGTTTCCCTGTCTCATGGATCACAGTTCTGTGTTCTGAGTTCTAAAAACAATTACAATTTTTGTCCAGTATTCTAATTATTTATGGCAGGAGAAGAAAATCTGGATCCAGTTACCCAATCATGAACATAGTAGAAGATTTACTATGCATTTTGATAAACAAGTTCTCTAATAGAATTTCTTCTTTAATGGTTAGTGCTTTTGTCCTATTTAAGCAAAATGATGAAGGTAATCACATTTTCCTCTAATATCTTTATTGTTTTACTTTTAACAATTATATCTGCAATTCATCTGAAAAAAATTTTTTTCTGTATGGTGCGTTAGGCCATTTGATATTCAAGATCTTTTTTTCCCATTTCAATGTCAAATGGCCTAGTCTATTTATTAAAAACACTTACCTTTTATTGCTTTTACAAATAACATCACTATATATATATCATTTTACTTTGGGACTCTGTTCCATCAGTTTGTCTATTTGTATACCACCACCGCACTCTGAATTACTATAGCTCTATAATAATTTAGATAGATAGTCTAAGTCTTTCAGCTTCGTTTTTTACAAGATTGCCTGGGCCATCCTTGGCCGTTGGCATTTCCCAATGTATTTTAAATTCAGCTTGGTGATTTCTAAAATAAATAAATACTATTTTTTATAGTATTTTTTATCATGATCTTATTGAATCTTAGACTTGTGTGGGAATAATTTAAATCTTTACCATAATGAGGCTTCCAAAACCTCCTGAAATATTTTTAAATTTATATAGATGTCATTTCATTTCTGTTGATTGGTTCTTGGATTTTAGGAAAAATATATTGCACATCATTATTTAGATATATTCCTATGTGTCTGATTTTTTGAAATCAGACAGAAAGAAATTAATATCTTTCTTCAACTTGTTTCCCTATATGTTTGTTGCTGGTACCTAAACATACAATTGTTTCTTGTTTATAATCATCAGTATAGTCACATTGCTCAATTTACTATGAATTTAATAGTTTTTTAAATTATTTTGGAATTTCTATGTACATAATCATCTTGTTCTACATAATGGCACCTTTAGTTCCCTCTTAATTATTCTTATACTTTTCTTTTTTTTTTCTAGACTTATTGGCTAGAGACTGAATTAAAATATTGAATTAAAGAGGTGTCATCATCCTGTTTTTAACCTTGAGGGGATATTTTCAATATTTCACAACAGTGTATGTTTATTCCTATAGGTTATTTATGGATATTCTTTGTCAGGTTAAGAAAATTTCTTTCTATTTCTATTTACTCTAACTTGCAAGAAGGTTTTTGTGTATTTGTTTGTTTTCATCATAAATATGTTGAATTTGAACAAATTTTTTTTCTGTATCTTTCAATATGACTATATGACCTTTATTTTTTATTCATAATGTAGTTTTATTCGACTATGTTGATCAATTTTTAAAAAAATTTTGTATTTATCTACCTTGAATAAACTCCAGTCAGTCTTGAGATAGAAATTTCTAATGTTTGTTAAGCCATCTTCTCAAACAAATTGATTATGAGCATGTTGGAATTTGTCTTGAAATTTGCCACAAAGGGGCTTATGAACATGTCAATTCATATAGTTCCTCAGGGAGGTACATTTTATAGAGAAAATGGCTGTATAATAGTTGTTAGATTGGATAAAATATAATGCAACAGCTAATTAAACATTAGGCTCTTCCTAAAGTTGAACACTGTTAGAATTTTAGGAGGGGCTCTCAGGTTTATTAATGTCTATCAGAGAATTGCTGGAGAATCTTATCAGTAATGGTAATTACTTCCAGAAGGAACGCCTTATCACATTAGACCATAAAATTCTTCCAAATTTTGGACAGTTCCTTTAAATGTCAAACAAAAGATCTGTTTATTAACTGAGAGGGTCATGAAAAGCTATGAAAACTGCCCAAGATTTCATCCAGCTGTAAAACAAAAGAATGGGTTCACAATGGAAGTTTAAAGGGATAGTGGTGGAAAGAATAAAGATACTCTTTGCTGGTACCCTATTGAGTCCAGGTGATCTTTGCATTGTGGCACATACCCTTTGATCCATTACTTATATTTCTAGTTATTTGACATGAGAGGATAATCAGGTATGGATCACATATATAGCTATTAATATTCTCATTGTAACATGACTTATACCAAAAATAGTGAGACAATGAGAGAAGGTGGGAGGGAGGTGGAAAAGAAAGAAAAATTTTCAATGCTTATCAGTGATGGAATGACTGTATAATCAGAATCCATCAGTAAAACTAAATAATTTGCAGCAGCCATTCAAATGACTATTATTGAAGGTTTTCATTAACATCAATATTAATCATACATTGTTAAATGAACAACAAAAAAGCAGATTCCAATACCATATATTCTCATTAAAAATAATGTATACACAAATAGTGTATATAAAAATCCTGTATATAGTAATGTGGAAAGGCTATATTAAATTATTTCTGGGATGATAGATTATTTTTATTTTCTTATTTTTGATTCCTTTATATCTTTCTTAAATATGTTTTGCTTTAATAAGAAGAAAAAATATTTCTTATAATAATATCTTTTGTTGTAGTTAGACACAAATACAACCTTCCCATATTATTTCATAAAAGCCTCTAAAACCCTTTTTAAAGGATGCTTTCCGCAATGTAAAGCAATTCTTTAACATGCTTTACTGAATGTATACCAAAAGGCCAAGAGAGATCTTCCGTTTAACTTCCGTGTTATTTCCTACACTGCATTATTGAGAATACAGCTTAGTGTGTTTTTATTCCAAGCATGCCTCGCACAAGTAGCACACATTATTTCACCGTAGCCCATGGCATCCTTTGTGCAAATCTGCTGTCAAGTAACCCACCAAATGCAATTTATCCAGTCCTCCTTATAGTTGCTGGAGGTTCTGGAATTATAAAGTCCCTGGCAGTATTCTCCAGAGCAATAATTTGTTACTTAGAATTTGCCTGTACAAAAAGGGACAGGCATAAGAATGCAGTGTCATCTAGTCAATGATGACAACAATCCAAAAAGCGGCGTAAGAACAAGTAGGCAAGTGCTCAAGGGAGTCAGTCAGATTCCTGTGATACCTGTGAAGAATGCGGTGCCAAAACACAGTCACCAGTTGCCCATCTGAAAGCCGCAGCTTCTACAGAGCGCTGGATGTCCTCAGCTTCTTTCATTCTGGGAGGAATCTGATTGGAAAAATTATTGCTGACGTGTTCATTAAGAACAAGATTAAGAACACAATAAAAAAGAAATGAGCAAAAGACTTGAACAGAGACTTCTCAAATGACCAGTAAGCATATAAAAAGTAACCTGGGCTCACACCAGTCAGAATGGCCATCATTCAAAAGTCTACAAATAACAAATGCTGGAGAGGGTGTGGAGAAAAGAGGAACCTTCTACTCTGTTGGTGGGAATGTAAACTGGTGCAGCCACAATGAAAAACAGTTTGGAGGTTCCTTCAAAAAACTAAAACTAGAGTTGCCATGTGATCCAGCAATCCCATTCCTGGGCATATACCCAGACAAAACTATAATTCAAAAAGATACATACACCCCTACGTTCACAGCAGTACTATTCACAATTGCCAAGACATGGAAACAACCTAAATGTCCATTGACAGATGAATGGATAAAGAGGATGTGGTACATATATACAATAGAATATTACTCAGCCATAAAAAAGAATAAAATAATTTCTTTTGCAGCAACATGGATGGACCTAGAAATCATCATACTGAGTGAAGTAAGTCAGAAACAGAAAGATAAATACCATATGACATCACTTATATGTGGAATCTAAAATAGGACACAAACTTACCTATGAAATGGACTCACAGACATAGAGACCAAACGTGTGGTTGCCAAGGGGGAGGAGGGTAGGGGACGGATGGAGTGGGAGTTTGGGATTAGCAGATGCAAAATATAATATACAGAATGGATAAACAACAGGGTCCTACTGTATAGCATATGATATACATATATATAACTATATATATCTCCTGTGGTAAACCTTAGTAGAAAAGAATATGAAATAAAGTGTATATATGTATAACTGAATCACTTTGCTGTACATCAGAAATTAACACAACATTGTAAATCAACTATAAATGAATAAAATAAATTTTTTTAAAAAGTATCTTGGCCTCACAAATACCAAAGAAATGAATATTAAGTAAATGCTATTCTCACCGAAATTAAAGGACTAGTAATACCAACTGTTGGCTAGGATGTGAAGCAACAGCAATCATCATATTCTGCTGATGGAAATGAAAACTTATACAACTACTTTGGAAAACTGACAGTAGCTACTAAAGTTCAACAAATGTCTGACTTATGACACAGCAATTATCCAACTCAGTATATAACCAATAGAATTCTGTTTGTATGCACATCAAAAGACCAGTATAAGAATGTTCATCAAAGCACTGTTGAACCTCCTATTCTCATTCCTAAACATTCATCACAGTAGCACTACTTGCAATACCCCAAAATAGAAACAATGCAAATGTTCGTCAACCCAAATGTCTATGAATTTTGGTATATTCAGAGAATGGAATACCATTCAGCGATGAAAAATAAATGACTTACAGCAACATTCATCAAAAAGAATGATTCTTACTGTAACAATAAAAAGAATCATCCTTGTTGATGAATGTTGTTAGAATCATAATGTTCAATAGTCAACATTAAACATAATGTTGAGTAAAAGAAGCCAAACACAAAATATGACATAGCATATAATTCCATTTTTATACAATTCAAAAATTAGCAATGTTAAATTATGGTGTGAGAAATAAGGATAGTAGGTATACTCTGGTTGGGGGAAGAATTTCTAGAAGGAGGCATGAGTGGGCATCTGGCATATTTTTTCCATAGATTTGGTCACTTTATAAAAGTTTTAAATTTGTGCACTTTACTGAGCATGTGTCTTAAGTCAAAAGTTTATTTAAAACATTTTTAAACATGCAAAATTAATTAATGGTACTAAAAACCAGAATAGTAATGATCTTTGGGGAGGAATCTGGGCATTGCTTGGGAGCAGGTCTGAAGGGGGCATCTAGAATGCAGGTAATGTTCTGTTTCAGGACCTGAATCATGTTTACTTTAGTGTTTTCACTATGATTTGTGATATTTTATATCTATTTCTATTAAAAATATTTATTAATAATTGTTTAAGATATACATGAATTATTGGAATTTTTCTTTGTGTGTTATAGTTCACATTTTTAAACTGCTTGGAAACAGTAATAACACCTTTGTCCAATTTTCCACGCTGATAGGCAAGAACATGTCAACTACACAATCAATATTAAATACTAACTCTGCTAGGCCAGCTCTAAATATGTATTATGTATAGCAATAGAATGAGATTCTCTATCAGAAAACATATGTACCTTTATGCAAATAATATTTCAGGTGTGATATGATCTGGGAATCTCTGGCATCTGAAATTACAGATGAAATTTGAGCCCAAGAAATTGAACTATTTACATTTCAATGGCTTAAAATAAGTTTTATAGTCTCTGACTCTGAAAGAACAGAATCTTGATTTTTAAAACAATATGTATGTAATTAACAGCTTAAGTCTAAATTTGGGTTACTACTAGAACTTAAATCTATCTTGCTCTGCCTGGAATACTGGTGAGTGAAGCCATCAGAGGGCCAGAGGACTCTCCCAGGGAATAACAACCTAACTAAAAAGACCATTAGCACAAATATCACAGGTAATTCAGATTCACATTTTCTTCTGGCCCAGTGACCCCATTTCTCAGATGACTAGCCAAGCCCTAAGAGCAAAATCTAAGTAAACACCCATATGCAAACACAGTGTAACAGAGATCCAAAGTCGCCCTCTTTCTGGAACAGCCTGACTCTCTGACGTTGCTGGGAAGAAATTTCTCCTTCTTTGGAACAGAGACACTGGCACACTGCAGCACTGTCAGATAGAGACAGAAGGAAACAGCACCATGACAAGCATTGCTGCTGGCCCATTATTAGCACTAGCAGCTAAAGGTGACAGCACCAGCGGAGGCTGACATCGCTGTAGTTAGAAGTCTCTGTTGAACTTGGAGGGTGGTCACAGCTTCAGTCTCCATTAGAGACAGTAGCAGCTATAGGAAATGACTCAACAAGGATGAAGTCCCTTGTGCATCTTGACTCACTGCAGGAGATGCATACAATTTTTATAGAGGTTAAGAGGACTTGAGTATATGAAGCTCATGTATGAAGGGTCAATTTGAAAGAGAAAAAAATATTGAAAGAAATTATATTATGAAGGTAATTATTTCTGAGTCTCTGAGAAATCGGTGGGGGAGGCTCGAGGGACAGAGAGGATTTTGGAGATTCCTTAACTGTGGAGAGTTGGAAGAAAGTTAAGATTATTAACATGAATTTAACCTTACTGAATCCTAAGGCTGATATTAGAAAACAGATTATATTGCTAATGAAGATGAGTAGCTTGATTTTATAGAATTTTTCCCCATTATCTAAACTTTGCCTATTTCCTAGTTATATAAATAAAAGTTATAACTCATCATTCTCTTACATATTACTCCTGATATAGTAGAATTCTTAGGCTAAAACTTTTTAGATCTTTCCTCATTGAAATTCTTGTCAACTTTTTAAAGCCTAACAGCACAAAATAATATCAAATGCCACCTGCACAGCATGACATAGCAAAGAAAGGAACTGTGTAATCCCTTCTCAAATGTACTATTCAGATCCAACCAGAGTCATAAATCTGTAACATAGTGACATTTTAGAACAAGCTATTACTCCAGAATTTGAAAACACACAAAATCTAATTAATGTTTCAGTTCTTTTGCCTTGTTCTTTGTTAACTTGGAAATACTAGTGCCTAAATTCTAAACTTCCAAAGCAATGTTAAAGAAAACAAACTTCTGAGTAAAGAGTACATTTGAGTAAGACCAGGACTGGAATATTGGCATCCAACTTTTCCCTCCCAGAACCTAAATGCAAGGACTAAAAAAAAGTAAAAATAATGGAAAATCTGCATTGGCATCAGAGATGGCAGAAGTGTACCAATGACATATTATGAAAAATTAGTGGAATTTCTAATAGAAATAATCCAACTGGGGATAGACAAAAAGATTTGCCTAAGAGCCAACTCCTAACTCTCTCTCCCAAGAAAGCAAAGGAGTGAGAAAATGCCTGGCGGAAATCTGGGCAGAACTGCAGCATTTCCTAAAACATGGAGGCAAAAGGGCTGGAGATGAGGATGGCTGACAGTTTAGTGGAGGAAAATGCCTCTTGGATCTCTTCTACACTGTGGATCAAAACAATCGGAAACGGATGCCATGGGAGGTCAAGTGTCGCCATGGCAATCAGAGTCAATGGCAGCAGGGCTGTCTCTTGATGCAGCAGAACCTCATCTGACAACGAGTCACCTTTGATTGTCTCAAGAGGGGAGAAAATAGTTTGAGTGGAAGGTAAAAATATTAAATACTAACTCTGCTAGGCCAGCTCTAAATATGTATTATGTATAGCAATACATAATGGTATAATCCCTGGTATAATGCCAGATGCCCAAACTGTCCACACTTCCAGCTTCCTCTCTGCTTCCTTCGAGTGATAGACTCACAGAATTGGTTATATAAACTTCTATTAGCCTATGTCCACAAAAGGACTTACACCAGAATATAGCAGTGTTATTCATAATAATCCCCAACAGGAAACAACCTAAAATGCCCATCAAAAGAGAATGGATAAACAAATGGTGTTATATTCATCCAATAAAATGATGTTCATTGATACAAAAAGCATGAACACGGACACATGCAACAATATAAATGAACATAAAAACTTTATCTTATAAAGATGTACACACCAAAGAATGTATTTTTCTGAGAATATCCACTTACATGAGTTTCACGAAAAACTAACCAAGGGTGATAGAAATCAGAACAATGATTGTCTATGGGGAATTGCCTGAATGGGTGTACGAGAGAATTTGGGAGGTGATGGTAATGTGTTATGTCATGCCATTTACAAGGGTAAGTCCATTGTCAAAACTCATTGAATTTGTCAAAACTAATATGTGTGCGTTTCACAATATGTAAATTTCACCTCAATTAAAAAAATAAATTATCTGAATACTGTGACTCAATTTTATGCCTTTCATTGCTTAAAAATCCATGTGTGGCACCCCTCTAATATTGTAAAGTGATGTATAGCATGCATTTTCCTGTGTGCTTAATTTAAACTTAGCTTCATTATTTCCATATCCTTATTTTTTTCTTTTAAAACAGCTTTATTAAGATATAATTCATATACTATACAATTCATCCATTTAAAGTGTACAATTCAATGGATTTTAGTTTATTTACAGAGGTGTTCCCTGGTGGTCCAGTGGTTAAGACTCTGCACTTCCACTGCAGGGTGTGCGGGTTCGACCCCTGGTCAGGGAAATAAGATCCCACGTGGTGCAGTCAAAAAAAGTAAAAAAGAAAAAAAAAAGAAAAATATATAAACAGGTATCATGGAGAAGATCCATGTCCTTATCTTTATTGGACAAATTTTTTCTTTATTTTGTTCTGGTGTCTCTGTGTGTGTGTGTGTGTGTGTGTGTGTGTGTGTGTGTGTGGAATAAAGAGATGATTCTGGATCCATTATATGATGAAAGACTCTTTTCCCTTTTGTTTTTCCAAAAACAACTCTTTTATCCTTTAATCTCAGTTAAAACACACTACAGGGAAATTACCAAATACCAACAAAACTGGCTTTTCTGTTGACTGCACCTATCCAAAATAAAGCTGCTTCCTTTGGGCTAAAACAAAATCACAAGATGAGAATTGTTAATTTAACTGCTTCACTGACTTTCTATGAACTGAATGCTTAATAAACTTAGAAAGAAAAAGAACTTCTATATTATCTTGTTATTATCTTATTCTTGGTATTCTAAGAGACCCACTTATATGGTGACTTTACATTAAAAAAAAGGTAATAATTTCAACCCTATCAACCTCAAGATAAATGAAAAAAATAAGTTCCTTTTTCCTTGCTCTCATTTTATGATATTAAAAGTTTTACCCACCCTGATATTACTCTCTTAACAAGTCCTGCAAGATACACATCTTCTGAAAGTAGATATCAAGAGAAAAAATTTTATGAAAAGAAGAAATATGAGTCATACTTATTGAATTTTTATGTTTAAAGAAAAATATGTCAATGAAAATTGCCTATAAGATCTAATAAACAGTTCCATGAAAGTTATTCTAACCTTCATTCAGCCTTGCTGGGCCCATTTCTAAAGTATCTATAGGGTATAAGGTACACTCACCATTGACTTATCCCTTTCTGTCCCCTGAACAATCAGTTGTTATTTCCTATAATCATACTTTCGACACCTTCCAGTATTCATCCCCTCTCTCCATCCCCAAAGCTTTCACCTAGTTCAGGTCCACTTTTCATCTCCCCCGGATTATTTTTAAAACTTCCTAGCTGGTCTCCACAGCTCTAATTCTCTTAGGGCTACAGCACTAATCTTGCTAAACACTATGTCTTAGTCCATTCAGGCTGAGATAACAAAATAACATAGACTGGGTGGTTTATAGACAACAGAAATTTATTTCTCACAGTTCTGGAGGCTGGGAAGTCAAGATCAGGGCGCCAGCAGATTCACTGTCTGGTGAGGGCCCACTTCCTGGTTCATAGACGGCAGCCATTTTTTGCTGAATTTCACATAGTGAAAAGGGTGAAGAATCTCTTGGATTTCTTTTAAGGGCACTAACTCCATTCTGAGCACTCTTTGCTCATTATCTAATCACCTCCCGAAGGTCCTACCTCCAATATACCATCCCATTTGGGGTTAGGTTTCAACATATGAATTTTGGAGGGGCAAAAATATTCAACCTAGAGCACACCGACAGGACAACACTGAGCTCACTTGCCGGCTCAAAAAACCTTCGGAAGTTCCTCTATTGCCCAACAAACTCCATCTAGTCCCCTGGGACAGAAGCACAACTGGCCCAAATTTACCCAACCACCTTTGCTTTGCTGTAATCCTCTGTACATCCAAATCTTTAAAACCTGTAATTAGAAAAGTAATCCATTCTGGCCATAAAAAAATCAAACTGTAGAGCCGTATAAAAAAATATGATAAAGTGAGTGGTTTTCTACATCCCTTCAACCTCATTTCCAAGTAGTAACTGCTGTTAACATTTCAGTGTGTGTTCTTCGTCCCATAAACAAAATATACCTGTATATTGTATAGAGATTGAAATATGAAAGTAGATTTATGTTTGGGAACTTGCATGTTTCCCATGTAACTTTTTGACATGAATATTTGTTCAGTCATTTGTGATTTATCTTATTCTCTTCATGATTGTCCTTATTCTGTTAATAGACTGTACTAAATATAATTTATTTAATTGGTTCTTATTAGTGACATTTGGACTACTTCGATTTTTGACACTTTTATACAACACTTGATTGACTATCTTTGTATCTACATCTTGCATGCACCAGTGAAAAAGTATCTGTAGAGAAATTTTCTCAAAGTGAAATAATCTAATCAAATGCCATGTTCATATTTATTTTGAAAAATATCACCCAATTCTTCTTTAAACAACCTGCACCAATTTATGCCCGTTTCCCACCTTCCAGCTTGACAGCAGTAGGTAATATAAACTACTTTAATCTCTCTGCTTTAATGGGTGAGGACTGGTATGTCCTCTTTAAGTTTCCATTTTAAAAATCATGAGTGAGTTTGAACATCTTTGCGAATATCAATAGGTCATTAAATGTCTCTTTTTTTGAACTCTATTTTTATAGTCTGCCAGAATTTGTGGAGTTGTTGGGCTTTCTTCGTATTGATTTCTATGAGTTTCTTGGGAGTTAATCAATTTCACCATTTTTCTATCATGTCAGATACAAATAATTTTCCTATTCTGTGTGTGTGTTTACACTCAAATGATTTATTTGTTATTGTCATAAAAATGATTTTAATGTCATCAAATTTATTAATCTTTACTTTATGGAAGTTGTTCTCGAATTAGTGTGCATAAGAAGCAGATAGGATCGCTATAATGCAGATTCCAAGAAAAGAAGAAATCAGCGTTATGCTAATTACATGAAAGAACTGGAAAACTTTCCTTCTTTCTCTAGGCTCTGGAATAGTTTAAATAGATTCAGAAGAATCTTTTCTTTAATGCTAAGAAAGAATTGTCTTGTAAAATTCTTTAATGCTAAGAATTATAAAATTATCTAGTCTTATTATTTTCTCACTGTGTATATTAGCTGTTTGATAAGTATCTCATTTTTTTTTTAAATTTCTTCAAGTTATTTTTTTCTTCCTTCTGGTCTCAATATTGATAATTTGCATTTTTCAGAAAAAGCATACATTTCTTATGAGTTTTAAATTTGTTTTCAAAGGTTTGTTTTAATTCATTTTAATAAATAAGTTTATATTTTATATGTGTTTATGTGTGTGTTTATTTTACTTACACATATCTAATCTGAATATAACTGGAATATATTACCATTTCATATCCCTACATATAAGAGATGAAATTTCCAAAAGTTAGGGATGAAAATGGACCTCTAAAATAGAGATAAAAATGACCCCATAAAAGTAGGGGGAGCTTTTCAGAGTTAAAGCCTCTAAGGTACTTGAGTTGTTCAGAAAAAAAGTACAGATGATAATAAACTTTATAAATTTTAAGGCAAATATACAAGTTAAAATTTCAAGACTTACTTCATAAAATTTAGAAATGCATGTTTTACACTATACATATACGAAAAGAAAGGGGTAAATAAATTTTACTAACCCAATGGAAGGCTAAAAAAAGAATAACAAAAGCATGGAAAATCAAGGTAAATAGAAAGAAAAAAGTAAGATGGTAAAAATAAATGCAAATATATAAATAATTATAATAATATAAATGGACCAAATGGCTTCTAAAAGATAGATATTTTATTTTATTACTTATTTATTTATATTGAAGTATAGTTGATGTACAATGTTGTGTGTATATATATACATACATGTTGTTGTATATGTATACATATATATTCTTTTTCAGATTCCTTTCCCCTGTAGATTATTACAGGATATTGAATATAGTTCCCTGTGTTATACAGTAGGTCCTTGTTGTTTATTTTATATGTAGTAGTGTGTATCTGTTCATTCCAAATGCCTAATTTATCTCTCCCTCCCACCTTTCCCCTTTGGTAACTTTAAATTTGTTTTCTTTGTCTGTGAGTCTACTTCTATTTTGTAAATAAGTTCATTTGTATCATTTTTTTAAATTCCACATACAAGTGATATCATATATGTCTTTCTCTGTCTGACTTACTTCACTTAGTATGAGATATTTTAAATACAATTAAAAACCCCAACTGTACACTATTTATGAAATTCCCATCTAAAATTTAATGACACAGGAAGGTTAAAAGGAATGGTTCACCTATAATATCAGACAAAAATAAATCAATACAGTAAATACAGTTAGTTCACAACTGTAAAATTAATATATATAAGAAAAGATAGCAGCTGTAAACTTATGCACACATACTAAAGCCTTTAAAATGCAGCAAATAAATTTTTACAGCATTAGCAAGAATATGTCAATCCACATAGTGGGAGTTTTACACAAGTCTCCTAGCAATTAATAAATCAAGCAAACAAAAGATATGGAAGATTTGAACAGCATAATTAACAAGGTGTTGGTCATATATGGACTGTTGCATCTTGTAATTACAGAATACACATGAAATTTTAAAACTGGAAAGACATTTTAGAATTCAAATCATATTTAAACAAAGAAGAAACATTGCCATAATATAGAATATGATATTAAATTTAAAATTCATAACAAAAAGATAATGTGAGAAAATGGAAACATTTTGAAATTACAAAACATGTACATACATAACTTTTGGGTCAAGGAAGAATCATAGTAGCAACTATAAAATACTTCACATGGAAAAAGGTGAAAATATTCACATCAAAATTCATGGAATTTAGGTAACTCAGTTTTTAGAAATTTATAATAATAAATTCTTATAGAAATACAGAAAACTATCAGCAAAACAACCAAAGAGGTTAGAAAAAGAACAACATGGAAACCCTAAATAAGAGTAAGAGCACACTTTCTTAAAAATTACACAGGGAAAATAAAATAAACTCAGTAAACATACCCAAAAGCTATTTGTTTGAAACAGCTATATAAGTAAATACACCTCTAACAGGTGTTTTTCTTTTTTTTAAGAAAACAAAAGACACAAATAAACAATATAGGAGTAGAAATACACTCTGACAAAATAATACATTGAGCAATATTATACCAATAAATTTGAAAATTTAAATGAATTGTAATATTTCTTAGAAAAATAAAATTTGTCAAATCTGACTGAACACTTATAAGATTCCATTGCTTATAAATTATATTTTATCATTGTCAGCTTGAGTAGTAAGACAAGATGAAGAAATAAGGATTAAATAAGAAGAAATCAGATCTCACAAATGATATGATTAGCTACATAGAAAATCTAAAACAGAAAAATTATTAGAAGTAATAAGAATCAGTGAGTTTGCTGAAAATAAGAATCTAACAAAAATTATTTGTCTCTCAATTAATAACCAATAAAAGTTTTTTAAAAGTACTTTTTATAATTGTAACAAATAAGTTTTCTGGAAATAAGTGTACCAAAATCTGTAGTAGAACTATATAGAAAATACTATAAAATTTTATTGAAAACATTTACCTTGTAAATTAAATGGAAGCATACAGTCATGGATAAGAAGGTGTAATATTGGATAAATTGAATATAGTTACAATAAAAATTGTAACAAGATCTTATTTAAACTAATTTAAATTTTTAATCATTTTAAAACATTTAAAAAATGTATTTAGAAGAACAAAGGGTCAAATATATACAAGACAATACTGGAGAAATGCTAATTTTGACTGGTGGAGAGGGTAATAGCCTACTGAATAGCAAAGCTCATGATGAAACTGTAGTAATGAAGACAATATATTCTTGACATAATAATAAACAAATAGACCAATTGCACAAAATGGAGATCACAGAAAAAAAAGAGACTCACATGAATATTATAATTTAATGTAATCCAGAGATGGTATTAAAATTAGAAATGAGAAGGCTATAATGTGACCATTTAATAAATGGTGCCTGGACAACTGATTATTCAAATGGAACAAAATAAATCCCTGTAACACTTTACACAAATGCATGCATGTATACACACATGCCCTTCTAGATGGATTAAGACTTAAAGTGAAAAAAGCAAGGTATGAAGATTTCTTAAAATATAAAAGAATATATATATTTGTAGCCAAGGTATGAGTGGATTTTTTAATTAAAAAAGACAGAAAAGACAAATTATGAACTGTAAAGGGATAAGTTAGACTACATTAAAATTAAAAGTTTCTATATATCAAAAGGTGCCATCTAAAAACAAAACTGCAAGCCCACGGCATAAAAATGATATTTGCAATGCATATAATTGATAAAAATATTTAAATATAGAATGTGTCAAAAAACAGAAAAATTAGTAAGAAAAGTACAAACAACCCAACAGAAAAATAGCTAATGGATATGACAAAAAATTCCAAAGTTTGTGCATGAAATCATGCTTAATTTTATAAAATTGAGAAAAACAAATTTGAGCAACATTGAGATAACATTTAATCTGGTCACATAAGCAAACTTAAAAAGAAAAGAGAAAAATAATTACAAATACCATGTGATCTCACGTATACGTAGACTCTAAAAAATTTCGGAAAAAAAGTTCATAGATATAGAGAACAGATTGGTGGTTGCCAGAGACTGAGGGTAGGGTGTGGGTGAAATTGGTGAAGGGAATCAAAGGTAAAAATTTCCAGTTATAAAATAAATAAGTCATGGAAATGTAATGTGCAGCATAGTGACTAAAGTTACTAATACTGTATTGCATATTTGAAAGTTGCTGCGAGAGTAGATCTTAAAAGTTCTCATCACAAGAAAAAATATTCTGTAACTGTGTATGGTGATGGAAGTTAACTAGACTTATTGTGGTGATCATTTTGCAGTAGACACAAATATTGAATCATTATGTTGTACACCTGAAATTCATATAATGCTGCATGTCAGTTTTACCTTAATTTAAAAAATGTTAAAGAAAATAAAGAAAAATCTAATCATCATAGCTGGGCCAGACTGTGGAGCACCTGGAACCCTCATACACTGTTGATGGGAGGGCAAATAGCCTCAGGCAACTTAGGAAGCATTTTGGCAATCTTTTATGATATTAAACATGTATATATCCTGCCCTATGGTCTAGCAATTCTACTTTATATGACCTAGAGAAACTGACACTTATGCATAAGGATTATGAGATTGTTCATTATGTCACTGTTTCTAGCAGGCAAACAAAAGCAAAAACAAAAACTGAATATTTCACCAGCAGATAAATAAAGAAGTTGGGATATGCTTTCACACACTAAAATAATGTAAAACAGCAATTAAAAACACATGAGCCATAACAATACCTATCAAGACAGATAACTATCAAACTGTAATCACACCCTCCTAAAGTTAATAATCATTATTTCAAGGTTAGTATTTTGTGAGATAAAGCCTTTTGATTTTATCTTACCACTTCTGAATAGCATGACCACAGGCGTTGCTGCCAACCAAATGTATTGAACTGGTGACTTACCTCTAAGATTGAGGCAGAAAGGAAAATTTCACATGCCTACATTCTACTTTTCAATTTTATTTTGAAGTCTTAAAAATCAAAGTCCCCAAACATAGAGCATTACCAAAAATTTGGTATTCAGTGAAATACTTACCGATAAAATTTTAACAGGAGATGAACTGAATTACTTCCATGTCATTAGCATTCCATTTGCTTCTGTAATGATTTCTGCATAATTTTATGTGCAGTAACACAATTGCAGAGATTATAAATACAAATTGATAAGAAAATGCACTATAGAAAAAGTCTGTTATTTCCAATGAACAAGACTATGATAATTTTTCAAGATGAATATACACTTTTTAAAAGTGTAGCATATAAAGTAATGATTATTCCTTTCCATGATACATTATCCTATAGAGGAAAAATGAAAAATTAAAATAACTATTTAAAATGAAAAGAGCAGGATAATTGGCACAGTGTCTTCTTTCTAGAGGTTTCCAGGTTCTAAAACTGCCAGATACACTTTTAGCCTGGAGCTTTAACAAGCATGAAAGGTCATAATCCAAGGTCATAATAGCAAACTTCCATGGGAAAATAATCAGTCATGTAGAAATTATTTAAATGACCACAGAAGCATATGCCAATTTAGTTTGGTATTTTGTATGATCCTTGTTGACCACTCTTCTACACATTATAGCAGTACTTCAGAAAACTCATCTCTGGACGAGGGGAGACACATTTTAATTTTCAAACTCTGTTAGGTAAAGAAATAAAGAGGGAGCCACCATGATTACCACAAACCACATATACGCTTACGCACAACTCCTGAAAGCTGTGTGCCCACCTTAGTTTAAAAAGCTTGAGCACAAGATTCTCTTACCCCATTTGAGGCCATATTGTTGAGAATTTAGCTCTGTATAAATTTCAAAATTGCCCCTTATTAGGTGTATGATATTATACTTTTTTCCCCCTCTGCTCTAAAATAGGAGCAAAGATAATTACCTCTGCCGGGTTTTTGATGGGAAGAAAAGTTTAGCTAATCTTTTTCCTGTAGCATCTAGTAGGGTGGCAAGCAGTATTGTATGCCCCCCAAATGATAACCTTTTACTTAGGGATTGTACAAAACACTAGCACTGATAAATATTAACCAAATATTTTTCCTTCTATAAACTTAGTTCAATTTTAAGACATTTACTTAACTCCTACTATGTATTAGGTACCGTGATCAATGAATAAGAAATAGCCCTCAACAAATTCAATGTCTAGTAGGGATGATACAAGTAAACATAATTGTAATATAATAAATGATAAGATACAGTAATTTCCAACAGCAGGGAAACTTAATCCAACAAAGTGGTAAATGGAAGGCTTCAGAAAGAAACACCTTAGCTGAGTATTGAAGGATAAATAAAAACAAGCTAGATTTTTTTTAAACTGAGAAAGACGTTCCAGGCAGAGAAAATAGGCTGAACATATATGTTTGAGAAATACAGAATCTTTAGTTGGGTAACAAGTGCAAAGAGTAAAATCTCGGGCATAGATAACGGAAATGAAGCTCTTGAGATGGGCAAGGGCCAGGTCAAAGTTACCTTATACAATAGGGGTAGAAAATGAGCATCCTTAGACCATTTTTTTAAAGGTCAGATTTATTTGGGATAGCTATTTCTGGTGGGTGGATGGATTTCAAAAATGTCAAGCCTGGAAAATGGGAAACCAATTAAGGAGTTATCATAAAAGTTCAGGTGAGAGAGACAATAAGAGTCTCAAAGAGATGGTGGGTAAGGGCAGGAGTCTAGAAATCTTTAGGAAGTTAAATTGAGAGGACTTGGATGAGTGGGTTAAGAGAGAAGACCAAGGCCAAAATGACCCTTAGATTTCATGCTTGGGTGACTAGGTGGCTGGAGATTTCTCAAGCACAGATCTGGAGTATAGATGAGAGGGAGAGAGAGAGATTTGGGCAGAGAAGGTGATGAGCTAAGATTTAGGTGCCTGGGGAGAATCAGGATGGCAGATTTTGAGGATATCAGCATATGTGCAGAAAAAAAAAAAAAAAAAAGAAAGAAAGAAAAATGGATGCAGTACCTACAAAAAATTCAGAGTTAGAAAAGACACAATTTGGAGCAGAACTCTGGGGAAAGTCTGTACTGAGAAGATATGAAAAGTGAAAATGGCTGAAGAAAAAACAAGAAGAGAAGTTCTCTTATAAATCCCGAGGAAGAGGAATTTTAAGAAATCAACAGCCACATATTTAATAAAACTCCACCCTAAAACAATTAATATCCACCCCCCCACAGCATACTTTTTCTTAAAGATTTTCTAAAGTCATTTTAATTTACCTGAAGATAAATAGTACTTAACTGTCCTTTAATGCATATTTCCCACAGCATATATAGTGCCATATTAAAAGTATAAAGGATATTTCCTGTACTCCCAAGATAGTTTTTGGCTTGTTTTGAGTTTTTTTTTTTTTACTAGTTTTAAATTTCTTATAGAAATAAAACTTCAGTGAGATGTTCTTATACCTTTCCAAGCCTTGAAATCTTATAGGAAATTATAGGCAGTCTCACTTGGAATGTAAATTCATTCTGTAAATAAGGAAAGAAACTGAGAGTTTAAGGTATACATTCAACTGAACACCAGAAACATTTTAAAGAGACCTTTCAAAAATCAGAAGGGAAGAATTCACCAAATCTTTAGTACATGACTTGATCCATGTTGGTCCAATAAAGACTGAGTGCGCCCCACCCCCCATTTTCCAGGCACTGTGCAGTGCGCTGGGGACAGAAGGACAATGAAAACACAGCATTGGTCCAGCATCCAACATCTCACAGCCTGGAAGAGACATAAATAAGGAAGCTCAAGAGAAAATGATCAGTGATATTTTTACATTAATCAAATCGCCAGCTTTAAAAGGGACAACATATTAAAAATTAACACTTCGTAATTTAAAGTAGGATGTTATATGAAAACTCTTAATCAGGGAAAAATATTTTGCTCTTTCTCAGCTTGGTCATAGGGTCTTTACATTGAGGAAACAGGTTTCATTTGAGTAGGTTCAGTTTTGAGTTTTGCTCTCATCTTCCTAAATGATACAACCTGGGTTGAAGAACACTTAGAAAGAGAAGTTGGTGTTTGTTTATGGAAACAAATAACAGGACATCTGTTATTGTTGTAAAATTTAAAGAAAAACATGTTATTGAGAAAATTTAATTCAGTGTATGCTTTATTTCTTGTAAACCAACAGAGACCAAATTAACATGTTTGAATATTATTTATGCAGTATTTTCACGTAAACGCTGTAAAAAGAGGAAAAATAATTTTCAGACTTCTTATGCTTTTTCTCCTTTTCCTGCATGTGAACAGCAAGCACGAAAAGTTATTTTTATGAATATTCTCCATTCAATGTGTAAATGAATTCTTTTCCTTGCAAATGCCAATGTCTTATCTCCATATTTTCTACTTTGTTATGGAAAAAGATGACTGTCCTACAGATTTACATGCCTTGCTCTGCTGCCCTACAGATGTATGTTCAACAAAGAATAAAAAGGATTAGAGAATGAGAAGCAGACTTAACTCATGCGCAGTCAAAATCAGAAGAACGTTGCTAACATCAGTTTCACTGGGATTCATAAAGGCAGTCTCCATAGCAACATCATTTTCACAAGACACAGAAATGATGCATTTTATTTTATTTTTTAATGGAAAAGCTGAAGGTCAGATTATCATTTTTTTCTCATATCCCATTTATCCTCTACCCTCAAACAGGTCCAATCACATTCAAATGATTTATGGACATGAAAGATGGCTCCGTATTTAAGTGGAATAATACTCAACAGAATTTCTTATAGAAATATAGTGTTAGAGGATTTGGGATAAAATAAATCTGAGGGGAACTACTCCTGAAATTAGAAACAGATTACTTGACTCTTACTCTGAGAGCTTGGGAGCTAGTTATTTAAACCTGATGTTGTAAATCCAACAAAGGAACTCATTTAAGAGTCGAACTAAATCCAATTTGTGTGACTAAACAGCTTAGGGAAACATTTGGCCTCTTTCTGTTTTTCCACTTGCTTTGAGGATTAAGTTTAGGAGAATGATTATAGCTTTAATAAGTTTCATTAATAAAAATGTATCTATATTATCCTTCCAGATATTATTGCTTTTAGAATGCATATATTTTTCTTCATGAAAGATAATGGTGGAAGAAGAAATGGAAGGAACATTTGGCAATATTCTTTATTTACTAGGCTGTTTAAGGGATTATTCCTAGAAAAAAATAAAATTCCTTATTAATTTAAAATGGTCTCTTCTTAGTATTCAAACACTAAATATCTAACATCTCTTCAGTTTTAATGCTAAACTGCATTTTAAGATTATAATTGTATTACAATTATATAAGTGCATTTTAAAACTTTTTTTGGAAAATTCTAAATCAAACTTTCACTCAAGAGACTGGAATAACTCCATCATGAACAAATACCTATTTACTCAATAAACCAGAATGAGTCTCTTTGGAGCTTTCATGGTCCATTGACTAAATGCATTAATAGGTGAGAGGTTTTCTGATGTTTTTAAACCAATCACACCTTGCATCAGGCAAACCAGAATGCTGCTAATGAAAATATTTTACGCCATCAGTTAAACAAGTAATTATTTTGTAATACATTCATTCTATATAAAAGATGGCTAAAATTAATTTGTATTGATTATAATTATAAAAATGAAGAAGAAAATATGAAATTCAAATATATATATATATATATATATATATATATATATATATATATATACTATAGACCTTAACAGGTCCTCCAGTACAATGAGGTTTTTTGTTTGTTTGTTTAGTTGCTTGATAATAATTGAACTAATGCTGCTAGAAGGAAATTATGCAATAACTATAGAAATTGACTTGTATATATTTTATTATATATAATATCAATTATATAGCTTCTGGATATAAAATGTAGCTTTTTAGGTTAAGGTTTATGTTTTCTAAGAAAAGTCAAATTCACTTGTCCACAAAGAACATTTGGTTGATGGAAAAAGCTTAGGGTCAAGAAATAGCCAACTCTAATGAAGTAAAACAAAATTGACAAATGACTAAAAATCTAAACAGATGCAAAGCCATAAGAGTAAACTGAGTTCTCAAAATCAAACCAGTTTCATAAAGATTATAAAAATATGTTAAACAGACATATCAACATCTAATTTTGGTGTTATCCTCCTTTGAATATGGAATATTTATATATGGCAAAACTTATTTTATTAAAGGATCAAAAGCAATCAAATATTATTTATCTTAATGTATCCATTGAATGAATGTAGTCTGTCTACTGCTTACATCATTGTAGCATAGTTTTACCAATATGTGGTTCCAAAATAGACTGTTAGCTTAATAATTCCAATTTTTCTTATACTTTAATACATGTTTGCTATTTAAAACCCTCTAAGGACTTTCTTGTCTTTTATAGCAAGGAATCAAATAGAAACATTTTTAGTATCAAACAGAAACTTATTATTGCATTTACTTTTCTCTGCAGATATTTCTCACCTTATCCATCCGTTCCAATATCTATCATGTTTCTAACCCCCAAACACCAGCAGTGCCAGCCTAATTTGTTGTGGTGCTCTGCACTCATTTTTCTGTCCTCCACCTATCAGTTTTGGGGTCCCTCTGAGCCCTGTATCACTTGACGCAATCTTTTTATCCTGCCTGCCATTTGCACCCCTCTCTTCCTTTCAACAACAGTATACATCTTGTGTCTTCTGAAAAACCTTTTCCAAATAACCTCACTCTTTCTTAAACCTACCAGCAGAGTATCCATCAATGGGACTCCTATAATTATTGTTCATCTATATTTCTTAAGGCTTCATGCATGCCTTCTCTTTCCCTTCATATTGTTAATTCTAGAGGACAGGGAGAGTAAACTTATCTCAGATAGGACATGACTTCTGACAAACTTAACGTATTTGAATCACTGTGGAAATGACTAATTTATGAAGTATTTCCAAATTCCCCCCAAATGGCTGATTACTCTGATTTATATACTATGTACATTTATAAATGAATTTTACTTTGAGGTTATAGTCAATGAATGATGTGATTATGCAAAAATTATCACTGGTAAAAGCTTATGCTTATGTTTGACTGGAACATGAATTATGGATCAAAATCTTTTGTTGGATGTATATCCTGTAGATCGACTGTCTCACCCATTGTTCCCACACAGATGAAAAGGAGAAAAAAACAAAAACAAAAACAACTTTCTTAGACTGGAGATGATGTAAGAAACAGGGAGGAAGGAAGAGAGAAAGAAAACTCTGCTGATGATGTATGTGACTGAAAAAGGAAGTTCAGGAACAGAAAATCTTAGGAGAGCCCAAAATAGGAAGTATTTTCTATGAAACAATGTAGACAAGTAGATAAATACACACCCCCAAAGAAATATAAGGATACATCTCTCTTAAATTAGTGTTATTAAGATAGAAAACATTTAATGATGGTAGTCCTCTTGTGAAGAATTGTCTTCAGATATCCACCAGAATCTTCAGAATTTATCTAGGATTCCTTAACTACGGGATTTGTGTATAGAATTCAGAGGTCATTGAACTTGGAGAGGAAAAAAATAAATTTTTATTTTCATTAACGTCTAAACAAATTAGCATTTCTTCCTATTATGAATGTGGGTAACGAACCACAATAGTTTTAACAATACCTATGCTTGTGTCGCCAAGAAATTACTGATACTTTCTTATATTATGACTTTTACAGTTGCAAAATAGCATTTATGCTCAAAACTAACTTCAAATTACAGCAATCAGCCCACTGCTAGAACATATTATTTTATGCATTACTAAAACCACATATATTACTATCTCAAAATATTGAAAACATTATTTTGATAATTGCATTTCCATAGAGTTGATCTTCTTTGTGATTCTATTTATTTTTACCTTGTGAATTTAGATACATACTGAGCAGGGCTTCATAGGCTTCACCAGACAGCCAAAGCTGTTCATGGCCTACTAAAGGCTGAGGACCCCTGAACTCAACCTAACGTGTAGAAGCCTGCCTTACAGTCAGTTACATTAGCATGAAAGAGTTAAACTGTAGCACACACCCAGGAAAATTCCCTTTCTTATGTTCTTTCAGGAGTCCACTCAATCTATTTAGATGAAATCTTTTTGTGATGAAGTGATTCTGATACTTCCGTAAGAACTGAACAGGGTACAATGAGAATGTGCCCTACACTAAACATGACGCTGTGTGCAACACATAGTGTGCAGTAAAGTAGGCAAAGTCCCTCCCTGGCCCTGTAGTCCAGGAGACACCACTGGTTACGTAAGGCTACAAAGTACAAATATGTGATGCCTGGTCATGGCAATACAACTTGTGGATGATGGAGCAGATGGTGCTAGAGGCGTAGTTAGAAATCAGACCTGGAATCTGGCTGCTAGAGCCAAGCAACATGGCTTAGTAAATGCAGATTTGCATCCACATTGTTAATTATTTAAATGTGACCTGGTGGGGGAATGAGCAGCTTGGTAAGTCCCAACTCAGCTTCTGGCCATCTGACAGGACCTCACCATGGTCAGACAGAACACCATGACCAGGTCTTCTCCAGTGAAGACCTGGGAAGACTCAAGGGGTCATGATCACTGAACATCTGCAGCCTAATAGCCACTCTTATGCTTTGCTGCAAATCTGTCCTTTGAACTTATCAGCCAAAACTGTAAATGTGTCACAGTTATTATGTGCACCACACCCAATCATCTGCAGGATATTTGGGACGTTGCAATCTTTCTCTAGTTCTGTCAAGATGTTATTTTGATATTCTTTGATGTTTAACCTAAATTACATTCTAACTACAAAGGTGGAGGTATATATGTGCATTAAATATATACAAATAAACATTACATAGCAAATAAAGAAATATGCATGCATATACCAATTCTATTTCCCTTTGATAGGACAAATCACCCCAGGAAACACTACCATTTCTTTTCTCCTTCTTCTCCTCCGCCCCCTTCCCCTCACCCTCGTTCTTTTTTTCAGATGTTCATCCAGTGGCTGTAAAGCCTGAAGCCTGAAATGGCCAGTCTCAATTTGAAGAAACTAGTGTGTCTCATGATAAAGTCATTTATTCCTTGGTTCCTAAAATCCCCCAACCAAAATATCCCAGAGTCCGGGGATAGAAGCAACATTTTGCATGTGTGTACAAATATGAGAATTGTCACTTTCCCTTCCTCCACCTCCTCTCAGAATCAATATATTCTGGCTTGGGAGAATCAGCAGTACATATTAACTTCTGGTTCATAATGTATCTTGCAAAAATAGTCTCCTAGCTGGGCCATAGCTAGGTCAAAATAATTCTTTCTTTATTTTGGAAGATTGAAATCTTCTAACTTACAGGGTACATAATAAGACTAGTGAATCCCATGATTCTCAGCCCATACCTTTTTTTTTAACTATAAGATGAGTTCTTTGGTTAAGAGCAATGTTGCATATGGTACTATGATGAAGCTTATAGATATTCAATAAGTTCAGGGATGAAGGTGTTTATAGCATGGTAAGAAGCAAAGAAAATCTAAATCCAGGATGACAGCATAAGTCAGGGAGAATAAATTACTTCCTTCCATGGTGAAAGGAGCCCAAAATCATCAACCTAGAGCCTGGGAAATTGTTGGTACCCCTCCACCCCATGTATGGTTCTATATTAAAGGGAGTATCCATTAGAAAGCTTTCAGATACAAGTGATAGAGTACCCAATATGGTAGGCTGAATAATGGCACCAAAAGATACCCAGATCCTAATACCTAGAACCTGTGAATGTTACCTTATATGCAAAAAAAGGGAATTTGCAGTTGTGATTAAGTTTAGCATCTTGACGTGGGAGATTATTCTGGATTATCCAGTTAGGCTCTAACTATAATCATGATGGAGAACAGTGAGAGGGCTAGCTTTCTTCCTCTTTTTATTTTTTATTTTTATTTTTTGGTCACCCTGAGCGGCGTGCAGGATCTTAGTTCCCTGACCAGGGATCGAATTTGTGCCCCCTCCAGTGGAAGCACGGAGTCTTAACCACTGGGCTGCCAGGGAAGTTCCTTTTCCTCTTTTTATAAGGACACTATTTTCATCATGAGGGCTCCGCCTTCACGACCTAATTGCCTTCCAAAGTCCTTACCACCAAATAAAATCACATTAGGGCTTCAACATATGAATTTGGGAGGGACATAAACATAAAGTCCATAGCCGTGGGCACTAACATGGAACACAAACGACCTCATACTCCAGGCTCTTCCACATACCTCTTCCTCATCCTTCTTTTTGCCCAATCTTTACATCCCAGACCACCCAGCAAAGCCAAGGAAATAATGTTAACTTACACTTCAGACCATTCTTCCAGGTAAGATAGACAATCCAGTGGAAAGCTCTGTCTACTTCCTTTCTCTGGAAAGAATTCCATTCTCCACTGTCCTTCAGAGTTGCACCTGGTAGGGTTGTAATGTTGCACATCTACTTACAGCCAATTTTAGAATTTTTGGAGGAACCTTCTATATATTAGGATTTATTCTCTTTTTCTCTCAGTCAACAGATCAAATGGAACTCCCCAGGGGATTCTAGCCATGGGTAGTGGGACAGGTGGCAGGAGGGCAGCATGATGTATGCTGGGAGGAAGAACAACCAATTTTCTTTACTTAGTGTGTGCTCTGTATCAGTTAGTACCTGATCCCATATGTGCCACTTCCATTTGAAGATATGGTGGCACTGGGCAGACCCTACCTTACAGATGGGTGGATCAGATAACACCCAGTTCATGAGGAGTAAAATGGTCCTCTGGTGTTGCCATCAGGGTCCTAGTCTCTGCCTTCCAGTTTCCAGTACCAAGTCAAGAGCTGTTTCTTGAAAGGAAACAAGTTATTTGACCAGGCAAGCATGACTTTGCTCAAATATTCTAAAGAAGCGGCTTCCAAAAATTGTGGCCTCAGGACTCTGTAAGAAATGCATTTTAATTTGTAAACCAGTATAACATACTCAGAAGATCTTGAACGAAAGTAAACAAGTTTCAATAAATGTTGCCTTACTATAGGCTATGTACTCTGACATTTTCCTTTCGATTCTATCCTCTTTCATATTTTTTTAAACACTGCCCAAGACCTGTTAAATGGATCTTACAACTCACTAATGGGTCACAACACACAGTTTGAAACATGCTGCCCTAGAGGCCTCACAGTAATTCTCCTACTGGGATCTGTTAGAGGAACCACAGAACAACCCAATCAGCTAAAGAAAGTTCAAGCAAAATTGATTCTGCCAATTCAAAACATCCGAATGGCAGAGCTGCTTGCTCTGCAGGACCTGCTGAAGAAGCTTTCCTGGACCACACTTAAGCCCAGTGGCCCACAGGATCACCCAGTAAGTGGGTCAGAGCAGTACCCCCAATGTGATATCCATTGCCATCAAAATAAAAGGGGCCTATGAAGCATTTTTCCTTCTCCTTAATATAAGATATAGCAACTGGTCTTTCAGTTTTGAGGAGATTTAACTTCATGTTTCAGTAGTGGGAATGATACATTTGTTTTCAATACTACCTAAAGTACCTTTCTTATTGATAGTCATCCTTCCTCCAGGGAATGTGGAAAACGAATCCCACTTTGGGAAGTTGGAGGACAGAACTGATACAGGAGAAGTTCCTCCCAGACCCAGAAAAAAAGGAATTGAGAGAAACTTTCTAGGTCCCAGGTGGGGCTTGAGGGAAGAGGAGGGAAAAACATGGTCAGACACTCATGTTCAGGCTTATGCAATGGATGAATTTGCTAAAAACAGCCAGATAAGTTTAGGAACCCCAGAGCAGTAGGGTTCAGTTCCCAATGGGTCCTAGGGTATTTTTATGGTACCTTAGATGAGGGTACCATAAATGTATGTCAATGTGCCTTCCAGGCTGGAAATGGCTGATTGGCAAAATGAGCTGGAAGAAGACAAAGATCATAGAATTGATTTCTCTTAGATTTGAGATCAGTGTGGCAGAAATTCCTAGTTTTACGTGGGCCTAGAGAAGGAAGCAGGGGATTGCTCACACACAGGCCAACTCTCCCGACTCTCAAAAAAATCCCCCAGGAAGGCAAAAGAATCCTACAGAGGGGCAATATTTGGATCACTTGCAAATGATTGGGAGGTACAGGTAGCAATCAGCACTCCACTGGATCTTCAGCTCCAAGATGCTGTAGAGGAGAAGCCTGAAGACTGTCAATTACACCTCACAAGGAACCAGCTACCAGAAGTCATAGCTCCAGAAACCAGAAGGATGGAGTCTGTAGAGGTTTCCCAATGCCCGGACATCAGCAGGGGAGAAAACACAGCTCACAGTATAACCAGAGCAGCCAGTTTTACAGCAGAAGACACAGAGCAGGTGCCCAGCTAGACAAGAGACCCATGAGAGTCTTGACAACACACAACAATTCACAGATAGATCTGGAACCCTCCCCTCAGCTTCATGGGAACATGTGAACTATCTCCGCACTTGGGACATAGGATGGTGAACACAGAGGCCTGAAAGGGCGTTTGAATTTTTCTTGCCTCCAGTGGCAATGGAAGGTTGTTAGGAATTCTTGACCAATTATGGAAAATAATGAAATGACTGTATTTTATAACATATGCATTTATTGCTGTACATAATTGATCCTACTACAGCTTCGAACTGGATTTAAGCTTATGAAACCAAGTGCAAGTGTAATGTTTGAAATTTAATGGTGCACCAAAATGACCTGTGGAGGTTGAGCTACAGTGAATAAAGAAAGAGTCATTTTCTTTGAAAAAAATGAGCATTGTGAATAGATAGAAAATTTCCATCTATTCATTCAGCAGACAATGAAATTGGGGTTGAACAGTGTCGTTAAAAGTCATGCAATTCAAAACTACACTTTGCAGATAATAAATAAGACCAAGGGAGATAAAACTGTGCGGACAGTGTCCCACACATACTTAACACAGAACAAGGACTGGAATCCAATCTAGTTCACTGTTTAGTCCAAAACTTAACTCACTCCCTTAAACTCTCTTTTATGAACACGCAACCTAGATTTGCAATTGGAGCATAAAAGTGGAAGAAAACATCTGTATATTAAATTTCTACTCACTACACATCAGCTGAAAAGGTGATGGCAGGAGATAAGTGAAACACTTCAATAACCTACCTCTGCAGTATTCATCTATTATGTATGAGCAAAAAGAATGTATAATTGCCATAGAACCTTCAAGAGGAGATTAGAGGGTAAAGAAAATTTTTCATTAAGAACCTATGATACACAAATAAAACATGCATCAGAAATATAGATAATTATCATAAGAGTAAATATTTAGCTGTGAGTCTAAAGGCAGAAAGTTACCCTAAAGTAATAGATTTTATATAAAATGACATTTGTTTCAAAGATAGTAATAACTTGTGTTTGTAACATATATTGAACCATATTCAAGTGAAGCAAAGATCTTAGACTAACACCACAACTTTAAATATGGACATGTGTATAAATTCTCATACGGGAAAACTTCTTCTCAAACACAGAAATATAGTCCCAGATCCCAACCCACCTCTTATGTTCTATAAAAGGGCAACGTTACTACCAACCTCTGGTTCATCCAATTCCCTCTTTCTTAGCTCACTTTCTGCATCCCCTTAACCTCTGAATAGCCTGTCTTCACTTCTCTCAACTCCCTCTAGCGGACGCTCTGGTTTGGGTCATGAATTCGCCCTTCTGGACTGATGTGCTCCTTCCCCAGTACTGCGCTTCCCCGCCCCCACCCCTCCATGGGGTTACCCTCTGCAGAAGAGAGCCACCTTGATCAAAGTCACAACCCCTTCCCAGGGGCGCCTGGTATCTAATGACTGGTGGATCCAAGGGTATGGAGGCCTGGACACATTGACCTCATTTGGCCCAACTCTAAAAGGCCATCTAGCTTCAGCTACATGCCACGTTGGCAGAAGCCTGGGTGTGGTTGCAATAGAACTTGGCTTCTCTCTCTGCCCAGTTCTACTTCCTTCTCTCTACCACAGTGCTGATCCCAAGAGTACTCCCCACTGCAGCTTCCTGGACTTTAAAGCCAGCCTCAGAGTCAGCTTCCTGGGGATGTGTCCCTAGCTCCCCCTCCTTAACCTGAAATCCCAAACTCTCCATGAAGCTACTCCTACGAAGGGGCTGTTTTGCTCCATCACAGCTACAAAAACTCACAAGAACAATGCCTACAAATAATGAACACAAAATCAAATCTATTACATACATTTAGCATTTTTTTTATTGTGGTGAAAACCACATAACATGAAATCTACCACATGAACCAGGTTTTAAGTAAACAGTAGAGTATTGTGAACTCTATGAGCACTGTTGCAGAGAGATCTCTGGAAGTTTTTCATCTTTCAGGACCCATTGGATGGTAACTTCCTATCTTCCCCTCCCCTCTAGCCCCTGGCAACCACCATTCTACTCTTTATTTCAATGAGTTTAACCACTTGAGATGTCTCAAATAAGTGGAATCATACAGTATTTGTGTTTCTGTGACTGGCTTATTTCAGTTAGCATAATGTCCTCCTGAGGCATCCATGTTGCCACATATGTCAGGCTTTCCTCGTTTTTCAAGGCTGAATAACCTTCCATTGTATGTACACACAGCATTTTCTTTATCTATTCATCTATCAATGGACCTTTAGGTTGTTTCCACCTCTTGGCTACTGTGAATAGTGGTGCAACGAACATGGAAGTGCAAATATCTCTTCGAGATCCTGTTTTCAGTTCTTTTGGATAAATACCCAGAAGTGCATTTTATTATTAATTGTCTTGTTCACAGATTAACCTTATATACATGTCTTAATATCCTTAGAGACCAATTGGAAAATATGTAAATATGCTCATTTGGATTATGTCCCTCATGGCATGATCTTTGCACATTATTATTTTGCTTACCTTAGCAAGTTGTGGTGGGAAGTGTGTTATATACAGGGCTGATTTTATCTTGCCTGAGATCAAGAGTATGAACTACATCAATTTTTCACAACTTGTGATTTGTGAATGACCAGCAACGTGTCAAAGCATTCCAGAAATTTCATGAAAACTATCTCCATTTCTCTATTGTCTCATAAAACAATGTAAATAGTTTCCCTTTACAATGGAACAAGAGTGAGTTGATAGAGATCAGGGGAGTGGTCTGTTATTCCCCTGAGTATCACTCATGGATTTACGACTCAATTTTACATGACTGGACACCATGGTAGTTTTGAGGAGTGTGAAGGTTTAAATTCTTTTTTTTTTTTTTACTCTTTCTTGCAAATCAAAATGACAAAGAGTTATCACCTCACACCAGTCAGAATGGCCATTATCAAAAAGTTTATTGAAACCTTCTGAGACTGAACCAGGAAGAAATAGAAAATATGAACAGACCAATCACAAGCACTGAAATTGAAACTGTGATTAAAAATCTTCCAACAAACAAAAGCCCAGGACCAGATGGCTTCACGGGTGAATTCTATGAAACATTTAGAGAAGAGCTAACACCTATCCTTCTCAAACTCTTCCAAAATATAGCAGAGGGAGGAACACCCCCCAATTCATTCTACGGGGCCACCATCACCCTGATACCAAAACCAAAGATGTCACAAAGAAAGAAAACTAAAGGGCAATATCACTGATGAACATAGATGCAAAACTCCTCAACAAAATACTAGCAAACAGAATCCAACAGCACATTAAAAGGATCACACACCATGATCAAGTGGGGTTTGTGCCAGGAATGCAAGGATTCTTCAATATACACAAATCAAACAATGTGATACACCATATTAAAAAATTGAAGGAGAAAAACCATATGATCATCTCAATAGATGCAGAGAAAGCTTTCGACAAAATTCAACACCCATTTATGATAAAAACCCTCCAGAAAGTAGGCATAGAGGGAACTTACCTCAACATAATAAAGGCCATATATGACAAAGCCACAGCCAACATCGTCCTCAATGGTGAAAAATTGAAACCATTTCCACTACGATCAGGAACAAGACAAGGTTGCCCACTCTCACCACTATTATTCAACATAGTTTTGGAAGTTTTAGCCACAGCAATCAGAGAAGAAAAAGAAATAAAATGAATCCAAATCGGAAAAGAAGACGTAAAGCTGTCACTGTTTGCAGATGACATGATACTATACATAGAGAATCCTAAAGATGCTACCAGAAAACTGCTAGAGCTAATCAATGAATTTGGTAAAGTAGCAGTATACAAAATTAGTGCACAGAAATCTCTTGCATTCCTATACACTAATGATGAAAAATCTGAAAGTGAAATTAAGGAAACACTCCCATTTACCATTGCAACAAAAAGAATAAAATATCTAGGAATAAACCTACCTAAGGAGACAAAAGACCTGTATGCAGAAAATTACAAGACACTGATGAAAGAAATTAAAGATGATACAAACAGATGGAGAGATATACCATGTTCTTGGATTGGAAGAATCAACATTGTGAAAATGATTCTACTACCCAAAGCAATCTACAGATTCAATGCAATCCCTATCAAACTACCAATGGCATTTTTCACAGAGCTAAAACAAAAAATTTCACAATTTGTATGGAAATACAAAAGACCCCGAATAGCCAAAGCAATCTTGAGAACAATAAACGGAGCTGGAGGAATCAGGCTCCCTGACTTCCGACTATACTATAAAGCAACAGTAATCAAGATAGTATGGTACTGGCACAAAAACAGAAGTATAGATCAATGGAACAGGATAGAAAGCCCAGAGGTAGACCCACGCACATATGGTCACCTTATCTTTGATAAAGGAGGCAAGAATATACAGTGGAGAAAAGACAGCCTCTTCAATAAGTGGTGTTGGGAAAACTGGACAGCTACAGGTAAAAGTATGAAATTAGAACACTCCCTAACACCATACACAAAAATAAACTCAAAATGGATTAAAGACCTAAGTGTAAGGCCAGACACTATCAAACTCTTAGAGGAAAACATAGGCAGAACAGTCTATGACATAAATCACAGCAAGATCTTTTTTGACCCACCTCCTAGAGAAATGGAAAAAAAAACAAAAATAAACAAATGGGACCTAATGAAACTTAAAAGCTTTTTCACAGCAAAGGAAACCATAAACAAGAAGAAAAGACAACCCTCAGAATGGGAGAAAATATTTGCAAATGAACCAACTGACAAAGGGTTAATCTCCAGAATTTACAAGCAGCTCATGCAGCTCAATATCAAAAAAACAAACAACCCAATCCAAAAATGGGCAGAAGACCTAAATAGACATTTCTCCAAAGAAGATATAGAGATTGCCAACAAACACATGAAAGAATGCTCAACATCCTTAATCATTAGAGAAATGCAAATCAAAACTACAACGAGATATCATCTCACACCGGTCAGAATGGCCATCATCAAAAAATCTACAAACAGTAAATGCTGGAGAAGGTGTGGAGAAAAGGGAACCCTCTTGCACTGTTGGTGGGAATGTAAATTGATACAGCCACTACAGAGTACAGTATGGAGGTTCCTTAAAAAACTAAAAATAGAACTACCATATGACCCAGCAATCCCACTACTGGGCATATACCCTGAGAAAACCATAATTCAAAAAGAGACAGGTACCAAAATGTTCATTGCAGCTCTATTTACAATAGTCAGGACATGGAAGCAACCTAAGTGTCCATCAACAGATGAATGGATAAAGAAGATGTGGCACATATATACAATGGAATATTACTCAGCCATAAAAAGAAACGAAATTGAGTTATTTGTAGTGAGATGGATGGACCTAGAGTCTGTCATACAGAGTGAAGTAAGTCAGAAACAGGAAAACAAATACCATATGCTAACACATATATTTGGAATCTAAGAAAGAATAAAATGGTCATGAAGAACCTAGGGGCAAGAAGGTAGTAAAGATACAGACCTACTAGAGAATGGACTTGAGAATATGGAGAGGGGGAAGGGTAAGCTGTGACAAAGTGAAAGAGTGGCATGGACATATATACACTACCAAACGTAAAATAGATAGCTAGTGGGAAGCAGCCGCATAGCACAGGGAGATCAGCTCGGTGCTTTGTGACCACCTAGAGGGGTGGGATAGGGAGGGTGGGAGGCAGGGAGATGCAAGAGGGAAGAGATATGGGAGCATATATACATGTATAAGTGATTCACTTTGTTATAAAGCAGAAACTAATACACCATTGTAAAGCAATTATACTCCAATAAAGATGTTAAAAAAAAGAAGTCTATTGAATAGGAGCACACATTTAAAGTGATTTCAATCATGCATTGTCAATATGCTGTGAGTCTAAGTAATCTTTATTTCCAAAGAGGCAAAAATCAAATTAGAGGTATTCCATTTCTGTGTTTTGTCTTTTTAACATTAATTTTTAAACTCGAAGAATCATATTAAGATGTTAGTTAAGAATTCTGACCTTGTAAAGATTACCCTGAAATTTTAGATTTCCATCCTTTGTATGCCTCTAATTATGTTCAATTCAAAATCATTATTCCTTATGCTTCCTGCTTTTAACGAATGGTCTAATATGACTATATAAGGACTTATTTCCCTGGCAGTCCAGTGGTTAAGACTCCATGCTTCCAGAGCAGGGAGTGCAGGTTCAATACCTGGTTGGGGAGCTAAAATTCCACATGCCACATGACACGGCCAAACAAACAAACAAACAAATAAATAAATAAAAATAATATAAGCATACATTATACAGAATATGACCAAAATTAAAAATTTATTTTTTAAAATTTTTTTATATATTGGAGTATAGTTGATTAACAATGTTTTGTTAGTTTCAGGTGTACAGCAAAGTGATTCAGTTATACATATAAAAGTATCTATTCTTTTTCAAATTTTTTTCCCATTTAGCTTATTACAGAATATTGAACAGAGTTCCCTGTGCTACACAGTAGGTCCCTGTTGGTAATCTATTTCATTTTATTTTTTTTATTTGTTTATTTTTAAAATTTTTATTTATTTAGTTTGGCCACACCTTGTAGCCTGTGGGATCTTAGCTCTCTGACCAGGGATCGAACCTGTGCCCCCTGCATTGGAAGCGCGGAGTCCCAACCACTGGACTGCAGGCAGGTCCCTGGTTATCTATTTTAAATATAGCAGTGTGTACATGTCAATCCCAAACTCCCAGACTATCCCTCCCCCGCCCCAATCCTTTCCCCTCCGATAACCATAAGTTTGTTTTCTAAGTCTGTGTTTCTGTTTTGTAAATAAGTTCATTTGTATCATTTTTTTAGCTTCTGCATATAAGTGATATCATTTGATATTTGTTTTCCTCTGTCTGACTTACTTCAGTTATTATGATAATCTCCATGTTGCCACAAGTGGCATTATTTCATTCTTTTTAACGGCTGAATAATATTCCATTGTATGAATGTACCACATCTTCTTTATCCATTCATCTGTCAATGGACATTTAGGTTGCTTCCATGTCTTGGCTATTGTAAACAGCACTGCAATGAATATTGGGGTGCGTCTATCCTTTCGAACCATGTTTTTCTCCAGATATATGCCCAGGAGTGGGATTGCTGGATCATATGTTAGCTCTATTTTTAGTTTTTAGTTTTTTAAGGACCCTCCATACTGTTCTCCATAGTGGCTGTACTATTTACATTCCTACCAACAGTGAAGGAGGGTTCTCTTTTCTCCACACTCTCTCCAGCATTTATTTTTTGTATTGATATTTGTTCAATCTAAAAACAAAACACAAAATTACCAAAAAATTACAAATAGCAAGATCTCCCAATGGCGGATGATTAAAGTTGTTTTTATATATTTTCAATACTATAGTATTTAATATTCCACATATATTGGCTTCAAATATAAATTACGTCTTTTTTATTATTTATTTTTAAATCACACTTTTCCTGCATAATTAAGATAAATTAACCAGTGAATGTCACTTCTGATTTGAAATAAAAGCTAAAACTTGTCTTATGTGTCTTAAGAATAGTCATAAAAGTGTACTAAAATTTAACTTATTACACCAGTGTGTCCCAGGAGACACTGTTTCCTGGTCTATCTCAGCAGAGAGAATACATTTAGATGAAGCACCAGTATGACATCCAAGAGAAATTGGAAGGCAATTTAAATTTTTACTGCTGCTTTTGAAAAACATTAAAGAGGGACTATATTTTTAACTCTGAGCAAAATGTGTTAAAATCTCTTTATCTGAGAATCTCTTTCAATATCTTTCACAATGTGGCAAGGTAGTCACTCCCAATCTCCCTTCTCCTTCCAACCCAACCATCAAATTCTTTCTCCCTAAATCTTTGCAGTTGCTTCCACTGTCCTGGTTTAAGTTATAGATTTAAAATAATAATGAAATAAAAAGGCAACCCTGAATGCTCCTCAAGCAATAAAAGAGTCTTTCTCTTAATGTGGACATGGAGAAAAGGTTGTTACTATTCATAGTCAATATTTTTTTCTTTGATCCTTGAACTTCTATTTTCTTCCAGTACTCTTAAAAATGATGTATGATTTATATTTTATAAAATGTACAGATCTTAAAAGTACAGTTGGATGAATTTTGACACATATGTACACTTGTGAATGTTCAAACTATATGGAATATTTCCATTAGCCCAGAAAGTTCCACTGCACCCTTGTCAACCAACAGGTTCCCTGCAATTAATGGAGCCATTCAGTGTTATGATTTCTATTATTATTTTATGATTTATTCATACTTTTCATGTAGCAGTACTGCATTCCTTTTTATTGCTTGTTTTTATCCGTTCTCTTCTTGAGGTACATTTGGTTTTTCCAGTTTTTGGCTCTCCTGCTATTTTGTGTTTAATAATATACAGATCTAATATGTTTTTACTTAAAGCCAGTTTGTTAATTTCTCATCTATCATATCAGCCAAAATTGAAGTCTAACAGTTGCCCATCTAGGGGAGATTATGGAGCAGCCAAAACTCATATATTCTGCTGGATGGAATGTAAATTATTATAATCACTCTGGAGAGCAATTTGGTAATATTTAAGAAAGCTGTAGAGATGCATTCTCCATTATCCAGTAATTCCACCCTTACTTACATATTTTAAAGAAACTCTCAGATATATGAATAAGGAAACATCAACAAAAATGTTCACAGCAGCATTTTTTATAAAACCTAAAACATCAAAACAGCATCAATGTGGTGTCAGAGAAGAATGGAAAAATTGTGATATATATCCTTAAATTGAACACTATTTGGCAATGAAAATAAGTGTGGGTTACTTGTATCTACTTGGATAATTCTCACAAATATAATATCAAGCAAAAATGTTTAAAAGAATGTCATGACGTTTTAAAAAATGTATTTAAAACAACAAAATAGCACATATGTAGAAAAAACCAAGAAATACGTAAAAATGATAATCATCATATGGAGAATAACAGTTACCTCTGCAGAAACTAGAGAGAGATAAGAGACAGGAAGCTTCAACTAATTTTCTTTAAGCCGGGCTGCAGATACATGATTGGTCACTACAATATTCCTTGTGTCTTCTATTATGTCTGAAATATTTAGCAATAATAACAAGTTTTCTTTCATGATACTAAACCCAGAAGTGAACACATAATTCAACAAATTCCTAAGAGGATCTTTCAGAATGTATATTAAAATTAAAAGAGTTTAAGCAAGAATGTTTGGGAAACACTGAAGGGGCAGAACTTCCAGATTACTGATTCTTTGAATCAGCATTGCAAACAGTCAAACATGCTGCGTGAGGGACTGAGTAGCTACTGAAGAGGATCTGGTATCTTCTCAGGACTTGAAGGGTTGCTTTGAAAAGACATTTTCAGATGGATCCTTTTTACTATTTATGCTAAAACATACCATTTAAATAGATCAGAATGTATATGCACATATAGATAATTCAGGGACAGTGATATGCTGGTAAATGTTTAACAACCAGCTTAGGGAGAGGAGGACTGATTTAGTAGGAGTGGTCAATTCCAATGTTGTAAACACTCCCACCATAGTTGATATACTACCAACTTGCTTTTGATGAATGCAAAGTTGGGAAGAGATGTTCACATCGGCTGGTACCAGCCAGCTCTGGCACATCACGGTGGGAGACAGGTGTCAGAGAAGAACTTACCCTGAGATGGGAGAAGTCTGATACAGTGGAAGTCACCCATGGCCCAAGATGATACTGGGATTTTCCCAATGATCAAACTAATGCAAAGTGATTCAAAAACTACACCGAAGGAAGGGTAAAAGAGGAGAAGAGAACTTAACAGAAAAAGTTAACAGTATTTCTTATGTGAACCTAAAAGTAAAAATTTGCAACCTTGGGACTTCCCTGGTGGTGCAGCAGTTAGGAATCCACCTGCCAATGCGGGGGACACAGGTTCATGCCCTGGTCCAGGAAGACCCCACATGCCTTGGAGCAACTAAACCCGTGTGCCACAACTACTGAGCCCACGTGCCACAACTACTGAAGCCCGTGTGCCTAGAGCCTGTGCTCCACAACAAGAGAAACCACCGCAATGAGAAGCCCGCGCACCGCAACAGAGTTGCCCCCTGCTCGCCACAACTAGAGAAAGCCTGCGCGCAGCAACGAAGACCCAATGCAGCCAAAAATAAATTAATTAATTTTAAGAAAAGAATGTATTTTTTCATAAATTTGAACTGATGCCTAAAATTTTTGAAAAAAAGGTTTTATCCCTAATCTTTTGGTGTATAAACACTACTTGAAATGTCACCAAGACTAATCAACTAAAAAGTAGCCCCAGTGTGAAAATTACTGACTTTTTGGGAAAAAAACATGTGCTCCTTTAAATGATATTTTTTTCAATCAGTAGTTTACCTACAAGGGAAACTTTCAATTAATATCATAACAGCTACTTGAATCTCAAAGAGGAGCAGGTTGCCTGAATTGACCCAGGTTAATTACATTAGATGGAGACAATCTCTCCCAAAGCAACTGGATCAGCCTAAACCTTTAATTAAGATTTATTTATTCCTTGGTAGTCTAAAGTGGTTTTTTTGGGTCTTTCAGACTCCCATTTAAAAGAAATTTTGCTATTTCTTTGTATCCTTCCGTATTGTTTTTCTTTTTCTTTTTAACATCTTTATTGGAGTATAATTGCTTTACAATGGTGTGTTAGTTTATGCTTTATAACAAAGTGAATCAGCTATACATATACATAAGTCCCCATATCTCTTCCCTCTTGCATCTCCCTCCCCACCACCCTCCCTATCCCACCTCTCTAGGTGGTCACAAAGCACCGAGCTGATCTCCCTGTGCTATGCGGCTTGATGCAAAGAAAATATGTTGTTTTTGGAATAGGAGAAATATATATACAATGTTCCTACATAGGCTAATCTTTAAGCTGCTGTCAACTAATACCTTGATGGCGATGAACTGACAGCTAGTTGAGAACTTTATAGTTACCTTTCAAGGCATAAGTGAGACAGAAATAAAGGAGGAAGATGGTAGAGAGAAAGGCGAAGAGCAAAGACTTATCTTCCCCTCGTTCAAAACACTGTCTCCGGGACATCTGTTTCAGATGCATTTTCTCATGCTGCCTTCAGGAAGCGAACCAAAATGACAGTAAAGAGATAAAAAAGGTAAAAGTCATAATTCCGTAAGGATAAAGAGAATTGTAGAAGAAACAAGAGCAGACAGGTCCAAAAACAAAATTTTTTAAATTTATTTATTTATTTATTTTTGGCTGCATTGGGTCTTCGTTGCTGCACGCGGGCTTTCTCTAGTTGCGGTGAGCAGGGGCTACTCTTCGTTGTGGTGCGCTGGCTTCTCATTGTGGTAGCTTCTCTTGTTGTGGAGCACAGGCTCTAGGAACACGGGCTTCAGTAGTTGTGGCACACGGGCTTCAGTAGTTGTGGCACACGGGCTTAGCTGCTCTGTGGCATGTGGCATCTTCCTGGACCAGGGCTCAAACCCATGTCCCCTGCATTGGCAGGGGGATTCTTAACCACTGTGCCACTAGGGAGGTTCCCCCCAAAATCTAGAAATAGAAAAACAGACAGATGAGTGATAAAGGATTTAGCTGGCTTGAGAAAGCTGAAAGTCACCTGCCTTCCCAAAAAGCAAATCTGCTGGCTCTACAAAATGGCTGATGCAATATCTTGTAATAACCTCTAATGGAAAAGCATCTGAAAAAGAATATATATTCTTTTGCTGTATACCTGAAACTAACACAACATTGTAAAACAACTATACTTCAATTAAAAAAAAAAAAGGCTGAGGAACTGAAAGTGGGAGGCAGATAGGGCTTGAAACAAAAGGGATAATTGAGATACCCTAGAAGAAGCTGTTCAATAATAGATCCTTCCCCTACCCTGTGCCGCAGAATTGAGCACACTCTTGAGAAGAGGAATGAATGTTGGATTGAGAATAGTGGGAGCCATATTCTTGCCATACTCCATCCCCAGTCCTGGACAAGAAGGAAGGAAAGGGAGGAGGAAGGAGGGCAATTTTACTTCCTTTTACACACCCCATGGTATAATAATGAAGTACTGAGATCTGCACTTGGATTGAAACAGACATCTCTCTTGGGACGCTGTGGCACATAACTCAAATGAGCCAATAATTAAAAAATCATTTCTATTTAGCTTTGAACTTCATTATGAGGATGGCAGCTTTTTAATTTTTTACACATTTTCTTAATTATGTTTTGCTTTGTGCAATATTAAAATTAGTTTTAATTTCCTATTCATTTGCTGACTGAGAGTGGGGAGATATAGTCTGAAACTGGAGTGGATGCTTAAAAATGTAGCAGCCACAGAAATGGATACCTGGTAAACATATTTCCTTCATAAAAATGTCAATTAAGTTAAATTTATATTGGATCTCTAAGACTAGATTCCAGCCATCTTAAGAATCGATAACAATCAGTAGTAATTCTAGGAATCAAGATGATCATTTAGAGTATATTTATTCCAAGTGAATAAAAGGCACATGACTTGAGTCCACAGGAAAATAGTCACAGACAAACTTAAATGCAAGGAATGATGTCATCTAAACCAGCTTCATCTCCTAGAATAGTGGCAAAACTCAGGAGTGTAGTCAGCAATGTATAAGAAATGTACAGAATGCTTTATCCCCAGTCCTGTTACTTGACAGATTAAAGATGCTCATTCCCACACGTTAATATGGCACCATAGGTTTGATGTGATTCTTCATTATTAAAAAGCAAGCAAACAAACAAAAAAGCAGACCACAAAATTTTACAGAATTAGCAGTAATGGTTATTTGTTCCAAGTGGATTTTCATCAGTTATTGTGAACCGCCAGATGTGGTTGGCCATTTGCATATTTCCATGAGCTCTTTTCTCACAAAGATTTCTAAAATGTATGATTTCAAAAATAATTTTATCTCAAACCAGCTTATGTCAAAAGAGAAATCATTTCTCTCCCTCTCATATTCTCTCTCTCTCTGTCTTTACATCCCAGTTGATAAGATGTTCATACTACCATGGACATAGATATAACTACAATGAAATAAACTGTTTCCTATAACACAGGGTTGAAGTCTATATTCTTCTCTCAGACCTCTTCTTTTCAAGGATAATTCTTTAAGTTATATTTACTTAAAGAAATAATAAAGTATTTTATGGAGAAAGATGTTATGAAATTTTTCAAATAAAATAAATACACTTTTCTTGACATTTTTTTAATGTTCAACATGTCAATGATCTAGAGATTATTTTCCTTGCTATATGCATATATACTATTAGTTTTCATTTCTTCCTTTTAGAGTTACTGTTACCTTATAATTACTATACACATATGATACATACATTCCTACATATATGTGGGTTTTAAAACATGAATGAAAAGATATACATAGGAAGACAAAATAGGAGTAAAGATAAAGGACACCAAATAGAAAACAGTAACAAATATGGTAAATATTAATCCAACTATATCAATAATCATTTTGCATGTCAATGGTCTAAATGCACAAAACAAAGACAGAGATTATTAGAGTGGATCAAAAACCATGACCCTACTACATGTTGTCTACAAGAAACCCACTTTAAATATAAAAACATATTCAGATTAAAGTAAATGGATGGCGAAATAAAAACCATGGTAATGCTAATCAAAAGAAAGAAAGCAAGGGTACCTATATTAATTTCAAAAAGAGCAAACTTCAAAACAAGGAACATTATTAGGGATAAAGAAGGGCATGACCTAGTGATAAAGAGGTCAATTATCCAAGAAGACATAACAATCTTTAAGGTGTATGTGTCTAACATCAGTGTGTCAAACTCCACGAGGCAAAAACTGATAGAACTGCAAGGAGAAATAGATGCATCTACTATCACAGTTGGAGACTTCAAAAACCCCTCTATCAGAAACAGACAGAAGTAGCAGGCAGAAAAACATAGTTGAATTCAACAACACCACCACCAATCAATTGGACATAATTGACATCTATAGACTAGTTTATCTAACAACAGCAAAACACACATACCTCTCACGCTCACGTGGAACATTCTCCAAGAGAGACTACACGCCTGGCCATAAAACACACTTTATCAAATTTTAAAAATAGAAATCATAAAATGTCTGCTTTCAGACGACAGTGGAATTAAACTAGAAATCAATAACAGAAAGATAACTGAGAAATCCCAACATACATGGAGATGAAGCAACACACTTCTAAATAACACATGGATCAAAGAAGAAATTGCAAGAGAAATTTTAAAATATTTTGAACTAAGTGAAATTTAAAATACAACTTATCAAAATTTGGGGGGCACAGAGCAAGCAGTGCTTAGAGGGAAAATACAGAATTCAATGCATATAGTAGAAAAAACAAGAGATCTAAAATCAGTCACCTAAGTTTCTACCTTAGAAAACTAGAAAAAAAAAAAGGAGCTAATTAATCCCAAAGTAAGCAGAAGAAAAGTAGTAATAAGAATTAGAACAGAAATCACTGAACCTGTAAAGAGGAAATCAATAAAGAAAACCAATTAAACCAAAAGCTGGTCATTTGAAATGTTTAATAAAATCACTAAACCTCTAGTCAGGCTTAGAGACCTGAATCTGAATCTTACCACTGGCCACATAGGAGAAAAAAAGACCCTAAAGGCAGCAGTGCCAGACTTTCACGGAGATGGTTAGTCCCATCTCTCAGTGGAATATGTGCCAACTGACTTTCTCAATATATCTGAAGGGGAGAAGAAAAAGAATAGAGCAGGATGAAGTTGCTCTTTCTGTGGGCATGAATCTGATTCAACACACCTTTTTCTGCCACTGGGGACAAGGGACAGAAGAGAGAGCCATAACCATTTGTGCAGCCTCTAAACAATTTCACATACCCACTTGCAAAAGTCTCCCAACTAAGGTCATATAATCTTACCACTCAGATGAACAGCCCATTCTCCTCCTCGGGCAGAGAAAGAGGAGAGTTTCTTTGAGAGCTTTCTTTCCATCCTATACTCACCACCCTCAACTCCACCAAACCCCTCACCTTCTCACCCTGAACCAGCACCCAGCAGAGAACCTTTGAGCTAGAAAGAAATTTGATCTTCACTAATGTAACACCTTCATTTTGCCACTGTGGATGCTGAGGGTCAAAGAGACGAAGCAACCTTTCCAACCAGCTAATTCTTGCCAATGTCACCTTTACTTATTAACACTGAAGCAGTCATCTGTATTATACTTTGTATCACAGTTAGAAAATTCCTTAAATGTCCTCTGCTTATATGGGTTCATATAAAATCTTGAACCTTGATAATAGTAAATGAAACAATGTTTTAATAACCCATATTTTAATATCATGAATTGTGTTTTTATACTAGGGATCAATCACAGCCAATGCTTCCATACTTGGGAGTGAAGCATAAAGTATTTTTTTGTAAATCAATAATTTTCTGTAATTAAGCCACATCCAGAAAGAAAATAAATAAATCAGCAAATTATTCTTTTTATTGCCATTAGCCAGGATTGCATTTTTAATTTGCCACTGTACACTGCTAATATACTTTAGATTTTGTTAATTTTCATTTGTTTTAGGAAAATGTCTTATGATAGTGTTATGGCCTGAATTGTGTAACATCAAAATTCATATGTTGAAACCATGTCCCCCACTGTGACTGTATTTGGAGATAAGGCCTCTATACAGGTAATTAAGACTATATGAGGTCATAAAAGTGGGGCTATAATCCCAAATGACTGGTGTTCTTGTAAGAAAAGGAAGATTCACCAGAGATGTGTGCACAGTGGAAAGGCCATGTGAGGACACAGCAAGAAGGCGGCAGTCTGCAAGCCAAGGAGAGAGGCCTCAGAAGACACTAACTCTGCCAACACTTTGATCTTGGACTTCCAGCATCCAGAACTGTGAGAAAAAAAATTTTTGTTTTTTAAGCTCAGCCTGTGGTATTTTGTTATAGCAGTGCAAGAAGACTAATACAGAGAACTATTTTTGTGAACTTGTAACCACTTGCCAAACAAAAATTCTTTTCTTTGAAAGTTTTACATTTGGAGGGACAAATGATACCATATATGCTTTATTATAATGTACTTAAGAAAATCAGGGGAGTAGGGGCAAGATGGCGGAAGAGTAAGACGCGGAGATCACCTTCCTTCCCACAGATACAGTAGAAATACATCTACACGTGGAACTGCTCCTACAGAACACCCACTGAACGCTGGCAGAAGATGTCAGACCTCCCAAAAGGCAAGAAAATCCCCACGTACTTGGGTAGGGTAAAAGAAAAAAGAAATAACAGAGACAAAAGAATAGGGATGGGACCTGCGCCAGTGGGAGGGAGCCGTGAAGGAGGAAAGGTTTCCAGGCACTAGGAAGCCCCTTTGCGGGCAGAGACTGCGGGTGGCAGAGGGGGGAAGCTTCGGAGCCGCGGAGGAGAGCACAGCCACAGGGGTGCGGAGGGCAAAGCGGAGAGACTTCCGCAGAGAGGCTTGGCGCCAACCAGCACTCACCAGCCCGAGAGGCTTGTCTGCTCACCCGCTGGGGCGGGCGGGGGCTGGGAGCTGAGGCTCGGGCTTTGGTGCTAGCCGGGAGGGAGTCCGGGAAAAAGTCTGCAGCTGCCGAAGAGGCAGGAGACTTTTTCTTGCCTCTTTGTTTCGCGGCGCGCAAGGAGAAGGGATTCAGAGCGCTGCCTAAACGAAATCCAGAGACGGGTGCGAGCCGCGGCTATCAGCGCGGATCCCACAGCAACAGGGGCGCAGAGGGAAAAACGGAGAGATTCCCGCACAGAGGCTCAGTGCCGAGCAGCGCTCACCAGCCCGAGAGGCTTGTCTGCTCACCCGCTGGGGTGGGCGGGGCTGGGAGCTGAGGCGTGGGCTTCGGTCGGATCGCAGGGAGAGGACTGGGGTTGGCGGTGTGAACACAGCCTGAAGGGGTTGGCGTGCCACGGCGAGCCAGGAGGGAGCCGGAGAGGAGGTCTGCAGCCGCCGAAGAAGCAAGAGACTTTTTCTTGCCTCTTTGTTTTGCGGCGCGCAAGGAGAGGGGATTCAGAGCGCCGCCTAGACGAACTCCAGAGGTGGGCGCGAGCCGCGGCTAACAGCGCGGACCCCAGAGATGGGCGCGAGCCGCGGCATCAGCGCGGACCCCAGAGACTGGTAGGAAACGCTAAGGCTGCTGCTGCCGCCACCAAAAAGCCAGTGTGCGAGCACAGGTCACTCTCCACACTGCCCCTCCCGGGAGCCGGTGCAGCTCGCCACTGCCAGGCTCCCGTGATCCAGGGACAACTTCCCCGGGAGAACACACAGCGCGCCTCAGGCTGCTGCAACGTCACGACGCCTCTGACGCCGCAGGATCGCCCCGCCTCCTCCGTACCACTCCCTCCCCCGGCCTGAGTGAGCCAGAGCCCCCGAAGCAGCTGCTCCTTTAACCCCGTTCTGTCTGGGCGGGGAAAGGACGCCCTCAGGTGATGTACATGCAGAGGCGAGTCCAAATCCAAAGCTGAATGCTGGGAGCTGTACGAACAAAGAAGAGAAAGGGAAATCTCCCCCAGCAGCCTCAGAAGCAGCGGATTAAAGCTCCACAAACAACTTGATGTGCCTGCATCTGTTGAATACCTGAATAGACAACGAATCATCCCAAATTCAAAAGGTGGACTTTAGGAGCAGGATATATTAATTTCCCCTATTCCTTTTTTTGTGAGTGTATATGTGTATGCTTCTGGGTGAGATTTTGTCTGTATAGCTTTGCTCTCACCATCAGTCCTAGGGTTAGGTCCGTCCATTTTTTTTTTTTTTTTACTTCAAAAAAATTTTTTTTCCTAATATATGTTTTCTTAATAATTTTTTCCGTATTTTCTATTTTTAGAAATTAAAAAAATTTTTAATAAGTTTTTTCATATTTTTTATTTTAAAAAATTAAAATTTTTTTTCTTAATAAATTTTTTCTTAAAAATTTTTTTCTTATTTTTTACTATAAAAAATTAATAAATCTATTTTTAACAATTAAAAAAAATTTTTTTCTGAATACATTTACTCTTAATAATTTTTTTCTTATTTTTTATTATAATAGCTTTATTTTATTTTATTTTATCCTCTTTTTTTCTTTCTATTTTTTTCTCCCTTATATTCTGAGCTGTGTGGATGAAAGGCTCTTGGTGCTCCAGCCAGGCATCAGGGCTGTGCCTCTGAGGTGGGAGAGCCAACTTCAGGACACTGGTCCACAAGAGACCTACCAGCTCCACGTAATACCAAACGGCAAAAATCTCTCAGAGATCTCCATCTCAACATCAAGACCCAGCTTCACTCAACGACCAGCAAGCTACAGGGCTGGACACCCTACGCCAAACAACTAGCAAGACAGGAACACAGTCCCATCCATTAGCAGGGAGGCTGCCTAAAATCATAAGGCCACAGACACCCCAAAACACACCACCAGACGTGGACGTGCCCACCAGAAAGACAAGATTCAACCTCATCCACCAGAACACAGGCAATAGTCCCCTCCACCAGGAAGCCTACACAACCCACTGAACCAACCTTACCCACTGGGGACAGATACCAAAAACAACGGGAACTACGAACCTGCAACCTGTGAAAAGGAGACCCCAAACACAGTAAGATAAGCAAAATGAGATGACAGAAAAACACACAGCAGATGAAGGAGCAGGGTCAAAACACACCAGACCTAACAAATGAAGAGGAAATAGGTAGTCTACCTGAAAAAGAATTCAGAATAATGATAGTAAGGATGATCCAAAATCTTGGAAATAGAATAGACAAAATGCAAGAAACATTTAACAAGGACGTAGAAGAACTAAAGAGGAACCAAGCAATGATGAAAAACACAATAAATGAAATTAAAAATACTCTAGATGGGATCAATAGCAGAATAACTGAGGCAGAAGAAAGGATAAGTGACCTGGAAGATAAAATGGTGGAAATAACTACTGCAGAGCAGGATAAAGAAAAAAGAATGAAAAGAACTGAGGACAGTCTCAGAGACCTCTGGGACAACATTAAACGCACCAACATTCGAATTATAGGGGTCCCAGAAGAAGAAGAGAAAAAGAAAGGGACTGAGAAAATATTTGAAGAGATTATAGTTGAAAACTTCCCTAATATGGGAAAGGAAATAGTTAATCAAGTCCAGGAAGCACAGAGAGTCCCATACAGGATAAACCCAAGGAGAAACACGCCAAGACACATATTAATCAAACTGTCAAAAATTAAATATAAAGAAAACATATTAAAAGCAGCAAGGGAAAAACAACAAATAACACACAAGGGAATCCCCATAAGGTTAACATCTGATCTTTCAGCAGAAACTCTGCAAGCCAGAAGGGAGTGGCAGGATATACTTAAAGTGATGAAGGAGAAAAACCTACAACCAAGATTACTCTACCCAGCAAGGATCTCATTCAGATGTGATGGAGAAATTAAAACCTTTACAGACAAGCAAAAGCTGAGAGAGTTCAGCACCACCAAACCAGCTTTACAACAAATGCTAAAGGAACTTCTCTAGGCAAGAAACACAAGAGAAGGAAAACACCTACAATAACAAACCCAAAACATTTAAGAAAATGGGAATAGGAACATACATATCGATAATTACCTTAAATGTAAATGGATTAAATGCTCCCACCAAAAGACACAGACCGGCTGAATGGATACAAAAACAAGACCCATATATATGCTGTCTACAAGAGACCCACTTCAGACCTAGAGACACATACAGACTGAAAGTGAGGGGATGGAAAAAGATATTCCATGCAAATGGAAATCAAAAGAAAGCTGGAGTAGCAATTCTCATATCAGACAAAATAGACTTTAAAATAAAGAATATTATAAGAGACAAAGAAGGACACTATATAATGATCAAGGGATCGATCCAAGAGGAAGGTATAACAATTGTAAATATTTATGCACCCAACATAGGAGCACCTCAATACATAAGGCAAATACTAACAGCCATAAAAGGGGAAATTGACAGCAACACAATCATAGTAGGGGACTTTAACACCCCACTTTCACCAATGGACAGATCATCCAAAATGAAAATAAATAAGGAAACACAAGCTTTAAATGATACATTAAACAAGATGGACTTAATTGATATTTATAGGACATTCCACCCAAAAACAACAGAATACACATTTTTCTCAAGTGCTCATGGAACATTCTCCAGGATAGATCATATCTTGGGTCACAAATCAAGCCTTGGTAAATTTAAGAAAATTGAAATCGTATCAAGTATCTTTTCTGACCACAATGCTATGAGACTAGATATCAATTACAGGAAAAGATGTGTAAAAAATACAAACACATGGAGGCTACACAATACACTACTTAATAACGAAGTGATCACTGAAGAAATCAAAGGGGAAATCAAAAAAATACCTAGAAACAAATGACAATGGAGATACGACGACCCAAAACCTATGGGACGCAGCAAAAGCAGTGCTAAGAGGGAAGTTTATAGCAATACAAGCCTACCTCAAGAAACAGGAAACATCTCGAATAAACAACCTAACCTTGCACCTAAAGCAATTAGAGAAAGAAGAACAAAAAAACCCCAAAGCTAGCAGAAGGAAAGAAATCATAAAGATCAGGTCAGAAATAAATGAAAAAGAAATGAAGGAAACAATAGCAAAAATCAATAAAACTAAAAGCTGGTTCTTTGAGAAGATAAACAAAATTGATAAACCATTAGCCAGACTCATCAAGAGAAAAAGGGAGAAGACTCAAATCAATAGAATTAGAAATGAAAAAGGAGAAGTAACCACTGACACTGCAGAAATACAAAAGATCATGAGAGATTACTACAAGCAACTCTACGCCAATAAAATGGACAACCTGGAAGAAATGGACAGATTCTTAGAAATGCACAAACTGCCGAGACTGAACCAGGAAGAAATAGAAAATATGAACAGACCAATCACAAGCACTGAAATTGAAACTGTGATTAAAAACCTTCCAACAAACAAAAGCCCAGGACCAGATGGCTTCACAGGTGAATTCTATCAAACATTTAGAGAAGAGCTAACACCTATCCTTCTCAAACTCTTCCAAAATATTGCAGAGGGAGGAACACTCCCAAACTCATTCTACGAGGCCACCATCACCCTGATACCAAAACCAGACAAAGATGTCACAAAGAAAGAAAACTACAGGCCAATATCACTGATGAACATAGATGCAAAAATCCTCAACAAAATACTAGCAAACAGAATCCAACAGCACATTAAAAGGATCATACACCATGATCAAGTGGGGTTTATCCCAGGAATGCAAGGATTCTTCAATATACGTAAATCAATCAATGTGATACACCATATTAACAAATTGAAGGAGAAAAACCATATGATCATCTCAATAGATGCAGAGAAAGCTTTTGACAAAATTCAACACCCATTTATGATAAAAGCCCTGCAGAAAGTAGGCATAGAGGGAACTTTCCTCAACATAATAAAGGCCATATATGACAAACCCACAGCCAACATCGTCCTCAATGGTGAAAAACTGAAACCATTTCCACTAAGATCAGGAACAAGACAAGGTTGCCCACTCTCACCACTATTATTCAACATAGTTTTGGAAGTGTTAGCCACAGCAATCAGAGAAGAAAAAGAAATAAAAGGAATCCAAATCGGAAAAGAAGAAGTAAAGCTGTCACTGTTTGCAGATGACATGATACTATACATAGAGAATCCTAAAGATGCTACCAGAAAACTCCTAGAGCTAATCAATGAATTTGGTAAAGTAGCAGGATACAAAATTAATGCACAGAAATCTCTTGCATTTCTATACACTAATGACGAAAAATCTGAAAGTGAAATTAAGAAAACACTCCCATTTACCATTGCAACAAAAAGAATAAAATATCTAAGAATAAACCTACCTAAGGAGAAAAAAGACCTGTATGCAGAAAATTATAAGACACTGATGAAAGAAATTAAAGATGATACAAATAGATGGAAAGATATACCATGTTCCTGGATTGGAAGAATCAACATTGTGAAAATGACTCTACTACCCAAAGCAATCTACAGATTCAATGCAATCCCTATCAAACTACCACTGGCATTTTTCACAGAACTAGAACAAAAAATTTCACAATTTGTATGGAAACACAAAAGACCCCGAATAGCCAAAGCAATCTTGAGAACGAAAAATGGAGCTGGGGGAATCAGGCTCCCTGACTTCAGACTATATTACAAAGCTACAATAATCAAGACAGTTTGGTACTGGCACAAAAACAGAAATATTGATCAATGGAACAGGATAGAAAGCCCAGAGATAAACCCACGCACATATGGTCACCTTATCTTTGATAAAGGAGGCAAGCATATACAGTGGAGAAAAGACAGCCTCTTCAATAAGTGGTGCTGGGAAAATTGGACAGATACATGTAAAAGTATGAAATTAGAACACTCCCTGACACCATGCACAAAAATAAACTCAAAATGGATTAAAGACCTAAGTGTAAGACCAGACACTATCAAACTCTTAGAGGAAAACATAGGCAGAACACTCTATGACATACATCACAGCAAGATTCTTTTTGACCCAGCTTCCAGAGAAATGGAAATAAGAACACAAATAAACAAATGGGACCTAATGAAACTTAAAAGCTTTTGCACAGCAAAGGAAACCATAAACAAGACCAAAAGACAACCATCAGAATGGGAGAAAATATTGGCAAATGAAGCAACTGACAAAGGATTAATCTCCAAGATTTACAAGCAGCTCATGCAGCTCAATAACAAAAAAACGAACAACCCAATCCAAAAATGGGCAGAAGACCTAAATAGACATTTCTCCAAAGAAGATATACGGATGGCCTACAGACACATGAAAGAATGCTCAACATCATTAATCATTAGAGAAATGCAAATCAAAACTACAATGAGATATCATCTCACACCGGTCAGAATGGCCATCATCAAAAAATCTACAAACAATAAATGCTGGAGAGGCTGTGGAGGAAAGGGAACTCTCTTGCACTGTTGGTGGGAATGTAAATTGATACAGCCACTATGGAGAACAGTATGGAGGTTCCTTAAAAAACTACAAATAGAACTACCATACGATCCAGCAATCCCACTACTGGGCATATACCCTGAGAAAACCAGCGTTCAAAAAGAGCCATGTACCAAAATGTTCATTGCAGTTCTATTTACAATAGCCAGGACATGGAAGCAACCTAAATGTCCATCGACAGATGAATGGATAAAGAAGATGTGGCACATATATACAATGGAATATTACTCAGCCATAAAAAGAAATGAAATGGAGGTATTTGTAATGAGGTGGATGGAGTTAGAGTCTGTCATACAGAGTGAAGTAAGTCAGAAAGAGAAAAACAAATACAGTATGCTAACACATATATACGGAATCTAAGGGGAAAAAAAGCCATGAAGAACCTAGTGGCAAGACGGGAATAAAGACACAGACCTACTAGAGAATGGACTTGAGGATATGGGGAGGTGGTGGGGTGAGATGTGACAGGGTGAGAGAGTGTCATGGACATATATACAGTACCAAATGTAAAATAGATAGCTAGTGGGAAGCAGCCGCATAGCACAGGGAGATCAGCTCGGTGCTTTGTGACCACCTAGAGGGGTGGGATGGGGAGGGTGGGAGGGAGGGAGATGCAAGAGGGAAGAGATATGGGAACATATTGTATATGTATAATTGATTAACTTTGTTATAAAGCAGAAGCTAACACACCATTGTAAGGCAATTATACTTCAATAAAGATGTTTTAAAAAATAAAAAAAAATAAAAAATCAAACAAAGAAATATGGACCTACAGCAATTGAAAAACTGCGAATGCTTCTTTTGATGGATGGCAATGCTTGCTGTTATTTTTGCTTATGGTCCCCAGGATAATAATATTATTAAATTGCATAAAGTTTTAACATTGAATTTTTAAAAAATCAAATGTAGGGTTGAAAATACTTGTATTCCAGTCTCTCAATATGTAATATGGAAAATGGCATACTACTTACTATTAACATTTTAAAATATTTCCATACATGTCTTTCACAGAGTCAAGGGATTGGGCTTTAAACGGATATAAGAGTTCATCAAGTGGTAAAAATAATAACTTAAGAGTGTATATTATATGTCTTATATATGTTATTTTATTTTATTCTTACTATGATATAAGTAAGCAGAGAAGGTATGAGTGCTCCTATTGCACTGTCCAGGAAATGAAAGCTCAGAATGGCAAAGGGTTAGCTAGCAGGACTCACTGTAAGTGAGCATTATTTGGAATTAGAATCCTGGTCTTTTGATGTATACATTGCAATTTTTCCTATCACTCCATACTGACTTACATCTCACTCTGCTTTATTACTAATAAAAAGAATTTACCTAAAACTTATTTTCCAAATATAGTTAAATACACACGTCCAGTTTACACCCATCTTATAGTTTCTGGATTTATTTATTAATTAAACACTATTTTCTTCATCCTTCCTCTGGCAAATTTATCATTCCCCATGGGTCACAAAGAGTACAATCATTATTTTTCATTGCACATGCTCAGGGTTAGAGGAAAGAGACATTTGTTCTTGTGATAGAGGAGGGAAAATGAAGAACTATTGAAGGTAATGTTTTATTCTCTAGACTTGAAGGTCACATGTCTAGGAATGCCCCCAAAGTGCCATGACTCTGAGCCCATATACACCCTTCTAGATACTTAAACATATTCTGATCACATCTAGGAGTCTCCTGCGATCCCTTCTGAAATATGCTGGCCTTCTCCTGAAGTTGACCACTGCTACCCTGGCATAAGATTGCCACTCTGCCAGGCTCAGCCATCCCGGACTGGCGTTCATCCCTACTGTCATTATGCTAAGCGTGTCTGACCACATCCTCAGCCATAGAACCAAGACCAGGCTGGATCTTTTAATGCCTTACTGAAGATTCAGTGATAATGGGGAAAAGTACAACTCAGAGAGTAAATTATCAACCTCTGCTGTATATACATGATCTCAGAGCCCCCAAGTTCATGCCCATTTTCAGGGTCCTACAGTATTCCTAGGCGCTGGTCACACACACACAAGGAAGGCAGCACCAACTCACACCTCTATTCAGTGTCCTGACTACCATCACACCTCTGAGTATAGTCGCTCCTATCCCAAGACCTCATCTGAAAGAAAACTTTCCTTTTCATTCTACTATGAGCTTCAACTTCTTGTCACAGGATCTCCATTTTTCCTGGTTGATTAACTGAAGGAATATCTTCTCCCTTAAGGAGAAACCCCTCCCCACCCTCACAGAGATGTGGCATTTTCCACTGGCCCCAATAGAACCATCATATCTGAACACAGTAGCCCTGTACCAAGTCATTTCTCAGCATCCTTGTCACCCAGTCTTAGACAACACCACTGATTAGAAATCAAAGGTCCACAAAAACGTTTACGCTCAAAAACAAATGACTTTCCTTTTTCTAGTTTCTTTCCAGTATGTCTAAAATTATGTCTATCTCTTTCCTGAAATCCTCGACATCTGAGATCCTCATTCCAGAAAACAGCTGCTCGAGCAGTAATACATGCAATCTCAAAGAATAAATCACAGTATACAAGCAGACTACTTTACAAATATATTCATAAAGCAGAAACACCTCTCAAAGAAGCAGCAAAATCTGTAGAGACATGGCTTTGCCAGAAACTTATGCACAACAGTTAAAATCACCAAAGAGACTATAGCGTTTCTCAGTGTATAACATCTGCAGTCATGTTTACACACTGAGGAAAAGAGGCAGGGAGGAAAGAAAGAGATGCTAAAATGCAGAATAAGAGATCCATGCAGAAAAAAATTCTCCTGGGAGGATTGTAACCAAGAGATAGAAAGAGATGGAAGTTAGAATGTTAAGAGGACAGATTAACCTCAGATAAGAGGAGACGCTGGTGAAGCCTTGGGAATAGAGGTCTGGGAAAAGACTCTAAGCTAAAACTGAAACCTCTAATATGATCTTGGGAATGGATAGAAAAAAAACACTAGATTTATTTCAATTCCACTTTTAGCACCTGGGTGGTTAGTAAAGAAGCTTCCTTACCTTCCTAAGTTTGAATTAACCTTATAAAAAAAGACGTGTTACTGCACCCCTGCTTACTTCTCACATTAAGAAACAAATAGAAAATATGTGATCACAAAAAAATGGAAGACAGCAAACCTTCATTAAAGTATATAATATCTTGTTCATACTCAAGAGGGAATATATATGAGAAGCCTTGTATGGTGGCTGGATAATTATAGAGCAGAGTCATTCCTTCCAGGAGACAGAAGATAGGATTTCCTCCTCATTAGCTTGAATGTCTCATATTGAGTGTAGGTTAATCTTTCGGTCTATGATATGGAACATGGGTCAGATGTTATGAAGGAGAGGCTGTGAGTTCACTAAAGCAGACCACCACCATGCCCACAATGTCATCAAGGCTGCCTCCTCTCAGGACTGGCATAACAGGTTACAGGGAAAAGAGAATAAGTTTTGAAATCTTCAGATTTTAATATTCTGGATCCTTTGTTTATTAGCAGTGAATTAGACACATACATAAACTCCTTTAACATATGGTAATAAAAGTGGTGCTTCACGAGGTTGCCAGCTTTTCTCTTTCCTGTCTTAGTGAGGCAACACTGGTATGAGTCACTGTAAAAGCCAGAACCACAAAAACAACATCAAGGGCGACCATGATCAAAACGTCTGGAGAGTCTAGGTAGGCTGTCTTCAGCTTGTCTATGTGGGACGAAGCACTGGGCTTAGAAACCAGTCAGAAACTGGGACAACGCCATAGAACCTCTTGGTTGGAGTGCCTCATGACTCAGTTTTTGGCCCTCTCTCTGTATATTTTCTCACCCTGAATGTTTTCATTTGGGTCCCTGACCTTAAATTCCATCTTATGAGTTTCCTGGGGTGCCATAGCCTAGCACCACCCAGTAAGTGACTTAAACCAACAGGAATTTATTGTCTCACAGCTCTAGAAACCAGATGGTCAAAATCAAGGTGTCACTGTCATTGGGAATGTAAATTGATACAGCCACCACGGAGAACAGTATGTAGGTTCCTTAAAAAACTAAAAATAGAATTACCATATGACCCGGCAATTCCACTACTGGGCATATAACCAGAGAAAACCATAATTCAAAAAGAGTCATGTACCACAATGTTCATTGCAGCACTATTTACAATAGCCAGGACATGGAAGCAGCCTAAGTGTCCATCGACAGGTGAATGGATACAGAAGATGTGGCACATATATACAATGGAATATTACTCAGCCATAAAAAGAAATGAAATTGAGTTATTTGTAGCGAGGTGGATGGAGCTAGAGACTGTCATACAGAGTGAAGTAAGTCAGAAAGAGAAAAACGAATACCGTATGCTAACACATATATATGGAATCTAAAAAAAAAAATGTTTCTGAAGAACCTAAGGGCAGGACAGGAATAAAGACGCAGACGTAGAGAATGGACTTGAGGACACGGGGATGGGGAAGGGTAAGCTGAGATGAAGTGAAAGAGTGGCATGGACATATACACACTACCAAATGTAAAATAGAAAGCTAGTGGGAAGCAGCCGCATAGCACAGGGAGATAAGCTTGGTGCTTTTTGACCACCTAGAGGGGTGGGATAGGGAGGGTGGGAGGGAGATGCAAGAGGGAGGGGATAGGGGGATATATGTATATGTATAGCTGATTCACTTTGTTATACAGCAGCAGCTAACATAGCAATGTAAAGCAATTATACCTCAGTAAAGATGTTAAAAAAAAAAAATCAACGTGTCAGCCGGGCCATGTTCCCTCTGAAACCTGTAGGAGAATCCTTTTTTGCCTCTTTCCAGCTTCTGGCAGTTTGCTGGCAATACTTGGCTTTCCTTGGTTTGCAGCTGCATCTTTCCAATCTCTGCCTTTGTCATCCCATGGTATTCTCTTCTTGTGTGTCTGTATCTCTGTGTCTCTTCTTATGATGACACTAGACATGCTGGATTTAGGGTTCAACCTACTTCAGTATGATCTCATCTTAACTTGACTAATTACATCTACAATGACCATATTTCCGGAAAGTTTACATTCTAAGGTACTGGGGGTTAAAACTTCAACATATCTTTTTAAGAGGTACAATTCAACCTATAACACCACTAATATACTGGTGATTCCCAAATTCATATCTTTAATATTGATTGACCCTGAGCAATCTCTCAGTTGCCTATTTGGCATTTCCGTTTGGATACCTAAGTAGGCATCTCAACATGTGCAAAACTTATTAACTGTCCCAACTTCCAACCTCTAAACCTTTCCTTTCTCAGCCTTCTTCATCTCAGTAAATGGGGCTAACATCTGCCTCATTGTTCAATTTAAAAATCTAAAAGTCATCTGCTGTTCTTCCCTTACCCTCATCTCTTGCATGTATTCTAGCAACAGATTTTTCTCACTCTTCTGCCTCCCGGATGGAAGCTGAGTCATCCATTTCTCTTATCTATTCTGCCACCACACAGGTCCAAATCACCATGGATTACAAAAAACTAGCCTCCAAAATTATTTCCTTATATCATTGTCTTTCTATAATCCATTTTTTCATAACAGCAATCAGAGTAATTTTCTAAAAAGATAAATCAAATAATGACATTCCTCTTCTTGAAATGCTCAAAATCTTCCTGCCATTTAGAATGACTTTTATGTATTTATTTTTATCTTTGGCTGCGTTGGGTCTTTGTTGCTGCACTCAGGCTTTGTCTAGTTGCGGTGAGCGGGGGCTACTCTTCGTTGCAGTGTGCGGACTTCTCATTGCGGTGGCTTCTCTTGTTGCAGAGCATGGGCTCCAGGCACGCAGGCTTCAGTAGTTGTGGCTCGCAGACTCAGTAGTTGTGGTTTGTGGGCTCTAGGGCGCAGGCTCAGTAGTTGTGGCGCACGGGCTTCGTTGTTCTGCAGCAATGTGGGATCTTCCTGGACCAGGGCTCAAACCCATGTCCCCTGCATTGGCAGGCAGATTCTTAATCACTGCGCCACTGAGGAAGTCCTTAGAATGACTTTTAAACTTCTCACTATGGTCTACCAGGACTAACAAGGCTTGAGTCCAACACCATCATCTCATACCACTACCCCATTGCTTGGCAGAGTCATGCTTGGGGGTCACTGATTCTAAAAACTCTCTTGTTCAAATTGTCCAGGGTCCAAATATGAGGTGCTCATAAGGATGCAAATGGGGTTGGAAGGAGTGGAGGAGGAGGGAGAGGAGAAGGAAAGCATAGTAACTGGCATTTCATGGTTGCAGAGGAGATATGGAGTCCACCCAGTTTGATAGATCCACTTTAAACAATCTTTTTTTTTTTTTTAATCTTTATTGGAGTATAATTGCTTTACAATGGTGTGTTAGTTTCTGCTGTATGACAAAGTGAATCATCTATACGTATACATATATCCCCATATCTCCTCCCTCTTTCGTCTCCGTCCCACCCTCCCTATCCCACCCCTCTAGGTGGTCACAAAGCATCAAGCTGATCTCCCTGTGCTATGCAGCTGCTTCCCACTAGCTATCTATTTTACATCTGGTAATGTGTATATGTCCACTCTCTCAACCTCATCCCAGCTTACTCTTACCCCTCCCCCTGTCCTCAAGTACATTCTCTATGTCTGCATCTTTATTCTTGTCTTGCCCCTAGGTTCTTCAGAACCAATTTTATTTTTTTTTAGATTCCATATATATGTGTTAGCATATGGTATTTGTTTTTTTCTTTCTGACTTACTTCACTTTGTATGAAAGACTCTAGGACCATCCACCTCACTACAAATAACTCAATTCAGTTTCTTTTTATGGCTGAGTAATATTCCATTAAACAATCCTTCTTGTTTCACTGGTCTTCATACCACTACTTTCCATGTTATCTGATACCTCCAAGTTCTGAGCATTGCAACTGGATTATCTTTTACTGATACTTAACTTGAGGTATCTTTTCCCTCTGCCAGGTCAGGTATTTCTCCTCAAGTGACTTTTTTTAAAGATTTTTTTGATGTAGACCATTCTTAAAGTCTTTATTGAATTTGTTATAACATTGCTTCTGTTTTATGTTTTGGTTTTTTGGCTGCAGTGCATGTGGGACCTTAGCTCCCCAACCAGGGATCGAACTCACACCCCCTGCACTGGAAGGTGAAGTCTTAACCACGGGACTGCCAGGACAGTACCATCTCCTCAACTGACTTTCTAACTTCCAAAATTCATAGCAATCTCTTGTCCATGTGTCTCATCTCATTCTCTTTGGCCTTATGAATTGATACACTTTTAATTCTTAATTCTTCTTTAGTGAAGTTTGGGAAAGAGAGTAGATACATGTATGTAAACAATCTGCCTGATTAATGGGAAGTATCCCTAACATTAATGGTGATTTCTCTATTTCAACTCTTCTATTATAAGTGGCAGAAAACCCTTAGATTTGGGACAAAGTGAACACTATATCATCTGTATAAGATCAATGAATGGGGTGATAATTAAGAGCAGTGTTTCTCAACTTCAGCACTGTTCTCATTTGGCGACAGATAACTCTTTGTTGTGGGGAGCTGTCCCATACATTGGTAGGACGTTTACCAGCATCCCTGGTCACTACCCACCCTCCAAGTCATGACAACAAAACATCTCCAGAGACTATCAGATGCCTCCTGTGGGGGAGGGGGGAGGGGGGAGGGGGGATTTCCCCTGGTTGAGAACCTCTTATTTAAAGATAAATTAGAGTACTGTTACCAGGGTAAGGAAGAAAGGGACAAGCACAAGAAAGATACTCTACTCCTTAATTTAATCAAAAAAAAAAAAAATGACTTGGAAAACCTTGTAGAAAGACATAGCCTAATACTTTTGACCATGTCAAAAGATACAAACTTCCAACTATAAAATAAATAAGTCATGGGGATGTCATGTACAACGTGATGACTATAGTTAATAACACTGTACTGCATTTTTGAAAGTTGCTAAAAGAGTAAATCTTAAAAGTTCTCATCACAAGAAAAAATTTTTTTGTAACTGTATGTGGCAATAGATGTCACTTGACTTATTGTGGTGATCGTTTTGCAATTCATACAAATACCAATTAAATTATACACCTGAAACTAATATAATGTTATATGTCAATCACACCTCAATTAAAAAATACTTTTGACCCTAAATTATTCTATGATCTCAGTAAAAAGAAATCAGACTCCAAGAGAGGTGAAAAATGGAAAGAGCCAAGGAGGTTCTGAGGAACCTCTGTGGTAGTATCCCTTGAGGAATTCAGTAGTAGTATCCCTTGATCGTCACACAAGTGTTTTACTATTTACAGCATTCAGTGTCTCTCCAGCAATCAGCATTTCCTTTGTCTACATTATATGTCATTATCAATTTATAATTACTGTATATTTTTAGCAAATATTTATTTCTCACCCACAATATGTCAGGGACCATTGGGGACACTGCCCATACAGCAGTGTGTGTGATATTTAGGGCCCCCACCTTCACGGTGTTTGTATTCATATGGGGCAGTTGACAGTAAATAGTAAGCCAATCAATCAATAAATAAATTAACTCTGGCGGTGAAATGTGTTAGAAATGATTGGTGATGGGGGAAGAAGCACAGAAAGCAAGATTAGACTGGGATTCAGTGAAGATCCACTGCAGAGGTGACACTGACTCAAAACCCAAAAGATAATTAGGGGAGATAGTTAAAGGTTTCCCATATGAAGTTCTGAAAAGAAGACTCCAGGAAAAGAAAAGAGCCCAACCATATATGTATATGTATGCATATGTGTGTATGTGTGTGTTGTATGTGCTATGGTCTAAATGATTGTGTTCCCCCCAAATTCCTATGTTGACATCCTCATCCTTAAAGGAGATAGTATTAGGAGGTGGGGCCTCTGGGAGGTGATTAGGTCATCAGGGTGGAGCCTTCATGAATGGGATTAGTGCCCTCATATAAGAGACTCCATGGAGCTCCCTCAGCCCTTCTGCCATGTGACAATGAAAAGACAGTGAATTAGGAAGTGAAAAGACAGCCAAATAGGAAGCAGGACCTCACCAGACACAGAATCTGCTTGCACCTTGACCTTTGACTTCCCAGCCTCCAGGACCGTGAGAAATAAATTTCCATTTTTTAGAAACCACTCAGTCTATAGTATTTTTGTTAAAGCAACCTGAACAAAGTCAGTATGTATATATTTGTACATTTAAGTTCACTTTTTCTCTACCTCCTTGCTCCTCTCTGGCTAACTTAGGCCAGCAAACGGCCCATTCTATCGATACTTGCCCGCTCTCTCCTAGCATCACCCTCTTCCACTTTCAGCTCCCGCTATTACCTGTCTCATTATTTTGGTGTTTCCTAATTTGAATTCATTTGATGGGCTGAACTTATCTTTTTGTTCCAAGTAATGCTAAAAAGTGCTTGCCAATATAAGGATTGACTACTTTTGGATCAGATGTCCTTTCCTAATCCAATCAAAAAGTCTATCCAATCCAATCAAAAAGTGGGAAAAGGTCAGTTAGTACCAAAATACTTGCCTGCAGTTTCCCTTGAGCAGTACTGCAGTCAAGTCAGTTTCTCTTTAAAGAGTCTGTGGATAGGCAAGCTTTCTGACTGACAGATCTCCCAAAATCACCAGCTAAATCACCCTTTGCTGTGTACTCAAGGTCTTTCTACCCTTCAGCTCTGCTATCATTCATGTTCCATTTTTAATTTATCACCTGGAGAAATCCCTGGGAGATACCAGAAAAATCATCCTAACAGTAGCAGAGGTTAAAAGTAAATATATAAGTATATTTCTCCCTCACAACAGTGTAAGATTGAAACTGATTTTCCCCAGACACAGAAATGAACTTATGTTTTATATTTCTTAATTCACATTCTCTGGTGTGAGTCATAAACACATTTATGGAACCAAAAATTATTGCCCAGACATTTGAGCCAAATCACGTTTAAAGCTTTGGATAAAATAGCCATGAACAGAATAGATGCAACTGTTACCTTTTGGAGCTTACACTGTAGTGGGGCCATGCAGTGACTATTTACCATACCTCTCTGACTGCCCAGCACTCCCTGAGTGCCCCTCCAGTGTTTTGTAAATTTTCCACCTAAGCAAGGCTGCCTCCCTAAGGAAGATCCCCAAAACTCAACATTCCAGGGTCTCTTACAACTAAATCACAGGCATATGACCATAGCCCTGCCCCTCACATGCATTGTTGGTATTAAATGCAAAAGAACATGCCGTGAAGATGAAGGGACACACGGACTCTACATTTTGTGAGGGTTACGTGACATTGCAAAGTCATCCAGGCTAGAGAGGGATCAGTAAGAGGGATTTTTATATTTGGAACCCAAGATGCAGAGTCCTCAGTTAAGCAGCCTCATGGTCTAATTTGTGCATTTTCTACATTTGTGAGGTCCAATATGGTAGCTAATAGCCATACGTAGCTATTGGACTCTTAGACTGTGGCTGGTGTAACCGATAAAGTAAATTTTTAAATTAGGATTTCAAAACTGCTGCTTCATTTAGTTACTAGAAAACTTTTACATATATTTGGTATTATACCGTATACATTACTTTTTATTTGAAGTCTTCAAACTCCTGTGTGTATTTTACGTAACAGTCCATCTCGATTTGGGACATGGGAAGGGGGAAAGGTAAGCTGGGACGAAGTTGAGCGAGTGGCATGGACATACATACACTACCAAATGTAAAATCGATAGCTAGTGGGAAGAAGCCGCGTAGCACAGGGAGATCAGCTTGATGCTTTGTGACCACCTAGAGGGGTGGGATAGGGAGGGTGGGAGGGAGACGCAAGAGGGAGGGGATATGGGGATATATGTATATGTATAGCTGATTAACTTCGTCATACAGCAGAAACTAACACACCATTGTAAAGCAATTATACTCCAATAAAGATGTTAGTAAATAAATAAATAAATAAAAATAAAAAGTAATGTAAAATTTCTCATTAATGATATCTTAATTACATGTCATAATAATATTTTGGGTGGATCAAGGTAAATAAAATATATCCTTAAATTAATTTCACCACTTTCATTTTACTTTTTTTTTTTATTATTAATTTATTTATTTATGGCTGCGTTGGGTCTTCATTTCTGTGCGAGGGCTTTCTCTAATTGTGGCAAGCGGGGGCCACTCTTCATCGCAGTGCGTGGGCCTCTCACTATGGCGGCCTTTCTTGTTGTGGAGCACAGGTTCCAGACGCGCAGGCTCAGTAATTGTGGCTCACGGGCCCAGTTGCTCCGCGGCATGTGGGATCCTCCCAGACCAGGGCTCGAGCCCGTGTCCTCTGCATTGGCAGGCAGATTCTCAACCACTGCGCCACCAGGGAAGCCCCCATTTTACTTTTTTAACATGACTATGGAAAACTTTACATACGTGGCTCATGTTATATTTTTATTGGATAGCAATTTTCTAGACCAATGGTTCTCAAATTTTAATATGCATCTGAATTAACTTGAAGGCATGTTAATCAGTGTTTTAATTGACAGTAACAGAGGGTGAATCAAGGAAGAATCTGAAGAAGTAACCTTTCAGGTGAGGTCTGAAGTGAAGATTTAGGGAGAAACCTGCTACAGAGTGATGGAATAGCATGAGCTAGGATTCTGAGGCAAGAAACTGATTGGTATTTCTGGGAAGCCCCAAGAGGCTCTTGAGGCCAGACCATACTGGGGAAGGATGAAAAGGTGGTAAGAAGTTGAGAAAGGCAGATGGGAACCAACCTGTGCGTGGCTTCTGTAGGTCTTGGTAAGGAGTCTGAATTTTACTCAAAGTGCAAAGGAAATAGATGAAAGAATTTCAGTCAGTGGATTATGGGGATCTGACACAATTTCTGAAAGATTATTCAGGCCAATGCCTGGAAAACTGATTGAATATGAGTAAAGTGGAAATGAAGAGAATAGTAAGAAGGCTATGACAGCAATAAAGGGAGGTCTAAGTAAAATATGCTAAGACAAGCTAGTGGAAGTCTAAATCACTACTGACAATAATGATTATGAAGACTGTACAAATACTTAAAAAGTTTAGGATACAGTGTTAACTGAAAAGAGCAGGATATAAAATTGAACAGATATTATGCTTCAACTATGTGAGCTACATATGCATACAAAGACCTAAATGAGACTACACCCCAACTACGCCAAAAAAGAAAAAATATATGGATAATATTTTTCCTTTATATTTATATTTTCCTCCAAAATTTTAAATTAATGTAATATTACTTTACAACATAAATTGGAAATTTTTCTTTAGTTAACTGAAAGATTTCTCTTGCCTGTCCTCTTGGTAGGGTGATATATTTTTATCAGCCCAGAAGGTGAAATTGTTGATAAGTCAAATTTTCATTTGTGTTTATCATGGTAGAGGGTTTCTGTTTATTGTTTTTAATACAAAGAGGCATTCCATTAGCTTTCCAATATCATTCGTTGCATTACAACCACAAAGAAGATATTATCTGCTTGAAGAATTCCTAGTTTTGTTAAAAATAATGCATCAGATCTCCAACTGGAAAACAATGGTGATCATCTGATTTCAAATCTCCCCATATAACCTCTCAGCAACAAAAAGAACATAATATTTTCCAAGCAGTTATGATTTATGTACTTAAACACTTAACAATTGTTATACGCTAATTCTATATCCTCTTGCCCTACTACCCTACAAAAAGAAATCAAAATGTATAGAAACTATACAAGTATGATTATTGAAGGTGAATTCCTCTATAACCTTGGAGTAGAAAAAGGCTTTCTAACTATCACTTCAAAATCCAGATAGCAAAAAATAAAATTTAAAAATTTGTCCTCTTAAAAATAAAAATTATTTGCATAGCATAAGCACCACAAGAAAAGCCAAAAGAGAAATGACAAACTGGGAGAAAATAATTGCAACATATGTCACTTTAAAAGATCTAATATATTAATATACAAAGAACTTTAGTTGAGCAAAAACACACCAAAATCCTACAGAAAAATGGGCAAAGATTTGAACATATGATTCACAAAATGATGAAAAGTAATACCTTATGAAAAGATGTTCACGGGGGCGCCTTCAAGATGGCAGAGCAGTAAGACATGGAGATTACCTTCCTCTGCACAAATACATCAAAACTACATCTACATGTGGAACAACTCCTACAGAACACCTACTGAACGCTGGTAGAAGACTTCAGACATCCCAAAAGGTGAGAAACTCCCCACGTATCAGGATAGGGTAAAAGAAAAAAGGAAAAACAGAGACAAAAGAATAGGGACAGGACCTGCACCTCTGGGAAGCAACTGTGAAGGAGGAAAGGTTTCCACACGCTAGGAAGCCCCTTCACTGGCGGAGACAGTGGGTGGAGGGGGGGAAGCTTCGGAGCCACGGAGGAGAGCGCAGCAACAGGGGTACGGAGGGCAAAGCGGAGAGATTCCCGCACAGAGGATCAGTGCCGACCAGCACTCACCAGCCAGAGAGGCTTGTCTGCTCACCCGCCGGGGCTGGCGGGGGCTGGGAGCTGACGCTCGGGCTTCGGAGGTCAGATCTCAGGGAGAGGACTGGGGTTGGCTGCGTGAACACAGTCTGAAGGGGTTAGCGCACCACAGCTAGCCGGGAGGGAGTCCAGGAAAAAGTCTGGACCTGCCTAAGAGGCAAGAGACAATTGTTTTGGGGTGCACGAGGAGAAGGGATTCAGAGCACCACCTAAACGAGCCCTAGAGATGGGCGCGAGCTGCGGCTATCAGTGCAGACACCAGAGGCAGGCATGAAACCCTAAGGCTGCTGCCACAGCCACCAAGAAGCCTGTGTGCAAGCACAGGTCACTATCCACACCTCCTCCTGGGAGCCTGTGCAGCCCGCCACTGCCAGGGTCCCGTGATCCAGGGACAACTTCCCCAGGAGAACACACTGTTGCAAAGTCACACCGGCCTCTGCCGCCGCAGGCTCGCCCCGCATCCATACCGCTCCCTCCCCGCGGCCTGAGTGAGCCAGAGCCCCCTAATCAGCCTCTCCTTTAACCCCATCCTATCTGGGCAGGGAACAGATTCCCTCAGGTGACCTACACGCAGAGGCAGGGCCAAATCCAAAGCTGAACGCCAGGAGCTGTGCAAACAAAGAAGAGAAAGGGAAATCTCTCCCAGCAGCCTCAGGAGCAGTGGATTAAATCTCCACAGTCAACTTGATGTACCCTGAATCTATGGAATGCCTCAATAGATAACGAATCATCCCAAAACTGAGGCGGTGAGTTTGGGAGCAAGGGTAGACGTGGGGTTTGCTTTCTGCATCTAATTTGTTTCTGGTTTTATGTTTATCAAGTTTAGTATTTAGAGCTTAATATCATTGGTAGATTTGTTTACTGATTTTGTTGCTCTCTTCCTTTTTTATATATATATATTTTTTCCTTTTTCTCTTTTTGTGAGTGTGTATGTGTATGCTTCTTTGTGTGATTATGTCTGTATAGCTTTGCTTTTGCCATTTGTCCTAGGGTTCTGACAGTCCATTTTATTTATTTATTTATTTTTTTAGTATAGTTTTTAGAGCTTGTTATCATTGGTGGATTTGTTTTTTGCTTTGGTTGCTCTCTTCTTTTTTTCTCTCTTTCTTTTTCTTTTATTACATTTTAATGTTTTTATTTTTAATAATTTTTTCCATTGTAATAACTTTATTTTATTTATTTATTTTTTCTTTCTTTCTTTTTTTTTCTCCCTTTTCTTCTGAGCTGTGTGGCTGACAGGGTCTTGGTGCTCCGGCCGGGTGTCAGGGCTGAGCCTCTGAGGTGCGAGAGCCAAGATCAGGACACTGGTCCTCCAGAGACCTCCAGGTCCCACATAATATCAAACGGCGAAAGCTCTCCCAGAGATCTCCATCCCTATGTCCAGACCCAGCTCCACTCAATGACCAGCAAGCTACAGTGCTGGGCACCCTATGCCAAAAAACTGGCAAGACAGGAACACAACCCCACTCATTAGCAGAGAAGCTGCCTAAAATCATAATAAGGTCACAGACACCACAAAACACACCACCGTATGTGGTCCAGCCCACCAGAAAGACAAGATCCAGCCTCATCCATCAAAACAAAGGCACCAGTCCCCTCCACAAGGAATCCTAGACAACCCACTGAACCAACGTTACCCACTGGGAGCAGAGACCAAAAACAATAGGAACTACGAACCTGCAGCCTGTGAAAAGGAGACCCCAAACACAGTAAGTTAAGCAAAATGAGAAGACAGAGAAATACACAGCAGATGAAGGAGCAAGGTAAAAACACACCAGACTAAACAAATGAAGAAGAAATAGGCAGTCTACCTAAAAGAGAATTCGGACTAATGATAGTAAAGATGATCCAAAATCTTGGAAATAGAATGGAGAAAACACAAGAAACGTTTAACAAGGAACTAGAAGAACTAAAGAACAAACAAACAATGATGAATAACACAATAAATGAAATTAAAAATTCTCTAGAAGGAATCAATAGCAGAATAACTGAGGCAGAAGAATGGATAAGTGACCTGGAAGATAAAATAGTGGAAATAACTACTGCAGAGCAAATAAAGAAAAAAGAATGAAAAGAATTGAGGACAGTCTCAGAGACCTCTAGGACAACATTAGACATACCAACATCCGAATTATAGGGGTCCCAGAAGAGGAAGAGAAAAAAAAGGTCTTGAGAAAATTTTTGAAGCGATTATAGTTGAAAACTTCCCTAATATGGGTAAGGAAATAGTCAATCAAGTTCAGGAAGTGCAGAGAGTACCACCCAGGATAAATCCAAGGAGAAACACGACAAGACACATATTAATCTAACTATCAAAAATTAAATACAAAGAAAAAATTTTAAAAGCAGCAAGGGAAAATCAATAATTAACATACAAGGGAATCCCCATAAGGTTAACAGCTGATCTTTCAGCAGAAACTCTGCTGGCCAGAAGGGAGTGGCAGGACATATTTAAAGTGATGAAAGGGAAAACCTACAACCTAGATTACTCTACCTCTCTGATTACTCTATCTCACTGACATTCGACAGAGAAATTAAAAGCTTTACAGACAAGCAAAAGCTAAGAGAATTCAGCACCACCAGACCATCTTTACAGCAAATGCTACAGAAACTTTATAGGTAGGAAACACAACAGAAGGAAAAGACTTACAATAACAAACCCAAAAAAATTTAGAAAATGATATTAGGAACATACATATTGATAACTACCTTAAATGTAAATGGATTAAATGCTTCAACCAAAAATCATAGACTGGCCGAATGGACACAAAAACAAGACCCATATAAATACTGCCTACAAGAGACCCACTTCAGACCTAGGGTCACATACAGACTGAAAGTGAGGGGATGGAAAAAGATATTCCATGCAAATGGAAATCAAAAGAAAGCTGGAGTAGCAATTCTCATATCAGACACAATAGACTTTAAAATAAAAATTACTACAAGAGAAAAAGAAGGACATGACATAATGATCAAGGGATCAATCCAGGAAGAAGATATAACAATTGTAAATATTTATGCACCCAACATAGGAACACCACAATACATAAGGCAAATGCTAACAGCCATAAAAGGGGACATCGACAGTAACACAATTATAGTAGGGGTCTTTAACACCTCACTTGCACCAATGGACAGATCAACCAAACTGAAAATCAATAAGGAAACACAAGCTTTAAATGACATATTAAACAAGATGGACTTAATTGATATTTATAGGACATTTGATCCCAAAACAACAGAATACACTTTCTTCTCAAGTGCTCATGGAACATTTTCCAGAGTAGATCATATCTTGGGTCACAAATCAAGCGTTGGTAAATTTAAGAAAATTGAAATCGTATCAAGTATCTTTTCTGACCACAAAACTATGAGACTAGATATCAACTACAGGAAAAAATCTGTAAAAAATACAAAAACACATGGAGGCTAAACAATACACTACTTAATAACCAAGAGATCACTAAAGAAATCAAAGAGGAAATCAAAAGATACCTAGAAACAAATAACAATGAAAACATGATGACCCAAAACCTATGCAATGCGGCAAAAGCAGTTCTAAGGGGGAAGATTATAGAAATACAATCCTACCTCAAGAAACAAGAAACATCTCAAATAAAAAACCTAACCTAACACCTAAAGCAATTAGAGAAAGAAGAACAAAAATATGCCAAAGTTAGCGGAAGGAAAGAAATCATAAAGATCAGATCAGGAATAAATGAAAAAGAAATGAAGGAAACGATAGCAAAGATCAATAAAACTAAAAGCTGGTACTTTGAGAAGATAAACAAAACTGATAAACCATTAGCCAGACACATCAAGAAAAAAAGGGGGAAGACTCAAATCAATACAGTTCGAAATGAAAAAGGAGAAGTGACAACTGACACTGCAGAAATACAAAGGATCATGAGAGATTACTACAAGCAACTATATGCCAATAAAATGGACAACCTGGAAGAAATGGACAAATTCTTAGAAAAGCACAACTTTCCAAGACTGAACCAGGAAGAAACAGAAAATATAAACAGACCAATCACAAGCACTGGAATTCAAACTGTGATTTAAAATCTTCCAACAAACAAAAGCCCAGGACTGGACGGATTCACAGGCGAATTCTATCAAACATTTAGAGAACAGCAAACACCTATCCTTTCCAAACTCTTGTAAAATATAGAGGAGGGAGGAAAACAACTAAACTCATTCTATGAGGCCACCATCACCCTGATACCAAAACCACACAAAGACGCCACAAAAAAAGAAAACCACAAGCCAATATCACTGATGAAAATAGATGCAAAAATCCTCAACAAAATACTTGCAAACAGAATCCAACAGCACATTAAAAGGATCATACACCATGATCAAGTGGGGTTTATCCCAGGAATGCAAGAATTCTTCAATATACGCAATTCAATCAATGTAATACACCATATTAACAAATTGAAGGAGAAAAAACATATGATCATCTCAATAGATGCAGATAAAGCTTTCTATAAAATTCAACACGCATTTATGAGAAAAACCCTCCAGAAAGTAGTCATAGAGGGCACTTACCTCAACATAACAAAGACCATATTTGACAAACCCACAGCCAACGTCGTTCTCAATGGTTAAAAACTGAAACCATTTCCACTAAGATCAGGGACAAGACAAGGTTGTCCACTCTCACCACTATTATTCAACATAGTTTTGGAAGTTTTAGCCACAGCAATCAGAGAAGAAAAAGAAATAAAAGTAATCCAAATCAGAAAAGAAGCAAAGTTGTCAGTTTGCAGATGACAGGATACTAAAGATGCTACCAGAAAACTACTAGAGCTAATCAATGAAATTGGTAAAGTAGCAGGATACAAAATTAATGCACAGAAATCTCTTTCATTCCTCTACACTAATGATGAAAAATCTGAAAGAGAATTTAAGGAAACACTCCCATTTACCACTGCAACAAAAAGAATAAAATATCTAGGAATAAACCTACCTAAGCAGACAAAAGACCTGTATGCAGAAAACTATAAGACACTGATGAAAGAAATTAAAGATGATACAAACAAATGGAGAAATATACCATGTTCTTGGATTGGATGAATCAACATTGTGAAAATGACTCTACTACACAAAGCAATCTACAGATTCAATGCAATCCCTATCAAACTACCAATGGCATTTTTCACAGAACTAGAACAAACAACTTCACAATTTGTATGGAAACACAAAAGACCCCGAATAGCCAAAGCAATCTTGAGAAAGAAAAATGGAGCTGGAGGAATCAGGCTCCTGGACCTCAGAATATACTACAAAGCTACAGTAATCAAGACAGTATGGTACTTGCACAAAAACAGAAATACAGATCAATGGAACAGGATAGAAAGCCCAGAGATAAACCCAGGCACACATGGTTACCTTATTTTTGACCTTTTTAAAGGAGGAAGAATGAACAATGGAGAAAAGACAGCCTCTTCAATAAGTGGTGCTGGGAAAACTGGACAGCTACATGTTAAAGAATGAAATTAGAACACTCCCTAACACCATACACAAAAATAAACTCAAAATGGATTAAGACCTAAATGTAAGGCCAGACACTAAAAAACACTTAGAGGAAAACATAGGCAGAACATTCTGTGATATAAATCACAGCAAGATCCTTTTTGACCCACCTCCTAGAGAAATGGAAATAAAAACAAAAATAAACAAATGGGACCTAATGAAACTTAAAAGCTTTTGCACAGCAAAGGAAACCATAAACAAGACGAAAAGACAGCCCTCAGAATGGGAGAAAATATTTGCAAATGAAGCAACTGCCAGAGGATTAATCTCCAAAACATACAAGCAGCTCATGCAGCTCAATATCAAAAAAGCAAACAACCCAATCAGAAAATGGGCAGAAGACCTAAATAGACACTTCTCCAAAGAAAATATACAGATTGTCAACAAACACATGAAAGGTAGCTCAACATCACTAATCATTAGAGGAATGCAAATCAAAACTACAACAAGGTATCTCCTCACACCCATCAGAATGGCCATCATCCAAAAATCTACAAACAATAAATGCTGGAGAGGGTGTGGAGAAAAGGGAACCCTCTTGCACTGTTGGTGGGAATGTACATTGATACAGCTGCTATGGAGAACAGTTTGGAGGTTCCTCAGAAAACTAAAAATAGAACTACCATACGACCCTGCAATCCCACTACTGGGCATATACCTTGAGAAAACCATAATTCAAAAAGAGTCATGTGCTACAATGTTCACTGCAGCTCTATTTACAATAGCCAGGACATGGAAGCAACCTAAGTGTCCATCGACAGATGAATGGATAAAGAAGATGTGGCACATATATTCAACGGAATATTACTGAGCCATAAAAAGAAATGAAATTGAGTTATTTGTAGTGAGGTGGATGGAGCTAGAGACTGTCATACAGAGTGAAGTAAGTCAGAAAGAGAAAAACAAATACCGTATGCTAACACATACATATGGAATCTCAAAAGAAAATCGTTCTGAAGAATCTAGGGGCAGGAAAGGAGTAAAGACGCAGACATAGTGAATGGACTTGAGGACACGGGGAGGGGGAAGGGTAAGCTGAGATGAAGTGAGAGAGTGGCATGGACTTATATACACTACCAAATGTAAAATAGATAGCTAGTGGGAAGCAGCCACATAGCACAGGGAGATCAGCTCAGTGATTTGTGTCCACCTAGAGGGGTGAGATAGGGAGGGTGGGACGGAGACCAAGAGGGAGGAGATATGGGGATATATGTATAGCTGATTCACAGTTATACAGCGGAAACTAACACACCATTGTAAAGCAATTATACTCCAATAAAGGCGTTAAAAAAAAAAAGAAAGCGTGTTCAATTTCAATCATAATAAGAGGAGTTCAAGAGATATCACCAATCCCATAAAAGTGATAAAACAGATAAAATCAAAAGCTTGACAGTATATTTTATTGGCAGAGCTGTGGGCAACAGGCAATCAGATGCAATTCTTGTAGAAATGCAAAATGGTATATTCCCTCTATAAGAGAATTTGGCAATATTTAACAAAACTACACATGCATTTACTGTCTAACCCAGCAATTCCACTTGTGCTTATTTACCCTGAAGATATAGCTGCAACAATAAGAAAATACATATTCCCAAGGTTATTCATTGCAGCATTATTTGCAATTGAAAATACTGGAAACTATCTAAAGATCCAGACATATGAGAAGGCTATACAATGAGATACTACAAAGCATTAAAAAATTAATGAGGACAATCTTTATGAACTGATATAGAGTGATTTCCAAAATGCATTATTCAGTATAAAACACTGAAGTGCAAAATAGCATGGATGACGTGCTACCTTCTGTGTAAGAGAGAAAAGGGAAATAAGGACATTTATACCAATAATTCCAATTTCAGTCTATCACCCCAGATTTCTCCCTTTCTATTTCCAATTCCACAATCCTATAATGCATCTAAAATTTCTTTGCCCACTGCAAAAAATAAGCTGCTCCTCTTTACAAACAAAAAGAAACACATGAGAGACAAACTAGAAAACAATGAAGCTGGTTCCACTGAAGGCATGGGGAGACTGAGATGAAAGGCCTATGGGAAGGACTGACACTTCTCTGAATACATCTTACTGTTTGCTTTTGACTTTCAGAAGCTCTACATATTCAAAAAACAGAATTAAGTCAACAAAGATGGGGAAAAAACCCAAAAGAAACAACAATGATAAAAGCAACAACCTCAAAAAACTAAAACTGAAAACAAATGGAAATAAATGAACCCAACTACATTTCAATTAAATTAAAGTTGGGGCTAGAGAGGGAGAGTTTGACTAATTCAAGTATATTATGAACACACTAATAAATTATATACCCTTAGTCTTGGGTCGAGTAGGGCGGGGGAGTAATGAAAACAATTTCTGAACTCTTTTTAGTGTTGGGTGTTTTTTTTTTTTTTTTTTGCATGATCATTTTTGATAGTGACATAAGCAAAGTAATTCTGAAACAATTGAAAATGTATTATAGGAATGCAAAACTAAGTTAATGTAAAAAGGGAGTTACAGATGTGAAGTGGTGGAAATTGAGGAAGAGCCCTATGGTGATGAATTGGAATTGGAGCATTGGTGTAGACTCATATATCAAACATGCATATATTTCTTATCTCTGCCCACTGGAAGGCCCAAGAAGCAAAGACACTCGAGTAGCAACAAGCACATCTAGTGATGAGATCTTGATTTCTAATGCCATTATCCATTAAAAGGAACCAGGACTCCTCAGAGAAAGACTGATTCCAGGGCTGGGGAAGGGAAGATTCAATATGGACCTGGAACATCTTTTATATCAGGAAGTTAAGAAGTGCCTGAAGCAATTATGGGATGTGTCACAAGGACATAGGAGCTAGTTTGAAGGGACTCCACTGGCCAAATGTGGGAGATTTTGAGATTAACAAATTATAAACCCTCAAAAAATAGGAATTCATGAGTCCTTATTGATGATCAATCAATCAATCAATAAAGGAGAAGCATTCTTGTTTTGAATACCAAGTGCCAATTGGCCAATGCAGAGACAGATTTGGAGTTTGAAAAATCATCATTTTGCAACCATCATAGTAAAGACTTCTTCAAGCAAAAAACATTCATACGTGTTAAATCTGACGGGGAGAGGGATTTTGCTGAAGAGCAGGACGTTTGGTTTAGTGTATTCCCACAGACTGCGTATTCCTAGGAAAGGAAAAAGCAGCAACTATATAGTAGAAATTTCCAATAAACCGATCTATACACTAAAGTATTTGGGGGAAAGAGATATGATGTATGCAACTTACTCTCAAATGGTTCAGTAAAACAATAATGCATACACATACAGAGAAAAAGAGCAAATGATAAACATATGGGACAAAATGTTAACGATTGGTGAATCTGAGTAAAGGAAACATGGGTGTCTTTGTACTACTCTTGCAGATTTTCTGTTTAACATTATTTCCAAACAGAAAATCAAAAACAAAACAAAAAGTAAATCTACACAAATGTCATTGTTTCATCATCCTCTGAGTAAATGAAAGTGTCACAAATGATAGAACAAACAAGAAAATATCCAAATGGTAAAGTTTCCATCTTGTCCTTCTTTGAATTAGGGACAGATTGTTGGATATTTTACACAAACTTAAAGAAATGATGAAACATCTGATTTAAATAGTTAAATAAAATAGGCTACATTATATACTTAGTAGTGATACTAGTATATTTCCTCTAAAATGTGAAGTTCTTACACTGCAGTCTTTTAAGAGCCAAGCATTTAACGCCACACAAGATGGATTACAAGAATAAAATTACTTCCCTGTGGATAGACTTTTAAAACTAAATTAATATTTCAAAGCATATGGCTGTTACATGAATTTCTCCCAAATTTCCTTTGAAAAGCTAATATGGTCATATTGAGCGGGAAAAAAACCCTCAAACTCAAATCCCACTTTTAATTATGAGATACTCATCAGAAATCCTTGTGAGACGTAAAATTAGAACATTTAAAAGGTGATTTGGGGGCTTCCCTGGTGGCACAGTGGTTGAGAATCTGCCTGCCAATGCAGGGGACACGGGTTCGAGCCCTGGTCTGGGAAGATCCCACATGCCGCGGAGCAACTGAGCCCGTGAGCCACAACTGCTGAGCCTGCGCGTCTGGAGCCTGTGCTCCGCAACAAGAGAGGCCGCGAAGGTGAGAGGCCCGCGCACCGCGATGAAGAGTGGCCCCCGCTCGCCGCAACTGGAGAAAGCCCTCGCACAGAAACGAAGACCCCACACAGCCAAAAATCAATTAATTAATTAATTAAAAGGTGATTTGCAGGGCTGTTAATAGTCGAACCTCGGTGAAAATGTGAAGATGAGAAACAGCAGTATACTAAAATGGGTATAAGAGCTAGAAAGAGAAACCTGGATTTAAAACCTGCTTCTTTCTCTTAGAAGTCACTTGAGGCAAGGGGCAAGATTCTCTAAGTCAGAATTTTCTAAACCAGTGGTTTGGTTCTAGTTGTGGTACCCAGCAAGCAGCATCGCATCAACCAGGAACTTTTTAGAAATGCAAATTCTCGGGTACCACCCTAAACCTACCAAATCGAGTTATGTCCAGTGACCTGTGTTTTAACAGGCCCTGCAGGTGCTTCTGATACACACTAAACTTTCAGAACCATACTTCTAAGCTACAACAAAAATAACAGCAATAAAACATAATAATAGTAATACAATCCATGTTAGGATTATGATGATTAAATGAGATATTACACATGCAGAAATGATTTCTAAACTGTAGCAAAAACACTCATCATTAATGGTAGATTATTATTGTGGGACATAGAATTGTGAGAGAAAAATCTTAAAACCAATAGTACTTTGTGCTTTTATCAAACTGCCCTTCTACAAAGCTTCAAAGAAGGTTAATTCCTTAAAACTTCCCACACTTGGTACTAGGTCTTGCACATAGGACCGCTCATTAAGCTTTATTGAAGCTAACTGAAATAAGTTCAGTTGACCAAGGTCATTGGCAAGTATTTTATCTCTTGTTTTTGATATGGTCAAACTGGGAATTTTAAACGTCACCGAAACCAACCAAGCTATTAATTTTGAAAGAAAATTTAGCTTCTGTGTTTAGGGGCAGATGCTCTGCTTTGGAGTTACACTATCAGGCACCACTCATTGCTGTGTGACTTTGGCAAAGTTATTTACCCACGCTGGGCCTCCTGACTTTGCTCATAGAACAAGGGTGATAATAATAATAGTATCCACCTCAATGGGATGTTGAGAGTATTAATTGAAATTTTAAAGAACTTAAAAATGGCCCTGGTACACAGCATTCAATATTCTTTCTACGCCCTGAATGCCATACTTAGTTCATCTCCCTTTTACTTCTTCATTTTTTCCCTCCTTGCTTTCCTTTGGGTTTTATGCCCATGTCTGCATGAACACTTTCTTTTCTTGGCATCTGCACATCTTTTAATGAAGATGAAGACCAGGCACACATAGAAACCTTAAATGTACATAAAATGATGTATATACTCTTATCCCCTATTATGAATTAGCACAGCTTTTGAAATATCAACTTCTTTGAGGTAAAGTTTACATACACTAAAACATACACATTTTAAGTGTACTGTTAAGAGTACAATTCCATGACTTCAGCACATGTATACACCTGTAGAATAGCCACCATTATCAAGATATAGAACATTTCCATCACCCCAAAAAAGTTCCCTCATGACCTTCTGCCATCAATCTCCTCTTCCTACACACACCCTCAGGCAACCATTGATCTGCTTTCTGTCACTATAGATTAATTGTGCCTTTCTAGAATTTCATATAAAGAAAATAACAGTAATTTGTTTGTTTCTGGCTTCTTTGCTCAGCATATTGTTAGCAGAGATTTATCCGTGTTGTTGCATGTACTTCAAACTTTCTTTTATTGCTGAGGAGTGTTTCTTTGTATGGATATACCGCAATCTGTTTATCCATGGGTTACTTCCAGTTTTCCTTTCCCGTTTTTCTTTTTAACTATATATCTTATGGATTTTCCCCATCATTTTAAAGTTTGGATATAACATGCACATATCCTAATTTACTTAATTGTTCTACCTCTGTTGGACATGTAAGCTCTTTACCATGTTTTAAAATGATAATAAACACTGTTATAAATGTCTTCATGAACTCAAATATTAATGGAATCCAACTTGGGAATAAGATTCTTGGACTATAGTCTTTATCTTTCAATAGTTTAGAAATATTTTCACTCTCTTTTAAATTCCAAGGTTGCAAATGAGAAGTTTAATGTCTGTCTGATTCTTTTTCTGAGACCTTTTTAAAATTATATATGAAAATTTATATGATTTTAATTTATACAAGTTCAACTAGGTCTCTGGGATATGTATATATGCATGCCTCTTTTTAAAAAAATTTTTTGGAACTCACCATTTTACATCAGAAAATTCAAATATTATTATAGCTCAGAATTCTTTAAAAATCTCTTTGCTGTTTGCGTCTTCATTTTTGTTTCTTCTAAAACTGCTTCGAGCCTGCACATTATTCTCATTTTGGGCCTCCTCTATGTGCCTTGGAGTTTTTTAATATTTTTATCAATGATTTCCTCATCTTTGTATTTCTTCTCTATGTTACGAGTATGCTCTCTATTTGATTGAACAGTCTAAGTTGTTTTTGAACATGACCATTTTATAATTTTTCTGTAATTTTTTAAAAATCTCAAGTCAAGCTTTATTTTCCTTTCCAGAAACTGTGAGGCTGTAGGACCAAGTGATGAAGTTTCTCAGAAGCCAAGGATTAAATGTTTGGATCCTAACTTAAGGGCAACAGGAAGCCACTGAGTTTTAAACAGGTGAATGAATGTGATTAAATCTGTAGTTTAAGAAGAAATAATCTAGCTTCAGTCTGGCTGATATCCCTTGAGGCAGGAGAATGGTTATCATGGAGACTACAAGAGCCTATATTAGGGCAGAAATGGAGGCCAAAATGCAAATTCATTTGAGTGGGGATTAGGCGTACAATCAGGGGTACTTGGTGATAGAATGGTTATTGTGGCTGAGGGAGAAGGAGAAATTGACCAGGCTTCTTGCTGGACCTGGTGGATGGTTAGCTCTGCAATGATGCATAAAACACAGTAGGAAGCTCAGGTTATGTTTATTTTGGAGGTGATGTATCCTTGCATCCTCTAATACCCATGTGGCAGTATATTTATAAACTCCTAGCGGAGGACTGACTAAAGTGTTTGTGCATTTGAATTTTGATACATATTGCCACAGTGCTCTCCTTAAACCATACACTGTTTCTGTACTTTCCAATTCTCCTAGGTTTTCCTCACTGGCTTCTTTCTTTGTCTAACATCTTAAACCCTGAAAATTCCCTTCATTTGTGTAAAGATAAAATACAAAGCTTTTCTTCACCCATTAATTCCAAAAGAAAAATTGGAGGGGAGAGCAGGGCGATAAAGGAGCTTATTAAACTCCGTGTCGATAGCCAAAGCAAAGGGTTAGAAAAAGTTCCTTCAGGAGAGGACCAAGCTCCTAGAGTCACTCTATAGAAGGAAGAACTGGAGCGTGGGGAGGAGTCGGGGCCACCCCCGCCCCCAGCCTCGCGTAGGTGCCACCCGCGGAGATGAAATGTGAGCCCGGGTGGCCGAGGACGCTGGGTCGGCCGCTTAGCCCGCCGCCCGAGCGCCGCGGGGACAGACAAAGAGACCTCCGCCCCAGCGCAGCCCCGCGCGGCGGCCCGGGCTCCCCTCGAAAGCTCCCAGGGCGATGGCCAGGTCTCCGCGCCACCCGCCTCTCCAGAGCGCTGCCCTCTCCGTCTGACCGCCCTCCAGCTCCCCCGTCCCCTCCCGGTGCCGGGCTCTCCCTTGGCTCCCAGCCCTCTCTACAGACCGGTCTGTCTGTCTCTCTGTCCATCTGTCCTGGCGCGCAACCTCCGGCCACCGGCTTGGATGGACGCGCGGAGGGTCCCCGGGTGTCCAGGGGTCTTGCTTCCGAAGTTGGTCCTGCTCTTTGTCTACGCAGGTCAGTGACCTAGGGCGGCGGGAGAGGGGAAGGGGGCTCGGGGCGGCGCTGGGGTCACACTCCGGGCAAACACGGGTTGGGCGGGATGCGGGGGACCGTGGTGGGAGGTCAGAGGCTGTGTGGTCCCCGCAGGCAGAAGCAGAAGCCCGCGCCCGCGCGCTACAGCCCTGGGCTTGACCTCCACGCGGTTGTGTTTTGTCCCTTTCCTTACACGTTTCCTTTTTTTTTTTTTTTTTTTTCTTTTCCTTTTTCTCTCTCCGCGAAGCAGCTACCCCCAACCCCACATTTACGGGTTATTGTTTTTATTTTCTGGATAGCGTGCTTTTTTTTTTTTCAGTCGTATCCAGGACTCGGGAATTTGGGGTGAGAGTGGAGACTGAGCTGTGAGAGGAAAGCATGTTTTTTGAAAAGCACCTGAAGTTAGGGAGGCATCGCTGAGGTTTCAAATAAACTAATCTGATGACTTTTCCATTTCAGTAAATGCTACCCACTGGCCCCTCCACCTCCACATTCCGAATATTCCGGATTTTCCCTTTCAGAAATAAAAAAGCCTTAGACCTCTGTTTTTCTTCTTTAGAAGATGATCCTCAAGTGTGGTGGACAGGGTAATTGGAAGCTTTGAGTTGAAATACAGGGTTTTCGAGAGGCATAAATTCACCCAGAATCTGATCTGTTTCCGCTGAATTTGTTAAGCACTTGCTTATAGGTGACAGGCATCTCGTTTCCCTCATCCTAATTATTCTTAGCGAGAATTGCTAATAATTGATGAAGCAAAGCAGTTTTCTTGTTTTGTGACTGATGGGGAGCCCAAAATGGCCTTTCATTGGTTATTCATGTATAAAGTTAATTACACATGCGGCTTTGCATCTGCTTCATATTTTTAAAAACAGGATAAAAGCAGAGTTCTTTGTAAATGTTTTCATGTCTCTAAATTCCTATAACAAACACCACAGGCTTACCTATGACCTTGCAGTAGTAAGTTTATGTATAGCACTGTGACTTGCCTTTCGACACTTACAAAGATATTGCAACCAAAATGAAGACGTTCTTCAACATTCTTACCTGAACATCAGTAGAAGTGAATTTCTCATTCAGCCTTGCCAGAAATGAATCACAATAACTTCTATAGAAGTTTCCAATCTGTTTATTAAAATGTAAATTAGTGGCTGTCTATAAGTTGTTTTAAAGATATTTTATTGTAGGGGAATAGCTGACCTTCAAATACAGAAATTTATGAAACAGGAAAAGTGCTTTCTATTTAATGAGGAGAGTCCACATTCTAATGTGTTTCCAGCACTTATTTCTTTTACTTAAGTCGTATAAGATTTTTAGAATTTGAGAGTCTAACAGAATCAATTGCATTAATATTTGTTTTATATTAAAATCTCTTTATTAGTTCATTTGAAACAATGATAATTCTTTCCACTTCCTCTGTTTACCAAAAGAAAACAAAAATGAGAAAATAGAACGCAGCAAATGAAACTTTAATTCCCTTGCTCATCTTCAGTCACACCACTGAACAACTTTTTCTTGTTCTTTTGTCCATTTTATTCTCTTTGGTGCGCCGAAAGCTTCTAATTTGCACTTTTCCTTCCTTTCTTCCTGTTCCCCCAATGTTAAGTGCACAGCCCCCCCAGGATTCAGTAAACCCGCCCAGCTGTCCAGCAGCAAGCTTGATCAGTTTAAAAAGTTTTCATTCCATTCATTTCTTCTCTCCATCCGCATCCCTCCCCAGTACGCTACAAAATCATTGCAAACCAATACTAGGTCGAGTTACCATCTTTGATAAGAAATGATTAGCTAATTGCTTTTGATATTAATTCCTGAACTCTATTTCAGAGGCCTTTTTATGCTTGCCGTATTCACACAGCTAATATTTATGGAGTGAGATGTGTTGAATGATACATAGGACAGAGACCATGCTTTGAGTCTTGTCTGGGAGATCAGGTGTGCCCATTACTCTAAGGTATAAAAAGCTGTGTTATAGGAGAGATACACCATGTGCTCTAGGTGTTCGAAGGAGGGGACCTTATTGCTGGCTTAGGAGTATACGCTCCATGCAGATGATGTCTATTTTGTTTAGCATAATATTCTCAGAGACTAGCAAAACACCTGGCCCATAAGAGGAACTCAGGAAATATTTGCTCAGAGAAATTAAATTGAGGAGGACTTTTTAGGACCTACACCTTTGAATTATAGGAAGCCTTGGACATAGGAGATGTAGTAGCATAGAGTGTGAACAAAGGCAAAAATCATGAGATTTGTATATGCAAAAACAGATAACACAGTTGGGTTGGAACTAAGAGATAAGGCTGGAAGTGAGGATTGGGGTGAGACGGGGGAACACTGCAGAAATAGGATTAATCCAGATACCCTGTTAAATAAATTGCCAGCTTTAATGGGACAAAAACCTATGTAGATGCACTGTCCGTAACCGGAATTATTTTCTCCAAGGAAAATGCATTAAATACAGGTTCCATTCGTTAAGGAAATAAGAGCAAGATTTCTATACCTGAAGCATCGTGTCTGACTGTGGAGTCACTTTTGGGAAGGGATTCAACGAAGTGTTTATATTATTATCCAACTCCCACTGCAGGCTACAAAGACAGGATTTGGCCAAGGTTTTAACCTTCCTGACCCTAGCCAGTGATTTCTGTCCCCTCCCTTTCCTTCCTTTCTGATCCTTAGCTATAGATTACAAGAGCCAATTCTGAGCAAGTGCTTGGAGCCAGATGCTTTCCTGTACTACACATTTCTTAAGATGGGAGCGGGGAAGCTTCTTTCAGATCCTGCCTTTAACTAAAGTCATTGAAGAAAATTGGAACTAGCTAATTTTCGAGGATGTTAACTTGAATATTAGTAACAATATTATTTATCTTCTGAGGGCCATTGGGATGTTTCATTCGTTTACAAGTGAGAAAATGCTTCTGTACTGTCCAAACTGTGATCTTTATAGGATTATTCTCAAATAAACCGGAGAAAGCAACTAACATATCAAAATAAGTTTGAGGTGTGGTTGACCCCCCAGTTTGGAAATGTTGTGATTGTGAATGTATTTGCCATACTATTAAACTTTCCCTTTTCAGTTGTTTAATTCTGGGAAGTAGACAAGAGTGCTGGAAAATGCCATAAAAAATAATGAACAACGTGTGACAGGATCTAGATGTTTGCTGCAGGTATAATCCAGCTTCTTGGCTACAAGATTTGGGGCTTGGTTTCCTGTAACATTGGCTCAAAATATTTTGATAACACCATGTCCTTACAATAACAGTAATTGAATCTTCGATAATCATGGAGAGCTTAATAAGCTGTCACTGTCTTGGGCATTATCCAAAAGGCACCCCATGAAGCTATTTAAAAATCACTTGTCCTGCTCTGACAGAATAAGGCGGGATGTCAGCTCTCCCACTATCTGAACGGCTTTTAAGAGCATAAAGCAAAACATCCCAGCTAAGCGCTTGAGATAACTGACTAGTCTAAATATTTGACTTAATTAAACAGTACTAAAAATAAGAGCTATAGAAATTCCCTGGGAAAATGATAAAATAAACTGCAAAAAGCAGACACTGTCAATAAATCATTAGATCGTGTTTTCTGCCTTCAAAATTTTGGATTTAAGTAGAGTTACTGAATCTTACAAAGGTAGTTATTTTTTCCTTTCATGTCTTCTTACCACATCCCAGAAGAAAACACTAAGGTTTGTTCATTTATGAAGTAGAATAAAATTGAGGAAAAGAAAACATGAACTTCTGACTTGTTCCACAGAGGCCATGCATTATTGATAAAGGTGAAAGAACTTTGCTGGGTTTTGATCGCATCAATTTGTAAAGAATCATCTTGTCAGGGAGGTGATTTAAAAGCAAAATCTGTATTTTCCTCTCTAGACAAATCAATTACATGGACATGTAGGCATATATATAACATTTGCACTTTTATGTTATGACTTTGACAGAAAAGCAAAAGTCTTATATAATTTAGATAGTAGTTATCGCCTTCAGAGATTGAGTTGGAAATGACCTATTTTGTGATTCTTGAACATGTAACTTAAATTATCAGACTGTACTTAATGTTTTCCTACATGTACCTGAAACTCACATATCCATTGTAATATATACCATTGATTATAACTAAATGATAACCTTAACTTGTTAAACATAAACCATTTAGGAAGAATAAATAATTTTTTAAAGGTAGGGTAATTTTTATTTAACATTTTGGTATAATTTTCCTTGCCAAAAACATGGAAAAAAGACAGTAATTTGGTTTTGTCAGCTCTGGTATGTCCTTTTTAATCAGAAAATACATTCCCCTCTTCACATAGTGCTGTTTCATAGCTTATTGATTCTTAAATCTGGCATCAAATAAACTCTTAATTATTCACCAGTGAATTATCTATAAGAATTTTCCCCACAGCTAACTAACTCATTATCTTCCAATCCAAATGGTTTGACAGTATATGCAGACTCATCTGTGGTACCCTATGTATACAAACTGTAATTATGAAGGTAAAAAATGGTAGAGAAAGGAAAGCATATAATGCATTGTGGTGAAAAATATACATTACTTAAATATTATCTCCAGTTGATATTATTCATGTCAACAACACTTTCCATTAAATGTAGTTGAAAGTAGCACCCTAAAGTCAAAAGAATTTATCATTTAAAAATTATTGCAAGAACTGTGTTGACCAATTTAATGTCTGATTAGTTGGATCACTCATTCCTCCCTTCAATGTCTCATTCAACCAACTCTGGCTACCAATTATGGTGCTCGATGGAGGAGGTTCAAAGACTGGTCTTTGCCTTTTCCAGATTTATGTCCAATAAGGAAGGAAGACTAGTTTAGATGCTTACAAATGTTTTAGAATTGTGAGCACGTAAAATGAAAGTCTAAATGTGCTAAAGAGTGGTCGTTGACTGATCAAGATGTGAAATAGAGTGATTTTTCGGGAAGCTGGGATTTTCAGAAACGTAACTGCACGGATATGGTTTTTATTTTGTAGAGGATTGCCTTGCTCAGTGTGGCAAAGACTGCAAATCTTACTGCTGTGATGGAACCACGCCCTACTGTTGCTCCTACTATGCCTATATTGGGAATATTCTCTCGTGAGTATTAGTCGAATTTGGCCATATTGATACTTTTTCCCTTGCCCAGTTATGTTTTCAAAAAGTACTAAGTTATAGTTATGAGTAGGAAATTCTAAGATTGGCTGTTGACATAAAATCTTTACTGGAGACACTCAACACTCATCACTAGTGTATTGTATTATTTAACTAAATGTGCAAATTACTATACAAAATAAATTGCTTTTGTTAGAAGGGAGTTTAAAGAATATTTTTTATTGTATAATTTGTTTTATGATAATAATAATGTAATAGTAATAGTAATGTTTTAAGTAGACCATATTCATATATTGATCAATTTTTAACATTGTAAACTATATTTTTTTGTCTGTTTTGTTGAAGGATTAGTAAGTTAGAATTTGTCATTTAATGATAGCCACTTTATTTTGCCACGCATATATTTGTCTGACTCAGCCAGTAGATATCAGGGAAAAGAGACATTATGAATAAAAACCAGTTGAGATATGAAACGTCAGTTTTCTACATGATGCATCTAAAGCAACTTTGGGAAACAAGATTAGAGCCCAAGAAATCTAGCCTCAAGAGGGTAAAGTGATAACCAACTACAAAAATCAATGAAACATACATGCAGAAAAGGTGTTAAGTATTTCTCTCTAACAAATTAAGGATTTATTTTAGAGATGCTTCTAGGTGAAGGGAAATGGACGAGCAGAAGCTGTCTTCAGGGTTGTATGTCTGAGGACTGTGCAGCTCTCTGTTCCTCTACACACACCTTCAAGTTGAGAAATAGAAGGTAGAGAATAGGAACATAAGAATTTCACCCATGGGTGACCATCACCCATGGCTTTCAGGAGTCTGCATTTTGTATTTTTCAAGTGACTGTCAGGATGATTTGAAAGCTCTTCCATTGTGACTTAACTCGTGTTTTATGAAGGCTTACGTGGAGCCAGGAAAGATTAGGCAATAAGTGATGTGTGCCTGGCTATTTTAAGCATATATCCATTGAGATGGCTTATAAGTCATCCTCGGTTTCCTGAGAATAGAAAACCTGGCATCGCATAGACTTTCTAGAATCAAAGTGGGGCTGATCTTAGGGATCATGTCTCCATGAATAAGGCCAGAAAGAATCATACTTCAGGATATTCTTGAAGACTGTCATGGCGATGGAAGAAATGTCAGGCTGTAATAAAGATTGATGAACAGAATTTAAGCATTCTTTGAAATGCAAATAAACTCTAAAATGTTTTAATTTTTTCTCATGGAAGATTTGGTGGAAAAACATTGTCCCTTTACATTTAGAAAACAGAATCAGCTCAGAATATAAATACATAATAATGTTTCTCATTTGTATATCACTTCATACTTTTTAAGTAAATTAAAATACTTCATTACTAAATTCAAATTTGATTTTTCCAATGATCTCCACATGCCAGAGGCTGTTGTTCCAGGTAGATGTGAGTGGGCCCCAAAGGTGGTATAGATTTGAGGAACCTGGGGTCAGAATGACTCTGATTCTTTGGTCCTCTGGCTCCTGGCCCATTTCTCTGCCCACTAACTACATCACAATGTGTGTGTTGTGCCCCTTTTTCTCACCTCATAGATACCTCCACCCTGATAAATATATATAGAAAACATAATTACTTACTAATCAAAATAGTTAAAATTTTTTTAATTTACAGTTGTGCTTTACATGTTTTATATTTGCAATCAGATTCATTTTTTATGGTACCTATTCTTAGAACTAATTTTATCACTTGGTTAAAGTAAAGAATTCGTTGAGTTATATCTTTATCTGGGTTATTAGGGCCATGTACTTGTTATGTTTGAAAAAAAGAATTGTGTTTTTTGGAGGGCGGAAATAAACACAGATGGCATTATATTTTAGGCAGTTAAACTGAATTTTCGGTTCAAAATAGAAACCACTAAGTAAATCCCTTGCTAAACAATTCTTAGAGAAAAAAAAAGAGCTTTAAAGTGTTTTCCCCACTGGATAAAGGAGAATACATTTTCAGGATTTCCAGTTATTGTTTAAGATTTGAAAAGAGTTAACTCCACCCAAAGCTTTTCTCTTTTTTGAGTTAGGGTGGGTGTGGGGGGTAGAGAAAGAGAAAATAATTCCAAGAATGCTTACAAAACTTCTTTCATGCACATGTTTTCGAATATTGCTATTTTGGAACTCATAAGCTATGCTTCTTCCCTTCCAAGCACCCAGGCACATTCTTAGCAAAATCATTTCATCTTAACAGAGAATTTAATCTTCGTGGTCATCAGTAAGGTAATAGGGAAGAAAGCAATAAACACAGTGGAATGTTTTGTATCCTAAATGAATAATTTTATAAATCTGGCTTCGAGCCTTGTTTATTTTCAAATAGAAAATGTCTTGGCTTAGCTTAAAATGAGCTAAAGAGAGTACAAAACACGATTTGGGTCATTCTAGACTGTGTGTAAATTGGTAAGGTAAGGCACACTTGATCCTTCTTGCTGAGGCCTCTCTAAAATAATCAGAGTAGAGGTATTTAGCCCTTAATTCCATTTACTTCAACTGCTCTTTCTAAACTTTTGCAAATTAACCGTTAAGATTTGTTTTCAAAGATATCACAAGAGCTATCTTTCAATTTACCTTTTATATAGTTGGAAAGTATTATTTTACTCAGATCTCTCCCTTTTACCCCCTTTTTATCAGTTAGGAATTTTAAAATTTATTTGTGTCTTGTGAAAACAATTTAAAAATTAAACTTTAAAAATAACGTATATACTTTTTAAAATTGAGATGTAATTGATGTGTAACATTATATTGGTTTCGGATGTACAACATAATGATTTGATATTTGTATATACTGCAAAATGATCAATACAATAAGTCTATTTGACATAAATCTATTTAAAATGGCATGCCTACTTTTGCTCATTATGGTCACAGATATTGACTTCCATATAGAAAAGTAACAGTATTATTTTCCAGAATTTAAGAATAATTTTTGCAAAAGTCAGCATATACTATGCAATCAGTTATTTACAAATTCATATTGAGTGCCTGTTACCATGGCAGCATAGGATCCAAAGACGAATAAATGATGTTCCCTGACCTTTACAATCTCACAATCTTATAAGAGAAGAAAATGTAGACAAATAATTCTTCATAGAATTAATCTATGAAGTGTTATTGAAGGGCTGAGAAGAGAGAAAGCAGCTAAGTGTGTGTGTGTGTGTGTGTTTAGAAAGAGATGTTTAGAGAAAGTCTCATAAATATGAAATTTGAACAGAGTTTTAAAGAAAGAGTAGATATTTACATAAGTGGACAGTGAAGAAAGGGAAGAGCATTCCAGACAGAGACAGTGTCCCCTACGAAGGCAAAGATTTGAGAAAGAAAATGGTCAGTTTGGGAAAACCCATGTTGTTCAGTGTTGCTAGAAAAGGAAGGTTAAACTTTGAATATAACATATAAATAAATAGGTAAGACAAAAGATACATCCTTATTTTACAGACTTTTATTGGTAGACTACATTCTTTTATTGGTTATGTCTAACAAAACTAAAATAAAATAGTTCAGTATTCTTCTGGAAATAAGAGCTGGTTTTATGTAAAATGGACGTACTCTTAGATACCACTAAGACAAAGGACAAAGGTGAGAAGACACCAAATGAAGATTATTTTTACTTATTCCATAGAGAAAATATTTAGAGTGAACACTTTGAGATGTTACACTATTTAATACCATGTATGACGGAATATGTGACTTTGGAAATTTTTCTCCATTTTTGATCAGGAATGTAACTACCTGACAATTAGAAATCTCACTGTGTTTGAAAATGAGAATTGGGCCAATTTACAAAGTAAACAATTTCTCATCAAACTGATTCTCAAACATTTCATCCAGCCACTTTTCTCCATGGAAAATAAATATTCTGTGATGAATATGGAAATGGGTATTTCAGTTTTGCTGCTGATGAAATTTGACTGACATTTCCTAGAGATAGGATCCAACATAAAGATAAGGTTTATGGAGTATTCTTTAGAACTAGTAGAATTCAAGGGCTCAGAGGGTTCAGTTGAGTGGCTAATTACTATTACTAATGGGACAGACTAAAAGCAGGACTTTACTGAAAACGAAGAAAGAGTGTTATGTGAATAGGAGAATAATTGTACAATATTGAACATGAGCCAAATAATAACTGGGTTGGACATAGTGAGCCAGATGATAAGATATAAAATTTAATCCCCTCATTCAGAAATAGATTTTTGCTTTTCCATGTTGCTTTCGTAGAATGCAGATATGTCTAGGGATCCTTCAGTGTGCCGTCTGGCCAACACAAAATCCCCACGGGGAAAAATGAAAAGGAAGAACTAATAATGGAGATGCTGGTGAGATTAAGTTTCTTTTCTTCTCAATGAAATGTAAAAGATGTATTGCCCGACGTTTTGCAAAGACAGCTAATAAATATCACAACTGTGATGTTAGAACCATGTTATTCATGAACGCAAAACTGAGTTAAAAGATAAAGGTTTCATATTTCCAAATGGCATTTGAGGTCCCATACTCACTAAGTAGCTGAGCATTCTGAATAAAATAAGTGAGGCTGTTCAAATAAGGACAGAAACGTAATACAGTTTGAAAGGCCTTTGGCATTGGAAAGAACATTATTTAAATTAAATGAATTAAAATGTTCTTAGGACTTAGATATGGTAAAACACCTCCGAAAGGTACATTCTGAGCAAATCAAAGTTTGTGGGAGTCTTGTTTTTGTTTTAATAATGACAGAAAGATAAATAACTAATATAATGTTAAAATGAATATGAACTTGGTTTTAATATTAATGAGGTGACTTTTGGAAAGCACCAAAAGGGATGGGGGCTGGTTGCCAGGGAAACCAACCATGTGATTAGGGGGTTGGAACTTTCAATCCCAACCCCCGGACCTCTAGGGAGGGAAGAGGGGCTGGAGATTGATTTCAGTATCAATGGCCAATGATTTAATCAATCGTGCCTTTGTAATGAAACCTCCATGAAAATGCGGAAGGACAGGGTTTGGAAAGCTGCCAGATTGGTGAACACATGGAGATTTGTGCAGAATGGCGTGCTCAGAGAACATTTTTTTTTAGTTTAAGTAATTGAATAAAAAAAATTTAATGTAGTAACAGATAATGTTTGCTATAAGAAGAAAGTCATTGTTTCTCAGAAGACATGTATTTTATGTATTACATAAATACATTTTATGTATTATTAAGAGCAAATATAAATGTGTAGATATCTAGAATTTTTTGAATCAACTCTATTCAATCATAATTGCCTTTGTAAATTAAGCTTCATTGTTAAGAACATAATTTGTTTTTAGGAAGGGCTAGATAAGTTTCTAAAACATGTTCCCAGCAATTTATTTCTATAATATGTACAGAGATATTCTGTGTTCTACAGCTGGTAATGGAGGACATAGCCATGAATCAAACCCAGTTCCTGCTCTTGAATCGCTTATCAGCTACTGGGAAACATGAACTTAGAAAACAGACAGTTTAGTAGGCTGTGGAAAGGATTAAATGTAGTGGAATCAGAGAGAAGGAGTTTTTAGTCCAACTTTAGGGTGCTAGGAAGACTTCTTGAAGGAGAGCAATTCAAAGAAGAGCCTTGAAAGAAACGTCAATTGATGAAATCCATCACTCACTTGAGTTAAAAAAAACACTTAGCAAACTATGAATAGAGAGGAAAATTTCTTAACTGAATAAAGATCTCAAAAGAAAAAACAAACCCTACCTCAAGAACCATACTCAGTGCTACACTGTTATGACCATTCCCTTTTAACGCAACTATAAGACAAGCTAGCATCTAGTACCACTCTATTCAGCATCTTACTGGCTTGGTCAGTGTAACCAACGAGACAAATTAAAAAGAGATGATTCCAATTGGAAAGGAAAGAACTAAATTGTTATTATTTACCAATGATATGATTGCGTATACTCCTCAGACTATTAAAACAAATAAAACAATTCATCAACACTGCAGGATGTAAGATCAGTGTACAAAAATTAGTGCATCCCTGTACATCAACAACACTCAGAAAACATAATATATATGTGTGTACACAAATCTCACAACACCAGAAACTAAGTACCTAGTAAGAAATCCAATAATATGTGCATGGCACTTATGGAGTAATATAAATACATAAAAGTTTCAAGAGATGAAAGGGAGACCTAAAGAAATTAAGAGATATACCAAATTGTGGATGGGAATATTGTAAGGTTGTCAATATCGAGTTATGTCAATTCTTCCCGAAATATATGTAAAATCAATACAATTCTAATAAAAACCCACAGGACCATTTTTTATTGAGTTTGACAGACAGAGCCTAAAATGTATATGAGAAAGAAAAGGGTGTAGGCAAAAGAAAACAGTTATGATAAACAACAAAGTGAAAAGACATGCCTAGGAGACATCAAGATTTATTATAAAGTTATGGAAAATAAATAGTGTCATACTGGTTCACAGATAAACTGATAGAATATAAAGCTTAGAAACTGACTCGTGATAATGGAGATGATTACTGATTACAAACCAGTAGAGGTGGGTGGATTATTTAATAAATGGTGCCAAGACAATTAACTATCCATACAGATAAACGTTAAACTAGATCACTCCATCACACCACACCCCAAAATCTATCCTAATGGACTAATTACATAAAGGCAAGAAGCAAACATTTACAACATTTTAAAAAAGAGTAGAATGGCATTATAGTCTCAGAATAGGAAAGATTTCTAAAATAAAAGCTAGAAAGCACAAACTGTAAAAGAAGAGATATACTAAATCACTGAACTCTACACTTTAAAACGATGGATTTTATGGTATGTGAATTATATCTCAATCCTTAAATTTTTAAAAAATATATAAGGCAACGATTCCATAGGCGAAGTGTCAGGCAAATTCCCCACTTGGAGAAGATACTTGCAATTCTTATGATTCACAAAAGATTAGTATCCATAATGCCTCAATAGGAAAATGGGCAATGTGTGTGCTCAAAAGAAGTAGTAGAGCAGAAAACCAGAAGGGCAATAAACACAAGGAAGATGCTCCCCCTGGCCAGCTAAAGCAGGGAAATGCAGCTTAAAACAGTACAAGACTGTTCAGAGCTGTCAGGCTGGCAATACTCTGTAAGTCTGATAGCGCCAAGCACTGTGGGCCAACGTGAAAGGGAACTCACACTGCTGGTGGGAAAACACAAACCATTATCAACACTTGGGAGCAATTTGACCACATGCAGAAAAGATGAAGATGGGCATCCTTTAGGACTTAGCAATTTACCCCTTCTACATATATTCCCTGGAAAATCCTCAAATATGCACAAGGAGACATTGTAATGTTGGTTGATATTATTTAAAATAGCAAAACATTGGAAGCAACCTAAATTTCTATCAGAGGAGAATGGATAAGTAAATTAGAGTATATACATACAGTAGAATGGAATATAGCAATTAAATCCATGCATGTTAGTGTATCATTAGAGTAAATCTCAAAACAGTAATGCTATGTGAAAAAGAACTAACAGAAAAAGAATGTGCCAAACACGATACTCTTTGCGTAAATCTAAACACATAAAATAATTCTGTATATTATAGAAACATGCACATGTGGTAAATATGTGGGGGAGGGAAAGGTACAGATGAATTTCAGTATTTCCCAGAACTGAGGGGTTTCCTGGGGTGCAGGACTTTCAGTGCTACAATTTGGGACAGTCCTGGGACAAGTTTGTCACCTTAGGCAGAGGAGTAGGAAGGAGACCTTCAACTCTAATATTTTATTACTTAAAAAATACAAATCTGAAACAGATATTATAAATTATTAACATGTAATAAGTATGGGTAGTGGGTATATGGGTGTTTTATATAAGTATCTATAATTCTCATATTTTGGAAAATCCTTATAATTAAAAGAAAGAAAACAATGAAAAAGTTTAATGAAGACAGTAAGAGATCACGTGGATACCTAAGATTCTAAGACCAATTTCATTGTGTGGGTTTTCCAACACCACAAGCAATTAACTCAGTTCTGACACTATGTACCTGGAGAGAACATCAGATCCACAGGTTACGGGTCCAGTCCTATAAAACTGCTCACACCTCCACCTTTAGCCACCAGTTGCAAGTCCATGGTGTCACCTGAGCTTCTGAACTATAAATTAGAGGTTTCAATGACCCTAGGATTCTGTAAATTTGCTAGAGCACTCACAGAACTCAGACAAACATTTTACTTACTAGAAAAAAACATTATAACTCAGAGACAGCCAGATGGAAGAGCTGCATAGGGCAAGGTATGGGAAAAGGTTTGAAGCTTCCATGCTCTCTCCAGTCATGTCCCTCTCCCTAATTCTCCACATGTTCACCAACCCAGGAAGCTCTCCGAACCCTGTCCTTTTGGGGTTTTATGTAGGCTTCATTACATAGACATGATTGATTAAATCATTGACTGTTAATGATTTAACTCAATCTCCAGCCCCTCTCCCCTCCCTGGAGGTCTGGAGGTTGGAATGAAAGTTCCAACCCTCTAATCACAAGGTTGGTTTCCCTGGCAACCAGCCCCCATCCTCAGGTGCTTTCCAAAACTCACCTCATTAACATAAACTCAGATGTGGTTGAAAGGGGTTTGTTATGAATATTAAGACACCTTTATTACTCTTATCACTTAGGAAATCCCAGGGGTTTTAGGATCTCTGTGCCAGAAATGGGACAAAGATCAAATATTTATTTGTTAATATGAATATCACAGCACCTTGTTAACATGTGGATCCTGATTTGGTTAGGTCTGGTGTGGAACCTGAAATTTTGCATCTTTAACAAACTCCCAGGGGGTTCTGATGCTGCCCATCCTTCAGGCACGCTTGTAGAGAGGGCTGGTGCTCTTTGACAATGTCCTGTACTGCAGGGCAAAGTGATGAAAGAGACTAAGAATTGGGGCTGAACAAGAGGAACAAGTACAAATCAAGTCTGAAGTTTTGAATGATTGCGTAGATAGTGTGTTCTGAGAACTAATGAGGAACATTCAAGAAGGTTTAGAGAGGGGAATGAATTCATTTTTAATATGTTGAGTAGTGGAGAGTGGGGGTAATAGGCTTTATAGCCTATAAGACAAATTCAGTGAACCTTTCGTGGGTGGAATGCACCAATTGCACCTCACTGGAGAGCCTGGAGCATCACATCTAGATTTGGGAGTAAAAAGCCTAGAGGTGCTGGTTGAAAAAGGTGTGGGGGGAGTGAATGGGATGTTCTGAAGAGAAGGGTAAGAAAGAGAACAGCAAGCCCACCATGGAGCCCATGAAAATTCGGGAATACACTGTCTTTCTCCCCTTTCTGCATCTGATCAGCCTCCTGAAAAGTGTTCTACATCTATTTCAGCTTCCCTAAAAGTGTTCTCCATCCCTTCAAAATTCCTTCACTGTTAAAATTGATCTTTCCTTCACTGATCAGCCTGAATACACCTTCCATGGTGGCGGGAACAGTGAATACCTTAATTCTCTTTTACGTGATTTTTGTATTTTAAATTATGTAAAAGATAGGATTTGTGGTGTTTTGGTTCATTCTGAATTGAATATGTTGTCATAACAAAGCAGTTTATGTGAGGATCCATCTTTATTTATTCATCCATGAGATTGTGCCCAAAACAAATCAACTCACAGCTGGTCATATATTCCAGGTTTTAGGGGCTACCTTCATTTGATAGAAGTCAGAGTTGGATATTATAAGGGAAAGAGTGTTTAACGGTGGCAGAAATTATTAGAGTGAAGGGAACTATCATTTATTTAATGCAATCTCTGTCCCAGATGCTTAAAATATATTAGTTTATTAATCTTCAGAATAGCCCCCATTACCTGGGTATTATTCTTCTTCTCTGTACAGATGAGGAAGTTGAGACTCAGCGTTAAGTAATTTGTCTAATTTCACACAGCTACTGTGTAATAAGCTGGCATTTAAAACTATGTGTGCTTGACCTTTTTCTGCTACTACCCACTGGCTCCTGAAGAACTGATGGTTTCAAGATGGGAAGAATGAAAACTATTTATTGCGATAACAACTTATGAAGATCTAAACATCATATTTTGGGGGGAGCTCTTTCTTAACTTCAATCTGGATTAAATTCCCTCCTATATGTTGCCATATTAGTATCCTTTCTCTGCCCTGCTATTATTTATCACATTATTCAAGTTCCTAAATGATCTGTCTGTTCTTCCAAGAGGACAAGAAGCAGGTCTGCCAACTTACCATGGAAGGTACGGGGCCTGCGCAACTGAATGATCCAGAGTGGATCATTTAAACACAAGTAATCCTCCATTTAAGCACGAAAAAGCTGACATTTTGTGAGTTCTAAATAAATATGTATCATCTGGGTAAATATTTGCTTAGAAATATCAACTCATAATTCAAATATGTTATTGATTTCAGAGAATTTCTTTCATGGGGTAAAAATCAGGTATCCTTACAAAATAAAAGGAGTGATTTCTAGGGAGTCAGCCATCACTTTCGAGTCACATTGTTTATAATAAATTATAATCAGATGATAGGAATTAGAACTCAAAAGGCAATTTGATTATAATGATTTAACTTCTTGTCATATTTCATTGTAGAGCACATATTTGAATGTGCTCTAGCCATGCTCAGTGCTTCAGTGGAAAAAGTTGAAAAATGGCTCCACTACAGAAGATCCAGAATCCAAAGGTAGAAGGTGCTTTGCACTGAAGTTTGCCTCAGGCATATACTAGGAGGCCTAGCTTTGGTCCTACCTACCTCCCATACAGGCTTTTGCACAATTCACATATTTGAATATGTTCTATCGATGAGACAGTATGATCTGCCAGCCTGTGACTCATCAGACAACAGGCTTCTGTACAACTCTATTCAGCTGCATAATTTTTGGAGATAAAATGTTTTATCGATAAAATTGAGGAGGCAAGAATTATGCACACACCGTGATTTTTATTCCATTATATTGGAAGAATTCTGATGGACAGCTGCTGGCCAGAGCACACTACCTTCCAGCTGTCTCCCAATTGCCAAATGTTAGGATGAACACACCCATAACTAATGCAAATTTCAGAGGGAGATGATAACCACATAAAGTATGATGGGATACCATCAGAATGTTCCATGGGTGAAAGCCTTGGCTGTTTAACCCACAGTAGCTCAGAGATAAATAGAATTTGTAGTTTAGATACGCATTCTTAAGGAAAAAGAAAGAAGAAAGAAAATCGTACAGGAAACAAAAAGATGTTTTTCATACCTCTGCCCAAATCTGACAAAAATAGAAAAAAAACATGACAAATTACTTCAAACATACTTGGTATGAATTCACACTGTCAAAAAAGGTAAACAGAATGATATCTCTCTGTGCTTCATTTTGCAAAAAATAAGTGCTACCTGTGGTTGCAAATAACCAGCTGTACAGGGAGACCTTCAAGATGGTGGAGGAGTAAGACGTGGAGATCACCTTCCTCCCCACAAACACATCAGAAATACATCTACATGTGGAACAACTCCTACAGAACACCTACTGCTGGCAGACGACCTCAGACTTCCCAAAAGGCAAGAGAGTGCCCGTGTACCTGACCGTGTGGCTGAAAGGGTCTCGGTGCTCCGGCCAGGTGTTAGGCCTGTGCCTCTGAGGTGGGAGAGCAGAATTCAGGACATTAGTCCACCAGAGACCTCCCAGCTACATATAATATCAAACGATGAAAGCACTCCCAGAGATCTCCATCTCAATGCTAAGAGCCAGCTCCACTCAACAACCAGCAAGCTACAGTGCTGGACACCTTATGCCAAACAACTGGCAAGACAGGACTACAACCCCACCCATTAGCAGAGAGGCTGCCTAAAATCATAATAAGGTCACAGACACCACAAAACACACCATCAGACGCGATCCTGCCCACCAGAAAGACAAGATCCAGCCTCATCCACCAGAACACAGGCGCCAGTCCCCTCCACCAGGAAGCCTACACAACCCACTGAACCAACCTTAGCCACTGGGGGCACACACCAAAAACAACGGGAACTACGAACCTGCAGCCTGTGAAAAGGAGACCCCAAACACAGTAAGTTAAGCAAAATGAGAATACAGAGAAACACACAGCAGATGAAGGAGCAAGGTAAAAACCCACCACACCAAACAAATGAAGAGGAAATAGGCAGTCTACCTAAAAGAATTCAGAGGAATGATAGTAAAGATGATCCAAAATCTTGGAAATAGAATGGAGAAAATACAAGAAATGTTTAACAAGGACCTAGAAGGACTAAAGAGCAAACAAACAGTGATGAACAACACAATAAATGAAATTTAAAACTCTCTAGAAGGAATCAATAGCGGAATAAATGAGGCAGAAGAACAGATAAGTGACCTGGAAGATAAAATAGTGGAAATAACTACTGCAGAGCAGAATAAAGAAAAAAGAATGAAAGGAATTGAGGACAGTCTCAGAGACCTCTGGGACAACATTAGATGCACCAACATTCAAATTATAGGGGTCCCAGAAGAAGAAGAGAAAAAAAAAGGGACTGAGAAAACATTTGAATAGATTATAGTTGAAAACTTCCATAATATGGGACAGGAAATAATCAATCAAGTCCAGGAAGACCATAGAGTCCCATACAAGATAAATCCAAGGAGAAACATGACAAGACACATATTAATCAAACTATCAAATATTAGATACAAAGAAAATATATTAAAAGCAACAAGGGAAAACCAATAATTAACATACAAGGGAATCCCCATAAGGTTAACAGCTGATCTTTCAGAAGAAACTCTGCAAGCCAGAAGGGAGTGGCAAGACATATTTAAAGTGATGAAAGGGGAAAACCTTCAACCAAGATTACTCTACCCAACAAGGATCTCATTCAGATTTGACAGAGAAATTAAAACCTTTATAGAAAAACAAAGCTAAGAGGATTCAGCACCACCCAAACCAGCTTTACAACAAATGCTAAAGGAACTTCTCTAGGCAGGAAACACAAGAGAAGGAAAAGATTTACAGTAACAAACCCAAAACAATTAAGAAAATGGAAATAGGAACATACATATTGATAACTGCCTTAAATGTAAATGGATTAAATGCTCCAACCAAAAGACATCGACTGGCTGAATGGATACAAAAACAAGACCCGTATATATGCTGTCTACAACAGACCCACTTCAGACCTAGGGACACATACGACTGAAAGTGAGGGGATGGAAAAAGGTACTCCATGCAAATGGAAATCAAAAGAAAGCTGGAGTAGCAATTCTCATATCAGAAAAAATAGATTTAAAATAAAGACTATTATCAGAGACAAAGAAGGACATGACATAATGATCAAGGGATCAATCCATAAGGCAAATGCTAACAGCCATAAAAGGGGAAATCGACAGTAACACAACCATAGTAGGGGACTTTAACACCCCACTTTCACCAATGGACAGATCAACCAAACTGAAAATCAATAAGGAAACACAAGCTTTAAATGACACATTAAACAAGATGGACTTAATTGATATTTATAGGACATTCTAGCCAAAAACAACAGAATACACTTTCTTCTCAAGTGCTCATGGAACATTCTCCAGGATAGATCATATGTTGGGTCACAAATCAAGCCTTGGTAAATTAAACAAAATTGAAATTGAAATTGAAATTGTATCAAGTATCTTTTCCAACCACAACACTATGAGACTAGATATAAATTAGAGGAAAAAACCTGTAAAAAATACAAATACATGGAGGCTAAACAATACACTACTAAATAACCAAGAGATCACTGAAGAAATCAAAGAGGGAATCAAAAAATACCTAGAAACAAATGACAATGAAAGCACGACGACCCAATACCTATGGGATGCAGCAAAAGCAGTTCTAAGAGGGAAGTTTATAGCAATACAATCCTACCTCAAGAAACAAGAAACATCTCAAATAAACAACCTAAACTTACACCTAAAGCAATTAGAGAAAGAAGAACAAAAAAAACCCAAATTTAGCAGAAGGAAAGAAATTATAAAGATCAGATCAGAAATAAATGAAAAAGAAATGAAGGAAACGATAGCAAAGATCAATAAACCTAAAAGCTGGTTCTTTGAGAAGATAAACAAAATTGATAAACCATTAGTCAGACTCATCAAGAAAAAAAGGGGGAAGACTCAAATCAATACAATTAGAAATGAAAAAGGAGAAGTATCAACTGACACTGCAGAAATACAAAGGATCATGAGAGATTACAACAAGCAACTATATGCCAATAAAATGGACAACCTGGAAGAAATGGACAAATTCTTAGAAAAGCACAATCTTCCGAGACTGAACCAGGAAAAATAGAAAATATGAACAGACCAATCACAAGCACTGGAATTGAGACTGTGATTAAACATCTTCCAACAAACAAAAACCAAGGACCAGATGGCTTCACAGGCAAATTCTATCAAACATTTAGTGAAGAGCTACACTTATCCTTCTCAAACTCTTCCAAAATATAGCAGAGGGAGTAACACTCTCCAAGTCAGTCTACAGGGCCACCATCACCCTGATACCAAAACCAGACAAGATGTCACAAAGAAAGAAAACTACAAGCCAATATCACTGCTGAACATAGATGCGAAAATCCTCAACAAAATACGAGCAAACAGTACCCAACAGCACATTAAAAAGACCATACACCATGATCAAGTGGGGTTTATCCCAGGAATGCAAGGATTCGTCAATATATGCAAATCGATGTGATAAACCATATTAACAAATTGTAGGAGAAAAACCATACGATCATCTCAGTAGATGCAGAAAAAGCTTTCTACAAAATTCAACACCCATTTATGATAAAAACCCTCCAGAAAGTAGGCATAGAGGGAACTTACCTCAACATAATAAAGGCCATATATGACAAACCCACAGCCAACATCGTTCTCAATGGTGAAAAAAATGAAACCATTTCCACTAAGATCAGGAACAAGAAAAGGTTGCCCACTCTCACCACTATTATTCAACGTAGTTTTGGAAGTTTTAGCCATAGCAATCAGAGAAGAAAAAGAAATAAGAGGAATCCAAATTGGAAAAGAAAAAGTAAAACTGTCACTGTTTGCAGTTGACATGATACTATACATAGAGAATCCTAAAGATGCCACCAGAAAACTACTAGAGCTAATCAATGAATTTGGTAAAGTAGCAGGAAACATTATTAATGCACAGAAATCTCTTTCATTCCTATACACTAATGATGAAAAATCTGAAAGAGAAATTAAGGAAACACTCCCATTTACCATTGCAACAAAAAGAATAAAATACCTAGGAATAAACCTACCTAAGGAGACAAAAGACCTGTATGCAGAAAACTATAAGACACTGATGAAAGAAATTAAAGATGATACAAACAGATGGAGAGATATACCTTGTTCTTGGATTGGAAGAATCAACATTGTGAAAATAACTCTACCACCCAAAGCAATCTACAGATTCCATGCAGTCCCTATCAAACTACCAATGGCATTTTTCACAGAACTAGAACAAAAAATTTCACAATTTATATGGAAACACAAAAGACCCCAAATAACAAAAGAAATCTTGAGAAAAAAAAAACAGAGCTGGAGGAATCAGGCTCCTGGACTTCAGACAATACTACAAAGCTACAGTAATCAAGACAGTATGGTACTTGCACAAAAACAGAAATATAGATCAATGGAACAGGATAGAAAGCCCAGAGATAAACCCACGCAAATATGGCCACCTTAGTTTTGATAAAGGATGCAAGAATATACAATGGAGTAAAGACAGCTTCTTCAATAAGTGGTGCTGGGAAAACTGGACAGCTACAGATAAAAGAATGAAATTAGAACACTCCTTAACACCATACACAAAAATAAACTCAAAATGGATTAAAGACCTAAATGTAAAGCCAGACACTATCAAACTCTTAGAGGAAAACATAGGCAGAACACTCTATGACATAAATCACAGCAAGATCCGTTTTGACCCACCTCCTTGAGAAATGGAAATAAAAAGAAAAATAAACAGATGCCACCTAATGAAACTTAAGCGCTTTTGCACAGCAAAGGAAACCATAAACAAGATGAAAAGACAACCCTCAGAATGGAAGAAAATATTTGCAAATGAAGCAACTGACAAAGGATTAATCTCCAAAACATACAAGCAGCCCATGCCACTCAATATCAAAAAAGCAAACAACCCAATCCAAAAACTGGCAGAAGACCTAAATAGACATTTCTCCAAAGAAGATATACAGATTGCCAAGAAACACATGAAAGGATGCTCAACATCACTAATCATTAGAGAAATGCAAATCAAAGTACAATGAGGTATCACCTCACACTAGTCAGAATGGCCATCATCCAAAAGTCTACAAACAATAAATGCTGGAGAGGGTGTGGAGAAAACGGAACCCTCTTGCTCTGTTGGTGGGAATGTAAATTGATACAGCCACTATGGAGAACAGTGTGGAGGTTCCTCAAAAAACTAAAAATAGAACTACCATACGACCCAGCAATCCCACTACTGGTCATATACCCTGAGAAAACCATAATTCAAAAAGAGTCATGTACCAAAATGTTCATTGCAGCTCTATTTACAATAGCCAGGACATGGAAGCAACCTAAGTGTCCATCGACAGATGAATGGATAAAGAGATGTGGCACATATATACAATGGAATATTACTCAGCCATATAAAGAAACGAAATTGAGTTATTGGTAGTGAGGTGGATGGACCTAGAGACTGTCATACAGAGTGAAGTAAGTCAGAAAGAGAAAAATAAATACTGTATGCTAACACATATATATGGAATCTAAAAAAAAAAAGGTTCTGAAGAACATAGGGGCAGGGCAGGAATAAAGGCACAGGCATAGAATGGACTTGAGGACACAGGGAGGGGGAAGGGTAAGCTGGGACGAAGTGAGAGAGTGGCATGGACATATATACACTACCAAATGTAAAATAGCTAGCTAGTGGGAAAGAGCCACGTAGCACAGGGAGATCAGCTCGGTGCTTTGTGACCACCTAGATGGGTGGGATAGGGAGGGTGGAAGGGAGACGAAAGAGGGAGGAGTTATGGGGATATATGTATATGTATTGCTGATTCACTTTGTTATAAAGCAGAAACTGACACACCGTTGTAGAGCAATTATACTCTAATATAAAGTTGTTAAAAAAAAAAAACTACCACAAATAATGAAAAAAAAAAGCAACTGTACAATGTTAATACAACATTTTTCCTCTATAAACACCAGGAATAATACAAGGTCAACTTCCAAAGTATTACATATAGGGAAATATTTGAATTTATATTTATCAGATAAATGGGGAAAACTCTTCTTTATGGTTTCAGTCTCAAGTAATTCCCATCCTCACATTAAGTAAATAGACCTTCTTGCCCTTTGTCAGGTGAAATTAAACAGGAAACAACTCTCTGTGATTCTATTCTTAATTAATATTTGTTTTAGCAATAGGGGGTGTAGAAGAACAACCAAGTTCACCAAATTGGTCTTGAGTTCCTCTTCTTTTATGCTGTGTAAACTTTATTCTTCTAATATCATTGAGCCTCTTTATTAATTTGTTAAGAGGGAATAAGAGTAACAACTTGCCTATCTCCCAGAATTAGACTGAAGGGTATATTAGCACATAAAAGTACTTAGAAGAGCTTTGAAATATGTTCCTGTCATTAAAGAAAACATTGGGCTTCAAAAACGTTTGGAGTCTGGGAAAAGAGGAAACAAATGGGGAGCAAAGTGACTTCTCCAAGGTCATTCAGAACACCTATGACTGAGCTGCAGAGTGCCCCTTCATGTGCGAGGCTCTCTTTCTGGTTCTCTGGGCCAAAACATGGGCATCTCTCCTCAGGAGAGCTTTCTCAGCCTTGAGTGAAATAAACAGCCTTCTTAATCAAATGTGATTGCAGCCTGATAACTGCAAAGGCAGCTAATTAAGTACTGTCTCCTGCTGCTCAGCCGTTGCTATAAGCATAATACAGCCAAAAAAGTCATGTGCCTTAAGTAGCAAATCTGCCATGTTGCCCTAGGCTGACCTGTGAATTAGAGAAGCTGACTCAAAAACAGGGTAAACAAGTCTAAATAAAAATATATAAATCAGCTTTATGAAAAAATCATACATGTAATCCCAAAATCAGAGGGCAATGATTTTGCTTTACAAAAGGATTCATTGTAGAGTTCCAATTAAGTTCCTTTTCATAATTAATTTCACTCACAACTTTTCAGAAATATGTAGTGTGCATATGATTGGTTCATCTCTGTTGATGACATGTCAATAATTAATGCAGAAAAAGTATCCTAAGTGCTAGCCGTTTCGGCGGAGTGATCCCAGTACGCTATAGATTTGAGCATGCCTCTGCATATAAAACTTTAGAATTGCCCTGATTAGACCTTTTTCTTAATTGTTAATCAGCAGTTCTCTCAGTATGTCAGTGTTTATGACTTACAAGAATGAAAAGGGGGATGAGTTTGCCTCCGATGATATCATACCTAACCAACCTTAGCAACAACCGCCGAAGTGTTTTCAGTGCCAGCAAATAAATGCCAGATGGCATGCTGAATACAAAGTCATTGACCATAGCAAGGATCAGCTGAGGTCTATCAGTTCTAAAATGAGTTTCATTTTACTCAGCTTGTTGGCTTTAAACAGCCAGCTTACTATACATGCTATGTGTTTCGCTTAGTGTTTCCTGTAAACTTGTTTTTGTCTCCTTACCTTTCATTGGGATGATTGGCTCCACTCCTGCATAAGACAGAGAGAGCACACCGCGCTCTCTGCTCCCCACTGAGCGCAGCTGTAGAATTTGGATGGCATGCCTGGAACAGCTGTTTCAGGTAGATGAAGAGCAATTTTATGCAGATTAAGGAACAAGACCAAAATTCAAAGTACTACCCAACTAGCTATGAGCTTACCAGTTTTTTCCCCTCTGTTTACACCACTCTGGACCAAACACAGCCCAAAATACATAAGTAGGCTTCAGGACCTGGGCAGACAGAGATACAGGAAAATCTCTCTAGTTATGGCTAAATAAGCAAGATCCTTCATGCTCAAAGACAGTGGGGGAAGTACCCCCAATAGTTTTCTTTGTTCTCTTGTGTGGCTCCTAAGTGACCTTTTGGTTGCCACAGCAGTGGCAGTGACAGTGGCAGCAACAGGAGCTGGCGGGAGCCTAGAACTCTGAGAATGGCGAACCTTCCTTTCTGATCAGAATGACGTAATACTAGGAGAATGGGGTGAATCCCCATTGCTTTTTTTTATCTTTGTCCTCCACCTATTCAACCCTGGAAATGAGCCCATTTGAGCAGAGTAAATAAAGCCCCTGTTTCTGACCAGAGAACCACAAAGGGTGGCCCTAGGAATCCAGATCATCAAGATAGAAGAACTTAAGAAAGTGACCCCTAAAGTTGCCTGTGAACCCCTGGGCTCATCTCAAGTTGAACATGCATGGATCTGACCCTAAACAGTACACCATAGAACTTAAGAATTGAATACAGGATATACAACCACCCAAGTCCTAGATCGGCATTTGAGTGGTGTACGCATGGAACAGATCCAAACATGACTACAGAAGCTTTGAAAATGGAACCTGCATTGAAACCACAACCCACAGAAGTCTGATTGGAATTTGTGGTCTAAATTGAACCTGGTTGGTTGCCACCTAAAACTAAAATATCAAAATTCCCCATAGACTTAAACAAATCCCAAGGTCTCATAACATAATATTCAAAAAGTTCAAGATATAGTCCAAAAATCACCCAGCATACAGTGAAATAAGGAAATCTCGATTCACAGAGGAAAACACAATCAGACAACAAAGATATTGGATTTATCTGATAGAGACTCAGAAGCAGCTCTTATGAAAATGACCCAGAAAGTAAGGGTGAGCACTATTAGTGAAATTAATAGTGAAAAGACTGAATTAGAAAGAAGGAAATAGAAAATATCCAATCTGAACACCATTTTTCCAACAACAATTGCTCATTTCATGTCTCTGTATCATTCTCTCGATATTTAATGTAACTCTTTCAATATTTCAAACCTTTTCATTATTATTATATTTGTTTTAGTGATCTGTGATCAATGATCTTTGATGTTACTACTATGACTTACTGAAGGCTCAGATGATGGTTAGCATTTTCTAGCAATAAAATATTTTTTAATTAAGGTAGGTATATTTTAGACATAATGCTATTGCACACTTAATAGACTACAGTATGGTGTGAATGTAACTTTTATATGCACTTTGAAACTGAAAAATCCATGTGACTTGCTTCATTGTGATATTCACATTATTGCAGTAGTCTGGAACCGAACCCAGTCTCTCTGAGGTATGCCTATAGTCAAAAGAAAGCAGGTAAAGGGAATGAATCAAAGGAATGAAAAACAGAGAAAATAAGCAGAAATCACTAATAAAATGATGAATCTAAATCCAAACAGATCAATAATTACATTAATGGTGAAAACAACACCAGATGAAGGACAGAGAATGGATTTTTTTAAACAGACAGAAATGTATCCTATCTACATGAAACTCACTTCAACTATCATGATATAAGTAGGTCAGAACTATGGGAGGAGGGGAAAATGGAGTTGGTCAAAGGGTACAAAGTGTCAGTTATGTAAGATGAATAAATTCTGGGGAACTAATGTATAATACTGTGACTATAGTTAACAATACCATACGTGTAATTGAAATTTGCTAAGAGGGTAGATCCTACTTTTTCTCAAGACAGACACAGGCACACACACACAAGAAAAAGGTAACTGTGAGGTGGTCAATACGTTAATTACCTTGATTGCAGTGATCTATTTCACTATATATGTATATAAAGTCATCAAGCTGTACACCTTAAAGGTAAACAATTTTTAATTGTCAATTATACCTTAATAAAGCTGGGGGGGAGTGGAGATGAGCTATCAAGCCAAGAAAAGAAAAATAAATAAATAAAAGGTTGAAAAAAGATTTACTGTGCAAACATTAACCAAAAGAGTGGTTATATTAATATAAGACAAAGTAAACTCCAAAACAGAGACACCAGAGATAAAATGTGATATTGCTTAATGAGAAAAGGGTCAATCAACCAAAAAGGCATAACAATCAAAAGGAGAGGTTCAAAATTTTGATATTTGGTTTTTATAAGCAGCAAATAAAGAAACTAATTTTGTTTTTTGAAACTAACCTTCCAAGAGAAAAATAACATGTGTATGTTGACTTACATGTAGGGTTAAATGAAATTATTTACATTTTCCTTTTCTTTTTCTTCATTTTTAATTATGTCATGTCAGTGAATTGCAGATAATAGCATGGAAGGTTAGATTTACTCTATTCTAATTCTAAACCAATCTAGAACTTGACAATCCCTGGCGTTCTTATGTGTAAACACCTCAACTAGGAAATGAGATCTTTAAGGAAATGGCCCACATATAATGCACCAAAAAGCCATTGGAGTGATGGTAGAAATATTAATTTAACTTACAGCATGGAGAGTATGCCCTGCAGATGACATAGAATAAAGATCAAGACATGAGCAGCAGAAAATTGTGTCGATAATTAAATTTTGTGATGAAAATGACTAAAATGATTAATTTCAACTTAGGTTTATTTAGAGAAATATATTGTTTCATGAAATGTGGAAGAGAATTTGGGAAAAGAAAAGAATGTAATATTAAACCCAAGACCCTTTAATCATTGGCAGGATTTCCCAACTATGTTCATACATTTTTAAAAATTCATTAAGCTTTTTAAAAGAATGGTCCTGGCTTTTTTCTTCTAATCTAAATATTTATGAGGAGAGAGAGCTTACTCAGAACTGCAAGACCCCAAAATTCATTCCTTTCAGGGTGCAGGAAGGAAGTAGTTCATAAGGGAAAAGAGCTTATCCTCAAACAATTTATCCAAAGCCAGTAAAATCCGTTCTACTTTTTAGATTATGCTATTAGGAAGACTAACCTCCCAGGTGTTTCAATTAATCGATGGTCTGATTTAAAGATCTGCAAAATCTTGTAGTTTTTTTTTTTCCTGTACTGCATCATTTGTTTCAAATAACACTTTCAAGCCTATATTAGCATACAAGAAACAAAAGCATATTTATTCATTTCCTAAATCACATTCAAGCTTTTAAATGTCTTGCGATTATAAACACTAGACAATTAGTTATGTCTGCTCACTGGAAAGTAGAGATTTCACAGCATTTAAATTAGGGGTTCCCAAACTTCAGTACGCATTATAATTATCTAGGAGAGCTTGCTAAAAATCCATTTTCTCAGAACCTAATCTAGAAATTCAGATTCAGTAGGTCCAAAATAGGGGCAGTAAACATATTTTTATTAGCCACCTCCCATTAGGAAATTATGGAACAGATGGCCCTTGGACCACACTGGTCTAAATAAACCATACCAGGGTTTCCCTGGTGGTGCAGTGGTTGAGAATCCACCTGCCAATACAGGCGACACAGTTTCGAGCCCTGGTCCAGGAAGATCCCACATGCCACAGAGCAACTAAGCCCGTGAGTCACAACTACTGAGCCTGCGTGCCACGACTACTGAAGTCCAAGCACCTAGAGCCCATTCTCTGCAACAAGAGAAGCCCACTCACCACAATGAAGAGTAGCCCCTGCTCGCCGCAACTAGAGAAAGCCTGCGTGCAGCAACAAAGACCCAACGCAGCCAAAAATAAATTAATTAATTTCAAAAAAAAAAAAAAAAACATACCAAGAAACATTTCATTTTGGACTCCTATTATCTTGTTTAGTAATCAAATTAAGAGATATAATCTGTGATTTCATGAACTATGACTTTTTCATACATACATAGACTTACATAAAGAGTTATTTCATATTACTATGGTGAATATATTCAGGAGCATTGAAAATAAAATCCTATAAAGATTTATTTATGTTTGATCAAAGTAATTGGACATAGGAGATCAATGAGTTCTCAGTGACCCCACGGGCAGTCAAATTTACAAAGCTTTTAGCACTGCCCAAAATAGGGTTGTAAAAGGGTGAGAACATTAGAATCTGTCCCATAGGTGGCTACAAGGAGTAAATTTGTTAATACTTGGGAACCACTTTAGAACAGCAGCTGGTGCTCAGTAGTCATTAGCTACGGTCTATTCTTCTCCAATGTGTGTTTCCATTACATCAGTTATCTCATACGTGATAGGCAAATCAGGGATTGGTATTAGTGCAACAGGAAAGTTATGTTGGTTCAAGCATGATTTTTCCTTGGCAAAGAGAGTCAAAAAAAAGTGAGACTAGAATTACAATCTTCAGTGGGTAAGGACAAGACCTTTAGTTTAAATCAGCAGTCCCCAACCTTTTTGGCACCAGGGACCAGCTTCGTGGAAGACAATTTTTCCACGGACCACTGGGGCCCGGGGAAGGGGGGCGGCAGGGGGAGGGGAGCGGGCGGAGAGGGGGCGGGGATGGTTCAGAAGGTAATGCGGGCGTTGGGAGCGATGGGGAGCGTGAAGCTTTGCTCCTTGCCCACCACTCACCTCCTGCTGTGCGGCCTGGCTCCTAACAGGTTGGGGAGCCCTGGTTTAAAGGCTGCACAGGCGGGATCCTTTCTTGTACTATTTTAAGAAAAATAAAAATGAGTGCTCACATCTGGGGCTCCCTAACCCAAAAAATGCACCCTCAGCCTTACTCAGCTCTTGACTTCTGGCAGATGACATTTCCATCTGCATTGTCTCAGTGCTGGGAAGCTGGCATTTCCACTAGATTGTTTTTGTGCCTTTTTAATATCCTCTGAGGCAGCCTCAGGCCAAAATGAGCTTCCTCCTGGAGTTGGGCAAGTTATTTCCTGAGTATCCATCCATTATTGCTGCTGGGCTACTCTAAGCCCAGTAGAATCTATTGTGACATTAATGAAGCTTTCTCTTCAGAGCTCTTATCTTGCAGGGGCCCCTACATTGTATCTAAGAGCGTATACTCAAATGGTCATGCATTTTTGTAACACTTGCAAAGTACGATATTTTGACTGTCTCTTTTAAGACCGCAGTCTCTTTCCACTTCAGTTTCTTCATCATCAGGGGCTTTGGAATGGCTGCACCACTTCTGGGTTCCAGATGGGAGAAGTGGAATTGTGGATGCATTCAGCCTAAGTTTAGTATATATTTAGGTGATTCCTAGTCACTTCCATGTGTAGCTAAATTATTGCAAGCCATTCCACTACAGGAATGGCTCCCCAAAATGATCAAATAGCTCACTGCACCAACTTACCCAGTGCTCTTGCAGGAAGGGTCAAAGCTGGAGGTCCGGTGGCAACGTGAATGTGTAATTGAAGTGTATCTAACAACTATGCAGAATGGAAGTTTATGAGTAGTGATGGAGAAACAAAATTTGACATATAGGAGCCAGAAGAAAGTCTGTGGAAAATTCTTCCAAACACAGTATTACTACTTGTATATGAAAGAAACCTAATAGAAGTTGTCTTAAATTTGATGAGTCCTAAATATTTACACAACATTATCACTAACGAGTTGTCAGGCTAAAGAAAATTTTTACACCAAGAATAACCCAAAGCAAATTTCAATCCCTGAACTAGAATAAAGACTGAGTTATCTTTTTCTTCTCTGTTTGTTGCAAAGTTATTGTCATGTGAAGAAGAGCTGAAAGAATTTGCAGCCAAAACATGTAGTAAAACATATGGGAATTTACCCTGCTGAGCTGTATCAGGCAGTTAGGTAATCTAATGTATTTTCCTTAAAAAGGGTCCTCAAAATTATACAAGTGTCAGACTTCAGGAAACACTGATCCACCACTGGCTTTGATTAGCAAGCTGCGTAGACCTTAACTGGTCTCTCTCTAATCTGTTTTTCCCGTAAGTCCTATTATTTTTAATTCATGATATTGTAGAATTTTTTTTTCAAGAATGCATACATCTTGTTATAGCAGAAACATCTGTTGTTGCTGTTGTTATTATTATTATTATTATCATCGCTACAATTATTGGACCTTGGGATGAGGAGGGAGGGATACATTTAACCAAACCTCTTCAATAATAGTTTTTAAAGTATGATTTTGTATTTTACGTTTTATTTTGTAGATTAAAAACTTTCCATTTTGTATTTTAAAAATTGCATTTTAAGAAAATATCAAGAGAATGAAAGCCCACAGAAATTTTGTTTTATTTATTTATTTATTTGTTTTATTGAGGTATTGTTGATTTACAATATTATATTAGTTTTAAGTGTACAACATAGTGATTCAAAAATTTCATAGGTTATACTCCATTTAAAGTTACTATAAAATGTTGGCTATATTCCCTGTGCTGTACAATATATCCATGTAGTTTATTTATTTTATACATAGCAGTTTGTACCTCTTAATCCCCTACCCCTAGGAGTCTGTGAGTCTTTTTCTGTTTTGTTATATACATTTGTTCACTTTCTTTTTTAGATTCCACATATAAGTGCTAACACACATTATTGGCTTTCTCTGTCTGACTTATTTCACTAAGGATAATACCCTCCAGGTCCATTCATGTTGTTGCCAATGGCAAAATTCTTTCTTATGGCTGAGTAATATTCCAGTATATATATGTGTGTGTGTGTGTGTGTGTGTGTGTGTGTATACACACACACACACATTTATATATACACACACCATATCTTTTTTATCCATTCATCTGCTGATGGACACTTAGGTGGGTTCCACATCTTGGCTATTATAAATAATGCTGCTATAAACATTGGGGTGCATGTATCTTTTCGCATTCGTGTTTTCATTTTCTTCATATATATACCCAGGAATGGAATTGCTGGATCACGTGGTAGTTCTATTTTCAGTTTTTTGAGGAATCCCCATACTGTTTTCCATGGTGATTGCACCAATTTACATTCCCACCAACAGTGTACAAGGGTTCCCTTTTCTCCACACCCTCACCAACATTAGCTAATTGGTAAACCCACAGAAATATTATCCCAACTTTTTCTGAAATTAAAAACTAAGCAGATCATTGTCTTCTTGATATAGTTACTGAACTTGCATTTTGTTTTAAAAGTTACAAACCATTTCTTCCAACTCCCTTTTATAAATCTCTGATATCTAAAGGTAGCAAGGGCCATGTCCCAACTAAGGAAACACCTTATTTATGGGCTTATTTAAATTAAATTATCTGTTTAGTTTTTCATTATTGAGAAGTGAATAAAGTAAACCATCTTTAAGTTTTTTGGGAGTATCATGTTAACCAGAAGATAGAAACTTTACAGGGCTGCTGTTTGCCTGTGCTGTCATTCATTAACTTTCCCATCTTGGAATTAAACTGACAGTTGTTTATTAACATCTTTCTGTGAAAAAAATAAATAAAGCTGCCTAAAGGAAAGAGAGTGATGTGGGTACCCCTTTAAACTGGATGGTCAGTGATGAGCAGATAAGGGGCCCAAGGAGGTGATATTTGAGCAGAGGACTTATCCAAATGGGAAAACAGCCATGTAAATATTTTGACCAATACCACTTCCCCAGGTGGGAGGCAAATCCAGAGAGTCTAAACAGGATCTGCCAAAGGAGAAAATAGAACTTTAAAAATAAAATATTTCAAAATAGCACAAATATCTTATATCTGTAATGAAATATATTATGTGATTTTAACATAAAATTATTTGCCAAATTAGAAATTTAACACAGACCAGGATTTATAGTAGAGAAATTTCATCATTTAATGTGTCCTGGAATATTTAACCTGTTCTGAAATGGTTTTGGCATTTAAATTATTTTTTTTCATGTCATTTTATAAAGTATAATTTATCTTATTCTCGAAATATTCAAACCCATAAACATTCAAATCTCTGTAATATAAAAAAATAGATTTTTATTTTAATTATAAAAGTATCCTTTAAAATTTACTTAAATAATGTTAAGCAATTTTAATAAAATTATCTTCCCTTTTTTTTTTTTTTTTAACTATTCAGGACCTTTCACAGACAGAGATTCTTCTTTTTTTTTTTTTAACTTTGGGTTTATTTATTTACTTATTTATTTATGGCTATGTTGGGTCTTATTTTCTGTGCGAGGGCTTTCTCTAGTTGTGGCAAGTGGGGGCCACTCTTCATCCCGGTGCGCGGGCCTCTCACTATCGCGGCCTCTCTTGTTGCAGAGAACGGGCTCCAGACGCGCAGGCTCAGTAGTTGTGGCTCACGGGCCCAGTTGCTCCGCGGCATGTGGGATCCTCCCAGACCAGGGCTCGAACCCGTGCCCCCTGCATTGGCAGGCAGATTCTCAACCACTGCGCCACCAGGGAAGCCCTATCTTTCCTTCTGACATTATCATTAATCAGTGTATCCTAAGCATCACCAGGGTACATCACAATGTGAACCCATCAAGAGTGTCATTAGAGATGGACCATGACTACAAAAGAATTTATAAAATTTAGTCTTTTAAGTCAGAAAGGAGATTTATAAACATTGCATTCTTATGGTAGACATTTGGGTAATAAATCCTAAATAAGTCTTGATTTATAAATCCTTTTATTGTCCTTAGGATTCAAGTGACTGATTTATGAGTCAGTATGCTAAAATCTATAATTTGATCAGGCACAAATCTTATTCTGTGATTTCTGTTTTGACGTGTAATTCATAAATCCTGGTCAGTGTAGGTTTTTAGTTTTCTAAGTGCTCTGTATTTAGCAGTGTGTCTTATAAGTACATATTTTAGGATGTCGATAATTAAAAGTGATAATTTGCACATAATTCAGTTAAATAAAAACAGCAGCTAAGGAGAACTTTCTCTGAAGTCTACTGGGTGCATTGGTAAAAGTGAGCTCTGAACTTATTGGTGATTTCAAAATATTTTAGCTTTAAGAACAGTAAAATATTATAATTAAAATTATCGTTGACTGTAGCTGCCAGGTTGGGACTGGTGTGTCAAAACCCACTAGCTGTCTTCTAATATCCAGTCTCTTTTTTTCTTCAATAATATAATTTTCATAAAGCACAATATCTGCCCAAGGTAAACGCTACATTTGGCAGCCTTCCTTGCAGCATGACCATGTGACTAACTTACAGCCAATGGTCTATGAGCAGAGGCAATGGGCACAACCTCAGTACATATACTCTGGTTGGAATACAAAAGTAGCTCAGGTCCAGAAGGGAAAAGGAAAGGGTATGGCCTGTGACATGAGGGTACCATCCTTTGAGCCCGGATGCACTTACGCCATGACAGATAGATGAAACAACTTCTCATATTTTAAGACATTAATTTAAATCTCTGTTATAGCAGACAAACGTTCTTTCATTTTTCAACAAATTTCATTAAATGTATTCTTTGTCAGCAACTCTGCTAATCATTGTGGACATAAAGGTAAATGTGATTCAGTCCTTGCCTTTGTTAAATGTATTCCTAAGCAGTCATTTGTTTCTTAACCCTTGAATACATAAGAATTGTTTTTAATTTTGTTTTCTGTTTGCTGCTATAATATAAAAATATAATCAGTGTTTATATATAAATCCTTATACAATCTTGCTAATTCACTTAGTACTCCTAGTAATTATTTTGTACATTAGTCAGGATTTTCTATGTAAAAAATTGTCTTCTGCAAATAGAGTTATGCTTCTCTCTGATCTGTATGCCTTTTCTTTTTCTTACTTTGTTGCCCTGGAAATATTGAATATAAATTATTAGAGTAGACATCTTTGCCTTGTTCTAGAACTTAGGAGTAAAAATATTCCATTAAGTTATGATTAATGTAATTTTTTTTGTTGATCCTCTTTGTCAGATTGAGGAAATTCTGTACTGTTCCTAATAATTGGGGGTTGAATTTCATCAAATACTTTTTTGCATCTACTGAAATGATCATATGCTTAGTTCTCTTGTAACATGAATTATATTGGTTGATTTTCAAATTTTATACTACCCTTGCAGTCCTGGAAGAAACCCTACTTAGTCATGGTTTTTAAATTTTTAAAATATATTTCTGAATTTAATTTGGTAAGATTTTGTTATGGATTTTTGCATCTATGTTCATGAGGGAACTTGGTCTGTAATTTTACTTCCTTGTAAATGTTTTTAGTTTTGTTCTCAGTTACACTAACTTCATACAACTGCCAAGGAAGTGCTCTTTCTTCCTCTGTTTTCTGAAAGAAACTATGTGAAACTGATTTATTTTTTTCTTTAAAAGCTGGATGGAATTCATCAGTGAAGCCTCCTGGGTCTGGAGTTCTATTTGGGGAAATATTTTTGATAATGATTTTAATTTTTAATAGGTATGGAACTATTTAGATTTTCTATTCCCACATATATATTTTTCAAAAATCTTTTTCGTTCCACCTAAGTCTTCGAACTTAATTTTATTAAGTTCATAATATTCCCTTATTGTCCTTTAATATCTCTAAGATCTGTAGTGATAAACCCTCTTTTATTCCCAGTATTGCTAATTTGTATTCTTGTTCATTCTTTCTTTGTTTCTTTTTTAATCAGTCTACCTTATCTAGAGGTTTCTCAATTTTATTACTAGTTTCAAAGAAGCAACTTTGGGCTTTGTTGATGTTCTCTATTTTTTGTTACCTAACTCACTGATATCTGCTCTGTTATTTCCTCCTATTTATTTTAAGTTTGCACTGCTCTTCTTTTCCTCTTAAGATGGAAGCTTAGATCATTTAATGTCAGATCTTACTTCTTCTCTAAAATAATCATTTAAAGATTATAAGTTTTCTTTTAAGCATTGTATAGTTACATCCCACAAATGTTGCTATGAACTTTCATAATCATTGACATGAAAATTTGTTCTGATTTCCTTTATGATTTCTTTTTTGATTCATCAATTATTTAGAAACGTGTTTCTTAAATTTAACATATTTGGAGTTTTACTCAATATCTTATTATTATTGATTTCTAATTTATTTCTTTTTTTGTCGAAGAACATACTCTGGGATATTTCAAATTTTGTACTTTAATGAGATTTGTTTGGCCCAGCATATGGCCTGTTTGGTGAATATACGTGTGTACTTGAAAAGAATGTGCCTCTGCATTCCTTAAGTGTAGTGTTCTATAAATGTCAAGTAGTCAAGGTGGTTGACAATGTTGTTCACTTGGTCTGTATCCTTACTGACTTTTTATGTAGTTGTTCTATTAATTGCAAAGAGAAGTTGTTAAAATTCCAACCATAACTGTGAATTTGTCTCTTCATCTCTTTAATTCTACCAATTTTTACCTCATGGATTTTGAAACTCTTTTTTTTCCTAAGTGCAAATGTTCTTCTGAATGTTAAGTCTTCTGATGAATTGACATTTTAACATTATGAAAATATGTATATATTTTCTTCCCAGCCTTTAAGGAGTCTTTGAATTCAGGGTGCATCTAACTGAATTTTTGTATTTAAAGTACCTTGGATATACAAAGCATATAGTTCATGCCTTTTAAGCTATTCTGACAATCCCTGCCTTTTTATTGGAGTATTTAATTTCCATTTGATGTAATTATTGATGTGGTTGGTTTCAGGTCTATCGGCTTCCTCTTTGTTTTCTATTTGTCCCTTTTTTGTGTGTTCTTCTATCCCACCTCTCCTATCATTTTGAGTTCATTGAAATTACTTTTAGAATTCCACTTTAATTTATTGGCTTTTTCATTTACCTATTTGTATTATTTTGGTCGTGCTCTACAGATTACAATATAGTTCCTTAACTTTCAGTCTGTTGGAAGTTAATATAAAATGTAATAATTTTGCAATCTTTTAGGGTTTCTTTAAGTGCAATCTTATAGGTCTTTTACTCCCTGTAATTTATGCTATGAATTTCATGTTTACATATTACATGAGATTGTACGTAAGATGCTATGCATGAATCATTTTCACTTTAAATGATCATAAATATTTTAAAGATATTAAGATCTGAATTTTCATCTGGAATCATTTCCCTTTGACATAAAGAACTTCCTTTAGCTTTTGTTGTAAGGAAGGTCTGCCAGAGAATTATCTTTGTTTTTGTCCATCTGAAAATGCCTTTATTTCATCTTTATTCCTTGAAGTTATTTCTGCTCCAGAGAGAATTCTGGGTTGACAATTTGTTGTTTTCATTTGGCACTTTAAAAATATGTCATTGTATTCTGGCCTCCAACTATTCTGCTGAGATGTCACTGGTAACTTGTATTTTTGTTTCTGTATATATAAAGTGTCTTTTTTCTCTGGATACTTTCAAGATTATCTTTCGTTTTTCACATTTCCAAGGTGGGTTTTGTTTTTTGTTTTTTGTTTTTCCTATTTATTCTATGTAGGATTCTCTGAGTTTTTTGAATCTGTAAAATTTTTGAAATTTTTGCCCATTCTTTCTTCAAATGTTGGGTTTACCCAGTTCTGTCTCTCATTTTCTAGAACTCTATATGTATATGACCTTCTAATATAGTCCCACAAATCACTGAGAGTCTGTTATTTTTTTCCCTTTCTTTTTCTCTTTGTTCGCCACATTGTATAATTTCAACTGAAAAAAAAGTGAAAAAAAATTTCGATTGAGTTGTCTTCAAGTCACTGACTCTTCTTTTACTTGCAATATGCTATTAAGCTCACCCAATGAATTATTTGTTTTGGATATTGTATTTTTTTATTTATAGAATTTCCATTTGGTTCTTTTTTCTTTTCTTTTCTGGTTTTTTTCTTTTTAGCTACTATCTTTCTGCTGAGATTTTCTGTTTATCCATTCATTACAAACATATTTCCTTTGTATCCTTGGGCATAGTTAAAATCCTTGTTAGCTAATTCTAGCATCTGGGTCATCTCAGGATCAATGTCTTTAATTGCCTTTCCTCTTGACTATGTATCCAGTAATCTGAGATGTATCCTGAACATTGTGAAAAATACATGGTAGAAACTGGATTTTGTTATTTCCTCGTGTTGATTTTTTGTTTGTTTGTTTGTTTTTTCAGGTAGTTAATGTGGCAAGACTCAAGTTGCAGTCTTTGTCACCTCTGTGATGGATGGATAGTTGCTAAAATCTCTGTTCAGTTCTTTTAGCCTTATCTGACCTGCTGGGAGTTTGCCCCATGCATGTATATTTCAGAGATGATCCTGAGATATTCCCACAATTTATGTGCAAAATTTAATGTCTCCTTTCCTCCATCATTTCTCCTTTCCCTGATTTCCACCCTCACTTTCCATCTACTTTGATAGTCCTAAACTCTGTCTTCTGGTTCTTAAAACCAGTACACTACAAGGGTTTCTATCTAAGAGTTAGCTAATTTGCTTAATCTGATTGGAGCATGCCTTTGAACAAAAAGTCTTATCAACAGGAAACACCCAATCCCATTTCCTTCTTGCAAGTTTTGACTCTCTTCCAATTTATGCCTGCTTTTGGTTTCTCTCCAGTGACTTCAGGGAGTTGCTTATTTTGGGTTTTTTTTAACATCTTTATTGGAGTATAATTGCTTTACAATGTGGTGTTAGTTTCTGCTGTACAACAAAGTGAATCAGCTCTATGTATACATATATCCCCATATCCCCTCCCTCTTGCATCTCCCTCCCACCCTCCCTATCACACCCCTCTAGGTGGTCACAAAGCACAGTGCTTTTTATATTTTGTCAAGAATTCATAGTTGTTTTCTGTGGTAAGGTTGGACCCATAGGAGATACTCTACTTTTACCATTCTACTGGAAGAAGAAACGGCCCACTCCCTGGTTGTTGCCTTTGAGGAACTCATAGTCTACTGTTCTAAGCAGAGAGACGAAAAGCATCTAGGGAAAGTCTAAGAAAAGTTCTTTAAAGAAATGATTTTCTTAAAACACAAAAGAGATATCTTCCTTAAAGTGGCATTGCCTATAACCTTGTTTTCTCACTTTTATATTAAATCAGAAATAAGGAGATACGCTATTATGAGAGGACAAAAAGATGTGAATCCCAGACATAATAAAATGCTCTTTATGAATGCATCAAAGCTTCTGATAAAACAGCATTGAATGCAAATGTCTGTTTCTTCCTGAAGCCTCACAAAGCAATGACAGTAAAGAAATTAAGAGAAGGAAAAAAAACACCTCACAAGGACAGAGAGAAGATAACAGACAACAAAAGTAACATTTTGAAATCTGGGAAATAGTCTAACCGCTGGCAACTGCTTATACTAGAGAAAGCAATGATCTGAGTGTGTTGCAGCAGAAAGCCAAAAAGCTAGTCATTTCCACACAAAACTACAGAAATCTTCAGGGATTGGAGACAACTGGTGCTTGAAAGGCAGGCGTGCAAAAAAAACTGAAAATTGGAATGTGGACTGAACATCTTTAAAAGAGAATGTAGGCTTCCCATATCCCCTCTCCACCCATGCTTCATCAACAGAAAACCTGGGGTCGATTTTGGAGAGGTTTTATCTACAGCCTCTGGATTTGGAGACAGCAAGCACAGTTGAGATTGGAGGGTGAGTTATGAGTTACTGTGCTGAAAACAGAGGGATTATGGGAAAATCTTCCCACTGCAGAGAGATTTGTTCTCCACCTGGCTCCCAAAAGGCCTGCAACCAGGCCCACATACTTGAGGCTGGAGACTGGTGAATTGCCTTCTGCAAAAGAATCGACCCACCCAAAAGTAAAGACCTACAGTAGGGATTTTTTAACCAGAGAGTCTATGAACATGAATGAGAACAATAACTCTTTTTTTTTTTTTTCACTAACCTCTGAAAGTTAGCATTTCCGTCATTTCTGAATGTGGGCAAGAAACCATCGTAGTATTAGCAGTATCTGTGACTTTGTCACCAACAGGAGTCATAGATAAGTTCTTGTCACATTACTCATTACATATATCTTGAAAGAGTATTTACACTCATCATTATTTCAACAGTTATTAGACACAACTCTAAAGCTTATTACATGATACATTAATAAGCACATATTACTGTATCACAGATTTAATTTTTAATATTTTGATGTAATTGATTTCTTGCATTTAAAAACATTATTCTGAAACAGGCTTCACCAGACTGCTATGGCACTGAAAAAGTTAAGAACCTCTAAACTGTGGATACAGGCATTTGGAGATTTCCCCTAACCAAACGAATGATCCCATGATAGCAACCTTACGGTGAGACTCACAAAGTGATAAGCCACACTCATGTTTCTGAATAGGGTTTTTTTTGGGTCTCACTTTTAAATATGATTTGACAGCTAAGGAAGACCAGACATTTGAGGACAACCTCTACTATGAAAGGTAAAGACAGAACAAAACAAAATCGAATCAAATCAGAAACAAAGAGGGGAGAGAAACAAAGTGGTGAGAAAGTGAACCCATGAAAGTAGAATCATAATTAAATCCTAAGAGAAATAAGAGACTGTATTGTGTTCATAAAAGAAGACCAGGACACTCCATACAAAGGAACAAGGAACACGAGGGAGCTCTTAGAAATTCTATTAAGAGAACTTCAATAAAAAGCTCAACAGACATGCAGAAAATAATATGAAGGACATTTCTGTTTTGCTTCTTCCAGGAAGTAGAGGAAAAAGTCAAAGAGATGGAAATGGTATTTTATCCACCTTACCTATTATCCATTTACAAAACACCTCCTGATCTCCACTTCTGTACACTATCACTGCACTACAGTGCCCTCACCCACACCTACCCACCCCTACAGTAGCACATGAGAGAAGGTGAGAGAATGGGTTGGTTGTAGGTAGGGCATCAGTAATTTGCTCTTTCCATAGGCTGCAATATCAGATCAATGAAGGTTCATCTCTGTAGTGATCATTACTGCTGCTCACCAAATATTTCTAATTTTCTACTTACCAGCCTCATGGTAGTAAGCTGCTCCCTCTGCTGTAGTTTGAAGTTGAGCATTGCTCTGCGACTTGATTTGGCCAGTGAAGTGTGCAACGCTTCCGGAGAGAAGCTTCCAGAGCTGGTTTACTATTTGGTCCATGTTCTTCTTTGTATTTCAGTGAAGCCTCTGCCAGTCTGGGTCACTGAGTGCAGATACAGGACAAATACCCCTTCCTGCCAACCTCACGTTGGATATAAAGCTTGAACACTAGATAAACCTTGCTCAGACCAAACACTGAGAGCTTGAGGTTGTTTGTATTGAGTATAAACTAGAATCTCTACCGTCTACCTCCCTGCATGGCTCTTTAAGTGTTCTGAGTTGTGAACCAAAGGGAAATGCCACACAGAAGAATAGGATAAAGAAAGCTGAGTTGGACCCTTTAATAGTCTTGATCTTTTGCGTAAGTTACCTGGGTTGCAGTGGTTTTAAGTCAAACACTGCATAGACCCATACCTGATTCCAGCACCACACAGCCACTGAGTCCCTGCACATGCCATTCTTTCTACCTGATGAACTCTCCCTAGACCTTCTCCTATACTCTTCAATCAACTAACTTGTGTTCACCTATCCCAATCCCCTCCAACATCACTTCCCATGAAAACTTTTCTAAACCCAGATGCCATGCAAGGTCCCCAGGCGTTATGCTCCTACACTTGTCCTTTTCCTTCACAGTGTTTACAATGATCAGCGTTTACAGTTACAAATTCTTGGCACTTTTGCTTGACTTCATGAGTGCAGCATTTCTGTCTGAGCCTGGCACACAGTAGGTGCTCAATAAATATTTTTTGAGTGAAGGAACACATGAAAGTAGCATCCAGAAAGCTGAGAATAAGTCTGGAGAATACAGAAATTATGCGGTATTGGGGAAAATGCAGAAATAAAGGTCAAGGCTGGGATGAAAACAGAACCAGTTCGAGGCCTGCAATTTAGTGGTGCCCCGGTAACATCAAGAAGAAGATCCATTTCCATTCTGGTGTCTCAGGGCTGCTAGTGTTATAAAAATAGTGACTAAAAAATCAAAGGGAAAATGTTATCATTTTCTTTCTACCTAAGTACTGAATTTTAAAAGCAAAGCTTCAGGCCTTTTGTAGTCACATTAGAGTGACTCCTGCCATGCTTTTCTAAAATGAAAACCTCTTAAGTATGGAGGAAACGGTGTTTAAAATGTACTAAGGTGACTTACACCATCCAAAAAAAGTCTTAAGTTCCTGCCATACCTGATTTTGAAATGTTATAATTTGACATTGCCTTCCTTTGATAATACACACAATTTCTTCATTCACATAGACTAAACCTATACCCATACCCATTTGTTAAAAGCATAATAAATCTTCATACAGAAAAGCAGGCCTTAATACCTGTAGGGATTTCAAGAATATATCACTTCTGCTTTTTTTTTTTTTTCCATGTTTCTCTGGCAATTTAAGGCTTATGTGGTGAAGAAGACATACCAACTTACCAGTGGTCTATTGGATAGGCAAGTTGCCAATATCCTCCGGTGGAGATTCCTCAGAGTTCACTCGACTCCTGAACCTGATGGAGAAACTGAGGCAGCCCTTGGAGGGTGGGATCTGAGAGTGGCTACTGAATCACCATGACATCATATGCAGAGAAAAGAACCCTCACAAAGCAGCCACTGTGTGTAAAACAAATGAAATTAGAGAGTCCCCTGGATTTTAGAAAGAACTGTAATAAAACCTGGTTGGAAACTCATTAACTTCACTCCACAGCCACTGAGTGAGGTACTAGTAGAAGTTTCTCACGTCTGCTGGCCACCCACCCCCACCCCCGATCCAAATTAACAGAATGAGCAAAACTTCAACAGAACACTTCTTTATAATAGCAAAATTATTCTGAGCTGAGATGCCTCCATTCCTCCTTTCATAGCTTCCCTCCTCCCTCTTTTTGCCATCACTTAGCAAAGAGTACCTTTCAACTGTTTTATTCTTTTATCCAACATGACACCCACTCTGGGCCAGGCTGTCTCTGGGCCCCCTGCTCTGGCAGGGACTACATCTCAGCTGTCGCATTGTCAGTAGACAAATTTCCAATGACTTATGGGAAACAAAAGAAACGAATAGAAGTAATAAAAGTACTAGGGGTAGGATGTGTTTCTATCACAGTTATTCTGTAAAATGGGAATAGTCTTATTTTCTTTGCCACTGTGTGGAATAAAATTAAATACGTAAGACCTATGCAAGCAGCTGGTACCTGACAAGTTCCCAGAAGGAGATAACACACTCAAACTGGAAAGTGAAGACAGTTTAATAGAAGGACCTTCAATAAAGGTGCAAGCAGGGGCTGGAGAAACCAAGAAAAGATGGTGCAGTATTATAGACTGTCAACAGCAGAGAGCTTCTATCATCCCTAACTGGAAAGGGACACGGCGAGGGAGGAGTAGACAAAATCCAGAGAGAGTAGCTCCCAGCAGAACTATGGCTGTCTACTGAAGGCAGCCAACTGGCAGCAACTGACTGGATGGGAGCCAGAACATCATGGGTCCTATTCTCACTCTCCTCTCAGCCTCCAATCTCCCACATCAGGCTTCCATTGGCCAAACCCAAACAGAGGTCAGAGGGCACATTGATCTCTGAAGCAGTCATTATGGGTCAGCCTTCCCGATCACTGAGCAAGATGGAGAAGGGTGGAGGGTGGGTCAGAGGGACAAGAAGATAGTATCTAGCACATTGACACATGGTAGAGACTCAGTGCATGGTTACTGATGCTGGGGCTGAGAAGTGAGAATCGTCGATTCACTCATTTAACATTAACCCTTTGTGAAGCCCTTATTATGTAAAGGAAGTCTGCTAGTTCCTGAGAATGCAAAGAAATAAGACATCATTTCTGCCCTGAAAGAGTTGTTATGGAGAAATCAGACATGTAAACAGGCAAAGGACAATACCTCATAGTGATATTAGTGAAATATTGACAGTGTCTTCTTCTAAGGTCATTATTGTGAGATTCTGGTTGACAAATTGCTTAAACTGACTTGAAATAAACACTGACAGAGTGCCAGAAATACTGGTGAAGAGCTTACCACATGTGCTTGAGGCTCCAGGTGTGTGGTACAATTAGAATTTGATCCTGAATTTTACATTATTAGAATCAACCTTAAAGCAAATACATCTGAGTCCTAAATTCTTAACAAAAGCTTGTAGGCCTTTTGCCATGAAAGAATAAGTTGGCTGGCTATGTCACGTACACCAGTGCTGGCTGAAGTTCACTTTTACAGGTCTTTTCACTCTCAGAACCTAGCACTGAACACAAAACACACACACACACACACACATACCCCACCACCACCAACAACAACAGCAATGGTAATAGCAACAGCCTGGTCAATGCTTTGTGATAATGTGCTGCCTGTAGTGTGGCCAAAATAACAGGATACTCAACTTTTAGACACCAGTAAAATTTCTCCATTAAAAAAATGTAATTTTATTATAATGAAACGATCATGCAGGCTGATTATGAACAGCTTGGATTCCATAAGCAGGTTTTCAACTCCAGCGACTTCCATAACACACAAATACAGGCAAACTGACTGACGAATCTAAGCTTCGCAGCACACCCCAAACCCTAGAGCTTGGGTTTGCTCCGGTCTCCAAAGGAAGACCTGGTTATTTACTTACCACAGTTATGGCATTGCTCACCAACACTAGCAAGTCAGCATTCCTGTTTATAAATATTAGTGTTGCTGCACAGTTCATCACTGTCAGTGGAAATGACGGGTTGGGCACAATAATATAAAATTGTCAAGAAAGAGCTTTCGAAGAACCTTTGTTTCCTTCATTTTGAAGATTCGCTGTTACCATACGTCTAAGGGTTAACTCCTTAGCCACTCCAAATACACCTCTGCCCCTCAATCATTCTAGCAAACAAACTTGTTTGTTTTAATAGCATAAAATCCAATAGCACTGAACCACAGTGACCTCTGTCAAAAACAATGCTACCTATAGTTGAGATTTTAAATTAAGTGAAATAGAGACTAATGATATTGTTTATGACTGTGCAACCCATGTTCCCCTGTGCCTTCAGGATCTGTGTACGGACATGCCATGCTATTGGTCTATCCATCCTCCAAGCCTGCAGTACTGTACTCTTGTTCCCAAATCGTGCTAACAGCTGCTGCTAGCTCCAGCAAAACCATGTTTTGTATAGATTTAGGCAAAGCCAAGAGCGATCATTTGTATTTAAAATATATGTATTTAACATATATATATGTTAATATATGGCTCAATCTATATAAGGTAATTTATATCCAGTTTACAGAGACTCAGTTATTTCATAAAACTCTATATACCTTTTTAAAAAAATGCAAAGGGAACATATGTAAGAAAATCTGAAGTGATAGACACATGATGGGTTTTGAACTAAGCATATTTCTATTCAAACTGTCAAAAAAAATATTGCCACCTCTGCCACTTGTTAACTAGGTGACCTCAGGCAAGTTAATAAGCCCCTCTGAGTCTTACTTTAGGTTAAGTGGCAATGACAATATGCATCTATTGGACTGTTGTGAGAAATAAGTTATATATGTGAGGTGTCTTTGTAAAGTGTCATTGAGAAGGACTCAATAATTGTTTTAATCTCACCTATGCCCCTTTGTTTGCTCTTAATAGTGGACGAGATGTGTGTGAAATAGATACTAAACCAACAAAACTTTACAGTGTTAGCCTGCCTGCCCCAGAAAAACCTTTGTTGAAAAGGCTCATGAGAGATTTATTTGAATGTTCTTTCTTCTCTTGCACATTTTCTCCTCCAATGGCCACATATAATCAGTAACCAAGCGCCTCAATAACTGTAGGTCAAATTGATTTCTGATCAGGAAATTGCTTCTCTCTGAGTATATAAATAATGGTACCATCCCAACAGATTGAACTGATTCTTAGATTTTACTTTCACTTTTTTCCTCATTTTAAGATCTTTCCAAAATTGCATCAACAAATTTCTGGAAAATATTACTTAACAAGAGACATCTATAAAGAAACCAAAGGCTTTTAAGTGCTAACCTTTGGCTCTGAAAGCAGAAATCTAGCTATTAATCAAAATGATAGTATTTTGGCATAAAATATTCCTATTTCTGTCAAAATGGCTTTTCTGTAATGATATTTGTTTCTTTTTGATTGACAGTTGACCAGATTTCTAACAGTACATTTCTGGATTTTTACTCATTTTAAATGTTGCTGAATTTTTTCCTTGATCCTTTCTTTATAGAATTGCTAGAGTTTATTTCTTGAGCTTTCTATGTGCTGTTTTTATAAAACAGTTCACTCTATAATTTGAGCTTTTTTTCCCAAAAGGTAATAATAATGCCTTAACCTTCAGTACCTCTGACTTTGTTGAGTATCGTATTTCTGGAGACCCAACAGGTGAACAGAACTTGTGATCACTGAGCTATTATATTATTTGAACAAAATATTCTCCTGGGACCTGTAAAAGATTCTGATCCCTCAAACCTGAATTTAGCTTTGAAGTTGGCAGCAGAACTCTTTGTAAAATAACAGTGTTCTGGAGGAGCTGAGCTTTCTTTGTATATGATTCATCTGGCCATATTCATGCAAAATAAAAGAAATGTACAGAAGCAGCAATCAAACAGAGTATATTCATCCTAACTTAGGCCATTTTTACTTCATGATGAAAACAGATCTATTCAACTATCAGCAATTGTTATGTAATGAAAGATTCCTAAATTTAGGGAGAATATAAAAAGCTACTTATTAGATCTTCTTTTTCAGTTGGCCTTCTAAACTTCGAGGTTTATACAACATTCATTGGGAAAAAATAAGTGATTTGACTTCATGTGACTATGTAGACTGGATTATTTTACATAATTACAATATGCTGAGTTTACACAACTTCATGCCTGCAAAAACAAAACAAAATAGAAAGCCATAAAATTTCAGAAATTTGGTTAATTCCAAATTCTAAGCCCCAGCTTAATGGCAGGACTACTTATTTTGGTAGTATTTTGACCTGTGGAGAAAGAAAAGAGGAAAACTGGCAGTGCTTCTGGGCTTTACTCCGGCTCTAATTTGCTCTAAATGTCCAAATGTACTATTATATGTTTCCTGGGCAGAATAGAGTTATTTGAGGGCAGCTACTCCCTAACATCTGATCCTGCATGTTATGAACACACTGGTATATTTGCAAGAAAAAAAACTAGAAGAGTCCAGAGCCTCTTCACCTTTAGGGTCAACTTACTTTATTGTCTAATTTGTTACGAGTGATTGACCTGAACTCTTGGCTTCTTTTATACAGGGATAGGAATGCTTGGTCTCAGGCAGAGTTTGAGAATTAACAAGGCCATAGTGTTTGGAGGACATGTGATGTGTTCCTAAGTGGGGTTCCTGGATTTTAAAACACTTTCACCTTGCTTATTTCCTTTAATACCTAGAACCCTGAAGTAAGGGCAGGAATTATTCTACCACATCAAATATGAAAACAAATAAAAACCAAGAGCCAAAGAGGTAAAGAATCTTACAGAGGATTTACACAGTCCCTCAGCTAATAGAAAGTTGTAGTAGGACTCAAAAAGAAGATAAATATCTCCACAGACAAAAAAAAGGAATAGAAAATCACAGGTGTTAGGGCTGAAGCCTCTGGAGAGGACACAGGCAGGGATGGTTAGATTGCTGATCTGAGATGGGAACTTGGTTTTCTGCACCTAACACTAGGATACCAAGGTGGAATATATGTTCATGGAATCCTGAAGTTGGAACTGGAATTCATTTTTTCATTTGAAACACTTATACATTATTTTAAGTATAGCGGGGATTATCATATTCATCAAATAAATTATAATTAAAAATGGCTGTCATAGTTTCAGGTGCACAGCAAAGTGACTCAGCCATACGTATACATGCATCCATTCTCCCCCAGACTCCCCTCCCTGAAACTATCACAACATTGTTAATCAGCTATACTCCAATATAAAATAAAAAGTTTTAAAATTTTTTTTAAATGATTATAGTTTTAAAAAAATGGCTGCCATGATCTTAACATGGAAGTAGCTTTTACATTACAATAAGAGGTTAAAATGTAACTTTCGTAAAACAGTTTAGCAATAAATTAGCAGCTGCCTACAGTTAACTTTCAGCAAGGTAATAAAACACCTACAAAGTTAGCAGAGTGAAATGGTTTAAACTGTAGGCAATGATTATAGAGGTTCAAGGGGGTCAGAGGGCCTAGAATAGCTTTAAGGAATAAGTGGATTTCTTCAAAAAAAGGAAAAGCTTCCATTTAATATAGTGCTATAAATTCACTCATTAAATATTCCACATACACATTAGAATAACATTTTTAAATTTAAAAGTTGTTATAGGGCTCAGAAATAAAATAAATAGCTCCATGGATAAAAAATGAATAGAAATACACAAATGTTTAGTCAGGGCTGAAAACTTTCAGGAGGGAAGCAGGCAAGGATGTCTAGGAGTTAGTTTCCAAAGTTCTGTACTCATTGTGGGGACCACAGAGCTGGGGGCTGAAACCAGACTAACTTCTTGAACCTGCAGGCTATTATGAAGCTAAGGTCAGCTCACCCACCTATCAGAGAGGCTGAAATAGCTGCAATAAAATAACATGATAGAGCCGTTGAAAATGGTTCAGAATAAATATTATTCTAGAGTCTCGAAGACATGAAGAGGGCCATTAAAAAATTTGGAAGAGCAACAAAGAAAAACAGACAGAAACAGAAAGAAAAGTGAAGAAGGTGAAGAAGGAGGAGGAGGAGGAAGAGAGGGAGGAGGGTAGGGGAAAGAAGAAATAATTAGAAATCCTGCAAGTTAATAATGTGGCATTGTCATAAAAGAAAAATTTCATAGAATAAGATCTGTGTATGGTTGAAGAGAGATTTAGTGAATTGGAAGATGGTCTGGAGGAATTTATAAGGGACACCAGAAAGGAGATGACAGAGGGAATATTCTAAAATCTTCCCATGTTGGTTATCAATTTATTGTTCCTTGGCTCCAAGTTCACCCTTCAATATATTCTCTGTGAGAACAGATGGAATTCCTTTAAGCTTTGCCCTTATAAAGTGAGTGTGATGTTAAGCTTTCTCAGTAGAGGGCACTGGAAGTACATGGAAGTGGGAGGAGGTCAGCAGTGTGGGTGTGAGGACATAAGGTGGAGCTCTGCTCCAGCCACCCACCCAGAATGCAAGATCTCTCAATACCTCTGCAGCTTTGGCCTGACAATAACCTTTCTCTGGGAGCCTTTAACCACAGAAACCAGAGCCCTGAGAGCTTTCTGCCTGCACAAAAGTTCTCTTGCCCACACAGGTACCTGGATTTCTTCTGTAGGCTCCCTACTTGGCAGAGCATTCCCACCAAACCTCCACTCTCTCTGCAGATGCCCATTCAGCCCACCAGCACCCACAGAATTCCCACTTGCTCTACAAGCCCAGCCCCTGGTTCTGATCATCTGGCCCAGTCTGCTCTCCAGAGGCGGCCTCCTCATTGCCCAGTGACTGCAGACCACCTCTGGCCAAATTGCAAACTTCTCTGCTGTCCAGGGACTGAACTACACCTCCAGCAAGTGAAACTTTCCCAGTCTGTCCTTCTTGGATACCCTCCCTCAGCCCTAGCATACCATATAGAATTTCCATATATTTTATAGCTATTATTTTATCAACCTTAATAATTCTTTATGTATATACTTCCCCTGTTTAAACCACTGTGTGGTCTCTATCTCCGGATACAATCTCTGCACAGTTTGGAAAGTGAATGGAGACACGAATTAACTTTAGACTTACTTATGCCAGCTCTACATGTTAAACCCACTGAAAGAATAAAAATAGAATTTCTGAACTAGCACCAAGAAAAAGGCAATACACTGAATCAATTTAACCAACCTATTAGAAGATAAAAAAGGAGGGGAAAAAGCAAAGGGGAACCATGATTATAAACACACACACACATACATACACAATAATGCAATAGAAAGGTCCAAAATTATCATAATCACAATAAAGGTAAATCGACTAACTCACATATTAAAGGACAGAGATGTTTAGGTTGGACTTTTTTCATTTAATCCAATGATTGGATTTTTACAAGAGAAAAAATGACCAAAAAATGTTAGCATATAAAGGAAGGAGAAAGATACATCATGCAAGTATTAATCAAAAGAAAGCTTAGCATTATAATTTTAATCAGCAAAAAATCTTTAAAGCAAAGAGCACTATTAAGCAAACTTGAAAGCAAAAGGCTCCATTTTATAAAGAGACTTATGGAAAAAAGGGACAGTGCACCATTTCAGTTATCATGAGGAAGATACACAATCCTACTACTATGCATCTATCAACATAGACTTAAATTATATAAAACTAAGGGTGACAGAACTACAAAGAGAAACTGATAATGCCCTATAATGACAATGGGAGATTTAACACCCTTCTCAGAAACTAGTAGACTTTTCAGACATATAATATATAAAAATCTAGAAGATTAGAACACAGGTAAATATGTCAGAAAACAGAAAATTTACTTTCCCTTCAAGAATATATGTGAGGTTTACAAAGTATGAGTACAAAGAAAATTTAAACATATATCAAGAAATAATGTCATACAAACCACTCAAAGTACAATTAAAATTAAATATCAAGCACATAAATGTAGTTAAAATACAGCAACCTAAGTTTAGCATCACTCCTAAATAAATTTTGGGTTAAAGGGAGAATCTTACTGGAGATTATAAAATGATTTGAAATTAATAGTATTAAAGGTACTACAGACTTTTCTGAAATGCAAACTAAACTACTTAGAAAAAAATATATAATCTTAAAAAGGTTAAAAATAATTGAGTTAAGCACTCAGCTCAGGAGGTCTTTTTTTTTTTTTAACAATATTTATGACAGTTAGCATTTATTGAACAATTATTAAACTCTAGACACTGTTGAAAGTGCTTTATATGTTGTGTTTTTTTAATTAATTTACTTATTTATATTTATTTTTGGCTGTGTTGGGTCTTCGTTTCTGTGCGAGGGCTTTCTCTAGTTGTGGCAAGTGGGGGTCACTCTTCATCGCGGTGCACGGGCCTCTCACTATCGCGGCCTCTCTTGTTGCAGAGCACAGGCTCCAGACGCGCAGGCTCAGTAGTTGTGGCTCACGGGCCCAGTTGCTCCGTGGCATGTGGGATCCTCCCAGACCAGGGCTCGAACCCGTGTCCCCTGCATTGGCAGGCAGATGCTCAACCACTGTGCCACCAGGGAAGCCCAGCTCAGGAGGTCTTAAAACAGAAATAGAGTTTCAAAGAAAGTAGAAGAAAGGAAATGATAAAAAAACATCTTTTCTGCACCACTAATTGGAATATAAATTGGTAGAACCTTTGACACATGGTGAAAGGGGCATATTCAAAGATGTTTCTTGGAGTCTTATTGTCATGAGAGCAAAAAACAACTAAATAAACCCCAAAATGTTCATCAAGGAGGGAAAAAGTAAATAAATTGTGGGATATTCAGGCAATGTAATAAGCACAGTGGTTAAGAAGAAACAATTTTGAGTCAAAGAAAATAACTTGTAGAAAAATACACATAAGTAAATTTTTTTTTAATTAATTAATTTATTTATTTATGGCTGTGTTGGGTCTTCGTTTCTGTGTGAGAGCTTTCTCTAGTTGCGGCAAGCGGGGACCACTCTTCATCGCTGTGCGCGGGCCTCTTACTATCGCGGCCTCTCTTGTTGCGGAGCACAGGCTCCAGACGCGCAGGCTCAGCAGTTGTGGCTCACGGGCCCAGCTGCTCCATGGCATGTGGGATCTTCCCAGACCAGGGCTCGAACCCGTGTCCCCTGCATTGGCAGGCAGATGCTCAACCACTGCGCCACCAGGGAAGCCCCAGTAAACTTTTAATAATAAAACATTCTATTATTTATGGATACATATCTTTTAAAAAGTATAAAATGTGAAACTCTGGCCCAGCTAGAGCCCAACCTCATAGCAAGGGTTGTCTTTGGAGAAAAACATAAAGAAATAAGACTGTGGAAGGCTATATCATAGACATTATCTGCAATTATTTATTTTCTTAGAAAATTGTCTGAGGCAAAATGACAAAATGTTCATGGCATTTTATTCTGGGTGATGGGTACATGGTTGTTTGTTGAGTGACCCTCTGTATGTTTATGCAGAATGTTAAATTGGCAAAATTTTAAAAATTACAGAAAATAAGAAGGGGAGAGGGGAAGGATTGGGAGAGGGGGAAGGGGAGAATGGGAGGGAAGGAGAGAGACAGAGAAAGACAGAGGGAGACAAAGAGAGTGAGAGAAAGAGAGGGAGGTGGGGAGGAGCAAGGCATCATTGGGTTGCCGACTTCCAGGTTGATGGCCAGGCACCATCAGTTTCTAGGCATCTGAATCCAACAGAACTGCCTAAACCTCAGTTAAGCCTTTATTTCTCCACCACACAGTGCTTTGTTTCAGAATGTCTTGTAGAGTGGGTTGCTGGGGAAAGGAGACAAGTATTTTATATATATAGGCCAAATATCTTTCTTTCTGCTTTCCACAACATCAGCTAATGACTGGAGGGACCAAAACATTGAATGTAAGCTGTCTGTGAAATTGTTGGATTAAATGCAAGAGTAGCAAATTTGAATATCTTCTTGGATTCAAGTTGAGTGTATGCACTTTCTAATGATACTGAGTTGCATTTCATTTCTGTCCAAACTTACATTTTAAGAAATAAAATGGCTAAAGAATAAGAATGTCAAACAGACTATATACAGATACATACATTGTTTGAGTTCTAAGAATACCCAAAACACAAAGTAACCCTCAGTATATGAAATGTTTTAACATAACAAGTATAGGCAACCCCTAACCTCCAAGTGGAATACAAATGTGTGTGCATTTATTTGTCTTACTGTCTAATCTGGATCTTAGAACTAAGACACCAACACACAAAGTTTTTGCCAACATTCATTGCTTTGAGGCCCTGCTAACCAAAGCAACAAATGTTGGTGAAAACTTTGTGTGTTGATGTCTTAATAAGCTTGAGCTTTGATAATAAAATATCATAGCCCAGCTCACTTAAACAACAAACATTGTTTCTCACAGTTCTGGAGGTTGGGAAGTCCAAGATCAAGGTGCTGGCAGATTTGGTTCTTGGTTAAGGACATCCTTCCTGTCTTGCAGAGGGCTGTCTTCCCACTGTATCCTCACACGGCAGAGAGAGGAAGCTCTGGTGTCTCTTCCTCTTATAAGTACACTAATTCCATCATGGAGACCCCCACCCTCCTGACCTCATCTCAACCTAATTCCTTCCCAAAGGTCCTTCCTTCAGATACCATGGCATTGGGGGTTAGGGCTTCAACAAATGAATTTTGGGGGAACACAAGCATTCAGTCCCTGACAGCTGGATATTTATATATTAAAGGTAACAATACTAGAATCTTACAGAGTTTTTCTTTCTTTTTCTTATTTGAGTAAGATACAGAGTTTGATTAGTTTTTGTGAAATGAGTAGCCACTTACAATGAGGTCAAGTTGAGCAGGTGCTAGTACTCTGCATTTCCCATTCAACAATGTGTTCTTTCCACAAATATTTCCTGGCTCTTTTGCAATGGTGGAGATGTTCTGTCTCTGCTCTGTCCAGTATGATAAGCACGCGTGGCTCTTGAGCACTTGAAATGTTGCTAGTGCAAATGAGGGACTGAATTTTTAATTGTATTTCATTTTAATTAATTTTAACTAATACTTAAACACCACAGGTAGCTGGTGGTTACTGGATTGGACAGAACCACACTAGACACTCTGCCAGAAACAGAGCAAGAAACAATCCAATCAAGATTCCCGGCTTGCTGTGGAGCATTTATGGGTGGGGGCAACAGAGGGAGAAGAGTAGAGATATCAAACATGCAAATGAATGCACAAAAACATTTATTAAAAGCAGAAGGCTGTAATGAGATTGGCAACTTCCTTAGAATGAGGGTCAGCAAGGCTTTTCTGACAAGGGGACATTTGGTCTGGAACCTGGAAAGTCAGCCATGCAGAGGTGAAGGGCAAGAGCGTTTCAGGAAGAGGATTCAGGCAGAACAAAGTTTGGAGTGGTCCAGGAATGGAAGAATATGGGTGTGGCTGGAGCATCGTGACCCAATGCAGGGGTCCTAGGGAATGAGAAGGAGATGCAGAGCATGTTGACATGGGTCCAATCACGTAGGGCCTGGCAGACCACAGTCAGAAGTTTGGATGTGACTCCTAAGTGTAGTGGGGATTTTAAATATGGGAATTAAATGATTTCATTTGTATTTTATTTTAAAGGTCGTTTGCTGCCATGTGAAGAATTGTGAGGGGCAAGAGAGAAAGCAGAGACACAACTCTGGAGCTATCTCAGGGGCAGAGGAGAGAGAGAATGGGGGCTTTTCCTCAGATAATGGTGTGGGAATAAAGAGAAGTGAACAGATTCTGTATATGTTTTGGAGGTAGAATCAATGTAATTGGGAAGGAAGTTAGAAAAAGAAAACTTCTAGCTAGAAGAAGAAAACTTCTGGATTTCTAAAGTAGAGGCAGGAACAACTGTATTCTTTTATTAATTTAACAAATTATCTATTTTTCCCACCAGCTTCCTATTTTCTTTTATTTATTAAACTATAGTTGATTCACAATGTTGTGCTAGTTTCAGGTGTACAGCTTCAGATTCTTTTCCATTATAGGTTATTACAAGATATTGAATATAGTTCCATGTGCTATATAGTATATTCTTGTTGTTTATCTACTTTATATATAGTGGTATGTATCTACTAATCTCTTACTCCTAATTTATCCCTGTACCACCCCTTTCCCTTCTGGTTACCATAAGTTTTCTATGTCTGTGAGTCTGTTTCTGCTTTGTAAATTAGTTCATTTGTATTGTTTTTTAGATTCCACATATAAGTTTATATCATGTAATATTTGTCTTTCTCTGCCTGACTTACTTCACTTAGTATGATAATGTCTAGGTCCATCCATGTTGCTGCAAATGGCAATATTTCATTCTTTTTATGGCTGAGTAATATTCCACTGTATATATCATACCACATCTTCTTTAACCATTCCTCTGTCGATGGACATTTAGGTTGCTTCCATGTCTTGGCTAAGCAGCTTCCTATTTTCAATCTGTCTTCATTTCATCCACCAGAGTGAGACTTCTAAAATAATCCAGATTATAGCTCTCTTTTTTCTTACCCTTTAAATACTTCCTCATCACATTACATACACAGGTCTAGACACTTAGGATGGTCCCAAGCTCTTTGCAGTCTGGTCTGACCGTCCCAGACTTCCCCTCAGCCAAGCCCCTTCCCAGCCTGTGTTCCCACCAAACTGAACATACATACCTTCATGCCTGTTGTTCTTTGCGCCCAGGACAGTCGAGCGCTCCTCCTGTACCTAGAAAAATTTACTCATCTTTCCAGTCCCAGTAATCCCTGGCAGAATTCAGTATCCCAGGGATAACACTGCCCTTGAATTCATTTCCCGAATGATGTTTTTCACCATATATGATCATTAGCTGTGTCTATTATGTCTCTCCTGATAGACTGTGAGATTCTCATGGTCTTTTTATCTTTTTTCATCATTACATCTCCCAATGTATAATGGATACCCAAAAATATTGGCTGAAATAAATTAAGGTCTATTCCAGTATGAAAAATTATAACAGGTAAAATAAAATATTTTCTCCAGAAAATCAAGATGTGGAAGCAAAAGGTCCATTTCAATCAAAGCAGAACTGAATTTTGTGAGTAAATTGTTCACAAATTGGGAGAGTGTTCTCCTGATATATCAATAACCCTTAAAAAATACTATTTGTGCATTTTTCTAAGTCAGTGTGTCTTAAGTTCTTTTTTTGTTTTTTTCCCTGAGGGGGGAGTGACATCACAGGTGCTTTGAAATTGTGATCAAAACTGTTGGATCACCTAACAGATTCATATCAATATACAACTTTGCAAATAATTTTAGAGGCTTCCAGGCCCACTATATTACCCTCTTCTGTGAGCTTTTTAAAAAGAATGTACAGTAAATATTCTCAATAGTTGGAATATTGCCCACATTGTCAGTTATTACACTACAATTCTCATAGTGTGTGTGTCTAATACTACAGTTGGTTTAAATGTGCTTTGTTCTCGATGGCATAGAGCTTTGACAGAAGACCACACAGGACAATACAACATCAATGTGAAACTGTTGGTGAATTTCACTTCAGACAGAATTCATTTGTACAATGATGACAGGGTTCCTTTTCAATCCACACCACCACAGATCCTTTCCTGAAGGACAAAACAGCTAACAAGGAGCTCCATTAAAGAGGAAAAACATTATATATGCTACCGTAGCCCACTAAAGAAATGGATATAATTTATTCCTAAACATGAGCAAATATTTTATTCTGTCTCTTCATGTTCTCTTCTTTGAAATATGATGGTCCTGTTTTTGACTCTGAGGTGATGTCAGATGAGATGTGGGCAGGTATATTGAAAAGTATAGCATGTATCCTGCATCCGATGAGACAATATTTTGTTGATCATTCTCTTTGGAATGAGATACACTCAAGAGTTCAACAGAGGCAGCAGTCCATCAGAAATTCTTTTTAAAAAAATAGATGGAAATTCCATTACTTGGTCAAAATTAAAACAAATTGAAGGAGGCCATTATTTGCTATTATTGATTGATGTGAATTTGAATGTTCCTTTCAGATAAATTAGCCCTGATGGCTTTTATTGGAAATTGTTATTGAATTCAGTGTCCATTCAGTGCACCACTGATTTACAAAATTTAAGAATTAAGAAAATACCTGAGCATATCTCCAGGTGAAAATTTATTGGCAGAGCTGTATCTATGTAACTAGATTTCGTTAGTGTGTGTGTAAAGTACTTTGAGTCTAGGCTAGAGAGAATGATAGGTTAATTCATGGAGGGGCCAAGTTTGCTGACTTTTAACCTCTTAAAAATACCTCTCACCTGGATTACTGCTTTGCCTCTTAACTTCATCTCCCTACTATATCCTCACTCCTGGCAGTCTTTTCTCAGTCCAGCAACAAGACTGATTCCTTTGAAAAACATAAGGTTGAATCATGTCACTTCTCTGCTCAAAACCCTTCAGCAGCTCCCCATTTTCATGCAGAATAAGAGCCAAAGTCCTTAAATTGTGTACAAGTCGCTCCATGACTGGCCTCTTGACATCTGACCTCACCTCCTACCATTTTTCAACTTTAGCTACCTTGACTTCCTTGCCTGAATATATGAGATGTGCTTTAGGCTCCTGCTCTGGCTGTGCCATCTGCCCGGAATGCTCTTGCCCAGGTGTCTTGGCTCACTCCTTCACCACCTTCAAGTCTCTGTATCTCAATTCACCTGCATCCTTTCTCTTGATTCTCCTTATCCTGCTGACTTATTTTTTTATTCCTTGTAGAATTTAATACATTCTGACAATATTTATACTTTATTTATTTATTATGCTTATTGTCTTTCCCCCACTCCTTCCAGAATGTAATATCTTCAAGGACAAGTATCTTATTTGATAATACATCCCAAACATCTAAAATAGGGCTTGATACATAGTAGGGTCTCAACAAATACTTGCTGAATCAAACAAATGAACGATTGGCTGTACAGCCTAAGTTTTACATATTAATTTATTCTGAGGGTACAAAAATGAATAAGAAGACATGATCCTACTCAAAAACTAACTGACTACCTCTAACCTTTGGAACTATATTAAAATGTTTGCCATTGATCACAGGCCTGAGTGATAGAGCAGGGATGGTTCTACCAAGTCTATTCAACTTTGAGAGAAAAGACATCTGTTACAAGGATTTCAGGGATACTCCAAAAATGTACATTACTGCCTATATTTTTTTAACTCAGAGTGATATCCTCTTCTTGGGCCCTTTACTTTTCTTAAGGTAATCACTTGGCGAGAAGTAAATTGAACCATTGGTTTGTGTATCAGAAGGCTAATCTTTAGGCAGATAGCACTCTGGGAGCGTCATAAAGTATGGAGCTACAAAGAATAAAGTAGCATAATTTCTGCAGAGATTAAAGCAGTAGGTTCAAGAAGTTACTGTCCTGGACAACAATGTCAGGCGTCTAAGTCTGGATCTCAGATGGCTGCAGATACATAGGAGCTGATTTCTGCTTTCATGACCCAGACACTATCTCAGCATTGCCCTCCCAAATGCTCAGGGAATGGCTCCACCCCATTTGAAGTCAGCCCTTCCTTATTAAGGATCCAATGTCTTCATCATGGCTGTGTAGGTACTGTGACACAAATATTCAGTGATGTTGTGGGCCAAGACCTCAGGGCCATGTGAGAGGAATACCGATATACCTTCAGGTCACAGTCTGTTCAGGCTGCTATAGCACAATACCATAGACTGGGTGGCTTAAACAACCAATATTTATTTCTCACAGTTTTGGAAAACGGGAAGTCAAAGATCAGTCAGCATGGTTGGGCTCTTGGTCAGGGATCTCTTCCTGGCTTACAGACAGCTGCCTTCTTGCTGCAAAGATGGAGGGCATGGCAGAGAGAGAGCCGGATCTCTGGTCTCTTTTTGTAAGGGCACTAATCCCATCATGGGGGCTTCATCCTCATGACCTCATCTAAACCTAATTACCTCCTAAAGGCTCCACCTCCAAATATCATCACATTGGGATTAGGGATTCAACATCTGAATCTTGAGGGGACACAAATATTAGTCCATAGGAGTACCCAAGAAATACCTGTATGTGCCTGTTTGGAAATCTTCTAGGGTCTCTTAGATGTTTAATGAAGAATTGTCTGGGCTCCCCCTTTCCCACACCTTCCGACCTCTAACCTCTGTCAATATATCTGATTCCTCATCTCTCTGAATCTTCTCATTTTAGAAAAAAGAATAAAGAGGAGAATATTTTATATAAACTAAATATACCTCATGGATGAATACATTTACTGCTGCATTTTTCTTCCAGTTGCAAGCCACTTCTGGGAAATAATTAGGTTTATCTAACAGCAGTACTTGAAAGATTAGAAGTAATACTGTATTAAAACTGTATATAATAACATGAAAAGTAAAAAAAAAAAAGGATACTTGAATGAATAGGTTCAGATAATCCTAGTATAGGGTGTTCTGTTTCTTCCTTGTATATCACTTTATTCATAGGTACATATTTTTAGCCTTCATCATAGTCAAAATTATAATTGGATAGACTATCCTAGTGAATTTTTAAATCCTGGCTAAACATTTCTTTTATTATTACCTAAAATCCCTTCATTACTTACTAGCTTGTAGAATAATTTTAAGTTAAGCAAAGAATTTTGAAGCAAATATCCCCTAAAATATATAACATATTCTAGAGGCCGGTAAGTGGCTTTATGCTTAACCATTATCATACATAATAGACACAGCTACTATTGTCTATTTGCAGAGATAATTAAGACTAATTATATTTGGGGAAGACTCTGTAAATCTATCAAAACTAGGGAACTTATCATCCAGCAGTCCATTAGTTTGGTGTCCTGACATCAATATTTTTAAGCTGCAATTTTCAGAAGATATGTATTTCATGCTTTTAGCCTCAATAATGGTGAATTTTCTTGTAATCACTGCAAACTCAAGATTATTTCTTCATAATTTAGTACCCTTTGGTCATCCATTAATAAATGCATTAATATTTATCAAATGAGAAGAAAAAAGTCTCTCTTAATATGCTTGTTAAATGCCTTAAATATAAGTTTTGCCCTCTAATCCAAATCGGCTATCAAATGGCCCTTGTGAACTATCAGAGTGTCAGAATGATGTAAATTATGTAGTAAAAGAAATCATGCAGTTATTTAAGTAGAACTTCTGGAAGTATGAGATCGTAAGGTGCAAATCAGTGTATTTCATTAAAGACTTTGAAAAACAGATTGTATACCATAGGCCTGTACATACTATTGGTAGTGGAAAGTATTTTTAGAATCAGACCCTCACATTGGCTTTGCAAGTGGTATAAAACAAAATCTACTGTATACCCATAGTTTACCTTCAGTACCAACTTCTTCTGTTTCATACAACTGCTTCATTCTGAAGAATTCCAGTGACCAGAAAGGACTGTATTAGCTGGAAAGAACCAAGTTAAAAATAAGGGGGCGAGAGAAAGTTCTGAGGGGAAAATTGCCTACACAGAGGAGCCTAAGAACATGAAATTTCATTTACACATTATTCTTTAGTACTTATAGTTTTTTAAACACCTCTTTTGTATGACTGACACTATCAGGCACTGTGGGGAATAAAAAGATTTGTATAAACTCTAAAGTTCATAGAATTTATAGTAGGCACACAAGTATTATTTCAGATCAAATATAGAATCACATAAGTGGTATAGAAAGAAATGTAAGAGTGGGAGAGAGAGCATGCGAGATCATTTCTGAATAAATAGATCAAGGCAGATTTTACTGGGGAGGTAACATTTAACATAGAGGGCACAAGGTGTACAGTGGTTGACTGGAAGACAGTAAGTAGCCCAAGAGGACTGAACAAAATAAAGTAATCATGGAAAGGAAATATATACTAGTTTGTGAAAGGCTTGGAAGGCCAGAAATCCAAAGCAACCAGAAACCTAGAGCAACCAGCATGTTCTTAGATTACTGTATGTACCTGTTTGTACATGGGACACAGAAAACCCATGAGTTGTGAGTCCAATGGGCCAGTAATAAAAGAGACAAAAGCTGCATAACTTACAAGGAAAATAACTAGAGAAAACATGGGAAAAAAGATTAGTACTATCATACTTACCATGTTGAACTGTAAAAAAGACTGTCCATTCATAATTTTTCTACCTTCATTATACATTTAGTAAAATGTATGGGGCATGGTTAGTGCTAAAGAAAAGTTAGTTCCCTCCCACCATGGCCCTTTCCAGGCTCTGTTCTGTTCCTTCCTCTGTGTCTCTTGTCTTCCCCCAGAGCTAGGGCCACTTAATCCTTCTCTATAGGCTTTCCTACTCTATAGATCCTAGAATTAAAGCTAAACCTGGGCTTCCCTGGTGGCACAGTGGTTAAGAATAGGCCTGCCAACACAGGGGACACGGGTTCGAGCCCTGGTCCGCGAAGATCCCACATGCCACAGAGCAACTAAGCCCATGCGCCACAACTACTGAGCCTGCGCTCTAGAGCCCACAAGCCCACAACTACTGAGCCCGCGCGCCAGAACTACTGAAGCCTGGGTGCCTAGAGCCCATGCTCTGCAACAAGAGAAGCCACCGCAATGAGAAGCCCACGCACTGCAACGAAGAGAAGCCCCTGCTCGCCGCAACTAGAGAAAGCCCACATGCAACAGCAAAGACCCAACGCAGCCAAAAATAAAATAAATAAAGTAAATAAATTTTTTAAAAAAATAATAAGATGGGGCAATTCCCTAAAAAAAAAAAAAAAAAAGCTAAACCTAAGCAGGAGTAATGTAAGGAACCCCTACCCAATATTTGGGACTCAGCTCGGTCACCCTATTGGTAGGAGTTCAGCTCTGATCTTGAGTGTTGTTTCTGTCTTTGGCCTTTGGCCCAGTCACCTCCTCAGAATCCCAGTCTCTCTAAGACCAAGTCTCTATCTTCTTGCCAAACTCCACAGCCCCCACTTTATTCTCTTTTCTGTTGTCTCTGCTGCCCTGGACCCTGTTCTGGTTGATAGAATCTTGCTATTTATAATGAACATCACCCAGGTTTAGGGCCTGACTGGTCTTCAGCGTGAGATCGCCTGCTTCTGGATTGGGTCTTCGGTTTGTGCCCTTCAAAGCTCTTGTTTGCTTTTTATGGAACTGAGCCACCCCTCCCCACAGAAGCTTTTTTAGAGCACTGACTTGGGTCTTTTGCCACGCCACTGGAATTTCCCTTGGACCCTGCAACTGAGGAAGTATGCGATTGCATGTGTACTCAGCCCTGGCGTGGTTCCTGGCACGAGTCCCTTGGTCTACAGGGATCTGTACCAGGCCTGTCCACATCCGCACCATTCTTAAAGGTACAAAGATGAGTACAAGTCTTATACTTAAGGGTCATATAATAGAGTAGGGAAAATGAGACAAGTGCATGACTAAGCACAGCGCAAGGCAGGATATGGTAAGTGTGTCAGAGAAGCGAGAATTCATACAAGAAATCACATTAGGTTGACACATTTCTGAACTGCCATGTTGAAAACATTTGAGCTGGGCTCTAAGTGTTAGATATCAAAGAGGAGCACGCAGCTAGAACAAAGAAGCAACATAAACAGACAAAAGGTGCCAGGGAAAGAGTAAGTAGTGATGTGAAGGCTAGAGAGAATCTGGTCTAGAACTAGTATTAGAGATCAAGGCTGTAGTACACAGCCATACAGGCTATGCACTGCCCAACTCCACAAGGTCCCATTCTTACACATTGCGGGTTGACAAACTTCTTCTGTTTTATCTGGCCAGATAGGAAATATTTTAGGCTTTGCAGGCCATGTAGTCTTTGTTGTAACTACTCAACTCTGCCTCTGTAGCTCAAGAGAAGGCAAAGACAATATGTAAACAAAGGAGCGTGGATGTGCTCCAATAAAACTTTATTTATGGATACTGAAATTTGAATTTCATAAAATTATTCTTTTGATTTTTTTCAACCATTTTAAAATGTAAAAAAATGTGTTCTTAGTTAACAGGCTATACAAAAATAGGCAGCAGGCCGGATTTGGCCCTCAGGTTATATAGTTTGCCAACCCTGAGATAGACTCAATGTGAATGATACTCCTGGATTGTAAGACACAGTGTCCATGTGGAAAGCCATTGGTGGTGTTTATTAAAGACAAGCATAATATTGTCAAAGCTAGATAAGAGACAGATGTGAGATAGGAAACCAATTATTTTCTTTTCTTTTTTTTTGAGGAGGCTAGTTCTGAGGCTGCTGTCATAGTTCAAGCTGTGTGTATGTGTGTGTGTGTGCACGCATGCACTATTTTTGACACATTTTTGAACTGCTATGTAGAAAGTGACTTTTGACCTAGACTTTGTTTTTCTACAGGCTCTATTCCAAAATGACTATACAGTGTATGACCATCAACCTGGCACTGTGACCACCTCTCTGAATGTCTTTTATACAAGAGAGTGGCAGAAGTGTCTAAAGAGAATAAAAGGAGAAAAGCAGTCATTCTCAAGGTTGTAACAGTGTGGGAGGGAGGGACCCAAACCCTTGAGTCAAAGCAGTATTGTAAGTTGTCAGCAAGAGGAAACAAAGGAGCATTCACTTTACGATATCCTGGTCCTTCCTATTTTATCACAGCGTCACATAAAACATCTTACAAAATTCACCATGCTTTCTGTTACTCTCCATTTGAAAAGCCAGCACTTCGGCAGGTGTCAGAAATCTTGCTTCGGTTACCTTCTGCTTCAGAAAACTTTATCTCATTGTAGATATGCTGTCTGCGTTCCAGCACGTGGCCGTGGGTAGCTATTTGTGGCTGGCCTTATTGGACCCATCTTCTCTTGCTCATCACAGCAGAGTTATGTGGGCCAGCGACTAAGCAGCAAAACTCCATGACAAGGTTCAACTAGAAAATTCTCATAGGGATTTTTATATGTTAGTTACCCTAATACCGACTGGTTTATAGTCTTTAACATTTCAGGCTAGCAATCTGTAATCTTTAAAAAATAGTAAAGATGTCCCTAATGTTTAGTATCTGTGTGTGCAATACTGTTACTAGCAGTAAGAAACAGCTTCTGAACTACAACAATGGGTGGAGGTCATACCTAGGCGAATATATGCTTAATACGGGAAATACTTTTCTATTAGATATAGATACAGACAAATGGAATGAACTTTCTCGTAGATAGTAAATGGGATGCTAAGTCAATAAGAAATTCTCCTTAAGGACAATGTGTTAATTTGGTAGGATACTGGAACAGGTGACTCGGACTCCCCTTATCATAATGTTGTAGGAGTCCACTGACTTTTCCAGAGAACCCAAAGCATATTTTAATAGTAGAATCTATATCTTTGAGTATTTTGCATTAAATGTATTTAAAAGATTACATTTGTTATTCACAACATTTCTTTGAATACAGGAGATGGACAAATAGGTATCCTTATTAACATTTTATCATCATCAATGATCTTGAGGTACTAACAAAATAATTATGTATAAATTCAGTATCTTTTTGAAGTCTGACAACACAGGTACTCATGAATTACCCAAATCTATAAAAACCTACTAAAAGGTTTTGATAACTTCCTAAATACATTCCAGTGAGATTTTTCAAATAGCTGACAGTTGGTCAGTATTACACCTGATCCTAAATACACATCAATCCTTGGAACATAGGGTTGATGTTGTCGCCCAATAGCTGATCCAAGTGTGGAGGCCATATGTGGAGACCGTGGAGCCATAAGATGCACAAAGGCTGGATTACTTAGTCACTACATAGAGGAGAGCTGTCGTGGTGAGTCACCTAACTTAAGCAGACTTCAGTTAAGGAAGAAATAAACTTTCTCATTTAGTCACTGAAATTTGGGGGCTTGTCACAACGGCACAAACTCAGCCTATACTAAGGTAATTCATCTAGATCTTTTCTGCAGCTCCTATCAGCACTTTACCATTACGTCCTAATACGCCATGATCCCTAATTAAGATGTTTGAGAAAGTACAAAAACTGCTCTTTGGTGCTATGGAGAAAATAAGGCAGGAGAAGGTGACGGGGATTGGTTAAGGTTTCGGTGCCTTTAGGTGTTTACACTGAGTGGTCAAGGAAGGACTCACTTAAGAGAGAACTTTTGACCAGTGACTCAAAGCCATGCAGATATCTGCAGGAAATGCATCCTAGGCAAATGGGAATATTCAATCATCTGATGTTTTAAGAGAAGCAAAGAGACCAGTGTAGCTGAAAGGCAGTGACTGGAGGAGGAGGAGAGTAATGAGAAATGAAGTTAGAGGGGGAAAAAAAGCACATTATAGAGGGCATCGTGGGATGTTATAAGGACTTTGGCTTTTGCTCTGAGTGAAATTGGAAGCCACTGGAAAGTGTGGTGCTGTGTCGTGACATGGTTTGATTTATATTTTTAAAGAATTGTCTTCTAAAAGCATATTTATGACACTAAAACGTTATTTACAATGGATGATGTTGTTGCAATATAATCCTGGCTTCACTCATGTGTCGTTATGATCCTTGACTAATTCTCACCAATCCAATACTGGTGGTACTAACTTACAGTGCAGACTATATTGATGACAATCAGACTTCCATCTAAGTTCCCCAATGATACCCTAGGCTGCAGTGCCCTGATTTGAAACACTGCCATAAAGCTATCAAAGAAATCTTTTCAAGAGTCTTTATTCTCCTGAACCTCCGCTGTAAATTGTCAAAAAGAGTTGGATATAATTTCATAGCATATGAAACCAGCACTTGGAGCGTCCTAGACAGAGATGCATTGATCTCACAAACTGATTACTTTGTCATTTCCACCTGGATACCCAAAAGACGTCTTTTGGCTCAGTATATGCAAAACCAAAATCATTCCCCACTCCCATCTACCTACTCCAGACATTATGTTCACTGTATTCCTGTTTTCAGTTCAGAAAAACCCCATTACCACAGTAGTTCAAGTCAGAAAACCCAAAGACTGGTAACCATTTCTAAAAGTTCCTTCTCCTACACACCTTTCAAATTCACCCCTTCCCCTTTCTTCCCCCAACACACCTTCAAATCTAGCCCCATTCCCTCTCTTGTGAACTGCTGAATCAGCCCCTAATGCATCTCTCAGGCTCCATTCTCTCATTGGACACTGCTAAAGGAGCATCTTTCTAAAATACAAATCTGGTTGTGGCACCCTCCTCCTTGTAAAGAATGAGCTAAACTCTTTGGACTTAAAGATCCCTGACCATCAAGTTTCTGCCTGCATTTTACCACATCTAGATTGCAATTTTTGCTGCACCACACAAAACTGCTTGTTGTTTTCCAAATATCACAAACAGTTTCACACATCTGTGACTTTGTGTATGCCCTCTGCTGGAATATTTCTTCACCTTGTCTAACTGCAAAATTGCTCCTGCTTTCAGCCTCTGCTTATATGCTATATCATTTGTGAAGTCTTCCCTGATGTCTCTTCCAGGGTCCCTCATGTGTAACTTTATTTCAATGGTGACTTTGAGCTTACATCTGTCACCCCCATGAAACAACTCTTTGTATGTCAAGCCCCTAAGACAGAGGCATAGTAGATACATAGTAAGTGCTCAGTCCATGTTGAATGAATTAATACTCCAAAATACCAGTCTGGCTCTGTTGCCTGGTGCATAAGGAAGAGGATGTCATGTCTGTATCCCAACATCCTATGATGCTCAGTGGGTAGAAAGTGGCATTATGCTGTCACATTGTTTGTGAAGGAAAATATAGTAATTTCTTTCAGCAGTTTTTTTGGGTAAGTTGAACATAAACGATATTTTAATATTGAACTTGTCCTTACAGGTTTTTTTCTGGCATTTTATTGCTCCAGATTGATTTATCTTTGTAACTCTTCTTTGGCTTGCAGCCAAATGTTATTAAATGATTACCATTCTTCTTAGGGCTGACCTCATTTTCCTGCTTACTGGATACTTTGGCTATGAAAGGGAAACGTGTTGAGAAAAATCAGCCTTTGGTTTCTTGGTTCATATGGGGATCTGAATTCTGAAATTTGTGTCAAAATAGATTTTATTTAAGAGAGCAGCTATCTAAAACTAATAACCTTTTTGATGCGATGGTAAATGGGATTGTTTCCTTAATCTCTCTTTCTCATCTTTCGTTGTTAGTGTATAGGAATGCAAGCAGTAATGGAAAAACTAAAGATGCCCGATTTTCTTAAGAAATTACATTTCAGTAATACAGCATTGTTTAGTGCTTGTATTTGGCTCTTTTATTCTTATTACAGGACAGCATATGTTCTGAGTTGGGACATTGCTGTTTTTGCCTGATCAACTTGAAAGCCCTCTCTAGTTGGCATAAGGCATGTTTGGTTGAATACTGCAATAATATGCTGATATAACTGGTGGCTGAGTCATCTGTTTTTACAGGATTGGTACTGTAAAGAGCTGAGTCATATGTCTTGTGTCAAAATTGAGTGTGAATTTTAGAGCCAAAAGTAAAATGAACCCTTGAGTGTACTCAAGTGAAAAATCACAGCAACTTGTGGGCTGAGGGTTTTCATAGCTACTATTTGATTTTTTTTTTTCCAAGCTGCATTATTTTACTCTTTGTATTTTCATGCGGCAAGTGGAAAAATCCAAGCTCAGAGCTCACTGTTACTGTTATGGAAAGGATGATGTTAGAAATGAGTCTAGTTCTCTGTGATCAGCTATAAACCTTGATCCCCTGCTTATTATGAGCTTCATTTGCTTGTAGAGTTTCCAGTGGCCAAGTGCTCAAATGAGGGGCCAGGGTCATTTTTGCAAGTGGGCAACTACTGAGATTAGGTAGAGAGCCCACAGAGGTCTCAGAACTTTTTTTCAGATAAATACCCAGAAGTGGAATTGCTGGATCTTATGGTAGTTCTATTTTTAATTTTTAGAGAAGCCTCCATACTGTTTTCCATAGGGGCTGCACCAATTTACAATCCCACCAACAGTGGACAAATGTTCCCTTTTCTCCACATTCTCACCAGCTTTTGTTAGCTCGTCTTTTTGATGCCAGCCATTCTAACAGGCATGATGGTTTTCATTTGCGTTTCCCTGATGATTAGTGATGTTGAGCACCTTTTCATGTACCCATTGGCAATTTGAATATCTTCTTTGGAAAAATGTCTCTTCAGGTCCTTTGCCCTTTTTTTATTGGAGATATATATGTGTGTGTGTATATATATATATATATATATATATATATATATATATATATATATATATATTGCTGTTGAGTTGTATGAGTTCTTTATATATTTTGGATATTAACCTATTATCAGATATATTATTTGAAATATTTTCTCTGATTCTATAGATTGCCTTTCCATTTTGTTGATCTGTGTGTATGTGTGTGATATGGAATTCTTATAGCCACATTTATTGTTCCTTTATTGTTGACTTTTTTCGGAGTTGTCTTCATGCCATTTCACTGAACTTGCTGTTCAAAAGTCCTCTGGACTAAAGAGAATGTTAATAGACAAACAGAGCTAAAAAGTACAGATATTAGAGCCTTTTAGAATAATCTTGAAAATTAATATAGATAAGCAATGGGGGGGGCCTGAAAATTTCTCTTTTTTTTAAAAAAAGTGGACTTTTAATTTTTTTGCCCCATCTCCCTTTGGCATGGATTTTTTAGATTTAGAATTTTCCAAAGGTTTTTTTTTTTGTCCTTTGCACACTACACTTTAGCTCTTATGATCACCTGAATGGGTAATATCCAGACAAGTGTTTTATTGTGACTTTAAAAAAATGTTACTTGATCAGGAGCAAGCTGATGATTTCTATCAACTCCTTATTAGAAGTCTTAAATCTCCAAGAGGCCACGGCAGTGAATATTCTTCAAGAGTGGTCTCCAGGCAACAGGATTCCAGGAAGATACTGCAGAGGACACACAAGTGAACAGAAATAAGATGAGACAGTGAGTTTGTAAAAAGGAAGAATTCATAAAAAATATAGATGTATTTGAGAGATACATATCAGAACATTCTAGTGTCTTGGAGAGAGGAGTTAAAAGGAAAAAATATAAGCCATAATTCATTTCTTAAATTAGAACATGGGAGTTTTTAGCTATTGATTCAGGACTTGTTTAATAACATTTGAATTTTTGTGAAGAAAATGTAAAGCTCATTAACATACTCTTAAAATATAATTTTGGTTCAATTTTGATAATATACCTCACATTACTGAAGTAAGTGGTTAAGGAAAGCAGGACTCAAATACTTGAAAGTCAAGAACAGACTCTAAATTTTCTCACTAATATCCTAAATAAATGAGGTCCCCGAATATTCTCTCCATCATAATAGTATCTCCCAGTGCTTTTAATGGTGATGAAATTACCCTACTGAAATTAGAATTAATGTCATAGAGACTGTTTTTGTGAACTCCAATGTAGCTCTAAAATTGAACCTTGTGAAAAAAAGAAAAAGTAAGGTTAAGTCTGTTATGAGTTCCACCTACTTTTATCTTCCTTGTCCCCCCTGCCTCCAGAATCAAGTATAAAACAGACACTTTTGACTACAGCAAATACACTCAGACCACATCTCTAGGGAAGAATATAAACATTTGGGCAAAAATAAACAAGCACATGGGAATAAGGAATAAAAAGAAAAAATCATCATCAAAACTATTCATCTATAGGAACTGAGCACCAGCTGTTTCACATATGGTATTAAAGATAAGAAGAACTTAAATAAAATGTCTTAGCTTTAACATTAGCAACAGCTGACTGGTGTATTACAACATAAACAATATGAAATAGAAAATATATTTGGAGTTAAGTATGTTATAAATAGACTTATGACACCTGTTTTATGTGTACAAGGAATCAGAGCCTTCTAAAAAGAAAAGACAGACACTGTAATATCTTGTCCTTGTAGATACAAAGACCAAGAGAAATTGAAAGGGCCAAAATAATGTAACTATTCTCTATATGCTGGAAGGTTTACAGCCTGAAATAATTAGTGTACAGGAAGGAAACAGTGACTTTAACTTTCTCTAAAAATATTTAAACTCATAAATAACTTGTTCTTTTCTTATTGCTTTACAAATGTAACTTACTCTTCTTATCAAACTTGCTATGCATTTTCATCTGCTCCCTGAATATTCTTCAAAGCAAGCAACATTCAGATCCCCATTTCATCTCTATTTGCAAGACCGAAAAAAAAAGCAGTTATCAAATTTATACATAGAGAATGAATTCTGCCCCATGCTGCATTTTGAACTGGGGAGGAAAGTATCCTTGATCTCTTTGCTTTGGCTTTATTTCTGAACATTTCTGTCTTTAGTCCTTTGCCTTCCTATATAGACGATTCTAAATTTCCAAGACACGTTGCTTGATTTCATTACATCCTGGGTGCATTAAATCAGTGCTTTATTTTAAAAATTTAGCAAGATTTTTTAGAATGCAAAGAATATTTCACTATTAATGGGTTTATGGTCTTGGAATGTCAGGTTTTGTTATTGCTTTTATTTTTCTACTCAGATATTATGCATATTCCTTTCTACCCTAAGGCATTGAGATACTAGGGCAAGCAAGCCAAGCTCCTTTGCTGGATGTTTTTTCCATATTCATTAAAATATACTTATCCGTTGACACTTAATAATCAGCTCTCTCTCAGGATGGACTCTTCATCTTCAGTACATTTTCCTGACCATCATTAATTCTTACAACACTTCAGAGAGGTACCTAAGTGTGCATCACTGGTCAGATTTTCATTCAGTCTAACTGGGAACCCTTCCATCAAGGTGACAAAATGAAAGTGGGACCCATTATCTCCACTGTACTGATGAAGAAAACGAGCACAAAAGATTAAGTGGTGAAGCAAGGAGAAAGAGAGAGAGGCTGTGTGAACAGAGTGGAAACGATTTTTCAATCCCAGCTCCCAATCCTAGCTCGTTTGTGTTTGATCTTGTTACAAACCTCTCTCTCGACTGGGGAGAACAGATGGAACCAGATGGGATGCTTTAGAAACTTCTGTATAAACCTTTCTCCAAAAATTAATAAGAAGTGATACAATTAAAGGAAAACAAATAATCACAGCATGATTTGTGATTCTCAATTGAGCGCTAGGGAATTGGTTAGCATCTATTCAGAACGGGCTTTTGCCACCTTATTGATATGGTTCTGAGGGAAAAATTGATTACTAGGATTTCTTAGAAGAAATATCCGTCGTTGTTTTTGAATGTCTAAACAGTACATTGAACAAGCATGATCCCACTGCCATTTTACAGGAAGCTTTCCCCTCTGATGGCTGAAACTTTGGCACATCTGTGGCTTTCTTGCTCACAGTTCGTCCTTAAATCTTATAAGTCTCAAAACACTCTCATTTGGAAAGGTTCAACGTCTAATTTGAGATGTCCGTAAGCATTTCAGACTTCATGCCAGACTCCTCCCCATCTTCTAGCTGAGAACAGTAGTTGGCGGGTCACCTGTCTTCAGGGAGAGGGGCATGGCCAATTGTTCTCTTTTCCCACCCATTTCACACCCAGCAGTCCCCCCTCCCAGTGCACCCCACCAGTGTGAGAGCCGAAAGGGGAAGAGAGAAAAGGAAGACATAGGAAAGTTCTGGCTCAGCTCTTGATACGTAACTGGATTCCCGCCCTCTGCTGGGTCCCTCTGACAGCAGCCCCGAGGACTCAGAGCTTCTCCCTTGCTGGCTTGGTGGGCTTGTTGGCATCCATTTCAGGTGGCCCCTGTCCCTTTCCCCTCTACCACCTCTGGCCTTCCATCACCCACTCCACACACAGACTCAGCAGTCTCCCCCGTTGCAGCCCCGCTGCCCCCTGGTGGTTCTCTCAGGACCTAGAACAGCTCCCAGCTGACTCTTTATCCCCCATAGCCCACATCTAGTCCGTAGATAGATCGTCACATCCCTTGCCTGCTCTGGACTGAATGTTTGTCCCCTACCTCCAGTTCATATGTTAAGCTCTAGTCCCCAGTGTAATGGTATTTGGAGGTGGGGCCTTTGGGAGATAATTAGGATTAGATGAGGTCATGAGCCTGGAGACCCCATGGTAGGATTAGTGCCCTTCAAAGAAGAGGAAGAGACACTAGAGCTTTCTCTCTCTGCCATGTGAGGACACAGTGAGAAGGCAGTCATCTGTAAGACAGGAGAGGGCTCCTTGATCTTGGACTTCCCAGCCTCCAGAATTGTGGGAAAATAAATGTCTGTTGTTTAAGTCACCCAATCTATGGTATTTCTTACAGCAGCCCGAGCTGACTAAGACACTGCCCTGTGTTTGGCTGGGGTAAAAATTCCCCAGACCCAGCCCTTTTACCCCTTTTCCCTTCACTGCCATAGACCCCTCCTCTGGCCAGAAAATACTGCATTCTGTTCATTTTTTCCTCCCTTTCCAATTTTCCTTCAAATTGCTCAAGACCATAATTCTTCTCCTTCAGCCAGTCTGGTCCATTCACTGGTATTTTGGCATTCCATGTGCATTCAGACCAAGCAGCTTTTCACTAATACAACCTCCTGCCTGTCTGCCCAACTTCATTTCCGGTTTCACTCATGAATGCCCTTAGATCCTGCTCTACTGGACTTTTGCAGTGTCCCAAATGCCCTGTGTTCTCTCCCTCCTCCAGTGTCTTTCTCTTGCTTTACTGTATTTGTTTCCTATGGCAGCTGTTACAGATTACCAAAAACTGTAGCTTAAAACAATAGAAATTTGTTCTCATAGTTCTGGGGGCAGAAGTCTCAAATCAAGGTGTCAGCAGGGCTGTGTTTCCTCTAGAGGCTTTAGGGAAGAGATTTTTCTCACCTTGTCCAGTGTCTAGTGTTTGTTGGCATTCCTTGGCTTGTGTTCAGACTTCGGCCTCCGTGGTCACATTGCATTCTCCTCTTCCGCCTGTCAAATCTCCCCAGTGTGTCCTTCATAAGATGTTTGTCATTGGAGTTAAGAGTCCACCCAGATAATCCAGGATGATCCCTTGATTTCAAGATCCTTAATTTAATTACATCTGCAGAGGCCTTTTCCAAATAAGGTAATGTTCACAGGGTCTGGGAATTAGGACATGGACATATCTTTTGGAGGACCACCATTCAACCCACTATGCTTGGCAGCGCCTTTTCTCACCTCCCAACTGGTATCCCTGTCTCCACTCTTGTCTCAGGCAATCCCTTTGTCATTGTCACTGACATCCTCCTGAAACACAACCGTCTTCTTGCCACTGATGCCCCTGTTTTATAGTCTCCCTTTTACCATGGTTTTCAGGGCCCTTCATTACCTCATTGCTGTTTAGCTCCCCAAGCCTATCTGCAGCCATTAGTCAAACACCTTCCTACCATCAAAGCTGTAGACAGTACTTGCTCTACTGATCTTTTCTCTCTTAAAATGTGCCCTTTTCTCTCCCGATTTCCCACAGGTTGTTGCCTCTTCATGAATCCTTTGTTTTCTTTCTTGACTAATTCACCTTTCAAATCTCATTTTAATTACAACTTCCTTAATATTCCTACATATCTTATTATCTAGCTGTCTTTCTTCCATGGTAGAGGTCAAAGCAGATGCTTTCTGGATCACTATTGTGCCCACAGCTCCTAGACAAACAGATGAATAGGTACTTCATCCATAGCTGATGAATATATGAAGAGATACGTTCCTCACTCTTTTTTCAATAACATCAAATGTAAAAGATGGGAATCTTGTCAAACTGATGCCAAATTTAGCTGCTTAGAGTTTAAAACCAAATGAACATATATGATATAAATGAAATGGGAACTCAACTTGAGATCCAATTTAGACATTTTAATTCGGCGGAGGGCATAAAATCAATATTTACACGTGGGTCTCCTGAAAGACCCATGTTTTGCTTGTCTTTCAGTGTAGAAAAGAATGTGTGTTTCTTAGGCATTTTGAAACATAATGTCTAGGAGCCTTGATCTTAAATTGATTAATTCCCCCAAAAGCAATTACTTTCACATTATCATGTTGTCAGAGGGAGTATGTACGATGCTTTCTGAGGTTGGTCTTGTGGACGTAAGCCACACTTCACTGAGTCCATGGCATTTAAATAACTTGAACTTAAAATAGTAAAAGACAAAATTATATTTCTTAGCCCCATGTGATACTAGAATTTCCCTTAGGGAACAGTAAAAGAAGCAAAGTAGTAGCAGAAGGGAAAAATAAAGGTCAAGATTTATAGAATAGAGCCGAAAGTTTCTGCAACCATTTTTCTTTGTACGCATGCTTCTGATAGCCCTCTTGCTAGCTGATTTGCTTTTAAAAAATGACCTTGTCTTTCTTACAGAATCGAATCCAAATTCTTGTTAAAGGGTCTATTTTATGTTCTATGAATTGAGTAATGCAAGATTGATGAAACAATCTTTGAAATCATGAACTAGTGAATTGATTGGCATAATTCCAAACAGTTTACATAAAATAAGTTATTGGTGTTGTTCCCTGGAATTTTTATGATTTAGATTTCCTGATGAGGGTACATTGGTTAGGAAAGGGCTCATTTGCAAATTAAAGCTGAGCAAATGTGAGAATATTTTAAGGACCAGTCAAAATTATTAAGACTGTTGGCTTTGATTTCAAGTAAAGAAGAAAAAAATAAAAAGCCTTGATGCCAGTAAATTGAGTACTTTTAGTAACCTTCCTACATCATCAAAACCAAGTAATTAATATGTTAGTGTCCAACAAATGCCTTTCATTACTAGTAGATATTTTCAAGTTTGTCATTCCACTGGACCTTAGCGGTCCAAAAACAGGAGAAATTTGAGGAACAGTTATAAACGACTAAAGGAAATTAAGGTACACATTGCCATTAAGATTCACTCACATCTGATAGGAAATTAATCTTTCTTGCTGAATGTGGGGTAGGTCAGCAATAGAACAGGGCATTGGATAAATAAGAGGTCTGAACCAACTGGCAATTTCTAGGTTGCTGAACTAAGTTTTCTCCCCATTTGGGAAGCACTGATCTGCCTATTTTCACAGAATCAAACATATATCAATTGTTCAGTTTCTTTATTTCTATAACATTTTGTTAATATTTCACTCGTTTTGTATATTACCAATCAGAAATATTTTTCTGTGCTGAATATTCATGTGTACACCCATGATTTCTTCCCTTATTTTAAGTGCATTTAGTAGACTGAGAATATGATATGGAATGAGGACTGAAAAGAAAATAACAGTAATATTCATAATGATATTTATTCTGTGTAAGTTCTGTAGATGGAAATGTTTTGACTTAAATCACTATCTCTTTTTTGTTGAGAAATTGCTGCTAAAATCACTTCTTTTGCCAATTTCACATATCTGAGTCCACTTGGTGTTTCTTTCCCCTGAGCTCTATCCTTCGCCTCCTGAACCAATTTCAACGGAGACAGAAAGCTTTTAGGCAGCTTTAGGTCTCTTTGTTACTCCAACTCATTGATTCCTAATTCTGGCTCTATATTAGCACAACCAGGGTAACTTAAAAAATATAATATCTGGAGCTCATCCCCAGAGATTCTAATTTCATTGATTTGGTTTACAGGTGTCAATATTGTTGTGTGACTTAATTTCAATCTAATATGAAGCCAGAATGGGGGACCAGCCTTCACTCTGAGGCAACATCAGATTGGCTCTCATATTCTTTACCAAATCAGGTGCCTTGTGGGTCCCATTCACCTCTGTCACTCGAGGAGCCTGAGACCCACACCTGATTCCTTACAAGTTTCATCTGTTTTAGGAGGCAGTATTTCCAGGGCCCACCACGGGAGTTATATTTTGTTGCCTGAGTTGAAACCACTTATGATGTCTCATCCTGATAACGAAATTCTTGCGCCCAAAACTGAAGCTCAGAGACGTCAGGTCACAGAGGTCGTCAGTGGTGGAAACAAGATTTATACCTTGGTATGCTGAATCCACATCCTGTGCTCTGAGTCACAACACCGATGCCTTCTTCAGGATAGCTAGGCTATGCTGCAGAAACAGATAAACGCTGAAATCTCAGTGGCTCAACCCAACGCCATATTATTTTTTGATCACATCAGCAGCTCACCTGTGTGGCTCTCCCTGACGCCATGGCTCAGGGACTCCGCCTCCTTCCATATAGTGGACTCATCATCCCAGAATCCTTTGCTTCCAGCCACCCAGGCTGGGGTAGTGAAAGGAGGTGAGGAAGGAACACCACCTCTTAACCGATCTTGACAGGAAGTGACGCATCTCTTCCTTCAGTATTCTGTTGGGGAGAATTAGTCACACAGCCCCTCCCTTCCAAGATGTAAGGACAGCTGGGAAATGTAGAGGAGCAGGTAGCTCTTACTGTCTCCACAGCAACGCTGCTGCCAGCACTCACCTGCCTTAGATGGACCTGTGGAACTAAAGATTATGACCCCCTTAATTCTCTGTTTCTGTGTTTCTTCTTGTTGGATCCACCTCTCTGCCCAGTCTGCAGTAATTTGGTCAGAAGAATCTTGACTTTATGGTGATGACCCACACTGTAATTTGCTAGTCTGTCCATCCACACAGGTAATATAAGTTACTTAAGTAACTACTGTTTACCTCATCCCACCAGACTACACAGCTTATGTTGGCTAGTTATCTTCTCCCCAGTAAGAGAACTGTCATTTTTTGGGCCATTCCTCCTAAATTTTAACTGTACTATTAGATGCAACAGGATGAAGTCTGCCTAAAACGAGACAATACTGATGTAATACCACTCTAGTGGTTCAAACCGGGCATAATTCCCTCCCTGTATGTTGCATGGCTATAAGAGTGAGTAGCTCCCTGGCCCACTGGAATTTCAAAGAATACAGTGAAACATTCAACCACATTATAATAGCTGCTCCTAAAATTGCAAGAATCCATCTGATTTTTTAATCTTTTATTCTATTTAGAAAAATCATGTAAAATATCTTCCACAACTGTTGTGTCATGGTATAGCTATTTTTGCCAAGATCTTTGAGACAAAACTATGACTTTCCAAAGTAGAAATAATTAATAAAGAGTTGGCTTGATAATATGCATGAGAGCATGCAGTTATAATTACTCACTTAAAATACTGAATACTACCTTGATGATTTTTACATCTCCACAGACTTGAGATTGTTGCTTATACTGACAATAAATGAGATAAGAATTATTGAGAAGAGGTATTGTCTTTCTATCTCAGAATTGGAGGTGATGTTGTGGAAGAGACTTGTATGAATAAATATAGCTTAAATTACAGTTAGCCAATATTCATTTTCTTGGACTGTAATTAATTATCACACTGAATTTTAACTTGCTTCTAATCTTTCTTCAGTGTTCATTAGGTCGAGATTTCCACCTCTGCTTTGCTTTCCTTTCTTGAACTGCAGCAGCTGTATTATTAAAGTGGAATTTCTGCTAATTAGTTGTGGTACTGGGGAGCTGGAGGGGACATCGGGCATCATCTGATCCAATTAAGATTCTAACTGCACAAAGACTTGGTTCGGAAGATCAGACTGCATGAAGCAATCTAAGAATAACTCAAAGACTATTATTTTTAATTTATGTTTTACAGAGGTTTAAGGACATGCATTTCAGAGAAGGGCAATTAAGAGTTCACTGATTAGACAAATAAAACAAACCTCCTATCTATGCATGCTCATTATGCTAAAAGTTTACGTAATGCAATATTAAAGAGTATATATGCTTTTTATAAACATACTCATTTTTGGAAAACACACTTGGTTGAAATCAGACCAGTAGACAACAAGGGTAAGCAAAGTTTATCTCCTGCCCTCTGACACCTTCTGGGCCTGACACTTCCCTTCTTTCCTATGAAAGGTCAGAGCTTTCCCTCTGCAGAGGTCCCTTCTTTGAGAGAGATAAGAGATCTGGTGAACTAAATCTACGGAAGTGTCCCACAGTTACAGGGAATTATTCAGTAATGGAAAAGATGCCTCCAGACTTAGTGACTTTTAAGTGCTGGGAGCGTCCAAGAGCTTTGCATGCCTGCGGATAGCACAGAGTTATAATAAGCTTTTAGGAGTTTGAATTTGATGACCTGAAGGCACCGATAACTTTACCTTCCATGTTATATGTTCTGAGTTTTTGAACTCCCTCCTCCCCACCTTCTCCCCTGCCCCACTTTCATTGTCAGGTTCAGTCTTTCACCACGTTTTGCCCAGATAATTACAATGGTCTTTCAATAGGACCACTTGGGTACAGCCTGGTACCCATTAAATCCACTCTTCACGTTACTCTTAGATTGACCCATGCTTGCAGGTTTTCACTTATTTTTCCATTAATTCCAATAAAAAGGTCAAGTTCTTTACAGTGTTATTGAAGACCCTCCTAATTGCCCCCCCAAACCCCTGCTTTTCCTCCAGCCTCATCTGCGTCTTTTCTATTTCAGCAACTCTCAATTTTTCATGGTCCCTTAAACATGTCACAGTATCTTACATTCCTATGGCATTTATACCTTGTTCCTTTGATCTTAAATGTAATCCCCTCAATCTCCATTGATTAATTCCTCATCTTCCTTTAAGATTCAGAAGGGGTTACCTCCTTCAGGAATCCATCCATCCTCAAGCACCCCCCCAAACACGTATATACACCTGCACCTTCTTTCAGTGATATACATTCTCACACACACCCATCTCTACTCACACACACACTCGCACATTTGCTATCCTCTGCTGTCATAGAACCTACTCCATGCTTCCCCTGTTTGCAATCAATGCTGTGCATTATAATTATTTACATACGTGCAAATGTGTCTTCCCCAGGCTCTGTCTTCCTTGAAACGCTAACATATATCTAGGAAATACTCAAATATGTTTAGTGTTATATAATTTAAGATTCTTTGAAATAAGGTCTTTCAAAACATGGCCACTAGAAATCCTTAGAGTCCCAAACCTCTGTATTTGTCTAAAGTTACTTTTCTGACTTTCTGGTACCACATATATATTTAGGTGAAGGATGAACAGAACTGAGATTGTCTCTATCTATCTGTCCTTCATTCTTTCTTTTTTTTTTTAACATCTTTATTGGAGTATAATTGCTTTACAATGGCGTGTTAGTTTCTGCTTTATAACCAAGTGAATCAGCTATATATACATATATCCCCATATCTCCTCCCTCTTGCATCTCCCTCCCACCTTCCCTATCCCACCTCTCTAGGTGGTCACAAAGCACCGAGCTGATCTCCCTGTGCTATGCGGCTGCTTCCCACTAGCTATCTATTTTACATTTGGTAGTGTATATAAGTCCATGCCACTCCTTACTTCGTCCCAGCTTACCCTTCCCCCTCCCCGTGTCCTCAAGTCCTTTCTCTACGTCTGCGTCCTTATTCCTGTCCTGCCCCCTAGGTTCCTCAGAACGATTTTTTTTTTTAGATTCCATATATGTGCGTTAGCATACGGTATTTGTTTTTCTCTTTCTGACTTACTTCACTCTGTATGACAGACTCTAGGTCCATCCACCTCACTACAAATAACTCAATTTCGTTTCTTTTTATGGCTGAGTAATATTCCATTGTATATATGTGCCACATCTTCTTTAACCATTCATCTGTCGATGGACACTTAGGTTGCTTCCATGTCCTGGCTATTGTAAATAGAGCTGCAATGAACATTGTGGTACATGACTCTTTTTGAATTATGGATTTCTTCATTCTTTATAATCCCAGCTTACAGCCGTAAACTCAGACTTGGGCTTGGAATCCTAATGTCAACTATACAAAGTTATCTTGTGTGTGAATGACTGTGCCATTGTTTGCCAAATTCTTGCCTCTGCTCCTGAATTGACCACCTCTATTTCCCCCACGTGTTTCTGCATTGGTTACATAGAGCAGGTCTGGGGACAGGCATTTGACCCAAGCTGGGCTAATCATGGTATTCTTGGCCTTGGCCAAGTGGACTGTTCTATAGGAGGGTCCCCAACTCCACCTGAGCCATTCACATTCCTTCTCTGGGATTGAATCTACTGTAATGAGACATGATTGAAATCAGTTTTCCTCTCATGGATAATTATACGGCATAAAACTCAGAAACTGTTTGTAGCTATTTGATTGATGAAGAAAGCAAGAATAACTCAAGCCAAAAAGTCCCCTTTGAGAACTGGTTGGTTTGCACTTATCTCCACTCATCAAATTTTCTGAACAAATGTCCAATTCCTATGTTAGATTTGTAAAATGAGTTCAATGAAGATCAAATGCATATAATAATTGTAATATTAATAGTAGCAATTAAATGTTTTTTCCAGATATATATGATCATATATGAACATATTTAATTTTAATTTAGGAAAACAAGAATCTGAGTGAAGATTCCCTGAACTATATTACTTGACATACTCTGTATACTGGGTGGATTCCAAATGTCATGATCTGATTAGCTGTGATGAGGATGTATTGCTTGTTAATGACTTTAAGAATCATTAAAGTGAGTGTGAGGCTAGATTCTATGAGGCAGCCAAAGTGTGACCATTCTGATCAACCACATTGGGCTGGTGCAGGTGAGGTTGTGAACAAGACTTTCAGAGAGGTGAGATCAGGCAGCCTCTCTTGGGTCTGGGCAGCCCCAGCCTGACAGAGTTGTGTGCAGATAATAAATGTCAGAAGTGAGCAAATCATTGGCAGAAGTAGAATGGAGACCTTCCCGCAGATGGTGGTCAGTTGCAGGTTTGTCTCGGCAGAGGATGGGACTTGCTAGGGTCCGGGAAGAGGACCACAGTTGTCTGAGTGGGCTGGCTACCTTGTAATGTATAGTCTAGCGGTTGACGGAGCCACATGTGAAAATACTGTATTTGGTGGCCCATGGTCTCACTGCCAGGGATCTATTACATCATCAAGGTCTGTTACCTGTTTCAGCAGTTAATCTGGAAAGGTTTACAACCTCCACCCCAGTCCTATGGGAACCTTATTAAATTTTCAAATGTCTAGGCCTAAAAGGTAGTTGCTGTTCTGCCAGATCAATAATTATATAAGCCTCCATATTTATTTGAAACTCTCCATGCTGGAGTCAATGGAAAGGAAATCGGATTATTCTGAGGGTTCTGATTTTCATAATCAGATTCAGTCTCTTAAATCTTACATGCTCTCAGGACTTAAATCTCAACAAATGGATTTTTAATAGAAATCCTTAGAGTTAGTGTTAAAAAAAAACAAAACGGGTTTGTGATTATTTTTCTACTTAAAATATGATAAAAAGGTACAGGAAGAAAAAGAAGAAAGTCCTGTCTAAAGTAAACATCATAAGCAAGTTAAGGTAATTAGCTCAGTGTGAAGTTTCAGCAAAGGTCACTTCAAAGGGTGAACTGTGCCAAAGCATTATAAATGTAAGTCTAGAAGTAATTGGGAAATTTTTAGGTTTAGAAGGCAGAAGGCAAGGAAACCTGTGTGGCTTGCCTTCTGCCTGTACCTACTTAAATCTAGTTTATGATTCCATGTCTCATTTATTCTTCATTTCAAGACATTTTTATGGACTGTATATGGTACAGCAAGGGGCAATCATCCACATGGAAGATATTCCGCACTCCTGCCTCTCATTTACTACCCAATTCAATCAGTCATCAGGTCTCAAGGTTTCAATTTCCCCAACATTCCAGGAATCCTTTCTCTCCTCTTCTCTGCTTCCTAAGGAGACTTTGTTCATCTTTATATGCCTCGTGCTCACGAGAGTGTCTGGCACAGCAGATAGACTCTATAAATGTTTGGTGAGTGGATGAAAGAATATGAGCAAGGCAGTCCACTGCCATATAAACAGCTCTGGGGTGAAAATTAGGATCGCTGAGCTCTATTCTTTACCACGAAACTAACTAGAAGATCGTTATTTTAGCCTCTCATGGATTTGATTTTTTCACCTGCAAAACAAGTGGGTTGAATTCTATTTCACAAAAGCATCCTCTGGTTCAAAAAACTATTATATGCAAGTAAGAAGTATTAAGAAATCACTACTATTCTCTTGAGTTTATTACATTCATTTTTTTAAAAAATGTTCTCTTTTGCTGAGTATGATCAAATTTTTAAATTATTTTATTGACTTAGTCTTCTATGCCTGGAGATAGTGGCCTTTCAAAATCTCTCTTTTTGTTTAGTATGCCATACATGCCTCTAAAATCCTTGAAGACAGGTACCATGTATCACTCAACTTTGCATCCCAGCACCCAGAATAGTGCCTAGCACATGGTAGATAACCGATATATATTTCATGAATAAAGTGATGACTGTTAATTATCTAGCGATAGCTGTTTAAAATTACAAGCATAATGACTGAGGAATAAATCAAACATCTCAAGGCCATAACTGGAAACTTCAACCAATTTAAGTGTGGGTCAATACTACTTTTCCAAATATTGTTGTTAAATAAACAATGAAATGAATCACATTTGTGAATATTGAAAGAAACGTTTCTGGAAACTTCTGTAACTAGAGTGACTGAATTTAAATTTTGACTTACACTATGTTACGCTGTGCTATCTCAAGGCTATACTGACAGCTAATCAGATCATGACATTTGGAATGCACACAGTATACAGACTATGTCAAGTAATATAGTTCAGGGAATCTTCACTCAGCTTCCTGTTTTTCTAAATTACAGTTAAATATATTCATATATGATCATATATATATATGGAAAAACATTTAATTGATATTATTAATATTAATATTATTTTATTATATGCATTTGATCTTCATTGAACTCACTTTACGAATCTAACATAGGAATCTAACATAACTTGTTCAGAAAATTTGATCAGTGGAGATAAGGGCAAACCAACCAATTCTCAAAGGGTACTCTTTGGCTTGAGTTATTCTTGCTTTCTTCATCAGTCAAATCATTTACTATCGCACTCCAGTGATAATGCGTTATCGTGCAGGTCACCCTAGCGTTCACAGCACATTCAAGACCATTTTTTATTCTCATTTTGTATACCTCTTTGACATCTAGGCAACGTAGGGATTTTCTGAAGGTCTTTCACTGAATCATACAAGTTTAACTCTACCTAAGATGGAAGATAAGTGATCTCAATTTAATAGAAGTTGAATGCAGTCTCATGCTTTCTTGGTTCTAGTATGCTTTTCTGGAACCTTTTCCCAGGGATCTCAGAGTACCTGTGCGCTGCTTAGAACTATTTCCACATGAAATATTTCTTTTTGTTTACTCAGTGTGCTTATTGTAGCAAAGAAGTTGTATTAGGTAAGATTAGGTCAAGCAGTGTAGCTTTCTCTCACACACACACTTAAACTAAAATAACAGAGGTTTTAATAAACTTTTTAAAAAACAGGGTGTTGGTGTCTCATGTAAAGGAAACCTAGAGATAGGCAACTTGGGAGTGATATAGCATCTCCATGTAGCTGTTAGGGATGCATACTCCATCAAATTCATACCTCCTGCATCTCTAGGTGGACTATCCTCATGGTCCTACATGGAGACGAGAGCTCAGCCACCGCATCCACATTTCAGAAAGCAGGATGGAGGGTAAGATAAGGAGGAAGGGACAAAAATCCCTGAGTCAGTAAATGAAGTAAATTTAAACATTTAGAGAAAAATTAGTTTCTAATTTTATTATTCTGAGGACTACAGAAAAGTTACCTATAAAGCCCCAAGGATGAAGATATGTTGAATGATGTTATTAGACAGAAGGACTAAAATGAAAAAAAAAAGGCAAAATAAACATCTTTAACATATCTGAATTTTACAGGATTTTTTTGCAAGTAATATAGACTTATTAGGAAAATCACATGGATTGGTGTTTCTACTCTTCATACGCATTTAACACATGGAATTGCAACAATATTTAGCAATAATTTAACCACTTGAAGTTATAGTCATCTTATTTGATATATATATAAATGTATATGTAGATAAATAGGTAGAGATAGATACAGGTTCAGATATAGATACAGATATAGATATATTTAGTTCTGGGGACCTACTATTATTCATTAAAGTGACGGAACTAAATACTCTCCATATTAAAAACCATACTCCATTGAGCTTGTTTTTCTATTCTTACTCTTCTGTATTGATTTATTAAAGCAACAATGAGGAAAATGCATCATTTTTAAATTAAGCCAGTAAGAGTTTTGCTAAAGTTATAGACTTTATAAATTGTGAATAGGTGTAGAATAAAATATGGGTTTTGAAGATTATGAGCATGAAAATATTGTATTACATATTTTAATGCACTGGCTGAAAGAACAATTATTGAGCTAATGAAAGAGTCTGAAGAAGAATTTTGCCAAGTTTTATTTTTCTCATGTGTGCTTTTTCCTTTCAGCCCTACAGTTGAAATGATATTTTTTCATTGCTTTAATTAATCACTTATGATTATAAATATATGGGATTATTTAATATTTCCTCTTTAATAGAAAGATAAAATGCTTTTGCTGCATTTATGCCTTATTTTTCATTCTAATAGTAAATGAACTCATTTTAAGTTTATTCTTTTGAAATTGTAGGCAGTTATTCCAGAAAACTCTTTCTAAAAGTTTTCTCACTTAATGTACTTCTTAAAAACTCTTATGTTCATTTGAAAAGTTTCTCCTAATGGAAATATTCTATAATTCTTCCTGCATCTTATGTAGGCATCAAATATCTCTGTGGCCTTTTTTTCCTATTTAATAGAGACATGTTATTAAATTATTGCATGGAATATTCATAAGTCCTTTGTATAAAATGCATTTGTAGATTGGTCATGTCAGAGAAAGAAGAGGAATAATCTAATGGCATTCTTTGCATACTTACTCTTTACGTTAAACATCAATTAATAGTAAAATCATGTCAAGGTATCTGTATTTTTAGGTTGCTGTATAGCAGTACCAAGGTTAAAATGTGTTGTAAATATTATTGTAACAATTTCAACATTATCAGAATCTTTTTTACTTATGAAAAGCTATTTATAGAATGAAATATATTGTCTCTGAGCCTTGTTATAAACCCCGGTTTCATAGTATATTAAAGCCACTACAAGTACATTTAATATCTTGATTATAAAGTCTCATTTTGGTACACATTTCAATCCATAATTTTGTTCAAAATTTTTTTATTATCTGCAAATGGTCAAAAACCATCCATGGAGCTAAACAATACACACTGATACTTAGATGTGTCCACAAAGATTTTTGGAGAACAGAGAAGAAAGCCTGTGGGGTGTCTTTCCTCTTGACACCAACCAATTCTCATATCAGCTGGGTGTCCTACAGTTCAATTTAATTCTGACGCACACTACCTGGAGAGAGTGTCAGACTCCACAGGTGTAACGGTTCGGTCCCATAAGACTGCCCTTATTTAGGATGCCAGTCACAAGTATTGAGTCCCCAGGTTATACACACATCCATGCAACTTGACTACAAAGTCAGGGATCCCCCCTACCCCTTCCTTCAAGTTTGACTAATTGTTAGAATAACTCATAGGACTCAGAAAAATGCTTTACTTACTATTACCAGTTAGATTATAAAGGATACAACTCAGGAACAGTCAAGTAGAAGCGATACATAAGGCAATGTATGTGGGGAGGGCCATGGAGCTTTCAGACCTGCTATGCCCTCTCCAGGTGCTCCACTCTCCTGGCACCATGATGTGTCCATCAACCTGTAAGTTCTCTGAACCCCATCATGTAGAGGTTGTTATGGCGGTATCCTTGTGTAGGCACGATTGATTAAATCACTGACCATTGTTGATTAACTCACTGACCATTGTTGATTAACTCAGCCTCCAGCCCTGCCCCAATCTCTGGAGGTCAGAAGTGGGACTGAAAGTTCCAACCCTCTAATTATGCTTTGGTCTTTCTGGAGACCAGTCCCCCTGTTAAAGTTATCTAGGGGCCCCCAAACACCAGTCATCTCATTAGCATACAAAAGACACTTTAATCACTTCAGAGATTCTAAGGGTTTTAAAAGCTTTGTGCCAGGATCTTGGGGCAAAGACTAAATATTTATTTTTCATTATACCACAAAACATGAGTAAGTTTTGTATTGAAATAGCATCAGAAATGTACTAGAGTAAACAATATTAGTAGTGGCAATCAAAAGAATATTCAGACCTTGTAACTCTTGTGAGTTTCTCATTAATGGAATTAAAAGAGCTTCCAAATACCATTAAATGTTAGATTTTTCAGTACAAATTGTCTGGCCTGTGCTACCACTTGCTTTGTTACAATATCATTATTGACGTAATATTTTAGAAAACGTCATCTAGGGAAAGGCAGCATTAATTTTTTCACAAGTGAAATAAATCAGATTTCAGTACTTTTTCTACAAAGAGCAAGATGGTAAATATTTTAGGCTTTGTGACCATGTGGTCTCTGTCACAACTATTCATCTTTGACATTATAGCACCAAAGCGGTCAAACAACAGGTAAACAAATGTGTTTGGCTTTGTTCTGATTAAACCTTATTTACTGAAACAACTTGTGGGCCCCATTTGGCCCATGGCCATAGATTGCCTACCCTTGGACTAAAAATTGACCAAAAAAAGTCATTCACTATAATAAATAATTATAATGGATAGTTTAAAAGAATAATTTGTTTATATAACCTTGGATTTTTTGTCTGGTGATTCTTGTATGTAACCAAAAAACTAAATGCTTTTGTTTAGAACTGAGCTCACACAAAATTATTAAAGGCACGAAAAGATAATTACTTGTGAAATTGTAGAATTCATAAAAGGTGTTGCAGTAGCCTCCTGAAAACAGAAATTTCTCTTTGCGTATACATTTACAGGAATTATGCTTTATAGTCCAAAATATCAGCAGTTAAAAAAGAAAGAATTGGGCTTCCCTGGTGGCGCAGTGGTTGAGAATCTGCCTGCCAATGCAGGGGACACGGGTTCGAGCCCTGGTCTGGGAAGATCCCACATGCCGCGGAGCGACTAAGCCCGTGAGCCACAGCTACTGAGCCTGCGCGTCTGGAGCCTGTGCTCCGCAACAAGAGAGGCTGCGATAGTGAGAGGCCCGCGCACCGCGATGAAGAATGGCCCCCACTTGCCGCAACTGGAGAAAGCCCTCGCACAGAAACGAAGACCCAACACAGCCATAAATAAATAAATAAATAAAATATTAAAAAAAAAAAAAAAAAAGAAAGAAACCAGGATTTAAAAAAAAAAAAAAAAGAATTAACAACATCAAAAAGAAGTTATATTTCGTTCTTCTTCCAAGAAAAATGCCGTTTCAGGTTTCATTTGAATAGGGAATTAACACATGCCTTTAGGAAATACTTTCATTACAGAGAAAGAATTTTGTGGGTGATGATAGTTCCTAACAGTTTAATAATTGTGGGTAAGGTTAGCTTAATTTGTGTATTTATTAAAGATTTTTGAGTGCTTTTAATATGTATAGGAAAAGGTTCAAAATCAGAGGAGCTATATATATGTAGATCAATGGCAATGTTTTTCCCTAAAAACCCAACTATGTTTTTAAGGATATTCATCACATTTTTCATCTCTTCTATAAAACTGTTTTTATATTATGCTTTAAAAAATCACTTTACAATTTTAAACAATACCATTTATTGCAATATTTTATTTTTTCAGAGTAGACGTACATTTCCCTATTCCTCCCTCTGTGTACAAGTTTAAAACCCTAAATATTATATATAAAACAAACAAGAAAATTCTGAAAGGTGAAGAGAAGAAGGCAGAGCAGCTAGGAACTTCGTGGGCTGAAGAACAACATGACAGTGAGCTCCCTGGGTTTTCTTTTTGCCTCATTTCTCCCAGGTTTGTAGATAAAGAAGCTGGCAACCCATAAACACCAATAGGAGCAGACAGTGAAAACCCCAACAAAGGCCTGATCTCTGCAGCCAAAGTCCCCAGAAAGAGACAGCCTAGCAAAACAGAAAACTTTGAGAAAGTAACAATTTAACTAATTTGACTATAACCCAACACCATAAGAAAAAAAAAAAAAATACATCCTCATCCCAACGTCTATCAGCACAGGTCAAGTGCGGAGCCTAGACAGAACAGACAAGCTGCAAAATATATGGAACAAAACTGATAGAACTGAAAGAAATAACAAACAAATCCAAAATTATAGTTGGAAACTTCAGCATCCCTCACCAACAATTAGTAAAACTAGATAGAAAATCAACAGGATATAGAAGAACTGAACAATATCATCAACCAACAGAATCTACTCAACATTTATAAAACACCCTATCCAACAACAAGAAAATATACAGAACCCAAAAATACTCCCAGACAGCATGGCCAACTTATTTTTGACAAAGGTGCAAAAGCAGTGCAATGAAAGAAGGATAGTGTCTTCAATAAATGTGCCAGAGCAATTGGCTATCAATGGGCAAAATAAATGAAACTCGATCTAAACCTGACACCATACACAAAATTAAGTCAAAATGGATGATAGATTTAAATGTCAAACATAAAACTATAAATCTTTTAGAGGGAAACATAGGAGAAAACCTTCAGTAACTAGGGGTTGGTGAAGAGTTCTTAGACATGACAACAAAAGCACAGTTCATAAAAGAAAATATTGATAAGTTGGACTTCATTAAAATGAAAAACTTTTACTCTTGCAAAAGACTGTTAAGAGGACGAAAAGACAAGCTACAGGCTGGGAGAAAATATTTACAAACTACTTATCTGATAAGGGAATCTCATATCTAGAATTTACAAAGAACTCTCAAAAGTTCAACAGTAAAAACACAAATAATTCAATTAGAACATGAGTAAAAGATATGAAACATTTCACTGAAGAAGACATATAAATGGCAAATCAGTTCATGAAAAAATGTTCACTAGCTTAAGGGAAATGTAAATTAATATTACAAAGAGAAAGCACTGTACACCCATTAAAACAGCTAAAATAAAAAATAATGACAATATCAAATGCTGGCAAGGATGTATAGAAACTGGATCTCTCCTATACTGCTGGTAGGAATGTAAAATAGTACAGTCACTCTGGAAAATAGTTTGGCAATTTCTTTTAAAATAGAACATATGCTTATATATCCTAGCAATCCTACTCCTGGACAATTATTCCAGAGAAATGAATATTTATGTCCACATAAAAACCAGTACAAGATTGTTCATGGCAGCTTTATAAATGGAAAAGCCAAAACTGGAAGTAAACAGAATGTCCTATAAGAAGTAATGGTTAAACAAACTGTGTTATATCTATACCATGGAATACTACACAGTAATAAAAAGGAATGTATTGCTATACAGAAAAGCCAGTATGGCTTCCAAGGACATAATGCTGAGTGAAAAAAGAGCATTTCAGAAAGTCATGTACTATGTGATTCCATTTGTATAACATTCTTGAAATGACAAAATTATAGAAATGGAGAACAGATGAATGGTGTCAGGGGTTATTGATGGTGGTGGAGGTTGGATATGACTGTAAAGGAGGAGCCCAGGGAAATATTTTGGGGTGATGGTATAGTACCTTGCTTGCTGAACTGGTTGCATGGATCTATGCACGTGTTAAAATGACATAGAACTGTACACACACTTTATACCAATGCCAATTTCCTGGTTTTAATGTTGTACTTTAGTTACCTAAGATGTAACCATTGGGGGAAACTGGGTGAAGGATACACAGGACCTCTCTGAATCTATAATTATTTTGAAATAGAGGTTTAGAGAAGAGAAAATGTGCAAACCTTGTAATGCATTCTTTCAAAAAAAGAATACATTCCCTAAATAAATCTTTTCAAGGATTTTATGATGCCAAATTTCTCAACTTAATAGCTTCTCTCTTTCCAACAGTTGACTAAACCAAATTATTTATATACTGGAAGGTGACTGCTTATTTTTTAAATTAATAACAGACTAAATAATGCTATAAATTTTATACTTGCCATGTCTTAAATAACTAATTTACAATTGCTAATGGGTATCAAAGGATCAAGGACACGAAAATCATGATTTAATCAAAAACCTCATTTAACACATTAGTTGCAACCTCATTATTGACCTCAAGGGCAGGCACTTTTGCTGAAGCCACCAACAAGAAAACAAAATGTGACTGATTTTTTACTTTTCTCTATTTAAAAAGGAATTAATGAATATAAATATGTCCCAAGTTGATAGCTTCCATAACACATACTTTGGAAACTCTACACCTGAATAATTAGACCATTGATTATTTCTGGAACATAAATTAAATCCTCCAATTTAGTCTTATTTAGACCTGAAAATTACAATAAAAAAAGAAGTTTCCAGATTACTTTTAGTTTTTTTTAATTTCAAGTTATCACCTTTGATAAATCTTTTTTCTTGTAAAGACATATTTATTGAACTGCTAGACTCTGCCATTCTTTAATTGCTAATAGCAGCCCATCCAAATATGTCTCACGTTCTACTTTCATAATTTACTAACAAAGTTAAAATGCATGTGGGTATATTTTAAAGGAGTCTATTGGAATGCATAATGGTATTCTGTTTTTTTAAATGAGTAGGGAAAAGTCAGAGAGAGACGATCTCTTCTGAACAGTATAAATATACGTCCACAGTCCCTTATCTGCAATTCTGAAGTCCTCAAAAACTCTGAAAAGTAAAGGTTTTATACAACTCAATTGGTGGCAAGACTGAATCTGAACGAACCTGGGGCTTTTATTATAGCTTCTATGTAATACACGAGAGTTAATATTCCTACCTTTACTGCAGAAATGTACATGTGTTATGCTCAGGATGCTGGCCCTGGGAATATCATATAATATACAGTATATGCATGTTCCCTTTTCAAAATCTGAACATTCCTGACTTACGAGACACATCTAGTCCCAAGGGCTTGGGATGAGAGCTATGAACCCGTCCTAGAAAAGTACAGGATAGATGTTCATATAGCACTTGAGAATAGGAACTTATTTATGTGGCAAATGAATCTAGGAGCACAGTTATTTCATAACATTAAATTTGGGAGGAGAGTCAGATAAGAACCAAGCTGACCTTTATTTCATTAGAAGCAAACTGGGGCATTGAGCAACTTGCCCGAGGTTACCCAGCTACAGTTGGAACCATGGCAGTCTGGCTTTAGAAGTCATGCTTTTAAACCACAAAGATTTTGTTACTGAAGACTTAACCTGAAAGCCTCCTCTGTCATAGCAGAATGAGACTGACTCTCTGAGCTGAAAGCAGGAGGATTTTGTGAAAGTCCATACCCTTATGGATAAAACCCCAGGCTCCAGGAAACTGGCCGCCCAGTTCAGATTCCCCAAGTATGAAACTGGAGGATTCTTTTAAGGAGTAAAATGAACAGCTACAGAGAAAAACAAAACTATGCGAACTGGCCTCAGTTGATCCTTTACTGCAGGGTTCGTTCACCTGTCCAATACTAGCTTTGCACACTTAACTCCCAACCAGCTATTACTAAATAGCAGCTTATTACATAGGAATAGATTCAGGGATCACCAGACATTTAAGGAAAATGTCAAACATGAAACAGATCAAAGTAAACAATCGATAAGAAGGAGCCTAGACAGGACAGAGGAAACACAAAAAACAGACAGTTTCAAAGAATATGTCATGAGTACTGTTAGAGATTAATAGAAGAAATTACATCCATAAAAGCAAAAAAAGGACACTATAAAACAGATGTTGCAATAAAGGATAAGATAGAGCACGTGGAAGTTAAAAATATGATAGCTGAAATTTAAAAGTTCAATAAAAGTTTGGAAGATAAAGTCAATGAAATTCCCCGGAAAGTAGTTCAAGAAAACAGAGACAGGAAAAATCTGAGAAGTTATCCAGGAGCCTCAGAGGTTTATTTCAGAATAGGCTTTCAGAAAGAGAAACAGAGAAAATGCTGCAAAGGAAATTATTAACTTATGGAATGGTTTCAAGAACTGAAAAACATGAGTCTTTTTTAACATTATCCTTAAGAACATGTTTAAAGGGGCACTTCTCATGTAGTCATGGAACTATAGTTGAAAGGCTGAAGAATCTTTATGAGGCTTTTCAATAAATGTACTTTCGCTTTTCCTTTTTAGGGGCACAGCAATTGCTGGCATAGTATTTGGAATCGTATTCATCATGGGGGTCATTGCTGGAATTGCCATATGTATCTGCATGTGCATGAAAAACAACCGTGGGACGCGGGTGGGTGTCATCAGGACCACCCACATCAATGCCATCTCCTCCTACCCTGGTAAGCAAAACTGCTTACTCTTTCTGAAGGAAGAGTCAGATTTGTTAGTTATGCTGTACTCCTGGGGTAGAAGACTCTCACTGGAATAATCTCCAAGTATGCAGGATATTTCGAAATTAATGTAGATTGAAGCTCTAACTTTCAATGGAGATTACTTAGATCCACATAATAAAATCTACCTCCTATTTGAATACATTCATATTTTCAGTGGTTGTCTTATTGACTACAGTTGCCAATCAGCCATAGTTAAGAGAAATAGACAATTCACACCCACTGTGTCTATTTGCTGGTGAGTTCTGACAAATAATTATAGAGAAAGAATAAGTTACATGGCTGAATTAACTGGCATCTGATTCAATAGGTAGGTATGTCTTGAGAAAAAGTATTGAAGAAAGTTTTTATGTGTCCTCCTTATGCAAAGAAAACAGTCTTAATATAATATTAAAATTATCAGCAAAAAGGTAATTTATTAATAATTTGACAAGTATTTCTTGAGAATTTACTATAAGTTCCACATATAAATATATTGAACACGTAAACAAAGTGCTGCGTTTTGCCTTGATTTCAATAGCATTTTTAAGTCAATCTGTATATATATAATTTGATATATAAAAAAGAGTCAAGTTCTAAATTTAACAAATCCTTAGGAAGATAATTTTCTATCCATACTCATGTCCTCTCTCTCAGTCCCTATAGGAAAGGAATAAGGTAGCTTCTACATCCAGTCTGCCCTGAGTATCAATTCCCTAGTAACGTCTCTCCTCTCTTAACTCTTTCCCTATCATCTTCAGCTTGAGGGAGCAAATTTCAGATGACTGTGAGCATGATCGTTTCCCCTGTCCTCTTTTGTCCATTCTCCCTCTTCTCCAATATCTCCATGCTAGAGTGCTTCAAGGCTCACCCCTGTGTCTTCTTCTATCCTGTATCAATGCTTACTTCTTTGGTTCTATCATTTGGCCTCATGGTATTAAGTACCATTTATATGCTAAATGCCTTCTAAAGTTATATATCTCCTTTCCAGACCTCTTTCCTGAATTTCAGACTCATTTGATCCCACTGCCTGTTGAACATCTCCACTTGGATGTCTAATTGATATATCTCAAATTTAACGTGTCTAAAGCTGTACTTCTGATCATCCCCCCAAAGCCTCCTCCACTCACCATTTACCATCTCAGTTGATGGCATCTCCAGCCTCCCAGCAGCTCAGGCCAAAGACCTTGGCATCCTCCTGGACTCCTCTCTTTCCCTGACATCTACATGCAATCTAACAGGAACACTTCTCAGCTCCATCTTCCAAATATAAGAGTATCTGACTACTTCTCACCATTCCTTCTCTGGTGGGAGCCACCATCAGCTCTCCTACTCATTCCTGTGAAAACATCCTAACTGCTCTGCCAGCATCCACTCGTGCCTCCCAGGGGTCTATTCCAAACACAGTAGCAAACTGAACACATTTAAGATGCTTAAATGTCAAATCATATCACTTCTCTGCTCAAAATTTTCCAGTGGCTCCCCATTTCCCCCAGGGGAAGACTTAAAGCCAGTGGTTTCTCATTTTATCCAAAGTACAAGACCAATTCTTTACCAAGGCCTGCAAGGCAATGCATGAATTGGCTCTTCTTTTTTATTTCTCTGACCTCACTTCCTTCTACTCACCCTCTTGCCACCTGGCTCCACTCATACTTTTTCCTTGCTGTGCTGTGAACATACAGGGCACACTCCTATCTAGGTTTGCCTAGAACACTGACTCCCTCACTTAATTCAAGTCTTTGTCAAAGGTCACTTTCTGAATGAGGCCTTCCCTGATCACCCTACTTAAGATTGTAAAGTGTCCCTCCCCCATAGCACCCCAATCCTCCTTATTCTACTTTATGTCCAGAGTGCTTCTTTTAATCTTCTAAGATACCACATTGTTCACCTAATGGTTAAGTTTATTATTTATTGTCTATCCCCTCTTTCTGGAACATTAGCTCCATGAGGCAGGGATTGTTGTCAATTTTATTCACCACTCAATCCTAAGCATACAAGACTGGAACTGGCATGTAACGGGCACTCAGCAGACATGGCTGAACGAATGAATATCATGACAAAATCTGATTTAATTATATCAATGCCTAGAAATTTTACCTTCAATTCCACCCTGAAATGTATAGCTTTTACTCACTACAAAAGCAATTCACTATTTTGAATCTTTCCAACTTATAAGAATATCGTTAGGGTTAGTATAACAATGTTAAAACTATGGTATAAGGAAAAAATAGGGGGAGTTATTTTTTATTCTTCACATCTCCTTATTTTCACCTGGCCAATCCATAACCCAAGAGAAGAAGAGGAGAGTCTGACAGAGGCATTAATTGGAGAGAAGGTGAGGAGAAGCACTCTGTACATAATGCTCCAGATTCACTTTTCTTGATCAAAAAATGTAGTTAAAATTAATTTTTAAAATATTTTTTATAAAACTAGACTAGAAAATGCAAAATATTTTAATGTGTTGTCTTGTGTTTTCTGGGGTCTGAGGTTTCTATTTCATGCATGGAAACAGGTTTTCAAAAACTTTATTCTAGTAGCATTATTTATACTGGCAGATCACAGCACCATGTTGCATTTTCAGTAAATGCATTGTTCTGGGAACTGAATAATGCAAAAAACATCATAAACCTTATGGTGGAAACATTTTCACTGCAAAAGACTAGGTCGTTGAAAACATGATTTGCTTGATTATTTCTCATTTCCTTCTCAAAGTCCCTAATTAAGCTTTTACTTAAAGGATCAGGAAACAACACAGAGTAGTACTCACTGCTTTTCAAAATCTTTCATCTATGGAAATAAAAAATAATTTTACCCACATTAATTAATTAACCCTGTGCTAACTGAATAATCACTCAAGTTATTGAATAGTCCTACAGCCTGAAGGCCACATAAATGGGTAGAAAATAATTTAGTCAAGGTTATCTCATCCCTTGGTGAAAGCACTCAGTGGGGAACCCTACAGCGAACATTACTCTGCACTGGGAGGAGATTACCAAGTACAGGTAATCTGCCACACCCAGCTTATTGTTGGACAGTGACCATTTGAAATAGTTTTTTACTCCTGCCATGTTGGGTGGCATGAACTGTGTCCTGTTTAATGACAACTATTTTTAAAACCATCAGTGTGAAAACAAGAATTATTTGTCAAGACTTACGTTTCCCCTACTTTCCAGAACTTCAGTATAAACAAAAGACAGTGATTATATTAACTCTTTTTTAAAAATGGGTTTGGATGACACACATCTGAAGGAAAATAACGCAGAAAGAACAGAAGAAAAGGCCTGGCAAAGATATAAAAATCAAATGCCATGAAGTACATTATTGAGTCCCTAATCGTAGGTAGGTAGGTAGGTAGATGATTGATTGATAGATGATAGACAAATAGACAGATAGATGATGACGATGATGATGATGAATTTAGATAGCTAGCTAGCTAGCTAGATAGATAAACAATGAAGAAGGATCTGAGTTTCTTGGTAACAGAAAAATGCCAAAAGATGCATGTAGAAAGAAGTTGTGGAACTGGAAGAAAATCATCTTTTAAAACCATCATAAGAAAAATTTAGAACAAGATTCATCAATTGATGCTAAATCTGGGGGACACGTTGCTGAGGAGCAGGATATTTGCATACTCTCAACCTGTCTACCTCCAGATTTCTCATTAGTTACAAGGAGAATAATAGTAACTACATAGTGGAGAAACCAGACAACATCTTGACGAGGAAGTAAAAATTAATATCAACAAAGAGGGACAGATGTACATCTTGCACCTTTGGGTGTTACTTTGAAGATCGTACAATTTCACATGTGTAGTGTTCTGGCCGGAAGCTCATAGCCTGAATCTTAACATGAGAAATTATCTGACAAACCCAAGCTGAGGAACATTCTATACAATAGCTGGCTTGTATTCTTTAAAATCTCTTGGAAATATTTCATTAAGAAACTACGGGGCTTCCCTGGTGGCTCAGTAGTTAAGAATCCACCTGTCAATGCAGGGGACACGGGTTCAAGCCCTGGGCCGGGAAGATCCCACATGCTGTGGAGCAACTAAGCCCATGCACCACAACTACTGAGCCTGTGCTCTACAGCCTGCGAGCCACAACTACCGAAGCCGCACGCCACAACTACTGAAGCCCACACACCTAGAGTCCGTGCTCTGCAACAAGAGAAGCCACTGCAATGAAAAGCCCGTGCACCACAACAAAGAGTAGCCCCCGCTCACCACAACTAGAGAAAGCCTGCGTGCAGCAACGAAGACCCAACACAGCCAAAAATAAATAAATAAATTTATTAAGAAAAAAAAAAGGAATCCAAACTCCATTTGCATCATTGAATTCACAATTGAGGGCAACCATATTAGTATATATACTGAACATGAAAAGACTCATGCACTCAAAGGATTTGGTGATATGAGGATGGTCTCTTCTGATTGTATCTATTTTCTTAGTGAACTAAGAAGCAAGTCTTACACTGCAAGTGGCTTGAGGAGGTGTTTGTAGCTAAGGAGAAAGAAAAAAGCATGAAACGGTAATCTCAGAGAGTGGAGGGGCGGTGAAATGCCTAATGCGCAATTTCCAAGTAATGCCAAGGGCCTCCACACTTAAGAATATGGTCATGCATTTGAACTGAGATGAGTCAGCATGACCGTGCATTTTGCTCTAAGCATATTAAGCTCCTAGATACAGATCTGGGGTAGCCAAAATGCTGGACTGGAGCTTTGGCAAGCAATGGGGAGAGAAAGAGATGAGAAAGTTGATGATAGATGCACAGGAATAATTTTTGTGATGGACCATAAATCTAAGCTGAATGAAGAAAGACATGAAGACAGGAAAGAGGTGACATCAGTTTAAATTAATTTTTTTAATGCCCTCAGTAAATCAGAAATCCAGGTGAGGTCCAAGATGTATTGGGATGTATATTCTAGAAAGATAAGTGGGTGGTCATATTTACAAAATGGTACCATAATTGGTTGCAGTAAGGGTGAGAAACAGATTTTTGAAGGCAAAAGGCCCAAAGGACTGAGAGGCAGGGTTACATGTGTTAAAAACGGATTAAAGAAGACAATTTAGGTGATGCAAGCTTCATGAATCAAAAAGTCTTCATGGGGAGAACAGTAAAATGGACAGAAGGCAGGAAGCTTTTATAAGGTGAAGAATAAAGAACGAAGAAGAGAAAAATAGAAACTATCTGATTGGCTGGGGCCACGGAGGCAGCCTTGTTTGGGGTGAGAAGGAACCAGGAAGTTAAGTATAGAGCCCAGAGTTGGCTTGGCGTTTGGGGATTAGTTGACTGGATATACTGAGTTTCTCATCAAGCGGAGCTTTTCAATGACGTGAAAGTTACCTAAGCTTCAGTTTGCTGATGTGGCAACCCAGGCAGGAGTGGCTCCATCTTGGAGCTAGAAATTTATTTCAGCAAGTGGATGTTGAAGTCACCTAGAATGATAACAGAAGTCGTGATGCAGAGAAGAGTAATGCGCTTGATACTAAAACTGCAGTAAGTGAGATTTGGGGGTAGAGAGAACCATAGATATTGATAACAAGGAGGAGGAGAAAGTAGCAGAATCTCATGGCATATGCTACAAAAAAGCTCAGGTTTTTGTTTTTGTTTTTAACTTTTAATTTTATATTGGAGTACAGCTGGTTAACAATGTGTTAGTTTCAGGTGTACAGCAAAGTGATTCAGTTATACATATACATGTATCTATTCTTTTTCAAATTCTTTTCCCATTTAGGTTGTTACAGAATACTGAGCAGATTTCCCTGTGCTATACAGTAGGTCCTTGTTGGTTATCTATTTTAGATATAGCAGTGTGTACATGTCAATCCCAAACCCCCTGTCTATCCCTTCCCCCCACCCTTCCCCCCTGGTAACCATAAGTTCTTTTGGATGGACTTAGAGATTGTCGTACTGATTGAAGTAAGTCAGAGAAAGAGAAATATCATATGATATCGCTGATATGTGGAATCTAAAAAGAAATGATACAAATAAACTTATTTACAAAACAGAAACAGACTTACAGACTTCAAGCTCAGGTTTTTAAGGAGGGAAATTAGTTGTTTAAAAATGGCTGAATCACAGGGAACAGCCTGCATACCTCCTGGTCCCATAAAATGTAGGATGTGGGAGAAAAAGGATAGCTCTGATTTAATAGTGCTGCAGAGGAAGCTGTCCACTCATGGAAAACCAGATTTTAATTAAATTAGAAAGGTGAAGCAAATGTTCCCTTTCACTCCCTGAGATAACTGTCTCATGTATTCTTCTCTCTTCTCAAAACTCGAAAAAAATCCTCAGCCTTTCTCTCTCTCAGCAGATAATTTCTCAGCCGATGTTACTTCTCTGAGAAAACAGACACAATTGGAGGAGAACTTCCTTATATTCCGAGCTGGGGTAACACGTAAAGGGATGAAAAGAGGGTGAGGGTACAAAGGGCTTTTCTGATGACAGACTTTGTGTTCCACTGAGCACAGTGAAGGGGGTGGGGAAAGTTGGGAAAATTAATTAGATTAGATATGTAAAGCCTTCCAGAGCTAAAGATCTACACTGAAGGGTGCTCTAGGAGCTTGTCTTTCTCACGCTGACAGAGGGATGTAAACGTGACAGGACGTGTCCTGATGTTATCTGAGAGGAAGGGGGACGCTAGGTTCTAATGATGTCACCCTTTCCGGAGGTGCATCTCGGGCCATTGTAGAGGAAGAGACGGGCAGCGCTGTGTTGTGTGGTGAGGAGCAGGCAGTGGAGGGCCTGCCAGGAGCTCTGTGGGCCTCTGCTCTGAGTGGGGTTCAGGTGAATCGTGACTAGTGGGGTTTGGGGGAGGGTGAGGAGAAGGTTTGCTCCTAGTAATAATGTTAGAAATTGTCCTTTCTTTTTTTTTTTTTTTTGGAGTATAATTGCTTTACAATGTTGTGTTAGTTTCTGCCGCACAGCGAAGTGAATCAACCATACGCATACACACATCCCCTCCCGCTTGGACCTCCCTCCCCAGTCCCCGATCCCACCCATCTAGGTCATCACAGAGCACCGAGCTGAGCTCCCTGTGCTATACAGCAGGTTCCCACTAGCTATCTATTTTACACATGGTAGTGTATTTATGTCAAACCTAATCTCCCAATTCATCCCACCCTCCCCTTCCTCCCCCTGTCCACATGTCCGTTCTCTACATCTACGTCTCTATTACTGCCCTGCAAATAGGTTCGTCTGTACCATTTTTCTAGATTCCACATATATGCGTTAGTGTACGATATTTGTTTTTCTCTTTCTGACTTAACTTCACTCTGTATGACAGACTCTAGGTTCATCCACATCAGGTTCCTTAAAAAACTAAAAATAAAACTATCATATGACCCAGCAATCCCACTACTGGGCATATACCCTGAGAAAACCATAATTCCAAAAGATACATGCACCCCAATGTTCACTGCAGCACTATTTACAATAGCCAGGACATGGAATCAACCTAAATGTCCATCGACAGATGAATGGATAAAGAAGATGTGGTACATATATACAATGGAATATTACCCAGCCATAAAAAGAAATGAAATTGGGTCATTCGTAGAAGTTGTCTTTTAAAATAAGTCATGAGTGATAGAAGTGTCAGCTAATGCTAAGATGTGTTAAAAGATAAACTGAGGCATATTAAAATCTTGAAGCGTTTATTTGAGCAAAAATGGGGCAGCACCAAACCCAAAGTGGTTAGGAGGGCCCTGCCTTATACACAGGAAGCATGGAAGCAACAAAAGGAAATTATTTGATTTCCTTTAACCTAAAGCCTAGTTGGCTGTTTGTGATTGGTTGTCCTTAGCGTTTTGATTTCATAACTTTGAGGCACTTGCAGCTTAGATTTTGGTTTGCTTACATAGACACCATGGCATTAGAGCCACCTCAGTCTAATAACCTCCTTGTTTAATTAATTTAACAGTTGGTAATCATATTGTGATATATAATTGTATCAAATCAATACATTGTACCCCTTGAACTTACACATTGTTATGTCAGTTGTATCTCAACTGAAAAAATAAATTTAAAAAAAATGTTAAAAAATAAGTCATGAAATTTCACCTGTCCTATCAGACAGTAAAACCATTGAAAATCAATAATAATTAAAATCAGGTGTTTCTGGTAAAAAAGAAAGATATGCCTTGGTAATTGGAACAGAACAAGTGATTAAAATTTCACAAACTGTAAAGGAGAGATAACAAAACAATGTGAAAAGTGAGGATTAAGAGGCAATACTTTGGCTTAATCAAAATTTAAAACTTAGAAAAAATAAACTCTGATGTAAAATAACAGATGTAAGGAAGCACCAAATATATAAACTTACATGGAAAAACTCAAAACTAGATTGGTTATGAACCAGATATCTGAAAGACAAATGTTTAAACTTGGAAACAATACAGAAGAGATAAAAAGGATGAAGAACCCGTGTATATTTTCTTAGATACAAGTTTTAAACTTCAGGATATCAATAAGGTAAAAATACCATAGCTAATCATTTTGACAAAGTTATTTTTAGAAAGGTATAGAAAATATAAATAACTTTGTATACATATTTATATCTTGTTATCTTAATTGTATCTTAATTCTAATTAAGATCCCAGTTTGTAAATTACCAGCCCAAAACAAACAAAAATCACACAGTATGAATTACAAATAATAAACAAGATGTAAAACTATCAAAGAAATGTAAAATTAAGGGATATTTTAATAGTGAATTTTTTTCACTATTAAAATTACCAAAATATTAAATGATAGCCAGTTAGTTGATTCCGGAAATTTTATTCTAAAAAACTAAATCAAAGTAATAAAAAGTCTATATGTAGAAAGACATTTGTCACTCCACTCTTTATAATCATAAAAAATTGCTAATCTCAAAGTAAGTGAATGGTAAGTGGAATAATGTACAGCTGTTAACAATAGAGTTCATGAAGAATATGTAGCAGAATGAAAAAGACTGTTACAATACAGAGTGAAAAAGCATAGACTATTTTACATGACTACAAGGATATAAAAACACAAGTGACTAGAAGGGAGTATATAAAGATATTGTTTGTTAAATTGTGGTGACAGAATTATGGATGACTTTCCTCTGTTTCCACATTTTCTAAAATAATGTTGTACAATTTTTATAACACCATGCACCTTCCCTTTACATTTGTTTTAGAGATGTTATCCTGAGTGGGTAAAAAAAAATTAACTTCCTCCTATGAATTTCATAGCATCCCTACATTTTGCAAAATTCTACACAACTACATTGACATACATGATAAATGACATATTTGCCCTACTTAAGTCAGAGAATTAGAATTATTGGTTATGAAAGAATTTCAAAAGCACCATATCTCTAGCTGCATCCATGTATCTTTTAAAGATGATTTGACCTTTAAGAGAGAACAATACCTCTTAGGGTTAATCAGGAATTCTAAAATTGATACCCTGAAAAGTTTACTTCCTAGTGAAACATTTTTATCTGTAAGAAAGAAAGATAGCACAGTCCACAGTTACACCATTATTATTTCGAAATGTATTCCCGCAGCTGGTACTATAAAAGATGTGCTGTGCTTATTTCATGATGGATATAGTCCTCCAGATACCACTCTTCAGCATTATATTATCACCTCGTCAAAATACAAAGGCTCTATGAATGAAAGAACACTGTTTCATATCTTAGCTTTTCGTGTTCAACATGCAGCTGTATAAACCATAGGGAATCTCCCTGAAATGTCCTCCAGCAGTTTTTATGCAGATGGAAAAATATAAATGCTTTGTTACTGAAGCATAAAGACACACCACAGCTTCATGACAGAGAAGGATGCAGAGTCAATCTGTAGAATCATCTGGTGTGTGCTTCTCAAGTGGGAGGCAAGGAAAAGCTTCAACATAAAAACAGCTTAGAACCCACATGCTTATAAGAAACAGTTCAATGGGAATCCAGCTGTAACTTCCTGTTTTACATGGAGGCCGCATTTCTTGCCTTGGATAAAGTTTATTATAAATCTCTCTGTCTCAGTCCTCTTGGATATAATGAAGCAAAGGAGTAGGCGTAATGCAGAGGGAATGTGTGTTTAGACTCTGGCAGGAGTTATTCCATTTTGCTGTAGAAAACAAAGCTTGGAATAGGCCAGCCTCCCCGGGTCTAAAGCAGCCGTGGAGAAGCTGCCTTCTCCACAGATCTGTGTCCTCTGATCTGAGCCCTCGGCTTGCTCAGCCCACAAGGGACTTGCAAAGCCTTTGCTCACCATTGCATCCCTCAGAGGACATCCCACCCAGTTCTGTGTCTCCATCTTTCTCTTGTGTCAGGTGCCTCAATTCTGCTTCTTCACATCCCTAAGTATAGGCAGATCAGTAAATGGTTTAAATCATCAAGCTCCTGGTAGAGAGAGCCAAGTTAAAGAGATGCAGATGGGAAAAGAATCTAAAAAAGAGTGGGTATATGGATAACTGATTCACTTTGCTGTACAGCAGAAACCAACACAGCACTGTAAATCAACTATACTCCAATACAAATTAATGTTTAAAATAATTTTTTAAAATAAAGAGATTCATAAGAAACTTTGTGTTTGCATATAGGGTGAAGCCCTATGTTTATACATGCATATTGAACAGAATACTGTCATAATCTTATTGGTAAGAGTACAATTTAGAAGACGTTTTAGAAATAAGTTTGTTGAAATGTTGCTTGTTCTTTTCTGCCATTCTAAAAGTAAAAGCTTGGCTGTTTATTTGCATTATTATAACACTAGTCTTGTGGTTTAGGCTACATTCACAGTGAGCAATTAAGACATGTTAATTTCCAACTAGAATCATGATCTTGATGATAAATCAACTACTGGAAAATCATCAGAGGCGTTGCTGAGAGGTTGCTCAGTGTTGCTGAGTGATTTGGTTCTTGAAGACATGGAGTGCTCAAGGAGTACCTCTCTTCCAACCCTGGAGACGGGATGGAGAGCACTACAAAATAGACGTCTATATATAGTCATAACAAACGTATTGAGTGTGATTTTAAAACACACTGACATATAATAGTACGATAAAAAATTAAAGACACTTTTTCAAATAAGATTTAGAAAACTAAATTCTCCATCCTCATTTCTAAACCTGTTTGTCCTCCTTTTTTTTATTTTTCTTATTTCTGTAATGGCTCCACGACCCTCCAAGTTACAGGAGTCCAGTACCAGGTACCCAATACCTCGACGCCTTCTTACTCTCGACCCCTTTTCCACCTACCCAGTCATCACTTAAGCACTCAGCTGCTCAAGGGCTCCTATAATCCCCACCCCCAACTTCCATGAGTCCCTTATCGTCCCTCACATATGCTACTACATCATCTCACCTGTTCTTTGCTCCACCTGAATCCATACTGCCGAAAGAGTCACTTTTCTAAAGCATATTCACTAGCATATTCAAAAAATCTCTGATGCCTGCATATCACACACTCCTTATGTGATATTCAAAGCGCAATGCCCATGTAGCCTATCTTACAACCAATAGTTTGTACCTCCCACTCCCCGACCCCTATGTTATACAACACGGGAATATAGCCAATATTTTGTAATAACTGTAAATGGAGTGTAACCTTTACAAACTGTATGAAAAAAAATTTTTTGGCTGTACCACACAGCATGAAGGATCTTAGTTCCCTCACCAGGGGTGGAACCCATGCCCCCTGCATTGGAAGCACGGAGTCTTAACCACTGGACTGCTAGGGAAGTCCATAAAATTGTATGAAATATTTTAAAAATTAAATTAAATTAGAATTTTTTTTGAATTTTATTTTATTTATTTTTTTATACAGCAGGTTCTTATTAGTTATCCATTTAAATTAGAATTTTTTAAAAGCCCACAAGGATGGTGATACAATCAGATTCCTCAACATCTTTTCCCCTTTCTCTCCTCCATGTATTTTTTGCTTTGAACAAAAGTTCTCTCTTGCTTTGGTGCTTTTGCTCAAACTTGAATCATCCTTTAGCCCCTTCTCTATCTGCCCCTTCTACATCATCTTTCCAAGAAACTTGCCCTAAGCCACCAATTCCAAATACTTTAGCCAATGGCACCATTTTTTATAGCACTTGCCCTTTCATACATGTGTGTCGTCAGCCTGATAAAACTATGATTATTGAAAGCAAAACTTACGTCCTCCCCCAAAGTACCCAGCCTAGTGGCTCAAATATAGTGGACACTCAATTATTGCTAAATGCCTGATGCCCTTCTCCTTTTCTTTTCCAGTGGCACCACCCCCCTACAGTTACGACCATGAGATGGAACACTGTGCAGACTTGCCTCCTCCGTACTCCCCGACCCCAGCACAGCGTTCCCCACCCCCTCCGTATCCTGGAAATTCAAGGAAGTAATCCTTCTCCCAGGACAGAATATGCGCCAATCAGAGATCTTGCCCCCCGGAATAAAATGTCTCTACTCAGAAACAGACAGGAAAGGACTGCCCTAAGGAATACCCTTTTGGGTTAGACAATATGTCAAGTGGAATGTCCAGGCTAAGAGAAGAGATTCAGGGTTTCTACCCTACTCAGAGCTGATCCCATCTGGGGTATTATGTTGGGTTCAATGGGACCACATTTGAAGAGTTCTACCGATCAACATAAGCACACTCAGAAAAGAGAAATGGATAGACAAAACATCGGAAATTCATGTTGCTTAAGGAACAAATGAAGGAAATTGCAACATTGATCCTGAAAAAGAGAAGATTTATGTAAGACAAGAGGATAACCTGGACTACCTAAGGAAACAACTATACTCTGTAGCTTTAAAAGTCAGAACTAGAATTGTTCAGTCTTTTTGTTCATCGACAAATGCAGATCGAATGCCTGAAAGCCTACTCTGTGCCTTACATTGTTGGAAACACTAGATGGAAGTTACAGGAAGAGAACTTTGGTTTTAGTATAAGAAAGGGCTGCTGAAGCTTTCGTATTGACTAGATTGCTTTGTGAAGCTCCCTATCACCAAGACTCCAAACAGAACCTGGCTGACTACCTGGTAGAGACATGCTCGAGAAGGGAGAGCTAAATTAAATGGTCGATGGGTTCAATGGGCCCCCAAAGCTCCGCTCATGTTTTAGGTAGATGTGAGGTGAATTTCTATGCCATCAAGAATGAAAATAACAGAGATAGTTGAATCCATCTAATTTGAGACTTAAAACAATCAAAAGGACTTAACAGCTGCTTGAAGCCAAGAACTCTTCAGTGCTAGATACTGGCCACCTAAAAATCATCTGATTTTACTTAGTGTATTATGATAAAGGTTATTCCAACTGTGAAAAAAAATTGTACCAAGTTCCACAAGCAACAAATACTTCATTTCAGATTAAAAGATGAGAAGCCAGAATCCCATGGGATTTTACATCAGGGAGTAAAATTTCAAAACTCGACCAGGAAGATATACAAAAGTTTACAAAAAGAAGAGGGAAAAATGAAGTTTGGATTCTGTTCTGTGTAACTCCGCTCACATGCAGCTTAGACAAATTTCTATTTTTCTTGTAATATTTTAATAATCTATTCTCTTGAAAAAGTTATACAGTTAATGGTAAAGTAAGATATTGACATCAAACTGTGTTGCCTTTTGCCAAAATCCATATTTTATGAAGTGCCTACCTTTAGGTGTAAAAGTTTTTAATAAATAATTCTAATATGCCATACTTTGCTGCAAGTGACCTTAATCAACATTTCTGTTTTTATGAGGGTCCTTTCATGTATTTTAAATTGTACATTGAGAAACTATTGGGAATAGATGATTATATTTGTTTGTCGCTTTTCAATTAAATCTAAAATGTTTAATCCAACATCATCAGCACAATTCAGTGAAATCCCAAAATGATGCTAATGATTTTTCTGAATAAAACAACCAAAAGAAATGTCTTAAAGCAAAAGTTATAGTTCAGGAACTCAGTAGCTGTAGTTGGGAAACTCAGTAGCTCATATAAGTAGCATATTTTACTTTCAAATACATTGATCTGGCTGAAATACTGTCTAACTGCCAGTGAAATCTAAAAACTAGATTTGTTTGGAATGACTTGCTTGATTTTTAGGCACTGGTGATTTTCTTGCTTATGAAGCCAGAAAGCATTCAAGCATTCCAGTCCATCCTAGTAACTGAGATTTTAGCACAATTTTAACAGTGCATATGCTTTAATTTATCTCCCTTCTGCAAGTGCGATCAGACCCAATTACACTGTAGCTACACAATTCAAAGTGCCAGAGCCTCTGTGACATTCAGAATGATGTTTCCCAATGCACTTAAGAAAAAATGGAGAGGAAAAGTCCAGCAGAAATTGAATTCTCATCATCTTCGCTGTCAATAAATGTTTATTGTGCATACCTTCTATGTTCTGCAAACATGACCCACATAGGAGCTATTACAATCCACACCATCTCTCTTCTTTGAGTTTTTTTATGGCCTCCCTTAAAGCATATCACAAACCCACACACCTACAATAGATGAGTATTTTTACTATTTGTATTTAGTGTCACGATCGTGTACATGTGCACAATATCAGTATAGACTTTTGGAGTTCACTGATTATTTTCATAGATGACACATCTTGGGGGGAAATAGTATATGATGTGAAAGCTTTGAATTATGGTTATTTAAAAACTAATGTATTTGCTATGTCCAAAGTGTTTATAATAAGCAATAAAATGAAATAACCCATTATAACAAGAGTTATATTTTAAATTGTCTTGCGTCTATTTTGTTTCACCCTCCATCTCTGCCGATTTAGCCTCGTTCTTCTGTACAGGAAACACGGGACTGGAGCCAGATAAACTTTGTTTTGAATCCTGTCTCCTGCCTGTATGACGATTTGAGTCAGGCCACTTCATCTCTCTAAAATTCAACTTTCTGCTCTGGAAAATGTAAATAATAGAATCGACTTCATCAGGTTTTGTGAAAATTGGATGACTACACATAGCATTGTCCATATTGTGCCTGGCATGTAGAAAATGTTCTATAAATATTAGCCAAAAATAAATTAACAAAAGAATAACATAAGGATGACAGCCTCTAGAACTGTGCTATCTAACACATTAGCTACCAGTTACACATGATTATTTCAATTTAAATGAATTTAAATTAAACTAAAGGAAAAATTTAATTCCTCAGTCTCACTAGCCACATTTCAAATGCTACATCATCTCATGAGGTCAGTGGCTACCTTATTGGGCAGTGCTGCTCTAGAAAATCCTCTTTGCAAAATGCAAAGAGGTAGCAGGAAGGAGTTGAAGAAAAAAGCCACTATAGTCATCTTGTCCAGCGGGAACTGTGGACTTTGTCAGTTAACTGTGATGTCCTTCACAAATGTGTGAGGCCATTGCTCTGGAAGTAAGGTGGTGAGCTGCAGGAGAAGGAGACCCGTGAGCGATGAGAGACCCACCCACAATTTCATCAGGACCAGGGATGAGGAAGCTACTGCAAGAACTGGAGGGCTGATGGTAGAGGGGAGACCCCAGACCTGGCCCAGGAATCAGTGAGACAGGGCCACAGCCTGTGCTGAGTCTAATCAGTTCTGCAGCTGCCCTGCTCGGCTCTAGAATCCCTTACACGGACATCCAGGGCCACCCACGTCCCTAAGATGTAGCACTGAGGTGGACTCCGTCATCATCTCGTTCTCACCACCAAAGGAAGGCAGCGCTCACCACGCATCCACTTACTCCCAGTTGGTCCATGTTCAGCCAAACCCATTTTGCCAGCTTTTGGCTGTAGGTCAGACTAGATTGGGCCCATCAAATCACGGAACTCTGGGTGCTATTATTTTGCGTTTTAACTTAATTTAAACAACCCAACACCAGTATGCCAAAGCTACATGATCACCTTACTCATCACCACAAAGACTTCTGAGGACTGTCAGATCCTCAGTCAGAACCTGCTTGAAATGTGCAGTTTTTATTTTCTAATTACAGGCCCAAGCTGCAGGGAACATGGCTGAACTTGTGTAAGTTCAGTGCTTTTCTGTGCAGGCCCACTCTGTGGTATGGTCCAGTCCAAACTATGTCAGAAAGGACAGTGACATAACTAGCTTGAAAAAAGATCTATAGGTGATTCTGATTTCCACCCTAACCTCAACCATACCACTGCCTCCTATGACTGGTTAATGCAGAGGAAAGAGCAAAGGCTTCAGAGTAAGATTCTAGTTTCTCTCATCTCTGTTACCTTCTGAGTTATGTGTTCTGAGCCAAATAACTGAGTTTCCATAACCTCAGTTTTGTCCAAAATATATTTGTGACTAACACCACCCTTGCCAGGATGTTGCAATGATTAAAAACAGTACAGGTAGGACAACGGTCATAAAGATTCTATCTAGGTTGGTGACACAAATATACATACCTAATTCTCATTCCAACCTTTGTGTCCCCAATCCCAGGCCTTACCACTTTTATAAGCAGGTGTAACAGTTATCCATCACTGTGTAACAAATTACCCCAGAACTTGGTGGCTTGAAACAACAACATTTATTCTCTCGGTTTCTATAGGTCCAGAATCTGGACGTCGCTTAGCTGGTCCTCCAGCTCAGGGACTCTCACAGGCTGCAGTCACGTCAGTGTGCAACAGAGGAAAGATCAGTCTCCAAGCTCACTCACATGCATCGTCGTTGACAGGACTCTGCTCCTTGCAGGCTTTTGGACTGAGGGCCTCAATTACTCACTGGCTGTTGGTTACCCCTATTCTTTACCATACAGGCCTCTCCTTAGGGCAACTCAAAAATATGTCAGCTTGCTTCCCCAGTGCAAGCCAGCAAGAAGAGCCATAGAGTGAAAGAACCAGGTAGCAAAACATAGTGCTAGCCAGAGGGGAGTCACAGACTTAAAACCTAATCTTGGAAGTGACATCCCATCACTTTTGCCATGTCCTATTCCTTAGAATCAGGTCCCTAGGTCCATTCTGTACAAAAGAGGAGGGGATTACAGGAAGGTGCAAATACCAGGAGGTGAGCGCATTAGGAGCCATCTTGGTAGTCAGCCTACCAGAGCAAGGATAATTCATCTCATTCCCTTTAAATTCATTATTTGGAGTTTAGGCAATCTTGCCTCTAACAAGAATGTGCCAACTCAGCAGCTGAAAGAATACCAGGGCCATGCTTGGCTGTGATCAAATTGCTTTTAGTGACCTGGCAGGGGTAGAATGGAGCCAGCAACAGAGGCCCATGCTAACTGGGTAGGTGCTGCATTCCTAAGGAACATTGAAAGGAGACACTACATTTGCATTTTTCATGAACTTCATTTACAAGCTGTACTAAAGTCCATCACATTTTGACAGGGAATGAAGTACAACACATACCACATACCTTCTGGACAAGTCTTAACGTGGTCCCAGTTCTAACCTCTGTTTCAACTTTGTTCCAAAATATTTAATCTTCATCAAGAAAAGAATTCCAAGACAAGTTTCCAGATGAGTGTTCAGTGGATCAAGTTGCTACCTAACCTAATCCTGAATACCTTCACTAAAAATGGAAAACAAACCCAAAGAATGTTTGGGACTGCAGAAACATGTGCTGGGAATGTTTGCCTTCTCTGGATGCGTTAAGGAATAACTGGTTTAAAACAATGATACACAGTTAGACTCTTCGATTCCTATTTCTGCTCTGCTCCCCCTCTGATACCCCAGTCATGAGGAGCTTTTGAGTGTTTACCACCTGCCATTTCTTAGGGAAGAGGAGGCAGAGGAATCACCTTCTGAATCACGTTTGGTAGTGAGTGATAAGTGAATAAGAGATCTCATATTGTTTCCATGGCCTGAAAGATCAATAATTTTTTCTGATTAAAATCCAAAGAGAACCAAATGATCTGATTTCCCCATTTTTGTATCTTGAAGTCAATGTCTTCATTATCACACATCTTGCGTATTATCTTCTCTGTTAGCTGGGAACAACTTGAAAGCAGTTCAGAAGAATGAAACTGTTGAAGTTCAAGTTCTTCTGTCTCGCCTGTGGAAATGCACTTGGAGACCCACCCCCTGGGTCTCACCACCACGTGAACACACAAGACAAACTCCCTCACTTCCTTGCCTGGGGATAGGCCTCTCACTTCTGTAAAACCCCTGCTCTTCTTTCCAGATGGAGTTAAAGGGCTTATACTCTGAGAATTCTGATCATTCCTCCAATTAGAACTGAGTCCCACCTCTGCCCCTTTTTGTACCTATCTTTGTACTCCAAGGACTATCTCTTGGACATCTGTCATCCCCAGGTGGTCACTCTACGATATTTGAAATATGAAATAGATGATTGAACATATTAGGTCAGCAAATAATATTTGGCATTAAAGAAAGTTAAAATAACTTTAAGAATGAAAGGAAGAGAGTTTATAGTGAGTAGCATATTCTAAAAGGGGTCCATAATGGGTCAGGGAACTGGGCAAAAGGCTATAGTTTTGTGGTTTTTAATTATGATGCATGTCAATCCAGATAAAGCTGGATTGTGTTTTTAAGCACAAGTTAACACATGTTGGCTAAGGTAAATGCACACGCTAATCTTCACTGACTCACTTAGTCAAAACAAGACAACATGCTAGTTTGGGAGAGGCACTTTCATAATTCTTCAGATTAAAATTGAGCTTCTCATTTTTTCCATAAGAAAAATACCAACCAAATATCAGAAAAGAATTACCTCATAAATCACATTTCCATAGAATGGATCCTAATGTAATACAGATTTCAGAAGCATTGTCCAAAGGATCCACTAAGGGCAGTTTTACTAAAATATGATGCCATTGTTTTCATATTACCATTCCTTCAAGGTATGTTGGAAAACCACTGAGTATTCTGAAATGAAACAAAAAAGACCAAAACTGCTGGAAACGGGTAATAAAATGGCTACCCGCTTTTGTGCTATTACTATTTAATGTGTACAGAGAGCAATAGAGCATTTATCCAAGTCCTGAAAAGCAATAATACCATTGTAAAAAAGATTGATTCTCAATGGAATCCTCCCTAAAAATATCTAACTTTAAATCATAATAATAACAATAGTTTGGGGGGGGGGGGTTGGTGCCAGACACTGTTGTAAGCACTTTACATTTAATTACATTTAATCTTCCAGTCCCATGGTCTAGGTATTAAAATTATCCCCATTTTGCCGGAACTGTAGATACATCACTTCACAGTCCTAAAAAATATCTTTCAGTGACAATAAACTTTTAATGCTGCAAAGAAATATATCCATATCTACACTTTGCTTGTAAGAGCTACCCATGGCAATCTTGGAGCTGATCATAGAAGCTGCCTTTTCATGGCTTGAGTTCCAAGTGGATGATTGTACATGTTTGAACAATCATGATGACTCATATCCTTCACTTGGTCCATCTGTTGCAATTCATCATTTAGTCTCCATCGGTTCCAGTTCTTACATACACTGTGGCTGAGATAGAGAGTGACAGGACTCTTTCATTTCTGTTATGGCACCTGGTCCCAGCAGATACTTTCACTCAGTTATCTCCCAGGTCATGACTTTTCACCTGTACAGAAACCACTATGAATTTTCAGTGGATGCTCTATATTTTCTTTTGATCAGACAAGAAATGAGTCAATATTTATGGAAAAGGGATAAAGGAAGGAGACATCTGCAAAACGATGTGAACTTCTAACTAATTTTGAAGGGATAGTCATAAATATTGTTAAGAATGAATAAAAACTATAAAAACTGGTGTCTACATTGTACACATCTCATATTGTTATGGAATTGGTTGTTGGTTTTCTGTTGTGCATTTTTTTAGAAACTTGAGAGCTCTACAGAATTTTAAAAGAAAAAATACATATAAGCAAGAAAATATTAAAGGACATTAATAATATGTTAGAATAGTTAGGGAAGGATTTTTAAATGAGAAAAAGGTAATAGTAGCCTTCCAGATAATTCTGCATAAACAGCAGAGTTCTATGCCAATCAAAAAATACAACAAGTTTTGCCCAGCACACAGCTGTCTATACATGAATGTCAAAATTAAAATATTTATGAAGTCTGTGCTTCTCCAGGCCATACTAATCTAATAAATGATATTTCTCCATCTTGGGCCTCATTTGCTACTGTAGCACTTCCACACTCCTGCAAAGTACAACCTATAATTATATTTGGGAGTCCCCAGAGGATATTTCTTATGGCCTTTCAGTTACCGGGTTGCATCTTCCAGTTTCTTTTTCTCCAGCTTCCTTTTACTGATGTAATTGGCTAGACATTTGCCAACCACTAGATTGCATGAAGGTCATGTGGCACTGCCTTGCTGCTGACGACCCCTGTTAAGACCTGTGAATTGGTTTGCTGTGCCCAGACACCAGGATTCCTTCCAGGAGCTGCGATGTCGCAGTATCACTGCCCACTATTGCAGTGGCGGAGCTATCATGAAGAATAACCCCGGGGTCTGTGTCCACCTCCAGATGTTGTTGAAAGCTATTGGCCTCAGGTGCCATTAGAGTTAGGACACACACATCCTGAGGCCTGGGCCACTAAAAGGGTAGAGAATCCAGTATGCTAGAGTTTCCTCTGTTCTATCCCTCCCTCAACAAGCCAGGAAAATGTTGCACTATGAGATAAATGGGAAAACACTTCTTTTTCTTTTACTGAAGACTTTAGGCTCAAAGCAGCAATACTTCATGTTCCCAATATCTCAGGGGTTAATTGTGAAAATAGATCTTTCAGTTTTAACCTCACATCTTCTCCTCTCCCTCAAACTTAGACATGGATCTATAAGGAAAGGACAAATTTTAGACAAATTCTAGTGATAGACACAGTGATATTATTATTTTTTTTTTACAGTGATATTATTATTAAAAAACATTCCACTCTCCTCTGAAGACTGAGACATTTTTGGGGAATATAACTCTGGCTCTTTCCTCTTTTAAGATGAACCTTACCCAGGAGACTTCATAATCTCTCACGGAAGTAAACTCTTCGTGGACACGCTCTACCACTCAGTCCTTCGGACATGTCGGAGTGAAGAGTTTAAGCTCAACATGGGCAACTGCCTTCTGCACTACTTACAAAATCCTATGATTTCAATGACTAGCCCATTTCTCCCAGGAAAGAATAAGTGGCCAAAAAGTAGCACTTACCCGAAACTATTGTTTGGCTGAATTCAAATGAATTGAGGGAATAATTTTATCAAACTATTTAGATGGACTCATTATTTATTTCAGTCTTTTATATGAATTGACTATCATTCTGGATATCTGTAGACAAGTTCTTAAAGATATGTCAGTAGGAACCAAAACAAGGGCCAAATCCAAAGGTCTCTTCGTCGTATAATGATTTTTGAGCAAATGTATGGTACACGCCACAACAAAGATCCTGCGTGCCGCAACTAAAAATAAAAGGAGATCACACATGCTGCAACAAAGATCCCACATGCAGCAACAAAGACCGCACATACTGCAACTAAGACCCAGCGTAGCCAAACAAATGAATTAAAAAAAAAAAAAAGATACCTTTTTGGTATCTTTAGTGTTGGATGAACAAAGTGTTGAATAGAAACAAAAGGTAAAAGAACCTTTTGCATTAAACCTTTCTGTACTGCCTACCTTCCCCCTTGCCCCTCTGGATCTAACCTCTACCCCTCTCCCCTCTATCTCTGCCTCAGGAGTATACACTGCATGACTGCATCAATGAGCTCCCTTGCCTACTAGGCTTCTGGTTGAGCCTGGTCAACGAGGAGCCCACTCAGAATATCATAAGGAAAACAGAGTAGGGATAGGGCATTTACTTGGGGTATTTCTGTGGGCTGTATCTCTCAAACAAAAGTCTCAATTCCCATGGGATGCCTTGTCCAAACAGCTATTTCTGTTAGCTCCCTCCTCTGGCCCATTCAGGACTAGGGCTAATAAAGCTTCCCCTCTGATACTAGCCCAGGGGTCCTGCATTATCCCTTGTTGCTTCCCTACACTTACCTATGCATTTCACTAAACTCTCTTCAAATTACCCTGTTTGAGTGTGCCATTAGTTTCTTGCCCTGACTGAAACACTCATTCTTAAACAACAACAACAACAAATCTACACATGAGTCATTTAATGTATTAAAGTAGACCAGAGTCTCTTCTCAGCTGCTCTAGGTTTCATCATATATTTATTTGTGAAAGCAGGCAGGAGATCAGAGTTCCAGTGTCAGCTCTACCATTAACTAGCTTCAGGACAGTGAAGAATTCTCCAGGGCCATTATTTTCTTAAAAACAAAATGAAGGTGTTAGACTAAATGATCTCTAAGATCATTTTTAGCTTTGTGTCCTATGAGGGACTAATAAATTACTATGTGGCAGCTCTCAAGAATGAACAAGCCAATAAAAAGAATTGCATAGACTCAGAGCTATAAGGCACCATGGGAATATTTTTATGTAACAGCTTTATTTCTTAGGTGAGGAAACAGACACAGAAAAGAGAAGAGACATATTCAAAGTCACTGGTGATGAGCCAACTTGTTGGTGGCAACTAATAGGATCCCAAAGTCCTTGCTCTTATCCACTGCACAATGCCACTTCTCTACACAGCTGTTGGTTCAGGTTGTTATTTCCATTCTCTTTCCAACCTCAGGGCCTTTGCACATGCTGATACCGGTTTTTCTCACTGTTCAGATCTCAGTTTAAATACCAAACCATAAGATAAGGCTTCCCTGACAACCTGGTCTGAGTAAGTCTCCAACTACCCCTTACCATTACTCTGCACCACTATTTCCTGTGTGTTGTCTTCACATCACTTATTCCAAAATGTAATTAAATACTGTTTGTTTACTTGTTTCAATTCTGTCCCCTTTCTCCACTAGACTGTAAGCTCCCTGAGACCAGGGGCATGTCTGTTGGATGCATAACTCTATATGTGGCCCCCTAGTAAAATTCCTGGGGCAGTATAGGCATTCAAAAGAAAGTATATATTGAATTCACTATTGAATGTCTTTTACAAAACAACAAACTAGGGTATAGACTGTAGTTGCCCAAATGCTCTCATAAGAGAAGAGTAAAGTTAGGTGTAAGCCCTCAATTCTCAAATTTCAAGGGATCATCTCAGGAAATTATCTCCCTCCCTCTCTACTCCTTTTCTACACTGCCTCCCCTAAGGGACACGATTCACAGTGAGGGCTGGTGGAAGAGGAAACAGTAGGCTAGAAGCTCACAACTCTTAACTAGATGAAGTAGATGAGATCTTCATCTACACATAAGGGCTCACAGGACCACTAAAGGGCAAAATGTAGCTGTGTATGTGCTTTATCTAAGGTCAGGCTTATAGCTGACATCATTACCACCGCCACCCAGCCCCAGGGGGTCTCTGGAACAACATGGTAGCATTTGAGTTGACACAATGCCTAAGGAGGTGCTACGGGCATTTACTGTAGCACAAAAGACAATCCTGTAAAACAAAGAATTTTCCTGCCCCAAAGGCCACAGGGGCCAACATTTTCCCCCAGATTTTGTTTCCTCAAGCACCTCAGAGTAAACCCAAAAGGAAAAAATCCACAATTACATGAAGTATCATTAACTTAGAAATGTTTCAGATAGTTAATGACCCCAAGACACGCCGTTAGCAGTGAATTGCTCCACTGTCTGTGCTGGTCTGAGGAACAAGGGAGTATTAATAAATCTTCTACCTTCATTCTCTTCTTCAAACTTCAAAGACAGGTGGTTAAATAGCAAGAATAGCTCAAGTAGTGTTTTGGTCTCTCTGAGTGCAGTTTTGCTTCGACAGCTATGTTTCACCCAAGTCATGGACATGTGTCCGGCCTCCCAGTGATGGATGCAAATATTCATTGTTCAAGTCAGAATATACTTCTACCTGACAGCAAACTGTATTCTGTTCAGAGCGAAGCTGCTGCGTTTTATTGTTGGTGAAGAGGCGAGTGGTAACTTGTGGAAGTGTAAGTTGTTGGAGTATGAATAATTGATGTTGGACATAAGTCCTTTCTTTTATGGACTCCATTCATTAGGGGAAAATCCAATCAGGAAGCATGGTTTTCATGACACCAGGCTTAAGGTATGTCTTTGGAAATAAAAACATTGGCTTTTTATATGTCCTGGGCTTGGATTTAAATAAGTCAGGTCCTGTAACTGTGAGAGACGATTGAAATTAAAATATTAGAGGCCACTTTTCTACTTATATAAGGAGAACAAAACAGAAAATTACTAAATGGGTCAATTGATCTAATGATATCTCCAGGCCTAGGTTTAAAAATAAAGTAAAGTTGGTAGATTTCAAAGGAAGGATATGATAACCTCTTTCCAGCAAGTTACCAAAAGTAAGCCTGGAACATTTGTGGACACCCTCTTCAGAATTACTTTCACTCACTTATTCATTCATGAATTTGGGTATTTTTTTCAATCAATAGATTTTTTTTTTAATTGCAAACGTCTTTTGTGTCAGGCACTAAATGCTGGATTGATAGCAATGAAGAAAATGGACACGGTCCCTTGACTTATAGAGATTACAGCAGTCTCTGCTTACTGTATATGAAAAATACCAGTCGCTACAAAATCCATTAATCGGATCCAATTGTAGAAAGTGCTGTGAAGGCATACCAGTCCAAGATGCAACCTTAGAAGTCGTTAAGCTTGACCCCATTATCTCAAAGGTGGGAAGGATGAAGCAGAAGGAGAAGTGGCTTAAGTGAGTGTCCACAGGGGAAGCAGCATGCCTGCAGCTCACACCAGGGAAGCGATTTTCTTCTGCGCATAAGGCGGATAGGACCACTAATAGGCAAAATACAGCTGTGTATGTGCTTTAGCTAAAATCAGGCTCATAGCTCATGTCATCTAAAGATTCTTCCTTAAGAACGTTTGTCTTCTAAACCTGAGAGTTCTTTTTTTATTGTTTTAATGTGACCAACATTGACTGTTTTCATTTAGTTTTGTTTATTAAGCTTATATATTATATCTGTCTATGATTTGTTTGCTTGTCAGTTGGTTGGTGGGCTAGTTTTAGCAAGGCTTAACTACTTCACAGTTGTAAAAAGCCCTTTGTACAAGCCAATCAGAAAAGGCTACCTACTGATGACTCCAATTATAGGGTATTCTGGAAACAACAAAACTACAGAGACAGTAAAAGGATCAGTGATTGGCAAGGGTTAAGGGGGAGGGAAGGAAGAACAGGCAGAGCACAGAAGATTTTTAGGGCAGTGAAACACTCTATGATACCATAATGATGGTTACATGTCAAAGCCCGTAAATGTACAACACCAAGAGTGAACCCTAAGGTAAAGTATGGACTCTGGGTGACAACGATGTGTCAACACAAGCAACAAATGTACCATTTTGGTGTGGGATTTTGATAGTGGGAGAGGCTGTGCTTGTGTAGGGGCTGGGAATATATGGGAAATCTCAGTACCTCCCCCTTGATTTTGCTGTGAACTGAAAACTGCTCTAAAAAATAAAGTCTATTTTTTAAAGCCCTTTATAAAAAGACAAATCAACAATTCAGTAAACAAGGAAGAGACAAGTACTGCTATCTAGGCCTACCTTTACTGATGTGCCTTCGTTCGTTCAACAGACGTTGACTGCACACCTACTATGTGACAGTCACAGCTCTAGGTGCTGGGGATTTAGTAGGGAACAAAAACTCCCTGGAGCTTCATTCTAATGGGGGAGAAGGACAGAATAAATAAATCCATAAATAAATAAGTAAGTAGTGTGTCAACTGTGGAAAAGCTCTGAAGAAAATAAGCCAGGTCAAAGGAGAGAGGACAGAGTTGGGTAGCAAAAGTTTTTTTTTCTGGTAGGAAGATCAGGGGACTCTTGATTTAATGCCATTTAAGTAGAAAATGTAAAGTAGTGAGGGGCTGAGGCTTGCAAATATCTAGGGCAAGTGTGTACCAGGAAGAGGAAAGAGCAAAAGCTAAGAGTCTGGGATGGGAGAACACTCAACCCATTTGTGGCAGAGCCAGGAGGCCACTGTGGCCGGAACAGAGGGAACAAAAGGGAGATGAGGTCACATGAGTATCAGAACAGATAGGGGAAAGCCTTGTCAGCCATGGTAAAGATTCTGGATTTCATTCTGCGTGAAATGGGAAGTCACTGGAAGACTCTGAGGTATATAATGTTACTAGAATGTGAGTGTTTAATTCAAATGGCAAAATGGTGTGATATACGTTCGCTGTAATATTTAACACTCGTATATTGCTCTTCAGATTTCAAAGTGCTTTCATCTGCATGACTGCATTTGTATCCTCCTAGGGGTGTTTAACGGGAAAGTGTGAGGAAGAGCTGTGAAATAAAGATATATATGGGTTAAGGCAAATATGCAAATGCACAGCCTGAGGCCGTTTGGAATTAGGCCATGGTTATCTGTCCCATCGTAGCACGGTTTCCTTTATCAGGACAGCCCTTCCTTTAGCACATCCTTAATGGATATTTGTAGACTGTAGAAGATAAAGAAAATTTTGGGAATTGGGTCACTGCCGTGGATCTTGAGGGGGCGGGGAGCAGAGCTGGGTTGCTGGGTAGCAGTTGGGAATAGCTTACAGACAGGTGGTACTGGAATAAAATTAGGAGTACTTCAAAGTGGGGAGTTATGGTTCCCTGAAATTTTTTCGACCCAGAAATGTCCCCTAATGTCTGGAGAATACCGGTCAAGCTCTATCCAGCCCTTCTTAGCCTATCCACCAGAGGCACATCCAGAAATAAAACTTCCCAGCGCAAGATGAGGTGTGAAAAGTTCATTTTCATTTTAAAAAGCCTGTAGGTCTTCCCTCTGAAATGTTCTGTCGCCCTGTTTGTAGTTTCCTGGACTGGAAAATCTGGTTCTTCACCTGGTTCTGCCTATACTTCCTGATGTTTATTATCTCTATAGTACACAAAAATACACAGCCAATTTCATTCTTTTTTGGCCGGTGGGTATGTACAAGAAGGGTTGTGTCAGATAATTAGGAGTACGAGGACTGGTAAGTCCTTGGTTTTTGTAAATGTTCTTATGGACAGTTTTACCACTGTTTTTTTTTTTTGACAGAACTGACATGTAACATAGGGCCTTTTACTTCCTAAAGGTATTGTAATTTATGAAGTATATTTAATATCTTTTATGCATGCTTTGGGCAGATATGAAGTAAGAATGGGAAATATTATTTTACTGTACTTCCCCTCTAAAATGAATTTAAGAAGTGTGTGTACTTCTGAAAGTAGAAAATTTTAGTTTATTGCTATGAATATTTAATGTCTACATTTCCAATGATGAGTAATTTGATGTGCGTGTGTGTGATGCTCATTTAAGCATACATAATAGCAAATGGATATGGAGGTGATGTCCAAATCCAGAGAATCCATCATATATTTATGAATATAAATCATTTTTCATCCCCCAATTAGTCCATTACAAAATAAAATTTACAAACCAAGCGAATGTTTCCCATGTCAATTACCAGATTTTAATCCCTTGCCTATATAAAACATTCAAAGGAGGACCTCAAATTTGGAAATAGCTACCGTGTTTTTCATTATAAGATTTAACATTTTCCTTGAGTCAATAATTCATGACATTTTCCAGCTTTCTCTCAAAGCTATTCTTATAAGATGAATCAAACGAGAGAAGATAAATGTGGACATTTTAAAGAAAGCCATCTCTGCCATCAAACTTCTTTTTTCTAAAATAATGATGCCGCCTCCTAACTCAGAGCCAAAACATGACGATTTAAGGGTTGAATGATTATATTCTAAAGAAGTAATGCTATTTTATTTCTGACTTTTTTAATTTCCCATTTTCTATTTCTGAGTGGCATGAAGGAATGCACAAGCTCTTTGGTACATACAGAATAAAAATTAACTGAACTGAATATTGAAATTACCAAAGCACTCAATTTCTTAAGATGCAGCTGATCAAAAATAGAATATTCTAATTTGCTTGGAAAGAGGGGAAGAGGGTGAGGAGTTTAAAAAGCTCTAAAATGTATAAATTGTTTCTATATACACACAGACATACAACCTATGGTTCTGTTTTCTGGAGAACACTGACCAATACACTATCTCACGGTGTTTTTCTGAGGATGAAAGAACAAGTTCCATATGGTGCTAGAATATCGTAGGTGTTTAATAAGTTATCGTTTCTTTCCCCATTACTCACCACCCCCCCCCCCAAAAAAAAAGTTACAGGGAGTCCACTCATGAGGCAAGTTCTGCAAGCAAATTGGCTTTGTCCTCTGGGCCTTGTAGGAGAATCGGGGAAGGGGGTAGAAGGAGAAAAAGTCACAAGGGATGGACTCTCCCACAGAGGATGGAGCTGCCTAAGACACAAAAATTAAAGTCCAGTGTGTCATTAGCTGTCACTTGGCCCAGATCCCAGATCCAACCCTAGGCTGGGTGTGACTCCACCAGAGGAGAACGCTCTATGCACAGCCGGAGTCATTTTAAATGAGAGCTGTGGGCCTGGTTTCTGGAAACCATCTGATATCAAACCCAGAACCAAACTGTGTTTCACTTGGGCTCTGGCATCTAAGAAGCATGTGGAGAAAAAGGATTCAAAAATAACTCCATCAGAAGAAGCACTATAAAATAAGGCTAAGGTTTTTTCTCTGTCACTGAATGTGATAAAAATAATGCAATACCTTAAATACCATCACTGCATTTTATCAGAATTTCTAAGGGAGAAACTTAAGCCAAAGTCAGGTAAGTGAAAAAGTTGACACTAATCTCATATGGTAAACTGATCATATTTCTCAACAACCAGACATATAATTCACTCTCATCTCTCTCTCTGGACTCCCTGACTACCTTCTACTATGGGTTGAACTGATTTCACCTGGGAAGATGTTGAATTTTATGGTCATTGCTTAAGTAGGCACAATCACAAACTTCCACAGTCAAGCTAAGCTGTTTCAAGACTTTAAAATTTTGGTGGTCTTCAAAATGCATTGAAAAAAACTATGTTCAAAGATATCTGTCTAGGGCTTCCCTGGTGGCGCAGTGGTTGAGAATCTGCCTGCTAATGCAGGGGACACGGGTTCGAGCCCTGGTCTGGGAAGATCCCACATGCCACGGAGCAGCTGGGCCCGTGAGCCACAACTACTGAGCCTGCGCGTCTGGAGCCTGTGCTCCGCAACAAGAGAGGCCGCGACAGTGAGAGGCCCGCGCACCGCGATGAAGAGCGGTCCCCACACCACGATGAAGAGTGGCCCCCACTTGCCGCAACTAGAGAAAGCCCTCGCACGAACCGAAGACCCAGCACAGCCAAAATAAATAAATAAATAAATAAAAATAAAAGTAGCTATAAAAAAAAATTTAAAAAAAAAAAAAAAAAGATATCTGTCTAGTAAAGATGTGGGGTACAGGTACACACATACCCTATGAGAATGTAAAATGGACAGCAGTTTGGCAAATTCTGGAAAGCACTTTGGCAACATACACCAAAATGCCAAAGGTGCATATCTTTTTTTTCTAATTAATTTTTATTGGAGTATAGTTGCTTTACAATTTGTGTTTCTACTGTGCAGCAAAATGAATCATCTATACATATACATATATCCCCTCTTTTTTGGATTTCCTTCCCATTTAGGTCACCACAGTGCATCAAGTAGACTTCCCTGTGCTGTACAGTATGTTCTCATTAGTTGTCTATTTTATACATAGTATCAATAGTGTATATGTCAATCCCAATCTCCCAATTCCTCCCACCCCACCCCTTTCCCCCTTGGTATCCATACATTTGTTCTCTACATCTGTGTCTCTATTTCTGCTTTGCAAATAAGATCATCTATACCATTTTTCTAGATTCCACATATAAGCGTTAATATATGATATTTGTTTTACTCTTTCTGACTTCACTCTATATGACACTCTCTAGGTCTATCCACATCATATCTTTTGATTTCATGTTTTCACTCTGAGGAAATGATCTAAAATAAATAATTGGACAAATACACAAAGGATGTATACATGAGAATCATAATTGCAATGTTGACTATAAACATAACATAAAATAATATCAATATAATTATGAATCAAGAAGGCTAAATGCATAATGATCATTCACACAGGAAATACTCTACAACTACCACAAGTGAATCATGCAAAGCTATTTTATGTCTACATTGTATTAGGCAGAAAAAGGAAGATTTAGAGTGTGCTGCCATTTTGCTTTTAACAAAAATACTATATGTACATAAAGTCCAGAAGAATATATACAAAATACATACAAAAAGATTAAAAATTGTTATCTTTGGATTGTTAGATGAAAGGGTAGTACTATTTTTTTCTTTCTTTCTTTTCTTTTCTTTTTTTTTACTTTCAGGATGAATAGCCCACTGATTTTTATAATCAGGAAACAATAGTAATTTAAAATTCTAACTAGATACAAATTAATATAAAAATTTGTTTTCACATATTTTAAGGAGTTTTAATATATGGAGTTTCAGAAAATTGGTCAATAATTTTTAATTTTTGGAGTTTCAGAAAATTGGTCAATAATTCTTAATGTAAGGTAGAAGCAGAAGTGGATTTTTTTCAGATTCAAACAAAACAGAATTCTCTGAAAGCCAAGGAAAACACAAGCCAATATTTAAATGCTCAATAATCCTGCAAATAAGAGTGTAGGCTGAGATCCATGGTAACTACTGAATAAATACATTTGTCAGTGTCTCTAAATCTGTGGAGCAGTATGAGTGGCTTGTCAATAAATGACTTATCGATGGTATCGTGAAGATGAATTCCAAGCACTATCATTGACTCTATTATGAGCAAGTTGACAAAGCTTTTGTTATCTTCTCAGCTGGAGCGATTTTCACATTGTAAGTTTGTGTAGCAATTTCTCTCTGGGTATTCAAGCCCATCTTAAAATGAAACTTCAGCCAGAATATGGTTTAACATGCGTTCGGTGATAAAGAGAGATCAATCATTTTTGAGGAGGGATGATGTGTAGAACAGGGAAATATATAGTATTTGTTTGTCAAGACAACAAAATAAAGGGAGTAAACTGACTTTCTGTTCAAGGACTCAACTGTGAATAGGGAGCTGTGATCAGCCTAGTTTCTTCTAAGTTATATGAAAAAGGTGCCAATAAAATAAATATAAGTAATAAAATTAATAATCATAGATAATACAATTTAATAATAGATAAGGCTGATCCTGGAGTCCTCTGGTTATGCCAGTTTTAATCCTTGAGTGTCTGTATAGTGGGAAGGTGGGAAATGTGTCCTGTGGAGGAGAAAGTGCAGGGTGGGAGAATTTGGAGGACTCAGAAAAGCACCTATTTAGCAACTGGTATAAATTATTTCCATATTTTACCCATGCTGCAGCCCTCTGTATCTTTGATTCATGCAACTGGCATTGAGACTAGCTCTAGAAATGATGCCCTAAATCAGGATTTCCCTACATGTACTCCCTTAAGCCAGTGGTTCTAAAATGTGGGCATTTTTGCCATCCCCCACCCACCAGGACATTTGGCGATTTCTGGGGACATTTTTGGTTGTCACAGCTGGGGGAGGGGGCTACCAGCATTTAGCAGGTAGAGGCCAGGAACGCTGCTAACCATCCTATAGCCCCACACTAAACAATTATCTGACCCGAAATGTCAATAGTGCCAAAGTCGAGAAACACTGCCTTAAGCATTGAATATGAAAGTTAATGAAGTTTTATAATAATATTCTTTGAATGGGTTAATTTGATACTTCAAAATTTGGCACTTCTCAAAACAATGAGTAAATAATGGCCATTTCAAATTATTTTTGCTCCTGGAAATTTTCAGCCATTTCTGGAGTTCTAGAAATCCAGACATGACACCATCTTTTAGTGATTTTCATTCTACGGACCTGCAAAAGGCAAATTCACAGAAAGACTTCAAAATCTTCTGATACAGCAGGGGTCTAAGTGAAAAATCAGGCATGAAACGGCAACTTTCAACATAAGCAAATATTTGAAAATTTCTACCATGAATTTCTTCTACAAAAGCTTATGAGGTTGCACAACAATGTGAATGTACTTAACGCTATTGAATTGTACACTTAAAAACGGTTAATATGGTAAACAGAAAATGTAGAAAACAAATTTATGGTTACCAAAGGGGAAAGGCGAGGCATAAATTAGGAGTTTGGGATAAACATATTCACACTACTATGTATATAATAGATAAACAACAAGGACCTACTGTATAGCACAGGGAACTATACTCAATATTTTTTAATAGCCTATAAGGGAAAAGAATCTGAAAAAAAATAGATACATATGTATGTGTAACTGAATCACTTTGCTGTACACCTGAAACTAACACAACATTGTAAATCAACTATACTTCAATTTAACAAAAAAGAAATAATAAGAACTTATGTTTCTTTTTTTCTTCTTTCTCAGGAAATCTCATTCTTGGGATCTGTTGTGTTACTACCACTGTTTACTGGTCCACAGAAACAGATCTTCTGAATTTCTAAAACAGATCTGCACTAATTATTCACTAATGATCTGTGATTATATGTGTGTATGTGTGTGTGTGTCTTCAATTTTTTAAAAAATGTTAAATTTTATGTTGTGTATATTTTGTCACACACACAAGCCTACGAGGAAAGCCTAGTAGGACAATCAATCCATGGAGTGAAAATTCTCCAGATGAGTCTCTTTCTAGAATTACAGGAATATATTAAAATTGAATCCATACTAGAATCTCAGTCTCACCTGTTTCTTGACCTCTCTTTAAGTGTGACGGGCTGCGCATACTCATACATAAATGGTCTGTGTGTTGGATATCTTTAGTGCCTTTTCCCCTGTCCTCTTGGCTCAACTGTTTTACTGCAAGCTGTTGCTCAGGGACCACCTCAGGTAGCCTCCCAGCCCCTCTCCTCAGGTGTGCCACCCACTTATCACTTTCTGCCCTAGGGTTTCTCTGCTGCTACTGCCTGGGACACCTTCGGGAAACCCACTCAGCAATTCTGATGCGTGCACAATGTAGAAGTAAGAGAGTGTTAACACCACATGGGAAATCGGGCAACTGTGAGTCACATTCTACACAGCTCATTAGAGGGTTCCCAGCATATAGTATATTTATATCTATAGATGTATATTCTTGTATATTCAGCATAGAATCTCTCTCGAAGAATACCCAAAGAACTAGTGTCATTGTTGTTTCCAGGAAATGAAACTGGGTGGCTGAAGGACAAGGGTGAAGAGAGAATTTTCAATGAATATTCTTTTATGCCTTTAGAATTTTGAACCATGTGAATATACTGCTTATTTAAGAATTAAATAAAATTAAAATTTAAATAAATGAAATTATCCTTCATTAAAGTTAGAAACTCTGGGACTTCCCTGGTGGCACAGTGGTTAAGAATCCGCCTGTCAATACAGGGGACACAGGTTCAAGCCCTGGTCCGGGAAGATACCACATGCCGTGGAGCAACTAAGCCTGTGCGCCACAACTACTGGCCTGTGCTCTAGAGCCCACGAGCCACAATTACTGAGCCCGTGTGCCACAACTACTGAGCCCGTGTGCCGCAACTACTGAAGCCCGTGTGCCTATAGCCCGTGCTCCACAACAAGAGAAGCCACCGCAATGAGCAGCCCACACACCGCAACGAAGAGTAGCCCCCGCTCGCCACAACTAGAGAAAGCCCGCGCACAGCAACAAAGACCCAGTGCAGCCAAAAATAAATAAATAAATACATTTATTTAAAAAAAAAAATGAGTTAGAACATCTTATTTGATGTGAGAAGACCTAATTATTCAGATTGATTCCAGTCCTATACATTGGGGGAAAAAAATAGATTAGATATGGCAAGGTTGTCAGGTTGAGAAATTACCTAAAAAAATCAAGCTTGTCACAGATTATCTGCCCATAAAGGGGGCTTTTTATAGAGGAAATGGCATTTGTAGTTCGGAAAGCAATCATCATATTATTTTGGTCATATTTTAAACAGTAAATGTCAGAAATGTTGGAATGAAACTTGGCTAGAAGATATTTCTGGTGACTTCACATTGATTATACATCAAAAGTAGTGGAAAGGTGTGTCTCACACATCAGACTACTAAGCTAACTGACAAAGGCATTTTACTTTTCTGTGATATTTTAGTAGAAGCCTTGGTCTAGAAGCACAATCAGGTGAATCCAGATAAATTCTGTGCGATCACTTCAGAGGAAGAATTCCTTGACTTTGGTAGACTTCTCAAAATAGCCCCACCTGCTTCTAGTGTCGTATCAAACTTTGGCTACAAAACAGATTTTCATATCCTAAAATATGGAAACTCTATATACTTTCATTACTTCTATTATAAACACAATGGCTTGCTTTATTGTTGGTCTCTGCTATGTTTTAAACAAGCATGAGATATGAAAATCTGTTTTATAGGAAGGTTAATCAGTGACATTTCAAATAATCAGTTTTCTATTCACATAATCTAGATTTACAATGAAAACTTTCAGGAAAATTTTTATGCATAAAACATTGTTATAATATTTTATATTACTTTAGATAATCTTCTTCCTAACTACAATTTTTCCATTTTTATATATGGGAAACCTGAATCTAAGAGATGGATCTGACTTGCCTACCTCACACAGAGAGACAACACAAGAAAGTATATACAGGTTCCAAACCTCTATCTGTCTACACAAAGAGGGTGCTTCTCATTTGCACAGGCCAAACCATAAGCTGTGTTTCCCCTACTTTCTTTCTGTGCTTTACTGATTAGCTAGGAATTTATTCTTGATAAGATTCCAAAATCAAATATGAGTTGGATCAAACTAAGGAAAATGATAAAACTGATTAAACTAGGCATTAAGCACAACAGCAAAGCAAAAAGAACTACCACACCATATGACTACCTTAAAAATTACACTATGGGCTGCAGTCCCAAGTGTTTGCTCACAATAATTCATGGGAAATACTATCACATGCTAGGAGAAAGCATAATTAAGCTTGCCTACTGGCATTGCCCTACGTAATATAATCTGTTTATTCAGAAGCCCCACTTTGTCTTCCAAAGGTTGATTCAGGAGCTTCTTAATCTGACAAGATAAGTTTTATTATGTTTTCCTTTGTAATGAATATTGGAATAGTTAATGTAGGGGATGATTCTTTATTAAAAACAATATATTATAAGAAAAACTCTTACTCTGTCTGAGAAAGCAATCTCCCTGTTCCAGTGTGGGCTTATTAACCATCTAAATTTGAACTTCTCATGAAGCTAACTTTTAATTGTCATCAACAAATACATGCAAGGTCTTATATCAGGAAAAAAAAAGGTGACTGTTTTAAGCTAAACACTTATTAAGTAGCAAAAGCAATGAACCTCACTTAGTTTGTATTTATTAGGCCTTATATTTACTGAAGCCTGAAACTCTGGTTATTACTACTTATATAACATTGAACTTGGTGCTTGTGTAAAAGCATGATAAAGGTGACATTAACCAAATTAAAAAAAAAGAAAACTCCCTATGAGAGATTATCTGCTCATCATCAAGGGACATTTTAGAACTACCTAGAGATTTTAAATACTAAAGTTAGCTTCTAGGGTAGTTCAGAAAAATATTCCCTAGAATTCTGAGGATGAACCATTCAGTTTTGAAACATTAGTTCCCCTTCCTATAACTGAGGTTATTATGGAAGAATACATTTTTAGTCCCACATACGTAGTTTCTGGACCCCTGGTAACAAACGTTTTCTTTCTTCACTGCTCTAAAAATCCATAGTTTTCCTGGGAACAGTAAGTGATTTTTTGGTTTTATTTTGTTTTGTTTTGTTACAAAAATAGTGTCTTTTAAATTCCAAAGTAGTCAAGGCATTGCTTGGGCAAATAAATTAGCCAATTCAGCCCAAATTAAATCAATGATATCATCTACACAAAAACAAAATCGCTGGTGATGATATTTATTTAACCTGTCATTTGGTAATTTTATAGGTTTGAGAGCAAAAATATAAATTTATATTTTCAACTTTAACCCAGATGGAATTTATTCTCAATCCAACCTTGAACAGGTCCAGATGAAATACCAAGGAGATATTTCAAGGCTAGTCTTCTAGTGTACATTTTAAGGAGTGAAGAATCTGGACTGTTTTTTCTCCCAAACTCACCTGAAGCACCTTTAAAGTAGGAACACATCTTACCCATGAACTTGTTCAAAAACATCCTTCTTTTTGTGACTCTCAGTAGCAGACAACTCCCCCCGGAGCTACTCTCGGCATGTTCGACACGATGCCTGACAATATATCGAGTGAGAAATGACAGGCTGACCCTCCAGTTGGAATCGACCTGTCCTCTGAACTTTGAAGCTTGAAGAGTTATTTGTCATTTTCACTCAGTCTGCAGGTATGGAATTCTCTCGTAACAGTTTATGGGGTCAAAGCTTTGGTGGCTGTGCAGGACTCCATTTCTTTTCCTACTGCAGGGATGCAAGGCCTGAATATGACTTATAGCCCAGGCAGTAACCAAAGTGACAACATGTAGGAAAGAGTAAATCGACTGACCCCAGAGCTAAGTATCCATCTCAGAGATTTACAATAGGGACCACAAAGAGATATCCTGGAGCTGAGAAGTACTGCTAGACTCCTTGAATTCATGGTGTTCTTCATGTCAACCCACCTAAGAAATTGGGATTAAACCATAGTCTCACATCCCCCTCATACGACAGTAATGGTGGTAATGGTATTCATCCTATTAGTAGTAACAGTAATAATTGTCATAGAAACATTACAACCAATATCCTTAGAGTTCTACAGTACATTTTACCAGAGGCTTCTGAAGAAGGCTGAAGGAATCTAATAAAAGAACCACTAGCCTATGTGTGATAAAGCATCTCTTTTGTTTTTTAACATGTTTATTGAAGTATAATTGCGTTACAATGGTGTGTTAGTTTCTGCTTTATAACAAAGTGAATCAGTTATACATATACATATGTTCCCATATCTCTTCCCTCTTGCATCTCTCTCCCTCCCACCCTCCCTATCCCACCCCTCTAGGTGGTCACAAAGCACCGAGCTGATCTCCCTGTGCTATGCGGCTGCTTCCCACGAGCTATCTATTTTACGTTTGGTAGTGTATATATGTCCATGCCACTCTCTCACTTCATCCCAGCTTACCCTTCCCCCTCCCCGTGTCCTCAAGTCCAATCTCTATGTCTGCATCTTTACTCCTGTCCTGCCCCTACGTTCCTCAGAATCATTTTTTTTTTTAGATTCCATATATATGTGTTAGCATATGGTATTTGTTTTTCTCTTTCTGACTTACTTCACTCTGTATTACAGTCTCTAGGTCTACCCACCTCACTACAAATAACTCAATTTCGTTTCTTTTTATGGCTGAGTAATATTCCATTGTATATATGTGCCACATCTTCTTTATCCATTCATCTGTCGATGGACACTTAGGTTGCTTCCATGTCTGGGCTATTGTAAATAGTGCTGCAATGAACATTGTGGTACATATCTCTTTTTGAATTATGGTTTTTTCAGGGTATATGCCCAGTAGTGGGATTGCTGGGTCATATGGTAGTTCTATTTTTAGTTTTTTAAGGAACCTCCATACTGTTCTCCGTAGTGGCTATATTAATTTCCATTCCCACCAATAGTGCAAAAGTGTTCCCTTTTCTGCACAACTTCTCCAGCATTTATTGTTTGTAGATATTGTGATGGCCATTCTGACTGGTGTGAGGTGATACCTCATTGCGGTTTTGATTTGCATTTCTCTAATGATTAGTGTTGTTGAGCATCCTTTCATGTGTTTGTTGGCAATCTATATATCTTCTTTGGAGAAATGTCTATTAAGGTCTTCTGCCCATTTTTGGATTGTGTTGTTTGTTTTGATATTGAGCTGCATGAGCTGCTTGTATATTATGGAGAATAATCATTTGTCAGTTTGCTTCATTTGCAAATATTTTGCAAGTCTTTTCATCTTGTTTATAGTTTCCTTTGCTGTGCAAAAGCTTTTAAGTTTCATTAGGTCCCATTTGTTTATTTTTGTTTTTATTTCCATTTCTCTAGGAGGTGGTTCAAAAAGAATCGTCAGAGAGGGTTCTGCCTATCTTTTCCTCTAAGAGTTTTATACTGTCTGGCCTTACATTTAGGTCTTTAATCCATTTTGAGTTTATTCTTGTGTATGGTGTTAGGAAGTGTTCTAATTTCATTCTTTTACATGTAGCTGTCCAGTTTTCCCAGCATCATGTACTGAAAAGGCTGTCTTTCCTCCTTTGTATATTCTTGCCTCCTTTATCAAAGATAAGGTGACCATATGTGCATCGGTTTATCTCTGGGCTTTCTATCCTGTTCCATTGATCTATATTTCTGTTTTTGTGCCAGTACCATACTGTCTTGATTACTGTAGCTTTGTAGTTTAACCTGAAGTCAGGGAGCCTGATTCCTCCAGCTACATTTTTCTTTCTCAAGATTGCTTTGGCTATTTGGGGTCTTTTGTGTTTCCATACAAATTGTTAAATTTTTTGTTCTAGTTCTGTGAAAAATGCCATTGGTAGTTTGATAGGGATTGCATTGAATCTGTAGATTGCTTTGGGTAGTATAGGCATTTTCACAATGTTGATTCTTCCAATCTAAGAATATGGTATATCTCTCCATCTGTTTATATCATCTTTTTAGTTTCTTTCATCAGTGTCTTATAGTTTTCTGCATACAGGTCTTTTGTCTCCTTAGGTAGGTTTATTCCTAGATATTTTATTCTTTTTGTTGCAATGGTAAATAGGAGTGTTTCCTTAATTTCTCTCTCAGATTTTTCATCATTAGTGTATAGGAATGCAAGAGATTTCTGTGCATTAATTTTGTATCCTGCTACTTTACCAAATTCATTGATTAGCTCTAGTAGTTTTCTGGTAGCATCTTTAGGATTCTCTATGTATAGTATCATGTCATCTGCAAACAGTGACAGCTTTACTTCTTCATTTCCGATTTTGATTCCTTTTATTTCTTTTTCTTCTCTGATTGCCATGGTTAAAAGTTCCAAAACTATGTTGAATAATAGTGGTGAGAGTGGGCAACCTTGTCTTGTTCCTGATCTTAGAGGAAATGTTTTCAGTTTGTCACCATTGAGAATGATGTTGGCTGTGGGTTTGTCATATATGGCCTTTATTATGTTGAGGTAGGTTCCCTCTATGCCTATTTTCTAGAGACTTTTTATCATAAATCGGTGTTGAATTTTGTAGAAAGCTTTTCCTGCATCTACTCAGGTTATCATATGGTTTTTATTCTTCAATTTGTTAATATGGGGTATCACACGGATTGATTTGCATATATTGAAGAATCCTTGCATTCCTGGGATAAAGCTCACTTGATCATGGTGTATGATCCTTTTAATGTGCTGTTGGATTCTGTTTGCTAGTATTTTGTTGAGGATTTTTGCATCTTAGTTCATCAGTGATATTGGTCTGTAGTTTTCTTTTTTTGTGACATCTTTGTCTGGTTTTAGTATCAGGGTGATGGTGGCCTCGTAGAATGAGTTTGGGAGTGTTCCTCCCTCTGCTATATTTGGAAGAGTTTGAGAAAGATAGGTGTTAGCGTGTCTCTAAATCTTTAATAGAATTCACCTGTGAAGCCATCTGGTCCTGGGCTTTTGTTTGTTGGAAGGTTTTTAATCAGAGTTTCAATTTCAGTGCTTGTGATTGGTCTGTTCATATTTTCTATTTTTTCCTGGTTCAGTCTCGGAAGTTTGTACTTTTCTAAGAATTTGTCCATTTCTTCCAGGTTGTCCATTTTATTGGCATATAGTTGATTGTAGTAATCTCTCATGACCTTTTGTATTTCTGCAGTGTCAGTTGTTACTTCTCCTTTTTCGTTTCTAATTCTGTTGATTTGAGTCTGCTCCTCTTTTTTTCTTGATGAGTCTAGCTAATGGTTTATCAAGGTTGTTTATCTTCTCAAAGAACCAGCTTTTAGTTTTATTGATCTTTGCTATCATTTCCTTCATTTCTTTTTCATTTATTTCTGATCTGATCTCTATGATTTCTTTCCTTCTACTAACTTTGGGGGTTTTTTGTTCTTCTTTCTATAACTGTTTTAGGTGTAAGGTTAGGTTGTTTATTTGAGATGTTTCTTGTTTCTTGAGGTAGGACTGTATTGCTATAAACTTCCCTCATAGAACTGCTTTTCTTGCATCCCATAGGTTTTGGGTCGTCGTGTTTTCATTGTCATTTGTTTCTAGGTATTTTTTGATTTCCTCTTTGATTTCTTCAGTGATCTCTTTGTTATTAAGTAGTGTACTGTTTAGCCTCCATGTGTTTGTATTTTTTACAGATTTTTTCCTGTAATTGATATCTTTCTCATAGTGTTGTGGTCGGAAAAGATACTTGATATGATTTCAATTTTCTTAAATTTACCAAGGCTTGATTTGTGACCCAAGATATGATCTATCCTGGAGAATGTTCCATGAGCAGTTGAGAAGAAAGTGTATTCTGTTGTTTTTGGATGGAATGTCCTATAAATATCAATTAAGTCCATCTTGTCTAATGTGTCATCTAAAGCTTGTGTTTCCTTACTCATTTTCATTTTGGATGATCTCTCCATTGGTGAAAGTGGGGTATTAAAGTCCCCTATTATTATTGTGTTACTGTCTATTTCACCTTTTATGTCTGTTAGCCTTTGCCTTATGTATTGAGGTGCTCCTATGTTGGGTGCATAAATATTTACAATTGTTATATCTTCTTCTTGGATTGGTCCCTTCATCATTATGTAGCATCCTTCTTTGTCTCTTGTAACAGTCTTTATTTTAAAGTCTATTTTGTCTGATATGAGAATTGCTACTCCAGTTTTCTTTTGATTTCCATTTGGATGGAACATCTTTTTCCATCCCTTCACTTTCAGTCTGTATGTGTCCCTAGGTCTGAAGTGGGTGTCTTGTAGACAGTATATATACGGGTCTTGTTTTTGTATCCATTCAGCCAGTCTGTGTCTTTTGGTTGGAGCATTTAATCCATTTACACTTAAGGAAATTATCGATATGTATGTTCCTATTACCATTTTCTTAATTGTTTTGGGTTTGTTACTGTAAATCTTTTCCTTCTCTTGTGTTTTCTGCCTAGAGAAGTTCCTTTAGCATTTGTTGTAAAGCTGGTTTGGTGGTGCTGCATTCTCTTAACTTTTGCTTGTCTGTAACGGTTTTAACCTCTCCCTCGAATCTGAATGAGATCCTTGCTGGGTAGAGTAATCTTGCTTGTAGGTTTTTCCCTTTGATCACTTTAAATATGTCCTGCCACTTCCTTCTGTCTTGCAGAGTTTCTGCTGAAAGATCACCTGTTAACCTTATGGGATTCCCTTGTATGTTATTTGTTGTTTTCCCTTGCTGCTTTTCAATTTTTTTCTTTGTATTTAATTTTTGATAGTTTGATTAATATGTGTCTTGTCGTGTTTCCCCTTGAATTTATCCTGTATGGATTTCTGTGTGCTTCCTGGACTTGATTGAGTATTTCCTTCCCCATGCTAGGGAAGTGTTCAACTATAATCTCTTCAAATGTTTTTTCAGACCTTTCTTTTTCTCTTCTTCTGGGACCCATATAATTTGAATGTTGGTGTGTTTAATGTTGTCTCAGGAGTTTCTGTGACTGTCCTCAACTCTTTTCATTCTTTTTTCTTTATTCTGCTCTGTGGAAGTTATTTCCACTATTTTATCTTCCAGGTCACTTATCCATTCTTCTGCCTCAGTTATTCTGCTATTGATTCCTTCTAAAGAATTTTTAATTTCATTTATTATGTTGTTCATCATTGTTTGTTTGCTCTTTAGTTCTTCTAGGTCCTTGTTAAACATTTCTTGTATTTTCTCCATTCTATTTCCAAGATTTTGAATCATCTTTACTATCATTATTCTGAATTCTTTTTCAGGTAGACTGCCTATTTCCTCTTCATTTGTTTGGTCTGGTGGGTTTTTACGTTGCTCTTTCAGCTGCTGCATATTTCCCTGTCTTATCATTCTGTTTAACTTACTGTGTTTAGGGTCTCCTTTTTGCAGGTTGCAGGTTCATAGTTCCGGTTTTTTTTTTTGGTGTCTGCCTTCAGTGGGTGAGGTTGGTTCAGTGCCTTGTGTAGGCTTCCTGGTGGAGGGGACTGGTGCCTGTGTTCTGGCGGGTGGGACTGGATCTTGTCTTTCTGGTGGGCAGGATCACGTCCAGTGGTGTGTTTTGGGGTGTCTGTGAACTTCGTATGATTTTAGGCAGCCTCTATTCTAATGAGTGTGGTTCTGTTCCTGTCATTCTACTTGTTTTGCATGGGGCGTCCAGCACTGGGGCTTGTTGGCCATTGGGTAGAGCTGGGTCTTAGTGTTGAGACGGAGATCTCTGGGAGACCTCTCGCCAATAGATATTATGTGGGACCGGGAGGTCTCTGGTGGTCCAGTGTCATGGACTCAGCTCTCCCACCTTGGAGGCTCAGGCCTGACACCCAGCTGGAGCACCAAGACCCTGTCAGCCACACAGCTCAGAAAAAAAGGAAGAAAAAAATAAATAAATAAAATTTTAACAAAATAAAAAATAGTAATAAAATTTTTAAAAAAGGAAAAGAAGAGAGTAACCAAACCAATAAACAAATCCACCAATAATAACAAGCACTAAAAACTAGACTAAGATAACTGTAAAAATCAGAAACAAATCAGTCACAGACAGCAAACCCCAAGTCTACAGTTGCTCCCAAAGTCCACCGCCTCAATTTTGGGAACATTTGTTGTCTATTCAGGTACTCCACAGATGCAGGGTTTATCAAGTTGATTGTGAGGATTTAATCCACTGCTCCTGAGGCTGCATGGAGAAATTTCCCTTTTTCTTCTTTGTTCACACAGCTCCTGGGGTTCAGCTTTGGTTTTGGCCCTGCCTCTGCATGTAGGTCACCCTCAGGTGTCTGTTCCCCACCCAGACAGGAGAGGGTTAAAGCACTGGCTGATTAGGGCTCTCTTGCTCTCTCAGGCCAGGCAGAGGGAGGGCTATGGTAGTCATAATTGGAATGCAGGGAGAACCGGCAGTAGCAGAGGCCAGGATGACATTGCAACAACCTGAGGCACGCCGTGTGTTCTCCCAGGGAACTTGTCCCTGGATCTCGGCACCCTGGCAGTGGCATGCTGTACAGGCTCCCGGGAATGGAGGTGTGGGGTAGTGACCTGCGCTTGCACACAGGATTCTTGGTGGCAGCGGCAGCAGCCTTGGCATTTCATGCCCATTTCTGGGGTCCGAGTTGATAGCCACGGCTCACATCCATCTCTGGATCTCACTTAGGCGGTGCTCTGCCTTCTGTGGGCACACAGGGAAGGAATCCCCTCTCCTCGCGCACCCCAAAACAATGGTCTCTTGCCTCTTCGGCAGGTCCAGACATTTTCCTGGACTCCCTCCTGGCTAGCTGTGGTGCACTAGCCCCCTTCAGGCTGTCTTCGCACAGCCAACCCCAGTCCTCTCCCTGGGATCTGACCTCTGAAGCCCGAGCCTCAGCTCCCAGCCCCCACGTGCCCTGGCGGGTGAGCAGACAAGCCTCTCAGGCTGGTGAGTGCTGGTCAGCACTGATCCTCTGTGCAGGAATCTCTCCACTTTGCCCTCTGCACCCCTGTTGCTGCACTCTCCTCCGTGGCTCCGAAGCTTCCCCCCTACCCGCCCCCCGTTTCCACCAGTGAAGGGGCTTCCTAGTGTGTAGAAACTTTTCCTCCTTCACAGCTCCCTCCCCAAGGTGAAGGTCCTGTCCCTATTCTTTTGTCTCTGTTTTTTTCTTTTTTCTTTTGCCCTACTCAGGTACATGGGGAGTTTCTTGCCTTTGGGGAAGTCTGAGGTCTTTTGCCAGCATTCAGTAGGTGTTCCGTAGGAGTTGTTCCACATGTAGATGTATTTTTGATGTATTTGTGGGGCGGAAGGTGATCTCCAGGTTTTACTCCTCCGCCATCTTGAAGGTCTCCTCAGGCTCTTTTTTCTTTTATTTTGGTCCAGTTTTATTGTGATATAATTGACTTACAGCACTGTGTAAGTTTAAAGTATACAGCATAATGATTTGACCTTCATATATTGTGAAATAATTTCCACAATTTAGTTAACATCCATCATCTTATACAGACATAAAAAAGAGGAGAAAAGTTATTTTCCTTTTAACGAGAACTCTTCAGATCTTTCTTAAAGGTTCTTGACAAGAGGAAAAAGGAAGAATCTTTAGATGATGCAGAAAAAAATTGATGAGGCCAAGCAAAGAATTTGGACTCAAAAAAAATGTATACTCTTAAGGAGCTATACAGACCTGAGTTATTCTAACCTCCCTGGCTCTCAGTTTTATCACTCATACAATGAGAGACTAAATGACATCTAATTGCCATCTCAATTTTGAAATTCTAAGATTCTACTATGAAATATGTCAAAGTGAATATTAGTTTCTTACCAAAATTACTTTAAAATTACCACGTTTCATAACATTACCACATTAAACATTTTGTATAAGGATTTTTTTTTCATATTTAACCCTACGCAACACTTGAGGAGGCATTTGACCAAGGCTATCAAATACATTTCTTCATAGGGTGACTAGCAGTTAAAACAGGACTGTCTCAGTTTTACAGTTCAGAGGCCTGTGTCCCAGGACCCCCCTTGATCACCGGCCAGCCAGGAAGGCTCATCACCCTACATCATCACAACACTATACTAGTCACTCCCTTCCACCACCTCCATAGCTCCCTTCTCCTACAGGGATTAGTTCCTTCAATTGTCAGATTCAGTCCCAACCAGTTACTGATTCGATCTCAACCAAGAAAGACCTTCTATAAGGAACTATAATCTAGAATTGTCTTGGTTCTATTTCTCAGCTGCCATTTAATGAGCCTGGGAGAACCTTGGCCAGCTGCTTGCCCACTGAGAACTTGTTCCTGTATTGGTGGGAAATCCTGCTATAACAGCCTGACCTCTCATCTGTGGCCTTGACAACTTGCCATGCCCTTCTCCCACTCCCATGTGGGAGCTGTACCTGCCATTTGTATTCCTTGATGAAGGTCTGAACCTTGAAATTTGAACCAATTCAACTTTCCACCTGGTAGTAATAGATGTGAATCTCACTTCTACTCCTTTCATTTCTATGCAAAAACTCCCAGACTGGGCTGCCCTCTCACTATCCCAAACCACCCAAACACTCCTGAAAGAGAATCTAGGCCAGCCCAAATCTAGCTAGATGGCCATATCCCTATGAGCACCATAATTTGTGCCAACAGCCATCTTTGCAACCATCCTTGGTTCCTCTCAATCCTAGTTTCCCTATTCTCCCACTAGCTTGCATTGTTGGAGCTTCCAGTATGAGGTATGGAGGTTCCAGTCCAAATCATGGCCAAGCTCACCCACAATGGGATATGGCCCTGTCATTCTAAATGAGTCGAATTTCTCATATTCGACTCCTTCAGCTTGAATTTACTGTTGAAGGGACAGGTGATGCTAATGCTTGAGGCTCTGCTCCTTGCCCACACTAGTACCAACTCTGTCTCAGCATCGCTGGAGCACAGCTACGGAAAGGATGACGTCAGTAGGAGAATGAGCATACTAACCCATCTCAGCCTCTTCAAATAATTGATGGCCACCTAGAATTTCACGCAGTCTTTTTAATATACGTGGATTATATTACTTCAACACAGAAGAGTGTTCCTCAGAAAGAAATCAGGATCTTCAGCTTTAAATGATGTTTTCAGAGGATACTGGGGAGGAATCAGATCTGCTGTCAGCTGTCAGTCAATAATCCAACCAGGAGTATTGTCTGAATCTAATTCACTCTTCCTGCGGGAGCTCTTCAGTCCTTAGTGGCAAGACCCAGGAATAATGAGCACCAGCTGAGTGAGCAATTAAGACCCCTCCCCCCACCACTCCCACCCTACGGTTAAGGTGGTGGCCATCTTCCAACCTTTAGGAAAGTAAGATCCTCACTCTAAGCTGAGACATGGACCCCACCAAAGGCCCAGTCAGATGTGGGAAGGAGAGGAAAAGCATGAAAGTTAAGTATTGTTCACTGGCCCTTTCCCCAAGAGTAGTTTCAGAGGATGGGATTCAAGTGCCTCAGAAAAGGGAAAAATCTGACGTTAAATAGTGCAGAAGACCTGTGCATACTACCTGCAGGTAGGGAATGTCATACAGCTTGGGAAATCCGGGGGAGAACAGAAAACAGACACAGAGGCAAATTAAGTAGCAACAGGGAAGTGAGCCATCATGGGGCAGGAGGCCAAGAGCCGCTGGAGCTGGAAACTGCTGGAGAGGCAAGTTGGCAGCAACTCTGGAAAAGGGCAGCAGAGCAGAAGGAAGAGACTAAGGGAACTAACCAAGTCAGAGCAGCAGCAGCTGAGTCAGGGCAAAGCCTAGTCCTGTCTGGACAAGACAAAGCCAGACTGAGGCCGAAAGAGGTGTCATGGAGGTGACTCATGAATGCAACAGTTGGGAAACCATGGAGATGGGAATCAGTGGGTTGGCTTGCCCATTATGACTTCATTGTTAAAATTCTTGACAAAAGGCACACCTTGTTAAATTCTTGTTCCAGCTATTCTTCACTATAATCGTTGCTTTCCAAATGCCAGAAGAATCAGCGTGTGAAACCTCGTGACCAACCAGATATTTAAGTAGTCAACTAATACACATCCAAGACTTGTATAGTCAGGGACCATGGAGGAAAAAAGTGATTACAATGACCTGCACCTACTGAAAATTTATACAGAATCTGAGAGTGATGAAATTGGCCAAACTCACTTTGCTCAATAGCACTCACCACTGCCATTGGATTTTGGGTGTGTGAGATGGAGTACAGGACAGGCAATTGGCTTAGAAAGAGACAGTGTGTTTCTCTACTAATCCTCCAATTACCTACCCACCCATCACCCCTTCCCCCCACCCCCCGGCCAAAAAAAAAATCTACATTGGAATAAGAAACCCTGAATCAATAGTTAAGAAACCAAAGGTCAAGATAAGAATATGCTACTCATAAATTATAAAATCTTAGACATTACCTAAATGCTCAGGAACTCAACTGCTTTATCTGTAAAATGAGGGTGATGGTGCTGCTTTCAAAGTGGAATGTGAAGAGGGTAAGGTACTATAAATGTACACTACAATTATGACCATATAGAGATAATAGGAGAGGCATTTTTAAATTTCTATTTCGTTTCCTTTCTTCCTTATTTCTTTTTTTATTTCTCTGCCTGAACAGACAGGGTATATTCTACTTTCTGACTGAACAACTTTCTAATTGTCTTCAAATAAGATAAAGTACAGAGAAGCCAAAAGGAATTTGGAACATCAGGTTTATCAGAAATGCTATTTATTGTGGGATGAATTGGGAGATTGGGATTGACATATATACACTAATATGTATAAAATAGATAACTACTAAGAACCTGCTGTATAAAAGACAAATAAAATAAAATTCAAAAATTCAAAAAAAGAAAAGAAATGCTATTTATTAAGAAGGATTGTTAGATAACGTCTGCTTACTCATCATCGACAGAGGATTAGCATCAGCTCAATAGCACTAAGACATCACCAACAGCCCTTCCTCTATGTTTTCCTTCTTGTCCTTTCCTCATACATCTTACTTTGTTCTCCCTCCAAAATGGTGTCACTTTCCTGATTTTCAGCCAAGTAAGTCTTCTTGTCCTCGTGTATAGAATTTAAAGTCACTTGATTATACACGGAAACATTGTTAAAATAAACTTTGTTTTAAAATGTCTACATAATACAGTGACAGCGTCTATTATTTGTCAGAGTCTCCATCTGATGGAGACAATTTCTGAAGCCACTGGTCTGGCTTTTTAACTTCCTTTACCCTCTAAGAAAAGGAAAGGGGACAGGGGAAAGTGAAATAGAGAGAAATTGGAGAGTTGGAAATATTAGCAATAGTTTAATTTAGAATTCGAAGTTGCCCTGTGCTATGAACTGAATATTTATGTCTCTGCCAACATTCACATGTTGGAACCTAATCCCCAATGTGATGGTATTTGGAGGTGGGGCATGTAGGAGGTGATTAGGTCATGAGGTTATAACCCTCATGAATGGGAGTATGTTCTCTTATAAAAGAAGCCATGGAAAGATCCCTTGCCCCTTCTGCCATGTGAGGACACAGTGAGAAGGTGCCTGTTAAGGAATCAGGCACTTAACGGACACTGAATATGATAGCACCTTGATCTTGGACTTCCAGCCTCCAGAACCATGAGAAATTAATTTCTCTTATTGATAAGCCACTCAGTCGATGGTATTTTGTTATAGCAGTCTGAAGGGACTAAGATATCCTGGAATCCCTCCTCTCCTGTATCCTCCACATCCAACGGGTCACTAAACCTATTTTTTAAATATATTTCTATTCTAGCTCTTCCCTCTTTTATTGCCATTTCTCTATTCCATATCCTTGTGATCAGAGATCTTATAATACTCTTTTAACTGGTTCCTTCTTTCTGCCCTTTAATCTCCAGTCCATCCTCTAACTGTCATCAAGCTTCTCTGTTTAAAGACCTCTGATGGTTCCCTATTGCTTATAGTCTGACATCAAGTCTCCAGAGCCTGACCCCAGATCAAACATCTAGTAGATCTGTCTTAACACTTTTCCACCATGTATTCTTCTCTTCCATCAGAGTGGACTATTTATAAATTATCACCACGGTGTGATTTTTTTTTAAAATGAAGGCTCATAAAAAATCATTTTAGAACAATCAATCTTTTGAACCCTGAAGATTAGCCTTTCATTTAAAAGGTTCTTCTTTTCAAGAAATCACTGTTTTTCCCATAGAACTTAGACCTGGGGAGAAAAACATTACAAATCTAAATTTTAACATACTGATGTGGTTGCAGATTTCTTTTTATTCTTTCAACAAATATTTACAGAGTGTCCATCGTGTATTCTTCTGTGTTTGGTGCAGTAGACCGAGTGAATGGTCACTGTCTACTGTGACTATTAAGGAATGCTTTGTAGAAGAAACAGAAATCCATCTAAGGTCCTGTAAATAGCAAGGAAAAGGACATTCCGAATGAAAAAGCCACAGGTGTACACGTGTATGGGGAAAAGGTTAAAGAATGACATGGTTATAATGGGCATAGTTTGTTGGAGAATGTAAACTCAAAATATAATACCAAGGTCTAGTGCCACCTAAACGTTAAGGAATTTTTATAGACATTTTTGGAGATAAAAGTCATTATCATCTGACTGGAAGGGGATAAAAAATAAGGGTAAGCTTCATGATATACATGCTCAATGGATCACTTTCAGCACCCAGGCACGGCAGGGCTTATTGTGCAGAAAAATTTTGATAGAGCACAGGAATGGAGAAAGATGAAACAAAAGGAAGGAGCACCCCAGAACTGAGATGTGTGTCAATATTTTTGAGTATTTGGATCTCAAACAAAATGATAGGTAGGCAAAATGGTACCATTGAATAGGCCTTTCGATGGCATCTTTTGCTATATCTGCAAAGAGATACGTTGGTAATATTAATTTTTTGTGTTTGACTGACTTACTGGGTCAAACCACTTCGGGTCTTTTAGGATTGGAGTTGGGTTTCAGTCATAATTTATTTGGATAACATACTAATTATTTATTCTCATACTACTCTTGGAGTAGCAGAGCATATAAAATACTGTTCCAAAAGAGTTGAGGAGCAGAATCGAAAGTCCAGAAATAGACTCATGGATTTATGATCAGTTGAGTCGCAACAACTTGGGGAAAGGAGAGTAGAGAGCACAGCTTGACAATAAAAATGAATGACACAGTCAAAAAAGTGGGTAAATCTCAAAAATAGTATGTTGAGTGAAAGAAACTAAACACAAAGGAGAACATGCTGCATGATCCTATTTATATGAAGTTTAAGAAAAGTCTAATAAATCTATAGTGATAGAAATCAGATCAGTGTTTTGTCTGGAGTTGGGAGGAAGGGTGGAGACCGACTGCAGGAAGACACCAGGGAACTTTCACGGGTGATGATAATATTCTCTATCTTATTTGGAGTGATGGCTACAAGGTATATCAGTTTCCTAGGGCTGCCATCATGAAGAATCACAAACTGAGTGACTTAAAGAAGAAAAATTGATTGACTCACCATTCTGGAGGCTAGAAGTCTAAGATTAAGATGTCATCTGGTCCCTGTTGCTTCTGAAGGCAAAAAAGGGATCTGATTCAGGCCTCTCTCCTACGTTCTGGTAGTTGCTTGGCTTGTGGAAGCATAAGTGCAAACTTCACATGGCATTCTCCCTGCGTGCATGCCTCTGTGTCCAAAATTCCCCTTTTTATAAGGTTACCAATTATATTGGATTAGGGCCTACTTAATTACTTCAGTTTAACTTGATTACCTCTGTAAGACACTGTCTCCAAATAAGGTCATATTCTGAGGTACTGAGGGTTAAGATTCCAACGTATCTTTTTTTGGGGGGAGGGCACAATTTAACCCACAGCACATGGCTTATACATTTGTCATAAGTCATAGAACTGTACACTTAAAATGTGTGCATTATATTGTATACAAATCATACATCAATAAAGTCAATTTTAGAAAAGCTTGACATCTATGAAATTTTTTGTGGTTGTTGTTGAGAGTTATGTTTTATTAGGCAGAAATTTTTAGGACTTCAAGCCCAGGAGGCAGCATCTCAAGTAACCCTGAGAGAACTGCTACGAGGAGGCGAGGTGGGGAGGCAGGATATACAGGAGTTTTGCAACAAAGGGCAGGTAGTCCGAACATCAAAAGATTATTGTTAATTAAAGAAAACCAGATATGTCAAGTTAAGGAATTTAGCGCTTTTCTATGTATGGGAAGATGCAAGAGTCTGGGCTCACTGAAATCATTCCTTTGATAGGCACCTCAGTTATCTGGGACGAGTATCCTGTGTTTTCACATCCTGAGTTTCCTCAGGGAAATTTTTGACATCTGAAATGCATATTATAGAAGAGAACTCACGCTCTTCTCTCAGTACAATAGTGTGTTGTAAGGACAAACCCTCATTTTGTCCTGCCTTTTTCCCAACTATATTAAACCCAGCATATTAAACTCAGCAAAAAGACACCATCTGTGGGACTTCCCTGGTGGCACAGTGGTTAAGAATCTGCCTGCCAATGCAAGGGACACAGGTTCAAGCCCTGGTCCGGGAAGATCCCACATGCCGCAGAGCAACTAAGCCTGTGTGTCATAACTACTGAGCCTGTGCTCTAGAGGCCGCAAGCCACAACTACTGAGCCCGCATGCCACAACTACTGAAGCCCGCAAGCCCTAGAGCCCGTGTCCACAGCAAGAGAAGCCACCGCAGTGAGAAGCCCACGCACCGCAACTAGAGAGTAGCCCTCACTTGCCGCAACTAGAGAAAGCCCGCGCATAGAAATGAAGACCCAACACAGCCAAAAATGAATGAATAAATAAGTAAATTTATTTTAAAAAAAGATACAATTGCCAAATGTTTCATAAGGAATATATATATTTTTAAAAAAAGACATCATTTGTCCCATTCATCCACATGCAGGAAAGTAACCAACTCTTACTGAATGCTGCTTATACCTTACATAACCCAAGTGACTTCCTGATGAAGAACTCACTCTTTTAAATACAAGGGTATGAATACAGTTAGACTCGAGGTAATGAAAACAGTAGCCAACATTTAGGATTCCAAATGATTTTAAAACCCTTTACTTTGGTCTCATCAGTGGAGTGCAGTGTGGAAGAGGAGTACACCTCAGTGGAAAGAAATCTAGCCCTGGAATAAATCGGTGTGAACTTTAAAAATCCAGAAACTTGTAGAGCAGCGGTCCCCAACATTTTGGGCACCAGGGACCGGTTTCGTGGAAGACAATTTTCCACGGACCGGGGTCGGGGTGGGGGAGCTGATTCAGGCAGTAATGCAAGTGATGGGGCGCAGCAGATGAAGCTTCTCTCGCTCACCCGCCGCTCACCTCCTGCTGCGCGGCCCGGTTCCTAACAAGTGACGGACCGGTACTGATCCACAGTCCAGGGGTTGGGGACCCCGTTGTAGAGTGAAAAACCATCGTAAAAGCCAACAAAACTACCCTCTTTTTGGAGACATAGAGAGGTTAGTGCTTTGCCCAAGGTCACATGGCTACTGAGAGGTAAAACAAGAACTGGAAACCACATTTTCTGACAACTTGACTCATACCCTTTCCAAGCCCCTGCTCTGTCTACACTCAGTTCTTGTTATGCTCTGTGTGAAATGCAAAAGAGAGAAAGAAGAGTCTAACACAATCACCACAGAAAGGGGAGGACAGAATTTCATGTCCAAGAAAGTAAAACTCTAATTTCTTTGTATGATAAAAATGCAAGAGTGGAAAAATACAATACTCCAAAATTGAATAAATCATCTGTATATGTCTTTATTGTGGATATGTAGTTTTTCCAGAAATTTCTGTCATGACGAGTTGATATGTAAAAGCTTGAAAAACACAGATAATTTTGTCTTAAATGGTTCTCCACCTACAATTTAAGTATATTTGTAACAGTTCATATCTTTGGTTAATTAAAACACACTCATATTTTCCTTTCAATGATAGAAAGTTCTTTGGCTTTAAACCTAGCTAAGTCGTAGAGAAAGAATGTCACAATCATTTTAATACTTAAAGCAAAGTGAAATTATTTTGCCTCATTAAATAATATTTTTAACATTACAGGCATAGTTGTTGCAAAATAAAAAATTATCTGAAGATCCAGTAATTTTAAATATGATCTCTGTGTAACTCATGTACATACACATATATTTGTGTTCATTCTTTCATTTCTTAATTCATTTATTCAACAAAAATTTGTTGAGCACTTATTATGGGCCTGGCTCACTACCACAAGGTTTAAAACATAAAAATACAAAATGTTCTTTCTGTTTCCTTATCAGAAATAGTTACTTAGACCTTAACAACTGTTAGAGCAAGATAACTCCAGGCCATCCGTCAAATGTTTACCATTATCAAAACTCTCCCTGGAGGGAGTTGCAACTTTGGCTCACCTCACCAGCAGTAATTTAATTTTTCTTAGGTTCAAAGTGTTCCAAATGCCTCAGGCACAGCAGAGAAATAAAATAAGATCCCTGGCTCTGGGAAGCTTACATTCCATTGGAAGGAACAAAAATAAACAAATAAATATACAATATAACTTCAGGTAGTACAGAGTTCAAAGAAGAACAATAAGTGTAGTAGAAAGATGGCAAGCATGGGGGGAGGGGGGTGGTTATTCAAATAAGGTGGTCCAGAAAGTCCTCTCTGAATAGATGACGTTTGCACAGAGACCTGAATAAAATAAAAGCAAGCCTGTGTATATCTTGGGGGAAAGCCGTGTAGCCAAAGCAAACAGCAAGGGCAAAAATGTGGGTAGAAACATATTTAGTATGTTCAAGGAACAGCAAGGAGACCGGTGTGGCCAGGGTGCATGGAAAAGGGGGAGCGTGATAGAAAATGGCTTGGAAATGTAGACCCTTGTCTTTGTATTTTATAGTCACTGGGATGCAAAGTGTTTTGGAGGGTTCCGAGATAAGAACGGCATAATCTGATTGGCATTTCAAAAGATCACTTTGTTTTCTGTACGCAAATTAGGCTCTAGGAGAACAAGAGTGAGAGATGAGTTGAAGGCTTTTGGTGGCGGTCCAGGTGAAAGCTTTGACAAGGGTGATAATGATGAAGAATGGCTGGATTTTTGACATATTTCAGAGGTAGAGCCAAAAGATTTACTAGCATATTTGGGGAATAAGGAAAAGAAGCGTGATGGTTGAGGTTGAGTAACCAAGTAAGTGGTGGTGTCTTTCATTGAAATGGGGAAAACTGGAGAGAGGAAGACATCAGGCTTCAGCTCGAGGGCATTGGTAAGTTTGAGACACTCACTAGACATCTAAATGGAGATGTCGAATAATTGAACACTTGACTCTGGAGTTCAGGGAGAACTCCTGGCTAGAAATAAAGATTTGGAAACCACCATCCTATTGATAATTTTTAAAACCTCAGGATTGCATGAGCACAACTAAGAAACGAGTGTTAATTAGAAAAGACACGGGCCAAAGACTACATTCTCAACATCCTATGGAACTGAAAGAGGAAGAGGAGCAGCAAAGGGTTCTGATAAGGAACAGCCAGGGGAGAAGCAGGAAACCTGGAGAATGTGGGATTCAGGAAGGCAACAGAAGAAAATATATCAAGATGGAAAAAATGATCAACTGAGTCAAAACTGGTGAGAGAACAAGGTGAGGACTAAACACTCATCCCTTGGAGTTAAAGATGGAGGCTAAGACCTTGTCAACGCAGAGGGCATTAGTGATCTTGGTGAACGCTAGCAACAACACCTGCACAGAGTAGGTGCGAGAGAGTACAGAAGGTAATGGTAATGTAGCTAACAAGTAGTAGAAACATTTCCCAAGAGTTTGGCTATAAAGAACAGAGATAGGCAGCAGTAGCTAGAGGAGAAACCCGTTCATATATTCTAGATTTTCTAGTTATAACTATAAAATAATTTCTGCCCTACAATCAATGTAATGTTGGCGGGGGTTTCTACATGCACAGGCCTTTTCTTAAATTAGAAATTTTAATTTTCATAATGGCCATAATAAAACAAATTCAAGTTCAGGATGCACTTTTGATATTATCTGGAAATGTTCAGCAGGAAAAAAAATGCTGAGAAATGCAAAGCAATATTTAGGTTCATTTAAGCTACCCAGCATCTGAGGGCTCTTCTGCATCTCCCAGAGGACATAACCATTACCATGCACACCAAAACTCAGTAAATACTATTTAGATTGAATTTGACACCACCAAATCCAGAGAAAGTAAGGTTTAAAAAAAATACCAGAACAAAATATCTGAGGTTGCCTGCAGATAAGGTTCTGCCAGGAAATCTTAATGGTCATTTTCATAAAGCGTAGTACAAAGTCAAAGCAACTATGTGGGCAATTTGGATAAGATACATCGAAATAAAATCTGGAAAAGCTAGAAAAATGAAACCAAATCAACCAACTGAGAGAGAGGTAGATGCAGGGAATTTCTCTACATTTTTATTTTATCCTTTGTGTCTTGTATACTGGAAATAAGGAGTGAGTCCTTTTTCAAAAAGTTATATTAATTCTGCATATAATCATTTGAGTTTTTTTCTGAATCTGGCAACATTTACAAGATCACTTCCTTTAATTAAAATGATTTTGGCTGTGCCCTCTGGGTTAAACATCTCCTCTCTACGCACCCAAGACTCCATCCTCAGGAGACGAGAAAGCCTCATGTCCTCAAAGTGAGACCACCCCTCCCTGGCCTCCACAGATCATTCAGAAGCCCTGAAGGGGGTGTCCCAGGCCCCCACTCCTTACTACCTCTCAACATTCAAAGAATCAACCTTGAGGCCATGAGGATTCACCTAATTATGGCCCATCCCACTAATTATACGGGTCAACCCAAGAAACTCCAACTCTCCTAGGTGACCTTTCATCTCCTCTAATCTAATCTCCCAGATCTCGCCATATCCCTGGGTCTGTTTCAATCCCTGACTCTCCCCTGAGACTCTTCCACTGTGCCCTCTGGAACTCAAGCCAGACGCCCTCAAAACATCCAATCACTTCAACTCTCCGCAGGGGTTTTATTGCCCTTCCTAGTCTAACAGACACCTGGATCTCCCCGAGGGCATGCTGCCCCCCAAACCCTCTCAAGAGGTGGTTACTTTCTCCCACTGCCTCAGATTCTGAGTGGAGAGCTTGGGGAATGTCTTTCTTGATTCTCACTTCTACACCGTCTATCCTTCCTAAAAGCTCAGCTTCGAATTCCTCTTGTATCTCAAAAACCTTAGCGCCCAGCTCACTGTCATTCCCTCTCCAAAACTACCTCTATCTTTAATCCTAAGTGATTTTATTACTCATATGAATGACGTTCGCAACACCCCAGACTCTCGGCTCATTAAACTCCTCTCTTCCGTAACCTTGATCTGAACAGTTTCCCAGCCACAGACTCCCCTGGTCATAACCCAGGCCTAGTCATAGTAAATAAATGCAACCCCTCCTTAATATCAATTTCAAAAATTATATTCTCTAACATACAACAATCCTGCTCCAATAAACAGTCATTCCTTTAACCCTGCCCCCTTTCCACTCATTCTCTTAGTGTCTTCCTTTTCCTCCTGACCCAAAACTTAAATTCCACTTCAATCATTGTAAAATCTCCCTGGTGAACAATCTCGATCCCTTGCTCCTCTCTCACTCTGTAATACATTTTTAGCAAAACTTGAACCCTGGTCAAGTTCATCTCTCTACCTTCTCTACAATTGCATCTCTGCAACTAAACATGGCGAGGGTAAAATGGAAAAAACATGTTGGTTGGTCTCATTTTAAATTCATGACTTCCAACTTCAAGTGGGTTCTGTTGCTGCCCCAAAATTATGCTACACTTCCTTAGACCACCCATACTCACATTTATTCAATGATTGTGAGATACCTTCTCCTCTCTCCTGAATCTTTGACACCGTCCCACCCTTTCATCACACTCCCAAATGATCAGCTCTCTTTTCACTTCACTGAGAATCTGTAAATCATCAGAAGAGAACTTCCTCAAGTTGACCCACCTACTATCATTGGCCCCCATACACTATAATTTTCTCCTATTACTATAATCAGTGATCCTTAAAGAGTGGTCCCCAGCCCAGCAGCATCAATATCACCTGGGATATTAGAAATGCAAATTCTCAGATGGACTCAGATCTACTGAATCAGAAACTCTGGGGGTGGAGCCCAGCAGTCTGCATTCTACCAAGTCCTAGGAGTGATTCTGACACATGCTAAAAGCTTGAGAGCCATCTGGGAAACATTTTTTTTAAATGTGTCTAAAAGTCCTCCCCCAGAGACTGTTTTTAAATTTTAGGGGATAAGAGGTGGACAACAGGAGTTTTAAAAGCTCCCCCAAGTGATTCTAATGGGCAATTTTGAAAACCACTGCTATGAATGAACGGTCCACACTCATATCTAAGGACAACCTCTCAATATGATCAGTAGCTTCCCCCACCTTTGCCTCCTCAAACACAATTCACCAGCAATTTCTTCTCTTCTCTCTCTCCTGAATCTTTGATTTTTCTTCTCCGCTAGAGCGTGCCCATCTCCCTAAAACATGCTGTTCTACCTCGTTAAAAAAAATTTCTCAACTCCACCCACTTCCAGTTACTGCCCTATTTTTCTACTTATCTTTACAGCAAAACACCTCTTTTTTTTTTATAAATTATTTTATCTTACTTTATTTATTTTTGGCTGTGTTGGGTCTTCATTGCTGTGTGCAGGCTTTCTCTAGCTGCAGTGAGCGGGGGCTACTCTTCGTTGTGGTGCATGGGCTTCTCATTGCGGTGGCTTCTCTTTGTTGCAGAGCATGGGCTCTAGGTGCGTGGGCTTCCGTAGTTGTAGCACGCAGGCTTGGTAGTTGTGGCACACGGGCTTAATTGCTCCACGGCATGTAGGATCTTCCCGGACCAGGGCTCGAACCCGTGTCCCCTGTGTTGGCGGGCAGATTCTTAACCCCTGTGCCTCCAGGGAAGTCCCAAAACACTTTGAGTGGTATCTTTTTTGATACAAAACACTCAAGAGAAATCTATGCTAATTATTTCCAGTGCACATCTTTCCATTCCCATTCTCATTAAAACCACTCTAATCAGCTTTTCTCCCCACTACCCTAGGAAATCTGGACATGCTAAGGACACTAACGACCTCCAAGCTCCTTGAGCCAATGGTTCGTCTCAATCCTCATTATACTTGATTTATCAGCAGCAGCTGACACTGTTGATTACTCCCTCCCCCTGGAAACATGTTCTTCACTTTGTTTTCAGGAAACCATCTCCTCTTCGTGTTATTTTTTTCTCTCTGCTGTGCTGGCAGCTCCTTCTCTGTCTTCTTTGTTGATTTCTCCTTAGTGTTGGGGTGCTCCAGGCCCCAGTCTTTGGTCCCCCTCTCATGTCTCTCCACACTCACTCTTTTGGTGATCGCATCTCATTTAATGAATTTAAAGACCATCTAACATTAACATCTACAAAACTATTTCCTGGTAAGACCTTACTCCAAGACTCATAAAGCCATCTGTCTATTCACCATGTCCCAACAGACACCTTAAACTCAACATGTCCAAAACTGATTGCTGAGCTTTCCTCCCAAAACGATGCTCTTTCCAGTCTTCCCCAAATCAATCAACAGCAACTCTGTCCTTCCGACTAGGAGTCATCCTTGGTCCCTTGACTCCTCTCTTTTGCGCACACACACATATGCCATTCAGTCTGTCAGCAAATCCTGTTGGCTCTACTTTTAAATTTATTTGGAAACCCACCATTTCTTACACTCTCCATTGCATCCACCTGTAAACTACTGTCTCTCTTGCCTGAATTAGGCACCAGCATCCTCGCTGGTCTCAAGATTCCAGCCTTGTCTCACCACAGTCTATTGTTAACCCAGCATCCAGAGAGATACTTTTAAGATATGTCAGCCCTCATCACCTTTTCACACAGAACTCCCCATCAGTTCCCTGTTTCATTCACAGTAAGAGCTAAGGACTTTACAAGCCCCAACAATGCTATCCAATTCTAGTCTGCTGTTTCTCTGACTCATTTCCTGGAACTCCTACTCAATCACTCCTCTGTAATCACAGGGACGTCCTTGCTATTCCTCTTCCTGTCAGCCATGATCTCACCTCAGAGCTTGTGCTGAGTGTCTTCAGTAGGCCCCTCCAGACCCTCTTCCCAACCTTCTCAGCCCTGCTCTGTACCCTGGAAGGATGAACTCCATGAATGACTGCAACGGTCCCCCTGGCCCTCTGCTTCCAGGTGGATTCAGCCAGGGCAGAGCACAGCAGAAGATCTGAAGGAAGGACGAATGCGAGGTTAGAGTCTCCTTTTCTCTCCTTTGTGGTGCTTTCTTCCTGCAGTGCTGGTGCAGGCACTGCATCCCTCAACCTAAGGTCACAGCTCCCATCAGGCAGACTCTCCACACAGCCTCTTATTCCGAGGTTCCCAAACCACTGCCCAGTCACCCCCTCAGGACTAGTGCCGATTATAGTGCCCACATCTCTAGCTTCGGGAAACCACGCTGTCCCTTATCATTTCCTTACAGCCGGCCCACAGTATTTTTTAATTGAAATATAGTTGATTTATACAATATTGTGTAAAGTTGAGTGTTTTATGTATATCTTTTTTCTGATTTTTTCCTGTTATCGTTTATTACAAGATAGTATGGAGGGTCCTTTAAAAACTAAAAATAGAGTTACCATATGATCCAGCAGTCCCACTCCTGGGCATATATCCAAAAAAGACGAAAGCTCTAATTTGAAAAGATACGTGCACTCCAATGTTCATAGCAGCACTATTTACAGTAGCCAAGACATGGAAGCAATCTAAAGGGTCCACATTTTAAAAAATAATCACTTTTTTCAACTCTCCTCAAAATATCCAATTTGATTGTATCATCCGTCTCCTGCTCTGACTGATGCAGGGCCTTTGCACTTGCTGTTTCCTCTGCCTGGGCGCTCTTTTCCAAATATGTACATCACTCGCCCCCAAGCCTCTTTCAAGTCTTCACTCAAATGTCACCATCTCAGCGAGGCCCTCTCTGTTCTTCTGATTTAAGATTGCACTTTTCCTCACCCTCTTTCCCTGTACCTCTTCCCTACTTTGCTCTTTTCCATGGCATTTATCATCCTCTAATATGCCAACTTACTTATTTTATTTATTGCTTATCTCCCCCTCCTCCCACTAGAATTGAAACTCCCTGAAGACAGGGATTTTTGTTTGGTTTTATTCACTGCTTATATCATGAACATGTAGAACAGTACTTAACTGCATGGGGCCAGTATGCAATAGAAGTTTCCTAAATGCATGCAAAACAAAAAACAAAAACAGAACAAGCAGAAAAGCCCTCCTAAGATGCCAGGAGGTTAAGAAAACTTGAAAATCTTGCCAAGTTTTAGTAATGTGATCGGTTTAGCTTTATCCAAACCCAGGTGAATTGTTAGAGATTTTACTACTAGAGATTTTACTGAGTTTCACCACTGGTGACTTAAGATTCCTATTTGAACAGGTAAAGCCTAGAAAGACAGACTTGCCCTTCAAATCCCACTTTTAAAGTGAATGTTAAAGTCTATAAATCATTTCAGTTGCTTAATTAGACATAAAGCCCGGTCTCAGAAGTGTACAGCAGAAATAGCTTTAGTTTGATTACATGTGATTACTCAGTGTTTTCTATCTCCTGGCAGTATATTGAGCCTGCATTTTGTGAGTTTGTAGGAGAAAGTAATTTTTTACTCAAGTAATTTTGCGTGGATGAATTCTCAGCACCTCAGTGCCATTATTCCTGACATGTAGAAAAGCCCAAAGCCCTGCATTTCTCTCAGTCTTTGGATCTATAATTCTTTCTATAATTTTCTTGCTCCCTTAGTTCATCTTCCCCTCATTGAAATTAGAAAAATTTTATTCTTTTGTGAATGAAGCCCTCCTGACACCAGCCTACCCAGGATGCAGGTATATAACCCATAAATTATTTAAAGTTAAAAGAGCTGTCATTCTGATGATTTCACTTGCATCTTATCCTTAGGAGTTTCCTTTCATGTGAGGATCTGAAAATGTTTTACAAGCATTATTGGATGATGATACCTGAATGTCCTCCTGCAGGTACCCTGCCCTGCTTTAAAAGTCTCCACCTCTGCCTTAAGCCTGCCAGGAGGACCCCACTGTTTCAACAGAAATAAAATCATGCTTTCCAAGGTTTGTGTATTGTGATTAATATCTTTCCAATGGTCCGTTTGAACATCTTTTACACTCTGGTAGAAATACAGGATACAATTAAAGTAGGCAATATCTAGGGACTTCCCTGGTGGCGCAGTGGTTAAGAATTCGCCTGCCAATGCAGGAGACACAGGTTCGAGCCCTGGTCTGGGAAGATCCCACATGCCGCACGCAGAGCAGCTAGGCCCGTGTACCACAACTACTGAGCCTGCGCTCTAGAGCCCGCGAGCCACAACTACTGAAGCCTGTGCATCCAGAGCCCGTGCTCCACAACAAAGAGAAGCCACCGCAATGGGAAGCCCACACACCGCAACCAAGAGTAGCCCCCCCTCGCCGCAACTAGAGAAAGCCTGCACGCAGCAACGAAGACCCAACACAGGCAAAAATAAATAATAAATTAATTAATTACTTATTTAAAAAGTACGCAATATCTAAGGTTGATGCCCATTTCATATGCCAATATCAAATTTACAATATGAACTGATATGACAGAACAATCATTTTATTTCAGATTCACAGGTGGATTCATAATCCCTTGATTTATTATGATGGAATGTGTTTACGTGGTAGGGATCTGAATGTAACAATCTGAAGTGGATATTTAATATGGAACTAATTGCTCAACCGTTAAAATTAGTTGTCATATATTATGATAACTTATATTTCTTTTCTGACTAAAAAGCCACATTTATTGTTAGAAATGTGGAGTACATATAAATGCAAACTAAAGGAAAATAAAACTCACTCTTAGTCCCATGGGGCAGTCATAGAGACGTGTCACTCAGATGATGTTCAAAGAAGGAATTGTTGTCCACAGTAAATGTGACTGGCTGACAACCTCCAAAGGTTAACTCCTTCAGCACCTGCCTCAGCATCCAAGCTGAGGTCCTGCTCATCTCAGGGCAACTGCCAAACAATGACTGAGCAAGGCCATGGTAGCCAAATTCATGGTAACCAAAGTCAAGGAAGTGATGCAAAGGACTAGCCATTTCTGCCCAACGCGGCCCCTTCTAATGGGCTATCTTTGCTCCTGAGCTCCTACTGGCCTGATAGAGACTGTCTACAACACAATCTGGTGGTTCTCCTACTTAATATTCCTTCCTCCCCTTTTCTTTCACGGGTGTTACTCCCCAATAATCCATTTTTTTTATTTCAATTGTGGTGAAATAATACACATAACATAAAATTTACCTTATTAACCCTTTTTAAGTATACAGTTCAACAGTATTACGTATATTCACATTGTTGAGATTGAAACTCTGTACCCATTTAACAACTCCCCATCCTCCCCTCCCCCAATCCCTGGCAACCACCATTCTACTTTCTGTTTCTATGAACTTGACTGCTCTAGATGACCTCATGTAAGTAGAATCATGCAGTATTTGTCTTTTTGACAAATACTGAGTACGATGTCCTCAAGGTTCAAGGATGTGTCAGAATTTCATTCCTTTGTTAAGGCTGAATAACATTACATTGTATGTATAAATTACATTTTGTTCATCCATTCATTTGTTCATGGACACTTGGGTTGCTTCCACCTTTTGGCTATTATAAATAACACTGCTATGGACATGGGTATGCAAATATCTCTTTGAGACACTGCTTTCAATTCTTTTGGATATATACCCAGAAATGGAATTGCTAGATCATATGGTAAAAATATTTTTAGTTTTCTGAGGAAGCACCATATTGTTTTCCATAGTGGCTGCACCATTCTGCATTCCCACCAACAATGCCCAAGCACTGTATTTTCTCCAGATCCTCATCAACACTTGTTATTTTTAATTTTTATTTTTTGATAGCAGCCATCTTAATGGGTATGAGGTAGTATCTTGTGATTTTGATTTGCACTTACCTAGTGATTAGTAATGTTGAGTATCTTTTCACATGCTTGTTGACCATTTGTATATCTTCTTTGGAGAACTGTTTATTCAAGTCCTTTGTCCATTTTTAAGTTGGATTATATGTTTTGTGTGTGTGTGTGTGGTTGAGTTGTAGTTGTTTACATACTCTAGATATTAACCTCTTTTCAAATATATAGTCTGTGAATATTTTCTCCCATTTCATAGGTTATCTTTTTGCTCTGTTGATTGTCCTTGGATGCACAGATGTTTTTAATTTTGATAGAGTCCCATTTACCTATTTTCACTTTTGTTACCTGTGCTTTTGGTGTCATATCCAAGAAATCTTTGTAAAATCCAATGTTATCAAACTTTTCCTCTCTTTTCTTCCAAGAGTTTTATAGTTTTAAGTCTTATATTTAGGTCTTTGATCATTTTGAGCTAACTTTTGTAGTATGTGGTAGTATAAGGTAGGGGGTCTAACTTCGTTCTTTTGCATGTGGATATCCAGTTTTCCTAGCATCATTTGTCAAATTCCTAATAATCCTTTTGCACTCCTAACTTTGCCACAGTGTCTGCTTCCCAGATGACCCAATTAGCACAACCCTGAATCAGAGGTAGCAACTGCTAAGGTTCTGTATCTATCCTTCCAGTCCTGTCACTCTCTCTCCTCTTCTTCTCTCCCTACAATACACACACACACACATGCCCTTCTTCATACTGCTGTGTGTGCTGCTATTTAAACATAACAATATATTGTTATGTTTCTGTTTCATTAGATATTTTCAGCACCGTCAAGTTTAAAAACTCTGTAGTGACTCATGTGGATGTACCATTATTTGCTTAACCAATACACTATTTTTAATGACATATATTAAAAGATTACTTCATTTTTTTTAAATATCCTGTTTCCTTTAGAAGACTGACCTATGAAAAAGTATATGCTTGAATTATAGAAAAAAAAACTTTACTGGAAATGTATTGATTATTGTTTCAATTATTCTTAGCTTTTTTCTTCCTTTATAGACTTTTGTGTAAAATCTGAAAAAAATGAATATTTAGGCTTCTATGCCTTAAATAAAAATAGAATTCGCTAGATCCTTCATATGGTGCACTGGGAGACCTAAAAATGCACTTCATCCAGGTTCTGGTTGGAAGTGATGATAGGGTTTTAATTCCTCGAGGAACAAGATGCCCTGGGATGGCAAAGCTATTTAGTGCGCTTGTTAGTGCATTTGACCTCAGGGCTGACCAGTGCTAAGAAACCCACTCTCCAGCAACCTCCAACCCACTCTCCAGTTCTCTTTTCCTTGGATCTCCTTGCTCTATCTCCAGGAACTTACTGACTTCACTGGCTGCCAAAACTTTGAAAGATTCCTAGCAACAGGGCAGAAGCAACTACAGGCAGAGCAAAGCCATGGAAGACGGGAAACCAAGTTCCCCTCTGGCCTCTTACTGGCTCTGTGATTCTAGTTACATCTCTTACACATTCTGAGCCTTGTTTTCCCATCTTTAAATTAGCGGTAGTAATTACCTTCTGCTCAAAGTTGTTGTGAGCTTCAAATAAGGTAACATGTGGGGAAGTAATTTATAAATAGAAGGCATGATACAAATTTCAGTTGTTATTCTTAATAATTAGTGAGTGTGGTCAAGCGTGCAAGTAACCAGTGGCTTCAGTGCCCCGGGCTTCTTGGGGAAACAGGAGGGCTGGCAAACTTCAACTCTCACATGTAACAAACAACTTCACTCACCACAGCTTGCCACATATTTGTCAAGCTGAGCCAAGGCTCCCAAACACTACTCACTGATGGACTGATCTGCAGGTTTCAGCCCAGTCAACGGCAGCTTTTTAATCACCACTGAGTATCCATAACAACCAGCAGTGGAGATTTGTTCAGTCCTCAGACATTCAGTGGTGCCCAGCTGGTCTGAGTCCTCCTTACCAGAACAACCAGAGATTCCAGGGAGGGTGGGCAATCCCCTGGAGGAACAAGAAAATTCCATTCGTTCCAGGCTATTTGATACTGCGAAGAGTGAAGTCACAGGAACTCAGATGTGAAGAAAGTGCAGACTGCCTCACTGACCCCTGTGAAAAGTTAAAGCCTCCGTATAAGTACCAAAGGGCAGAGCCAACCTGGAATTCTTTATCCTCCAGCATCCTCAGTCTCTGAGGTATAAAAAACAACTCCATCTGAGGAAATTTCCACATCCATTCGACTCCCACTCTCTTCACTCCCTCCCCCACCCACCCCCACTGCAATGAAATGCTTCTGAAATCAATGGACTCCAACGTATTTTGAACATAAAGATGAACAGAACGTTCACCATGGTCCCTTTATAGGACTATAAATGCCTGTGCCCCTACTCTGGTCAAGAAAGGGAGAAGCTGTTTTCTGATTCTTGTATTAAAACACCTGAAATATGACACTGTTTAATCTTTCAATCAAAGGGAACTAAAACTGGAATCAAGGGTTCGGCCTGCTTCTAAGGGAAGGATCAAGACTTAGGGAAATAGAAAGTCAGGTTGACATTGTTGAGAACTCAGGATACAGCACTGTGTCAAATAAGCATCCTATTCCAGCTCAAAATCTTCCCCTGGCAGCATGGCGGTGGGGATTGTTCATATGAACTCACTGAAAATAAAAAAAAAATGTACTGGTGGTGAATTAAAATCAGAACTTCTATTTTCTAAGCTCCTGTGCTTCTGTAAGTAGAGAGAAAGAGGTAAAGAGGGAAGAAAGAGAGGAAAAAAAATTTGATACTTAAAGAGTTAATAGTATTCGTGCAGGTTGCAAGTCTGAATAAAGCTAGAAGGAGATATATAAATAGCATCTCCCTTCATACACACATTTGAAAGAAGTCAAAAATCTATTTCTTAGGGAAAATAATTGCTGTTCAAGAAAAATCATTCCAACATTTCCTTGGAGTCAGTCCCCTCCCCCAGATCCTTCCCATCTGGCTCTAACCACCATCCCACACTTCCCTCAGCCTATACCTTGGCTGCTCCAATCCCTCACTTCCATCTACTCCTCTATCTGCTACATGGGTCCAGCTTCCTCAATAACAAGTTGATTTTATTTTTGATAAGTTGAACAATGACCCTGACATCATCAAATAAAATGGACATATTTCTGTTCTTCTCTTACTTGTCCTTGTTGTGATACTTTCCATCACTGCCGTCTCAGCATCCCTCCTCCTCAGTATCTGGGATATCTCTCTATTCCAGCTTTAATCCCATTTCTCCTTCTGATCCCTTTCAAACACCTTTAGCACATTTCCTTCTCCTTTGTAATCTATGAAATGTTTAGGTTTCCACAGCTCTATTCTAAGCCCCCTGCTCTAATCGGTCTACGAACCAGCCATTGATCAGCTGATCCATGTTTATATGCCGATGGTTGTCTTCTAGCTCGTAACCTTCTGCTGGACTTCAATCCTGTATAACTGACTGCCCATGTTTTGCATCATATGGGCATCTGAACCCTCTCAAGCCTGACCTTCCTATACTTCTACGAATGGCCCTATCTTCCACCCAGTGACCACAGCCATAAACCTCATCGACATTTTAAACACTCTCCCTTTACTTGCTCTTCCACATCCAGTTAGTCGCCGTCCTATAAATTCTATCTCCTTCATTTGTCTCAAAATCATCTTTTCCCTCAATCTCCACTGCCATTGTTTAAGTCCACACTCTCATCAGTTCACTCCAGGTTTAGTTAAATAGCATACTAATCCATCTGCCCACATCAACTGTGCCACTATCTCCCTTCAACCTCTATTCTAGTTACAACTATGAGAATGGTGATTAAAAATTTCAAGTTTTTTAACTTCAAAGTATACTACAAAGCTACAGTAATCAAAACAGTTTTGTACTGGCACAAAAACAGACACATAGATCAATGGAACAGAATAGAGAACCCAGAAATGAACCCACACTTATATGGGTAATTAATCTACAACAAAGGAGTCAAGAATATACAATGGAGAAAAGTCAGCCTATTCAATAAACGGTGTTGGGAATACTGGAAGACTACACGCAAAAGAATCAAACTGGACTACTTTCTCACACCAAATATGAAAATAAACTCAAAATGGATTGAAGTCTTAAATGTAAGACCTGAAACAATAAAGCTTCTGGAAGAAAATATTATACTCTTTGATATCTGTCTTAGCAATTTTTTTTGGATATGTCTCCTCAGGTAAGGGAAATAAAAGCAAAAATAAACAAATGGGACTAATCAAACTAAGAAGATTTTACACAGTGAAGGAAACTACCAACAGAATGAAAGAGCCACCTACTAAATGGGAGAAGATAGTTGCAAAAGATATATCTAATAAGGTGTTAATATCTAAAATATACAATGAACTCATACAACTCAACATCACAAAAACAAACAACCCAATTAAAAAATGAGCAGAGTAGTGAATATACATTTTTCTAAAGAAGACATACAGATGACCAATAGGCACATGAAAAAATGCTCAACATCACTAATCATCATGGAAATGCAAATCAAAACCATCCTGCTTTGTGACCACCTAGAGGGGTGGGATGATGCAAGAGGGAGGGGATATGGGGATATGGGGATATATGTATACATATAGCTGATTCACTTTGTTATACAGCAGCAACTAACACAACAATGTAAAGCAATTATACTCCAATAAAGATGTTAAAAAAAAACAATGAAATATCACCTCATATCTGTTAGAATGGCTAATATCAAGAAGATAAGAAACAGCAAATGTTGACAAGGATGTGGAGAAAAGAGAACCACTGTGCACTGTTGGTGGGAATGTAAACTGGTGCAGCTAATATGGAAAACAGTATGGAAATACCTCAAAAAACTTTTTAAAAACTACCATATGATCCAGCAATTCCACTCCTAGGTATTTATCCCCCCCAAAATGAAAACTCTAATTAGAAAAGATATATGCACCCCTAAGTTCCTTGATGCATCATTTACAATACCAAGATACAGAAGCAATCTAAGTGCCCATCAATAGATGAATGGATAAAGAAGATGTGGTACGTATATATATAAATAATGGAATATTACCCAACCATAGAAAAGAAGGAAATCTTTCCATTTGTGACAACATGGATGGACCTAGAAGGTATTATGCTAAGTGAAATAAGTCAGACAGAGAAAGATAAATATTGTATGATTTCACTTATATGTGGAATCTAAAAAACAAAATAAAAGAATAAACAGAAACAGAAACAGAGTCATCGATACAGAGAACAAACAGATGGTTGCCAGAGGGGTTGCCAGGGACTGGGATTAAGAGAGAAATAGGTGAGAGAGATTAAAAGGTACAAACTTTCAGTTACAAAATAAATGGGTCACAGGTATGAAATGTACAGTGTGGGGAATATAGTCAATAATTATGTAATATCTTTGTATGGTGACAGATGGTAACTAGACTTATCAGGGTGATCATTTTGAAATGTATGGAAATATTGCATCACTATGTTGTATACCGGGAACTAATATAGTGTTGCAGTTCAATTATGCTTCAAGAACAAACAAACTTGTAGAAAAAGAGATCAGATTTGTGGTTACCAGAGGTGGGGGCGTAGGGGTAGGGGGAATTGGATGAAGGTGGTCAAAAAGTACAAACTTCCAGCTCTAAGATAAATAAGTACTAGGGATGTAATGTACAACATGATAAATAAAATTAACACTGCTGTATGTTATAATATATAAAAGCTGTTAAGACAGTAAATCCTAAGAACTCTCACCACAATGAAAAAGAATTTTCTACTTCTTTAATGTTGTATCTATATGAGATGATGGGTGGTCACTAAAGTTATTGTGATAATTATTTCATGATGTATGTAAGTCAAGTCATTATGCTGTACACCTCAAACTTATACAGTGTTGTATGTCAATTATATCTCAATAAAACTGGAAGAAAATAAAAAATAAAAAAATAAATATTTGAAAAATTAAAAAATAAAAGGGAAAAATGAATTTCAGGATTTTCAGTTAGAGGTTTGAGAATTCTGATCACACACTAACCAGATCCCTATGGGAAACTTCTCTAAATTTCCATTTCCTTGCCTCTATAACGAGCCTAATTATACTTTTTTGGAGGTTTGTTAGGAGAATTGAATGAGATACTACGCAAGTAGCTCTTAAACATTGCCTGGCACATAAAAAGTCCTCAATAAGTAAAGAAACTCCATCTTTGCTAATGTTACCTTATCATAACAAAATTCTGATTATTTTATTTTTCTGGTTATAATTCTAAAATTACATTCCAGTGCACCCAGAATAAGTTCAGACTCTTTTTTTTATTTCATTTTTTAAATTTTTTGGCTGTGTTGGGTCTTTGTTTCCGTGCGAGGGCTTTCTCTAGTTGCGGCGAGCGGGGGCCACTCTTCATCGCGGTGTGTGGGCCTCTCACTGTCGCGGCCTCTCTTGTTGCGGAGCACAGGCTCCAGACGCGCAGGCTCAGTAATTGTGGCTTACGGGCTTAGTTGCTCCGCGGCATGTGGGATCTTCCTGGACCAGGGCTCGAACCCATGTCCTCTGCATTGGCAGGCAGATTCTCAACCACTGCGCCACCAGGGAAGTCCTAAGTTCAGACTCCTTTTTTTATTTTTTTTTAATTATTATTTATTTATTTATTTATTTGGCTGTGTTGGGTCTTCGTTTCTGTGCGAGGGCTTTCTCTAGCTGTGGCAAGCGGGGGCCACTCTTCATCGCGGTGCGCGGGCCTCTCACTATCGTGGCCTCTCGTTGCGGAGCACAGGCTCCAGACGCGCAGGCTCAGTAGTTGTGGCTCACGGGCCCAGTTGCTCTGCGGCATGTGGGATCTTCCCAGACCAGGGCTCGAACCCGTGTCCCCTGCATTGGCAGGCAGAGTCTCAACCACTGCGCCACCAGGGAAGCCCCAGACTCTTCATTTTAGTTTCTATGAACTTCATAATCCGGCTTCTGCCTTCCTTTTGCTTCATCTCCTTAACCACCCTCACATGCCATGTCTTCCCTAGATACATGGGACACCTATCGTTTCCAAAACATACCCTGCTATGTCCTCAGCATATCCACATTGCTGTCACTGCTCTTGAATGCCTTTATTCTTTTTATCAGTCAAAAGATTCCTATTCATTCTTTAAAACTCAGATCAGATCTCAAAATCTGCAGGGAAATGTCCTTTTTCCACACAATCTCATTTGTCCACATCTATGGGAATCACATCTTGGGTGTACCTACATCTTTGTGTAACTACATCAAAGCTTTTATCATCTTCTTCTCTTTGTGCTTCTTAGCTTGACTCTCTCTCCCTGTCCCCCCAATCCAGTACCATAAACTCTATTGGTACATGGGTCTTGTCTGTGTGTTCACCTCCTCCTATGCCTGGCACATAGTAAATGCTCAAAGCAAGTAGAGGAAGGAAGGAAGGAAAGAAGGAAGGAAGGGAGGGATGGAGGGAGGAAGGAAAAGAAGGAAAGAAGGAAAGAAGGAATGGAGCAAATGGGAAGATAAGAGTAAATAGATGAAAAAAGGAAAACCAGCCATTTCTTACTAGGCTGAAGTCCCATGGTATTAATTCTTCAGCTTCTCAAGTCTCATAGACCCCCATTTTGCTGCAGCAAGAGACGTTATAATCTCTCATATAGTTTGTGTCTTCATCTCCCTGCAAACAATCACCCAGGTAGCTTTGTTTCTGTGCTCCCTATTCAATGGAATCCCTGCTTCCAGCCTTTTTTTTAATCTACTCTGATCCACAGATCTTCATCCTAACAAATGATCCTTTATTAATTCTGGAGAGATTTATCCCTTTGACTTTTTACAGTGCACTTTCAATGACGGGAACAAAAGGACAACCTGTGAAAAGAGCTAGAGAGAGGAATTTGTGCTTTACTTGTATGACTCCCCAGTAACTCAGCGAGTTATTGAACAAATATATTTTGAACATTTGCTCTTTGCCTAATAGCGCGTGATGCACAAGAAATACAAAAGTTGATACCCAAAGGTCCTGGTTTGGCAAGCTCACAGATTAGTGGATTCTTTCAACTGACTTTGTTTTGAGTGCCTACTATGTGCCAGGCACTGTACTTGGTGCTGGGGAAATAACAGTGAACAAAACATAAAAAGTTCCTGTTCTCATGGTAGTGACACCCTAGAAAGAAAAGCAGACAATAAACATTTGGGCTGCTCTGAGGATAAAAGAATGAAGAGGAACAAAGGCGAGCCCTGGGAGATCAATTATCTACTTGAGGTGGACCAATCAAGAAGTGATTGTACATTTCTTGGAGTAGGGTGGTAATGGTGGTAAAAGAAAACAAAACAAAAACAAAAAACTATTGAATTCTGTGGCGTCAGCTGAATCTGCTGACAGATTGAACATGAGTTCTTAAAGAGAAACATGAGTCACACTGACATCAAGTATTTTTGAATAGTACCTGAGAGAAAAGAGCTGCCTTTCCTTGATTTGGAAAAGTCAGCAAGAGTAGATTTTTTTTTAGTGAAATAAGAAGCAAGATGATGATCTGAGAGTAAAGAATGAAGAGGAAGTGTAGAGAAGAGAGGAGAACTAGTTGTCTGGGAAAGTATTTAATTGTCTATCCCCTCTGGTTTGAAGGTGAGAGGAAGATGAAAGATAAAAATGTTTAATTTTATGTGGTATGTTTGAGATGCCTAGAAAGAATAACAGCATTTATATATAATCACTGGAAGATGTAATCACTAAAAGACATAACGGTGTAAATTTAAATCAGGATATGTTGTGTTGGTGAAACAGTAACAGTGATATAACTTATCACAGTACGGGTTCAGGACACCATTCTCCTGCATTAGAGTTAAGACAGGGGAACATTTTGTATTTTAGAAAAGAATTGTTTTATTCTTTGTGGATTAGGATAAAGGACCACCAATCCTTTAGGAGTATAATCTCTCTTTATGGCAGCAGAAGTTACAGATCATGAGTAATGGGGCTTATGTCGCAGAAATAAATGAATATTCACCAATAGCCGAGAAAAGCATGGTTAACTCGTCTCTGCGGGGACATTGGCTTATTGCACGCCCAGCTTTATTAAACATTTAGCCTCAGTTGTAAAAACTGTGGAAAGCAAAACCTTCAGTTCATATATCAGAAGAATCAGAACGCATCTCAAAGTTTATCATCTGTTTTTCAACCAAAGAACATTTAGTGGATTTTGGTAGTGCTTTATGTAGACTGTGCTGAGTTCTTATATTTCAATAAATAGAATTTATCCCCTGCTTACATGGTAAAAAAAAAAAAAAAAAAAGTGTTTTAAGAAGGAAGAAATGATGAACTGCAACAAATGTTACTGGTGGTTAAAAGAAAATGAAGGCTGAGATTTACCTTTGAGCTTGACAATTTTAAAGTCATTAGTGACCACGACAAGAACAGTTTTTGAGAAGTAAGGGGGAAGAGGGCCTGACAAGAGGAGGTTCCAGGGAGAACAAAAGGAGAATAACTAGAAATACAGAATATAAATAACTCTTCTAAGGGGTTTTTCCCAAGAGGAGCAGAGATACGGAGTCATAGCTGCAGGAACATATGGGTTAAGGGAGGGTTGTTAAAATGGAAGAGCTTATGGTTCCTTTGAAAGCTAATAGAAATGACACAGTGTGAGTAGAAATGATGATGCAGGAGGAGAGAAGTCATAGGGAAGTAGAGAGAAAATGGAAACTAATGATGAAATAGAGGAATTGGCTTTAGATAAAATGAGGGAGGACAGATCGACCATGGTTACTGGAGATTAAGGCAAAGAAAAGATGTAAGTATTAGATTTATTAAGGGAACATGTCAAATTCTCTTTTTTTTAAGTTTTTTTTTTTGATGTGGACCATTTTTTTTAAGTCTTTATTGAATTTGTTACAATATTGCTTCTGTTTCTTTTTTTTATGTTTTGGTTTTTTGGCCATGAGGAATGTAGGATCTTAGCTCCCCAACTAGGGATCGAACACGCACCCCCTGCATTGGAAGGCGAAGTCTTAACCACTGGACCGCCAGGGAAGTCCCTCAAATTCTCTTTTGATTGTTTTTATTTTTCGGCAATATACAAAGAAAGGTTGAGACTAAGAAATGGGGAGATGGTGGAGGCTTGGGAGAGAGCAGAAGGGATGAACCAGTTAGTTACCTGGGACAGTTTTTAATTGTCTGTCCTCTCTGTGGAATATTTCCTGCAGAAGTCCCCCATCAAAACCACGTGAGTCTATGTCATGGCCACAAATCATGATGGAGAGGTGAGCCCTTGTTCTAAATCTGGTTAATTCTGTCTTCTCTTAAGACCTCAACCTCCTGGATAAGCCTAGGAGTGAGGACCTCACACAAGATGGGCGAATACTGATTCCTTCCATGGGAATTTTGGACCTGGAAATGAGAGTGTCAGTCTCCCTCTGGAAAGGCTTGATTTGTGGAAACGCAAATCCTTATTTCATGCCAGGGGACAGTGAAAAGAACATCTGCAGGGACAGGGGTGGGGGAGAATAAAGTAGATGTGAATAAACAGCAAAGTGAGAGAGTCCTGAGAGTGTGGTTAACCTTAACTCCAGGCATTCCTGAATCCGAGACCTTGGATTGCAAGAGAATCCTTAATACTGTCCCATACCCTTTTTTGCTTGACATAGCTTGACTTTGTTTTCTATCACATGCAGTTATAAGGTTCCAAAATAAGCCACCCTCCACCATGGCTGGCCTGGTGAATAGGCAGAACAGGCACTAAGGGTATATAATATGAGGGATTCAGGAAAGTGAACTTTCTTGAGCAAAGTATCTTCCCCAATTCACCAGCTGTGGTTTATGAAATTCCACAATGAGGGTGGAAGGGACTCACCATTTACCGAGTAACTTCTAGAAGTCTAACCCTAAGCTAGGTGTCTTAAAAACATTATCTCATTGAGATAGTCAGTCCTTTGGCACTGGAGAAAAGCTTAATTTTCCAGAGCCCATGGAAGAAATATCCCTTCCTAAAATATACACATAGATGTCCAAAATATCATTGTATATGCCTTTGTCCAGCTTTAGGTGGGAGTAACATTAATTATGATATTTAGAAATGATAAAATTATGATTTAATGAGAAGAAAGCAGTGAGGTAAGAAAATGTGAATTCTTGAGCTGGAGACAAAGACACTGAAAATAAGAGTACAGTAGACAGAGGGCTAGGGGTGAAGTGGCAGTCACAAAAAATACAACAGCAGACAGAGGTAAATCAGGCATAAAAAGAAAAGCTATAGGCAGCTGCTGAAAGCAACACATCCAGACAGATTAAAAAAGTGTCTGGGAAGGAGAAAGACTGGTGTGTGGAAATGCCTATTAAGGGAATCAATTATTGCTCAATATGTCAGGTGAGCGTTCTCAACTGGATTATAAGGTTGGAAGGGATTACATAAAAACTAATGTCCTTAGTTATCAGAAGTTCAAAAAAGAAAGGTCTGCCTGGATTCAGATGAAAAGCCAGTGGAGAAAAAGAATGTGATACAGAAAATAAATGTCCATAAAAGCCAACTCTCTATCCCATGGAAAGCTTTTTATTTTCAGCTAGAATAAATAACAGGATGTTGTACTTACTGAAATTTAGCTACCAAAACAGAGAGATATCTAATGCATATATATTTATATAATACATATACTGGACACATATTGTATATCTCTTTGATTTTGTGGCTAAACTTAAAATATACAAATATAAATATATAAAGAAATATGTATATATATATATATAATGCTCTACAAAAAATATTATTAAGAAAGGATTATGGGGAGGATTCAAAGTTAAAGGGGCAAGGTTGTCATTTGGGGTGGAGAAATCCTTAGCAATGAGCTACCTGCGGTGGAAAAGATCAACAGAATCCTTACACTCACCCCCCTTTTGGAACCAGGAAATCTACCCAATACTTAGTTTAAATCTTTGTTCTAGAATTTTTCTTCTCCCAGCATTCAGGGCCTGCTGAAGGAGAGCTCTTTACAATCTGGGAAGTATTCATACAATTATTTAGACTCAATTCTCCCTTCTCCCTTTTCTTTTTCCATCTGAGACTCATTTGAGAGACTTTTCCTCAAGCAATTCTCCAACTGAGGTGTGGGAAAAATATTTCTGCACAAAAGGAATTGCAATGGTTTTCAAAATGGCATATCCAAATGTGATTTGAAATGAATAACCCAAAACTTTAAAATTTTTCCCATCATCACAGACACATACAATGAAAATGAAATGAATCTGAAAAGGAATTTAGGAACCATATGGTACAAAATGCTTATTTTGTTCATAAATAAACTAAGGCCCAGATAGCCAAAAAGAAAGGACCATGGCCATACTGATCGGATCACACAACTGGAAGGAAATCAGAAGTGTTCCACTCCCAGCCCCAATTTCTTCTGAAATATACCTTCTGGGACTTTTGAAGAACTTTCATAAACTCCTGACAGCATTTGAATCTACACATTAATAGCTAACATAAAGGAGATCACTAAAAAGATGATTAACTAATTCAAAAATCTAAACAGCACATACCCTTTGTGAATGAAACAAAGCAATTCATTAAAAATTGGAAGGGGAGAAAAAAAATCTTAAATAGTAAAAATAATGCTCTATAGTTAAAGTTATCCATGTACCACATAGATGAGCACCATAAAGTTACCCCTAAAATCGCATTCATTATAGAGTCACCAAAAAATGACTCTAGAAAAAAAAAAAAAATAGCAGAACCCTAGAAGGAGTGGTTACTGAGAGAGAATATCCAATTGATGGTCTTTTTCCATCAAAAGCATTGACAGCAGAGCACAACAGGTGTGCATCCAAGAAGATAGCTGAGAAAATACGAGAGTAGCTGGACAGGTACAGCAGAACTGTGAATTTTCTCTATTAAATTCAGGAACTGTTCTACATAGAAAAGGTTTGTTAAAATATAAGAATGAAGGCATTGATTAAATAGTAAAATGAGGTAGATTTCACTGAAGTCACTAAAGGGGGGCACTCACCCTAGCCTAGATCTAGTGCTCCCTACCCCAATATGGGGCAGGACTCAGAGATGGAAGATGTCAGCTGACTGGACTGAGGTCCAGAAACTCAGATGAGGTCTTTTCCAGGGCAGTTAAGGAAGGGTGGAAAGATAGGAAACTTGGTGTAGGAAGAAAGGTAAGAGACGAACCCTGCAGAAATGTGAGGAATATGGGAATCAAGTTGAGTCAGGCACCAACAGAGAATCCATCAAGAACACAAATTGGGTGAGTAGCTTAAAGGGTCATCAGCAGCCCCACCCAGTAGACAAGAGACCCAGTCAGGCTCAGCTGGCCAGCTTGGTTCTGTCTTAACGGACCCTTTGATGAGGCAACCTGGGGCCTTAGCTCAACCCAGTGCCTATGAATCATGTGTTTCAACACTAAGCCATGTTAACATAACGCCAAATGAAAGTAAAGAAAATAGGGTGCCTGCCCAAAGGGGCAGAAATAATGGGCCTGCGAGAGTCCATTATTTCTTTGGTGTATTAACCTTCAGGGGAGAAAAGAGCTTTAAGGCCAGAGGAAACAGCAGCTTCTCAGGCATTAAGAAGATTAAGGGAAATAGTACTGGACTGGAACAGAGAGGAAATTATTCGCCTGTCTTGGAGAGGACATTTCTGTTGTTATTGCCCCTATAAACTATCTTCACCCTCAGTTTCAAATCAGGCAGGGCTGATGGGATTTGTTGAGGCGATATATCACATTAGTCTTGCTGAGGAAACTCTGGAGGGAGGCCTGGAGCCAAGGAGTGTCCTAAATTTATCTAAGTGACAGGACACTTATAAGAGCAAATGGAGCTCCTAGCTGCCACTGTGGACATCAAAGCCAAAATGATGCTGATTAGAAGGCCTGTGCCTTTAGTTCCAGGGAGGAAAGGAAGATTCGGAGAGCAGACCAACGCCCACCTAAAGTCTTTATTACCAGGCCTGAACTTGCGTGAAAATGAAAGAAAATGTCATGAACACAATCAGAAGTTCAGAGATTTCCAGCACCATTAGGAGAACACATGAGGGCTATAATGATGCACACCTACCCCGTTCATTGGATTGAGAATGATCAAGATCACACAAATATTATAAAAGCAAGTAAACTGTCTACTAAGCTTTAAGGCAAGAGGCTGTGGAAAGATATTCACCGGCTGAGTGAACCCTGAGAGGCCCCGAGGGGCCCTGAGGAGCCCCTCCAGCCTGGAGAGCTGCCCTTTCGTCACCCTCAGGGTGTAGGAGGCATACATTGTGCTTAGCAAAGCCATAAGAGTCATCTGAGCTTCTCAGTGTAATGCAGTCAGCTTCAATAGACCACAGCCAAACACATCCTACGATTTATGTTCTTGAGGGTTCACAGCAAGTTCATCGTCTTCACACGGACCAGCTAAGCCCTCCCTGTCCCCCACCAATCTCCTCTGTCTCAAGCTGGGTTCCTCAAGAAGCAGACCCTAAGAGTTTAATGTGCAGAACGTTTACCTGGGAGAGCCCTAAGTTTCAACACCTGAGCAAAGAAGGAAAAGGAAGCAAGATTCGGCAGAAGTTGAGTCATGATGCAGACCATGACAGCCTCAATGAATGTCATGGGCAGCTCTGAGGCAAGATGCCCCTTCAGAGTTGTCCTGAGATGGGTCAAGATGGCCAGGACTTTAAACCCTCTCTGATCAGTCACTAGATGTGGACCACTCGGGGAAGTGTGCGACCACTGGGCAGGGCAGCTCACTGTAGTTCAGGCAGTCTCTGAAGGGGCTGACAGCTGAAGGCTGGTGCCAACAGCATCCCAACAGGTGGAGCAACAAATCCTTCCTTAAAGGAGGATCTGGACAGCACATCACTGTATCTACCACATGCTCTCCACGGGTTTTCTAAATTTCCACGCAACTCCAGGAAGTGAACGTGGAATTGAAGTTTGAACCTCCCAACCGTTTTCAATGCAGAAACCATGGCCGGAAAAGAAAAATGCCAAGTATGAAAAATGTTTTGATGCCAAGCACCCTGAAGAATTAAAGTAACAGCCTCTGGTATTGCAATTATGAGACCAAGACTAAAAAGTGGCTTTGCTTTAAAACAATGTCTTCCCTTTGTCCCCTTCTGAGAAATGTTCACAAGTTTCATTCAATCAGTGACTTCCTATTGAGAGTCTGCTATGTGCTCGGTATTGCACTAGATCCAGCTGTAGGAGATGCCAGAGAAATACAGAACATGATCTCTAACTTTGAGGACGTTTTGGTCTAGATGGGAAGGAAAATAAACACACAGGAGCATAGGAGAGCATCTTTTTGCTCAACTACAAGCTCTTGGGAGGTCAAGGTAGCATAGTATAGCATCGTATGGCAAATTTTTACTTAATTACTGTATGAACTTGGTCACATTATTGATATGAGGTTGATCGGGACAGCTACATCTACAAGGACCACTTTCCTCTTTTTTTTTTTTTTTAAGTATGGTTGATGTATAATATATAAATTGCAGGTGTACAATAGAGTTTTTCACAAATTTTAAAGGTTATACTCCATTTATAGTTATTGTAAAATATTGGCTATATTCCCCCTGTTGTACAATACAGCCTTGTAGCTTATTTTATATCTAATAGTTTGTACCTCTTTCCCTCCTATCCCTATATTGCCCTCTCCCCACTGGATCTAGATCTACCATACCTAGCTTACAAGTGTGTTGTGAAAATTAAGTAAGGCAAGGGTTATAAGCATGCTTTGTAAGTTATAAGAAATAATGCGAATATTTGCTGCTCCTTCCATACCTGACTCTTAGTGTGTCAAAGAAGAGAGAGAAAAAAAAAAAAAAGGGAGAGAGGGGTTTCCCTGATGGCGCAGTGGTTGAGAATCTGCCTGCCAATGCAGGGGACACGGGTTCGAGCCCTGGTCTGGGAAGATCCCACGTGCCGCGGAGCAACTGGGCCCGTGAGCCACAACTACTGAGCCTGCGCGTCTGGAGCCTGTGCTCCGCAACAAGAGAGGCTGCGATAGTGAGAGGCCCGCGCACCACGATGAAGAGGGGCCCCCGCTTGCCACAACTAGAGAAAGCCCTCGCACAGAAACGAAGACCCAACTCAGCCATAAATAAATAAATTAATTAATTAATTAAAAAAAAAAAAAAAAAAAGAAGGGAGAGAAAAAATGATGAGCTGGACAAGTTAGCGATTTCAAAGAAGGAGACCTGAACATCGGAGCAAAGGCTGCGAGCTTTCAGTGTTCTGCTGGCCCAAAGTGCCCACAGCCTCGGTGATCTGTCCCACGCGATGTTACCTTCTGTTTATTCTGAATCCCTTTAGAAGGGGCGCATCATTCTAAACACGTTCTAGGTTCGAGCCAGGCACATCATTCCCACTGTCTGTAAAGCCCACTGATGAACAAGCACTGGGGACAGAGCTGTGTCAAAGAGTTTGTTATTGAACTTGCTGCAGCATGGAGTGAACGCCCGAGGAACTGAGGGTCGTTGCGGGGGGAGGTGGGAGGAGCTTCTTACGGAGTGTAGGCCTGTGTGAGAGGTGTCCGAGGAGGACGGAAGGAAGCTGGAACCAGCTGTGGACCGGAGGCTGTCGGGAGGTGGGGTTTTTTCATGACTGATTAGCTTATTAAGTTTTATCTAGGAGGTGGGAGGGTTAAATTGAGGTTCAGAGTTGTCATGGGTATGTAGTAGACAGAAGAGGGGGCGCCTTAGTCATTTTTGTGTTTCTAGCACGGTCCTGTCTCGTCCCCAGCGTGGTGGCACTGCAGCCCTGTCTGAACAGTGTATACACTCTGTGAACACGTTTAGGATCCTTTGGGAAGGTCACGGCCTTGCTGGCAATGAAGCCACTTTCCATTTCTCGTATCTTCCATCCCACCACACGCACACATTTGCATAAGTCTCCGGGTTTCTTTAGACATCTGAATTTGCTACTCTTATGGGCTGAATTGTGTCCACCTAAAATTCGTATATTAAAGCCCTAACCCAGTATCTTAGAATGTGACTATTTGGAGATGGGGCCTTTAGAGAGGTGATTAAGTTAAATGAGGCCATTAGGGTGGGCCCTAATCCAATCTGACTGCATCCTTATAAGAAGAGGAGAGTAGGACACACAGAGGGACATCAGGGATGTACCTCACAGAGGAAGGACCATGTGAGGACACAGGAAAAAGACAGTTATCTGCAGGCCAAGCAGAGAGGCCTCAGAAGAAACCAAACCTGCCAACACTTTGATCTTGGACTTCCAGCCTCCAGAACTGTGAGAAAATAAATAATGTCTGTTATTTAAGCACCCCCAGTCTGTGGTACTTCATTATGGCAGCCCTAGAAAACGAATACAGCTACCCTCCCTTAACTGAGATAGGATTGAGAGTCCAGGCTGAAAGAAACCTAACTCTGCCGGGGGGCGGCTTTCAAGGAGCTGATATGAAGAGTAGTCTTAAGGATGAGTTAGAATGTGGCGCGCAGAGAGGCAGGCAAGGGTATCCGCTACAGCAGAGAATCTGGAAGTGTGGTCCCTGCACCAGCGGAATCAGCCTCACCTGGGAACTTGTCAGAAATGCAAATTCTCACCGCCCTTCTCACAGGTACTAAATCAGAAACTCGGGTAGGGCTCGGCCATATTTAACAAGCCCTCCAAGTGATGCGGATGCCGGCTAGGGTGTGAAAACCACAGCCCTACAGTAGGCGAGAAGGCTCCCAAGTGCAATCCTGAGTAGTTCAGTTTAGTAGCTGATAAATACTAGCGTGACTCGGGAAGGTTTAAAGAGAGAAGTGGGGGGCTTCCCTGGTGGCGCAGCGGTTGAGAATCTGCCTGCCAATGCAGGGGACATGGGTTCGAGCCCTGGTCTGGGAAGATCCCACATGCCGCGGAGCAACTAGACCCGTGAGCCACAACTACTGAGCCTGCGCGTCTGGAGCCTGTGCTCCGCAACAAGAGAGGCCGCGATAGTGAGAGGCCCGCGCACCGCGATGAAGAGTGGCCCCCGCTTGCCGCAATTAGAGAAAGCCCTCGCACAGAAACGAAGACCCAACAACAGCCATAAATAAATAAATAAAATTAAAAATAAAAAAAATTAAAGTGAACTAAAATTAAATTAAAAAAAAAAAAAAGAGAGAAGTGGGAGTTGAGTGGAGCCTTGAAAGAGGTAGAAAGGTGGGTCAGTGCGAGGAGGAGGAGACGCAGTCGAGGATACAGAAATAGCGAGTGGAAACTCCTGCCTCTGGCTTAATCCTTGGCTTAGGACTTGAGATCTAAACATTGCAGTGCTCCAAGGTCAAACTGACCCTAAAATTAAGAGGTTTAGGACCAAGGGCACATTATCCTGGATTTTCTACCAAAACAAAGACTTAATGAAGAACTTGTTCGACATTAATCTGAAGTGGTGAAAAACACTTAAAACAGTCCATCTGGAAAAGTTAAAAGTTCTCAAGCAGAGAATTGAAAGAGATATTGAAAGAGATATTTTAGAGCCAAATTGAAAAGGATGTAAAAGTTGCATTAATCGTCCAGAACGCATCCTTTGTGTGGAACGCGACCTCAGCTATAGGCGTTTAGTGAAATGAAACCTCTTCACACCTCGCCAAACTTGTGACTTTCCCATATGAGGGACTGGAGCCCACCTTCTGGAAAAGGGTTGCCGCAATGCTCACCTGCCAATGTTTTACTGGCGGGGGGTTGGGGGAGGGTAGTGATGCAGAGGCTGAAGAGGAATGAAAACCATGCGCCCAGTGAAGAAAAGACAATCTGCATCATGATACTTTGGACTTAACAAAATTCGCTGTTAGCAAATTGAGTCATTCAAATCTAAGATTGGAAAGTTTTAATTAGTCTTTCATTCATGCTGGGTTGTTTTTGTTCTTTGTTTTTACAGAATTGATTGAGTTGCTTTTGCTTTCCCATGCCACATGAATGCACCTGACCAATTATTTATCGTTTCTACCCCCTTGACAGGGATGAGACTGTGTCCTGTAAATCATCATCCCATTCAGTTTATTTGCTTGGAACTTGGACTTCTGTGTTGACAGTGTGTGACTAATTTGCATGTTTCTATCTGCCCCCTTTCTCCATACCTTGCACAGATGTTATCATTTATGCTTTAGCTTTTTCAGATCCCTTTATAGCATAAACTAGTTTCTTCATGTTCATTTAATTGCACCCTGAGAAATTATCTATCCACATACTCAGTGGCAAAAGACAAGAACAGATGGCTCTAAAACTGAAATAGGAATTCTTCTGGAAACTTAAAGGGAAAGATTGTGTTCAGGGACTGGACTGTGTGTATTTCATGTTTTTAGTTCCCATAAAAAAGTTGACTTCCTCAAATCAGATATAGATTTGACAAAACCATTTATTCAGCAATGGCTTCCTTGCCCTTCTTCAACAGTGACATAAAATACCTGAGCATTTTCTTTCCTCGCTGATAAGAAAACTATTCAAATGCACTGCCATAATATTTATTTAATTAGTTTGCTGAAATCTTTCTATGGAGAAATAAATGCAACTCTACTCTTTCCCTTTTAGACTTGTAAAATGAAGCTGACTTCCAGTGCTACAATATTTTAGTGTCCTTTGAGTCTTCCAAAGATGAAACCTAGAAAATACAAATTTAAAAGAAGCCTCATATAAACTGTACTGTTATTTTAATCAGCACTTCTATTCACTTTCTTTTTTTTAATTTGCCAGCTTTTCTTCTGATTGTATCATAATAACTGTCTAGACACTGTTCTCAACTGTGATGGATTTTAAGAGACTGTACAAACGGGGCCAGAAAAAAATAAATTAGCAGTACTGTGCATTAAAGTGCCACAGTTTAAAACGTTATGAATAGAAAAATCATTGACCACTTACATGTCAGCTAAGATAGCCTGCTATCTATTCATTTTCTTCAAGGTTATAGCTTTTGATTAGGAAGTTCTTATCCACCTTGCTGTTAAAAGGTATAATACATAGTGACTTACAACAGTATGTTTCTATGTTCCCCATTTAACTTTCTGTTTTACACTAGATGTAAAAGCTTCATGGGAATCTTGATTTGGGGTTAAGTTACAGCTATGATTATAATGGTCTTGGGGACTGGTCTTATGAGTTTCCGACTTCTTTGGGGATTTGCAGGACTGCCATAGGTTCAAAGCCACAGTTATTAATGTTTTACTTCAAGCAACACAACAATAACAATGACAACAAACAATATCAGAAACAATTCTCCCAGTCTGATATTTAATCAGTAGGAACTGGTATAACCATAATGAAAGACTTCCTAAAAGGCTGAAAATCAGCTTATGCCCTAAGCATCCCCTAACCCAAAGCCCTACCACTCCACCTCTGCTGCCTCAGCCCCTTCTCCAGTATCTCCATCTCTTAATGACCTGACACCTAAAATTTAACATCTGGCCCAGTAGGGAAACTCCGTTCATGGTATGTTCCGACTGGCTACTACTCACTGATAAGCATATATGCTATAAGTATTTTTAATGTTATTCCTGATTAAACCTCATCACTTAACCATCTCAGCGAGCATGTTAGTATCCAGCAAAGCCAGATAAAAATGGGTCTCAGAACAACTCCTAGATGTGTGAAACGAAAAAGAAGGAGGTAGAGGAAATCACGAAGGGGGGAATAAAAAAAGATGTATGGGGAGAGGGTTTCTGCTGCGAAGCTTCAAAAGACTGTTATAGTTGCAAACAAATCTCTATTTCAGCATTTTCTTTCAGGTCAACTTATCTTTGCCAATTACCTAATTGCTCTATAGGATTTTCTCAGAGGCAGGATGACTTACCATGTTCTGCAATGTGACAAAAGATATATTCAGCCCTTAAGGTTAGAATTTGGGAATATTCATAGGTGGGCAGGATTCTGCCTGCAAGCTTACATGTATCCAGTAGATGGTACCCCACCCAGACCTCCTTTACTGAGCCAATGCACCCATCCCCCAGCAGCTGGTGGGAGTTTCTAGTGGTTCACAGGTGCACCCTCTTACAGGTAATTTGTGTCAGCCAAGGAGATCACCCTTGCCTGCAAATGCCTTGGAGGTATGCTTCCACCACCAGCAGAATAGCTTGCTCCTAAGGACTGATTCTATCCTTGCAGGATAATTTTTTGGTGCCATTCATGCTCCAGAGCCCTCGTGGAATCAGGTTGAGCTAGATAACCACACCTTTGTTTAGCTTCTTCTCCTGCACCAGCCTGCTTTCCTCGTGTCCTTGAAGACTTCTCCTGAAAGCACTCCCTTAAAGAATTCCTTGGGCTTCCCTGGTGGCGCAGTGGTTGAGAGTCTGCCTGCTAGTGCAGGGGACAGGGGTTCGAGCCCTGGTCTGGGAGGATCCCACATGCCGCGGAGCAACTGGGCCCGTGAGCCACAACTACTGAGCCTGCGCGTCTGGAGCCTGTGCTCCGCAACAAGAGAGGCCGCGATAGTGAAGAGGCCCGCGCACCGCGATGATGCGTGGCCCCCCGCTTGCCGCAACTGGAGAAAGCCCTCGCACAGAAACGAAGACCCAACACAGCCAAAAATAAATATAAAAATAAATAAGTAAATAAGACCCCGTGCAACCAAATAAATAAATAAATATTTAAAAAAAAAAGGAATCCCTGTGTCAGTTTCCACTTTTAGGTAACCCAATACTTTTTTTTTCTTGAAGACAGAATTGAAGACTTTTTTTGCTAAATATAAATGACAAAAAATTATATTTTTACACTTTCATCAAGTCTAATTTTTAGACTTCTGTCAAACAAATTTGAGGGACGTTAATAATGTTTAATGTTGATTTTCTACAAATTATACCATTACAAATCTAAAATAGAATGTAGTCCTAGTTTTCTTTTCTGTTGCAATACTTTTTTTCTTTTTGTTGGACTTCTGTATTTGAAACTCATGTTTTCCATTATGTTTTCCCTATTTCTGATTATCCTGCACATACAGAGATATAAAGGAAAGTGTCAATACATTGTAGACTACAATTAGCTACCTCAGCTAATAAAGAAGGCATCTGGGTATTTTTGTTTTGCCCCCCACCCCATCCACTCTCCACCCTTCTCCATCCTGCTCTGAGCCCCAAGACTTTAACTTCTGGGGACTGTACCAACAGGCTTCCTTGCCCTCCAACTTTCAGTTCAGCCAATGGAAGACATTTGCAAAGAAATTGAAGGATTAGTGAAGAATGAAGCAAGCATTTTTATTCCAGCAGCAAATTCCTTGCCAGGTCATCACAGGCTGGCTCTGACCCTCTATCCAAGGCACCGGTTCCTTTTGGGCAGCCCTTTCCATCCAGCTCTTTTCTCTGTATTCCAGTAACTAACTGCTCCCCACCCCAGACCCCTCAGAACTCCTGCTTTTGCTGGCTCTAGGGTACTGCCCTATCCTTTGTTACTTTTCCCTGCCCACATCATTATAAACACTCCCTTCATTAAGCTCCCTTCAGTGGTCCCTTTGAGAGTGTGATCTTCTGTCTGGACATTGGGTGAAACAGTAGTATGTCCTAAGTTGGCTAACACTGGAATGGAAAAATATTTCTTACTTGGGGAAAAATGAATCTGCTAGAAATACTTAAGTCATTCCTAGGGTATCTGTTTACTTAGGAACTCCTAGACTCATTATTACCCATTGATTTTTTTTTTTTTTTTGGTTATAGTCATTCAATCATTCCATTTTTTCATTTATTCCATAACCAGTTATTGATCACCAACTAAGACTGATGGTCTGTGAGCTATGGTAATCAGGCAAGGCACAGAACTAGTGTCATGCACTACATCATAAATTTCTCCCTGTGAATGATTTCCAGGTTACCTTTGAACAGGCAAATGAAAATGCTAAAGAATGGAAGTAAACATGCTGACCTCTATTTGGTACTGAAATGAGAAAGCCCAGGGATTAAAGCAATGAAAGTGACTTGTAAGACAATTGCTCTTACAGTAAGCGATTGAAGTACCACTCTGGAGAGGTCTCAATTGATGAAGAGGTTATCAACCCTTTGTATGGAAAAGCCTGTGCCCTAGAAGATGCCTGGTAGCTAAGTGGATGGTCTTAAAGCTGTGCTGAAAATTGGGGTGAAAAAAGCTATGAATCCCAAATGCTTTGGAAACAATTTCCCAGGCTGTCTTACCTAAGGGGCACGTCATTCAACAGTGACTGAACAGTCAATTTAGTGAAAGTCAGTCAAACTGTTTGATATTCTCAAGACTAAAAAAACCAGTTGTGTGACCAAGTTTTTCATTTTTCAAGGCAGTCATTGTCGAAAGAATCTAAATTTTTCAGATGATTGCTTTTAGAATAACACTGAGGTTTAATCTCTGAGTTGTTCTTTCTGCTACAGACATCTTGAAACAGAGCAAATAAATGCTGCAGAGTAAAAAAAAGTCTTCAGGACAAAAGCGTGGGTTAGGGTACCACTTACAAAATATTTCTACATTTTGCTGCATATTCTATATTGCTGAATCATAACTAAATATGTTTTCCCCCCAAAAATGTATTTCTTTAAATTAAAGGAGCTAGGGAAATGCTGATATAATCAAGAAAAGGTATTGAACGTAACAAAAGTATAGAGGGTTGTCTTCATTCTTAACCCCTACCACTTGGTCCAGTTTCCTGGCACTTCTGATTACGCCATGCAGATTGTTGAATGACTAAAAAAGAGCAGAAGTTATTTGTAGATGGCAATAATTCCATCTGTGTCTAAGAAGACGAAGAGACATTTGACAATGATATTGACCAGTATAATAAATATTTGAGAGCTGGCCAATCTATGTCAGGTAAACTTACCTGAAATAATATTATGCATAGATATGTAAGCTCCTATTGAAATATAAAGATTTGCTGATATTTTTGTGAAATACAGTGTTGCTTCTAGCCTATGCTCATATTCGTCATAGCTGCTATATGCAATCTGAAGACATTCAGATGGGGAATGGGAAGCACTAAATACTCCAGTTGCAAATTATCTTCAAGAAGAGTGGGACTAACTAATGAACATTCCTTTGGCTAAACAATCAAATGTGGCACACTGTTGGTTGGCTGATCTCTGTCAAATACAAGGGTTCCCTCATATGATAAGAAATTTGGGAGTGAAACAAATTGTCAGCACAGGGCCTCTGAGTGCCTTGGGAGCCAGACGGTACGCCATTTTTATCTTGATATTCCAAAACCTAGGTCAGTGCTTGGTGTACACTACACACAGTATATGCAAACACTGGTCATAAATATCTGTGGAGTGAACCAGTGTGTTTTGAGTTTTAGCAAAGGGTAACAATCAGTGCCCCTCTTTAGGGCATGAAAGTGTCAAAACAATAAATGACCTCATCTGGCCGGGTAGGAAACAGGTATGTCCACAATTTGACATGAAGTAACGCTGTGAGAGAGAAACATAATAAGCACAATGGATTTATTTTCCTGAAAAACCAATGGCTTCCATTTATATTCAAGCCAAAAGGTTCAGTTCTTTATACATAGTCCTAAATGGTCAGCTCTGATAGAGATGAATTTTGTCCACACTAAGTGGGAGAAATATCACATCTTTGTTTCTTTCAATCAGCTTAGTTCAACTGTGATCCATCCCACTGGAATTCCTACTCATGCTTAGCCCCAGCCTCCAACGTCCACCTCCATGTGTGCATGAATGTGTGCACACGTGCACACACACACACACACACAGATGAGGCTCTGATGAGGCAAAGATAAGAATAAAACAAAGTTCTAGTCTTTGGAAAGGTCCTTCTAAGATCCTTCAATTTTCACTCTACTTCTGAGTATGTTTAGTATGGTTCCTTTGTGTCCCGTAACCTGCCCCTGGGTCACACTTGGGGTATAGGGATTTGGGGGAGTCTGAGCAAACAGAGCCACTCCTTCCTGAGGACTCCTCACTCTCCCTGATGCTGTCAGACTGAAGAGCTTGAGTCCACAACACCAGCAGCCTGTGGTCCTTTCTCTCCTTTTCATTCTGACTTAGCTCTTTCCCTGCTTCCAAATCCTCTCCCTTGTTCCTCACCAACTCTGGCACTCCATCACTTCTAAAGGGCTGAGATTTTTATATAAAAGAAAAAAGAAGCTTTGGGTTTGACTGCTTGTGTTTTCTGCCAGGCTAACATTATCCATGAAGCAAGAAATTTCAAAACCTGGATTCTGCCTTGAAATAGAGCAAGGAAAAAGCAGAAGTAGAACAAATACGATTGAATGTCTTAAATTGTCTGCTGCAAAACAAAGCCAAAGTGTTTTTGGTGAAATTCAAGAGGATGGTAGATGGATATTTGTAATACTAACGTTGGCTAAAGGTGAATTTTAAAACTGTATTTTAGGAATTGTTTATTAATTACTCATTATGATTTTGAAAGAATCACTTTAATTGTACATTTTTACTTATGTCACCTGAAATTCTAGTAGATGATGTAGTGGTAGATTTGTGGTGGGACCGCACTCAGTGTGATTTGTGAGGGTGTATCTGTGTGTTTCCTTATAAACTCTTACCCTGCAGTATAATTTTCTCCTAAGAGCTTAGCTGCTTTGAGAAATAAATTTAGAACTCAGGTGAGGTGTCTGTTAAATAAAACCACAGAAAGCCTGGAAAACAATTTTTCTAATATTCTAATCTACCTCCAATTGGCAGGATTTACCATAATTCTATTTCAAACTTGACCCAACCTCTCCATACATATTTCTCATATGTGGCATGTTTTATCAAATATTTTACTTTAAATACAAAGAAAGTTCCTTTGTGAAAAAAACATATATTAAATCTTCTTCCTAACTGAGATGTTGGTCTAAAGCAATGTTTAAAATTAATGTAGAATTTTTTATTCTTTTTATAAGATCACTAAGACTACTTTCTGCCTAACAAAAAAAGGACCATTTATGGTAGGTAGGAAAGTGGATGGATAGGTGTATTTTACATTAGGAAAGAGTAATAAATACTTAAGACTCATAGGCATATCACTGTGCTATATAGTTCGTGTGGAGTACATTTTCTTAAAATTTTGACCACCTATTTTTTGAGGAAAAAAATGCCCAGGTAATGCAGTCACTAAGCAACCAATTGGATGCCTGTTTTCAAGGACAGTTACACATATACACATACACATATAATATGTTTGCATGTATTTACCAAGTGTTTCCAAAAGGCTTTGAAATCCAAACACACTCTAGGAATTAGCACTACTCTCAAATACGTCAAGGTCTCTGCAGTTCCCAGTAATAATCTGGATCACAGGCCATTATGCATCCCCAGCTGGGCTCAATATCTGCTCTGAATATGTATTTACTAGTGAACACTTTAAGAATTTACAGGCTAATCTGGAAGGACCAGATCAATTTGACCTGTGTTTTAATGTTCCTGTGTTTAATGCAATCTGTATTTGAACTCTTTGCTGACTCTATGCACTTTTTCGTGAAGTTTCCATCTAGTATTGAAGAGAAAAGGTGTGGGAGGATCCCTTTTTTATTATTTGTCTCATTTGGTTAACAGATGCAGTTTGATAAAGAGTAAGAAGTCTTCGCAGGTGAGAAGGGTCTCAGATGTGGGCTCTTTCCTTGGCTCTATAAACTTTTTTACTGTTTCTGAAATAGACTCCCAACCTGTTATAGACAAATCGATTTCACTGCATGACTTACAGAAATGTTGGTTGTCTCTGGGGCTTGCATTTGGCTGGTATGACTGGTTATTAAAATAGAAATCCTTGGGTACCCTTAGAATTATCCTAAAACTCCCTCCCCCACCACCCTTCCACCACCCTTGGGTCCCACTGACCTCCCCTGTACTCTAGCTCTATGACTGTGTCTGCTCTGATTGCTTTGTGGCCATCCATCAAGTTGTTAAATATTTTTCACATTATCTAAGTTCTTTTAATTATACTTGTTCTTCTGTGCGTAGAGATAGTAAGCCACATGGATGGTAGGGTTACCAGAATATTCTTTGTCGAGTGAGCTGTTCTCCATTATGAAATGAATCTTTTAATACAGGAAGTGCATTACTTTGGAGACCCTACTAATGTTATCATCAGGGCAGACAAGAATTGGAAATTAGATCACGTACCTAGCACTCCTCCACCCCCCAGATTCTCATGATGACCCATGGAGCTGGCTCTCTCTGCTCCGCTGTGTAGTGTGTATGCCTTCTTCCCATCCCACTCTCATACACCTCACATTCAAATTGGTTTTCTTCATTCAACTTGCCCTACCTAGGACATCCCATATTCACCTTCACAAATTCCTCCCATCCTTTTTTTTTATTGTGGTAAAAGTCACATAATATAAGACATACTATTTTAACCATATTTAACTGTACAGTTCAGTGGCACTAAGTACATTCACATTGTTGTGCAACTCTCACCATTATCCATCTCCCGAATTTTTCACCTTCCTAAACTGAAACTCCGTCCCCATTAAACACTAACTCCCCTTTCCCCCTCCCCACGCCCCCCTGCCAAGCCCCAGCCCCTGGCATCAACCAATGTACTTTCTGACTGTGAATCTGACTATTCTTGATACCTCATAAAAGTGGAATCTAACAGTATTTGTCTGCACCTACTGTATACTGGAATGCATTTTTAAGGTTAATTTAATATATGTTCTACAAACAGATTGTACCTTTTTTATTCCCCTGTGCTATACAGTAGGTTCTCATTAGTTATCTATTTTATACATAGTAGTGTATATATGTCAATCCCAATCTCCCAATTTATCCCACCCCCTCCCCTTTCCCCCTTTGGTGTCCATACGTTTGTTCTCTATGTTCATGTCTCTCCTCCCCTCCTTTTTATACAGTCCCTCCCTCCATATGGCTCTGTGCTCATCCTTAGGACTCTGCTTTTGGCATTCAAAGAAATTGATTATCTAAACACATCACTGCTGATGTGATGATTACTGCTATCATGAGAAGAAAAGACTTGTACCTAGTGAACTGGGTTTTGACTGTGACATTCTGGAGTCAGGGTCCTCACCGTCCTTTACTAGCCAACCCAAAAGACACTCTTAATCGGTGAGTCCTACAGGCCTGGGAGGGAGGCTGACTCACGAGAAGCTGGCTGAACCTTTCTGAGTCATCGTTACTCATGCCTCCTTCCCATCTGTGCAGTCCTTTCCAGGAGAAGGAGCATTTTCCAAGAATTGTACTGATATAGTCTGAATGAAGCAGAAGTTCTTATACCATTATTTAGTGAGTTTAAGAGATTGTTCACATTGCCTGCTTGCATGGGGCAAGCAAGGAAGAATAAATCAGTCTGCTTTAATTTTTCAGAACGGCTGGATTGGGTCCCAGATCATCAAGTTGTTATGGTACCTTCCTTTTGCTTTGGCCCCAGAGTCACTGCTGAGTAATATTCTTTAACCCAATTATATTCACGCTTCTCTCAAGTCCTCTTGTGTTCAGTTAGGATAAACATTATTTAATGGCATATTACTTCTTTAAAAGGTTTCAAGCAGCATGAACTTTAGATTTCATTTCTTCTAGCACAATCGATCAGCCACATCTCACTGTGCCTGATACTTCACACCTCAAATATCTAAAATCTACTCACTATTTGCTCATTCAAATTCATGTAAGAATCCATCATGCCAAATAAAATTTATCTCAGCTTATGGGTTTTCTCTGAGGGACCCCTAATATTCTGCCTCTGTCCATATTCTAGGAGGGTGGTCGTATAGCATAGTGTTCCTGTTCTGGTATTTAAGAAAAATCATCAGAATATACAGGTTTGCTAAAAAGGACCCAAACCACTTGAAGGAGAAACAGTAGCCAAGAGTTTGGGGGTGGAAATGGCAAAGATGTTGCTGGTTTTCAGAAATATCAGGACCATCTGCTATGTCAACAACATTTCTGCCACAGTCAGAACCAGCTGGTGAGAATAACGGCTCGGCAGGATCACAGCCCCTGCCTGAGATGAGAGAAGTCGGTCTTCCTGATAGGGGAAAGTTTGTTTTGGAAGGGGTTTGACAAAGGAGACAGCGAGTGGGGAGCTGCAGGCCCCAACAAGGTCTGTGTTTGCAAACACAACGTAGATCATACGACTGATGAGGGCTGTTTGTCCTGGCCTTGTCTCAAGAACGCCTTAGTCACACACATGGCGTTTATAGAAGTAAGGTGCCATATTACTCACTGGAAGGCCTTGTCCACACCTTGACTGGAGATGTTATGGGGCATCGATAAATTGGATTCTCTACTGTCCTTGGAGTTGTCCTGGGAGAGCATAAGAAAGCAGTAAATGAAGGCTGGCCATTGTGGTGTGGAGGATTATCTTGAGACTGTTCTGAGCCGTGGTGCGTTTGCCTACATGAAGAAGCAGTGGGTCAGATGACTCACTGGGGGAAGTGAAGAACGCTCTCCCAAGAAAACATTCCCTAAGCTATGTCTGCGCAGAAAACATTCCTGTCACCATTTACTTCCTCCTGGCCCCAAATATCCATCCACTTGTCGCCCCAAATATCCATCCACTTTTCACCCAAAATTCATGATTTGGGTTTAATCTAAGGGCCACATGAAGAATGCCATCATCATTTCAAGGTAGACAGAATGTCATGTGATAAAAGGTAAAACAAAGACCTGCATTAGATCAGGTGTATCATTAAAGTCTGACAAAGTGGAAAAGATGTGATTCAATTTTACTTTGGTTTCAATTCTGTAGAATGCTAGAATTGGTACGATCTTGCCATTTTTAGGTCTAATCTATTACGGTATAACAGCAGTTACCTTTAGCCTCTTTCAAACCTGTATAAATATAATAATTAGGAATATGTTGCAGAGATTTTGTGTGTGTGTGTGTGTGTGTGTGTGTGTGTGTGTGTGTGTGTAACTGTTCCTCTGGCTTTCAGTCCAACTATTGACAAGTGCTGTTTTGTTGTACTGTCCTATGGCAATGGTTTTTCAAGAAAATTAAGCAAGTGATAGTCTCCATTTTAGTACATCTTAGGTAATCTCCTAAAAACTAAAATGACTTTTCCTATATAATGACAGAATGGTCCATCCTCCCAATTTGACTTTATTTATACAGGTAATTCTCAGAATCCTCAAAGCAGCCAGTTTCCAATACAGCTCCCTTGAATAATCCATAAGATCACTTTTATTGCACTGTAGTCCAAATGTGAATCGTGCAGAGATTTTTTTTTCATGGCAGTTCATAAACATTCTAGTTCCTTTTTAGCTAGACTTGTCACTAACAAAGCATTTACAGTCAACATTTGAAAGGTGGCTATCAAAACTGAATTCTGTTCCTCCATACTAAAGATATTTATGTACTTATAAAAACAACTACTCAGATTCATTAAGTTCAGCTATAAATCTTCCTCCTGAAATGGTGATTCTGCTCTCTTCAAGTCTCTGCAGAAGCACAGTGCTAACTGCTGCAGGTTGACTTTAGCCTAGAGGCAGACTGCTACAGAGACCGAGACCGTATGGTAGCGTAGATAGAGTGTGAAAAGAATCCACCCCCCCAGTCTGCCCTGAGGTCCCAGGCAACCTTGAGCAAGTCATTTGGGCTTTTCTTTGCATTTCAGAGTTTCTTTCTACAACAATGGAAAAATCCTTGCATCTTCTCTCTTTGCAAGAATCATTCTAATATTGCCTTAATTTCTTCCTATTATATATATTTTTACTATTGTTTTCCTATTTCCCTTATCATATGACCATCCAACATTCCTGGGTAACTGTGTGATTATGTCAGAGAATCAGAGGACATTTATGCTTTGGGCAGGAAGCTGGATTAGAATAATTAGGCAACTGTTAAGGCCTATGATTCTCCTTCATTTCTCATGCTTCGTTGAAATGTTACAATATTTTCTTCATGGCCTTCTTTTTTTCATATCTGCTCCATGCCCCTTCCTCAGTCTTCTTTTATATAATCCACATTTGTTTTTAATATTTCAGACTTCCTAAACAAAAGAAAGGGCTACATATTACTGAGTTCTAGCATATGGGAGATGATTTATTCATTCAGCAAGCATGTAATCAATAACAGAGTTGAAGGACTGTCAGACAAAAATAGGACAAAGTTAGGAGAGTTTCAAAGAGAAAAATTTTTGACTCAGCATAAATTTTTTTCTTCCCATGTCGACTTGCTTAAATGTGAGACATGTAGGATAGAGAGCATTGCTTTGCTAGAAGAAGGCCGTGTGCTGAAAAAGAAGGAAATTCTGGGCACTACCACAACCTGCATACAACTACCCTAGTTGTACAGGCTGGGCCAGCAGAATCACTGGCTTGTCCAACAGGGTTGTCAGAACAGGCCTGATGGAATCAAGCAGTGATACCAGTGGACCCTGTTCAGCTATTGGGAAGGAGGTTCCCTGGCTACGATGTGAAGTCAGATTTCAAGATTTTGGAACATTATCCCATCCTCAACAGCACCCTAACCAGCTAGAGAACCACCACCACCACCATTGCCCTCATTCTCAGTGAAAAAGGACTGTCTAGAAATGGGGATAGTATCTGCCCCAACATACCTGGGTTCTGGCCCTGTCCTAGTTTTAGAAAGAAACTGAGATTCTGGGTAGTATAACAATGCAGACTACTGAGAAAAGAAAAGGGAAAAAAGCAGCCCCTGACATCCAGAAGATGGCCTTGCACACACAGCTAGGTCATGTTATTTTCCTATTGGACATCAACAATCTCACAGAATACCAACATCAGACAAGGTTACTCTGAGACCAAGATAAAGTAAGACAAAACAAGCCTACTTCATAATCTTGTCTAAGTACAGATAAAACCGAGGTCACTGTACCACCCATAAAATACCAAACACCCCTTCTCTTGGCCACAATGAGTGGCTGCTCCTTCTTTACTAGTTTGCCCTGTCCATAGGTAAGATTTCTTGATACCCGATTGTAGAACTGGCCCTGCTTTCTGACAGCATCCAATCTAGAGTGAACCCCCTGCTTTTTTAGACCTTCCCTCATATCACTCAACCATAGCCCAGATCCTCTAAGACAGTGGTCCCCAACCTTTTTGGCACCAGGAACTGGTTTCCTGAAAGACAATTTTTCCATGGACAGGGGACAGGGATGGTTTCGAGATGATTCAAGCTCATTATATTTATTGTGCACTTTATTTCTACTACTATTACACTGTAATATATAATGAAATAATTATACAACTTACCATAATGTAGAATCAGTGGGAGCCCTGAGCTTGTTTTCCTGCAACTGAATGGTCCCATCTAGGGGTGATGGGAGACAGTGACACCTGAAGTGTGTGACTTATGTCCAGTCTACTCCGTAATCTCAGTTTCGTTGCTGTCACTGCAGAAAATCCTGCTTCACAAAGATAGGATGTTGGAAATGGAAGCAGGCTTTTCAGTGCTTTTGTGGCAATATCAGGACATTCCACCTTGACTTTAATCCAGAATGTATGGAGATTTGAAGTTGTCTCAAACATACGTTTAAGGCCACCGTCATTTGCCATCTCAAGCAGTTGATCCTCTTCTAGCACGGACAAAGTCGATTCACCTGGCTTATTCACAAATGGGTCAAGGATCCATTCCTTCCCAGTTCGGTGGTCTTTTGTGGTTGGGAAGTAATGCTCAGACTCTTTTGAAAGCTGAGATAGGTGATCATGCACCAGCTGGGAGAAAGAAGGCCCTAGCTCAGTCTCTTTCAAAATCTCTGCTAATGTTTGAAACATGTCAAAAATCCCAATGTTCACTCATCGCCTCATAATTCCAGTTTGGCTTTGAATGCAGCCACTTTATCTGCCAACTTGAACCCAGCTGTCATTCCCCCCTGAAGTGACAGACTGAGTTCGTTGAGCAGGTTGAATATGTCACACAAGTAAGCAAGTTTTGTGACCCATTCTGTGTCACTGAAATGTGCTGCCAGTGGTGACTGTTTTTCTAAAAGAAATCTCTGGAGCGGCGCTCATAACTCAAAAGCTCTGACCAGTGATCTACCTTTAGAAAGCCATCTCACTTCTGGTATAAGAGAAGAAGTATGTGCTCTGCGTCCATCTCCTCACAGAGCTGTGTGAACAGATGTGAGTTAAGAGCATGTACTTTAATGTTGTTGATAATTTTGATCACATCCTGCAAAACGTTGTTAAGTTCAGGTGACATTTTTCGGCTAGCCGGCATTTCTCTATGGGTGACACAGTGCGTAGACTCACATTCAGAAGCGACCTCTTTGACCCGAGTAGTGAAACCAGACAGCTGTCCAGTCATGGCAGCCTCTCCGTCTGTGCATATACTGACACAAAGTGACCAATTCAGTTTTCTTGATATGTAATCATTCAAAGACTTGAATACTTCTGCAGCTGTGGTGTTGGTTGGCAACAAAAGTGCACATAACATATCCTCATGCACATCCTCCTGAAAAATATATCGCACAAAAACAAGCACTGTTGCCTTGTTGCCAACATCGGTAGACTAGTCAACCTGGATTGTGTACCATGGTGACTCATTAATCCTCTCTAACAATTGTGCCTCAATACCCTCTGCTATTTCATCGATTCGTCTAGTTATGGTGCTATCCTAAAGAGGAACACGTGCCACCTTTTGAACTGCAGCCTCTGCTAAAAGTTCACAACAAATGTCCTTAGCAGCAGGAAGGATCAACTCCTCACCAATAGTAAAGGGCTGCTTAGCTTTAGCCATGTGGTCAGCCACTAAGAATGATGCTCTCTGTGCAGATACATTTGATGAAGTGGTGGCCTTCAGTAATTGCTTCTGTTCTTCCTGTTCATGTTTTTTTTTCTTTTGAAAAACTCCAGAGTCTTGTCTTTTAATGCAGGGTGCTTGGTCTCCACATGGCAAAGCAGTTTTGAAGATTCCATGGCTTCCATGGCCTCACCACATATTACACAAAGCAGGCTTGGAGGATGGGAATCACCTGTTGCAATGAACCCATAATTTAAGTAGGACTCTTGGTATTTTCTTTTAAATGCAGTTGGCAGTCTTAGAGTCTTTTTGTTGGCAGTCTTAGAGTCTTCTGTTGTCTCATCACTAGGTCTTTCCCCCTTTTCAAAGAAGCTCTCCAGCAACATTTGTTTTTTACTCATTTTGTGTAGGGTTAGCTTGTGGGCTTACCAAAACTGTGACTGAGACAAGTGCATAGTGCGGGAAAGAGCCGCCGATGGAAGTGGTAAATAAAATAATGGGTGGGCCACACGTGGACTAAAATGTGTCAGATTCTGACTTAAATCCTGCCACGAGATGCAGCTGTACAATTGAAGTATAGCAACTCACTTGCCACTATAAAGCCTGCCACCAGATGCAGCTTAATTGTCACTTGCCACTCACTGATAGGGTTTTGATATGAGTCTGCAAGCAACTGATTTATCATGGTCTCTGTGCAGTCAAACCTCTCTGCTAATGATAATCTGTATTTGCAGTCGCTCCCCAGCGCTAGCATCACAGCCTCAGCTCCACCTCAGATCATCAGGCATTAGATTCTCATAAGCAGCACGCAGCCTAGATCCCTCGCATGCGCAGTTCACAGCAGGGTTCAAGCTCCTATGAGAACCTAATGCTGCCGCTGATCTGACAGGAGGCGGAGCTCAGGCGGTAACGCAATCGATGGGGAGCGGCTGTAAATACAGATGACGCTTTGCTCACTCACCCGCCACTCACCTCCTGCTGTGCAGCCTGGTTCCTAACAGGCCACGGACTGGTACCCGGGGGTTGGGGACCCCTGCTGTAAGAGGGTCTTTCTCATTTATTACAGAGACACCCCATAGTTTCCTATGGTGTGTGTTCTCCCTCGCTGAAACAAGTGATAAACCCAACTTGTCCAATTGCAGGTGTGCTCCTGATGGCCTTTGGCTGGAGGGATTGACACGGCAAAGTTGAATTCAAGACAGAAGCCCAGTTCTAAGGAATGAGCCAACATTTAGAAGATGAACATTTATTACAACTGTAACACGTTTGGAGTTACACAAGCAGCTGAGGTTTGCCGCAGGCCTGGACCTTGGAACTAGTTCTCACCACAAGTCAATTCCAAACTACTCCAGAAAGTAGAGCTGATGTCACAGTTCTGGCTGAAATTGGGATCTTTAGGGTAACAGGAAACACTACTTGGGCCTGCCGTGGGGAGTTAGGGAAAGAAGAAGCAAAGAGGGAAGGAAGCAGCAATTAGTGAGCTGAGCTGTTTTTATAATACTCAAAAAGCCATATAATGTTACAGGCAAGGACCTTTATAATCAGAACTATCAAATCTGTCAACCACCCAGAGATACATTAAAGAAAACCAAAAACAATGATATTATTGTTGCTAGAATCTAGGAAAACCTTAAGAAAGTCTAGCTATGAGGCCATTTATACAGTATCCTTTTTATTTAGTTTATGCTCTCTTGCTTTCACTCTCTCTCTTTCATACACACAATACCTTGTTATCAGTGTATCTTTATTGTTTTCTATTTTCAAGCCTTTTATACTTATTCTCAAGGCTAGGTGTTCTAACTTGTTTTATTTTCTACTTAAAGCAGTAGTTCTTGACTTTGGTGGCTATGCATTAAAATCCCCTGGGGAACATCAAAAAAAAAGTTGTGTCTAGGACATACCCCAGACCAATTCAGCTAGAATCTCTGGAGTAAAACTCTGATATCAGTTCGATGTTTTGTTTTGTTTTATTGTCTTTCTCTTATGCACAGGTGACTCCAATGTACAGCCAAGATTGAGACCCACTGGCTTAGAGTTTCTGCCTTAGCTTTGCTAAGAGTCTCCTTATTTAACTGGTGAGTTCTTTTCCAAAGAACAGACCATACCCTTCTGCCATATTCTTCTAACACAATTCTTGACTTGCCTAGATCCCACCTAGGGGCTTAATTTGAGAGTGCTGGGGTTGGCTCAGTCACCTGTATTGAGCACTGAACTTCCACCAGGTACACAGGGGGAATATTTAAAATAAGAACAGTTCATATCAACCAGTTAGAATAGGTGATGGCAGCTGTGCTGGGGGATTTGTGGGAAGAGGGTCACAGAGACCTCCAAATGTGCCAAATACCAAATCTTAATTGCTGGATGAAGGTGAGGCACAAGGGATCCGAAGAAGTGGTCTGGGAAGCCAGGGCAGTCAAGTGTCATTTGGAGGACCTGCAACCAGCAAAGAAGCATTTTCATGCTTTAACATCTGGTGCAGGCTTTCCTGTGAGTATGACCAGAATATCAGCCCTCCACGAGCCTGCAGCTAGAGTAACACCTGTCACTCTTGTGTAGCAACTATACATTTGCTATTTGAGAATGCATATCATGTGCTCAATAGATGCTTGATAAATGAATGAATGCATGAACTTTAATGCAGAGAGCCCTTTTATTCTTTCTCACTATATTTAAAAATATTTTCTCTTTTAGACCATAGCCACCATCTTAGTATCTTTATAACTGTAAAGACCATGAAGAATATCATAACGGCTTTTTTTGAATATTGAGCATACTGTGTGCTTAACATGGTATTTGGTATTATAAGGAAGAGCAGAAAGTATAAGATAAGATTTCTGAGTTCCAGGTGCTTATGGACACTAGGTTAGACCCTTGGTGCCATTTCATCTCATGGTCTTACCAGGCCCTATGGAATCAGCACCCAGAGGGAGCTTCTACAATGACAGCATCTCAGGTCCCATGGCTGGCTACTGGGGAAGGACAATTGGGGGCATGAAGACTTTTCTTTTACCCTATTCCTTATAAATAACTTCTTATTCATAGACACAAGAGATGAAATTTCCTGATCTATATCAAGCTATATGTTGTTTGATATACATTATTTTAAGAGGCACCTCTTGATCCAATTACTTAACATAGCAGTGGAAGCCAAGGTCAGAACATTCAACCATCCTAACTCCAGTCATTAGTTCACATTATTTTTCATGCCTCCCTCTTGAAGAAAATTAAACCAAAGCCACCAGTAGGTAAAAAGCAGAAAGAAGAACTGCATTTTACTCCATAGACAGAGCCCATAGTGAGCATACATTTATACAGTGAGCATACATTTTAGCATTTCAGAAGTCTTAAAGTGATTTATTGATTCCAAAAATGTCCTAATTTTAAAGAACCTAGGCAAACAATTTTTCATTATATTTAAAATATATGGTTAATATATTTGATTTGGTTTAAATATTTGATATCCCCACAATGATTCATATGATACACACATTTTAATCAGTCTTGAGAATTAATAATGATTATATTTGTTACTGTGAAATATCCACCCAAAGGTGCTCTCATGGGCATACAGTGCCCAAAACAAGTGTGGTCCTTGGCCAGGACCCTAACTTTAAGGATTACTTTCCTGGTCTTTCTCCAAACGGTGCCTCCATAGATAGAATGACTATCTTGATTTTTGGTCCAATGCACCTTCTCTTTATCTTAGAGTGTTTCTTTGCTATAGTGGCATTAAAATTTTTTACAATTAGTTAATATCCAACACAGATCCATGAAGATAAATACTGGTCTATCCTATCAATGACCAAAATAAATTACTCAGTTTTCCATTGCACAGGAAAAGCCCATTTTCATGTTGGTATCAGGAAACACATTGAATGACCATAATTTAATCATATAACTACAGGGTATTATTGTATGAAGCTCTTATCATTCAGGGACTTAATTTGAAGGTTGGTATTCTTTATGATAAATGTCTGCATAATATTAGGTTTTGCTCCAGTTATCTGAATACCCAATGGAAGCCTAACATTCTATTAAGGTCAATCTTCTGAAAATAAGCTGTGAGTTTAAGTTTTTTTAATGTATTCTTTCTTTGGTATCTCTCTATGTTTGATTTCTGTGAACACCTGTGTCTACAGGACACAGCTGGATGAATTTGCAGCTGGAATAATACATAAGCAGAAAAATATTCTGGGAATTCATATGAAGAGATAAAGCTCTCAATGAAAGGCCCAGCTAGCACAGAATAGTTAAGTTGAGAAATCTAACTCACAGAAGAAGAACTGGCTCTATGCAGAAGGAGTAAAGCCTTTAAGTAAAAAGGATGGAAAGTAAACTCAAGCCCGTTCCTGGCCAGCCCCACTGTTGAAGGGATCTGAACTGAGGAATCAGGATGGAATGAGGCACTGGGACTTGTCTGCAGTGCTAGCTGTCAACTAGTCATGTGAGACAAGGGGATTTGCAATTGGAGGCAAGGCACAGCAGGCTGAGAGCAAACACCCAGACACCTAGGGCATGGATTAGAATGAAATGGCAACAATAGGCTCCCCAGCTCAGCAACTGAGCTATCAGAGTAAGTACTACAGCCCACACCCAACCTGAACCCCAGTTGGGTCACACAAAGAAGGCAGTCACTGATGGAACTGTAAAAAGATGCTCTTGTCTAACATGTAAGGTTCCATTTACCTCCAGGCACTGAAACATCAAAAACGGCAGCCTGAAGAATATTTCCAGAACCTCTTGGCTACTTACTGAGGGAAAAGCCAAGAGATCCATATGACAAGTACGTTAGAAAGGAGAATGAAAAAGACGGTAACAGAAAAAATGCAAGGTCTCAGGACTTACTGATTGTTGTGTCCTGTTAGTAAATCAGATCAGTTCTAGGGCATATTTGCACTCCATCAAGACCAAATTCTCAAATGCAAATTAGCTTTCAATAAAATTGAACCAGACTCAAAATAAATCAGACTTAAGAAGACAAAATTTGTGGGGCTTCCCTGGTGGCGCAGTGGTTGAGAATCTGCCTGCCAATGCAGGGGACACGGGTTCGAACCCTGGTCTGGGAAGATCCCGCATGCCGTGGAGTAACTGGGCCCGTGAGCCATAATTACTGAGTCTGCGCGTCTGGAGCCTGTGCTCCGCAACAAGAGAGGCCGCGATAGTGAGAGGCCCGCGCACCACGATGAAGAGTGGCCCCCACTTGCCGCAACTAGAGAAAGCCCTCGCACAGAAACGAAGACCCAACACAGCCATAAATAAATAAAATTAAAAAAAAAAAAAAAAAGAAGACAAAATTTGTAATTTAAAAAACTGAATGATAAAACCAGATGCAATGCCATTGCAGCTTAGGTGCATCTACTCATTAATTTATTCATGGAGCAAACATTTGTTGAGCAAATAACATGTGGTAGGCATTGTTCTAAACACCAGCGGACAAGACGCAGAGATTTCTAATGGTGTGGGGGGGGCAAAAGAAATTAACAATAAAAATACAGAATAATTCCAGATATTGTTTGTCACAGGAGGATAATAAAGTGGGTTCATGTGTTAGAGATTGACTGTGGAGGGGAAGTGAGAGGACTTCTTTATATAGAGTGGTCAGAAGAGGCCTTTCCCAGAAGGGGTAGTTTTTGACTGAGACCTGAATGGTGGAAAGGAGCTGGCAGAGGAAAGAGTTCCAAGCATAGAGTGAAGCCGTATCTGCTGCTTAGGGTTCAAGCACATCTGGACGTGTTTGATGAACTCATTTTCAGGTCCAAGAGATCCCAGTGTCTATGATTTCACCTGCTCATAGCCCTTGATGTTTGGCTAAGAGAGACAGGAACAAGGACCTGGTAAAAAGCAATGGAAGCATTCAGGAGGACTGAACAGTGTCTGTTACCCAGCGTGGGTCCAGAGACCACCATCTGAGACAAATGAAAACACCTGCTGCAGGTCAAAGATGGAGGAAGGCACTGTTTTCCAAGGGGCTCATGAGATACAAAGGAACACCATCTAGGGGACAAAGCACATTCCAGGGTAGAGGAGGGGCATACCCTCTATTTTGCAGGGGGAAGCCCGGTATGTTTCAGGCTCATGGTAGACAAAAGGGAAAACAACACCACTTTGACACCATGAGGGATGCAGAAAGTGTAGACATCAGCATATTCATTAAGGGCCCCCTATTGAGATGGTAAGAACTGCAACTCTCAAGAACTCTGGGGGAAGGATACTCCCCAAATGAGCTAGAGTGGAGGAGCAGGAGTAGACTGTTTACAGACGTGTATATGACACCTGACTCCTAGAAGTATCTGTGGTCCACAAGAGAAACAGGGATTTAAGTTAGTAAAGCATGTATGTTACCACATTCCCAGGCATAAAATCCCCTAGAAATTCACCCTCTTCTCTGAATCTTCCCTTCACTTTTTTGTACCCCTGAGGATACAGTTTTTCCTGCTGCTCCAAGGGGTGGCCTTGATAACATTGGGTCTGCAGGTAGGGTAGGTGTCCTCATTGTTCTTTGTTGCCTCTTTCAGACAACTCTACTCCCTTTATCCTAACCCCCGTCTCCAGCATCAATAACATGTAATTATCAGTGTTATGGACTCAAATGTGTCCCTCCAAATTCATATGCTGAATTCCTAACCCCCAGTTCCTCAAAATCCAACTGTATTTGGAGACTGGGTCTTTAAAGAGGTAATTAAGGTTAAATGAGGACTTTAGGGTGAGCCCTAATTCAATATGACTGGTGTCCTTATAAGAGGAAATTTGGACACAGACACTCACAGAGGAAAGACCATGTGAAGACAAAGGGAAAAGATAGTCATCTACAAGCCAAGTAAAGAGGTTTCAGTAGAAACCAACTCTGCTGACGGACACCTTGATCCCAGATATCTAGCTTCCAGAACTGTGAGAAGATATGTCAGTTGTTTAAGCCACTCAGCCTATGGTATTTGTTCTGGTGCCCCTAGCTGACTAACACAATCAGATACTCATCTTTCTTGCTTCTGTTTTTCTGTAGTCATCTTTGAAATTTTTTATTCTTAATTTCGTCTTGTTCCTCTCTCCTATACAACCTCTGTCTCAATCTTTGGTGATTTCTAGAACTATATGTATGATCCTTCCAACACCTCAGCTTCCCAGTTCCTTGTTCCTCTCTCTGACCCAGTCACCCACTCCCAAGGTCATCAAAGATCAGAACTCCTGAGAAGAGAGCTACTCTGCCCTCAAAGAGGCTGAGAATTGTGTGAGCCTGCAAAGCCCTCAGCCAATCACTACTGGCTTCAGGCCAGATTACTGTACAGATATGCTATAAACTGTTACCACTTTCTATGTGACCACGACAGGAAAAAGTGCTAGAAGGCACTGCACTAGATCATATCACTACTAATAACAGCACCCCATTCACAGCCTCACCTCAACAATGACTTTTTTACAAATCACCATCTCCCATTGTTCCGGCCTCCTTTCTCTAGTTATCTAAATCCAGAAATTTTTTACCCCATTAGGGCCTATATGCTATTGCAACTTCCAAAATTAGTATTGGTTGAATAAATGAATAAATAGATGAATTTTTAGTGTCATCCCACCTTCTCTTTAACCTTTCTTTTTCCCAAAAGTCATGAGATTAGGATGGGGCTATTTGTGTTTCACTGGGGCTATTTGTGACTTTCCTAATACACATAGGGCAAAGGAATTAATCTCAAATTAGAATTATAATCTGTGGGACACAGCCTGAGAGCTAGGAAGCCCTCAGAGCAGCCCCACTCCACCTCTTCTCATGCCGCTCATCATGATTATCAAAACGGCATCAGGACTTTGTTTTTAGGGTTCTGAATATTTTTTTAGATGTTGTTCATCACAGCTGTTAACAAAAGCAAGTATTTTGCACTTGTCTTCAAGGACAGTATGAAGCAACTGCTGTTATTCTGCAGAGGGTTGTCCATGTTTTATTTAAAGATTAGATGTGACAGTAAATTTGGAAAAAAATCCACTCAACGTGGATAGGGAAAAGTTCAATAGTCTACAGAAAATGTTGCAATCTGCTCAGATGTCCTATTATTACCTATCTACTATCTTCAAAAATGTGTAACTTCTTTCTTCTAAAGGTTCATATATGTATCTTCAAACTCTCCTGCTCAAATAATCTCACTGAGCTATGAAATTATAACTCTTGGCAAGACCATCAGAATTCACAATGACTGCAGCTTCCCTGCCAAGACCAATGTTCTGTCTTTCACCGGCCATTGACCAGAAGGCTGTCACCCACATGGTTGCTTAAAGCTCTGTCTCTTTAGTTACCCTCATCTTACCCCCTCCTCCTCCAAATTACAGAGACTTCTCTGTTCTTGTTTTCCTCATTCCTCCATTCTCGTAACTATTTTACTTTTAATTCTCTAGAGTCTAGAAAATATATGCCTTGTGGAGAGAATATGTTCCAAAAATATTAAAAAGCATTACTGTATATCATCATGCAGCCTACTAGGATTTTTAAAAAAAGAATTTAATGTGTATTCATAGCTCAGAGAGATATTTATATATAGCTAAAACTACATATGGTTTTATGGCTGTTACTAGCACTTTGTTCTTACTTTACAACACTTATTATGGTATATTACAGTCAACCATTTAGGTGTCTGTTTCCCAACTAAACAATAAGTTCTTCAAGGGCAAGTACAAGGTCTTGTTCTTATTCATATCCAAAAGAATCTTGCCAAGGGTCAAGCACTTAGAATAAGTTGAATAACTATTTTTTTCAGTGGAAAAGGCTACATGAAGTTATTTTATTTTGTGTGTGTGTTAATGTAAAAAAAAAAAAAAACTGGCTGTTGAGTTCTACCTTCAGGAAAGTAAATAAATACATAGGCCAAAATTCTATTTTAGGAATTTTTTAAAAAGACCTACAACCAAAAATATTTCATTGCAGAAAGAGAGAAGCAATCACAAACATGTGGAACAGTCACTCTAAAAGTGGCTTTGGAAGCTGGGCTTTGACATCATTGGTAAAACTGCATTGCCACCAAGAATAGAACAACAGATCAAAAGTTGCTAAAAAAGCACAATGTGTAATGCATATTTGAATCACTATGCTTAAGGTCAAAACATTTCTCTTCTAGTTCACTATACATATATATGTGTGCTATGTATATATATATACTTCACACACACACACACACACACACTTTCCTAATTTCAAGTGTAGCCTTCAGGTCAGTTACAAAAATTTATACCCAACTATCCCAAGTCACTTTGAGAAGAAAAACAATTGATTGCACTAGTGAAAAAAACTGACCATTTTGTTGTTGTTGTTGCTGTTTTGAATTGGAGTATAGTTGTTTTACAATGTTGTGTTAGTTTCTACTGTACAGTGAAGTAGAATTCCCTGTGCTATACAGAAGGTTCTCATTAGTTATCTATTTTATATATATTAGTGTATATATGTCAATCTCAATCTCCCAATTCATCCCACCCCTCCTTTCCCCCCTTGGTGTCCATATGTTTGTTCTCTACATCTGTGTCTCTATCTCTGCCTTGCAAACTGGTTCATCTGTACCATATTTCTAGATTCCACATATATGCATTAATAATGATATTTTTCTCTTTCTGACTTACTCCACTCTGTGTGACAGTCTCTAGGTCCATCCACATCTCTACAAATGACCCAGCTTTGTTCCTTTTTATGGCTGAGTAATATTCCATTGTATATATGTACCACATCTTCTCTATCCATTCGTCTGTCAATGGGCATTTAGGTTGCTCCATGACCTGGCTATTGTAAATAGTGTTGCAATGAATATTGGGATGCATGTATCTTTTTGAATTATGGTTTTCTCTGGGTATATGCCCAGTAGTGGATTGCTGGGTCATATGGTAATTCTATTTTTAGTTTTTTAAGGAACCTCCATACTGTTCTCCATAGTGGCTGTATCAATTTACACTCCCACCGACAGTGTAAGAGGGTTCCCTTTTCTCCACAGCCTCTCCAGCATTTATTGTTTGTAGATTTTCTGATGATGGCCATTCTGACCAATGTGAGGTGATACCTCATTGTAGTTTTGATTTGCATTTCTCTAATAATTAGTGATGTTGAGCAGCTTTTCATGTGCCTCTTGGCCATCTGTATGTCTTCTTTGGAGAAATGTCTATTTAGGTCTTCCACCCATTTTTTGATTGGGTTGTTTCTTTTTTTGATATTAAGCTGCATGAGCTGTTTGTATATTTTGGAGACTAATCCATTGTCTGTTGATTTGTTTGCAAATATTTTTTCTCATTCTGAGGGTTGTCTTTTTGTCTTGTTTATGATTTCCTTTGCTGTGCAAAAGCTTTGAAGTTTCATTAGGTCCCATTTGTTTATTTTTCTTTTTATTTCCATTACTCTAGGAGGTGGGTCAGAAAAGATCTTGCTGTGATTTATGTCCAAGAGTGTTCTTCCTATGTTTTCCTCTAAGAGTTTTATAGTGTTCAGTCTTACATTTAGGTCTCTAATTCATTTTGAATTTATTTTTGTGTATGGTGTTAGGGAGTGTTCTAATTTCATTCTTTTACATGTAGCTGTCCAGTTTTCCCAGCACCAAAAGAGACTGTCTTTTCTCCATTGTATATCCTTGCCTCCTTTGTCATAGATTAGTTGACCATAGGTGTGTGGGTTTATCTCTGGGCTTTCTATCCTGTTCCATTGATCTATATTTCTGTTTTTGTGCCAGTACCATACTGTTTTGATGACTGTAGCTTTGTAGTATAGTCTGGAGTCAGGGAGCCTGATTCCTCCAGCTCCATTTTTTTTTTTTTTTTTTTTCCCTCAAGATTGCTTTGGCTATTCGGGGTCTTTTGTGTCTCCATACAAATTAAAAATTGTTTTTGTTCTAGTTCTGTGAAAACTGCCGTTGGTGATTTGATAGGAAAACTGACCATTTGAATAGCCAACTGAATCTAGTCAATTTGTTAAGAACCAGCTATCAATTATAGGCATACCCTAGAAATACTGCGGGTTCTATTCCAGACCACCTCAATAAAGCAAATATAGCAATAAACCAAGTCGCATGGACTTTTTTTGTTTCCCAGTGCATATAAAAGTTATGCTTACACTATACTGTAGTCTATTAAGTATGCAATAGCATTATGTCTAAAAAAAATGTACATACCTTAATTTAAAAATATTTTATTGCTATAAAATATTAACCTTTATCTGAGCTCCAGCAAGTTATCATCTTTTTGCTGGTGAAGGGTCTTGCCTTGATGATGATGGCTGCTGACTGACCAGAGTGGAGCTGATGAAGGTTGGAGTGGCTATGGCCATTTCTTAAAATAAGACACCAATGAAATTTGCTGCATCAGTGACTCTTCCTTTCAGGAACAATTTCTCTGTAACATGCAATGCTGTTTGATAGCATTTTACCCACAGTAGAACTTCTTTCAAAACTGGAATTAATCCCTTCAAACTCTGCCACTGCCTATCAACCACGTTTATATAATATTCTAAATCCTCTGTTGTCATTTCAAAAATCTTTACAGGATCTTCACCAGGAGTAGATTCCATCTTAAGAAACCACTTTCCTTGTTCAACCATTAGAAGCAACTCCTCATCCATAAAGTTTTATCATGAGATTGCAGGAATTCAGTCACATCTTCAAGCTCCACTTCTAATTCCAGTTCCCTTGCTATTCCACCACATCTGTGGTTAATTCCTCCACTGAAGTCTTGAACCTCTCAAAGTCATCCACGAGGGTGAATCAGCTTCTTCAAAACTCCTCAAAATGTTGATACTTTGACCTCTTCCCATGAATCATAAAATGTTCTTAATGGCATCTAGAATGGTAAATCCTTTTCAGAAGGTTTTAAATCGACTTTATCCAGATCCATCAGAAGAATCATTATCTATGGCAGCTACAGCCTTATGAAATGTATTCTCATTTTTTGTATTATTGGCATATAATTGAGGTTCAATATTATGTTACTTTCAGATGTACTACATAGTGATTTGACATATGCATACATTATGAAATGATCATCACAATAATCCTAGTAACCATCAGTCCCCATACATAGTTATTGCAATATTATTGACCATATTCCTTATGTTCTATATTACATCCCTGTGGCTTATTTATTTTATAACTGAAGATCTGTACCCTTCACTTATTGTACCTCTGCAACTCCCTCCCTCTGGCATTCACCTGTTTGTTTTCTGTATCTATGAATCTGTTTTCATTTTATTTTGTTTGGGTTTTTTTGTTTGTTTCTTAGATTCTACATATAAGTGATATCATACAGTATTTGTCTTTCTCTGTCTGACTCATTTCATGCAGCATAATGACCTCTAGAACCATCCCTGTGGTCGCAAATGGTAAGATTTCATTTTTTTTGGCTGAATAATACACACACACACACAGAGAAAAAGAGAGAAAAAAATAATACACATACATATGTGTGTGTGTGTGTGTGTGTGTGTCACGTTTTTATCTATTCATACCATGAGCATGGTACATCTTTCTATTTGTTGGTGTAATTTGAGAAGGATGGGTGTTAGCTCTTCTCTAAATGTTTGATAGAATTCACTTGTGAAGCCATCTGGTCCTGGACTTTTGTTTGTTGGAAGATTTTTAAACACAGTTTCAATTTCATTACTTGTGATTGTTCTGTTCATATTTTCTATTTCTTCCTGGTTCAGTCTTGAAAGGTTATACCTTTCTAAGAATTTGTCCATTTCTTCCAGGTTGTCCATTTTATTGGCATAGAGTTGCTTGTAGTAGTCTCTTAGGATGCTTTGTATTTCTGCAGTGTCCATTGCAAGTCCTCCTTTTTCATTTCTAATTTTATTGACTTGGGTCCTCTCCCTCTTTTTCTTGATGAGTATGGCTAAAGGTTTATCAATTTTGTTTATCTTCTCAAAGAACCAGCTTTTAGTTTTATTGATCTTTGCTATTGTTTTCTTTGTTTCCATTTCATTTATTTCCGCTCTGATCTTTATGATTTCTTTCCTTCTACTAACTTTGGATTTTGTTTGTTCTTCTTTCTCTAGTTCCTTTAGGTGTAAGGTTAAATTGTTTATTTGAGATTTTTCTTGTTTCTTGAAGTAGGATTGTATTGCTATAAACTTCCCTCTTAGAACTGCTTTTGCTGCATCCCATAGGTTTTGGATCGTCGTGTTTTCATTGTCATTTGTCTCTAGGTATTTTTTGATTTCCTCTTTGATTTCTTCAGTGATCTCTTGGTTATTTAGTAATGTATTGTTTAGCCTCCATGTGTTTGTGTTTTTTAGGCTTTTTTCCCTGTAACTGATTTCTAATCTCATGGCATTTTGGTTGGAAAAGATGCTTGATACAATTTCAATTTTCTTCAATTTACCGAGGCTCGATTTGTGACCCAAGATGTGATCTATCCTGGAGAATGTTCCGTACGCACTTGAGAAGAAAGTGTAATCTGCTGTTTTTGGATGGAATGTCCTATAAATATCAATTAAATCTATCTGGTCTATTGTGTCATTTAAAGCTTGTGTTTCCTTATTAATTTTCAGTCTGGATGACCTGTCCATTGGTGTAAGAGATGTGTTAAAGTCCCCCACTATTATAGTGTTACTGTTGATTTCCTCTTTTGTACCTGTTAGCATTCACCTTATGTATTGAGGTGCTCCTATGTTGGGTGCATATATTTATAATTGTTATATCTTCTTGGATTGATCCCTTGATCATTATGTAGTGTTCTTCCTTTTCTCTTGTAATATTCTTTATTTTAAAGTCTACTTTATCTGATACGAGTATTGCTACTCCAGCTTTTTCTTGATTTCCATTTGCATGGATTAACTTTTTCCATCCCCTTACTTTCAGTCTGTATGTGTCCCTAGGTCTGAAGTGGGTCTCTTGTAGACAGCATATATATGGGTCTTGTTTTTGTATCCATTCAGCAAGCCTGTGTCTTTTGGTGGGAGCATTTAATCCATTCACATTTAAGGTAATTATCGATATGTATGTTCCTATGACTATTTTCTTAATTGTTTTGGGTTTGTTTCTGTAGGTCCTTTTCATCTCTTGTGTTTCCCACTTACAGAAGCTCCTTTAGCATTTGTTGTAGAGGTGGTTTGGTGGTGCTGAACTCTCTTAACTTTTGCTTGTCTGTAAAGCTTTTGATTTCTCCATCGAATCTGAATGAGATACTTGCCAGGTAGAGTAATCTTGGTTGTAGGTTCTTCCCTTTCATCACTTTATGTATATCGTGCCACTCCCTTCTGGCTTGTAGAGTTTCTGCTGAGAAATCAGCTGTTAACCTTATGGGAGTTCCCTTGTATGTAATTTGTCTTTTTTCCCTTGTTGCTTTTAATAATTTTTCTTTGTCTTTAATTTTTGTCAATTTGATTACTATGTGTCTCAGCATGTTTGTCCTTGGGCTTATCCTGCCTGGGACTCTGCGCTTCCTGGACTTGGGTGACTATTTCCTTTCCCGTGTTAGGGAAGTTTTTGACTATAATCTCTTCAAATATTTTCTTGTGTCCTTTCTCTCTTTCTTCTCCTTCTGGGACCCCTATAATGCAAATGTTGGTGCGTGCATTTAATGTTGTCCCAGAGGTCTCTTAGGTTGTCGTCATTTCTTTTCATTCTTTTTTCTTTATTCTGTTCTGCAGCACTGAATTCCACCATTCTGTCTTCCAGGTCACTTCTCTGTTCTTCTGCCTCACTTATTCTGCTATTGATTCCTTCTACTGTATTTTTCATTTCAGTTATTGTATTGTTCATCTCTGTTTGTTTGTTCTTTAATTCTTCTAGGTGTTTGTTCTTTAATTCTTCTAGGTCTTTGTTAAACATTCCTTGCATCTTCTCGATCTTTGCCTCCATTCTTTTTCCAAGGTCCTGGATCATCTTCACTATCATTATTCTGAATTCTTTTTCTGCCAGGTTGCCTATCTCCACTTCATTTAATTGTTTTTCTGGGGTTTTATCTTGCTCCTTCATCTGGTATATAGTCCTCTGCCTTTTCATTTTGTCTATACTTCTGTGAATGTGGTTTTTGTTCCACAGGCTGCAGGATTGTAGTTCTTGCTTCTGCTGTCTGCCCTCTGGTGGATGAGGCTACCTAAGAGGTTTGTACAAGCTTCCTGATGCGAGGGACTGGTGGTGTGTAGAGCTGGGTGTTGCTCTGCTGGGCAGAGCTCAGTAAAATTTTAATCTGCTTGTCTGCTGAAGGGAGGGGCTGAGTTCCCTCCCTGTTGGTTGTTTGGCCTGAGGCAACCCAGCACTGGAGGCTACAGGCTCTTTGGTGGGGCTAAGGGCAGACTCCAGGAGGGCTCATGCCAAGGGGTACTTCCCAGAACTTCCACTGCCAGTGTCCTTGTCCCCGTGGTGAGCCACAGCCACCTCCCACGTCTGCATTCAGGAGACCCTACAACATTAGCAGGAATTTCTGGTTCAGTCTCCTATGGGGTCACTGCTCCTTCCCCCTGGGTCCTGATGCACACACTACTTTGTGTGTGCCCTCCAAGATTGGAGTCTCTGTTTCCCCAAGTCCTGTCAAAGTCCTGCAATCAAATCCTGCTAGTCTTCAATGTCTGATTCTCTGGGAATTCCTCCTCCCATTGCTGGACACCCAGATTGGGAATCCTGACGTGGAGCTCAGAACCTTCACTCCAGTGGGTGGACTTCTGTGGTATAATTGTTCTCCAGTTTGTGAGTCATCCACCCAGCAGTTATGGAATTTGATTTTATTGTGATTGCGCAACTCTTACGGTCTCATTGCGGCTTCTCCTTTGTCTTTGGATGTGGGGTATCTTTTTTGGTGAGTTCCAGTGTCTTCCTGTGGATGACTGTTCAGCAGTTAGTTGTGATTCCAGTGCTCTTGCAAGAAGGAGTGAGCACACATCCTTCTATTCTGCCATCTTGAACCAATCTCTCGGTTGCATCGTCTTGTAGAATAAATATGAATAAAGCCAGCACTAGCCCCCTGAGGTACCCTGGATGTCAACAAGGTTTATTATTGGTGTAAGTTCCTCACTCCCTTTTCCATTCGACCACACACTATTTGCACACCTTATTATAGCACTTATAATTTTGCATTGTGAGTGATTATGCTCTTTTCTGTTTTACCTGCTTTTCCTTAAATTCATCCAAGTAACTAATTACATCTTATTCATTTTGAATCACTACTGTACCTAGCAGAGTTCACAGTTAAAGAGAAGTAAATGTTCTTAAACTAAATTACTCAATTGATCAATTCTACCCAAAGATCAGTGCTTTTGGTGATTATATATTATATCAGTGACTTAACAAACGTCAGGTCTTTCATTTAAAACCAGCTTTCTAAAATATGAAGGCAAAAGTCAAAATTAAGATAAAAAGAAGTGCTAAATAGAAAATAGCCTGAGTGAGTAGTCCCTTGAATATGTTAAAGGGAGCCTGAAACCCACTGGTGGGTCTTGCCATTACCTCTATGTCAGCACGGTCCATGTTACATCAAATATGTTCATTTGTGTGGCACTATATTAAAAGTTTCTCATGCCGTATTCATCTTTGCAACCCCAGTGCCTAGCACAGTGTGTGACATTAGGTAAGTGTCCAATAATATTAAACTATTAAAATGTCAAGTCCTGAATCTTAACTTTCTGAGAAAAATAAAGCTCTTAATGCAAACATGGATGAGATTTACATATTTTGACTCATCTTTAAAGAAATAAATTTCCTTCTCCTCTTCTCTTGAGCATTATAAACTCATTCAAGTTTCTATCCAATTCTCATCTGTCCAAAAAGGGCTTCCCTTGACTACTTTTTCTAAAGTAGCTCTTCCTCGGTACCTCTCTATCCTTTCCCTCTATTTCTACCTTTTTTGTTGAATTGAGCACTATGTGAATTCATCTTAGCCACCTGTTTTTGGTCCTCCTTTTTCACTCTGGAACATACGTTTCCTTATCATCTTCCTGGTTTGCCTCTGTATCCAGTATCTAGAACAACTTTGCCCAATCCTAATCTATATTGGAAACACAGGGAGCTTTTAAACAGATAGGTGCCCCGGCTCAATACAGGACAATTAAACCAGACTCTGGAGCAAGAGACTCAAGAATCACTATTTCATCTTGCTTTAAGATTAACAAGTAATTGTAAAAGGCAGCCAAGTCAGAGAACCACTGACCTAGAACATAATGGATGATTACTAAGTACAAATGAATGAATTGACTAGAACTCAGTGCTCATTGTTCAGTATCTGATTTTTACATAGGATACATCCTTTTGCTTTGTTTCAAAGCCACAGCTGGAATCCTAAATAGCTCTCATGGATATAATGGCTTTTAATTTAAGCATCATCTCTTTATTGCAACTGGAAAAACTACTTGTGATGAGTCAGTAGCAGATTCTCTGTTTATTAAAGGCAGTGCATTATGGAAACAGAATAAGTAAAGGAAATCCTCAAAAATTCTAAGGATAGACAATTCTGTACATGACAGATGGATCCATGTGATAAAGGAATTGACTAGCACAAACCAAGCCATATGCAGATTTTGAAAAATGGGAGATGCCAGCTATACAGACAAAGCAAATATACAATATCCAAAATCACCATAACATGAAATTATTTTAAAATATTCTTGAAAAGATTTGTTTTATTCTGCTTTCTCTCAATCATTAAACTCCTCATGCAGTTCTCAGAGGAGGAAAGTCACGATTATATCTTATACTTAAGTGAGCTTCTTGGACTAGACGGATTTATTTCTGCATTTTGTAAGTTATTCCATCACACTCTGCTTCAGTCAATAGTAGAGAAAGCATCAAAATTCCTATCAACTCTGACACTCTAAAAGGCAGTAATAATTCTCTTTTTGGGTATTCCATATTTTTCGTTAGTCCTTCCCATCAGCCATGGAATGACAAGGATCATTTTATCCGATTTCTAATTTAAAATGCTGCAAGTAACAACTAGGAACACTAGTTATTTAATAGAATCAACAATTCTTCAGGGTGGATACAAGCATAGAATTACCTTTGGGTAAAACTTATTGGCTAAACTATTTCTTTCCAAAGTGAGAGTAATTTATTTGACTCTAGGTAATACTCGAGAAAATAAAAGAGATAGAAAGGAATTCTATATTTTAAAAGAGATACCAACCAGTTGCATTGTATGGATCTTATTTAGAACCCAGTTCAAATAAACGGAAAAATAATTTTTAAATTCTATAAGACAACTGAGGAAATGTGAACACCGACAAGGTATTTGATGATATTAAAGAAATATCAAGTTTTTTTCAATAATGGTATTATGGATGTATTATATTTAAGAATCCTTTCCTTATAGAGATACATACTGAAATATTTACAATGAGATGACATGTCTGGGAATTGCTTTCAAACAAATCTAGAAGTGGGAATGTATGGGGGTCTTGATGAAACAAAAATGGCCATATATTAATAAATGCTGAAGCTACGTAATTAGATATAGGTTTTTTTTTTTTACTCCTCTCCCTCTCTCTGTATAGATAGATAGATATGTATAGATATGTACATCTATCTATACTTTTTTATTATACGAATTTTCAAATATATATATGTATACCAAATATGTATATATATTTGAAAATTCCCATAATAAAAAAGTTATTTTTATGGGAATTTTTATGGAAATTTATGGGAATTTTCAAATATATATACACATATATTTGAAAATATATGTATATATTTGAATATATGTATATTTATATGAAAATATATATGTGTATATATGTACATATATGTATATTTGAAAACTCCCATAACGAAAAGGTAAACAACCAAAAACACATTAGACAATAGTAAGGCCAATGATTACAGTGATCAGATATTTCTTGGTGTGGTAATGCCAAAAAAAATAATAAATAGAAAAATGTGTACAACAAACTTTGATATATTGTACTTCGACCCTACCTTCATATCATTGAATGAAAAATAGATTTCAGTCCAGACAATTGTATCTAGAACTCTATCCAAACACATTTAATTCTGAAAAGTAAAAAAAAGTCTTACTATATTAGATAGTCCCCCACATGGGCTATAGAGTAAGACAAGCAGTCTAAGGTACTCTATTTAAATTTTATGCTGTCCTGTTTAAATGGATTGCTCTTTACCATTTATTCCTTCAATAAATATTCTCCATCATATACTGTGTCTCAGGGACTATTCCAGGTGCTCAGAAGGTGGTGATGAATTGTATGGTCTCTGTTCTGGAAGAGCTTACTGGCTATGGGATAAATGCTGTTGAACAGATCATCAAACAAATACACGGGCTTCTCTGGTGGCGCAGTGGTTGAGAACCTGCCTGCCAATGCAGGGGACACAGGTTCGAGCCCTGGTCTGGGAAGATCCCACATGCCGCGGAGCAACTGGTCCCGTGAGCCACAACTACTGAGCCTGCGCGTCTGGAGCCCGTGCTCCACAACAAGAGAGGCCGCGACAGTGAGAGGCCCGCGCACCGCGATGAAGAATGGCCCCCACTCGCCGCAACTAGAGAAAGCCCTCGCACAGAAACGAAGACCCAACACAGCTAAAAATAAATAAATAATTAATTAATTTAAAAAAAAACACAAATACACAATGAGATGTGTGATAAAAAATAAAATAAAATAAAATAAAAGATTTTATTTTAAAGCACTATAAAATAAAAATTACAAGTTATTTATTTTATAGAGATATTTGTTATATGGAAACATATAACAAGGCCACCTGATCTCCTCTGTGGGGTGGTGATGAGTAGCAAGAACTCATAAAGGAAGACTTTCCTGAGTCTTGCTCCTGATAGAAATGGGAAACCTTTGCAGGGTTTTAAGCAGATATGACATGATCAGATTTTCATTTTTATAAACAACTAAAGTACATCAGTAGAACATAGAAGATAAGTATAGAAGTTCCAGTTTTGCCACTTACTAGCCGTCACCTTCAGTGTCCACATCTTTAAAGTCATAAAACTATAATTCCTCCTCTGAGGATTGTATTGATATTAAAGATCAAATGAGCTAGTCCATAACAAGTTCTCAGATATATTACCAATTTTTAACACAAGAGAAAGAAGATGGGAACCTGGGCCAGTCTGTCAAATGCCAAGGGTTTGATTTGATGATTGAAGAAAAAACACATTTTCTTTCTATTAAGTATGCTTTTTTTGATATCAGTACTTGGCTTTTAGAAGTCTTTAAAATTATAGCCAATTCTTCAAAATAAAAATAGTCAATTTTCAAACTGATAATTAATGTAGAATACTCTCTTGTTAAAAGGTTAATAACACTTCTAAAAAATCTATTTTATGTTCATAAGCTGTGCTCATTTCTCATTTACAAGAATATCAGTTCATCTAAAGTGCATTCATAACATCGAAGTATTCAACCACAGCAATATTTTCCTAACTTTATCATTAGGTTCTGTCATGTCCATAGTCATGAAAACTATAGCTTGGCCAAGTAAGGAATTAGTCTGCATTTTGACTCCTACTTAAATATCTCATCATGTAACATTCAAACAATTACAGATTTTTGTAAATCCCCAGATTTTTTATTGTATCCTCATTACCATCGTAAAAAAAAATATATCCACAAGCCTACTATTCTTTGTTCACTAATTTTGTCTACTGTGAACTTCATGACAAGATAAAGAATTATGTTATTCCTTTGTTTCTTAAAAATTTTTGACAAAGGTTAAAATTTCTCTTCTAATAGCTAGCTATGTTTAGAATTCTGTTTCCTGAATTTAGTTTTTCTTGTGTAATAAATTTCAGTGTTGTTCTATTCACAAATATCTAGAAATGAAGAGCAAAGATGAACTGGCTGGTCACTACTGTCTGCCACTTTCACTGATACAGCATCAGGCCCATAGCACAGGTTACTTAGAGAGGAAACAGCACTGCCCGGAAGTAAAGGCAGTTTGCTTCCAGGGCCTGACTTTGCAATTGACAGTTGTGTGACTTTGGTAAATCTTTCACTGATGATGGCACTCTGATCCTATTATCAGCAAAATGAAGGAGGTTGACTAGATTAGGGGTAACAAGTTTGACATCTATGGACCAGGTTTCTTTGCAAGCCAAATCCACTGTCTTTTGTCAGCCTGCAGAATGCAGATAGGCAGGACATTCACTTTCTGGTACGTCATAGCCCCACTCCTTCATTTTAATCTTTTTAAAATTAACAGACATCATTTTTGAATAGTCTTATATTTACAGAAAAATTGACCAGATAGTACAGAGTTATATATCCCCTGCACAGTTTCCCCTATTATTACCATCTTATATTAGTATGGTACATTTGTTACAAGGAATGAACCAATGTTGTACAGATACATTATTATTAATAAAATCCTTAGTTATTTGAATTTCCTTACTTGTTGCCTCAAGTCTTTTGTAACAGAGAACAAAAACCTGACTCTATATTGGATCTGTTCCTTTAGCTTTAACACTTGTGCTCTACTGCCTGTGCTTAGTCATGCTGCCTCTGCACCTTTTGTAAAAGGATATTGCCTATAGCCTGAAATATACATGATAGCCCACTCTCAAGGCTCTGACCTTTAAAACCTAACACTTTTCCATTCATATAGAGATAGAAAGTTGCAGAACAGATAATAACATTCGTCTTGTTGGAGGTTTATGGAACATTGTGACCTACATGGGCAGCTGCAAGAACAAGGATTCCTGCACCAAGAAGTTTGCAACAGGCAGCCACACCCTCTCCCCTTTTAGTACAAAAAAAGCCTGAATTATAACTCGGGTAAGATGGTTCTTTGGGACACTAGTCCACCATCTTCTCAGTCTTCAGGCTTTCCAAATAAAGTCACCATCCCTTGCCCCAACAACTCATCTCTAAATTTATTGGCCTGTTGTGCTGTAAGCAGTACAAGTTTAGACTCAGTAACACTTTTTCTGTTCTGGGATCCCCTCCATGATATCATATTTCATTTAGTCATCATGTCTTTTGGGGTTAATCTGGATTGTGACATTTTCTCACACTTTTCCTTGGTTTTGATGACCATGACAGTTTTGAGGAGTACTGGTCAGGTATTTTGTAGGATGCTAATCTATTGAAATTTTTTTTTTAATTATTTATTTATTTATGTATTTATTTATTTATTTATGGCTGTGTTGGGTCTTCGTTTCTGTGCGAGGGCTTTCTCTAGTTGTGGCAAGCGGGGGCCACTCTTCATTGCGGTGTGCGCGCCTCTCACTATCGCGGCCTCTCTTGTTGCAGAGCACAGGCTCCAGACGCACAAGCTCAGTAATTGTGGCTCACGGGCCCAGCTGCTCCGCGGCATGTGGGATCTTCCCAGACCAGGGGTCGAACCCGTGTCCCCTGCATTGGCAGGCAGATTCTCAACCACTGTGCCACCAGGGAAGCCCCTAACCTATTGAAATTTGTCTGATGTTTTTCTCATAAATAGGCTGGGGTTGTAGGTTTTGAGAAGGAAGATCACAGAAGGAAAGTACCATTCTCATCACATCATATCAACAGTACATACTATCAACATGATTTATGACTGCTGATATTGATCTGATCACCTGGCTGAAGTAGTATTTGTTAGGCTTTTCCACTGGAAAGTTACTCCTTTACTTCCTGCCCACACTATATACTTTAGAAGGAAGTAACTATGTGCAGCCGACACTTAAGGAGTCGGTAGTTAGTTAAACTCCTGCTCCTTGAGGTGGAATACCTCCACAAATTATTTGCAATTTTTCTGTATGGGAGATTTTTGTCTTTTACCCTTTTAAAATTTATTCAATCACTTATTTATATCAATATGAACTCATGGATATTTATTTTATACTTTGGGGATTGTCCTAGCATTTGTTATCTGAAGCTTTTTCAGTTGGATCCTTTTCTTTGACACACCCCCATCAACGTGGGTTTGGACTTTTTTTTTTTTTTTTAGCTCTTTCTTACTTTCCGATACTATAAGATGCTCAAGATTTATGTTTTACATTTCCTGCCCCAGTCCTAGAATCAACCATTTCTCCAGGAGCCCTCGTTCCTTTTGTTGGAGAATGGTATTAGAAACCAAGATCTGAGGGGTAGGTATGCTCATTGCTACCAGGGTGTTGTTTCTTTTGGGTCCTCTCAGCTCACAGAGCCTCCCTTTAATTTTACACCTGACCTGAGTCACATATTTGGTTACTAGTCTGGGCATTGAAGACATTTGAGTTTTCTTGACCCAAGATCTAAATTACCTCTAAGTTTCCTTCCAACTGTTATAGCATTGTTAGTATTCCCTCAGTCAATGAAAAGATCGCCAATTATGGGCCCAAATTGAAATGTAAGAAATGAAAATGGATAAATTTCAGGACAAATTTATTATGGGCTCTACCCAATCAGACACATCCTCCCATGAGTTCATTCTTTTCAATGACTCTGATATATATTGCTTCTTTTATTTACATTTCACCCTAGTCCAGATCTACCTCATCACCATGGACCTTTCCAATGCAAAATTTCTCAAACTAAACACTATCAACATTTTAAGCTGGATCATTCTTTGTTGTGTGGGGCTGTCCTGTGCAATGTAGGATGTGTATGCATGATGTCTACCTCCTAGATACCAGTAGTACCACCTCCCATTTTGGTGTGACAACCAAAATTATTTCCAGACATTACCAAATCTTCCCAAGGAGGCCAAATCGCCCTGGCTTGAGAACCGCTGCCCTAAAATGTAAAGTTAAATTTTCAGAACCTGCTGCTAAATCCTTCTGACACCACAGTTCACCTGCCTGCCTGGATAGACATGTTCCTTTGGGAATGGAGCCTGTACTACAATGAGTACTATACTAAACTATCCCCAATTGTTTGCCTTGCCCCTGTGATCTCAGGGCTCTCGTTTTCTTATCCTACCTTAGCCAACTACTGAAAAAGCCCTGGCTATGAACAACTCATTGTCTCTACCCTCTTGGTATATGCTGTTTGCTATTATCTCTTCATAGGAATGCGTCTATCTCTACTTTTAACCTGCAAACATTTCAAAGTCAATGACTATAATTTGAGCTTCTCTTTATCTCAGACATGTCTAGAAATGGCTACAGTGTATAATTGTTGGTTTACTGATCATTTTCCAACTCACTACATTAAGGAATCTCAGTATATCAAAACAGTTTTTGAAAAAAAATCAATAATAATTGGGAACAAGAGTAAAGCAAGTTTAAGTTATCTTCTTTGCCAAGTTAGCAATATTATTTTAATGGAGCAATGAGCTTTTATTGTTCTGGATCCCTATTCAAAGATTTATAAGGAGGATTTGGGGAATTATTTTTCCCCCAAATTGATTTTTGAGCTCTCTGCAACCCCTTGATTGTGGCAAAGATTTTTGTGTAACTATGGGACTAGGGAAGTGAAAATTTAAATGAAGATGGAAAAGCTCACCTTTTTCTATTGTTTCTTTATATTATGGCCTACTACCTTTCAGTAATGCCCACACAGTGGGCCTCTCTTCTGGATTTCCCAGCACTTGCACCTACTTCTAGCAACAGCATCTCCTGTCTTCCTTGAGGGAAACATTTTCCCCCCACTCAAGACATGATTACGGACAAGCTGAAATCTCAGTGCTCTACTTTTAACCACATAGAGTGGATTTTTGGGTGTGGCCAATCAGTCATGGTTTTGTAAAGTAAAAGCTTCTTCTAACAAATCAGCCCATCAGGGATGGTCAGAACTAATTCCTGGAGAGAAGTCCTTCTCCTTTTTGTTCCTAACAAGGAGAATGTAAACTTAGGACTGCTGTTCACTTCATCTTCCTTTCCATAGTTGGAAGAAGCAGAGATGGTTACAACTGTGCCCCCAGTTCTAGGTCTGTCTCCATCTTCAATGATTCATCCTAACATCTGTGGTAGATTCTATTATTGCTCACAATGATCTGTGGCCCTCTCTGTAAGAGGACTCTACATCCCTTCCTTGGTCATGTCACTTGCAATATCTCCCTGTGGGAGGTGATACTTCCCTCACCTTTGCCATCAGTCTTGGCCACGTGGCTTGCTTTAACTGACAGAATACAACCAGAAGTAATTTATGATACATCCAGGCAAAAATTTTATGAGCCACCACCAGGTTCTACAATTATTTCTTTTCTTTTCCACAAGACTGAAATCAGGGGTGCTCCTTCAGCCCAGTTCCCAGAATGAGAATGTATATGGAACAGAGACACAAGCAGAATGTAAAATGAACAAGAAACAAACATTTGTTATTGTACAACAAAAACTCCTTCTAATAAATCAGCCTCTCTCTCTCTTTCTGTCTCTCCCAGAAGATGGTTCCACCAGGTTTCTATCCTTGTAACTAGAAGCATTCTGACTAATTATCCTATGACTAATATATATTCTTTATTCCATGACTAATACATACAGTTTAGCAACACATTTACAAAGCATATTACGAAGATCCCAAAATGTGTGAGCAAGTATACATTTAACTAGTCTATCCTAGAAATGGTTATTTTAATGCCAAAGAAGAAATTATCTTAACATTAAATATATGCTCAGAGATGCTAAACAAGTTTTCACAGTAACACTAATTTGTTCTAACACTCATATTTACATTATAGCTAATGTTTGTTTTAAGTCTCTTATCAAATACAAAAAATTATAATTTCAACTTCTTTTAATAATTCTTTCAATGTATTTTCATTGCTTTTTATAGTTTAATAAAATTTAAATAGTTCTTAAGAATTGTTAAATTTACTTTGAACATGCAATATTATTTGTTTCATGTTGAAACTGAAACATATTAACATTTTCATATATGTTTAGATATATAGTAAAATTTTGAAATTTCTCTATTTCCATTAGCTAATGTGTTATAGACTACTAGTGCATATCCATATTTGGTTCTCCTTTCCTTCTTACAAACACAAGAAGACCATTTTTGTCAACAATCTTGCAGTTAGAGCTGAATGACTATTTCTAGTTCAATGGGTTTCAACCGAGAGCAATTTTCTCCCTCACTCCCCACCACTCCACCAGGGGACATTTAGTAATGTCTGGAGACATCTTTGGTTATCACAGCTGTAGAAGGTGCTACTGGCAACTAGTATAAAGAGCCCAGGATGCTGCGACACATCCTACCAAGTACAAGACAGCCTGTCAATAACAAAGGATTATTCAGCCCCAAATGCCAATAGGGCCAAGGTTGAGAAACCCTATTCTAGGCAATGAAACTTAAGTGGAAGTTATTTAGGTCACTTCCAAACTGTGGCCTTCACGAGCCTCTCTTTGCTTTAGGAAGCAACTTTGGAAGCCATGTGTTGAAATGGAAGAACCACAGGAAGCAAATGGACTGGGTTCCTGAGTCATCACATAGAAAGGAGCGACCCTGGAGAGTTGCTTGAGCCTTAACAGTCTTTGTGTAATCATTATATAAATCTCTTTTTGTCTCTAACCTTTATTGTGTGTTTTAGACCAGATTTCAGGGTTAATTTGTTACTGCAGTATAATTCATCCTTTCCTTACTAATACCACTAGTTTCACAAATTTTCACTTATATGCATATAAATATACTACATTTTTTAAATGCCAGCTCATATCATATGCACAGTGTCAAGTAGCTTTCAAATATAACTTATTTTTAGGTAAATATCTTTTATTATTTCAGTCATTAATACATGCTGAAGATAGAGATTACATTATTCAAGCACGAACAGGATTTGAAAAATGTATTTTAAAGACCAATTGACAGTACACTCAATAATCTTCCAAATGTAGAACATAATTGTGGGAGTGTGAGAAGAGGAGATCACTCAGGTTTGAAAATGAAACTGAGAAATTCTGACTTCCAGGGAGTGTAGAATGTTTTTATCCACAAGTCATAAGAATATAAAATAAAGTTTGAAAATGAATTTTTTCCTCAGCAGAGTAGATACTGTGTTGCATTTCACAGCTGCCTAGCTACAGCGAGTGATGTACGCTCATAACACAGTGGCTGGTGGCTTAGGAAGGTAATCCAATAAAATCTATGTTGGAGCCAAGAATTCAATTCAAGGAAAATGCCTCTAGTTAATCACCATTATCACTCCCCCTGTGTGCCAGAGAAGGGCTCACTTTCTAATTCAGTCTTACTGTAGATTATTTAAATTAGCCAAGAGCAGTGCTACAAGGCTAAGGCTCCCAAAATTTTAACTTAAAGGTAAGAGTTACCTGTTTTTTTCATACTTTCCACATTTTTTCCTTTTTGAGTTAAAGGCATAATAATAATTTGTGAATCTTTCAATTCACGCTTTAAAGTCCTTAACAACCATCTTATTATGAGACATAAAGTTGTTTGAAAAGGAAGAAAAAATGAATAAGAAATGTGAGTCCTACTGTGATGATGCCAGCGTGCAAAATATTGACAAGCTCCAAAATGGCAATACTTGCAGCAACTGTGTATTTAACTTCAGATTTTCCCAATGGAAACATTTTATTGACAAGGAAGCAATGAAAACCAGAACTCATATATATCTTTTTTAATCAAAAATTAATTCTATGCGAGCATATCTCATGGTTACCTGGAGACCATTTTGATGTAAGCAAGGAAAACAATAGCTTTATCTAATAATTATGTTTTTCCTTGATCAATAACTTTGACCTTGTGATGGTGCTAATTATTCTAAGACAGTCTCATGCAAGTGACACCGTATGATGTTCTGGAAGGTGAAACTGGCTGTAGTTCTGGGATTCAAATTCTGATACTAAAGAACTTCTAAAACTCTAGACTGTTATGCAAATATTGCTGAGTCTCAGACAGTCTCCACCACAAAACACTAGGACCTCACTTTCACCTGGAGAGGGGAAGAGGGAAAGTCCACATTTGAGACCACTGGATACTCAACTTTGCTGTAGGAGTAACCAACAAATTAATATATTTTGTTCAGGGTCATGTAGAGAAGTCAGCCTGGTTCACACAGGTATGACTGTTCAAGAAGGTCCAATCCAAAGGGTGGAATGGACCAATAGGAGCATAAGTGACAAGACTAGTTCCTGTTGATGCTCAGAGAGGGAGGACGATCAAGTAGCTGATAGTACAGGAAGGATGATACAGCATCATTTGGGAAACATCACGGCCCTGGCCTCATAGACTGGAATTCCCAGTTGGGGGGTCCAAGCACTACAGGAAACTGAAGTGCTAGAGACACAGAGGTGCCAAACCCAACCCCATGACCTGGGCTACCGCAACAGAGGAATGCACAGGCTGTCTAAGGAAAAAGAGTACCAGGATTATGTCTGTAAAATTATATCACCTTCTACTTCCGGGTGGAACTAAAACTCCAAATTTACCCTCCATCTTCGTCAGAACTGGTGTCAAGACCAGAAAGGATGTTTGCTGGTACTCACTTTGGAGTTAGGGAAAGGCCATAACTGAGAAAATACAAAGAATGAAATTTTTTTCATCTTAACATTTTAAAAATGCTTCCATACTGTCCTTGGAAGTACAAATGTAATCTCCTAATCCAAATGCTATTCAGTGTATAAGCACTCCAGCACTGAGCGTAAATGGCGTCAGTATTCTAATTTCACATCGACAGTATATAAGAAATTAGAAATTCAAGAGTTAAAATTAAGAGAAAATACTCAGCTATTTAGAATTGTCACGTAGTTAGAAACGAAAATAAATATTGAAATCAGTTTATTCAAAGTATAACATAAACATTGTAAGAAGCATTAAATTACATGACCTTTATTTTCTGACCGCATTTAAATTGTATCCACTGGTGCTAGACTGTGAAGATGGGTTATTCACCTTTCTAACTCTTCCAGTTTCACGACTCATAGTAGGTACTAATGTTCTCAAAAGGAATGTGTTCAAACCATGGCTGTGACATCTGCTTTATGATCTCAACTTTGACAGTAGGTTTACTGTACTGAAATCATGGCTATTTTACCCACATGGTCAATCAATAAAGTAACAACATTTTTAGCAAGTACAAAACCCCCTGGGGTTTCATGAATTCAGTTCTAACTTGGTCCATAGGGAAAGTCATGGTGATTATAGCTCTAAAATACAATTATCACACTGCAACAATAGACCTTCATGCAATTGATTAGAGTTAGGTAATAGTTGCCTCTTTAACCGAGCATAAGCACTCTGGTTTCTCATAGTTACAACCACTTCTTGACTCTGAGGTCTGTGTTATTTGCTATTTGTCACTCAATTTGAGTTGTTAAACTCAGCCCGCCCAATCCCTGTGGGCATCTGAGTTTGTCCCTGCTATTTAGCCTTGACAAAAAAGCATCCTGCGTTATCTTGCAAGTGTCCTCTCCTAGCTCTTGATTTCTCTCATATTTCTTGCAAAGCTTTGGAAAGGACCCATGGAAATACGACGAAGTCAGAGGACACTCACATAGCCAGCCAGACCAATGGCCTCAACCCATGCTATCAATGGAAACAACTATTATACTTAAGAGCATTCTTTTCTCATGTCTGACATGCAAACATCATGAGGTCAATATGTTACTTTTAAATGCCTCATTACAGTGATTTCCACTGACCACATATTTTCTAAATGCCAAATATATCAAGAACCTTAATTTTTAAAGGCAAAAATTAAGGAAGTTTTCTTGGTATCATGATGTTAGAATCATTTATCATAACTTCACAGTCCGGGTAGGTATACAGTTGCCCAAAACAACTCAAAGATGAGGTCCTTATAAAATAAAGAGAGATAACAGGCTATGCAGAATGTATTATTTTGCTGAAAGTCTTTAGTCAGCCACTAGGTTCATTTTTCTGAATGCCCAGTTTTCTCCTTCAGTGATTTTGATTAAAATTCTGGAAACAGATGCAACTCTCTGGTAATATAGCAGGCAAAATGTAAAGCAGACCAGATTAACCTGTCACTAACTTTAAATATTCCTTTTCTTGTCTCGTACAAAACGAGCCTCATCTACCATGTATTTTCATTCCTCTGGCTCCTTTCAGGTTATTGATCTTTGTATTATTTCTACAAGCACATGGAAAGGTTTTATTATGTGTCTGAATTAAATCTATGATGCATAGAGGCTGCTTTACTCAGCCGAATGTGTCTTTAATACACTTCAAAGTGAATCTTTTTAAAAAAAATCGTCATTAAGAACCGTTTTCCATTATAACTTCTAAAATTACTTGATAGCCTTATGTAGTTTTACAACATGCACTAAATATAAATGAAGAGCAAATAAAAATAAATATTACACATCAGGAGTGATCATAAAACCACTGTGTAATTGTTCTGTCCTCTAACTAAGCCCAAGAAAGTAGCACCTAAAATCCTATTTTTAATGTTCTACACTTTCTATTAAAACCTTATGACTGCTCCCAAGATAAGGCCATACGCTTAAACCAACATTAGGCAATTTCTCTTTTTCTCCCATTAAAGCAACAAAACAACACAAAAAAATCCAGAAGCTAAGCAAATTTAGCTTTGGCTTTTTAATATCAACCTTTTTAATTAGGAAGATAAAGCATTTTAATCTTAAAAGCCAATTATTTATTCCTCAGCAGTTTATTTTTCCATAATATATAATACTAAATGTTCTGAGCACATTATTTAAAATAGTAGATGGGTCTCTTGGCCCCAGGGCATAAATACACACCATGATACTCTAACAATGAAGAAACAGTTTATTCTCTTAATTACTTACAATGGTTTTGTTCTCTAATAACATTTATGGTGTGTTAAGAAAATAAATCAAGAACAATTTAAAAGTAGAAATATATGGAACAATCTCTACAGAGGTCACAAAATACAGCTGAAAGAAAAATGGAAGTCTGAGTAGTTGGGGGCTCTAACACTAACCTTGGGTGTCCACTTTCATGTAAATCATTTATTCTATTCCCCCTCATTAATTATTATTATTAATAATATTATTGCTATAATATTAATTCTTAAATAATGTAATATTAATGTGAGTTAATATTTAATTAATAATCAATCTGTAGGAATATGTAATTTATATGCCCATCCAAAATGCTATTGTGCATTCTGATAGCAGACAGTATAACAATACCATCTGGGGGACTAAAATTAAGATAGGAAAACTATCTTAAGAACCAGAGTCAAAATCCACAATGTATACAAAGATGAACACAAAGTGCAGCAGGGTTTAAAGTTCTCTGGGAATAAATCAATACACAAAAAAAATAAGTTCCGCCCATGAAGGAGTGACTATTTCTTCCCCTAATTTCCCCAAGTACAAATAGAAAGGAATTTTCAATTTTAAAAACAGGGGGATTTTCAATTTAAAAACAGTCAAAAACCTTGAAAAGGGATTTTATGAAAGAGTCTATCAAAATAGCCAATAAGCATATGAAAAGATGCTCAACATTACTCAATGGGAAGTTCAAATTAAAACCCAAAATAAGATACCACTAAACACCTACCTGAATGGCAAAAGCTAAAAAGACTAACAATTCTTTTTTTTGTCTGTTGTTTTTTTACGTTTGTTTTTCTGTTTTTATTGAAGTATAGTTGATTTACAATGTTGTGTTAGTTTCAGGTGTACAGCAAAGTGATTCAGTTATACATACATATCTTTTTTTTTTCAGATTCTTTTCCCTTATAGGTTATTACAAAATATTGAGTATAGTTCCCTTGCTATACAGTAGGTCCTTTTTGGTTATGTATTATATATATAGTAGTGTGTATATGTTAATCTTAAACTCCTAATTTATCCCCCCTTTCCCCTTCAGTAACTATAAGTTTTCTATGTCTGTGGGTCTGTTTCTGTTTTGTATATAAGTTCATTTGTATCATTTTTCTTTAGATTCCACATATAAGCAATATCATATGATATTTGTCTTTCTTTGTCTGGCTTACTTCACTTAGTATGATAATCTCTAGGTCCATCCATGTTGTTGCAAATGGCATTATTTCATTCTTTTTTATGGCTGAGTAATAGTCCATTGTATAACTAGACCATGTCTTCTTTATCCATTTATCTGTCAATGGACACTTAGGTTGCTTCCATGTCTTGGCTATTGTAAATAGTGCTGCTGTGAACATTGAGGTGCATGTATCTTTTCAAATTACAATGTTCTCCAGATATACGCCCAGGAGGGATTACTGGATTATATGGTGGCTCTATTTTTAGTTTTTTAAGGAACCTCCATACTGTTCTCCATAGTGGTTGTACTAATTATATCCCCACCAAAGTGTAGGAGGGTTTCTTTTTCTCCACACCTTGTCTGGCATTTATTGTTCGTAGACTTTTTGATGGTGGCCATTCTGACTGGTATGAGGTGATACCTCATTCTAGTTTTGATTTGCACTTTTCTAATAATTAGCAATGTGAGCATCTTTTCATATGCCGAAAAGGCTAACAATTCTAAGTGTTGGCAAGGACATGGAGCAAGTAAAACTCTCATACATTTTTGGTAAGTGTGTGAATTGCTACAATAAATTTGCCTTGGAATAGTACTTGATAGTATCTATTAAAACTACTTATATACCTAACATATACTATCACCAAATAATTCCACCCTTACATATATATCCAAGAGAAATGAATGTATATGTCCACCAAAAAAAAAAAAACAAGAATTCTTAGCAACCTTCTTCATAATCACCAAAACCTAACAACCTAAATGTCTACTAACAGTAGAATAATTACCTAGCAGTTAAAGAGAAAAAGAACATGCCTTAATGCAATGAACATGAATGATTTTCAAGGGCATAAACAGTAACAACTATGTAATACGATAGCATGTGATAGAGGATAAAATTCTTCATGTAAAACTTCCTAATAAACAAGTCGAAATTTCCTAAGAAACAAGCTGAACAAATGTAGAAATGTTTGACTAAAAATATAAAATTTGTCCTTAACTGAAGCTAAGAAACTATGTTTTCTGTTTTCTCTTTTCGGCCCACCTTAAGCAATAATAATATATATTTTTTATAATTCAATACATTTACTTTTCAAATATCAAACATTACGTCTACAAGTTTAGAAATAGCAGTGTCTTTTACAAACATGCATTCCTTCTATTCTTTCCAAAATTATGTTATAAATATGTGTACTTTATATGTACTTCATATGTATACTATATATGTCCCAAATGAATTCCCTATTGTAATTAAGTATCTGAATTTATATTAGTGAATATTGAGCAATTATTTATATAAAAGAGATATTCTACTAACAGAAAAAAAAACCTATAAGTAATTTATGGGTATTGTAATGTAATTCCATTTACAAAATGTAATTCCATTTACAAAAATTCGATTTTCATACAAGTATTTATCTTTGCATAGAATGAGACTCATTTCTGTCACTTACTTAAAATGCAGTGGTTATTGCATAAGAAACAACTTTGGTTTTCACCAGCTGGGTAAGTGATCATCACAAACCAAATATCCTTAACTGCTTTTTTGTCCTCTCAATGTAAAAAGATAGATAGTTACTATGGATCAATTCTCCTCAAGATATGCTGGGATTCCAAATGGTCTGGCAAAATGGGGAAGTGTGCCAGAAAGTAGTCTACCTGGATTAGGAGATACTACTTGGTTAGGGGAGAATAGCTAACAGTATAACAAACTGTGCTTAAGTTTCAGTCATAACCAAGTTCAAATACTATGTCAACTATTTATTAGTTGTGTGACTAGTAAATAATATACTCTGACATCCTAAGACTTACTTTATTTATCCAAAAAGCATGGATAGAAGTGGTATCTACCTTGTAGAGGTATGACTGGCATTTAGTGAGTAGTCAGTAAATGGTATTATCATTATTATTATTCTATTATTGCTTAGGGAGGTGATGAGGTAAGGCTCAACTAGTGTTTTTTGTTTGTTTTACTAGAAATTATACCTTTTCCTTTTCCTCTTTACTGAAGAAGCTCTAGAAGAGAAGGTGAAGTGATTCTGATGCCCAACCCCAGGTGAGAGCCTCCATCAAAAGGAGAGAAGTTTGTCAAGAGCTAAGCAGAATATCCAGTCACCACCCATGCAGACTAAGATACAGGGCAACTGGAATATGCATTCAGGGGCCAATGGAAAGGACCAGATATGCAGATTTGGGAAACTCAGCAGGGTTTTGAGAAGATGCCATTTCTCTGGACAGGTAGGAGTTAGAGTCTCAGCCCAGATCCACTTGCTTAGACAAACTCCTCTTGCTGATGGGGCCATGGCCCTTGTGCTATGTGGAACTGGTTGCACAATATCAAGAGGGACAGACTTTGCTGGAGACCAGTAGTCATGGGCTGAATTGTGTTCCCCCCAAAATCCATACACTGAAGTTCTAACCCCAGAACCTCAGGATGTGATTGTATATGGAAATAGAGCCTTTATTTAAAGAGATAATCAAGTTGAGGGGCTTCCCTGGTGGCGCAGTGGTTAAGAATCCCTCTGCCAATGCAGGGGACACAGGTTCAAGCCCTGGTCTGGGAAGATCCCACATGCCATGGAGCAACTAAGCCCGTGCGCCACAACTACTGAGCCTGAGCTCTAGAGCCTGCAAGCCACAACTACTGAGCCAACACACCACAACTACTGAAGCCTGCGTACCTAGAGCCTGTGTTCCACAACAAGAGAAGCCACCGCAATGAGAAGCCTGCGCACCGCAACGAAGAGTAGCCCCCGCTCGCCGCAACTAGAGAAAGCCCACGTGCAGCAATGAAGACACAATGCTGCCAAACATAAATTAATTAAATTAATTAATTTTTAAAAAAATTTTTAAAAGAGATAATTAAGTTGAAAAGAGGTCATTAGGGTGGGCCTTAATCCAATATGAATAGTGTTCTTATAAGAGGAATTTGGACACTGACACATATAGAGGGAAGGACATGTAAAGACACAGGCAGAAGACCGTCTATAACTCAAGGAGAGAAGCCTGGGGCAGATTCTTCCCTCATGGCTCTCAGAAGAAATCAAATCTGCAGATACCTTGATCAAACTTCTAGCCTCCGGAAATGTAAGAAAATAATTTCTATGTTTAAGCCACCCAGCTTGTGACCTTTTCATCTATCTTCACGTAATCTTAACCATGCAAATACACCCACACGAACACGTCCCCACACGTTAGCCTGTACGATGGAGCGATATTTTATGGAGTAGATTCCAAGTTACAGATTTTCCTCAGAATCAGGAAGGTTTATTGTGCCTGTTCACCAATGTCCATGAGTCCTAGACAGCTGTTCCACTGTGAATGTTTGAGAGTCATCGGTACTTCTGATTCTGACCCTATAACCACCATTGCTACCAAACAGTTGGTCTTAATTCTAATTAATCAGGTGTATATTGAAGGTACTGTTGGATGGGGTCTCTAGCAGAGATGCAACTATTTTTAGCAAGAGAAAACAAGTGTTGTTTGTTTATTTTACAACTGTAAGATAAAAAAAAATTATGAGTTGGGTAATTACCACATATGGTTCTTAAATGTAAATGTTTAAATTATGATGGCTCTTCCTTCATATAATACACATGTCATTCCAGGCACTGTGCTTGGCATTAGGAGTGCCACTAGGTACAGGACAGGTATGATCCCTGCTGTTGAGGAGCTTACATTCAGGTGAAGGAGGTGGGAAAACAAACAAAGTGTCAAATAATTAAATAACTATTAGTGGTGGTAGCTGTGTGAAATAAACTAACAAGAATGAGCTAAGGAATAATAGCAGAGAGCAGATATTTTACAGGATAGTCTGGAAAGACCTCTCTGAGAGGGTGGCCTTTCTTTCAGACTTGATAATTGAACCACAGTCACAGTAAATTCTGTTCCATGATCAGAATCTGAACATTTCAGCTATAACGTACAATGTAAAAACGACGAACTTCTTCAATTAAACCTAAGTTACACGCCTCATGTCCCTCTAAAAGCATGGCAATCACTTGGACATGAAAAAGTTGATGTAAAAAGAAGATAAATGAGTAGGTTCTCAGGCTTTGTCTTCTAGTTTTATGAAATTCCAAACTCACTGTAAATAGCTTACAGAAACAAGCAGTTCATTGGGTTCAGTCCCTAGCAAGAGAGCACACAGCACTTAATCCTCACCAGAGTATTACTGGTACATTCAAGTCTATAAGAGAAATAAATTTCAGCACTCAATTACCAGCTCTAGTCACAGTGAATAGAAACAGGGAAAGATGTATTTACCCAATGTGAGAATAACGTGAGTACCCAAGCAGCTTAGTTGCTTTGGTAAGTTGTAATAAATTACTATGTACTTTAGCCAGTGGAATAGCCAAAGGTACATAATATATACAGTTCTTTCTAAGTTTTCAACAAATTTCAATCTGTTCTAGTTTGGAAATTTTCCTTTATTAAACAAACTGTAGGCTTTATTGTAGAAAGATCATAAAATGCAGAAAAGCGAGGGAAAAGAAGAAAAAAAGTGTACCCCTGTGGTAGATCAAAGGTAATAATGGCCCGAGTTTGTCATTCATCCCTATAGCTATACCCTTTGTCTGTAACTCTATAGCAATCTCCCATCCTGTGCGCAGACATTTGACTCACTTTAAGCCAATAAGATTATGATGAGTGTGACACAAACAAAGGCATGGAAGGCACCGGCATGATTGAGCTTACTTCTGCCACTGCCATAAAAAGGACATGCCCCAGCAAGCCCTCTTGTACCAGGAGGAGAATGAGAGATGCAAGGACCAGAGCTGAGTTGCCCCAGTCATCCTGGCAGGACCATCCTAGAAGCCACCCAGACATGGAAGAGAGCTTAGCCAAGCTCAGCAGAGCCCCTACCCAACCTATAGCTGACTGCAAACACATGCAATGAGCCCAATCCAGGGCTGATCGGCTGAACCTGCAGACCTAGAAGCTAAATAAACACTTATTGCTGTACCCCACTGAGATTGTTGTTGTTTATTAAAGAGAATTATTGTGACAATCAATTTGTGATACACACACTACCCTGAAACAGAACAATTTAACATTGCTCTAATTTTACTTTAGCATTTTGTCCAATTTATGGACTTTCTAAAGGTTAAAGATAGCAAACAACATCAGCATAAAGCACTATGAGTTCTAGTTTCCTAGATTTAATCATCACACTGGGCTAACAGAGATACTAGGAGAGAAAAATCCAACTGTAGTTCTGATATTGAAAGTTCACTACAGTAAATTAGAGTAATTTCTGATTTGCCATCCAGGCAATCAGCGAGGAAAAATCCTAGGGGAAAATAGTAGGCTATCCCACCAAGTCAAGAAAGTAAAATGGGCTAGATGTAGGGCATGAAGCTGGAAATAGGGTTGTGTTGGGGGAAGACATTCCAAATGGAAAGAATACTGTGACACTTAGGACTCTTTCCTTGCCAGCAACTCTGGCTAACTTAGGTAAACAGAAGAACTTATTAGAAAGTTTCTGGGTAGCTCACAAAATCAGAAAGAAAGCCAACCCAGCAAGCTTAAGTAAGGATAGGTAAGGGTAGCCCAAGAGAGCTCAGTAGCAGTAACATGTCTCTTCTGGATTCTTCCTCTAGAACAAGTCAGTTTTAACCACCTTTAGCTTAAGTTGTTACTCTGTTCAAAGTTAAAGACCTGGCAAAGATTATCCAAATGTGCCAGGGTTACATACACTCCCTTCCCCTACTTACCGAGCAGGGGAAGAAGAGCAGGCCACTGTGGTTGAGAGCTCTCCCGTATCCACGGAGTGAGCGGGAGGGATATGTATAAAGTAAGGGGGAAGTGTCTCAGGACAGGCAAAAACGATACATGTCTACTAGAAACACGAAGAGCAGGTGAGCAAGAGTTGTAGTTTATATGAAACAGTAAAGGGGAATAAACCACCTACTTTAGATTGGATTCCAGCTGAGATGTGAAATGGTCCATGTGCACCAATGGTCCATGTGCACCATGTGCACAAATGGTCCATGTGCAACCATGTCTCCAGAAAGGTCTCTCCATCTTAACGAGGGCTGCTCCTCTCTTACCCTAAAGGAGCTTAGCAGCTGGGAGGTCTGTCTTGCCATGAAAATGTGATTGCTTCCCAGCATGGCTCTCACTGGCCCACAGGACACTGGAAAACGACCCAGTAAAAATAGCAAAGCATATGCATCAGAGCAAAGGCAATGGGGACCATGTGACTGACTCCAATGGGTGAAATGAATATGACCATAATTCCTAAAGAGAAATTCTCTATGCCCCATTATCTTTTTCTAAGCCAAGTAAACTGAATTATCATATGAAAAATTAAATTTAAGGATTTCAATTGGGAAAATTTTTACTTCACAAGGTATGCCAAAGTGAATCTCGTGCCACGCAAAGTCCTGCTGACTTTATCCAGAAATGATCCAACAGGGACAAGTGGTCAGCTAAAGCCCCCACATTTGCAGGGCTCAGGGCAAGAGTACAAACAGAGGCCCCTATTGCATCTATCTTTAAAAGATTTGTAAAGAGTTAAATCAAGTTAATACACTGTTAAATTAAGTAAGTCCTACTCTTCTGCCTTGACAAATCCTCCTGCATGACAACCTGGGAGGCCAGGTTCAAATTTAGAATTCTCCAACATTTTGGGGTACTTTGCCAGAACATGAAGTGAGGGAAGAGCCAGCCCCCAGCCTCTGGCTTGAGGCCTGCTCCATTCCTTCCTACCCCTGCTCCATGCCACACCTCAAAGGCCTTCATAAACTTGCATGTAGAAATCCCAGCTCAACACCTGAAGCTCAACCCCAAGGCCCCACACCCCACAATCAGCCTCCCCTTGGCCACACTTGGGAGCAGGGTATGTGTGCCAGTGCAGTTATCTCCTCTTTTGATAACAGACTCGAGGAAGGGGTCTGCCATAGTGAGTCCTGTGATGTGACTCCAAGACCCCCTTCAATGAAAGAATTGTTGCCCCATCGTATGGAAGTGCTGCAGGCAGATAGATCATTCTTTGTTATTAGCTTCTTTAGGATTGTTCAGCTGCAAAAAGCTGCCTCACCCAAGGTCATGTTCATTCCACGGGCATCCCACATTCAATGACCAACTGATGTGAGACTATACAGGCCTGCCTGACCTGGCCCAATTCGAGCTCCCAAGCTCCCATGCAGTCAGCTAAGACTTTTGCTGGACCTGTAACACAGCTCAACTTCTCCCTCTGCCCAATCCTGCTTCCTTCCCCGAGCTTCCCCAGGTTTCCATCTCAAGACCACTCCTTTCTAAACATACTGCATGCTGAGCTCCTCAGAATTTGATTCCCAGGAAATCCAATCCGAGCACAGGCAGAGACACTAGAATTAGGTTCAGTGATATGTGAGCAGGAAATCCAGGATGCTGTGGTCCAAAGAGGCAGGGCACAGGCTCAGATGTGCACATTCCCTCCGTCCCATGGACACTTCATCTTATGGTAAGAGGTCCTTCAGAGTGGGGCCCTCGCAAGAATAAGGCATAGCGTAGCGATCCTCTTGACTGGATCTAAGAGCAGCACTAATCAGCCATGTTGCTTTTTAAAGGTCCCCGAATTGCCGCAAACTGAATGACTTACACACCAAGACACATATTAATCAAACTATCAAAAATTAAATACAAAGAAAAAATATTAAAAGCAGCAAGGGAAAAACAACAAATAACACACAAGGGATTCCCCATAAGGTTAACAGCTGATCTTTCAGCAGAAACTCTGCAAGCCAGAAGGGAGTGGCAGGACATATTTAAAGTGATGAAGGGGAAAAACCTACAACCAAGATTACTCTACCCAGCAAGGATCTCATTCAGATTTGATAGAGAAATAAAAAGCTTTACAGACAAGTAAAAGCTAAGAGAATTCAGCACGACCAAACCAGCTTTACAACAAATGCTAAAGGAACTTCTCTAGGCAGGAAACACAAGAGAAGGAAAAGACATACAATAACAAACCCAAAACAATTAAGAAAATGGTCATAGGAACATACATATCCTTAATTACCCAAAATGTAAATGGACATAGACTGGCTGAATGGATACAAAAACAAGACCCGTATATATGCTGTCTACAAGAGACCCACTTCAGACCTAGGGACACATACAGACTGAAAGTGAGGGGATGGAAAAAGATTTTCCATGCAAATGGAAATCAAAAGAAAGTTGGAGTAGCAATTCTCATATCAGACAAAAAAGACTTTAAAATAAAGACTGTTACAAGAGACAAAGAAGGACATTACATAATGATCAAGGGATCGATCCAAGAAGAAGATATAACAATTGTAAATATTTATGCACCCAACATAGGAGCACCTCAATATATAAGGCAAATACTAACAGCCATACAAGGGGAAATGGACAGTAACAAAATCATAGTAGGGGACTTTAACACCTCACTTTTACCAATGGACAGATCATCCAAAATGAAAATAAATAAGGAAACACAAGCTTTAAATGATACATTAAACAAGATGGACTTAATTTATATTTATAGGACATTCCATCCAAAAAAACCAGAATACACATTCTTCTCAAGTGCTCATGGAACATTCTCCAGGATAGATCATATCCTGGGTCACAAATCAAGCCTTGGTAAATTTAAGAAAATTGAAATCGTACCAAGTATCTTTTCCGACCACAACGCTATGAGACTAGATATCAATTACAGGAAAAATCTGTAAAAAATACAAACACATGGAGGCTAAACAGTACACTATTTAATAACCAAGAGATCACTAAAGAAATCAAAGAGGAAATCAAAAAATACCTAAAAACAAATGACAATGAAAACACGATGACCCAAAACCTTTGGGACGCAGCAAAAGCAGTTCTAACAGGGAAGTTTATAGCAATACAATCCTACCTCAAGAAACAAGAAACATCTCAAATAAACAACCTAACCTTACACCTAAAGCAATTAGAGAGAGAATAACAAAAAAAAAAACCCCAAAGTTAGCAGAAGGAAAGAAATCGTAAAGATCAGATCAGAAATAAATGAAAAAGAAATGACGGAAACAATACCATAGATCAATAAAACTAAAAGCTGGTTCTTTGAGGAGATAAACAAAATTGATAAACCATTTGCCAGACTCATCAAGAAAAAAAGGAAGAAGACTCAAATCAATAGAATTAGAAATGAAAAAGGTGAAGTAACAACTGACACTGCAGAAATACAAAGGATCATGAGAGATTACTACAAGCAACCCTATGCCAATAAAATGGACAACCTGGAAGAAATGGACAAATTCTTAGAAATGCACAACCTTGCGAGACTGAACCAGGAAGAAGTAGAAAATATGAACAGACCAATCACAAGCACTGAAATTGAAACTGTGATTAAAAATCTTCCAACAAACAAAAGCCCAGGACCAGATGGCTTCACAGGCGAACTCTATCAAACATTTAGAGAAGAGCTAACACCTATCCTTCTCAAAATCTTCCAAAATATAGCAGAGGGGGGAAAACTCCCCAACTCATTCTACGAGGCCACCATCACCCTGATACCAAAACCAGACAAAGATGTCACAAAGAAAGAAAACTACAGGCCAATATCACTGATGAACATAGATGCAAAAATCCACAACTAAATACTAGCAAACAGAATCCAACAGCACATTAAAAGGATCATACACCATGATCAAGTGGGGTTTATCCTAGGAATGCAAGGATTCTTCAATATACGCAAATCAATCAATGTGATACACCATATTAACAAATTGAAGGAGAAAAACCATATGATCATCTCAATAGATGCAGAAAAAACTTTCGACATAATTCAACACCCATTTATGATAAAAACCCTCCAGACAGTAGGCATAGAGGGAACTTTCCTCAACATAATAAAGGCCATATATGACAAACCCACAGCCAACATTGTCCTCAATGGTGAAAAACTGAAACCATTTCCACTAAGATCAGGAACAAGACAAGGTTGCCCACTCTCACCACTATTATTCAACATAGTTTTGGAAGTTTTAGCCACAGCAGTCAGAGAAGAAAAAGAAATAAGAGGAATCCAAATCAGAAAAGAAGAAGTAAAGCTGTCACTGTATGCAGATGATATGATATTATACATAGAGAATCCTAAAGATGCTACCAGAAAACTACTAGAGCTAATCAATGAATTTGGTAAAGTAGCAGGATACAAAATTAATGCACAGAAATCTCTTGCATTCCTATACACTAACGATGAAAAATCTGAAAGTGAAATTAAGGAAACACTCCCATTTACCATTGCAACAAAAAGAAAAAAATATCTAGGAATAAACCTACCTAAGGAGACAAAAGACCTGTATGCAGAAAATTATAAGACACTGATGAAAGAAATTAAAGATGATACAAATAGATGGAGAGATATACCATGTTCTTGGATTGGAAGAATCAACATTGTGAAAATGATTCTACTACACAAAACAATCTACAGATTCAATGTAATCCCTATGAAACTACCACTGGCATTTTTCACAGAAGTAGAACAAAAAATTTCACAATTTGTATGGAAACACAAAAGACCCCGAATAGCCAAAGCAATCTTGAGAAAGAAAAACAGAGCTTGAGGAATCAGGCTCCCTGACTTCAGACTATACTACAAGGCTACAGTAATCAAGACAGTATGGTACTGGCACAAAAACAGAAATATAGATCAATGGAACAGGATAGAAAGCCCAGAGATAAACCCACGCACATATGGTCACCTTATCTTTGATAAAGGAGGCAAGCATATACAGTGGAGGAAAGACAGCCTCTTCAATAAGCGGTGCTGGGAAAACTGGACAGCTACATGTAAAAGAATGAAATTAGAACACTCCCTAACACCATACACAAAAATAAACTCAAAATGGATTAAAGACCTAAATGTAAGGCCAGACACTATCAAACTCTTAGAGGAAAACATAGGCAGAACACTCTATGACATAAATCACAGCTAGATCGTTTTTGACCCAGCTCCTAGAGAAATGGAAATAAAAACAAAAATAAACAAATGGGACCTAATGAAACTTAAAAGCTTTTTCACAGCGAAGGAAACCATAAACAAGACGAAAAGACAACCCTCATAATGGGAGAAATTATTTGCAAATGAAGCAATGGACAAAGGATTAATCTCCAGAATTTACAAGCAGCTCATGCAGCTCAATATCAAGAAAACAAACAACCCAATCCAGAAATGGGCAGAAGACCTAAATAGACATTTCTCCAAAGAAGACATACAGATGGCCAAGAAGCACATGAAAAGCTGCTCAACATCACTAATTATTAGAGAAATGCAAATCAAAACTACAATGAGGTATCAGCTCACACCGGTCAGAATGGCCATCATCAAAAAATCTACAAACAATAAATGCTGGAGAGGGTGTGGAGAAAAGGGAACCCTCTTGCACTGTTGGTGGGAATGTAAATTGATACAGCCACTATGGAGAACAGTATGCAGGTTCCTTAAAAAACTAAAAATAGAACTACCATACGACCCAGCAATACCACTACTGGGCATATACCCTGAAAAAAACATAATTCAAAAAGAGTCATGTACCAAAATGCTCATTGCAGCTCTATTTACAATAGCCAGGACGTGGAAGCAACCTAAGTGTCCATCGACAGATGAATGGATAAAGAGGATGTGGCACATATATACCATGGAATATTACTCAGCCATAAAAAGAAATGAAATTGAGTTATTTGTAGTGAGGTGGATGGACCTAGAGTCTGTCATAAAGAGTGAAGTAAGTCAGAAAGAGAAAAACAAATACCGTATGCTAACACATATATATGGAATCTAAGAAAAAAAAAAGTTCATGAAGAACCTAGGGGCAAGATGGGAATAAAGACACAGACCTACTAGCGAATGGACCTGAGGATATGGGGAGGGGGAAGGGTAAGCTGTGACAAAGTGAGAGAGTGACATGGACATATATACACTACCAAACGTAAAATAGATAGCTCATGGGAAGCAGCCGCATAGCACAGGGAGATCAGCTTGGTGCTTCGTGACCTCCTAGAGGGGTGGGATAGGGAGGGTGGGAGGGAGGGAGATGCAAGAGGGAAGAGATATGGGAACATATGTATATGTATAACTGATTCACTTTGTTATAAAGCAGAAACTAACACACCATTGTAACGCAATTATACTGCAATAAAGATGTTAAAAAAAAAACTGAATGACTTAAAACAACACAAATTTTATTATCTTACAGTTACAAAGGTCAGAATTTCAAGACTGGGTCTTATGGTGCTAAATCAAGTTGTCTGCAGGGCTGCGCTCCTTCTGGAAGCTCTAGAGGAGAATCTCTTTCTTGCCTTTTCTGGCTTCTAGAGGTGTTGCCTTCCTTGGCTCGTGGTCCCTCCCTCCAACTTCAAAACCAGCAGTGTAGGATCTTCAAATCGCTCCTGCCTCTCTCTTATAAGGACATTTGTGATTACTTTTAGGGCCCTTCCAAATAATCCAGGATAATCTTTCTATTTCAATATCCTTAATTTTTTTCTTTTAAAAAATTTTTTATTTCATATTGTACTATAGTTGATTTATAATGTTATGTTAGTTTGAGGTGTACAGCAAAGTGATTCAGTCATACATATACATATATCTATTCTTTTCCCATTTAGGTTATTACAGAATATGGAGCAGAGTTCCCTGTGCTATACAGTAGGTCTTTGTTGGTTATCTATTTTAAGTATAGTAGTGTGTATATGTTAATCCCGAACTCCCAATTTATCCCTCCCCCTTAACCTTTCCCTTTTGGTAACCATAAGTTTGTTTTCTATGTCTGTGAGTCTGTTTCTGCTTTGTAAATAAGTTCATTTGTCTCATTTTTTTTTAAGATTCCGCCCATAAGTGACATCATATGGTAACTGTCCTTCTCTGCCTGACTTACTTCACTTGGTATGATAATCTCCAGGTCCATCCATGTTGCTGCAAATGGCATCAAGATCCTTGATCAGAACTGCAAACTCCCTTTGGCCATGGAATATAACATAGTCAGAGGCTTGGCGGATGAGGACACGGACATTTTGGGAAGGATATTATTCTGCCTACCATACCATCTTAGAGTGGGAAGTCTACATTTTAGCTACGTTTGTGAAGTTTACTCCTCCTTCAACTTGCTTCAGCCCCACTGGGCTTCCCAATATTCCTACATGCTCCAGGCATGCTTCCATCTTAGGGTCCAGGTATGTGCTGTTTCCTCAGATGGAATATTTTTACTACAGATATTGACATGGTTCACTTCCTCACCTTCTTCCAATCTTTATTCAAATGAGACCTTCTCAATAAGGTCTCCCCTAGAAATACTATCTAAAATTACAACTCACCCCTTCCCCCAGACATTTCCTAGCTCCCTTACTTTTTTCTCCTTGGAATTTATGAAGTCTCATGAAGACAGCTTATCTGTTGTGTCACTTTCTGCCTGCCCCACTAGAATGTCGCTCCATGACGGCAGCATCTGAGTCTGCATCCACATCCCTCACATCAGTACTGTCTGGCACATGGTCAGTTCTCAGTATGTAATGGCTGAGTTAGTTAACTGAATGTTCTACAGAGGAAGGGGGAAAGTCCAGCATTGCTGGGGAAGAAGGCAAAAGGATGATGCCTTAGAGTTCCCCTAAGAGAAAAGCCTAGAATAAGGACTTGGTTACAGTTAAGTTTTTTTGGAAGCTGATCTCAGGAAGCAGAAGTGAGGAAAGAGAGTCAGGCAGGGAAGGAGGAAAACCACTAGAGAGATGGTGCTTTAATGAAGTCTCTGCTATAGGCATCAGGAGTGGGATTCTGGGGCTTCCCTGGTGGCACAGTGGTTGAGAATCTGCATGCTAATGCAGGGGACACGGGTTCGAGCCCTGGTCTGGGAAGATTCCACATGCCGCAGAGCAGCTAGGCCCATGAGCCACAACTACTGAGCCTGCGCGTCTGGAGCCTGTGCTCTGCAACAAGAGAGGCCGCGATAGTGAGAGGCCCGCGCACCGCGATGAAGAGTGGCCCCTGCTTGCCACAACTAGAGAAAGCCCTCGCAGAGAAACGAAGACCCAACACAGCCATAAATAAATAAATAAAATTTAAAAAAAAAAAGAGTGGGATTCTGCCAGAACTGCTGAGAAAGCACTCATGAAATGCCTCCCAGAACTGATCATCTGAAAGGTGAGAGAGTGGAACATTTTCCCACTGGCTCCCATCTCCCATTGGACACAAATCCCTCCGCCATCCCTGCACCTCTGGGTTTCCCAATGTGAGCCAGCTGGGGGGCCCATGCATTGAAGAACGGTCTGGGGAAGACTACAGAGAGACAGATGCAAGTGCTTGCAGCAAGATCCTGTCAGGAAGAGAAGAGTCTGAGCTTCCACGGTCTGTCCACCACAGCTGTGGTTAAAATCAGAAGACAGCTGAGTAAATGCAACATGGGCACCGAGGGCCTCTGTTTCAGATGAGGACAGCAAAGCATGAAGCATGTTCTTTACAACTCACTCTCACTTAATGAAGATTTCTCATTCTTGCCATGTGGCTTAAAAACAATAATAATTCCTAATATTTACATAGCATGTTCATACATATTTAGATGTCCCAATTTCCCCACAAGGCAACAATTACCATTGTTTTTCAAGGTTAAAATAAAAGAAAGGAAAATTAATATGTCTTATGAAGCTACCAATGTGGCAATCAGAGATAAAAAAAAATAATTAAAACAATTAAAGACCATTTTGCCCAGCAAATTGGCAAAGTTCTTAGCATTATATTCCCCAGTGTCAATGAGAATACAATGAGATGGCACCCTTGTACACTATGAAGGGAGAAACTGATATATCCTTTCCAGAGGGAAACCTGAAAATATGCACCAAACATTATTTTAAAATAGTCATTCATATGGAATACTACTCAACCATAAAAAAGAAGGAAATTTTGCCATTTGCAGCAACATGGAATGACTTGGAAGGCATCATGCCAAGTGAAATAAGTCAGACAGAGAAAGACAAATACTGTATGATATCACTTATATGTGGAATCTAAAAAATACAACAAACTAGTGAATATAACAAAAAAAGAAGCAGACTTACAGATATAGAGAAGAACTAGTGGTCACCTATAGGGAGAGTGAAGTGGGGAGGGGCAATATAGGGGTGGGTGATTAAGAAGCACAAACTATTAGGTATAAAATAAGCTATGGGAAAAAAAATAAAATAAAATAAGCTATGGGGATATATTGTACAACACAAGGAATATAGCCAATATTTTACAATAACTGTAAGTGAAGTACAACCTTTAAAAATTGTGAACCACTATATTGTACACATGTAACATATAATATTGTGTATCAACTATACTTCAATTTAAAAAATAAAGTAAAAATAGTCATTCATGACACTTGATCCAGTAATTCCCTCAAAAGTGAGTAGAAAATTTATGAACAAAAATATTCATTGTAGTCTCATTTCTAATAACAAATAATTGGAAACAACTGAAATGCTCTAAAACATAGGATAGTAAAATAAAATGTGGTACATCCATATGTTCTTATCCTCTGCATGCCTCAAAATTCATGTTTTTGAAGAACACTCAATGACATATTGTTAGGCGACAAAGCATCATTTAAAACTATCCAGCATATGACAAATTTGGTTTAGGTATAAACATATATACATATACCATATATAAGTACGGTAGTGTATATTCGTACATGCTTTAATATGTCTGAATAGAAAAACACTAGAAGGAAGTAGAACAATATATTAATAATTGATAATTCCGAGTAGCTATCAGCATAGTTACCTGAGTAGTGGTAGATAATTCAAGGCACTTTTTATTTTGTTTTTATACTGTTCAGTATGTTTTAAATTTTTAGATGTAAATTCAGAAATGATTGTTTTTCTTTAAATAAATAAAAGAATCAGTACTAGCTTTCCCCAAATTTATAACTTAATGGAAAAATCAAAACAGAATTACCGTAACTTTAAAAATCCTAAAATCAGTATCAGAAATTTATACATAAGTTACTTCTTAATCTCAACGATTCTTTGTTTAAAGGAAGAGAATTGCTAAATGTTCTGAAGATAAATAAGATACCAAATAATCTGTATTCTTTTAATTTGTATCCCTTACATTTTTCACTAACTGTTTTTGCTGCATTTGGGAAGACTAAGGACTAACCTCCCTCTTTTAAAACTAGAATTTTAAGTAAATCAATATCAAGGAGGTAAAGTGATCTACTGAGTCCTTTTGGAGGGAAAAAACTATAGATTATATTGATTGTGAAAATTTTTAAGGGCAAATGAAAAGCAAGGCAGCAAACTTTATATTTAGATTCCTGCCCCTAGCTATAATAGAGTTAACCAAGCTACTTCACTTCATCAAGATCACAGGGGAGCCTGTCGGCAAAATACCTCTAAGGTCAGGCAGGGCCACTGATTCAGTCCAAGTTATAGAATAAGAGCCAGCCTTGAGCAAAATTGGAAAGCCAACAAATTTTGTCTTCTGCACTTGATGTGCCACACACATGAGCGGAAATCTATCCTTCTATGGAATTCCTCCTTCCACTCTATGCCTGCAAAGCTCCTGTCCTGTACCTGAACACACCCTCACTCTTGCCCCAGCTATCAAGGTTGACTCATAATAGATCATGCTGCCTTCCTAGAAGTAGCTTGACTATGTGACTCTCCCACTCCTCTACCTATCTGTCCCCAGTCTCCAACCAATATGGAGAACTACTTTGCACTTAAAAAAAAAAAAATTAACGGCTGATGAGGCAGGAAAATTGGTTATGAGGTTTCCTTCTTTCAGGAGACAGACTCAGATGAAAAAGGCCCTTCCAGAGGTCAGGAATAAGACAAAAGAATGCCTGTAATAGTGAGGACTGCAGATACTCTTGTCTGACCGATAGAAATACCCTGGGGTAGGCAAGACTTTTGAGTCACACCATCCCAATAGCCACCCATCCTGGTAATGCCAAGCCCTGACTGACAGAGCAATGTTAGCAAACATTTTTACAGCATTTTGTTGGAGTTAGGCAGTAAAAAGGGAAGAAGAGAAGAGAGACAAGAAACGGGGTAAAAGCTTAGAATCTGAGTTGATGGAAATGCCCAAGAGACTCCACAGAAACAGAAAGTTGGATATTCAACTCAACAGATCTAAAGCTGAGGTGTAACGTCCCTTTCCATTACCTGTGGCTTCAGTAAAGTTGGTGACACACAAATGCCTGTGTGCTTAATGGTCCTCACTGGAACAACTAGATGAGGAAAAGGATGAGAATTCTCAAAATGACTACATGAGCCATTTCCTGAAAATTTCTTCAGCAAAATAAGTCTCTGAGACAAAAAAAGTTTAGGAAAAATGTTTAGCCACGTTTCTCCCTGGAAGCCTTCTGTGCTGCTTGGTCTCCTGGTCTTCAGCCACCACTGGGAGGGGGCATCTAGCCAATTTCATCTGACTCTCAGAGGTCAGGCTGTCTCAAATGACATGTGAGCTACAGAAGCTAAACTGAAACATAAATAACATCAGTGCCATCCCATAGTCTCAGAACATGGCCAAAATAATGAGTCCTCCCTGCACCAGGCATTTCCTAGGAAAGTTACTGACAAAAGCTATCAGGTCATGAGTTTCTTTTCAGTCATTTCACTTAAGTTTTCCTGGACTAGAAATTCTACCAAGACGTATCTGAGCAACAGTCTCTCAGAAAAGATGAACCCAGGGCAAGCCAATTAGTACTTGTTGCCATGGATACCTGTAGATAATCTGAATATATGACTGGTCATTATGTTGCTTCTTCAGGGTCTTAATGAAGATAACAGAAGACAATTACTCAACCTGCCTGCTAGCTGGCTGGTTCAAACAAACAGAATCAGCTGGTAGCACACCAATATTTTTAACTCTTTCCTAGCTAGCTGCCTTTCCTCTTTCTCCCTTCTCCCCTCAACCCAAATAAAATGTAGCATTTTCCTGAATCTCTCAATCCAAACGTTACCCCCTTAACTCACCAATGACTCACTTGCTTACATATGTGTCTCCCTACTTCTCTAAAATACCTTGTTAGATCAAGGACATGAATTTTACATTTGACATTGAGCTTGGCATTTAGGAAATGTTTATAATACCTGCTGAATAAATGAAAAGTCCTTTTGCCCTTCGGGGGCATTGCCCTTCCCTTGGAATTCTTCTTCCACGGCTTTTGAGATGTCTAGCACAATCTCATCCTTAGGTCTTTGACTCAACTGGAACTTTTTGTTGACTCTTCTTATTACTTTCTCTAAAGCAGCCTCTCCCTGATTACTTTCTTAGGCATCACTTTGTTGATCTTCTTCACAGCAATTGTCACAATCTGTAATTACCTTATTTCTTTCTGTACTTTTTCATTAATGTCTCTTTTATAAATTATCTGAGAGAAGGATCCTTGTGTGTGCTGTTTACAGCTTTCTCCTTAACACCCAAAACACAGAAGCCCTCAAATTGTTGTTGAAAGAACGATTACCATGTCTGAGTTGACAGGGGAGTTCTGTAATGGAGCTTTCTGCCCAGGACACAAACTAAGAAATACCAGCTACCCAAGCAGTAGTTTCTGAGTGTGATTGTTGTCGCTTATGTGCTAGGTTTGCACTTACTTGCTAGGTCTGTGAGGTGTGACACTGGATACAACAGTATGAATCTTACCTGTGTAGATGTCTAGACACAGAGCACCCTTGCCAATGGCAAGCCCATTGGCAGATGTCCAAATTCATATTAGAGCTCTTTAGGGCTGCAGAAGGATTCTGAAGGTTTTCCTTTTACACACATATAAATCTTTGTGATCTTTGACTTTATTTTGTTCTGACAAATCCAACTTTTTTCTCCCCCCCACCCCTTTTCTTTAAGAGAGAGAGGATTTGGTTGTTCAGTCAAAAATGTTTCTAAGTCTTAAATTAAATTATTTAATCTTGTTCCAAACTTCCACAAAAACAGTGCTATTTTTGGAATGAAATATACTTACATGTGAGCATTACTTACCATCTTAACTATCTGAATAAATTTCCCTTTAAAGCTCTGCATGTATACAAAAAGGCCTTCAAATATCTACTGAAGCACATTAATTTTTTTCTTTTCGGAAACCTCAATTTATCTTGTTCTAAATGCTTTGATTATTTGATTTGTTTCCTAATTATGGCAAATCTTCTTTTAATGAGGGAATTAAACTTCTGGATAACGTCATCATGGGAAAACTAGCATTCTTAAAATTCTCTTTAGGACAAAGTTATGGTTTTGGAACATATGTTCATTTCCCTTAAGAGTTTAATGTTTCTTGATAAAGAGAAATTTTTTTCCTTGAAAATATCTTGCTGTCTCAACTTTGTATATAGTTGTTGAATAATCCATGTCAATTTCCTGTCTAAAGCTAATGTGGAAACAATATTTTGTTGTGGCCAAACTTTTAATTTCATTTCATGCGCAAATGTCACAAAATTGGTCAGCCGAGAAAAGTAAACTTGTATTTTTTAAATGAACCTTTATCTGCTTGAAAGTAGAAAGTGAATTATTGTGTGTGTGAGGGGGGTGGTAATGAAAAGCCATGTAGTCCAAAATAAAATAAAATTTGATGTAAACTTTTGTCAGTAAACATTCCACATCATGTAGATATTTTTGATATATTTTTGTTACTCAAGTTCAGTATTTTTAACAAAACGAATTTTTACGTCTCAGCCACCCTTCTTTCTATGTCTCATCCTTTCCAATAAAGCAAGGTCCCTTCAGCCTGGCAACCAGGGTCTTCACAATCCATTGCTTGGGTTTTCTTTCACCTCTGTTTCCCACACTCTATTTTTCAGGCACACTGAGGATGATTCTCCAACCTCAGATCATTGACATAAACATTCAGACTTCTGTGCTTTTCTGTATGATGTTTCCTCTTTATCCTTCCCAGCTATCCAGCCTGCATAACCAATTAATTCCTCTGTGCTTCCATTCAACTTGATATATCTACAGTTATCAAATTAATTGTTCATACATCTGTCTCCCCATCGCCCCACCTCCTCAACTTCTCCAGAACAGAAATCACTCCTTATTCATTTTTGTGTTCCTAGTACAGAGCAGCATGTGGTCATACTCTGGCCTATGTAAACACGTAACAGTTGTCTCAGCTTTGTCAGTTTTTAAAATCTGCATGTATATTTTTCTGCTTTGTTCTGATTTTTCCAACTATTGCCAGAAAAGAAGTTATTTTATATATATATATACATATATATGTATATATGTATAAAACATATCTATAATTAAAATGCTGTCAGTTAATATTTGGTGATTTAAATAATGGTCAAAGGAAATGACAGAATTTGTACTCCTTCGTATTTTTTGAAGGTCCTTATTGACTGACTGTCATGTAGTATTATCCGGGTGAGCTGTTCAACTGAATATCCACATCTTCCATCTTTTCTTTAAAACAGAGGGGAAATAACGTGCATTATTCTGAGGACTAGGGGGAAATATCAAGATTGCTTACTCATTAATAATTCTTACTAATTTAAATAACTCATATTATGTGAGTAAGTCACTGAACCAGGAGTATACTGGGAAATCAAGTGAAGAAGCGCATATTTGCTGAAAGCCCTGATGAAAACATTAGAAAGAGAATAAATCTACACCAAGAAACGATGTGTCTATTATTAGCAATCTATGATTTATCTTAAAACAAAATCATAGATCAGATTAGCTATCTCTCTCAATCTCCTAACATAAATTACTTTTCCACCTTTGTCTCTCTGGTACAAGGGAAAATTGCATAAAATCCAGCTCTTTTTGTTGAAGTCAGATCTATTCATATATATATAGGTGTGATTTTTTTTTTTATGGCCATAACGTCATCTTTGATTTCACTGGATTATAATAACACTGATGAAAACACTGGGGCTCAGGGTTCAGCAGTGGTGTGGTAAGTGAGGTTCTCTGAGGCCATGTAAACAGACTGTCTTTGCAGCCAGTGTAGCTATCATGGAAGGTCAGTCTAACTGGGGCTACCATTGCTACGCATTTTCCAGCATTATCATATTTTTAGAGCACATAAAATATTAGAACTCTTATTTGTGTACATAAGAATGTGTACCAAGATTTCGTTTTCTAAATGCCTATTAAAATAATAAGTTACATAACTCTACCAACCTCTGGAAACTCTCCTTCCATGGCATTGGGTACACCCTTAAATTAAAGCCAATGTTTAAAATTCCAACAAAGAATACACTAAAATAATTAAAGGAGAGTTAAAGGAATAATAGGTAGAAAACAAAAAATGAAATATTAATAAATCATTATTTAAATGCTACAAAGAGACTAGCTATCATTTTTTGTTTTGTCGATATCTAGAAAGAGACAAGAATTCTATAAGGAATGGTTGAAGAAAATCTACCTTCTGTTGTCACAAAGCACACAAAACATTTTCCCACGCAAAGTTTGCACTTCTCATTAAGACATTCCACATCATGTATGAATGTTTAAATTATTTAAAGATTAGTTAACACATTTCATTTTTTTTCTACTGCAGAATAAGAAAAGCATACTTCTATAATGAGAAATACCTTTTGCACATTCTATAATCAGCAAAGCTGATTTTGATTTTCAGAACAATGCAACATTCAATAATTTGATTTGCCAAACTTTCTTTTCAGACCAGTTTTACAGAAAACAACATTTGAAGAGTGGGAAAGAAATAAGGCATAGAAGAATAAAATAACAATTTTGATTACTGGTGTACAGTAGTTCTTAAGCTCAAAAAAATGGAATATTGCACAAGGAAAGATCCACTTTACAAAGAGATCATAATGATAAGCAAAATGTTGCCAGCTTAGATTGTGCTCATTAAAGTTGTAAGACTGTAATCTTGTGACCTTTCTCAGAGGTGGCATTCAGCACTTGATGGTTGTCTCATGCTATTTGTATATGCATCTATGTGTAAAGAGATCAAAGTGAAGCCTGAAAGTAAACATCAAAGTGTTAGAATGTACTAATGCCTAATGGGATCTTTTTCCCATTATGGAACCAATTAAAAAATCCTTAACCAAATTTGGGAGTTACTTTGAGCAATTTATACACATATGTGCATACATATACACACACATGCACACCACATAATATATTGGCCTTCTTTTTTACAATAGTTTTATATTCTAAAGATTGTCAAGATAAGAATACTATAATACTACTGCCCTCTCCTCTACAGACCAGATGATATGGCAGTTCAGACTGTGGTTCTGAAGCCAAAATACTCAGGTTTAAATCCTGCCTCTTCCATTCAAAGTTTATGAACTTGAAACAAATGGGACCTACTGAAACTTAAAAGCTTTTGCACAGCAAAGGAAACCATAAACAAGACGAAAAGACAACCCTCAGAATGGGAGAAAATATTTGCAAATGAAGCAACTGACAAAGGATTAATCTCCAAAATTTACAAGCAGCTCATGCAGCTCAACATTAAAAAAACAAACAACCCAATCCAAAAATGGGCAGAAGACCTAAATAGACATTTCTCCAAAGAAGACATACACATGGCCAAGAAGCACATGAAAAGCTGCTCAACGTCACTAATTATTAGAGAAATGCAAATCAAAACTACAATGAGGTATCACCTCACACCAGTTAGAATGGGCTTCATCAGAAAATCTACAAACAACAAATGCTGGAGAGGGTGTGGAGAAAAGGGAACCCTCTTGCACTGTTGGTGGGAATGTAAACTGATACAGTCACTATGGAGAACAGTATGGAGGTTCCTTAAAAACCTAAAAATAGAACTACCATATGACCCAGAAATCCCACTACTGGGCATATACCCTGAGAAAACCATAATTCAAAAAGAGTCATGTACCAAAATGTTCATTGCAGCTCTATTTACAATAGCCAGGACATGGAAGCAACTGAAGTGTCCATCAACAGATGAATAGATAAAGAAGATATGGCACATATATACAATGGAATACTACTTTGCCATAAAAAGGAACAAAACTGAGTTATTTGTAGTGAGGTGGATGGACCTAGAGTCTGTCATACAGAGTGAAGTAAGTCAGAAAGAGAAAAGCAAATACCGTATGCTAACACATATATACGGAATCTAAAAAGAAAAAAGAAAAAAGTGGTCATGAAGAACCTAGAAGCAAGATGGGAATAAAGATGCAGACCTACTAGAGAATGGACTTGAGGATAATGGGAGGGGGAAAGGTAAGCTGAGACAAAGTGAGAGAGTGGCATGGACATATATACACTACCAAACATAAAATAGATAGCTCGTGGGAAGCAGCCACATAGCACAGGGAGATGAGCTTGGTGCTTTGTGACCACCTAGAGGGATGGGATAGGGAGGGTGGGAGGGAGGGAGATGCAAGAGGGAAGAGATATGGGGACATATGTATATGTATAACTGATTCACTTTGTTATAAAGCAGAAACTAACACACCTTTGTAAAGCAATTAAACTCCAATAAAGATGTTAAAAAAAAAAAACAGTGTATGAACTTGAAAAACTTACTTAACTTCATATTTCGGTTTTCTCACGTCTAAAATGAAAATCTACTTCATACAGTTGTCGAGAAGTAGCACTTAAAATATGAAAAAAGTAGAATATGAATATTACCTGGTACTGTTGTAATAAAAGTAACCCTCTCATTCCTGCTCTAAAATATTGTTAGAAATTAAGAGGTAGACAACATTTTTGTTCATTAATTATGTAGAAGAAACAATGATTGGGTGATTTTCTTTTTCCAGAAACTAATTATAAGTAGCATCACAAGTAATAGGTTTTCTGTGAACAAGTTTTAATTTGTCACTTATTTTCTATGTTCAGTGTTTTCTAATTCACTCATTTATTTAGTCATTTGGAGGGGAAAAAACACCCTGAAAATAAAATTTTAATTTAATTGTATCCACATAGATATGTTCAATATTAATAAATCTCTACTCTTCACACATCAAATTATTTAAAATATAATTCATCACTTCTAAAATAGTTACATTATAATTATTTTAGACTCTGGAATAAAATATGTTATCTTTATAACTTATTAGATATTTATGTATTGGGTAATGTCTTTCTAAGAAATAAGAAGAGTTATAAGGATGGGTCTGCAATACATAGTTAATCAATGATCCACTTTTTTTTTAAGGAATTTTTTCAGACCTCTATGGTAGTAAGTTGTCTCAATTCCATTTGAGGTAGAGAATATTAGTTCTAAGTAGACTATGAAAAGTTAAGTATGTGTGTTGTAATCCCTAGAGCACTAAACAAACTATAAACCATATAAAGAAACATAGTAAAAAATACAATAGACAAACTAAAATGAAATATTAAAAACATTCAAAAAAAGCAAAAGGAGGCAGGAAAAGAAAAACAGAGGAATAAAAAGGAAGAAATAAAATAAATAATAAATGGTAGAGTTAAACCCAAATATATAAACAATCATATTAAATATAAATGATTAAGCAGACCAATTAAGAGACAAAAATTGTCAGAATGGATTTGTTTTAATGACCTGACTATATTGTTCATAAGACACTCATTCAAATGTAATGAACTATATGCACTTTAAAAAGTAAAAAGATAAACACTAATCACATGTAACACTAGTGTTACATGTACACTAGTGTTACATGTAAACACTAATCACAGTAAAGCAGGAGTGGTGGACTTAATACCAAAGTGGACTTCAGAGCAAAGAAAATAACCAAGGATAGAGAGGCAAACCACATAATAATAAAAGAGTCAGTTTACCAAAAAGCCAAAACAACCCTAAATCTGTATGTACATAAGAACAGAGCTTCAAAATACAGAAAGAAAAACTGACAAAACTAAAAGAAGAAATAGAGAAATCTATAGGTATATTTGGAAACTTCAAAACTCCTCTCATAAGTAGAATGGTGGTTGCCAGGGGCTGGGGGTTGGGAGAAATGGGGAGGTATTGGTCAAAGGGTACAAACTTCCAGTTATAAGATGAATAAGTTCTAGAGATCTAAGGTATAGCATGGTAACTACAGTTAACAATACTGTATTATATACTTGAAAACTGCTAAGAGAATAAGTCTTAAATATTCTTATCACCAAAAGGAAAAAAAAACCCAGGTAATTATGTGAGGTGATGGAGATGTTAACTAATCCTACTGTGGTAATCATTTCACAATATAAGTGTATCAAATTATCACATTACACATCTTAAACTCACACAATGTTATATGTCAGATATACCTCAATAAAGGGAGGAAAAACAAAAACTCCTCTCCTATCAAGCAATAGAAATAGTAGAAAGTCAGAAAGGTTACAAAAGGACTGTCCAACATCAACCAACTGTAATTAAGTGACATTTGTAAAACATTCCACCCAACAAAACCAGAATAGACATTCTTTCAAGTGCACCTGGAACTGATACAAAAATAGACTATATCCTGGGTTAGAAAACAAGCCTGAACAAATTTAAAGCATTTAAATCATATAAAATATGTTCTCTGAAAATAATGGAATTAAACTAGAAATCAATAACATAACTATAACACGAAAAACTCCACACACTTAGAAATTAAACAACAAACTCCTACATAATCCATAGGCCAAAGAGGAAATCTCAAGGAAAATTATAAAGCAATTTAAAGTAAACAAAAAAATACAATGTACCAAAATTTGTGGAATGCAGCTAAAACAGTGCTCAGAGGGAAACTTAGAGCAATAAATGCTTATATAGGCAGGCCTAGCTTTGAACCAGTTTCAATATATGTGAATTTCTGTTACCACAGTTTAACTAAATAATATCAGCCTCCCAACAACACCGTTCAAATTTTAGTTACTAAAACCTATATTTTTAGGATATATTTACTGTGAATAATTGGATAAAGTACAAGCTTTGTTTCTAGCTCTTTAGTCCACAAATCACTGTGTAAGTAACAGAAAAGCATCATGATCAGTGACCAATTGCTTCTTTCAAAGTCTGTCAATAATTGGCCACTATAAACTTATTACTTAGTTCATGCACAGACAGCAAAAAGTGTAGTTGTGTTGAATCCTTTTTTCCCAGTGATAAACCCATCTGACATTTTCTAAAATGTATAATCAAAAGAGGAAACTGGCCAACAAAGAAGAATGTGCAGCTAAGAAGTGAAATGAAATTTGAATCCAACATAAATGGAGTAATAGAAGAAACAGTTGGCTGTGGAAATGTTGACAGTGTAGCCGTTCAGGAGGTTCTGGAGGAGCCAGAGGAACTCTGTGCAGATGAACTTTTTGACAAACAAGGAAAGTGGTAGCAACCAAAAGGACAAAGAAGTCTCAAAGGAAATGACATTGACAAAACATCACATTAAAGAAACAATGGAAATAGTTCACAACATTAGGAACCCAAAGGATAAACTATTGGAAAATAATCCAAACTTAGAAAGCAATAAGACAAATTGTCAAAGCATAGACAAGACATTTGCTCCACACAAAGAGAAGTTCAAAATAGTTTAAGTTTTGATAAATAAAACATTTCATTTCTCAAAATTTATAACATTTTAAATTGCAGTATATTAAATAAGTATTAGTTTCACTGGTTATTTTTTTAAATTTGCCAGACACTTGTAACCAAGAGGAAGAAAGTATTTAATGTATTTATGAAAATTGTTATCAGTCATGGAAAAAAATTAAAACTTTTCTATGATTATTAAGACTATTTTGTACCATTTCAGCTTACATGGTCATTTTTGCAGCCCAGCACTAGCAGGCAAAGCAAGAACTGCCTGTATTAGAAAATAAGAAAGGTCGCAACTCAGTAATATAAACTTCCAACTTAAAAAATTAGAAAGAGAAAAGTGAAACAAATTCAAAACAAGCAGAGGAAGAAAAAAATAAAGTAGTAAAGATAAGAGCAGAAATTGATGGAAGAGAAAAAAAGAAAAAAATCTAATGAAAGCAAAAGTTGATATTTTAAAAAGACTTCTAGCAAGACTGACAAAGAAAGAGAGAGAAATTACTGATACAAGGAATGGGAGAGAACATATCATTACTGACCCTGCAGATATTAAAAGTATCCTAAGACTATACTACAAACAACTATGCACAAAAATGCAACAACTTTTAGATGAAATAAACCAATTCCTCAGAAACTAACCCAAGATGAAATAGACAACCTGAATAATCCTGTTATCTGTATCTCATAAAGAACTGAATTTCTAGATAAAACCCTTTTGAAAATAAAATCTACAAGCCCAGATGGCTTCATTAGTAAATTATGTCAAATATTTCAAGAAGAAATAATACCAACTTAACACGGTCTCTTCCAGAAAACTGGAGAGGATGGGACACCTCTCATTTTAGAGGCCAGTATTACCCTGATAACAAAATCAAACAAAGACAGTGAGAAAACAAAACCTCAGACCAATACCCCTCATGAAACAGGCACAAAGAGATCCTCAATAAAATTTTAGCAAATCAAATCCAGTAATATATAAAACAAAGAATATACCCTGACCAAATGGAGTTTATCCCAGGAAAGAAAGACTGGTTCTAGATTTGAAAATCGATCAATGCAATCTATCATATTAACAGCTTAAAGAAAAAAATCACATGATTATATCAACTGATGCAAAATAAAGCACTTGACAAAATTCAGTATTCATTCATTATTAAATCCCTCAGCAAACTAGGAATAGAGTGAAATTTCCTCTATCTGATAAAGGGCATTAATTAATGAAAAACCTACCTCCACATTACATTTAATGATGAAAGATTGACCGCTTTCATCCTAATAGGAACAAGGCAAGGTTGCCCACTCTCACCACTCCTATTCAATATTATACTGGAAGTCCTAACCATAACAATAAGGGGGGAAAAAGTCATATAGATCATAAGGAAAAAAATAAAACTGTCTCTACTCACAGACAACATGATTTTCTACATAGACAATCTCAAGGAATCAACAAAAAAACCAAAAAACAACCCCCCCCCCCACAAAAAAACAAAACACTTCCTAGAACTAATAAGTGAATTTAGCAAGGTCACATGGTACAAGGTCAACATACAAAACTCAATCATATATTCCCATCTACTAACAATAAACAATCCAAAACAATATTTAAACATACACATTTACAATAACTGCAAAAAAAATTAAAATCTATGTTCATGGAACACAAGGCCCAACACAGTAAGAGAAGCCAACTCTCCCCAAGTGGATTTACAGATAAAACACAACAGCAGGGCTTCCCTGGTGGCACAGTGGTTGAGAATCTGCCTGCCAATGCAGGGGACACGGGTTCGAGCCCTGGTCCGGGAAGATACCACATGCTGCGGAGCAACTAGGCCTGTGAGCCACAATTGCTGAGCCTGCGCGTCTGGAGCCTGTGCTCCGCAACAAGAGAGGCCGCGATAGTGAGAGGCCCACGCACCGCGATGAAGAGTGGCCCCGCTTGCCACAACTAGAGAAAGCCCTCGCACAGAAACGAAGACCCAACACAGCCATAAATAAATAAATAAATAAAATTAAAAAAACAAAACAAAACACAACTGCAATCAAAATCCCAGCAAGATTTTTTGGTGGATATAGACAACCTGATTCTAAAATTCATGTGTGCAAACAAAGTCAAAGCAATTTTGAGAAAGAATAAAACTGGAAGTATGAATTTTAGGCCTACTGTAAAGCTATAGTATGGTAATGGTAGAGGGCTAGACACATAAGCCAATGAAACAGAACTGAATCCAGAAATAGACCTCCACATAAATGGCCAATTGATTTTTTCTTTTTTTTTTTCCCCTAAAAATCCTCTGTGTTCCACATATTCATTGCTCCCTCTTCATAACCTCTGGTAACCACTGATATTTTTACTGTCTCTATAGTTTTGCCCTTTTCTAGAATGTTATATAATTGGGCTCATAAAGTAGATACATCTTCAGATCACCTCTATCACTTAGTAATATGCATTTGAGATTCTTTCATGTCTTTTCATGGTTTGATAGCTCATTCCATTTTATCATTGAATAACTTTCCATTTTCTGGATGTACCATAGTTTATGTATCCATTCACCTACTGAAGGACATCTTAGTTGCTTCCAAGTTTTTGGCAATTATGAACAAAGCTGCTATAAACATCTGCGTACATGTTTTTGAGTGGACATAAGTTTTCAACTCATCTGGGTAAACATCAAAAAGCACAACTGCTAGATCGTACGGTAAGAGTATGTTTAGTTTTGTAAGAAACTACCAACTGTCTTTCAAAGTGGGTATATCATTTTGCATTCCCACCAGCAATGAATGAGAGTTCCTGTTGCTCTACATCCTTGCCAACATTTAGCGTTTTCAGTGTTTTGGATTTTGGTGTGTAATGGCATCTCACTATTGGTTGAATTTGCAATTTCCTAATGACATATGATGTTGAGTATCTTTTCATATGCTTATTTGCCATCTGTACATATTCTTTGACAAGTTGTCTGTCCAGGCCTTTTGCCATTTTTTAAACCAGATTCTTCACTTTCTTACTGTTGACTTTTAAGAGTTCTTTGTATAGTTTGGATAACAGTCCTTTATCAGATATATCTTTTGCAAATATTCTCTCCCACTCTGTGGGTTTTCTTCTTATTCTCTTGAACCAACTGATTTTTTTTACACAAGTGTAAAGGTAATTAAATGGGGAAAAGATAGTCTTTTCCAAAACAGTTAAGACAATTGAACATACATAAGCAAAAAAAGTGAACAGCAACTTAAACCTCATACCTCACACAAAAATTAACTCAAAATGAATCACAGATATACATATAAACATAATACTATAAAACTTTTTAAATAGTTTTTCTTCATTACCTCAATTAAGTGAAGAAATTTTAGATATCACACCAAAAGCATGAATGCAACAAAAATAATCATAAATCAGACTTCATCAAAATTAAAAATTTTCACTCTGTGAAAGACACTATTAAGAGAATGAAAAGATAAGCTATAGACCAGGAGAAGATATTTGCAAATCACATATCTGACAAAGCTTTGTATCTAAATAGAATACGTAAAGTACTCTCTAAACTCACCAGTAAGCAAACAAATAATCTGATTTTAGAAACAGTCAAAAGACTTAAATAAACATTTCACTAAGGAGGATATACAGATGGCTAGTAAGCACATGAAATGATGTTCAACAGTGATCATTAGTCATTAGGGAAATGTAAATTAAAACCACTAGAAGATATTGCCATATACTCGTTAGAATGGCTAAAATAAGCAATACTGACAATACCAAGTGCTGACGAGGACACAGAGCATCAGTAACTCTCGTACATTGTTGATGGGAATGCAAAATGGTAAAGCCACCCTGAAAAACAGCTTGGCAGTTTCTTATAAAGTTATATATACTTACCATATGATCAAGCAATCTCATTCCTGGGAATTTACACCAGAGAAATAAAAACTCACGTTAACACAAAAATCTGTACGTGAATATTTATAGCAGTTCTATTGGAAATCACCAAAAAACTGGAAACAACCCAAATGTCCTTCAACATGTAAATGAATAAACAAACTGTGATAGATCCTTAGAATGGAATACAACTCAGCAATAAAAAGTATCAATGCACATATATCAAACAACTTTAATGAATCTCAAGGACAGTAGGCCTAGTGAAAGAAGTCAGTTCCAAAAGTTTATATACTGTATAATTTTATTTATATGACATTCTTTAAAAATACATAAACTATAGTGCCATAAAGCTGATCGATATTTGCTAAGGACTGGGAGGAGGAGGGTAGTGGAACTGTTCTTATGCTGATTATGGTGTGATAATACAAATCTATCATGTGTTAAAATTTATATAACTGTACTCCAAAAATTGTCTTATTGTATGTTAATGTTACATTTTAAATTTAAAAATTATTTTTTAGAAATAGCAATATATCTAGGTGACTCATTCTAAGATGATTTTATCTTGAGATGCTTCTTTGAATAATTATTTTTTTGTATTCTTATATATTTCTTTTATCCTGTACTATCTCTTTTGCCTTACTGCTTTTTCATGTTATTAGTACTTGTGGTGTCATTCATTCTTGTGTTCTTTAGAACTCTTTATGCTTTTACTTAAAGGAAAGTAGATATATGGCACCAGAGTAGCATTCTTCAACTTTTATGTACATGGGAATCTGATGTGTGTCAAAAAGCAGATTTCTTACCCTTCTCCCTCAGAAATCATTTAGAGGGCTAGATTAGTTCCTTGAAAATCACCATGTGATATCAATGTGGGGCGTTCCACTGACCACCCTTTGAAAAGCACTGTTAGAGGCACATGAGGCAAAAAAATGAGAACTTCCTTAGTTTGTTAAGCATCTCTTCATGAAAGCACTCAATCATCTTGGAAACTGGTAGAACATAAGATCAATCTGAAGAACTTCAGTCATTGTTACCTAGAAGATACTCTTAGCTTTGCCTATGGGGTATAAACACCATGACCAGTATTTTAGTAATGCACCCAGCTATTTGCTGGAGGTTTGATGTCTGATATAAACACCTCCCCCAACTTTCACAAAAAATGGATCAAGTTTTTTCATAAGAAAAATATAATCACAGGTTGTATTTTCTCCAAGGATGTAAACTCAAATAAATTACAGATGTGCTTAGCAATATGTCAAAAAAAACAGAGCTACAACCATTAACAATGTATTTGTTTAAATATTTAAATAATACCCTGAGCCCTATAAAATGGATATATTTCTTTGTGTATGTACATATTGGCATATATATACATATACATATATATATATGGCATATATACATGCAATATATATATATATACATATATGTATATCTATATCTAAGTGATATTGATAATAATAATAGATTCCAGGTATTAAGTACCTGCTATGTACTAGACAATGAGCTAACTGCTTTGTACTCTTTCTTTTTTTTTTTTTTTTTTTGCTGCACCTCTCAGCTTGTGGGATCTTAGTTCCCTGACCAGGGATTGAACCCAGCAGTGAAAGCGCCAAGTCCTAACCACTGGACTGCCAGGGAATTCCCTGTACCCATTTTCTTGTTTCATCTTGAAAGGAACATATTACTGTATTACCACTTTACAGATGATAAAATCCAGGAGCCAAGAGAAGCTAATTGTCTTGTCCAAGGTCACACAGCTAGAAAGTTCTATGATAAACATGTAGAAGCCAAATAAATGTAACTATATTACATCATGCATTTAACCTACTAAAATGAATATGCCAGCTATAATAACAATTAATAAACCATTTAGTTACCAATAATTCAGCTTTCTTTTAAACTTGTAAGCATTTTCTTATAATGATTTGGATGGCGCATCCCAACAAAGTTATCCAGTAAAATTTCAGACAATATGTTATTTGAGTTTTCCAGAAAAATTCTCTGAGGCAAGAGAACTTCAAAGCTTATTCCAAAGAAAATAAATAAATAAATAAACACTGCACAGTGTCATATTAAATTATGTCAATTTTCTTGTTTTGATATTGAACTATAGTTCTATAAGTTATCACTCACTGTAGGAAGCCGGGTGAAAGATTCAAGGGAGTCTCTGTACTGCTTTCGCGACTTCTTATAAGTCCATAATCATTTCAAAATAAAAAGTTAAAATAACTCTGCAGCATCCAAATATTTGAAGGCTTTCCAAAGCTAAGGTATGTAAGTTTGGAGAACTTACCCTTACATTAATCCTGTCTAAATCCCAAACCACAATTTAGAAACAGCTTTGGAAGAGAAAGGGAGTCTCTTACGGGTGTTTGTGTGTGGGGAAGAGTAGAACCAAGACTAATAAGAGTCCTTGGTCTTGGTGCTATTGCGTTGTTGGATCTCTTGGGATAACTGCATTTGCAAGTAACAGAGAAGCCAACATAAACTGGCTTAAACTGAAATTCACTGGCTCATGCAGTCCAGAGGACATTTAGGCTTCTGGTAGCTTTGATAAGGACATACCTCGCTTTATGGCACTTTGCAGATACTGTGTATTTTTGCAAATTGAGGGTTTATGGCAACCGTGCATCGAACAAGTCTATCAGCATCATTTTGCGAACAGCATTTTCTCACCTCGTGCCTCTGTCACATTTTGGTAATTCTCACTACATTTCCAACTTTTTCATTGTTGTATTTGTTATGGTAATCTGCGGTCAGTAATCTTTGATCACTATTGCAAAAAGATTACAACTCACTGAAGGCTTTATTTTTTAGCAATAAAATATTTTCTTAATTGAGACATGTTCATTGTTTTTTAGACATAATGTTATTGCTCATTTAATAGACTACAGTATAGTGTAAACATAACTTTTATACGCACTGGGGAACCAAAAAGTTGTGTGCCTTGCTTTATCATGATATTCGCTTCATTGTGGTGGTCTGAAACTGAACTCACAATATCTCCAAGGTATGCCTGTAGTTCTCTGTCATTCACTGAGGTTTACCACCCTGGTGTGCCAGCTTTATCCTGAGAGTGGCTTTCCTTATAGTAGCAAAGTATCTATAGCAGTTCCAGCCCTCACATCAAGACACTACACCATCCAGAAGAAGAGAGAACTTCTGTTCTCCCAAGCTTTGAATAAATGCCAATCAGGGCTTCACTCTGATTGGAACAATTCATGTCATGTGAACCAATCTGAACCTATCACCATGAGCAGGGAGATGGGATTGCACTATAGGCTAAGACAATGAGAGTCTAGTTCTAAAGCTAGAGCTCATGCCAGTTATCTGGATTAGTGGCTCCTCTATTGTAAAGGAGGGATGGAATTGATGCTGGAGAAGCAACAATAATGTCCACTACAGACAAAGTCACATTTAAACAGAGGCTGTACCTGCCTAACAATCATTTAGATAGTATTAACCAGAAAAGTCTGTTCCTTCATTCAAATAACAGATCTATGTAATCAAGTATGCAGGATGAAAGATATTTTTTGCTTATATGGTCAACCAATCATTTAAAAAAAGTGATTAAAGCATTGAATCATTATTTCACTATTTTAACAAGACACCTTGAGAGAGTGGGCATCCAACTATCGGTTAAATTTTATATGAGTGTGTATTCAGACTGTGTTTATATATGTCTATCATTTTTCAAGAATTTTACTGGCAGTTTTAAAAATCAATTAATTAAAGCAACAAGTAACTTACTCTTTTTAACAGGATTAATCAATAACCAAGTACTAATACCATCACGTTTTCTCTGCACAATGTAAATTCAACCAACTGCAAAGTTGAGGAGCTCTGGGGAGTAGGCAAATAGTTTCTTTCTTCTGCAAGTTGACATATAACAGATTTATTACTACTTTCTCCTCCACCCATAAATCTACTCATAATTTTATCAGATCAACTGGTTGTTTTGGCACCGTAAAGCCACAATATATATTCAAGCTGTTCAACGAGTAAATGAACTACAATATTATGGAAGCATTTTTCATATGCAAATGAAGTGCACCAAACAGAAAACCAACAGCAGTTTCCTCTAAAATTTGAAAATCAACTCTTAAAATTGATCTTCTTTAACCATCTGGTCATAGTGCTAAATGACTTAGTAGAAAAATTGTCTCACATTTTTATTGGCTTGAGAGAGGGTAAATGTTTGTTTTTAATATGTTCTATTAATTTTGTATTCAAAGGAACCAACAGAGAGCCACTGATATTAGTATATCTACTACGGAAAGCTCAGATAACTACTATGTATGTAGACTATTTTTGATCTACAATTGTTCTTTTCCACATACTCCCACTTAAATGTTTCACTGTTATTCTCTTCCAGTCACATGGTTATTTTTTTAAAAGGGTTTTGTATGTACAAAAAGATCTTTTCATTTCTATATTCTTTTGATTTATCTTCTTATCCTGACTAACTCATGGTTATTTCCCTCCTATATTTTAATTATACTGTGTCATCCTCTACCTGATTTTCCTTAGCTAATTTAGAGCAAAGGACCATGCAAATCCACTGAGTCACTTTTATTTTTAAAATACAATATAAACCTTATTTCTTTTGTGATTTCTAGATCAGTATATTTTTAAATAATTGAATATTCTTTACAAATTCACAAAAAGAAATTTTGCTCCTCTATTTCTCTCAAGATTTAGTCCTCAGGGATAGCTTGAGACTTCCTGGAACAGAAAAAAGATTGCAAGCCATTTTATTTATAGAAAAAGAAAGTATGTTAACTGAGCAACTATAAGAAGAACTATTCAAATGTAAGATTTTAGAAATTTCAAAACCACATATTTATCTTTCTCTCTGATCTAAATGTAGTTCTATTCCAAATTATAGTTTTTTAAAATGCAAAGTTAATTTCCTAAATCAACATAACATTCTATAGTAGGAAAGATTAGAAACAGGCCCTCAGGAAGACAATTTTCACAATCAAAGCTATTTCCTTTAGCTATTTGCTCTTCTTTCTCCAAATATCCATGATGCAACTGCAATACAAGCTGTCTTGAAACAAAAATATATTGATTCCCAGTGACCTCTGGCAAACATTAATACCTTTTCTTACTTGTATAACTTAATTTTTAACCAGCAAGAGAAGGAAGGAAGGAAGGAAGGAAAGAAGGGAGGGGGGGGAGAGGAGAGGAGGGGAGGGGAGGGGAAAGGAAAGGAGAAGAGAGGAGAAAAGAGGAGAGGAGAGAAGAAAAGAGAAAAGAAAAGAAAAGAAAAGAAAAAAGAGAAGAAAAGAAAAGACACTGTTTTGCAAGGATACCTTTGTCTTATACTCCTGGGGAGACATGCCAAGTAATTTAGTAATTATATGACCAAAGGAGTTTTCATGCTTTTTGCTCTACTAAAATAACTAAGTAACCCAAAGGCAAATGGTCTCAGAGAAGGCAAAGCTAATGGTTCTGCTATTACGAGCTCAGCTTTGCAGCTGGTCACAGTGAGGAACGGACGCTGGCCATCCAACCTCAATTGCACCTCGGGGGACACCACCCCCACCCCAGCACTGCAATGACATCACACTGACCTGTTTTCAGATCCCAAACTCTACTCCAGTCTCTTCTCATAACCTCTTGCGTTGTTTTCCTCCATATGTAGAAAGGAGAAATTTACAGCCCCAGTCTCAGGATTGGTATGAAGATTCAGTGAGATAATATACCAAAAATGTAAGACACATAGATTTTTCTTAAAAATAAATTTCCAATCTAACCCTCTTTAAAAGATCTAGAACAAGATTGTTTTCTTTTTTTTTTAATACATCTTTATTGGAGTATAATTTCTTCACATGCTGTGTTAGTTTCTGTTGTACAACAAAGTGAGTCAGCTATATGCATACATGTATCCCCATATCCCCTCCCTCTTGAGCCTCCCTCCCATCCTCCCTATCCCACCCCTCTTCACATGTCAATCACAAGATCATTCAAAGATTCTGACTCATTACAACCAACATTATCTGGTTTTTTCCAACAGCAAAGGTACACCTCCAGCATCAAGAAAATGGTGCAATAATTTGATACAGAGAAAGCTGGTTCCCTCATATTTTTCCTCAAAAAAACCACAACTGAATATTATAATAACAAACATCTATAAAGTGCTTACTATCTGCCATACACACATATTAGTCATTCAATCTTTAAAACCCTAGTACTGTATTATTTATTATACCCATTTTAGAGATGAGAAAATTGAGTAACCGAGAACTTAATTTTCCCAAGGGCACCAAGCAAAAGAATGGAAGAGCTGTGCTCTGAACCAAGTAGAATCTATGCTTTTTAACTTTAACTACCATATACTGTCTCCCTATGGATGAGATTCTATAATTGGGCCATTCTGTCATTAATGCCTAGCATTCGGTTCCTACTGGATGTGAACCAGTTCTTTCCTAGGAGACGTCTGCGATGCCCCTCTTGATATGGAAAGTTGCAATTTCCTATCCAGAGGGAAAATAGTACATTTACAACACAGTTGTCTAGCTCTAGCCTCTAGCAATTTGGCCTTGAGAAGCAGGACGAAGGGCCTTGAAAACAAACATCTTTGATGATTTAAACTATCTTTATGATTATTAATAAAAATCATCCAGAATGCATTCATTTTCCTCTTGTACTCACAATTAAGTATGAGAATTGTTGCAAATTTGCAGAAACTTGAAGCATCTTACACAGAAACTTCTGGAAATGATACAAATCTAACATTTCACTGCCATGTAATTAATCAGTATCACCAGGTGATGAGAACTAGTATGATGGATCTTGGGCTTGATTATGGTGGGTTCTGAATGGCAATTTATTCCCTAAAATAAAGCTTCCTTCATCATCTACATTTGATAACCTAGGTTTTATGGTGCTCATGGTGTATCCTTCAGTAGCTCAAAAAAAAACCTCTTATGGGGCTTCCCTGGTGGCGCAGTGGTTGAGAGTCTGCCTGCCAATGCAGGGGACACGAGTTCGAGCCCTGGTCTGGGAAGATCCCACATGCCGCGGAGCAGCTGGGCCCGTGAGCTGCAATTACTGAGCCTGCGCGTCTGGAGGCTGTGCTCCGCAATGGGAGAGGCCGCGATAGTGAGAGGCCCGCGCACCGCGATGAAGAGTGGCCCCCGCTTGCCACAACTAGAGAAAGCCCTCGCACAGAAATGAAGACCCAACACAGCCACAAATAAATTTTAAAAAAAACAAAAACAAAAACAAAAAACCTTTTATGATAGATGCTGTGATGCACCCGCTCCAGAACTGAGACATGTTCTAGCTGCTGCAATTACTGACTGCTGAGGGTTTTCAGCTGAGCCTCTCTCCAGGAATTGCTTGTGCATAAAAAGAGTCACTTCACCAAAATTTCTGCCCCCTCTTCTGGGTCAGCCCACATCCAATGATGGTTAATATTGGGATCTAAGGCCCTGGCCCCTTTGCCTCTATTCGGAACACTCTAGAACCATCTCAGCTCCTCCACATCCCATGGGATCAACTGAGGCCTTTGTTGGAACCACATTCAACTTCAACTTCACTGTCTGCCCAATCCTATTTCCTTCATTCTCCCAGAGCTATTGATCCCAAGAGCACTCCCCAGTAAACCCCCTGCCACAAACCTCTGCTTCAGAATCTGTTTTCTGGGAACGTGACCTGCAACAGTTGTTTAACAAAATTAGTCTCCACATCGTCTGGGGCACATATTTCCTGCCTTCTGCAGACCACACTGGCCGCATCCTCTGCTTTCCCATGATGAACAGTATTTGTATTCTGTGATAAACTGGTGGTGTCTCTGGCAAGGACATTTTCTCAGGTCAATATAATTATGAAAATTTCTTCAGTCAAGCACTGTCATTGAAGGACTTTATTATAAGCTCAACAAAAGAGTCAATCCCATAAAATTATCTAAGAAATCCCTAAAATTTCATGTTGAAAAAAGATAGTACAGTCTGCAAGATAAACAGTAATAACTTTGCTGGACTATTGGCTCAACCTGTGAAATTCAAATCTCTTAAGAGTGGCCAATAATTCAATGGAAAATTATGATTTCAATGATCATAAAAACTCATAAACCACTGATCTCAGGTAAAATAGGGAGAATATTCTGCTAGAATATGTTGATTTCCCTGCAATTCTTCAGGAGTATACATGCATCTCTTCAGAGCTCTCCATTTTGTTTGCTCAAGATTAAGACATTTTCATTCTAATAAATGGAGAGAAATGACATCAAAGCAAGGTGTGCTCCACAGCCCAGAGCTTTGTTCAATTACCAACCAATACCAGTGTGTCTTCTTTATATACACTGAACTTGTGCAGCTTTTTTCTCAACAGAAATAGACTTTTATAACCAGAAAAAAAAAAAGTTCTGTTGGACAACAGCTTCAAAACAGGCAGACACACACACACACACACACAGAAGAAATAGCATCTCTCTAACAACAAAACCTTTTGTTTTTACAAAACTACTCTAGTCTTAGAGCACCCTACTGGCAACTATGAGACCTTAGATGGACCTATACATTTGGGGCCTACGTGAACCTAAACAATCTTCCAAAGAATCTAAAATCTGAACCTAAGACTAAGATTAATAAATTATTATTGTATTCACCAGCCGAGCTTCCTAGAGTCTATAACTTTTCACTCGCTGATTATTTTTTATTGATTTAACATTATATTTAGAGATATCTTTATGTGATCTCTGTATTTCTTTAGAGTTTTATCTCTGGTTCAAAAAAGAGAAGATACTTAAACCCAAATTTGTACTGATTTGCTCTTGTTTTACTTACAGCCAACTGTATTTTCCAAAGATGGCTGCAGCAATATCTCCCATCTTTCTTGCTTTTCTTACAATATGATCATGGCATCTCTCACATGAAGCTGTAGTGTCTTTCTTTGAAACAGTTGTATCCTTGTGACTGCCTTATCCAAGAGTATGAAAGAAGTGACACACTGTGAATTTCAAGGCTAGATCATAAACTGCGTGTACTTCAGCCTTGGTCTCTTGGGGTTTGCTCTTGAAACCCAGCTGCCACGCTATAAGGAAGCCCAAGCAACCTGAGCAAGGGCATCCCTTCATCAGGGAAAATTCTTTCTGAAGGCCAAAACTGGGTTAGGATCTCCCTTACATACTTTCATAGTACTGTGTATTTTTCCCATAGATCCATTAAAACAATAGTAATTAATTAATTATTTGAATATTTATTCATTTCTGTCAACTTCTTCCACTAGAATTTAATTTCAGGAAGACTGCAACTGAGTCTGCCTTATTCTTATCTCCCTTATGTCTAGAATGCCTGCAGTGTAACAGACAGTCAACACATGTTGACTGAATTTAAAAAGGAATAAAACTGCCAAGCAATTGGCAATACCTCACCCATCTGGTACTTGTGACCTTAAGGATAAGGTACAGCTCTTTCAAAGGATCTGAAAGCTTACAAAGGGACCATGACTATGGAGATATTTACATGTATTGCATGTTTTCCCAGGTCACCGGTATCTGGCTCCACACCCCTCGTTTGCGGCAGAAGCCCCTTCCCTTTGCAGCCCTCTCACGAGGCTTGGAGCCCCCATCAGGATGTTTGAGACGTGCCTGTGGAACAGATCCTCTCATTTACCCAGCGATGCCTCCATATTTGTCCTTTCTTGCTCAACACCACTACAGTGATACAGTCATAGGTGCAAGTTAGTCATAGACGCTGGTGCTACTGACATTTTGAACTGGGTAATTATTTGTTTGGGAGGGGAGGTGGGGACTGTCCTGAGTACTGTGGGATGTATAGCAATATCCCTGGCCTCCACCCACCAGAGAGCAGTAGCAACACCCCCTCACCCTCCCACCACATCCCCCCAAATTGTGTTAACTGAAAAATGTCTCTGGACATTGCCCGATGTCCCCGGCAGGAAAAAACTGCCACTAGTTGAGAATCACTGGTCACAGAGAAAACACAGAAAAGCTGCCAGGCAGCCGTCAAGCCTCTGTCTAAGGAGCACAGTGCTGTCCCATGTGGACACCAAGGGCGTCAGTGCCCACACAGTGTGGCTCGTGGCCTTGCCAGCCTCCCCTTACAGCCAAGTCCAGGCAGGTCTGGCCTGATGCTACACGGCCTCATTTTGTTCTACGTTGGGTCCACGTGCCTACTGACCCTCAACAGCCAAGTACTCTTCACCCTCCTCTAAGGCTATACTCTGCAATAAAAGCCTCAAAGCAATGCTTTTGTGCATTAAATACCTTTTGGAGGTTTTAGACAGTTCTTTTATACATATTCTTTTTTATTGTAATCCCTCTTCATAGGGTCTGGGATGAGGCCAGTTGGCCCATCCAGAGTACAAGTGATTGATAGACACATGCTACTCTTAGGATCCCCACTACCCACCAAAGCCTCCTTCAGGACTCAAGATATACCCAAATATATAGGAATCCAGGGGTGAGCATGGCTTAGATTCAGCCTGAGACCTTTACTGTAATCATGTATGAAATAAGTAGTGCTCATAGCAGGACAGAGAAATAAATAACTATATTGAGCTTCTGTTCACATTTCTATTCCCGAATCTTGCTGGAAACGTTGGTTAAAAACCATTAGCTAACATTTCTCATAGGGATACCAGGCAAGTAAGTGTCATGAAATGAGTGTCTCTCCACATTCCTTAAAATAGCCCAGGCTTCTCCAACGGTCATAATCCAAATGACATTCCCTCAAAGTCAGTTCCACATTTCAATGCAGTAAAATTGATGTTGTTTCCCAAGCCCCAGGTAGTAGAGATTCAATAGCTCACACGCCTTTCTGCTTTCCTGCTGGTCTGTTTATAGAGTAGGCAGCCTGATTACAAATTATTGAAACAGAAAAGCCAGATAATGATGTGTTTTGAGAACAGCCTCAGAAACATTGCCTGTGCTCACTCCCTCTTGTGTTTGAGGGAAGCCTATATCATCTGGCTGTGAGAGTTCTGGTTTAATGGGGGTGATGCAGTTAAGGCCCAGCCCTCACGTAGCTCTGTTTAAAAAATAGGGATTCCTGTGCAGAAGACAGATACTCCCAGGAAACATGTGGTGGCCACTGTCTGATTTTAAAGCTCATGATTGCAAATAGCCTCACCTAGGATTCAAAAGTTAGAATGAGGAGAATCTGTCTTCCTTCTCAGTATTGCTCTGGAGATGAATTTAAGGATGTCTTCCAAAGACTAAGTGAATCACCACCCCTTGCTTCAGTTGCTCTGTGGAATGTTTTAAAATTATTTTATGTTGTTTAAAAGTTCAGATAACTCTTTACCTTCTGTGCAGTGATCTGACATTGGAAATCATTTTTCGGCAACAAGAACATTGAGAGTGAGATTTGAGGTTATTTTCCACCGCGGCAAGATAGGTATATGTGTCGCTCTTACTGCATCCATGAAGAGGAAGGCTCTAGAATCTCAAATAGGACATGAATATTCAGGTTATTTACGAGGAAACAGAACTCATCATTTACACAGATGCCAATGGCTCTGACCTGCCTACCCTGTATAATAGGGAACCTGTTGGTGACACATTTGGGATGCAGGGCGTGTGCTCTGGAGGATGGTACAGCTGAGCAGAGCAAAGCCCCAAGTAAGGAGAGCATCCCTATTCCTTCCCAAAGGGGACAAGTGAATGAGGAGTCACAGGTCACCAGCCAATAGTGTTTAACAATTACCTGTATCATAAACAGTAATTGGGCTCATCTACTTCAAGCGAGAAAAAAATGTTCTTTCACCTTAAGCAATTACTTCTATCAGCCAGTTAAAGTCCCAATCCAATGGAAAACGATTTCAGGCAATTGTGTTCTTTGAGTCGTAAGAAGAAAAAAAATAGACTATTAAAAATAAAACTTCATGAGAGACCATGACCTTAGCATGATTTTGAAGAGAAACCAAAACCATGAAATATCAAAATTGCATAGCCAATCTGCAAAGCAGATTCCAAGTCAGCTCAACTAAAGCTTTCATTTGGGATGAAGCTGAGCAGCTTCTCTGTCTTATCTATTAGACTTTCCACGTGCTTGACAGTGGATAGCAGTTTTTGTTTCAAGACTCTCTAGGGCAAGAATTGCTGAAATTTTTCCACATAGACTCTTTCCTGAGAACCAAAGCAGGTAAGCATCATTAGGAATAAAAGGGAAAGAAGATGTAATGCAGAAGCCACGGTATTTGAAATTACTAACCATGCTTGGGGTAGCATTTGGGATAGATTTCTGAGCTCTTCTGCTTCTATTTATATTGTCAGCTAACTGCGGGAAAGTCAATGTGGTGGAACAAATGAAGTAAAAATGGCAGAGAAAGGAAATTAAATCAGCATATTCTGAGATACTCTCAGGAACAACAGAAGCTGTGCCAAGGAACAAGCATAAACACAATGTTAAGCTAAATGTAGCTAAAACTGTCAAAACTTTTTAATATTTATTTACATGCCCAATTTTACCATTGCTGTGACCACTGTCGGAATGTCTTTGTTGCTACAATGGAAATATCTAGCCTGTCAACAGAAAATTGATATGCAAGAGGATAAAAGGTGTTCAAATTCTAGTGTTCAGATGTGTCCATTCTAGTTCGTATCGTGCAGTCTCAGGAGAACGTTAGTATCTGGGCTGCGATTTGGCTACAGCATAGTAGTGGTCTGTCCAGATCCTCTTTTGAGGGGGGCCCACCCAGCTCCCAGTGGCTGAGGGCTCACAGCTGCATCCCACACTGGGAATTGCCTCTGTCACAGGAACTGCTTTGCCCGAGGTCACATCTCCTGGGGAAGGTGGTCCCACAGCTAATGATGAGCTGCTATGGGGATGGAAGGCCAAGCTCCCTTTCCTCTATTTAGGAGGACCTGAAGAACCATCCCAGCTCTAAAATTCCCCTTGGGATCAGCTGAAGCCTCCCTTGCAACTGTATGGGAGGTCAGCTTCTTGGTCTTCTCAATCTTATCACCCTGACTTCCTTACCAGTGTATTTCCCAAGAACACTCCCCAACAAACTTTCTACTGCTGCCTGCAGCTCCTTATCTCAGAATCTTTCCAAGGAACCTAGTTTAAGTGGGTTGATGCCAGGAGTGGTTCCAGGAAGAAAACACTAAATTGGGATTTGGGAGCTGGATCACATAGTATCTGGCATGCTATAGCAGTGCAATTGTTCAAACTTTCACTCGTACAACGGATGTGATAGCACTGGGAGGCAAAGCACTAGCCAATGTGGTGTATCTAGTGTTTGAGAGAGAGGAGGAAAGAGGCAACTATAAGAATAGAATTGGGTGGCTGTTGAGGTCCATTGATTCATAAAAAGAAGCAGTGACTAACTAAGGGTGATTTGAGCACCGATTCAAAGCAGAAGTGAATGTACCTATGGCTCTGCAGGAGCTGGTTAAAACAGACGACCAGAAACTTGGAAAGTATGGCTGTGAATACGGATTCTAAAAGAATGTTGGATCAAGGGATAAAGGAGAGGGATGTGAAGTTGGATTAGGAAGAGTTTATTAATCTTCTTTCAGAATACAGATTTAATAATCTGGCAAGGAACCTGGAAAACAATGCAACACAGCTAGGCTGGCTCTTGGAAACTTAGACAAAGCAATAGCCCACACTCAGCGAAGTAGAAATGCCAGAACCGATATAACAGTGGGTAGGATAAGGAATCAAAGTACTCAAAAAGGTGGGCATGGTAAAGTAGATATACTACATAAAGCCTACTATTTACTGCAAGTAGGCACACAGAAGACTCCCTTTGCTGATGCAGTAAGAATGCACTGGTGAGAAAGTTTTCAGCATTACCGGGGAGCTCAGTAGCGGCCATATTCTGAAGAGCAGGGCCAGGATTGGCAACCTAATTTGCAGGGCCTGGTGCAAAATGAAAATGTGGAGTCCCTTGTTTAAAAAGAATTTCAAGCCTGCAACAGCACAGCATTAAACAAAGTGTGGGACCCTTCCAAGTGCAGGGCTATGTGCAACTGCACAGGACACACATTCACGAAGCCGGTCATGAATAGGGCTAATGGGAAAACTTGTTCTTAACAGAACCGGGCTCCCTCATGGCAATGGAGATGACAGAATCCTGAAATAACAGAGACCAAGTGGCAGCACCTAACCCTGGGAAGCAAGTGAGCACAATGCCCACAGTAAGAAGCAAGGTTGGAATAACAGCCGGGAAGCCTGACGCACAGAGAACAATGGAAATGTTCCTAAAGGCGAAATGGGTAGCAGATGACAGTCGTTCTGAACTTACATAATCAAGATGACCAGGAAGCTGAGAGCAGCCATCTCAATAAAAACTGGGTATCTCTTGCTCAATTTCCAGACATGAGCCTGTTCTCAGACCCTACAACCCACTGACTCTAGAAAGACCAGTTACCCTTTGAAGAAAGAGTCTGAAACGCCATAGTAAGTATGTTCAGTAGTAAGTTCCCAAGTCCTTCTTCCAAGGGGCTAACGCCATTTACTTAAGTAACCGTGCATTGAGGACAAAGGAATGCCCAGACCTTTCAAGAATTGGAGGATTCTAAATTGGATTGATACCCAGGGATCCAAAGTATCACCACGGTCCCCTTGTTGGGACACATAAAGATCAGTAATTAATGAAGTCCTCGCCTAGGTCCCTCTCATAGTTCATTCACTCAGTCCGTGAAGCCATCCAGTGGTCATTTCTACCAGACTCCAAATATATCACATTGGTTCCTTAATATGTGGTGTAAGCTATCATAGTGGAGAAGGTCAAGTGAAAGGTCTGAAACTGCTCCCTCCTTGACCAAGATAGTAAATCAAAACAAAAGCACAGGGGTGGGGCGGCATTGCCACCTTCACAGTTTAAAGAAGGCAGGGATGGTGGTCTCCGTGAGTTCTTAATTTAATCACTAGTCAGGCTTCTCAAACACCAAATTAATTATGGTGGGGGCTAACAAGCTGCTACCAAATTAAACAAGCATGAGCCCAACGGCAGCTGCTGGGCTAGATAGGATACCTTTGCTATCGCAGGTTAACACATGGGGTATGCTACCTTTCATCTGACAGTTTTGCATCCTTTTCTCTCCCTAACATGAAGAGGATCAGAAGCATTCTGTATTCACATAGAACAGAAAATGGTAGACATCTATGGTAGACATCTAATGATAATATACATCCTCTCACTCCTGTTTTAATGTGGTCTGAAGAGGCCTGGACTGTCTTTTTGCACAACGTCGCATTGGTCCACTCTATAAATGACATTATATTAATCAAACCAGATGAACAGGAAGTGGCACATACAGTGGAGCCCTTGGTTAAGACGCATGTGACAGAGTATAGAACATAAATCCTATGGCAGTCTCAGGAGGCCACCACATCAATGATGCGTCCAGGAGCCGGGGGTTTGCCAGAACATCACTTCTGAAGTTAAGGGCAAATGATTGCTCATTGAACCTCCTAAAACAGAGGCATGTTGCCTTATAAACGTTTTCAGGTTCTAGAGGCAGCACATTTCCTCATTTGGGAATCCTATTTTGATCTATTTGGCAGCTGACAAGGAAGGCTGGTAGCTTTCAGAGAAGCCCAGAGCAGGTCCAGTCTGTGATCATTCAGCCCTGTCTCTTGGGTCATATAATCTGGCAGACCCTATGGTCCCAGAGGCCTGTGTGGTGGAAAAGGAACCATGTGGAGTTTATGACTGTTTCAAATAGCAGAATCGCAATGTAGGCCCACAGCGTTCTAGAGCAAGGCATACAGTCTCCAGTAAAGAACTATACACCATTCCAAAAGCAGCTTCTAGCATTGCCCTTTTATTATCTGACTGTGGGACCCCAAGTGATCATGTGGCTGGAGCATCAAGATCTGGGTTCTGTCACATCCACTAAGGTAAAAGGTTGGGCAGGGGAAATTCCCTGGTGGTCCAGTGGTTAGGAATCCACGCTTTCGCTGCCGAGGGTGTGGGTTCTATCCCTGGTCGGGGAACTAAGATCCTGCAAGTCAAGCAACGCGGCCAAAAAAACATTTTTTTTAATAAAAAAAATATTTTTTGAATTAAAAAAAAATAAAGGTTGAGCAGGTCCAGCAGTCCACTGTAAAATGGATTAGATGCACACTCAGCCAGCAAACACAAGTAAGCTGCCTAATCAGGTGACCAAGACTATTATGTAATCCACAATTGTCGCTTCGTCACCTCTCCCTCAGCTCACACCTCTGGCCACATGGAAGGGTCCTTTATGACCAGCTGACAGAGGAGGAAAAAAGGCCAAGCTTGTTTCTCGGATGGGTTAACTCAGTAAGCAGGTGTCAGGCTTAACACTGTTTCATGGGATCTCACTCAATCCTCATGGTTAGATTGAAAAAAACGCTTCATTAGGTCAGAAAGTTTGTCTGTCTTGTTCACCATTCAATCACCAGGGCCCAGTACAGTGTCTATATGGTAAGTATTCTTTCAACAAATATTAATTGATCCCATAGTATATGCCTAGGGCTACAGCAATAAACACAACAGAATTTACTAGGTTATCATAGACTCAATAAATATTTGTTGAAGAATGAAAGAATAATAACCTTTTATCATCTGGGGTCCCATCAGGAATCAGAATCCAATTCAAATGGCTAAAAAGTCTTTCTCATGATATGGTCAGAGACCGGAAATAGTGAGAAGACGTTACCATCTCTAGGCCTCAAGACACGAGAGGTGGGGATGGTATGAGAGGGTTAGATTTGGAAATATGAAGCCAGGACCATCAGCAGAACGGTAGCCGAGGGACTCAGCTATTGCATGAAACACGGCCCACAGCAGCATGAGAGCCAGGAAGAGACAGCCCACCTCTCTCTTCCTTCACCCTCTGATCTCCACTGGTGTCTCTCTTTGGCAACAAATGGAAGCCAACCAACTGGTACGGAAACCTTGATAATATGGTCTGCAGGCATCTCCTTCCCAAAGAATTGACTGGAGCAGAGAAGATGAAACAATGGATGTGGGAGTGGGGGAAGAGGGCAGATGGAGAAAAGAGAATAAGCACTTTGGGAAAGGTATCCTTTTCTCCATTTTAACAGATGAGAAAGCTGAAGCTAGCCCTGATCATACAAGCAGAATTGCATAGACACTATTCAAACCCAGGGCAAATGATTCCAGAGTCATCACTTTTAACCAGTACCTTATTTTGACTCTAGACATTCTGATTTCTGGAGAACCAGAAATTGCATAGATTGCATAAATTATATTTTGTATTCCCACAAGCACCTGCAAATTAGTCTCAGTAAATGTTAGCTGATAAGGTGACACTACCCTAATAACACACCTGGAAACTTGATCATAGAAAGTCTTATAATGGACAACTCATTTCAAAGGGGAGTATGCACCAGGTCTGAGGATTGCTGACCCTCACACAGGACAGTATTTGCAATATTGGCCCTACTGATAAGCTGGTGTGAAATAACAATGGAAAGTATCATACTTCTTACCCCTCCTCTGTGCATCTGGGCTTTATGCTCCTTGGCAGGGGGGCATGAAGACTTCCCAGCAGATATGCATCATGGTGGTTTTACGTGAATCCATTTCCAGATCCTCCATTTCCACATATACCCTTTCTACAATAAATTTGCCCAATAATGTGCCTGCAGGCTGCTAGTTTTCCTTTTCTGCCTCTCATCTCAAAATCACTGTTCTCTCACTTTACAAAAGAAAGGCATACCTCTCACTCATCCCGAGACCTACTATGATATCTTGCCCCGAAGCTTACTAGCCAACCTGACACCAAGCAAAAGAACACTGGGAGGGACTTCCCTGGTGGTGCAGTGGTTAAGAATCTGCCTGCCAATGCAGGGGACACGGGTTCGAGTCCTGGTCCAGGAAGATCCCACATGCCACGGAGCAACTAAGCCCGTGCGCCACAACCACTGAGCCTGCGCTCTAGAGCCAGTGAGCCGCAACTATTGAGCCCATGTGCCACAACTACGGAAGCCCACACGCCTAGAGCCATGCTCTGCAACAAAGAGAAGCCACTGCAACGAGAAGCCTGCGCACCAACCAAGAGTAGCCCCCGCTCACCACAACTAGAGAAAGCCAGCGTGCAGCAACAAAGACCCAATGCAGCCAAAAATAAATAAATAGAATAAATAAATTTATTTTTAAAAAAAAAAGAACACTGGGGGACCATATTGCTCTTGAAGGTCAGTCTTTAAAGTACAAATTACGAAATACTCATGGCAAGGCTTCCTGCTTTAGCTAGCTAGCTAACTAGTTTTCTGAGTATCGAATTATTTATTTAATCATCCTAGAATTTGTATTCTAAAATGAGATGGCTGTCACCAGGTTGCATGTTAACAAATGTATTTGAATGAAAAAAATAAAGTCAGACTTTTCTAATGAAAACTAAGTCTGACTTGGCTGAATGATTTGACAATAGGAACTGGCTTTGTTAATTAGATGATGTGGCAGCATGTACCATAAGCTGGATAAGCTAAATCTACAGGCCCACAGTTTTGATTAAAATACATTAAAAACCCTTATGCAACATACAATATGTTGGAAACTACATCCTTTGTAACTAAACTTATGACATGTGGATTTAAAAATATGGGGGGGTACACACCTTTTAAAAATTATTTTTGGAAGTACAAGAGCAAAACAGTTGGAGGATACTATCCTAGATCTCATAGTAGAACAAAATTTAAATCTAGAAGGGATACAGCTATTTGGTACAACTTTATTTATAGAGAAGCAAACAAACACAGAAAAATTAAACAAGCTGCAACCAATTTGTGACAGAGCTGAGATTAGATCCTGAGTCTCCTGGTCCCTAAAGAATAATTCCACTGGGTACCCTTCTCTCCTAGGGTTCTGCCCTCTATCCCGCCCACACCGAGCCATGAAGGAGCCCCCCTCGTGCAGAAAGCAGACATTAGTTAAATAAATGAACAAATCTCTTCAGAATAGAAGTGCCAAAGTAGGTAGAATCTGCTTGATTGCTTATCCTTAATGGCCTTTAACTGTGACACCAGTGGGAAGAAGCGGGATGTACAATCCTTGGAGTCTGAAGAGTTAGCATGAGTCACAAAAATATCTTGATGGGCCACAGGTTATTTCACAGTCCCGGGCCAGCCACTTAACTGGAAGATCAATTTCCCCCAGCCTCACACAGTGATCACGTCTGTCTTCTGAAATGTGTTCCTTGAGCTCACCCAGCTCCTCTTACTCCACTGCCAGACTTCAGCCTGACACCTGGTTGCTTCTCAAAGTGTCTCTCTTTCAGATTTAATTAGCATGACGCTCTAGGGGAGCCCCTCACAGAGGTACAATAGCCTGTGTCCCTAAGCACGTTTGGTCATGATTTTGCCTCACAGGCGATGAAATTATATCCCCTGTTGATTCAGTCATAACTTCCCTATGACATAGTTCATGTTCTCTGCTTTATTTTCCTGGTTTGGGTTTTTTGTTCTGTTTTCTTCCTACTCCAGAGAATTTCTATTTTTCTGTTCAGCTTAACTGAAGATGTTTACCTGCTTTAAGCTCAGAGGAATGAGGGCATATAAATTATCTCTGAAGGCAGGCAAGGGAAGGCATTTGGGTTTGTAAGATTCCACTGGCTTTCATTTGCAATGACTAACAATGCTAACTAGACTAAAATCCGAAAACTATATATTAATAGTGAAGGAATAGTCCATATTAATTGGGCATACAATTACAGTGGAACATTTAATGAGCAAAGTATAAGGGCCAAGAGGGCTCACAATAAAAATCATTGAAAGAAGTTCAGTGACCATTGATTTTGAATGGATGGCATTAATTTATGAGCAATCAATACTCTTTTAATTGGAATTTTGCTGTCTTTAGGTACATAAAGAGCAAAGTCTATTAAAGCAAGTGATAAGTCCTCTTTGTTTTAGAGCTTACGGCAGGGAATTGGAGATGAGATCTTGGATTAGGACATTTATAACACTCACGAGTATCATTTAGCTATGAAATAAAATCAAAGAAGCAGCTCTATTTACACCAGAGACTCTGAATCTAAAGAAGTATTCTCTCTCCTTCTGTGTATACAAATACTGTCACCAATCACCCCCATCCTGCTTCCTTACTATCCACTATTTCAGAGAAAGCAAGGCCATGTACTTTAGAAAAGGATTTTTTTTTTTCTTGCTTGGGAGGTTAGATACTAGAAAAACCTATAGACAAGAGTGAGAGCTCCAGATTTCCTTCAGACGCCATTACTTATCACTTATCACACGTGTGACTTCTCTGAGCTTTGGTTGAATCACCTAAGAAATCAAGATAATACTATTTACTTCCTCGGGTGGTAAGGATTAAATGTTAGAAGCTATACAATGTATGACTATACAATGTAAGTCAGTATGATGGCCTCTGCTAATGGACTCTTCTGGGTGAAGATTTCACTTGCTAGCCTTAAATGCTCACCCACTTATCAAAACAAAACGTCCCCAAAATTCTAGGAGACCAGGTAGTTCCATGGACAGTACATCACGATCACATCCACATCACATTTTTCCTTGCCTTTCTACACCTTCAAAATTCATGTGATTCCACAGGCCATTTCCAGAAAAAGCCAAGGGCCCTCTGAGCTTGTCCCAAGCCTGCTGAACAATGCCAAACCCTCTTCCAACTTCAGACAAACTGAAGAACAGGAGGGAAGCGGCCCTCAAAATGAGGGAGGGGAGTGAGGGAAGATGCTACAGGGGCTGGCTGTGCTGACTGGCCTGATTCTAAGCAAATCAGTCCTGCGTGGACATTTTAAACATAATCTCTCCCCTTTCAGGACTAGCATTCAATGGAGAAACGTGTGAGAGGAAAAGCCTCTTAAGAGGATAAGCTGCAGCAAAATTCCAAAAGCCTTGAGATGTGGGAGAAAAGTGCCAGAAGAAGATACTTGGAGCATGTTATACCCAAATGCATCATCTGTTCTGACGGGCAAATTTCATGAGGAGACAAACCTTGACGATTCTCCTCCCCTGTTTTTTAAAAACTGCTTCCCGGGGCTTCCCTGGTGGCGCAGTGGTTGAGAGTCTGCCTGCCAATGCAGGGGACACGGGTTCGAGCCCTGGCCTGGGAAGATCCCACATGCCGCGGAGCAGCTGGGCCCGTGAGCCACAATTACTGAGCCTGCGTTCTGGAGCCTGTGCTCTGCAACAAGAGAGGCTGCGATAGTGAGAGGCCCGCGCACCGCGATGAAGAGTGGCCCCTGCTCGCCGCAACTAGAGAAAGCCCTTGCACAGAAACGAAGACCCAACACAGCCAAAAATAAATAAATAAATAAATAAAAATTTTAAAAAAATCTTAAAAAAACAAACAAAAAACTGCTTCCCTAGCAACCCCTCACTAAGCGGTGCAGTCTGCAGGTGTGCAGGTGTGCTGTTTGCTGGCCCTTCCCTCTCCATGAGGCTAATTTATTCAGATGGGTGGTGCAGGTGGAGAGTGAGGAAGTGAGGAAAGTTGGGAGCAGCACATCTCCGCTGTCCCCCACGAAGAGTCCCTGGCACATTTTCCCCTTATGCTCAGCTCTTGTCATGAATACATTTTCCATCTTGTAAATGTTATTGAGGGGGTTAGATTATTTGCTTGGGGGGGCATTTGTTTCATTTCTTTGATAGTTAAGTAGGATAGCAAAAGAATGCCAATTCCCTATAGGGTGTTGACATATTCTATAAACATCGTAGAAGAGCTGGCAACATAATGGGCATATCTTGCACAGTAAGAGTTTTGTATATTTTAATTTTGATAGTGGAAGGGAATTAAAGAGGAAGGTTAAAAATAAACAAAAACTACATTAAAAGTGTTATTGAGGGAATTCCCTGGCGGTCCAGTGATCAGGACTCCGCGCTTTGACCGCCAAGGGCCCGGGTTCGATCCCTGGTCAGGGAATTAAGATCCCACAAGCCGCAAGGCGAGGCCAGAAAAAAGGAAGTGTTGTTGAGATGACTGTATAGGATGTGGAGCACGCATGTGCACACACACAGACACACACAAAACTAAGTTTAGCGAATATTAGATCACAATCTAAATGGGAAAGAATTTGAAAAAGAATAGATACATGTGTATGTATAACTGAATCACTCTGCTGTACACCTGAAACTATCACAACATTGTTAATCAACTATACTCCAATATCAAATAAAAAGTTAAAAAAAGGGACCCTATCCTGAAAATCTACCATATTAGCAGATGAAAAGATAGCGCTCTGAGCTATTTTAATAAGTATTTATGTAATATGGCTATCCCAGGTCAAAAGAGGTTAAGACAACAGAAGGTTTACCTTTAGGCATGGGGGGCGTGAAATACTACAGGCAGATGCTAATTCCATTTTCCTGTACTTTTTGCCACAATACTAGAAGATCTACCTCTCCACTGACCTATGTGTTTCTATTTTAAGCTCTAAACTATCTCCACTGCCTTGACCCAGAGGTGATTTGGAAGTCAAACCAGAATATCCCAGAGAAATGTATCAGCCCTTGAATTTTTTAAAGAGCTTGCTATTTGTCTCAAATGGTAACTCCTTTCTTAAAAGGACAAATGCTAGATTGATGTTGCTTTCCCGAGAAATTAAAATAAGTTATATCTTTGGTCCAAATCCCATTTCCTCTCCCCATTATGGCTCACTTAGTCAACAGACATTTATTTACTACTCCAGACCCAGATGGTGACATAGGAGGCTCCTGAATTTCCCTCCTCCCACGGATGCACCACATGTACAGCTACACACACAAAGCAAATCCCTCTGAGAGATTCAGGCACTAGCCAAGTGACTGCTACACATCAGACAACTAAGAAAATACATCGAAACAGGTAGGAAAGGCTGAGACACACTCTTGCCATAAATTCACCTGGCACAGCAACATACATTTGGGAGGGAATCCCAAACTCTCAGTTTCTCCTGAGGAGAAAAGGGTTTGGACCCCATATCTAGCTCCCCAACTTTTAAGCCTCCCACAGAGGGATGACACCTAAGTCCCCTACCTCTGATAGCCAGTGAGGTTTTGTTCAACCAAGTCCCACAGGACTGTAGCAAACCAAGAAAGAGTTGTTAACAGGACACAGGAGAACTCACCGCAGCGCAGAGAGAGCAGACAAAAAGGCCCACCCCCTGACCTTCCCCGAGAAGGGTTTGACTGCATACTTTACAAGTCACTGCCTGAGAGTCTAGCTTCTAATTAGTAGGCATCTGGGTGATGACTGCGATCCTCCCCAGAGACTGAATGGGCTGGTGGGCACTTCCCCTCTCCCTGCTCCGGTTTGCCCCAACAATAAAACCAAGTGTCCAGTATCTCCCTGGAAGATGCTTGTCCAAATCCCAGCTGATAGCCAACAGGACTCGCATGCACAAGTCCCACAGGACTACAGCAAACAAGGAAGCAGTTCTTAAACAGGTGCCGGAGTAACCAAGTACACACACACGCACGCACACACACACACACACACACACACACACACACACCCTCTGCAGCTCAACACCTGGATTCAGTGCAAAGGGAGCAGGCAAAAGTGCCCATAGCCCAGTTTCTCCCCGAAGGAGACTGACTGCTTACTTTCCCAGTTACTGCCTGAGGGTCCAGCCTCTAATCAGCCTGCACCATCAGGGAAATGCAAATCACAACCACAATAAGGTATCACCTCACACCTGTTAGGATCTCTGTTGTCAAAAAGACAAGAATTAACAAGTGTTGGCGAGGACTTGGAGAAAGTGGAATCCTTGAGCATTGTTGGTGGGAATGTAAATTGGTGCAGGCACTGTAGAAAACAGCATGGAGCTTTCTCAACAAATTAAAAAGAGAACTACCATATGATCCAGGAATCCCACTCCTGGGTATACAGGCAGATCTCGTTTCACTGCCCTTCTCTTTATTATGCTTCACAGATACTGTGTTTTTCACAAATTGAAGGTGTGTGGCAACCCTGCATCCAGCAAGCCTATTGGCGCTATTTTTCCAACAGCACTTGCTCACTTCGTGTCTCTGTGTCACATTTTGGTAATTCTTTCGATATTTCAAACTCTTTCATTATTATTTTATTTGTTATAGTGATCTGTGATCAGTGATCTTTGCTGTTACTACGACGACTTGCTGAAGGCTCAGATGATGGTTAGCATTTTTTAGTAATAAAGTATTTTTTAATTAAGGTGTATACATTTTTTTAGACACAGTGCTATTGTACACTTAACAGACTACAGTACAGTGTAAACATAACTTTTACATACACTGGGAAACCAAAAAATTCATGTGACTCTCTTTATTGTGATATTCACTTTATTTTGGAGGTCTAGAACCAAACCCGCAATATTTTCAAGATATTTCTGTACATGCAAAGGAAACAAAATCACTATGTCAAAGAGCTGGCTGTTTTCCCATGTTGATTGTGGTATTATTCACAAGAGCTAAGGTATGAAAACAACCTAAGCATCCTTCGACAGATGAATAGATAAAGAAAATGTGACAGATATAGACACAATGGAATACTATTTGGCCTAAAAAAAGAAGGAAATCCTGCCATTTGTGACAACATGAATGAACCTGGAGGGCATTATGCTAAGTGAAATAAGCCAGACAGGGAAAGACAAATAATACATGTTGTCACTTGTATTTGTAATCTAAAAAAAAAAAAAAAAAAGTTTAACTCATAGAAACAGAGTAGAATGGTGGTTGCCAGGGGCTGGGATGCGGGGGAGATAAGGAGAGCCTGGTAAAAAGCTATCAAACAGTTATATGGTAAGGTCTCAGTATATACAACATGGTGACTATCGTTGATAATACTGTACTGTATAATTGAAATGAGCTAAGAGAGTAAAATCTAGGTATTTAAGTGTTCTCACACACCAAAAAAGGCAAGAATGCAAGGTGATGGATGTGTTAATTAACTCGATGGTGGGAATCCTTTCACACTCTATATGTGTATGTTGTTTCCCAAATTTAGAAGCTTCCCCCTCCTCCCCACCAGTACACAGAGGGCAAGGAGAGACCAAAGAAAGAGGCAGACCACTGCAAGATTAGTATGTGGCAGTTTTAATAAGCAAGGGATTGAGGACACAGGGAGGGGGAAGGTAAGCTGGGACAAAGTGAGAGAGCGGCATGGACACATATACACTACCAAATGTAAAATAGATAGCTAGTGGGAAGCAGCCGCATAGCACAGGGAGATCACCTAGGTGCTTTGTGACCACCTAGAGGGGTGGGATAGGGAGGGTGGGATGGAGACACAAGAGGGAGGGGATATGGGGATATATGTATACATATAGTTGATTCACTTTGTTATACAGCAGAAACTAACACAACATTGTAAAGCAATTCTACTCCAATAAAGATGTTTTAAAAAATAATAAGCAAGGAGCCTGAACCAAGATGGCAGAGTAGAAGGACATGCTCTCACTCCCTCTTGTGAGAACACCAGAATCACAACTAGCTGCTGGACAACCATCGACAGGAAGACACTGGAACTCACCAAAAAGGATACCCCACATCCAAAGAAAAAGGAGAAGCCACAGTGAGACGGTAGGAGGGGCGCAATCACAGCAAAATCAAATCCCATAACTGCTGGGTGGGTGACTCACAGACTGGAGAACACTTATACCACAGAAGTCCACCCACTGGAGTGAAGGTTCTGAGCCCCACGTCAGGCTTCCCAACCTGGGGGTCCGGCAATGGGAGGAGGAATTCCTAGAGAATCAGACTTTGAAGGAGAGTGGGATTTGATTGCAGGACTTTGACAGGACTGGGGGAAACAGAGACTCCAGTCTTGGAGGGCACACACAAAGTAGTGTGCGCATCAGGACCCAGGGGAAGGAGCAGTGACCCCAGGGGAGACTGAACCTGACCTACCTGTTAGAGTTGGAGGGTCTCCTGCAGAGGCGGGGGGTGGTTATGGCTCACCGTGGGGACAAGAACACTGGCAGCAGAAGTTCTGGGAAGTACTCCTTGGTGTGAGCCCTCCCAGAGTCCGCCAATAGCTCCACCAAAGAGCCGGGTAGGCTCCAGTGTTGGGTTGCCTAAGGCCAAACAACCAACAGCCAGGGAACCCAGCCCCACCCATCAGCAGTCAAGCAGATTAAAGTTTTACTGAGCTCTGCCCACCAGAGCAACACCCAGCTCTACCCACCACCAGTCCCTCCCATCAGGAAACCTGCACAAGCCTCTTAGATAGCCTCATCCACCAGAGGGCAGACATCAGAAACAAGAACTACAATCCTGCAGCCTGTGGAACAAAGACCACATTCACAGAAAGATAGACAAGATGAAAAGGCAGAGGTACTAGATGTACTAGATGAAGGAACAAGATAAAACCCCAGAAAAACAACTAAATGAAGGGGAGATAGGCAACCTTCCAGAAAAAGAATTCAGAATAATGACAGTGAAGATGATTCAGGACCTCGGAAAAACAATGGAGACAAAGATAGAGAAGATGCAAGAAATGTTTAACAAAGACCTAGAAGAATTAAAGAACAAACAAACAGAGATGAACAATACAATAAATGAAATGAAAACTACACTAGAAGGAATCAATAGTAAAATAACTGAGGCAGAAAAACGGACAAGTGACCTGGAAGACAGAACGGTGGAATTCACTGCTGTGGAACAGACTAAAGAAAAAAGAATGAAAAGAAATGAAGACAGCCTAAGAGACCTCTGGAACAACATTAAATGCAACAACATTCGCATTATAGGGATCCCAGAAGGAGAAGAGAGATAGAGACGGCCAGAGAAAATATCTGAAGAGATTATAGTCGAAAACTTCCCTAACATGGGAAAGGAAATAGCCACCCAAGTCCAGGAAGAGCAGAGAGTCCCATACAGGATAAACCCAAGGAGAAACATGCTGAGACACATAGTAATCAAACTGGCAAAAATTAAAGACAAAGAAAAATTATTGAAAGCAGCAAGGGAAAAACGATAAATAACATACAAGGGAACTCCCATAAGGTTAACAGCTGATTTCTCAGCAGAAACTCTACAAGCCAGAAGGGAGTGGCATGATAAACATAAAGTGATGAAAGGGAAGAACCTACAACCGAGATTACTCTAGCCGGCAAGGATCTCATTCAGATTCGATGGAGAAATCAAAAGCTTTACAGACAAGCAAAAGCTAAGAGAATTCAGCACCACCAAACCAGCTCTACAACAAATGCTAAAGGAACTTCTCTAAATGGGAAACACAAGAGAAGAAAAGGACCTACAAAAACAGACCCAAAACAATTAAGAAAATGGTCATAGGAACATACATATCAATAATTATCTTAAACGTGAATGGATTAAATGCTCCCACCAAAAGACACAGGCTTGCTGAATGGATACAAAAACAAGACCCATATATTTGCTGTCTACAAGAGACCCATTTCAGACCTAGGGACACATACAGACTGAAAGTGAGGGGATGGAAAAAGATATTCCATGCAAACAGAAATCAAAACAAAGCTGGAGTAGCAATACTCATATCAGATAAAATAGACTTTAAAATAAAGAATGTTACAAGAGACAAAGAAGGACACTATATAATGATCAAGGGATCAATCCAAGAAGAAGGCATAACAATTATAAATATATATGCACCCAACATAGGAGCACCTCAATATATAAGGCAACTGATAACAGCTGTAAAAGAGGAAATCAACAGTAACACAATAATAGTGGGGGACTAGTTTAACACCTCACTGACACCAATGGACAGATCATCCAAAATGAAAATAAATAAGGAAACAGAAGCTTTAAATGACACAATAGACGAGATAGATTTAACTGATATTTATAGGACATTCCACCCAAAAACAGCAGATAACACTTTCTTCTCAAGTGTGCACGGAACACTCTCCAGGATAGATCACATCTTGGGTCACAAATCAAGCCTCAGTGAATTTAAGAAAATTGAAATCACATCAAGCATCTTCTCTGACCACAACGCTATGAGATTAGAAATGAATTACAGGGAAAAAAACGTAAAAAACACAAACACATGGAGGCTAAACAATACGTTACTAAATAACCAAGAGATCACTGAAGCAATCAAAGAGGAAATCAAAAAATACCTAGAGACAAATGACAATGAAAACACGACGATCCAAAACCTACGGGATGCAGCAAAAGCAGTTCTAAGAGGGAAGTTTATAGCTATACAAGCCTACCTCAAGAAACAAGAAAAATCTCAAATAAACAATCTAACCTTACACCTAAAGGAACTAGAGAAAGAAGAACAAACAAAACCCAAAGTTAGCAGAATGAAAGAAATCATAAAGCTCAGATAAGAAATAAATGAAATAGAAACAAAGAAAAAAATAGCAAAGATCAATACAACTAAAAGCTGGTTCTTTGAGAAGATAAACAACATGGATAAACCATTACTCAGACTCATCAAGAAAAAGAGGGAGAGGACTCAAATCAATAAAATTAGAAATGAAAAAGGAGAAGTTACAACAGACACCACAGAAATACAAAGCATCCTAAGAGACTACTACAAGCAACTCTATGCCAATAAAACAGACAACCTGGAAGAAATGGACAAATTCTTAGAAAGGTATAACCTTCCAAGACTAAACCAGGAAGAAACAGAAAATATGAACTGACCAATCACACGTAATGAAATTGAGACTGTGATTAAGAATCTTCCAACAAACAAAAGTCCAGGACCAGATGGCTTCACAGGTGAATTCTATTAAACATTTATAGAATAGCTGACACCCATCCTTCTCAGACTCTTCCAAAAAATTGCGGAGGAAGTAACACTCCCAAACTCATTCTATGAGGCCACCATCACCCTGATACCAAAACCAGACAAAGATACTACAAAAAAAGAAAATTACACACCAATATCACTAATGAATATAGATGCAAAATCCTCAACAAAATAGGAGCAAACAGAAGCCAACAACACATTAAAAGGATCATACACCATGATTAAGTGGGGTTTATCCCAGGGATGCAAGGATTCTTCAATATATGCAAATCAATCAATGTGATACACCATATTAACAAATTGAAGAATAAAAACCATATGATCATCTCAATAGATGCAGAAAAAGCTTTTGACAAAATTCAACACCCATTTATGATAAAAACTCTCCAGAAAGTGGGCATAGAGGGAACCTACCTCAACATAATAAAGGCCATATATGACAAACCCACAGCAAACATCATTCTCAATGGTGAAAAACTGAAAGCATTTCCTCTAAGATCAGGAACAAGACAAGGATGTCCACTCTCACCGCTATTATTCAACATAGTTTTGGAAGTCCTAGCCTCGGCAATCAGAGAAGAAAAAGAAATAAAAGGAATACAAATTGGAAAAGAAGAAGTAAAACTGTCACTGTTTGCAGATGACATGATACTATATATAGAGAATCCTAAAAATGCCACCAGAAGACCACTAGACCTAACCAACGAATTTGGTAAAGTTGCAGGATACAAAATTAATGCACAGAAATCTCTAGCATTCCTATACACTAATGATGAAAAATCTGAAAGAGAAATTAAGGAAACACTCCCATTTACCATTGCAACAAAAGGATTAAAATACCTAGGAATAAACCTACCTAGGGAGACAAAAGACCTGTATGCAGAAAAGTATAAGACACTGATGAAAGAAATTAAAGATGATACAAACAGATGGAGAGATATACCATGTTCTTGGATTGGAAGAATCAATATTGTGAAAATGACTATACTACCCAAAGCAATCTACAGATTCAATGCAATCCCTATCAAATTGCCAATGGCATTTTTTATGGAACTAGAACAAAAAATCTTAAAATTTGTATGGAGACACAAAAGACCCCAAATAGCCAAAGCAGTCTTGAGGGGTAGAAACGGAGCTGGAGGAATCAGACTCTCTTACTTCAGACTATACTACAAAGCTACAGTAATCAAGTCAATATGGTACTGGCACAAAAACAGAAACATAGATCAATGGAACAAGATAGAAAGCCCAGAGGCAAACCCACGCATCTGTGGTCAACTAATCTATGACAAAGGAGGCAAGGATATACAATGGAGATAAGATAGTCTCTTCAATAAGTGGTGCTGGGAAAACTGGACAGCTACATGTAAAAGAATGAAATTAGAACACTCCCTAACACCATACACAAAAATACACTCAAAATGGATTAGAGACCTAAATGTAAGAGAGGACATTATAAAACTCTTAGAGGAAAACATAGGAAGAACACTCTTTGACATAAATCACAGCAAGATCTTATTTGATCCACCTTCTAGAGTAATGGAAATAAAAATAAAAATAAACAAATGGGACCTAATGAAACTTAAAAGCTTTTTCACAGCAAAGGAAACCATAAACAAGACAAAAAGACAACCCTCAGAATGGGAGAAAATATGTGCAAACGAATCAACGGACAAAGGATTAATCTCCAAAATATATGAATAGCTCATGCAGCTCAATATTAAAGAAACAAACAACCCAATCCAAAAATGGTCACAGACCTAAATAGACATTTCTCCGAAGAAGACATACAGATGGCCAAGAAGCACATGAAAAGCTGCTCAACATCACTAATTATTAGAGAAATGCAAATCAAAACTACAATGAGGTATCACCTCATACCGGTTAGAATGGGCTTCATCAGAAAATCTACAAACAACAAATGCTGGAGAGGGTGTGGAGAAAAGGGAACCCTCTTGCACTGTTGGTGGGAATGTAAATTGATACAGCCACTATGGAGAACAGTATGGAGGTTCCTTAAAAAACTAAAAATAGAATTACCATATGATCCAGCAATCCCACTACTGGGCATGTACCCAGAGAAAACCATAATTCAAAAAGACACATGCACCCCAGTGTTCATTGCAGCACTATTTAGAATAGCCAGGTCATGGAAGCAACCTAAATGCCCATTGACAGACGAATGGATAAAGAAGATGTGGCACATATATACAATGGAATATTACTCAGCCATGAAAAGGAAGAAAATTGGGTCATTTGTTGAGACGTGGATGGATCTAGAGACTGTCATACAGAGTGAAGTAAGTCAGAAAGAGAAAAACAAATATCGTATATTAACGCATGTATGTGGAACCTAGAAAAATAGCACAGATGAACTGGTTTGCAGGGCAGAAGTTGAGACACAGATGTAGAGAACAAACGTATGGACACCAAGGGGGGAGAGCCATGGGGTGTGGGAATGGTGGTGTGATGAATTGGGCATTTGGTATTGACATGTATACACTGATGTGTATAAAATTGATGACTAATAAGAACCTGCTGTATAAAAAAAATAAATAAAATTAAATTTAAAAATTAAAAAAAAAAAAAAGAACTGTCCTACTCCCATAATAACCAATTTTCAGATGAAGAATCTGAGACTGAGGACACGTAAACTGCTTAAAGTCAAAGTGCTAATATAATCTGGAGCAAGGATTTAGATGCAAGTCTGTGTGACTTTCAACCACTGAACTCAGGAATACAATTCAGGTGGTGATTATAATTCATGCTTCATTTTTATTTACTATTAAAACATTCCTTAACGCAGCCAGTATGTTGTGTACAGCACTGTGTCGGGGACATACTTGTGGAAAAATGTGTAACATAAACATAAATTATTATCTGACAGAAGCTTTAGATTTCTGGTTCTAAATGGGGAGATATCTTCCATGAGGTGGCATCTGGGAAGGTTTTTGGGAGAGACTTTGGTGGTCATGATGATGACATGATTTAATAGGGAAGCCTGTTTAAATTTAGGGAGTGGGGAAGACCCTGGGGAAGGTTTTAAATATTGCAATGTGTGGGATAACGATGCAAGATGAAGATGTGTCCCTTGCCCTGAAAGATTGTCGTGGAAGCGAGGAAGCTATTTGTAATTATCTAAGGCTAGAACCCATCTTCCATGTATTAAACATTTTTTGTGTGTGATTAAAATATACAATGAACTTTTAAAAAAATAATAATAATAAGCAAGAGAATTTACATACTGGACTTGCTTTGGGCGGCCACAAGATGAGTAGATCTTCACACCACTAGCCAGAACCTTAAAAGTTTATATAGAGGCCTTAATGGGGTTCAGTCACATACACAGTCCAGATGGTCTCAACAACACCTTGCTTTCTCAAGGTTGTGTCCTTGACAATGACTTCTACTGTGGGAACAGTGGGTGAATGTACATTCCAAGGACACGGGGAGGAGGTGAGGAACCTCTGATTGTCCTGGTCCGGCTCACAGCTAAACCAGCTGTCATACCCTCTTGATGACTTCCTCCAACAGTATATCAAATTATCACGTTGTATATCTTAAATATATTACAATTTTATTTGTCCATTATACCACAACAAAGCTGGAAAAGAAAACATTTATTTACTGAGCTTCTGCTATTGTGCACTGAAAACATACATGAACATTTTAAAACCTGGAACTTGCCCTTAAGGAAGTTTCTATCTAAACAAAAATGTTAAGACAGTCAATGATTGTTATAATTCCAGACTGAAAATAATACACAAAACAAAAATGTAATAATAATGTACTATGATGAGAGAGGAGAGAGACTATTTTGCTGGGGTTAACAGGGGAGATTTTGTGAACGAAATGACATTTAAACTGGATTTTGAAGGAAAGATAAAATTTGGAAATTTAAACCATGGAGGAACAAAAAGCACTCCAGAAAAGGCAAGGACTTGAATAAAGCAGAGAACAATAAAAAATTGTGTTAAATATGAGGATAACAAGTAGTTTGGTCTGGCTGGAATACAGATTTCATGAACAAGATAGAAATCAAGTTGGAAGACTGTGGAAGACCTGAAATGCCAGGATACGGATTTTGAGTGGAGACTCTTGAAGATATTTTGAGCAGCAGCATGGCATAATCAAACCCTTTGGGATGGTTGATCTGGCAGCCATGACCCAGACAGATTTGTTAGGGAGAAAGGAATCAACTGAAATTGTTTAAGTAAGTGGTCCTGAAGGGCTAAAATAAGGCAATGAGAATGCAAATGGAAAGAGGGGAAGAGCTAGGAAAGCAAAATGGAAAGGAGTTGGCATCAACTGGAGCAAGAGAAGTTAACCGGGGCTCATGAGTTTTAGAGCCCATGCAACTAGAAACACAGTGTCTCTTCGAAAGAAGACAGAGAAGATCTGAGACATGATTCCATCAGGAAGACACTGGCACAAATAAGTGGTACCACGGATAACCACTGCCCGGCTACAGAGATGGTTGCCTGTGCGGAGAGTGTTATAAGCCCACTGGAAGCAGAAATAGCAATTTTTTATACATAAATATGCACACATAGCCATGGTCGGATGGAGGTAGGTATTGTCATGACAGAGTCACAATGTGCTTTCAGGAAGAAAAGGTGGAACTCTCCTGCTGGGGGCTAGTCAAAACGTGTCAAGGGGATCACTGAGAAAGGGCTGAATAATGCTGGCACTCTCCACTGCCTGGTAGGAATGGGCATGGACCCACCCTTTGGAAGCATTTGGGTAAAATGTCCATCAAAAATTTCATAAAACGAGCCCACATTATTTCCCTTCTAGGAGCATAGCCTAATAATCTAAATATACGGAAGCTTCTTATAGGTATTCATCACTGCATTATTAAAATGAGTCAAGTAAATATTCTGTATCTGGTTGGGGTTATGGTTACTTGAATGTAAATGTTTATCAAAACTCATCAAATTATTCATTTAGGATTGGTACATTTCACTATAAATTTTATCTCAAAAATTAAATAATATATATAAATCTAATTTATTTCTTAAAAATAAAGAGCCAAATACCAAATTAACCCAAATGGCCCAACACAGGGAAGTATCACTCTTGGAGGATCCATTTGATTATATCCCATGATATTATTAAAGTAAGGATTTAATCATGAATGTTTCTAATAATATAGAAAACGTGCTAAGACATAAGTTGAAAATAAATACAAAATGCTATAGAGAATATAATCACAAGAATGTTAAAATATGCATAAGGGACAGACTGAAGGTTAACATGTCTAAATATTAACAGTAATTGTCATGATAGGATTATGCATTATGCTTTCTTCCTTTTATTTTTCTGTATTTTCTATATGTTATACACTGAAACTCATTACAGCAAAACAAAACTGTTTAATTATTTTAAATATTGAATAAGATGCTGCTCCCAGTCACTCCCCAACACATCTCCACTAAGTTCTTGAGCAAATTAGCAGGCCTGGACAGCGCTATTCCTAATCAAGGATAAGAATTAATCCAAAAGGATCTAACATAAATACAATTCAAAAAGGAAATTCCCTCCAAAAAAGAAGTTAGCAAATTCATGACAACATTGGAAATAAGGTTGCCAGCAGACTAGAAAAATGAGGGATCTCCAGTAGTGATAGAGCAACAGCAAATAGCCTGGCAACATAACCCAAAAGAGCTGAGGAACTCCTCTCAGAAGACAAATAAAACATCCCCAAATAGTGCTCTTTCCCTGGAAAACTCCAGAATAATGCCACTGTCAGAGGCAGTGAAGGCAGGAAGGAGAGTATGATAGTGTTTTAGGTAATTAACTAACGAGTGACACAGATAAGACAGCAACTCCCCACTCACCCATTTACTGTATTTGTCCCCAGGTTAGAGCTATGAGTAGCCCCTCCTAAGAAATCTGAGGTGTGAGACAACCAGGGTGGCTATTGAGCAAAAGAAAGGGAGAGAGTTTCTGTCTGCCAGGAGGTATGAGCAGTCTCATTCCCAAAGGTCAAGCCTCCTTCACACTTTCCTCTCCTCGCTTTGGTCTTCTTCTCCTGTAGACTCACCAGAGGTCATCAGAGTTGTGTCAACTGCCAGACAAACAGGGATTCTCATTTGGGCTGAGAAAATACACCCCAAAATCAACGAAATGTTCAATCTAGAACCTTAACCACAAATAAGAGAAAACAAGAAACACTAAATAGTTAAGGAATTTAACACTGCAAAAGAGATACTCTGGACTCAATAAATACCTATTACAGGAAAAATGATTTTTATTGAAAAAACATTATTATAATAAAAAAATTAAGTGTAAATATTGGAAAGAATAAGAACTATTATTATTATCAAACAATGTGAGTGTCCGTCTAGAATACCCAAAAGACTCTGCTAATAAACTTTTAGACCAGACAGAGGGTTTAGTTAGGTGGATACAAGGTCAACATATGAGAATTAATAGTAGCTTTTATACCCCTGAAATAACCAATTAGAATGTATTTAAAGATTCCATCATAATAGCAAAGAAAAATATTACATATTATAATTGAGTCCAACAAGAGATGTACAATACATTTATGAAGAATGCTGTATAATTTTTACTGAAGAAAGAAAAAGAAGCTCTAAATTAATAGAAGGGCAAACTGGTTCTGGATGGGAAGACTCAATAAAGTATAAGATCTCTCCAAATTTATATATAAATTTGATACAATTCCCAGTCAAAATTCTAAAAGGATGTCTTATGAAATAAATGAAATGAAGTGAAATATCCAGTAAAGTTTGGAAAAAAGGAATAGCGAGGAGGGACTTACATGATCATTCTAAATATGAAAAATAGTGTGGCACTGGTCCAAAATTAGATAAAGAGATCAATATGAAAAGATAAAGCAGGTGATATTTCAAATCGGGGAGAAAATAATTCAATAAGTGATGTTGGTATAACAGGCTAGCTATTTACAGACAGATTAAGAACTAAGCTCAATAAAACATTAAAAGCATTAAAAATGATATAAGTATTAGTAAAAATATACGAGAATTTTATGTCTTAATCTTTAAATGGGGAATGCTTTCATAAGCAAAAACAGCAAAAGTCATACAGTTAAAAGATTTGGCTATATAAAAATTCAAATAGTTTGAATAATATAAAAATTATAAATAAAGTTCAAAGATGAGATACTGACTGTGGGACAATATCAACATGTGTAATAGGTAAGTATTAATAACCAATGTGAAGGGCCCCTAGAAATCAGTAAGAAGTGAAAAAAGGCCTTCGAAAAATAGGCAAAGGAATTCACAAAGAAAAATGTGTCTAATGAGTATTTTTTAAAATATGCTGAAATTCCACTGTAATTGGAATATGCATTTTTTTAGAATAATGAGTTAATATTTTTAACTTATTGGCAAAAGTGAAAAAGCAGGATAATACTGCATTTTGACAAGGGTGTGTGCAGGGAAACAGACTCTCATTAAGTAGACATCGGAATGGACTTGTTGAAAATTTTACTTGTGCCTTTTCTTATACCTACAAAGTCCACTTCTAGGATTATATGTGATAAGCGTACTTGCAGTGTCCATGTAGAAGACTGTTCATTGCAGCATTTTAGGGTAAATATGTGGCCAAGAACAGTAGATGGTTAAATAAACAATATTACAACCACAGCATGCAATAAGTCATTTGGTAGTAGAAAAATAGGTATTGGCATAAAAAGGTCACCAAGATACACTAGTAAAGCAGAAAATTCTTATGTATAAGCATGCACAGGAAAAAGTCAAGAAGTAGACATAGAAAAGTATTAAACAGTAGTTACTTTTTAGATAGGGATGGGGTGAAGGATTGGGACTAACTGTCACTTACTATCTATACTTTTTATGTTTGACTTTTTTAAAATGACCACATGTGGAGACCAGCAGAAATGATACACTTAACCAAGGTAAAGTAAATAATTTGGCCATTTAACGCAAAGGTATACTTGATGGTAGTGTGATCATGGTTTTCTAGAGCTTTCCTTATGTGGGTGAGCTTATTCAGGTAGGTCAGGTAAGGGTCTTGACACTTAGACCAGCCTTGTTCCTCTCTTCACCCTCAGGCTCTATTTCCTCTATTTCCTGCAGCCTGGGAAGTCACATCCTAGAGCCAGTACCTACCTTACACAATGATGCTCTGCCCTGGGTCTCTCTCACCATCTAGGTCCAATTTTCCTAACACTGATGTCAGATTTCTAGCTCTCCCATCTAGGAATTGCTCTCAATATTGCATAAAGACTTTGCACGCAGCAGGACTGGTAATGGTATAATTGTTTAACACTTGTAAACCAAGGGGGGTGGGACTTACAAAGAATATACATCAAAAGAAGTACTGCAGGAAACAGGGGGGAGAAAAAAAAACTTTGACAAATAATTCTCTACACTCCCAAAGACACAAAAGAGGGAAAAGAACTATCTGAAACGGAGAACTGCATGAAGAGGGATATGAAATTAAAGAGGAAATAAGATGGCGGTAAATGCGAACTGGCAGAGTTCATAAAAGAGCTCCAAGTGAATGATACAGACACCAGAGAAATAAAAATGATACAGAAACACAAAAACAATACAAGAGATACTATTTTTGAAAAGAATTGTAACATGGAAGAGAGGCTTAAAAAAAATCCAAAAGCTTAAATGGCAAAGGACAAAGAAACAAAGGTAATTAGAAAGGTATATATGGAGAGAGATCAAAGACAGCCAACATAAGCTTGACCAGCAAAGGAAGTGGAACAAATGGATCAGAAATAATAGTCAAATATTAAATAGAACATGTTTCTGAAATAAAGGGAAACCTGAATCTGAGGATCAAAAGGTCATACCGTGTTCCAGGGGGAAGCAATTTGTTCCAGTAATCAACATGCTGTATTCTGGTGAGGTTGCTCACCTTTAAGAATAAACATAGAATTATATAAGCATTCAGTCAGAAGAAGCAGTTCACCTACCAAGTAGGAAAATCAGAGTGAACTCAGATTTCTTCACAGCCGCATTTAGTACCCCCAAAATTGTGAGCCAGGAAGTTTATAGGCAGCCTTTCTTGTGGAATAAAAAACTATTTGATGATAAAGTCTCACCAAAGAAGTGCTGTAATGAAAAGAACTGAGAAAGGAAGAATTCATGGCATAAAAGTATTTGTGATTTGCACTGAGTTGATCAGAATATAGAAGTAAGGCTGAACAATTATGCAAAGTTATAAACATTGAAATGGGTAAGTAAGAACATAGCTAAGAAAAATGGGCAATGGTGTGAAAAGATCAGAAAAAAGTACAAATATGTAAATTTCTTAATCTTTCATGTCAGGAGTTAAAAGATATTATTTACTCTTGATGTTCCGATATTTCCCTTCTGTCTGAAAAAGTTCCTTTAGTAATCCTTTAGCTGTAATGTAAGGTTGATTTAACATTAGAAAAAATATGAGTCATCATATATTAATAGATTGAAATTGAACAACCGTATGATCATCCCAGTAGATGCAGGAAAAAATATTTTACAAACTTCAACACCCATTTGGGATAGAAGTACTTGCAGCAAACTAGGAGTAAAACAGAACCTCCTCAATCCAATAAAAAGAAATTTATAAATAAAACGCTAAAGACAGAAAGCTACTAAACATTACTGAGAGGAATTAAAAGACTACTAGATAAATGGAGAGATACACTGTGTTCAGGAATCAGAAAATGCAAAATTGTTAAAATAAGATATCAAGTATCCTCACATTAATCTATAGATTTGACACAATTCCAAAATCTCAAGTGTTTTTTGTAGAAATTACACACAGATTGTAAAATTTATAGAGAAATGCAAAACGCCCAGAATAGCCAAAAGAAAGGAAAAAGTAAAGTTGGGAGTCTTTTGAAAAAGAAAAACAAAGTTGCAAGTATTAAACTCCCACTTAGTATAAAGCTTACAGTTTGACTTAGTATAAAACTACAGTAATCAAGTTAGTCTGATATTGACATATAAATCAATGTAACAGAAAAGTAAGTCCAGAAATAGACCTATACATACATAGCTCATTGATTACCAACAAAGGGGCCAGTGTATTTCAGTGTTAAAAGGATATTCTTTTCACAAATGGTGTTAGAAAGTTGGATATTAACATACAAAAACAAAAGAAAGAACTTCAACCCTCATCTTCACACCCTATCCAAAATTTAACTCAAAAAGGATCATATACCTAAATGTAAGCGTTAAAGCTTTAAAACTTCTAGAAGTTTTAGGAGAAAAATTTATTACCTTTAGTTACACTAGATTTCTATAAAAACATAAACCATAAAAGCAAAAATAAAAAGTTGGACTTTAAAAATTAAAGTTTGCCAAATGTGTATTACAAAACAGAAACAGACTCTCAGACATAGAAAGCAAACGAGTGGTTACCAGTGGGAGAGGGAAGCGGGGAAGGGCAAGATATGGGTATGGGATTAAGAGGTACAAACTACTATGTATAAAATAAATAAGCTACAAGCCCATAGTGTACAGCACAGGGAAATATAGCCATTGTTTTGAAAAAATCTTAAATGGAGTATAATCTATAAAAATGTTGAACCACTATGTTGTACACCTGAAACTAATACAATATTGTAACTCAACTATAATTTTTAAAAAAATTAAGTTTGCTCTTAAAAAGACACTTAAGAAAATAAAAAGACAAACTGTAGACTGGGATAAAATATTTGCAAAGCATATAGCTGATAAAGGATTTGCTTCAAGAATATATAAAGAACTCTTACAACTCAATAAGACAAACAATCTAAATTTAAAATTGGGGAATTTTTTTGAAAAGACACTTCACCAAATAAGATAGATAAATGGTAAGTGAACATATACAAAGATGCTCAACATTATTAGTCGTTAGGAAAATGCAAGTTAAAACCACACTGATATACCACAAAACACTCACTAGAATTAAAAACAAAAAACAAAAAAACCCCACTTAACTTAAAATATCAAATGCTGGTGAGAATGTAGACCTCCTGGATCACTCATACATTGCTGATGGAAATACAAAATGGTACATCCACACGAAAAAAACTTTAGTGGTTTCTTATTAAGTGAAATATACTCTTACCATACAACTCAGCAATCTCACTCTTAAGCATTTACCCAGGAGAAATAACATATGCCCAAACAAAAATATGTATTTGAATGTTCATAGTCACGTTGTTCGATAACCAGAAATTTGCAAACAACCCAAATGTCCATCAACTATTGAGTATAAATAAATTGTTGTACATCCATGCAATGGAATACTAAGTGAAAAAATCCAGACACAAAAAAACTGCATGTTGTGTGACTCCATTCACACAAAATTCTAGGAAGGGCAAAACTACAATGACAAAAAGCCATTTAGTGGTCGCCAGCAGGCAGGCAGACGGAGAGGCCATTGGCTAGAAAGGACCAGGAGGGAACTTTCAGGAGTGAAGGATATGTTCCAGATCATGATTGTGGTGGTTACTGCACAACTGTCATAAACTTTATTTTTGTGTAAGTACACAAAATACAACTGTATACCTTTGTCAAAACTCAGAATTGCAAACTTAAAATTGGCAAATTTTGTTGTATGTATATTTACTTCATTAAAGGTGATTTTTTTTTAATGCAAGATAATATATAATTAAGGGAAAGTCATTAGCATACCAAGACAATAACTGCAATGACACTTTAATGTTCTGAGTACTGTCAATGAATTATGTTACATACTAGATGTTGAATGTCAGTAAGGCATTGTCCCCTCTGGGAAATCGTAGTTTATTTCTAGAATGTTAGCTTCATGGGGAGCAGGGATCACATCCTTGTTTCCTACTATATCTTTTGGACCTAGTATGGTACCTGATACCTAATAGATGCTTAATAAGCATTTTTTTTTTTTTTTTTTTGATTGGCTGACTGAGTCCCTATACCCACATTTTTGAAATGTGAATATAGGGACTTCCCTGGTGGTCCAGTGGGCAAAACTCCGTGCTCCCAATGCAGGGGGCCCGGGCACCACCCCCACCGGGGAACCACATCCTGCACACATGCCACAACTAAGTGTTCGCACGTCACAACCAAGAAGTTCGTCCGCATGCCGCAACTAAAAAAAAGATCCCACACGCCGCAACCAAGATCCCTCGTGCCGCAACCAAGACCCGTCGCAGCCAAAACAAACAAACACTGGGAATTATCATTTAAAAAAAATAAAACGTGAATATAAAAAATGAAAGGAAGGAAACAATTTAAGGCTGAGAGAGAGCAATGAACTAGAACGCTCTAAACCATGCCTTTGGATTAGGTTTTCAAGCTGAACCTTGATGGATGAGTATGATGTAGAGGGATTTAGTCATGGAAAGGAGCAGGGACATGACCTTTTGCTTTACAGCGGATCTGCTGGAGCAGAGGTTTCATTTCAGCAGAGGATCTGCTGGAGCAGAAGGATACCAGGTTACATCCAGATGGAGGGCGGCTTTTAAAGCTGAATAAAGATGTTCAAATCTTTCAGAAGGTTAACATAAAGCCCACAAAAATGTTTGAACAGGAAAGTAAAAGATGAAAGTAATTTATGAAATATTAATTTCTTGGCAGAAGAAAGGCATTGTAAGGCTATCACAGATTTGCTGTAACAAGCATCCTTAACATCTCAGTGGCTTAATACAAGCAATGTTTCACTTAGGTATAATATGATTATATGTTTGCTAAGTGGCCTTCCATGTAGTGATTTAAGATGTGGTTCCTTCCCTTTTTTGGTGCCAACATCCACAGCTTCCTTGGGGGTCCCTAATGGACACTTTGCCTTCAGCTTTCCAAGGAGTGAAGCAAGTAAGGAAAATGAGGTGGGACATCTGATGATCAGACCTGGAAATGGCACATATCACTCTGACCATGTTCTATTGGATGGAACCAGTCACATGGCCCCAACCTTAATAATAAAGCATCTGGAAAATGTGGCAATCTTATGTGTCTAGGTATAGAAAAGAGAAGTGGACAGCAATTAGCCAGTCTCTGCTGCGGAACTCTAAAAGCTCAGAGAAATCTTGCAGTAAAAAGTCTGTTTAACTACGTTTGGCTTCATGCTTTCTAAACTTACTTGATTACGATTTTCAGTTTTTAGAATAATAAAAGGTGATATTTTTAAAAGCAGGAAATTAGAAAGGTGAGATTCTATAAAACACATTTTATAATAAAAGTCTAATCCCATAGACAGGATACTTCATATTATTTGTAGATGATTATTGCCACCTTGAAGAGCCCATAGGAATCCTTCAAACACTAACATATGAAAATTCAGTAAGATGACTGGCTATGAAATTAATACACAGAGATATTGATTGTGCTTTCCTACATGCAAATAATTAGTAAAAACTATAACGGGGGAAACATCACATTTCGGAATTCACAAAATATATTAAAAAAAATATGCAACACCTATATAAAGAAAGTTTTAAATCACTCCTGAGGAAAAAAGAAAAAATCAGTAACTATAAAAAGTGTTCTCTGGGGGCTTCCCTGGTGGCGCAGTGGTTGAGAGTCTGCCTGCCAATGCAGGGGACACGGGTTCGAGCCCTGGTCTGGGAAGATCCCACATGCCACGGAGCAACTGGGCCCGTGAGCCACAATTACTGAGCCTGCGCGTCTGGAGCCTGTGCTCCGCAACAAGAGAGGCCGCGATGGTGAGAGGCCCGCGCACCGCGATGAAGAGTGGCCCCCACTTGCCGCAACTAGAGAAAGCCCTCGCACAGAAACAAAGACCCAACACAGCCATAAATAAATAAATTAATTTAAAAAAAAAAGTGTACTCTGTTCTTGGTTAAGAAAACTTTGTATTAAAATTAAAAGTCTTTCTTTTCCCTAAATTGAACTATAAATTAATTTCAATCTCAATAGAACAGGCTCTAGAAATAATCCCAAACATACTTTCTGATTTTGAATATGATTAATAAGCTACTTCAAATCATTGGAGACAAATTATTTAATAAATGAAATTGGGATAACTTTTAAGCTTTAGGAAAATATGTTTATGTGTATACTTCAATCCTTAAGTAATAATAAATTCTGTTCACATCAAAGATTTATGTGCTAAAAATAAAACTATAAAGTTTAGAGGAAAATATGAGTATTTTTTTTATTATCCTAGGGTTGGGAAGATCTACCTAAGTTTACATAAAATTCAAAATTCAGAAAGATAAAAACTATTAAATTTGACTTCATGAAAAATTTAACTATCTGTGATGCAAAAATTTACTGTAACTAAATTCAAATGATAAATGACAAACTGGTTTAAAAATAATCGGCAACACAAATGTCAAAGAGCTAACTTCCTTAAAATTAAAATTGTTCTCACAAGGAATAAAGAAGAGACAACCAACCAATAGATAATATGGTAAAGAACATAAAGACGTAATAATAGTAAAGGGGAAAAAAGTACAAATGGCCTATAAAATGAGATGATGCTCATTTCACTTCACTTACAATTAAAGAAATTAATATTAAATAGGGATGAGGTGCCATTTTTCACATAGACGAGAAGCCAAAATTTTGTTAATATTTGGCCATGTCCACTGCATGCCTCCTAATGCAGTAAGAAATAGGACATAGAACTTTTTGACTAAGGGCAGCAGGAGTCACCATTTATGGGAGTAATTACTCCATTGAGTGGTACCGTGGCCCCTGCCTCACCCAAATGGTATGAGATGCAGAGAGTATGCAGTCCTGGACACCTTCAATCTGAACCATAGATCCCCAGGTTCACCTCCAAGAGGCCTAAAGAAAGCTTTGGGCAAGCTCTACTGCAGTGGTTCTCAAACTTTGGTGAGCCTCAGAATCGCATGGGGGGCTTGTTAAAACTCATATTGTTGGGTCCTGGTGTGGAAATGTATGATTCAGGAGGTCTAGGGTGGCACCTGAGAACTTGCATTTATAACAAGTTCCCAGGAGGTACTGATGCTCCCCAGCCAGGGACCGCACTTTGAGAGCCTCTGGTCTGGTGAATACCCTTTGCCCTGCTTGCTTGCCGTTTCAGTGGTAAACTGAAATAAAGGCAACATTAATCAGAGTCCCATTCTTCCTTGCCAGTCTTCAAAGCCAGACCAGCCCTCTGTGGTTTGGCTCAGTTTACCAGTTGGTAAAGACTCAGATAATAAAATATTTTCCCTCAGTATTAGTGAAAAAATAAACACATGCAGCCCTTTCCAATTTAGCAATATTTCTCAAAATTCATATGCATATATTCTTGGCCCAGAAATTCCATTTCTAGATATTTATCCTGCACATATGCTCCCCCCAAAATGCAAAGATTATATGTATGAAGATGTTTATTGCAGCATGTTGACAATAGCTAAAAACTGGAAACAACTTAAATGTCATTCAGTTGGGAATTGTTTAAATAAATTAGGGTACATCTCAAGGGAATACTTTGCAGCCATTAGGATGAATGTGGTAGATTGATCATACTGAAATGGAAATATGCCCACAATGTATAATTAAATGCAAGAGAGAAACCACAGAATGGTACATGGAATGAGATCCATTTTTTGTCAAAATTAAAAAGATATATCTTGGGCTTCCCTGGTGGCGCAGCGGTTGGGAGTCTGCCTGCCAATGTAGGGGACACGGGTTCGAGCCCTGGTCTGGGAAGATCCCACATGCCGCGGAGCAACTAGCCCCCTGAGCCACAGTTACTGAGCCTGCGCGTCTGGAGCCTGTGCTCCGCAACAAGAGAGGCCGCGATAGTGAGAGGCCCACGCACCGCGATGAAGAGTGGCCCCCGCTTGCCGCAACTAGAGAAAGCCCTCGCACAGAAACGAAGACCCAACACAGCCATAAATAAATAAATAAATTTTTTTTAAAAAAGATATATCTTATATAGAAGATATGACATATGATACATATAATGTAATATATATAAAGATATGATTGATACATGTGCACAGAGTATGCACGCATGTGTGTGTATGCAAAGGTTTCTGAAAAGCTTCTTACAGACTTAGCCCAGGGAAAGGGTGCTGGAGCCTCAAAGGCAGTGATACTGCATGGCTAGGGGGAGAGCAGGTATGACACTGAAGGACAATTACTTCAAAATTTTCCTGTTTGAATTATTTTACAACAAGCACATATACCATGTCCTGTCTCATTTATTTTAAAAGTACTTTTTCAAAGTCAAATCAAGAGCAACAATTCAATACCACCAGTGTCTTGGCCTTAAGCAAGTTTTATCTATTGATTACAGATGGTTCTCAAGGGCCTCTAATTGGGAACAATTTCTTTGCCTAGTTTTTAATCACTGGGTATAAATGAGATTAATAAAACAATGACATAAGAAAGATAAAAATAAGATAGGATATAAATAAGGGACCCACAGCAAATAGAGAGTGACCCAGTGGGCCTGTACTCCGGCCACACTCTGTCCTCTGTTCCATTTTAATTCTCTCTCCAACATCTTGAAGAAAAATTAGCATCATATAATTGAAAATGTAAATGTTTATCTTGTGTCCGCAATTTCTCTGTTGACTCAATGGTTGCTTCGATAACCGTAAACTGAGTTCGTATGACACCTGCCTACTTCACGTGGCTGCCATTTTTATGGGTTCTGGAAAAGCAAGGACAGTATATGATGCCAGTATATGATGATAATACACATGCCAGGTTATGCTAAAAATACTGGGGACCTAGAATCCCCTCATGGCAAGGGTGTACCTGAAATTAGCAACATTTAGGAGAATAACAGGAAATTACCAACTTGTAAAGAGAAATTAATGAATTCTGCTGCGGGCCTGACATTAAGGACTTTCAGGCAGCTAGGTCAAGCTGGCATTTCGATATGCAAACCTACTGCTCCAAGGTATAAGGCCAGCTCTCAGGGGAGAGAAAGCAGGGCTAAAGGTACAATCCAATTTTAAACTTCTCTTTAGAGTCATGAAAGCTTAAGCCATGAGATAAATATTTATATGCTCTGGATTTTTTTTAATTAAAAAAAAATTCCAAAAAGCCATAATGGAACAAAAGCCTATATCACTCCTCAACCTGAAAGAATAAAATAAGACTGAAAATTTCAAAGAATCACGCATTTTCTCATTCTCCCAAAAGCATATGGAAGAGGCCCTGGTACAATCTCTTAGTTACTCCATAAAGAGGCACTGATATTATCCGTAAAGTTTGTACCCTTTGGTGGAAAATTCTGTAAAACTGGATCACCAACATCCAAACAGACTCACAAGTTTATGTGTCAAACAATATAAACTAAGAAGTTTCTTTCATCCTGGAACCAGTAGTTCTCTTGCCTTAGCAGGCCCAAAACATCATGTGTTATATGTCATATGTCATTTGCCATGGACTTAACACTTCAGTTATGTAACTGATTGATTTTGGCCACTCATGGATAATCTTTCTTAACTCAAACCACCTTAAGTGTTTTCCTTAGTCACCTTAAGACAGGCTAAAAATCCTCAAACTTTTCTAATTTTTTTTACATCTACCCAACAAGTTAATTTGATTATAGCACCATCATTTGGGAGACAGGATAGGACATCACTGCACCCTTGCAATTGTATAAAGGGAAATTGACTGGAATTGGGAAAGCCACAGAAAAGCAGTTGAACTACAAAGGAATCAGAGACTTGACTAATGGCAAAAGACTTTCCAATTAATAATACCAGATAAATCTTGTGATCCTGGCTTTCTCTAAGGGACTCAAAGTGCTTTACAACAATTATTGAATGAGTAACCCAAACATCCTTGCACATCGGCAGGGAGAATGTACTATAATAGTCACTTAATGGATTGGAAAAACTGGCACCGCAGAAAGGTTAAGTGATTTACCAAATATTACAAAATGAGTCAGGATGAGAACAGAAAATAGTCCTCAATGACCCCGATCTGGTCACTGGCCCTAGCTGCATAAGCACCTTTGTTGTCTGTTTTAACTTTCTCCAGGTAATAGTGACTAACAAAGGGTTTAATCTTCTCCCCATGGACTGCTCTTTGTTGGTTCTCTTTTGTTCCTCCTTATTTTTACTCCATAATAATGAAAATGATGCTAGTAATATTTGAAGAGCATCATATCTCACGAAGTGCTTTCTATAGTCACTATCTCCTCTAATTAAGCAAACTCATTCTCTGCTTTCTGCATTTCTCTACTCCCTGACTCAAGCTGACTTGAAATTGTCAAAAGACACCATATATGAAATGTAGTGGCAAGAATGGGATTTCCTTTCAGCCACTATTTTCACGATAGACACCCAGTATGGGAGTGCCCGCCATCTTTTACTCCGTTACTCAGCAAACATTCATTGGGCACCATTCTGTAAGACAAAGCTAAGTACGACGGATATGAAGGTAATTAAGATAGAACCTTTAGCTTCAAGATGGCAGAGGAGTGAGAAGATCACCTTCCTCCCCACAAATACATCAGAAATACAACTACATGTGGAACAACTCCTACAGAACACCTACTGAACACTGGCAGAAGACCTTAGACTTCCAAAAGGCAAAAAACTGCACGAACCTGGGTAGGGCAAAAGAAAAAAGAAAAAACAGAGACAAAAGAATAGGGACGAGACCTGCACCTCGGGGAGGGAGCTGTAAAGGAGGAAACGTTTCCACACACTGGGAAGCCCCTTCACTGGCGGAGACAGGGGTGGCGGGGGGAAGCATCGGAGGCATGGAGGAGAGCGCAGCAACAGGGGTGCAGAGGGCAAAGTGGAGAGGTTCCCGCACAGAGGATCGGTGCCGACCAGCACTCACCAGCCCGAGAGGCTTGTCTGCTCACCCGATGGGATGGGTGGGGGCTGGGAGCTGAGGCTCGGCATTCGGAAGTCAGACACAAGGGAGAAGACTGGGGTTGGCTGTGTGAACACAGCCTGAAGGGGGCTAGTGTGCCACAGCTAGCCGGGAGGGAGCCCAGGAAAAAGTCTGGAACTGCCGAAGAGGCAAGAGACCATTGTTTCAGGGTGCGCAAGGAGAGGAGATTCAGAGCACTGCCTAAATGAGCTCCAGAGGCGGGCGCAAGCCGCGGCTATCAGCACAGACACCAGAGACTGACATGAAAAGCTAAGGCTGCTGCTGCTGCCACCAAGAAGCCTGTGTGCAAGCACAGGTCACTATCCACACCGCCCCTCCCGGGAGCCTGTGCAGCCCGCCACTGCCAGGGTCGCGTGATCCGGGGACAACTTCCCCGGGAGAACGCACGGCTCGCCTCAGGCTGCTGCAACGTCACGCCAGCCTCTGCTGCCGCAGGCTCGCCCCACATCCGTACCCCTCCCTCCCCCTGGCCTGAGTGACCCAGAGCCCCCTAATCAGCTGCTCCTTTAACCCTGTCCTGTCTGGGTGGGGAACAGACACCCTCAGGCGACCTACATGCAGAGGCGGGTCCAAATCCAAAGCTGAACCCCGGGAGCTGTGCGAACAAAGAAGAGAAAGGGAAATCTCTCCCAGCAGCCTCAGGAGCAACGGATTAAATCTCCACAGTCAACTTGATGTACCCTGCATCTATGGAATACCTGAATACATGACGAATCATCCAAAAATTGAGGTGGTGGACTTTGGGAGCAGCTGTAGACTTGGGGTTTGCTTTCTGCATCTAATTTTTTTCTGGTTTTATTTTTATTTTAGTTTACTACTTAGAGTTTATTATCATTGGTAGATTTGTTTATTGATTTGGTTGCTCTCTTCCTTTTTTTTTTTCCTATATATATTTTTTTCCTTTTTCTCTTTTGTGAGTGTGTATGTGTATGCTTCTTTGTGTGATTTTGTCTGTATAGCTTTACTTTTACCATTTATCCTAGGGCTCTGTCGGTCTGTATTTTTGTTTGTTTGTTTTTTTAGTATAGTTTTTTTAAATTAATTTATTTATGGCTGTGTTGGGTCTTCGTTTCTGTGCGAGGGCTTTCTCTAGTTGCGCAAGTGGGGGCCACTTTAGTATAGTTTTTAGCGTTTGTTATCATTGGTGGATTTGTTTTTTTGGTTTGGTTGCTCTCTTCGTTCTTTCTTTTATTACTTTTTAACCTTTTTTATTTTTAATAATTCTTTTATTTTTTATTTTAATAACTTTATATTATTTTATTTTATTCTTTATTTCTTTTTTCCCCCCTTTTATTCTGAGCTGTGTGGCTGACAGGGTCTTGGTGCTCTGGCCAGGTGTGGGGCCTGTGCCTCTGAGGTGGGACAGCTGAAATCAGGGCATTGGTCTACCAGAGACGTCCCAGCTCCACATAATATCAAACGGCGAAAGCTCTCCCACAGATCTCCATCTCAAAGCTAAGACCCAACTCCACTCAACGACCAGCAAGCTACAGTGCTGGACACCCTATGGCAAACAATTAGCAAGACAGGAACACAACCCCATCCATTAGCACAGAGGCTGCCTAAAATTATAATAAGGTCACAGGCACCCCCAAACACACCACAGCATGCAGTTCTGCCCACCAGAAAGACAAGATGCAGCCTCAGCCACCAGAACACAAGCACCAGTCCCGTCCACCAGGAAGCCTACACAACCCACTGAACCAACCTTACCCACTGGGGGCAGACACCAAAAACATCGGGAACAATGAACCTGCAGGCTGTGAAAAGGAGACCCCAAACACAGTAAGTTAAGCAAAATGAGAAGACAGAGAAACACACAGCAGATGAAGGAGCAAGGTAAAAACCCACCAGACCAAATGCAGAGGAAACAGGCAGTCTACCAGAAAAATAATTCAGAGTAATGATAGTAAAGATGACCCAAAATCTTGGAAATAGAATGGAGAAAATACAAGAAACGTTTAACAAGGACCTAGAAGAACTAAAGAGCAAACAAAGAATGATGAACAACACAATAAATGAAATTTAAAATTCTCTATAAGGAATCAATAGCAGAATAACTGAGACAGAAGAACAGATAAGTGACTTGGAAGATAAAATAGTGGAAATAACTACCACAGAGCAGAATAAAGAAAAAAGAATGAAAAGAATTGAGGATAGTCTCAGAGACCTCTGGGACAACATTAAACACACCATCATTCGAATTATAGGGGTCCCAGAAGAAAAAGAGAAAAAAAAAGGGACTGAGAAAATATTTGAAGAGATTATACTTGAAAACTTCCCTAATATGGGAAAGGAAATAGTCAGTCAAGTCCAGGAAGTGCAGAGAGTCCCATATAGGATAAATCCAAGGAGAAACATGCCAAGACACATATTAATCAAACTATCAAGAATTAAACACAAAGAAAAAATATTAAAAGCAGCAAGGGAAAAACAACAAATAACATACAAGGGAATCCCCATGAGGTAACAGCTGATCTTTCAGCACAAACTCTGCAAGCCAGAAAGGAGTGGCAGGACATATTGAAAGTGATGAAAGGGAAAAATCTACAACCAAGATTACACTACTGAGCAAGGATCTCATTCAGATTTCACAAAGAAAGTAAAACCTTTACAGACAAGCAAAAGCTAAGAGAATTCAGCACGACCAAACCAGCTTTACAACAAATGCTAAAGGAATTTCTCTAGGCAGGAAACACAAGAGAAGGAAAAGACATACAATAACAAACCCAAAACAATTAAGAAAATGGTAATAGGAACATACATAGCGATAATTACCTTAAATTACCTTAAATGCTCCAACCAAAAGACAAAGACTGGCTGAATGGTTACAAAAACAAGACCTGTATATGTGCTGTCTACAAGAGACCCACTTCAGACCTAGGGACACATACAGACTGAAAGTGAGGGGATGGAAAAAGATATTCCGTGCAAATGGAAATCAAAAGAAAGCTGGAGTAGCAATTCTCATATCAGACAAAATAGACTTTAAAACAAAGACTATTACAAGAGACAAAGAAGGACACTACATAATGATCAAGGGATCAATCCAAGAAGAAGATATAACAATTGTAAATATTTATGCACCCAACATAGGAGCACCTCAGTACATACGGCAAATACTAACAGCCGTAAAAGGGGAAATTGACAGTAACACAATCATAGTAGGGGACTTTAACACCCCACTTTCACCAATGGACAGATCATCCAAGTTGAAAATAAATATGGAAACACAAGCTTTAAATGATGCATTAAGCAAGATGGACTTAATTGATATTTATAGGACATTCCATCCAAAAACAACAGAATACACTTTCTTCTCAAGTGCTCATGGAACATTCTCCAGGATAGATCATATCTTGGGTCACAAATCAAGCCTTGGTAAATTTAAGAAAATTGAAGTCATATCAAGTATCTTTTCCGACCACAATGCTATGAGACTAGATATCAATTACATGAAAAAATCTGTAAAAAATACAAACACATGGAGGCTAAACAATACACTCTTAATAACTAAGAGATCACTGGGGAAATCAAAGAGGAAATCAGAAAATACCTAAAAACCAATGACAATGAAAACACGATGACCCAAAACCTTTGGGATGCAGCAAAAGAAGTTCTAAGAGGGAAGTTTATAGCAATACAATCCTACCTTAAGAAGCAAGAAACATCTTAAATAAACAACTTAACCTTACATCTAAAGCAATTAGAGAAAGAAGAACAAAAAATCCCCAAAGTTAGCAGAAGGAAAGAAATCATAAAGATCAGATCAGAAATAAATGAAAAAGAAATGACGGAAACGATAGCAAAGACAAATAAAACTAAAAGCTTATTCTTTGAGAAGATAAACAACATTGATAAACCATTAGCCAGACTCATCAAGAAAAAAAGGGAGAAGACTCAAATCAATAGAATTAGAAATGAAAAAGGAGAAGTAACAACTGACACTGCAGAAATACAAAGGATCATGAGAGACTTCAAGCAACTATATGCCAATAAAATGGACAACCTGGAAGAAATGGACAAATTCTTAGAAATGCACAACCTGCTGAGACTGAACCAGGAAGAAATAGAACATATGAACAGACCAATCACAAGCACTGAAATTGAGACTGTGATTAAAAATCTTCCAACAAACAAAAGCCCAGGACCAGATGGCTTCACAGGCGAATTCTATCAAACATTTAGAGAAGAGCTAACACCTATCCTTCTCAAGCTCTTCCAAAATATTACAGAGGGAAGAACACTCCCAACTCATTCTACGAGGCCACCATCACCCTGATACCAAAACCAGACAAAGATGTCACAAAGAAAGAAAACTACAGGCCAATATCACTGATGAACATAGATGCAAAAATCCTCAACAAAACACTAGCAAACAGAATCCAACAGCACATTAAAAGGATCATACACCATGATCAAGTGGGGTTTATCCCAGGAATGCAAGGATTCTTCAATATACACAAATCAATCAATGTGATAAACCATATTAACAAATTGAAGAATAAAAACCATATGATCATCTCAATAGATGCAGAGAAAGCTTTTGACAAAATTCAACACCCATTTATGATAAAAACCCTCCAGAAAGTAGGCATAGAGGGAACTTTCCTCAACATAATATAGGCCATATATGACAAACCCACAGCCAACATCGTCCTCATGGTGAAAAACTGAAACCATTTCCAGTAAGATCAGGAACAAGACAAGGTTGCCCACTCTCACCACTATTATTCAACATAGTTTTGGAAGTTTTAGCCACAGCAATCAGAGAAGAAGAAGAAATAAAAGGAATCCAAATCGGAAAAGAGGAAGTAAAGCTGTCACTGTTTGCAGATGACATGATACTATACATAGAGAATCCTAAAGATGCAACCAGGAAACTACTAGAGCTAATCAATGAATTTGGTAAAGTAGCAGGATGCAAAAGTAATGCACAGAAATCTCTTGCATTCCTATACACTAATGATGAAAAATCTGAAAGTGAAATTAAGAAAACACTCCCATTTACCATTGCAACAAAAAGAATAAAATATCTAGGAATAAACCTACCTAAGCAGACAAAAGATCTGTATGCAGAAAATTATAAGACACTGGTGAAAGAAATTAAAGATGATACAAATAGATGGAGAGATATACCATGTTCTTGGATTGGAAGAATCAACATTGTGAAAATGACTCTACTACCCAAAGCAATCTACAGATTCATGCAATCCCTATCAAACTACCACTGGCATTTTTCACAGAACTAGAACAAAAAATTTCACAATTTGTATGGAAACACAAAAGACCCCGAATAGCCAAAGCAATCTTGAGAAAAAAAATAACGGAGCTGGAGGAATCATGCTCCCTGACTTCAGACTATACTACAAAGCTACAGTAATCAAGAGAGTATGGTACTGGCACAAAAACAGAAGTATAGATCAATTGAACAGGATAGAAAGCCCAGAGATAAACCCACGCACATATGGTCACCTTATCTTTGATAAAGGAGTCAAGAATATACAGTGGAGAAAAGACAGCCTCTTCCTAAATGGTGCTGGGAAAACTGGACAGCTACATGTAAAAGAATGAAATTAGAACACTCCCTAACACCATACACAAAAAAAACTCAAAATGGATTAAAGACCTCAATGTAAGGCCAAACACTTAAACCTCTTAGAGGAAAACATAGGCAGAACACTCTATGACATAAATCACAGCAAGATCCTTTTGAACCCACCTCCTAGAGAAATGGAAATGAAAACAAAAATAAACAAATGGGACCTAATGAAACCTAAAAGCTTTTGCACAGCAAAGGAAAACATAAACAAATGAAAAGACAACCCTCAGAATGCGAGAAAATATTTGCAAATGAAGCAACTGACAAAGGATTAATCTCCAGAATTTACAAGCAGCTCATGAAGCTCAATATCAAAAAAACAAACAACCCAATCTAAAAATGGGCAGAAGACTTAAATAGACATTTCTCCAAGGAAGATATACAGATTGCCAACAAACACATGAAAGGATGCTCAATGTCACTAATCATTAGAGAAATGCAAATCAAAACTACAATGAGGTATCACCTCACACCAGTCAGAATGGCCATCATCAAAAAATCTACAAACAATAAATGCTGGAGAGGGTGTGGAGAAAAGGGAACCCTCTTGCACTGTTGGTGGGAATGTAAATTGATACAGCCACTATGGAGAACAGTATGGAGGTTCCTTCAAAAACTAAAAATAGAACTACCATACGACCCAGCATTCCCACTACTGGGCATATACCCTGAGAAAACCATAATTCAAAATGAGTCATGCATATACACACACTACCAAATGTAAAATAGATAGCTAGTGGGAAGCAGCCACATAGCACAGGGAGATCGGCTCAGTGCTTTGTGACCACCTAAAGGGATTGGATAGGGAGGGTGGGAGGGAGACACTAAGGGGAGGAGATATGGGGATATACGTATATGTATGGCTGATTCACTTTGTTATAAAGCAGAAACTAACACACTATTGTAGAGCAATTATACTCCAAAAAAGATGTTAATAAAAAAAAAAAAGTCATGTACCACAATGTTCATTGCAGCTCTATTTACAATAGTCAGGACATGGAAGCAACCTAAGTGTCCATCAACAGATGAATGGATAAAGAAGATGTGGCACAAATATACAGTGGAATATTACTCAGCCATAAAAAGAAACAAAATTAAGTTATTTGTAGTGAGGTGGATGGACCTAGAGTCTGTCATACAGAGTGAAGTAAGTCAGAAAGAGAAAAACAAATACCATATGCTGACACATATATATGGAATCTAAAAAAAAAGGGGGTGTTCTGAAGAACCTAGAGGCAGGACAGGAATAAAGATGTAGACGTAGAGAATGGACTTGAGGACATGGCGAGTGGGAAGTGTAATCTGGGACAAAGTGAGAGAGTGGCATGGACATATATACACTACCAAATGTAAAATAGATAGCTAGTGGGAAGCAGCCCCATAGCATGGGGAGATCAACTCAGTGCTTTGTCACTACCTAGAGGGGTGGGATAGGGAGGGTGGGAGGGAGACCGCAAGAGGGAGGAGATATGGGGATATATGTATATGTATAGCTGATTCACTTTGTTATAGAGCAGAAACTAGCACACCATTGTGAAGCAATTATACTCCAATAAAGATGTTAAAACAACAAAAAAAGAGCCTTTAAATGAAGGAGCTTATCATCTAAACATGGAAATAAATTACAAATATAATATCACAGGTGCCTGAGTGAAGGAATGAATAAAATGTCCTTGGAAATTCAATGAGGGAGAAATGAGTTCAGCTTGGGGGAATCAGAAAAAGCTGCTCCGCTGAATTGCCTTCAGCAATTTGCCCTTTCCCCCCACATCCTCTCTCCACCTGATCTGTACCCCAGGGAGCTAATATTTGTGGACAGCACCACCATGCTCCCTTGCTTGCCTTCTAGCTTTTGGCAGGGTTGGGCAATGGCTAGTTCCAGCAGGAGATCACAGGGCGTGCAGAGACAGGTGGGGTGTTTATTTCCCCAGTTCCCTCCCTGCCCAGTTACAGTTTGGCAGTGACCATATTCTTCTATCAAAAGCCAGCATGCCTGCCCTAAAGTCACAAGTTCACTCAGGGTCACTGTTCCCTTACTTACTTCCTCTGGCCCAGGGTGGTAGGCTGCCATCCTTACTAGCCCCAGAGAACCTCACCATCTTTGTACTATCTTAACCCTTTTTTATAATATATCCATGAAGATTTTCAAGTAGGAGAATGACTGAATGAGTTTACAGTAGGGAGTTATTAAATAAGGATGACCCTGGAAGCAGGGGTCCTAATTAGAAGCTGCTGGGATCTTGAATTCATACTAGAACATAAATTAAGGCAATGGTAGCATAGGATGGAAAAAAAAAATAACTGACTTGCAAGATATTTTTGGAACTTGAATTGTTATGCTCAACTGGACATTGAGGAGGGTGAGGGAATATGAGTGAAGCTGAAGGTAACTTCCAGGCTCTTTAAAAATATATATGTATATGTATGGCTGAGTCACTTTGCTGTGTACCTGAAACTATCACAACATTGTTAATTGGCTACACTCCAATATAAAATAAAAAGTTTTTAAAAAATGAAATAAACATTTGAGAAGTAAAATATATATATATATGTTTCTTAAAAAATTTTAAAGCTATATTGGTATGAGTGATATATTTTTAATTAAAGGTAATTCAGCAAAAAATGCTGCTGTTTATTAAGTGTTCTGCCCCTACATTTGGCAAGAAATCAATAGTCACCTTCAAGAAGGTTTGCATTACAAACTGTGCCACCTGAGCACAGGTACCCTCAGGTGTACTCCTCCCACCACGGCCACGTATCCAGCTGCCAGGGCCTCTCGTGGTGGATGTTCAGCCATCCAAAGCCATGTAGAACAGCAGAAAAGATCACACACCTTTGGAGTCAATCTTGTGCATTGAAGTCAATATATTTTGAGATTACCTGAATTTATGTATCATTCAGTCTAAATATACCAGAACGTGGATGAAAACATACCACATTCTAGCATTTATATGAATGGTGGTAAACCTGGTGTTTTTATGCTAAGTGAAATAAGTCAGAGAGAGAAAGACAAATACCGTATGATTGTTACCGAGTCCCAGCTCATAATGCTCACTACAGGACAGGCCAATCAAACGAGAGACAAGGCGGTAGGGCAAGGAATGGCAACGTTATTCAGAAAGCCAGTAGACCAAGAAGATGGTACACTAGTGTCCCAAAGAATCATCTTGTCCAGGTTTGGATGCTAATTTCTTTTATAAAGCAAAGAGGGGAAAGTGAGGAGGTAAAGTAAAAAAAAGGTGGTAAATTGTTGCAAATATTTCCTGGTTCCCTCCGGACTCTGGAGGGGATTTGTTAATTTCTTCCTTCCTGCAGCCATTCATGGGTGGGCCTGGTCAGGATGTTTCCTGTGAGCTTAAACAAAGGTATTTCAGCTTAATGCTCAGACATGGGAGGCAGGGTCCCCAGAGATGGGCCATTGTGTATACTTTAAGCTATAGGCAACATCCCTTTAGTAGTTAACTTGTAGCAAAAACAATAGAATATAAAGGTTAAAGTAAAAGAAACAGATCCAGTATGGAGTCAGGTTTGTTCTTCCCGATTCCATGCTCTCATTTATATGTGGAATCTAAAAAGACCAAACTCATAGAAACAGAGATCAGATTTGTGGTTGCAGTTTGGGGTTAGGTGAAGGTGGTCAAAAGGTTCAAACTCCTAGTTATAAGATAAATAAGGTCTGGGGGCTGTAATGCACAGCATGGTGACTACAGCTAATACCGTATTGTGTATTAGAAAGTCACTAAGAGAGTACATCTTATGAGTTCTTATGACAAGGAAACAAACTGTACCTTCATGAGGTGATGGAACTAAACTTACGTGGTGATCATTTCACCATACATACATGTAGCACGTCATTATGTTTGTATATCTTAAACGTACACAATGTCAATTACATCTCAGTAAAACTGGGGTGGGCGAGAACTCCTGCTATTGTTGCTTTCTCTCTAGGGCTCTGCTGCTTTGGGGGGAGGTCGTCAAGAGGACGCGGCTGCCAGTTGACCCAAGAGCTGGACTTGGGCAATCAGAGGCTCCTCACTCGCTCCCCTGTCCTTGGAATATACATTCTGCCCACCGTTCCTGTAGCTGGAACCATTTCAAGGATTACCCTTGAGAGAGTAATGTGATACTGAGACCATATGGACTGAATACTTGACTGAACCCCATTAAGGCCTCTATATAAACTCTTAAGATTCTGGCAGGTGGGTGCAGTGATCTTCTTATCTTGCTGGCCGCCCAAGCCTCAAATGTAAAACTGCCACCTGCCAATCTCAAGTGGTCTGCCTCTTTCTTTGGCCTCTCCTTGCCCTCTGGGTATGGGGGCCAATTTCAGATTTCACCCAGGAAGTTCCCGAGGGTGCAGACCAACAGCTGCCCACTTTAAATTTCCATTAACCTCAAAAGCACAAAGTGCAAACAAAAGTTTCTTTAATTCTATCACCAGACTACTTCCACATGGCTGAAATTTCCAGAGAAATGCTTGTAAAATATATACTTATAAATAGATGTAGACCTGGGTGAGAATGAAATCTCAGAGGCCATAAAAAATACATCCTTCTTTCTGGAATATGAATAATTAGGTATTATAACCATATTACAAATGCATTCCACTTCCACCAACAGTGGAAACTGAACCTTAACAAATATTCATACTCAAATAAAAACAGAGGCTCAAATAACCTTAATGTTTCTTCTATTTATGAAATAAGGGGGAAAAACATTTTTAGGTCTTTATAAGGAAATCCTTTCCTTTAAATAAAATCTCACTAAGTCCGAGGAAGCAGTAACTTTTCTGGAGGCACTCTGACACAAAGCAACACATAAAATGTGAGGGTAAAAAAGAATAGCATGCAAAAATGTATGTACAAGGATATTGATGACACTATTGATAATAACTGAAAACCACACGCATTAGTGTTCAACAATAGAGAACTGGTTTACTACATCTTGGATGCCAAGGAGATGTTTTTTTGTTCAGCCTCATGTAGCCAACCCTTATTCCAGCAGCATAAGTAGCACGCTGGGTCACCGGTACAGTCTACTCTTTTCTCAAGGCGAACTTCTCTCTGGGGTTCTTGGTGCTCTTTCTTGTCTGCAGCCCTTGATCACGGCAAAGGTTTTCCTTAACACTGAATTTTGAAAAGAGAGATTAGTATTTCTTCCAGAAGGCACTGGGGCTTCTTATGCAAATTATTCCCCACCACTAGCATCTAATTCTGCATACCAAGAGAAAGGGCAAACTTGAAAAGTGACACAGCCCTTGAAATGTGGCTCAGATTGAAAACATGTGTTTACATCTTCTGTTCTATCGCAAAATACTGCTAAAATGATGATTTTTTTAAAAAAAATTCACCTGCAAAAATAAGGAGATGAGGAGAGGAGACTACAGCCATCAAGTTTGGATACCAAAAAGTAGACAGCAAAGCTGTGACTGAGAGAGAAAAAACTAGGTCATACACACAGGTTAGGAATTAGAAGGGCATCTTCCTTCTTAACAGAAGCACTGGACACAAGAAGAAAATAAAGCAATACCTTCAAAACCCTGAAGGAAAATGACTTCCAACTGGGAACTCCATATTGAGCCACACTCTTATTAGAGTATGAGAGTAAAATAAAGATTTTTTTCAAGACATGCAAAATTCCCCAAAACATTTGCCTCCTATTCAGCTTTACTCAGGAAGCTACCAGAGTAGGTGCTCTTCCACATCAGAGAGTTTACTAAGAAAGCAAAAACAGAAACTCAGGGTCCATTTCAGAACCAGCAACATAATTTGCAGGATGAGACCCAGTATAAAATGAAAACACAAGACCCCTTGTTCAAAATTTATTAAGAATTTCAAGATGATGACAACCGAGCACTAAGCCAAATGCAGACCCTTCTAAGTGTAATGGCACAGGACCCAGACCCCATGAAACCAGCCCTGGGTCCAATCCAGGAGAGGGAAGAGAGAATTCCCAGGATGATGGTGAAGGGAGATCCCAGGACAACAGCTTTGAAGCTAGTCTAGACAATCACCAATCCACACTGGAGCTAGAAAATGTAGTGCTTCAAGAAGGATATCTGCAAGGAAAACAATGAATTACTCAATGTAATTGTAAGGGGTTGAGAGGACATTTCCACTTCTTGGGGGAAAGCATATGGAAGAATTAAAGTTGGACACAGTTAGAGCAACTTTCCAGACAAATCCATTACTGGCAAGTGTCAATATTTTATGACAAGCCTGCTGTGAGAGCAAAGGCACTGTGCTCTGGAGCTGTGAAGACAGATAAACAAGAAACTGACCTCCAATCACTTACATATTCTTGGAAGACACAGGTGTTAAACAAAGCCTGTCTTGGTAGAACAGTGGGACTTTTTTAGGAATCTGAGATGGAGAGAGGCCTTCTGGTAGAATATAGAACAACATATACAAAGGCATGACAGAGCATAGACAATGCTGAACAAGCCTGGATGAACTGAGCTCTTGGCTAATGATGAGTGCCAGAATGCGGAAATGTTCTAGATTTTTCGCTCATCATCCCTCACAAATTTCCATTCAAAGGCTGATGTGCTAGAAATATATGCGAGTGAATGGCTCCTAATTGGGATCCTATTAGGACCTGTAAAACAAGCACATTTTGTTTTCTGCATATTGATTCCAGTGTATTGATTTTAATTTATTTGCTGTAATTAAACTTGTGTAATTATTGCAAGGAAATTCAATGAAAACAGGCACAGACGTTTCTGTTCCACCAGCTCTCTACGTTGCTATAGTTCATTGAGATTCTCTCGAGGCTTGAAGGTAGGCACTCGAGGTCAAAGCAGAACGCTCCCCAATAGTAAGGGAGAGAGTAAGAGGCACAATTCAGAGCAGAATTATTTTTCCTTTTAAAGTAGCTTTATTACTGTTCTTATGATACCAGAACTTTTTGCAAGTTCTAACAGTAAAGAAAATCTCAAAGGAGAAATAAAAAAGTAATCCCAAATCCCACCATTTAGAGGTAAGCCCTATTCACTTTTATCAGTTATCCTGCTGGACGTCTCCCTATGTACTTAAATACAAAGAGAAGAAGACGAACACTAACATGAATGGTAAAATTGCATGTTACTCTGTGATCCACTTTGTTCATTCCATAATATATCTTAGGTATTTTATATGTCAAAATATTTATTTCTATATCATCACTTTAATAGCTGCATGGTATATACCATCTTATGTATGCAATAATTTATTTTAAAAACTTCTTTTGCTGAGTGTATTTCCAATTTTTCTTTATTATAAAAATAATTGCAGTAACTTAAATGTACATTATGCTTGTCTAATTATCTCCTTCAGGTAAATTCCCATAGGTGGGTTTGTTGGCTCAAAATGAACAAAATTGCCACCTGTCGTCCAAAGTTGTTTTTTTTAAATCAATTTACACTTGCACTAGGAGCATAAGAATATACAGATGCCAGTAAGTATGTGAAAAGATATTAGCCATCAGGGAAATGCAAGTCAAAACCACAATGAGCTATTACTCCATAGTCACTCGCATGGCTATCATCAAAAAGACAGATAATAACAAGTGTTGCTGAAGCTACGGAGAACTTGGAGCCCTCATGCGCTACTGGTGGGAATGTAAATTGGTGCAGCCACTTTGGAAAACAGTCTGGCAGTTTCTCAAAAAGAGTTACCTGACGACCCAGCAATTGCACTCCTAGGTATATGCTCCAAAAAATTGAACTCAGGGACTCAAACAGATATTTGCACACAAATGTTCATTGCAGCAGTATTCGCAATAGCCAAAAGGTAGAAACGACCCAAGTCTTCATCAACAGTGAATGGATAAACAAAATGTGGTATATCCATACAGTTGAGTATTATTCATCCATAAGAGGAAGGGAAGTTCTGATATATGCTGCAACACAGATGAACCCTGAAAACATCATGCTAAGTGAAATAAGTCAGACACAAAAGGATAAATATTGCATGATTTCACTTACATGTAATATCTAGAATAGGCAAATTCATAGAGACAGAAAGGAGATTAGAGGTTATCAGGGGCTGAGACAGAGGGGGAAATCGGGAGTTACTGCTTAATGGTTACATTTCTATTTAGGGTAAAGAACAGTTTGGAAATAGATACTGGTGTTTGTTGCATGGCATTGTGAGTGTAATTAATGCCACTGAATTATGCATTTTTAAATGGTTAAAATGGCAAATTTTATGTTATATATATTTTACCACAACAAAAAAATGAAAAAAATCTAAGTTCTAAAATTTTTTTAAAGGAATTCAGTACAGATACATGCTACAATATGGATAAACCTTGAAAACATTTTACAAGATGAAATAAGTTGGTCACAAAAGACAACATATTGTATGATTCCAATCTATATAAAATGTTCAGAATTGGCAAATCTACAGAGACAGAAAGTAGATCAGTGTGTTGCCTAGGGCTGGAGGCCCGGGGTAAGGTGGAGTGAAAAGAGGAGGGACGGGATGGGGGTATGAAAATGTTCTGAAATTAATTGTAGTGATGGTTGTACAACTCTGTGAATATACTAAAAACCACTGAAATTTATACTATAAATAGGTGAACTGTATGCTATATGAAATATATCTCAAAAAAGCTGTTGTGTTTTTTTATTGCAGCTTTCTCTGTGATGGATGAGTTGGACCATTTTTTCCATATTTATTGGCCATCTGTATTTATTCTATTGTAAATGGCTTGTTCATGTTCTTTGTTCTGGTTGTTTTGTTTTTGTTTTTATAAATGCAAAGATATATTCAGAGTCTACATTGACAAGTATTTTTTTAAGTACATTATTTTCTGGTGGAAAATACTGCAGGTGGCATGCCTCAAGCCAGAAGAGAAGGCCAGTTCTGAAGCTGCTGACAGTCTAACAGGCTGAACTGATTTTATTTGTAGCTGAGTAAACACAGCATGGAAGGGCAGCACAAAGAGAACACTGCTTGAATTCTTCAGTACCATACTAGGTGCTTTACAAATATGACCTCACGTAATCCGTCACACCCATTTACGAAGGAAAGAGGTCAAGTTCCCCAAGGTTACACAGCCAGCTGCTGCCAACTGGGATTTGAGCCTAGCTCTCTCTGTCTTCAAAGTGCTAGTCCATTCTAAGTGCCCTCTGTAGAGTACTGATCACATAAGCATGGCCAGTAATAGGAAGCTATGATGACGCCCTTTGTACTTTCTGAGTTCCAGACACCTATGACTGCAGTAGTGCCGAGCAGCCACTGGCAATAGGAAATTGCAGCTGTCAGAATGTACATTTCCTTCACTGCTCCCAGAGATGCCATGTGGAGAAATTTACCAACACAAACATAAATTCTTCAAGGTCCCTCGAATGGCCCTGTGGGGATTTATGAGACTCCCTGGGTTATAAGGATTATACTTGGACATCCCTGCTCAGCCAAAGCTCTGATTCAGGATGTAGCAGTAATAGGTCAGATGTCACACACAGACCAAGAAACGTCAAAGTCACACGAAGAATGACATACAGCCATCAAAAGAGCTAATAAATACCTCACTTGGGAAATTAATTTGTAGATTCCATAGGATTATACATCTGTGTAATTATGGATAGTGTCATACAAAGATCAAATTTCTTCATTGAAAGGGATCTTAGAGTTTCTCTCTTCAGACCTGTTATTTTACAGATATAGAAACTGAGATCCTGAGATTTTAATTAACTATTTTACTTAGAAAAATCTCTGAGGGGAAGGCAGCATGATTTCTGATGACTCCAAATCCCTAGCTTGGCTGCCTTTCCTCCTCACTCGGAAAAACCTCCGAAGTCATTTTTCTATGGCAAAACCATATCCTGTGAATTTAATATTTTCTAGCTTTCTGTGCTGCACTGGGAATTGTTCAACTCCAACTCTCTTTAGCTATGAAGACTGGAAGAGAATACAGTTCTCAACACTGCTCATGTTTTCAAGTCACATGTCCTCAGGTTGCTAAAAATCTCCAGTCTGTGAAACACGAAATGAAATGCCAGGATGCTATTTTTGATTGACACAGAAAGCAAGGAAGCAGATTTATATCCACTGGCAAAATCGTATGCTGATAGTGAGAAACTGCTAGTGATGATATGAATGTTACCACATTGCATCGATGAAGATTCCACTTTTCCTGTTTACTGTGATGAGAGTGCTTTCCTTTGGCCTCTACTTTCTAAGATTCTAAAATGAGACATTTAACTTTATTTTTAAATTAATTGTAAATGTAATTGTATCATAAGTGTGATTCAGCAAAGAGTGAAAAGAAAAACAAATGGAGGTCAGGAACCACTTGCTTTATCATCTTCTATTTCATCTATGTTTTCCTTCCCTTGGAATTTAATTATCTTCATATAACTTAATTTTTAAAAATACTTCTACAAATAGATATGCTCAGAAAATTTATATGAATTAATTTTTCAAGCAGATATTACAAGGGACAAAAGTGAGTTCAATAACTGTAAATATATTTTTAATCCTTATGTATAATCTAGCACAATAGAATGGATTGCTTTAAAAGATAGAAAGTGTTCATTTAATTTTTAAAAATATATTTCATGTGTATTCTGGTGTCAGCCAACCCTGTGCCCCAGTAGCAGGTAATTCAAGATAAGCACACTTAAAATATAAGGAAAATACTTAAAATGTCAAAGTCTGTGGCACATTTACATAGCAATATAGAATTCTGCTTCACTCCTTGGTTAATGAACATAATGGTCAGCCTTAAAAATAAATATTTAATATATATGCATATCTGACATTCATATAATATATAACATTAAATAATATATGCTTATATTTAATATATATTAAGTAATTATTTTAGAATACAGTTGGAATCAATTGGAAAGTCAAAATATAATTTTATATATAAAGAGGTAGATATATACTGAACTAAATATTTGTTAAATACACAATGTAATATATATATATATATATATAAAATAAAAAACCTGACATCTTCTTTTTCTCCATTCAGTTAGCCGACTGGTGATTTTTCACAATCATGTAGATAAAAATACAAACAAGAATATGCACTTATATAGCCAAGAAAAATCTATAGTATTGTCTTTTTATCTTAACTCCACTTTTGTCTTTTATTTTCTAAGGGATTAGACTACTTCTAGACTTCTGTGTTTTTATGTTAGTTTTTTTCCAAGTTGACTTTGTTTTACTCTTTCACTTCATGCCATTGTTTGCTGACATAGTGAAATGTGACTTAAAGCACAATAACCGGCCAACTGGAGAACATATTATCTGGAAACTGGGAATGCAAACAGTAAAGAACGTCAGGATCCACTAAAAATAGAAGGTTTTATACTTTCAGTTTAGTCATCTTTGTTTGGGAATAAAAATCTCTTACTTCAGCTCATCGTGAGTTTTTTGGGGTTTTTTTTAAAGCATAGTGCGGGGAACAATTCAATGTGAAAGTTATTTTTTTAAACTTTTTTTTAGCCCATCAAATTTCAGTATACATAGTTAATAACCACGTCAAATTGCTATGCCAGGAGAAACCACTCTTACCTAATTGCCTGCCAAGGCTCATAAAGCACCTCTGTGTCACTGGTAATTCATTGCTCTATTGATATCGTAACTCACAGTGATATTTTCTGGCTGTCATCTTTTACACTCACTGATGCTCACTTCCTTCAATTTTTACATCCAGTAGTTTCAAAATTAAAGGCTATGTCTTGGCCATACGATTTTTACTAGGTTCTTTACAAGTTCTCCTAAGTGGATTTTCTCTTTGTCTAGACCACACACATACGCACACATATGCACGCATGCATGTACACACACACAGACTTTAAATGGTTGAATATATTCTCCTCTGAATTTTTTCATTAGATGTAAAACATTTCATTTTCATACTGATCTACAGCGCCTTTTAAAGCTACTCCAAAGCCTCATCATGTGACACATTGGTGATCAAACCACTTTATCTCACAATGCCAGAATCTTTACAAGATCACAGCTAATGACTTCGTTTCCAGCATGGTGTCACGCGGCTCAGTTCCCAGAACCAAATCATATCTGTCAGTTCTTTTCACAGGAGCACACGTCTCCTCTGTTGGTATAGAGTGTCATGCAGTGGCCGGCACCGTGCAATGGCAAACAGCTCATATCAGGACCCTCCGTCTCTTTCCCCCGGATGACTCTGCACGAGGTGAAGAAAGAATGTTCACACCTGCCAATTCTGCCAAATTTCAGCCTCTCAGGCCACACACTAGTTCATTTCACATTCTCAAGAGTGTGAAGAGCTGTCTTTTGGCAGCAACCTGACTGTCCTCTACTACCTCGGAGGAAAGTAGAATTCATCTTTCCTAGTAGAATGGAGAAAAGTTGAGACATGATGGGAAATGGTTCCTGTAGGGAGAAAAGTTTCCTTGGATGGGTCAAATCACTGTTAGCTTCAGTAAACATGGCGACTCAGCCCCAAGTGGGCCAAACTCCTCCTTCCTCTCAACACCACTTCCTGGGACATTACAGGACACGAGCAAAGGGTGGAAACTTGATCAGTGAGGTTTGTGGAACCCAAGGTTGGCCAGGTTAAACGCCACAAAGAAATTAGTTATACAGAAATCAGTCCACTTCAGCTATAGGGCTGCCACATCAACCACAGCTTACAATTCTGTTTGAAAAAAATGTACATTTGGATTGTTTTCCAGAAAGTGGCTATGGCATTATACCCTGACTGCATTTGCCTTTGAAAAAAATGAATACAATATTCTGTAAAACTGTCCAGCTTACAATGACAAGCTATTGAACTTACTGCCTGCATCTACCTCACATATCTTAAAGTAACTCAGAAGAGCCATCTGAATGATTAAACAGTAATCTGTTTGCAAAATCATTTTGTCCACCAAAAATCACCTCCTAACATCCTTAGACCAATCAGTTCCTCCCTGGGTTTTTAAGCCAGAATTCTACAACTAACGTGGAAAAAGGCCACATTTTTTTCTGACAGTGGTGTGAACTTTTTAACTTTTCTAGTTGTTGCTTCATAAGGATCATATTCTTGAAAATTTCAAAAGAAATGTTATTGCTGTCAAGTCAGCACTCAACATTCATGTAAATGATGTGATGTTGTGATTCATAATAAGAAATATATTTTTGGGTCCCTCCCTGGTTGGTGCTTGGGGCCTTCTGTGTCGCCGCGGGCACAGCGCCGCTCACACCAGGGCTTGGGTCATGAATGCGCCACAGCCTCTTGAGAGACGTGGGTCCTCGGAGCCTCTTTAGTGCCGGAGCTCGGGCCGCAGGCGGGTCCGCAGAGGCGGAAAAACAGAACCTCTGGAATGGATGGACTCCTGCCGAGCAGCTTTGCTAATTTGCAGCAGCTGGACAATGCTCTTTTTTTTTTTTTAATTTATTTATTTATTTATTTATTTATTTTTGGCTGTGTTGGGTCTTCGTTTCTGTGTGAGGGCTTTCTCTAGTTGTGGCAAGTGGGGGCCACTCTTCATCGCGGTGCGCGGGCCTCTCACTATCGCGGCCTCTCTTGTTGCGGAGCACAGGCTCCAGACGCGCAGGCTCAGCAGTTGTGGCTCACGGGCCCAGTTGCTCCGCGTCATGTGGGATCTTCCCAGACCAGAGCTCGAACCCGTGTCCCCTGCATTAGCAGGCAGATTCTCAACCACTGCGCCACCAGGGAAGCCCAATGCTCCTCTGTAATACCTGTCAGCATAATCTTCACATCATTTCACTCTGGTAGCAGGGACTCAGCTCTGAATTCTGTATAGAAAAAGCACCCGGATCCCAGTCTTTCAATGGCTTCGAGACAACCAGAAGTGCCTGCTATTGAGCCTCGTGGGCCTCTAGGCAAGATGTCCCTGCCCATCGGGACGTACCGCCGGGCATTCAGCTATCATGATGCCCTGCAGGACCCTACGTCCATGACTCCTCCTCCATCGGACACGGGCAGCATCCCCTGGAAGCCAGTGATTCCGGAGTGCAAGTATCAGCACCTCGCCAAGGTGGAGGAAGGAGAGGCCAGTGTCTCTGCCATCGGCCACTGACGGTGCGGACAAGGTCCCCGTGGTGAAGGCTAAATCTACCCATGTCATCGTGAGGTCTCTGATCAGAAAACAGACCCAGGAGAAGGAGAGCATTCAGCGTTTTGAGCAGCAGGCAGGGCTGAGAGATGCTGGCTACACACCCTCAAGGGCCTCACCACCGAGGAGACCAAGTACCCTCGAGTGGCAGAAGCACTCCACAAACTAAAGCTCCAGAGCGGAGAGATAACAAGAGAGGAGAAGCAGCCGGCCTCCACCCAGGCCACCCCAAGCAGCAACTCCCACTCTTCCTCTAAGCAGAAGCCCAGAGGCTGGTTCACTTCTGGTTCTTCCACAGCCTTACCTGGCCCCAGTCTTAGCACCATGGATTCTGGAAGCGGGGAAAAAGACAGAAGCTCAGCAGATAAATGGAGCCTCTTTGGACCAAGATCCCTCCAGAAGTCTGATTCTGGAGGTTTTGCCATCCAGGCCTACAAAGGAGCCCAGAAGCCTTCTCCAATGGCCTGCATGCAGGCCACCCGAATGGCCGAGGATCCAGCAGTGTTCAAGCCACCCAAGATGGACATCCCAGTGATAGAAGGGAAGAAACAGCTGCCGCGGGCCCACAATCTCAAACCGTAGGACTTGAATGTTCTCACACCCACTGGCTTCTAGAGCTCTTTCTGTTCCAGGAACTCTGGATAGAGGGTGCCTTGAGCCCAGCTCCCCTTTACCTTGGCTCTGACACAGGAAAAGTTTTGTTTCGTCTTTTAAAAAATCTCTCAAACTGAGGCTAGAGCTGGAGACATAATTGATTTTTGAGAGACATTAGTGCAAAGTTTGTCCTTGTGCAGAAGATGCCATTTTGTACTGCTTTAATTTAAAGTTAGACTAAACCTCAGCAGTGATGTATGGGGACCTCATTACCTATTTTTGTATCTTTACTCTACCCAAGAACTTTGATCATTACTTACTAGGTAAATAATGTTTGTGTTGTTCCAAAACCAAGGCTTCTTGATTCCTTTACCACTATCCATGTGCGCATGGACAAATCATGGCGTAGAGGCGTTCACTGACTAGTTTAGACGACTTTGGCCCTCTTGGCTGTGCTGGCACTGTGTGCTCCAGCCTTGTCAGTTATGGGGACCCAGGATCTGTTTGAGATCTGGGTATAGTTAAGAGCCAGCTTGGCAGGGATCCCCTCTGTTTTCTGCTGAAACCGGAATCTCCTTGCTTGTTGGTAGACCTCACGGATCACTTTGTCCTGCAGCCAGTTCTTACTGTAGTACCTCTTGGGCCAGTGCTATTGGAGGGATGCTTCTCTTTTGTGTGTCACAGTACAAACACTAGCCTTACATATCCTTTGTTGCACTTTAAAGTGAGATTAATTTAACTCCCATTTGGTTGAAAACTTCCTAAGGGAGAAAATTCAGTCTACTGGTTTGGTATAAGATAAATGGACGTTAAACTTTCTTAAAGGAGGCGGCAACTGCCGTTTGAGTATAGTCTTGTGGTTCATATGAAACTAGTGTCACCCTATTTTGAGTTTCTTGTTCAGGCCAGGGCCTGAAAAATTTTTTCCTGGGAGGTGGAAGAATTAAAAAATTTTCTGTATGCAATCATTTTCCCCCCCAGATGAGCCTCATACCTTTATAAACACGTACCTCACTGAGGAAAGGGACTAGGGAAACCACCTTTTCATTTCTCCTCACTGTGTACATGTTCAATCATTGTCTTGAACACTGTCTCAAATTCCTGCTGCCTTTTGCTTTGGACAGTATGGTGTCTACACAAGGAGCTGAGCTGATCTTCCTACAGAGATGCCCTGGAGTCTAAAATGATCAGAACAATTAATTTATTTGTGTCTTCTGTTATGCTTGTTTCTCTTAACTTGTTTTGACAATAAAAATCCTTACTACTTTCTCAAAAAAAAAAATATATATATATATATATATATTTTTTGGTCTTCGTCCCTGTTTCTGGCACAGAGCTCCTAAAACTCTCGGAATTTCCTAAAGGAGTTTTGTTATGCTAATGAGGTGACTTGTGCAAAGCCCATAAAGATGGGATCTGGTTGCCAGGGGAACCAACCATATGATTAGAGCCTTGGAACTTTCAGCCTCACCACCCCAGGGAGGGGAGAGGGGCTGGAGACTAAGTTCAGTCATCAATGGTTAATGATTTAATCAACCATGCCTAGGTAATGAAGCCTCCATAAAACCCAAAAAGGACAGGGTTGGGAGAGCTTCTGGGTTGGTGAACACGTACAGATTTGGGGAGAGTGGCCCTCAGTGAGGGCGTGGAAGCTTCTCACCCTTCCCCCTTTCCTTGCCCTATCATCTCTTCCATCTGGCTCTTCCTGAGTTATATCCTTTTAAAATAAACAGGTAATCTAGTAAGTAAAATGTTTCCCTGAGTTCTGTGCTGCTCTAGTACTTTAATCAAACTCAAGGAGGAGGTCACTGGAACCTCCAAGCTATAGCTGATCAGTCAGAAGCACAGGTGATAAACTGGACTTGCAGTTGGGGTCTGAATTTGGGGGCGGGGTTATTCTTATAGGACTGAGTCCTAACTTGTGGGATCTGATGCTACCTCTAGGTAGATAGTGTCAGAACTGAGTTGAATTGTAAGACATCCAGTTGGTGTCAGAGACTTGCTTGGTGGTGTGGGAAAATTTCCCCACATATGTACATCTTGGAACTGGGTGCAGAGTCAGAGGTTACCTTGAGGGAAGAAGAACCTGTGACTTAAAATTGCGAGCTTTTCTATGTGGGGATGAGTTGTGGATGATGGATAGAAGGGTAGTGGGAGGGTTTGGGGAAAAAGAAAACACAGGTGGGCATAAAAACAATCTGTGATGAAGGGCCAACTATTCTTCCAATTTGTATTTAAAAATAAAACAAAATGGAAATAAAATCTTAAAAGTCCAAAACTCACAAAATATACACCCACAGATTCCACACTTGGATGTCATAGCAATATTAAGCTGCTATCAAGTTCTTTCAATGTTTACTCTGAATCATTCGCCTAGGACCTAAGAAGCAATTCGCAGGCTGACTGCCTCATGTTACCAGTGGAACCTGCAGCCATTTCATGTTGGCCTGCTGATATGATGGGCCTGGCAGAATTTTAGGATCTGAGTTTTCAGTCTTTTCGCCAGCTGTGGCCCCTAGAAAGAAGCCCCTTTGTTCTGGGTTGCTGCATTTCAGCTCTGCAGTTACTCTGGCCCTCTGGAGAGTCCTGGAACTCTGCTTCTCAGGTGAGAAAAGCCTTTCCCAATCTTTGCCAACCCCTCTTTCACTCATCCCTGTGGTCCTGGGACCAGGAGTTGCATTCTTACATCCTGGCTAGTACTGCTTCCTAAAATACATGCTTGCTCTGCTAACAGCTGGTTTAACTGCTTAGAGAAGCTCAACTTCTTTCTCTGTGCTTTTGGACAGGCTGAAATGTCCATTTTATGTGGACTAAAATGACGGACTCCATGACCTTAATTCCTCCCTCTCTCTTGATGCTTTAGACGGATTCCAGACCTTGTTCCTGAGCCCACTTTGATCCTCCTGCTTATTGTGGGGTTTTGGCCTGATAAATACACTCTGTCCATAGTCCATTTGAAGAGCTCAGGTGATTTACAAACCCCAGACATATTGCTGTCCTTTACCGGTCCAAAATCTAATTTCACAGCTAACTACAGGATGCTAGCTGTTGCCACCCACAATTATGGCACAAAACTTTGACATCAAAAACCCTCCCTGTGCATTCAGGAATGCTATCACATGTAAAGACAGGAGAGCTATCCTCTCACATCCCTTCAGGAAGGAAAATTAAAGATTTATGGACTTTGAGTGGAATTTTTCCTGACTCTTCATCACTGGCTAGACAGAAACAGAGATTTACTTTCTCACTGGCCCTCCTATGTGCAAGCTCAGTCAACTGCAACCCAGCTTATTAGAAAGGTCAGTGGTACCTTTTGAGCAAAGCAGAGAAAGAGACCTGAGCCAAACTGCAAATGTACATATTACTGATGACTGTGCCCCACTGAAGCAGTAGGAGGACTAAGAATAATGCTCACAGCTGCCCAGTGGAGAAGCTTTGTGAGACATTTTTTAAGGCAAAGGATTGAAGGCTACTGTGGGAGAGGTCACTGTCAGTAGGCTCGGTGCAAAATTAATAACGCAGCGTGGTTGGTACCGTGTTACATTGTTCCTGCAGAAGGGAACGGCTGCATTATGGATAAAGGAAAGGTATAAGAATAAGAAAGAAAGATGAAGTATGAAATATTCCTCAATAACGGACCATAGCTGAGCACAGAGAAGCTACAACATGCCACCTGACTCCTCCCTGTAGTGCAACGAAGGGTACCATATTTCTTGAGCATTTGGTACACTCCAGACACAGTTATTAAGGTAAATTTCTATACTATAGAAGTAATATACTACTGTCCTCTTTTCTTCACTGAGAAAGCAGAGATTCAGAGAAGTTAAATAATACGCCTAAGGTTACATAACCAGCAAGTGGAAAAGCTGGGACCAATGTCTGTCTGAATCCAATGCCCATCCTCTATGTACCAACTGACACCACAAAGAAAGTAAGTAAAATGTCTCTGACGTCAGATCACTAGATACACTATTGCTACTTCAATTCTACTCTTCTATCAAAACAAAATACTAGCAAAGGGCAGACAGCAGAAACAAGAACTACAATCCTGCAGCCTGTGGAACAAAAACCACATTCACAGAAAGATAGACAAGATGAAAAGGCAGAGGGCTATGTACCAGATGAAGGAACAAGATAAAACCCCAGAAAAACAACTAAATGAAGGGGAGATAGACAACCTTCCAGAAAAAGAATTTAGAATAATGATAGTGAAGATGATCCAGGGACTTGGAAAAACAGTGGAGGCAAAGATCGAGAAGATGCAAGAAATGTTTAACAAAGACCTAGAAGAATTAAAGATCAAACAAACAGAGATGACCAATACAATAACTGAAATGAAAACTACACTAGAAGGAATCAATAGCAGAATAACTGAGGCAGAAGAACGGATAACTGACCTGGAAGACAGAATGGTGGAATTCACTGCTGCAGAAAAGAATAAAGAAAAAAGAATGAAAAGAAATGAAGACAGCCTAAAAGACCTCTGGGACAACATTAAACACAACAACATTCGCATTATAGGGGTCCCAGAAGGAGCAGAGAGAGAGAAAGGACCCGAGAAAATATTTGAAGAGATTAGAGTCGAAAAATTCCCTAACATGGGAAAGGAAATAGCCACCCAAGTCCAGGAAGCGCAGAGAGTCTCATATCGGATAAACCCAAGGAGAAACATGCCGAGACACATAGGAATCAAATTGGCAAAAATTAAAGACAAAGAAAAATTACTGAAAGCAGAAAGGGAAAAACGACAAATAACATACAAGGGAACTCCCATAAGGTTAAAAGCTGATTTCTCAGCAGAAATTCTACAAGCCAGAAGGGAGTGGCATGATATACTTAAAGTGATGAAAGGGAAGAACCTACAACCAAGATTACTCTACCTGGCAAGTATCTCATTCAGATTCGATGGAGAAATCAAAAGCTTTACAGACAAGCAAAAGCTAAGAGAATTCAGCACCACCAAACCAGCTCTACAACAAATGCTAAAGGAACTTCTCTAAGTGGGAAACACAAGAGAAGAAAAGGACCTACAAAAACAAACCCAAAACAACTAAGATGGTCATAGGAACATACATATCGATAATTACCTTAAACGTGAATGGATTAAATGCTCCAACCAAAAGACACAGGCTTGCTGAATGGATACAAAAACAAGACCCATATATATGCTGTCTACAAGAGACCCACTTCAGACCTAGGGACACACACAGACTGAAAGTGAGGGGATGGAAAAAGATATTCCATGCAAACGGAAATCAAAAGACAGCTGGAGTAGCAATACTCATATCAGATAAAATAGACTTTAAAATAAAGAATGTTACAAGAGACAAGGAAGGACACTACATAATGACCAAGGGATCAATCCAAGAAGAAGATATAACAATTATAAATATATATGCACGCAACATAGGAGCACCTCAATATATAAAGCAACTGATAACAGCTGTAAAAGAGGAAATCAACAGTAACACAATAATAGTGGGGGACTAGTTTAACACCTCACTGACACCAATGGACAGATCATCCAAAATGAAAATAAATAAGGAAACAGAAGCTTTAAATGACACAATAGACCAGATAGATTTAATTGATATTTATATGACATTCCACCCAAAAACAGCAGATTACACTTTATTCTCAAGTGCGTACAGAACATTCTCCAGGATAGATCACATCTTGGGTCACAAATCGAGCCTCAGTAAATTTAAGAAAATTGAAATCATATCAAGCACCTTTTCTGACCACAACACTATGAGATTAGAAATGAATTACAGGGGAAAAAAACGTAAAAAACACAAACACATGAAGGCTAAACACTATGTTACTAAATAACCAAGAGAACACTGAGGACATCAAAGAGGAAATCAAAAAATACCTAGAGACAAATGACAATGAAAACACGACAATCCAAAACCTATGGGATGCAGCAAAAGCAGTTCTAAGAGGGAAGTTTATAGCTATACAAGCCTGCCTCAAGAAACAAGAAAAATCTGAAATAAATAATCTAACCTTACACCTAAAGGAACTAGAGAAAGAAGAACAAACAAAACCCAAAGTTAGCAGAATGAAAGAAATCATAAAGCTCAGATAAGAAATAAATGAAATAGAAACAAAGAAAAAAATAGCAAAGATCAATACAACTAAAAGCTGGTTCTTTGAGAAGATAAACAACATGGATAAACCATTACTCAGACTCATCAAGAAAAAGAGGGAGAGGACTCAAATCAATAAAATTAGAAATGAAAAAGGAGAAGTTACAACAGACACCACAGAAATACAAAGCATCCTAAGAGACTACTACAAGCAACTCTATGCCAATAAAACAGACAACCTGGAAGAAATGGACAAATTCTTAGAAAGGTATAACCTTCCAAGACTAAACCAGGAAGAAACAGAAAATATGAACTGACCAATCACACGTAATGAAATTGAGACTGTGATTAAGAATCTTCCAACAAACAAAAGTCCAGGACCAGATGGCTTCACAGGTGAATTCTATTAAACATTTATAGAATAGCTGACACCCATCCTTCTCAGACTCTTCCAAAAAATTGCGGAGGAAGTAACACTCCCAAACTCATTCTATGAGGCCACCATCACCCTGACACCAAAACCAGACAAAGATACTACAAAAAAAGAAAATTACAGACCAATATCACTGATGAATATAGATGCAAAAATCCTCAACAAAATACTAGCAAACAGAATCCAACAGCACATTGAAAGGATCATACACCATGATCAAGTGGGATTTATCCAAGGGATGCAAGGATTCTTCAATATACACAAATCAATCAATGTGATACACCATATTAACAAATTGAAGAATAAAAACCATATGATCATCTCAATAGATGCAGAAAAAGCTTTTCACAAAATTCAACACCTACTTATGATAAAAACTCTCCAGAAAGTGGGCATAGAGGGAACCTACCTCAACATAATAAAGGCCATATATGACAAACCCACAGCAAACATCATTCTCAATGGTGAAAAACTGAAAGCATTTCCTCTAAGATCAGGAACAAGACAAGGATGTCCACTCTCACCACTATTATTCAACATAGTTTTGTACGTCCTAGCCTTGGCAATCAGAGACGAAAAAGAAATAAAAGGTATACAAATTGGAAAAGAAGAAGTAAAACTGTCACTGTTTGCAGATGACATGATCCTATACATAGAGAATCCTAAAAATGCCACCAGAACACTACTAGAGCAAATCAATGAATCTGGTAAAGTCGCAGGATACAAAATTAATGCACAGAAATCTCTTGCATTCCTATACACTAATGATGAAAAATCTGAAAGAGAAATTAAGGAAACACTCCCATTTACCATTGCAACAAAAAGAATAAAACACCTAGGAATAAACCTACCTAGGGAGACAAAAGACCTGTATGCAGAAAACTATAAGACACTGATGAAAGAAATTAAAGATGATAGCAACAGATGGAGAGATATACCATGTTCTTGGATTGGAAGAATCAATATTGTGAAAATGACTATACTACCCAAAGCAATCTACAGATTCAATGCAATCCCTATCAAATTGCCAATGGCATTTTTTATGGAACTAGAACAAAAAAATCTTATAATTTGTATGGAGACACAAAAGATCCCAAAGAGCCAAAGCAGTCTTGAGGGGAAAAAACAGAACTGGAGGAATCAGACTCCCTGACTTCAGACTATACTACAAAGCTACAGTAATCAAGACAATATGGTACTAGCACAAAAACAGAAACATAGATCAATGGAACAAGATAGAAAGCCCAGAGGTAAACCCACGCACCTATGGTCAACTAATCTATGACAAAGGAGGCAAGGATATACAATGGAGAAAAGACAGTCTCTTCAATAAGCGGTGGTGGGAAAACTGGACAGCTACATGTAAAAGAATGAAATTAGAACACTCCCTAACACCATACACAAAAATAAACTCAAAATGGATTAGAGACCTAAATGTAAGACCAGACACTATAAAACTCTTAGAGGAAAACATAGGAAGAACACTTTTTGACATAAATCACAGCAAGATCTTATTTGATCCACCTCCTAGAGTAATGGAAATAATAACAAAAATAAACAAATGGGACCTAATGAAACTTAAAAGCTTTTGCACAGCAAAGGAAACCATAAACAAGACAAAAAGACAACCCTCAGAATGGGAGAAAATATGTGCAAACGAATCAACGGACAAAGGATTAATCTCCAAAATATATAAACAGCTCATGCAGCTCAATATTAAAACAACAAACAACCCAATCCAAAAATGGGCAGAAGACCTAAATAGACATTTCTCCAAAGAAGACATACAGATGGCCAAGAAGCACATGAAAAGCTGCTCAACATCACTAATTATTAGAGAAATGCAAAACAAAACTACAATGAGGTATCACCTCATACCGGTTAGAATGGGATTCATCAGAAAATCTACAAACAATAAATGCTGTAGAGGGTGTGGAGAAAAGGGAACCCTCTTGCACTGTTGGTGGGAATGTAAACTGATACAGCCACTATGGAGAACTGTATGGAGGTTCCTTAAAAAACTAAAAATAGAATTACCATATGATCCAGCAATCCCACTACTGGGCATATACCCAGAGAAAACCATAATTCAAAAAGACACATGCACCCCAATGTTCATTGCAGCACTATTTAGAATAGCCAGGTCATGGAAGCAACCTAAGTGCCCATTGACAGACGAATGAATAAAGAAGATGTGGTACATATATACAATGGAATATTACTCAGCCATAAAAAGGAGTGAAATTGGGTCATTTGTTGAGACGTGGATGGATCTAGAGACTGTCATACAGAGTGAAGTAAGTCAGAAATAAAAAAACAAATATCGTATATTAACACATATATGTGGGACCTAGAAAAATGGTACAGATGAACCGGTTTGCAGGGCAGAAATTGAGACACAGATGTAGAGAACAAACGTATGGACACTAAGGCGGGGGAAAGCCACAGGGGGGTGAGGGGGGTGGTGTGATGAATTGGGTGACTGGGATTGACATGTATACACTGATGTGTATAAAATTGATGACTAATAAGAACCTGCTGTATAAAAAAATAAAAAAAACTAAATACTATTAAAATGATAAAATATTATATTAAATTAGTATAATTTATGTGGGAAAAAAGACATCATCAATGACAAAAAAATTACTATAATTTAATACTATAATTATAATATAACAACATCACATTAGATTATAATTAAAGCACTAGGACAGTGCCTACCCCATGTTTCTTAAATAATAAAACATATAAATAAGCAAAATGTGAACTTATGTAAGTGCACAGACACGAATGTATTTGTTCTACTGTGTTAGCCAAACAGCTCTATGAAATTTTATTCTGTTAGATTACATTCCAATGCAAGAACTACAGGTACACTCAGAGCCTCAGCACATTTATTAGCTGTGAGACTTGATTAAAAAAATGAAATTTCCCTAGAACATATCAGGATTTGAGAACAACAGGAAACTATGCCACCCATGGACATTGGAACGTTTTTTGAAGCCCTTTGCTACTGATGTGACTATTGTTTTATCTATAATAGAAGCTCTACCAAAAATATCCCAGCCCATTTGAGCTGCAGGCTCAAAGTTCTGCCTTCATTCCCACACGGTGTGTTTGATATATCCCCAGGGATACCTGCTATAAGTATGAATAAGAAGGTTCTAGCATGTTTGTGAACATGCAAATTCTTAGACCTCACCTCATGGAAATTTTGTTCCAGTCGGCCGGAGGTGGAGCTGAGGAATCTGCATTTTAACATACATAAATTTCCGACATAGGTGGTCTAATGTCTACTGAATAAGAATCACTGGACTAGAGGATCCTCCACTCCGTTTGGGATGAGCCCTCAGGTTCATGCGTGTACTCGCAGTGTGGCTGTCACAGGCTTTCCAGCTGAGTCTAAAGAGTTTGAGGTTTTCCTGGATTCTCGAATTGCTGGAGCATTGCTTAAATGGAACCAAGTCTACATATGATAAATCCCAAGGATATATCTGCATGAGTCTGGCCTTTACAACAGGAGTGCTGAAGTTCTATTCCGATAAGAATTTGCTTCCTTTTATTTGCTCTGGGCTGTTCTCAAAATGAAGCTGTGAACTGGAAGAATTTGGTCTTTGTATCCTACCTCCTATGCCTTCATCACTTCTAGCTTCAATATCCAAACCACACGTGGGAAACTGAAGCTTCTTGGCGCCTGGGGATCACCAACTGAGGCACCCAACCAAAGCAGCCCAACCCTCCTTCCCCTGCTCTGTATTTCTCTCTGTCTCCTCCATGAAAATGCACTTCATCCATTTCCCATCTGGTCAGGATCCTAGCTAGCACCAGCACAGTGACAAGACTTTGATGTGATACAGCAAAATGAACTAACAGAGTAATATTTTATTTGGAAGCCAAGCTAGAGCTAAGAGAAGCAGGTTTTCTCTTGGGTCTCACACATTGCAAAATAAAGTTAATGAATAAAGTTAAAATGATGGTGCCAGGTGATGTGGGCATGCAAAGATGTTCCTTCCTCCACTTTTTTGTTAGAGAGAATAAGAACATACTCAATTTATCAGAAATCTACTCAATTTATCAGAAATCTACTTCCTTTGTTGACAATTCAACCAGGTCACAGAAAGTCTTAGCCAACTAATAGGGTTTGGAATTCAACATGGCAAAACCTAGACCCTAAAGAGGTTTCAATTTTTGGAAGGAAAATTCAGAATAATTTATTAGAATACAAAATATAAGAAAAATTAAAAATAGGGGTCATATACCAAAAATATTGTTTGGTTAAAATGAGCTTCCAAGGCACTGTTCGAACCTAAGACCAGCTATTGTAGCATTAGAACAGACACAACAGCCAAGCAAAATTCTCAGGGGAAAACAGAGAAAACCAGTTCTCCCATAAAAGCTCTAAAAAGGCAGTAGAGACTTACTATATTTTAGACCATCTTTGATGATCTCACAGTATCCAACATGATTAACACTTAAATATATCATGAAATAGTAGTAGTTTAGGGTAAGATAAAGGGGAGGAGAGGAATATCCTATAATTTACTGATATTTTTGCATTGTTAGAATCATTAAAACTTTGGCTCTGTCCTTGGATTCAGACATATCTAGAGGCCTTTGGCTTCTTAGTAGCAAATCATTTACCCATAACTTTCAAACTTCATGGTTACAATTAACATTTAAGCCTTAATGGATGCTAATGGGTTACTTTTTTAAGGTAGCATGTTATTTTACAGGGGATTTTTATATACAAGGCCTTACAAATTTCAGGGAATGACTCAAAGTTAGAAACAGTATGCACTATAATAAGATAGGAAGAAAGATATCAGGAGGGAGGTAAGTAGTCTTGCAACCTCTAAAATAAACAATCCTATGTTGTTACCTACAGTCTCCAATGTATAGGAAAAAAGCTTGCTGATTATAGGGCTTCCCATATGGTCCAATTTCAGCAGCAATCTCTAAGGGGAAGAGTAGAAATATGGTTCATATTGAAAAAGATCTATCAGGCAATAAAGCAAAATTCCAGCTCACATGGGCAGAAATCTTAATAACATCTATAACTTTAGGACAATTCATTTTGCTTTGCCTTGGACTGAGCTGTAGGTTTCTGAGGAGATCTTGTTAGCTTTGGAGAGTAGGAGAAGAAACACAGGCAGTCCTCTATAGAAGCTCACTTTCAGGATGAAGACAGGTCCTGGGAAGTCGATGTGTCTGAATTGTATATTTTTGATACATGAGCATATACCTGGGGCTCAAAACTGACACAATGGTAGTAATAAATGGTCCTAGCTGCCATTGACTTATAGCCAACCGCTGCACTCAGTTCTTCACTGTGTGACTGCAGTGGGGTTCTGCATCTCTCTCAGCTCTTGCGTCCACATCTGTACAGTGGATATGGTAATAATCCATATCTCTCAGGCTATGGTGAAGAAGAAATGACACCACAAGTAAAAACACTTGATGTGCTCAAGCACTACACAGTTCTTCGGTAATCGTGATACAAAATCAGATGCTTTTCTCTTCTATGCATATTTTTTCGTAAATGAATAATTGGTCCCACCCAAATAGAGAGAAGCTTTAAGAACCGCATTCTAGGGTTTCCCTGGTGGCGCAGTGGTTAGGAATCCGCCTGCCAATGCAGGGGACACGGGTTCGTGTCCCGGTCTGGGAAGATCCCACATGCCGCGGAGCGGCTAGGCCCGTGAGCCACAACTACTGAGCCTGCGCGTCTGGAGCCTGTGCTCCGCAACAAGAGAGGCCACGACAGTGAGAGGCCCGCGCACTGCGATGAAGAGTGGCCCCTGCTCGCCGCAACTAGAGAAAGCCCTCGCACAGAAACGAAGACCCAACACAGCCATAAATAAATAAATAAATTTATAAAAAAAAAGAACCACATTCTAACACTCTTTAAGAGAGGCCTATTTACAACCTGATTGTTTGAGCTTCTGATAAACATAATTGGCTGAATCATAAAACATGTTTTAGAGATTTGTGAGAAACTTCAGTGCAGTTGAGTAGGAGGATGGCTGGAGAGCCAGAGCCCCTGGCTGTCTGTCTGCAGAAGAACAGCTGCTGAGTGGCTAATTCCACAACCTCGGCCCTCTCTCCTGGTGTTCTAAACCATACTGACCTTGTGTGTCCTGATGGCAGACATCCTGTCGTCACTTCACAGATAACATCTCAGTCGAAGGTCATTTTCTCAGGGAAAAGTGAACCACTGACCCCATTCAGACTAAGTTAGACCCTTCCGTTACATTCTCATAGTATTCTGTATTTTCTTTCTAGCACCTAGCAGAGTGGATGAATAACATTGATAAATAGGATTCTTTGATGAATGCCTGCCTCTTCTGGAGTATAAGCTCATTAGGGTGCAAAGTATGGCTGCGGACCTCCTCATTATAGCAACCCAGAACCTAGCTCGTGGTCTGGCACACAGTGGGAGCTAAATAAGTGTTTGATGCTTTAATGAAGAGTGAGGACTTGAAGCCAAATCCTCTGATGCCAAAGCCAGGGTTCATTTTACTACCAAAGAAATGGCTCTAAGTATTACCTGGGGAGCCCAGTAAAATACACATTCCCAAGTATAGCTCCAACCCCATCGAATTAGAAACTCCCAGGGCCAAAGGACTCTTTCTTTTCTGGTTGAAGCCAGTCGTAGACCAGCTATAGGAACCACTGCACTGCACCCACATGTACATCAGCTTAACGAACGGTATACTTACAGAGGATCCAGAATCCTGGTATTTTCAGCTCCTACCCTCTGCTCAGCGTTGGAAGGGAACACCCTCCAATCTGCCTCATGCTGTGTCAGGTAAGTGGATGAAACTCAAAAGCAGTTCCCATGTCTTCACATAGAACGTGCACTGTGTAATCCTTCCCATAACTAAATCACATGCATTTTAAAAAGCAGAACTTTAAAGCATATTGCTAAGTGAAAGAAGCCAGCCTGAAAAGGATACATACCAGATAATTGCAACTATGTGACATTTTGGAAAAGGAAAAACTATGGCAATAGTAAGATGACCTGTGGCTGCCCGAGGCTTGTGGGGAGGGACGGAGTGATGAACAGGTGAAGCCCAGGGAATTTTTAGGATGGTGAAATTGTTCTGTTTGAAACCGTAATGGTGGATACGTGACATCACACGTTTGTCAAAACCGAGAGAACTATGCAACACAAAAAGGGAGCCCTAATAGAAACTACAGACTTTGGTTAATAATAACATATCAATATTGGTTCATTGATTGTAACCAAGGAACCACATGAATGCAAGATATTAATAGTAGGGGAAATAATGGGGAAAATGGGAAGCTGGGTGAGTGTATGGAACCCTAAGTACTATCTGCTCAGTTACACTATAAATCTAAAACGGTATCTTTTCAAAAGCATAAAAAATGAAACATACCCCAAAAATGACGGTGGGAGTGGAGCACCACGGCTTCATCACACTCTCACTTACTCAGTGCTCACTGCATGGGGAGCACCAAGCTGAGAATTTCCAAACATCACCTCCTTTAACCCCAACAATACTGCTCTGTGGCAGCTAATACCAACATCCTCACACTCCCTTGACGGTTAGGGAACCGAAAGTAGGTGCTGTTCAGTCCTCGCCCAAGAGAACATAGCCAGCCAGTGTCACTAGGTTTCAAACTCTGGTCCAGGTTGCCCCAAGCCCCCCACGTTTACCCACTGTGGGAACCTGCCTCGATTTATTTACTTGTAGTTGCTTTGACCTATGCACAAACGAGTGGTTTACTATGAAGTTTAATCCGTAACTGTAAGTCAAAATGATTAGGGTATTATAACACAGAGTCAGATGAAAAGATTCTCACCATGCAGCAATGCCTGCAGATAAGCCTGGGACAGACGCCCACAGAGGAAAACGAACACTGCCCTCCAGGAGCATGGGATGGCGGAAAAGCAGGGCTTATGAGCAGCAGCATAATGAAATCAAGTTTCAAATGCTGAAATAATTTTCTAGGTCCAAGATGGAGCCACTCCTGCCCAGGGTCCCCTATCAGGGAACTGAAACTTAGATAACCTTTGCATCCCTATAAATGCTCCCATTGACCAGAAACACAGAATATCCGGTCAGCCAATCCCCAAACGAGGTTGACTCTGTGGCCCCAGCCAATCGGATATTTTCTATTTTTGTCTTCCTTGTTCTTTATTCTTTATCCTGGAAAAGCTTCCTGCCTTCAGTCCCATTCTGCAGTTCTCTGAAAGGAGTATTAAATCAAGTTTATGTCACCTAAATTGTCTTCTTTAATCATTTTTTACCACGAATAAACCAATCACGGTAACATTGATGTATGAACTTAAATGACAACGTTTTGCTTTAAAACCAAACTATTTTTTAAATAACAATGACAACAAAAAGGCCATAAAAAAAGGGAGTAAGAGAGACTACGAACCACCACATTGAAAGAGACTTAAGGGCCATATCAGCCTTGTGCAATGTGTGAGTCTCATATGGATCTTTATTCAAACAAACCGACTATGGAGAAATTAGTAAATTTTGAACGCAGATTGAACATTATATGATGCTAAGGAATTAAGTTTTAGGTGTAGTAATTTTATTAGAATTAGATCTTTTTAAAAAAATATATCAAAACTATTAAAGATAAACCTCATGGAGATGAAGTATTATATCTGGGATTTGCTTCAAAACAATTTGAGAATGGATGGAGAGTGGGTACAGGTCAAATGGAATTAGCCGTTGACTGATAATTGTATAATTGTTGGAGAGAACAATGGGTACATGGAGTTCATTATACTCCTCTCTCCTTTTGAAAATGTTTGAAATTTTCCATTATGAACATATTTTTTTTAAGTTTATTATCCAGCATTAGTTCTAGCACTTACCTAACCATGTACATTGCTCTCATTCAATAAATATGAATATGAACATTAATTATAAAAAATAATAATTGTAACTAAAACATAAGAGGTCCATATACAAGCATGTTCACTCTGATTGTTTTAATAAATCATGCTCTACAGTTTCTGTTAACGTTTTCAGGAAACAGCTCCACATCAATCTTTTTTTTTTTTTTTTTTGGGCCGCATTGGGTGTTCGTTGCTGCGCACGGGGTTTCTTTAGTTGCGGCCAGTGGGGGCTACTGTTCATTGCAGTGCGTGGGCTTCTCATTGCGGTGGCTTCTCTTGTTGAAGAGCACGGGCTCTAGGTGCACAGGCTTCAGTAGTTGTGGCTCGTGGGCTCAGTAGTCGTGGCTCACGGGCTCTAGAGAGCAGGCTCAGTAGTTGTGGCATGCAGGCTCAGTAGTTGTGGCGCACAGGCTTAGTTGCTCTGCAGCATGTGGGATCTTCCCAGACCAGGGATCAAACCCACGTTTCCTGCATTGGCAGGCGGATTCTTAACCACTGCGCCACCAGGGAAGCCCACCCACATCAATCTTCACTGTTTCTGTTGTCTCTCTGTCCTGGGTCTCTCACTGTTCATTTCCCTCAGGAGCCTGTGGCCAGAAAAGGGCATCCCTGGCAGAAGGAAGAAGTCCAAGGAGCACTGTTACCTACTGATGTCTTCCCCTCAAGTGGAGGCCGGGATGCACTCTCAGGGCTGCTTGTGGCTGCTCTGAATACAGTAACAGGTCTCCTTCATCCCTGGGCATCACGCACTGCCACAGACACGCACATCTGGATCCAGGTGACCCAGAGCATCTTAGAATCTGCATCATTCCCCCCCACACCCGGGGTTTGGATTAGTTCTTCACTTAAGATACTTCAGAAGGACCATTCCAAGGACTCTGAGCGATTCATAGAAGATGTATAAGGGAAAATGAGGTTCTACCTCCTTCCCAAATGGAGCAGGACAAGCCCTTGGCTAGCCACAGGGAGACATTAGCCGGCAGGCTGGTGCCAAACGGGAGGAAATAGTAGTGAAACAGGAGGGAAGGGGGCAGGGCACAACCTTTAAAAGAATGAAATAGCCATAGTACATGACGAAAACTAGTGAGAACCAACTAGGTCCAAGATGGCAGAAGACTCAACTTCCAGTAGACCTTGAGCCTCATTATATGCTCATTGTAATACATTAGCATGATAATGACACACCCAACAGCGCCATGACATTCTGAAGCCAACCATAAAAGGTCAAAAAGTGGGAGGTGGCCCAATTCCTGGAAATCCCCACCCCTTCCCCAAGTAGTTGGAATAAGCCTCCCACTCATTAGCCCATAAAGATTAACCATGCCACATTTCGAAGCCTCTTGCTTCTTGCTTCTTGCCTTTTGAGATGGCCCACACTCTGTCTGTGGAGTGTGTTTCCCTCTAAATAAATCTGATTCTTACCTATCACTTTGTCTCCAAATTCTTTCGTGACAAAGAAAGAACCTTAAATTCACTGGCAACAGTAGGGATTCCATTTCCCCAGCAACAAAAGTATAAGCCTAAGTCATGAAGTACCTTCATGAAATCCAACTTCAGAGGCTGGGACATTATTTTGTTGCAGAAGTTTCTTTGATGGTAATGTCCTAGGCCTGCCCAGATGTGGGATGATCACGGCAGTCTGAATCCCACACCATGGGCGTCCTAGGATTATAAAGTTTAGTTTTGTGTTATGTTACATATGGAGCATATGAATACCTATGCAGCACATTCTGATTGCAGAGGAAGCAAGAGGTGAAAATATTTACCTGCTACTCTCTTTTCCCCAAGGAGTCCCTCACTCCAAGGAAGAAAAATTTCACAGACAAGTTAAGTGAACGTTTCAACTTTGGTTGATTTATTCAGCCAGCTGTTAAGGCATTCTTTTTAAACTCTTGTCATTTACTTGTGCAGTTTTGGCTTTTGGTATTCAAAACATTCCAAAAGTCTGCATTCATTTTCCTTTCCATAACTTCTTAAAGGTGTCTGGGGAATTTCACTAAGCCCAGTGAATTAAAATTCTAAATGTCAGGAAGTGTATCACTGTGTACTTAAACAGTGACCCTGTGTGGTACAAAAGTGAAAGATTGATTATGCAAATTGGCAAGTGCGTATTATCTGAGACGTTGTTGCAGAATATTGAACTGAATTCCAGGAGGGACAGGAGCTGGTCCCAGCCTGTCCATTCACAAACTGATGTTAGGTAAATTATGAAATTCCTTTGCGCCTCTGTAAGAGAAAGGACGCAGATTAGATGAGGGTCACTCAAAATCTCAGATTCGGTGAAATGCTTATTAACCTAATAAACCTTCAATTTACAATGATTTGGGTTTCTCTGGTATGATAAAAGTTTGAAACATGATAATAAGCCCCCAAGAGTCTGCCTCAAACCAAAACTCCAATATGGTATTCCATGCTTCGGGAACTTTCTCTGAAAAATGGCCATTTGCACAGAAGACTCCCTTTCTGAGGGTAAGTTCATCCAGGATAGCAAATTGTAATAGGGAAGAACAAACCTGACGCCATATTAGATCTGTTTCTTTTACTTTAATCTTTGTATTCTATTGCTTTTGCTTCAAGTTAAGAATGTTGCCTATAGCCTGAAATACATAGGATCACGGATTCTCAAGGCTCTGACCTTTAAGGGTGTAACACTTTTCCATTCATACAGAGATAAAAAGTTGCAGAACAGAGACTAACATTTGTCTTGTTGGAGGTGTACAGGAACATCATGACCTGACCTACCTGGACAGCTGCAAGAACACAGGATTCCGATAGCAAGAAGTTTGCACCAACCAACCAGGCCCCTCCCTCACCTAGCCTTTAAAAATGCTTTGCTGAAACCCTTCAAGGCGTTCAGGGGTTTGGGGGGCATGAGCCACCCGTCCTCCTTGCATGGGCTGCAATAAACCTTTCTCTGCTCCGAACTCTGACATTTCGGTGTGTTTGACCTCACTGTGTGTCAGGCACATGAACTTGCGTTTGGTAACGAAATCACAGATCAGATGTTGCTTAATGAACTTAGGATCAGAACATATGACATTGTGTTTCTGAAAACCTGTTTCCTGCAAACGAAAATAGCTTGTAAGAGTTCAGCCATTGCAGAAATATATCCATTTAGATACTCAGCATTAACCATGAGAATCACAGCATTCTCTCTTCTGATGAATTCTAGAGAAATGCTTTTAACGCTCATTTTCCACTCCATACAGCCAGTGATCCTACAATTACAACATTATCTCACCTCTATAATAAATGATTACATAATGACTTCTCTTACACTCTCTGCTTCCTCTTCCTTGTAGCAGACACCTGGCCACATCGCCTGGCCCACCAGATTTCAGCACAGCAGTGAAGGACAATACTGTGCAAGTGACCAGCATCTATTTCAAGCCACACTGTGGCACCTCTCAGATTCGGGGCTTTCTCTGATGTCACACAAGGCAGCACAGCCCACAAGTCCCCCCCACTAAGCACAGCTTGGAAGTGCATAGAGCAAATGAGCCTCTAGGGGCGGCCCTCCACCAACAGGAGACAGGAATTAATGGCGCCAGCCTCCCTGTCCTTCGCTGGAACATCTCTAAGGTGAATTCTTAAAGGGCTCCGACAGAATTGATCACCAACTGTCCACACAGGTAGCCAGCCCAATAACTCACTATTTTCCCCACTTCGTGTCTCACTCCCCCACTCCCTCACCTCCGCTTCCTGGGATTAACTCCCAAGTAAACTATGTGTACCCACATATTTGTCTCATGCTCTGCTTTCAGGGAGACTCGAACTAAGTCTGTTTTCATGGTCCCCTTATTTAGGATGATGACCATCAAAATATACTTCTTCCTTTTGTCTAATACACCAGGTTTGTTGAGGGAGATAAATGTCTGCCAGTCTGCTGGGGCCAATACAGTTTTCCCATGACAGAGAATTTTAACACATATTGGCTGAAAGAGTTACAGTGGTTGGCCCACTTTATGGTAATATCTGATTGTGTCTTCTGGAGTCTCTAAATCATTGTTCCCCATTTTCGTTGTCTTAGAATATATGCTAGCTGAGTTGGAATCAGCTGTGAGCTCTGAATAAAGACTTAACACCTCCCCTTACGTTAATACTCTTAGACTTACTGCTTAGAGATGATTTGGGGAAAGAGTAGGTATATTGTCCTTGAAATTAAACTTTCTTTCAAAGCAAGGCAACGACTTTTTGAAGTGAACATTTTTGAAACTTTTTAGAACTTACAGTAACTAGTTAAACATTAAGAGTAAATATATTTGCATTTATTAAATACGAAAACAAATTTACATTTGCAAAACCAAAATTCTCTCAACAGTTCTTAAGATAATTTTATTTATTACTTTGCTTTCATTTGGACTTTTCCTTATAATGAATTGTTTTACCTTTAAAGAAATGACTTCTTACAAAATACTAATAATGCCTTGCATTTGCATGGCACTTTCTTGAATTATTTTATTTGAGGCTCAGAAAAAACTCTGTGAGATAATGATAATACCCAGTTTTACAAATAAGGAAACTGAGACCACATTGCTAATAAGTAGCAGTGTCAGTGTCAGCATTCAAATCTAGGTCTTCCAGCTCCAAGTTCAATAATAAGCCATTTGTCTCATAAGTATTAACACTTCCATGAAGAATGCCTAAAAGTCACTTCCTAGCATTCCACAGAGTGAAAGAGAAGCACATTTCTCAGCAATGGTATTCCAAAAGTAAGAGAAAAAGTGAAGTCTCTCCTTCACGGAATGAAGGACAGAAACAAGTAACTACATCAGGTCATCAAGAAGAGACACTGGTCACCTTCTAGGCGTTCAGACTCCAGGAAAGACAGTTTCATTGAGCATGCAACCCTGATAAATCCAGCCACCTGACAAAACACGAGAGCTTTAAAGGGCTTGTTTTGGTTTATCAAATCAATGATCCATAAAGTCAAAACTCTCTCCAAAGGAGAACTTGACATGACGGACAGCAACAATTCTGTAGGGGCCGTTAGGGTTTATCACATTAAAGGCATTCTGCTCTGATTGCCTAGAACAAATCTTAGAGATACGCTGATACTCAGGAAAGAAGTGACCACTGATCAAGGACATGAAATGGTAGGGTGTTAACACTGGGACCCTGGACGAATGACCCCTGTGGTTCCACCTGGACACCCCGTGACCTGCATCTGTGTGACAAGGCTAACTTTGTTATGCTCTTGTCTTACTAGCGGTTATATTTTGAGGAAGTGGATCCCCATCCCTCACATAAAATGTGTTTGGTACTCTGTGACCTAGAAAAGTTAAAAAAAAAGACTTAAATGACTTAACACGTCCAAAAAAATATTATTTAAGAGCATTAACATTGATGGTACAGAAAAGTAGGTCCTTTGCAATCACAAAATCCAGAACCATTTCTCAGTAACAAAGAAATGATAAAGTAACCATTGCAAAGGGTAAAAAAGAATGATTAAGTGAATCTTGACTGAAGGAAGGGAACTAGGTGCTAAAGCTTGGTCTGTGGCAGGAATTGTATTGGTCACTCACCTCCATCAACTTTAAGCTATCAATCAAGGCTTTCTTCTCCAAGGTGCTGCAATTAACTTTGCGAGCAAAGCTTAGTCTTCTTAGTCTTTGCCCAGCACTCTTTTTATAAACTAATACCAAAAAACCCCACCAAACTTTCCAGAAATATACTCCATCCTTCTCCTTTAATAATATACTCAGTCACTTAAATATTTTAGAAGTTTGACATTTAATTTTAAAATCTAAGGAGTTGTTTTCCCTTTCTCTTCCTTTACTTCTTGAACAATTTAATCATAAATCCAATAAGTAGGGCATAGGGTTCAGCCAAGTAGGCAAACAGGCCAGGCCAGCAGGGATTGGGGTGTGGAGAGCTGAATGGCCCAGCTCAGGGTGCCAGAAATTGAAGTGAGTGAGAAGGACATTTGTGTAGGAACGCTACCCAGAGTAGAGTGTCATAGCCTAGAAGAGTGAAGAAGCATCCTCATGGAAGGATGATCTGGCACGGGGTGTCAGAGGCCAAGCAGAGTGAGGAGAGCTTCCATGCAGAGCAGGGAATAGCAGGGGCAATAGACGCCTGGTTACATAGTGATCAAATAAGTAGACATATTCAGTGTAATTGGAGCTGTTCACTGTCAGAGAAGGAAGATACAAATACTGAAATGGAAAAAATTAGAAAGCACTCAATGAACAAATTTAATTAGACTCAGCTATTATCTGTCCCTCAACCCACAGCTAAGGAGAAGTTGAGGAAAATCATTCAGTAGAACATAGGTCTACTTAGATTCATAGTATTACAAAATGAGATCTGTTAGACTTGTTTTGCCCTCTCTGGATTATTTCCATACAGATTTGACTGACTTACATCAAATCAAAAGGAAGAAGGAGAGAATTTTATGGTTGAAGAAAATACAACCTCTTTCCTTTGTACAAGATTTAAACGTATATATAATTTTTAATAATTTGATTCGGTAATTAAATTTCTCTGATAGCATTTGCCTCACTATACCAGTGATTGATAACTGGTGAAAACAAAGTTACAGATTGTCATTCCAGCTTGCCAAGTCTGAGACGGATGTTCCAGAATGGTGTTTCCTCTCCTAAATACTGTTGTTTCGGCCCAAGTGTGATTACAGTTCACTATTTTTCCAATTGGTTTTTCTTAAGCAATTACAATTATCTGGCACGTGTTCCTCTGTCATAGGAGGCAGTGGCAGGCATGAAAGTGTACTGGAAGAGAGTCAGAAGCAGACTCCGGAACAATCTAACCATGACTTTGGATAAATCACTTAAGCTCAGCATGTCTCAGTTTCCACTCTTATAAAATTAGAATATCAAGCAAGACAATTTCTAATGTTCCTTTCAACTTGTCTTCTTCATTTTCATTCAAGACATTGTCTTCATTAAATTGCAAACAACCAACTTTAATTTTTTTTAATTTTCTCACAGTTTTTTTGTTGTGGTTTTTCGTCGATTTTTATCATAGGGCCTCAGACATGTTAACAAATTGTCAGTATCTTGTCTTAAATTTGTAGAAACTTCTTACAATATTGCAGAAATTATCCACAACAAGCAAACTTGTTATTTCGGTGTTGTCTCAATTTATAGTTTCAATTTTGCACCTGCTAAGAAAATGTATTCTTATTAGGAGTGATAAAAGCCTGCCCAATTTCAGCCATCTCTGTGTTTGCTTTCTGACATACACACCTGAGGACCAACCCCAGTAATATGAACCATGTTAAAAATTTAAGCTATTTATAGGATACCAATCAATCAGTAAACATAGTAGAAATATATGTATTGTAGAAGCAGTGAATGGAATCTATAAAATATAGAATTTTTCTAAAATATACCTTTGCTACTTCAAGATACCCCTAAATAAAACCTTATTAAAGCTTTTTTTATAAATTAACAATTTACTTAGAAATTCATTTTCTTAGAAATTAACAATCTAAGTACTGATTTAGAACAAATGACCTTCGAATCAGGTTATAACTATTTGAATTTTTAATCTTTCTTAATGTATATAATTTATGTCCATTGTTTCATTATGTGAATTATTTGCAGAATATAAGCTTTTAACAATGTGGTGAAATGAATAGAAGGTTGCTAAGTAATATAATTTATTCCTCATAAGTTAACTTTCTCAGAGATTGAATGTTAAAAATGAAGAGCTCTTTGTAACATCAGATAAAATATTGCTTTTCTTTTAACTAGGTACTACTCTTATATTGAGAATCCACTTGCTTCCAATGGATTTTTAAAAATCCAACAACCCATAAATCCCAAGAGGCTCTATGAGAATTAAGTTGACATAGGCACAAACACGCTAGTAAGATTCCATCAATAAAGATAACTTATATTAAGAATCTGTTTACACACTAAATTAACGCACAATAGTGTGAGAGTTCTCATACAGTCTGGTTTTATGAAAAGAAAGTCATTTATGGAAATTCAAAGTACTTGGTGCCCAAAGTCCAAATTTTATTTACATATTTCTATTCTAAAAATAAGATACAAAATCCTTACAATCATTAAGAGAAAAATAACACTCTTCCATTAACAGATGAAAGAGCCATCATAAATAATTTTCTTTAAAGTATTTGGGAAATTTATCCCCATCAATCCATCTCCAGAGTTAGTCAAAATATTCATCAAAATATAACAAGCTATTTAGCACAACAGAACAAACTACTGTTCTTTAGAAGGTTACATTCTAGCTACATATTCAGAATCCTAACTTCATACACTGTTAAGATATTTAATTTACTTAAATAAAATCCTCAAAGTTGTGACAAACCAGATATAATGAAAAGAAATCTACAAATACTAGTTGCTGTGATTACTGAAATACAGATGGATTAGGGATAGAATAGGATAAATAAAATAACACACTAAATTCTAATGCATGACACAAGATGGTCCGATCTCTAACATGTGGGAGTTCTTGGGTCCAAAAATCTTGAAGAATTTTACAACCTGGTGGGGCTTCCCTGGTGGTGCAGTGGTTGAGAATCTGCCTGCCAATGCAGGGGACACGGGTTTGAGCCCTGGTCTGGGAGGATCCCACATGCCGCGGAGCAACTGGGCCCGTGAGCCACAATTACTGAGCTTGCGCGTCTGGAGCCTGTGCTCCGCAACAAGAGAGGCCGCGATAGTGAGAGGCCCGCGCACCGCGATGAAGAGTGGCCCCCACTTGTCACAACTAGAGAAAGCCCTCGCACAGAAACGAAGACCCAACACAACCATAAATAAATTAATTAATTAAATTTTTTTAAAAAAGAATTTTACAACTTGGATGCCAATACTCAGCATAAGACTCCCAGAGATATAAGTAGCATTTTCATTTTCTCTGGGAAAAACAATTAAGATACAGAATATTTAATGAACACTATTCACCATTAAATTATCATAATTGTAGGGTTGGGGCTTTTTAGGGGCACGGGGAGAGAGATCCATTTTTCCCTATGACAATTTTGGAATGTGAATTAACTGAAGCGTTTAAGGCAATTGGGAAAAGCTTAGACATGGTTAAATATTTGAAAGCCCTAGGAAACCACACAAATGTAGAACGAGCCTGTAAACTCCAGAAATCATTTGCAAAAAGCATGGAAGTCAGACCAGGAATGATTACAATACAGCAAACTTGGCTTGGGAGCTCATTTCTGCCTTTTCATGTCTGTAACCACAGAACCCCAGCACCGAAGAGGTGCTCTCTAAATATTGGTTGAATCAATCAATGAATGATCCTCAATCTCAAATCTATCATATTTTTCTTTTGAAAAATCAGAACAGAACTTCTTGTCCAGTGCCTGGCTCAGCATTCGGCATTTCCCTTTCTGCTCATTTCCCAGTATCGTACTTTTCTGGACTGACATAAACTCCTCTGGCCATACTGGCCACCCAAGCACAACACCATAAGGGAGATGTGTATTCCATCCCTGATCATTTAGGGTAAAAAGATTGCTTCAATTTCCTTGCCCTTTGGGAAACCAATTTAAAACATTTGTAATCTTCGTCCTCTCCAAACCAACAGTTTTTAGTCAATCCTTAATAAAATGTGTTAAAGATTCTGTTTTTGAGTGATTCATAATGCTAATGAATTCATCAATCCCATTATCACACATCTTTCTGTACATGTCAAACCGGATGTAGCTGACAAGGTCATGGCCATTAAATACAGGTTCATGGACATACACATTTGTTCTCGACAAGAGTCATCTATGGCTAACCTTTGACTTTCTATGTTTCTATTACTTGCATGTCAATAATTGCATACAATTTTCACATTACTCTGTCATTGCATGTCAAAATTTCCAAACATCAATGCATATTTTTATATATTTAAATGGATATCCTTTATTACTTTGTAACTGTCCTTTTTCTGAAAATGGTTTATATCACTTTATTTTAACATTGTTCAATAGTTATCCTACTTTGGGACTAGTGAGCATTTTCACATAGTCTTCGTTTGAGTTTCCAAGAGGCTGAGCCTGAGATAAGGATCCTTATGTTACTGATTCTTTGAGGGAGTGTTTCAGAAGAAACTTGTAAGGAAGTGAAGGAAGCAGGATAGGACACAGGGGGAAAGCAAAGCAAAGATGTGGTTTCAGCTGAAGTCTAGTCTCAGCCTGATCCCATAGTTTTGGAACAAGAGTGACACCATAAACATTGTCCCACCTTGAGGCAAAGGAGCAGGACGTTCATATTTCCTTATCGGTCAAGTAGGTGTGTGCTGCTCCTGGTTGGGGGTGAAGGGTGTTTCCCTCCAGGCAACGTCCAGGAAGGTGGGTCCCATCTATGTAGGTCAATTCTTTATCAAATGGAGCAGCTGTGGCTTTTAGCAGCTAACACACATAGTAGCTGGGTGTGGGCATGTAAGCCTCCCAGAGGGTTTTTTCCTGATATTTAATTTGACCAAAAAAAAGAAGAAGAACTTCCTATGGCTTGGTGGCTGTTTCATTGTCTTAGTAATACATACATGAACTATGTTTTCAATATGTAGACATTTTACTGAATAAAACTGCAGTGATTTGGTAGCCCACCACTGGACAACTAAAAAATTACAAAGCGGATGAAAACAGAAAGCTTAAGTGGTGCTTGTAATAAAACCTTAAATTCCAAATGCAGTCTATCCTAGGAATTCAGTGCTGGAAATTGCATTCCATGAATGATAGCTACTGTGCAAATTTCATTAGATTATGCAAATTTTTATTTCATAAAAGAAAAAAATTAAAATGACTCAAATTTTTATGTCACAAATGGTAGTAATTCCAGAAGCTTCTGTGCCACGTAAGTCAACAGCAGATTTACCAGCACAGGCGGGAGTTTTCCTTTCCCCAGGGTAAGGTCTCCCTTCATTAATGGCAATGGACCCACTTTAGCAATGGCCCTTCCCAAGAAGCAAGGAGCACTATATGATCTTACAGCAACTTGGAAACCATAGACTTTAGTTACTTAATTGACACCTGTTCTCTAATAGCACAGTGTGTCTCCATTTCTTCTTTCTATGCCCCTTACATATAATGTCTTGCAGGTTTCATGATGCCTTCTTCCCTGTTCATTTTCCATGCCACAGATTGCTTGTTCCTCTTTCACAGGATTGACTATTAAAGAAGCAAGACTAGACTACCTCTCAGGTGGACCAACTGGATGGAAGAATTGGCAACAGCCCTTCTCCTTCCTTCTTGTGCTTCTGTACATTTACAGCCTGTGTTTGGGGACACTTACATATGGGCACCAAGGTTACCCCCTGGTCTCCCTTGCTGCTTTATCAACATGGAGTAAAGTATGAGGGCAAAGGCTCTGGAGGCTGGCACAGATCCAACTTAAAGGGTTGCTGTGGCACTTGGAGTGTCAGGCTCTTTCTCTTCTATTGGCTTGTTGTATGGCTGCCTTGAGCTAGAAGCAGCAAATGAAGGTCAAAGACAACATGAAGGTCAAAGACAACAATGTATAGCTTTCAAAAAGGAAAAGGGGAACCAGTGACCACTGCTAGCAATACATATAAGAATAAAATGTGACGCAGGCCCTGACAGAGCCCCATATATCATCTTGAAGACCTAGGAATAGCCACATTTCACAGGAGGACACAGCAACCACTTCGTGAAGAAATGAGTACCGTGAATACTATGGGATAGCTACACAGGCTCACAATCCACAACCTGCAGAGATGCATCAAAAATTCCAAAACAAGTATCAGGAGAGGATTTGAGGTCAGATAATAGTTGTGCCCTTTTCAGGAATCATGGAGGGTGGAGTTTGGGAAGGAGAAGTGCAGACTTGAATTTGGGGCTTGGGAATTTTCTTCTATAGGCAGTCAGCACAACTGGGGCACCAAGCCAGGTCTGAAATTCATCTGTGTCCTTTTTGCAGAGTTCTTCAATCTGTTTAATCTGGAATCTTATCTATGACATACCTCCTTTATCTCGTATAGTTCTATCTTTCCAGGACTTGGCTGTATTTGGGACAACATTAGAATGTTCTTTAAGGCTTTCTTTTTAGCAATTTACATGTCACTTTAGAAAGGAGATATTCGTGAAATCTGTTCCCCACTCAACATTTGATGACAAATGAGGCACAGAGATGTTAATGGCTTATCTTATGTCACACAGCTATTTAGCGGGCAGTTGTAAATTATTGCATAATCATTCATTCCCACTGGCAGGCTACATATTAAGTAATTATATTTTCCCTGTGAAGATTCTTTATCTCAGATGCACTTCATGATCCAGCAATACTAAACTACTTGTACCATGATATTTCTTATTTATGTATCTCCTTACACTGTTCCTTCTTCCTGGAAAGTTCCCCACCTTACCCTGGCCTGTCTCTATATCCATGCTGTACGTTTTCACCTTTCAGGAAAGCCTTCCCCAGGAACCCCAAAATGGGTTAGGAACTTCTCATCAATACCACAGTGTATTACAACAACCTATTTTTGTACATTTCTCTCCAAAGAGCAGTGTGTGTCTCATCTTTATATCAACTAAGTATAGTACAATGATTGAGTGTAGGCGCTTACTAAATTTGTATGGAATGAATGGATGAGGAGATTAATGAATACAAATATCAATGTATAAATAAGCAGTGTGAACAACCAGCTTCTATAAGAGGTTATGGACAGTGTTTATAAGAGGAGCTAAGAAATGATGATGTTTATTTAGATAATCAAGAAAGATGCAGGGCTTCCCTGGTGGCGCAGTGGTTGAGAATCTGCCTGCCAATGCAGGGGACATGGGTTCGAGCCCTGGTCTGGGAAGATCCCACATGCCGCGGAGCAACTGGGCCCGTGAGCCACAATTACTGAGCTTGCGCGTCTGGAGCCTGTGCTCCGCAACAAGAGAGGCCGCCATAGTGAGAGGCCTGTGCACGGCGATGAAGAGTGGCCCCCACTTGCCGCAACTAGAGAAAGCCCTCGCAGAGAAACGAAGACCCAACACAGCCATAAATAAAATAAAATAAAATAAAATAAAAAAGAAAGATGCAGGTTAAGTGCTATTTTTGCTTTCCTGCATAAGGTAGTCTTCAATTACATTTGCTACGGATAAAAGTAATTACCTACTGTCAGATTCCACTTAGATCTTGAAGAGTCTAGAACCCAAAGAGCCCACCAAAGTTGCCTGGTGCCTAAAGTGTTACCTGACTTGCAGTAATTTCTCAGTAATTATTAACTAAGTGAATAAAATGCAGAAAATTTAGGACTGTCACAGGAAAGTGTTTCAGGGAGATGATGGTAGAATCACTAACTCTTAACCTTCCCAGTGATAAGTATCAAGAGGAGGCTGAAATCCAGCAATTCTACTCCTAAGTATATACTTAAGAGAAATAAAAACATGTGTCTGCACACATACAAAAAATATACATGAATGTTCATAGCAGCAGTATTCATAATGGCCAAAAGACAGGAGACAACCCAAATGTCCACCAACCGAGACATCGATGAAATGTAGTACGTATATATACAATGGAATATTATTTGGCCATACAGTACTGATACATGCTACCACATAGATAAACCTTGAAAACATTATGCTAAATGAATGAAGCTAGCTACATAAGACCACATATTATATGATTCCAGTCGTATGAAATGTCCAGAACAGGGAAATCTATAGAGACAGATTAGCAGCTGTTTAGGGCATGGGGAGGAAGTGCAGGGGATGTGACAGCTAAAGACTGTGGGGTTTCTTTTAGAGGTGATGAATTGACTGTGATGATAGCTGCACGTATCTGTAAATAGTCTAATATCCACTGAATTGTACACTTCACTTATGTTTTGGGGTGAATTTTATGACATGTGAATTATGCCTCAGTAAAGCTGTTTAAAAATGAAGGCGGGGGGAGGGAGACAGAGAGAGAATGCTGAAAGCATCTCAGACTAAAGGCTGCCCATAAGAATACTCCCAGTATGTTAACAAGATCCATTTCATTTCAGGCATTTGCTGAAGATGTTCCATATTAAGGACTTCGTTTCTACCCAGCCAATTTCCAAGGCCCCAGTCACAGCTCATTAACACTCAGCCTGTTTTAGCTCGCTACTGCACGGTGAGCTCTTCTTTTTTGCTGTTGTGTATAACCAGCCGAACCATATAGAAGTCCCTGTCTAAGCCACACCCATAGTTTCAGTACCAAACTGGCATTTATTGCATGCCCATTATGTGCCAAGCGCTTAGCACACGTCATCTCTAAGCCTCACCATAACCCCAGGAAGTAGGTTGTATTACCTCATTTTACAGAGGAAGATATGGGACAGAGCTTAGCTAATGGCCATGGTGTCACTATGTGGGAACTGACAGAGCCAGGTGTAAGGTACATGTGTGATTTACAAGATCTGTGCTCTATTCACCAATTTGTGTCCTCGAAGTCTAGTGTGGTGGAGAGAAATACATAAAACCAGTATAAGAGAGGGAATACAGAAGGAGAGAATGGACTGTCTGATAAAGACAACACAATCTGGTGTTCCAGTGTGGAACAGCGATGTGACACTCCTGTTTAAAATCCTGCCCTAATGGCCTGCACGATGACAGAGTTCCCCTGGGTCTGGGACCACTCAGGCTGTCTGCCTGAAAAGGGAGCTTTTAAATTCTTGCTCTGGCTGAGCAAGCAATAGCACACTCTCAGGTCAGTTTCTCCTGCAAAAGACCCCTGCTTTTGTTCATAATTCTAGTTGTCAGCCCTATTCCACCAACACTTGGTGCCGTATTTACTCTAAATACCTTATATTTAATGTGTCCAAAATTAAACTCCTGGTCCTCCCCACTAACACCTGTCCTCCCTCTAAAACTTGCTACTCCTACAGTCTTTCCTATCTCTGTGCACGTTAACCCCATTCTTCCCATTGCTTTGGACAAAAGCTTTGGGTCATCCTCGAGTCTTTCCTCTTTCACATCACAAACGCAATCCATGAGAAAATCAGCTTGGCTCGAACTTCAAAATATATTCCAAAACTTCTCTCAAATTACCACCTCCCACCCTCATATAAATTTTTGCAATAACCTCCTAACTGACTTCCCTTCTTCTGCCCTTGCCTCGCTATAGACAACTTTCAATACAGAAGCCAGAGTGATCCCTTTAAAACAGGAGACAAATCACGCTCTTACTCTCTGCAAAGCCTCAAATTGGCTCCTATTGCACTCAGAGTACGTACAATGGCTTTCAAGGTCCTACATTATCTGGCCCTTTACACCTCTGTATTAGTATGCTAGGGCTGCCATAACAAAGTACCACAGACTGAGTGGCTTAAACAACAGAAATTTATTTTCTCACAGTTCCGGAGGCTAGAAGTCCAAGATCAAAGTGTCCCCAGGGTTGGTTTCTTCCGAGGCTTGTCTCCTTGGCTTCTAGATGGCCACCTTCTCCTCGTGTCCTCACATGGTCTTCCATCTGTGTGCGTCCGTGTCCTAACCTCCCCTTTATATAAAGATATCAGTCATATAGGACTAGGGCCCACCCTAAAAACTTCATTTTAACTTAATTACCTCTTTAAAGACCCTATCTCCGTATACAGTCATATTCAGAGGTACTGGGGGTTAGGACTTCATAATATGAATTTTTAGGGAGCAGGGACACAATTCAGCCTGTAACAACCTCTGTGACGTCACCTCCTACCACTATGCTCCCTCATTCCCTACACTAGGGCCTCAAGAGCCATCCTGCTGCCTTCAAACAGTCAGGCTTATTCCTGCTTCAGGAGCTATTCTTCAGGCTTGAATCCTCTTGCCCCGAAACAGCTGCAAGCCTTCCTCTTCTCTCAATTCCTTTGTATGTGCACATGAATGTCACCTTATCAGCGAGGTTATTCCTATACCAAGCCTCAGACCTCCTAACTACACACAGATTCTGCATCTCCCCTTGATTCTGCTTAATTTGTCTCCATAGCCTGTATCATTATTTACCACACTACATATTTTCTTATTTACCTGCTTGTTTTTCTTTGATCTCCCTCCACTTAATAGGTACTCATTAAATATTTGCTGAATGAATCAATAAATAAAATATATTCATGTGCAGAAAGGAATACCTCCAAAGTTCAGCATCATGAGGGATCTGGCAATGATATCCTATAAGCCACTGTTCAGAAAATCAAATGTTTAGATTAGAAAAGAGAAGAGAGGCCTAAGGGAACACTGGGGATAAATGAGCTAAAACTTCTGAAGGAGTGTCCTGTGGATGACCCCGAACTCACTCTTCGCATTTCGCATTCCTCCACTTGGCCAAGTTGGGACCAACGGATAGAACTGAAGAAAAGGTAAATTTTAGCTCAATATAACAACAAAAAAAATTCCAGTGAAACGTTTATGCTTCCAGAAGATGGCTCCCAATCATAGAAAATAAGGAAGCAGAAACCAAGTAACTACCTCAAGAATATTGCAGGCAAGATACCTGCGTTCACGAGCGGATCAAACAGGCGATTTTTAAGTTGGGTTCCAATTCTAAGATTCTAGAAAGATAAATCAACTTTAGATGAGGAAAAACATCACCACTTCACAAAGTATGGCTGGTCTCAGTGCCCCACTGTTTTCGTGACTCTGGTCTGGTGAGATTGCCAGGTCTGGGAAGTATCACAAGATAAAATGAGAATGGGAAATCAGGGAGACGAGGGCCAAGCTTTGCCAATAAATTGTCACAGGACTGTAGGCAAGATACTTCACTTCTCTGGGTCACCGGTAAGTCCTCACTAAATTGAAGGCTTGGGTACATATACACAATGGAATATTATTCAGCCATTAAAAAGAACAAAATAATGCCATGTGCAGCAACATGGATGGACCTGGAGATTACCATACTAAGTGAAGTAAGTCAGACAGAGAAAGACAAATACCATATGATATCTCTTATGTGGGGAATCTAAAAAAAATGATACGAATGAACTTATTTACAAAACAGAAATACACCCACAGACATAGAAAACAAACTTATGGTTACCAAAGGGGAAAGGTGGGGGGAGGTATAAATTAGGAGTTTGGGACCGACATATACACACTACTATATTTAAAATAGATAACTAACAAGGACCTGCTGTATAGCACAGGGAACTCTGCTCAGTATCCTGTAATAACCTAAATGGGAAAAGAATTTGAAAAAGAATAGATGTATGTATATGTATAACTGAATCACTTTGCTGTACACCTGAAACTAACACAACTGTGTAAACAGACTATAGTCCAATATTTAAAATAAAAATTTAAAAAATAAAAAATAAAAGTATAATTTGCATATTGAAATAAATAAATAAATAAATAAATAAAGGCTTGGCCTAGATGAGTACTACATCCCTTCTGTTCTAAACACTGTAATTCTGGGTTCTTTTTCAACTCATAGAAACCGGAAGAGGGTTGTGATGAAAGACGGTCACAGGGTATCATGGGATGGGGAGGAGGTACCCTGGCTCGTTTGGATGGAAGGAAAATCATGTTGAATCAAATTCTTTCTTACCAGAGGAATTCAGAAATGAGAGAACAAGTTCCTCTGGGCCAGTCATCCAACATCTTCTCTTCAAGGGTGTGAAAGGTGAGGGAGCTCCAATCTTGAAAAATCGGGATGAAACTGCTACTTATACAGAAAACTGCTTCTCACTCCCAAGGGACTAATAAAGCACTGGGGTGTGCTGTGCTGTGGTTCCTGGAGACTCAGTCATACATGGAACGATTATCACTGAAGACTAATTCCAAACAGAAGTAAGCCTGTGAGTGAATGCGCATTGCTGTGCTTGCCTGAGCTGCTTCATCTTGACTGAAAAACATCCCTTGTGGATGTTTCCTAGGTGTTGAACTGAGACTAATAAGGCAGCAGTAAAGACGAGTTATTCCAGCTCCGTTTCTGACATCTTGGTCTACCTTCTGCTAGGCATGGCCTGCATATGGCTTTGAGGGCTGTTTAGACATTTCGGTGGAAAAGTACCAAGCAATGTTGACCGAATCTGATGTTTTTTAAAAAATTCCCAGTAGCGGGCTTCCCTGGTGGCGCAGTGGTTGAGAGTCTGCCTGCCAATGCAGGGGACACGGGTTCGAGCCCTGGTCTGGGAAGATCCCACATGCCGCGGAGCAACTGGGCCCGTGAGCCACAACTACTGAGCCTGCGCTTCTGGAGCCTGTGCTCCGCAACAAGAGAGGCCGCGATAGTGAGAGGCCCGCGCACCGCGATGAAGAGTGGCCCCCGCTTGCTGCAACTAGAGAAAGCCCTCGCACAGAAACGAAGACCCAACACAGCCAAAAATAAATTAAAAAAAAAAAAAAAATTCCCAGTAGCTTCCAAGTAGTTGGGACTGAAATGGTACAATGGACTTTAAGCAAATCTGTGACCTGTTTTCTTATGTAGGCCCAAAATTAGTACCAACTTTTATATTCTCCAAGATTTAATCCTGGGTAGATGCTCCAACTCTAGAATTATCTGAGACCAAGATCTGTGTTTTCACCATTGTCCCCGTTTATTTCCATCTTATTTTACTCTTCCTCTGTGAAAGAAAGCAGGCCTGCCTGGTTTCCCTATTTATTTCATCAGTATCTCTTCCCGGGCTTCACAAACTCACCAGAACAAGGTGGATTACTTGGACCCTCGGTCCCATGAGGTTTAGATAACAGAACCTGTTTTTACTGAGAGTTGAAAAACAGAAATGACAACATTCCTTTTCAGACCGGGCTCCCTAAGCCTTTTCCTTATTCTTCTTTTTGGTACAATAATGAGGGCTGACAGGGCCCCTTGACACCATTAATGGTAAATGAATTTTTCAGTAAAGACTAACAGAGAAAAACTATGGAAGTTCAGATTTATTTTTTTGACCCAGAGAGTTCTGTATCTCCTTATGCCTTTGCTTTCCATGTATACTGTATGAGAAGTTTCAGCAAAAGCTTCTTAAAATTAATCCAGTACTTGTCTCCTTCAACTCTCCTTCCTGGAATTCTTCACCCATCTGCATAGAGGTCCTAGACACTTCTTAAGGGCCCCTATCCTGAAAGATTAAAGGCAGTGCAGTCAACTCAAGTCTTATCCTGAACCTTATCTTTGTAAACTTAGCAATACTTCCTCCTTTTCACGTAAGAAAATTTACAGAGAAGCAGTCTCACATGTGAATTGGATTCTGTCCCATTGCTCTCCCAAACTGGGAAGAAGCTGGTCATATACTTGCACATTTGTATTATAAATATTCAAAGACTCTAATCCGGTATCTTCCATATAACACACATTTTAACTCCTACTTTAAACTTTCGGAATGCTTTTTATGGCATCTGTTATGCCCTACTTTAAAACGTCTGTCAGCCTAATATTTCTACTTTTTTTTCCTTTATTAATTTATCTTCAAGGTCATGCGTGGAAACATCTTTCAGGGGAAAGAACCCATCTGCTTTGGCGAAAATGTACACTATAAACCTTCATTTCTGCAAGGGTATAAATAAAAAAAAAATCTGAGAGTCTATTAGAATGCTTTCAAAGCAGAGTTCCCTAAAGCTTGCTTTGTGCAACACTGGTACCAGGAGTCGAAGCAGCAAACAAAACAAAAGCGGGGTTTGGGGGGGGGGGCGGGATTCAGCATTAGGAGCTACCCTCTTTAAAATTCAAAATGCAAAGCAGCATTGTAAACTGTTGTAGGCATTCTAAAGAAAAGATTTGCTTCATTTTACTTAACTGCTTATTTCTCAAACTTATTTGATTACAGACTCTTTTCCTGTATGAACACAACAAATAATAACATGCTGCTGTACTAGGGTTCCACGGTACACAGTTAGGAAATTGTGCTAGGTGATACTACTCTTCATTTTTCAGAAAGGACTATTCCAATGCATTCCTGTATTGGAAAATAATCTCGAGATAGAAATATAGCTCACTTCTTTCTCACACTGTATTTACAGGGGTATCTAGGGTTCATCTCACAAACAGTAAACCTCCAAGTGCCTATTTGGTTCTTATAAGTAAACACAAAAACGTATCTTCTTTTTCTAACTTCATCTGAATCATCAATGGCTCATTGGCTGGGGATAAATCATCAATTATCACATAAAACAACCACAGTCACATCTCCAGTGTTCATCTCTCACTCGCCTTCCCTTGTTTTTATTTGTCACACTTCAGGTACTTCTTACTGTATGTACTTCTGATCTCTAAATACAAACAAACACACAAAGAATCTAATTTATTATTTCCCTCATTAAAAAAAAACCATCATCAGTGATGTCCAGGTAAGACAGAGCAGGTGTCTCCCTCTTCCATCCCTTTCTGGCTGATTTAACCTCTCTCACTTCCTCATTTGTGACATGGAGAGTCACCCCAACACAACTGACAAGTATTCCCTGAGATCCTGCGTGTAAAGTCCCCAGCTTGGCACACAGCAATCCTGACGCCTTATCAGTCATAAAGTGTCCTACCATGATGTCTTCACACACTTTTTATGGTCACACCTGGAACATCTGGCATTCCCTTCTCACTCTTCCCAATCCCAACGTTTTCATCCTCCAAATTACCTACAACTTCCCCACTGACAGACCTTGCTCTAGAAATGTTAGAATATGTCCGACTGATGAGGAAACGTGTCGTGAGCAGCAGCCTGCCGAAGCCCAGCCCATCTGACCGAAGCTCCGAAGCTCCTCAAATATTCACACCTCCCCGCAGCTAATTCCCACTTACCAGCCCCATCAGGAACAGTCTTGATGTATTCACATAACCCTTCCATAAAACATTTTCCTTCTTGCCCCTTCTTCTTCCCTTTTTATGGTGATATCAAATTCCCTGCAAAAAAAATAAAACCTCTTCCTGATGTCCCAGATTAACCCTTTCCAATACTACAGGTCTATGATTCTAATTTTCTTCTGATGAATTCAGATATATACATTCAAGTTGTACTTACTGATGTATGTTTTTCACTATTTAAAAAAATTTTTTTAATTGAGATAATTGACATATTGTATTAGTTTTAAGTGTATAAGAATGATCTGATATATGGATATATTGTGAAATGATCACCACAATAAGTTAATATCCCTCACCACCATAGTTACAATTTTTTTTTTTCTTGTGATGAGAACTTTTAAGATCTACTCTCGCAGCCACTTTCAAATACACAGTACAGTATTGTTAACTACAGTCACCATTCACTATGGCTTTTATTCTCCCAGATATTTTTCTCACATAAACATAAGCTCTTTAAGGGGAGTGAATGTATCAGTTTTTTACTCCGCCCACAGTGGAAGTGTAAAAAATTTTGATTGATCCACCAATACTAAACACTTTTATTCCTAGGAGTTATATTTACTTTAACTGGAATAAATTACACATAGGACAGAAAATATTAATTGAGGGATATAGCAAAGTTGGATATAGCAAAGTTGGGGTGTTTACTTAGGGACAAATGACTGTGAAGCTTTTATTTATTTGGTAGTTGGTTTGTGTGTTTGTTTTGTCATTCAGGATATTGTTTATTTACAAAATGTGTTCAGGAATACTCAAGTTTTATCTGCCTGGAATCTTCCCAATCATTTTTGGTTTAGGTAACACTTCTCTGGCTACAGCCTTAACTCATCAAAGACTCTAGAACTTCTCTCTCTTTAAAAAGGAAACCATGAAGGACAATCCCTGGGCATGATGTATGGAGACCAGGAGGTCTAGTTGCCTTGGAGCATAACAGCCCTCAACCTCAATGTTTGTCACCAATGTTGAGTGACACAGGCCACAGCAATCCTACTGAGATCTGCGACTTCCAGCGGCTGCTCTGGGGAGTGACTCTTCTTGATCACATGATGTGGTCCTCCATCCTGCAGGAGGTGGCCAGCCCCAGGTAGTCCTCTCAGCACCTCTGGCAAGCAGCCTTTCCAAGCACTGTGCCACCTGCAGACAGGATGCCTGTCTTTCACGTACCTGGCACATGCCCTTGGGAGTGCTGAAGGTTTTTCCTAATTCTTAGCATATTGCCTAATCCTACATTACTGGAATACAAATGAGCAGCCTGATGAAAGAGTAACCTTGAGTCTGCTCTCATTTCTGTGTCAAAAAAGTAAATCACTCACAAATATGGAACTTTTATTAGCAACACATTACTTGGGGATCCACCTAAGTAACACTGAGTTGAGAGTCACTGTCAGCCCCTGGCAAGATCAACTCAAGGTCAAAGTCAGGACTGTCCCGGTCACTCAGGTGAACTCCTGCTCTCTCAAGAAAAGAGAACTGACTTCTATTATAAACTAAGCACTGTGCTGGCCACCTTCTCAGTTTGTCACACAACCTGATGAAGGGATGCATTTTCAGAAACTAAGGCTCTGGTAGGTTCCACAACTATATCCCAAACTGAGATGTAGTAGTCAAGGTTTTTCAAAGTCTGAGTCCTTTACACCATCGCATATTGCTGCTCTATTACTAAAGTTCTCTAAAGAAGCAAACCGGTGTAATGCCTGTATGGTCTCCATTAAATCTCCCTGCTACTGGATTGATTTTCTCACTTCTTACCTCTGGGATTGGCATGTATGGCCTACTTTTTTCTCCACTCTTGTTATTCCTTGTTATTCCATAAAATATAGGAATATTCTTTTAAATGAGTCCTTGCGGCAACCTTGGAATTACCATCATTCTTCAAACAAGTTATGTAAACCAGCTGCCAATAGTGGTCTCTGGTTAAACATTTAATTTTATTGTTCCATAGAGTTATTACTGAAATACACTTATTTCTAAACTATCTTTTATTTGAATCTGAAGGCTGTCTCTTAAGTAGTTTTGTGTAGTGATTGCAGAGGACTAATTTTTAAAGTGTTGTATTGTTTGAAGATATATGAACACTTCACAGGTGCTCTAGTGAAGTAAAGACCCATGAATGAAGCAGTAACTTAAGAAACAGGGCAAATAAAATGTTGCATCTTCTGTATAGGTGAAGGTATGTTAGCTATGCGCAGTTAAATACAGGTATGTTAAGGGTTAATTACTCATTTAAAATTTTCTTTATGTCTGTTCATTAAAAAGAAAGAAAATCTTATTATGTGAAAAACTGTACCCATTATTGCGAGAAAGAATTTTATCATGAAAAGCTTGAATGCCATGTACAGTTTAGATGTCTGTGGATATTGAAGGCTGTAGTCAAGATAAAGAAATATATAATTCCCTCCATCTCAGAGAAGGTAAAAAGAGATGAAAGAGAATGCAACTCAAGATCCACTTCTGGTCCGTCCACAGAGAGGAATCGGCATGAATTTCTAGAAGGGAAGACAGGTTGTGAAGCATGTGAAACTCTCAAATATGTCACAGTATCTGCCATCACAGCTAATACTCAGCAAGGAAGCACCTCTCTAGAAGGTACCATGATTTATAACACTATTGGAAGTCCAGAGTGACCAAGTTATCCAAATATTCAACCAGGAGGCAGCTAAAGAAACCACTCTGGTTACCTAGGAAGCAGGCTGGTTTCAAAAGGACGTGAATAAAAGGTGGCAGGAATCCACTCTCAAGAACAGATAGGAGAGTAGCTTAAATGTGAGGATAATGTTAGGGGTTCTGACATTGACTGAATTGTGTTCCCCCCAAATTCATATGTTGAATCCTAGTTCCTACTACCTTAGAATGTGACTATATGAGGGATAGGGCTTTAAAGGGATACTTAACTTAAAATCAGGTCATTGGAGTAGAACCCTAATCCAACCTGACCAATGTCCTTATAAGAAGAGGTTATTAGGACATATAGAAAGAGATGCCAAGCATGTGTGGTCATAGAGGAAAAACTCAGTGGGGACACAGCAAGAGTGGCCGTAAGTAAGCCACGGAGAGAGGCCTCAGAATCCAACCCTGCAAGCACCTCGATGGGCTTCTACCTTCTGGAACTGTGAGAAAAGAAATTTATGCTGCTTAAGCCACCCAGTCTGTGGTATTTTGCTATGGCAGCTCTGGCAAACTAATATAGATTTTAATTGTCATTATAAGCTTAGGCTTTGATAACAAAATCTAAGGAAAAATGTAAAAGAACATTTTATTTACTTTCAGAACCAGATGATCTTGGTTAAGGTAGCTGCTGGGAATCATGATGCAGCATGGGAGGGAGAAAAAGCAGAATTCTTCAATTTTTTTTTTTATGGTTGAGCTGCAGTAGCATGTGGGATCTTAGTTCCCCAACGAGGGATCAAACCCGTGCCCCCTGCATTGGAAGCACAGAGTCTTAACCACTAGACCACAAGGGAAGTCCCCTAAATTTCTACTTTTTTCTGTTGGGCTGAATGATCTTCCAATTGAAAAGGGCAGAAGAACCACTGATCATTGGTAATAAATGTCAAAGATTAGTGACAGGATTATAGAACAAGTCCTAGCTGCTCTAAATGAGCACCTGTTATAGAATGAATTGTGTGCCCCTCCCCCCTGCCCCAAATTCATATATTGAAGTCCTAACCCCCAGTACCTCAGAAAATGACTATAATTGGAGATAGGGTCTCTGAAGAGGTAATTAAGTTAAAATGAGGTCTTTAGGGTGGGCCCTAATCCAATATGACTGGTATCCTTAGAAGAGGGAATTAACACACAGATACACACAGAGAGAAGACCATGTGAAGACACAGGGAGAATGTGACCATTTACAAGCAAAGGAGAGCCTCCAGAGGAAATCAACCTTATGGACACTTTGATCATGGACTTCTCGCTTCCAGAACTACAAGAAAATAATTTTCTGTTGTTTAAGCCACCCAGACTGTGATACTTTGTTATGGTAACCCTAGCAGACTAATACAGGGCCCACTTTCTGGCTCAGATTAAGACTGCTTTTGGTGGAAACTGCAAAACTCCTAGAAGAAAACATAGGTAGAACACTCTTTGACATAAATTGTAGCGATATTTTTTCGGATCTGTCTCCTAAAGCAAAGGAAATAAAAGCAAAAATAAACAATGGGACCTAATTAAATTTAAGGCTTTTGCACAGCAAAGGGAGCCACTGACAAAACAAAAAGACAACCCACAGAATGGGAGAAAGTATTTGCGAATGATATGACCAATAAGGGGTTAATATCCAAAACATATAAATAGTTCATACAACTCAACATCAAAAAAACAAATGATCTGATTAAAAAATGGGCAGAAGACCTGAATAGACACATTTCCAAAGAAGACATGCAGATGGCCAAAAGGCACAAGAAAAGATGTTCAACATTGTTAACTAACAGAGAAATGCAAATTAAAACCACAATGAGGTATTGCCTCACACCTGTCAGAATGATTGCCACCAAAAAGAATACAAATAACAAGTGTTGGCAAGGATGTGGAGAAAATGGAACCCTTGTACACTGTTGGCGGGAATGTAAATTGGTGCAGCCACTGTGGAGAACAGTACTACGGAGGTTTCACAAAAAACTAAAAATAGAACTACCATATGACCCAGCAATTCCACACCTGAGTATATATCCAAAAAAACTGAAAACACTAATTCAAAAAGATACACACACCCCAACGTTCATAGAAGCATTATTTACAATTGCCAAGATATGGAAGCCCCCTAAGTGTCCATCAACAGATGAATAGGTAAAGAAGATGTGGTATATACACACAATGGAATATTACTCAGCCATAAAAAAGAAAGAAATTTTGCCATTTGCAACAACATGGATGGACTTGAAGGGTATTATGCTAAGTGAGATAAGTCAGACAGAGAGAGACAAATACTGCATGATATCACCCATATGTGGAATCTAAAAAATAAAACAAACCAGTGAATGTAACAAAAAAGAAACAGACTCGCAGATAAAGAGAACAAACTAGTGGTTACCAGTGGGGAGAGGGAAAGAGGGAGGGGCAAGATGGGGCAGGGCATTAAGAAGAACAAACTACTAGATAAAAATAAATAAGCTACAGGGATATATTGTACAACACAGGGAATATTTTGTTGCCATATTTTATAATAACTATAATAACTATGCCATATTTTATAATATGGCATAATTATAATATGGCATATTTATAATATTTTATAATAACTATAATAATTATGGTGGAGCCAATATTTTATAATAACTATAAATGGAGTATAACCACCTTTACAAATTATGAATCACTATATTGTACACCTGAAACATTAATATCGCATATCTACTATACCTTAATAACAAAAAGATTGCTTTCGGTGATATTTGCAGGGCACAGATAACACCTTAAACACAAGATGACAGAGATGCAACTCAGCAGCACTCTGCATAAAACAGACGGGAGATTTGGGAGCCAATGTGACCAATGTGAGCCACCCAATCCAACGCAACACTCACCCGCAGGCTGAGGTGGGCGAGAGACTCCTCCATGCTGCAGTGGCCGCAGCACCCTTGGAGTGCTGTGAAAAGACACAAACCGGAACACATTTAGAGGAGTGTAGAAGGAACCAGGAACAGGTGCCATTGTGCCATCTACACACCTGTTGAGGGAAGTGGAGACAGGACGCTGAGGCAGAAGCAGCATGAAAACTGATGGTTTTACTTACGTGACGATCTGTGGTGCGGAAAAGACTGGCTTGGCTTGGTCACAGAGGTACAACAAGGACATCTGAGTGGGAGGTTAAAGGAAAGGGATGTGGGCTTTAAGTGGGGTAAGAACTTTCTAGTGACCAGAGCAGCCCAAAGACAGGATGCATTGTTGGAAGAGCTAGTGACTGTCTCCCAAGCTGAGGCATTTGAGGCTGGGCTGGGGATGTTGTGAAGATTCCAGCCAATGGGTGGTCGGTCCCTGTCCCAGCGTTTCGAGTTCTAACTAGAGATGTTCTTGTGTTTACTGCTCAGAGGTTCCTGAAGATACCTCAGGGCAGGAAATAGCATAAAGTGCAGAACAGAGACAGTGGCTGAAAAGTAAAAGCCATCAGGATCTCTGAGTGGTCATGAAATGGGAGAAAAAGTAAAGAATGTCCATCATTCTGACACAGTCAGCGGCTAGTCGTCTTCCCCTAGGGAACGTCTTTTCCAGGGATGGATGAGGGGGGCGTGTTTCAACAGTGGGAAGGGAAAATGCCAAATCTAAGGACTCGTATTTTCATAGTTATAACCTCACCTCTATATTTTTGAATTTTGTGCTCAGTGAAAGTCCCTTACTCTTAAAAATTGCTTCCTCCCTCCCAGGCCTGGTTCCATGGGCATGCAATCTGTTGGGTCACACAGGGTCCCGTGCTCAGGAGGGCCCTGTGCTTGGTTGAACATTCTGCCGTTGCCATCTTAAAATTCTTAATTTTGGAACAAAAGGTCCCACCTTTTCGTTTTGCACTGGACCCTGCAAATTTTGGAGCTGATCCTGTTCCCTCCACGTCTTTGAGTCATACTCCTATTTGCATTCAGATGCCTTCAATTGTTCCTATAAACCTGGGAGAGACAGAATTGTAGTGGTGGGTAAACGTGTTTGGAAGCAGCTGGGTTTTGCTGTCACTGGGGCTTTTCTTCCCTGCAGTCCCAACTTTTTGTTACTTACTCGCTGTCAGATTAGGGAGGAGACCCTTAGTGTCAGCTTCCTAACTTACAAATGGGAATAATCACAGTAAGAGCCTCACTGACGTTCATGGGAAGTGGATGACATAAAGCATGTAAACAAATGACTCACGGTAACAAATATTTGTCATTATTTGTTGAGGACATTCAGAGGTCATTCAGGGGAAAAAGTAATCCACGGGTCAGGTTTGGATGCCTGGTAAGTAAAGACAGAAGACAACACCTGGCGGAGCTGGCAGAGAAATACTGATTTCTTGGGAAAGAAGCCAGCGTCCTCCTGGCTGAGCCAAGATCCCACATCTGAAGTCCGTGCCTTCCTTCCCTCCCACCAGCCTCACTTTGGACTGATTAGCTGATGCTCCTTCAGGTCAAGAGCAGAGGTATCTGGGCAGTTCTAGCCCATTCTAGACTCACTGGATACTAACCCAGCGTTGGATGGCTTGTGTTTAACCTAGGAGAAAGCGGCTTCCCATAAGGCTGATTTCTGTAATTTAGGACAGACACGAGGAAGAACAAGGACAGAGTTTGAGGTCAAAAGTTCTGAGGTATGGGGGTCTAATGGGAATCATCTTTCCAGACCCTTCCCCTCCTAACTTTCACTTCACCCACATCTCAGATGATGTTACATCCCTGCCTGATTAAAAACAACAACAAAAACTCAGATGGCCGTCCCCTTCTCAAAACAAAAACAAAAAAAATAAACCAAAAAAAGTTTTTTTTAAAAAAAAACCTTCTTTCAAGGAGAAGTAAATAGGTCGCTGCTTCTTCTTCTCCAGGTCCGGCGCCTTTCTCCTTCGGTTCGGTCTAAAGATAGAAATTCCAGGTTGCTCGTGGTTGCTTTTGACGGGAAAAAAAGGAGGCTTTTGCTCCCTTTACAAGCAAAGAAATCCTATTTCCTTTAAGCTTGTCTTGTTCTCATTCTCTTCCAGAAACGCCTCCCTCACCTCTTCAAACCGAGACAAAAAGCGAAATGCGGATAAAAACGCACCCCAGCAGCAGCCCTTTATACGATACCCCGAGAGGCCTGCGGGGTCGGATGAGTCAAGCTCACGGGTACCAGCGCGGAGCGCTCTAGACTTTTCTGCATCCCAGACGTCCTAGAACTCACCTTTCCCTGATCCTCCGCCGTCCCTCTCTCGGCCCCAGACTCTCCCTCCTACTGCTCGGGGGGCTCAGGCGGCCAGCGGCCGGGGAGGCGCTCGGGGAACCGGGGGAACCGGGGGAGCCGGGGTCGCCGCACCTGTGGGCGACGGGGGCGCGGGCCCCTCCCGGCCGAGCGGGCGCAGCTCCCCGGCGGCTCCGCTAGGGGTCTCTCTCGGGTGCCGAGCGGGCTGGGCCGGATCAGCTGACTCGCCGGGCTCCGAGCCCCGCCGCCGCGCTGCTGCTCCGTCAGTTTCCTCGGCAGCGGTAGGAGAGAGCACCCGGAGCAGCGCCAGCGCGGGGCCACAGGAGACGGCGGCGGCGGCGGCGACACCGGCAGAGCAAGGGCGCGGCGGATCCCACTCGCACAGCAGCGCACTCGGTGCCTCGCGCAGGGTCGCGATGCTGCCCGGTTTGGCACTGGTCCTGCTGGCCGCCTGGACTGCTCGGGCGCTGGAGGTGGGTGCCGCGCCTCGGAATGAGGTGGGGTGGGGGGGGGGGGGGAGGAGGAGACTCGCTCCCTCTGACTCTTTAATTCAGAGAAGCCGGGGGGCAGTCGAGGGGACTCCTCTCTTCTCCGCGCCCAACACCCCCGCTTGCGGGCGCCCTGCGCATCCCCGCCTCCGGCCCGGCCCAGCCCAGCCCTGCCCTGGGGACGCGCGCTCCGGCCAGCGGAGAGGGAGCGGGCGAGGCGTCGGGCCCCTGGGTCCGCGCCAGTCGGGGGCGAGAAGAGGAGGAGGCTGTCCTGAGCTCGGACCCTGACTCAGTTCCTGCCTCGGGGGCGGGGGGGAGGCGAGGGACGTCCAGATGAGAGATAGGGGGAGGGAGCACGTGGGGAAAACCGAAAACGCAGCGTCCCTGGATCCTGTCCCCGGCACTTAATCGCTGCCCTTCCCTTTCTCTCGGGCCCTGGCGAGGAGGAGTCGGGACAGCTCGGGAAGCTGGGCACCCCCCACCCCCCGCTTCCCTTTGCCTTTTCCGCCCCGTTTCACCTTCTCTTCGCATCCCCACCACCCCTTCCCGGCCCGACCTCCTTCCTCCTCCTTCCCCTTCGCGGCTGCTCGGGGCTGCCGCCCGAGTGCGACCCCAACATGCAGGGTCGCGCAATACCCTCCGCAGGCAAACTTTGTACATTTCTGCGTCTCCCTTTTGTGTTAAGTTGAGAGAGATGGGAGGGGTCGGACACCCGCAGCCGCCTCTCTCCTCTCTCCAAGCCAGGACATTGCGGGCGTTCGCTCGCACCCTCCGATTCTCCCAGTGAGGGCGAAGGTCCCCGGGAACAAAAGCCGCGACACCCCGCCCTCGCCAGCCCGGGGCGCGGTGGGCTGAGCCGCGCTGGTCTGTGCGCCACCGAGGCTGCCGCCTGACTCCCTTCCCCGCGCTGCGCGTCTGTCCCGGAGGGGGCTCTGGCGGCGCCTCGAGGCCCCTCTACTTCCCCCCCACTTCCCAACACCTCCGCGGCTTGCTGATTCTGTGCTCGGTTGTGAAGTCCTTGGGGAGAAATACGCGGAGAGTGGGGTGTGCGTCTGGGAAGGGCAGTGGCTGGTGGTGGGGAGGCACGAGCACTCCCCTCCTTGCATCAAAGGAGGCGTTTGTCTGATGAAGGCGCGGCCTCTTCCCTGGCAGCGCTGGGCACTCTGGTTTAGCTCCCCTGGGGGCGCGGGCTGCTGTAGAGGGTCCTCAGGGTCTTTTTTTTAGGGTGCAGATGAAAGGGTTGAATTGAGTGAAGATTAAGACGGAGAAGATGGCGTCTCTGCAGTGCAGCAAAGAAAATCTGTGGAGGCTGCAGCCTGGTGAAATCCACCCACCGCTAGGTGTATAGCAAGTCTTCCCCATTGATCCAACTCTCGAACATTCAGCTAACCCCTGTGCAAAATGACTATTTTCCTTTTTATCTGAAGATGCTTAGAAGTTGTTTGCTTGGCAGCTGGGGCAGAAAAGGTTGTATTTCGCATCCTTTGGGTTCCCATTCTGTATTTTACCATAGGTAACCTCCCTTCCCCGTATGTTTGTTTGTTTGTTTCTTCTTTTCCCCTACCTCATGGTGATTTTCCAAGAAAGCAATTTCTGGACAAATGTTTTCCTGTAATTGCACTGAGACTATACTGACTGTCACACCGTTACAGCTTTTTAGTCCCTAATTTACAAGGTCATTGAACTTTTTCCTCTTCTGTCTTTTTCCTACAAGTGGCTCAGGAATCACCTCAGGGCTAGTTAAGGCAGATTGCTTTAAGAGTTGAAGAATTTGGTTTTCTATTTAAAAAATGCATTTAATTAAGGGAGCTGGGATTTTTCCAATACTTAAATTTACTCCTATGATTATTTCAGTTTTCTTGATTGTCTTATTACACATTAAAAGATACAAATTAAGTAATTAACAGCATATCATATCCTTTATAGCTGAAGCTTTTGCCAAAAAGTAAATATTTAACTTTTTTGAGCAATATTTTTTTCTGTGTAAAAGGAGGCAGCGTGTAGGCAAATATGATTCAGATTTCTTTTTTAACCTGTTTGACTGCATTTTTTTGCTCTTCCTCCCATCCTTTTGGACATTTTCACTGGTTACCATCACCTCCTTCAAAGGGTGGAGGTGAGATTCCCAGTTTGCATTTTGCAAAGCGTTAATTGAAAAGTAGGCAATTCAGTCTGATGAGGTTTGAGGGGGATTTATGCAGCTAAATCTCTGTCCACTGAAAAGATATAATTATGAGTTGACTGTCTTTTGTAGGGCTTAGAAAATAGGTCTGCTGCAGATGGCTCGAAAAAAGAAATGAATAAGGGCAATGACAATGGGGCCTCAGCTTCTGGGGGAAGCGTCATTACCTGAATTGATGACTCTCCCTGGTACAGTGACAGAGTATGAGTTAAAAAGGCCCTGGCATTTATTTATTTAAACTTGATTCCTCTTAGGTTTTGATTTCCTATATTGTGGGATTTAACCTAATCACAAGTATCTGCTTTCATAGTGGTGCTGATTCACAGATAATATATACCTACTCACACTGGCCAGAACTAACCTAACGGTAGATGCCTGAGCACAGAATAGTGAAGCTCAGATTTGATGGTGAGCTATAAGGAATCACTATTTCTGCCTGATCTGTGGGAAGCCATGACACGGGCAGGGCACCCAAGCGGCTCTCTTGTCACCCTAACCAGCAGAGGCATGTGATGGGTACTTGGGAGGCCATTAGTACTGCAGAGAAGTACTCCAGAGAGAATAATGATCCCTGGTTCTGGTTGGGGAAATGAAGAGGAACATATAACTAAATAAATCACAAGGTTAAATTAGGAAAAAAAAAAAAAGAAATAATGTGGCCCATTGAATATTGGTTTGAAGAAAAACAGAGAGGTCAGAAACAGACTCACAGACATAGAGAATGGACTGTGGTTGCCAAGGGAGAAGGGGGGGGCAGGGAGGTTGGATTGGGAGTTTGGGATTAGCAGATGCAAACTGTAATATTATATATAGAATGGATAAACAACAAGGCCCTACTGTGTAGCACAGGGAACTATATTCAGTATCTTGTAATGAACCATAATGGAACAGGAAAAAAAGAGAAAAACATAGAGGTTATCCTTCTGGAAAAGGCTTTCTCCCTGTTGCTAGAGGACCTCTATTTTGTGTTACTTTTCATGGCACACTAGAAATTTCTATACAGATATTTGTATGAAGATGAAGGTTGTCAGTCATTCTAGAAATAAACAGCTATTATGTGCCTTTCATGTGGCCACTAAACTACCATTGAAGAGTGTGGTAAAATTCAGTAGAAATGTACCTTCTCTTTCTGCACGTTTGATCTAGGTGGGGATATGTATTACCTTAAGAGACTTACAAAGCATCTTTGATTAATATACTTCTCTAATCTCTGCCTAGTTATATCAGTTACAAATGCAAAGATAAGCCTTATACATGTACTTTAAAAATGAAGCTCCAGGAAGTAAGGTTTAGATTGATTTGCATACACCTTATTTCCCCTCACCCTCCTTCTCCTGTTCCCAGGAAGTTTGCAGAGTAAATAAGACGGGCACATGATTATGAAAGAAAACAGAAAGTGTTAAGTACCAAGAGGAAAGTACAGATTAAGTGCCATACTGAGTAAAATATTAACAGTATAAACATCTATATATAAGGAATAAAGGAACAGCGGGATGAGATAATCCTGGAGAATTTCTTGGTGGTTCCTTTCCAGCCAGATTTGTATCTCAGGTTGGGGGAAGGGAGATTAAGTCTTTGCTTTTACATATTTGTTTACATACTTCTCTCCATCTTTCCCCTCCTAGACACGCACGCACACACACACACACACACACACACACACACACACACACACACCCCTACACCCCTGAGGGTGTGGGTGGAGCCAGTGTAGGATTTGATTTTCTTAGTTTCTCATCTATTCATTTGGGACCTTTTTAATTGACTCTCTTTTTGGACCAAGCTCTCTCCTGTAGCCCTGAAGATAGTCTGGTGAACAAAACCGTCATTTGCTTCAGGAAGCTTCCAGTCTAGTGGGGAAAACAGACCATACACAAATCATTATAAGTGTGTGCTCATGAACTGTGACAGATGCTGAGACAGAAAGCAAAGGTTCAGGGTACACTCTGGAGAGGAATAGGGAATTCCAAATAAGGAGGTGAAGGACCGAAGGTGAGGGGCTGAAAGGAGGGTCTGAGAGCTCTGAGGTGGCATCTTCAGTAGGACCTTGACTGAGGGAATGAGTACATGATGAAAAAAGTGATTCACTTGGCAGCAATGAGGAGGCCGGGGAAAATAAAATGTTTAGCTTGTTGTTGTTTTTTCTGGTAGTTTTCTACCTCTTCATCTTCTACTTGACTATGAAATGGTTTCCTTTTTATAGTAGGACCTCACATACATATGTATGGAGTGAGAATTGATACTAGCACCATCTTCTGCAAATCCCTGGGGATGCTGTCACCCTGTGTTCACAGCCTGTATCCAGATACACCCTCATGAGTGTCTGGAGGAAGATGGAGGGTGGCAGGCAGAGGAGGCCAAAGTGAAGGAATGAGCAGACCCCCTGAATGAATAACAAGTTGAAGCCAAAAAATGTCTATTTCTTAGTTTTCCTTGTAGTAGTTAGTAAAAGGAAAACAAATAGCACCTGAACCCTCAAACTGAATTTGGAAATGAAAACCAGAGGAAGGGGAAGATGTTATGTAACTTTTTTCAGTTTAATGTGGATAGTTTAAGAAATAACTGTTTCAGTGAGGACACTAGTGTTTTTCTTTAAAAAAAAAAATCTGGTGAATTTTCCTCTTCAGATTAATGGTTAATAGATATGCTTTCCTGGTACCTTTTTAGAAGTAGAAATGCACCAAAAACTGGATTCGAATGGACTGCTCTAGGAATAAAGTAAGTCATTGAAAAAAAAAAAAAAAGAAAAGAAAAAGCCTGGACGTGTTCATGAACTAATAGATATATGAAAAAGGGATGCCGAATAGATTAGTTAACTGACTATTCAGAGTGGGATACAGAAGACTCAGTTTCACATTTGAAGTCTTAGCTGAGGTGGGGAGCTCAGAGGCCATTTTACTTATTTCGTGTGGCTACATTTGGAAGAAACATAAAATACAGATTTAGCTTGAGCGTTGCTAGGATTGTAGTATTTTATGAAAGAAGGTAGTGGTTGAAATGGGGAAAATGAAAGGCTTTTAAAAGCCAGCTCTATGGAAAACAGTGCAACTGTTCCTACATTTATAGCCTTGATTTCGACCAACGTGATGTCAGGCCAGCGACCAAGTCGTGGAGTTTCTCACGTGTTCTGGGAAGGCAGCATTTCACATTGATCAGGATATTGACTGTGGGTAGCTCGTGCCTCAGTTTCTTCCCTTGTAAAATGGGGATAATAATGTTTATGGTTGTTGAAGGTTGAGTAAATATATATGTAAAATTCTTGGAACAGTAAATGAGTAAATATTTGTGTAACATGATGGCACCTTATAAGCACTACCTGTTAGTTACAATTACTGTTTATGATGATGATGATGATATAAAATAGATACATTTAATCTCATACATTGTTGAAAGTTAAAAAAAAAACTACATGATGTTTCATGACTTATTGACTAATGCACTTACCGACCAGTTAAGACTGTTACAGGAATTTGGCAGCTTGTTTCTGAGAAGAATGAATTAATTTGATTTAAATTGTAAAAAAGACATTGCAGATAAAATTTTTATCACAAATACAATTTTAAAAATATATATTATAAAATTTCATTTATTAAATATTCGTATGTATTTTATATTTCAGTTGGCTTTTTTAAAAAGCATTAAAACAATTCATGCTAATAGAAAAACTTGAACAATATACAGAAATATGTAAAAAGCATAAGCAGTTGTTACACAAGTGAGTAAGACCTATTTTAAATGTGTGCACCCTGGCAGCTTGCTAGACATGTCTAAAATTGAGCAAGTTTATATTCTGGCTCGATTATTAACTCAACTATTAGTTGATTATCAGCTGTGTGCAAAGCGCTGTGAATAAGCTTGGTTTAGTTCTCAGCAAAACCTTTTCTAGAAAAGTGAATAAACAGGTTTGGCCAATCTAGGCAGAAATGGAAGATTTCAAATGCCAGCAAAAGAATTTTGATGCTCCCTAGAATAGAAGCTTGAAATAATCTTCATCAGAGGACCAGGAAACCAAAAAAGCAGACTGCTTGAGAAGGTAACGCTTCTGTAAGAAATCAGTTTTCAAAATAAAATGAATTATTTTACTAGCTAGATGATGACAAATTCTATGCTGGTCTACTCTAAAACTTTATAGTGATCTACTGCTTAATTTAAAGCATAGTTTTTTAAGTCAGCATATTTTGCTCATTATAAAATAAAAGGTTTCTAATCTCAGTTTCAAAATTAGGCTGAAGATATTTGAGAATACCCCAAATTGGTGATACTTTGGTTAAGGTATTATTAACACATTGAAGAATCAATAAGCAAAATCCCAAGGAATCTATATATATTTTTTAATCACACCAGTTCATGTATTTCTTTATCACTGTCCTGCTCAATCAAAAAAAGTGAGTTCAATCAGAGGATGCGATTATTGTAGCCCTGTTTGAAATAAACATGCTGCTCAGAGTGGATACAGTGAGGAATGCAGGTACCACAACCACTTATGTAGGGTGAATGAGCAGGGGCAAGGAATAAGCAAGATGACCATTTCAGAAAAGAGAAAAGAACAATAACCCTGTTTTGTAGATGAACAAATTCTAGAATTCTTAAGGTCTTATTAGTGATGGACCCCAGTATTTGTATCTTCTAATTTCCAGATCGTCTCTCTCTTTATTTTTTCTTCCCAAGTTGAGATGATTTTTAGTTGAGAAGTTTGAGCAAGAAAAAAAATTTTTGGTGATTTTTTTTGTTGATATGAAATAGTTCTTTGCTTGAGTCTCTTTCATAGAGAATCTAATAACTTGTCCTGTGCTCTCATTTTGCTTCCGCAGAAACCCACATTCTGTCTTCACTAAAGAATGTTTAAGGCATCCTAGGTGATTGGGACTGATAAATTACTTTTCAGCCTTAAAGGATGCTTATGAGAATAAGAGAACTGCTCTATCAAAAAGAGTCATTTGTATTAAGTGAAGAAATGCATTGTTACTCTTGTTGGCGTTGTTAAATTTCAAAGCTTTAATGACTGATATATTTTGACCTGGTGGAGACATTTTACAGGAATAAAGACAAGAGGTTTAATCCTACACTTGAGATACATTTGTCTACTTTAGACCTGACCTCTTAGCCCCAAGTGACCACAAACTCATTTGTTGTTTCTCCTGTCTAAACGTGCTGGATTACAATAAAACTAACACGGCAACATAGTTTTTATTTTTACTCAAAAATGAAGAAAATAGTACTATTAAGGCTTGGTTAGTCCAAAAAAAGGACTTTTTATGTTCGCTCTTACTAATGGATGGCTTTTCAAAAGCATAATTATTGTTTTTATAAATAATACAACTCAGTTATTTTGTAATGGAATTAATAGGCACACATGATAAAGATAGATTGATTTATTTATTGATTTATTGATTTTTTTCATCTTTCAAAGAAAAGAGGCCTTATCAACTTTGAAGATTGAGCCTTTAAAACTGATGCAAACTTTCTGAAATCTTTGCTTAACTCTTCAGAGACTAACATAAAAACTTATCGTATGAAAAGTTATATTTGAGAGCAAATATTCCCCATGCTGATGCTCTTAATTACTTATGTTTTTTTTTTAAACAAATAGTTTTGTCATTGCGGTGTATTGGTTTGAAGATACAAATGGTGAGTTTTTAAGAAACTCCCATAGAAACTTGCAAATATGCAGACTGATCATTCCAAGAATAATTTATTCAGATACTTACATATTAGATGAATGAGCAATTTAAAATTAAAATCAAATTTCTATAGAGAAGTTACTAGCATATTTTCATATACAGAAACTTAGATTTTTATAGGCACACCCAGGAAAGGAAAATTCACTCCTTCATTTAACCAATATTTTTGAGGTCCCTCCCCTCATGGGAGTTTACAATATAATGAGGGGTAGACAGAATAAATAGCAGTAATAGGGGACTTGGAAAAAATTAAGGTGGGTAAGGATATCATAAGCAAATGTAAGTGGAAATCTGCTGTGTGATATTTTATGTGGTGTTATCAGGAAAATTCTCTGACCTGGTCACTACCCAAATGTAAACTTAGATATCTCGAGGAGAGAACTGTTTATTCACTGTGATGTAAAACAATAACCAGAGACACAGATCTACTTTGGCGGTTAGATATTAAAAACAAAAATGGTGGGGCAGGAACTCAGGAAGGTCTAGGAGGCTGAAGGAAGCCTATTTCCTACAAACAAGAAACAGGGGAAAGGATTTTTACCTGAGAGGGTCCTGCTCAGTTTCAAATCCAGCTCACCCCATTATTTCAGAATCCCTATCCACATGCGTGGCATGTCCTCCACATATGTATTTGTAGAACAGAACAATTTTCCCAGGTGGTGAGAGTACCAGTTTCTTCCTTGTGCTTTTCTGTATTTTCCAAGTTGCCTAGAGAACTCTTGAACTGCTGCTATGACAAATCAACATGTAAAAATTTAAATGGGAAGGGTGAAGTTATTCCTGGCTCAGAAACATAGGAAAGTCAAGTAAGCAGAGGCAGAAAGCCCCAGGAGGGCAAAGAGTAGGTGTGGCCAGACTTCAGTCCATTCAAAATTTGCAAATCTGAATGGTCCCTGTGTATAAAGGAGTTCCAGAGGCACACTGCCCCCTCTCTTTGCCCGAAGATAGAAGGTCCACACAGAGTTCGTGAATCCTGGAGATTTCTCCAAATGAAAAACTTCCTGGGACTTCCCTGGTGGCACAGTGGTTAAGAATCCGCCTGCCGGGCTTCCCTGGTGGTGCCGTGGTTAGGAATCTGCCTGCCAGTGCAGGGGACACGGGTTCGAGCCCTGGTCCAGGGAGATCCCACATGCCGTGTAGCAACTAAGCCCATGTGCCACAACTACTGAAGCCCGCGTGCCTGGAGCCTGTGCTCCACAGCAAGAGAAGCCACCACAATGAGGAGCCCGCGCACCGCAACGAGGAGTAGCCCCCGCTCGCTGCAACTAGAGAAAAGCCTGCGCGCAGCAATGAAGACCCAGGGCAGCCAAAAATAAATTAAAAAAAAAAAAAAAGAATCCTCCTGCCAGTGCAGGGGACACAAGTTCGAACCCTGGTCTGGGAAGATCCCACATGCTGCGGAGCAACAAAGCCCGTGTGCCACAACTACTGAGCCTGCGCTCTAGAGCCCACAAGCCACAACTACTGAGCCTGCATGCCACAGCTACTGAAGCCTGCGTGCCTAGAGCCCGTGCTCCGCAACAAGAGAAGCCACCGCGATGAGAAGCCTGCGCACTGCAACGAAGAGTAGCCCCCACTCGCCACAACTAGAGAAAGCCCATGCACAACAAGGAAGACCCAACACAGCCAAAAATAAATAAATTTAGTTTTAAAAAGTTTATTGTATGCTGGAGTATAGTTGATTTACAATATTGTGTTTCAGGTATACAGCAAAGTGATTCAGTTATACATACATTTATTCTTTTTCAGATTCTTTTCCCGTATAGGTTATTACAGAGTATTAAATAGAGATCCCTGTGCTGTACAGTAGGTCCTTGTTGATTATTTTATGTTATTAGTGTGTATATGTTAATCCCAACTTTCTCATTTATCCCTCCCACAACCCCCAAATTGGGATTTTTAATATCCCCATTTAAGAGATGAGCAAAATGAGGTTTGGCATAGGGGGAAATCATCTATGTAGTGATTGACATCATGTCTTAATTGTGATAAGATCTCATTAATTGGGAGACTGCCAATATATCATTATAGTGATAAGTAATACTATTGTTTATTATTGTTTTCATAGTGATGTGTTACCATTATTTTTTTTTTTTAATTTATTTATTTATGGCTGTGTTGGGTCTTGGTTTCTGTGCGAGGGCTTTCTCTAGTTGCGGCAAGCGGGGGCCACTCTTCATCGCGGTGCGCGGGCCTCTCACTATCGCGACCTCTCTTGTTGCGGAGCACAGGCTCCAGACGCGCAGGCTCAGTAATTGCGGCTCACGGGCCCAGTTGCTCCGCGGCATGTGGGATCCTCCCTGGACCAGGGCTCGAACCCGTGTCCCCTGCATTAGGCAGACTCTCAACCACTGCGCCACCAGGGAAGCCCCTGTGTTACCATTATTATCACTATTTTTTGTTAGTACCTGTAAGAATTACCACTATTACTTATAAATATTGCTATGATAGTAATAAGCATTACTATTAGTAATATAATAAGCATTACTATTATAGTAATTAGTATTACTATAAATATGACTGTAAGTATTACTATCATCACTATTAGTAGTGCTTAAAATGACTATTATTACTTGCAGTAAGTATTGCTGTTTTTCTTGTAACAAGTGTTACTGTTATTATCACTATTGCTTTTTTATTATTTAGAAAAATAAATACTATTATTATTTGAAAAAAAAAATGCTGAGGCAGAGAAGGGACTATTGACTGTGATCACACACTGTTTCCTGTAATTTGTTTCATAGCTCACTACAGTGCCTTACATCTAGTATTTATGAAATATTTGACAAATGTTTTAAAATCAGGACTCTAGGAATTTTATACCGTAATGATAATTATGTTTGATTTTTGACAGTTGAATTAACTTCTGTTTATGAAAATTGTGAATGACACCTAACCATAAGTGTACAGAAAAAAATTAAGCCTTTTAACTAAGATTTATTTTTTTCAGCCTTTTCTAAAACATTTTATTGTGAAAAGGTTATATAAATGCTGTCAACAACTTCATTTGCAACTCTTTATTTCAGACATTCAGTTGACCTAGCAGAAAAATGCCTTGTTCGTGAAATATTTCATCAATCCTCTGATTGATTGGGACATTTTCAATTGAGGATGCCTAGAAATGATTTTCTTTGAATAAGATAGTGGAATTTAGAAAGCAAACATTGTGTATTGGAATGAAATTGAGTGGCCATCAAAATGAAAATTTCATTATCATTGTGTCTTTTCAGTTTTCTGCTTTTTTGCCATTTTACAGCTAATATTTACTTTCTTACTTTAATGTGAACCAGGATCAAAATTGGCCCTTTAAGAAAATAACTGAAATTCTGTTACTTCTATTCTCTAAAGGAATTGTACTTTTCAAGTTCAAGGGCTTGAAGCCAATGCCACTATATGCTATTAACTTGACAGGCATTGAAAATCTAATTGAGGTCATTATGATTAGCCTTGTGTCTTGTCAGTGTTTTCTCAGGCTTGTTTTTAACGTTTTGTGTCAAGTGTTAAATCCTTTTACACCACAGAATCCAGAAAATTGCAATCCAATAAAAGTAAACTAAATTTGAAAATCCTATGGTTGTTTTGTGCGGAGCAGGTTCTTGGCTAACTGATAGGACGATGGAACAGGAAGGCAGCTTATGTACTTCTGTTGACTTGAGGAATTGTGAAAGGCTCCACTTTCAAAAATACATTTGTGACAAAACTGCAATTTTGGAATCACTGCATACTTGTTTAGTGAATTATGAGAGGAGGGAATTCTCTGAGCGTGACCATGTGACTGAATGGCTCAAACAGTAGAAGCAAAGGCTGCTGGGTAGAGAGCTATCTTAAGATAGTGCAAGTCCCGGGAACTTGGGACTGAGTAATTAATCAACATGGCCATTTGAGACATCCAGGACAAAGATGGTGAACAGGGAGGACGTACTTAAGTGAACAAGATAGGAAGCAGCCCCACCCAGCTCCCAAGCAATTCCTTTCCTTGTCTGTATTTGCCATTTAAATATTTCACTTCAGGTTCATGAGCCTGGACTCAAAGGTTAAATTTGTATCTTTGTGAATTTTCTGGGTGGTGCTGTAAGGACACAGATAGGAAGTACTGAGTTTGTTGGGAATATTTCTTGTGTGTGTGTTCTTAGTTGTATTATTGACTTCATAAATAGCCAGTAAAGAGAAAAACATTTTAGCTTAAGTTTTGGGTTTTTTTTCCTGGAAAAAAACACAACATTGGTTAAAATATCATTCTCAGGGTTTGTTGCCATTGTTAAATTATTTACGCTTTTTAAAAAAATCTGACACGTAACCTCATTGTTGGTTTGCTCATTCATCTCAGAAATGTAACACGTGAAACTCAAACCCAAGCCTGTCAATTGATTCTTCTGTTAGCAGATGAGAGGAAAGTTTAATGCAGGATGTTTAATTGGATACTTGGATTATGTGTTCACCTGTTTTGTCTCTATTCCAAATTTTCTCAGGGTGTTGATGGTTGACTCCTGTGTTACTGACACTCACTTGGATTTTCGATTTTCATTATTCCTAACATTTTAATCTCACTGCATTTTTCTCCTACTTTTTGAATTTTTAAAAACATCATTCATTTTTTCGGACATGTGCTGGATGCCTTCTGTATTTCAGGGTGACAGGAGCCCTAGAATCTTAATGGGGCTATGTGTAAATAGAGAAGTGATACAATCTGTTCCTTGGAGGATTCGCAGCCTGATGGGAAGAAAGAGATGCAGAAATAATTAGGTACAGTGTGCCAAAGGTCACAATGGAAGAAGGTACAAAGTCTTCATAGAAAAGACTGGCAGCCTTTGAACTGGGTTTCAAGGATGAGTGGAGGTTAATTGGATCATGGTAGGACTTTCCAGACAGAAGGGGCAGCAAGGGTGAAGAGGTTAAAAAGAGGAAGCCATGTGAATGTGGGTAAGGGAGATGGTGTGGGGACAGTAGGAGATTAAGAGCTTTGGATACCTTGATGAGTTTGAACTTCATTTTCTCAGCAATGGGGTCCTTTTAGATGTTTCTAAAATGGGAGTAGCCATTGATGACTGTGGTTCAATTAGGTTTAGGAACCTTTGCAGAAGTCCTTGTCAATGTCTGCTTCATCTTGCTAGCCAGATGGTAGCACCTAGCTGCAAGGGAGGCTGGTACATGTGGTCTATTAGCTGGGAGTATTGCCACCAGGAATACATTCCAGGTTCTTTTACTGATAAAGCAGAGGTAGGGTATTGGGTGACAACTGGCATTCTGGGATGTAGAGGAAATACAATACAAAGGAATATAGAGGCAAATGGGTAGATTAATAAACAAACCGAAGGGAAGGTTCTCTCTGAGCAATTAGATTAGGTTTTGGGGATTTGCCCACTTCTCCTTATCTGCTCGCTAACCACATAAGAAGCACATCTTTGGGGAGTGATGGAGGAGGAAATGGGGAATGCTGTTTTAGTTTTATGGCAGGAACACCCAAGAGCTAAGCCTTTACTGTGGCAGATTGTACCCAAGGTGGTTTAGACTTGGGGTCCTGGAAATCCTTGCAATCAGAGTGATGGAAACAGGTGTAATTCCAGTGGCTCTGTGGATAGTAATGGCAGTAGCAGTTTACTCTCTGCACTGGTAAACTATCTTTCATTTGATCTAGAAGCTTCCCTAAAGCACCCTTGTTGTTGTGCTTGTTCTTTGAAAGGAATAGGAGATAAAACAAGCTTTGAGGTTTTTAGAAAATAGGATGATACTGAGAATCTCTTTTGAGCTAGATTTCCCTACCATGTTCAACTTCTTTTCCATTGCTACACACCCTTTCAGATCTGCTTATGTGCACCTGTGTTATTAAAACAGAATTGAAAAATCTGTGGAAAAGAGGAAAATAAACCTTAATATATTAGTAAATTATTAGTAAATAAATCAGTAAAATTAATAAATAAATCAGTAAAAATGAGGCTGCCATTTTAAAACTCATCTTAACTACTTATCTATTTTCTTATTCATTTCAATTATTCTAGATGTGGACAAATGAAGATATTTACCAAAAGTATGTGATGAAATAAAGATGAGGGAGAAAAACTTAGAATCTTGAGCAGGCTTGATATAATTATCCACGTTAGGGCGTAATTGAGTTTTTACAGTAGGCATTTTACTAGCACCTCAAGATTTATTTAAAATATGTCCCAATAGTTTGACATATTGTACATGTTTCTGTCTTAAGGAAATGTCTAAAATATCATGGTTCCTCAAAAACTACTCTTGGTTTTATTTTCCACATTATTTCTTTTTGAACCCTTGGTTCTCTTTAAGAGTAATCAAAAGCATAGTTCAAGTTTGATCATCTTAAATCTTGGCATTTCTTTTCTTTTTTCTTTTGAAGTGTCTAGCAAGGAAAATATTTTATCTTATCACTTAAAGAGACTGCCTTCAGAAAAACAATTGACAGTTTGTAGTGTCTGAAATAGTTGTTGATTAATCATGAGAATCAGAAAGAGGAGCCAATATGTGTTTGAACATATATTTCTCTCACATTATCCTGGTCATATTTTGAAATTATACTCTTTCTTTTTTTCCCCGTAAAAAGAGTGGGTGGTAAGTTATATCATGGAAGTTTGAATATTTGTTTTAAATATATTAGCTAGAATTTGAAAATATAAGAAAATCTTGTCATTTAATTCCTGCATAGTTTTCTAATGGTCATATAGATTATATAGAAAATTTATTTTAAAACTTTATTTATTATTATTGATTATTTAAAAATTCCTCAAAGGGCATATTTTATTCTGAATTCTGTTTTCCTTTATATATCTGAAAATATTTGACTTAATTACTGGCAATGGTTTAAGCCCAGTCTGAAATGGTTGTGCCTTTAGTTGGCTTTGGATTTCAGAGTTAGGGACTGTTGCTTGCTTTAAATAACTGGTAGTTGATTTTGCAGGCAATTATCAATAGATGGATTCCTTTGTTTAAGATTTCCTAATTGAAAAAGTTGGCAGTCCAAGAAAATGTTCTGAGAAGAATATATATTCTCGACTTACCTGAATCTTATATTTTATTGGCTTTGTTCATAGCCTGTTGTATTTCTAAGTAAACAAGCTCTCTAGAAACGATCTCTGCTTCCTTGATCATTTAAAATACATTAAATTAAAAATAAAATACATTAAATTAATTGATACAGATTGTAAAAATTAGTGGAAAAGTTTCTAGTTAGATATCGATGAAATGTGCTCCATCCATGCAAGTTTATTTTAGTTGTTCCTATTAAATTCGAATGTGAGTTTTAAAAAGAGAAGATTGTGATCATCTTTGTGAAGGAAACTCAGTTATTACTTTAAATATATATTCAATTCAAGGAAACGGAAAACAGTTGTGCCTGTGTAAAGGCGCATCCATTTAGGATTATGCTTCAGTCCTGTAATACAATCCTACAGTTGATAATTAAGATTTAGCCTTAGAGTAAATGAAGTGATATTGATTATTTTTAGGCCCAATGTTATTTGCTATTGATTCATTGTTGGTGAGCAGAACAAGAGAACAAAAGCAAGGCTTTAAAACAGCCATTTATAAGTATTGTGTGGAAATGATAAGCTCCAAGTCCTAATAGTGAAGAGCCAGGGAATGGCAATGTTCCACTCAGATGCTCTCCTGGTGTCATTTCATCTTAGAATTCCTCTGGCCCTCACTTAATGCCTAGGCCCAACTCGAAAACAATGCAGTTCAATACAAGTATAATGGGACCACAAGTATAATTTAAAATTTTCTAGTAGCCACATAAAAGAGAAAAGAAACTGGCAAAACTAGTATGTTTTAGTGCACCCAATAAATGTAAAATATCATTTCAACTTATGGTCAGTATAAAAATTATTAATGAAACATATTACATTTTTTTTTTTATGTCCTCACAATTTTACCCATAGAGCATATTTTAATTCAGACCAGCCACATTTCATGAAGTCAATAGCCGCATGTGGCTGGTGGCCACCATACTGGACAGTGCAGCTACAGAAGGGCCATCTCAACTCACTACTGTCTAGGAGAAGAATCAGTTTTGGGAGCAGGTAGTATCCATAAGACCTCCTGTCTATGCCTCTTCATCTTACAGATGAAGAAATTGGGATCTGGAGATGCTGAGTTGCCCAATATCACTTGAATATTAAGGGTCAAAGCCCGATCCTTGTCCTCTGGCTTCTAATCTTTCTTCATCACCCTGATTCTTCCTTCTTTTTTATGTTGCAGAGTCCACTTAAATATGTACTAATGTTAGGTGGTTGCTATCAGTTAAATATTGAGTTTTAAGAAAGTCTGGCTCACCTGAGAGAGGCATGGCCTGATCCAGACAAAACTCTCTTTTGAGGCAGGGTAAATAAAATTACCAGGGCTATCTAGAATCTCTCAGGGGAATAGTAATGTGAGATGGTGCTGGGTCCAGTGATCAATTTTGTCCTTTTTTGATGTGGGCACTGTTGGAGTATGAGTTGGGTGGACCCTTTGGGACTCATAGTATGTAACTCTGAACACTGGTTGAAATGTCTACTGCCCAGTGAAAGGAAAGGAGATCAACAAGGCATTATGTACTATGCACAATGTGTTGTGCGTATGAGGTCTCTTCCTGGAAACACTGGGTTAAGCTTTCTTCTTCTTTTTTCTTCCATTTTTTGGAAGGCTGCCCATGTGTGTGCCCATAGTTCTTACCCAATTATACTTTAAGTATGATATTTTTTGACAACTTAAGCCCAGTGCACTCCTGGCATGTAAAGTAGTTATTTTCCAAATGCAAGCAAATGTGGAAAACTTACCACACAGCATTGGGGGTTGGCGAAGGCAGGAGGTTGACGTACTCCTGGGATCATTGCTGTAAAGTATTTGTTTTATGGTATGAAAAAGCACGATGAGTGAACTTTTAAAGTTGGAAGTTGTTTTAAAATATTTATCAGCCTGAATGTTGTAGATTGTATGAGTGCTTTGAAGAGAGTTTAAATTCATTCAGTGGGGCTTCCCTGGTGGCGCAGTGGTTGAGAGTCTGCCTGCCGATGCAGGGGACACGGGTTCGAGCCCTGGTCTGGGAAGATCCCACATGCCGCGGAGCGGCTAGGCCCGTGAGCCACAACTGCTGAGCCTGCGCGTCTGGAGCCTGTGCTCCGCAACAAGAGGGGCCGCGATGGTGAGAGGCCCGCGCACCGCGATGAAGAGTGGCCCCCGCTCGCCGCAACTGGAGAAAGCCCTCGCACAGAAACGAAGACCCAACACAGCCAAAAATAAATAAATAAATAATTAAAAATGAATATCTGCTTAAAAAAAAATTGTCTAAATTCATTCAGTGACTTAGGTTTAGTGATTTTAGATTTAGTGTTAAACTTGACATTTTTTCTATTTGAATCTTAGGACTTCTCAACTGTGGCTAGACTTTACCCACAGGGTGCAATTGATCTTTAAGTTAAGCATGCACTGCGTTTTCTTCATATTCTGGGGTGAAAACAATTGCGTTTTTGCAAATGCTGATATATGAGACAATGCTTAGAGTATTCAGGGCTTGCAGGAATGAGTTAAAAGTACAGGGATATCTGTATCTCCTTTGGCAGTTGACTATTAAACTTAGAAAAAAAAATGTCTTTATGCCTAAAAAAATTCACTTTTTTTAGCCATTTTCCATATATTTTTCATAGTACATATAACCAAGAGGAACAGAAGTTAGAGCTTTAAACTGTTTGGGGGTGTCATATTTTTAAAAACTATGTATAAGAGTTTTTGAGTTAGAAAAGTATTACAACTTCATTGTAGGTAACTTAGAGAAAATATAAAAACATGCATGACCCTACCACCCGCAAATGTCTGTTTTATTTCATTTTTTAAAGCATTTTTGAGATCATGTTGTAGATTCCATTTTATCCTATCCTGCATTTTATTCCTTAACATTAAATCTCATGCCATTCTCACTTGTTCATAAGTATAATGTCTAATGGATGTACGAATCTGTGTAGGGCAACAGGAGCTCTGTAATAGTGGACATGTGCTTTTTGTATTTGGCATTTCCAACCCGAGGTTAGGATAAAAATAGTGACGTAGGGAGGGACCCTGTGCCAAATACTTGTTAATATTTTAAGTAGTTATTGAATGACCTAAATTGCTGCTCTCAAGGAGTGTTCAACACAGTGGTCCGTCAGCTATAATATAGTACTCAAAGAAAAATAGATGAACAGAAATAAAGAAAACCTGACCTAGTAATTCAAACAAGCAGTTCTCTTATTCAATAGTTCCATGATCACTTTTGTAGGAAGAAGTTTGACTGTAAGAAGTTATTAGACCTGACAGACAAATATAGTCAGGGATCGAATGTAGACATCAGTGAAATTGTGATTTCAGTTTCTAGAGCCACTCATTGGGAGCGTTAATCAGGTAACGTGATTACACAGATGTAAATAAAGCATCCTCCTTCCATTTCCCTGCTGTTTAAGTTTCTCCTGATTTTATGTGGTTAAAAAATAAGTCAGAAACATTTACTCCATTAAGCTCCCCAAAGTAAGAATCTTTCGCCACAAAAAAGAAGTAGATTTGTCTTTAAATTGAACAATGTGTGATGAAGTGTCACTTCCATAGAACCCTGTGTAGGGTTGTGGAACCCATTCAGCCAGACTCATATTAATCTTTGATTATTAACTGCTATTCACATGGACATTTAACCAGTTATATATTACCATATTTCATATCATAGGTTTTTGTAGCAAGGACTATGTTGTTTACTTTTACTTATTTTAAATAAATAGAACACAGTAAATATACAGTGAATAAATGCCACCCCTAGAAGCCCAGACGTCTTTTTCTTTGTCATGTCTCCACCATTAACTGCTCTTTCTTAAAATGTATATAATCTCTCAGACCGAATCTCTTCTTTAGGGATGTCACTTCTTTTTTGTGAACCTCTTCTTACCCTCCCTCCCCTACAACCCATGTAAAAATGTTAACATCAAATAAAATTTGTATGCTTTTTCTCTGTTGATCTGTCTTTTGTCACTTTAATTTGCATTGAACCAGGGACCAAACCTAAGAGGGTAGAGGAAAAAAACGGTTTTTCCTCTCCTACAAGTATTCAAGCTAGAGGGAATGGTAAATGCGAAGGCTGTGAGGAGGCTGAGGAAGTGTGTGAGCTGTTACGTGAATTATGTGTACATAATTTATCAATGATGGTTCACACTGATGAATCATTTATGGAAACTAATGGTCAACGTCTTCCATATTGAATTTACTCAGTCTTGGAGAAGAATGTATGTTTCAATCAAGAGGGATTTATGGAAGACATTCTGTGTTCTAAACATTCAAGAAAGCTCTTAGAGTGTGTAATAATTCATCTTTGCCTCTATTTAAAAAGCTAAAATGGGAAGAAATACTGTTTTACAGTTATTTCGGGTTTTTTGTTTTAGTTTTTGTTTCTAACATGCATTAGAAATTTGGCAATCATGTCATGTTGGTGTGATTTATTAGTTCTGGAATAAACAGCTCTATTTCTGGCATATGTAAGTATAGATGCTTCCTTGGCTTTTGCAATAATAAACAGGTATCTAGCTCTTTCTATGATCTGGGCAATGTTGGAAGTGCTTCTCATGTATTCAGCAGCTGCCTGTGAGGGAGCTACTGGTAAGCTACCCCCATGCCATGTATCAAGCCCATGAAGTATCAGCAGGGAAGGAGCTGGAAAGTGGACCAGGTTCAAGCTCTCTATCTTCACTGTCTGTATCCTTAACCACTTATCTCTTCTGCCTCTGGCAAAATGGAGTAGTGGATGGAGTTCAGCGGGTATTTCCTCTTGGACTAGGCATTTAGCTCCTTGAGGAAGCAGACCAGGGTTACAGTAGCTGCTTGTTTAGCAAAAGACTAATCTGTTCCACCTTCAGTTCCTGGCTGCTCCCCCTCCCTCCATCCTCACCTGCACGAAATTACAAGCACCAGTGTCTCTACATGGTGCCTTCTCCCCTTCTACAACCACCCCTTCCATCCCAATCCCGTTCCTTCCCTTTCTCTCAACCCCAAATAAGATTGTTCAGAGTGTAGACGTTGGCATCATTCAGACCTTGGATTTGAGTCACAACTCCTTCAATTAATTATAGAGTTATAACGAGCAGGAAAATGACTTAACTTCCCTAAACCTAAATTTCCACATCTACAAAGTATCTATAAATACGTCGGTCAGGAGGAAAAGTCAGTTAAGAATCAGGTACAAAGCATAGAGCCTGACCAGTAGCAGGCCCTGAATGAATAATGGCCCTGGTTTTCATTTTAAGTCTCTTTGTAACGTCTCCTCAGATCCTTCACAACTATCCTTGATGTTCAAGTCAGCCCCATTTTACCCCCGTGAAAATGCAAAGGCTGGGGAAGCGGCCCAGTGGCCCGTGACACTGCACTGTTTAGCTTCACATTTCAGTGCTATCAGATAGCTGGAAGGCTGTGGTATCTCACCATTTCACTGATTAAATTTTCAACATCTGAAAACAGGAATGACCTATTTTATTTTTTTTTAACATCTTTATTGGAGTATAATTGCTTGTGTTAGTTTCTGCTGTATAACAAAGTGAATCAGCTATATGTATACATATATCCCCATATCCCCTCCCTCTTACGTCTCCCTCCCACCCTCCCTATCCCACCCCTCTAGGTGGTCACAAAGCACGGAGCTGATCTCCCTGTGCTATGCAGCTGCTTCCCACTAGCTATCTATTTTACATTTGGTAGTGTATATATGTTAATGCCATTCTCTCACTTCGTCCCAGCTTACCCTTCCCTCTCCCTGTATCCAAGTCCATTCTCTACGAGGAATGACCTATTTTAAGTCCTGCATAAGCTTTGGTTAAGTTGTTCGAGTCTGAGATGTCTGTGAACCCAGAAGAAAAACCACTAGGAAAGGAATGTCAAGCATGTGCATCGCATCCGGGATGCCGCTGTCTTCCCCGCCCACTTTCCTGCCCCTCCCAGTCCGGCCCCTTGTTGGCATGTTCAGCAGTGACCCTACACAAGTGACCGTCTTGGCTGTTGGGACCAGCTGGAAGCAGCCACAAAATTCCTGGCTGCTCTCTTTCAAAGATCTCTGCTAACCCCTTTGAAAATAAAGAGATTGTTTGTCATGTATCAAAGGGGACTGGGAAGGAGATAATTGAGACATCTTTCTGATGGGACTTGTGGCTTCTAGCACCTGCAGGAGCTTCCTGAAATGGTGGTGCTCATACTTTAGCTAGAATCAGCTTAAATCTCTGGGGACCTGCTCACATGTTGCTCATACTATGTATGAGGAATGTGCATTTCTCTTCACATTTGATCGGTGTACTTCTGTTCTCATGTCATGCAGACATTAGATTCAGGAAAAAAATCACCATGTACCTTTGATGGTTTCAGGTGACTCTTAAATTTCATTAACTCACAAAGTATGAATTGAATGGAGCAGTCTGTTTTTGTTTTGGGGGAGTTTTATTTCAGAGTTTATTTCAGGGGGTTAATCTGGATTGGAGAGGGATGGAATTTTTCAAGATAATCCCAAGAGACTGCAGGGGTGTTTGATGTTTTGATTCTAGAAGGATATACATTCCCTCTTCTCCATTTCTTCCTTCTGACCTAGCAAGTGTGAGGCCCTATTAGGTGTTAGTCTGTGCAATCCTGTTACACTCACATCCTGTAGCTGCATCCAAGTGCTTTGAGGCTGACTTAACACAGATTAATTTAACAGTTGCTGTGTGAATGCAGATGCTCTCTGCTGCTTATTTCTAATAAGTTGATCAAACCATAAAAAAGATATTTTTCCTCTTTAAGAAGTCTCATCTTCCTATGAAGCTGTAGAGCAATAAAGAAAAACTGAAACACTTAGGACTAAAATTAGTGTATTATATTTAAAGCTCTTCTCCTCAGACTGATTATGACATGCTCCTCTACTGAATTTCTAGTCAGATGCTTATTCATAAAAATAAGACTGATATAAATGGTAGTGTTCAAATGTTATACCAGTCTGTTTTTGCCGTTTGACCTTTCACAGTAGCTAAATACATATTTTTTGCGCTGAGAAAAGAATTATTTAACATTCGTGAGCTAGCGGTATGTCAAGTGAATTCAGAATCTGAATGCAACAGATGAGACCCCAGGTAAAAACGTGAAAACATACTGATGTCAAAGAGAAAACCAAGCTACACTGTGTTAGAGGAGCAGTTCTAGAGGGAGAGATATTTATAAGCATAATAGATACTTAGGAAAACTAACACAATTATTATAAAAGTCATCTGGGAAAATCATTAAGTAGGAATAGACAAAAAAACTCAGGAAATATGTCGATATAGAAATTAAAATTGCATAGCATATGCAAAGAGAAGCCAAAAGGACAAAATGGAAGTTTAGAAATAAACTTGTCTGTAGATTGGAAATGAATGCAAGATAAAAGTGGTTTTCCACATCAGAGGGGGAAAAGATAGATTATTCAATAAATGGTGTTGTTGGTATCTGTCCATAGAGATTATTTACAGTTTCTGTAACAAAAGGCAAATTTCTTTATTCTGTAAAGTGTTCTTACAAATCAATTAAAATGACTACATATGATCCAGACAAAACTATAATTCGAAAAGATATATGCACACCTATGTTCACAGCAGCACTACTGACAATAGCCAAGACATGGAAACAACCTAAATGTCCATCGACAAATGAATGATTAAAGAAGATGTGGTATATATATACAATGGAATATTATTCAGCCATAAAAAAGATTGAAATCATGCCATTTGCAGCTACATGGATGGGCCTAGAGATTATCATACTAAGTGAAGTAAATCAGAAAGAGAAAGACAAATACCATATGATATCACTTGTATGTGGAATCTCAAATATGACACAAATGAACTTATCTACAAAACAGAAACAGACTTGTGGACATAGAGAACAGACTTGTGGTCACCAAGGGAGAGAGGGGGTGGGGAAGGGAAGGATTGGGAGTTTGGAATTAGCAGATGCAGACTATTTATTATATATAGAATGGATAAACAAGTAGGGCCTACTGTATAGCACAGTGAGGTATATCCAATATCCCATAATAAACCATAATGAAAAGAATATGAAAAAATACTACATATGAAAATCATAAGAGAAAAATGAGAAAAGCACTTTAAAGAACTTTTATTATGAAAAAAATTAAAACATGCAAAAGAGAATAGTGTGATGAATCCCCAGGTACCTGTCACCCAGGCTCAGAAATTATAAACTTATTGCCAACTTTATTATCTGTTATCTTGTTTTACCTGTAAATACCTCCCCTCCTCATTCTCCTCTTCCTCACTGGGTTATTTTGAAATAAATTCAGTCATATAATTTTATCCATACATACTTCGTTACGAACCTCTGAAAGAATTGAAAAGAAATCGACCCGAAAAAAGAAAGAGGCAAAGAATTTTAACAAGTAGTAGTATTCAGGAAAAAAAATAGACATAGCCAGTAAACCTATAAAGATATGCTCAATCTCATTAGTAATCAAAGAAATGCAAATTAAAACAGTGAGATAAGTGTTTTTTTTAACCTTCTGATTGGCAGAAACTAAACAGTCTTGCCAGAGTCAGGAACTATGGGAAAAAACACATTTTCTCCTACTGTCAATGCTACAAGAGCATTATCAAGAGCAATCATTCACAACTTTATGTGCATACCCCTTGATTTAGCAATTCTAGGAATTAGAACTATAGAATATAAGTGCCCACAGATGAGGATGTTGTTGGAGCATTATTTGTATCACTTAAACAAACCTGTTTTTTCACTATGTTGCTCAAAGCGGAATGTTATGCCATCATAAATGAAAAATAATGTTAAGTGAAAAGAGAAATTTTCGGAAAGCAGGCATAATAAATTACATTAAGGAAAGTTTTACATATAAAACAAAATTTGTGTGCATAAAACGTATCTGAAAGATTCAAGTAAATCTAACAAAATTTGCCTCTAGATGGTGAGACAGTGGAATGGAGGAGACAGTAGTACATATTTATTTATCATTGTTACCTTAGGTAATATTTGGATCTTTTTAACCGTAAGCAGATACTTTAGAGGCGTCCCACCAAGATGTCTCACCACATCTTGGATGTATAACTCCTTGGTTCTGTCATTCCTGATAGGTGATCAACTGGCTTCTAACAGTTGTCCCCAGAGACTTCCTTCCACAGACAAGCCATCCCATTCCATTTAAAACATCTCTAATTTTAGGAAGACATGTATTTTGATGTGATATCTAGAATCCTCCCAACTGTTCTTCTAAGGAACATCACTTTTATAAAGTTGAAAATAGCAAGTTTCAGTGTATTATAAAACTAGGTCATTTCAGTGAATTTCATCTATTTTCATGGGTAACTGATTCTTATATCAAAACTTGCTTTTGAAAGTATTGGAAATATAAATTGTTACTTAAGGCTCATTTGCCCTACATTGAACATCAAGAAGTAACTTCTTCACTGTGAAGTTTCTAGTGTGGATGCTTATAATATCCCTTCTTAAATTGATACTAATACTAGTGATGGAATTCTTATCAATTTAATGGAAATATTCTCTCCCCACTGAACTTAATTCTGAGATTTGTTATATTTTCTGCATTTTAACCCAGAAAGTTATTGAAAAGACTTGACCACGATACAATATTTGTCTTTATCTTATTTTATACTTTCTTAACAAATGGGAATTATAACTGACTTTTTAATTTAAGGTTGAATATAGACCCTCTTAAGGTAATAACAAATGTTTTAATGACTATGTGGGTATGGAGCAGTATAATAAAATGTACATTGTTTAAGATAGAAAGTATTTGTGCAGTATTATGCTGAATTAAAACTGTAAATTGAGGTTGTATCAGGGATAATGTAAACCAAATATGAAACATGGAGAACTTCTTTCCAATTTACCAAGATGTTTGTAGTATAAAGACTCACTCACTAACTTGATATTTTTTACAGCTTTGTAAGAAAGGCAGGGCAAGTACTATCTCAAAATAAAATATGAACAAAATTAGGTTCAGTGAAACTGCATAATTTGCCCCAAATTGTGGTAGACAGTTGGGTTGAGGTTGGAACCCAGGCTCTTGAGACTTAATGTAGAAATAACCTAACCAGGGCACCTCTCTATGACTCCTATGGCAAAGTCTGAAAGAACAATAACCAATAACTTTTGATTTTCAAAACTTCATTAGTTTTGAAGGCATCTCTGTTACTTATCCTTTTCTTTGGTTTATATATTAAACATTTAACATTTAAGCATTTTTTTTTTCCATCTTAAGGTTGATTTTCCCACTCATTTTATGGATCGAAACTATTATCAAAATTCATTCCCATTCCACACTGGTTATAAAAGTTGGAGGTTATAGCCAAGTACAGTAATACTGAATTTTTCTAAACCTGTCTTTGACCTTGAATAAAGATTTTTAAATTTCTTATAACATCAGTGATTAAAAAAATTCAACCTCTTTTAATAAAAATCTAGTATTGACTATTTCACTTTAAGTTTTGCCTATTCCAGAAATAGAGGTAGGATTTATTTTTGCTAATTTTCTTAAGTGATGCTGAGTGACATTATCTTAATTTTGAAACATGTAATAGGGAAACATTTAATAGGATTGAAATGGTTCTGTGAAAAAATGGGTATGAAGCTCGGTGAAAAAAGCACGTGATATTCCCATCTTAGAAAAGTGTTAGTTACTGCAGTAAACCCGCAGCGATATTGTTGACAAAGCTCATCAGGAGGAGGCATCAGGCTAGGGATGTCTGGTGGAGCAACTTGAGTTTTCCTAGTTTCTCAACGTTCTTAGCTTGGTTGCCAAGGTATTTCACCTGCCCTGGATGGGTCTCTAGCTTTAAAACCCAATGGGTATTTACCAAGCCACTTATACCCACAAACATGTTACAGTGAAACTCCAGCATAATCACCTTAATGGTTACAAAAACTTCTTTTGAAATACCCCATCCTTGGGAACTAACATCTGGATTCTGGGTACCATTTCTTTTCCTTCATCTTGCAGCCTTGTCCATAGTTTACATAGTATGACTAGGCAACTCACATGTGCTCCTTACAGCCATGTGGATGTGACCTAATGCGGCATACACAATTGGTTATCTCTGAGGTGTCGGCCATCTGTGCAGGTCAAGGGCCTTCCACAGGCCTTTCTGAATTCTTGAATGCTTTTTACTTGTGAATCTCTGTGATGTCTTAACTGTTATCATCGTTTCTTTTGAAAACTCACCTTACACCTCTCTGTTTCTTTATCTGTAAAGTGGGAATAATTAGAAAAGTACCTAACTTCTAGCATTGTTGTGAGGATTAAAAGAAATAATATAGCCCATAGGACATAGTATACGCTCAGTAAACATTTATTATTATTACTACTCTGTAAGCCAGCATTGATGATTGGCTTATAACGTCTTCTATTTGCCAGACATTTTCAGTGGCTCTGCCAGTGTACACACCCATGTGTATATGTGACAGTGTGTAACCTTCTTAACCCTCTGCCTTCCGCATCAGTTCTTATCCCCAGAGTAAAAGAACTCAGTCATCCACAACCCTGTCTTGCAGTTCCATTTTTCAATAGAAAATTAAAAGCACTTTATCTTTCCTTTGGTTTCGTTGCTTTCTTTCCTCTTGTAATGTGACCATGCCTAAAATGCAGGCAAAAATCAGGAAATTGTAAAACACACTGTCAGGCTATTCATATTAAATGTAAAACATTTAAGTCAGATTCAAGGTAATTCGTGGCTTGTAAAAACTTCCAAGGCTCATGTAATGGACAAGTGATGTAATTTTCTGAAAATTTTAATTAGACTCTTTGTGTTGGTATTTCCAAGTTCAGATTTACATGACATCATTAGCATCCCTATTTTTGCTTCTTAAGCAATTTGCATGCTCATTTAATTCCTACTCTGTTCCTATGAGGTAGGTTCTGTTTTATCCCCAAATTTACTGATGAAGAGCCCAAAATCATAGCCTTTTGTCCACGATCACAGTTAGGTGTTAGGATTTAAGCCTATGCAGTCTGATTTCAAATTCCCTATTTTTTCTTCTCTAGAAAGTCTATAAATGAATTGTTTTCTTAGACTTGTGATAAAGCTAGAAAGAAACTTGAGAACCTGTAGCCCAACCACACCCCATAATGTTTGCAATATTTGTTGCCATTTTTTCAATAGATAAGTTGAGTTTAAGGGAAAGCCTGTGAATTGACACCAGCACCAAAACCTGGTGAGAAGGTCAGGAAGGCTACTACTTTTTTAAAATCAGAATTTTTAAAGGTGTTAATTCATGTATCTTCTGCCTAATAGGTTTCCTATGTTGATTAATTTATACTATCCTCATTTTTACACAGATGCAGTAGACTTTGAATTTGTGGAAATGTGAATTTCACCTCGCATTGTTGAAATCTTGAATTCTTATCGTGACTCCAGCTGTTTTTTCAACAAGTTTGATTTAGAGGTGGGAGTTAGTGGGAATTAAATCACTGGTAAACCCTTAGATGGAATTTTTGGCCAATAGTTCTTTAGGATTCTGCCTCTCCTCCCCTACTCCTGACACTGGGCTTTGGGTGAAGAAATTTACAAAAGGAAATTGATTTAAGATACCCAGGCTGTGGTTTTCCTTTGTTGGCTCCGTATCACCTCTTAACTTGGCCCCAGTGCCTGTGATGCACGCGTTGCTGTGTCAAGTGGAAGCTGGGTTAGTTCTGACGCTCTGTTGACTCACCCTGCCAAGAAGGGAAGCTCTGACGGGTCAGTTGTGGTCACTGCAGCAACGGTTTGTTGATTGCAGGGAACATTCCACAGCTGCTGATGTAACTGAAGATGATTGGGGGTCAGCTCTCGCTCAGATTCAAACGGACCAATCAGAAGACTTGGCACTCTGTTTATCAGCTGTTTGAGTTCTGTGAAGGAAGCATTCTTTTAAGTCTGTGTTTAGGTTTCTATTTGAGAACTCTGTTCTCAGATATTACTATCTTTTTGCAAATTACAACATTATAAAAATATGTAACATCCAAAGTTGGGATGGGGGTTACAAATTACTTGGCACCTGTTTAATTCGTTAGTGTGTGAAATGCAATTCTCTAACCAGGGTGAAAATTCTCTTTCTAAAACACTGCTGCTCTGCCTGAAAATTCTGATTAATAAAATGCTTCTCATAAATTGTATGTTGAGTTTTTTAGAAATTGCGGCTGCTTTTAAAATCTGGTAATTTGCAGGAAATGATCATGGACTATCCCATAGTTCTCAAAGTGTAATCTGGGGGTGGGCTAAGCAATCTATTTAACAATCCCTCTGGTAGATTCCGATGGAAGCTAAAGTTTGAGAACCACTAATATAATTTTACATATAGAGTTACAATCTGTTGACCTTGAGTTTCTAGAAAAACAACGTTTTGTATTTTTGGCAAGGTAAAGGATGATTTTTCACATAATCATTTGATAATGAGTAACCTTTGAAATTAAGGTATGTCCACATGATAAAATGCATTCTTTTCAAGGTCAAGGAGGGGTGCATCTTTGGCTTTTCTGTCTTTTTCTTTCCAATTATTTGGTTTTGTGCATTGACACACCTTTCCTTACTTAATTCTCATCTCTTACTTAACATTGCATCATGGTGTTTCTTGTAGCCGCTGCAGTTCAAGGTATTGATCAGCCTTTTCTACCATATTAAAATGTACAGACTCCATCTAAAATCATGATTCAGAGTAATCCAATATATACAAAAGTATAAGGATGTCACAGTCTTTTCCTCCAGTCTATATAAAATTGCAAACACCTTATTGCTTGCCAAGAAAATAGGCACTAATGCTATAGAAAACCTTCCTTTTCCTTTCGTTGGACCAACTGGCAAAGCAAATAAATGGCAGTTTGCTTTTCGATTCACTTAGACTTCCATTTTGTGTTTGCGATTGATAACTATTAACAGATACTGTATTGTTGTATCCATTGGAAACTATCCACTGACAGATTATTTGTGAAATTGAGAGAAGGATGTTTTATAAATTCTTTTAATCTGTTGGTTTAATCCTATATTTTGATCCTAGAACATGTATGATATTTGTGCATACTTTACATAATTTGCCATTTTCCCAAAGGGTTTAAAACAACTTTTACTGTGGAAAATTTCAAACTTGTATCTCATCTAGCTTCAACAACTGGCTACATTTCACTGTTCTGCTTAGCACAGCCCCCAACACACACGTGTTTTTTGTTTGTTTTCTGTGGTATTTTAAAGCAAGTCCCAAGCATCATATCGTTTTACTTGTAAACACTTCTACCCATAGATTCCTAAAAGTATTTGATATCATTCAAACAGTACAGACAAGGTAAAGGCCACCAGAAAATAGTACATGGTTTACTCTTAGTTTAGACAGTCCTTGTAAAATACATTAGAGCCCTTATAAGTTTCTTAAAATATTCATTAGAACCACAAAAAAATACCTATCAGACAACTCTTACTTCAGGGGATGACGAGTTCCCTAGGAAGCCCTTTGTTTATAGAACAAATATGTATTTTGTTTCATCAGTAAAGTCCTAGAGACAGCCGTGACTCATATCCACTAAATGAATAAACAGAAATAGGATCCCCCCTGTGTTTTTAATTTACCCCTGGGATGGGTGACTAGAATATTTTTATGTTATTGCTAAGTGTTTTTCTTTTTTAACTTTGACATATTATTTGAATTTTAGAAATATATACTTCTTTTTTTTTTTTCTTTTTTTGGTTCTATCTAGAGTTTCCAAACGAGAGATTGTAGCTCCTAAAGTTTGTCTGGTTTTGCTGTCTTGGTTTCTGCTCTCAGCCTCTGAAGGTTTCTGTAAATTCCCAGCAGGGAAGGGGTCCTGCTGGGAGTGTTCTCCTGTTTTGATGAACGAGCCTTCCTCACCCCAGCCCATCTCTGGCAACTTGTTTTGTGACAGTGAACATTCTTAGAGTGTGATTTCTACTTTTTTTAAAAGATATAATTGACATATAACATGCTAATTTCAGGTGTACAACATAATGATTAGATATCTGTATATATTGGGGAAAAAATCACCACAATAAGTTTAGTTAACATCCATCATAATACATAGTTACAAAATTCTACTTCTAATTGTAATATTTTTAGTCCAAGTATAAAGCATGGGTTTTCACTTGGGTTTGAAAAAAAAGGCAACATAACCAATTCTTTCAAACAAAAATATAAGTTGGGTAGGACCTAAATTTATAAAATAGGTTAAAAAAAAAAACCATTTGCTTTCACTGAAAACTTAAAAGACCTTTCTTTTATTTGGCCTCCTCTCAAATACTGAAGCACCTCTAAGGAACCCCAGGGCTCCTGAGAGCACAGTTTGAAAACCAATGGTCTAAGGGGGCTAGTTTGTGGTTTCTCAGGGGAAGGGTCCTTCTAATCTTTTACAGATCTAGCAGCAGAAGACAGATTTGCCTTGGAGTCGGGGCCAAGACTTGACCCTAGCTTAGAAACCAGCTTTATTTTTTAAGAAAACAACCAGCCTGTGTTCTGATTACAGTGTCTGCCTTGCAGGTTACTCAGAGCTTAGATACAAGGAAGTGATTGGCACAAATTTCTACAATAGCGTTCCTGAAAAAATAGATCACGTAGATCGAGATAAATAAACTGTCCTTTAAAGATCCACATTTTGAAAATCATTTGTGAATCAAATGGCTGTAGATGCCAAAGATGAATTGAAGGTCAACTTCTGTCTTAAATTCAAATTTCAGGTTTTCTAAGGGGATAAAACATTGCGGTAACTTACTAAGAGCCTAAACAAGCTTGTGCACATTCAAAAATAACATTCCCTAGAGTCTTGACAGCTCCATGATGGAGTAGAATCATCAAATCATCTATTTATTTACTTCTTTAAAGATTTATCATGATTGTCCGCTGATTGCATCTATATGTAGTGGGGGGGGGGGTGTGTGTGTGGTGTGGTAGAGGGCGTCCTGCAGGGTGAGAGGGTATGGAATGTGGTGTATGTGTGGGTGTGGAGGAGGTATGTGGGAGGGGTGTGTGATATGTGAGGGCGGTGTGTGTAGGTGTGTATGTGTGTGTGTGATGGGGTGGGGAGGTGGTGTGCAGAGTGGGTGTGTGGCATGCGGGGGTGTGGGTGTGTATGTGTGTGTAGTGTTCTCATCCAGAGAGGCAATGGGGTGCAGTATGAGAGGATTACAAATGTGTGTATGTGGCAAAACTATTTCTAACAGACAATTCCACATATGCAGGACACCCCTAGTTTGGTGAAATTGGGGAGATGGAGGTCTAAGGTGAGGAAGAGGGAAAGGCAGGTAGAACTCTTACACTTCCAGTATCTTCCAGGTAAGGCTTTCATTTAACCTCTGTTGAAGGACTCCCCATGTGGCAAATGAAAAGATCTACTTAAGAATGAGTTTGAGATAATAGCCAAGTGTGTCCACTTCTCTAACTAGTTTGCAGTTTTCCTGATATATGAATAGGGAAATTTAAAAATTGAGATTTTGTGGTGGTTAAAATGAAAGAGGAGGTCTATATGAAGTAATTGGATTGAGTTTGCATTTCGGTTAAGCAGAAAACTCTTCTGGAATTGCATGTCTTTTCATGGTTCTATGATTACTAGTTAGGAAGTTGTATAAAATTAAATGATTTATATCGATATGTACTTGAATGTCCTAAGTTATGGAATTTGTGTATCTAATGTGGCTGTTTTCAATCCCGATAAGCTTTCCGAGAGATGGGGGAGGTCTTGAATTCCTGAGTGAGAAACTCTGGTGCTACTGTAGAGGTAATCATCTATGTTTGCCAGCTTCAACTTGTTGATAAGCTAAGAATTTAAGAAGGTAATTCTAATCCTGGCTTTATCTTTGGCTTGCTATCTGATTATGCACAGAGCACAATTATAATAAGGGATAATATCTCTTGCTGCCTTTTCACTAGCAATAGTGTGAGTGCAAAACTCTAAAAATAGTGGGAGATGGACACTCATATATACAGAGAGATGTGGTGAAATGTTAAAGTGGTGGACGATTTTAAAGGAGAATCTTATTGAAAGTAGAGTGGTGAAAATTTTATTTTTAGTCCTTTGTAGATCCCTTAGATATTTGGAAACATTTAGGTAATAAGAAATATCAAATATTTTTACTCCAGGAAAATGGTCAGCAGTGTTTTTTTTTTTAACATCTTTATTGGAGTATAATTGCTTTACAATGTTGTGCTAGTTTCTGCTGTATAACAAGCAAATATATAAATAATCGTAGACAGGCAAACATTGCTTTTCCTCTAAATGCTGTACCGCTTTAACACCTTTGGAAAATTCGACAAAGGAATTCAAACGTCAGAGAAGTCAGTATAAAATATTGAATGTCATTTTGTTAGATGTCTGAAATCAAAGTTGTTAACAAGGTTAAGTTCTAGATCAGAGCCAGGAAGAGAGATTTATTATCTAGTCATCCAAAAATAGATCTCTATTTTGATGGAAGAAAATTTTCTTATATTGGTTCTGATTGGTTGGATAATGAACGGGGAGTGTTTTCCTTTATTATCATTGTTAATCAGTTAACAGCCAAAAAGATGTAGAACAAGATTGTGCACCTAATCCATAGTCTAGTCTCCCTAGTAATTGTAATGAATAATTAAGACATTCAAACTTAGTTTGGATCTAGCATCACACAAACATTAGGCTGGTCCTCAAATCAAGATGTTGGCCAGTGTCAATAAAAATTGCATATATGATATTAATAGGTTTCTTCCGATTACTCAGGAATTATCAGATTTTGTATCTTCTCTTTGACATTGTTTCAGCAATGAAGTATACATAGTGAACTTCTAGTATAGAATACATGAACTAGGAAGACCACTTATCCATTCACTCCTTATGTGAAATCAAGCCAATTCTTCATTCATTTTGACCTTTGGGGTCTTTTTACTAAGACGTTATCGTAGGCACTCAAGGAGGATTCTGCTGTGAGTCAGCACAAAGTATTTTCCTTAGAAGGTTTTAAAACTCAAAAGACTATATAATTATTTTTTTAAAAACTAAGTTGAAGTAACCAAATATTTGCGTGTTCTTTGGGCAAGGCGGCGCTGTGTCAGCAGATTCACGACTTGTGGAGATAAAATATACGCCGTGGATGCTAAACAAGTATCCAGGTAATAAGGCAGATAATAATATACTGCATAATGGAAATGTAAAGCCCTGGAGTATTTCAGGAGTAGGAGATATTTTTTTTAATGTAGGGGAGAACTAAATTTATTAAAGAGGAGTGACCTTTACATCCTGGATTTTATAAATCTAATTCATTGCGCTTGGGGCCCTGTTCTTTTTGTAGATTTTGGTTAGAAAGAGCTGTAGTTTGCCAAATTATCTAACTGGTGCAAGGTGCAGATTTAACTGTAAGGCTGAGCTAAGATCAGAATTCAGGAATACGGCATATGTATTATCAATTTAATTTTTTCCCCTTATACTGCGTTATGACTGGTGAGCCTTAAATGCCATATATGAGGCATAACTTCTTACCACAGCAGAGCATTTTTATCTTGAGTTTGTTTTTAATTTTCCCTATTTGCAAGATTAATCCTCTATCTAGGGGCAAAACTAGAACCATCGGTTGTCATCTAAAGATTAGATGGGCAGCTTGGGGTTTTTTCGTAGCTGTTTCATGTGGTGAGGAGTTTGTTCTAGTATTTTTCCTTGTTTTAGAAAATAAGATGTGAGCAGAAAAACCGAATAAATTATCACCATCTCTTGTGAAGTAGACACCCATCTGTATAAATTGGGTGTCAAATTTGAGCTTCACGGCTTATCATTCTGAAAGTTTGAGATTCCAGACTTGGCTATCTTTCAACCATATTGTGTTATGTATAACATTTATATTATATAACATTTTTCACTTATGAGAGCAATTAGTTGGATTTCTCAGATGAATTAGGTATTAGTTCAAGTCAGTTGTCAATAAATTAAGCTTTATAATTCAGAGGAGCTTGTTATGATTGGGCGTTTTTACTGAGTAGCTCATTTTGGCTCTAAAATGTTGTGCATCAATGCTGAAGTTTTACTTTATGCAGTAGACATTTTCTTATTATTTAAGCATGCCTCCATTACACAGTTGATGTTTCCGCAAGAGTTTGATAATCTTTGTCTTGGCTTAGTAAAAGGAGCCAACAAATATTTTGAATGACTGGCTGAGTACATTGTTCTAGGCTCAGTTGTTTTTGTTGTTGTTTTTTAATTTATTTATTTTATTTATTTATTATTTTTGGCTACTTTGGGTCTTCATTGCTGCGCATGGGCTTTCTCTAGTTGCGGCGAGCGGGGGCCACTCTTCATTATGGTGCGTGGGCTTCTCACTGCAGTGGCTTCTCCTGTTGCAGAGCACGGGCTCTAGGTGCGCGGCCTTCAGTAGTTGTGGCTCGCGGGCTCTAGAGCACAGGCTCAGTAGTTTCGGTGCACAGGCTTAGGTGCACCGTGGCATGTGGGATCTTCCCAGACCAGGGCTCGAACCCGTGTCCCCTGCCATGGCAGGCGGATTCTTAACCACTGCGCCACCAGGGAAGCCCTGGGCGCAATTGTTTTTAAAGAAAAAAAAAGTTTATAGAACCACTGTGAACTGTCATATTTAGTGCTAGACAACCTTGGTGCTCCTTGGATAAGAAAATGAGTATTTTATTTTATGGGCCTTTTCACTACTTTAGTGATAACATCAATTTATATTCCCCAAGAATGGGTATACTCAAAGGAAAATAATAGAATTCATTCTCAGTAGTGAACTCCCATCAAAAGATGGTGTTGGCTGTTTAAGTAAAAATGTTTTTCCTGCTTTGTTCTTTTCTGTGGCGGTGAGGGAGGAAGGAAGGGAAGAATTGCTGCTAAAACTACAGATTCATGAGTAGAAGTAAAGTCTTTGTTTGGGTGTCAGGCTCACATATTTGTGCTGTCCAGACCTGACACATTTAGAAATAGGAATTTGCTTTTGGCCATAATCGTTGTCAAACAGTTGAGCCATTGCTAAGTATTTTTAATGTTACAGACTGTCTTATGGAATATTCTGAATATCCAAAGCAAGTTTTCTTGAGGATTTTATGAGTTTTGTAAACATGGAGAGGTACTTACTGCTCAGAGCCTGTGCCTAAAATTCAAAGACAATTGTTAGTTGGTGTGCTTTTCAGCTAGAAGCCACTGTTGTCAGGGATAAGCATGTCTCCTTATGAAGAGTCCTTGTTCTTTTCTGCAGAGATTTGGTCGTCCTTTGAAAAGTTATGCATTGCTACCTCCAGAGAAACACTGAGAAACTTGGCGATCTTCAAACAGAAATTTAAAACAAGAAAAGTTTTCTTTTGTGGATGGTTTAAAACTTTTGCCTAAATCTAATCTGTGACTAACTATAAGGGCCTAATTATAGCATTTATTTTTAAAAATAACAGTACAAATTCTGCTGCCTTAAACATTACATACAAAATGCTCTGTGTCTAATTTTGTTTGTGAATGTAACCTTCATATAAATTATCGTCTATGCATTTCTGATTGGAAGCATAACTGGTCTGCCTTTTGTGTGACGTTGAAAGCTTTCTAGCTTCTTTTTTTAAATTTTTTTTTAACATCTTTATTGGAGTATAATTGCTTTACACTGTTGTTAGTTTCTGCTTTATAACAAAGTGAATCAGCTATACGTATACATATATCCCCATATCTCCTCCCTCTTGCATCTCCCTCCTACCCTCCCTATCCCACCCCTTTCTAGCTTCTTTGCAGTGAAAATTAGCACAACTTTTTCATGGAATATTTGCAGAAAACATTATTTAAGAAATAGTGAGGGGCTTCCCTGGTGGTGCAGTGGTTGAGAATCTGCCTGCCAATGCAGGGGACATGGGTTCGAGCCCTGGTCTGGGAGGATCCCACATGCCGCGGAGCGGCTGGGCCCGTGAGCCACAACTACTGAGCCTGCGCGTCTGGAGCCTGTGCTCCGCAACAGGAGAGGCCGCGACAGTGAGAGGCCCGCGCACCGCGATGAAGAGTGGACCCCGCTCGCCGCAACTGGAGAAAGCCCTCCCACAGAAACGAAGACCCAACACAGCCAAAAGTAAATAAATATTAAAAAAAAAAAAAAATCACAACCCTAAGAGGTACAGAAAATTAAAAAAAAAAAAAAAAAGAAAGAAATAGTGAGGTTAGGTGTATTATATTAGTTACCTTTTACTTACCTGGTGCTTTTTATTTATCACCATAGATGAGCTCCACAATATCAGAAAACACATGTTAAAAAAATCTGTAAAAAATAAGGTCTTCCTTATTTAGGAGCTGGGCTGACCTCTCTCTCACTTGTATGAAAATGGGAAAGTCAGAAGTAATTTGTATTCTCTATTGTGACCTCAGTAGTGACTCGCATGCTGGGTATTGTGGAAACACAAGCACTAATTTTTCCTCCTCTTGGGTATGTGCTTCAGTTCAGAGTTATGATAGCCGTGTCTTCTGCCTTTTCTTTTTTTAGTCTTTATTCACCCATTGTTTTTATTTAGCATCACTTTATTGAATTTTACAGATGTGATTTTGGAATCCCAGGATGTGATTTAAGCACATGCACCTGTCATCAACCTTCTCACATTTATTTCACAAAATGAAAATCTAACTTTTAACAAACCCCCTTAATTCAGTTTACCTGTATAGTTTAAAAGGCAAAAGACCTAGAATTTTATTGGGACCTTATAAAGTTCTTAACTTTTCACTTTTTTGCATGTTCCTGAATGTTCATGACATGCTTTTCAAGTATTTGGGGCATTGGGGAACACAGCTTCTTTCCTGTCATCTCTTTTCTTGCTCTGCATTCTACATGTCATATCATTACTTTGCCTAAAGCCAAATCGGATGCTTTATTATAATGAGTTCTGCGGGCACTTGGTAACACTCACCACTCTGTTCCCTCCAAGACTTCTTTTTGGTTTTATTTATTTTGTTTTACTTAAAGTGACCTGCTTAAATTTTGCTTGATCATCCATTTCAGATCTCTTGCAATGTTTTTCAAACTCTGTTCCAAATATGTTAAATTTGGAATGGAAGGGTTTCAAGGCCAAATATGTTTGGGGAAACTTGGTGTAAAAATAGTCAAACTGGCTTCATTATTACAGGATTTTCTCAAAGCCTCCAATATCCATCTTGAAGGATCCATTTCCCATATGTATTTGACAATGGAATTTCCCCACCAGCAGGAAATAACTGTTAAAGTCTTTTGGAAACTCTTTTTGAGAACATTGAGAAATTAATTGAGGCGTACATTAATTCTTTGAAAAACATGTCTTGAACTCCACCAGGCCATTTGGAGTATACATTATTTGTGGTATATATGTATACATACACACACACACACACACACACACACATATGTATTTTTAATAATTTATTGGTACGAGCTTGCAACAAAAAATGTCTTAATGTAAAAGAAGCTTTCTATTAAAAATGAATTTTTATACTGTGGCTAAATAAACAGACGGAAAAATTCTTAACATCTTGAAATTTGCTACAGCTCCTTCACCCTGTTAAGAATTGTTGTGATTCACTGATAGTACACTGAGTGGACTTCATGAACCTATATTAGAGATTTTGAAAAGAGCTAAAATAGCCATTAACCTGCATGAATTAAAATATCTTAGATGGTTTAAAAATACTATTTAACACTTGGTGAGTCAGATCTGCCACACTGAGCTTGCAGGTTATGGCTGGGAATGACACATGGGCTGCAGTGTCATTACTAGTTTGTCTCTCTTAGAAACCACTTGGCAGGCAGACATCTTGCAGATAAATGAGGAAAGATTGTCTATTTCAGGTAGCATAAGACATTCTTTACCAGTGTGTCATCTCTGGTTATACAGTCAGCATTTTCTTGAGAGCAGAAAATCCTCTCTTCGAATTCCTGAATAAAACAGCAAACATCTTTGTGGGGATAACTCTCAGGAGATTTCAAGGACTCTATATGCATTAGTTCAGTCTCACCAGATGTCTCTGGAAGCTTCTCATCCTGGAATTCCTTCTTTTCTTTCTTCCTGCTAGACACAAGTGGAGTCATTATGGTTCGCTCTTAAAACAAATTGCTTACCATCCACTTTATGTATATTATTGCATTTTAATCCTCATAATAACCTGTGAGGTGGGGTGTTAACATACCCATTTTAGAGATAAAGGAAATCAAGAGTCAGAGTTAAGAAGTTCCCCTCAAACAGCAGATACGTGGTAGACACAGCATCTTTTCCTTTTGATACCAAGGTTTATAATGGTACCTTCAGGTGTGGGTTTCCTCACCCGGTCCCTCCTACAGGTACCCTGAACCTGTAAGTCCCTTGAGGTCTCTAGAGTTCTTTTAGTGATAGATTAAACTAGTTCATAGTTGCAGGTACAAGACATAAAGAAGTCTCTGGAAACAAGAAAATTTTAGTCATGACTTGTCATAGGGTTTTTGATGTTATGTAACCTGTTAGCATACACTTTTTATTCCAGTAGAGTTAATAAATTATTTAAAGGGATTCCAGTGGTTTAGCCCTCTTTCCCTTTGTCCAGCTCATTCATTATGAAATGATTGGATAGGCTTAGAAAGTCTTTACTCAAGGAGAGAAGATCTGGCTGGATTCCTTGGTCTTGGAACCCTAGTTAGGAGTGTGTGACCCTACTTTCATGTGAATTTTGCTCAGAAGCAGCTCTCACCCCTTGTGTGTGTGTGTGTGTGTGTGTGTGTGTGTGTGAGATATCACAGCTGTGTGCCTCTCTTGGTTTATTTGAACAAATTCGTTTAAAAAGTCTTGCTCACATAAACAGTCCATAGTTAGATTTCTCCGTGGAACTTAAATCTTTCCAGCACAATGTAATGCCTCTCTTCCTCAAGGGCAGGACATAGATTGTATTGCAAGTTCTTTCTCTTATTTTTCTGTAGACATGTCAGAAAGACATTCCTGTGGTTCGGGAACGGACTAGCAATGCAAGATTCCAGATCATTCTGTCCCCAGGTTACATAAGCACAGTGTTCCATGACGGAACAGCAACCCTGCACAGCTCCATGAAACATCGGCTAGTTTTGAAAATTAAAATAATTTCTTATCACTCAAGGCAAGGAAATGTAGATGGATGGATGTACCAGACTGACTATAAGAACTCCTGGTGTGATCTGGGGGGGGAGCACAGCAGTAGTGGCGGAATAGGTTGCTTGTTAATCAGGGAAGCGGTGACTAGCACGACTGCTTCCTTCCTTCTTCCACCCCATGGGGACGAACTCAAATCTTCTAGCCTGATGCCTATTGCTGTTAGCTGGGAAGGCATTGCAAACTCATACCCCGCCCATGTGCTCTCATCCTGAAATTGACACTTCTCAGCATCTTCTCCACCTCCACTTCCATCTTCTGTCCTCACCACTGGGGCTCTACTTCTTATGCTTAAACTCATGCTGTGGTCTTGGCTATGCCCATCTCCCTTTTCCCTACACCCCAGGGCCAATTCTCCATTATGCATAGCAGACACAGTGCCTTGGGTGAAAATGTTTCATTGTTCATTTCTTTTAAAATCAGAAGAAAAATAGCTATAATAATGAATATATACTAATGAATCCAGCCTGAATTACACTCATCTTTATACCATCACAGCCCCAAAGTGTATCTTTTAATGATTTTTCTTAGAGATGAAGGGGGCCCAGTAAAGGTGTTGGGAGCCCACATATCCCCCTCGTACTTGTACGTGGCAGTTGCTCCCTGTGGCTTTGGATATTTCTTACAAATTCAAGGTTGTTCACACCCAACACTGTCCTACCTTTCACACCTCCTCTCCCCACACTCATCCTATGTAGATTTTCTGCTCCCGTCTTTGGTTCTGCCTATTCTATGCAAACTCCATTCTCCTCCTTCTCCAAATCAAACCAGTCAATGCTTTATCATATCAGCGTCTTTTATGAGCAAGTGGGGCCTCCTTGTTTTCATCTCCACCATTGTATGTCCATTGAAATCAGGGGTGTTTGGGTCACCCCTCCATCCCCAGCCTTGAATGTGTTTGGTTCCAGGGAAATGTTTATCTTAATACATGGCATCAAATCAGAACTTTCCTGAAACTTAACCCAGGAATCCAACAACTCTGGAACCTTGTCTTTTTGAAGTGGGAAGGGCAAGTGTTTGATAATCAAAAGCACATGCTATTTGGCCTAGCTGAACAAATAGTTTCAAATAGAAACAAATAGTTTCTGTCTCTTCCCTGTAGTATTTTCAGGTGTATTTTTTTTCACACGAACCTTAACTTTAGGTGTTAAGTTACACTGAAATCTCTGAGAATCAGTTCTGTGCTGCTGAGGGCTTTTAGCTGCAGGACTTTTAGCTGCAGGACTTTTTAAAATAGTTGATTGGATGCTTTATTAAAGGAGTCTGGCTGCCCACACTATTCGTGCAATTCTTGGAGTTTAGCGAGGTAATCTGATTTTTTTAATTTTAATTTTTAATTTATTTTATTTTATTATTATTTTTATTTTTGGCTGCGTTGGGTGTTCGTTGCTGCGCATGGGCTTTTCTCTGGTTGCGGCGAGCGGGTCTACTCTTCGTTGCCGTGCACGGGCTTCTCATTGCGGTGGCTTCTCTTGTTGTGGAGCACGGGCTCTAGGCGCACAGGCTTCAGTAGTTGTGGCACATGGGCTTAGCTGCTCCGTGGCATGTGGGATCTTCCCGGCCCAGGGCTCGAACCCATGTCCCCTGCATTGGCAGGCGGATTCTGAATCACTGAACCACCAGGGAAGCCCTCTGATTTTTTTTTAAACCTTCCTGAATTGCACACTGATGCTTTTCTCAGGAATGTGTTCTCAAAGAGTCAGGAAATTAACTCTGAAGCTTTGGAGCCACCTTGCTTTTTGTGCCCTATTGTTTTTTGTTCTTGTTTTTCTAGGAGGAGCCTGAGGGTCTCCAACAAGTTGAGCTGTAGCTGGTATTTGGGAGTTGGTAAAGGCAGGGGCGTGTGGGTGCTGCAGTTTCCCTGCTCCACACGAGGAAATCACTCTCCTGGTGCCACAAAAAAAGAAAATCTCACAAGTATCTAAGTGGAATTATTGTTCCACGCCTTCGTCAATAATTACATTTTCTACATTTGACTTTATTATTATTTTTATTTTTCATGCCAGGCATTCCTTAATGCTTTCCATAAATATTTATTGAGTGCTTGTATGTGGGAGACAGAGCGGGGAGGGCAAGTAGTAAAAAGCAAGGCAGATCTCATGTAGGCAATGAAGTAATCCTCATCTTGTTTGCATTTATGTTAAAAAAAAAAAAAGGACTAGGATGCTTGTTCCACCTACTTGAAGCGTTTAGACATTGTCTTTACTCCAACAGAGAAAACTTAGATGAATACAGGTAGTACCATCAACTGCATCCTCATAGGAGCAGCACCTCACAATATTATCATTGCTGCTTTCCGATTGCCTCTGTGTAGATCATATCTGAGCCCCCAATCAGCCCTCTGGGTTCTGTCCTCACTTAGAGATAAAGAAACTAAGACTCAGATGTTGTGTCACTGCAACTAACATTAGAAGTAAGGCTCCAATATATTTTTGGCTCCTGGCCTTCTATTGTTTCTGGAACAATTTTTTTATGTAGCTGAGAAAATAGAAATCAAGTCTTCACTGCTGCCTCTCTTCTGAATTATTTTCTCCTCGTGTTGTAGTTCCTAATAGTCTTTATTCTGATAGAAAAGGCAATTTGAATAATTCTTATTGTGAGTCTTAGGGCTTTAGAAATGGAAAGCTTCTTTGAGAAGTGCCTTGGTGCCTTACTTAAGAAGGATAATCTCTCCGTGCTTATCAAGCAAACAGCCTGAAACTTGAACCTTGAGCATTCTTTAATGTTATAACCCTGGAGGAAGAGAAATAATCTTGGTTTAAGTTAACAGAAAACACTTGGAACAATGAGCAGGAATGCTGTTTGAAAGTTATCATAGATTTTTCACGTAAACTTAACCTTCTCTCTGATTTCTGTTATGTTTGCAAAGCAGTTTTCTCCTATACCAAAAAGTCCCAGTAGCAAAAACACGGAAAAGGTAGATAAGTAAATATTAGGCAACTTTGAAAGGTTGTAAACCAAAGGATAGAATGTAAATATCCTTTCTGCTTATCAGAAGTAAGATACTTAATGTTCTCTTCCTGAAATCATTCTATCAGTGTTTTAAAAACAGAAAGATAAAGGTCTTAGACCATGAATTCTTTGATGCACCTTATAAATATTTGAATTCTTATCCCATATAATGCATTTATTTATACTGTCTTGTTCCAGCAGGGTGTAGGTGGCTTCTTCCTCTCTAAACATAAATTGTGAAAGTGTGTACATATGTGTGTATGTTTGAAGACGTGAGAAGAGAAGTAAATGGTAAATATCTGAACCCCTCTGTCTCAGTTAGCTTTCATGAGTAAATTCTTTTATTTCCTCTTCATTCTCTTCCTGCTCACCTGACCACCTCCAGTGTGACCTGCTTTAAGGACTTTTCAGGGTACTGATGAACTTATTTGCATAGCAGAAATAGAGACACAGATGTAGAAAACAAACGTATGGATACCAAGGGGGGAATTGGGGGTTGAACTGGGAGATTGGAATTGACATATATACACTACTGTGTGTAAAATAGATAACTAATGAGAACCTGCTATATAGCACAGGGAACTCTACTCAATGCTCTGCGGTGACCTAAATGGGAAGGAAATCTAAAAAAGAGGGGATATATAACTGATTCAGTTTGCTGTACAGCAGAAACTAACACAACGTTGTAAAGCAACTATACTCCAATAAAAATCTAAATAAATAAATTTTTAAAAATTGAAAAAAAGACTTTTCAGAAACCTTTTCATGAAAGCTGTTGATTACCATTCTTCCGCTTAGGATCTTCCTCACACTGTTCATTGAAAACCATGTACCGATGTCAAGGACTCGTTGGTACCATCTTATAAAACACAAGCCTTTGTTTGTGTTGGGCCCATGCTAAAACCTACAAGTACCTTACATTTGGCGTGTAACAGCATGCTAGCTGTCTCTCAACTGCTCCGCCCCAGGCTAGTAGGAAATCTGTTGGAAATGACTTCCTAGAGGGTTTAACAGGGCTCTGAGGTTCCTGTGAGCTCCCCTCATCCGCCTGAGAGCTGCTCTTGAGATTTTAATATACATTGAAGGACAGCATTATATCTTAATTTACCTGGAAAGTGAGCATCTTTGTAAGGGTCTTCAACCTTATGAGTAATTTCATGGCATTTTAGTATTAGAAATTATAAAGATATTAAGGGATATGGATAGTCTGGAATGTACTGGGTCCAGATATGTGCCTGCCTCACTGCAGCCTAAGACTAGGAATTCCATTAACCACCTCTCCTCATTTTAGTCTCTCCACCTATGTCGGTTTCACAGTGGCCTGAAGCCTGAAACATAGTTGAGGCTATAAAGGAAAATAGGGATGAATTTTTGGGCTGACAGAGTAAAGAAGTATGCTCTCTTTTCCCCTTGTCCAAGTAGTATGGGTAACTCTTAAGATAAGGATGTATGAGTTCGGCCCTACCGTACCTGTTCTAATTAAATGATGATCTGGCTCCATTTATAAATCCACTTCTTCTGGAAGCTTGTTTTCCATTTATTTCCCTCCTGCCACTTGTTCAAACACTGTTGTCTTCTCCTCTCCATCCAGTGATCCCTTGGGGCTCTGTTTCTTCTATGCTATATACATCACGAATGGGTCAATATTGTAGTAAGTGAAAGAAATATAGAGAAGAAAAAAAGAACTAAAAAACTGTAAACTTTGCACTTATCTGTACCTTAAGCATAAGCTTTATGCTTTAGAAAATCCATTGTAGTGCTATAGATAAAGTGCTGTTGATAAAGTAAAGGTTCATTTGAGAGCTGTGTCATTAGATTGTGAAGAATATGATACTGCATAAAAGATAAAGGCTAAGTGCACCTGCCAGGTGATGAGTGAGGTACCGCAATTATGTCAACATCCAATATCTCATATTAAGAAGTGAGGGAGGGGGCACTTCCCTGGTGGTCCAGTGGTTAAGACTCCGTGCTCCCAATGAAAAGGGCCCAGATTCGATCCCTGGTCAGGGAACTAGATTCCATATGCATGCGGCAACTAAGAGCTGCATGCCACAACTAAGGAGCCCATGAGCCACAACTAAGAGTCCACATGCCTCAACTAAAAGATTCCGCATGCTGCAACTAAGACCCGGAGCAGCCAAATATATAAATATTACAAAAAAAAAAGAAGTAAGGGGAATCACCCCAGGAATAGTCCTAACAATTTAGCTTGCAAATTATGTGGTGATAGTATATTCCAAGGCAATAAAATAAATTGTATCTAGAGCTCATAACTATTCCACTTACTTGGTTGTGTCTAAGCACTAAACTCAGGTGACATTGAGACTTTAACTTTGGGTCTTGTTTGGTGCCACCTGGGTGAAATCTGGTATGATCTCAATGTGAGGTATCAAATGACAGAAGTACTTGACCCCACATTCCAGAACTACGTGTGTCCCCATTTCTCACCCCACCCTCTTCTCTGCACACACATCTCCCTCTCAGAGAGAGCTGGGCCTGGGCTATGTGTGGCAAGAACCCGCTGCTTGTGTTCCATGGATTTCAACAAGCACATACTGGATGGTAGAGTGTGATCTTAGTGGCTTGAGTATTTGGTGATGAAATTTGCATGTCCTTTGCTGGAAGAAGTGTAATTAGAATAAGATGTATTCACACAGCCACATGTAAAATGTGAGCAGGAGCGTGGTCTATTTAATAGCATTGCACTGTTTTTATTAAAGTATTTCCTTTTAAAAACATATTGAGTGACAGATATACAGAACAAACTAGTGGTTCCCACTGGGGAGAGCAAAGGGGGGAGGGGCAATATAGGGGTAGGGGACTAAGAGATACAAACTATTATGTATAAAATAATCTACAAGGACATATTGTACAACATGGGGAACATAGCCAGTATTTTACAATAACTATAAATGGAGTATAACCTTTCAAAATTGTGAATCACTGTATTGTACAGTGCACCTGCAATTTATATAATATTGTATAATACAGCAACTATACTTCAATTTTAAAAAACAGAGTGAAAACAAAATACATTTAATTTTTAAAACCGATGCACTTAAGCAAATTGTTTATCACTTACAGAGGTATAGAGAAAAAGAAAGAAAAATTAAGAAGCCCACAAAATCAGTCAAATTTAAAGATAGCAGTCGATTGCCGTCTTCTTAAAAGCTTCAGTGCGTGTTTGGAGCACCATCTTATTTCCCCCCAACTCAGACCTTCGTTTCCAGTTCTAGGAAATAAAACCAAGAGAGTATGGCTCAGCATGCCCTAGCTGAGCCATTTTCTTATCTGATCCCTACCTCACTGAATACATGAAATAGCAAATATTTGTTAGATTTCTGAATATCAATGTGCTGGTTTGTGCTAGTTGAACTAATTGAAGCCCGTACTTTCCAAGAGTTTACTAAAAAAGGCTGAGAGGGACTTCCCTGGTGGCGCAGTGGTTGAGAGTCTGCCTGCCAATGCAGGGGACACGGGTTCGAGCCCTGGTCTGGGAAGATCCCACATGCCGCGGAGCAACTAGGCCCGTGAGTCACAATTACTGAGCCTGCGCGTCTGGAGCCTGTGCTCCGCAACACGAGAGGCCGCGACAGTGAGAGGCCCGCGCACCGCGATGAAGAGTGGCCCCCGCTTGCCGCAACTAGAGAAAGCCCTCACACAGAAACGAAGACTCAACACAGCCATAAATAAATTAAAAAAAAAAAAGCTGAGAGGAAGTGATAAATGTGCAGTGAGATTAATGAAAGACAAATGGGTAATATGTTGACATGAACATAATTTATTATTGTGTTGTAAATTTTGTGCTGCCTTATGTCTGACAGTCCAGTAGAAATATAATGCAAGCGCCATATATCATTAAAATGTTTCTAAGAGCCACATTTTAAAATGTAAAAATAAAATTAGTTGTAATATTTTATTTTACCCGATTACCATTTCAGCTTATAATAATGAGGTATTTTAAAACATATCTTTCATACTAAGTCATCAAAATCTCAACTGGAGATTTTCATTGGAAAAATTTGATAGAGTGTATAAAATTTACAGTCAGAAAGTAGATTTGCTTACCCAAGTTGTTATCAACGTGCTTTAAAGTTTTTCATTAATAGGATTGAGTAATCGGTTTTTTAATTTAAATTTACATTAATTACAGTGAACTCAAGCGAACAATTCAGTTCCTCAGTTGAACTAGCTAGTGCCCACCCTCGCTGGACAGTACAAGTTCAGGGTGCTCGGCAGTAGAGTCAGCCCTGGGTATCCAGGTTTGGCCTCCAAGGAATGTGTGCTGTGTAGCACTTCGTTTTGTTTAAGGTACTTGAGCATCGGGGGATTTTGGTAGGGAGGCACGGAGGGCGGGGGCTGGGAGGAAGGGCCTGGAGCAAATCCCCTCTGGGTACTGAGGGACTGTATAACCTTTTTCTTGAGAACTAAGTAATAAGACCCATAGGCTAACAATAGAAAAAGTAGAAAAGCAGATTTTCTGGGAGACCAGTGCCTCAATAAGCTGGGTGGGGTTGACATCCCGGTTCTGAGAGGAGAACCCAGCTGTGAGGGTTTCACACAAAATATGATTTGAGCACAAGATCTTACTGCTTAAAGACTTTTGGAAACTGTTAACCTCATCTACGTCCCAACCCAGTTGAGCAGGTGACCCCTCCTGAAACCCTGATGGCTGGTTATCCATCCATTTAGTAAGTGCCTCCTTGATGAGGTTGCTCCTTCCCAACAACTGTTCATCACTGGTTTCCTGTTTATAGCTTCTTCCTTGTGAATTTCATTCTAATGTCTTCTTCCACCCTTATTCTTTCCTATGTTCCTTAGAGTCTTCTGATAAAATTTTTGTGTCCCTCCAGGTAACCTTTCTTTAATTTTTTAATGTTTATCTAAAAATATGAGTACATCATTCTAGATGTGATTTAACACAGCAAGATTTCCCATGATATTTAGGGCCCTGTATTTGTAAAGCATGAGACTGCATTAGCTTTTTTTTCTTTTTTTCTTTTATTTTCATCTCTTAAAACCTTTGGAACTTTTTCTTATGAAACAGCTACACAGCTATGCCTTTCCTGTCCTGTACTACTTCAAAGAATTATTTCAAGCAAAATATAGGATCTTGTGTATCCTTTAAAAATTCAACTTGAATTTTTACCTTCTGAAATAATTTTGAGCCCTGATTCTATCACTTAGTACTTTACTTATTCCTGGCAAATACGTGCCTGTATTAGTTTCTCTTGCTATAAATAATGCTGCAAAGCTGCAACCCACCCCAAAATTTAGTGGCTTAAAATAATAATCATTTTTATAGCTCACAGGCCAATGGGTCAGCTGATCTTGGCTAAGCTTGGCCAAATTTATAGAAAACAGTAAAACTTTAGAAACTGAATATGAATAAATTGTCTCTTGTATCTAAAGTGGAGAGGACTAATAGAATTTGATTTTTCTGTGTTGCATTATGTGCTGAATAATAGCTTATCTGCCCTAGCTGTCAGAACTAATGGAAATCATACAGTTCAGTTGTTACCATCAAATTTCCTTACAAAGAATGCCATTCAAACCAGCATCCCTGAGGACCCCAATTTCCACATCCTTCAGCTTTTTAGCAATATGACTTAAATGCAGTAAATCTACAGTGAGATTTTTAGCAAAGCACTGTCATTTGAGATTTGCTCTAATTGCTCTCTACCTGTAAGCTGTGTGTGTGTGTGTGTGTGTGTTTATTACTGTTAACACCGCCACTACATATTATACAGGTGGCCACATATAGTAGGTATATATACAGGGATATGCATACATAGGTATATGTTCATTGTTGAGAAATTAGCAAATAGAGATTAAATAAGGTAAGCCTTGAAGAACATGCGTTCACAATTTGGAATGCTGGAGATTCTGGACCCCTACTTTGGTAATTCAATTTGCTGTTTCTGATTTAAGGAAAGAACTAATTTAGGAGAAAGTTTTTTGTTTTCATTTCTGGGGAGGTTTCTTAAAGAGGAAGCTACGAAATGTAACTAGATGTTAATGTCTAGGGATTTAAATTTAAGACATGCAGATTAAACATTTTTTAAACTAGATTTGCTTCCCCTTTACTTGGTCTAAAAATAATTTTTTTAAGAACCAGTAACAAAGAACTGCAAAATACTACTATCATCAGGGGAAAAAGTTATTTGAAAATAATATTCAAGAATTGAAAATAAAAAGGCTTGAGAACTAGTAGCAGGAATGCCACCTGGCTTAGTATGAAAAAAAGTAAGCATGGGTTTTAGAGTAAACAGCCTTGATTAGACTCTTCGGCAGGTTTTGAGCCTTTCTGATTAAGTAGATGTGGAAGTGAATTATCTAGGTTCTTCTGAGTCAAATGAGATAGTGAAGGGAAAGTCCTAAGTAGATGCTTCAGTCTTTGCCCTTAACTCTTTTCTGATCTCCATGTTCACATGATCAAGGCTGATGAGATATAACAATATTGAGAGAGTCAAAATCGTATAAAGATCATGATACTGTATGTTTTTGTATGTGAAACATGCCAGTAAAACTACAAGACAGAATTAAAGAGATAACATCAAAATGATGTTGAAAAGAATTTGACTGTTACCAATGTCAGAGCACAATACACACAATTATACATGGTCTAGTATATATATATGATTTACTGTTTAGGACTAAGTGGGCATTAATTGGATCGAAAACTATAGGCAAAGAGTTTGTCATACATGAGGCTCTGTTTTTTTTTAATTCCAGTTTTATATCTGTTCTAGGCAGTGGGCATCACTCTTTCTTGGGCCTACCTAAATTCATGCTTTCAACATTGGTAATTAATTCCACGAGTGTTGAATAACAAAGGTTTCTATTGGGAGAACTGATTTTCTGCTGGGCACCAGCAGCAAGAATTTATTTACAGGCCTTTGTTACGAATTGGAAGAAATTTGGGGTCAACTTCTAAAGTCATCTATCCTTTAAGCAGAAAAAAAGCTTCATACTGTCAAATGACAAAACCAAAACAATTTAATAATGAGTTTGTTGTCCTTTATTCAAAGGAAGACCATCCATGGATTGGGGGAATACACTGCCTCATAAGCAGTGGATCACTGTTCTAATGGGATTTGGGACAAGAGCGCGTTTATAGAGCTTTAGAAGGGTCAACACTGAAACGGCATGATTGTCTAGGAGGTCGGGAAGAGAATTTCCTTATAAGGCTAGCAGGTCCTATTTTTAGGGTAAATCAAGCTAGCTTAAGCTGAGTTGGAGGGTTGTGATTGGTTTGTTAGGATTTCTTGACAGGTGTTTACCTTACGTGCAGGCTGGTATAGGTTTAGATTTGTGATGTGGACCACACCACTGGGATGGCGTTCATTTTTGGGGTCCCACTATAAGAATTAGCTTTATCAATATTAACAGAGGCCATGGATCCATCAAGGAGCTATAACTTGTCATTTGAAGCCAGGTCAACAGTGTCCTCAAAGGAATGTCAAATTTCAAGGAGTGAAATATGTGGATTAGCTCTCTGAAAGGAATGTTTACTCTCTTCACTCACTTTTTTTTTTTTCAATTTATTTATTTATTTTTGGCTGTGTTGGGTCTTCGTTGCGGTGCACGGGCTTCTCATTGCAGTGGCTTCTCTTTGTTGCGGAGCACAGGCTCTAGGCACGCGGGCTTTTAGTAGTTGTGGCATGCGGGCTCAGTAGTTGTGGCTCACGGGCTCTAGAGCGCAGGCTCAGTAGTTGTAGCGCACCGGCTTAGTTGCTCCACGGCATGTGGGATCTTCCCCGACCAGGGCTCGAACCTGTGACCCCTGCATTGACAGGTGGATTCTTAACCACTGCGCCACCAGGGAAGTCCCGTCTCTTTTCACTCACTTTTGTGGCGCATCATTTTTAGCCTGAAACTCGAGCTCTGAAATAATTGTGCAGCACCTAATGGATGTGAGGAACACGGCCGCCTCTCGACACAGGTAAATTGAAGCTGTGTACAGTTTCGGTAATCACATTTCAGTTTTCTGTATGCTTTGGTTAGCTCCTGCATTCTTTCTCACCACAAATACGTGCACACACGCACAGGGGCAAAACCTTGGAAAATTACCATTTTCCATTTTAATTTGAGAGTCAGCCTGGTCACATCAACAAAACCCTTGATGGTGTAGGTCCAACACCCAGCTCTGCCTCTTCATAATTCTGTGGCCTTGGACAAATCCTTCAGAGCCTTTTCCTTCTGCTTAAGGTTGGGATGGATGATTTTACAGATTCTTTCAGTTCTGTGATTCTGATTTTAATTTCAGTTCTCCTGTGTTAGAGATAAAATGGGCAATTGCAGGTGTTCTGGTTCTGCTTAAGTTTTGTTTTGTTTTGTTTTGCTCTTTGGCATGTAACGGAAAGCCCTACAGATAGTCTTTTCCTTTTGAGAATGAAAATTTGTTTATGTTAAGGATTAAGTGAGGTACTTTATTTGGCCTTGAAAGGGGTTCACACTCAAATCTTCTTGATTGTGATTCTACAGAATAATTACGTTGAAAATGGAATATTTGAATGTTTTAAAAGCATTTTTGTGGGGTATAATTATATTATGCCCAGGCTAAGGGGAAGTTATTTATGTGAGGCAACCACAGCTGGGATAGAAATAGCATCACTGTATGCTTTTTAAAAGATACTCACGATACAAGAATCTGACCCCGAGGAAATTGTGAACTGATTAAATAGTACCAAATAAGTGACTATATGAGGCCAGCTATTCAGACCAGTGAGAAGTTCGTTTAAATGCAGAAACAAGATGGTTTTCATTAGCCACAAACCTTAAAATTACGTAAATCCACGGATGCACTGAGCTATGGATCCGTGCCTTCTCCTTGCCAAGCAAGACTTTTCAGCCAGTGAAACAGAGAGTTCCTTGTTCCCTTTCCCTTTTAGTTGGGACTGTGTGGGGAGGAATGTTGCCAAGCCAGCTCTATAAGGAATTTTGATCTCCTTGATGATAATAAAGAGAAACTTTTTGGGGAAAGGGAACACCCAGTTTGAAAGACAGCAGGGGAGAACTTGTTTGAGAAGCTGCTTTTGCGCTTGTAAATTGCATTGATTCTAGGTGTAGGTTTCGGGGTCACCTCTGCAGATTGGCCCAGATTAGGTATATATTTATATTTGTTCATTTTAATTTTCCCTTAAGCTTTTGGAAAGCCATTTTCTAGCTAACTTCCTTTGGAAAGTCCATTTTCACTTGAGTAGCTTGTCTATATAGTATGACCCTAAAATATTCTTCTGGCAGCAAATGGTTATTTTTAAAAGATTGACAGCATTTTTAGGTGTAGTGTTTGAGTCTCTGTAGTTCAGAGCATTCTGTAAATAGCCTGTTGCTTTTGAGGCAGTGTGTGCATGTGCCATTGTTTCAGCCAGTTATTCTGCCCATTGTCACTGAGCACTGTTTTCCCATGGGAAAACATCTCTGGTCTTATGATGTCAGTGGAAAGTCATTCAGGTTACAAGAACTATCTTCATCTTCAGTCTCTCAGAAATGCAGGGACCGTGAATGGCCATTTATAGCAGGGTGCCAATCTTTTAGGTGTTGTCTTGGATTTCTGCCAAGTAACCTTAAGTTACCTTAGATAGTGTTAAGATGAAAACAAAATTAAAATGTAATAGTTATTTAAGTGGTTATATTTCCCATCCACTAAAGCTTTTATATTTCTTTTTATTAAAAAGAGAAATGTTTTTTAAAAGTTAGGAATAATTATCTTTAGGATAACTTTGACAGGGTATGCATTTTCACTGGCTATAAATAACTTACTCTAGGACTGAAAGATTTAAGTTTTAAGAGCATCCATTTTAACACGTCCTGAATAGGACCTTGTGTATGATGTATTAGGCCATTTTTTGAGGCTTCATTCAGAAAAAAGGGATTTGAGTAAACCTGTTGGGCCCTTGGAAGGCTAAGTATTATCTTCCATGTGACCGCCTTGGCTGGTGATGGTTTCCTTCTGGATGAATGCCAGGGAGTGGGCTGCTTCTAGCAACTAGGCTTTGTTTCTTAAATGGGTTATTTGATTCCAGTAAGGATCCTGGGTTGTTTGTCTTGTTTTAATTAACTGAGCCAGGGATATGTTTCTTAAAACATGAAATTCTTTGCAGGTGGGCTTCATTAAGAATAGAAAAGCTTCTGGTTCAATCTGTTATCTCCCAGCGCCTTACTCTGATCTGGGGTGTTGGCTCGGGAAAGAATTTTTGCCCAAGAAACATGTCTTTGTGATTTAAGTATTTATTTGTGAAGGGCCTCTTGTAATGTCAAATGTAACAGATATATACATACAGCCAATTTTATAATTTCTAGCATAATAAGTTACCCTTGGTATTGAGGAATCAAAGTTTGAACTATTACACAGCCCCATTCTAAGAAAACGGGTCATGTTAATGATCCTTATTTTTTTAAGTTAATATTAGATCTCATCTGGTGGAAAATCCAAAAGGAACTGAAGCATCTGTTTTCTTGTCTTAGCGCCCATTGTCAGAAGGAAGAGATCATAAGGCAATTAAAGATGTTTTCCAGTAATTTGCTAGGGCCATAATCAATTCATTTGAAGGGAATGGGAGAAAGATTACCACCATTTGGTAGTTGGAACATACAAACATGCAAACAGATGGCATCAAAATAACTGTAAAGTCAAGAAGACAGAAGGATAACAAAGTGAAGAATGGAAGAAATAGAAAGATGTTAAGAAGTCAAGGTAGGAAAAAATTGAGGAACATTTGATGTGTTTGTCAGGTAGGGTGACCAGTTGTCGCAGCTTGCTGGAGTCTACCAGTTTTAGCACTAAAAGTCTCACACCCTGGAAACTCCTCAGATCCAAGCAAACTGATCGGTCATCTTACTGTCAGGATAAGGACTTGCCTGACTTAACTGCTTTGTCCCCAAGACTATTGGGCCAACCGAATACATCACTGCCTAGCATGTGTTACATACTCAAACTTACTGAATGAAGAAATGTTAGCTGCTGTCATTTATTATTGTTGCTGTTGTTATATTGGAGTTGCCTCTCAGCAGCTAGGAGGTGAAAGCGTGCAAACACCAAGACTTCTTAAAGTAGGTAAAAGAGAAGCAATGGCCTAATCTTTAGGAATGTCTTATGCTGTGGAATTGAAGGATTTTGAGTTAGTAATGGGATAATCAGGAAAATAAAGAGAGCCAGGGTAGTTGATTGTGACAGAAGCCAAGGGAAAAGACTTCCAAGGAAGAATTCATGTATGGCAAAGAAAATGAAAAGTGACAGGTATTGAAGAAAAAGGCTTTCCTTTCTCAGGAGATTGTATGTAACCTTTGAGAAAATTGTTCGGCTGGTAGGAATGTAAACCAAACTGCAAGGGTCCTGAGAAGCAGGTAAGAAGGTGGTATCAGTGAGTGTTTAAATCACCACCTGCTAGAATTTGTTGGAAGTAATGGGAAGATGACAGTTCCTCTAGAGCAGAGGCAGGCAAACTATGGCCCACTGGCCAGATCTGGCCTACTGCCTGTTTTGTAAAGAAAATTTTACTGTAAAGTAGCCACACCCATTTCACATATTGTCTGAGACTGCTTTTGCATGGCAGCAACAGAGTTGATTAGTTACAAGAGACTGTAGGGTTCACAAAGCCTAAAATATTTACTCTCTGGCCTTTTACTTAGAAAATGTGCTGACACTCTCCTCTAGAGGATAATAGAATGGAAGGAGGTATTTTTTGTCTATTTGCTTTCTTTCAGTAGAGGAGATCAGAGCCTATTTGTGGGTGTATTATGGAGCTGGAGAAAAGGAGGAACTTATTGGGTATCTACTGCTGTGTAATAGGTTACCTCAAACCTAAGGGTTTAAAACAATAAACATTTACTATCTCAGTTTCTGTGGGTTGGGAATTTGGGAGTGTCTCTCTTGAGGTTTCAGTCACGTCAGCCAGGGCTGCCGTCAGATGAAGGCTGATGAGGCTGTAGGATGTTTCCCAGCTCACTTACATTGCTGTTGACACGAGACCTTGGTTCCTCATCACATGGGCCTCTCCACAGCACTGCTTGAGTGTCTGTACAACATGGTAGCTGACCTCCTCCACAGCAAGTGATCCCAGAGAGCAAGGAAGAAACCCTAGTGCCCTTAATGACCATGCCTTGGAAAACACATATTTTTGCCCTATTATATTTGTTGCTACAGACAAACCTTGATACATTATGGAATGGCCATGACAAGAGCATGAATCCAGGAAGTAGGGACCATTAGGGGTCATCTTGGAAGCTGGCTACCATGGGGGAGAGAAATTGGTACTTCATTGTTCCTTGAGGGGAGGATATGGAATGAAGGGCCTTTGCACTGACAAGGAGATAGTAACTATGGAACACACTGTGGAGAGTTAGAGGTACAGAGAAATGTTAAGATGGTGGAGGTAGAATTTATTCAGCAAGATAATTGCCAACAGTGGTAAAGGGTCATTAGTCCCTCTGTTCAGTTAGGGGTAAGGCCCCAAGATTCTAAGACTGGAAATCTTTGGGACAGGAATGAGTTTGAGCAGAATAAAGTACCATGGGGAATGCAATGGTGATTTCATTATTAGATTTTATACTCCTTGATAATGGAATTTAAAACATGGGCAAAGCCCATATTTTATAAACAAATACATTAATAAATTATATATATTTATTTATATATTATAAATGTATTTTATGTCCTTCATTGCATCTAAGATAGGGCCTTATCTATAGGTATCTGATCATTATTTGACTTTTTCGCAATGTTATTATCTTACTACTTACTTCAGTAAAATGGACAAAATTTATATTCTGATTTTTGAGGATCAAAACATTGAATTTTCTCTTATTCCCTCAGGAAAGCTGTGAAACTTACGTTTATGGAGCATTCTGCTTAGGCCGCTTCTTTGTATCTGTTGGAGAATGAGCCTCTCAGTTTCTGGCTTGGAAATTGCAGGTGGTGGGCAAGGCCCCAGATTGGGGAGTTGAGGGGTCCTAGCTATTCTGCTGATGATCCGATACTGTGGCCTCAGCTGCCGTTTGTTACATCTGGCAGCAGAGGGATAGAATTTCACTAAACATGCCTTATAAAGTAGAACTAGAAATGCAGAAAATGTTACCTGAAACATGGTTTTAGAGATTGTGCCAGGAGCTTTTGCACTCAGGTCTGTGATAGGTCCCAGCTAGGTTCAGTACAAGATTATTTTTTTTTTAAAGGACAAAAATCCTCTTATGGATTTATGGACAAAATATATATGACGATGACTAGAACGGACAGATGTTTGATCTATTTTTGCATTTCTGTGGGGGGAAGTGTCAGGAAGCTATTTCTTTAACTGAAATCTCTTGCTGTAATTTTAGTGTTGTTTTTTTTCCCTCCTGTGAACAATTTTTAGAAATGATACAAGTTATTATAGAATCACCCAGTTCTCCGCGGCATGAATGGCTTCTGTTGGAAGTTAACTCTTCTTAGCATGGATCTCACACATTTCCTCCGAAGCTGGATTTAACAAGGGAGGGATTACTTTGCCACCGTGTCTTTTGATACCTTGGTTTCGCATAACACTTGCATTCCTGTGGATTTATTTTTCATCTTTTGCTGATTTTTTTTTTCTTTTTGAGCTATCAGAACCTATTAAGTGAGGTAGTATGGATATTTCAGAACTTCCATTTTCCCTTTTAAAAATATTTATATGGGGAATTCCCTGGTGGTCCAGTGGTTAGGACTCGACTCTTTCACTGCCCAGGGCCCGGGTAGTGCCGGCTCTTTCACAGCTGTGCCGTGTGGCCAAAAAAATATGTCTATATTTATATGAACGTAATACCGGTGGGCAGAAGGGTTTGGAAATACAAAAGGGCACCCATTTCAAAGTTATTTTGGCAAAATAGTGTGTTGCCTTCAGTGGTCATAGCTAAGACCTATTGAGAGCTTGCTACACAGTAGGTGCTCTGCTGGGCCCTGGGTGAGACTTGTTACCTCTTTGCAGCGTAGCTGAGGAGATGAGACACCAGCACCCTTACTGTACTCTTCAGAGCTGACAGAGTGATAACCAGAGAATGTTCTGGAGAAAACTGATGGACTGGCCAACATATTCATTCATGTTTGTGCTTGGTAAATTCTACAGTAATTTTTCAGTCCAAAAAGTTATATAAAGTTGTCACTTGCTAATTAGTAAAGCTCCACTGACACCATGCCCTCAGCTCTGGGAGGTGACATACAGCCTTACTCACAGACCTGGTCACCATGCAGGGACTTGGCATTGTTCTTTGTGTGAGTCACTTGGAGGTTATTATGAGAATATGGTTTCCTCCAGAGTGATTCTATTTATTTCAGAAAAACATCTGATTTTATTGTCAGGACCTTGCAGTAAGCAAAATGGATAAACTTGTCAATGAAATCTGCCATGGGGGAAATGTATAAGCTTTTCAATGAATAAATTCTTCTCAGTACTGCTAATTTCTTCATTTCAATGTTAAAAAAACAACACTGTATTATATGCGGTTGGAGATGTCTGTAGCATCCATAATGCTTAACCCAAAGGAATTCATAATTGAGAATTAGGAGGAATAGAACTATTTTTGGCATTGCTCCAGGCCACGTTTCTCTTTACAGCCCTTCTCCCCAGCCTCCACCCCAGAGCTATGGATTTTTGTAACTAACCAAAACTTGTTTTTTCAGGTGCCCACTGATGGCAACGCTGGCCTGCTTGCAGAACCGCAAGTCGCCATGTTCTGTGGCAAACTGAACATGCACATGAACGTGCAGAATGGCAAGTGGGAGTCAGATCCGTCGGGGACTAAGACCTGCATTGGCCCCAAGGAGGGCATCCTGCAGTACTGCCAAGAAGTAAGTCTCCGCCGGTGGCCAGCGGTTCATGTTGGATCACATGCACGTTTTTTTAATTTAATTTCTTTTATGTTTGTATTTTATCTCTTGCAGTGAACGTCTTGGTTCCTAATGATTCACCATACCATTAATGTATTTACTTGCTTTACCCTACAGTATGCATAAATATTTAAAAAATTATGTCATATAATAACCATCAATAAACCAACTGAAATATAATCTTGTATGTCAGATATACTTTAATTTAAAAAAAAAAAGAGAAAAAACCCAACTGAGTAAAGTTTAAGATACCTTGGCTCTTCCTTTTATCTTGAGAGTATATCCCACTGTGGCTAATGCAAAGTATTGTGTTTAACAGTGACTAGAAATTGGGAGTTTGGGATTGACATATACACACTATATATAAAATAGATAACTAATAAGAACCTACTGTATAGCACAGGGAACTCTACTCAATACTCTCTAATGACCTGTATGGGAAAATAATCTAAACAAAAGTGGATATATGTATATGTATAACTGATTCACCTTGCTGTACAGCAGAAAGTAACAGAACGTTGTAAATCAACTATACTCCAATAACAAATTTAAAAAAATAAAATTAAAGTGACTAGAATTAATTTTCTCTGTTACCAATTTGATATATTTTAGTTCATTTATTTGTTTATATTTAATTTTAGTTTTTCTCTCCTTTTTACGATTTGAAAACCTAAAACATTTACATTGTTAAAACATTGAAATAAGAAGTTGCACTCCGAAATCTCACTTGCCATCCATCCTCTCTTAAAAAATATTTTCATCGTTCTTGATTTATCCTTCTTGAGAAAGAGAGAATTTATATTTTTCCTTCTTCTGCTTATACAAAAGGTAGCTTACAATAAGCACTGTTCTGTACTTTGCTTTTTTAACATAACTTTTAGATCCTGGAAATCACCCCCTTGCCATTTGTAGAGATCTTCAGCCTTTGTGTAATTTCTCCTAGTTTTCTTTCTGTTATTGTACAGGGTTTTTTTTTTTTAAATTAATTCGGTTTAAAATAACTGGAGTCCAAGGCATTTTGTCCCACATTTCCAGACAGTTATATATTCCTACAATATGTGGCTCTTTGTGTTTTAAGAACATTTAAAGGAATTAGTCTTATACCTCTTGGCCAAGCAAAATTTCTTACCCTACATAAACAATGGATAACCTGGCAACATTTCCTCTGTTGTAATCTTTTATATACAAGAAAATTTTCTTTAGCCCTGTTGGATCCAAAATGAGTGTTTAATGAAATATATATCTGTGTGTGTGTGTGTGTGTGTGTGTGTGTGTGTGTATATATATATATATATATATTTAACATATACATATATGCCCACATGTATTTTTTTTTATTGGTAGCACTATAAGAAAGGACAATCTAAATTCTAACTCCTGTGTTTTGAGAAGCAAAGAAGCATCTGCATTATCACAATATATTGCATATCAAGTAATTTTTGTCTTGAAGGAGTATGAACCATGATGTGAAAAGATAATTCTTCATGTTTAAGTAGAAATCACTAATATTGGCATCCTTTATATTTTTTTAAAAAACCATTTATTATATAGGGACTGATAATAAACTCGCTTTTGCCTGGATATGACATTTCTAAAATATACATTTTTGGAAATAATATTCACATTCTATTGAAGAGTTCCTCTAGTATAGTTTTGTAGATGAGTTATGAGTTGGTAAATTGGAGCTCTGTGCATGCATGCTTTTAGGTTTTTGATACCATTTTACTTATCTGGATACACATGCAGATTATGCATTCTGAATGTTAAATAAATTTTTTTAAAGGCTACAACTCAAATTTACTTAATGACGTTGACCACATCATTTTCTGTTGAATGGCTATTTTGATGTATATATCATAGTTGGCATCTAAGTTTTTCTTCAGTGTCAGTCATGAATAATCAGATGTTTTTACATTTGTATGATGACTTTATAAAAATTACTCTTCATGACCCTGAGAACAACCCTATTCCCACTCCACTTAGAGATCCCACTAATGCCTGGGTAACTTCGCTTCCTGTTTTAGTCTGTTGTTTGTCCCAGGGATAAGCCACAGAGTGGTTCTTCATAGTCCCAGCCTTTGCCAGATTGTTGGTGGTTATGGGGTGGAGGTAGGGGGAGGAAAGTGAGCCCTTTGGTTGTTTCTCCTTTGTCTTGAAATTCTGGTTATATCTGCCTATCTCAGCTTACCACCCACTGAGGTCTTGTACAACGATACACAACAGGCCAGAGTCTTAAGATGGATTAGACAAACATTAGGCTAGAGAAGTTAAGAAAGGGCCAGACCATCAGGCCTTGTGGGCCCTTTTAATGAATTTGATCTCTATTCTGTAACAACAGGATGTGTCATGGAAGGTGTTTATTTTTTTAAAAGAAAGAGAATGACTGTACATTAGCATTTCCAAAAGTCACCCTCTAATAAGAACGTACTGTATAGCACAGGGAACTCTACTCAGTACTCTGTAATGACCTATCTGATTCGCTATGCTGTACAGCAGAAACTAACACAACATTGTAAATCAAGTATATTCCAATAAGAATTCATTTTAAATTTTAAAAAAATAAATAAACTTATCAATCACCACTTTATTGTGAATCATCATGAAGGGCTGAGTCAGAAGGCTGGTCAATATGAGCACTCTGACCCTGAAAAAAATAAACAAAAATGAAAGTCACCCTCTTGCTTTGTCACTCTGACCTCATATCTAGTTTCTCAGTTCCCTGGGACCCAACTGGAGCCTCTACTCCGGAGCTGTCCAGGGCAGTAGCCACTAGCGGTGCATGGCTGTTGAGCGCCTGCAGTGTGGCTATAATGTGTGCTATAAGTGTAAGATATCAATAAATACCATATTTCAAAGATTTACATGAAGAAAGAGTATAAAATAATCACATTAATAATTTCATATTGATTGCATATTGGAATGATAATATTTTGTATATACTGTTGTAAACATCATGTATATGTTACTAAATTGTGAATATGTATGTTATTAAAATGAATTTCAACTGTATCTTTTTACTTTTCAGTGTAGCTACTGTGGAATTTAACATTACACTGGCATTATGTTTCTGTTATATTATATTTCCATTGAACAGTGTTGCTCTCCTGCCCCGCCCCATTCCACCAGTGACTCTGGGCTGTAAGGGTCTTAGATCCCATGATCTAGCAAGTAGGAGAGGGAAGCAGAAGTGAAGAGCCCCTCCAGACCTTCCCCCAGAATTTTACTGGTGCTTGGGAGTTAGAGAGGCTTATTTGGGGCCTTTTAAATACATCTTTCATTAAAAATATTTTAGTGCAAGATGATTATATGAATACTTTTCTAGAGTCCAGTGGTTCTCTCTTCCTCCTTCAGACTTATATCTCTGAGTGCTAAGGATGCAATGATGAGTAAGATACAGGACCTGTTCTTAAAGCGAGATCGCAGGGGCGAGAAAGGCTTATAAAATAATTTTAGCAACTTAAAAACTGATGATGATGATGTTGGCACATGGCGATAATGTTGATAATGCTAGTACCAACTAAATTGTATTGAGCATTAACAAGGTACTGAGCTACCCTGCCAAATGTTTGCCCTTGTTTTACCCTCATGATGCCTCTGGGAAAGAATCCTGGGAAAGAAACTTGGTGATTTGCAACATTTAAGGGGAACAAAGTGAAAGATTCAATGGAGGAGGAGCAGTGGCCAGAAACCTAGGATCAGAACTAGGTGGTATTATGTGCTGGAAGTCAAGCTAGGTTAATATCTAAATGAGAGAAATGATGAGAGTGCAAGTGTGATGCAGACCAGAAGTGACTGAAGTATAATTTTTGACAAGGCAACTCATGACTGTCTTGCAAAATGAATGCGTATCAAAACTTTTACTCAATTCACTAATTAATGAGGTAACCTGTAAGATGTTAACCAACTTGACTTGAAGAAATTTAAATCCTTTTTCAACAAACTTCATTCACGTGGCTGTGAACAGGAATTATCTGATCTGCATTGCATGAGACAGGAAACATTTGCATTGCTATCAGGTATCTACGGTATCTACTCCTACAGGGTTGTGAAGTAGCCTATAGAGAGTCAATCAGAAGAACATAACCTGTTTAATCAGGTCATCTTTTCCCCTGCCACCCCAGGCTCTGGAAGACAACACCTGCATTTCACTGCTGGGACAGCCAGTACCTAATCTCTTTTGCCCATTTCTGAATAATGGACATTTTTTATAATAAAACAGTCTCCTAATTTGGCAAATAAAAGTTCATTATTGATCTTTAGGATAGCAATTTCAAGGGACTAGCATGGGAAGAGTCAAATTACAGTAGATTACAGGAAGAATAACATGTATGGGTGTTGAAGCCATCTGTGGTCTCTTTGAGGAAAGTCCAAGAGGCAAAGAGCTTGCGGGCAATTCATGGAAAAGGGAAAGCCTTTGTTTTTTGTTGGGCTTTGTCTTTAAAGGGAAGGAACTTCAGCTGAAGGAAGCTTAAACTAAACTGCAGGAAGGGTAGATCCATCATAAGAAAACTAGTGACTGGGTGAGTCTTAGAAAAGAGAATAAAAGATGGGGAAATAGGGTGTGTTAATGAGGCAGTTTATGTTGTCAGGTGACTGAAATCTACTCGTACATGGAGAATATTTTCTCCCATTGATGGAGAGGATCTTGGGGTAGGAATAGCTTACAGAATTTTAAAAAAGGCATCCAGTAACTGGGTCCTCAGATATTGAAACTGAGACTCAGTGCTGCCTGGAATTTCTCTGTTGGGGTCTCTTGTTTTCTGCTTATCCTTTCTCCTTTATTTTCACCTCATTTTCTCCTGCAAAGATGGCTTCCTTTAGGAGGCCAGGGAAGATGGCAGCTCTGGGAGTTTGTTGTTCCAGTTTGGATTTCCAACCCCATTCTGCCAGTGTGCATTCTAATTCCCAGATAGGGTTCTCGTTGGTCCTGCTTTCAGTCACCCATCTACCTTCGGACTAGTCACCGTATCCACAAGGACTCAGTATGTACTGGGACTGGCGCACCTTGGTCATGAGGGTGTAAGGCTTGTTTGGCATCCCAACCAGAGCCAACTGGTGTGGGGAGAGGAGCTCTTGCCAGAAAAAAGGTTGAAGAGTGGCATGGGGGCAAGATAGAATAATGACCAAAGCCCAACACAATGGGCTTAGAAACACACAGTGCCTTTGTAAAAGTTTTATAGGTTGGAGAGTGGGTAGCTGAGGGAATTCACATCATGACTTTAACCAGCTTTGGGGAAGGTATTGGGGGGTGGGTGTTGGAGAGGTGTTCACTCAGAACGTTTAAACAGTGTTCAACTTTTTCTATTGAATGGTGCATCCTAAACTATCTAGAACATTGCTTATTGATATTTTAGGGTCTTTCTGCCACTTTCCACTTTGTAGGTAGTCTGAAATTTTTCTTTTGTAATTAGAAATAATAGTTTCATTTGTAGGATTGAATTTTTTTGTGTGTTGTTGGAAAATGTTTATTTTCCTTTATTTTTTTTTTAGCTCCGTATTTTTATTTTAGACAGTCGATTGATTCCCTAAGAAAGCCAAAGAAAATAATGTTCGTAATTTTTCCAACTCCCCTTCTCACAGATTTTGTAAGCTATATTATTTTTATATTTTTGAAGTTTAATATTATGGTCTGTTCTATTGTCATAATTCTCACAGTCGTAGGTTCTGTCTTTAACTGGATTCAGTGTTTACAGTCAATCCTTTCACCAAAGCATCTCTATTCCCATAATGTTTATTTTGATTCCTCTATTTTTTTGGGTGCCTGTCATCTTACTTAGTTATTTCCAGAAGTTGTTCTTATTGAACAATAGTTTAGTTATGTATAGAATTCCAGGTTGACAAGTATTTTTGTTCAGCACCATGAAGATACTTATCCACTATATTCTGGCATCATTGTGCAAATTCCCTTTTTTTAAAATGTACAAAAACCATTACTGTCACCATTTAATGTGCTATTCATTTACTGATTACTTTCTCTCAATAGTGATGAATCCTTTTTTTCTTTATGTTCTCAGTCCCTCTTGTGACCAAAACACAGATGTTTTAGAGACAGCTGGCTGAGTCAGAGAGGCAGCTGTGAGCAGTCTGTGGTCCTAGGACAGAATGAAACCAACTGAACTCATGACCGTGACCTCATTCTGACCTTTTGCTAACCAATTTAACTCACTTGTTAAATTTGTTTTTCCAAAGGACTGCCTGTATAGCTGCACATCGTATCTGTTGGTGCTTAGCTTAATATGATGTGTCAAATATTATTATTTTTGATGGTGAATTATCTAGTCCATATCTTTCATAGTTTCATGTTCCTCTCAGTTTGTATTCCCTGCTGGTGGTTGTTTTATTGTTATTATTAATATTGGCATTTTTGCCTCGTGATTTCTTTGGTCCTATTGTTGGTCAAGGGCAAGATTAGGGAGAAAAAAGTAAAGATCGAGTCTTTTACCTTTGCTCTTATAAAGCCTTTATAAAGTTTGATTGGGAAGATAGTTTGAAACTTAGGTTTGTGTAATCAGCGTTTTATCTCATAGCATACACATTCTTGGTACCCATAAATTCCCTCCTGTTCCCCAATAATAATAGTTATGTTTTTGCCCAGTCATCATTCAAATACTTGCATATTTGAAATATAAAAATTTTCTTTACATTTTTTTATTAGCACAGTCAGCACTATTCTTTCATTTTTTTTTTCATCAAATGTGTATTGAGGACTGCTATAGACTTAATGTTTGTGTCTTTCCCAAAATTCATATGGTGAAGCTTTAAGGTCCAATGGGATGGTATTTGGAGATGGAGCCTTTGGTAGGTAATCAAGGTTAGATGAGGTCATGACGATGGGGGCTTTGTGATGGGATTAGTGCCCTTATAAGACACCAGAGAGCTTGCACAGTTTGCTTTCTCTGCCTGTTCACACAAAGAGATAATGTGAGAACCCAGAGAGAAGGTGGCAATCTGCAAGCCAGGAAGAGAACCTTCACCAGAACCCAACCATGCTGGTACCCTTATCTTAGACTTCCAGCCTCCAGAACTGTGAGAAAATAAATTCCTGTTATTTAAGCCACCTGGTCTATGGTAATTTGTTATGGCAGCTTGAGCTAAGACTAGGACTTACTTTGGCTCCTTTGGGCAAAAGGATTATAGGCCCAAAGTGTCACTGAGAATTACCGTTTCTAGAGATCATGCTTTACAAAGCATTTTATGCAACACTCGGCTCTGACTCAGAGCATGTGGATTGTCATTTAGTAACTGCTTGTGGACGGCCTGTTGTTGGCACAGAGATTGGAACTGAATAGGGCAGATGTTCTGCCCTGCTCTCTACACTGAAAGAACCTACCCTGAAATGGCCTTGTGGTCTCCTCCTGCAGAGACTGTTTCTTTCCATTGATGGAATTCTAAAGAAATTTTTAAGCAAGAGTTAGGGGTTGCTGGCCCTCAGTCCAAATTTGCCCTGTTTATTTTTACCCAGTTAAGATGTAGGTGTCATGATAATGCTCAATAGTAGAGTGATAAACATATAGCAGGGCCTTAAATATTCAGTTAAATGTACTAAATGATCACTAAGTACACTTCCTGAAAACAGGAAGCAACCCTAGATTGTTCTTTATGTGACCCTGTGTTAATATGTTCAGCCGTTGACTGTTGATGAATTATGTTTTCTAGCAGTTACAACCTCCCCTTCAATCTTGGTTGGACATGAGACTTGCTTTAACCAGTAGAATAGAGTGGTAGTGGTGCTGGTTTAGTTCTGGGTCTAAGCCTTAATTCGGCCTAGAAGTTTCTCCTTTTGCGCTCTGGGAAGGCAGCCATGTGGAGAAGCCCAAGTAGAAGAGAATGGAGGCCCTCACTCAATAGCCCTACCTGAGCTCCCAGGCAGCTGCCAGCACCAGCCACGTATGCAAGGCCAGTTTGGACTCTGCAGGCCTCCTTGCAGTACTCTAGCTGACAACACCATGTGAAGAAGAATCACTCAGTCAACTCACAGAATTGTGAGGAATTCTAAATTATCATGTGGTAGCTAACCTCCAAGATGGCTCTCAGCAGCGCTTGCCTCCCTCCTCGTATTCGCATCCACACGTAGTCCTTAGTCTCCTCCCGCAGCGTGCAGGAGGATGTTACAGAAATGATGTGTGTGGCATTTGAGGCTAGATCATAAAAAGCACGTGGCTTCTACCTTGCATACTTTTGCTGTGGTGGAAGCCGGCCGCCGTGTCATGAGGACCTCAGTGCTTCTGCCAGCAGCTAGCACTCGCTGGCCAGGCAATGAATGAACCACTTGGAAGTGGATCCTGTAGCCTAGTCAAGCCTTCATTTAACCTCAGCCCCAGCTGACATCTTGACTGCACCCTTGTAAGAGACGGGATCACTCAGCTAAGTCTCTTCCAGACTCCTCACGCGCAGAAACTGTGTGAGGTAAGAAATGCTTACTGTTTGAAGCTACTAAGTTTTGGGATAGTTTGTGTGCAGTAATAGATGACCACAACAGACACTCCCTTGACGATTATATTCCTCTGTGGTCCTTTGGTAGAAAAAAGTTCCTTTCCTTCATTCTATACTAGATATAGAAAGTGCTGCCATCACAGAAACAATTTGAAAATAACTATGTAAATTATTCATCATTTAACAGCCTAAAGTGGCCACTTGCCTTAATGAACTGTTACATTACCCAGATATTGGCCTAAGGAACCTAGAAGTCTTATAAGTAGATCAAAACTAGAATAATATTCCCCTTGAAACATACATTATAAAGCCTAGGAAGAAAAATTAGAATTTTTAGATTTTGTTGTCCTCTTTCTTTTGAATGAAATGAGGTTTAAAAAGAAAGAAAAACAACATTGTTCTATTTAAACCAAAGGCTTTAGGTTGAGAGAAGAAAAAATTGGAAGTATACTTCAGTTCTTCATCTGAAGAATTTTATTCTGTCCCAGATTTAATTCAGGCAAATTGAGCAAATATTTACTGATTCAAGATAAGATTTCGCGTCAGGTGTTGCTGAGTGGCCAGACAACATTCTTGGCTCATAGGAGCTTCTAAATACACAATTAGATAAATTGAGAAAAGAATTTAGGAAATTGAAAATGTAGAATGAGGCTGTAAAGTAGAGGATCTTGATTATAAATCTGGGTTTTGGGATCTAATTCTAGAGATGAGTAAGGGCTATGGGATTATTTTTAGCAGGAGTGTTTTCTGGTCAAGACACTTTTGGAAAAATTAGCCTATATCTAAGGGTGATTTGGATTGGGGAGAGAAGGGAATTCCAATCTCAAGATGCTAGTGTGAAAGGGATGGGAAAGATCATCCTGCCCATCCTTGTTGTATAGATGAGCACATATGAGATACCCCAAGATGCTGTTATAAGGGAGCCCTTAGGGTCGAGTGCAGTGAAGGCAAAGCATGGGCTTCCCTATCAAACCTTCATTCAGATGCCGTCTTTGCTCTTTGACACCTGAGCAGTCCAGGAAAGCTGCCTAACCAATCTTAGACCATGTCCTCCTTTTATGATAGGAGCACACAGGAGTGCATTGCAAAAGTTAAATATGGTCAGTTCAACGAGAAATTGTGTAAGTCCCAGTACCGTTCTTCCTCCTCTTTTAAGGAGAGAACTTAAAACACAGGCTCTTCAACCCTCTGCATCCCTAACATGCAGAGCACATCCTGGGAGGCAGGGGCTTAGAGCAGGTGTCCACGGCTCTGCTAACTTACACTGGGAGCAGGTCTCTGGAGGGAGCTTTGAACAGGTTAAGCCTCAAGTGCTGGCAGAGATTTCCAGCTGGGAAACTTAGGTGAATGTGGCTTTGCTTCTTCTAGTCTTTCTATTAGATTTTGGGTATACTTTCTTTTTCCTAAGTGTTTTCTTTTCCACAGTTAACAGTATGTATTTTCTGTTTCTTTAACCTTCTTGCTCTAAATGAACAGTTGTTTTGGCTATAAGTTAACAGGATCGCCAAACAAAGCACACCAGTGCCTGGACCAAACAAAAGCTGATGAGTTAAACAAAGCCATTTCCTTTGCCCAGCTGTCTACTCTAAAATATATAACATGACAGGGACTCCCAGACGAGACTTGTTTGTCAACCTTGCTGCCTTCATTCTATAGTGATGTGAAGTTAAAATGAATTAAAAAACAAACAACACGAGATCCTTTTAATCTAACCAACTTTGAGGGCATATCATAGACACACTGCTATGGTAGAAGCTGTGGAACATTCTTGACCGTTATTATTTTCCTCTGTGTGCCATCTACCTTTGTGAGCTTAAAATTGACCCATAGATGACAGGCACCTATGCATTGTGGTTTTGGTATTTGAAAGATGCAAAAATTCATATTAGGTGAAAATTTTTAAGTAGAGGTATCCAGCTATCTATATACGAGTACAGATATATTTTCTGCATTATTGGTCTGTATGCTTACAAGGATTGCTTGCATAAACCTTAGGATTCAGAGGTAAAAGAGATGAAACCAGTTTGGATATTTTTTCCCACATAGTTTTCATTTAATGAGATTAATGTTTGATTTAACATTTGTCCTTGTTACTGTCTAGCTCTTTCCTAAATGCATACTCAGTTATTACATATTTGCAGTAACACTACGGACTTTTATATTTGCCGCCTTATTTATTTATTTAAAATGTTTTTCCGTAATATATTTTTCTTTTTTCTTTTTAGCTTTATTGAGGTACAAATAACAAATAATCTTGTATAGATTGGACATTTTTTTAAAGTTTGTTTTTTATATATATATTTTTTTAATTTTTATTTTATATTGGAGTATACTTGATTAACAATAGATTTGACATTTTCAAAATGAGAAAATTAGACATAAATGGACAGAGAGGGAATGAGGATCTTAGCTGTACGTGGACACATCTGTTTGTGTTTTCACATTCGTGTCCTGTCCTATTTATTTTGGTGTCCCTACCTTCCTCATTTGTCTTTACATTCAGCACGTTGTTATGAGTGATTAAACGTCGTACAAGGTTCTTGCACAATATTTTCCAACTCTGAGTATGAATGTATGCATATGACAATATATTTATATACAATGTCAGAAACAGACTTGGGCCACATTATTGGGAAATAGGCTGGTGCCCTGAAACATTTTCTGTGCCTTGCTCTTAGATAAGGTCATCATTGTGAAAACACAGCACTGCACGTACTTTCCATTATTGCACTGGTGTTTCATCAGCTGCATCTTGCTTCCCAGCACCTCATTAAATTGTAATCAGAGGGCTCCCCTGGTGGCGCAGTGGTTAAGAATCCGCCTGCCAACGCAGGGGACATGGCTTCAAGCCCAGGTCCGGGAATGCCGCGTAGCAACTAAGCCCGTGTGCCACATCTACTGAGCCTGTGCTCTACAGCCCGCGAGCCACAACTACTGAGCCCGCATGCCACAGCTGCTGAAGCCCACACACCTAGAGCCCGTGCTCTGCAACAAGAGAAGCCACTGCAATGAGAAGCCCGTGCACCACAACAAAGAGCGCCCCCCCTTCGCCGCAACTAGAGAAAGCCTGCACGCAGCAACGAAGACCCAATGCAGCCAAAAATAAATAAATAAAATAAATTTTTAAAAAATTGTAATCAGAGAACAACTTTGGTTTCCAGTTCTCTTTCTCAATTAAATTAGACATTGTCTCCAATATCTCTCATTATTACAAGAATTTATGTTGAGAAACAATTTAAGGTATTATTTTTCTTTGTGTTCCAGAAAATTTTAGAGGAGAGACTATGTTATTTTAATCCAGAAACAAAAATATATTGTTTAGCACACGCTTTGTTTTGGCTTAGACAGTGAAGTGGAAGTGGTTTAGAACTTAGAATTAATACACTCTTTGAATGCTCAGAGATATCATCTACTTTTTTTTTAAGTTTATGATAAATTTTCTTTTTTTAATTTATTTTATTGAAGTATAGTTGACTTACAATGCTGTGTCAATTTCTGCTGTACAGCAAAGTGATGTATGGAATCTAAATTATGACACAAATGAGCTTATCTACAAAACAGAAACAGACTCAGACATAGAGAACAGACTTGTGGTTGCCAAGGGGAAGGGGGGGTGGAGGAGGGAAGATTGGGAGTTTGGGATTAGCAGATGCAAATTATTATATAAAGAATGGATAAACAACAAGGTCCTACTGTATAGCACAGGGAACTATATGTTTAATTTCCTGTGATAAACCATAACGGAGATGTCACCTACTTTCATTGCTGTGTTCTAACTTCATCAATTTCATCTTCTATGAAATGGAGCCATTATCAGCTGATAGAGGTGTACATGACCTGCTACACATAAAACATTTGCACATAATAAACCTTCAATTTTATATATTTTTTATCCTCCTCTTGGATATGTCCTTTGAAAAAGAAATTGATATGTAAAAACTTTCACAGGATGAAAATATCCTATGATTAGGCTACCTCTATACCATTTTACTATAGAGTTTGATTTTTTGTTTCATGTATTTGTTCATACATGCTACCTAGGTGCCATCATGCATTTACAATTAAGATCTTGATTTGTTTATAGTTTCGTTTTTTCACTTGTAATGTAAATTTAGAAGTCTGACTTGTTTCCACTGGACTAGTTTTTTAACTTTTATTTCTTTTTAATTCAAAATTTCAAGCATATATAAAAGTAGAAAGAATAGTATAATGAATGCCCCCTGTGCTTATCACTCCAATAATTATAAAATCTAGTCACTCTTGTTCTTTGAGAAGTCTGGAATCCCAGTTCTCTATCTTACCTCCTTCAGAGTCCACATTATTTTTGGCAAGTCCCTTGTGCAGATAGATGTGTTGGTTATCCCTTTTGCACAGCTATAAATTGATTAAGATGAACTAAAGGAACACACGTTATTTATTGACTTCTAACTCACATGTTTAAAACACCATTTTAATAACTACATAATTTCTAGCATATTTTTTCAAAAAGAAATATCCTGGAAAATTTGATTAAAAATTGATTTTCAATGTTGAAAGACTAGAAAGAACAGTAAGTAAATTTTTTCAGAATTAGGAGCAATTCCCATGACCCTGACCATTAACTCTGTTTACAGCTTTTTATTAGCCACATTTGATTTTGTGTTCTTGAAATATTCTTGGTCATTTGGAATCTAGTTGTGTGTAAATATGACTTTTGTCATGAATTAATCCCTTGTCCCAGGTGGCCTGTTGCAAAAGGATACTCCGAGGGTTCCCCTGTTTGTCCTTAATGTTGCAAATAAAGGAAAGCTTTTGTAGGACTCTAACAATATACGTCTTAAATATTTTTATATTTCTGTATATATACCTATATGTTCTTGGCTTTCTTAAATATCATCCATGTATTTTCTTGGTTTGTGTATTTAACAACTTAAATGTCATCTTGTCTGAGATTAATATATTTTCAATTTGGATAGATAGAGAGAGAGAAAGACATAGAGAAAGGGAGACTTTTGATTTTTAAAATTTAGAATGAAAATGTTCTGATGGTGACCAAGTTTTAAGGTACTTTTCTGTAGTGAGGAAAACCAATTAAGTTACCAACTACAACCTTCTAATATGGATCTAAGATTGTTGCTACTCTACCTCTCTTGGTTGTTGGTATTTGAAATTTCTTCAGTTCACTTTAAAAAAATTTTTTTAATATATGTACAGATAGATTTGCTTTCAAAGATAAAACATGTTTGTATGGCCAAAATAACTGCTTGTTACAGATGCCTGGGCCAGTCAGATGGGCCTCCTTAGCCTAAGTGAGAGCCTCGCTTTTAATCTTCCTAAGTATCTTCCTCAGCTCTGTATTTATTAACATTTATTAACATTAATCTACTGCTTTCTATATAAGATGCTATCACTGGTAAAAGTTGCTACACCATACTTGGAAGAATAATATTAGAAGGCACTGAGATGCTTATTTTTCTCAAAAGCTTATAATCCAACTATAATATCATACTATTCAGATAATCTTTTTTAAGAGATACATTGATAATACCCAATGGGAGCTGAATATATACTAAATTTCCCTATGTCTAATGGATTCTGAACTTAGCAAGAAATAATCATTACCTATTTATCAGGCACTTACTGTGCTATCACGGTGTTGACCACCACTGAGGGAACACAAAAATGAATCATATTGTCCCTGCCTTCAAGGAGTGTATGTTCTAACGGGGCAGGAAGGCACATCAGTGTAATAAGAGGTAGAAAGTGGTCGGTGATCAAATACAAGCGATCGGATAAAATGCTTTGGATTCAGAGGTTGAAGTGATCAGGGAAGGGAATATTAGTGAACCAACTTTCGAGCTGGGCATTTTTCTTGGGTGTTGTTCATTCAGAAGGGAAATAAAGCTACCAAAATAGCTTATGTTTAAAAGGGGGCTTATTGAAGGAGACGCGGCACGTCTCGCTGGCGTTAGAGGTGCTCAGGTGGTCCCTGCCTTGTCCTCTGTCTATCTCTGTCTTGGGTACACAGCTGTCTCATCTTGGCTTCTCTCTCTGTACCTCTTATTTCCCTGCTTCTTCCAGAGGCCTAGTTCCCACTCCCCTGCGGGTTTTGACAGGCATCATCTCTGGCTATGACTGACCCTGCCTGCCAGCCGTGTATCCCCCCCTCATCTAACCGGAGCCTGGATGTGTTAGTTCACAACTCTTGAGCAAGGAGAATGCCCTTGTCAGTGTGCTTTCCTCGGGCTGTAACCAGCTATGGGGCCGGAGCTGCAGAGTTAAAATCTGGTCACGAATGAGTGCTCTTCCGGAGGACGGGGGGCTGGAGCGCTGCAGAGAGGGGCAGGCATGTTGGCAACCTCCTGATCACCTTAAACCAACGTTAATGAAGGCGGAACACCACAAGGAGGAGGAAATTGTGTTTCCTGCCCTTGGAAAGTGTATTTTCACTGGGGAGGCGGTGCACATATGTACCTAACCCAAATGTGAGGAGCACTGCGATAAATACAATAAAGCATTCCTGAAGTGAGAGAGAGGGATTAACATCTATTACACTGTGAGTGGAGGAGGTTTGTCTACATGGGAGACCCTGCTGGGCCTGGGCATCTGAAGTGTGGTGTAAGGGTCTTAAGAAGAGTGTGTTGGGGGCACAGTGTGTGTGTATTTCTTTAGCGGCTGCCTGTGTAATTCAGGAAGGTTTGTAGGAACTGAGGATGGTTTGCATTTCAAGTAACTGGCACAAGCTGGATTTGTTTCTGCTTTAAGTATTTCTTAATACAGCGGTTGTCATCTAAATCTTTTAATAATAAAAAACAGTCACTCATAATTGGCATGCACATAGGATACATTTTAGAAAAGGAAGGGGGCTGTATAAAAGTCGGGTTTTGCTAATGCCTGCTGTTTCAGCAAATTATCAGCAATGCTTGTTGTATTAGCAAGACATGCAGTTGCGTGTGTTGGAAAACATACAAATTAAATAGGTTAGGGATCTCAGATATCTTTATTTCCTGTGTTAACATGTGAGATGCACAAAGAAAATATAAAACATTGAGCTATGCTTATACTTAATTATGGTGAAAAGTCAGGGACTCAACTGACCACGAGCACATTTGCATGCCTAATTACTTTAATTTTTATTGTTGCCGAAGACTACGCTACTTTTTCAACATAAGACGCTTATTTGTCTCATAACACAAAAATGCTTATTTGTCTCTGGTGATATACTGGAGCTGCTTAATAAAAAATAAGATATAGTACTCGAAATTTTTGGCAGAAACTTTAGTATGTTTTTTGTTGTGTTTTTTCGTTTTGGTTTTTGCTTTCTGACTTGGAGGTTACTTGTGCATGTGGTAATCACTGTGATTTACTGGGGCTAGATGTGCTTCAGAAGAAATTCTGTGACTTTAATGTTTGGTGTTCCTCCCCTGTTTAAAATAAACCTCCTGAATTGAGAACAGCAAATTTTTATACTCTTTGGCAAAGTCGAATTAATAACTCCTTGTCTCAGGATAAAAGTGGCTGGAAGGGTGGAAGTCGCCACTTCCGTTTTCATTGTTAAGGCAGTAGGCAAACTACGTGTGGGATTCACGTGGTTCAGATTTTATAATCTCCTCCAACTGCCTATTAACAATCATCATTGTCCACGTTCTGGAGAGAGAAGTTGAAGCACAATAAATAACACATATGTCCTAGATTTCCGGGTGGGAACTGGAAGGGAATTTTGTGTTTGGCTGATCACCTCGTGAAGCTCTGGTGCCCTTCAGGGGAGAATCCCTGTCTTCACTGACCTTAATTGGTCCGTATGCAATTCTATCTGCTAGAAAATTATCCACCAAATAAGTTACTGCTCTGTTGTACCAGATATTATTGGTGCAATACCTTAGGACACTGAAGAAGGAGCACATCATGAGCAAGAGACCTTTTTTTTTTTTAACTTATCAATTTGTACCCTACAGATTGCTTTTTGGTTTTGAATTAAAAAGAAGAAAATATGACTTGACTGTGCCTGTAGGAGTTTTTTTTTTATAGAAAACTGAAAGCTCCTAAGAAAATCCTCAGCAGGGTAATATTTCTGTGAAGTGGCAGCTAGAACCCCTTTAGAAAAATATAGTAACTCACACTTTACTGCACATAATGTTGTGTCCCTCAGGGCAGGCTCTCTAGTGTCATAGAGTTTATGACTCATGAGCGCTGTACTTTGTGATATAATAAACAAGGAGAGGTGGTGGGAGAATTATATTGCTGCACAAAAAGCCACTTCACCTTTCATCTTATAGGAAAAAACCCTGGGGATATTAAATTTTAGTGGCATTTTCAAGTTGAGCATTATCTACGACTGAAATGCATGCATTGAAGAGTTAAGATATGTAAGAACAAAATAAAATAAAGGGAAGGAGCTGTTTCCATTTAGAGCTAAGTTACTGGCAAGTGTTTTAGAAGAATAACTTTCTCAGTACCCGCCCAGGATCTGATTTAGATATCCTTTTCTGTGTGTTTTCATAGCATGTACCTCCCCATTGAACTTGCCTTATACTACACTGATCAGCGTTTTATTTTTTAGAGCAGTTTTAGGTTTGTGGCAAAATGGAGAGGAGGGTGCAAAGATTTCCTGTGTACCCCCTTCCCCGACTCATGCATAGCTTCTCCCCCTTTCTCAACATCCCCCAGCAGAATAGTACATTTATTTCAATTGATGAACCTACATGGTCACATGATTATCACCCAAAGTGCATAGTTTACCTTAAGGTCCACTCTTGGTGTTGTACATTCTGTGGGTTTGGACAAATGTATAATGACATGTATTCACCATTACAGTATCATATAGAATCATTTCACTGCCCCCAGAATCCTCTATGCACTTCCTGTTCATTGCTCCTTCCCCCTAGCCTCTGGTAACCATTGGTCTTTTTACTGTCGCCATAGTTTTGCCTTTTCCAGAATGTCATGTATTTAGAATCATACATGTATTTTCACACTGGCTTCTTTCACTTAGTAATGGTCAGCTAAGATTCCTCCATGTCTTTTCATGGTTTGATAGCTTCTTTCTTTTTAGTGCTAGGTAATCCATTGGATGTACCACAGTTTTTATTCATTCTCAGTACCTGATTTTTTAATTGATTGACCTCGGGGTTGGGACAAGGGTGAGGCAAGTGAGGCAATGAGGAAGCAAGATAAATAATATTTTAATGCACTATTTTTTAAAAATATGGGCTTCCCTGGTGGCACAGTGGTTGAGGGTCTGCCTGCCAATGCAGGGGACACGGGTTCGAGCCCTGGTCTGGGAGGATCCCACATGCCGCGGAGCAGCTGGGCCCGTGAGCCACAACTACTGAGCCTGCGCGTCTGGAGCCTGTGCTCCGCAACAAGAGAGGCCACGATAGTGAGAGGCCCGAGCACCGCGATGAAGAGTGGCCCCCGCTCGCCGCAACTAGAGAAAGCCCTCGCACAGAAACGAAGACCCAACACAGCCATAAATAAATAAATAAATTAATTAATTAATTAATTAAAAAGAAATGTACCACAATTAAAAAAATATATATATATAACCATTTTGTCTTTTATTTATTTATTTATTTATTGTTGGCTGTTTCACACGGCTTGCGGCATTTCCAGTTCCCCGCCCAGGGATTGAACCTGGGCCACGACAGTGAAAGCCCAGAATCCTAACCATTAGGCCACCAGGGAACTCCTTTAATGCACTAAAAAGTAAAAATTAATGCCCAAAACTCCACAGTGAACAAAATATCAACATTTCAAATAAATCTTCAAATAAAGACAGGATCATGGCATGCTCTCTTTGAATGTGACCGACAATCATAAGAAAAATTCCTTCTATCCATAATCCACATTGTGGACAGTATCTTCTTGCCCTGAAACTGGTTTTTCCCCAAAGGCACTGCTTCCCCTGTAGCCCCCTCGGGTAGTTCTTCCCTTGCAACCCTCATAGCATTGTGCCTAGAGGTAGGGATGTGCTCCTTCTCACTCATTTTCACTTCCAAACCATTTTTTCCTTCTCCCTAAAATGCCCCCACCCAAACTGTGACATACATGCTCTTGGACTAACTTACCCCTCTCCTGCACCTGTTGGAGGCATCTGGAGAGCTCTTTCTACTGCAGTGGCATCCTCCTCAGTCTTTGAAGGTTTTAGGTCCTGACCTTCTGTCATTCAGTCAACTGCATCTTTCGTAATTCTTAGGTGATTTTTAATTTATTTATTTTATTTGTATTTTTTTTTGGCTGTGTTGGGTCTTCATTGCTGCGTGCGGGCTTTCTCTAGTTGCGGTGAGAGGGGGCTACTCTTTGTTGCGGCACACGGACTTCTCATTGCGGTGGCTTCTCTTGCTGCGGAGCATGGGCTCTAGGCGCACGGGCTTCAGTAGTTGTGGCTTGCGGGCTCTAGAATGCAGGCTTAGTAGTTGTGGCGCACAGGCTTAGTTGCTCCGCGGCATGTGGGATCTTCCCGGACCAGGGCCCGAACCTGTGTCCCCTGCATTGGCAGGCGGATTCTTAACCACTGCGCCACCAGGGAAGCCCCATTCTTAGGTGATTTTAATATCAACCTTGATGATCCAAGATTCCAGCTTCTGTTTTTTTTATTTTCATTCCTCCAGTGATCTTGCTTTTATCATTCTTCTTCAGCCATGCCCTCTGATACTCATGTTATACTCCTTGCAATTACCAATAACTGTTACTCCTCCAGAATCTTAATTTCAGCTCTCTGACTCTCCAAGTACTCCTTCTAACCACCCCATTTTCTTTGGTATCTTTAGGACAAAATTCTGTAGCGCACACCAGGCCTCATTGATACTACAGCCTTTTAAACGTGTATCTCAACCTTCATATTCCCACTTTAGATTTCATGGCCCATTATTATAACCATTCCCTTGCTTCTACCCTCAGTTCTCGTATGCTTTTCTCTCTTCATTGTATTTAACTGGCAAAACAGCAACCCTGGTGAAATGCAAGGGAAATCCCATTTTAGAAATAAATTTTTGTGTTTATATTTTTCCTTCAAATCTCTACTATTATTATTAATAAATAGAAGGGATTTGATATTTTCACAAATATATTTTAGTTCATCAGGTTTCACATTTCTTTCCAAGTGCTCAGTAAACACCGTGATTTGTTGAGAACAGTAATCAGAGCAAAGGGCTGTAATTATCAAGGGAAGAGATTCATCAATGCAATTCTTTATCTAAATGACAGTCATGATAACTGTTTGATAAATTGTGCTTATGTAAATTACTTTGAATAAAGAGAAAGATTTTTATGTAGGAAGCTTGCTGTGTGTCATATCCTGTATGTGAAATATTTGCCCAATTGAGTAAGACATGGGCGGTTTGAATTTAAGTCATGGTGATATTCCCAGGTGTATCTACTATAACATTTATTTAGGGCATTACAGAGTATCATCGTCACACCAGTTTATTTTGCATTGAAATGACCCCATGCTTTTAAGAGGGCCCCCTCCTCCCTTTCTATTTTATCTCCCCTAGAAAATATGTTAAGCCGGAATGGGTGCAGTAAAATAAAGTAAAAGTTATATTGCTTAATGTTTTGAATGGAATGATAGGTTCTTGATCTTTTACTTTACTCTGAATTCCCCAAGCTAGATCACAATTAGAGCAGGCTTGAAAACCTTAGAATAACAGTGGCGGTTCAACGTGTGCTTGTGTGCCAGCCCTGCCTCAGGTAACGATTTACCCTTTTTGTGTGCTCTCCCAGGTCTACCCTGAACTGCAGATCACCAATGTGGTGGAAGCCAACCAACCAGTGACCATCCAGAACTGGTGCAAGAGAGGCCGGAAGCAGTGCAAGACCCATGCCCACATTGTGATTCCCTACCGCTGCTTAGGTGAGCTGACTGACCTTGGAGCTGGCGTTGATTGGCTATGGGCTTTGGGGATGAAAAGGAAGGATGCTCTAATTATTAGATCAGATATGCAGGCTCTTCCTTCAGCATATTGCCACTCTGCGTTGGAGTATATTTTGGACTCTTAAAGTAGCCTGTGTCCTGACAGTAAAGGAGCAGTATGTCTGAGCTTCCTGCCTCAGAATGAATTTACCGAGTGTGTTTATTATCTTTAAAAATTTGTGGACCTATCCCATAACTGCTGAATGAAAATGCCTAGTCGTGGGGCCCAGGAATCTTAATTTTACCAATTTCTGTAGATGATTCTCATGCACACTAATTAACTGGACTTAGTAGAATTCAGACCTTGTGTGTTTCTTCAATAGATTTCATAGAAAAGAGAGCCTAATGTGCATTTTGCTAATTTCTTAAAAATCTCTTTCTACAACAACCCACTACACCTCCTGTTTGAAGATAATTGGGGAATTAGAGTTTAAGTTTTTTTTTTTTTTTCCTGCTTACATCAAACTAGAGGGAACAGTTTGATCACTAAGGTTTAAATGTGTGTTCCTTACTGACCTCAAATTTTACTTTGATTTGTTATTTTAAAAACTGAGTTGTTTTATGTGGTATCATATTTTTTCCTCTGGAAATACTCTCCTACTCTATATTTAATCTGACTTGGTTCTGTCTCTTCCTAGTTGATTTTTTTATGTAACCAGGCATTGGGAAAATCAGCAGTCTTTGATCTGATAGCTGGCATCTAGATGTTTTCCCGAAGTTTATTCATCGGTAGGATAGTTGTAAATAAGGACATAGGGATTTATCTGTGGAGGTTGTGGATATTCATTCCAATGACATCTTGTGAAGACTAAAAGGGGTCTGTCTTTAAAAAAAAGTCCCAACAGCAAACTTAGAGGGTCAGGATGACAGATTCTGGAGATCTGTGTAATACTTGGGTCAAACATGAATGTCATAAGAACATATTGATTACTGTTCACGCCTGCACACAGTTTGAGACATTAATAGAAAACTGGGCTAATGCCCAATGAATGAAGATTCCATCTGGTGGATTTATGATAAAGAAAATGTGGAAAACCAGATTCTTAAACATTTGGCAATTAAGGAGTTTCCTTGTTCCTCCTTATCCGTTGTTCCTAGATACTTTACAAGGCTTCTAAGCCATTTCTGTCTGACTGGTCAAGAAGTGAAGTTTTAATAAGATGAAAATAAGTAATGTTTAAATACTAGGTACAGAACTCCAATGTCAAGAGATATTGAGGTCAGCTGTCTTCAGGAGCTGTATATTTCAGTCTAATTATTTGTTAAACCTAAAAACCATTTCATTCAGTATAAGTTAGGAAGTAGATCGGGATCCAGTTAATTAGGTGGGCCAGGTCTTGTTACTGATTTGTTTCTTTTGGTTCTCCCTTACCCATTCTATGAAATGTTTCAAATACGTTTTCTTTACGATATAAGCTCACTGGGAACAGGTACTAGGTCTCTGGATGCGTGTTATTGCTGATGACACCTGATACAGCACTCACAACTGTAGCTGTGTTTCAGAAGTAAACTCATAACATTTTGCTTCGATCTCCCTGCTTCATAATTCTATTCTGAATCGTCAGAACTAACTAAAAGGTGGAATCCACATTAAGATCGCGCTTCACGACCATAGTGCCACTCATTGTGGCAACTTTCTTTTGAGCCCAGATGGATTGTATCCCCTCTGCCAGCCACTCTCCCTGCCCCTACTCCATACATCTCCCCGTCTCTGGAAAGCTCTCTTCCTATGGCAGGAGTATTGAAACTCCAAGGGAAAAACCACTGTGAGAAGGACCAAAAGATACCTAGAATGTGTTCAGATCTAAATATGAAGCCAGGAGATTTTGTGATAATGCTATGATTACTATCAGATACATGTTTTTATCATGATCAGCTGAGTTATGTACCATTTGGGAAAACTCCATCCTAAGTAATTTCGTTTTTGATAATTAATCTCACCCAGAAAACACTTATTTGATAGTAATGTTAATGACCTCTCCTCACCGTATTTTGTTAACCACTGTGGAAAGAGGGCCACTTCAAAATGTGTCATTCCACTATATTTACAGAGCTATATTCCACAAATATTTACAGAGCTGTAATGTGCAGGGTGAAGATGGGCAAGAGGAAATGGAAAAGCTGATAAAATCATTCTTTCCCTGAAAGGCTGTGTAAAAGGATGGGAAGGAGTTGATTCCTGCTGAGGCTTTGGCATCAGCATGTATCAGATTTCTTTTTCATCTTTTGAACAGATTGCATAATTGCAGAAGACGTCGCTTGTGATGTGTTTAGCCAGTTTCCCAGGTCTGGTATAGTAGCTGGTATTAAATTAACACATCGACACTACCGCTTCTTGACTACAAGTGGGACTAGATAATCATAAGTATTTCCAGTAGGTAACTGGCTTGTATGAATCCCTGGTATTTTTCCACTGAACCAAAAATTAGACCCTAACATGACAAGTATCAATAGAACATACAATGCTTTCTACTTTGTTACTGAGCTTAGATTAGAATTGAGGAATGTGGGTACTACTTGATTCCTAGGTGATACCAAATTTTCCAAAAGGCTTTTTTTCCTGCTTTTTTTTTTTTATCAAATGAAAGATTCTTTAAATTCTATGGTGCTTTACAATTTTCAGAAGTTTCACACACATGATTTCATATAATCCTGTAATAACGCCGTTTTTTCCCCTGCCCCTCCCCCCTTCCCTCTCCCTACTGGTAACCACTAGTTTGTTTTCTTTATCTGCTTCTTTTTTGTTTCATTCATTGGTTTGTTCTATTTTTTAGATTCCACATATAAGTGATATCATACAGTATTTGTCTTTCTCTGTCTGACTTACTTCATTTAGCATAATGCCCTCAAAGTCCATCCATGTTGCTGCAAATGGCAAAATTTCATTCTTTAACTAATAATATTACAAAAGGTGCTGTATAATATAACCACAATGAATACAACAGTGTGTTGTTTTCAGGAAAAGGAGTGGGAAAACATAAGTGTGTAATTTATATATTATTTTAATTCCATTAATACTGCACAGTCCCAATAGTTTAAATATTGTTTTTCCTATTTTCTTCCTTTCCCTTTCCCTTTTGTTCCTTCCTTCTTTGCTCCCTGCCCTCTTTGTTCCTCCCTAGATTTTAACATCTGTTACACATAGCGCTGTCAAGCTCTTTATACTTGTATAGGGCACCCACTGAAAACTTCCTCTGTGAGGCAGGCAATGTTGGTTTTATTAGTCTCACTTCACAGGCACAAATAATGAGGGTCGGCGAGACTGAATTTCTTGCAGTAACTCACACAGCTATTTGGTGGTAGAATAAGGACCGAAGCCCAAGATCTTTCAATTCTCAATCCAGTGTTCCTTACAGTATGAGAAGAGAATTGTACTAGAGCCAATAACCACCTGATTTACAAAATCAAATCATTGAGGGAAGGCTGTGATTTGGAGGCACTAAGTAACACTTTAAAAAAAATCTCACTGTAAATGTGTCTCATAAAGGACACAGCCATGTCGCTGGAACCTCCGTGGTTCCAGGATAAATTTCTCTGCATGATCAGGTTTCCACTTTATGGTAGTAACAGGCAACATTCTTATATATTACTTGCTGCTTGAACAAAAAATTACTGTTTAGCGTTACCATAAGTACCCTCTAAAATTTCTGGCTGTATCTAAATAAATACTTTAGACAAAAGAGATTATTTTACTAAAGTTAATACTTAGAAAGGTGCTACCTAGAAAACAAATAAGATTGTCTTAAACATTAAGCATATTAAAATTCAAAGCAAGGCTTGAAGAGAGAAAAATGCCTGTTATGTTCGGCACGCAGCCTTCCTGACCTTTTTATCAGATGCAGGATCCGGTGCCACACTGGGTTATTTTTCTCTAAGCCATGTATTTGCCTTGGGCATCCCTGCTCTAAGGTGTCTTGCATTCCTTGTCTAGATGGAGAGAGTGTATTAGGTTGCTGTTGCCCCTTTCCTCCCATGGAGTGGATGATTTCCCTTGAGAGTGAGCTGGCTTTCTCATTTCACCCTTTGCTTTTTAGTTATGCCTCTGGCACCACACAGTAAGATCTGTCTTAATCATTTGAACATTTTATTAATTATCTCATACGGGATTCAAGCACATCATTATTACTCAAGAATATTTTCTTTGCAAAGCATTCAACCCCTTTCCATTTGAAGTACTACTTTTCATGGTGTTATAGGTCCACTATTGAAACTGATGCTCTTCTGCATTTGCCACTGTCCAGTAAAGGCAAAGTACATTGCGTAAGGAGAGTTACTGTTGATTTATGGGGACAAAGTAGGGTTAATAGTTTAATCCAAAGGAATTAGAAATTAAGGAATTACTACCTTGAATCTCATTTTATTTCATTTTATACTCAAGGCTTTCCAAACTTACAAGTAGTAATGACAAGGAAGCTATTCAGATATGGTCAGATGAGAAATGAAAGTTACTCAGTTCATTTTAATTTTGAATTTTACTGTTTTAATAAAATTTTAGGGCAAGCAAACATTGTTTTCTAGGTGACTACTTCTGTGTCAATTATCTACAGCTATCTTGATCTTCTTTAGTGTGAAAAGCATGTATTTGGATACTTTGGCAGATATTTTACCAGCGTCGTTTTTTGGATTTATCCTAAACAATTCTCTTGAGACACAGTAAACAGCAGAACAACATTCAAGATTGCTACATAAGACTCCATCTAACTTTAAGAATGGGGATAGGGATGGGAGAACATTTTTATTGTGGACTCTAAGGACTTTTTTAAATGCCCAGATGCCCCAGTGCGATAATCGAGTAGGATAACTAGTCAATGCCTCTGGCTCCTCCAGTTCTATGACCTCTGAACTCTGTAGATCCGATCCCTTATGAAGTCCTGGAAGATGTGTGTGCTGGGGCTGTATAAATGTACAGTGGGAACGATGCTTGATGAGCCTGGCCTCTGCACATGAGATGGATACAAACCCTTGAATATTCTATATTTTTAAAGATTGTCTACATTGTGCTCTCATGAGGAATGATCAGAATCCCTGGGCGTTTCTTCATCAGGGAAGGCTAATCACCCACCTCCGAGAGACATCAGACTTCTTTTTATGTGATCTTCCACTTTGAATATTAGTCATACTCCAAAACCAGTTTATAGAGTCTGATTCTCAACTGTGTAAAACAAAATATGCATGGAAAAGAAATCTCACCAGTGTTTATCTCCAATCAGTGGGATTACAGGTTATTTTTATTTTATTTAAGGCTTTTTCTATTAATTTCTATAATAAACGAATAGTTTTTATGTTCAGAAAAAGCTGGGCCATGAAATCAGTACATAAAATTTTGTATCTACCTTCAGTTTAGTGGTGGTTAAAAAAGAGTCAAAAGGCTTGAAAGGACACACAGAATGATTCTTAATTTGTTTTATCTATTGGTAGATATGCTTTAGGAGTTTTATATAGTAGGAATAACTTCTTATGGGAAAATATATTTTAGAAACACCATGCTGCCGAAATAAAAGGATAATGTCTCCCTTCTTACCTTTACCCAATTTTAAGCAGCAATAAGCATCAAAAATTCTTCAGAAAAGATCCTTTTTTTAATATTTATTTATTTTATTATTTTAATTTTGGCTGTGTCGGGTCTTAGTTGCGGCACGTGGGATCTTTCATTGTGGCGCAAGGGCTTCTCTCTAGTTGTGGGGCACAGGCTCCACAGCACGTGGGCTCTGTAGTTTGCGGCACGCGGGCTCTCTAGTTGAGGCGCATGCACTCTGGAGTTGTGGCGTGCCAGTTCCACAGCGGGCTTTGTTGCCCCGCGGCATGTGGGATCTTAGTTCCCTGACCAGGGATCGAACCTGAGTCCCCTGCATTGAAAGTTGGATTCTTCACCACTGGACCACCAGAGAAGTCCTGAAAAGATCCTTGATCTTGCTTAATGTTTTTTTGTTTGTTTGTTTTCTCAAAAAATTGCATCTGGAAGCTACATTTGTTTCAGGGTGGATTGTTGAATAGGAAGACTACATTTATCCTATAGATTCCTTCTGGGTGGGGAAGGACTTAGAAGGTGAAGCCCCTCCCATTTGGTAAAGCAGGAAAACCCGTAAAAATGTTTTCCTTCCATTTAGGCCATCTGCCAAGATCAGTGATCCATGCTGGTCCCAGTCATGCTGGCTCCAGCTTGATTTGCTTTCTGAAAGTTTGTGAAGGGGAATGAGTTGAAAGATTGATTTTGTAAATCAAACTTAGAAAAGAGAAATTTCGTGGTTTTTGTTGCCTCCAATGCCAATTTAGCTTCCTCTTCTCGTTTTAATTGTTGTATCTGCTATTATGTCCCTATTCTGGGACTTTTAACAACTTATGTTTTGTCGGGATAAGAGCTATGATAGTATGAATAATTTACTTAGTGAAATGTTTGATTTTGTCTTTTTTAACTGGAGGTATATTTAGGAGTTGTTACATAATATGAGTCATTAAGAAAAAAACAACAACTTTTGAAAATTTGCCGTTATACTTTATAGGTGTGCTCCATTGTCAGTGTTGTACTAAAATACACAGTTATCTGCATGGGTCCTAGATGATAGGCAAGAAAAAGAAATCTCAGTTTATTTGACATGATATTGTTCCAACACTTCTCAGTAATGCATTGAAAAGTATATATACTGAGGTTAATAGGCATCTCATTTGTAATATGTGCTGCAGGTTGCAGTTGTGTGCTTGAAATTCACTGCTTACAGAAGTAACACATGTTCATTGTATGAAGTTTAGAAAATGTGACCACTACCAAAAAATAATAACCAAAAAACCATCTGGCTTCCTTTCAGTCTATTTTTTGGCATATATGTTTTGTTTTTATTATTTTTAATAGTTATGTAATTCTGTTTCCCATTTTGTCACCAGCTTTTTTTTCACCTAACATTTTTATACTTTATTCATGAAATTTAATATTCTTTGAAAACACTCTTTTTAATCTAGCATTACACCGGGCACTACAATGTGTCTGTTCCTTATTTTTGGCAGTTAGGTTGCTTGTTTTGTTGTGATTGTTGTAAATGATGCTGTGACAAACATCGTGGTAGATATATTTGCTTTCATTTGATTTTTACAAACAGTTATTACCTGCAGGTGTTGCACATCTTATAGTTGCTTTTATAAAAGATATGTACTATTTAATTGTATGTATTAAAATATGGAGGAAATTTTTTAACTGATATGTGATCCTGAGTATATAGATACCTCTATATTTAGCTCTGATATTTTTATTGATAATTAGTTAAAAACCATTCATAATTTCTATTATTTGTTAATAATAAAGAGACTATTTAAAATATTTTTTCTCTAAATTTCCAACTTGGGAAATAGTCAATTGACTAGTCACAAAGACATAAACCCTACAAAAGTGACTAGAAAGAGTTGTAATTTATATATTCATTGTGTAAGGTTTTATTGACCACCTGCATGTGCTTGACCCTGAAGATAGGTGAGATGTGGTCCCTCTTTCTGGGTTTATAATGTAGGAGTAGGGGGCTTCTGGCTAAGGACTTTGAGGAAGACTTGGCAAGAAGTAGCATTGTGCCAGGATTTCAAGGATGGGGGCAAGAATGGAGATATATTTTAGGTATTTAGACAATGATGAGCAAAGTCCTGAAGGTAGGACCTTAAAGGCTATGCATCATTTTCAGGAAGAGGGAGTAGTTGGTTATGATAGGGTATTAGTTTTTTAAAAGCATTAGTGTTTTCATTCATTTATAGTAAATACTATTATGTTATCATTTTAAATTTAAATTTATATCTAACTACTTATTTTCAGGCTGGCATCGAATATATACCTCTTTCCTTTAATGTATATGCACATGATACTTAACTGTTGTCTTTTGGCAACTGAGGTTAGAATTTTTGAGAGTAGAAAACATTTTTTTTTAAGCTAATAATTCAATCATAATAAAAAAGATGAGTAGAAACTCAGCAATCACCTGCTGCTCTGGTTGCCATTTTTATATGAAATGCCAGCACTATTTGAGTTGTATATATGTATTGTGGCTCTCTCCAAGAGATACTGGGATATGAATTTTTTTTTTTTAATTGAGATTATTATGGATTCTCCATACAAGTAAATTATGACCCCCATTATTTACTGTTTGCTTTTATAAACAGCAGTTAAATTCATGAAAAGTATATTCTGTGTTTAATTTCTTTTATTTTTTATATTGCTTTTAGATTGTTTCCATATATATAAAGAGAGAGACAGATGCTGGCATCCAAGAAATTTTTTAAAAATCACATGTAACTTAAACTTCACATGGTCACATTTTCACCTACTTTATTAAAAAAGGGCAAAAATGCCTTTAGATTTAGTAACACATCAGCTAGAGTGGATGTATGTTATTTTGAGTTTTTAATTTATCTGTGTATTTGGAATCAGTACTGTCATATCAGATCTGATGGTCTTGAAACATTTACTTTTCTGTGCCAACCAGTAAACAGCTGCTTCCTGGTTGCATCTGCATAATGTAACCATGGTAATCATTAGCTTGCTGTTTTAACATAAATTTAATATGAAGGACCATATGTTTCCAGCTAACCTCAAGTTGTGTCTTTTGTCATGGACTTTTCTTTTTTCCTGATGTGATTGAGTAGAAGTGATTATGGTAGGGAATCAAGAAAGAAATGGACTTCCATCAAAGTTCTCTTTTCACTCTGGGAACTTCTTTTTTAGGTGATGTGTTGCTTGCCATCACTTCCTGCCTGCAACAGAGAAAGGAAACTGATTTTCCCTTTTGTGTTTACAGCTCAATTCTCATCATGTTATTTCCCAAAACAACACATTTGAGATCTTTTCTTGATTTTGCTTACTGTTTTGGCCAGTAAATAACTTTCCAAAGAACTATAGTAGAAAATATAATTTGTATGACAGTTGTATAAGATTTGGGGGGAATTGGGGTACCATGTTTTAATACCACATGAATAATTGTAACCAGAAAGAGAAGATAAAATGTAAGAAAATCTCTAGAGTGGTACAGACAACTATCATTATGGTTCCTAGGACGGGAAAGTGACTTAAACCCAACATAACAATTGGAATTCAGTAAATTAACTCAGACTCTTACCACGAAATCCTAGTTTCCATTGTATTTTAATTAGCAAACTACATTTTAAAAGTTATGTAAATAGACATAGACTTAATGCCATCACAAATTACAGGAAATTTTTGATGTATTTCTTCTTTAGGAAAAAGTACTGAGAAATGCTTTTTTGTGGACTTAAAAAAATTTAGTTTTGATCTTGTTTAAGTAGGTACAGCATATCTTTATAATATCTCCAAACAGTACCCATTAAAGTATAACTGTATTTACTATGAAGGGAAGAGTTCATTATATCAAGCATACTACAGTGAAATTTGGGGAAATAATTTCTCTGAGGTATTTTAATGCATTTCAGAAAAGTAATTTGATGTTTGTATGTAATGAAAGAATTGACCAAAGAGCAGTGAGGCAAAAAGTATGCACAAAAGAAAACATCATGAATGTAAGAAATGACATAAAGATGACAGCCAAGATGAAGCCCAAGTAAAGATGTATTTCAATGTTCAACTTTTAGTACTCGATACTGCGAGCGCTCAGTGTTGGTTTTACTCAGCAGTCTAGAGATAAATTCTGTTAGTTTTCTTTTTTTTCGCAGTAGTCACGGAGTGGCTTCATTAAACTTTTTCTCTTCCACATCCCTTGATAAATTTCAGCTCTTGCTGGTGATGTGATGTGTCCCAGGAATCTTTTTTTTTTTTTCTTCTGTCAGTGGGTCTCAGACTATAGCTTTGAATCCTGGTGGTGAAGGGAAGTCCCAAGGCAACAGCTGTGCTGCAGTCTGGAGAGAAGCCAGTCCAGACTGGAGGAGAATGCGAAGGCTCCCAGGAGGGAGGTCTCCAGACCAAAAAATACCATAGCACTGATGGCAGTACCTGATGGGCCTGCCTGTACTTAGTGTGGTTATAGAGTTCTGTTGCAGAGTTCGGGAAAGATGCAGTACTGATGGGTGCAAGAGAAGATGAAGCAAGTGTAAAAATGGGGCAGGTATTAACTTTAGAAAAAGAAAAACCAGAAGTTAAAAAATAGCAAACAGCTGTAAGAGAAAAAGAAAGAATATGCCATTGCCAGGGTCTGAACAGTACTGAGGCAGTCACGATACAGATGCTATTTACATGATAAAACTATACTGGAAGGAAGGTGGGAAGGGAAGGGGTAGACTCACCTTCACATTAGGAAGACTGAAAGTGGAAAAAGCAAAGAAAATAGCTGTTTAAGTACAGAGTTTAAAAATATGGGGGTGTATAGCAGAGAGACCGCTAAATGAGATGGCAATAAATGACTTTTTTTACCTCTTTTTGCTACAGAGAAATTTATCAAGTAGGTCTATGGCAGGAAGAAGTTGAGTTTAGGCTTCCAGGGATTTTTTTAATCTAGAAATTTTCTTTTAAGATTAGAATTTGTGAGTGAAAGTAGTGTTAGAGGTGTCCTTATTTAGCTAACTTTGAGCTGGATAAAGTTAAACGGTGATTTCATAGAGGGGAGCTTGTTGTGTATTGTGTATTTCCTTAGAAGATGTTTGCTTCTCCATGGGCATAATTTATGACTATATGTATATAAAATTATCCTTATACCTATTTTACAGAATTCAGGGCAGAATGTTACTGTTTTAGATGTTGTAGAGGTTTGTAGTTGTGATTGTTTTTACTCTGGAAACATGCTGATCTTCTCTGCTGATTTAGTGACAGGTGTTTGTTCAAGGACCCAAACTCAACATGATCAAAACTCGACTCCTCTCCCCCGGAAGTTCTCTTCTAACCACAAATCTGTTGAAATCTCTAATCATTTTTACACTTGCTTCAAATTTGCTTTATGACCGGATGGTATGAACTTTTTCTGTGAGTAAGATGAGGGATTGCTGTAAGAATAGGAGATAAGGCTGGAGCGTGCAGTAGAAGTTTCTGGAAAGAAGATGAGGCATAGTATGGATCCTAAGGCATAAGTAGAGAAAATGAAGAGATATGAATTAGAAAACATTTTCCGGGGACAACAGTTTGTGTCGGTAATATTGGTACATAATGTTGGAAAATTAGAACGGAACTAAGATAGTTGATTAAGTTTGGAATAGCACAGAAATCACATTTTTATTTGCAAAGACATTAAATTCATTTGATTGTTTCTTTTATGTGGTGTCTAGAAAAATATCTGAACAGTCAATGCGGTTTTAAGCCTTTAATTATGTCAGTTCTTTTAATAGATAGTATATTGGATTAGAGAAAAAACTCCTTATACTTTGGAGTAATATTTCCATAAACTGTAGTAACCTGGCCACACAGCGCCTCAACATGTTTTGAATTTAAATAGCAGATCCATAATAAGGTAGTAAATTGGGAGAAAGTTTTACAATTAGTGGATTTGAGGGCCTATTGAGGGAAAAGAATAATCATAGAGCTATCCTGGGAATAAACAGTACATGGTCCTGAAGACTAAGATGCCCTTCCTGCAATGCTTGTAAATTTGGAAATAATTGTTTTTTTATCAGAAATGTAAGCTCTATGAAAATTGGGACTTTCGTTTCATTCACTGAAATATATTCCCAGAGCTTTAAGCATGTCATGGCACATAGTAGGTACTTAATTAAGTGTATATTGAATGAATGAATTGAGGAGTTAGATGAATGTTTTAAAAGGAAGGAAATCTTAAAGAAGAAATAGCCTAAACACTGGGAAGGCAAAGGGCGTAAAGCAGTAATTTCACATGCCTAAAAGAATCTCCAAGATTATAGAAATAAATGTCATTTACTTATGCCAGTATTTATCAGTAGGGGAAAGGCAGGTTTTACTTAACAACCAAGAAGTAACGTAGGAATCTCAGATTAGGTAGAAACTAAGATTTTTTTGGACCTGGATAAAAGAACGTTAAATTCTTATCTCTGGGAAATTAGGGTCTAATCTGTGTCTAGTTTAAAGCCAGTGTAAAAATTAATAAAGAGAAACCTCATTTAAAATGGAATCAGGCATCCCTGAAGTGGGAGCTCTTATGTACACACCACCCATCGCAGCTTTACATTTCTGAGCAGCAAGGTCTCTACTACCCCAGCAGGAGGAAGGAAGATTTCCTCCTAGCCCAATAACAAGCCCAGCCAATGGGAAACTCTGCAACTCAGCCAATGAGAAGCCATCACCACCCTGAACTGTCCCTTTCCCTTCAATGGACTTTTGCTTAGATCAGCCCCGCCCAACTTCCTCCTCTTTCTCTATATAGTAACCTTCCTCTCCTTCATTTGCTGGGCTTGCCTGTGATATTTCGTATAGCTTGATTGTCCCGAACTGCAATTCCTCTGCTATTCCTGAATAAACTCACTTTGCTGGTGAAATAACTGGCTGTTTTATTTTAAAGGTTGACACCAGTATTACCAGAGGCATCTGTATTCAGACATAAAACATACAATTAGATTAGTTTATGACAGTTTCATTATCTTTAGCTTTTAAGTCTAATAATAACAAAGGGTTGTTTTAACAGAAACCCACTTCTAAGTATCATTTATAATGGTAATGGAATCTACAAACTTATTTCAGATTTTTATGTTGTATCTTAAGAGTTAGGATAATATATGTGTATACTAACCATTAATTCCTATCATATTGAAATGCCTTTATTAGATGATGAGGTGAATGTGGTGCTTAGTAGGTAATTGATATGTAGATATTAATTACTCCCCTGCTAGAGGTTTAAATTTTCTCATGACATTAAAATTTGGGCCATCCTATTGATTTATTAATTTAGGTGTACATGTATTTTCAAAAATGTTATCCAGCTGGAGTTCCCCTAAATCTTCCCCTTTTAGTCTTAACTACTTTGAGAGAAATTTTTTTTTTTTTTTTCCCCCGCTGTCACTGAAGATCTCCTTCTTTATTGTATATCTTCATCAGCTCCAGGTTGCTGGTTTCCTATGAGTTGGTCATGTGACTCTTTCCTCTTGCTTTATTGAAAACAGAATTAATTGTCAGTCAGGAGCTTATGATATTCTGCATTATCTAAGCATATTTAATATAGTAGGCTCATTTTCAGTATGCCAAGAAGTTATCCTGTTTTGCCATTTAAAGAATTTTAGCTTCTTTTTCTATTTTTGTTCTCATTTTAAATTTTTAGCCAAAATTCTCAACTGAGTCATGGGTACCAGTGCATATATTTTCTTCAGTAGGTTCTTTAACTTCACTGTATCTGAGATTGACTTCATAATGACCTTTGGTCAGTAGACCCTTTATTTTATTTTATGTATCAGCAATTTTTAGCCTTCTCATATTTTCCTGTTCATCAAAGACCCCTGGGTCCTCAGGTCAATCACTTAACCCCATATCTTTAATTTCCACCCTTGCTCTACCCATTCACAGCTGTGCTTCTTGATACGATAGTCAGCCATTCCCATCTTATCTTTGCAACATCTGCCCCCCTCCAGTTAGCCATTATTGGTATCCATCCCTTCAACTCCAGTGAATGAGCTCTTTGCCCAGACATTTTTTTGTCCTTCTTGACGTCTCAGTGGTATCTAACCCTGCTGATCACTGCCTTCTCCCCACACTATTATTATGCTCTTGCCTTTGTTATTCTCTCCGCTGACTCCCATTCTTCCTCTGGCTCATTTTTCTGTAGCCTTCTCAATATTGGTGTTTATATGAGTCCTCCTGGATTGTTTATTTTCTCACAATACACATACTAGGAAACCTCATCAGTGCATTGGTTTCCCAAAGGCCTGGCTTGATGAATCCCGAGTTATTAAATCCAGGCCAGGCCTCCAAGTACTTACTCGTCATCAGACTTCCTATGACTCCCAGAGTCTTGATAATTAGCCTTGTCCCTGCAGGATAAGAGCAGGCAGCGAACTGCTAAGAGTGCAGAGTATTGGTTGGCTCTTAGCTTTCCTGGACATTTCATCTAAGATGTATGCCAGATTTCCTTACCAATAACTGGTGAATTTAGGAGTCTCAGATTAAACACAGAGCACATGAGCATGGGATATGCCTATCCTATTTTTCTCTGTTGGTTTATTGTATCATTTGGGATAAAAATCTGTTTTAGCCAAAAGGTAGGATTGTTTACAACTTTTATTAATATCTCCTGGACCCTTGATTTCATGCAAAGGAATTAATTGCATTTGAATGAGCTTAATGCATCAGGCTATTGATGCAAAAATACACCTCATGCTGGGCTATCACCATCATCAAGGCCTTTTGTTGTTGCTTTGTTTTATTTTGCTTTTTCTGTGGGTAAATGACAACTAGTATGCAAGAATAAAATGAATCAAACTTAAGTCCCTAGTAAATATTCATGTATTCATTTTTCACATTTTTTAAAGAAATGAAGAATGCAATTAAGCATAATCGCCTCTTAAAATTTGACTTTAAAAAACATTTTCAGCTATTTTAACTTATATATAAATTTCTTACAAAATATATATTTTTTATATAGATGTGATCTCAGTGTTGGATTTACCATCTTACGCTGTGAGGATATCTTCCATTCGTACTAAGATTTGTAATTGGAAGAAGAGAATTAAATCATTTGGAAGCAAAACATGGAAAACTGCCCCAGCGTAGGAATATTAATTAAACAGCTGCCTAAATGATTAAAGAACGATAAGATGGTCTTATCAAGTGCTCAGATTTCCAAGAAAGTACACATACCACCTATTACTTATTGTTATAGTTGATGAATGTTTATATGCACATGAGAACTGTTATCAAAGATGTCTTTTGTACTCACTTGGTGTGCAGTTGGCTTTTTCAATACCTTAGCCCTGTCTTCCCAAAGAGATGGCCTTCTATATATGGTCTTTGAAATATGCATTTTCTAAGATTTATATAAGTAGCCAACTTCTTCCCTGTTATAGAAATTTAAGAGCTAAGGCTTTGAGATATCCAGATAGTTTAAACATCAGCCAAAAATGAAACATCTAGAATCATCATGTAATGGCATGAGTGGGAAGGGTGTCAGGCCAAGAGGGGGAACTGACCTTATGCTTCTTTTGACTGGGAGAAAGGCGGACATGCCTGCCTTATGTAATGGTGACCTTGAGTAAACCCTACGTTAAGCCATTAAATGGGTCACCTTGAGCTTACATAATGTAGATCCTGTGACCTGTTAGCCTAATTGCGTTGTTAGAAAGTCTGCTTTGGGCCAGAAAATAGCAAATCACTTACACTTTTCTTAGATGATTCTGATAACCAAATATTCTTACCAAAATCAAAAGTTTTTCCTCAGCATTTTCCCAAAACCAGAACATTTCTAAGTTAAAACAACTGAGACTCTAAGTATGATTTTCCTTTGGTCTACGTTTTAGTCATCTTTACAATTTTGAGTGAAAGACAGAAACTATTATTTGGAATGAGAGATACCTTGGAATTACCCCTGTATTTGAAAGCCTTAATCATATATAATTTCCTCATTTATAAATGTTAAATCTGAAATGAGAGATTTGCCTTCTTCAAACATGTTTTGTGTGCCTTCTCTCTGCAACAGGGCCTTACTTTGAAAAACTAGCTCAGATTTAGTGTGATTTAAAGGCTGAGCTTCTGCATGCCTGGAATTCTTGCTCTTCAGAGTATTTGCTCCCTGGAAAAGTCAACTGAAGACGGAGTTGTCATGTGACTTTGGACTGTTGAGCCGGAAGACGTTTGGGTAATGGAATGGGCTTTGGCAGAGTTCTGCTGCTTTCTGGTTGAGGAGAGCCAGGAGAGGAGGGCAGGGCTGCACACGGCTGGCTGTGTTCAGATGGGAAGAACCAGTGTGAAAATGTTTGAAGCCTGAATGTGCCTTCATTTGATCATTTACTTTATTGCTTAAGAGAATTTTAAACTGCCACATCCATAGTGGGCTGTAGCTTGTAGTGACACATATTTAAATGATCTTGCGTCTAAACAAATGCATTCACTCTCTGCCTGCTGTGTAAAATCGGAATGACACCTGTACTCTGTTGGAAAGGAACAGACGTTTTCATTACAAACTTCAGTCAAGCAGAAAAGTAGCAAAGTGAGCAGAAATTTTCATTCACATCCATGATTGAAGTTGCAGTGATAAAAAGAAAATTGCTAGGTTCAAGAATAGCCTTGTTCTCATTCTGTTATACGACACGGGGGATTTGGTCAATACAGAAATAGTTTTTAATACTTACGTTGTTGAGGATGGCTCTGATCAATAGTTTCAAATTGTGCATATCTTTTAACTGACCTTAGATTTTTCTAGGGTTTTTGTAGTATCTTTAAACAGACTCCAGTATCCCCTTATTATCAAGTCCATTATTTATTTGTTAAAATGTGGGCTTTATGTTCCATTACCACAGAGATTCACAGTAATTTCTTTGCTTGTAGTCGTGAGTTTCAGCAGGTGTAGACAGATAACTCAGTTGGGCCAAACTTAGAAGCCATCATAAGACACTGGATTAGAGAGTAGGGTCAGAATCTTCCAGGGGAAATTCTCCAAATAGTTCATGATATACCTTTTGGAATATATATGTAAGCTTTAATGTAGTAATTTCCTGCTCCAAACCCTCTTCCTTGGAAGTCTAGAAATTCAGTTATTTCAGTTCTCTCAGGAGCAATAAGCCCTGGCAAACTGATTGACAGTAATGAAGCTAAACCTTGTTTACAAATCTGAGTGGCAGTTCCTAAGTCCACCGTGGAGTGGTAACAGAGGGAGAGATTCTAATTTAGCCGGATCCATCCCCATGAAAAGATCACATGATATTTGAAACATGACTCAGTAGAACTGGGTAATTTCTTTCTTTCTTTCTTTTTTTTATAAATTTATTTATTTTATTTATTTATTTTTGGCTGCACCGGGTCTTTGTTGCTGTGCGCAGGCTTTCTCTAGCTGCGGCGAGCGGGGGCTACTCCTCGTTGCGGTGCGCGGGCTTCTCATTGCAGTGGCTTCTCTTGTTGCTGAGCACTGGCTCTAGGCGCGCGGGCTTCAGTAGTTGTGGCACGTGGGCTCAGTAGTTGTGGCTCGCGGGCTCTAGAGCGCAGGCTCAGTAGTTGTGGCACACGGGCTTAGTTGCTCCGCGGCATGTGGGATCTTCCCGGACCAGGGCTCGAACCCGTGTCGCCTGCTTTGGCAGGCGGATTCTTAACCACTGCGCCACCAAGGAAGCCCAGAACTGGGTAATTTCTTAAACATGTTTTTATTGAAGAGCTTGATGAATCATGTATACTTATATTTTCTTCTGTTAGATATCGTGTCCCTCTTCCCTCGATAGTGTTTCGGGTACAATGACAGAATTCTAATCCTTTTTTCTATGTTTTAACAAAGCCTTGGGAATTTAGAACAGTGTATTCATACCGTAAAAGGCTGTACTAATTCCAAATACCACATGCTAGATATTTCCTGGCTAGCTCTTTTGTTAAATGCCGTGCTTTTTTTCTGCGTCATTCTCTCCTTACCTACTTCCTCTTGCCCTAAATAGTTTTGCATCTTTTAAGATATAATTTTTTGGGGGGGGGGGGAGTTGTGAATTAGAACATTCCTGAAATATAGAGCAACATTTACTCCTCTGAGTGTTAGGAGACAACTCCATTGTCTCCTAAAGCTAGACATTTCAAGTCTAGTCTGTACACAAGAGAATCCAGAAGGGACACTTAATAAGCTCTCAAGGAGCACAGTGTGGCAATTGGGTGTTAGGGGTCTCCCACTTAGGAGAGAGGTGGGCTGGAACAACCGAGTCTGGGCATCATGAACATGTGGAGTGGTAGCTGGTTGTAAGCACGGATGATGAATGAATGTGTTAAAGGTCCTAGGCCAGACCAGCAGGGAAACGGAATGAAGGTAGTGAAACTCCTCTGCTAACCTTAGCAAGTGATAAAGAGTGTGGGATGTGGGGTCATGAGTAGTAGCTGTAGAGGTGAAAAGGAGAGGGGAGAACTAGAAGGATATTTTTTTTTTTTTCACTCAGAGAATGATTTACTGGAGTTCAGAATTTCAGAACATTTTTACATCTGACATGATCTGAGCTCCATCTGCAGAAATATGGATAGTTTGAGTGGAGCAGAGGTACAGCCTGTGGGGATAGGGACACAAATCGGTGATAAATATTCCTGGAGAAAATAGAAGCATAGCTTAGTGGGAAAGGGGACCTGGGTTTTTACAACCAAGTAAAATTTGTTCAGCCCCCATTTGGGGCTCCCTCAAAATGTTGAATGTTGTGGTATGATGCAAAGTCTGAGAAATCCCCCCAAACCTTCACCAGAAAGCAGTAGAAAGGGAGCAGAGCAGATGTCAGTGGAGGGTAGGAACCTGGATGAAGATGAAGTGGTAGAGAGTAATAACTACTCGGAGGGGTGTGTTCCCTCCCCTACCCGGCTGGCCCAGGTCAACAAAGTGGATAAGGCCACCCAGTGTGACAGGAGCTGGTGGTATCAACGATGCACAGCTCTAGAAACCCCCTGGGCAGATGCCCTCCGTGGGTGGAGCGTCCTCTCCGTACTGCAAAATAAAGGGATCATGGGAAAAACCAAAAGAAGAAATAATCACAAATGATGAGATTGAGGAGGTGTATAATGAGAACTTCAAAAAGTGTGCAAAGGGCTTCCCTGGTGGCGCAGTGGTTGAGAGTCTGCCTGCTAATGCAGGGGACACGGGTTCAAGCCCTGGTCTGGGAGGATCCCACATGCCGCGGAGCAACTGGGCCCGTGAGCCACAACTACTGAGCCTGCGCGTCTGGAGCCTATACTCCGCAACAAGAGAGGGAGGCCGTGATAGTGAGAGGCCCGCGCACCGCGATGAAGAGTGGCCCCCACTTGCCACAACTAGAGAAAGCCCTCGCACAGAAACGGGGATCCAACACAGCCAAAAATAAATTAATTAATTAATTAATTTTAAAAAAAAGTGTGCAAAGATTAAGAAGACTGTGAAAGCAGGAAGCTGGAAGACCTGAGTAGCTGCTCAAACGTTAAGACAGTCTCTTAGTTGAGGAAAAACGCTGGCTTGAGCATTGTGCTTCCTGAGGATTCAGAAGACTCTTGAGTTGGAAGAGGAAGTTGTTAGAATGTATGAGGTAGACTGTCTCCTTGAAGAAGTGAGCCCACAGGGCTAACTTCCTCTGACATCTTCCATCTTCCCCTGACATCTTCCAAAGGAAGGTTTTATCTCAAGGCTGGTACGATAATCAGGGTGCCACCTGAGAGCTCTCTCCCTCCCCAATTTATTGTCTGACCCACCAGAAGTAAGTACGGTGAAAGCATGGTGAATACGAGCACATCCCTGTGGTTTACAAAGTGAAGGGACAGGATGACTGAGAAACCCCTCACAGCAGGCTCTGAAAGGAACATACTGTGGCTGAGCAGGAGGGATTGGAGTTCAAGAGAGCCTCTCACAAATCGCTGGAATGTAACTGTGAGAGATCGAAAACCAAGGTACCTTTGCAAAGTAACAGAGATTCAAGGAAGATGCTATAAAGTTTAGGAAATATGCAGCAGATATAGAGGAAACAAATTGCTGAGCTCCAGCTACAAGGAAGAGCTAAATATTGCATCGTCATGATGGGTTAGAATGTGTGATCTCCCTCTTAATTGGAACTACTAAAGTTATTTTACCAATAAACAAGTTAAGAAAATGTATTATTGTAAACCCTTGGAATTATAAGTTGTAAAACAGCAAATAAATTGAATTGTATGTGAAAAAAAATGTTGAATGTTGGTTTTATTCCCTATATTGCTTCCATATAAGATAGATTTTGACCCAGTGAGGAATTGCTTATTGTTCTTTGGGTACAGTTCCAGGAGTTGATGGTCCGTTGGTACTTGATTCTAATATGATTGCTAAAAGCGATGCTCTCCATGTGAGTGTCCAGCAAGGGAATGGAAACGTTGACTGAAAGGTCAACATTGAGAGTAGAGGAGGCTGTTGAATCCTTAGGCATGACTAAGGAGTGAGAAAGTACTAGCAGAGGGTCAAGGACAGAGTCTTACTTTATAATCAGAGTTACTCAAAGAGGAGCCAATGAGAGGGAAAGGATGACTAGCTTAAGATAGAGAACGGGAGGACAAGTGTTCCTAGAGAAGACAGAATTTAAGGAAGAAAGTGATATGGTAGAGAGCAGACAGCTGATTTGAGGGCTGAGAAGAGACTAATGCATTTGTTGCTGCTGACCTTGAAAGAAGACTTGCCGAAGATTGTTGGAGCAAGGTCAGATGGTGATGGGTTGGAAAGAGCAAGTCAGGGGCTTGAAAGTGACAGTCCGTGACTCTGTTGAGAAGTTTATCTGTGAAAGCACCTCTTCCTGTTTTTGTTTATAGCCTGCCTCACACATGCGTTTCTGAGTAAGGTACGTGGACAAAACATGCTGTATATTTTTACCTCTCTGTATAATTTAAGGTTTTGGTAATAACTGGTGGTTCTTTTGCCTCACCATGCTATCAGCCTGATTGGTATTTAGTTGGCAATTATGTGGCCTTTTAAAAGCCCCCATACATCACCCCAATTAATTGCATCTTTAAAACCCATCAGGCTATGAATTTTTTAATGTCAGAAAGCAAGAAAGTGTTAGGAGAAAGCAGCCAGTGAGGATACTTGCGTTTTCAAGAGATGAAAAAGAGAATTTACCAGGATATCTCTATAATATCAGCTTTTTACCTCATCTCTCAAAATATAGAAGACTGAACTAGGCTAAAAATGAGTAGGTGTAAAGGAAACCTTATTTAAATTTCCGTATTTGAATTAATCGCATGCTCATGAGTACAAATTATAATATGAGAAGTGCAAAAAGAGAAATGAGGGAAGAAAGTGCAGTTTGCTGGTAAATAGGGTTAACAGTAGTAACAAATTGAATATCCCTTTCAGTGATTAAATATATGGTGTTGTGATGGCATATAGAACTGTGTATATAGTCTTCTCAGTGTATTCAATCTTACGTTTATTTCTGTTTAGACACGTATCCTTAGATTCAGTTTCCCTCAGAACCTCAACCTGTCCACGTTCAACTCATCACTCTTTGAAAGATATTCGTGATCTTTAAAATTTGAAGCTAAGCTAGTACTGACCACTAGCCACACGTGGCTATTGAGCACTTGGAATGTTCTAGTCCAAAGTGGTGTGTGCTATAAGTGGAACATACACATCAGATATCAGAGAGTTAGTCTGAGGGGTAAAAAAAAAAACAATGTAGACTGTCTTAGTAATAACTTTTTACATTGATTGCATGTTGAAATGATAAAATCGAGGGTATACTGGGTTAAAGAAAGTATATTATAAAATTAATTTTACCCATTTCTTTTTCCTTTTGTAATGTGGCTACTAGAAATTAAAAACTACATATATGGCCCACATTACATTTCCATTGGACCGGGCTGGTCAAAGCTCTACTGGTGCAGGATTATGTCTCAGTTCTTTTGTATCCTTCATGGAACTGAGTACAGAGGGATATTCAGAATTACTCAGTGTTAATAAAGATGACCCATTAAAGTTCAACCAAATCATGTTGGGTTTTCTACCCTATTTTGTGATAACTTCTGGGATTAAAGAAACAAAGGACAAAACAGGAGAGACTTGGCTCTTAGGGATGTGTGAAAAGGTGCTCAATTCTTAAGATGGTGCCAATGTCACAAATCTATGGAACAGAACACAGGCTTATGGAAGGAAGGTGTAGAAGGTTTGATTATTTTTTTCAAAATAGGGACAGACCAAGCCAGTCACAAAAAGACAAATACAGTATGATTCCACTCATATGAGGTACCTGGAATAGTCAAATTCATAAAGACAGAAAGTATTGTAGAATGGTGGTTGCCAGGGGATTGGGGGAGAGGGAAATGGGGACTTGTTTAATGGGTATAGAGTTTCAGTTTTGCAAGATGAAAAGAGTTCTGGAGATTGGTTTCACAACAGTGTGAATGTACTTAACGCTGCTGAACTGTACACTTAAAAATGGTTAAGATGGTAAATTCTGTGTTATGTGTATTTTACCACTATTAAAAAGAAAAAGAAAAGCCATTCTAAAAAGTGTTTCATAAAGCAATAACCTGTAATTTAAAAAAAAGAAAACACTTAATGAGTTATAATGGATTATCTTAAGGAGACCCTTGCTACCTGAAGGAACAGCTGAATCCAGTCACTTGGGAGCTTGTTAGAAAAGCAGAATCAGTCCCACCCTGGACTTTTCCCATCAGAAACTGCATTTTAACAAGATCCCCAGGTGATTCAGGTACACGTTAAAGCTTGAGAAGCCCTGTTCCAAACATCATTTCTTAAAGTGTGGTCCATGAACCACCTGAATCCGAATCCCTCTGAGGAGGTGTGTTTTCACACCCATCCCAGATCAGGTCCAGGTCTTGGGGCCAGAAGAGGATGGATCTACTGTCTGATCAAGCATCCCAAGGTGACTCTGAAGCACATTAAAGTTTGAGAACCCCTGACCTGGAAAGATTTAACAACCATTATTTTCATAATTCCATCTTTTAACTGATGTTGGGATAATTACAAATATGATTAATAAAAAGGCCCATTATTAATAGAATCAAGAATATGAGTAATAAAGCAATAAAAAAGGGGCAACAGAAAAAACACATGTAACTTAACGAATCTTGGGTGGTTTGGTGAGGAAGGCATGATTCAGAATTTGTGGAATATTGTCATCTGCAGCAACATGGATGAACCTAGAGATTATCATACTAAGTGAAGTAAGTCAGACAGAGAAAGACAGATATCATATGATATCACTTATACGTGGAATCCAAAAAAAAGACACAAATGAACTTATTTCCAAAACAGAAAAAGACTCACAGACACAGAAAACAAGCTTATGGGTACCAAAGGGGAAAGGGGGGGGGGGGGGGAAGGGGTAAATTAGGACGCTGGGATTAACATATACACATGACTTTGTATAAAATAGATAACCAACAAGGACATAGTGTATAGCTCAGGGAACTATACTCAATATTATGTAATAACCTATAAGGGAAAAGTGTGAAAAAGAATATATATATCTGAACTGCTGTGCTGTTCACCTGAGACTTATACAATATTGTAAATCAACTATACTTCAATAAAACAATTAAAAACAAAACCAGAAAAAGAATTTGTGGGATACTGTAACACTTTGCTGAAATAATGAGCATTCCAATAGATTTAGGGCCCAAAGCTGAACCTGGTTCTGTTATTAACTAGACAGAAACCAGATCAGGCCTAAGATTCCTAATCTGTAAAGAGGAATTGAATTCTGTGATCGGTGACTTTTACATTTCTAAGACAAGGTTAAACTTAAAAAGCAAAGAATTTCCTTTATTATTGATATATGTGTGAATATTCTGAAAAATTTTAAAAGAATTTAAATACCACACATTACATACTGAAAAAGAGATTTGCTAAGAAAATCTAAAACTAAGCTTTGTCTAGTTATTTTAGGTGCCATAGACGAGAAAACCAAGTTAGTAAAGATCTTTTTTAACACAAGTTCTTTTCAGTTGACAGTAATTTCATGGACAGTTTTTGAAGGCCACAATGTTGATATAGATGCAAATAGGTATGTCCTTATTAAAATTTGTTGCGGAAGCTTCAAATATTTTTAAGTAGGCATTACTTTAAGTTTTAGATTGACAGAAAAATTGAGAGGATAGCCCAGAGAGTTCCCATACACCCCCTCACCCAGTTTCCCCTAATATTAACATCTTACATTAATATGGTACATTCGTTACAGTTAATGAACCAATTTTGATACATTATTATTAATAAAGTCTGTCCTTTATTCATACTTTATTTATGTCCTTAGTTTTTACCTAAAGTCCTTTCTCTGTTCCAAGATCCCATCCAGAACACCACATGACATTTACTTGCCAGGTCTTCTCAGCCCCTTCTTGGCCATGACAGTTTCTCATACCTTCCTTTTTGATGACCTTGGCAGTTTTGAGGAGTACTGGTCAGGTATTTTGTTAGATGCCCCTCTGTTGCAATTTTCTCATGCTTAGGCTGGGGTTATGGGTTTTTGGAAGAAAGACTACAGAGGTAAAGTGCCCTTTTCATCATATCACATCAAGGGCACCTATTATCAACATGATACGTAACTGTTGTTGACTTTGATCGCATGGCTGGGGTAGTGGTTGTCAGGTTTCTCTACTATAAAGATGCTCTTTTCTCCTCATTGTGTATTGAACTCTTCAAAAGGAAATCACTAGGCATAGCCCACAATTAAGAGCATTATGCCTCACCTCCTCAAGGGCATAGATGATTTGGAATTCTGCACAGGCAGAATTTGCCTCTTTCCACCCATTTATTTATTCAGTTATTTTGACTCATAAATAAATATTTTATATTTTGTGTTATAATCTAATACTACTTTATTAATTATATATATATATATATTATTGCTCAAATTGTTCCAGTTTTGGCCTTTGGGAGCTCGTTCATTTAGCTCCTGTGCTTATTTGAAATACCCTCTTTTATTTTTTTCTCCACGAGATGCTCCAACTCATCTTGTATATTTTATGCCCCAATCCTAGAATCCATTATTCCTCTAAGGAGCTCTGGTTCCTTTTATTGGAGAATAATATTAAAATCTGAGATCTGGGCGTCAGGTGTGCTCATTGCTACTGGAACATCTTTGCTTTTAAGTCCTCTCAACTGACAGAGTGAGGCGTTATATTTGTGTACAGTCCTCCTCGTATGAATATTTCTTTAGCTAACCATCTGTATCTATATTAAGCTAAATATCAGTTCATCCTGATGTCTCCAACTCTAATCTATTATTACACGGATCCTTCTTCCTCCTCCCCTTGCTCATCTGTAAATTCTCACTCCAACAGTGGGAAACCTGGTCCCACCATCCACCTTCTATTTACACAATTGTTCAATTGTGCACTTGCTGAGCAGTATCAGAATTGTTAACTCATACCTTTGTGAGGCTTTTAAAAAGCTGCAAAATTGCTAACAAATGTTTATTTTATTCTTGTCTTCTTAACATATGTCCTTTGCACTGTTTTCATCACTTAAGACCAGTGTTATTCAGAGCCTGGGTCAAACACTATTTCTATCTGTACAAGCTGCCGTTTGTGTATGTACGTGAGACAGGGCTCCATTCACTTGAAAAAATTAGAGAGAGGATTTAGGGGAAACTTTCAGTTTTCTTTTGCCTTTTTCTTATCTTGATTCGTGTAATTTCTGCCATCTGGCGAACAGTTCTGATCTGAAGACTGCCATCTGTCAGTTCTCACTGCTATCTGGTGATCATTGCTGTGAAATGTTGGTGATAGCAACAGTCACGGTCTTTGTTGTTGTTGTTGTTTTAATTGAAGTATAGTTGATTTACAATGTTGTGTTAGTTTCAGGTGTACAGCACAATGATTCAGTTATACATAACGTGTGTGTGTGTGTATATATATATATATATATGCACATATATATGTATTCATTGGTTATCTATTTCATATATAGTAGTGTGTATATGTTAATCCCAACCTACTAATTTATCCCTCCTCCTGCTTTCCCCTTTGGTAACCATAAGTTTGTTTTCTATGTCTGTGGGCGTATTTCTGTTTTGCAAATAAGTTCATTTGTACATTTTTTTTAGATTCCACATATAAGCGATATCATATGGTGTTCGTCTTTTTCTGTCTGGCTTATTTCACTTAGTCTGATAATCTCTAGGTCCATCCATGTTGCTGCAAATGGCATTATTTCCTTCTTTTTTATGGTTGAGTAATATTCCATTATATATATATATATATATATATATATATATATACACATACATACATACACACACATACCACATCTTCTTTATCCATTCATTTGTTGACGGACATTTAGGTTGCTTCCGTGTCTTGGCTATTGTAAATAGTGCTGCTATGAACTTTGGGGTGCATGTATCTTTTCAAATGGGTAATTCGCCCTTGTCCCACGACCTCTTTGAGAATCCAGTAACTACCCATTCTCTAAAGCAAAAACTGTAACAGTTCTATCACATGAAAAGTTTGTTGAAAAGTATTTTGGGTGCTTCTGTAACTATTCTTTCCATCTCTTGAACACAAATACCTTCCAGAAAAATGTCCCAGCCTATTTGTTAACATGTGAAAGTTACAAAATATCAATATGTAATGAGCAAATTCAATAAAAATGTTAGCAGAGGAAGAGTCTGACATGGTAAAATTAAAAATCGCCTGAGTGAATGCTTGTTTACAGTTCTCACTTTGATGTGCATGGATGCAGTAGTGTAGGTTACTAAACACATGAATCTGGAATGTTCTACTCATCTGCACATGCCGGGGGAAAGATTAGGAGAGTCTTGCCCAATCGTTTTCTGCCGTTTTCAGTATAAAGCATCTTCTAGCTCCTGGAATGGAACCAGTTAGATCCTTGACACTTTTTCTCTTATGCCCCTCAGTTAATCCTTTAGATTCTATCTTCACACTGTATCCAGACTCTACCCACTGCCCACCATCTCTACTGCCATCATCCTGGTCCAAGCCATTGTCATCTCCCACCTGGATCATTGCCACAGCTCACTACCTGGTCTTCCTCCTTCCAATCCGGCACCCTTGGGCAAGAATAAGTCGCTTAGAAAACCACGCCAGAGTCTTCCAGGGCTCCTCAGAGTACTGGCCAGAGTGCGGGCCATGTTTAAGGCCCCGTGCAGTCTGCTTCCACTCAATGACCTCCTCTCTGTCATTCATCTGTGACGACACTGGTCCCCTTGCTATTCTGTAAACCCACCAGGCAGGCTCCTGCCTCAGGGCCTTTGTACTTGTCCCTCCCTCTGAGATCTGGTTGGTTTATTACCTCACTTCCTCAGGTCTTCACTCACGTGTCGTATTTTTAGTGAGGCTTTCCCTGAACACCATTTAAAATTTTACCCACTCCTCCACCAAAGCCTCTATCCCTTCATCTGCCTTATCTCTGGAATGTTCATTACCGTCTGACATTCTCTTTTACTTTTTTGCTTTATCTTTCCCCACCAGAATCCCATTTAGTTTCATCTCTTTAGTCGACTGCTGTATTCCCAGCACTAAGGAAAAATAGAAGATATGCCGTGAAGAGTTAGTGCGTGAAGGACGGTGGGCACCGGAGGGGGTTCAGGAAACGCCCTCACAGCCAGGGCGCGCGAGTCCGGTGCGAAAGGTGAAAGCACTGATCACTCGGATTCCCTGCTTCTCCAGTCCTAGGGATTCCACCCCACCCTAGTGACCGCTGTTTTTAACTCTCACATCATAAGCAATACTCAAATGTAATACCATTTATCTATAGAACTATAACTTGGTAGAGATGGCGTAATGAAAATAAAACCCCATTGCCTTCAGTAGCTATTACTATTCTAAGTAACTATAATTAGTATTAATATGAGAAGCCTTAGTGGTTGATGACATACTGGGGAAAAGGTATTAGTAATAATACTAATAAAATAATTTATTGAGCACCTTTGCTGTGGGCACTGAGTTGAGTGCTTTATGAATATTAACTCATACTCCCAACTCCACCATTTACTACATGTGTGAGCTGGGCTGATTATGTAACATCTTAGTCTCACCTTCTTCTCTTATAAAGTGAGATCATTGTAGCTGCTTCGGTGTGTGGTTCTGAGTGTGATGTGAGATGATGTCCAGGAAGCATTTAGGCCAGTGCTGGGCACAGGGTCCAGAATTACTGGAACTATTGACATCTTACCTTTGAGAGCCAGATCTGGGCCACATCTCATCTCTCATAGAAGAGTATAGCACAAGGAAGGAAACTAAGGCTTTGCCATTTTTCAGGAATTCCATCGCTAGAATGTTCTCCCGCCCCCTTTCCCTTAACTCTTGAGAGACAAGGAAGAGAGGTTACACCTTGGGCCAAAATACAAAGACTTCAGATGTTTCTAGCCAACACCATTTTAGTCTTTGTGAATTCATAGAAACACAGTTTATTCATCTGAGCTCTCTGTGTCTTGAAGAACATATGTGTGGTTCTGGAATCTTTTTTAATCAATCTGTTCAATCCCACTCTGACTCTCAGAAACTTAGCAGCCTCAGTTTTGAGAAATTCTGTTCTATCCTCTGATATCCTTTCCCCCCTTTTCTCCCTGTGCCATGGATTCACAGTCTCTTTGGTTTTAGTTGTAATACTTTCTCACTCTATTCTATCTTCTTCCTGGAATCATCCGTCTTTTGAAAAGGAACATAAAGAAATTGAAAAATACATTCCTGTCTTCAAATTTCATAGTACTTGCCTGTTTAATATTCATTTCCAATTCTTCTTTTCGAACAGAATTCCAGATCTTTTTTTATTGATGGTGACAATGTGCTCAGCCAAAAATACTTTTTGCAGATTCCCTTGCAGCTTAGTGTACCAGATAACATAGCTATGGTATATAGGATGTTCCTCCCATGTAAGACAGCAAAGCTTTAATAGGGAAAAAAAACAAACAAAAAACCTTCATCCCTTGGCCTTTTCTTCCTGTTCCTGTTTGCAACTTGGATATGAAGTCTTAAGATTCTGTGGCTATTTTGTGACCATAAGACATCATGACAAATGCCAACATGCTAAGGACAGCAGTGCAGAAAGATAGGAATAACCTAGTCCCTGAGGGCATCCTTGAACATCTGCAGTAGCTTCAGCCTCAATACCAGACTTCTTATGGGAGAGAAATAATCCCATTGTGTTTTTAAGCCACTGTTGGTCATGCATTCTCTTCTGTGTTTATCCTGTGTTCTATTATGTGCAGTGGAATGCATTTTCAGCTGTTTCACATGACTTGCTAGCTAATTTAAATCCAGTTTTATTGTCAAGCTGACCACATGGTGGATCACACCACTGAAGTATTTTGTAGCCCAAAAGTGAATCTACTTTTATAAAAGCCAAAGGGAATTAGCCAAATAACCCATTTCGAACAGACTTTAAATGGCAGCAAGTTGAGTTACCACACTTGGATGGAGAATCCAGAGATTCAGATTTTCAGGCCAGTTCCACCGCCAGCTGGCTCTGTGGGCAGGCCACTTGACCTGGATTATTTTCCTCCCATCTGCAAAATGAGGTAATTTGAGTAAGCCAATCCTCTCAAAGACCACCAAAGAGCCAGTGGATTGATGCCTGCAGAGTCCCAGCTGAATTTGGCATTATTGTTTACCTTGCCAAGACTTATTAGCTAAGAAACCAAGCACAGATCTTGTTCCTTAGCTGTGAAAATTCCCTTTCAATTGCAGTGTGTGTAATATAAATTGTGAATTTTTAAAACAAGAAACCAGGTTGTATGATTATCAGTAAATATGCACAGTGTACGCTGAATTGAACCACTAGGATTAAATGGTGCCAAATTTCTAAAGTTCAGCATTAGCCAAAACATTATGATACTTAATTATCTCATTATGATACTTAATTTATTTTGGTCTCTTTCACTTGAATTCTGTTAAAATTTTTTTTTAACCTGAGGATCAAACCAAATAAACAGAAGGTTTGTTTTAAAAATTAAAGTATGCATTGTTCTATATGGAAACTCCAGGTATATATACTATCAGATTTTTTTTAAGTAAAAAACTATTTTTTAGAGCAATTTTAGGTTCACAGCAAAATTGAGTGGAAAGTACAGAGAGTTCCCACATAATCCCCTGTCATATCATAGGTTTGTTTTTTTTTTTAACATCTTTATTGGAGTACAATTGCTTTACAATGGTGTGTTAGTTTCTGCTTTATAACAAAGTGAATCAGTTATACATATACATATGTTCCCATATCTCTTCCCTCTTGCATCTCCCTCCCTCCCACATATCGTAGGTTTTTAAGAATAATGCTTTTAGAATTAAAAAGAGAGGAAACATAAACCATGTTAAACTAAACCCGTTTCTGAAAAAGGATTTGTTATATTTTTACTACTTCTCTTTAATTCCTTATTAAAAAAATTTTAACAGATTTTTGTGGTTTAATTACTTTAAAATTTCTGATGTGTAACATTCTAGTATGTTTCATCGGTTGCGAAAGTAATATAAGCAAGGTTGTAAAATCCAGTCTTTGCTGAATTTTATTTTGATGTTAGAGTACAATGAGTTTTCTATTTTGCCATTAGTCCCGAGGGCCTATTAAATAACCAGTATTAGTCCTTTAAAAAAACAATCTCATTTGAGGGACATACATTTCTTGGCTTATGTGCAATATTAGAAACCTAAGAGCATCTTTACACTACAAAATGAAGTGTCATTTTCCAAATTAAAAAAAAAAATCAAATATCCTTTTATAAATTAATGCTGTACGTGTCCTTTTGATGAACATTAGATTTTACCAAGGTAAGTATCTTTCAGTGACTTTGACTTTGCATTAAAATCTACTCCTCAGCAGATTGGCCTAAGGTCAAGTAAAACAAGACACTTTGTTGTCTGGCAGCTTTTACCCAGTTTATGCCGCAAGAACTATTTCAGGACAAAGTTGGGAGTATCCGATATCTTCTCCTGATTGTCTCATAAACTGATTTAATAGCTTTGGGCCAGACATTGACTCTTTCCAGATAACTACTTGTAAAATAGAAAAACATTGCTTAGTATTTCGGACATTTGTAAATATGCCAGTATGGCTTGACAGACCAGAGCTAATAAATCAGGCAAGCATCTTCAGGCCACTGGTCACTTCTGGCCTCCTGTGGCCTTGAAAATTGGGATGCCTCAGATATAAAGTATTCTTGCTATGGTTGATTGCCTGCCCTGAGAACCCATGAAGAGTCCACTTGGAGAAAGGTATATTGGTTTTGGATGAGGATTTTTTTTTTCCATTCTCCCAACTCATCTGGGTTTTAGTTTGGTTTTTTTTGTTTGTTTGTTTTATTTGTTCCTTTGTTTTACAGTATTCTACGTAAAAGCAAAAGAAAAAATGTGACATCACTTGCATTATGTCATTTCTTTCCATATAATTTATATCTTAATGTTTATGTCTGGGGCTAGGTTCTAATCTCCTGAAGGTAGGCGGCCTTAGACATGCTTCTGGGAAATGAGATTTATATTGTAAGAGGTCCATCACACAGCTGTCGTGGAGCTGAGACGCAGTGACGCACATAGAGAGCTAGCCACTCCATGGACTCAAGGGTTCCTTCCCCACCAAGTACCAACTGCTCACAGCCCTTGGGAGCACCGTGTCTCATTACTTCTTGCATTCTCTGTGACTCACGATACGATGCTGTGGGCACCATCGATTGTTTCAAAGATTTGAGGAATGACAAGATGACGCTGTTTATCCCCTGTGATTTGCTTAGATTTTGATCTAAATATTATTTATTAAAATAAACACTTAAATATCATGAGACGTGCATGTTTGAGCTAGAAACAGACAAAAATTTAAGCGCCTTTATAGAAAGAGAGTTTTAAAGAACCCTTTTAGGGAATTCCCCAGTGGTCCAGTGGTTAGGACTCTGCACTTTCACTGCCAAGGGCCCGGGTTCAATCCCTGGTCGGAACTAAGATCCCACAAGCCCCTTTTATGTAAAGTGAATGAAAAGTTTTTTTCTTCCCCTTCTTAGGACATTTATCTCTTTATGTAGCATTTCAGGAAATTTCATGTAATGGACTATGAAAATAAAAAAATTGTTCTTATCTTTGCTGATATGTGGACAACTTGTATTCCTTGCTCATTTGTAGTCGTTGCTTTAAATCTCTTCTTGCATGTCTTGCTTGAAGGATTGCAGTACCTTACTCAGTGGTCTCCCTGCTTTCATGGTCTCACAACGCTAGTCCATCCTTCACTTGATTAAAGAGTTCACCTGAAAATCAAACTTGAGCACATCATTCTTGCTTAAAATATCCTTTGGCCTATATGTTGCATCCAAAATGGCATCTAAAACCTTATACTCTAAAACTGGAGTCCACCATATTTCTCCAGTCTTATTTATTTCTGGACATTTTTTCCCACTTACCATGTGTTCCAGCCACAGTGAACTTCTGCCTCTTCTACAGATATGCTTTGTCCTTTATTCTTTCTTTGCACAGAAGGTTTCCTTTTGCCATCCTTCCAACCATCCATCCATCCAATATGGTCATGTTTGCCAACACTGGACCATGGATTGGGAACAGGATGTTAAACAAGATAGATACTGTCCTTACATCGTGCAACTTCCCATTCATTTCCTACACGTCACACTCCTGCTCATCCATTTAGACTCACCTCTAATGTTATTTCTATTTTGAGGTCTTTCCCAGGGCACCCAAGCAGATATGTTCACTATGTTGGCCCATCACTTTATCTCTATTACAGCATTTAACTTCTTCATTCATCAAGACATTTATTGCCTACTGTGTGCAGAATCTATGCTGAAAGCTGGGGATACTGTAGTGAACAAAGCAAATAAAAATTAAGCCCACAGCTTATACATTATGTTGTAATTATCCAACTTTCACCCTTAGGAGCATGTGAATTCTTATAGGACTTTATGTATCAATAATATCTTTATAGCTGAAGTACCAGCAATGCTAAAAATAGTTTGCATGATATACAATTTAAAAAATATATATATAGCAAAAGTCTAAGGAGTTTTCATAATTTAATTGAATTAAACTCTCTGTGTATGTGTATATATGTGTATTGTATATAAACATATAATACACATATGTGTATTTGCTTCAGATATTTTTTTAAGAAGTAACATTGTATAGATCTAGTTGAATTTCTCTGTTTTCCTCTGTGATTCCATACACTTGAAAAGTAACCATTACTTTAATTAAATTTCTTGATAATCAAAAAAGTAAAATAAAAACACTAAGCATATATTAAAAATAATAATAATACACATATGTGTATATATAGATTTTGTTTGTTTAGGAAGTAGAAAAATGTTAAATTTTCTATTAGTTTACAAAGAGATTAAAATGTCCAAGAAAGAGGAGTGGACAATTATTTATTTTGATTCTTCTCAATGATTGCCTAGGCAGTGTCAATCTGTCATTTTTTAATCCTTGTTGCAATTGAATGGCAATTTTTTGTATGATTAATCTGCAGTCAGAGATTCATACTAGTTAAGTTAAAATTTCACTTAAGACACGTAGGAAGTATTTTAACCATCAAGGTAATGTGGCAAGGAACTTGGCTGGTTAAGGAAGCAGGACTCAACATTCTAAAGGTACTAGCCTTTCCTGGATTGATTACTTCATCATTCTAAAAGCTGTATAACCTCTCTGAAGTTCTTTCAGCCCATCTTTCCTTGTTACTGTCACTGGGATAAGACCCTTGGGATGCAGATGGGATGACATGAAGCTGTTTTCCTTTCTTGCAGTGGGTGAGTTTGTAAGCGATGCCCTCCTCGTTCCCGACAAGTGCAAATTCTTACACCAGGAGAGGATGGATGTTTGTGAAACCCACCTTCACTGGCACACCGTTGCCAAAGAGGTACCAACCCATTCATTCTTTCTACTTTTAAAGTGAAGACTTCCTAGGAACTATGCACAGTGACATTTTAGAGGGTATTTGGAGGCAACAGTGGTGTTGATAAATATGTTTTTTTAATTAGTATTGTTAAAAGACTTCATGAATATTTTAAGAGGATATCTTGAGGCAACAGCTGTGTTGATAAATAAGTTATTATTATTTAAAAAACCATCCAGGAGTATTTTATATTTAGTTAGATTTATTATGTCTATGCCATGTTTTATAATTTAGAAACTACAATTTTATACTCCCTATAAACCTTAAAATATACCTTTAAAATTTTTTTAAATTTATCTCTTGTTTTCTTTTGTCATATACCAAGTTTTTATAATTTAACCTTTTTCTCTATTATCTGTTGGGGAATACAGTGGTAGAACAATAGCTTGTCCTGTACCAACCTGAAAGCTACAGTTAGAAAGCTCAGTTTCTAAGTTGTGCCACCCAATTTTGTGTTCACCATGCCATGCTACCCCCTTCACTGATCCACAGTAGAGGAGTCTATGGCACCAGTTCTAAGCTTTGCTAACCCCTGCTTTTGACAAAGCTGATAAGAGACATAAAAAAATTAGCATAAAATGTCACCTTTTTTTGGGGGGGGGGCGTGCCACATGGCTGGTGGGATTTTAGTTCCCCCACCAGGAATCAAACCCGGGCCCTCAGCAGTGGAAGTGCAGAGTCCTAACCACTGGACCGCCAGGGAATTCCCCAAATGTCACTTTTTGATATTACTACCTTCAAAACTGCTTTGTCCCTTTGATATATTATGAGGTTTTTCTAGTAAATTTGTATAGCTTTTTTGTAATGCTATCAGTCTCCTAGAATTAGCCTACTTTATCTAGCTCAGTGGTTCTCGAATGGGGTCAGTTTTACTCCACGTCCCTTCCCAGAAACATGAGCCAATGTCTGGAGACATTATTGGCTTAAGGGGTGGTACTACTGGCATTGGTGGCCAGAGGCCAGAGCTTCTGCTAAACATTCTTCAGTGAACAGGACAGCTTTTCCTCTCCCCTTGCCCTGAAGAATGATCTGGTCCAAAATGTCAATGATACTGAGGTTGAGAAACCCTGATCTACCTTCATTTAAACATTGCGTCATAGCCTTAACGCTATTAGGTAGAAAACACCACTTAAGATTCAGCATTAATTTTGCCTTTTTTAAAATAATATGTTTTAATTTACTGGCAAATGACATTGTCTTTATATAAAAATGTTTAAGAGCAGATATTAAGAAAACAAACTAGGTAATTTAAAGCCCAGTACCCATCTGATAACCTCATTTTTCATTTCTTCTTGAGTTAAAAAAAAATTTTTTTTCGTTGCTAAGAAACAAAATGACTCTAATTCCAATGAGGTCAAAATACACTCTGTAAAATTTCATTGTTTACCTATGTGTGTTGAATTATCCTCTGTCACCGCTGGATGCTTTCAAAGCCTTATGTTAGTCTAAATGTGTGGGAATTTAGCAAATCCCAGGAAAGCAAAAGGATATTGAAGGAGAAATCTCTACTGACTTTAAGTTCTGATTCATAGCAGAGGATAATTTCTTCTCTTCCCAGGATTGTTATTTTGGAAGTGAGCCAAGAGAGTTAGAATTTCTAGACTACGATAGGTCTGAGTGAGAGAGGCTTCCATACCTAAGGGAGGTAGAAGTGAGTTGGGGGGATATACGTGAAACTATCACTACTTCCCGATATGCTAATGAAGCCAGAAAGCACTGATTCTCTGATAACTATTCCCAGTGCAGCTTCTTCTACATCTTAGCTCCCAATTAGTTTCTATTCCTATTTTTTAATTAATTTCTATAGTATAACAACATATCCTTATTAAATAAGTAACAAAGTTAAACATTAAGGGTACAAAAAAAGCCTGTGCTAAAGAAACTCTGTTGTAAATCCCCTCAAAAAGCAAATGATTCTTTCCATTGTGAAATTGGTTCTTGATCTACTGGGCCTGTGTGTTGTCATAATTGCGATTTTCTTACAATGAAGCACATCTATTCCAGTACTCTCACTGTTTTCTCCTTACCTTTTGTAGACCTGTAGTGAGAAGAGTACCAACTTGCATGAGTATGGCATGCTGCTGCCCTGTGGAATTGACAAGTTCAGAGGGGTGGAGTTTGTTTGTTGCCCACTGGCTGACGAAAGTGACAGTATTGACTCAGCAGACGCAGAGGAGGATGACTCGGACGTCTGGTGGGGTGGAGCAGATACAGACTATGCAGATGGGAGGTAAGGTGGCCTTTGTGTTTGGTCTTTTGTAGGTGCCAGAACATCTAGCATATAGTTTTGTTTCTTCTATAAATCTGTCTTTCTGTTTCTCATTTAAATAATCTCTGCCCACTCCTATCAGATTTCGGTTTTATGGAAAAAAATCTAACCATGAGGTTCTGTTCTGATTATGGCCTACCATTTAATTTTAGTATAATTGATCAGCCATCACTGAGTTAATTTTAACTATTTTATTTTAATCTCAAGAGTTGGGATCAAAATTCCACTGATATTCTAATAGGTCGCTGGCAGTACTACAGAGAATTGAGATCTGGGTGAGGGACATGGCATTTTGTTTTGGTCTGTAATTTAGAAATTTGCAGGGGGGATTTAGGGATCATTTCATCACTCATTAGCTAAATCTGAATTTTTGTTAAGAAAGGTTTGGTTTTGTTTCTGTTATTGTGGGGTTTTGTTTTTTGTTTTTGTGTTTTGTCAACTTTTCCTATATAAATGAACTCAGAGGCAAACTTAAACATTTGCTAAAGTTCTTTAACTGGGAGGGACCTTCAAGATGGCAGAGGAGTAAGACGTGGAGATCACCTTCCTCCCCACAAATACATCAGAAATACATCTACATGTGGAACAACCCCTAGAGAACACCTACTGAATGCTGGCAGAAGACCTCAAAACTCCCAAAAGGCAAGAAACTCCCCACGTACCTGGGTAGGGCAAAAGAAAAAAGAAAAAACAGAGACAAAAGAATAGGGACAGGACCTGCACCTCGGGGAGGGAGCTGTGAAGGAGGAAAAGTTTCCACACACTAGGAAGCCCCTTCACTGGTGGAGACGGGGGGTGGGTGGTGGGGAAGCTTCAGAGCCACGGAGGAGAGCGCAGCAACAGGGGTGCAGAGGGCAAAGCAGAGAGATTCCTGCACAGAGAATCGGTGCCGACCAGCACTCACCAGCCAGAGACGCTTGTCTGCCCAGGCGCCTGGGCAGGTGGGAGCTGGGAGCTGAGGCTCGGGCTTCGGAGGTCAGATCCCAGGGAGAGGACTGGGGTTGGCTGCGTGAACACACCCAGAAGGGGGAAAGTGCGCCACAGATAGCCGGGAGGGAGCCCAGGAAAAAGTCCGGAACTGCCTAAGAGGCAACAGACCATTGTTTTGGGGTGCGCGAGAAGAAGGGATTCAGAGCACCGCCTAAACGAGCTCCACAGACGGGCGCAAGCCACAGCTATCACTGCAGACACCAGAAACGGGCATGAGATGCTAAGGCTGCTGCTTCAGCCACCAAGAAGCCTGTGTGCGAACACAGGTCACTCTCCACTGCTCCCCTCCCGGGAGCCTGTGCAGCCCGCCACTGCCAGGGTCCCGTGATCCAGGGACAACTTCCCCGGGAGAACACACGACGCGCCTCGGGCTGGTGCAATGTCACACCAGCCTCTGCCACTGCAGGCTCGCCCCGCATTCCGTACCCCTCCCTCCCCCCGGCCTGAGTGAGCCAGACCCACTAATCTGCTCCTGTAACCCCATCCTGTCTGGGCGGAGAACAGACGCCCTCAGGTGACCTACACACAGAGGCAGGGCCAAATCCAAAGCTGAACCCCAGGAACTGTGTGAGCAAAGAAGACAAAGGGAAATCTCTCCCAGCAGCCTCAGGAGCAGCGGATTAAATCTCCACAATCAAATTGATGTACCCTGCATCTGTGGAATACCTGAATAAACAACGAATCATCCCATAATTGAGGCAGTGGACTTTGGGAGCAACTGTAGACTTGGGGTTTACTTTCTGCATCTGATTTGTTTCTGGTTTTATGTTTATGTTTAGTTTAGTATTTAGAGCTTAATATCATTGGTAGATTTGTTTATTGATTTGGTTGCCCTCTTCCTTTTTATTTTATATATATATATATATTTTTTTTTCCTTTTTCTCTTTTTGCGAGCGTGTATGTGTATACTTTTTTGTATGATTTTGTCTGTATACCTTTGCTTTTACCATTTGTCCTAGGATTCTGTCTGTCCGTTTTCTTTTTTTTTTTTTTTTAAGTATAGTTTTTAGCCCTTGTTATCATTGGTGGATTTGTTTCTTAGTTTGGTTGCTCTCTTCATTCTTACCTGTTTTTTTAATTTTAATAATTTTTTTAATTTTTTATTTTAAGAACTTTATTTACTTTATTTTACTTTTTTCTTTCTTTCGTATTCTTTTTTCTCCCTTTTCTTCTGAGCCATGTGACTGACAGGGTCTTGGTGCTCTGGCTGGGTTTCAGGCCTGAGCCTCTGAGGTGGGAGAGGCGAGTTCAGGACATTGGTCCACCAGAGACCTCCCGGCTGCACATAATATCAAACAGTGAGACCTCTCTCAGATATCTCCATCTCAGTGCTAAGACCCAGCTCCACTCAATGACCAGCAAGCTACAGTGCTCAACACCCTATGGCAAACAACTAGCAAGACAGAACACAACCCCACCCATTAGCAGAGAGGCTGCCTAAAATCATAATAAGGTCACAGACACCCCAAAACATACCACCGGACGCCATTCTGCCTGCCAGAAAGACACTATCCAGCCTCATCCACCAGAACACAGGCACCGGTCCCCTCCACCAGAAAGACAACACAACCCAATGAATCAACCTTACACACTGGGGGCAGACACCAAAAACAATGGGAACTATGAACCTGCAGTCTGCAAAAAGGAGACCCCGAACAAAGTAAGTTAAGCAAAATAAGAAGACCGAGAAATACACAGCAGATGAAGGAGCAAGGTAAAAATCCACCAGACCAAAAAAGGAAGAGGAAATAGGCAGCCTACCTGAAAAAGAATTCAGAGTAATGATAGTAAATATGATCCCAAATCCTGGAAATAGAATGGAGAAAATACAAGAAACATTTAACAAGGACCTAGAAGAACTAAAGACCAAACAATCATGAACAACACAATAAATGAAATTAAAAATTCTCTAGAAGGAATCAATAGCAGAAAAACAGACAGAAAACAGATAAGTGACCTGGAGATAAAATAGTGGAAATAACTACTGCAGAGAAGAATAAAGAAAAAAGAATGGAAAGAGTTGAGGACAGTCTCAGAGACTTCTGGGACAACATTAAATGCACCAACATTCGAATTATAGGTGTCCCAGAAGAAGAAGAGAAAAAGAAAGGGACTGAGAAAATACTTGAAGAGATTATAGTTGAAAACTTCTCTCATATGGGAAAGGAAATAGTCAAGTCCAGGAAGTGCAGAGATTTCCATACAGGATAAATCCAAGGAGAAACACACCAAGACACATATTAATCAAACTATCAAATATTAAATACAAAGAAAAAATATTAAAAGCAGCAAGGGAAAAGCAACAAATAACATACAAGGGAATCCCCATAAGGTTAACAGCTGATCTTTCAGCAGAAACTCTGCAAGTCAGAAGGGAGTGGCAGGACATATTTAAAGTAATGAAAGGGAAAAACCTACAACCAAGATTATCTATCCAGCAAGGATCTCATTCAGATTCGATGGAGAAATTAAAACTTTTACAGACAAGCAAAAGCTAAGAGAATTCAGCACCACCAAACCTGCTTTACAACAAATGCTAAAGGAACTTCTCTAGGCAGGAAATACAAGAGAAGGAAAAGCCCTACAATAATAAACCCCAAACAATTAAGAAAATGGTAATAGGAACATACATAGCGATAATTACCTTAAATGTAAATGGATTAAATGCTCCAACCAAAAGACATAGACTGGCTGAATGGATACGAAAACAAGACCCATATATATGCTGTCTACAAGGGACCCGCTTCAGAACTAGGGACACATACAGACTGAAAGTGAGGGGATGGAAAAGATATTCCATGCAAATGGAAATCGAAAGCTGGAGTAGCAATTCTCATATTAGACAAAATAGACTTTAAAATAAAGACTATTACAAGAGACAAAGAAGGACACTATATAATGATCAAGGGATCAATCCAAGAAGAAGAAATAACAATTGTAAATATTTATGCACCCAACATAGGAGCACCTCAATACATAAGGCAAACGCTAACAGCCATAAAAGGGGAAATCGACAGTAACACAGTCATAGTAGGGGACTTTAACACCCCACCTTCACCAATGGACAGATCATCCAAAATGAAAATAAATAAGGAAACACAGGCTTTAGATAATACATTAAACAAGATGGACTTAATTGATATTTACTGGACATTCCATCCAAAAACCACAGAATACACTTTATTCTCAAGTGTTCATGTAACATTCTCCAGGTTAGATCATATCTTGGGTCACAAATCAAGCCTTGGTAAATTTAAGAAAATTGAAATCATATCAAGTATCTTTTCTGACCACAATGCTGTGAGACTAGATATCAGTTACAGGAAAAAAATCTGTAAAAAATACAAACACATGGAGGCTAAACAATACACTGTTAAATAACCAAGTGATCACTGAAGAAATCAAAGAGGAAATCAAAAAATACCTAGAAACACATGACAATGAAAACACGACAACCCAAAACCTATGGGATGCAGCAAAAGCAGTTCTAAGAGGGAAGTTTATAGCAATACAATCCTACCTCAAGAAACAAGAAACATCTCCAATAAACAACCTAACCTTACACCTAAAGCAATTGGAGAAAGAAGAAGAAAAAAACCCCAAAGTTAGCAGAAGGAAAGAAATCATGAAGATCAGCTCAGAAATAAATGAAAAAGAAATGAAGGAAATGATAGCAAAGATCAATAAAACTAAAAGCTGGTTCTTTGAGAAGATAAACAAAATTGATAAACCATTAGCCAGACTCATCAAAAAAAAAGGGAGAACACTCAAATCAATAGAACTAGAAATGAAAAAGGAGAAGTAACAATGGACCCTGCAGAAATACAAAGGATCATGAGAGATTACTACAAGCAACTCTATGCCAATAAAATGGGCAACCTGGAGGAAGTGGACAAATTCTTAGAAAAGCACAACCTTCCGAGACTGAACCAGGAAGAAATAGAACATATAAACAGACCAATCACAAACACTGAAATTGAGACTGTGATTTAAAATTTTCCAACAAACAAAAGCCCAGGACCAGATGGCTTCACAGGCGAATTCTATCAAACATTTAGAGAAGAGCTAACACCTATCCTTCTCAAACTCTTCCAAAACATAGCAGAGGGAGGAACACTCCCAAATTCATTCTACGAGGCCACCATCACTCTGATACCAAAACCAGACAAAGATGTCACAAAAAAAGAAAACTACAGGCCAATGTCTGTGATGAACATAGATGCAAAAATCCTCAACAAAATGCTAGCAAATAGAATCCAACAGCACATTAAAAGGATCATACACCATGATCAAGTGGGGTTTATCCCAGGAGTGCAAGGATTCTTCAATATACGTAAATCAATCAATGTGATAAACCATATTAACTAACTGAAAGAGAAAAACCATATGATCATCTCAGTAGCTTCAGAAAAAGCTTTTGACAAAATTTCAACACCCATTTATGATAAAAATCCTCCAGAACGTATGCATAGAGGGAACTTACCTCAACATTATAAAGGCCATATATGACAAACCCATAGCCACATGCTTCTCAATGGTGAAAAACTGAAACCATTTGCACTAAGATCAAGAACAAGACAAGGTTGCCCATTCTCACCACTATTATTCAACATAGTTTTGGAATTTTTAGCCACAGCAATCAGAGAAGAAAAAGAAATAAGAGAAATCCAAATTAGAAAAGAGGAAGTAAAACTGGCCCTGTTTGCCGATGACATGATACTATACATAGAGAATCCTAAAGACACCACCAGAAAACTACTAGAGCTAATCAATGAATTTGGTAGAGTAGCAGGATACAAAATTAATGCACAGAAATCTCTTGCATTCCTATACACTAATGATGAGAAATCTGAAAGAGAAATTAAGGAAACACTCCCATTTACCATTGCAACAAAAAGGATATAATACCTAGGAGTAAACCTACCTAAGGGTACAAAAGACCTGTATGCAGAAAACTATAAGACACTCATGAAAGAAATTACAAATGATACAAACAGAGGGAGAGTTATACCATGTTCTTGGATTGGAAGAATCAACATTGCAAAAATGACTCTACGACCCAAAGCAATCTACTGATTCAATGCAAGCCCTATCAAACTACCAATGGCGTTTTTCAGAGAACTAGAACAAAAAATTTCAAAAATTGTATGGAAACACAAATGACCCTGAATAGCCAAAGCAATCTTGAGAAAGAGAAACAGAGCTGGAGGAATCAGACTCCATTACTTCAGACTATACTATAAAGCTACAGTAATCAGGACAGTATGGTACTGGCACAAACACAGAAATATAGATCAATGGACCAGGATAGAAAGCCTAGAGATTAACCCACGCATGTATGGCCACCTTATTTTTGATAAAGGAGGCAAGAATATACAATGGAGAAAAGACAGCCTCTTCAATAAATCGTGCTTGGAAAACTGGACAGCTTCGTGTAAAAGAATGAAATTAGAACACTCCCTAACACCATACACAAAAATAAACTCAAAATGGATTAAAGGCCTGAATGTAAGGCCAGACACTATCAAACTCTTAGAGGAAAACATAGGCAGAGCACTCTATGACCTAAATCACAGCAAGACCCTTTTTGACCCACCTCCTAGAGAAATGGAAAGAAAAACAAAAATAAACAAATGGGACCTAATGAAACTTAAAAGCTTTTGCACAGGAAAGGAAACCATAAATAAGATGAAAAGACAACCCTCAGAATGGGAGAAAATATTGGCAAATGAAGCAACTGACAAAGGACTAATCTCCACAATTTACAAACAGCTCACGCTGCTCAATACCAAAAAAACAAACAGCCCAATCCAAAAATGGGCAGAAGACCTAAATAGACATTTCTTCAAAGAAGATATACAGATTGCCAACAAACACGTGAAAGCATGCTCAACATCACTAATCATTAGATAAATGCAAATCAAAACTACAATGAGGTATCACCTCACACTGGTCACAATGGCCTACATCAAAATATTTACAAACACTAAATGCTGGAGAGGGTGTGGAGAAAAGGGGACCCTCTTGCACTGTTGGTGGGAATGTAAACTGATACAGCCACTATGGAGAACAGTATGGAGGTTCCTTAAAAAACTAGAAATAGAACTACCATACGACCCAGCAATCCCACTACTGGGCATATACCCTGAGAAAACCATAATTCAAAAAGTCATGTACCACAGTGTTCATTGCAGCTCTATTTACAATAGCCAAGACATGGAAGCAACCTAAGTGTCCATCGACAGATGAATGGATAAAGAAGATGTGGCACATATATACAATGGAATATTACTCAGCCATAAAAAGAAACAGAACTGAGTTATTTGTAGTGAGGTGGATGGACCTAGAGTCTGTCATACAGAGTGAAGTAAGTCAGAAAGAGAAAAACAAATACCATATGCTCACACAAATATATATGGAATCTAAAAAAAAAAATGGTTCTGGAGAACCTAGGGACAAGACAGGAATAAAGACGCAGTTGTAGAGAATGCACTTGAGGACACGGGGAGGGGGAAAGTTAAGCTGGGACGAAGTGAGAGAGTGGCATGGGCATATATACACGACCAAATATAAAATAGACAGCTAGTGGGAAGCAGCCGCACAGCACAGGTGCTTTGTGTCCACTTAGAGGGGTGGGATATGAGGGTGGGAGGTAGACACAAGAGGGAGGAGATATGGGGATATATGTGTATATATATATATATATATATATATATATATATATATATATATATAGCTGATTCACTTTGTTATAAAGCAGAAACTATCACACCATTGTAAAGCAATTATACTCCAATAAAGATGTTAAAAAAAAAAAGTTCTTTGTCTGGTTTTGTTATTTTTAAGACATATATTTTCACCTCTTTTTCTTTGGAATCTTAATCCCATAACTTATAGATGCTTTTTTTTAATTAAGGGCAAACATTTATATTCAGATCATAAAATTATAAAATCAGCAACTTTTGGTTAGAAAGGCCATCTGGTTCAGCCATCAGTTTCATCCTATCTCATCCCCCAAAGGTGATGATGACATATCACTTCACCTTTTCCTTCAGTATTTTCTCAGATGTTCCCTAGTGTTACAGATTTCCAAATAAAACATTAAATATGAATTGTAAGACATAATAATTAATATAAAGTTTTCTGATTTTTATATAGTCAGGCACAGATTTTTTAGTAACATTTTGTAGAATTTAAAAAATAATTTTACAGAAGTACAATCTATTTTACAAATATATAAGAATCTATGTACACGGAGGTACCCTAGTTGTCATTTCTTATCAGTTAATAATGCAGGCTTCTCTGGTGGCTCTTGCCCAATTTTACCATGACTCTCTTATTGTTTGTTAAGCTCTTTTGTGTTTCCTCTTTACGCGGTTTAGAAAAATTGAGTTTAATGTAGCAAACATAAAGCTAAACAAACAAATTCTAAAGATGGGGAGAAAGAAATAAGGGATAAGTTAACTGTATACTTACAATATTTCTTTTTTTTTTTTTTTTTATGGCTGTGTTGGGTCTTCGTTTCTGTGCAAGGGCTTTCTCTAGGTGCGGCAAGTGGGGGCCACTCTTCATCGTGGTGCGCGGGCCTCTCACTATCGCGGCCTCTCTTGTTGCGGAGCACAGGCTCCAGACGCGCAGGCTCAGTAATTGTGGCTCATGGGCATAGTTGCTCCGTGGCATGTGGGATCTTCCCAGACCAGGGCTCTAACCCGCGTCCCCTGCATTGGCAGGCGGACTCTCAACCACTGCGCCACCAGGAAAGCCCTCTTTATGTTTCTAAGAGATGAAAGTTAAATAGTATAAATTCTTCTTCTCCCGTGGCAGGAAACATCAGTGAGAGCAGGACTGGCCGGTGGGAAATCTTCTGAGCATTGCATTCTGGTCCATGGCTGGTCCCCTCACCTGTGTTCCACGTGCCAGGTGTAGAAATGTCCATTGGTTTGGGTTTAATTGCCACTTTGTCTGAAAGTTGGAGTTGCTTACTTCTTATTATTTTTATAGCTTTTTCATAGTATTCCTCAGTCATATCTGGATTTGAAAGTTTAAGGGTGACTTCTTGAAATGATTATTGTCTTGTCACCGGGGCTCTTACTATATGATGCCAATGCAATCAGTATTAAAAAGGCAATTTGAGGTTGTTCAGCCATTTTCTTTATTCCGGTCTGTTGGATACTTGATCACTTGTTACTGAATTGACTCCGTACTTAGTAAACAACCCAAATAATGGTGGGTAAACCAAGAAAGCTCCGTGAGTGCTGTTAAAATCATATGGAGCTAGCTGTGTACTTGTAACCCTGTATCAAGGTTAGTGACCCGCCATTCATGATCATTTATATACGAGGGACTTTTATAATTAAAAATGGGTATTTGTGCTTTACCTGAGAGTGACAGACTTTTGTGAGGCCCTCCTCTGCAATTAACATATCTTTTGTGCCTTGTAAAACCTACCTTTTATTGGGAATAGATTTCAATGTGTCTTGATCTTTTCCTCCTACACTCCTTCCAACTTACTGACCTACTTGAAAGCATTACTAACATCATATCTTATGAAATCGTTCTCAGTGGCCCTTTCTTTTCCTATACCCCGTCTCACCATTCCTGGAAAGAGACCCACAGGGCTTCCCGTTCTGGCCTCAAGTCCCTCATTTATTTATTACCATCAGTCAGTAACTGTACCTTCTTTTATACCCATCTCTCTGGTTATGCGACTACTATATGCCTTCTTTGTTACAATCACCAAACTGTAGGACACTAGTATACTGTTCTTTAACACTTTTTTTTCTTTTAATTTATTGCATTACCTATTACTCGGTCAACTACACAATTTGTTATCCAAAGCAAATTTGACACTAGGACCACAGTCTTACCTAAAGGACTTAGACAAAACCAGGTCATATTGTCACCTTGCCTATTTCTGTTTTCAGTTATATCACTGTTCAAATTGACATTCAGTTGAAACGTAGCTGGCTTTTCCTAGTCACCTTCATTTATGTGCCATTTCTGCTGTCTGCAACAGTCATCCCTTGAACTCTGTCATCACTAAGAAATGCTGCACCTACAGGGTTTCCAGATTTGACAGTACTCTCTAAATTTGATCTTCTGATCTTAGACCTACAACACTAATTATGTCCTACAGATTTCACCCTTCCCTCATAATAATTATCTCCCCAATTCAGACTTTTAGTCCATTGTCCTCTTTCTTTTTTTGGTTCTTTCTGACCAGGATGGACCCAATGGATAACCGTTTTTACATATTCATTTGAATATCCTGGACTTATTGATGCCCTTCACATTTTCTAAAGATATTTTCATCAGTCCTCCATATTTGGGAAAAATTAATTTCTCCCTTAACTGCTTCTTAGTTTTCTAAGGTTGATGCATCATGTCACATAACCCCACCAGTTAATTCCATTTCTTATTCATGCTGTAACATCAGCTGGGATCTTAATGTTACTAGATACACCGAATTATCACTATTTGATGACCTATCACCTTCCACATAGAAATTGATCCCAGCCAACTCCATTCTCCTTGGTTCCTAGCATCACTCTCCTTTATGCTCCTCAAATGACCCCTTCACAGTCATTGGTCATCCATTGTGAATTCCTGCATCGTGGTACCTGCGATTGGGTAGGTGCTTGGTACATGTTTGTTGAATAAATTAATGAATTTTCTCCTCTACCTCAACATCTCTTTTTACCTTCCTCCATCTCTTGGTTCCCCATCGTCCCTTTTATGATTATGTTACATCTGCATACTTGATCACCTCCACCTCCTGTCTTGGATTTTTAAAAATTTATTCAAGATTATTTTTTAGAGTAATTTTAGGTTTACAGCAAAATTAAACAGAAGGTACAGAGATTTCCCATATACCCCCTGCCCCCACACGTGCATAGCCTCCCCCATCGTCAGTATCGCCACCAGAGTGGTACATGTGTTAACAATCAGTGAACCTGCATTGACCCATCATTATCACCCAAAGTCCATAGTTCACTTTAGGGTTCACTTCTGATATTGCACAAATGGGTTTGGACAAATGTGTGATGACATGCATCTATCATTCTAAGTGTCATACAGAGTATTTTCACTAAAAATCCTCTGTGTTCCACCTATTCATTTCTCCCAACCTCCCAAACCCTGGCAACCACTGATTTTTTTATTGTCTTCATAGTGTAACCTTTTCCGGAATATCATATAGTTGAAATTGTACAGTATGTAGCCCTTTCTTGCTGTGTTCTTCCACTTACTAATAAGCATTTAAGGTTCCTCCATGTCCTTTCATGGCTTGATAGCTCATTTCTTTTTAGTGAGGAGTAATATTCCATTGTCTGCGTCTGCACAGTTTATTTATCCGTTCACCTACTGAAGGACACCTTTGTTGCTTCCAAGTTTTGGCGATTATGGGTAAACATCTGTGTGCAGGTTTCTGTGTGACTCTAAGTTTTCAGCTCCTTTGGGTAAATATTAAGGACCTCAGTTGCTGGATCACATGGTAAGAGTCTGTTTAGTTTTATAAGAAACCAACAAACTGTCTAACATGTGGCTGTACCATTCTGCCTTCCCACCAACAGTGAATGAGAGCTTCTGTTGCTTCACATCCCTGCCAGCATTTGCTGTCATCAGTGTGCTGGATTTTGGCCATTCTAATAGGTGTGTAGTGGTATCTCATTGTTTTAATTTGCATTTCCCTGGTGATATATGATGTGGAGTATCTTTTCATATGTTTATTTGCCATCCACATAGCCATTCTTTTATTTTCAGTCTCCCTTGTCATTTGCTCCTTCACCTCTACCTGCAACCGTGCTGTTTTCCTGAACTGCCACTTCCTGAGTTCAGACCATCATTTACCTCCTACTAGACTAACTTCCCTGATTACTCCTTACTACATCAATGCCTTATTTTCTTCTGTTACCCTTGTACTTTCCTGTGTTCTTATAGGACCTTGACTTCTATTCCCATCCCTTGGAATTCATTCTTCTTGCCTCACAAGCCTTTGTTTTCTCTTTTCCCAGGAATATTCCATGCCTTAGTAATGTTTCTATTCTGCATTTTCAATCCTATTGACACTTGCTGGGAAACAGTGATGGTTCCTGCTGTCTATAGAAAAGTCTAAATTCCCCAGAAGGGCATTTAGAACTCTTATTACTTGGCTCCAGCCTGCATTTTAGCCTTACACTAAAATTTGGGGGTTTCATTTGCCTTAAATGAAACCCCCAAACCTTGGCCATTTCTTTCTCTGAGGTTTTGTTTTCACTTCTCTGCCCCTTTTGAAAGTGTATTTCTTTTTTGTCAAATGGTGTTAACGTACCACAAAGGCATTTGTCAATTCTAAGTTGCTACATCTTATCAGGACGTGTAAAATCCTATGTATTTTTTTTTTAATAGGCAGTGTATTAGAGTTACTGCTAGATAGCTTTGACTTTTTTTTTTTTTTTTGGCTGCGTTGGATCTTCTTTGCTGCATGCGGGCTTTCTCTAGTTGCGGCGAGCGGGGGCTACTCGTCATTGCGGTGCGTGAGCTTCTTATTGCAGTAGCTTCTCTTGTTGCGGAGCACAGGCTCTAGGCATGTGGGCTTCAGTAGTTGTGGCACTCGGGCTCAGTAGTTGTGGCTTGCGGGCTCTAGAGCGCAGGCTCAGTCGTTGTGGTTCATGGGCTTAGTTGCTCCACTGCATGTGGGATCTTCCCAGACCAGGGCTTGAACCCGTGTCCCCTGCATTGACCAGGGCTTGAACCCGTGTCCACTGTGCCACCAGGGAAGCCCAAATCCTATGTATTTTTTAATGCTCCCCCAAAAAGATACCTCCTTTACAAGTGTTCTCTGACTTCCCCTTGAAATACTCTTTCTTCTCCTACCCTTGCTCTTCCTTTGTATTCTTTTATTTATACTGCAATATCTCTTCCAATTAATTGTCATCATTTCTCCTTTTATCTGCTAGAATTCAAACTGCAGATTATGTACCAGATATATTTTGCACATTGGTCTTTAAGAAATATTGGCCAAATTGAATTGTTTATTTTTTTTAATTTTTCATAGCTTTTGGTAATGATTTTGTGGTCCATAAATGGATGTTACAGAATCTCTTGTGTTTTAGCTCAGATCTATCCCATAGAAATATAATATGAGCCACATAATGTACTTTTTACACTTTCTAATAGCCACTGTCAAAATAGTAAAAAGAAACTGGTGAATTAATTTTAATAACATTTTATTTAATCCAATATATTCAAAATATTATTTCAACATGTAACCAATATGAAATAGTTATCTATGAGATACTTCACAATCTTTTTCGTTTGTTTCTTTCATACAGGGTCCTCAAAGTTAGCACATATTTTACACCTACAGACCACCTCATTGTCATTTGTCACATTTCATGTGCTCGGTAGTCACATGTAGCTAGTGGTATTGGTCATTTGGTCATTGTAGCTCTAGATACTTAAAATTTCTAATCACTCTTTATTTTCCATTCAGACGAAAGGTTTGTACACCCAGTAATACATTCTAAGGCTGAACTAGGAATTTTTATTTTTTTTGTAACTATTGATTTTTTAAGATTCAAAGACATACAGAGGGCCAACAGGCACATGAAAAGATACTCAACATTGATAATTATCAGAGAAATGCAAATCAAAACTACAATAACGTATCACCTCACACCAGTCAGAATGGGCATCATTAAAAGTCTACAAATAATAAATGCTGGAGAGAGTGTGGATCAAAGGAAACCCTCCTACACTGTTGGTTGGAATGTAAACTGGTGTAACCACTATGGAAAACAGTATGGAGGTTCCTTCAAAAACTAAAAATAAAACTACCATACGATCCAGCAGTCCCACTCCTGGGCATATATCCGGAGAAAACTCTAATTTGAAAAGATACATGCACCCCAGAGTTCACTGAAGCACTATTTACAATAGCCAAGACATGGAAGCAACCTAAATGTCCATCAACAGATGAATGGTTAAAGAAGATGTGGTGTGTGTGTGTGTATATATATATCCACATATATATATATGTGGATATATATATATACACATACATATATACACACAATAGAATTTTACTCAGTTATAAAAAAGAATGAAATAATGCCATTTGCAGCAACATGGGTGGACCCAGAGATTATCATACTAAGTGGACTAAGTTAGATAGAGAATGACAGATATCATATGATATCACTTACATGTGGAATCTAAAATATGTTACAAATAAACTTATTTACAAAACAGAAACAGACTCACAGACATAGAAAACAAACTTATGGTTACCAAAGGGGAAAGGGGAGAGAGGGATAAATTGGGATTAGCAAATACAAACAACTGTGTATAAAATATCAATAGATAAACAACAAGGTCCTACTGTATAGCACAGGGAATGATATTCAATATCTTGTAATAATGGAAAAGAATATGAAAAAGAATATACATATGTATAACTGAATCACTTTGCTGTACACTAGAAACTAACACAACATTGTAAATCAACTATATTTCAGTTTTCAAAATAAAATTTTTTAAAAAAAGAAAGATAAATTAGAACTGGAAAAAAAAGTAAAAGAATTGTTTTGAACTTAATGTAATTAGGATATCAGGTCACTTGCATCACTTCATTTTGGAACGTGTTTTTCTGTTAGCCCTGCGGGCATGTATGCCTTCTTTCTCATCTGGCAAAGCCAGTTGGCAGAGCGAGAGAGGTATTGCATCACTGACCCACACACAAGCTGGGCTCCTGCCGCTGGTGGTTGCCTGGTTCCAGGAGCAAGCCTGCCTTGTGACACTGGAAATGCAGAATCAGAGTAAGAATTTAACACATCCTGCTTGGGAGGTCCTTAGGGGACACTGTATGACACTTCTTGAAGAGGGGAAAAGAAAGGGGAACTCTGCTCCTCCACAATGAAATTTGATCCACAGCTTAATGCACTTTGTTAGTTGGTAGGTAATGAGATTTCTGTTGGAAGGAGACGAGTGTTTTCCTATTGGTGATGAGGCATTTAGAGAAACATTCTTTATAGGATGAGCTCTGTTTTATGACCTCATTGAAAAAAAGGTAAGTCTTTTAAAAGCTTGAGTAGAAACAAATCAGTCACTGTTCCCAAAATTTGTTTGTAAATAACTCAGTATTTATTTCTCCGGTATTGTAGTGATTAAGTTCTCAGGCCACCTCAAAATACCTAGTTATGTGATCAGTAATGCAGCTTACTTATGTTAATAGTATACAGATTCCAGCCACCTTGGGTAAGAATTTTTCCATGGGAAAATTCATTGGAAAACTAACGTTTAAAGACCAATCACATATCCAGTCTAACGTTGGGAGTGAGGGCCTGGAGGGTGAGTTCTCCCCCACCTGGAACTGCAAAATCTGACTGAAACCACATAATCACAGAGGATGATGAATTTGTAGCGCAAATGACTTAAAGGAAGACCCTCTAATTCTTTTATAACAGCACATTACCTCTAGGGAGTATGTCCTTACATTTTTTTCAAAACAATCTTTAAGGATACAGTTTCTTGTTTTTAGAGTTGCAGGCATTAGTGAGAATGTGCTGACAGGTAACCTGATATATCTTCCTGGATAATTAGATGATATATTTTTCTTTTTCCTTTTAATTAAAAAAAAAAGTCATTAAGATAGATCCAGATGAGTGATTGCTTGTGACCACATCTCACAATGCCCTTCTTTAAGGCTGTATTTTGTAGCTCAGGAGAGCTTTCTTTAGTTGATGAAGGTTTCCTCAGTAGTGTGTGCACGTGTGTGTGTACATGCACGTGTGTGCACATGGGAACATGTAATACCTTACGATGCTCACTGAGCCCAGTCAGCTGAATCAGTTCTGGTGATTGCCTTGCCCTGCACTGTACTTGAAAAGCCAGTCCACCGTCATTGAGTCTCTGGGTACAGTGGGCCCTTTTTATTATTATAGTTTTTATATTTTTAAATTACTTTACAGATGATTTACAAAAACGAGAATAAAGGGATGGTGAGCAATAACTTCATTTAGAAATTTTAATAAGAATTAATATAGTAAATATCTTAATTTAAATTAAAATTTAAATACAGTTAAGCCAGGGACTTCCCTGGCAGTCCAGTGGTTAAGACTTCACCTTCCAATGCAGGGGGTGCGGGTTCGATGCCTGGTCAGGGAGCTAAGATCCCACATGCCTTGCGGCCAGAAAAACCAAAACGTAAAACAGAAGCAATATTGTAACAAATTCAATAAAGACTTTAAAAATGGTCCACATCAAACTAAATAAATAAATAAATACAGTTAAGCCAGATTTTTATTTCATCTTTTCCTGGTTTTGAAGGTAAGGATTTCTGAAACGAGCAGTATCCTTTGAATAAAACTAGCAGCTAATCATCTGCCATGCATGAACCCAAACTGTAACCGTCTTACAAATACTGATTCCAGGTTCAAATACATCTCTGTTCAGTTCTAGCCTCGTACTTCTTGGTCGTTTTCTTGCACTTGCATTTTCCCTTGATAATTGTAAAAAAAAAAAAATCAATACTTCAAAAACTTTAAGAGCTCATAATTTTGTTGAAGAGAAAACAACTATCTTCTATCCATAACTGCAAAATATTTTCAAGTTTGGATTTATAAACACCCATGAGAATCATTAATCCAGTCCTTTTTTTATTCATTTTACATTTGTTCTTTACTTCTCATTGCTTTTTAGATACTCCTGCCTTTGGTATTTGTCTACTTCTAAAGTATATCAAAAATATTCTGTTGCACAAACATCATAAAATTTGTTGCACATACGTCACAAAGGAGGAAAGAATACTGTCACACATGTTTTTAGCAATTTTAGCAATAGTTTCTGCTTTTGTTGCAAAATACTGAATGATGTCATCCAATGACTAACTGGATGAGAATACCATATTTTCTTTTTGTTCTTAGAAATGCATTGCTCACTTTGCAGTTCTTGAGCTTGAGAAAATTCATCTAGGACATCATCATCTGAAGACTCATGGTCTGAGGTTTTGCTTATGTGATCAGTTTTAGTCATCTTCTGATTTGTTTAATAATTGTGAAATATCTCCTGTCAATTTTCTCCTATTTGCCAATGTGGGAAATGAAAATTTTTGATTTTCACTTGTATTCGGGGAATGTCTCTAGACTTATTTTACTCCTTCTTGAAAGATGACGCAGTATTTGGGGAACACAGTAATAAAACTGACAATTCACTTCTTGCATCATCCTTCTAGGCAATTCCTTCATTCTTTTATTTTCATGTTGTTTGGTCTTCCTTAACACAGTGGGAAATAATTAGTGAGTAATGATGAAATAATTCTTGGGATGATAAAAATAAGAAAATTGCAGAAAAAAAAGTCTTAAGCATCAAAAAAAATTCCAGTTGAGTGATATGGTAATTACAAGATAGAATGAGTTTTATTCCATTTGAAAAAAGTATTTTAAGAAAAAATATTTTAAGAAAGTGTAAAAGTTAGAATTATTGACCCTTAGAAGTAGATACAACTGCTCAAAATGAAACTTAAAATGTAAAATTGTGTCCAGTGGACCCTGGTGGTATTCCAAGGGTCATCAGGAGTTTACATTTATTATGAGACCTGTGTGACTTTATATTAAACACTTGACCTAATTTTCTACAAGCTAAGTACTCAACAAATATTTGAGTTGAATTAAATTGACATTCAGGTTAAACGCATACACAGACATAATTGGTATCTCAAGGTTAAGGTAATGGGGCTTTAAAACAAAAGCTACCAAGTAATATCATTGCAGACATGCAAGAATTAAGTGAAATTGCATCAGGAGTCTCTAAAGCTAGAAATATTGGGGAAAAAAATACTAGGGCCTTTAGGAACATTTATTACAACCGCTTAGCACCCTTACTGTAGTTACTAATAGAATATCTTTCCATTGCTTCAAAAAGTAAAATAAAATAGAATAAAATGAAATTAAATTGGAGTTGTAAAAGAAGGTAAGATTCATCTTCATTTGAACTTTCAGATAAAAGTCCATTCTTAAAGTGGCTTTCTTATTTGAACCAGCAAGCATTTTTTGTTCCCTAGTGTCAAATTGGAGCTCTTTATTAAAAACATGAGTAGGCAAAAATTTCAGGAAGTACAAGTTATAGTCATGAGACCATCTCACCTCCCTTAGCTGTTGGCAAGCATTGTGTGATTTTAAAAATGAGTAAACAAACATTGGTTTAGAGCAATGGTTGTCAACTGGGGGCAATTTTGATGCCCAAGGAACCTTTGGAAATATCTGCGGACATTTTTAATTGTCTCAGTTAGGGGGGTGGATGTTCCTGGCATTTGGTGGGTAGAGACCAGGGATACTGCTCAGCCTCCCAAATACACAGGACAGCCTCACAGCAAAGAAGTGTTCGTAGAGCTGAGGCTGAGAAACTGGTTTAGAGGTTTCTTTAGTACGGGAAAGCTAGGGATATTATTCTTTTAAAACACAAAAAAACACAACTTCCATTCCAAGCCTTTGCCTCACCCTGATCTCCTATGGACAGAAGAGCAAACACCCCAGGAGTCTGCCTCTTGAATGCAGCTTTTGTGCACATGGGCATGTTTGAGATCAAAATAAACCTTTCAGACATAACTGCATCCAGAGCTTAAAATGTGCTCAAATACAGTGGATGTTTTAAGTCTTCTTATTTGCACTCAGTTATTTCATTAATTCTAATCATTATGTCAATTATTTTTTTCCTTTTATTAGTATCACTACTGTCCATTTTGACTACACTAATATCAGCATACTTTCTGGGACAAAATGATCATGTTTTGAAATATTTGGTGTATTTAGAGTCCTGGAAAACTATCTCCACTTAAAATATTTTCCCTTACATCTAATTAGAAAGATGTTTAAAGTATGATAATTTTTCAAAAGGAGTTGTGTCAAGGAAGATCACCTATAATTTGACCTTATTGTAAGTTTTATGTTTCTATTTGTTCTTGTTTTTATTTAGTTCTGTTTGAAGTATAAATTTTTCATTTTTAAAATAATATTTTTAAGTATTTTAAAATACATTTATAATTTTCACATTTACCCCCTTAATTATGTATATTCCTTCAAAATTTATTCATCCATATCTTTATTGTCAGACATTTTTTTGCTTCCTTTTTTTACGTTATAGAAGCCAAGCTTTTGAATTCCTTAATGTGTCTAGATTTTCCTCCCATATTATATAATATTATAATTGCTTTAAAGTACTTTTCCAAAAATAGGACAACTGGGTTAAAAGATATGAATGTTTTGACAGGACTTAAAGTTTATCTAAATGTTTATGCCCATTTACAGTGAGATATGGACAGCAGGTGGATTTATTTTGTCATTGCATACTTACCAGTACTGGATTTTTACTGTTATTAATAACATGTTCCTTCCACATACTGTCAAGTTTTCAGGCTTTTCTAGACTATGAGTGTCATGAGGGCATGGACTAAATTTTATTGCCTTCTTATATCCTTGTCTGTGGGCAAGTAGTAATAATCGTAATAGATATTATGTAATCTTGCTATGTGCAAACCAGTGTTCTGAACACCTAGCATATATTAACCTGTCTAATATTCACCGCTTTTTAATATCTGTTAGTTTCTTGTAGAATGATTTAATGAATGTTATTTGGGCTTTTCCAAAACTAGGAATAGATTTGTTCTGATTTATCTATTCTGGAGGATTTACATTTTTTTTTTCTTCTGCCAAATAAATATTACAGGTATTTCAGGTGTAAAATTCAACAGAACCCTTCTGTTGATTCTCATTCCATTAATTCCACATTAATGAAATATCATTAAGAATCTGCACTTTTGTCATTCAACTAAATTTCTTCCATTCTACCTTGAGCACATATAAATTATAATTTTAAGAATGATTAATTTATTCACTTTTGATTAAAAAAGTTTCAGACTGATAAATAATTTTGATTGAATAATTCATACTTGAGAGAAGTTAAAAATGTTTGATGTTTACTGATAGTATAGGGTACATTGGTTCCATATTTAATCTGCCCTAGTTTCGAGCCTTCCATGGGGGAAGCGGGGGCTGGGAGTATGTATAGTCTCAAGCTTTAGGTTAGTTTAATATTTACGATGGGAAATGTGAAAAAATATATATACGTTGTGTCACATGCCTAGAAAAAGGCCAGAACCTGCAGAGGGCTAACTTAAGATACCTAAAATAAGCGAGCTATTTCTCTTCAAGTTCTTGCCTTTTATTTATTTGTTTACGGGGGGTGCGGGGGGGGAAGGGTGAGATTAATGGAGGGACAGAGAATTTATAGACTCTACTTCTAGGTTAGTAGAGATCTCTTCAATCTGATTCCTTTTAAAAGGAGAAGCATCTTATTTCTATGTAAAATGTTCCACAGAGATATGTCTATTTTATAAAGAATGGGATTGTTACGAACAGAGAGAAATATACATTAAAATTACATCTCCCTTTGGTCAATAGCTAGGCCATTGTAATGTTGTTATTGATGTTTTCAGTTGATTTGGTCACATTATTAGAATCAAATAAGGTAGAGATGGAGCTGATAATACAGCTCGTGAGCCCATCATGTTAAAACTGACTATTTATGGAGGGGGAAATGATAGTCCAGTAACCCCAACCCAAGGTAACGTGTCAAAGTATAAAACATAATGACGGTAAGCTTACTTTGAATTGAGGGCAGTTGTGTCCATGGCTTCATTTGAAGCTGTTAATGGAGTTCTAGTGTGAATAACAGGAATATGATTTCATGGTGTCTTGATCTATCTTTCCTGTAAGAATATGTGGCACATGAAATATGTTGACCCAGCCACAAGTATTGGGAGCGTTTTATTGTACCCGCTACATGAGCACGATTATGAGATTTTTTAAAAATCCATTTATTAAGCCCTCTAGGGACTTGAGACTCACTCACCTTTGCTCCAGAAGCAGAGAGAATTGCTAATAACACTGGGTACAGACCATTTCCAGTCATTTCCCAGAAACTTGAGCAGAGACCGACACAAGCTGATGCTCAACATAAGGGATAAAGTATTGATCATGGTCACTATTGCAGTCAGCATAAAAAGCTCTTATTAAGGCTTGATTTGTAGGTGGCACAGTGCTAGGTATAGTTGAAAGTCAGTTTAACTGTGGTCTGTGTACTCCAAGAACTTTTCTCAGAAAATAATCACCAGATGGTAGCGTGGAGGGTACATTTCACAAACATGTTATTTGTGGTTTGTGAAAAGTTGTCATTGAATCATGGAGTAAGTTATGCCCACATTGTCTTCCAGTTACCTTGGGATGCGGAAACATTCATAGCCTTACCTGATCTCAGGCTGTTGTGAGAATGTGTCTGCTGGTGGATCAGTACTTTCTCTGTCTTTAAAATTGGTTCTGAGAAAGAGGAAGAGAGAGAGGGGGAGAGAGAGGCTTAATTTGGCTTTATATCTTATTTGGATGTCTAGAGTTAAAATTCTTTGAATGTATAATCTTTCAGCTGCTTTTCTGCCTTGCATTTTGAGAAGGTGGTAGTAAGTGCTGACAGGGGGAAAAAACTAACAACTTTGGAAGAGGGTCACAAAGTGAATCATGCAAATGATACGTTACAGCCTTAAATCTTTGCCAGTGGATGAGTCAAGAAAGACTAGGTTTGATGAAACAGTTTGTGGCTTTGAGAAATGACTGTCACAGTGATGGGCTGGCAGCATCTAGCACTGTTTGAGGCTGTAACTGTATCACTGAGTCTTGTACTGAAATATGGGAACTAATTTGAAAATGATGAATAGGAGAGAAGCAGAAGCTTGCATTTTCTCTTGAGGGCACTGGCTACCAGCTCTGAGGTCTTACTAAAAATGCTGAATTTCTGTATTGAATAATCTTGGACCGCATGTATGTCAAAAAGAAAAACAAAACCCTTTAATAACCTTAACCAGATTATAGATGTGCGGCCAAACCAGTGGGGTTTGTTTTGGTTTCTAAGCAGGTGATGGCTGGAAGAGAAGATGCCTTTGAAGTTCAGGGTTGGGTAGCTGCCATCCCAGCTACATCTGGCAGTGATCACCGTGCTCACTGGGACCTCATGGCGCAAGCTGCCCCAGTAACCACATATCACTGAATGAGAAGCGCTGGGGAATGATCCATTTGTAAAAGTTACTTGGATAGTTGGATTATTCGGTGCTGAGAATTTTATGCCTTTGAGGCATGGACGGTCTCTCTTTATCCTCCCAATGTGTTTTTTTTAATTTTTAAAAAAATTTTTTAAATTTTTATACAAGTTTTAAAGGTTACTTTCCATTTACAGTTATTACAAAATATTGGCTATATTCCTTGTATTGTACCATACATCCTTGCACCTATCTTACACTCAATAGTTGGTGCCTCTCACTCCCCCAGCCCTATATTTCCCCTCCCCGCTTCCCTCTCTCCACTGGTAACCAGTAGTCTGTTCTCTATATCTGTGAGTCTGCTTCCTTCTTCCTGTTGTATTTTTTGGATTCTCATGTCATACAGTATTTGTTTTTATCTGTCTGACTTATTTCACTTAGCATAATGCCCTCCAAGTCCATCCATATTGCTGCAGATGGCAAATTTTGTTCTTTTTATGGCTTAGTAGTATTCCATTGTTTGTGCGTGTGTATGTGTGTGTGTGTATACACATATATATCACATCTTCTTTATCCATTCACTGTTGATGGACACTTAGGTTGCTCCCATATCTTGGCAATTGTAAATAACGCTTCTATGAACATTGGGGTAAGTGTATCCTTTTGAATTGGTAATCAAAACACTATGGTACTGGCGCAGAAATAGACACATAGATCAATGGAACAGGATAGAGAGCCCAGAAATAAACCCACACACTTATGGTCAAGTAATCTACAACAAAGAAGGCAAGAATATACCATGGAAAAAAGATAGTCTTTTTAATAAATGGTGCTGGGAAAACTGGATAGCTACATGTCAAAGAATGAAATTAGAACATTCTCTACCACCATTTACAAAAATAAACTCAAAATGGATTATAGACCTAAATGTAAGACTGGATACTATAAAACTCCTAGAGGTAAACATAGGCGGAACACTCTTTGACATAAATCACAGCAATATTTTTTTGGATTCATCTCCTAAAGCAAAAAATAAAAGCAAAAATAAACAAATGGGACCTAATTAAACTTAAAGGAAAGAAAACCATAGACAAAACAAAAAGACAACCTACTGAATGGGAGAAAATATTTGCAAATTATATGACAAATTAAGGGATTAATATCCAACATATATAAGCAGCTCATACAACTCAAAAAACCACACAACCTGATTAAAAAATGGGCAGAAGAACTGAATAGACATTTTTCCAAAGAGGAAATGCAGATGGCCAGCAGACACATGAAAAGATGCTCAACATCACTAATCATCAGGGAAATGCAGATCAAAACCACAATGAGATATCATCTCACACCTGTCAGAATGGCTATCATCAAAAAGAACACAAAGAGCAAATGTTGGTGAGGATGTGGAGAAAAGGGAACCCGTGTGCACTGTTGGTGAGAATGTAAATTGATGCATCCACTGTGGAAAAACAGTATGGAGGTTTCTCAAAAAACTAAAAACAGAGCTACCATATGACCTAGCAGTTCCACTCCTGGGTATATATCCTCCCAATGTCTTTTAATTAAACTGTCCAGATTTCCTGGATTACAAAATAGTAGAAGAGGAAGAAAATACCAATCCTTACAATTTTTGACAGGTTTCTGGCAGTAGTAACCCCCAAACACTAATTCTTTGCTAAAACCAACATTTGGATTTTGTTATCTTCAGTGTAGAACCCCTAGTTTAGATGGGATTCACCATTGTTCATGTCTAGGTGGCCCTTAAAGTTATGTATTTTTTGTGTGTGTTTTCTTTTGGCCTCAAGATCCACATAACAGCATATTATGCCTAGAAATGTTTCCTTCACTTGAGCCACGTGGCTCATCAAATCCCTGGTAACTAACAATTGCATGTTGGAACTTTATCTTGAACTTAGTTACATGTAAGTCAGCTTCTGGGAGCCCTAAAATAGAAGTACATGAGGTTTCCCCCACTCCGTCTAAACTGGTACCAAGACCCTATCACAAAGAACTTAGCAAAACTTTCATAACCCTGTGTTTGTTTTGGAAGGAAGTCAATCATATGGAAAGTAATTTCCAGATACAGTTGGCCCTCCATATTCGCGATTCTGCATCTAATGCTTCAACCAACCATGAATCAGAAATAGTCACACAAGTGGGAAGCCGCATAGCACAGGGAGATCAGCTCGGTGCTTTGTGACCACCTAGAGGGGTGGGATGGGGAGGGTGGGAGGGAGGGAGATGCAAGAGGGAAGAGATATGGGAACATATTGTATATGTATAACTGATTAACTTTGTTATAAAGCAGAAGCTAACACACCATTGTAAGGCAATTATACTTCAATAAAGATGTTAAAAAAAAAAAAAAAAAAGAAATAGTCACACAAAGAAGTTTTTTTCAGGAAGTTCCCCAAAAACAAAACTTGAATTTGCTGTGCACCAGCAACTATTTACATAGCACTTACTTAGTACTTATAACTGTTTACATGGTATTAGGTATTAAAAGTAATCTGCAGATGACTTAAAGTATAATGGAGGATCTACGTAAGTTATATGCAAGTACAGTAGAACCATGAACAACTTGGGGGGGGCGGGTAGAGGCTAGGGGCACAGACCCTATGCACAGTGGAAAATCCCAGTGTAACTTTACAGTCCGTTCCAACCAACCTGGGATTGTGTAGTATGCATTTAGTGAAAGAAACCCGCTTATTCGTGCACCCGTGCAGTTCAAATCCCTGTTGTTCAAGGGCCAACCAGACAACATCATTTTATATAAGGGACTTGATCATCCACAGATTTTGGTATCCTGGTTGGGGGGCACCCTGGAACCGAACCCCTGCAGATACTGAGAGTTGACTGTACTCAAAACTATTTCCTTTGATTAGAGGTAAACAAAATCTATCCCAAGTAAGAACTAACTTCAGCTTCCTTTTTCACCTTCCATATTTACAAAGTAACATTTTCGGTGTTTTCTGTATGTAAATGGAAGAGGGTAGCATTATTCCATTTAGTTGAAACCAGTGTTCACCTGAAGTATATGTGTGTGTGTTCAATGTTCATGATTTATTGATGCTTCATTTGTTTTGAAATGATCCTAAAGGAATAGTATCCTTTCCTTCCTTCAAAAATAGCCTCACTTAGACACAGGCATAGAGAACAAACGTATGGATACCAAGGCGGGGGAAGGCGGGGTGGGATGAACTGGGAGATTGGAATCGACATATATACACTACTATGTATAAAATAGATAACTAATGAGAACCTACTGTATAGTACAGGGGACTCTACTCGGTGCTCTGTGGTGACCTAAATGGGAAGGAAATCTAAAAAGAGGGGATATATGTAGACATATGGCTGATTCACTTTGCTGTACAGCAGAAAACGGACACAGCAGTGTAAAGCAATTATACTCCAATTAAAAAAAAAAATAGCCTCACTTATCTGAAAATGAAATTGTCTCCTCAGTTAACCTGTAGCAAATTTCCTGTATGGAGTGAGACATTAGAAGAACAGTCTTCAGTAGTTAAAACTTTAGAATGTACAATATTTGAAAGCAATGAATTTATTACTACCAGATAAATATAGTAGCTCAATCTAATGATTTTGTATTCACATTATGAGTAGTAATATTTTCATCTACCATTTGTATTATTTTGTATATGTATGTGTTCTATATTACATATATTTATTTATACAAATAAATTGTTATTTGTTGTAATTGACCCAAATAGTGTGAGCACATTATACATATCCTTAGTGTTGATAACATTATTTACTTAAAAAACACACATGTCACATAAAGATAGGCATATTTTTATCTCTTTTAAAACTGTATCACTGATCATATTTAAGCAACTTTAAATAGGTATGATTTTACTTGCATCAGATGCTATGGTTATCTTTAATCAATAAGGTTCCTGTAGGAAATAAAAACATTATACCTGTAATACTTTATTGACTCCAGCTGGTTTCCCAGTTTCTTAATTATATACATAATCTAGTATCATAGAATTTTATAGCATGTTCATAAACTTTTTGAAGGTAGCTAAAGTGCAAATTATGAATGTTTATATGTTTTAAAATAATCCTAGCAGTAGTGGTTTCTTTAGCTCTACATTTTATTAATCTCTATTCATTTGTCATCAAATTAAAAAAGAAGAACACACAGACCATCGATCTGGTTATACTATCTTTACACACTTGAAGATACCACAGATGGATATTCACTGTTGTAATTTATGTCCTCTTTTACAAAACACTTTGTGCCATATAGATAGTTGTAAAGAGAACTGAACACTGAGCACATAATGGGCTATAAATGCTTGTGTATTGACTAAATTGTTTTAGTAAAGTATAATGTATAATTCTGGAAAAGATTTGCCAGTGGATATCCCAAAATAGAGCATTGTATTAGAAGTTACTTGAAAAAATATTTATAGGAGAGCACCATTTTATTGAGAGCAATAGTAACTCAAATTATATAAATGAGTTGCTATTGTATCTCCTTGTAGCATATAATGAAGTTTTCTTTTGCATTTGAGACCATTGTTTACTGTTAGTTGAACTTGTCTTCCAATGTGTTCTGCTTAGCAACCTGTTGCCAGGACTATGTGAAGAGCTCTTACTGTGGTTATAGAGGTTGCAGTGGAAATTTGCTATCTTGTTATGTCAGCTGTTCCAATACAAGTAGTCGTGAGATTAATGTGTTAGATACTAAAAATGCTAACACATGTTAGCTACCAACCTGGAAAAGAGATAATCATCACGAAGGAAAGGGCAATATTGCATTTATGGTCATTTAATGATGGTAGAACTAATCTGCATTTAAAAAAAAAAATTTTGTGTGGAGACAGAAATCTAATGTAATAGATGCACCCAAGTAGTTTAGAAAAGAAAGGACTTGTTAGTGAATAAGATGATCTTTGCTTCAGAAGTGTCTTTGAAGGTTTAAAGTGTGCTTTGAACCTAATAAAACTTTCCTGGGCCTGTTTCTTTACATCTAACATGGGAAAAATTAAAATAACCTGTATCATAGTACTTGCTTTCAGAACTGAGTTAAAGAATAGGTATCGATGCATGTTGAACTGCAAAATGTACAGTTGACTTGTTTGTAATGCATGGCTTGGAATTGTAAGGGCAGGCCAGTGTGGGCCTGGTGTTTCCTTAATCAATTCATTCTCACACTGTCAAAGAGAAAAGCTCTCCTTAGGGTGTAATGACTAATCTACTACCTCTGGTTTGATAATCATGGCTATTATAACATGTCCCTTTTTAATTAGGTCTTTAGAAAGTAGTGTAGGCCTTGTAATTATTATAATCAAAAATAATAGATAATGACTTAGGTACTTTCTGTCCTAGATGAGATTGAGAACATTGTTAAAATAAATTTTGGTAGTAAACAACTAATGATATTTTATGACTTGAAATATGCAGGAGTCCTTTTTATTATAGGGAAGCAAAAAATATTAGAAAATATGATTTCCTAGGATTGGAAAATGACTAAAAGTTAATGTAGATTAATTTGGGCTCTTTTGTACATTTTAAATAAAAATTCAATAGATGTTCAAATAGCAGTAAATCATTTTGCTTTCAACTTCTGTATATTTGAAGACCTTCAATTTTATATTTAAGTTATGTTTCAGAAGAATTATGGTATCTTAAACTTTACTGATAAATAAGGGAAAATATATATCAAAGTTTTAATCTTTTTCTTCCTGGAACATGCTGTTCATTTTTTTCCATTTAAGTGTTTGTACCTCCTCTGAGTGTTAGGTGGTTCACCTCAAGTAGTTCTCAGGAGAATTTTATAGTTAAAAATTATTAGAGAATTGGAACCAAGGAGTCATATACATGTTGAAGTGGTAATGAAGCACTTTGGTTTTATGAATTGTTTATAAAGTAGTCACAGGCAGCAACGTTGCATTTGAAGTAATTTAATGATGGTGGGACCAATCACAGAGGAGCAGAATGCCAAGACCACACTTTCATAGCATCTATATGTACCTAATCCACTTAGCGTCCGACCTCAAATACAACGCATTATCGGTGCTGAAACACACTTAGCAGTTCTTATGCCCAGGCCGTTCTTAACAAGATAGGCTTTCGCACTTCCTTCCATTTGGAAACGTTCTTCCCCAACAAGCATGTTGGCAAATTGACTCTGTAGGTCCAATTTCTGTCTTGAATACTATATCTAGAACATCTGTGATCTTTGACCATGACTCCTAAATAGGACACCATGTTTTTGTTCTGTCGTTGGTATTAGTTGACAAACAAAGTAGTACTTTTCCTCCCTCTTCATCTGCCTAATCAAGGTACCAGTACAAACAGGCCCAGATGGCCTCTGGGTTCAGGAATCTAAATATTTATAGGATAGAAATTTCCATATAAAGCTCCTTAGCATAAATAAGCTCTTAAAACCAATTATCTTTGCTATTTCTCAGAAGCCCTTTTTCTTACATAACTTGTCTGTCATTGTCATTTCCAACCAGTCTTTCCTATACATTCTTTGCGCAAGGCTTTGGAGGTTTTTTGTTCTTTTGTCGTCAACTATCCTGCCATCACTGTTTTTGTTGCTGTTGTTGTTTTAATGTTGTTCTTTAAATTCCTGACTCTGGTTATTTCTTTTTGATCATTATAGTGTCTCCCTTAATGGCCCTTTGTTCCTGCTTGCTGCAATCCTACACCCTTGACTTTAAATACCAGTCCTAACTCCAGTTAGGCCAAGGTTTATTTCTCCAGCCCAAACTCTACTTGGATATTTCATAGACATTTGAATTCTAATATGTCCAAAAGAGAGTTCGTAATTCCCACCCTCCCTGCCCCTCCCGTGGTTCACTCAAAGCTGTTTTAACTCAGTAGTGACCCCACACCCTCTCCTAGGAATTAGAGCTAAGACCCTGGGACTCCTATTGTGCCTTCCACAAATCCCGTCGGTTCTGGATCCATGTACTTCTTTCCATCTTTTCCAATACAGTCCTAGTCTAAACTACCATTATTTCTGGAGTTACTGCAGTATCCTATTCATTTACTGTTGGAGTTAACTGCAGTATCCTATTCATTTCTGTTCCCATTGTCTCTCCCCTACGCACCCCACCCTTTTCCACTCACATACACCCTAAGCCATTCTCTATATGGCAGCCGGGATGTGGAGTGTATAGATAGATACATAGAGCCGATCATGGAACTTCCCAGATTAAGTTGTGTTAGTGGCTTTCCTTAAAAAACCCCAATACACGGAGAAAATACAAGGAAGCCCTTTGTGGGAGGCTGAGGATGATGTTAACAATTACTGAACGTGTTCTTTGTGCCAAGCCCTCATCCACGTTCTTTTTAGCATTAACCTCTCTCACCCAGCTTCTCCCTACCTCTCTCCCCACTGCTGACTCCACAGCACACAAGTCAACATGGCAGGCTTTCCCCACCCCACGGCTGATGAATCTCTCGATAATGTTTTCTTCCCCAGCTTTCTGGGTTTCTGTTGGTCTTCAGCCTCAGCTTCTCAAAATGAATTCCCCTGACCGTTCCTTTCAAAACACCCTCCTCCAATAGTCTCAGTCTTAGCAGCCTATGTATTGGGTCCTGACACTGATTACACCTTCTCTGTTTTATTTGCTTATTGCCTGTCTCTCCTCAACAGAATGGAAGCTTCCTGAGGGCAGGGACCTTATCCTTTTCTCATTTAGAGCCTCAGATCTAGCAGAGTATCTGGTCCACAGTCTCTATCCACTAACAGTTTTGACTGAACTTTTCTTATACTGTTGTTTTGAACATAGTAGAATGTCCTGATTAGGCTCTTTAATCGATACAAGAGAATACCGTCTCAGGGAATTTTTCACATCGATCTCTGAACTGGGAAGCAGCTTGAATTAATGCTTGTAGGGTGTGAGGGGAAGCAGAGAGGAATGGCGTAATTAGACCTCAGAAGGCTAGATTCTATTTCTAGTTACATATGGTATCAAAGCAGAACCTATTAGCAATGCAGAAAGTAAGTGGCCATCTAGTCAGTTATCTGTGATCTTTCAAGAAGGGTAGCTCTTCAGTTTAAAAAAAAAAAAATGTGCAGCACTGTTTACTTAATGGAAATAGAAATATAGTGCCTCCCAAATTTGTGTATTTGTGTCCCGAATTTCTAGTCCTTTGTTTCCAGCTGTCTGCTGGAGGCCTCTGCAATAGATTCTTACAGCATCTGAAATCCATCATGGTCAAAGCTGAACCCATTCGTCTGCATTCCTGGCCATCCATTCTTCCTGCTGTATCCTCTGTTACCATGAGTAACTGTTTTCCACCCAGTCTCTCCCTCTGGAGACATCAGCCTCATCTTCTCACTAACCCCCTCCATCCAGACGGTCACGAGTTCTGTCGTGTTATTTTTTCACTTCCTGAGTGGTCCTCAGCTAGAATCCTCAAGAGCCTTCCCCACCCACCCCCCCACCTATTTGTCCTTTATACTTCTGCCAACTCATACCTGTTGAAATGAAACTAATCTTGCCACTCTTCTGCTTAAAGCTTTTCTACTAAGCTCTGCATCACTGGTAGAATAAGGGCAAATTCCTTAGTCTGTAAAACGAGGTCCTTCCTAGTGTATCCGAAGCCTGCATTCTGCTCACTTCCTGGTGTCCACTCCCAACCTCCAGCCATACTGAGCCATTTACAGTTACTGCAGACACTTCATGTGTTTACAGCTGACATTCCCTGTTTCTGCAGTGCCCCTCTGCCATCGTCTTCTCTGCAGACATGTATTCATTCATCAGTTCCCAGTTCACCTGTAACCTCTTCAACCCATCCCTCCCAGGTCCCCTTAGCAGATAATCCATTACAGTTTATGTGCGCATCTCTTACAGCAGCACTTTATGCATTTTTACGTGTCCACCTCTGCAGGACTCTGAGCTGTGGTCAGCGATTGGAACTCCACAGGCATAATGCCTGAGAAAAATAGGTCTTCACAGATGTTTTTCTTAAATAATAAACCCCAAGGAAAAAATATATGAAAAGCAAATGATAATTTTAATTAAACCATTTTCAAAACCTAATAGCATTAAAAAGGGAAAAAATATATATTATAGATATAAATTTAAGCCATAGTCTAATTAAGAGCTAATAGGTACAATATTTGGCTCCTACCATGTACTTGACAAACATTAACTGGTCACAGTATCTCCTAAGATAGAGAATGGTATCCTTCCATTTTAAAGGTGAAGAGACTAAGTCACAGCAGGGTAAGTCACTTGGCCACAGTCACACCAGAGTGATAGGTGGCTTCCAAAAATAATTACCATGCTGTACCTCCTCTCTATGACCCAGAGAACTAGAATATTCAGTTGACTGCAGTATGGTGCAGCGTAATTTTTCCTTGAGAAAAGGAAAAATATTCACAAAAATGTTCTCAGCAGTTCAACCTAAAATAGAATGCACTTACACATTAATTTCCTTGCCCTGTACCTCCTGCATATGTCATATTGTACAAGGAGTGTTGATACTTGATAGTTTGACTCTACAAATTTCTCAGATGTCAACTACAGATAATCTTTAAAGATATACTTACCAAGGCAAGGACGTGGGCTTGTTTGTTGGAAGAGGAAGAGAGTGGGCTCATTAATGGAAAATGAACTAAAAGTTTCATCTCTCCAAAACATGCTTTTCCTAAATATTCTGGCTCATCAAGGCTGTCATAATCGTGAAAAGTGAAAGCCAGGCTATACTTGGCTCTACCTTTTGTCTTTCCCCTATAATTTAAAATACTTATTTCAATAAATAAGTGCTAAGGATGTAATGTAATGAACACTGCTGTCTGTTATACAGGAAAGGTGTTAAGAGAGTACACCCTGAGAGTTCTCATCACAAAGAAAAACATTTTTTTCTATTTGATTTTGTATCTATATGAGAGGATGGGCGTGAATTGAATTTACTGTGGTCATCACTTCAGAAATAAAATGAATACTTATTTCAAGCCCTCAGAACAAAGAGGCAAGGGAGCCTTGTGGCTTGTTTTCCCTTAGGCATAAATGGCACTTTGTACCACCTGAGGATTGGTGTTATATGTACAGGCAGACCTCAGAGACATTGTGGGGTTGGTTTCAGACCACCACAGTAAAGCAAGTATAACAATCACAGGAAGCACACAAATTTTTTGGTTCCCTGGTGCATATAAAAGTTATGTTTACACTATGCCGTAGTCTCTTAAGTGTGCCATCGCACTGTCTTAAAAAAATGTGCATACCTTAATTTAAAAATTCTTTATTGCTAAAAATGCTAACCGTCATCTGAGTCTTCCACAAGCCATAATCTCTTTGCAATAGTAACATCAGAGATCACTGATCACCGGTCACCATCACAAATATAATAATAATGAAAAGATTTTAAGAATTGTGAGAATTACCAAAATGTGACACAGAGACGTGAATTGAGCCAATGCTGTTGGAAAAATGGCACCGAGAGACTCGCTGCCGCAAACCTTCAATTTGTGAAAAAAATGCATTATCTACGAAGCACAATAAAACGAGCTATGCCTGTTTCTCTTTCTTCCTGGGAATCCTCCCCCTCCACCCCGCCCCAGGAATCTGGGCCAGGACGAGGGATCCAGGCAGTTTCTGCTTGTGCTGGAAGGAGGAGGAGAGTTCCTTGTTATTGTTTCCCAAGTAGAACCGCTTATTTTTTCACAGGAGAGATGGTGGGGGGAGCCACAGAATCGGTGAGCTTCTCTCCTTTCTAAGGAGCAGGTACTTAACAAGGTGTCCCCAAAAGAAAGGTTAGGCTGGTGTCTTGCTTTGTGGCTTTTCTAAAGGGCTTTGTGGCCATTTTGTGCAGAAACCATCTATAGCTTTCTATCAGTGCCCATGTATGTAGATCCAGTGGAAAAGGTTGCTAGGCACGTTGCCTTTGCTGAAAGGGCACCTGTTCAGGGCATGCTCTCTTACTACTCTCTTTATTTATTTTTATTTCTTTTATTGAGGTATAGTTAATTTACATTGTTGTGTTAGTTTCAGGTGTGTAGTGAAGTGATTCAGTTATACATACACACGTATATATTCTTCTTAAGATTCCTTTCCATTATAGGTTATTACAAGATACTGAGTAGAATTCCCTGTGCTATACAGTAGGTCCTTGTTGTTTTTCTGTTTTATATATAGTAGTGTGTATATATTAATCCCAAACTCCTCATTTATCTCTCCCCGCCCCCATCCCCTTTGGTAATCAGAAGTTTGTTTTCCATGTCCGTGAATCTATTTCTGTTTTTCTTACTCCTCTCTTTAAAAATGTTAACAGTCCTCCAACTACCGACTCCAGTGTACCTTACCTAGCCTTCCTGTGTTCATTTTCTCCATAGCGGTTGTCACCTGGCATGTGCTGGGATAACATTTTTGCTTTGGTTTCTTATATTTCTACCTCTCGCCCCAGTAGAATATAAGTACCAGGAGGACAGGGAAGTTTATGTTTTATTCCCAGCAATAACTTCAGTGTCTAGAACAGACCCTGTGGAACCTAGTACCCACTCAAGTATGTTAGATGGCTAAAGATCACATATTTCCAACTCTTCACCCAAAATGTACACAGATCACCTATACTTACCAGCAACCTTAATCTTTGGATATGAGGAATTTGCTCATTCAAAGTTTTCTGGCATAGCATCTGAATAACCAAGATTTTGTTTCAGGTATCAAGATTTTAAAATGACTCTGAAAGTTTTTATCACCTTACGTGCTTCTCTTTAATCCTACTTGGTTCATGAAGCTGTCAGGAAAAGAACCTGCTTTTGATTATATATGGCTTTTCTTGCCTCCAAGATAGTCTTTTAAAAAGCAATTTAGCTTCTTACTATAATTATATTCCAAACTTAATATTTCTTAAGTCTTGCCAGAATAACATTTTCTCCCTTGCAACATATTTTTTATGATTTAAAGGTAAGACAGCAAGTGTACTAAGTACTTTAGACTATATCTTGAAAATCTAAGAACATTTTTCTACAGAGCCCAAATGATACCATCTCACCCACAAAATTAACAATAGTTTTAAAATATCATCAGGTAGTCGTATTTTCCCTAAACCTGAGGAATGACCTTCCCTGCTTGTTTTTCCACACCGTATCCCATGCAGGACCAGGCCTAGCATCTTACATCCTTAAATCTTAGGATTCAGAACAGCCCTGTTTGTATCATGACATCGATGTACTAAAGAAGCTGTACCCGTCTTCCTAGAAACTGCCCATCCTTTGACTTGCCTTAGGTCCTAGAGGTATTATTTAGATTGTTTCTCTATTCCTGGAATATTTTTCTTTTGATGAGTGTGTACTGAGAAAATGAAGAAAAGATCAATTCTTTTTCAAATGTTCTAAACAAGTGCTGCTAGCTACACCAGACCTTGCTTTAATGCTTCTCTTATCTCTTTGCTGTTCTTGTTTTTTTAGACATTCACTAAATTAAGCAGGGTAACATTTAAAAGCTGGTATAAAGAAAAGTTGATTTTATGCTAAACTATCATTTTTATAGTCTTTCTTCCATTTTCTTTCATGTCTAGCATCTTACAGTGAATACCATTAGTTTTATTCTTGGAATTGGCAAGAACCTGAGTAGTTAATACACCCATGAATTTAACACTGGATTCTATAATCTTCTATTCATATCAGTGTGCCAAGTGGTAATAGAATTCTGAAAATATAATCTGTAGCATAAGCGTTTTTTTTAACTTTAAAGATTAAGTACTTTTGTATTCCCTCCCTTAAGATCTTTCCTAGAACTGCCTAACATCTGACTCTTTTACGTTTTCTAATAAAGAAAGTCAAACTCTTCATGTAATTGTCGTAGATTATTTCAGTTCTGAGTGTTTTGGAGGACTGTCGCCTTGGGATTTAGTCATGACATCATTCATTCATTTATACGCTTGAGCCACGTGCCATGCCAAGCACTGTTCCTGTGGCCTTGGCTTTATTTCTCTCTTATGTGATACTTGCTGTGGGTCAGGTGCTCTTCTAAGTGCACTGCAAGTTTTAACCCATTTGTTCCTCATCATACCCTAGGAAGCTACGTGTTATAAGTCTGCCATTTACAGATGAGGATAAGGAGGCACAGAGATTAAGTAATTTGCTCCTGGTCACAGAGCTGAGATTCAGATCCAGGCAGTCTGGCCCCGGAGTTCATACGTTGAACCACTCTGCCGTGCTGAAGAGCCTCGCCTCCTTGGAGCCTGCATTCTGCCCTCTCTGAAGAAGGCAAGAGGCAGGGATCGCGTTGCTTCTGCTGTAGAATTTTAGAACTTGGACACCCTAGAGCCCGTGAGGCCTCTCTCTTTGTTTCCTTATATCTCCTTTGTCCTCAGATCAGGACATAGCACAGCCTCCCACTCTTCCCATCTCCACCCCACCCCAGCCCACCCTCTGTGCCAGGGGTCAGCAATATTTCTGTAAAGAGCCAGATAATAAATAGTTGAGGCTCTGCAGGCCACAATATGGTCTCTGTCACATATTTTTCTTTCTGTGTGTGTGTTTTTTTTTTTTTTTTTTCCTTTTCATCTTATAACACTTTAAAAATGTGAAAATCACCCTTAGCTCACAAGATGTCCAGGAACAAGTCACGGGCCGTAGTTTGCCACCCCCTGCTCCACGCCACTGCTCATTTGTCCTTCTTTGAGCACTCTGTGTTCTTGTCAGCTGATCTGTTTCAGGCACTCAGGTTTTCCTCTCCCCTCCACCACAGGACCTTTGCACATGTTCTACCCACTCTGCCTTTCAACAGCTGTCTTTAGCCTCTGGACTTCATTAATTTGGGGCTTTTTTTAGGCCACATTTTAGAGCCCTTCCTCGTGGATGCCTTGTTATACACCCCCAGATCTGTTCAGGTCTCATTTGTTTGGGTCTCCTAGCCCTCCATAATTGTTATCACAGTTGCAATTTTACGTTTATACAGGTGATGATATCATTGTCCTTTTGGCTGTTAGCCCACGTGAATTACCCTTGCGCCCCAGGGTATCTCTAGCTCCCAGCACGTGTCCCTAACCAGGCTCCCAGCTCCGCTCTCATCTCCCTAGAGCCCACTCTCCACCCAGCAACCAGAGTCGTCTTTAAAACAAATCAGATTTAGTCATTCCCATTGCATATAAATAAACATGCTATTTCTGACCATAACCAGCATGGCCTTGCTGGGTCATGCCCCACCTGTCTGTCTCTACCACCCTAACATACGCTTCTTCCCCCTGCCTCACTCCCCTCAAGCTCACTGGCTCTTTTTTGTATTTTTTTTCGTGATCGTGCTAAGCTTGCCCTTGCATTCAGGGCCTTTACACATTGTCTTACTCCTATCTTAGCCATCCGCCCACCTTGACTTTCAGCATTCCAAGTCTCGGTGCCCAGGACCCTTTCTCAGTGGCCTTCCCCTGATCGTCCTATTTGAAATGCTCCCCCTACAGTCCCGCCCACACACACACATCTGTTATAGCCACTGGTTAACACATTAGCCTTTCTTTTCTCAATCAACTTCTTTGCATTTTTTTTTTTGTTATTTATTTGCTCATATTTTGCCTCCCCCGCTAAAATATGTTCCGAGAAAGCAGAGGCTTTGTCATGTTCACCCATCTACCCCCGGTGCCTGGAACAGCACCTGGCACTTGGTAAAAGCACAGTCAGCGCTGTTGATTGAACCACTGGTGTGTGGCATTGAGAGGCACTTAATGGAATGGTCGGATGGAGGGGCGAATTAATGCATTACCCTTTTTTTTTTTGCTGATTATCAATCAGTGCACATCTCTCTCAACTCAGATACTCAACTGTTCACTGACTAAAGAAAAAATATCTGAATACCTGGTCTCTGCAGTTGAGCATCCATCGCTGTTAAAACCCAAAGCCTGTGTAAAATTCCGTTGTGGTCAGGCTTAGGTACTTGTTATTCCTGGTTGTGCATTATTAGGATATCTCTTCTTCATCCTCACACCCACTTTTCACGTCCTACCAGCTCCAACACCTCTAGCTCACAAGAATCACTTTCCCCTTGGAATTTCTAAAGCATTTAGAATGAAGTACGTCTATTACTTAGTAATTAGTGTAGATTCTCTCCCCTGGAATAGGGATTTATTAAATGTGTAAGAATGATGATACATCCTAGTTTAGACTAAGGTTGTGACCTATCTAGCTCACCCCTAATGCCTGAATCATGAATTTTTGGTGTCTCAATTTGGTCCTTATCTTCCTAAAGCAGGAGTCTGTGACCTGGGGTCCAGAGTAAGCTAGTGAATGGTCTGCAAGGAATGCCTTTAGCTGCAAGTAACAGAAACCCGGTCATCGGTGGTAGGAGCGCTGGGCTGGTGCAGTGATACAAAGATGCAACCTTTTTGTATCTTTCCACCCCACCATCCTAAATCAGCTTCTGCATCCTAATGTTTATCACCTAACAATTGACAGCTGGCTGTTGCCCCTCCAGGCGGAGACCAAGTAGAAGAGCAGGGGGTAAAGGAACAAAAGTGCTCTGACCATCAGTAGGAATCTTCTCATCTGGAAAGTAAGAACCGTCCTAAAAGCCCCACCTAAAAGTCCAAGCAGGTGTCCTCTGGCATCTGATTATCCAGAAATATCTCGGTCACATGGCCTTCCCTGTCCCCAAGGGCATGGAGTGTTTGGTTTCTTACTTTCTCTGGTCAAAAAAGGGATGGAGAAAGGAGTTAAGAGTGGCTTTGGGGTAGCTTTCAAACAGTTTCTGCTGCAGAGCATTTTTCAGGAGAGATGAGTCAGATTCTCAGAGATCCTGTCATGGACAAATTAATAATACCCACTACCTAAGGAATGCCATCAAAACAACTATACCGAAATTCAGTAGACTGCTAAAATGGGGGTCACTTTTAGATATTACCTATAGGTAACAGAGATTCTGACAGTACATTAAAGGTAGATAATTTTTTTTTTAGTAATCATCAACATATGATGGATTGAATCCTATGGGCATCAAATTCATTTACGAAATATCTAAACTGATGAATTCATTTAGAGAATTAGTTACTTAACTAATTCAGTGAGGCCATGACTGAAGGAGCCATAGATCTATAAGTATCATAATCTTCCCCTTTTTTGTGTGTTCAGCTCCTTATAATTTGTGCCCATAGGGGGTTGGGGGCTTGGAGTGGAGGTATATTTCTTCAAATTTGGAGGCCCTGAAGATAACAATTTTATTAATTAACGAGCTCTTATTCTAGGCCAGTCGTGAGAGTTTTTAAGAAGAGTGAGGCATTACAATAGCAGTGTCCTCTCCTTTTTAACCCTTTTTGCTGAACTGTAACGTACATAAAGAGAAGTGCGCGTAACACAGGTGTACAGCTAGATGAATTTTCAAAATTGAACACAGCCAGATAGCTGACGCCCAGATCAAAACACAGCCTTGCCAGCCCCCAGAAGCCTCTCTCCTGTTTCCTCCTAGTCACTAAACTTCCCCTTGCCAATGTGTAACAACTCCTCGGAGTTCTATCAGTGGCGAGGAGTAACTGTTTTCATAGTTTATATAAATGGAATCAGGCGGTGTGTCTTGTGTCTTATATGTTTGGCTTCTAATGGTGCCTTTAGGTGGGAGAGAGAGTGGCTTTTTCTTACTTAGCTGTCCCCCGTCTTGAAACATTTACTCAGACCCAGGAAGAATATGCTTCCTACTTTCTCACATTTTCTGGCAGCTTCTAATTTTCCTAATTTAACAGCAATAATTTCAGAGATTGCTTTCCTCTGGGACAAACTGACTTATCCAGCCATTGTACCTTCCAGGCTAAACTGGCAGCACTAAGACCTGGGGAGGAATGGGTGGGAAAGAACTGTTTCCTTTTTTTTAAATTTTGCTTTATTTTCTTTCTCTATTTCCAACCCTGGGAGACTCTTTCTTCCCCGTTCTAGATCAACACGGAAGTGTCTGAGTGTCTTCCTGTTGAGACTTGCCCTTCTGGCCCCCGGTTGGTCCTTACATTCTGGGAGCTGACAGCTGTTCTGCTTTCACTCTCCCCTCGTCACTGCCGTAGTTCAGGTCTCGTGATTGTCCAATTCACATAAACCATGGGAATCAGCTGTCTCTCTGCCATTTCCTCTCCTTTGTCCTACAAAGCAGAAAAAACATCAGTCTTAACAGAGACGATGAAAGAATAAATATAGCTTTTTTAGAGAATGCAAATGGTGCATTGTTTTGCATACTTAAACAAAAAGGAATTAAAATGTGAATAAAAATCTTTGACTATCTCGAGGGACTATCAGGCAGGCAATGGCAAGTGGAATCAAGGTCATCCTTTACTTAGAAATACAAGAAGAGCTACCGTTGTGATGCAGTATAATCTTCACCAAACTAAAGTCTCGTGTGCTGACACACAAAATTTTATCATCAGTGATTTATTTCCTCAAAATAATGTCCCTTTGACCCTTTAACCTTCTTATTTAATTCAGATACTCCTGAGATGATGAGCATTTTCAGATAAGTTCCCTCATGCTTTAGAAGTATTTTTTATTATTGGAATTTAAAAGCCGTAAAAGCTGTCTGCTTAAAATTGACAGATGCTAAAATGTATGAGTGAATGAATATTCCACCGTGTTCTCAAGGGACTATTTTATTGTGACTTGTTTGTTTATAAGGAAATTGCTTTATGACGTTCAGCCTCACATCTCCATAAACTAGCCCTTCCTTGCATTTTCTTGCACTGTGATCACCTCTCTGAAACCGGCTCACCTTGGTCACATCACAGAACAAAGCTGTCCAGCAGTTGAAAAAAAGGCGGAAAATATTTTTTCCCCTTTCTGTGTTTCCAGTTATTTATGAAAACTGCAGCTGGAAGTTGTAATGTTGGCATGTTGCGCCTTCTTTGGGAAGATGCCACATCTTTAAAACATAACCGTGTGCTACTGTTTTAATGGTGTCCAAATAGATAATTGAATTCGTGGACATCTAAATTTAATTCCGGAAATCAAAGCTATGGTAATAAGAACTGGACGCGAGTTCTCTTAGGCCAAGTAATTTAATTCCTCAGCCAGCTGAAATATTATGTGTCTCTGTTCCTTGTTATGATGCCAGTAAATTGCTCAGGCAGATGCAGTGATGGGTGGTGGGGATCTATTTCACTCTTTTTCATGGCTCCACGCATACTAGAATGTAGATCACTTTAAACACAGCTGTTTTTATACACATGTTTTCTGTTTGGAGTTTTAAATGTAACATTCAAGTCATAACAGAGATGTTTGGGGCCTAGGGTCGTGTTTTCACCATCCCACCTGGAAGCACAGTGCTGTCTTAACACTGGGTCACATACCTGGACCCTGTCACTCCATCCGTGCTTCAGAACAGCATGCACATGTCATGATTTAAGGAGAAGACTCATTGAATTTGATTTCTCTCCCTATTTTTACCTGAATTGTCCACTTAATTTGGATAACTAAAGAATATTGGTGCCTATGATTTGATTGAACACAGAAGAGAGCTCAAACACAAGAAATTGGCTGATGGCATGCACTAGGTCATCTTTATTTTATTCACTAGCAGTACAACATCAAGATTCTGTAGAAAAATAAAGAGGCAGTATCCTGGGTAAAATTGGCATCTAAGCAACTGTTGAGTTTAGGATTCTTTTGAAATGTTGTCTTAAGTGGTAGACTTTTGTGCAGGAATTCAGGCAATCAAGAAATCAATGTTCGTACCCCATTTATCTCTAAGCAGATGAAGGCTTATACCATCTGATTATCAGTGTGAATGTTTCTCTTCCTCTTCTTGCCTATTTTTCATGGTCTCATGGAAGTGTTAAAATAACTGGTTAGGGTTTTCTCTGTATTAACACTTCATTTGTTCAATTAATAATAATTTATCTATAAATAAGTTATTATTGATTTTACTCTGCCAAATAAGTTTCTCCTTATTCTCTTATTTAACCACATATTTCAACTGCTTTTGATGTGTCCATTTATTATCTGTAAGTCATATTTAGTCAGAATTTAAAAGGCGTTCCACTTGGGGGACAGGGGCTTATACACAATTTTTTAGAACTTATAAAAGTCCTTTAAATTCTGAGTTAATCACGGAATTCCTTTTTTTTTTTAAATACATCTTTATTGGAGTATAATTGCTTCACAATACTGTGTTAGTTTCTGTTGTACAACAAAGTGAATCAGCCATATGCATACGTATATCCCCATATCCCCTCCCTCCCTATCCCACCTCTCTAGGTTGTCGTAAAGGGAATTCTTTCTAGTGCTATATTCATCTTTTTACATATCTTTCTCTTTTTCACCCTCAGTACTTGTGGCTCTCCTGTCAGACTTTCAGTCTTTGAAAGCCTTTTGCCATCTTCCTTTCTGTCCCCATACACCATGGAATCCTACCATTTTCTTTCCCTAACAGGTTTGAAATCTGATTTTCTGTACAATGCCGAACTCACACTAGCGTCCCAAGGCTCCAGGTTGTGGCTGACACAAACTCTCCAGATTCCTGTCATGTCTCCCAAACAGTGAGCTTCTCCTTGTGGGCAAGAATCGACTCTGGGGTAAAATTTAAATGTCAACATGGCAGTTCTCAATCCTATCCTGTAGTGCTTCTTGTGAAATAGAACTGTGGCAGATGCTCTGGGGAGGTGAAGTCCTCCACCACATCTAGATGTTTTTCCCGTATTGATTTTGTGATCTGATCAAGGATGAAATATCTATTTCTCCTCTCCAGCCAGATGGCACATGAGATACTGTCACTGTTTAACACTTAGATTCCTGTCTTCATTTATCATCTTCCAGATGCTCTTGACCATGTCTGTACTGGCAGGTATATGACTGCCACAAGGATATCTTACTTGGACTTTCTGATTTTGTTCTAGACATACTCTTCTTTGGCCATCCAAATCTGCTGATTTATTACTTACCACTGATTAAGTATATACGTGTTTAATGCCATAAATAGTATTTCTGATCCCCTTCCCAATTATACTGTGACTTACTGCCTATCTGTTACCACTGTTCTCAGTGTTGCATATTTCAGTGGTTCTCAGAATATTGTCCCCCCACCATCAGTATCAGCATCACTGGGGAAATTGTTAGAAAGGCAAATTCTCAGGCCCTGTCCCACCACTGATTCAGAAATCTGGGGATGGCACCTGGTGATCTGTGTTTTAACAAGCCTTTCAGGTGCATCCTTTTGATGCTCCCTGAAATTTGGGAACCAAAGAGATACCTGATATTCTAGAAAGCTTACACAACTAGCAAAAGGGAGCATAGGTGTAGTTTCAGTAGGCATCCCTGACCATTGAGCTTACAGGCTTATTTAAGCCAATTTCTTCTTCCCCTTTCATTTCCAGTTTAAACTTTCAATAGTAATTTTGAACGAGTTTCCACCTCTCCTTATTGAATATCTACTCTGCAGGTGCTGTGGGGTATTTTCACCTACAGGAGGAGGAGTAATCCCAGTAACACAGTAAAGTTTGTTTTGGTCTCCCCCCACCCCAGCCTTTTTAATAGACTTTATTTTTTAGAGCAGTTTTAAGGTTAGAAAAAATTTGAACAGGAAGTACAGAGAGCTCTCCCCACCGCATTATTAACATTTTGCATTAGCATTGCATGCTTGAACCAATATTGATACATTAATTATTATTAAAGTAAAGTTTACATTAGAGCTCACTTTTTGTATTGTACAGTTCTTAGGGTTTCGACAAATGCATGATGTTGTATATGCACTGTATCAGTGGATATCCACTGATGCAGTATCTTACAGAGCAGTTTCACTGCCCTAAAAATCCCCTGGGCTCTGCCTATTCATCCCTTCCTTCCTACCCCGAACTCCTAGCAACCACTGGTCTTTTTATGGTCTCCATAACTTTGCCTTTTCCAGAATGTCATACAGTTGGAAGCCGGGTATCCTCTTCTTTGCAACTGCAGAACCTAAGAAGAGCTGTGCTCAGGGGTAAAAAGTTGCAGATATACTGAGCTGGAATTCATTTCTGACCTGCTGGCTTCAAACCTTGTGTGTGTTTTTATTCAATGTCAGGTTTCCTCTCAGATGTCCAAAATTCCTCGTCACTGATTTTTTTTTTTTTTCCTCTCCTGAAATTTGTTTAAATGACTATCATTGTTATTTCTCTTTCCTGCTCCAGTGAAGACAAAGTCGTGGAAGTAGCAGAGGAGGAAGAAGTGGCTGATATTGAGGAAGAGGAAGCCGAGGATGATGAGGATGAAGAGGACGGTGATGAGGTAGAGGAAGAGGCTGAGGAACCCTATGAAGAGGCCACAGAGAGGACCACCAGCATCGCCACCACCACGACCACCACCACGGAGTCTGTGGAAGAGGTGGTCCGAGGTAATCCACTGTTTACTTGGATTTTCTTTCTCGGGGGAAAGGAAAGCATCACACCAGAGTTTGAAATTTCTATCCACCCTACCACCATTGCGTCCCCCAGCCAAAAAATAAAAATTCATAATAACAAGTTGTCTTGTGCTTGTTGAACTCTTTTTGGTTGAACAAGCAGTCTAACAATTCATTTCAAATTAACATGACATCCTGATTTTACAGTCTGTTCTGTGCCTTGTGTATGCTACTTGGTACACTGTTCTGTAAAACTCCACCTAACTGGGGGCCATGTCATTTGACAAAGGCTGAGTTAGGCAACCTCCTTGGTATTCTCCTGATAGTGGGTGTTTATTACACTCCATTGTATGTTGCCTCTTTCACATCTAGACTGTGAGGTCCTTGATGTCAAAGACTGGATTTTACTTAATATGATGCAGAGTGCCTGCCTTATAGAAACTTTTCAATAAATCTTGGTTGAATGAGTAGTTGCAATTAGATTTCGTTAAAGCAAAAGAAGGCTATTTGGTGAGTATCACCTTATGTTTTGCTGTGAAATTTAACTTGGATGACTTGTGTTGCCTTTACAGTATTTTATTGGGGGAAGTGACAGTGAGAGGTAGATGTAGTGTTACTATCTTAGACTTTCTTTTTCTGTTTCATTAATGCTCCTATTGGAAATGTGGTAAACAGAATGAACTAAAAGACTTCCTTTTTGTCTCCATGAAATAAAAGCAAGCATTCAGTTTACATTAAACAACCAAAGCTAGTGAATTGTTGAGTTGCCTTTCTTAAAGCGTATGCATTTGTTTTGCAAATAGTAAAAGATGGTCCTAGGATTAGATTGAATGAGTGTGGACAGAATTATTGTTTTAATGTATTGCAAATACTTTTGAAGTCCATCCACAAATGCTACAACATTGTAGGTCTTTTTCTCACTTTTATTAAAGTAAAATGATTTCTGCTCTGCTGTTAAATTGGAGTTTAAAATGGGCTACTTTTTTGCCTCAAGTAGGTTCCTGATGATCATTGTAGTATCTTCTTCCCTTCACTGCATTTTTTATAACTTTATTGAGGTATAATTTACATATAAAATTCATTCACTTTAAGTGTATAGGTGTATAATTCAATGGCGTTAATAAATTTACCAAATTGTGAAACCATCACCATAATCCAATCTTAGAACATCTCCATCATCCCAGTATGAGCCCTCACACCCATTCACAGTTAATCCTTGTCCTCACTGCCAGCCCCCAGCAACCATTAATCTACTTTTTGTCTCTACAGATCTGCCTTTTCTAGGCATTTCATATAAGTGGGGTCATACGTAGTCATTTGTGTCTGGCTTCTTTCACTTAACACAGTAGTTTCGAAGTTCTGCATTTCTTTAACTTGTAGCTTTTTTTTTTTTTAAATAAATTTATTTATTTTTGGCTGCGTTGGGTCTTCGCTGCTGTGCGTGGGCTTTCTTTAGTTGCAGTGAACGGGGGCCACTCTTCGTTGCATTGCGCGGGCTTCAGGAGTTGTGGCACGTGGGCCCAGCAGTTGCGGCTTGTGCGCTCTAGAGCACAGGCTCAGCAGTTGTGGCGCACGGGTTTAGCTGCTCTGCGGCACGTGGGATCTTCCCGGACCAGGGCTTGAACCCATGTCCCCTGCCTTGGCAGGCGGATTCCCAACCACTGTGCCTCCAGGGAAGCCCTAACTTGCAGCTTTTAAAACTGAGATTATTCTGAGTTGAACACTCACGGTTAGCTTAAAATCCACTGAAGGTATCACATATTCTTTTAAAATATATAGTACCAGATAGATTGTTTAACTTTATCATTCCCTACGTAATGACAACTTCTTATTCAATTTAGCATGTAGAGTAGATACACATTTAAGTAAATGCACATTTTGTTGGAGGCACTGTTTTTCAGGGTGTTTTTCGTGTACCTCTTAGGACCGTTTGTGGCAGATCTGGCTACATGAACTTGTTAGTTTCTATTTTCCTAGCAGGGAAAGACATATTTTACAGGGCTGCTTCTTCTTGAAACCTGAAAGTTGTATGACTACAAATTACAGCAGCTAGTGTTCTGCCGTGGGACTCAAGTTCTTGTGCTCTCCATCAAGATAGCTGTTTGCATAATAATTGTTGTCCACTTATTCAACATTCATTTTTGGAGTACCTCTTTGGATTGAGCCATTTTGCTGGGCTCAGTGGATCAATCATACGATGAGAATACACAGGATAGCTGACCCTCATGGATGTTCAAGTCTAGTAGGAAACATAAGTCAAAGAAATACAAAGTGTGCTGTAAAAACACTACGAGCCCAGAGCCTACTTCAAAGAATAGGAGATTGATCAGGGAAGGGTCTATGCAAAAGATGGCATTTGAAGGGGAAGTGGAAGGGCTGGTGGTAGAGCTACTGATGGATTTTCTTGTAGCCTACTTTACAGTCAGTAGGAACAACAAAACCAATATGGTGCCTTGGGAAGGTACGTGGCATGCTTGGGAGACAAGGTTAGTCCAGTTTAAACTAGAGCAGGTAAATCTTCCATAAGAGGGTTACAGGAAATTAGGTCGGGCCTACAATATGGAGACCTTTAATGCCAGGCTGGCAAGTATGGGTATTAACTGAGGGTGATCAATTCAGGACCTGCTATGTGGTAAGGATTTTTCTAGTAGAAACAATGAAGAGATTTTGTTTTTATGTTACCGCTATTGAGGGGATGGGTGAACAGGGAGTGACATAATTTATTCAGTATGTGAGAGAATGCCACATAAACTTAATGCCTGTATTCCAAACCAAGACAGAACTCTCTTGAGATAACATGGTCTTGTTACATTCTGAATAAGTCCAGTTCTTTTTGCTTCAGTTTTTCTCTACACATTCTGAATAAGTCCAGTTCCTTTTGCTTCAGTTTTTCTCTACATGTAGCATTATTAGGTAGTAAGATAGAACATAGAGGGACATATATGTTTTGGTATTTTTATAGAAAGACAAAGGCAATTAAAAGAGAATTTAGGAAAAAATCTCCAGGCTAAAGATTAAAAAAATAAAAGAAACTAGCCTTAAAAGATAAGTTAATAATGCTGATGTCAAGAAGAGCATTAAAAGTGACCTACGAAAGCAAATACCTGATCATTTAGAGGTACCAACTGTTATTGCTAGAGACAGAAGAGGCTTTAATGGGAATCCATGCATCCATCTAAGACTCCTGAGATGGACAAAAGCTATGATTGAAGCAAGTCTTTCTGGGAAAGGAGACCTAAGAGGAGAAACATGTTGTGGTATATTACATCCATGTCAGAGAGTTTTCTGTGTTCCCAGCTAATTCTGATAAAGGAGTAGAAGAAGTTTTTGATGGTAGCATTAAAGCGACCAGTCATCTAGAGCCCTTTCCCTCCACACCATGGGTGTAGGAGGTGAGTTACAGATCTTCCCTGATGAAGAACAATGTCAATGCCAATAGGTGATTGCTAACTTTGTAAAACTCTAATTATGAGTAGCCTGCTCCTGTGCTGAGAATAAAAGTTGGAAATGACTTGCAAAGCAGAGAGATTGAAAAGAGGCTTACCCTCTAGTGTCCAGTGTTAATGTTTCAGTGCCCGAGAGAAAATGTGATTTACAACCATACTTAATAATGAACATTCTTCATTACCAACATACTGCCACTGATACGAGTCTTCCATGTGCTTCATAAAAAAACTCAATAGTTTTGTAACCCATTAAAATTTGAAAGAAATAGGCAGAGGGAAGAAAAATATAGGACATTTCAGCATGCCATATTGTGTCAGAATCATTGATACCAAAGTAGAAGATGTCAGTTCTGACTATGTTACTGATTCCAGAGGAGAAAGATTGGATCTGTTGTTTTGACCTAGTGGAATAAGCCAATACCAATTTGAGTACAATAATAGTATATTTAGACACTTGCTCCTAATTTTCTGTGTTTTGAGAAGGGATTGCACTTCCTAAACCTAAGACATCAAGGTAATCTGTGACTCAATCGTGAATTTTAAACTCCGATTAAACATGAGTATTGTAATAAATGACATAGTCTGTGAGTTAAGCTAGCCAGTTTTGTCCATCCAGAGTAACACTGCTTTTTTCCGTATGTTCATTGATTCAGCAAATACATATTCATTTCACCTCTGCTGATGGCTCAGCACTTTGCTGCTGTGGAAGGTGTGATGAGGAGTTGGCTGTTACCGTATTGTGGCAGATCAGCCTGGCATTTCTTGTGTTTGCACCACTCCCCTTGCCCTTTAGGGCAGTGATTCTATCTGTTAATCCTTGATTAATTTGTGCTGACTGGTAGAAATTTTACTTGCCCATTTAAAGCCAAGGCAACTAAAGCTGAGAGAAATTTTTTAAAAATTGTCCACGGTCACCAAGCTGGTAAGTGGTGAAGCCACGATTTGAACCCAGATGGACCAGAGTATTTCTACCACCCTAATGTCAATTTTTTCTTTTTCCTTTTATATTTAAATACATACTAGTTCAGTTTCACCTGTGTTCCCTTGTAAATGTGTATTCCTTTGCTATAGCATATATTCATCTTACTATTATTTCACTCTGAGCATTTCCTACATTTTAGAATTCTTATTTAAATAATAATGATATTATTATTATTTCAAGCTATGGCCATGGCCCATATATCAGCAAACTATGGCCATGGGCTGAAAATGGGCTGTCACCTATTTTCTAATCAAAAGGTTTTATTGGACACAACCAATCCCATTTGTTTACATATTATCGATGGCTGCTTTCATGCTACAGAGGTGAAATTGAGTAGTTGCAAAAAACACCATGTGGCCTGCAAAGCTGAAAATGTTTACTTTTCAAGTCTTTATAGGAAACCTCTGATACTGATCATTAGAAACATACTAAGAAGTTTTTATATTTCAGATTTTACCATACCAAGTAAATTTCATTAAGGTAGTTTTCATATGGTTAGAGACAGACCAGTAAAGTGTTTAAAAAGAGAATTTTTAATAGTTTTTTGGCTTTGGGCCAGTTACATAACCTTGGTAAGTCTGTTTTTTTCATGTGTGTTTGATAGATGCTGATATGATGTTGCATGTTTTTTATATGAATTACTTTAGATGATTCCTGTTAAGTATTTACCATATAATGCCTGGCACATTCTAAGTGTTCAGTTCGTTTTACAAGGACAGGCTGCTCAGAGTCAAATCCTGGCTTTACAACCTACTAACTTAGTATATTTGTATCAGTGAAATAACCTTTATGCCTCATTGCTTCCCTCTTGAAAATGGGATTTAATAACACCTACCTAATTTTAACCATGTTGTGAGCCATATATGAAGTAATCCACAGGAAACACTTGGCACTGTTCCTGCTGGAGAGTAAGTGCTCAATTAACCTAAGCTACTATAGTTTCCCTGGTTATACACATCCTTTTGAGCCTCCAGAGAACTAATGTTTACTACTAATTAGGAATGCCAAAGGTAAGCCAACAGACTGTCTTTTTTAATTATAAAAAGCATAAATGTGATGTATCCATTTCTACTGGTATCATAGAGCTGATATTTTATGGACATATGTTAAGGAAAAAAACAGCTTAAACTTGGTTTCTTGATTGAAATATCTTTTTGTGAATATATTGTATATTTAAATATCTGCAGTTAAATTTTATATCTGGCTGATAATTGAACCAAGGTAGTATTAAATGCCACTGCATTTCAAGATGGAGTTTCATTTCTTGAGGGTATTTTAAACCTCTTGGAAGTTCATCTATTAAATGGACAGAGACACCGATAGAGGTGGCACTTGAAGCATACCGTATGATGATGAAGTTTAAAAGTTTGATCTAAATGTTGCTTGCCTTGGGCAGGGTGACTGACCTCACAGAATTAAATTATTGTTCTTCTCCCTCTGGTTACCATTAATCTCTAAGAAGCATCATGTGATTTACTGCTGTACATTCCACCAACGTGGACCAGGCACTCCTAGGAACTGGGTGTTGCACCGGTTCCTGAGGGCACAGGGATATGGAGAGGGTGGTTCACTCAGGTTGCTTCCAGACATAGCTGTACACTCAGTCTTGGGGAGAAATCAGTCTCTCTGACCTGGCTGGGGAAGAACTGTGGCACACAGGGAAAGGAAAGTGCTCATCCAGGGACAGAAGTTTCCACTAAGCATTGCCAAGAAGTTGTCATTTGAGTGATTTTTAAAGGAGACTAGGGATTTGCCAGTTAATGGAGCACCAACTAGAACGAATCCAAGAAGTGCCATAAATAAATCAGAACAGCTTGCATTGATCTCAAGGGTAGAGCAAACAGAGCTTAGCCTAATTCTCACGTCTCTGGTGTGACCTGTCTGTAATGAATGTGCCTCTTGCAAGGTATCCCATAATTCACAAATAGGATCCTTGCTTATCATTCATATTTAACTTTTCACAAAGTTTGGAGAAAACTGTGAGCTTGACTTGCTGCAAGCATGGAAGTGTACTCACATACTTTTGTTGGGTCCCTCATAGGAGCGCACTGGCCCAAAATGAAAATTAAGCTCCATTTTGGGTTTGGGAACAGGGCAAAGGGATAACGGCTGCTCCCTTTCGAGGAAGTCTTTACCTCTCTGTGTTATGACCACAGGCAAGTAAGATCCACTCCTGTTCCTGGACCAGAATGTAGCATCCTTTCTAATGACTTTGAGAGAACTAGTATCAACACTGGGCATAGATGTGACAGGCGGCAGCCTTATTATTTTGTGCCCCATGGCACCACAGCCATTGATTTTGAGGTGTTTGATATACGCTTTGGTAGAGGCAGAGTGAAACGTGGCATTAACAAGCTTCTTTCCATGTCATTTAATGGTCCCAATTAGAAAGCCCACTCAAATCGTTTGCTTAAAATGCGACAGTGAGAAACAGAGCCATAGAAAAAACTGTGTGTGGTGTGTATATATATGTAATTTTCTATTTTTAGTAACAAATTTATTGAAATATAGGTTGCATACCATGGAGTAGAGAAGTCAGTGGTTTAGTATATTCACAAAGATCTGCATTGCCACCTAGAAAATTATATTTTTGAACTTAATTTTGTTTGAAATTTTACATGGCTAGTAGTGCTTAGTTAGTTTTACCTTCTACACTTTAATTTGTGTCAAGATTCTTTAATTCAATGTTAGAAAAGGAAATAATCAGCTAAAGGTATTTTAATACAATTATGTCTAAATTTATTAAAAATAAAAATAAAATTTCCAGCCCAATTCAATTAAAGTCCAGAAACCAGGTTTTTAAAAATTCTAGTCTTTTTTATGCTTTTCCCCAAATCAGTTGCTGTTCAAAAAAATATGCAAATATTGACAATTGTATGTATTTCCACAACACAGAGTTTGCAATTAAGAAAAACATCAAACCTAGTAAAAGAAATCCAGCAAATGGAAGAACAGTTCATTTAAACATGCATGTCATTTTCAGCTAATTTTTAGCTCATCCATATGTCCGATTGAGTAGGGGCTCTGATTCCTTGGGCAGGTAACAGTTGTGTGTTTTAATGGAAATATTTAGTTGCCTTGTAGAAAAATGCTTTCTGGAGTTTTCAAGCAAGGTGAATTTCAACCTAAACACCTTCTTCTCTCAGCCTTGGATCATTTTGCCCCCCTAAAAACTTATCACCTCTTCCAACATCTGACCTTTTGGGATTCTGTTAGTGGAAGAGTAAGAAGTCAGGAGGAAGCAAGACTGAACGAATCTCATACAAAAATGATGTTCAGTGGTACATCTGTGCAATGGAATATTACTCAGCCACAAAAAAGAATGAAATAATGCCATTTGCAGCAACATGGATGCAACTAGAGATTGTCATACTAAGTGAAGTAAACCAAAGACAAATATCATATCACCTATATGTGGAATCTAAAAAACAGATAGAAATGAACTTATATACAAAACAGAAACAGACCCACAGACATAGAAAGCAAACTTACCGCTACCAAAGGCAAAAGGCAGGGGTGGGGATAAATTAGGAGTTTGAGATTAACATATACATTCTACGTACATAAAATGGATAACCAATAAGGACACACTGTATAACACAGGGAACTCTACTCAATATTTTGCAATAACTATAAGGGAAAAGAATCTGAAAAAAATAGATATATATATGTATGTATAACTGAGTCACTTTGCTGTACACCTGAGACTAACACAGCATTGTAAGTCAACTACACTTGAATAAAAACACATTTTTTAAACAATGTTCAGGAAAACCCCTTGGCCTTCAAGACAGCAGTGCAAATTTTCAAAACTAGGAGACTCTTGAAACAGTGAAAGGAGTTTAGAATAGTTCACTTTGTTAAAAGTGCACTATATTGAGTTAATAGTGGTAAGACAGTTCCAGTGTTAACTGTGAGGGTGGGGTTGTCTCTGTCCCTTAAATTTACTTATGTAAACACAGATTCTAAGACAGTAGGTCTGCGGTAGGTCCTGAGTCCCAGGTGATGCGGGTCCTACTGGTCCACTGGCTGGCTACACTTTAAGGAATGGTCTCTAGTAGCATTACCTGCCCCCATACTGTGCAGATTTAGATTGAGACAGAGTAAGAAACTGAAAAGGAAAATTATTCTTATTTATGGTAGTGAAACCATCATTATCTATGGTGTCATTGCTCTTACTATAGTATCACATGTCACCAAGTATGAGAGAATCCTGATAGGTCTACTTACTGAGTAATGTTGTTAAAATTCAACTCTCACGACTGAGCAAATTAGAAAACCCTTACAATTTCCTGAACTATATAATTGTTCCTAGTTTCACCTGTGCCCCTATTTCCTCTCACAGATATGGTATAGCTGGCTCCTACTAGCCTGTAAAAGCTGATTATTCAAGTATTGAGGAATTTTGTGAGCCACTACCATCGGTAGCTTGAAATACCAATGGTGGGAGTATTTACACCATGGAAGTCGACAAACAGTATAAATCAGAGAGTTCTATTTTTGTGGTTTTCCGGACACAGTCAGATTTCCCAGCATACCTCACCTCTCAGTCAAGAAGAAAAATCTCTTCCTCTTATTTCCAGCAAAGGACATGATATCTTGTCTTATCAGAGTTTAGAGCTTCTTGTAATATTGTGTTGTGCTTCAGACTAACCACACAGCTTGATGACAAATAAGTTTATTCCTGTGACAAACAGAAAACAAAGGTATTAGGAAAAATAGCAGTGCCCTTTCGTGAATGCTCACCAGCGTCACCAACACGAGAGTATGGTTAGTCTAAACAGTTTACAAGTACTTTTTCAGGTGGCGTTTTTATAAGTAATCTTTCATCATTGAGAGAAGTGAGAATCGGGCCAGGTGTAACTCGAATGACACATGTACTGGATAGCGTTAGAGAATCAACACAATTCAGTAAAAGGCAAGCCAACTGCAGATATCTTCTAGAGACTTCCGTGACAAATTAGCACCCGTCATTTCATTCTGAGTCAGTGATTTCATTACCATGCACAGCTGTTCCCATCATTTGTTTATATATTTCAACCCCTATTTGGGGCTTAAGTGAGATTTGTCATAAGACTTTAGTTCAAATTTGCTTGCCTAATTTTACATGCCTCTATTTAGTAAAATAGGATTAGTAGGTAATAAATATCTGATCACTATTGTTCAATTAGGGGAATTTTCTATTGGACATGTTTTTTTTATTACTGTTTGCTATTATTTGCAAGCACATTATAAATACTCTTACCCATTAAAAGTACATGCATCTATTGTTGCAAAAAATACATTCTTAAAAAATAACTGGTTTTCTAGCATGTTGGAATGATTTAATCAGGCTGAAAAGTGAAGTTGTTATAAAATGGCATTGAGGTCAGCCATTTTCATTATTAACAGATTGAATGATTAGGCAGGTAAATCAACATTTATTTGAAATATTAAAGATAAGCATATTTAGTAGGTTTCTATACTTCTGTCATTGTTTCATTTTATTTTACTGTTAATATTAAAGTGATTTGTCACAAGACCAAATTATATTTGTCTTCATACATTTGCCCTTTCTACTCTAGTTTAAAACTGCGAGATACGTCATTTTTAACTTAAATGAACCTTAATTGTGTACATGCTCTTGTATCATAGGAGGAATTATGCTACTTTTTTTGTTTTTTTAAACAATATCAGAATATATAATTCCTAGGTTTCTATAAGTAACTCTCTAGTTTGATTGGTTTGATTATTCAAGTGGTTACTTTCTCAAAATTTGTAAATTTAAACTTTATGCATTCCATATAATGCACGGTTTTATTTCACATACATTCCTATAGTCTTAGAATAATTGAAATTCAGCTATTTAAATGAAATAATAATAATAAAAAGCTTTACATTATGAGATTATTCTTTAGTTAGTGCTTTATTTAAAGCTATTACTTGCTACTCTGTTAGCCCTGCTTTTTAAGAAGGCATTGTAATAACTGTACTCTTGAAAATGGGGATTTTCTCCTTATCCTAGTTGCCACTTTCACAGCTGTCTTTATGTTGAATTTTTTTTTTAAGTGTAAAATTAGCTTTCTAAATTTGGTTGTCCAAAAAAACTTTTGCTACAATTTGACATCTATTCAGAGTTAATTTTTTGTGGTTAAGCATCACATTTTGAACAGTGAATTGCATAATCATTTTATATAATGTAGGAAATATTATATATTTTAATAAAATATTAATATTAATATTTTAACAAAATATTAAATATTGTATCAATATTAAATACTATATTTGTATACTACTGATTTTTAGATAACGGAATTTAGTGTTGAAACCAGCACAAATCTCAGCAGGGACCTACGTTAAAAGATATAAAATTCTTAATGCTTTTTTTTTTAAGCACATGAACACTTTCATACTGTTGTGTGTACACTAGCATTTCAGTTTATTAAATGGTCTTTGTCTTGAAAGGTGAATAGAGCTGTTATAAAAGAAGAGATAAGCCTTCCTTGCCAGAAGAATTCAGCTAGGTGAATATTAGGAAGCCTATTTGTGATCTTAAAAGTCTAAGAATTAAATATGAATAAGCAAAGATCATAGTTCCTTAGATGTTTAAGTCTTGCCTGTGTTTCTATCTAACTTGAAACATTCTCTTTGAGAAGTATCCCTACTTCAATTCTGGGCAAATTTTCTCCTTCATTATTATATGTAACATTTACTTTGAATAGAAACAAAGGTGGATTGGAATTCAAAAAATAAAGTTAGCAAATAATTTTTAAATGTTCATCTTTTCATTTATTATTTTAGATTTTGAGAAGAGAATGAAGATGAGAAAAGGAAGCTGCAGTTTTAATTTTCAGATGAATTCTGTTTGAAGTTACAATTATATAAGGTCTAATTTTACATGCTCTACATTTAGTGGATGATTTTGTAAATAATTTTGCACTGGCTGATTATAGTAATGAATATGAAACACGTTTTTCACTGAATTTTTTCAGTGTTTCCGAAAGATTAGGAAGGAAAAGGTTTCTCTATTCAGAAAAATAATAATGTAAACATAAGCATTTAAAATGTCTTGAAAAAATAATAAAATTTCTCAAGATTTCTTTTTCTCTGAATCTAGTCATGGAGCTTTCAAATTATATATTTCAGGCTTAATTCTTTAAAATTGTTTTACTTTGTTAGGATCTTGATTGGATAGATTTCCTGGTAATTTCTCAGTGCTAGAAAGGAATTTAAAGGAATGTTTCTCAAACTGAAATTTGTAGCCGTTCAGGGAAATTACTCTGAAATGATAAATGATTCAGGGAAAGAGACAAGATAGAATTCCAAGGCAAACTGAACTACCAACGTTAACTCCCAACGTTATATGTTGGGAGTTATATGTTATATAACGTTATATATTTCTTAATGTGAGATTTTTTTCTCTTACATTTTCTGCAGATAATTGTAGATTTACATGCCATGAAGGAATTAATAGAAAGATATCCTGAATAGTCTTCACCCAGTTTTCCCCATTTATAGCATAATATCACAGCTATGAACTTGACATTGACCACTTAACACTTCTTCAGCCCAAGTATGTGCTCCTTCTTCTCGCTCTCTTGGGAGAGTCGTTGGCCATCTCCTTTACACTTATTAATACCGTGTGTAAAGGCATTAACATAATACTTCCCCAGTGCTGACCCCATGACTACCCCTCACCCTCTCCCAGACTAATGAAAGGTTCTCTTTTCAATTACATGGACCATGCTTTTGTAAAGAGAAGGGTTAGAGAAAAGGTCAGGGAGATCAGACACTTGTGTGCTCTACAGTAGAGTAGAAATACAGTTATGAGTGAGAGATGAAAATCCATCCCACTCAAGATTTCCCTCTGAAATCAGCTTTACTGCTCTAGGACGTTGATGTTCTAGTCATTGCCAGAAAGAAAGTGCTAGGAAAGGCGAGGTTGATGGCTGATCAGCAATGCTGATCATTGGAGGGATGACAGTGAGATACCCTTTATCACTTGTCCGTGCTTGCTCTGGTACAGAGCGTCTGGCGCACAATCCTCCGTGTCAGCAGATGAGAGGTTCCAAAGTGACAGGTGCATTCTCACTCCTGTTCTGCTAGGCTCACATGTGCCTGTTGCTCCATATATTATATATTTGACATTTGATTATCATATGCTATCATACCAACTCCTGACCACGTTATCTCGAATATCCTCTCGTATGTGAGTACCGTGGGATTGATTCTTATTCCCCACTATGTCCACACACACCAAAAGTCATGAAAGTATTTGGACCCATTTAAAGTCAGGAGTGCCAACAAGCCATGATAATGTCAGGGAGAACCAACAAAATGCTACAAATGGAGATTATTTGCCTTTAGGGATTGATGAGTCAAGGGTCTTATAACTGGAAACTCCAGCAAGAATTGTAGGCTCCTCAGGTAGTTTATTTATTGTATTTGCTTAGTTGACATATAAATGAATTTTGAGTCCTGAATGCTTTTTCTTCTTGACTGGGGCTCTACCAATTAGCTGTAACAGAGGGTTTCATAGCCATTTAGAATGAGGCAGAAGAAAAACAAAAATGAATGAAATAAAAATGAATGTTTCACCCGTAGTATAGGAAAATGACAATATATTGTAATATCACCTGGGTTCTAGACCCGGAAGTTTTGCTTTCGTGAAAAGTAAGAAATCGTATTAGGTCGCATACAAGGGCAAATATCTATCATGGATTAACTCCTTTGAGATCCCATTACTTAACTTGCACCCACCCGAAATTCTACCAGTTTTATTTAGTACATTGGATGTAGCATAAAGACGTTTTCTGCCCCTGCACAGCTGTGATGTATAAATGGACCTGTGACAGGCAAGTATCAGAAGATACGTATTTGGTGCTGTAAGAGGTATAAAACGTGAGGAGCAGCATGAATGTTGAGACACAGTGAGGTTTGTTGCCCACACTCCTGTGACTTAGGGTTGTGTTTCTGTGCCTCTCTTTGTAGCAGAAGCCACTTGCAACTTCAGTCTGACTTCAACCACAGTGTAGGCTCAGAAGACACGGTTGCCTGGTAGTCTTTATGGAATCGGTACAAGGATGAGTATCATTATGTGTTAGAAACAGGAAAGCACATCACATGAACATGTACAGATTGGTGAGGGAGGTATAGAAAAGGAGGGTAAAGCCAACCTGTACATGTTTCTTACAACAGAGAGAGAGAGAAAGAGAGAAGATAACATCCAGGAGTGGAGACAACTGATAGCTGTGGTTTGCAGGGACCCCACATGTGGGCATGCATGGTTTCTAGCTCTGCAGCCCAGAAGCTGCTTTGTCAGTAACTCAAAGGTGATCAGACCCCCCTACACACACACCAAAACTAACTTAATCCTTTGTAAGTTAGAATACTAGTCATTTAATCTGGGGAATAAATCAAATTACCAGCTGGATGGGATACTGTGTCAACAGTTTGGCAGATTTTTATCATACAGGAAAATTCCATAAAGAAAACTAACTAGAAACACATCATGGCTTGGCAAGCATGGACTCTGAAAGTAACTATCAAATGAGATGACCAGAATGATGGGTGATGTTGAGCTTGATGCTCTTGGAGCCAGTTGTTTCCATCCTAAAACCATCCAAAGAGAGCCAGAGTCATCTTAGACCTCTATTACACAGGACACTTCTCCTGCAGAGAGCTTGACACTCGCCTTCTGGGCTCAGGGCTGACTGTCCCTCCTTACTCTGTTGACATCATCATGATGGCAGCAGCTTCTGGTTTTGCCATCACCTCTTTACCTTGAGTGGAAAGAACAATGAGTGGTATGTGTAGAGAAAAGCAAAACAGTAGTTCCTTGTACGTCAACATTGTGGATCTTTGTCTTTGAGTGAGTGATTGATGAGACTCTTCCTAGAGCAGTCTGTTGAATATTCCTAATGGGAAGCTCTGAGTTATGCATGGATTTTTGTCTTTTAGAAGAAGGATGCTTTTCCCTGGCATGTTAGTAAAACTAAGAATAAGCAAGACATCTGAGTGTGCTGAGGTATCAGAGGGATCTCTATAAGCCTAGCTAGGGTGGGACGCAAACCGAGTAGGAAAATCGTTTTGACTTCTAACAAACGTGGAATATACATGGGAGGTAGAGTTCTAATTCTAACTGCAATAACTTTACGAATGGAATCCTACAGGTTGCTACACTTTCAGTCAATCAGGGATTATGAACCTGATTTTGGTGAGGGTGGCAAGGCATGTTGACAGGTAAGCTGTGTTATAATGTAAAACAATGTATGGTATGTATTAACAAATGGGAGTTGTTTGACTGTGTTTTGTTATTTGAACCATTTTTGGCCAAGGGACAGACCAATATTCAAAGAAAAATTTGTCTTTAATTAGAGTTAACGTAATCGACTTGAAGTTGCTTTCACAGGTTTTATGTATGTTTTCAAATATAGTCAGTGGACAGACTGGGTCTCTCTGAAAACTGGATCACATTCAGAATATGTACAATTAGTTTATACTTTAAGTCAAGGCAGTCATTTATTCAAGGAAAACAATCAGGTGTTTGTGAGGGGTTAAACTTTTCACATCATAACCAGACATAATCCTTTTACCTTTAAAGTTGCCTTGAAATTATTTAAAAGAGAAGTTTATTTTTTATAGGGAAGAAATATTTTGATGTGCGCACATCTTCAGGCATTTAATATTAATCTGAAAGCACCGAAAAGGTCTGTTCACCTCTAGCTGGAATCCTTTTATTACTACTGAGAGCTACACTCATTAAACCAGACGAGCATGCACTGCTTTGTTTCAGAAGTAATTCTAAAGTCCTGGTAGATAATTAAATTCCTCAGTAAATGTCTGGCAGATGCTGCTGGATAAACCCAGCCCAATTACCACTGGGAGGCCTATCGCGTTAAGAATAGCGAACATGTGTACATGAACAGCCAGCCGTACCTTTTCATGCTAAATGTGGTTCCCCACATCTCCTCTGATTAGAGGTGTGCTCTGAACAAGCCGAGACGGGGCCATGCCGAGCAATGATCTCCCGCTGGTACTTTGATGTGACCGAAGGGAAGTGCGCCCCGTTCTTTTACGGCGGATGTGGCGGCAACCGAAACAACTTTGACACAGAGGAGTACTGCATGGCCGTGTGTGGCAGCGTCAGTAAGTGGACCTTCCTCCAGCCTGGCCACCTTTTCATCCTTCTCGCCGCTGACTCTGCTCTTTGTAACAGACTGGTTTTCCTGGTTCTCGGGAATGGGTCTGTTGCTACCACTAACCACGTTTCTGTCAATGTCTCTAATTGCTGGGCATCTCCTCCAGGGCGTTCAGTCATGAGCACACATCTCCGTCTTTCTCTAATAAAGCATGGCGTGGATGTGTTCCTGTACTAGCTGTGGTGCGTCCGTCTTGCATTCTCGAGGGACTTTTGAGGGCTTCTCTTTAAGCCAAGCTGGAGTTGCTGTTTTGTCTTCTCAGCTGTTTCTGCAAATGTATACTTACGTGTTTGTCCGTGTACCTCTGTGTTCGGGCCTCTGCATGTGCACTCCACGTGCAAATAAGGGTTACCACCGGAAGCCTGGCTGATGACGCTTCCGTGCCACTGGCAAGACGTACTGCCGTGATGAGTATCATTTCATAACACGTGACGTTGATTGGGGTGGCGAGGGAATGGGCTTGAGCTGAGCACCTGCACTTCAGATGCCAGAGGATAGAAATGCCCCGGTGGCACCTGAGCTCACACAGGGACGTTTGCAATGGCGAGTTTTCGTGTCTTATCTTGGAATGGACAGAAGAAAACTCCTCACTTAGCGTTGGAAGCCTTCAGTGACTAAGGCTCAGGGAATATAATTTTCCAAGCCTTTTTCTCTTGCACTTTAAGTTTTTCATAACTCAGGGGGAATAAATAAATGAAGTCATGATGACTTAAATGCAAGTTGAAACTATTTCCACAGAGATAGTTCTCCAGAGGTAACACACCAAACATTTGGGACCTCTGTTCTTCTTGACAGTCTTTCACATTAAATCCCCTATCTATCTATCTATCTATCTATCTATCTATCTATCTATCTGTCTGTCTGTCTATCTATCTATCTGCCTGTCTATCTATCTACCTGCCTACCTGTGTATCTATCTATCTATTCCACTAGAAGGAAGTGTGATCTACTCAAGGAATAGTTACTCAACTTGATAAATTAAAGGTTAAACTCAATAATTAGGCGTTTCTCTTTTTGAGAGACTCCTGCCTTTTTCCCGTTGTTCTGGTGAGAGTGACAGCAACCATTTCCTGCCTAGGATTCCAGGGATTATATAAATTGTTTCCCAGTGTGATCATAAGATTAAGCTAAACAACAAAGGGTCTGCAATATCAACACCTTCTACTGTGAAGCCCAGTATCTAAGTGGAATCTACTGGAAAAGTTCCTGTTGGTCTCTTGGGTGAGAGATGACTCCCCTTCTACCCTGTGTGAGAACAGGTTTAGGAACTGGTAACCCCAAGGGCTTCTTTTCTGGCTCTGACAGGAAGATTGTGGCTTCCAGCTCAAAAGACTCCTTTCTTGAGTTTCAAACAAAAACGTTAATTAGGTCGGGTAACTTGGAGGACAATGGCGGATTCTGTTGCGTGGAGCCTCTTAAACAAAGGGCTTTTGTTATAATGATTCTCGCTGGTTTCGCTGCTGGGGGAGATTTCCTGGCAGATTTCCAACTTTTTTCTCCCTTTCCCTGGGGTGGATTTATGTTTTGAAATATAAATATGTACGTGTGGGTATATATACAAATATATACATATATACAATAAGAAAGAGGGTTTTAAAAGTTATTAGCAGTGATGAATTTGCATCAAGAATTAGAAATTATCAGGACTTCCCTGGCGGTCCAGTGGTTAGGCCGCAGCGCTTCCACTGCTGGGGGCGCAGGTTCCATCCCTGGTCAGGGAACTAAGATCCTGCAAGCCCCGCAGTGCCGCCAAAAAAAAAAAAAAAAAAATTAAAAATTATCCTCCGCCCCCCCAAAAAATCTCACTATTACCCTCACTGCACATCCTCTCCATTTGATTAGTTTGATTTGACTCAGACTGGGAGCAAGAGCCATGGGCACCACAGGTCTCTGGAGGTGCTCTGCATGGTACACCCTTTGCCAAGAAATTTGCGAAAGAGAGATGTTCCCAACAAAGGTGTAATGGACAAGCAGTCAGTACTTAGTTTCAGGGGAGATGGCTTATAGAATAACGTATCCAGAGAGCAAACACGGGAGGCTGAAGGCCAGTTAGAAGAGTGGACAGATGTAAGTGGAGAGTAAAAGCTTCAGTCAGTAGCCAGAGCCGACGGCCAGGGCTGCCCTTGGAATGGGTGAAAAGAATAGAGATACCATGAAGACGGGACGGATGGGAATTGGTGATCCTGGCACTAAGGAGGGAGAAGGGAGCAAGAAATCCTTCCACGGGGTACTGGGATGTACTGTCAGAGACAGAATATCCACAATCCAAGATGTTTTTGTGGAAAAATATCTCTTGTTTGTGTGTTTACCGTGGTTCCATGCTGGGGCCCAAGCTCGGGATATTTGTTTAGTTTTTGTTTTTAATTCAATGTTTTCATTTTTGTTATTTCCTTTGGTCAGTAGAATCGTGTGAGTGAGTTTCATCCATCATTCCCATGTTTCCATTTTTGTTTTTAGTTATGTTCTCTTATTTTCTCCATAGTGTCCCAAAGTTTACTCAAGACCACCCAGGAACCTCTTCCCCAAGATCCTGTTAAACGTATGTTGTCATTCACTCAAGGGAGGGGAGGAGGGAGGGGTACATTGCATGGCTGGATTGTAGCTCCAGCCTCCTCACCTTTGCATGGTTTTGTGTTTCTTGAACACCTATCTTTTAACAAAATGTTTATTTCCATTGCCTTGCTTGTAATTACGTCTAGTTTTGCCAGATAACTTGCACTGTTGGGCTAAGAGCTTTGACTAAGCTTCTTCTACTTCTGATCAGTTTCCTTTTTATTTCATGTGGTTCTATAAAATATTGTATATACAATGTTACTTTGTGTTTTATTTGGCATCAATATTTTATTTCCTAAAGCTCACAAGATGGCGCGATTTAGCAAAAAGCCTGTGTGTCTAAGTGACTTGTTTCCCAGAAAAATATTTAATAAGCATGCATTGTACTAACTTTATGGACTAATAACATATGCGAAGGCTTCAGTTGGGTGTGTTTCAAGACAGCTGTTATGCTTTAGGAAGTAAACGGCCGCTTTTAGAAGTCAAGACCTCTCCGTCCCCTCCCTGAAGGCACACTAGTGGGACAGAAGTGCCCATCTTCTGATTTCATCATTAAGATGTAGGGAAAGAGCTTCCTATAAAGAAATATCATATCAACCTACCTTATAATGTCTGTGCATTGTGATGATTTCAGTTAGCCTATCAGTCTAGCTTTGTTTAAAAATGTGTTGTCAAACACACAAATACTCATGTTGAAATGTGGATTATATCCCAGAATAGATTCCTCCAGCATTAGGTTAGGGATGATATATACTATGGATGCTTATGGTTGCTGGGAGAAGAGACACAATTTCGGTTGTAGCTTAGGTATAGTGAAAATTAACATTTATCTGTATCATCCTGGAAAAAAAAACACCTAGTCTCACAATTGATGAAGCTAACGATCTTTTCTTAAAAAAGATAAACTATAGTTGAAAGTATGGCAAGTGGGCAGACATAGGAGAACTAAGGAGAACTCTAGATTTTATACTGTGGGCTTGATAGTACATTGAGCTGCATGGCGTGTTACATTTTTACGAGGCATTTTTCATAGATCATTTCTTTTTCTCAAGAATATTTTGAGGCCGTTTTCCTCATTTCCTTTGTGCATATGAGAAAATGAGGCTTCAAGAGCTTGGTGACTTGTCCCCAGCCAACAAATGTGGCAGGACCAGGTTTGAAACTTAAATGACACGTGTGGCGATGCCCTGCACTCCAAATGGCCAACTATTTGGTTCTGATATTGTTTTCCCGGTTAGAAAAATTACATTTGAGCTTCAGAAGCACATTTTAAGAATGCAGAAAATCATGGGAAGTGGATGACAAATATTAAAAACATTTTTTCCTAAATGCCATGAATACAGCGTGTATCAGTAAATTAAATCTTTCCCACCCTTTTACAAAACAGTCATTATTTTTACTTTGTTTCATTTTATATAATTTGTAAGCATATGAAAGAATTGTTTTTTTCTGTTTTTATTACTGGGAATGAACGTCATCATTCAATAAATTTATTTTCGTGAGGTACTGTACTTGTGTCCTCAACTCTTCAAAACAGACATTGACAATCTCTTGTAATTTTCTCTTTCCCAGTAATTTTCTTCATCTACTTGTAGTGTGTGTGGGATCATGACACCTTTCCATTATAGGAGGGCGAGGGTGATTTTTGGCAGCTGTATTTTCTTGTCTTCCTACAGAGACTGTTCAATCACAGAAAGTGAAGGGTTTTGCAATGCTAGTCCAAACAGACTAGAGAAAGCATATAATTTCTAGTTATTTATAGCCTGTGCAGCTATGCTCTCTTATTTATAGCGAAGCTGTACATTTGAATTGAAAAAGTCATAGTCATCTGGAGGTCAAATGCAGATAGCAGACTGGCGTGGGAGAAAATGAGCCAAACTGAGAAAGGTGAGCAAGCCCGTTTGATGAGACAGCTGGGGCTTGCCCTTGGATGCTTCACCAACCTAGGGCTAATCAGAGGACATCTTTTTTCACAAAGGTGGGTGGTCTTCTGGGTTTCTCAGTCTGAGTTGCTTCTGGTGAAATAATAAGTGTGAAATGAGCTAGACAAAGCTCTTCAGTTAAACTGATAATAAGATTGCTTGGAAAAAAAAAAAAAAGATTGCTTGTGTGAAGAAAATGTGTGATGGTCTACATTATAAACACAATAATTTTCCTGTCAAGACTTCTTATTATAATTAGGCATTTCTAGATTTTAAATCTTTGTCATAAAAACCGATTTTGAGCATTGCAATTTTAAGGGACACTTGATTTTTTGGGTTTTGTTATCATAGGTAAGAATCTAAACTACAGGTAGAGAGGGTAGAGACATGAGGCTAAGAGCTTTCATTTTACTCATAAATTTATGGATTTGAGTCCTTTAAAAAAATCCCTTTCCCATTTGGAATTAAAAATCTTATGAAACTTGAGTTGCTTCTGACATGAATTTTGTGTCTGCCCATTTGGGTTAGGATGATACAAAGGTTTCACATTCACTTGGCCCAGTGCAGTGTTTGTGAACAATAAAATTACTACAGAAATATTTATTGATAGTTTATGTTTCAAACGTAAACATCATGAGAGTATGATCTTTTTTTCCCCTAGTGTTCTTCCCATCAGATTGCATCTCCAAAGGCAAACGGATGCTTTTAATCTCAAAGAGCATCATGCCAATTTCAAGTCAGCCAACTGCACCAAGGGGTCTGGCCAAAGAGAGTGACCCCTTTACCTGCAGTGAGTTGTGGCACTGTGAATAACGTACTGTGTGTCCTTTGAATGGAATGTGCCACCTTAGTCCCAGAGTTGCAGTGTCCTGTCATAATACCAAGGCCATCTAGTCTTTGGGCAGACTTGAACCATTGTTCTTAACTATACTTGTTCTTCTGATTGTGAAAGAGCAAATATTAGTTCCCGTTAGCACATTCTCTGATACTAATAGAACTCATATTTTTATGAAACTGCCAAGCATTATTAAAAACAATTAAAAGACACGATGGTGCATTAAATTACATGTCACATCAGTGCCAATACAATCTATTGCATTGACAAGTATGAGAAGCCTCATCTTTTGTATCCAGAAATTATCAGGATAAAAAGAATGGTTTTTTTTCCACCAAGCTACCATAGTGAAAAACCGTAAGATTGAAAAGAATTGATTTGCTCAGCAAACCAGCATTTAACAAAAAAGAAAAAAAGTTCATTTACTAAGAACAGTAAAAACTGCTCATTATGTATGTGCTCTGTTCTTTAGCTACAATATTTCCAAAGAAGAGTAACTAGATAGTTAAATAAAAGAGTCGGCAAAAATTTTCTGTAAAAGACCAAAGAGTCAATATTTTAGGTTCCACAGCCCAAATGGTCTCTGTTATAAGTACTCAACTCGTCAGTTGTAGTGTGAAAGCAGCCTCAGACAATAGGTAAATGAATAGATACAGCTGTGTTCCAATAAAACATTATTTACCAAAAGAGACCAGCAGTCCAACCCCTGGTTTAATAAAGCTGTTACTTTTGAGCCTGGGACATGCTGGTACTAAGCTAGGTATTTCAAGGGACACCAGCAAACTACTTTCAATAACTTGACAGTTTTATCAATGTGATGAGACTCAAGTATGTGCTGGAATTAAATAACAGTATAAACTAAAATGCACAAGTGGAGGGAAACATGGCTGTGGAAGTCTGGAGTAGAATGAAATTGGTTTTATCCTTAAGACCTCCATAGAGGTTAACAGTTCCATGTGGCTTTTACGGCTACAGATTCTATGAAAGTGGACAATACTGAAGATTTTGACTTTTTGAACTCATCTGTTGAGCATCAAGTGACTGTGGCAGGTCATCCTTTTATGATCCACCATTAATGAAATAGAGCATAGCTCTGACAAATTGACAAAAAACAATAACTGAAGGTTAAGACATCCTAGATGCCAGTGGTTGTCGCTATGGCCTCACATATGGTTTTCAGATTCAGATTTGAAGTTGCTCTTACATTTTGGTGCATTGTGCTAAATAGGATATAGACATTAATAAAAAAGAACACCAGCATTGATTCGTTCATGCTTATTTCACATATTTGACAAAATTCCCACATCAGTACATGTCCATAAGACATAAAAAAGAAATGTAGCATGACTAGAGTAAACGCAGCATAGATTACATTCTTATTACCTTATGTCCACCCGATGCATTGATAGTCTGCCAACTATGACTGCACTGACTATAAAATAAAGTGTGTTACCAGGGCATGTCAGGGGAAAGTGCCTTTGTTCTTTTTTTTGTAGAGTCTGGTACCACATGTAAGGATCACAGACTATTTTCACATTATAAATGTCTCATCTAACTGGGACTTGATAAATACTTGAGTTTAGAATGCATTAGGGATCTTAGTTATTTTGCAATTAGAGAAATGGAGAGACTTTTTTTCTCTTTGTTAAAGTTGGGGTGTCAGTCTATAAGCTCTGCCGTGTGGAGAGATGAAAGTTTCGCATCAAATCTTCCTTTACAGGTTTGTATTTCCTATATATAAATTATCCTCATTGCCACCCATCATATAAATCACAGCCATTTCATGTGACAGCATTGCTAGCTCTGTATAAAATAGGATTTTCAATGATGAGGCAATGACTGTATGGGTCTTAATTTACTTTTATCTTCTGTTGTCAATGCTATAGAGATAAATTGCCTCTTTGCTGATGAAAGGAGACCAACCAAATTTTCTTGTTAGACTCTAACATTAGTATATTGACTACATGCCATTCATGGCCTCTGTTTAGAGAGGTAGTCATAGTTGTTACTGTTTGAAGACGCGGTTATTTCTCTTTTTGCATCCTGAGCCCGTTACGACCTTAAAATTATATGTCACCCTAGAGATTGAGGAAACAAACGGATATCAAAATGATAGCGGCAATTTTTCACCATGTCCCTACTTTTGGCGCCCCGTTCTTGCTGTCTTTAATATGAATAGGAAAGGGGCACTATGCAGTGATTACAGAATCAGAACTAAAATGAGCATTTGGTGCATTTGCAGTTAAATTTGATGATGTCCCTGATACGGAAGTTCTCCATCTGTGCCAAAAAAGTGCTCTCTACCACATTCTAAGACCATAGCCGTCTTTACCTTATTTGATGTAACGCCCCTTACAATTATTAAATTTTCTGGGGGAAACACAGGAATGAAAAGGTTTCACTGGCACCATGTCGCCAATGATGGTGGTATATTTTGTGGCAGGAACATTGGGTGCAGCTCGGGTTTGCTAACAAATTGAAAGCAAATCTGCTCCCCTCTCCCACCATCCTCACCCCACAAAAAATAGAGCTCTGCCTGACACTAAGAGAGGAGATTATAGTGTGAAGTGGAAATGTTGTGACAGGCATTGATGCATCATTATCAAAACTGAAATGAACCTTCACCAACATGTGAAAACAATGTCTCCCTTAGTATCTGGTTACCCTATGGTTTAGGAAACAGCATTTTGGGGTGAGAAAAAAAAGTAAATCTGTGCTCTTTCTCATGTCTCTTTGTGTGGGTATTGGGGGGTACCTTCCATGAGACTCCCTTACCAACTTCCTGCTACTTTTCCAAGCCATCCTCATCTTCATCTTTTACTCTTAAAAGATCACCTTCTGCTTTGTCACTTAGCAGACAGAACGATCCTTTTAAAACACATCACATCACATTTTTCTCTCCTCAAAACAACCCACATGGGCTCCTCAAGAGTCCTTACCATGGCTTCAAGGCCCTTCATGATCTGTCCCCATTTCCTTTCTGCCTGTCTCACTACTCTGTCCCTTGCTTCCTCTGCTCTGGTCACACAGACCTTGCTCATCTTGGAATTTTCCAGTTTCCAGGCATACTCACTTCCAAAGGCCTTTGTGCTAGTTTCTTCATCTGCCTGTTCTTCCAGCAGGTAACTGGGAAGTAAGGCTTCAGTTGAGCTCTTCGTCTAAACGTCACCTTCTCAATTAGACCGAGCCTGGCCACCTACTTACTGCTGCACTGTCCCCACTCCTTCCCCGTCACTCTTGTTTCTTCTTAACCCTGCTCTTTCTTTCTTTTTCTCCATAACACAAATCACATTCTAACAATGTGATTTATTGTTGTCTTCGTGTGTGTGTGTGTGTGTGTGTGTGTGTGTGTGTGTGTTTGTGTGTGTGTGTGTGTGTGTGCTGTTCGTTTCTCTCACTAGAATATAATTCCACCAGGACAAGGGTCTTTGTTTCACTCGTTGGTTTCTGCCGTATACCTCACAGGTACTAGGGGCTGTAATATCTGTTGATTTGGTGAAAGGAGGAATAAAGAAACGAACAAGCACACTCGAGGCCTCAGAGTCTACATCCAAGCTGCTATGCAGCTCCTCAGATACCTCTGACCTCCCAGGATTGCAAAAGAGACAAAAGAGAGGAGGCTTATATCAAAAGCATTAGTCATCCAGTTCACATTGAGGCAGTAACGTGCTATGAATTGGAACTGCGTTTCTGTTGCGTGCTTTCATTTGGTATTACATTAGACACCCATTCTCAGTATTAAAAGGTCTGTGTCTTACTATATTCTATAAGGCTGTTATGAGACTAGACTAGGAAAATCAATATGAAGGTCATTTAAAAGTTAAAAGCCCATGCACGTGATGGTGAGAGCGCTGCTAATTATTTGCCAGCTGTAGAGGTCGAAACATAGAGCTGCAGATGTTTAAGCCTGGTTTTCTGCGGAAGGGTGAATAGACCCAGTGAGCCTGCTTGCAGGAGGTACAAAGGAGCATGTTTGAGCTGAGGCCAAAGGCCAAAAGATCATTCAGATTCAAGCTCAATGGGCTCTCTCTCCTGACCTGCTTCATAACCCTACTTCTGCTGCTGAAACGTTGGTTGGTGGTCATTTACCAGATAGCATTCAGGGCAGGAAAGTGTTTGTTAGAAAATAGGCTGGCAGTTATCATAACAAAGCATATCTTTTGCCTGTACAGGTTGGTCATGAACAAACCAAACCCGTTGTAGTACCCCAGACATGTCGATGGATTAGCCCCTTTCTGCTCTAAGTGTTAACTTTATAGCCTCTTCATGGTTTAGTAATCCTAAATTCAGACTTGCTTGTGTGTGTCTGGGGATGTGAGTATGTTAAGCGACAGTATTTCCTTAGTACACAGTAAATGTATATAACAGGGTAATGTTTTCTCCTCCCCACCTGTTAAATGAGAACACATGTAAAGTGCCTAGCGCAGTAGACGCTAATGAATGGAGGGTATTATTATTTGGCCAACCTGGAAATCTGAGCCTGGATCACAGTTTCTAAGGAACCTCGAAGGTCTCTGAACAGGATAACTGCTTTGTGCTTTTTGTTTAAAAAACACAACAAAAATAAACCCTCCTAAAAGTCAATTTGTTTCTGCTTTCTAAGCGGTTTAAGTGACTCATGATATACAGCTTCCTGTTCCTTTGTGCCCTGGAACATTCCTGACATTCCTTGAGCTGCTCCTTTCCCAAAAGGATGCACCTTGAAAGAGTAAGGGCATTAGGGCACAGGTTTTCCTGCCCCTACCCACCATCCTTGTTATCATGTCTCTGGCCTACCATGGTCATGATCACAAAATGGCAGCCAGTCCTGGTATGACCGTGTCTTTAGGATGTAGGAAAATTAGGGGAAATAGAAGCTGAGCTCTCTGTACAAACTTAAAACGTTTTCCTCTTTCTCCTCACCAGCTGCAAGGTAGTGATAATATACTACATTCATTTTAAAGTATTAAGAAATACCATCATTCTTCTCTCCTTGACTGGTCAGTGATCTAATTTGCTGATGGGTATGAATACAGGAAATTTTCAATTACTTAACACCAATTGAGATGGAGGGCTAGTATGAATGACTACAAAGTTTGAATTAAAAATTAATAGAGAGGATAGCTTCTCTTAAAGTCCTCAACTAAAGAAAGTATCAGGGGCCACTAACAAGGATTTACTGAGAAATATTTCTCAATTAAATGGGATAAATCTGTAATACAAGATTTGTATTTATTTCCTTGTTCCTAAAATATAAGTTTAATACTTAAAATAGTCTTCATCCTGTTAAGTATACCTCGCTTGCTCAGTTCTTTCTTATTCTTTTATTCTTAATATTGCAAAGCTGCATTTCAACTTAGACTAATTAGATTACAGTGACTAGGATTTTAGTGTTTCTCTCCATAAAACAGTAGATTTGCAAATCATAAGAGTTGGAGAAAACCATAAGAGTTGGAGAAGCTTTCTACTTATAGAGTAACTTTTACAATTTCAGTTTTCCAAAGAGCGTGCCATGCTATGGTTACAGCAACTTACAGCAGGTAGTTATCTTGATCTGTAAATATGACCCCAAACATTTATACATTTTCATTTGTTCAAAATGTGAAACATAGTTTGCCTAATTATATCATTCTGCCAGATTGTACTATGCCAAAAGAGCTTTAACTTGTTCTCATTTGCTACCAGAAAAGATGAGAAAATGTTTAAAATCATGGGGGAAAATGCTAAATACCACTTCCATTTCAAGTGGGGACATGGTTAGGCTAAAAATACATGCATATTGAGTTGCTTAAGCTGATGCAGAAAAACATTTACCTTTGTTTTTTTAACAGAAAAATTTAATTGAAAATTATTTTTCCGTCTTAAAAATTAGGATACATTTTCAATAATTTCAGCCTTTTATGCAGGTCATACCAAATTTTTTTAGAAAAGTACCTGTTACTTTTCCTGTCCATGGTACTTCATGATCCTGTGTGTAATTCATTTTCAGTGGATGTGAGATAAAAGTAGCTGGTTTTTCCTATGGTTAGGATAAGTGCTAAGGTTTGAATTAGGATGTAGTAATGAGCAAAGGAGGAGGGAAGGGCGCTAACATGAATGAAGTGCCATGGGTGCCACCCTTTCTGCAGGGTGACTACCACATGGTATAGCATCTCATTTTCCCAGCACTCCTAGTATGTTGGCCTGTTGTCACCACTTGATAGATGAATAAACTGGAACATAGAGTGCTTAAGTTCCTTGCTCTGGGTCACAACTAACCTAAGATCAAGATGTTATTGAAATCAAGGTGTGCCTGATGACACAGTTCATGTTCTTTGCGTCTTTCTTTCCTTGTGCTGCTGAAATACACCTCCCCCTTGTCTATTACACAGAAGACAGGGACAGATGTCTTTCAATAGGTATGCCCTGTGCCAATCCCAGACCAGTTGACTCAAAATCCCCTGGTATTTTGAAAACAATTCCAGGAATATGCCCTGAAGTGAAGTATCCTTCCACTTCAGAGCAACATCTGCATTGACAACTAAACTGCTTTTATTTTTTAAAGAAAGAATTATTAAACAGTGATTGAAGTAGAAGGGAAGAAATCCGAATGAATAGTTCTCTTTAAATTTATTATTTAATTATATAACAAGAAGAAAGCTTTCTCATTTTGGTGCAAATCTTGGAGCCTTCAGATTGGGAATTTTCAGATGTTTTCTTGAAACATGCTTAAAAGACACTTATCTTATGGTTTAGTTTCGAAATGACCTAGCAATTAATTCTTCTCATTTAAGTTCTTTTGGGGTTACTGTATCTCAGATATCTTAGATAAGATTAGGGAAGAGGAATACTTAGAACACTGGAGATAGTTGAGTAATCTTTTGAATAAAACACATAAATTGATTCGACCTGAGAACATAGTGAAAACACCTAATTTCATTTTTCTGGTTGAACATGCTTTTTTTTTTTTTCTGGCTGCGTTGGGTCTTCGTTGCTGCTGCGCACGGGCTTTCTCTAGTTGTGGCGAACGGGGGCTGCTCTTTGTTGCGATGTGCAGGCTTCTCATTGCGGTGGCTTCTCTTGTTGTGGAGCATGGGCTCTAGGGCGTGCAGGCTTCAGTAGTTGTGGCTCGCAGGCTCAGTAGTTGTGGCACACGGGCTTAGTTGCTCCGCAGCATGTGGGATCTTCCCGGACCAGGGATCAAACTCATGTCCCCTGCATTGGCAGGCAGATTCTTAACCACTGCGCCACCAGCGAAGTCCCCAGGCTTTCTTCTTTAAATCAAAATCTTGTTTTCTTTTCAGGTAGGGTTTTTTTTTTAATAAGCTCATAAATGCTCTGAATTCTCACTAGTCGTTACTGATCTTTTGTAAAACTGCTGGTTATAAGCATTATAAATCACTTGGCTCATGAGTTTCAGACATTTTTGCTTTATAGTACACTCTTCAGTTTTATGGGTATTTATTTTTCCACATAATATAGCAGTATATGCTGCAATTCAGTAATATTGCTCAGCAGTATTAGTGGAATTCAAAATAGAAATCACTTTCCTTTTGACAACTAGTATAATGAATTGGTTGACTATTGCCAAATTTGTGAAGGCAAAAAGATCCTTTTGTAATTTCAAAAATGAATTTGACATTTATGAGTTTTTTGGTACTGTTTCAAATACTGCTCACCAGCTATCTAAAATATATAGTGTAGGATTTATCTTTTCTCTAAGGTGCAGTTATTCTGCATAGGCTAATTTCGAGATTTCTTTGGGTTTTTCAGGAATCTTAAGGTGTGATATTGATACCACCATTTACTTTCAAGGTTACAAACATTAATCTAGCAAGGCATAGGGATTTGGTGCAACGTGTGTGTATTAAACACCAACTGTTTTTACTCTATGCATGCTTGTTTCGCAAAGAATTTTAAATATAATACTGTAATCGCGAAATGGACTGTTTTCAAGATTTTCCTTCACCCTCTCCTTGAAAGGGAGGAAAGACATCCTTGCTGTGCTGCAAAATGTCTCGTGGTCTCTTAAACAACATTAACATCTTGTATGTGCTTCTTTACTAAATTCTTTGTTCTGGAATAAACGGAAAATAGGGCTTTCTTTGAAATGACTGGATATTCTGTCACTCTCATCAAGCCTTCTTTCCTTCTGCTTTATAGTTCCCACAACAGCAGCCAGCACCCCTGACGCCGTTGACAAGTATCTCGAGACACCTGGAGATGAGAATGAACACGCCCATTTCCAGAAAGCCAAAGAGAGGCTCGAGGCCAAGCACCGCGAGAGGATGTCCCAGGTACATGTGACTTTCCATCCTTCAGTCGTACAATACTGGGGAAATCTGGATTTGCCTCTGCCTCAGAGTCTCCCCGGGGGCCCTATGGTTGATGAATGCCTAGGGGTGGGTAAGGTTCTTTAATTTTATCCAGATCTTAAAGACATAACATTTTTAATTGTAAATGTTTGCTATAAGGGCACCGATTTGGGGCTTTTTGCATTCTCCTTGAACTTGCCACCTAGGAAAGACACAGGTATAGTAAGTATAGTAAGATTTTATAAGCACAAATTAAGTTGTGTGTACACCTTTCTCGATGGTTTTGTCACTCTGTGTTTAGCGTAGTCCTGTAATGGTGTTGTAAATTAAAATCACTTAAAATGTTCGTTAGCAAAGATGAATATTTTTGTATGGAATACCAAATTATGAAAACTTTGAACCTAACATTTCTTACCGAGTTAATTCATAGGACTGTAGGAGCTTAAAACCAAAGTGAACCATAATGATCATTTTATCTAGTCCCATAAATGACAGATAATGCAGTAAACTTTCAAGCGTTTAGCTTCCCACTCTAGAACAAAGCAGTATAAGTAACACAGAGAGGCATTTGGAACCCAAGCCTTTCTTGTTCCTCGTACAATGCTCTTTTCACTATGTTGTGCTACAAACCCTGTTTTTTTTAATCATGTTCTTTATGAAACAAAAAATTGTTTCCAAAACAACTAATTTACATGTAATAATACCAACTACAATTTAAGTTATGCCTGCCACCAGGTGCTAGATGTTGTATTAGAGGTAGATAATACTGAGGATTTTAGTCCTTCGTCAGATTCAGATTCTTTTTTTTTTTTAAGGTTTTTTTTTTTTTTTAATGTGGACCATTTTTAAAGTCTTTATTGAATTTGTTACAATATTGCTTCTGTTTTGGTTTTTTGGCCCTGAGGCATGTGGGATCTTAGCTCCCCAACCAGGGATCAAACCCGCACCCACGGCATTGGAAGGCGAAGTCTTAACCACTGGACCGCCAGGGAAGTTCCCTTTCTCAGATTCTTTATTCATTCATTCAGTCATTCAACAAATACGTATCTATCACTTACTTGCCAATCACCGTTCCAACTCATAGTCTATACCCTGAAGAGTGAACATGAAGAAATAATAGGAAAAGTCAGATTTAAGGAAACATAAATGAGTGAATGAAGAAAGAAAAATAGGGTTTTTCTTTAGGAAAGATACACACAATATGTAATCACTGTTAAGTAGGAATAGGACGACTATCAGCTGCCATACTTATTGCCACTGAAAAGACATCTTTTAAACTTAAATCCTGTCTCACTACTTGTTTCTGAAGCTCTCAGAACCTTGTTATTGCCCACAAAATCCATTTGTGGGACAATGAAGGCCCCAAAAAGAAAAATAACAAAATAAACACTGAACGCTCAGCTTGGCATTTCCAGTGCCTGCCCCCTCACCCAACCTCCTGCACCCCAAATCCAGTCATCTTACTTCCTCTCCCACCTCAACTGCTACCATCGTCATATGGGCAGCCTTAAACCACTCTGCTCAACGTATGCTAAACTCATCACGGACTCTCTTTGCTCTCAGCATTGATCTCTGGAAAGGTGTCCCACTCTTCTTCACGCTGGCACATCTCAGCCATTCCTTACACTCACGTAGTCCTCAGAGTGAGACAAGCAGTCATTGCTCTTTTGCATTTAACTAAATATTTGCTCACCAGTTTTGTTCCTCCAGCTGGATTGTAAACGTTTAGTCCCTATACATTTATATAAGTACCTTCCTAACCTTGCATTTCTATCTTGAACCCACTTAGTCATTATTTTTTTAAAAAATACAGATTCTGAATTTTTTCCAGTATTTATTGGTCATTTTGAGCCTGTTAATAGCACTGATTTCAAATACTCTTTCAGATATTATAGATCTCTCCTAGAATAGTAACTTTATTTTAGCACACCTATTTAAGCCATGACTTAGTTCATATATGTTTTGATGGACTTTCTTCATCTTTTAGATACTACCTATATCTGAGATAATTTAAAGAATGTTATCCTGGAGCAGAGAATGTTGTCTCTTAGATTCCAGTGATCATAGGAGTATGAGATGCTTGAGATCAACATTTATCATCATAATCTATGGTACTGAATTCTGGAGACTGTTTGACTTTGAACTTGCCTGCCTCTTAAATCTCTCTGTATTAGTTGTCATTTTCTCTGCATGAAACAGCAAAGTCTTTGAAGATCCATTAATCCGGATGATACTGATACTTTCATGCATGCAGTGGAAAATTGCTTTATAAGACTATATGGTGCCACTGTGAAGTCTAGATCCTGAGAATTTTTAATTTAAAAATTTCATCTTTTAAAATGATTTTTATTACAGTTTTTGTTATTATTTGTTTTCTTACAATGCAGAGAATTTGGGGGCTTTTGTTGTTGCTGGGGCTCATGATAACTCTGAACTTACAGATTTCTGTCGTTCTATGTTATGAATAGTATCTAGCAAATATAAGAAGGCGCACGATCATTTATTCCATATGATTTTAACAGTTTTACTGTATCCTTAAAGTAAGGTTCTTCAAAATGGAAGTTGACCTTTCTCTACATTTATTATTTTTATGATAGAAGCATCAACATCTTAGGAACGGCCTTTTCTCCTGTCACCAAATATAAATAAACTTAGCTCACCTGTTGGATTTGCCATTTTATAATGGCTAATTAGGCCACAGGGGACAAAAGCATGGTCTTTAGAGCCACAAAGATCTCGGTTTATATCCTTCCTTCTCCATTTTTTTCCTGCATAACTTTGAGCAGGTAACTTAACCTGATCCATAAAAATGGGGATGGCCAAGGCTAATCTCATGTGAGAAATCAATCAAACGAGAGAGATTTTGGAAAGCTATTAACACTGGATCTGGTATTTAGCAGGTCAGGAGTGGTGCACTCTATTATCAGTGGACCTCAGTGGAAGCCATTGTTCAAAGGGAGATGTTGAGCCCACGGTGTGTGTTTATCTTTGAGTAAGTAGGCCTAGTGTGATGGTGTAGGTGAATTGTTTTATTTGGAAGGATGGAGGATATTATTAAATTGCTCTGAAAATCAAAATTTTATTTCATTTCTACAGGAATGCTTATTTTCAATGCATTAGCTAAATAAATCTCCTTAATTATTCCATGGATTCCCCTGCTCAAAGCTGAAAGTTCTGAATATACAAAGGAAGATGGTAAAGATTTAAATGTAATGCAGGAAATCAGTTTTTCACATTCCAATAAAACATCTGACTTCTCTCTCAAACTAATTTTGAGATTCCTTACCTGAAGAATTTGTGGTAGAATACTGCCACTATGAACATTTTCAAAGCAGGAAATTCAAATATTTTTATTTCAAGGCTTATCTCATCTGTAAAGCAAAAGTAGTCTTTAGTAGCCCCCATCTCACAGTTGGTCTTCATTAACTCTTGGACCCACCAAAGCATCTGGGGCATTATGTTTCTTTTCCTTCTATATTCTGTTCTTGTTCATAGCAGCTGCACATTTTCCCCAATTTTGCTGTGCATGTGTTAGGTTATTTCTTATATGCTCTTCACTTGTAACAGAGAATTCATTCCATTCTTTTTTCTCCATAATTTCATGTAAACAACATGGGGAAGCTTGTACTTTAGACAATGGATCGATGCTAACTGACAATGGAGTATCTCATTAAAAACTGACATGATGATGTGATGTGACAGTCTCACAGAACTTCTCTATCAGTAGTTACTTATGCCAAGCTTCAAGGATGTCTGAAAAAAATCAATTCCTTAGGAATAAATACCTGTAAATAACAGGCTCTTATAATACAGAAATCAGGGTTTCTTGTGCTTTGTATGTCCACAAAGTATGCAAGTACACAGCTGTCAACAAACCATTATTTTGCTTACTGGATCTTTCTGTTCTTTATATTACCTTGCTCAGGTATGAGCTACACTTAAAAAAAAACTACTTGATCGTGGGTAGTACACTTGAAAAGGAAAAGGAAGCTGTAAGTGGTGAGAATCAAACATCGTTTCCTTTCAGCAGCATCCACAGCTGCAGACTTTTCCTCTTTGCATTCAGATCAGTGAGTGAACTTCTCTCAGAGAAATCCTGAGTGAACATCATGGATGAGAAGAGGAAGTCTTATTTTCCTACAAAACAGATTAGCCTGGTTACCAAATTAGTGTTACTTACCAAGAATAATTTTTGCTACATTCAGAACATTATAACGTGTACTGTCTTGGAATTTCTGGAGGAATTTAGAGTATTCTTTGCTGTTCGTGAGGCAAGTTGGCAAGCAAAATGTTCTAATTGCCCATCAGTTCTTCAGTGGGGTGGATCTTAGGATTTCTGACAACTGAAATCTTCTTTTAGTTCCTCTATTATATACTTCTTGGTTCTGTGCTCATGGCATGTGTACACATGCATAAAGTTTTATATATGCTTTTTCCCCCTTCGTACTGTTTGAATTTTTATAACTTGCTTTCACAAAAGACTAAAACCAACGTGTTCAATTTAATGTTGGAAGACCTTATACAGGTAATATATGCCTTTTATGAATCGTTGACATTTGTGCACATCAAATGAAATGACTTTCAGCGATTTCTGAAAGTAATAGAAAAGAAAAAAGACCGACTTTGTTTCAAAGGGCCATATAAAGGTGAACGGTTATGTTTACTGTACTGCTGTGATAGTTTATATACATCTTAGTGGGAGGTCAAATATTATTGAGCTAGGGATGGAACATGATCATTTTTTTCATGTTTAAAGTGTCAAATGTCGAAGAAAAAAAAAAAAACAGTGATCTAGCTCATTAAATCTATATTTGAAAAAAGCACTGATGGTTTTAAATGATTGCCTCCTTTTGTAGGTCATGAGGGAGTGGGAAGAGGCAGAACGTCAAGCAAAGAACTTGCCTAAAGCTGATAAGAAAGCAGTGATCCAGGTAAACCCTGAGTCCGTCCTCCACCAGGCATCGTACCCTTGTTGATGTAGCGCCTGCACCTTTTCAAGCATCTGCTGGAACCGCATGCATGATTGTTCATATTTCCCTCAACTTGGACTACTGCTAATCATTGTCTGATAATTCAGTTGCTTAAACCCTGCCTTACTTTTGCTCCCAATTAGCTCATTATAATTCATTTCTTTAAAACTCATATTGTTACTTAAAGTCTAACTTTTATCAATAATATATCTTTCTGGTTGCCATAATCTTCTGCTACTTCTTCCCCGTGGCAAATTTACACGATAATTTGAATTTTTGACTGGAACCCCTCTCAGAATTGCCTTCAGGAAACCATGAGGTTATCATGATCATTTTCTTAAAGTTCTCTGAGTAAGAGAGGGCTTTCATAAATATGCATGTAATTTAGAGTTTCAAGAATATATACATTTATTCTACCTTACGGTTAGTCAAATCAGTTTTCAGTGACCATATGAAATAATGATTTACACTGAGAAATTAGGTCTGGGGATGAAAAGCAGGGAAATGGAGGGGAACCCATAAGACATGCTGAATTAGTCAATTAGTCAGTTGGAATGACTGAAGTCTTTGAATAAAACAAAGTATGATATGCCTTTTAAAAGACTTGAATTTGCTGCTCCATCCTATTTGTCCCGTTCCCGATTGTCACGTGCCTGTGTTTGTGACGGCAGCATTTCCAGGAAAAGGTGGAATCTTTGGAGCAGGAAGCAGCCAACGAGAGGCAGCAGTTGGTGGAGACGCACATGGCCAGAGTGGAAGCCATGCTCAATGACCGCCGCCGCCTGGCCCTGGAGAACTACATCACCGCTCTGCAGGCTGTACCCCCTCGGGTAGGCTTCCCTTCACAGCTCAGGGCACAGCAGCCAGTAGGCATGGGGACACTGGGGACTGAAGGCCCTAAGAAAGAAATTGGGAGAAGTTTCTAAGAGCACCGTTATTCCCAGGTTCAACCTCAGTCTGTTTTATCTTGAAGGTTAAAGGGTCACAGGGCAGCTGCCTCCATAGGACCATCTCTGTACAGTAGACACACCTTTCCACCGAGGAGTCAGACAGGCTTCCCGGGCGCTCACAGTGCAAGACCTGATTTGAGTTGGTATCCCTGGCTGGTGACAGTTCATGGTATAGTTGAAGTCAGGGAACCACAAGAGCTGGAAGGAATTTAGATGTAACCTAGCCCAGCCCCCTTATGATGTAAATGAGATCTTTAAAAGCTGAGATTTGGCTGGGTTATAAGGATTTTTAGTGGAATAATAGGAACTAGAACTGAAATTTCCTGCTGAGAGCAGCAGCCATATTCTCTGGGGATAGGAGCCCTATTTGGTCATGACGTCCACAGCAAAGGGGTTTATTTGTGGTATTCAGGGATAAATGCCCAGAAAGGCTTACCAAGCACTGCAAGCAAAGGCTTCATGGGAGAGCTTACTTTGGATGTAAGGAACATTCTGAGCATGAGTGTGTGTACATCACGTCAGCTTGTTCTATCCATTACTGAGTGAGGAATATTGAAATCTCCAACTATAATTGTGGATTGGACTCTTTCTCATGTGATACCCTCAGGTTCTGCTTTGTGTATTTTGAGGCTCTGTTCTTAGGTGCGTAAACATTCAGTGTTGTTATGTCCTCTCTACCCCCCTTATCATTATCAAATGTCCTTCTTTATCCCTAGTAACATGTTTTGCTCTAAAATTACTGTGTCTGATATTAATTAAGCTACTCTAGCTTTCTTTTAATGTATCATAGTGTATCATTTTTCCAACCTTGTGTTTTTGTTTAATCTATTCGTTTATATTTGAAGTACATTTCTTGTAGGCAGCATATACTTGGGTCTTGCCCTTTAATTAAGAAGACCATTTAATGAAGTTATTGATATGATTATGCCTAAATCCATCATCATGCTATTTGTTTTCTAGTTGTCCAATCTGTTCCTTGTTCCCCCTTTTTTTTTTTTGCTACCTTTTGGATTAATTGAATATATTTTATGATTCTATTTTGTGTCCTTTTACCTTTAACTCTTTATTAATTATTTTAGTGTTTGCTTTAGTGTTTGTAGAAAACATCTTTAACTTTTCACAATGGTATTATACCAGTACAAATGATGTTATACCACTTCCCTTATATTACAAGAACCTTACAATAAGGTACTCCCATTTCCCGTTTCCTACTCTTTGGGCTGTTGTTGTCATACTTTTTCCATACTACATTATTGTTATCTTTTAAACAGTCAATTATCTTTTAAAGAGTTAAATAATAAGAAAAATATTTATTTACCTATATAGTTACCATTTCTGGTGTTCTTTGTTCCTTGTGTAGGTCCCTCTGGAATCATTTTTCTTCTACCCAGAGGACTTCCTTTAAAATTTATTTTAATGCGTATAGATTCGTAAAGAATTCTTTTTGCTTGGGTATGCCTGACAATATCTTCATTTCACCTTTCCTTTAAAAGACATTTTTACTGGGATAGAATTCTGGGTTGAAGTTTTTCTTCGATTGCCTTAATGTTGATGCTCCATTGTCTTCTTATTTGCATTGTTTGCAACAAAATACTTATATCATCCTTTTCTTTATGTCTCTGTAAATAATATATCTTTTTTTATCTGGTTGCTTTTAGGGATTTTTCCTTTATCACTAGTTTTGAGCAATTTGATTATGATGTGTCCTGGTATATTTCAACCTGCCATTAACCCCCTCTGGCTATTTTTCATATCATACATTATAGTTTTCATGTCTAGAATTTTAATCTGGATTTTTGTATGTTTGTTTCATATTTTCCATATCTTTACTTAATTTTTGAACCTTTGGAATTTTTTTATTGGCTTTCCAACATTGTGAAGTTCACCTTGTTGAGTGCTGGGTATTTTTGGATACCTATTACTATTCCTGAGCTTTGTTCTGTAATGCAGTAAATTACTGCAATAGATTAACAGATCAGTTATCAGCCTGTGGCGAGTGATTCCTCAATCCTGAAGCAAGACCCTTCTGAGTAATCTACCATGAATGTTGAGTTTTTCCATCTGGATGATGGAAACAAGTACTATTTCTGACCCTGTGTGAACACCAGACACTGTTACCTCTAATCCTTTTGGGAGATTTTTTTCCCATGGCCTCATGTTTCTTTCATGTGCGTGCATTGATCATTAGTCAACTGCATTCTCATAGGGCATCATCTCCAGGTTCTCTCTCTGAGCAACTCCTTCCTCTCCAGTATTTTTTCCTGTGACTGCCAGCCACCTCCGTCTCTTTAGACTCTCACCCCATATCTTCAGCTCTCTGGAATCTCCCAGGCTCTGCCTGGGTTCCCACGCCTGGAACCACAGCCTGGAAACTCAAGGCAGTAAGCTTGGGCAATTGTAGAGCTCACAATATTTGTTCCTTATTTCTCAGTGGTCTCTGTCCTTCACCTGGTGTCTAATATCTTACAGAAATATAGTCCTATATAGTTTGTCCATTCTTTGGTTGTTACCGGCAGCAGGGTAAATCTAGTTTCCACTACTTACCTTGGCTGGAAGTGGCAGTCTGTGTGTACACTATGTAACTAAACCAAAAAACCACCCACTTGCACTGATTCTCCTCATCATTTTGATTTTTCTTTCTATACTAAGGTTCAGTGCAGAAAGCTCTGAGGAACCATAAGAGAGCTCTGGTACTCTTCCAGATAGCAAAATAGTATTGACCCTGTTTTACCAATGACGTCACTGAGACTGAGTGGCTAGTTCAGGGTGACACCACTAGTAATGGACAGGGTAGAGCTGTGAGTCACAGGTGACCACTGCAGGGCCTCCTACCAGACCAGGCTTCCTCTCAGAACAGAAAGCTTTTGAAAAAGAATATTCACATTAGCATTTTCATTTTCTCTTCAGAAAAAAATCTGTCCTGGCACTGTTCAGTAAAATTATGTTTACGTATCTGGAGAATGAGTTCCTTGGTTACTCTCTTTTTTTTAACAGGACTTTATTTTGGGGTGCGGGGCCATCAGCATCATTTGCCAGAGCAAGGCAGGGTGGTGGGTGTTGAGACCAGAATCTTAATAGCTGACATTTAGCGAAGCGTTCCAGCTAAAGGTCCGATTTCTGAAGTAAGATCTTTGCTAAATGGTCATTGATAGAGCTGAAAGTAAGATGAGGACTGAATGGAGTCTTCAACAAATGCACATTTCAGATCTTTCAGTTCAGTCCCATCAGCCATCACAGGAAAGACAGTGACAAGAATAATATTTGCCAAAGCTTCTTGTGTTATCAAAGGGGATAATTTCAGATTTGGTCATAATCATGCTTTCCCTGAGTCAGTTGATCACTCCGTGTAGAATTAGACAACCTGTTTATTTGAAATAAAAATTTAAAATTGGATTAAGAAGAACTATTTTACTGTCAAAAAATCAGATTGTTGTTGATTGATCCAAGGATTCATGTTGAATTCTTACCTAGAAATGCATAAAACTCTCCCATCTAATAAAAACTGGGACTGGGTAGTTACAGGCATGCAACCTTGGCATTACCTGCCATTTTTGTTAAGTTATTGTCTTTGTCTGTGGGTTTTATTTGAATTTTAATGTATAGCTTGACATGGCACTTAGCTCCACACTTCGGAAAATGCGAGAAAATTCTAAATCCCTTCTTGAGGGCTTTTACATATTGCTGTTGAAAGACATAAATCAGAAGCTTGCCAGTAACTCTCTGAGAAAGGTCATGTCTTGTATTGGAGCCATAAATAAGTATTTCTGAAATCTCCCTCATACTTACACAGTGCCTGGAAAATACAAAATATTTACTCAATGTGAGCTGAATATAAGAAAATGAATTAGTCAGGTGTTTTTTCTGTAGATTCTGTAGCTGATAATCACGTCAGAATAACTATCCCCTTAACCCTGACCACTTTTGCCAAATAGTCCCCAACTTCACAAACAGGAATCTGGAGCAAGATGGATTGTTTATACAGTCTCTTTGAAGCTTAGGTTTAATCCATGCTTTCATTTTTTTTTTAAACCCAAGCTCGGAAGTATGACGTAATGATGTTTTTGTGCAGCTGGAATTCCTTGCTCTACCACGAATTTCATTTGTGAGTCCCTGTGTCTGTGTGTGCTTTATGTTCCAAATTTCCTTTTTGATTAATTACATTCCTACTGGCTGATACACTGAATGGCCAACCGAGAAGTGCATTGTTTGAATCATATTTAGAATTTTTATATACATATGTACTTTACATATTACAGTTGTTAAAACAGTCTCTCCATGTACGTCCATCCTCTTCCGCCCTCTCCCAACCCCCAGGAATAAAAAAATTAGAATGCAGTTGTGTCTTTGCACTAGGATAAACTCTTAATCTGTAGAGGGCTAGTAACTCTTCTAAGGACCAGCTCTTCAAAATTTTCACTTCTCTAGAAGATTCCTTGGAAAAATAAAGGAGTTACGCTTTTTTCTCCAGAAAAGTTAAAGTCTTCTCCAAAGTGGCATCACACATGGTTAAACTTCTATCACCCTTGGAGGCCTTTAAACTACTAAACATAAGTACTGCTTTAAACTAAATTATCATCACAAAACACAGGACTTTGGCTTCTTATTTTCACAGAGCTCAAATTGATGCAACTCATGAAATAATGAGCTCAATACTATCTGAGCCTTCCCTCCTGTAACTGGCAGGGTCTACTTCATAGATGGAGAAAAGATTATGATATTGCCTGACTGTTCAACATTCTGTGTAATCTGAAGAGAAGCTAGACTTAAGTGGGATCCCATATAGATAAACCAAAGGCTGCATAGGAATTTCTGTTTAAAATAAACTTTCCATTGTAGGCTTAGGTCTGGAAAAACTTAGGAGCTGGAGTAAGAACTGAAGTGTTTTAAAGATAAGAGACAAAAAGCCAAAGCTTTCTACGTAATTCTTGGATTTTTGGTGTCTTTACAGATACTCAGTCTAAATCTCCATTAGACAACATCCTAATTATTATCCCGACTTCAACAACTTCTAAGAATTTTCTATGTGAAAGAAAGAATTAAACATTTTCACGTATGTCTGTGTGTCTGTGTGCCAGTAGTGTTGTTTTGGTTTTTTTCCAGTGTCTCATGAGATATCCTATCCATACTAAATTTGGATACTAAATACTGCATTGCAACCATCTTATCCATACTAAAATAAATTTCATGCTTGTATCTGATGCTTCACACTCAGACTCTCAACATTTAATTGAGCAAAAAAATTGGGGGGCAGTTTCTTTAGCACCGGCACTCTTTCCTTTCTCATTTCTTTTCTTTTTTTTTTTCTAATTGAAGTATAGTTGACTTACAGTATTATATTAGGTTAAGGTATAAAACATAGTGATTCTGTATTTTTATAGATTGCATACCATACAAAATTATTATATAATATTATTGACTATATTCCCCATGCTGTACATTACATCCCTGTGACATGTTTGTTTTACAGCTAGAGGTTTCTACCTCTTAATCCCCTTCACCAATTTCACCCATTATTCTCCTCTTCCCCTGCTGGTGACCATCAGTTTGTTCTCTGTATCTGTGAGTCTGTTTCTGTTTTTTTATATTTGTTCATTTGTTTTATTTTTTGGATTCCCCATATAAGTGAAAACATAGAGTATTTGTCTTTGTCTGATTTATTTCACTAATTATAATACTCTCCAGATTCATCCATGCTATTGCAAGTGTATACCACATCTTCTTTACACATTCATCTGGCAGTTGGCACTTAGGTTGCTTCTGTATCTTGGCTATTGTAAATAAACCTGCTATGAACATTGGGGTGCATACATCTTTCCGAATTAGTGTCTTCATTCTCTTTGGGTAAATACCAAGGAATGGAATTGCTAGATTGTATCGTAGTTCTATTTTTAATTTTTTCAGGAATCTCCATGCTGCTTTCCATAATAGCTCTACCAATTTACACTCCCACCAACAGTATACTAGATTAGCTCAGCCAAATGTTAAATTTTCTTGAGATTCCTGAAAATGTCTTCATACAATTCTTTAGTAGAATGATTTGTGAGATTTACCATTAAGGAGCACGGTTTTTTCCCTAAATTGAGATTTTGCTCACTGCTGTTAGGTGTATTTTAACAGCAGGGCAATACGTGTTCAATAAAAAGTAGCAATCATTGGAGAAAATAAAGGACAGCAATTAGTTGGTATGCCGTGGCAGGCAAACTAGTGACAGCATGAGGAGGTACCAACTAAATCAGTCTTTAGCCAACATGAATGTTGGTGTAACTATGTTTTATAACGTAAACAGAAACTGAGGTGCTAAACTTGACTGTTTTCATTTTTATATAATTGCTAACTGCCCTTCTCCCCGCAGTTCTTCATTTTCTGCTCATCACTTTTGGTCGCAAAAGAAATAGGAAGCATTGATAGAATATATGTAGATAATATATATCTCCAAGGTAAATATACTGCATATACACCTCAATATAATGGATGGTAAATAAATTAAAAATTATTTGCTGACATCTTAATATGTGAATGCGCTGAGGGAGATGAGTACTAAGAAATTTCAAACATCCTACCCTCAAGTTTTTTGGGTTTTTTATATTTATTTATTTTATTTATTTTTGGCTGCCTTGGGTCTTCGTTGCTGCGCGTGGACTTTCTCTAGTTGTGGTGAGCGGGGGCTACTCTTCATTGCGGTGTGCGGGCTTCTCATTGAGGTGGCTTCTCTTGTTGCAGAGCACGGGCTCTAGGCACACAGGCTTCAGTAGTTGTGGCACACCCGCTCAGTAGTTGTGGCTCGCGGGCTCTAGAGCACAGGCTCAGTAGTTGTGGTGCACGGGCTTAGTGGCTCCGCGGCATGTGGGATCTTCCCGGACCAGGGCTTGAAGCTGTGTCCCCTGCATTGGCAGGCGGATTCTTAACCACTGCGCCGCCAGGGAAGCCCCCAAGTTTTGAATATAATCAAAATTTTGTAAAGCTGATCAGAATGTACTTAAAAGACTACTGGCTTGAAAATCATCTTTGAGAAATATAATTATCCTGTACCTTATATATTTATTATTCATTCATTCATCATTCATTTATTTTTAGTTGAGGTTTGTAAAAATTGGTGAGCACAAGGGGACCTGTTAACTTGAGAGCTTTTAAGGACAGACCCTGTATCAAATGGTGGGTGGAAAGACAAATGGGAGAATTCGCATTTATTAAACAAAGTCCTATAAACTATGCTGTGTGGTTTGCATGCTATGCCGGAAAAACCTCTCAGTATTACCTCTTACCTTGCTTTGAATCTTTACCAAGCTGAATAGACAGATCTTACTAAAGACCAGCAGGAAGTGTGTAACGAGAGACACTAGTGTTTTCTGTTTTTAATTGAATTAAGTTAAATAGAAAATTAAGACGTATGTAGGCAAGGCATCCTCTTGAAAGCTGTCCTGTGCCTCTGAGACCCTATTCCTCACCCAGATTCCCTCCACAGCAGAGCCCCGCTTAGTCACTGTCTTCAGAGTCGAAATAGCTCTTCATCTGATGCTGTCAAACATACAGCACTGGGATGTCATATTTCGTTCTAGCAAAGGTTGCACATACATATTTATATGTCAATATCTATTTTCATTCATTCTTGAAAATGAAAACCCATTATGAAAACATAAATATTTTTTTTTAGACAAATGCATAACACATTATTTAATAATCCAGTGGTTACTTAACTCTCTGGCGTTACAGATATCTGCCCTACAGAACAGATAGCAACAAGGGATCTTCCCCCTAGAAACGTGTGTGTGTGTGCACACAAAATTACACATAGGTTTCAAGGAGTTCACTCATTTTGTGCAGCTTGTCCACGGATCAGTTTAAAGATCCTAGGTTATGGGCTTTCCTGGTGGCGCAGTGGTTGAGAATCTGCCTGCCAATGCAAGGGACACGGGTTCGAGCCCTGGTCTGGGAAGATCCCACGTGCCGCGGAGCAGCTGGGCCCGTGAGCCACAATTACTGAGCCTGCGCATCTGGAGCCTGTGCTCCGTAACAAGAGAGGCCACGATAGTGAGAGGCCCGCGCACCACGATGAAGAGTGGCCCCCGCTTGCCACAACTAGAGAAAGCCCTCGCACAGAAACGAAGACCCAACGCAGTCATAAATAAATAAATAAATACTTTTAAAAAATAAATTAAATTGAAGTACTTAAAAGATGATTAACTTTAAAAAAAAAAAATCCTAGGTTATATTTGCATTTTTGTAAGTGTAGGGGAGCAAAATTTGCCACCCCAAAAATGTGTCTCTTTGGCATGAGGATTAATTTAGGCTGATTATTTTTGAGGCCCAAAAGACTCAGGAAGAACCTTTGACCTTCCTTCCCCCTAACTGCCTAAAAGAATGTAGACAGAGGACCTGTTCCAGGGAAGGAGCTGTCACCATAGATCACTATAGTATGAGCTAGGTGTGTAGACAGGGAGGAAAATCTGTTAAAGTTCTTCTCTATGTCCCATTGTCTCTGCAAGGCCCAGCAGACGTTTGTTTACCAAACATTTGATTTTTTTCCCTTTCCATGTCAATTGCCTTCCTCCCCTTTGAAGTCCCAACCCACTACCCCCAACATCCTCTTTTGTCTTTAGCTGGAGATGGTATTTAAGGTGAGGGTTTCAGCCGTTTTGGTGAGTTACTCAATTTTCCTGGGTCTCTCCCATATTATTCAACTTTCGTTTGATTTTTCTCCTCTTAATCTGTATCATCTCAATTTAATTCTTAGACCAGTCAGAAGGCTAGAGGAAAATTTCTTCTTTCCCGACATAAGCTTTATCTTGAATTTCCTTATATTGTTTCTAGTAGGTCAAGGCACTGTGGTTAGGTAGAGTATGAGAAGAGAGTGAAATTGAAAGAAATATAAATGTGCATATCTTTGAACATGGTGTAGCCACTTAGGGGATTTGTGAAGCAAAAATGCCAAACTTTAAGTATGAATATACAAAATTGAAGCATATTGTAATTCTCTCTTAAGAAGTCAAGAGTATGGCATGGTTGGCATTTGTCAGATGATCAGACCATTTGACAAATCTTTCTGAAGGTCTGTGGTATCTTAAAACATCTTTTGTTTACGATTTCTTCCTCAACTCTGTGGGCTTTGCCGTCTGGGTTGCGTTAATAATCCTGTTCATCATTGAGGGGTTCCGCATGTTTCACTGCGTGACTAAACGAGAGTTGAAGACATACAAGTCCAAACACTTTCTGGCGCTTCTTTGCTCGCAGGTCAGCAGATCCAAGTTCTGTATCCAATGGATGCTAAGCTGGTCCAAAAGCATAAATCATGGGGTTTGGGCCAGATCCTAAATTTCAGTTGTGTATGCTGTCTTCACTAATGTATAGCTGGGGTCTGTGTAACTGAAGGAAGAAACGTTTCCTCTGCACTTAGTACTCTGACACCAAATATGTGTGGGGTTTTCCCTCACATAAAATAATTCTGACACTAACTACCTGTAGTTAGCATAGATCGCCATGGGTTAAGGTTTCAGCCCCACAAGGCTGCCTCACTTCAGAAGCCAGTTGCAAAATCCTAGATTTTCACCTTGTATTTCTGATGGGCCAGCTATAAATCGGGGGTCCCCATGACCTGCTCCTCAGGTTTGATAATTCACTAGAACAACTCACAGAATAAGTGCTTTATTTACTGTTAGCAATGTATTATAAAGGGTAGAACTCAGTAAGAGCCAGATGGAAAAGACTGTAGGGCACGGTATGGGGGAAGGGGTGTGCAGCTTGCATGCCCTCTCTAGCCATGGTACCCTTCTGGCATCCCAATGTGTTCTCCAGCTGGAAAGCTCTCTGAATTCCATTGCTTAGGGGTTTTCTTGGGAAGGTTCCATTAAGTAGCCATGAAGGATTAAATCATTGGCTATTGGTGATTCAACTCAGTCTCCAGCCCCTCTCCCTTCCCTGGAGATCAGAAAACGGGGCTGAAAGCTCCAACCCTCTAATCATTCGGTTGGTTCTCTTGTGTCTGGAACCAAAGACTAAGACCAAATATTATGACAAAAGATGCTCCTGCCACCAAATTTTATAAGAGTTTTAGGAGCTCTGTGTCAGGAACTGGGGGCAGAGACCAAACATGTATTTCTTATGTCACGGTAACCAAAATAAATTATTGCTGAGAACTAGCAAAATATCCCAGAAACAAACTAAAACCTACCAGATTTGACAAACTGTCCAAAGGTCCCTAATTTGTGAGCGACAGGATGAAAACCACTCTTATTTTCCATATTTTATAGTACAGTATAAACACCTTTTTTTTTTTTTTTAAAGTGGGAATTATTTATTTATTTATTTTTGGCTGTGTTGGGTGTTCGTTTCTGTGCGAGGGCTTTCTCTAGTTGTGACAAGCCGGGGGCCACTCTTCATCGCAGTGCACGGGCCTCTCACTATCGCGGCCTCTCTTGTTGCGGAGCACAGCCTCCAGACGCGCAGGCTCAGTAGTTGTGGCTCACGGGCCTAATTGCTCCGTGGCATGTGGGATCTTCCCAGACCAGGGCTCGAACCCACATCCCCTGCATTGGCAGGCAGATTCTCAACCACTGCGCCACCAGGGAAGCCCTACACATCTATTTTTAATTCCCAAGTTTGCCATCTTATAACTTGGAACAAGTGACTTAATGAGAAGGATTCTTCCTCCTCTATTTGCAAATTGGGGTTAATCATTCTACTTTTTTGTAATTAACATTGTCTAGCTTTTTGTTAGCCATGATTAGAAAAACAAAAGGATTAATCGAAGGTTGAGATGAGACTGTGAAGTAGAAAGATATCTTCCTCCCTGAGAAGAGAACGATTGTTAGGACAGACTATGTGGAGGCTTTGGTGCCTTGTCCCTATTAGGAAGTCATCTGCCTCCTTGTGGAGGAAGGATAGGATGGGAGATGGCTTTGCCTGTGTACTGCTGTGCTGTGTTACAGCACAAGCCAGAGCCAAATAGTAATCTGGATATGCTGGGAAGGGATGTGTCTAATGCCTCCATATTACCAAAACTGAGGAACACTGAATGGAGCCGGGCATGAGAATCTACTCCCACGTCCTCTGTGGCTTCTTCAAGACTTCTGTGTTCAACCTGACATAGAATTGTCATTTGCCTTCTTACACTCATGTCAAACTATTACAAAAATCATTTATGTGCTCTTCTGAAGAAAGGAATATGCATGAATTTTGCAGTGGACTTTAAAAATATAGCTCAACTCCTAGCTTTCAACCTTTGTGATCAAAGGTTCCCATGGAAGCTTCCCCAAATGGTTTTTTTTTTTTTCAGATTTTTCTTGCCACAGTGAGAGTGCATGTGAAATGCTGAGGAAGGTCTACCGTGGCAAAATAAACCCATCCAAGAGACCATCTCAAGCCGAAAGAGGTTTAACTCTCTTAAGGGAGTTTTTTAAACCTGCACACAGAGATTCTGTACATTGTACATTTATGTGCTCAAGATATCTCAGAATCCAAGATGTAGAACTGTGAAAATAATGGCCCTGAACCTACTTATGAAAACAGGAGGGAATTGCATTTTCTTGGTAGGTGATTAACTTCCCCAGTCACAGGGTTGGAAACCACTAGGGTGCAATTTAATGCTTCAGGAAAGGGTTTTCTGAATACGTCCCTTGTGAACTAGAAAGGTTAGGGCGCTTCCCCATAAAGTGACTCATTTACTTCCTTCTTCTTGACAAGATTATGCTTAGGGCTTTTAAAGGCTCTTGACAGATCATTCCCTCCCATCAGGAGATGGTTTCAGGCACAAGTGTCTGTTATGATAAGATGCCAGATTTCTACATCAAGCATAACGCTGCAGACATGATTGGCATTGAGTCAGTCAAATGTGTCTGATTGATCCAAAGTCCATGGACACCAAATTTATGAAATTGCATAAAAGGACCAAGTGAAAAAGACAATACATCTGAGAAGTGGGAACATTAATTTCTTAAAGTTACCTATTAGAGGGAAAGGCTGTGAAATTTCTTTCAAAATTCCATGCATCAGCCTGACATCAAAACCCAAGCCACAAGAAGACAAACTGTAACATCTTTTGAAATTAAGGATATGAATCTTGTGGACACTGGGGTTTGAACATTCTGTAGAGCCTATGAAATATTTTCTGGGAAGAGTTCCCCATTAAAACAGCTCCCTAAAGGACCCCAACACACTGGGTGGATAGATCAATATGTACCAAAAAATTGGGAATGCATCTCTTCTTGGTTGAGAGATGGTTATTTTCAACTCAGATGCCGTGAAGGATGTATTTTTGCCACTGGAACTACTTGTGCAAGTTATATTTAGCTCTAGGTTATTCATTAATTTAATTAACATTTTTTGACAACCAAATTATGCCAGGAACTGAGCCAGGAGCTAGCGATATGTTACACTCTTGTTCCAAGAGAGGGAAGTGGTTAATGTTCCAAAATGTAAATCTTCTGTTTTCAGGTTAAGTATAATACATTTTAGAAGGGCCTACTCTTAATCCTTTACGAAATTTCTTTTTGAAATGATTTTTTTTTAATGCAGTGTGATTGTGAAGTGAATTTAATGTGTACTGAAAAGTGCTACATCTGATGCAAATAGGTACTTCATAATTACGGGCTAAACACTCAGAAACAATAATGACGATAAAAAAAGGATTGGATATAATTAGTCCCCCTGGGGCAGATCTTTTCCCTTTATTATCTCTGTTCTTTGCTATAAATTTTAATAATAAGATTAGCCATTCAATGGCAATATAACCAGATTTCAGTATTAATGCATAGAATATTGTGAAATGAGGGGAATTTGGCAGAAAAAAATGTTATTACTAGTTACAGAAGATGTTAAAGACTTGAGAAAGGTTGAAATTATATGCATAGAGGTTAAAATGTTTCCTAATCTCTGCTTACTGTCAATATCCTTGCAATGAGCCACTGAATTCTTAAGCTTGTTTTTCTAATCACCTGAATAATTCTGTCTTAAATGTAAGGATCATGATGATAGAATAGCAGTTACTTTAAGAGAATATATTTCTATAGAGATACCAGGTATTTTTTCCTATCATTTCTATATGAATGTTCTGAGTTTTTAATTACAATTTTAAGAAATTCATCTTTGTCCTAACATAATGAAATAAAATTCCCGAAACAATGGAGGTTCCCTGTTATTCTGTGATACGTGAAATAGCTCTAGAAATAGTTTTAAGCCTTGGAAATTCTGCGTTCTGGCTAAAAATTGTAAAGACAGTTATTTCTGTATTTGAATGAAACACGCATGAATCACATGTCAAAGGCAGAACTCTTTTTTTTTTTTTTTACACTAAAGCAAATGAATATACAAAAGTACAAAGGAACGTTATCTATTTTTCTTTCTTAACTAAAATAGCATTTGTTTATGAGGTATCATCTGCCATTTTATTTGACATGATTTATCTGACTACTCCAACATAAAAACTATTCTGATTTTTATATTTTTCATTTCTAAGCACGATCGTTAGAAATACGTTTACATGAATAAATCAACCAAACAGAACCTTGCAATTCATTTAATGAGGGACGTCAGAGTGTCTTTCTGAATGTCTTCCTGAATTCTCGTGTCCTGAGGTGTAGGCAGCGGGAAGGAAAGGCTGGTGTATGTATAGATGCACACGCAGTGTGTATCTGAGCTCACATAAACAGTGATGAGGTCATGGCTTACACTGGGCTCTTAGGGCTCATTATCCTACAGGAGCTTTGTTCCCCAGCAGAGAGAGGCCTGGGCCATCACGGGAGCCCGGTGTGCTACTCTTTCATTGTCAAGCTCTAGGGATTTGAGGGGGGAAAGTTTGGAATATATTTCTGAATATACTTCTGAAACATATAATGTCGGTATTAAAGGAGATAAGCAATTTTCAACATGCGAACACATTAAGCATTTAATTATCCATCTTAGTAGAAGATAAGGATGGGTTTAGAACTAGAATCCATGAATGTCACAAAAGCCTAACTTTTTATTAATACCTATAATCTTTTTCCAGTAATCCTAAACAGATTGACAGAGGACCTTCCTATCTTGCTATTTCTCCTCCCTACATCCGAGGCATTAGCTAAAGCACAGCAGAATGCCAAAAACCAAGGACAGTATTTCCAAGATTGAACAAATCTGGATGATTTTCAGCACAATTAAAAGAGCAGATATTAGCGTGTCCCAAAATAATATTATCTGAGCTTATAAAAACTAGAAATACAGGCAAGGACTTCTAGAACAGGCTCTCATTTCTAACTATTCAGCGATTTCTTTCAGTTTCCAGTTCTATAGGTTACTTTGTGGAACGTGTCTTTGGTGTGGTCCATTTTAGAGTTTCCTTGAAAGGCAGGATCACATAGTGATCAGGAGAACGGGCTGCGGAGCCAGTGTTGGGCTACCTGTTCTTGCTGTACCCCTGGCTAGCTCTGTAACTAAATGGAACCAGCTTCATAGTCCTAAACCTCCTTTGTGCCTTGTTCGCTTCATCAGTGTAGTGGGGCAAGCAGCTGTACCTCTGTCACAGGGTTGATAGGAAGATTTAATGAGTTACTATGAATAAAGCACTTGAAACACCATCTCATTCATATAAGCAGTCAATAAGTACTGAACAGTTATTGCTTAGAAGAAAGGGAAAGGGGGAGGGGATGGAGGTAGGGACTGAGTAGAAGAAATAAGCGTGTACTGAGTAGCAGCTGTGGATGCAGCATTGTGTGGGAAACTAACACACAACATTTTTAATTCCCACATACACCGTATGAAAGATCATTATCTGAATGGTACAGATGAGGAAGATGAGGCTTAGATATTTCGTGACTCGTGTTTATTTTTAAATTAATGTTAACATTAATAATAGCAAGTGGGAATCGATACTGTTTGTGGTGATAGTGGAAAAAAGTGGTGGGGAGAAACCCAAGTGTCAGTTGGCAGAATTCAGCTTAGAGCAGCAATGCCAAGGCCAGTTTGGAGCAGTTATATCCTAGTGCCCATGCTTGGAGGTGACGGTCCTCTGAGGACAACATGCCTTGTAGAAACATTTATAGGTGACTAACTACAAAAAAAAAAAAAAAAGAAGAAGAAGAAAAGAAAGTTATGATGAAGAACAATCTTTATGTTCAGTTGAAGTATTTTTTCTTATTTGAGCTCTTAAAGAAAAAAAGTTCCATTTTCTTTAAAACAACAAAGCCTTTTCAAGAGGAAAGAAATGAAATAGAGCACCTGAGAAAGCACATTCAGCCAGTCGGCTGGGACACCTTTGATGAATGCAATTAGTTGCAGTCTCCAATTTTGGAAGCATAATTGCAGTAGAACTAGAGGGACTTTTTTAGGACTTGGTGTTGTGAATAAGGAACAAGCATGTATGTAATATCCTGATTGCACAGTTCTGCATATAAAATATCCATTGCATTCAACAATACTCGGCCTTTGATTTCTGACCCCAAAATCAGCTTTTTAAATATATGTATTTAAAACCTATTGTCTTTTAAATATGTATATTATCGATGAAGTTTGTCAGTTTTTATCTCTTTTACTACTTTTCACTTTTTCAGATTTAAAAGGCCATTCCCTGATTTGTAGGGTCAACCAGATTTCAGAGTACCAATGAAAATTGTAATGATGTGCTGCCCAAAACTGTTTCAAGCTGTAATGTCTGCCTATTTTGGAGATTATGGAGAAGCACATTAGGATAAAAGGATAAAAGAAATAAATAAGGCAGATGATAAAAGAAATAAATAAGGCAGATGAACTCAGGCTTACTTTCTTTTCATTGTATTTCTTTGTTTGTTTTTCTTAAGTATAGGAATGTGGCCTGTGGAAGGTATAGTACAGAGCACCCTCTCTGAGTCAGGCACTGTATATTGTGTGATTCCTGATAAAGAAAGACAAAATCTAGCCCTTAAGAATCTCACAGTTGAAGAGAGCAGTCAGAAATGCAATAATGGGGGTTTGCATAGCATTTCATGGGAGCACAGAGAAAGGGTACCACCTCTACCTGGCATGTCAGGGAGGTGGCCCTAAGTTAAGCAACAGGAGAAGGGGAGGCACGTTCCGTAAAGTATTGGAAAACACACACACCATCTCTGTGAATAAATTCTCTACCTTCCAACTGGTTTTCAAGGTGCCCATGACTCACAGGTTAATAATAACTAGATAGACTCAAATGGCCAAAATTCTATGTCTGATATGAACTTGCATAGGTAATTTTTCTTTGTTTGTTTTAATGAAGAAGAAACATGTATCTTTGGAAATCATTTTTAAAAATCACATAGTAGAATGCATGTAGCAAGAGAATTGTTAAAGATAGAGAAAGCAGACCTTGTCCCTTTTTTTTATGAGGATGAATGCTTTCAAGTAAGACTGGAATAAAAATGAAATGGAATCAATTAGAAAAAAAATAGAAACACTTAAGAAGAAACTTAATTGTTGCTGAAAGAATTAGAATCTGATGGCGTGGAAAGGATTTAATTAAACTCCAAAGTAAAATAGTACATTGGCCTTTCTCCCAGAAAAATATGATGTCTCTTAGAGCTTATCAGCTATTTCTCGGCCTGCAAATTAGTAGTGGTTATCTATTATTTTTCTCATTTTGATTATTACATGCTACTGATGGTGGGATTATTTGTGCAACAGTTACTGCTGAGACAACAATTAAGACTGTGCAGATAGAATTGTAGTCTCATATGCCCCTGTATATTTGGGTGGGAAAATGGAAAGTACCTAACTTAAATCTGACAGATCCAAAATCAACTCTCCTTCAATAGCAGAAGGCACTGTTTTAAAAGAAAATGTTAACAAGGATAGCCATCATCATATGTGTCAAATGCTAAGTGCTGTTACAGAATTGAAAAGTGACCAATCAAGTAAGAATTACCTAGTAAGAAGGGAATGGAGAATTGCAAAAACGTGACTCACAGTGCTTTCACATCATGAATGAATTAGCGGGACCTCTGACCCAAAGCCATTGGAAGAAGCAATATTTTGGACAAACCTGAACTTTTTTTTCCCCCTACAGCCTCGTCATGTGTTCAACATGCTAAAGAAGTATGTCCGTGCCGAACAGAAAGATAGACAGCATACCTTAAAGCATTTTGAACATGTTCGCATGGTGGATCCAAAGAAAGCTGCTCAGATCCGGTCCCAGGTAAGCACAGAATGTGGTAATCATGCAACTTGGACAATTCAGTGTTCCTGCCCTTTGAGTCGGATCTTTAGGTATTCCCAGAATAGCCATGGGTGTTGGACCTCTATAGCAAGAGTTCTTTAATACCTGGTAAATTCTAAAGGCTTGTCCTAGGGCAACATGTGGTTTGGCACTTTCTGAGTTATGAAAATAACAAAGAATATAAAAATCTTGAGTGTCTACTGCTACTGATTCTTAAGGAACCATCAAACTCTGATGACTAAAATGAAAACAAAATTGTATAAACCAAAACCGCTAAAATTTGGTTCAACTAAATTATAGAAGCCAATCATAAACTCCATTTCTACTGTAATGCTTGGAGATAATGTGAGACTAAATGAAGCTTGGTAGTGATAAGTTTTATACTCTGCCATTTTCAAAACTTGACAACTGGGATCTACCTCTGGAAATCTGAAATTTTACATTTCCTTAAACAGAAGAATTTTTTGAAATATCTATATTTCATGTGAAATATCCATGTGATCCCATCTATTGGAAACTTTGCAAAGACATGTATATATGGAGCATCAGAGCTTATTTAGGAATCTCAATATTAGGAATCAGAATTGGGCAGAAATGGTCTTTTCAATTGGCTTTATATTTTATGGTTACAAGCATATAATATAATGGAAAGTTTAAAGCAGCTCCAAAGTTAGAGAACAAAAAATGAGGGAACAAGAAAAATAAAGATGCCCTTTCAGGTTCAAAGTTCCAGCAGCATTTTGTCAGTTTTATTTGGGAAGTTTGTATCTGTCTGCGGTGCTTGGTAAGGAAAATAATTCTTCCTTACTCCAGAGCTGGTTTACCTGGAGCTATCATCCTTTGCTGCAGGTTATGACACACCTCCGCGTGATTTACGAGCGCATGAACCAGTCTCTCTCCCTGCTCTACAATGTTCCGGCTGTGGCCGAGGAAATTCAGGATGAAGTTGGTGAGTGAGCTGTTTTTTTTTTGGTGCTGTACGTATTAAACATATTTTCCTCCTGTAGGAGAAAATCAGGGAAATGAGTTCATCTTCATCAGGAATCATCAGTGTTTTAATATGTGGAAGGAAAAAGAGCAGATTCCCTTCTACAGTGAAACTCTTGGGGAGTGGAAGTTGCTCTCATCTTAGCAATTGCATCAGGTCTTAACTGCATACTGACAAAAGCCGAGGGGGATGTAATTTGACTTTGGTCTATTTGTGTGATAATGAGCCACTTGTTGGATTTTACTTGTCAACAGTTTTCTAATTTAGTCAGTCTTATAAATATCACCTTATGATGCTTTGGTACTTTACAGTTTAATAGAAACAACCCTTCATGTCTTAATTCTTTATTATCATAATCTTATGAGTGCCATGATATCCTCATTTTTCAGATGAAGGAGCCCAAACTTACAATTTAAGAAACTTGCCTATGTCACGCATATCCCAAGGAGCACAGCAAAACCACAAAACTCTGACTTTTGACTTTGAGGTTATTGTTATATTCAGTAACGCATCTTTCTTTGATGCACGCCCCACCCCCTGCATAGCCATGAGTGTTCTCTGGACCACATTGTTGTTTAAACTTAATTAACTATATGCCCACTATCTTTCATTAAACTTTTAAAATAATCATTCACTCATAAGAAGTTGGAAAAATAATACAGAGTAGTCCAAGGTAGACATCACCCACCTTCCTCAGTAGTAACATTTTACGTAACATCATGCATTATCAAAACCAGGAAACCGACCTTGTGTGCCCACTGTCTCCTTTGGCCATAGTTTTCCTAATGACATCTTTAATATTTCATATGAGTAAGTTCTCCCTTTTCTGTTTTTCTTGGAAAGGGAGTAAAGTATCGCATAACGTTATTCTCCACAAACCCCCAAGATGCCCATATTTGTTTAACTTTACCTCACAAAAGTACTTAGGTGCAATTACCCTAGTTCATCTTTCAACATAAAGCAGATGTATGAATCCGGGCGATGTGGTGCATAAACCGTCTGTAAATAAGCAATATGTGTGTGGTGGGTCCATCTCCATAATGAGTCCTGTTCCTTGTTAATTGGGTTGGAAATAGATGCTTAATTTGGTTTAAACAGATGCAGGTTATCTGAAAACAGAACACCCAGGATGTTGTAGATGGTGTACCGGTTGCAGGAATTCCTGCTTTGAAGTGCCCAAAACACGGCTTGGCTCGATTTTTACATTTCATACCAGTGCCGTTCTACTCTTTTTTTTTTCTAGCTTAGTAATACCTTGCAAATGTTGTTTGTATTACTACCAAGTATTTGGCACTTATCAGGGGATAATGGTCTGTTCAGTGTTGTGTATTCACACACAGGATCCTTTCTTTAAGAAACGGATATTCTTGTTATATATTAGGATAGACATGTGTAAGGAACCTTTAAAATACTGTATATTAAATAAGTATAAGAAAGTCCTCCAATAAGTTGTAGAAGGGACAAAATCAAAGAAAAATCACGTTCTTAATGAACTGAAGCTCAAATCTTCTAGATGAATGTATTTTGGACTTATAGCCATCTTATCAAGCTTATTTTCATAAGCAACTTCAACTGAGGTGTTGCCAGTAATACCAAACTATAGAGGAATAAGCCATTGCAAAGGACTAGAATATTTCACTCTCAGCCAGTAATTATGGTTGACTCTTTCTAATTAAATTACCAGACGTTTTCATTCAGCAAGATACTACTGAAAGCAGTGACCACTAATAAGTGACAGTTCCACAGAACAGATGGTGATTCAGCTGTCTTGAGTGTTGCAAAATGCCCAAGAATAGAACCACACACTAAACTTCAAATCTCAGTGGCAGGGAGAATATTCTGTAGAATCATGGAATTTTTTTCTTTAACAAAAAAACTGTTAAGTAGGATTAAGAGCATGTCATTTTTAAAAATAGTTTTGTCATTCTGAGTATACCGAACACCGAATCCTGAAAGATAATCATTTAAAAAATCTTTCTTGCCTCCATTTTTAAATAGCTGTTTCCTGTGGGAAGAGAAGCTTGCAGTAATGAACTTCCATTAAATAGAGCTGTGTACCATTTGAGGTCCTAACACCAAAGCCAAAGAAGAGAGCTCCCTGGGGAGAACGGCTTTTCTGGGTTAAGCTTAGCTGTCTTATAGAAATGTTCTTCATTTGAAGGAACATTTAAACATAACTTACTTTTAAAGTAGGACCAGGGATGAAACAAGATGGGCTGTGAGTTCTAATTGTTTAAGCTGAGTGCTGTTTAAGCTGAGTGGGAGTTCTTTGTAGTATTCTCTATATACGCTTGAAATTTTCCATAATAGAAGTTGGTTTTTAGCTTCCTTTCCAAATAGAATCTGCACAAATTTCTTCCAGTGTATGTCTTGTACATTTAATAGTTTCTAATTAAATGCTTTGTCATTAGTCTGATTTGCATGCATCTGCCTTTTCTGTGTGTAATCAAATTTTAGATTTGGAGTCAGTTCAGTGTAAGTAAAAAGCATACTAAAATTCAGAGCTGCTGGGAAAGGGAGAAGATCCAAAAGAACCTACAAATGCATGTTGTTTATATAAAAGTTTGTGCTTATAAATGCAGGCAGTTAGAAGATGTTTAGAACAGTAAATCATCTGGAGAGAAATACAATAGTTTTGTTAAATAAGGGTAATAGTTGCTCTGGAGATGAAGGGTTTTCACCAGTCCTGAGGAACTGCTAGTATCTTTCGTGACATAGGTTTATCTGCTTCAGGTAGGTTATGCTCCCACGAGGGTAGAATTCTCTATTATGGGTGAAAATGAGGAATAAGCTAGTCACACCAGAAAGAAAAGGGTGAAAGTGGGAACTGGCATCAAATTTGTGAGAACAGTAAAGTGTGACTGACTAAAGCCTAGAATTTATCAGGCCCATGAGTTCCAGCCCTGACCGTTCTCACCCACTGTGCTTTCCTAAGAAAACCATCTGTTTATGTTGCTCTACTGTTAACTCCAGTAAATCCCACATCCATAACAACAACCTGTCTGCTGAGTCACAGTGACATAGTCCAGACTCAGAATACAGGCATACCTCGTTTATTGCGCTTTGCAGATATTGCATTTTTTACAGATGGAAGGTATGTGGCAACCCTGTGTCAAGTGAGTCTGTCAGCACCATTTTCCAACAGCATTTTTTCACGTCATGTCTCTGTGTCACATTTTGGTAATTATTGTGATATCTCAACCTATTTCATTATTATTACATTTGTGATGGTGATCCGTGATGAGTGATCTTTGATGTTACTATTGCAAAAATACAGTGACTCACTGAAGTCTCAGATGATGGTTAGCATTTTTTAGCAATAAAATATTTTTTAAGGTATGTTCATCGTTTTTTTAGATGTAATACTATTGCGCAGTTAATAGACTACAGTATAGGATAAACGTAACTTTTACATGCACTGGGAAACCAAAAAATTCATGTGACTTGCTTTGTTGAGATATTTGCTTTATCGCAGTGGTCTGGAACCGAGCCTGCAGTGTCTCCGAGGTATGCCTATATTTCACCCATTTCTCAAACTCCAAACTATGTGTGTAAGGAAGAAATCATTGTGTCCCTCGTGAAATTGACCCACTTTACAATCTCAGTTATGGGTTCTCCCAGTTGTCCTATACATATCCATGATTCCTTCCTCTCCTCCACCCATGATTGCTTATCAATCTGAAATCCTATATATTCTACCTCCTATATTCATGTGGAATCCCTGCTCTGTAAATCCACGTTGTTAGCTCAGATCCTTATCCTCTCACATGAGTTTCACTAGACTCTCAACTAGTCATCCCGCCTCTTGCCTTACCTTGGTCCCCTCCTACCGAACTTCTTCCTCTTCAGGGCTGAGTTCCCTGCTAAAATGAAAATACAACCTGCACGTGGTTCTTCCTTGCTTGAAAAGCAGCATCCTTCAATACTCACCTGAAATGTCCACACTCCCATAAGCCCTTGACTAATTTGCATAGGGAGCCAGAGGGAAGAGCTGGTGTTTGAGTGACAGTTATATGGCAAACTGATGAGAATCTCTTACTGATGATGTTGCTGGCCTGAGTTCTTTATGAAAGTTTACCCTTGTTGAGGTTCAGGGCCACCACATATAGATGTGGCAGGTGGTTTAGGGAAAAAGCGTAGACTGACATGCATTCCACATCCCACTGACGAAGCCAGGCCCTCTGGTATGGGGCCACATCCACGTGAAGCAGAGCTTTCTTATAATTAACACAAATGCAACAAATGCGCTAGTGACAACACTGGTGAATTCAGTGACAGCACCTCCAACTAACTTGCCCTTAACAGATAGTAAAGTGATGAAAGTGGAATTGGAGCCAAGGTCTGCATGAGTCTGAAATTCATACTCTCTCTGCTACCCACTTTCCTACTCTTAATTCAGTAGAATTTTCTTCTACTAAACCTCAGTGTCTAAAGCACCACGTATCCACCTCTAATACTGTACTCTACTTTGTATTTAATTGTTTATTGACATGTCCACCAGCCCCCAATCCTGTGAGATCTTCCAGGACGTGTCTTGGTCATGTCTGTATCCTTGGGATCCAGCAGAGGACCTGGTACTCTGTAGCATTAGTCATCAGAGCCTAGGTTGAAGCAAATCCCTAGGCTGCAAAGTAAATGCTCCTTAACTTAGGTGGATCAGGTGGTTTCCTCCACAACCCTAAAGACCCACCCTGAGCTCCTTCCTTAGCACCCAGCATAGCTAGTGCTACACAAAACAAATCTCTTTCCTCAGCCACAGCATTCTCTAACGCTATGATTGATCAAGCCAACAAAATGGGTGCGTTGGCAAAGGTATCAAAATAAAGAATAAAGCAGAGTTCTCAGGACTGTAATTAATAACATTTTACAATATTGTACTGTATCATATCCATGACCCTTTGCTATTTGGCTTTCTGCCCAATTCATATACTTTGACACTTGATTTATTAAATATGTTGTCTGGTTTGACTCTTCCATCAACCAGAGTCTGAGGCTATTTATTTGCTTTGCTTCACCAATAAGTATGAATTATCAAAACTACTCTATTAGTTTTATAAAAGCTTGCTGTTTATTCTTTTATGATAATTTTTTCAGTTCAGTTTGAATTATATTATGTGCAAGTTCCCAGGCACATCATTTATTACTTAGTGTTTTCCTTTTTTAAAAAAATGTATTTGCATACAAATTATGAAGTTTTCTGTAAAGAAAGGCATAAGGCGTTTGTAGAGGGGGAAAGAATCCCTTCCTCGTTTAAAATAGCTGTTTAGGACAATTTTTTTTTTTTTATTCAGCAAATGATAGAATCATTAATTTAAGGAAATTATGCCTCTTTTCAATGTCCATATTCTGTCTTAATCATCTTTTAACCCTTCAAAAAAGCAGAATTCCTTCATCTCTACTATTGTTCATCTCGGCTTTGCTTTGTCAATTTGCTGTTTCAAAATGAGTGGATTTTTTTACCCTTTGTAATCTTCCTTAAATCTGTGCTAAAAGGATTCTATTCTTCTATCAGCACTCACCAGAGTACTTCATTTTACAGCTTTCTCAAGGCTAAAAACATTGCAGCTCTCAACTCAGGGCTGGCTGTTTCACAGAATGCTGTAATGATCAATTTATGAGAAAGATAGGAGGAAGGAAAGGGGGAAGGAAGGCCTAATTGTTTCATACCCTGGGTTTTTTTGGGGTTTTTTTTCTTTTAGCATTCAAAATTAGTAAAAACATGAATTATTGTAAACCAGATGTTGGAAGGATCTCTGGCGGAACAAATCCATAGTGAATGGGGTGGGATTGAAATACGTGGCAGGAGATCAAGAAACTCAAGTTAATGAAAGAAGGCTTATAATTTTTTATTACAATTTGACTGTGGCCTCCTGATAAACTTTTCTGCTCTTTGGGAAAAATACAGCATGTTTATTTCAAGGACAGTGTTTCCATTCTCTGTTCCTAGTAAACCTATTGATTTTTGGATTTAATGAATCCAAAGTAGTCTAGACTTAAAATAGAATATTTATGGCACTTGCCAGACCAACAAAATGGAACATTCATTACTACTGAGAATTTTAAGTATCCTTGTGTATAATTGTTAGTCAAGGGAGGGCCTCAGGAAGAAAAAAAAAAATCATAAAAGTGAATAAAGTGAAAGAACTATTAACTTACTCCACTCTTATTCGTTTTCCATAGGAAATGACTTTTAAGTATAAGTAGATTTTATATTTTAGAACTGATTTAAGTATTTGGCAACAAGAACATTTATTTGTATCATAAATTGCCAAAGACATGTTCTTCCTTTAGTTTTACAGTAGTCTCAGAGCTCCTTATTAGTATTCTTTCCAGTATTATTACCTGAATTACAGGTTTGACCAGTGTTTATTTGCCTACCCTCTAAATGTATATCTTTGTCCCCCTCTTAAGCAAGACAGTTACTCTTCCAAAATAGTACAACTCATTTTATAAATGAGAAAATGAAACTGCGTTGTCAAGTGACCTACATATAAGCATATTAATCTTCAAAATGGAAAAGTATACTATGACAACAACCCAGTTTTCTGATGCTTTGCCTGCCATGTTGAAATGTCTCTAAACAGCAAAATATAGATGTGTCAATGCCAATGAGTTCATACCTCAAACCCAACTGGTCTGTAAATAGTCTTAGGAGGTTACAGCCCTTAAGCATTTAACTCACCCATAGTGGCTAGTTTAGTGCTTTGCAGACATTTAGTTCTTTATACCTTTTTTGGATATGACATGTAAGCTGTCTTTTTCTTAGGAGTTTAATTACTGAATCTATAAATATAGTGTATGTCATTCAGATGATCTGTGGAAGTCAGTCATAGGGTCCTTTTGACGTATGTAGGGTCTTGCCTGGTGGTCCAGTGGCTAAGACTCCAAGCTCCTGATGCAGGGGGCCTTGGGTCAGTCCCTGGTCAGGGAACTAGATCCCACATGGTGCAATGGGAAGATTCCTGCATGCCGCAAATAAAGATCCTCGCGTGCCACAATGAAGATCCCACACGTGGCAACGAAGATCTCACGTGCCGCAACTAAGACCCGATGCAGACAAATAAATTAATTAATTAAAAAAAATATTTTTAAATGCTGACTAATATTAAAAAAAAAAAGTTGATGTATGTAACTTGACATATGTAAATTATTGACATGGAAATTATTCAGGGAAACAACATCAGTTTCCCTGGGTAATTTTTATAATATTACCTTCTGGCAAACAGATGTGTTTTTTTCTGTATTTTCTGATCCATAATTGTAAAGGAAAAGTCAATCCTTTAGCATTATTTAAAAAGAATACACTTTCTAGGAAGAATGAATGTCAAAAAGTTTAATTTAAAACAAATAAGCATAATCTCTGCCATTCTGGCAGATAGATTGTAGACATTAATATGTATAATTCAGAGTGGTATATTGATCTTATTTCTTGCGATCCCAGTGTACCCTGGCAGTCATTAGATGACAGATGACTTACATATAAACCACATTGTTTATTTCATGCCATTGCAGTGGCTCTCTGGATTATGTTTTCAGTCTTCATAAGTAGGCGGTATCTATTAAAATCTTTTGCATATTTTTAATAGGGCTCTTGCATTTTTATTATTGAGTTGTAAAAGGTCTTTATATATTCTGGATACTAAACTCTCATTAAATATATGATTTGAAAATATTTTCTCCCTTTTTGTAGGTTTTCTTTTCACTTTCTTGACATCCTTTGAACACACAAAATTGTAAAACTTTGATGAAGTCCAGTTTATCAATTTGTTTTCTCTGTTTCTTATGCTTTAGTATTATATCTAAGAACCATTGCTCAATCCAAGGTCAAATATATTTATACCTGTGTTTCTTTCCAAGAGTCTTATAGTTTAGCTCTTACAGTTAAATCTTTGATTCATTTTGAGTTAATTTTTATATGTAGTGTGAGATAAGGATCCCCCTTCATTCTTTTACATGTGGATATCCAGGGTCCCATCACCATCTGTTGAAAAAAACTATTCTTTCTACTTTAAATGGTCTCGGAACCCTTGTCAAAAATCAGTTGACCAGGGATATATGGGTTTATTTCTTGACTCTCAATTCTATTCCTTCTATACATACATTCTTATTACAATACCACACTATTTTGATTACTGTAGCTCTGTAGTAAGTTTTGAAATCCGGCAATGTGAGTCTTCCTCCTTTGTTCTTTTTCAAGATTGTTTTGACTATTTGGGGTCCCTTGCTTTTCCATATGAATTTTAAAGTCTTTTTTTTCCTCATGTCTGCAAAAAAGGTAGTCAGAATTTTAATAGGGATTACCTTGAATCTATAGATCAATTCGGGGAGTATTTCTATTGTAATTTTTTTAATGAACTTTTAAAACACTATCACTACTTGAAGAGACATCCACTATGAGATGATTCCACTTTGACCCCATTCAGGAGGGTAAATGTTTAGAAGTCGCAGGAAAATTGATTTAGCACACTGTCACCCTTTACTCCAAATTTTGGTGAGATTCAAGGACATTTCTTTGTGAACTCTTCCTTAAATCATGACAACTGTGACACAGTGGTGGGTTTTGTCTGTTTTCATGCTGTTCTCTGATTGTGTGTGTGTGTGTGTGTGTGTGTGTGCGCGTGCACGCGCACCTTGACCAAATGGGTGAAGCCTGAGGCAGTGCCTCTCACCCTGAGCTCTGCTGGTGCCTGTGATGATCCAGTGCAGTTCCAGAGTTTTTCCTTAACTCACCAGCTCTTACACATGGCCCTATAATTTGAATCAAAATCCAAAAAGAAATCCTAACTAAAATGATTGGGGGGTGAAGTCAGACCACAGTGGGGACTCCTAGACTACTTCTGGCAGGGAACCCTGCCACAGATGTATCCTGATTTTTTTTGGTAGATTCTGGGGAGCAACCAATGATTTTACAATGGGGAAGAAGGCCTGGTTATTTTGTTTTTCACAACCAGCTGCCTTCAAGGTTCATATTTTTAAAGAGAAGAAAAACATTGTAGTGATATTTGCCACCCTGAAAATAGAGATGCATTCAAATTGAGATTAATTTTGAAATCTGTTTCCACAAAGTCTAACTGGGAGAGAGATGAATGTATTTGCATGTGAGAAAGACTTTGGAAGGAATGTTAATTTGCCTCTTGCTCTTCAACTCAGAAACAAATTTTGCAATGTACTCCCTGAGTAAGCTCTGTTACTCTTTGTTAACTATTCTCCTGCCATCTATACCGTGGCCTGCTTTAGAAAATCAGTCATAGACACTGGGGTATAATGTCTCATCAAAAACAGGAGATCAATCTATTAACCCATTCCAGATTATGAGGCATGTGTCCAAAGGAATGTTTACATCATATGAATCAAAACACTATTCAGAAACAATCTTTTGGACTTAGAGTGAAAAACAGGTGGTCAAAAGGCCAAAGTTAGGGTGTTACTTAATTTCAACTACTGTTGCTAGATCCATTGACCTGAGACAGTGAATTTAAAATAGCCTATTTAATGTGTTTAATTTTTTACAAATATATTTATTTACATGTGCTCATAAAAGCATGAGTTAAATCTTATTATTTCTGTGGAACAGCAAATGGTGACTACTTGGATTGTCTTATGCATGTCTCAGTATCTTTGCTTTTGGTCTGGGTGGTAGTTAGAAGAGTCTGCCCATCCCATGAGAGCAGATAGAGGAACTGTGTGTTCAGCTTCCTCTTTAACATTAAACTTGATAAAGCTTCTCCTAAGGCCAGTAGAGACCAGAGGCACTGTCATCTGAGAGCAGGAGGAAGGGCCAGCTGCAAGTTTCATGCCTCTCAGAAGCAAGAGCCTGAGCCAGCCTGGCCTTGGCAAATGATGCATTTCTTCTCTTTCAGGGGCTAGCATAGTGAAGGGAAGCTCTGGGGCTGTAGTGAGTTGCTTCTGAAGCTTTGCCAAGTTATGAAGGAACTTCCTGGGACCTGAACAGTGGAGATCTGGGAATGCAAAAGGGAACATATCATATTAATATGATTATACTTATTAACGTCTTATATTATTTTTATTTAGGAAACTCTAGAAACAAAGCAAATTTCATATTCTAGGTTTTGGGCAGAGGGCAGGAGATGTGGAGAGAGAAATTGGTGTTTGAAATTCTAAATTAGTGACTCTTTTGCAAAAACCAGCCTTCGTTTTGTTGATGATTACTGAGGCTTGAAATAATTAAAATGGGTTTACTCTCAAATGATAGTCAACATATTTGATAGAAAGGAAAGTTGCCAAAATGCCCTTTTTGATGTGGCATGCACAATAAGAAGAGTATCATGTATGGAGCTGGACTTGAAAGCATAATCATTCATAATGTAACCTTTCTTTATTACACTAAAACTTTTTCTTTAGTCATGACTGTGACCAGATAACATAAGCTTCTTGCTGTTTATAAGTTTTCCATGATACCAAAAAGCAGTTTTCTAAAATTTTTGTATATGAAACTTTGTTAATAGTTATAGTTTTCTAATCAAACAGCTTTAGTCAAATTAAAAAAAAAAATTAACTTTATCATTGCCACTGAGATATCACTAGGTAAATGCCTTAATTCTCAGTCACCACTCTAATAATATCAAGGGAATATTAGAGGGTTTCAAAAGTATATATGTAGGGCTTCCCTGGTGGCGCGGTGGTTAAGAATCCACTAGCACGATAGCTAGTGCTTCCCACTAGCTATCTATTTTACATTTGGTACTGTATATATGTCCATGCTACTCTCTCACTTCATCCCGGCTTGCCCTTCCCCCTTCCCGTGTCATCAAGTCCATTCTCTATGTCTGTGTCTTTATTCCTGTCCTGCCCCTACGTTCATCAAAACCATTTTTTTTTTTTTAGATTACATATATATGTGTTAGCATACAGTATTTGTTTTTCTCTTTCTGACTTACTTCACTCTGTATGACAGACTCTAGGTCCATCCAACTCACTACAAATAACTCAATTTTGTTTCTGTTTATGGCTGAGTAATATTCCTTTGTATATATGCACCACATCTTCTTTATCCATTCATCTGTCAGTGGACACGTAGGTTGCTTCCATGTCCTGGCTATTGTAAATAGAGCTGCAATGAACATTTTGGTACATGACTCTTTTTGAATTATGGTTTTCTCAGGGTATATGCCCAGTGGTGGGATTGCTAGGTCATATGGTAGTTCAATTTTTACTTTTTTAAGGAACCTCCATACTGTTCTCTACAATAGCTGCATCAATTTACATTCCCACCAACAGTGCAAGAGGGTTCCCTTTTCTCCACACCCTCTCCAGCATTTATTGTTTGTAGATTTTTTGATGATGGCCATTCTGACTGGTGTGAGGTGATACCTCACTGTAGTTTTGATTTGCATTTCTCTAATGATTAGTGATGTTGAGCATCTTTTCATGTGTTTCTTGGCAATCTGTATATCTGCTTTGGAGAAATGTCTATTTAGGTCTTCCACCCATTTTTGGATTGGGTTGTTTGTTTTTTTGATATTGAGTTGCATGAGCTGCTTGTACATTTTGGAGATTAATCCTTTGTCAGTTGCTTCGTTTGCAAATATTTTCTTCCATTCTGAGGGTTGTCTTTTCATGTTGTTTATGGTTTCCTTTGCTGTGCAAAACCTTTTAAGTTTCATTAGGTCCCATTTGTTTACTTTTGTCTTTATTTCCATTTCTCTAGGAAGTGGGTCAAAAAGGATCTTGCTGTGATTTATGTCACAGAGTGTTCTGCCTATGTTTTCCTCTAAGAGTTTTATAGTGTCTGCCCTTACATTTAGGTCTTTAATCCATTTTGAGTTTATTTTTGTGTATGGTGTGAGGAAGTGTTCTACCAATTTCATTCTTTTACATGTAGCTGTCCAGTTTTCCCAGCACCACTTATTAAAGAGGCTGTCTTTTCTCCACTGAATACTCTTGCCTCCTTTATCAAAGATAAGGTGACCATATGTCTGTGGGTTTATCTCTGGACTTTCTATCCTGTTCCATTAATCTATATTTCTGTTTTTGTGCCAGTACCATACTGTCTTGATTACTGTAGCTTTGTAATATAGTCTGAAGTCAGGGAGCCTGATTCCTCCAGCTCCGTTTTTCTTTCTCAAGATTGCTTTGGCTATTCGGGGTCTTATGTGTTTCCATACAAATTGTGAAATTTTTTGTTCTAGTTCTGTGAAAAATGCCATTGGTAGTTTGATAGGGATTTTATGGAATCTGTAGATTGCTATGGGAAGTATAGTCATTTTCACAATGTTGATTCTTCCAATCCAAGAACATGGTATATCCCTCCATCTGTTTGTATCATCTTTAATTTCTTTCAACAGTGTCTTGTAGTTTTCTGCATACAGGTCTTTTGTCTTCTTAGGTAGGTTTATTCCTAGGTATTTTATTCTTTTTGTTGCAATGGTAAATGGGAGTGTTTCCTTAATTTCTCTTTCAGATTTTTCATCATTAGGGTATAGGAATGCAAGAGATTTCTGTGCATTAATTTTGTATCCTGCTACTCTACCAAATTCATTGATTATAGCTCTAGTAGTTTTCTGGTAGCATCTTTAGGATTCTCTATGTATAGTGTCATGTCATCTGCAAACAGTGACAGCTTTACTTCTTCTCTTCCGATTTGGATTCCTTTTATTTCTTTTTGTTCTCTGATTGCTGTGGCTAAAACTTCCAAAACAGTGTTGAATAATAGTGGTGAGAGTGGGCAACCTTGTCTTGTTCCTGACCTTAGTGGAAATGGTTTCAGTTTTTCACCATTGAGAACAATGTTGGCTGTGGGTTTGTCATATAGAGCCTTTATTATGCTGAGAAAAGTTCCCTCTATGCCTACTTTCTGGAGGGTTTTTATCATAAATGGGTGTTGAATTTTGTCAAAAGCTCTTTCTGCATCTATTGAGACGATTATATGGTTTTTATTCTTCAGTTTGGCAATATGGTGTATCTTATTGATTGATTTGCGTATATTGAAGAATCCTTGCATTCCTGGGATAAACCCCACTTGATCATGGTGTATGATCCTTTTAATGTGCTGTTGGATTCTGTTTGCTAGTATTTTCTTGAGGATTTTTGCATCCATGTTCATCAGTGATATTGGCCTGTAGTTTTTTTTCTTTGTGACATCTTTGTCTGGTTTTGGTATCAGGGTGATGGTGGCCTCGTAGAATGAGTTTGGGAGTGTTCCCCCCTCTGCTATATTTTGGAAGAGTTTGAGAAGGACGGGTGTTAGCTCTTCTCTAAATGTTTGATAGAATTCGCCTGTGAAGCCATCTGGTCCTGGGCTTTTGTTTGTTGGAAGATTTTTAATCACAGTTTCAATTTCAGTGCTTGTGATTGGTCTGTTTATATTTTCTATTTCTTCCTGGTTCAGTCTCGGAAGGTTGTGCTTTTCTAAGAATTTGTCCATTTCTTCGAGGTTGTCCATTTTATTGGCATATAGTTGCTTGTAGTAATCTCTCATGATCCTTTGTATTTCTGCAGTGTCAATTGTTACTTCTTCTTCATTTCTAATTCTGTTGATCTGAGTCTTCTTTTTTTTCTTGAAGAGGCTGGCTGATGGTTTATCAATCTTGTTTATCTTCTCAGAGAACCAGCTTTTAGTTTTATTCATCTTTGCTATTGTTTCCTTCATTTCTTCTTCATTTACTTCTGATCTGATCTTTATGATTTCTTTCCTTCTAACTTTGGGGGGTTTTTTGTTCCTCTTTCTCTATTTGCTTTAGGTGTAAGGTTAGGTTGTTTATTTGAGATGTTTCTTGTTTCTTGAGGTAGGATTGTATTGCTATAAACTTCCCTCTTAGAACTGCTTTTGCTGCATCCCATAGGTTTTGGGTCATCGTGTTTTCGTTGTCATTTGTCTCTAGGTATTTTTTGATTTCCTCTTTGATTTCTTCAGTGATCTCTTGGTTATTTATTAGCATATTGTTTTTAACCTCCATGTGTTTGTATTTTTTACAGTTTTTTTCTGTAATTGATATCTAGTCTCATAGTGTTGTGGTCAGAAAAGATACTTGATACGATTTCAATTTTCTTAAATTTACCAAGGCTTGATTTGTGACCCAAGATACGGTCTGTCCTGGAGAATATTCCATGAGCACTTGAGAAGAAAGTATATTCTGTTGTTTTGGGATGGAATGTCCTATAAATATCAATTAAGTCCGTCTTCTTCAATGTGCCATTTAAAGCTTGTGTTTCCTTATTTATTTTCATTTTGAATGATCTGTCCATTGGTGAAAGTGGGGTGTTAAAGTCCCCTACTATGATTGTGTTACTGTCGATTTCCCATTTTATGGCTGTTAGTATTTGCCTTATGTACTGAGGTGCTCCTATGTTGGGTGCATAACTACTTACAATTGTTATATCTTCTTCTTGGATTGATCCCTTGATCATTATGTAGTGTCCTTCTTTGTCTCTTATAATAGTCTTTATTTTAAAGTCTATTTTGTCTGATATGAGAATTGCTACTCCAGCTTTCTTTTGATTTCCATTTTCATGGAATATCTTTTTCCATCCCCTCACTTTCAGTCTGTATGTGTCCCTTGGTCTGAAGTGGGTCTCTTGTAGACAGCATATGTACGTGTCTTGTTTTTGTGTCCATTTAGCCAGTCTGTGTCTTTTGGTTGGAGCATTTAATCCATTTATATTTAAGGTAGTTATCGATATATATGTTCCTGTTACCATTTTCTTAATTGTTTTGGGTTTGTTATTGTAGGTCTTTTCCTTCTCTTGTGTATCCTGCCTAGAGAAGTTCCTTTAGCATTTGTTGTAAAGCTGGTTTGGTGGTGCTGACTTCTCTTAACCTTTGCTTATCTGTAAAGGTCTCAATTTCTCCATCGAATCTAAATGAGATCCTTGCTGGGTAGAGTAATCTTGGTTGTAGGTTTTTCCCTTTCATCACTTTAAATATGTCCTGTCACTCCCTTCTGGCTTGCAGAGTTCCTGCTGAAAAATCAGCTGTTAACCTTTTGGGGATTCCTTTGTATGTTATTTTGTTGCTTTTCCCTTGCCGCTTTTAATATTTTTTCTTTGTATTTAATTTTTGATAGTTTGATTAATATGTGTCTCAGAGTGTTTCTCTTTGGGTTTATCCTGTATGGTACTCTCTGTGCTTCCCGTACTTGACTGACTATTTCTTTTCCCATGTTACGGAAGTTTTCTACTACAATCTCTTCAAATATTTTCTCAGACCCTTTCTTTTTCTCTTCTTCTGGGACCCCTGTAATTCGAATGTTGGTGCATTTAATGTTGTCTCAGAGGTCTCTGAGACTTTCCTCAATTCTTTTCATTGTTTTTTCTTTATTCTGCTCCCTGGCAGTTATTTCCACCATTTTATCTTCCAGGTCACTTATCCGTTCTTCTGCTTCAGTTATTCTGTTATTGATTCCTTCTAGAGTATTTTTAATTTCTGTAATTGTGTTGTTCATCGCTGTTTGTTTGCTCTTTAGTTCTTCCAGATTCTTGTGAAATGTTTCTTGTATTTTCTCCATTCTGTTTCTGAGATTTTGGATCATCTTTACTATCATTACTCTGAATTCTTTTTCAGGTAGGTTGCCTATTTCATCTTCATTTATTTGGTCTTATAGGTTTTTACCTTGCTCCTTCGTCTGTAACATATTTTTTTTTTCGTTTCTTTTTTTTTTTTTATGGGTGGTGCTTTATTAGTGCCAAATTGGTTGTTTGGCCTGAGACATCCAGCACTGGAGTTTGCAGGCAGTTATATAGAGCTGGGTCTTGGTACTGAGATGAGGAGGCCTCACTCCGATTGATATTCTCTCGGGTCTGAGTTTCTCTGTTAGTCCAGCAGTTTGGACTCTGAGTTCCCATCACGGGAGCTCGGGCCCGACCTCCGGCTTGGGAACCAAGATCCCTCAAGCTTCATGGCATGGAAAAAAAAAAAAGGAAGTAAGAAAGAAAAAAAGGAGCAGTACAAAGAATAAAAAAACAAAGTAAAATTAGAAAGATAAAAAATACATTAGGAAAAATAAAACTGTAATTGAAACAACTGCAACAAGGTAAAATAAAACCACAGCAGAAAAAAAACGGGGTGGGGGGAACAAGCCAAAAAGAGTGATCACTAACAATGCATAAAGAATAAAATAAAATTAGAAAAATAAAAGATTTATTAGGAAAAATAAAAATATAAAAGAATCAACAAGGTAAAACAGAACCCCAATCTAAAAGAGGAAAAGAGAAAAGGAAAAAAAAAAAAGAAAAGCCTTGGCTAAGGGGGCGGAGTTTAGGCAGGGGTGGGGTTTAGGGTGGGGTGGGACCTAGGCAGGTGGGGGCGTGTCGTTTGAGCATGGGGCGGGGCCTCTGCTTAGGACCTGCACGGAAGGGGAGGGGCAGCATGTCCAAGGGGGGCTTCTGGAGTGTGCAGTTCTGGAGTTTGGAGGTAGGGCCCTGGGTGAGGGTGTGTGGGTGGGGTTTAGGCCCAGTGCGGTTGGAGGGGGTCTCCGAGTGTAGAGCCGGGGCCCTGGGTGGGGGTGGGGCATGGTGGGGGGGGCTTGGGCTCTGCACTGCAGGAGGGAGGCTCTGAGGGCAGAGGATTAGGCCCAGGAGCCCAGCCGGCTCCCCAGTGCCTAAGTAGACAGGGAAAGTGCTGGCCACGTTCCCTTCCATTCCTTCACACCCCCTCCCGCACCATCTCCCCCAGGGTCTCCCATGTCCCCACTGGACCCCTAACCATGGGTGGGTCCCGCTGGGTGTAGGACGTCCTCCCCTCCCCCAGCCGCCCCTCAGGGGTGCCGGTCCCAGAGGTCCAGCCTTTGCTTTTGCTCCCCCTTCCCTCCCTCCCACTCCCTCAGGACCCGCACGGCTGGAGGGGGCCTCGGGGGGCAGAGGATCAGGCCTGGGAACTCAGCAGGCTCCCAGGGGCCCAAGTGGGCAGCGAAAACCTGACCACCCTCCCTTTGGATCCTCTGCCCTCCCAGTGGTTCCCCAATTTCCCCCTTCGGGCGTGGGACCCCTTCCCCTCCCCCAGCCGCCCCTCAGGGGCACCAGCCCCGTCCCGCCTCCACTTCTCCTCCCCCTTCACTCGCCCCACGTCCTACCCAGTCGCTGGGGGCTCCTCCCATCCCCTTAGGTGTCCGTGGTACCGCACCAGTGCTTGGTAGGTGCTCTCTTTTCTTCTCTTTTTTTTAATACTCATTTGATTCTCAAAATAACCCTGAACAGGCAAAGCAAATCGTGGGAAAAGAATCTGAAAAAGAATATATATATCTGAATCACTGTGCTGTACACCTGAAACTAACATGACATTGTAAATCAACTACACTTCAATTTTTTAAAAATAATAATAAAATAACCCTGGACAGGCAAAGCAAATAGTTGTTCCCTTTATTCTCCTTCATGAGCCTAGCTTTCCAAGAAGGCTGATCTTATGTCCACAGCCCTGGATACATTGACATACGCTGCTCCATCTGCCTGCAATACCCCTGCCCAGTTTTGGCCTGTTGAGATCTTTTTGAGCTTCCAAAACTTCTTTAGAAGATTTGTGATTCTTGGACCAGCATCATGAGCATCCCCTGGGAACTTGCTAGAAATTCACATTCTCTGGTCCCACCCCAGACTTTCTGAATCAGCAATGCTGGGTTGAGGAATTAGCAATCTAGCTTTTAACAAGCTGTCCAGCTGACTGTGATGCATGTAGAACTTTGAGAATTACTGATTTAGGATGTATTCAACTTACGAAAAGTTAATAAACAGGTGAGGATCTATTCTAGCCCACCAATAAGCCATTTAGATTTACCCATACTGTTGTGTCCTAAATCCACATGATAAAAACACCATATACCACAAAAAGTGCTTAAGGTGAAAACCTGAATGAAGTTAATGTATTTGATTAATTCATAAATACAACAGCTCCATTTATAGAAAAAGATACATAATTGCTGAGTAGTCTTAGATGAAAAGGTGTACTTCTCATGATTAAATACTAAAAATCAAAACATAATTTTTTTAAATTATCAAATTGGTAATTTTTTAAATCTGTCATACCCTGTCATAACGAGGGTAAGTGAAAAGGAACTTCATAAGCTATTGATCATTAAATGGGTATAACATTTTTCTGGAACTGCTTGCCTCTCCCTAATGAATTAAAATGTACAGTCTTCTCTAATTTGACACCATATTCCTCCAGATATCCTGGCCCACCTGTGGAGAAGAGAGGGACATTTCTACTGTCACTTGAAACCCCTCAGGACTATTTATATTTTTTTGATAAGCATCACTGCCTTTAAAATAACTATAAAGAAAGGACAAACGACATGCAGCAAACTTGGCTCCCCCTTCTCAGACTCCTCTTCAGTTTATATTTCTCTCAGTTTGGAGTTCAGTGCCCCTAAAATTGTAGGGAAATTGCAATACGTGATGTTGGCTGGAAATGTAGCATTTCAAGAAACTTAGGTGGAAATGGTTTTAAGTCCTGAGTCTAAATGATCAGTGAAAGTGTTAGACCATCTCTGTTTTTTTTTCTTCCAAGGATTTGTAGTCTTCTGTAACCCTAGAGATCTCAATTTCTATGCTATTCTGTAAAAAAAGAACGGAGATGCTTCCTAATGCACTATTGCTGCCCTCCTCCTGTTTTTTAGGGTGTTGTCGTCTGTCAAAACAAGTTCTTGGCAATTTTTTTTAATACTGAGAATGAACACTTGAAGCAAACCAACCAAATTTAAGTGTTTCGAGGATAATAATAATAATTTCAGGAATAGCCTCTCGGTTTTCTGCTAAGAATCAATCTGAATAGTTTCCAAATTGCTGTTGGCAATGGCAGTTATCATGAGGAAAACAGAAAAAAGAAGCTGTTTCAAGAAAACTAGGAATAGACACAGTCTGGGGGAAGTACCTTTTTAATCTAGTACTCAGGCCTTGCCAGAATGGATTTCAAGTTTATAGGCTAAGTCTCTGCTTTATTTCTCTTGCCTTCCTTTTGGCAGAAAACCAATTTTCAACACTTCAGTGCCTTCTTTCCATCTTGATGGAGAAGCTTTCTTATACTTGAAGTACCTCTTTTGGGTATAAGAGAGGAATTAAGTTGAGACTGTCTGCAGAGTTACTAAAACAAAGTTATCCAAAAAAAAAAAAAGGCCTAGTTTCCTGTCCAGTAAGTCAAATATTGTATGAATGTATGAGAGAGACCTTGCTTGCTTTCTAGATCTCTTTGATGTAAAATAAAGAGATGGGTCCACACTAGCAGAGCAGGCTAGTGTGATGAGCGTATTGACTCAACAGCTCATAGCTTAGGCTTCCTTCACTGCCCTGTGTGATTTCTGCACCTTTGTACATCAGCCATGGACAGAGGAAACTACCTGGCATTTGCTGGTTTGGTTGCTGTTAAGTCCTTGGATGTGAAAAGCACCTGAGAACTCATCCAGCGTACTCCGTGTGGAAGTTGTTATTCTGGAAGCCATGTGCTCTTGGGGCCAAGTGATGCCCAATAATGTTGGGGCATTCTTGTTAAAAATGCAGATCTCTGGGCTCCACCTCTGATTTACAAAAATCTTCATTTTCCTTACCCTTCCCAGGTGATTCTTAAATATTCAAAAGTTTTAGAACTCATGTTTATATGAAGTACCAAAAATACAAGGATTCTTACAGGCTTAGATTATGTTTCTGTTGGTCTTAAACGTCGAAGAATAGCAGTTGCTGTCATTGAAAATTAGCCATGTGGATTTCTAGTGGTGCTTATTTCCAAAGCAGTGACTATCTAAAATATTAAAGTGAAGCATTATTAACCTTGAAGTTCAAATTCATTGAGAATTTGTTTAGTTGTGACAGGGTTGGTGGCTATGTTTTCTTTATCCACGTTAAGACTTCTTATTAGCTATGAAAAGGGATTGGCATAAACAGCTTATTAACTTTGATTAACTCTCTCTAAAAGAAATGAACAAGCATAGGGCAGGCCCCAGTCAGCGAATGCTGTCTCTCTTAATGTTTTCCGCATTTGCTCTTTTATTTGCTTTCAGAAATTGTGAATTTACTCCTCTACCTACCAGAATCTTTTCTTCCCTCTTTAGATTCTTCACTTTCTATTATTGATACTGACATTTTACTCAAACAAATTACTCATTTAGGCTCTCTTCAAATCGAAAGTGATATTATTTTAATAAGGGATAAAAGGGAAAATTGACAAAATACACCTGGAGTTGTCAGCATTGTAAATGACAAACGGTAAAAGCTTAATCTTGGAGGATTGTCAGAGAGGCTAACATTAGCTCAGGAAGTGTGTGTCTCCTTACAGAATTGACAAAAAAAAATTCCCAAGACAAGGCACGCTGGGTACCAACTTCAGGTGCCAGACCTGAGAGCATCTCATTCTGTTAAGCAACAGTGTATGTATTTTTTTGATAATGCAGGAATGCAAATGATATTCCTTTGCTACTTAAAGTATCTCCTGTGGAGACTTGGCATAAAAGTCATACACCATCTATTTTTTTCCCCCAAAGCAAGTAGACCACATAACTGGAAATGTCCCAGACGTGTGAGGAAATTGTCCTTTGGAATTTTCCCTCTGCCTGTAGTGAAGGCAGGTAGCAGAGCAGCTAGCACTTGAGAACTTTCTTGGCAAATGGCCAGAAAAAGTAAGGAAAATGAAAAGCCCCAAAGGTCAAGTATACTTTCCAACCTTGGACTGTGTCACATTTGAAAGAAATCACTTCCTTGTCATTTTTATGAAAGGGGCAGGACATAAAATTCACTGCACATCCCTGGTGACCCACTGGTAATGTACACTCCTTTTCTCATCTTCAGCCATTACCTTTCCAAAAAAAAAAAGAAGAAAGCAACAAAATCCCTTTGAAAAAGCTGTTCTGACCTTTGCTCTTCCTTTGATCTGGGTATGACTAGGTGGGCATTCTAGTCAACTCAGGCTGCCATAATAAAATACCATAGATTGGGTGGCTTAAGCAACAGAATTTTTTTTTCTCACAGTTCTGGAAGCTGGAAGTCCAAGATCAAAGTCTCAGCAAGTTTGGTTTCTCCTGAGGCCTCTCTCCTTAGCTTGCAGATGGCTGCTTTCTTGCTGTGTCCTCACGTGGCGTTTTCTCCTTACACAACTGAGAGAGATCTTCCAGGCTTGTTGAAATAGGGCTCCACCCTATGACCTCATTTTACCTTAATTACCTACTTAAATCTCCTGTCTCCAAATGCAGTCACATTAGGGCTTAAGGCTTTAACATATGAATTTGGGGGCGGGGGGGGGAACACAATCCAGTCCATAATAGTTGGCTACACCATGTTTTTGGATAGATCCAGTGTACCCCGTCTTCAGTATTCCTCAACCATCATCTATTTAGTGCATGTGGGTTCTTTCATCCTCAGAAAGTCAAGGGAGGCCATGAAAGACATTTTTCCTGCTTCTCTACCCTAAGTCATTGAAACCAGTTTTCATGTCAGCAGTCTTCCACTCTCTCTTTGTCAACTTCAAATACAGACCTCTTTGATATATAAAAAGCATACACTGGACATGGAGAGATTTGATGGATTTTTAATTTTATTTATTTATTTATTTATTTATTTATGGCTGTATTGGGTCTTCGTTTCTGTGCGAGGGCTTTCTCCAGTTGCGGCAAGTGGGGGCCACCCTTCATCGCGGTGCGTGGGCCTCCCACCATCGCGGCCTCTCCTGTTGCGGAGCACAGGCTCCAGACGCACAGGCTCAGTAATTGTGGCTCACGGGCCCAGCCGCTCTGCGGCATGTGGGATCTTCCCAGACCAGGGCTCGAACCCGCGTCCCCTGCATTAGCAGGCAGACTCTCAACCACTGCACCACCAGGGAAGCCCTGGATTTTTAAATGTTGTTCTTTTACTAATTTCTCCATATTCTTCTCTTCATCTCTAAGTGACTAAAGCCAAGCATTCCCAGTGTTGGGGCATAAGGACAGACCAGATAGGATAACCAAGTAGAGCAGGATAAATCCACAACCAGGTATTGGTAGCCATCTTTTCTCATGTCTTGAGCCAAAAGTCACAAATAACCTAGTTGTAGTAAACATTCATTCTGTAAAATATTCTATTCCAATCATCCATATCTCATACAAGAATAAAAGTAAAACTTTAGGCCCCTGGAGAAGTTTCATTAAGTTCCAGCTTGTTGAATGGACTCTAAGTTAAAATTGATATGCTGAATGTTACAGATGACTCCAGCTATTCAAGCATCACTCCGTTTAGCTGCTGAATGGAGGTATGACCTACGTCATACTGGCATATGCAGACTTAGTTCTGGCATGAGAGATGGTTATGCTTTCATCACCCTAAAGTTAATAAAACCTGAAACCTGCCAGGCATTTACCATGCGTTGTGCTGCCAAGGACAATTCAGCTTCCAGCTTCTTAGAAAGGACATAACGTAACCTCTGTGTTTACAAGGTTTTTGAAACTGAAGCCCTTCCACTTCCTTGCTGAGCTTGCATTGACACTGGTACCCAGAATTCCCGTGCAGCCAGTGAGGGTCCAGAAAAGGAAGTGGATGATTTCCCTGTAGAAGCGAGGAGAGATGCTGAGAGCTGAAACAGAGAAACCTTTTGGTCTCCATTGAAGCACTTTCTGGTGTTCAGAGGGAAAACATCTCTGCACTGATGGGGCCAAATTAGGCTATTCGATTATAGAGCTCTTCACTCCTCTCCAATCCACTTATCCCAGCCTTGAATAAAGGGCCCCCTAAAAATCTACATTCTACTCTTGTATGTTTATTTATAGTCAGAAATGGCTATCTCATTAGCAGATGGTTAATATTCGCTTATATGGGTAGTGTAATAGTTTCCTAGGACTGCCAGAACAAATGACCATAAACTGGATGGACTAAAACAACAGAAATTTATTCTTTCACCATTCTGGAGGTTAAAAGTCTAAAATGAAGGTGTCCACAGGACCATGCTCCCTCTGAAGAGCCTAGGGGAGTATCTGTTTCATTCCTTTTTCTTGCATCTGCTGTGGCTGATAATCACTGACGTTTCTTTGGCTTGTAGATACCTCACTCCAACCTCTGCCTGTGTGTCTTTTCCAGTACGACCAAGAGCCCGCCTTACTCCTGTAGGGTCCATATGGGATTGAGGGCCTTATTCTAGTATGATCTCGACTTGATACATCTCCAGAGACCCCATTTCCAAATAAGGGATATTCAGAGGCACTGGCGGTTAGGACATCGGTATATTTTGGAGGGGGAACACAATTCAACCCATACCAGGCAGGTTTTTTTGATTTTTTGTGTATTTTTTGGCCACACCGCACAGGCATGGGGGATCTTAGTTCCCCAACCGGCGATAGAACCCGCGCCCCCTGCAGTGGTAGTGCAGTCTTAACCACTGGACTGCCAGGGAAGTCCCAGGCAGTTTTATTTTTAATTTCCTTTGACTTCTACAAATCCAAAAAATTGTCCAAGTTTCTTTCTAAAACATTATCAAATTTAAGTCAAAGGACTGCATGTTTTTTTATGACCTCTTCATTTAAAAAAAAAATTTCCATATTTAATTGGTTCAAATTGTGAAAGGCTTTAAATCCTTTGCATTTGCTTGAGGCTGATTAATGAGTAAATTTGTAAACCATGACTGTTTTAATTAGCCAAGGTTAATTAATGTTTACTGCACTTGGAAGATGAAAAGACATGGATAAATGCACCGTAATGTGAATCATTTTTTAATTTGTTGTTGAAGCTTATAGTACATTCGAATAAAGACTGCTTATATCACAAACACACACACAAAAGGTTGTTGGAGCCCTGTGGTAATTAGTGTAGAGGGCTCTAAATTTTGAGGTTAATTATTTACATATTATTGAAGATGATCATGTTTTGATACTGTATATTCAGAGAAAGCTAGTTATATTTTTAATCTGATTGTGTAAAAGGGGGAAAGAATAGAAATCTGAGACCAAACTGATAACTCTTTATATAGTATATCATAATTTAAGATGAAGTCTGTTTTTTGTTTTTTTATTTCTGAGTTGAGACTTTTTCAGAGCAGGGTGGAGGAGAGAAAAGGTTAACTCTGCTGAGATGAAAGTAACATTTTTAAGCAACCTTTTTGAAGAAGGGAAATTACTAGAATTCCAGGTAAGTTTTCAACAGGAAAAGCATCAGCGGCTTGGACGAGGTCTAGTGCTGAGATTGGAAAGTGCGGAGATTAGAAACAGTTTAGAAGGACAGACTAGGGCAAGATCCCTGTTACAAGGCAGCAAGGAGTGTATCGTGGAAACAGTTGTCTCAGGCAGCAAAATGGGTTATCCATTCTTGGTGAGGACGTGGTCATCTGGGGTAATTTTCCACCATGTTCAACGGAACACACCTCTGGCACCAGGATTTGTGGCTTATAGGGAACTTGAAGCAGAGCTGGCTGGCCTCAGTGACAGCACCCCCCCCCCATTTCATGTCATCATTGTCTGAAGGGAGAGCTTATTCAAAGGTAAATTAGCAAAAGGGTTGGGTCTACTTTATTTTTTATCTCCTACACAGTTTTCTCATTAGTTCTTTGCAGAATAAAAAAAATAAGGTTGCTTTTTTTTTTTTATCATCTCATGGGTGCTCATACTGAAATGATTGGATTTAAGCGGGGGTGAGGGGAAGACCTGTGAAGCTTTCTGGATGCAAAATACTTTGCTCCCTGCCGTTCTTAACAGTAACCACCAATCTGATGTTAAGCACAGCAGTTCAACACCGTAAAGAATTTTTAGTGAGGATGCGACACTTCACTGTGGATGGAACTGTTCATTATCGAGCAGAATTCAACGTACGATAAATCCCTCTGGGGGGAATCTAATGTGGGCTTTTTTACTGAAATACCTGGGAAAGTGGGAAAACTCCCCATTTTCATCCCAGTGCCTACCAGTGGGCCTGTTTCAGTCTTTCCATGAGCTCTCCAGGCCCATATTTCCAGGGGCTCCAGACCTCTCCACCATGATGTGTTGGAATATCACAAACTCAACATGTCTAAATAGAACCTGTCTTTCTCCCCCCATATTTGCACTTTTGATGGGCAAAACTGAGGTCAAGAATAAAAATATCACCAGCCACCCGATAGCACCTCCACGCCTATCCCAGTCACAGCCTCCCCTGTGCACCTCCCACCACCTCCAAAGTAACACTGTTGTTTTTTCTTTGTATCACTTCCTTAAATGGCTTTCAGTTTTTATCACTAGTGTACATCCTTGCCCACTATCTTCTTCCCCTTTTTTTTTAATGTTGACATGTCTCTTTAGGATTTTATAATCCTCAGGTTTCCCCTCTCTCCTTTTCTTTTCTTTATAATTTACTTATTACTGAACTGCAGGCCACTCAACCCATGGAATAACCATAGTCTGGATTTTGCTAATGGCATACTCTTTGTGCAGGTCAGTATATTCCTTTGCCCTGTGTATATCCCACAAATGTAAAGCCCCTAGCTTCTGTCTAAGCTGCTTCCCTTTTCACCTCCCTTGTGTCCCAGGAACCAGAAGAGTCCCAACTCTTGGGCAGCCCATCCTCTGTGCCTTGATCCATGCACTTGTATCTACTAGAACAGTAGTCTGTCTTCCTTAGCAAACCTGTAATATCACTATCTCCCCCACCCCAAAGTCCCAGTTTGTTTCTTTCTTGCTCTGTCTATACCCCTTACCATAGTATTTGTATAGGAATTACTTTTATGTCCATCTTTCCTCTGAGGCCGTGAGCTTTGAGTAAAAAGAAACTGCCTTAGTTATTTCCTGCACTGGCCTGGAAGATGTAGGATTGCTGAACAGCTGAATAAATGAATGAATGAATGAGCTCATTAATTAATAATAAAATGATTCTAATTTTCTTGACTCCAGATTAATTTTCTTAAAGTGAGTCCTTTCAGCCTCTCCACATCTGCTCTATTAATGCTTCCCCAAAGACAGACACTTTGCATCCATCTCCAAGCTTCAGATGCCAAGCACTTCCCATCGCCAGGCTTGGTTCCCCCTGTATTGTTAAGGGATCCCGTGAGTCTGCTACTGCAGAAGAGAAAGAACCATTGCTGTCCTAAAAATGTTCATTGCAGAACCATTTTGTGTTAAAGAAAACAAAAATAGGCCAGTGTGCAGAAGAGCATAGAGGGCTGATGTGGTTTTTTTCAATCTGCATAAATGAACCTTTCAGATGCACCACCACGTATACAAACATGCTACGCTGTCTACAGGAACAGGAGCCTCCCCCCTTGTGATTTGCGCTGATCTTATCCACCCTCGCCTGCACCCCTTCTGCTTACCAGCATAAATCTTAGGCTCTTTGCATGAAATCACCTATGTATGCGTGTTGAAAATGTTACTTTCTACCATGAGCTAGCCAGCCTTGGTAATCGATACCTTACGTCCTTCAAAATACGGGCATACCTAAGAGATAATTGCAAACTCGGTTCCAGACCACCAGAATAAAGTGAATATCTCAATAAAGCTAGTCATCTGAATTTTTTGGTTTCCCAAGTGCATGTCCAAGTTATGTTTAAACTATGCTGTAGTCTTTTGTATGCAACAGCACTGTGTCTAAAAAACAACGTACTTAGTTCAGCTAGAAAATACCTTATCGCTTAAAATGCTAACCATCATCTGAGCCTTTATCGAGCTGTAATCTTTTTGCATTGGTAACATCAAAAATCACTGATCACAGATCACCATCCGAATATAATAATAATGAAAAAGTTTGAAATATTGCAACAATTACCAAAATGTGATCCAGGGACAAAAAGTGAGCAAATGCTGCTAGGAAAATGGCACCAATAGACTTGCTTGACACAGGGTTGCCAGAAAGCTTCAATCCGTAAAAAAATGCAAAGCACAATAAAGCGAAGTATTGCCTTTATTGTATGCCTGTATAGAGTTCTGTCAATTAGGCGTTTTTCAGATATGAATCAATTAGCGTGCACTGTTCTCATAGCATAGCAGAGAATGATTACTAGCTGTTGAGAGGGGCACTGTTGCCCATAGGGTGTCTCTTACCCAGGTGAGAAAGACTCTCTCACAAGTTTGGGAGGAGGCGCCAGTCAGACAGGACCACTGCTTACAGTGTGCAGGTTGGACAGGACACACTGGTAGGGGCATCGCTCAGACTCCCTCCCTTGTCACGTGCAGCTGGGGGTACAAGGTGGAGCTGAAATCCAGTCTGCACAGAGCTTGACAAGCCATGTGCCCCATATGTGACTCACATCCTGTGGGCTGGTGAGGGCCTGGCCTTTATCAGAAGTAAAGGTGATGTTTTAATCTCCAGCTGCTCTCTCTTAGTTGGTTTAGAGCTGAGGTGGAGCAAAAGGGGGGATATCGTGGGTTGGTACCCAGAATGCCCCAGCATCTATGGCGAAGCCTCCAGGGGAGTATGTGCTCAGATTGTATACAGCTGCCAGAATGACTTTGCATTTATAAAAGTGTATGCAAGAGCAGTTAAACAGTCATTTGAGTACTTTTTAAAAATAATCTTCCTCATTATCCTTTCTTGTGTTCACTAAAAGCATGAGCAATTTTTAAAAAATGAAATGTGATACTGACCCAGATAGAGCAAACCTCAGGTTTTATTTCATGTTTCCAATTTACTGTATAGCGGAGAACTTATAAGTACAAAGAAACAAACAATAAACTGTACCAACTATGCAGAACAACCTACCAGAGAACAAAGAAATACATACTCTGGAATGGAACTGGAGAAATACGGATTCTTGTGATTGCGTCTCTCTGTGTCCTCAAATCTGATAACTCCAATTCCAGGGGCCTTCTCCAGTAATCTCACAAAATTCTGTGTCCTTGACCACAGTCCTAACAACTAGATACTAAAGTGATGAGGGGACGAGATGAAATAATTGATTCCGTAAAGGGTAAAACTATGTTAAAAATTATTTTTGGTGGGATGGCAAGTGAATTTTTGTTTCTTTTGTTTTCTTTGCACTGAATGTATGTGACTCATAATTAGCACCAAACTACATTTTTATATAAGGAGGGATCACAGTGAAGTGATGCTGCAGGGGTTAGGCTCTTAAAGACAATTTTGAAGAGAAAATTCTACATAATCATAATTACTTTGAAACTCCTTGAGCTTAGCCATAAAAGTATATATCTCTCAACTACCCCAAGACAGCCAGTTTTTCCTCTAGCATGTGAAGAGACAAATGCTAGGTTTGTCTAGAATTTAGACATTTAGTCTAACAAATGCTAGGTTGAAGACCATAAGAAATAATTGACTTTTGTTTAAGGGATATAAGGCATAACAATCACATTTATTTTAATTTAGTTTGCAGCGGACATTTAGTCTGCATCTGCTTACATTCATGGACATATATGCATTTTCACTATATGTATTAACCAGAGGAAAACATCCATACATACACAGGCTAAAGCTGGCATTACAGATTAGCCCTTTACACTGAAATTCTTCACTATGTGTTGTTTCTTCAAAACTAGGACACATTTATATATGTGAATTACGCCCTCAACACAGCATGCTTTGAGATTCTTTCTGTAATATGTAAACTTGGTTTTTAGCTTAAACTTTAGAAGATTTTTCCCCTCAGGATTGCTTAGGCTCCTGACTACCCAGGCGGGACCAAGACTTCTACTGTGGTTGGAAATAAGATCAGGTCATTGGCTCAAGTTCCACAAGTAAACATGAAGTAGGATAGAAACCAGGGAGCCTGACTGACTTTTATCTTGATTTCTGACGGCCATTGGTAGGTCTAAGTTGTTTGATCTGCGTTGTTTGAAAGTCAAAAGGAAATTTGTCTTGAAAAGGAACAACTTCTGTACGCTCCATTTGAAGCGAGACAAGTGATGCTTCAGGAAAATGTCACTTGCAACAAGGGATGTTCTCACAAGTGACGTGTAGCCATGTTTGTATCACCTTCAGGGATAGTTTGTTGCCATAAGTGGACAAAGCATGCTCCATTTAAAATCTCTGCCCAAGAAACTACTAAAGAAAAATAAACCCAGATTCAGACATGGAGTCTGAATTTTGAGACTGTGAGAGATTTTCAGGGTTGATAGTGTAGCTAAAAATAAGAGGACTGACCCAGTTTTCTGGGAGGTCAAAATAAAAACTAGATTCGTGGAACAGTTTTGCTTTGTGATAATATATCTCATTTTTTCCTCAGGTTGGAAAATATGGCAGCCTTGTAAATTTAAATCGCTCAAAATCCAAAGCAGTCTAAATTATCTTAAATTTGACTCAGAATCGGTGAAACCTAATGACAGTTCATGTAGCCATCATACTTATACCAGTCTACCAGAGAAAGGGAAATCTAAAGAAGTGGGAGGGGTGGGATAGGGAGGGTGGGAGGAAGAGAGCCGCAAGAGGGAAGAGATATGGGAACATATGTATATGTATAACTGATTCACTTTGTTATAAAGCGGAAACTAACACACCATTGTAAAGCAATTATACTCCAATAAAGATGTTAAAAAAAAAAAAAAGAAGTGGGAGGTGGGTGAGAGGAGAAACTGCTGCTGAGGGTGGACCATCAAAACAGGAGTGGCAGGTAAGCCTCACTTAGAGAAGGGAGCAGTTCATGGCTGTGCAGCTGGGAACCACCTGGCCTTTCAGCTCTGCCCCACCATCAAGAAGCTCTGTGACCTTGCACTCCGGCTCTGTGATTACCTTGGTTTCTTCACGTGTAAAAAATATATCATTAAATTCATCACTTTCCAAATCGATCAAAAATAATGTATGCAAAACAGGATGCTTGTGATGATAGATGTGGATGTATTTTTATAATAGTAGTTTCTGATCAAAGTGAAATAGCCATGTCCTCCATAAAATGGTTTTTTTTCAATGGAATAGTGAGAAGGTTGCACTAGGAATCGGGATACTTGTGTTCAGGTCCCAGTTCTGCTACTCGATAACTTTAAATGTATTTCTCGAGGTTGGTGTCACAGTTTGCTCAATTGTCATTGGGGGTAGTAGTCCCATTATGAAGGTTGATGTGGGTATCAAATGAGCTAACAGCTATGTAAAGGCCACAGGCATGGAAGGCGTCATTGGTGCCGTTGATCTCATGCCATCAAGATGTCATAGCATGACACAGTTCCATCACAGTATTGCTGTCCCACCAGTCACACGCAGATCGAAACATCCCAGCCGTGTGCAGTAATCACTTGAAGTCCACATAGGTTCTCCCCCAAATCAGCATTTCAAACAACTTCTGCTCCATTGAACTCTAAGTCAGTCCACGCTTAGACGTAAATTCAGTCTTTATAGGGGAGAGCACAGCAGTGAAGTATGTCCTCTGGTGCCCTCTACTTTTTTAAGTACATTATTTTTCTCAGGGTCTGAATAACAATGACCTGTTTGTTTCCTGAACACTTTCCTGCTCTGGCTCCTATGTAATTTCCTGCCTGACAAATAGTCTGGCAAAACAAAGGAAATTCATAACTAGTCTTTCCTTTCCTGTGGCTCTCTGGTTCAGAAAAATGTTATCGTGAATGACAGCTTCAAGGCAATAGGGTGGGTTGGGTTTATGAACACGCCTTTGAGGTGTTTTGCAGCAAGGTTTCTTCTGGCAATATTGTTTCTTGGCCATACTCACCTTTCACACCTTGTTTTGTTTTGAGGCTTGTCTTGTAGGAAGGGGATAACTGAGGCCATTTTGTAGGGATGCCTTTGTACACCTCGTGGCAGTGGTCAGACTGTAATGTGCTTAAGACTCGCCTGGGATCAGATGTATTATGCTAAGTGAAATAAGCCAGATAGAAAAAGACAAATACTGTATGATATCACCTATATGTGGAATCTAAAACATACAACAAACTAATGAATACAACAAAAAAGAAGCAGACTCACAGATAGAGAGAACAAACTAGTGGTTACCTGTGGGGAGAGGGAAGGGGGGAGGGGCAGTATAGGGGTAGGGGATTAAGAGGTAATATGTCTAAAATAAGCTGCAAGGATATATTGTACAACACAGGGCATATAGCCAATATTTTATAATAACTATAAATGGAGTATAACCTTTAAAAATTGTGAATCACTATATTGTACACCTGTAACTTATATAATATTGTACATCAACTATACTTCAGTTTTTTAAAAATTGCCTGGGGATCATGTTAAATGTGCAGATTGTTTCCCTAGCTCTGGGTGGAACCCGAGATTATGCATTTCGACAAGCTCTCAGGGGATGCCCACACAGCAAGATTATAAATAACAGGATTCAAAGTGAAGAAACTACAAAGACCATCCATCCAACTTCCCCTAATTTTATGGATGAGGAACCAAGGCTTAGGGAGTTTCAGAGGCCATGGTGACGTTAAGTATAATGAACAGCGTGGTAGTTATATGCTAAGCCATGTATCAGACATGCACAGACTGTGATTGGAAAATTAAATCTGATCTCATCGTCCTGGTGTGGGCAAAATGCCTAGAATGGATGACAGCAGATTTATAGTAGAGCTTCTTGATGGGGAAAAAATTACATCCCTTTTATAAATACATCCATTGCAGCTGTGGCAGTTGCAGGGGTGGCACGGTGGAGGGATGCATTGTACAGAGGTGTAATCCTCAGTCCTTTTAAATGCATAAGTAATCATTTGTTAAAATATAAGAATTGATCATGTGAGACTCTCCTGTTAGACAAGGTTGATAGGAAATTTCCATTGGGGAAGAGGCTGCAGATAAATGTGTATTTTTCCACTAGGAACCAGAAGAATCAGAAAATTGGGGAAAAATGAAGATAGCGATGCAGGGTCAATTCTATACAGTAGAAAAACCAGCAAGCCTGAGCATGTTCACCGGTCTCCAAATCAGACCTTTAATAGCCATGTTTCACAGGGGAAAAGACTGAGGTTGGACCTCCTCTATGTGAAGGATGTTTCCCACCCACCCCAAATGTGTTTAAAGGATGGAAAAGGTAGTTCAATAATTAACAACTGAAGCTTGTAGAAAAACTGATTTAATGTTTATAAACTTCATTTTCTTGAAACCTAAAATATGGCAGTTAAACTTTCAGAAGGACTTTGGCTAGTGGATTAATAATTAAAAGAAGATCATTAGATGAATTATCTAGGATTCATCTGTTTCCCATTCATAGTCCTTTATGAGGCCATTTCTCTCAAAATGAATTATCCTGGAAGTCTATTGCTTTTACAAAAACAAAATATGGTAGTCATTTGAAGTTGAAATCACTACTGGGGATCTCTTTTGATGTTGCTTTCTTTTTTTTAAAAAATAAATTTATTTATTTATTTGACCGCGTTGGGTCTTCGTTGCCGTGCACGGGCTTTCTCTAGTTGCGGCGATGCACGGGCTTCTAATTGCGGTGGCTTCTCTTGTTGCGGAGCACAGGCTCTAGGTGCGTGGGCTTCAGTAGTTGTGTCTCGTGGGCTCTAGAGAGCAGGCTCAGTAGTCGTGGCACACGGGCTTAGTTGCTCCGCGGCATGTGGGATCTTCCGGGACCAGGGCTCGAACCTGTGTCCCCTGCATTGGCAGGTGGATTTTTAACCACTGTGCCACCAGGGAAGCCCTGATATTGCTTTCTTTAAAATATTTTAAATATTTTCAATGATAGCTAAGTGGTGGTGTTTCGTTTTCTTTCTCTTATTTACTATAAGTATGCCTGATACACATCCTCAAAACATTTTTAGGAGGGCAACATACAGTGGGGTTCATTGCATGTTTAATATTTGAAATTAAACCTCTTTTTATTGTTTAAACTGTAGGTTAAATATTACCACCATTGAATTCAGTTAAATATTTCCACTTTTAACTGCAAGGCTCATATGCTTGGGTATTACAGAAGATATTTAACTACAGAGGTAACTGCTGCAATTTTGGGCAGTATCAGTTAGCCTTTAAGAAAATAAAGAGTCTTGGGGGGGGAATGTGCCTTTTAGTTGAATACAGCAGTTGGCAAATGTAGATGCTTAAAAGCTTTGACATCCCAATATATGCCATCAAAGCATTGTAATAAAATATTAAATTAATTCAGATAAAAAGATAATCCAGGGGCTTTCCTGGTGGTGCAGTGGTTGAGAATCTGCCTGCTAATGCAGGGCACACGGGTTCGAGCCCTGGTCTGGGAAGATCCCACATGCCACGGAGTAACTAGGCCTGTGAGCCACAACTACTGAGCCTGCGCGTCTGGAGCCTGTGCTCCACAACAAGAGAAGCCACGATAGTGAGAGGCCCGCGCACCGCGATGAAGAGTGGCCCCCGCTTGCCGCAACTAGAGAAAGCCCTCCCACAGAAACGAAGACCCAACATAGCAATCAATCAATTAATCAATCAATCAAAAAAAAAAAAAAAGATAATCCATCGGGGCCACCAACATAGTAGAAGTGTGGTTTCTGTGTAATTAGTCTGACCACAAAATTCAAAGATAAAGTCCCACTCAGAATGAACAATGAAATGATCATATTTGGCTTTGAATTTTTTTTATTATCATAAGAGGAATTGCCTGGTGCCAATTGTGTTAACAGTTGGTAAAATCCTGAGCCCTTAATAATGTCAAGAAGTAGGTGACCGTCTTAGACATTTTATGGTCACAAAATTGAATTCTACTGCAGCTAACAGTAATCCATCATTTCCACCCTCTTTTCTTCCCTTAAACCCAACACTGACCTCATTGTTCCAAGTGAGATGACCAAAGGTGGTTGTTTCTAAATCTCCTATGTTAGATAGAGATAGGAAAGTGGATTTCTGCTTTGGTACCAAAAGTTTTTTTAAAGCTTAAGTGCTTCTCAGTCTGCCAAAAATGTAATGTTTGTTGAATATTTTTTTCTTTCATTTTCTGAAAATGAATATAATAAACCAGGAAAATTAACCACCATGGGGCTCTACATTTTAGCAGCCATTTGGGGGAAATTTCCTGCCAACAGTATAAAAAAGAAAAGGGGGCACACCATGATTTGCTGCAATCTAAAATGCCGTGCCTCTTTTATGAAGCACAGATGTAAGATTTTCCACTGTGACAGTTCCCTACACTATCTTTTTTACTGCCATGGCTGAGATGGGTACAGGACTCCCCCCAGCTCCCATGCCTGGGAAATGCCTATTTGAGAGGACAAAAGCAGTAACCATTCCATAGGGCTCGTGGTGTTTAGGTCAGCTTACAACGTAAACGTGGAAGACATTATGGAACAGTCATGCTTATAATGCCTGGTTTCTCCATTTACTCTGTAAATGAACAGTCCAGTGATGAGAATAAGAGTGATCCTGGATAGGTAGGGGTTAAATCAGGGAGGTTGGTGTTATGTAGCCCAGGACTTGGATTTCAGCACTGATGCTTACTGGCCATGGAATCTTGAAGAATCCATTCACCTCTCCCGGCCTCAGATTCATGTTCTGTAAAGGTAATGATGCCTGCCTCATAAAGTTATTGGAAGGAGAGCTGTAGAAGAAGGGGCATTGGAGCTGGGCCCAATACAATGAACTCTATAAGAGTTCACTATAGTTTATATAAGCAGAGATGGGCTTCCCAGGTAGCAGGAACAGAGAGCAAAGGTGTCCTGAGGGGAATGCATGGTCCCATCTGAGAGTAATCCAGACCGTTCAGAAGTGGTATTATGATTCTGACACCAATTCCAACATGTGGAGTTCTCCACACACCAACAAGTGATTCTCCAGCGTTAGCTGAGTGTCCTGCAGTTCAACGCAATGCTGATACTACTACCTGGAAGGTAGCGTCAGAGTCCACAGGTCAAGCAAGGGCTGAGTCCCACAAGACTTCCCACCCCGCTCCCCTCCACAGCCAGTCTCGAGTCCTGGTTGTCACCTGGCCTTCTGATGGCCATCTGTGAATCAGAGACTCCAGCCACCTCCTCCTCAGGTTCTATTAATTTCCTAGAATGGCTCACAGATAAATGTTTTACTTACTGGATTTTTAATAAACCAGCAGGTTTATTAAAAAAGGATTTAACTCAGGAACAAGAGAAGGATAGGGCAGAGTATGTGGGAAGGAGCTCAGAGCTCTCCTGCCCCCTCCCAGCCCAGCACGCTCCCACATCTCCACGTCACGTGTTCACCAATGCTGAAGCTCTCCGAACCCTATTCTTTTTTTTACATAGCATATCTTTTAAATGTTTACTTTCTAATTGTTGTGAGTATATAATACAGCTGAGTTTTTATATTGACCATTTATTCCACAGCCTTGCTAAATTCACTTATTAATTCTTTTCTTCCCTTTTTTTATTGAGGTATACTTGATTTATAATATAAGTTTCAGGTGTACAGCATAGTGAGTCACAATTTTGAAAGCTTATACCCCATTTATAGTTATTATAAAATGTTGGCTATATTCCCTGTGCTGTACAATATATCCTTGTAGCTTATTTATTTTACACATAGTAGTTTGTACCTCTTAAACCCTTATCCATATCTTGTCCCTCCCCTCTCCCCACTGGTAACCAGTTCTCTTTATCTGTGAGTCTGTTTCTTTTTTGTTATATTCACTAGTTTGTTGTATTTTTCAGATTCCTCATATAAGTGATATTATACAGTATTTGTCTTTCTCTGTCTGACTTATTTCTCTAAGCATAATACTCTATAGGTCCATCCATGTTGTTGCCAATGGCAAAATTTCATTTCTTTTTTATGGCTGAGTAATACTCCATTGTATGTATATGTACCACATCTTCTTTATCGATTCACCTGTGGTGGACACTTAGGTTGCTTCCATATTTTGGCTATTGTAAATAATGCGAACCCTATTCTTTGGGGTTTTTACAGAGGCTTCATTACATAGGTATGTTTGATTAAATCATTGGCCATTGGGGGTGAGGCTGAAAGTTCTAACCTTCTAAGCATGTTGTTAGTTCCCCTGGTGACAAGCCCCCATCCTTAGGTGACCTAGGGGCTTTCAGAAGTCACCTCATTAATGGAACAAGACACCTTTATAGGTCTCATCACCTAAGAAGTTCCAAGGGTTTTAGTACCTCTGTGCCTATAAAGACCAAATAAATATTTCTTATTATAAATCACAATATCACAGGTGTATACAGCAAAGAGCTGTGAGCCTGATGGCTAAAAAGATGAGGTGGGCCCAGATCCCAGAGGGCCTTTAACATTTGGCAGAGGAGTTTGGGATTAAGTCATTAGAAACTGAGAAGCCGTTGAAATGGGGTGGAGCCATTCTTTAATATCAGGAAAAGATCTGGCAAACAGAGGAATAAAAATTAGAGGAGGGAGAGCACTGAGGAGAGAATTATCACAATTATCCAGGCAAAAAGTAATGATGGCTCAAGGGAGGTGGGTAATGGAAAAGGGGAGTGAGAAATGAATACGAGAGAATCCAAAAATGGAATTAAAAAGGAGCCGTCAGTAATTCAAGTATGGGACACAAAAATATAGAGTCACAGATGGTTCTGAAGGTTTCAAGCCTGTGGCTGGGAGAATAGTTCTGCCATGATTAGAAAATGGGAAGGCAGGAGGAGAGCCTTGAGCTCAGTTTTGTACATACTAAGTTCATGGAAGATCTAAGTTAATAGTTCCAGCAAACTGTTAGAAATATATACACTAGAGTGGGAGGGAGAAGTCAGAGCTGGGGAAATACATTTCAGATTCAACCAAAAGTAGGGAGTCCTTAGCGTTTTAAGAGTGGTTGGGATTTCCAAATGAAGAACTGAAGAAAGAGATGGAAAGAGATACAAGAAGAAAATGACAGAGACGAAGAGATTAGAAAAAATGAGCAGAGAGTTACTCAGAGAAATCACAGGAAATAAGCTCAGTACTGTGTATACAAGACAAAGAGAAAAAATTTCCAGATGGAGGAAGAGGTTAAGTGATGGTAAATGCCACAAAGACACCAAGAACAACATGGCGCCAGGTGGGGCCAGGAGCGGATCCCGCTGGCAAAGGTTATTCATTCCCTCACAAGATGAACATGTAAGCACCAATAATTATTCCAGAAGATCCTCTCTTTATATTTTAACTACTTAACAGTCACAAGCATAAGATTTATATAAAAGACCCATTTAATTTATTAAAGTAGACATTGGCTAAGTTATTAGCCATTACCTATGACTCTGTAAGACATGAAAAAACTGGAAGAAATGTAATGCGGGCCTTTTATCTGTATGGGAAAGGTCATTGCAAGCATCAAATATTGAATTTTAGAATGGTACCCCAGCAAACAGATATATATTATAACTCAAATTAGACTTCAAGAGGACCAATTTGCTTGAGATTTTATCATTTAAAATACCTTGCAATAAAACTGACTTCATAGAAGGACATTAATCTCATACTTTAATGCTAGTCCGTCAAACTGTTTTAATAGATATATTTGAACAGAATTTTAATTTTTCAGATAAATTTTTTGTGAATTTAGAAGAGAATGTGAAGGATAATAGTAAGATGTTACAAATCAAATTTAAATCCTGATTTTACTTTTTTCATTTTCTACATCAATAATACTAACCAATGATTGGTTTGAAATATATAATACAGTAAACTCTTGACAGAGGTATGATTGGAAAGTGAAAAGTTCTGATTAATGTTATTGTTGATAGCACACATGCTATTTATAAGTCTCTAATGTTAAAAATATGTCACACAGAAAAACCTGGTGAATCTTTGGCAACATAATAGGAGAATCACAGATCTTGTGATACTCAGTTTTTAAAACTGCAATTGCACTCAATACAGGGTTATGTTCCCAGCTCTTTTTTACGGTAAAAATGCATTTCAATAATGAAACGTGTAATTTGGGAATTTTCACTGGTCTACAAGAACTTCAGATAGGTTGATTATGTTCCATAGAGTTGATTTTGTTTAGTCAGTTTTGAAAAGGGGTAACTGATAGTATTTTTTGAAACGAGACGCAAACAAGACAGCAGAGAAAGACAGGATATTTGGTTTGAGAGCCCATGAGAAATGTTGGCAGGCGGGGCTGTTTATCCCACAGAAGAGAAGGCTGGAGCAGAGCTTCACGTCTGCAAGGCCAAAACTGGCCTTCTTTGTTGCCTCAGAACATATATCATGCAGCACCTGGGAGCCTTTGAGAAAGACAGATTTTTTTTCAAGGCAAAACAATGAGAACTGTTGAAGAATGGAGCAGGCAGGCGGCCCATCACTTACGCTTTTCTTGTCCTTACACATGTTCATGGAAAGACTAGGGATTCGCTGGATATGTCCTTTGGCTTGAAAGAAACTGTACCTTGCATACTGCCGCCACTCCACTGCAAACACCCCGCCAAAGCATGCTCTCCATTCCTCTGTGATCACAGTAGACTAGGAGAGAAGGGCCGTTTACCTCTCAAGGTTTTTCACCACTAGGGGGCGTGGTGCAGCGGGTCAGAGCATCGGCCTTGGTCTAAGCCACTCTACCTGGGCTCAAATCCCACCTTGGGCATTGCTAGCTATGATTTTGTGTAAGTGGCTTAACTACCGTGTGCCTCAGTTTTCACATCTGTAGGATGGAGATGATGATGGTACCCACCTCGTGGCTGTAAATAAGATCATGCATGTCAAGTAGTTACAGTCGTGCCTGGCAGACAGCAGATGGTAGCCGCCGCTGCTCCTTCTGTTGTGATTGTTGTGTTACTCACCAAAGACGTGGCTTTGTTTTGTTCAGATGAGCTGCTTCAGAAAGAGCAGAACTACTCGGACGATGTCTTGGCCAACATGATCAGCGAACCAAGAATCAGTTATGGCAATGATGCTCTCATGCCATCTTTGACTGAAACCAAAACCACTGTGGAGCTTCTTCCCGTGAATGGAGAGTTCAGCCTGGACGATCTCCAGCCCTGGCATCCTTTTGGGGTCGACTCTGTGCCCGCCAACACAGAAAATGAAGGTAAGAAGCCCAGGAGGGAACAAGAAAAGTCTGGTATGTATAATCTCTCTCGTGTTCTTAAGGGGTGACTTTTGATATGAATTTTTAGAAGTGCTTTCTCACTGAGAGGTATTTTGTTGCCTCTGGAATGAAAGCACAATATTCAATTAGTGTTTATGAGACAGTGGCCTAGAATGCACACCTTTGAAGAAAACAGACATGTGATAAAACTATGGAAATCACAGATCACCCAGTGGAGAGAGAGTTTTTTTTTTTCTTTTTTGGCCACACTACGAGGCTTGCGGGATCTTAGTTCCCCGACCAGGGATTGAACCTGCGCCCTCGGCAATGAAAGCACAGAATCCTAACCACTGGACCACCAGGGAATTCCCAGAGAGAGAAATTTTGATGGGGCCTGCATAAATGGAGGTTTGAAAGCCACCAAAATAGTCTTCATTGGTTATTTATTCTAGTGCATTACATTTCAGATCACGTTAAATGTTAAAGGCAAAGATAAAGAACCACTTATGTCATGAAATGTAATTTTGCTTAAGAGTTACACAATTCTGTGTTTGGAAAGTTAAATATAGGCAGCTTTCAAAATTAAGAAGCACACTGACCTAAACATTTCTTCCTATGATAATTCAGAAAAGCAAGATTTTCTCTGTCAACAAATTTGCACAATGGATTATGAACTTTTCATTCACAGGGATTTCTTAGCAGAAGTTTTCAAATAATATCTATTTGGGAGAGAGAATTTTTTAGTTCTTATTCCATATCATTTTACATGTTCAGAAGTATAAAATTTTGAACATAGGAACACCTTGATTTCTAGATACTAATAGTTTGTTTTTCAAGAACACATAGGATTTTTTTTTAATAAATTTATTTTTATTTATTTTTGGCTGCATTGGGTCTTTGTTGCTGCACGTGGGCTCTCTCCAGTTGCAGCGAGTGGGGGCCACTCTTCAGTGTGGTGCGCGGGCCTCTCATTGCGGTGGCTTCTCTAATTTCAGAGCACGGGCTCTAGGCACACAGGCTTCAGTAGTTGCAGCACACGGGCTCAGTAGTTGCAGCACACGGGCTCAGTAGTTGTGGCTTGCGGGCTCTAGAGCACAGGCTCAGTAGTTGTGGCGCGTGGGCTTAGTTGCTCCACGGCATGTGGGATCTTCCCGGACCAGGGCTTGAACCCATGTCCCCTGCATTGGCAGGTGGATTCTTAACCACTGTGCCACCAGGGAAGCCTGAGAACACACAGGATTTTATCTGTGATTTTTCTTTGTTAAAGAAGCAACTTTTGACGGTAATATTTTGACAGTAATAAATATGGATATATGTAGTATGGATGCCTCAGAATACAGTCACTCCTCAGACTAAATATAAATCCAATATTAGACTGTAAGTGCACTGGAGAAGCTTTTTTTTAAAGAACCGTTGCAGAAAATCTTTATATGGACTGTTTTCATAACATGAGTAATCACCCCAAATGTGTTTCATTAATTTGGAAAAAGGTACCTTCTAGTAATAATATCAGACCGTAAACAGCAGTGTTATTTATAATATAAAAATAATTAAGACTACCATTTTTAAAAATAGTTCTAACACAGAGGAAAAGAATTTAAGGATATTTAGTTATCAAAGAGCTGGGTGACTTCCTTATTAAATTGTATTATTACTAGAATGCTAGTTTTGTCATTTTTTAAGATAAATACATTTTGGTCATTTAAAATCCTCATCAGTCAGTCTCTAATGAGAATTTTTTGTGAAAAATGTCCAATCTCATTTTGTAAACTGAACACACACAAGATTTCTTCTTTTCCTTTAGGATATTGGGTTGTTTAATTGATAGAGAAATAGGTAACATGTATGGAGTCTAACAAACTTTGTTTGGTAGAAAATTGCCGTCCTTGATGCCCTTTTTATACCAAATAATGTTAAATGTGTAGTTTGTCATTTATGTCCAAGTTTTAGCTTTTTATGGAAAAATTTAAATACATAGATTATTCTCTATTTTTATTAAAAATTGCCTCTGCCATTGAGAACTTATTCATCTCCAATGTGATTCTAAAATTATAATTTATAAAGAATTAAATATCAATTTCTTATAATTTAAGACCTTTTCACATGTCTTTTAAATATATATTTTCCATAAATGAAATGTTCCCATTTAATATTTTCCATTATTTATTGATTTTGGAAAAGTAGGATAAAACATACTTTAGAGTTTACTGTAATCATTTTTATGAACACACACACAAAAATAATAGAGACTACAAATTGTAATTTATTTATGGTAAAATTTATGGAAAGAGATTTAGAAAGCTAACAACGTAAGCTAAGTTAGCAGCAGAGTAAAATTAATTTACAGACATTAATGTGGATGTTTGTTGTAATATTTGGTATTTCCTTTAGAAATGTGAACTGTGCAAAGTTTAATGAAGATAAAAGACACTCCAGCCCCTGTTTTGTGTTAACTCTTCAAATTTAGTGAATACAGTGAAATGCAATGAGCTTGGTACCACAGAGCACAATAGAGAACAGCAAAACGTTATAAACATCCCAGAAGATGCTTTACTTCCTGAATTTCAGAATTTCCCTTTCTCTATCCAATCTTGAGAGCTCAACTGCTTTATATATGAATATCAGCCTACATGTTTCCTTGGTGTCTTTAATGAGGTAAATTTAGCTTTGCATTTATCATATTAATAGTATAAGTAATACCACAGTTAAATAAATCTGCTCTTATATGCCCTAAGCATTTTATCTTGACTTTATGTGTACTCAGAGGCATATATATGATCTCCACTAAAAATTATATGCACTCTATCAATATTTAAACATGCTTCTTATGTTAAAATTTTTAAATAGTAGCCAAACTGATCCATTTTGTTTAGGAAAAAAAAATGGGATGAATACTGACTGTTCCTTTTATGTAGAAATATAAAAAGGAACTATTTCATTTCACTAAAGCCGCTTCCTGAAGTTCCGCCCCTGATGCCATTGTCAGCACTCTCAACTGTTTTCCTGTTCTTCTGCCCCTTAACAATTCCCTCAAATCAAACAAGAAACAAAGAAGTGTTGGTACAAGTTAGAAAGCAAGCTGTGATTTTTTTTTCTCCTCCTCTTGCCAAATAATCCAAAAAAAAACTGGGTTTATCCTGGGTTTCCCCAAAGTGATCAGTTTCCCCAAGGTGATCAGTTTTTGGAAGGTCAAGAACAAAAATGGTTTGGAGATACCCCAGAACAGCAATGGACTGAACACACACCCCAGGGCCCTTGAGTATTGCCAAGATAGATGCCCAGTTGGACATAGTCCGTGACTGAGTGCCTCTGGATCCCTGACCAAGAGACAGCTGTTACATTGCCTAGGCCTCATCAAAAGAGCTAATAGTCTTGTTAAATAAGGATGTTATTGACAAACATCCAAATCTTACATAAGAGTATTGGAGGCAATAATATTTAAGATCTCAGAGCTTGAGTTCTGGTTTTCACCACCATCAGACCACCACTCCTTTTATAACATTTTGAAAAGTCTCTCTAACAATGAATCTTAAACCGAACTGACAGAGTTTGGTAGGGGAGTCAATACAATGGATGTAATTTATAGTAAGTGTTTCAACAAGTGTTCAGGCTTGACCACCAATGGAAACAATGGCAGTCAGGCGTTTGCTCCCTTATGGATGTGACAAATACAGACGCAGACTGATAGGGGGGCCCTGAATTCGTTTTTCTTTCTTCATTTTATCCAATGGTAAGCTCCAGGAAGATCTACAGTAAGAACTGTGCAGAAATGCATTGTGTTTATATATAAAGCTGAATGAGGTTTTGGACTCACATAATCGTAAATACATGAATGTCCAGCAGGAATTTAGGAAGCTGTGTAGGGTGCAGGACAATTTCTATTTCTGTGGGATTGCCCTGTGCATGCCACCTAGCATCCCCGGTCCCCAGTCACTAAAAGCCAATAATGTCCACCCTCCTTCTCCCATCATAGTGACAACCAAAAGCACCTCCACATTCTCCACCATCCCACACTACAGAATGATGTGCATCAGCGTTTAAATTCCAGCGCTACTACGTGATTTGGGGCAAGTCACAGAGCCTCTTGGGCTGCTTCCTAGTCTGTAAAATAAAGTTGGTAATAATTGCTAACTCAGAGACAGGGTGTGAGCATTAAATGAGATGGCATGGAAAACTCTTAGCAAAGTGCCTAGAATGTAGTAAATGTTCAGTGGTAGTTTTTTGCTTGTTGGTTGATTTTATTTTGTTTGTTTGTTTGTTTTTAAATAGAACCAGGATCATATTAGAGAGGTTTTACCAGCTTGTCTCAGAGAGTCACCCTATCACCCAAACAGTATATCCTTAAAATTAATGAATATAACAAACCGTATAATAGTCCTAAAATCCTACCCTTTCTCCCCATCTTCCTCTTCTCCCTCTCCCCAGAGCCTGTTCCTTGTTAATCTTACAGACATGTGCTTGCACACAAAGCTATTGAAAATATCTAAAATTCTCAAAGGATTTCCTTTCATTGTTCATGCAATCCTTATCATCATCAGAGCTTCGAACGCTTACCAAAAATTTGTTATTTTTCTCAAGAACAATCAGTCAAGTCCACAGAGAGGGTCAGACACCCAGGCATTCTGTTAATTTATATTGAAAAAATAAGCATATCACAAACACAGTTTTCCAATATTTTAGGCTCTTTGACCAGCTGCGATTTGCCTTCAGGGGTTTTTATTCTGTGGTTTTCTGAGCCACAAAACTGAAATGGCTAAACCGAAGTGAAGCTGTTGTTTTATAAAACAGTTGTTCTCATGGATTGTGAAATCATCTGGCTGAAAGCTTTTGTGCTGATAGCGTTTTTGTTTGCTCTGCATTTTCATGACTGCCTGACCAAGCCAGCCTGAAGATGAGGAAGAATGCAGTGGCCACCAGAAAGTTTTTGTGGCCAGCAGTCAGCTTGTCTGTGTATAATACATACACCAAACACTATGATATTCTTCAAGAGGCACACTAGGTCCTGTAAGATTGTATTGTGTAATTGCATCGTGAATTTGCCCTCTGGTACATTTTCACTTAGCCATAAAGCAGCAAGGAACAAAGCACTTTAAATGGGGAAATTGAGATTAAATAATGTCTTTCATCAAACCTGCAAGCCAGGGCTTTTCAGGCCCCTCTTGTCTACGAGTAAAACTGATTTCCTGCTGATCCCTCCATCACCTTAGGCCTGATGGAGAGGGGAGGTCGTGCTGGGCAGCATTTAGCTTAGAACTGGTCTATTACAAGGAATGCCAGAGCTAACAAACTCAAAAGTCCTAGCGCTTCCATCATTCTATTTCTTTTTATAGGGGACTGTTTGATTCAGAGCTGCTGATGGCAGTAGAATAACATATTTCTGCCTAAGTTTTATTTTAACTCTTTAAGACAATCTGTTTCTAGTGTTTAATTTACTAAACAGCCAAAGTAACATGTTTTGAACACTATATTGAAGTTACTTGCTGGTTCAATGAGTAATGGTCCATTTGAAAAATTAGAAAGTATTTATTTTGGATTGGGAGGTAATGCGCTCCTTTTTCTTGTCAATGTATCTTCTTTTTTGCAGTGATGAAATTATCTTTTAATTATTGATGTCTGATCACTGAACATGAGTTACTTATTTTTTGAATATTTACTCATATTAAATCAGCCTCACACTGTTAAAGCAGACTAAAGTTTAAGTCACTAAAATTATTATTGTTTATCTTCCTAAAAAATATAGTTTTATTACTGTTTTCAAATAATACATGCACCTTGAAACAGAAGGGCAGAGAAATTTATAGGAATGATGTCCTCACCCAGAATAAACTACTGACAGCTTTTTGTGGTAATATCTTTCAGACCTTTATCTATGCACATTTGATGCGTTTCCATATTCCCTTGAGTAATTATGGAATAGGGCTTTATCATTTGTAAGGGTCTTTGGCATATGTGTGCACGTTTGAGCCCTGGAAAAACCCAGCTTCCTTGTGACAAAACAGAAGCTCAGAAAGAAGGAGGTTTGCCCAAGAGCGCAGAGAAAACAAGTGGTGGCATTAAAATGGACCCTGAGATTAGACTGACTACCACATCTTCAGTCCAAATTTAAACCACAAACTCAACCGCTTTCCCCTGAGTGGAATACAGTTTCTAATGATTGAACCATTGATGAAGGTAATCACTTTAAGTTACTTTTTTGCTCTGTGAGTTTGCTTTGGTACATTCTTACCTTCAACTGAAGCACCATTTGGGGCTCTTGTCATCAGGAAGCTCTCAAAAAGTACAATAATCCTTCAGTTAACACCATTTTATAAGGAGTAATAAAGTCCCTCACTATACGTTGTTGCGGATGGGAAAAAGGATGAAATACAGAGAAACAGTATTGTTCAGATGTATTTGTGAGTTGCAGAAGGAAGTATGTCTTAATCTGATACATCAATAGAGTGTTAGTCATCCTCACAACAGTTGTCATAGACTATTTCATAAATAAGATATTTAATAAATGCAGTTTTATAGTATTTGAGAGTTTTTGAAATGGATTTTTTTAATTTTTGGTTCCTCATTACAATTAGAAGATAACAGTTATTATTTCTATTTTACTTATGAAGAAACAGCCTCAGACGTGATCATTTGCCCCAAGTCGCCTGCATTGTAAATGTTGGGTTTAGATGCCTCCGCCCTCCTTTTCTCCTCTATGGTGCTGCCAGGCTGCATGATAAAGGACCAAACCACCTTTTTCTTTGGATACATCCAAATATCTTGGTAGTCTCAGCAACATTATTTTCTCCTATTTTGAAGACTTGGCTTGCTGCCACTTTCTCCTCACTTACTGTTCCCTGCTAACGTATGGCATTCAAAATCGACTTGGGCTTATAATCCCATTTTTGAAAGCCCGGGCTGCGTGCATCAGTAAGCTGTATGGTCTTACTGAAATTTTTGATCCAAATGCCATCCCATCGAGCACACCTTCTCTTCCCATGGGCACCTCTGCTCACTTTTCCTTACCTTCTTACTTTTATATTTCCCAGGCCTTACCCAAGAGGCTGTATCCTCCCTCATGGCTTCACTGGCCCCTTGTCCACTATTTATCCTAAAAGCTTTGTTTCTTTCCCTTGCCTGTTTCTTCAAAGACCAGGGTAAGTTCAAGTTAATATTTTCTGAGAATCAGAAGTACTTTGGAAATACCAGCTAATGGTCAACAACAGTGGGCACTATTGTGCTGACTGCAATGTTTTCTTTGGGTCAGACCCAGAATACTCGCAAAGAAAAAATTGTGAAAGTCGACAAATATGAAAGGAAGTATTTGCACTTCACACATTTCAACTCTATGTCATCTATGAAATAGAAACCAGTCTTTAAAAATACAGAGAGAGGGGGAGGAAACTCTGGTTTACCTCTTCTACCCTCAAACTGGGAACAAATTTGCTTCGCTAAATGGCAGATTATGTGGTGAAACGTTCCTCTCCTGATAAATTCCTATTTGCATTTCTCCTGGCGATTTAACGGAGTCCTTTTATAGTTAATTAACTGTAAAATGAAATAAGATTTTTAAAAAAAAGATAAGATTGGATAGTTGTAAAAGGAGGTATCTTTAAGATTTTCCACTGCGCTGGGTATAATGTATTTTATTTCTAATCAAAAGCCAAGAAACTATTTCTAAATTCGCTGAGAGGAAAACCCACACTCCCAGCCCCTCTTCTTTGATGTTGCCGCGTATCTTATCCTGGTGAGCGCATTTATTAGAAAACTAAGGAGTAGGATTGGCACATCAATGGCGATAAGCCTTTTGAAGTGGTACCCCTCCCATCCTTGATGCTCAGGATTAACTCACTGTGGTTCTTTTCTAGCTGCTCCTCTTTTTTTTTTTTTTTTTTTTATAACTTGTGTATTGCACATGCTTTTCCTTGCGCTGTGTTCAGGAGCCACGACTTACCATCTCGATTTGTCTTGTTTGCTTTCCGTGTATCTTGCTTCCTGTGCCCAGTCGAGCCCGTTGACGCCCGCCCTGCCGCCGACCGAGGACTGACCACTCGACCAGGTACATCCCGGTGACCCTCCGCCCCTCCGCATCTCGCGCTTGCGCAGACGCAGCCCCTTTCTTGGGGGTTAGCCTCTCTGAATTGCAGATATGGAGAAGCAGGGTTTGAAATGACCATGGAAACCAAACTTTTTTAAACTCCCCTTTGCTTTTCCTTACACTTCATTTCCCAAGTTCCTAAGTAGGTGATCAATTTTTTTTCTTTCTGAGCGTTCCTTTTGAAGCAATAAAAAGGAGCCCTTCCAACGTTTGGTTTTTTCTTTTGATTTTCTGGTGGAGAGGGTTCTGTAGAGCCTGTCGGTCCTCAAAAATGGAAACCTACATAGATGCAGACTCTAGCTGGTGACGACCTGGTTACTGCTGGAACATCTCATTCTTTCTTTCTTTTTTGGTATCCGGATGGTCCGTTTCTAACTGAACTGGGCTCAAACTTGGCACAGTTCCTCAAGTAGACATGAGTTCCTAACAATATCAGAATTGGAATATCTTTAGAGCCCAGAAATATTTCCATTTTATCTTTTGTGGGTTGTATATACTTATTCTTGATGAGTGTCTAAAACACAGCAGAGGTACGTGCCTAATTTTCCATACAAGTTCTTTATTTTTTATACTACTTAAAATTCCCATTAACACTGATATGGACACTTCTTTTTTTGGTAGTTTCCCAAGCATTAAGAAGAAACACACTTTCACCTTCCTGTGTCTCAAATTTAGCGTTAAGAATAATGTCACACCCAACAAAAGCACATACATGCCTGGTTTTGACCCCGTGCACTACCTCGTCCAACTGATAAGTAGCCATTGCCTTCAATGAATCAAAAAGAGAAGTTACTGAATTGACAAATCTATATATATTCTGGGGAGATTTTACTCCCCCAACAGGGCAAACCTACCCATAAATGTTTTCTTCTGTATCTTCGTAATGTCCCCACGCGGTAATCTAGGAACAGGGCATTAACCTCATATGGCGATGTTAACACAAGGAGGTGGACCTTTGCTCCCAGGTTGAGATGCAGTCAGCAGCGGGGCCAGGAGCAGCCCCTGCCCCTCTCTGCCAGCACAGGCTCAGGTTCCATCTGCTTCCCACCACAATCACTGACGAGAAATTCAGAGTCTGCCTTGTGGCACCTTCATGCCTCTGCGCTATGATTAACAGGGCAGCGGGGGCAGTGGAGTGACACATCTTGACAGCCAATCTCCTTGATTTTATGAAACTCTTTCTGTAGGGCTTTTCAGAGAAATTTAAATTATAGTAAGTCAGACCCAGTTTCAGCTCTTCTAACGTCTTCCTTATTGCCAGTGTCACACAAGTAAATTTCAAGGAACCAGCAGTTGACACATCCCCAGCCTGCTCAGCCCACTGGTAGGGCCCAAGGCTGAGTGAGGGTCCGTTCCATTCTAACTGCAACTGATACCAGCTTAGGCTGGTCCTTTGCCTTGGGCCTTTTTTTATGGCACTTCCTACTTTGTTTTTAAAGGAAGAGATGCTTTTCATATCCAAGCATGAAATGTGAATTAGAAGTGCTCATTCAACCAATTTTATTAAGTTGCTACATTGGGCACACTGGGCAGTTATGTTCCTATTGAAATACCCAGGAAGAGGTAACACCACTGAAGTCGATTTTTTTCCTTTTTTAAAAAAATCTAAAATGAGAAGGACTTTTCCATACATTCTGAAACAAAAACAATTTGTTTTAAGGGAAGAGCTTGAGAATACTTAGAGGTAATATACAGATGGGAAGAAGCTCCTTCTAAAGTCTTTGTTGTAACAATAGCAATAGCTCATTTTGATGTTTCACAAAGACTCTCCAACTGCTTTGGAGGGTCGAAAGAAATTAAGTAATAAGGCCCCTGTTCTCAGGAGCTTGAATAGAAAGACCACACTTTGTGTATTTAGAAAGATGAGATGGAATTAGAAAGGCACGGAAATACAAAGTAACATAAAGTGTAAACCACCTTGTGATGTTTGTTTGTGATGTGAGCAGATGGGGCATTAACCAAGGGGTGTGTTAAACAGGGCACTTGCTGGAGATGAGCTTTGAGATAGGTTTTGAAAGGTTTTGGGCACATCCATTGTCAAAGAAGAGGGGAATATTCTCTACAGATAGATGAGAGAATGGCCTGGACCAAGCTTCCTTTCTTATACTATTGTAAGGCTTGGGTTCCCCAGTAGAAGAGGGCCATAGTGGGGAAAGAATGCTCAGATAGGAAGTGAGGGAGATTCTAGCTAAGGTACGTTTATGAACAGTCCTATTTGCTGCATATGTCTTAAGACATACGTATGCTCTATATTTTTGTGCTTGTAGTGAGTCTTTCGAGCATTTGGACCAGTTTCCCCCTGTGTTTTCTAGCATTACTTCCGGTTCTTCATCATCACACTTGATGAGACCACGTGTTTGAGTCTAATGTGCTCAATTATATCATTAGATTTTCCAAACTTAGAAACCCTTTCCAGGATTGTCACATCATGTTATTCAATTGATGTCATTGTTTTTTAAATAATCACTGCTGTCACTCTGAAACAAGTAAAGAAAGGGCTTTTGTATAATCACAACTAAGGAAAATGACTTCTCCTTGACTTCCATATCTGAAATAACAGGGCGCAGTAACTTCTAGAATGTAGTGTCAAGGAAGGAACACCATAATATCAGTGGTGATTTCTAGGGACGGTGACCATTACAGCTACTCCTCTGGGCTTATTTCCAGAGAGAAATAGACTCTGAAGGACAAGTAACGCCATTTGACCAGAATAAAGGAGACAAATACAGGCATACCTCGTTTTATTGCTCTTCACAGATATTGCATTTTTTTTACAAACTGAAGGTTTGTGGCAACCCTGAAGTGAGCAAGTCTATTGGCGCCATTTTCCCAAAAGCATTTGTTCACTTCATGTCTCTGTGTCACATTTTGGTAATTGCCCATTATTTCAAACTTTTTTGTTATTATTATATTATGGTGATCTGTGATAGTGATCTTTGATGTTACTATTGCAAGAATATTACAGCTAGCTGAAGGCTTAGATGATGGTTAGCATTTTTTAGCAATAAAGTATTTTTAATTAAGGTACACGCATTGTTTTTCAGAATAGACTACAGTATAGTGCACACATAGCTTGTATATGCACTGGGAACCCCCCAAAAATAGTATGACTCGCGTTATTGCAATATTCACTTTATTGCGATAATCTGAAACTAAACTGCAATATCTCTGAGCTACGTCTGTACATTAGCAGGCTCTTCACAGGGTGGAAAGCTTACCCTTCTCACTCTAATTTTAACCACGCTTCTCCAGTCCTAATAAAGGAAACCAGATCCTTTGAGAAGGGTTTCCTGAAGGACATGCTTCCCTTCTTCAAGTGAACATGCTTCCCTTCTTGCTGAGAGCCTGGTGTCAGAGCTTAGAGAATGAGAGTCTGGTGTCAGAGCTTAGAGTGGAATCAGGACAACTCGGAAAATGCATGTGGTAAAACTGTACGTGAAGATCCCTGTGATTTATTTAAAACTTCTCATCACATATCACTGTATGCAGTTTCAGCTTATTGTCAGTGACATTTTCCTGGTGCAAGCTTATTAATTTTTTCCCCTTTTAATGACATTTGCTTAATGTATGGAAAGGCTTTTCAGTGAATGACTGTACATGCTGTACAAAAATAAACTAGGGAGAGCTCTTTCCACTGAGAGTCCTGCAAACTATTGTGCTATAATTAATTATCTGTTGTTCTGACTTGCTACATGAATTTGAAATTTTTTTGACTATGAAAAGTAATCTTCGTGTCCTTTCAGAAAGAGTGTGGGTTTTTCTAGAAGGAAAGACTATTCAAGAGAGTTTTCTTCAAATCTCAGAAATATAATTTTAACTATTGCACTGTTAGATCCTGATGACAGAAAGAGGGTAAGGTATAAAGAAATCACTTTGGTTCTAAAGGGACCTCAGATTTAAAAGGGTTTGTAGAAAGATAAAAGTATACAACTAATGAGAAATAAAAGAGCATTAGTGTCACAGCCCAATAAACATTTGTATCAGGAAGATTAGAGGTCAGAATAAGATGAAACTTATTAGAAAATGCTAGTCATTTTAAAGCAAGAACATAAGTAAGAATAGAGAGCCCTACAGCTCTTGGGATGGGGTTAGGGATCAGGGGACAGTCAGTGAGTGGACCAGTAAAAAGATGAGAGAGGATGGGAAACGGTCCCACTCTGATTGTGCTTCTTTCTTTCATGTGTATATTAAACAGGATGGTCTTTTGTTAAAGGAAAGGAAAGTCCAAGACAGGTGAAGATGAGAAAACAAGGCACTAGCCCTTTGTAATAGTTATCTATTACTATGTAATAAATAACCCCATAACTTAGCAACTTAAAAACAAACATTTACCTTCTTATAATGAATTTCAAGGATTTCAAACATGGTTTAGCTGGGTGCTTCAGGCTCAGGGTCTCTCAGGAGGTTGCAATCAAGACCTCTGCCACAGCTGCAATCATCTGAGGGCTTGAAGTTTGGCTGGGGCTGGTGGGTCTTTTTCCAAGATGGCTTGCTCACATGGCTGTTGGCAGGAGACCTCAATACCTCACCATGTGAACTTTTGAGTGTCCTCACAACATGAGTGTCCTCACAACATGGCAGCTGGCTTTCCCCAGACCAAGTGATCCAAGAGAGAGAATACAAAGGAAGCTGCCTTGTATGACCCAGTCTCAGAAGTCATACCCCATCAATTTTGCCATATTCTAACAGTGGAAGCAAGTCACTATATCAGGTCTACACCTGAGGAAAAGGGAAATAAATCCCACCTCTTGCTGGGAGGAGCATCCACAAATTCGTGGATATATTTTTAAACTACCACACTTCTCTACTCAAGTCCAAGTTCCTATAAATCATGGGCTAGAAGAACTTGAGGGCAAGATCGTAGAACCACTCTCCCTGATGTTTGTGGACTAGGAAGAGCTGGGAAGATAGGGATAAGAAAACGTAGTTGTGACAAGCAGAAGGGAGAGAAGACAGCATCACAATCTACACGCCGGGTGGAGACTGACATTGATCTTGGGTCCATTTTCAAATAGGTTATTAAATGGAAGCTTTCTGAGCAGTTGGCCAAGAATCAGTGATATGTCACAACCACTATGGGTTCCCTGGATCTTGTAAAATTATCCTCTTTTCTCTTTGTGTAGACTGTGCTGTTAGACTGGCACGTCATACACTGTGGACATTGCTTTTCAATTTCAGCAAGATGTGTGACAAGGTTCACAGCACCTTGTAGACAAGACATAAGAGTTGATAGACCAAAAGCAGGAAATCAGGTCCCATGGGAGCTGAAGGAACTTGGTAACATGTAGCCCAAGTAAGAGAAGAATCAGCAGGAACATGGTGCCTCTCCTTGGGTATCTGATCTGTTCAAGGCTATAGGGCAGAAGGGAGATTTAGGTTTGCTCTGTGTTGAACAGAGTGGAAGTTATAAGGAAACTGATTTTGGCTTAATGTAAGAAAGGCCATTCTAGTAGACAAAGCTGTCCAAAAATGGAGGCAAACTGATAATTCCTCTCTGTTTAAGGAGAGCTGAGAGTTTACCCCTGGGTGGGAACACCAGAGAAGAGATGATTTTAGAAGCCATTCTCATCCTAAAATTCTGACTTTTGATATTTAATTGCTACAACGTGGAAACGATATTTACACTTTGTAATTTCACTTTTTGTTTTAAAAATTACTTTGCATTTTGATTTTAAGCTTCAAATTACTATCTGAAAAATTAAATTCATTATAACAATTAGTGTAAGAATCATATAGCAATTTATAGAGAAAGAAGAGTTAGTACGTTAGAAATTCTGTTAGTGCCACAGAAGCATTTTTCAAAAATTATGTACTGCAGTTCTTTATTCAGCAGATGAACCGTTTACATTATGTATCTATAACTAAATCACTTAACTAAATAAATGATATGATTTTTACAGTGCTTCACTGCATAGATGCACGAACATAATTTATTTGTAATTGGAACAAAGTCCTAAAGTAGCAGTTTTGTTCTGCCAGGTAATTAATACTCATTTTTAAAGCCTTTTATTATTTTTTCTGAAGGAATGAGAGCACATGGAAAAAGACATATAATAGGCTAAACAATAAGCACCTAAACCAAGCGAGCATATTCTAGGAGCAAATCCTTTCCAGCCTCCCAACTAGCATTTAACTTCTGTTTTTTTCCCCATTAAACAACAAAAAAAAAATTATAGCATGTGTTTAAAGACAATAGAAGCCTGAAGTGCAAATTTCTTTAATCTTTAATTTCTTTTTGTTTAAAATAGGTAGTGGTTAAGGATTTAAATATAGGGTGTCATTTTTCTTGAAGAAAGTCATTCATCTATTTTCCTCTAACTTCAGGCCTAGAAAGAAGTTTCTGGTAGGCTTTGTGTTATAATGTTATTGTTTATAGATAAAACAAATGGACTGGCCTGCGTATTTTGATTATGGTGTAATGCTTACGGTATCATGCAGGTTCGGGGTTGACAAATATCAAGACGGAAGAGATTTCGGAAGTGAAGATGGATGCAGAGTTCCGACATGATTCAGGATATGAAGTTCGTCATCAAAAACTGGTACGTGACATAATCTACCTCTTCCGACCACTCTGTCTTGCCAAATGACTTTCGTTCCTCTTGGGTCAGAAATCCAGTTAAGGAAAAGATTAAAACAAAAATAGAACACTTGCCTATAGGATCATCATGAAAACGTGAAGAAAAGAAAAAGAGGCTCTTTATATAGTAGTTCTTTAGGTCTAGAAAGCAGCTGAGCCCACGTTGGGCTTAAAGTGGAATTACTTTGTATTCTACCAGCCATTTTAATTAACTTCCTGTCTGTTTTCTAGGAAATCAGGTTTATAATAGGTTTGTGTGAAGGATCGAAATCTCAAATAAACACGTACAAACACTACTTGGGTTCACAGAACAGCTTCACGGCCGTTGGCTTAATTTCACATCTGTAACTCTTCCCCTGGGCTTCGTCGCCTCTCTCTCACCCCTCCTTTCTGTCCCCTCCCCACATTTTAAATTCTTTCTCCGGGGTGGGATGTTTGGGACCCTCTGGCGGTAGGTAGAGGGTTAGGTGAGCCAGACTGCATTATGTTCCCAGCAGTGTGTTCAGCCGAAGGCTTGGGCAAGAAAGACTGTGGCTTCGTTTTCAGACAAAATTGCCCTTTCCCCTCCCCCCCCAACCCCAAATGTTAGAATTGGAGTAAATCAAAAGGCACCCATCTCCCTTAAGGTTACATAAAAACCTTTACCGAAAGCTTCAGATAAATCAATCCTGCATTATGCTAGGGGTCCTCCCATCTTAAGAGTAAATAAGCCCAGTAAGTGGCTTAAATTAATAAAGAAGACAATTTTGTTGCACATTCAGTAGTGAACAAAAGTGGTAATCAAATTCTGAAAGCAGTAATAATACTTGAGAAGGACTCTCTCAGGCACTTATTTTGTTTTTGTTTGTGTGTGTGTATACATGTGTTTTTCCCTTTCAAGGGGAAACTGTCTTTCCATTATTCATAAATAAAATTTATAAATCCAAGTATTAAACTCCAACAGAAACCCCTATAAGGTATAGTGTATGCCTCTTTTCACTCTAAACAATTGAGGCAAGTTCAAAATTGACTTGAGATTCAGGTTTGCATTTTAACTCCCATTATCTTTTTTTTTTTTTTTTTTTAAAGATTAAGTAACTTGCTCACAGTCACAACCATTTGAATAGGAGCTTTTCTTTTTTTTTTTTTTTTTTGAGAGAATGTTTTGCTTATCTCTTTTAAATTTTATTTTTTTTATTTATTTATTTATGGCTGTGTTGGGTCTTCGTTTCTGTGCGAGGGCTTTCTCCAGTTGTGGCAAGTGGGGACCACTCTTCATCGCAGTGCGCGGGCCTCTCACTATCGCGGCCTCTCTTGTTGCGGAGCACAGGCTCCAGACGCGCAGGCTCAGTAATTGTGGCTCACGGGCCCAGCTGCTCCGTGGCATGTGGGATCTTCCGGGACCAGGGCTCGAACCCGTGTGCCCTGCATTGGCAGGCGGATTCTTAACCACTGCGCCACCAGGGAAGCCCTCCCATTATCTTTTTGATAAAAGCACAGGGAACTTTTGGAAGCATGGTTTTCGTTGGCAAGTTAATCCAGTGTCAGTTATTATAGAATCAGGGGCACTCTTGATCTGGCTGATGCTGAAGAGGTTAATAAAAACTTGTGGAATCTGTTGAGGATTTGGGAGCTGGTGGGGCAGAGAGCTGAAGATTAACGTGTGGATTTGTGTTTTCTGGCGCCTGTGTCATAAAAGCCCGTCTCCGCAGTTACACTAACTCCTGTAATACGACCGTGGCTGATGGCAGGGGCAGCAATTAAGAGAATCAGCTCCCTCTGCTGAGCCAGTTGACGAAATAATGTACTACAATTAGTGCAATGAATAGTACAAAATTACAGGATTTTCTTAAAGACATAGGAAGATGTCCAGACTTGCATTCATTTCTGATTACCTCATACTTTTATCGTTAGCTAATTAATGATTTGCTTTTTATAAATATGTTGAGTGAGCATATTGGTTTAGAAAGGGGCATAATTATGAACAGCTTATAATTTCGTTGCAGATATACCGTAAGTAAAACTCTTTTAGAAATTTGCTTTATTTGCTGTATTTCATGTTGCCTTTGCAGACTGCTAGGATGTTAGTTCTAGCCATGCCAGTCTGTCATTTTACTATCTTGAGATTATACTAAAAGAATTATTTAGGGAGCTGTTTTTATTAATTGACATAGCAAATGTGGTATATGTTCAGTAGTAGTTGGGCCAGATGATCCGTCGTAAGAGCATGTCCTTACATAAAAAATGATAAAAGTTGCAGTGTGTTTTTATAATTCCATTCAAGTAAAGTTGAAAAATAATGACTTGCGTTTATAAACAGTATGAAGGAATGTAGTGTACTAAATTTATCACTGAATAAATTTCTTCTTTACAGTAGTCTCTAAATTCTTTTCATGTTTAACACAAATAAACATCAAGAATAAAACAACATTTTTAGTTGAGTTGCCAGAGACAACATAGCAAGAAAGCATGTGTTAATGTGTGGCTATTAAAATTCCTATCTTGTTGCCTACTACTTCTTCTCTTTGAAATAAGTGCCTTTTAAGCATGATGCTTCTCAAGGTTAATTGGTGTCTTGCTGAATTATTGTGGCTGAAAGTAGGTAACAAGATGCCTTTTTTCTTCTGTTTAATGTCTTTGTTTCAGAATGCTTATTCCTATGTATTAAAAATGTCCCTCTAAGGAAATGAGGGCATCTATAGTTTGGAAAAGCACCTAAGGCATAGCGGTCATGCGTCAGGTCTCCCAGTTTAAACCTGCTGTGACTGGGAAAATACTGACCTCCTTTCATAATCACGATCCGTGCCTTTCCAGTTTTTGATAGATCCGAGAGCTGCCGTCCCCCTCTTACAGAATGTTCCATCTGTCAAAGGGTTTCAGGTCCCTGCAGGCTTCTGTTTTGCCGTTCTAGAGACATGTGGGGGATGGAGGGAAGTGGACTTTCTAGGACTGGGGAAGCCACATGTTGTACATCATTCTATAGACTGCAGATGTCATTCTTGGTAAGTAGAATGTGGGGTTTTTCTTCAAGTACGCACCAAATAATTGAGTGACCAACAACTCAAACTTATGACATAAAATATATACCGAATATACTGAAACTTTTCACATACCTCATCCAGATATCTCCCGCAATTACAATCCTTTCTCTTGCATTTGTTTTCAAGGTGTTCTTTGCAGAAGATGTGGGTTCAAACAAAGGTGCAATCATTGGACTCATGGTGGGCGGTGTTGTCATAGCAACAGTGATTGTCATCACCCTGGTGATGCTAAAGAAGAAACAGTACACGTCCATCCATCATGGTGTGGTGGAGGTAGGTAAACGTGTCTGCATGTTTGCAAGTGGGAGTGAAAGACTATGAAGAAAATCTTGCTGGGTGTTAGACTAAGAATCATCCAAGTATCTCTTCTTTGAACAAACAATCCATATTGCTGCTCAAGTTGCAGCTATTTTCTTGCTTCTGGTTTTTATTCATTCCAACTTATAACTACTGTGATCAAGACATTGGGGATATATGCTGCTATCTCAACTTCTTATAATTTGTATTGAAATATCAAAGTAATACTAATGGTAATGCCTGGCTTACGGATATTGTGATTATGGATACTGTGATTACAAACATTTAAAAGAAAAAATAACAAATGAAAAAGGAAGTGGAAGGCTGCTTTTAAAAAAAAAATTTTTTAAGCACATTTATTGCTGGATTTTTTTATCTTAAATAATTTGATTTCTACCTCAAGCCAGGTAATAGTAAATAATTTTCAGTAAAGAGTCTTACCTTTAAAGTTTCACAGAAAATCACATTGTACCAAAAGGCTGAGTGAAACATACAAGGTTGTTCAAGATCTTTAACCTGTCACCCTGCACATCCACCTGAAATATCTTAGTTTCAAGGTGTTAGTGCAGTGGCACTGGAGGTGGAGAGAAGACCCACAAAGTGACAATTACATTTACTTGAGACTCTCCAAACACCCCAACCTGTGAGAAACAGGAGTATGTACAACACAGAGGTAGCAAGTTACACCAACAAAACAGAGTAAGCTGCGGGATTCAAATATGATGCCTTAAACCCATGATACAAAATATTTTAAAATAAAATTAAATGTGCAAATAAGTTCTTTATATGCATTTAAAATGCAGGGTTTAGGGGAGGAACCTCACAGTATATGTATTTTTTAGGAAACTGTTAGAGAAAGTGAATTAATACATCTTGAGAAGTTTAGAATTTTTAGAGCTGAAAGAGATCTCAATGATCAGTTAATTGATCTTCTCATTTTCTAGATGAGAAAACAGACCCAGACAGAAGACATGTCCTTTCAATGTCAAATTCCGTAGAGCCAAGTTCACAGTACAGATATCCCCACATCCTGTCCATTGCTTTTTCCATCAGAGCAAAGTTCAGATATTTCCAGTGAGTTAAACTTCTCACTAACCCCAAGGAAATGTGCTCCAAACCATTCTTGATTATAGGAGGGTAGGAACGGTTTAAATAAATTAAGTTTGTGGCAAAGCCAGAAACCTCATTTAGTTCAGCACTTGGAACATCCAAGCTCCTTGTTTACAGGAGCTGCTGATGGAAATTTGTTTTGAGTCTTGTTTTCCATGCCCATCCTCGTGTGGAGGTGCTAAAGAACAGTGAAATGAATGAATCCAGGAAACAGGTGGCAAGATGTATAAGAGCTGAATGATTGACAGATAGGAGGGTAAGCACATAAAGAAGCGATGACAGCGTCATGAAGTGTGGGGCGCTGCTCTTCATAATAGTATTTCTGAGCTTCTGTCCTTTGAAACAGTATAAGATGTATTATTAGTAGTGTTATTAGCATCAGTAATCTCATTTCTACTCAAAACAATTTTTTTCAAAAAAAAAACAATTTTTTTTCATTTTTCATTTTAATTCCATGTTTGAGCAAAAAAAAAAAACTGTTTTCATACTTGAATAATTCAAAAGCCCGTTTAAATTTTTTTAATATAATCATACATTTTAATGGCCTTGAACTGATGAATCTACCCAAGAGGTGGTTTCCTTTTTATCAAAGTGCCCGTCTTTGGTGCCAAAGGACAAAGAGCCTATATTGGTTTGCTCAGGCTGCCATAGCAAAGCCACAGGCTGGGTGGCTTAAACAACAGAAATGTACTTCCTCACAATTCCTGAGGCCTCTCTCCTGGGCTCATAGGTGGCCTCCCTGTGCCTTTACACCGTCTTCCCCTGTGCAGGTCTGTGTCCTAATCTCCTCTTCTTGTAAGGACACCAGTATTAACTGCCTAAGGTCCACACTAATGACCTCATTTAACCTTAATTTCGTCTTTAAAGACCCTCCAAATACAGTTATATTGTGAGGTATTAAGGATTAGGTTTTTAGCATCGGAATTTGGGGAGGACACAGTTCCGCCCATAACAGAGGCCAGTGATGCTGGGCGGTAAAAACAAGGCCTCTCAGGGGCTCTTTGCCATGATTGCCATGGTTGTGCATGAGACTTACCAGGTACTGACTTCAAAGGACACATTCCCCAGGTCCCACCTCAGACCTAGGAAAACAGAATTTCTAAATAAGAGGCTGGAAATCTGAGTGTAGAAAATGTTCGCAGCTGAATCAGACATGCAGTCAGTTTTGAGAATCACTGATGTATATAGAGTGTTACCGCTCCTGCCTCTTTGTTGTCTAAGCAAACCTTAGGGAGCAGAAAATGGTATCTCCTTGTCTCCAAGCTCACTAGTCTCTCACTAGTCGCCTTTTAAGCCTTCTTACAGCTGCCTAGGTTAAATGTTTCTTTTGGTTAGTTAGCAAGAAAAGTCTCCTTGGTTTTGGAATATTAGAGCAGTTGATGCTTTAACATGAGTTCTGAAAAAAAAATAAATTAATTTTTAAACCAGAAGGCAACCTTGTAGGGAGGGCAGTCGATCAGCCCTTCTCTTGGTGTTTATTTTGTTAGCTACTTGAGAGCAACTAGGAACCTCTAGAGTGACTGCCCCACCTCCTTTTGTGTTTCTTTTCTTCATGTCCTCTCACTTCCTTCTTCCTTAAAGTAACAATGTTGTCAAGAGCCGGGAAACCATCCCGTGTTCCCTGGAAAGGCCTTCCTTTCTCTCCATTCCTTAGGTAACCCTTCCTCAAGCTCCGTGTTGAGCCAGTGTTCAACACGGAGCTTGAGGAGCTTCAGGCTAACTTCATCTAGGGTGCTTGTCACCATCCCTGCCCTCAGGAAGGTGATAGTCTAGCTGTGGTGGTTGAACTTGGACACAGAGAGCTGCAGCCCAGCCTAGACACCTAGGCTGCCTCACGTGGCCTGGGTGATGCAGGGTGCTGGGGGGTTTCAACCTCATTGCTCTCAGAGTCTACGCCGAATGAAGTGATCCTCCCACACACGTTCCTCTGCCTGTCTTAGCAGGCTGTCACCCTCAAGGACATGGAAATAAGTTTATTGCCAGCTCTGGTTAACCTATTTCATTAATGAGTAACCTTATTTCACCAAGAACAAAAATGAGTAAATGGGTATTCCCAGATGGATGGGTCTAAGTCTGTCAGAACAGAATACAGTCACACCTCACGCCATCCGTGCATGAAGGAGAAATCACAACAAAAGCTTTGGTGTCCGGGAAATCGCTCCTTCTTAGAGGAAAAGATTCCTGCAGAAGATCACAGAGGTGTGGAAGTGAAAGCAAGCCCAGTACTTTTATTAATAGAATCGTTACCCGGTAGAAATGAGCAGTTGCTAGTTTTGGTTTTGAAAAACTAAGCAATAAATGTTGATTTAATGACTTGCTTAGTCATAAGGCCAGAGATTCAGTCTGTAAGCCATTAGCCACGGTTTCCCAAGGAGATGACAGTGCTTCATTTGTGCTTCAAGCAGTGACAAGATAGGCTTCTGTTATTCTGTTTCCCAAATGTGCGCACCATCTCCGGTGGCTGAGTATCCCAGCGCCTGCTGAGTTACCCACCCTTGTCCTGCTGTAATCAGGTTCTGCAAAGCCCATTGACCCCAGGTTCTGTGTAGTAGCAGACGGGCCTTTTCTGCGCTGATGTCAGTTGACACTAAATATTTTAAAATATATATTGGAGTAGTATGTCCACTACTCCTCATCTTTAATAAGAAGTGGGGGGGGGGCACAAATTCTCTTTATTGAAGGACATAACAAAATTGTTCTTTCACAGATCTGATAACTAGAACACCAGAAGTCTCCCATCCCCGCCCCCAGTCATCTCATGAATGATCTAAAGAAGAGAGTTGCTTCTTTAGCTTTTTATGGAGATATGGCATATGACTCTTTCTAATGAATGTGCTATCAGATTGGTGACATTATAAAAATAGGTCCTTATGGGTCCTTTCTTCCTGGCAAAAAGTCAACTTTTAGCGGAGGCACCTAGCAACCGCTATAGAAATCAGACAGATTGGTCAGGTTAAATTGGAAGCAATGGTAAGAAAAAGTGAGGGTGGACTCCAAGTCTTCAGGCGGCTGGAAGTGAACAGCAGGAGGAGAAATTGGAAGGTCAAAGGAAATCCTCAGCGTAGCGGGAGAGTTCCAGGGCATACCTGGAGAATTACTTGATGTAGGCACTAAATATAACTGAACTACTTATAAAGAGCTGGAAATATAATTAAGAAAATGAACATGTATACTGTAGAGTAGAAAACCAACACTGCGAGGTTACTAGAAGGGATAAACCATTAGCTTGAAAACGTCATTGCTGTTCTCTTTGCTTGTACTTTCCTTCCCATGTTCCTGGTGGTTTTGATCTTCTTACACTCTCCGGTTACTTTGCATGTTTAGTTTATCTTATCCTCCATTCTTTGTCCACCTAGATGACCTGAAATGGAAAGTCTTAGGGGCCGGGATTCTGTTGTTGGGCCATGCATAAAGGGACACCCATCAACACACATCCTGCTGACTACTATACGTAATAAAATTAAAATACAGTGTCCACTGGCCCTCCTCCAAGCTTAAAGTACCTACACGAGAAACGGGATGGCAGGGGTATCTAGAAATTAAGGAGAGACCCAAATAGATTTTATGTCTGTAGTCTAGTGGTTGAGCTATAAATTCTTCTGGATATAGTGAAGGAATAAATAGCTCCAAAGAGTCAAGTTCAGGGAGAAAGGGGTAGGAAGAGGGCATTAGCCAAACAGTAGCCAAAAGTTCTACTCAAGGTCGTATTAGGACCAGATGAATCAGGCTCTTTGGGCTCAGTTCTCAGTGTGTGTCAGCAGCAGTGACCCGTGGAAGTCCAAGCTGGGGTGCAGCGCAGGGGCCCCGGGGTCTCTAACAAAGATGAAGACTTCAGATCAGTCATTGCTCCCATCAAGTCCAGAAAGTCCAGAGAGGGGACGCTCAGAGGTGTTGTGCCAGGTGGGTTTTCATCTCAGCAAGTGACACATGTTCCTGCCCCGGGGAGCAGATGGGGATTCTGTCCCCCACTCCATTGTTCTGTGGTTTCTTCCAGAATAAGCACCACTGGCTACATCTTCCCCCAGTTCCATATGAAGGGAAATAGTGAGTGACAGATGGCTGAGCCTTGCTGGGGAGGAAGGTTCCCCCTTACCTGCTGCCCTTCCTTCCGTGGTAGGTTTATCCATGGACATGAGTACTGTTTCACTTTTAGCTCTCGAGGGGTTGGGAATAAAAAGATGCAATCCACACTCCTTGGGTGCCATGTTGTAAAGGCAATCCCTTCTCCTGTAGCTCCTGAGCCCTCTGAGACCTGAGGGCCAAGTCGCCGCACTGCAGGACCGGCAGAACAGCTGCCCTCCCAGCGGCAAAGGGTCATGAGGATTAGCAAGTAGAAAAGAGGCCAAGGAAAGACAGGAAAGTTAGCTGCCTGACTTGCAAAGCAGCCTCTGAGCCTGGCATTTACTGGCACAGCTCTCTTAAAGAGTTGGGCTTTGGCCTTTGAAGAGAAGATCAACTCTTAAGTTGCCAGGTGTTCCCCTGCCCTTGATGAATGCAGCCAGTATGAGGGTTGACGTGGCTCTGGGGGTAGATACAAGTTTAACACTCCAACAATCAAGCAGCGCTATGTTTTCTTCTACACTCGGAAACATAGCAGCTTTGTGCTTGATCTCCTCGGCAAGATTTTTTTTTAATCTCCACATTCTTTGAAATCTCAGTTAAGAGGTGGCACAGCGCGAAAAGATGCCCAAGTTCAAATGGCATAGGGCTGCAGACAGGCTGTTTCCTGCAAGCAGATTTGGAGAATGAATGAAATCTCTTGTTATTGCTGCTGACCTTTAATGATGGCGTTTTAACTTACAAGTCAGTGGCTAATGACACAATTGCCAGTTAAAGCAAGGTGACCTCATTTGTTGACAACAGAGCAGATCAAAGGAAGAGAAAGGGATGGGAAAACACCAGTGGTTATTCCCCCGGGGCCAGCGATGGTGAGCCTCCATTTGAGCCGTGTCCTCTGAGGGGAATTTTATGACTTTTTATTCCAGCTGCCTTGAGATTAGCCAAGGTGATCATTCCAACTCATGACCAGACTGAAAGGCGTCAGTTAGTCCATGAGGTGGAGTCATACAAAGTAACCTTGGGGGAACCAGATTGTTCCAGTTTTATTGAGATATACTGACATATAACATTGTATTAGTTTTAAGTTTGCAGCATGATAATTTGATATATGTATATATTGTGAAATGATTACCAAAATAAGTTTAGTTAACAACTATCACTTCACATAATTACAATTTTTTTCTTGTTGTGAGAACTTTGAAGATCCATTCTCTTAACAACTTTCAAATATACAATGCAGTATTGTTGACTATAGTTACCACGCTCTACATAACATCCCCAGAACTTATAACTGGAAGTTTGTATCTTTTGACCATCTTCACCCATTTCACCAACTCTGCAACCACCAGTCTGCTCACTGTATCTATGATTTGGGTTTTTTTAGATTCCACGTATAAGTGAAGTCCTATAGTATTTGTCTTTTTCTCTGTCTGACTTATTTTGCTTAGCATAATGCCCTCAAGGTTCATCCCTGTTGTCACAAACTGCAGAATTTCCTTCTTTATTATGGCTGAATAATATTCCGTCATGTGTGTATCACATTTTCTTTATCCATTCATCCATTAATGGGCACTTAGGTTGTGTCCATGTCTTGGCTATTGTAAATAATACTGCACTGAACATTGGGGTGCAGGTATCTTTTCAAGATAGTGATATCATTTCCTTTGGATACACACTCAGAAGTGGAATTGCTGGGTCATGTGGTAGTTAGTTCTCTGTTTGGTTTACTGAGGATCCTCCATACTGTGTTCCATAGTGACTGCACCGTGCTTTCGGTCTAAATTATTCTTTAGCCGGTGTGGTTTAGCCATGGTGTATCAATCGCCCTCCATCTCTAGACCTAGTGTCCTAGCACCAACACACCCACTCTCTGGTGTTTGTCCTTCGTCTGGTTCACGGGGAAAAGCTGCTTCAGGAGCTAGATGTCACTTTGCAGCCCTGGACAGTGGAGAACAGGCCTGTGGCATTCTCCTGGAAATGATGAAGGGAGCCCGATCTCATCGTGTACAGAATAGAAAACACCCCTTTGAAAGAAAAACCAACTTCTGGACAGCACATCTTACCCTTTCCTGTGGAAGACATGCTTCTTCACTCTGATTAAGTTTGTGTTGATCTTCTCCATCTTCCAGTGGTTTTACAGAAGGTTTAAAGCAATCATAACAAAACTAAGCTTTCATTTATTCAGCAAAGAGTTAAGTATTTGCTTCCTCTCTTCTGTGGACTATTTGAGGTACAGCAAATATACTAGAAACCTAAACATCCCCCCACACACCCCAACACACACCTGGCCCAGCCTGCAGAGAGTAAATAAGTGTAGCTCGGGCCTAACAGTGACACTGAGGGGAGGAACACAGGTTTACCACTGCTGACCTGATCTTGGAGGGGAGCCATCATATCACAGAGGGAATCTCTTTAAACCTTCGGATGACATACTTTTAGAATCTTAGCACTAGGTTAAAAAATAATAATAATCTGGAACAGCATGTTCTTTCTGTGTTTTTTAATATCTTTTGATATACCTATATCATTATTTTAATTAAAAGAGTCTTTCTTTAACATCTTAAATTTAGTGAACACGGGGACAAACTAAAACGAGCTCGGGGAGATATTCAGCAGTCTTCCTTTCTACTTTGCTGAATCTCTCTCCGTAATACTGTTGGCTTTTTTTTCTAGCTTAACACCACACTTTTCAAGTAAGGGAGTCTTTCCTGGAAGCCTTTTGTCTTTTTTCGGGCCAACAAGGGAAGAAAAATATATTTATTGCCCTAGATGTATCCAGTTACTATTCAGCTGGGGAAGCAAACCAGTGAGCGCTTTGCAAGCCAAGCCAGCGGGTCAAGGTTTTAAGCGCCACCTAGTGGTAGATGGAGCATCTGCATAACTGGTGGGCACAGGCGTTCTGCTGTATGTCAAAGTGGTGAAGAAAGAGGGAACATTGTGGGTGTTCTGCAATCTTGGCAAGAGAAGAGTACAGTGCGCCTTATCTTTTTACTGCTTCTCCGTGTGCACTCTTAAAAGATTGCTTTTCTTAACGCATTTGTCCTCGTTCTTGCTTTGCAGGTTGACGCTGCTGTGACCCCAGAGGAGCGCCACCTCTCCAAGATGCAGCAGAACGGCTACGAAAACCCAACTTACAAGTTCTTTGAGCAGATGCAGAACTAGACCACCACCGCAGCAGCCTCTGAAGTTGGACAGCAAAACCATTGCTTCACAACCCATCGGTGTTCATTTAGAGAATAATGTGGAAAGAAACAAACCCTTCTGTTTTATTATTTACTCATTATCGCCTTTCGACAGCTGTGCTGTAACACAAGTAGATGCCTGAACTTGAATTAATATACAAATCAGTAATGTATTCTCTCTCTTCACATTTCAGTCTCTCCACTACATTATTAATGGATTTTGTGTACTGTAAAGAATTTAGCTGTATCTAACTAGTGCATGAATAGATTCCCTCCTGATTATTTATCACATAGCCCCTTAGCCAGTTGTATATTATTCTTGTGGTTTGTGACCCAGTTAAGTCCTACTTTGAAATATGCTTTAAGAATCGATGGGAGATGCTTCATGTGAACGTGGGAGTTTAGCTGCTTCTCTTGCCTAAGTATTCTTTTCCTGATCACTATGCATTTTAAAGTTAAACATTTTTATGTATTCCAGATGAGTTAGAGGATTTTTTTTCCACAATGGCATTTTACTGTACAGATTGCTGCTTCTGCTATATTTGTGATATAGGAATTATGAGGATACACGTTTATTTCTTTGTGCCTGTTTTATGTGCACACATTAGGCATTGAGAATTGAAACTTTTTTTGTCCACGTATCTTCAGATCTTTGATAAATAAAAGAATCCCTGTTCATTGTAAGCACTTTTACAGGTGGGGGAGGGTGGGATGGGATTGCCCTGCTGGTCTCCAATTACCAAGAATTCTCCCTCAAAATTTTCTGCAGGATGATTGTACAGAATCATTGCTTATGACCATGATAGCTTTCTACACTGTATTACATAAATAAATTAAATAAAATGACGCTGGGCAAGAGTTTTCTTTGAAGGATGACTATGGATGTTAAATATTCAAAGTAATTTTGGGTGGGGAAGAAGAGGTAGATTCGGTTTCTTTCACCCAGTCTGAAACACTTTATTTATGATACCAAAAAAAAAAAAAAAAAAAAATGAAAGTGGAAGGGACAAAATCAGGGAATGCGGAAGGCAAGCCTGGACAAACCCTTTGAGATTTGTCTTCAATTTGTATAAAACGGAGTTTTCATGTAAATAAATACATTATTGGAGGAGCGCCATTGTGCGGTGTGAGTGATTCCTTGGTAACAACCTCCTGGTCCTTGACTCATCGGAAGACTAAGACCATTCTAATGCCGGGCAGCAACACCTGTGGTGCCTTAGCTGTAAGTCTGAGCAGGAAATCGGGGCCAGCAGGCAACTCCCAGTGCTAGTAAAATACTTCATAGACCTGATTCAGTTGTTACTTGGTCCAAACTATTTTGCTGCCATATCTTCATCCTCAAGTTTGTCCCTGTCTTAGCCCATTCAGGCTGCTATAATAAAATTATAAGCTGCTGGGCAGCTACTGGGTTTCTCACAGTTCTGGGGGCTGGATGTCTGAGATCCGGGTGCCAGCATGGGCAGGTGAGGCCCCTCTTCCAGGTCGCAGACTTCTTGCGTTCTCCCGTGGAAGGGGCTAGGGCCTCTCTGGAGCCTCCTTTACAAGGGCACTAATCCCATTCAGGAGGACTCCACCGTCATGACCTAATCACCTCCCAAAGGCCCCACCTCCTAATGCCATCGCATTGGGCATTAGGACTTCAGTGTGAAGTTTGGGGGAACACAAACATACAGACAGATTGTAACAGCCCCTAATAAGATATGAAGAGAAAAGTTCTAGGGAAATAAAAGAAGACCAGCTGATGATAGTTATCGATAAAGCAGGATTTCTCAACCGTGGCACTTTTGATATTTTGTAGGGAGTAATTCCTTGTTTTGAACATTGTAAGATGTTCAGCAGCATTCCTGGTCTCCACCCACTTCATGCCAGTAGTGTTCCCCAGTTATGATCATCAAAAATGTCTCCAGATATTGCCAGATGTCCCTTATGGGGGCAAAATCATCCCCATTTGAGAACCTCTGCTCTATATCTACTTTAAAACAATGTCGTGTACTGTACGTGATTTTTAATTGGAGAAGCCTGGGCAACTTCTATTCCAAAGGTCTAAGAACACGTTGACCTGGTGTTTTTGCTGTGCTGTGCTTGATAATGGGAACATGAGAACCAGCCAGCACCTTTTAGCCTTAAATAGCAACCTTTTAAACACTAAGCACAGAAAATTAATCAAAATTGTTTCATCATGTCACTATGCAGTATGAACAGACAATTAAAACTCATCTGACTGTGTCTTATTTTGAGGAGAACAAAATACTCATCTCTTGCTGTTCAGGGCAATTAGACATGACTGCTATATGAAGATGCTTAACTTGACAGTTTACATGTATAAGCAACAGTTCCATTTTGCCTGACCCAAAGAGAGGTAGCTAATGAGGGGAAATTAGTCCTAATATAACAGTAATGAAACGACAGTAACGAAATGAAACCAAACCGTCTCAAACATGTACGATGTTACTCCCAAGCCAGCCTTTAATGCCAGTAGTTGCAACCTTTAGCTTTGATCATTTCGGAGCTAATGAAAAGAAATTATATATATACATATATATGTATATATATATACACACAATTATGTATATATATACTGTATATAATTATGGAGGAAAAGAATAATCTTATTCTCAAATTAAGGTATAATGAGAGAATTCTCCAGATGATCTGGGGATTAATCAATAGATAATTTACACAAAACTAAAGTGTTACAAAATAAAATTGTAGTAGTAGTTGCCCAGGCCAAATTTCAATGATTTTGAGGGAGTTTGGCCTGGCCAGCCTGATGGATGAAGAACGGCGTCTCAATGTAGTTGTTTTTTTTCTTTGGTTTTTGGTTTTTCTATTTTTTATTTTTTATTTATTTATTTTCTTTTTAATAACAGGGTCTTCATTGAGGCGTGTGGGATCTTCTCATTGGGCTTCTCTCTACTTGTGGCGTGCGGGTTTTGTCTCTCTCATTGAGACGCGCGGGTTCAGTAGTTGTGGCGCGCGGGCTTAGTTGCCCCACGGCATGTGGGATCTTAGTTCCCCAACCAGGGATCAAACCCGAGTCCCCTGCACTGGAAGACAGATTCTTTACCACTGGACCACCAGGGAAATCCCTTAATATAATTTTAATTCATATGTATTTATTATGAGTGAAGTTGGAAATTCTTTCATGTGTTCAATGGCCGTTTAATAACTCTGAATTTTCTGTTTATCTGTTTTGTTTTGGGCTTAAGATCTACTTGGCTATCAGGATTGCAACCCCTCTGTCTTACTGTTTCCATTTGTCCAGTAAACCTTTGCCCAAGCTTTTATTTTTAGCTTTTTCAATTGCTGCACTTTGTGTGTCTTGTATACAGCACAGGGTTGGGTTTTCGCTATGTGAGCCAGTTTGAAAATCTTTTAAGACACACGTTAGGCCCATTCAGTTTTATGATATGCCTGCTATGTTTGCTCTCAATTCTTTCATATCTCCTATAGTTACTGAGTGTATTATATTTACTTCTATGACGGAAGGACTCTTGGCCTGTCGGGGGAGGGGATTTATAGGAAGCTTTGTATTTTTATTCTAGTAGTTACTGTTACATTAATATTTTTTCCAATGCTCTTAACCCCTTTTTTCTTAACCTTTTGCTACCTGTCTTTTCTAAATGACATTCTTTGCCTCCCACTTATCTATACAACAATCAGTGGTCTTACTCTCCTTTCCCCCTTTTCTCTCTCTTCTCCCATTTTTTTGGTTGTGTTTGTTCTAGTTTATCGGTACATAAGTGTTAACATGTTTTTTTTCAGCCCATGACCTCCGCCCCCCATTTTAGTCTTAGCCCTGCAGTTGAGTATGTGGGATCTCTCCATCAGTCTTTTATTCCCAGACATCTTTAGGTCAACGGAGCTCACCCTCCAGTCAGTTCCTCAGCAAGAGCACATGGAAACAGTGTCCTGGAGTTCTAGCAGGTTCAAAACCGATTTTCTAGGACCTTGAAATTTGAAGTGCAGCTTGTTTACCCTTAAGTTTCTTGAGAATGCTGCACCACTGTTTCCTTGCTTTGTATGTTATTTTTAGAAATCTGAGGCCAAATTAAGATCATGCATTTTGCATGATCACTCCCTCCCCTACAGTGACTACACAAGTCAGGAAAGATCATAAAAATCACTGCTTTGGTTGCTGGTGGACCCCAAGGCTCTGCCTTCAGGTTTCTCTTCTATACACTCTCTCTGAGTAATCTCAGCCACCTGGAAAGTATTGGTAATAACTCATGTGCAAAGCAATAGCTTAAACCTAGACCCCTTCCCTGAGTCCCAGGCCCAGATTCCTACTTTTTGTTTCGATAACATGCATTGTGATTATAAACACGAGGCGTGTGAATTGCAGAAAATACAGAATATAGGAAGAAGAAGAATTCACTCATAATCCCATCATCCAGAGGAAAGTATTGTTAATACCTTTGCATATATGCTTTTAGTAATTTTAAATCACGTGCATTTACCTCACTTGCCATTTTTTTGTCACAGCTTATAGCCCATATCCTATTTTTTCTTGCCTTAATATGTGCATGTTCTCATGCCATTTTAAAACCCTTAAAATAACCATTATAATGACTGCATAAGGATATTTAATTCATCTTCTTCTGGAAATTTTTTACTATTCTAAATAATGTTTGAACCAATATCTTTGACCACAGGTCAATGTTTTACTTAGTTTTTGGGTTTTTTTAATAAAAGCCAGATTAGCAACTGATTCAAGAATGCAGACTTGAGCCAGGCTCTGCCTTCGTTTCCTCATTTGTAAAATAGGATAATAATAGTACTTCATAGAGTCGTCTTGAGGATTCAACTTGTTAATAAATGTAAAGTGTTTAGAACATTGTCTGATATATTGTAAATGGATGTAAGTATTAGCTACTCAGGAGTGTCCAACAAGTAGAAGGGTATTTTTTTTTTTATTGAAGTATAGTTGGTTTATAATGTTGTGTTAATTTCTGCTGTATAGCAAAGTGACTCAGTTATACACATGTATACATTCTTTTTAATATTCTTTTCCATTATGGTTTATCCCAGGAGATTGGATATAGTTCCCTGTGCTATACAGTACGACCTTGTTGTTTACCCATTCGAAATGTAATAGCTTGTATCTACTAACCCCAAACTCCCAATCCATCCCTTCCCTCTCTCCCTCCCCAGTAGAAGGGTATTTTTAATTCTTATCTCTTTAGTCATAATACCAAATTGCTTTCCAAAAAAAAGGAAGTCCCACTCCCATCAGTAGAGTATGTGAGTGCCCTCTTAAAATACCACAAGACTAAGGGACTTGGATAATGTCATGTATCGCCAAGTTGAAATGAAAAAAGAGAGACTAATTTTGGCCACATCATACATACCATTTCCCTATTAGGCTGCTCACTCAGGGATAATTCTCTTGTAGAGAATTCTTGAAAGGTCCCTGAGGCCATTCTCTTATTCTCTGTCCCCTAACTCACAAGCATAAGGGCCCTATAGTAGTAAGATTTTCTGCATATAGGAAAAAATGGAGCAGAAATCACTTATTAAATCCCTTGCTTTGATTATATATATTTACTTTGTAGAATACATTTGCAGATCAGATCAGAATATGACGCTCCACTGTGGTTATTTAAGCAACAAAAGCTATTCTCCACCTCTTCCTGCGACCAGCACACAGCTTTTCATTTCTATCATCACTCAGGTTTTAATTTCCAAAGTAAATCACTTTAATTGTCAATAAGTTTTCTTAGATAACGAAGTATTCTTGGATAACGTGTTTTACACACCTCAGAGCATACTACAATTCTTAACCACCCTGAACTGGGTTTTTCTGAAACTGAACTTTGTTTCTCCAAACTAGGAATCTTTCAAAGTGATCTCTAACTTCCCTCTTTTCGTTTGTGAGATGGCCACAGCTGCTTCATTTGGGTCATTCATTCATGTAAAACAGTTATTGAGTGCCTACTGTATGCACTCAGACAATGCCAGAGATGGGGGATGCAATGCTTTAAAAAAAAAAGTAGTCCCACTCTTGAGTCTGCAACCATTACCACCCCAAACGATGGCTTGTACGCTAACAATTTTTACTTTGCCACGGATCAGCGGTTCGGGTAGGGCCCAGCGGGAAGGCTCGGGTCTGCTCCACACAGCATCAACCGGGCAGCTCAGCTGAAGGCTGGAGGATCCATTTCCAAGATGACGCATTCCCATGGCTGGTGAGCTCGTGCTGGCTCCCAGCTTGGAGTTGGGTTGGGAACCTCAGTTCCCCTCCACCGGTGCCTCTTCATACGGCCTGGGCTTCCTCATAGCATGGTGGCAGGGTTTCCAGGGTGAACGACCCAAATAGGAGGGCAGAAACTGTATTGCCTTTTATGCCCTAGTCTCTCAGAAGTTCCATGACATTGCGTCTGTCATTCCCAATTCATCAAGGCAGTCACAGGGCCTGCCCAGATCGAGGGGAGGGGACATAGATTCCGTCTCTTGATAAGAAGCATATCAGGGCTTCCCTGGTGGCGCAGTGGTTGAGAATCTGCCTGCCAATGCAGGGGACACGGGTTCGAGCCCTGGTCCCGGAAGATCCCACATGCCGCGGAGCAACTAGGCCCGTGAGCCACAACTACTGAGCCTGCGCGTCTGGAGCCTGTGCTCCGCAACACGAGAGGCCGCGATAATGAGAGGCCCGCGCACCGCGATGAAGAGTGGCCCCCACTTGCCACAACTAGAGAAAGCCCTCGCACAGAAACGAAGACCCAACACAGCCAAAAATAAGTAAATAAATAAATAAATAAATTTTAAAAAAAAGAAGCATATCAAAGAACGTGTGGACATGTTTTAAAACCACTGCATTAGAAAAAATATGTTCTATTGGAATAAGTAGAGGTGACAACCATCCCCCTTTCTTGATCTGCAGAGTGTAATCAACTAGCGACAAAAGACTGATTGGGGCAGAATAGGATGTGGCTTAATCCCCTTGGGTAGGGTGATTTCTTTTTATATTTTCCATTTTGGACCTGTCCGCTCAACTCCAGAATCCTTGCTGCCCTCTGGTCTCTCCATTTGAATAGTTAACAGACGTGTCACCCTTGATGCATTCAATGTCAAACTCCAGCTATCTGGCTCCTCATTTAGCATTTCCCTTCTCAACAAATGACAACTCCATTCTTCCAGTTGCTCAGGTCAAAAGCCACTGGTTAACGATTCATCTTATTTCCTTGTCTCCTTTAGGTCTTTGATCGAATGTTATTGTTTGGACGATGTTGTACCTGACCATGCCAGTTAAAACTACACTCCCTCCCTGCCCCCAGCATTTCCTACACCCCTTCCCGCCACCATTTTTCTTCTTGGTACTGACTCATATGTTTTACTCTTTTATTTGCTATTGCCCTTGTCTCATTCCGATAGAAACTCCACAAAGGCGGGATATTTTTGTCCGTCTTGTTCACTGATGAATCCTTAGTGCCTAGAACAGGGTCTCACTTGTGATGATTGTTCAATGAGTATTTATTTTAAAAATGCATGAATTTGAGTTGACACACTTTGGCAACTAGCACAGAGGAAGGAGCAAGGAGGAGGAGAAATGAGAGGAAGGGGGAAAACTTACTCAAATATTATATAAAAACTAGAGAGAAACAGCAGAGCTGTATATCTTGTTTTGCTTTCTCAAGATCCGCTCAGAGACTAAATAGTTTTAAATATTATTCATAGTACATTGGCTGGGTCTAAATAAAATGTCTATGTTTGTGTCCATTTCCTACGGTAGTTTCTTCCATGTCAGAAATGGGCTGGGAGGGTCTGGCAGAGAAAATAGGCTTCTCATCAGCTTGTGTGTCAAAAAACAAGCTCCTAAATTGCTTCCATCGTTTTTATTCATTTTTCCAAACCAGAGGGTTTTATCTCCGGTCAGCAATCTTTTCACATCAAGTGATAGAGCTCCAACAATAGGAAAAGGAAAGCAATTGTTCGATGAAAATTACACCTATTATTGAAGAATTTTACTTCAGCTTCGAAGTTATGATAAAAGCTTTGGTGAACTGCACCATGAAATATAGATATTTAATAGGAGAGAGGAAAACAACAAACTCAGAGAAATAGAAACACCTTGGGAGGATCCTACCAAAGGCAATATTCAGTATAGAACCTTTTTTTTTTCTGCTAAAATAATAACTTTGATGGAAAATATAAGACAAAAAAATTAGATAAGATTTGGTACAGTATAAGACACCAGCAGGGTACAGTGCCAAATTAAGAACAGAAAAAAGGTCTTTAGAAGATAGCAGGTTCTAACATGTATATGTATAACTGTTTCAATAGAATCTTTAATAAGCTTTAGGAATTGAGGAAGCAAAACTGTCTACAAGGAAATGGGCCAAAAAAGATGAGTTACTGGAGATCACACCTAGCCGATTTCAATGGAGATTTATAATCACATGTCTGGTCTCTCTTGGCTCATTTCAAACTTAGGTCATAAAAGGTCTGCATATATGGAAGGAGAATCTTCTTCCAGCCAAAAGATAATCCAAAAAACAGTGGACTCTCAGCAGAGACATCAACACCATACTCTGTGAGCATCCCTTAACCGAGGCCAACGTGCGTGCAGGGCCTGGCCCTGGGACTCCTCTACGAGTCTCTAAAAATGTTTCCAGCTAAAGATTTTGCATCTTTACCTCCAAGAGAAGAGGAGTGCATTCCACTTGATTTTATGGCTGTCTTTAAAAAATAAATGAAGAACAACAGAATTTTATATATGGCTATTGTACTTTTTTTTGTTTTGTTTTGTTAAATAAAACATCTGTGTTCTGTTACTTTTTTGTTCTGGTTTTCTGGGTTTTTTGTTTTTTTGGGGTTTTTTTGCTTTTGCTCAGTTTTCTGATGTTAGAATGTTGTCTACCGTCTACTACAGGGTAAAGAAAAAATTCCCTCTAGCTCTCTTTTGAGTGAGTGAGAGAATTCTCATTGTTTCTCCTAGGAAAACACAGGCTGCCAGGAAAAGATCACCCTCCAGAGGCGTTACTCTACACAACTGCAAATGTTGGACTGCCAAGGCCAATTTCATCTTAAATCACAGCAAAATGGCATTAAATACATTATTTATTGTTTTCAAATTATGTCAGAAAAAGACCAACTTCAAGTTGCTAATAAGTTAAAAAGTCATCTCTCAATAAGCCACACAGATAGGGACTGAGATAACTATCTTACATTATCTTCATGCTGTGAAATTCCCTACCCCAATCCCAATATGATTTTGTTGAGCCAAAAGAATGAGGTTTTGTTCCTAGTTTTCACTATGATGTATAGCAGAGCGTACGACTGTTGAAAGGGCCAAAGAGGCCAGCTTGAGACTAAAAATCACTAATGATGCTTTACTAGAAGAAATTTTTAAAAAATTATCTGGTTCTAACCATTTTATTGTCTAAAAGGCAAAAACTCAAGAAAAAGTAAGGAAGGAAAGAAACTACATATCGTGGTGGGATTCTCCCCTACTTTTTTAAAGGAAGAACTTTGTTGTCGCACGTCGACTGAAAAAAATTGCACAACGTGAGAGTTGTGAGTTAAGTTTTATTTGGGGCAAAATGAGGACTAGAGGGCAGGAGACAGCATTTCTGACAGCTCTGAGAAACTGCTCTAGAGAGGTAGGGGGGAAGGTCAGGATATATGTGATTGTGGTGAATGGGGAGTACATGCAATCAAGCACATATTTTTTGCAGAAGTTTCTGCTACTCTAGTAAAAGTCCCTGCTAGTCAAGAGGAGCAGACATCACCATGAAGGATTTTAGTGCTTTTCTAGATATGAGGAGATGCAAGAATTGGGGTCATAAAATCTTCTCCTGAAAGTATCTAACTATCTGAAGACCTCTTCTGCCAGTTTTTCCCAGAGCACAGAGTGCCTCATTTCTGCTCTCCACCCTGAACTCCTTTCAGGGGGTGTTGAAGGTCAGGCTCAGAATTTAATCCTTGTAGAGGTAGATGGCAAGTACCAATAGCAAGTGCCAATTTGTAGGTGACACTCAGTTTAAGCTGCAGCTGCACCATGGGTCTCAGCTGCTGTGGGCCCCTGCCCTGCTGGGAGGTGCTTACTTTCTTGGTCTGGCCTTTCAGATGTCAAGACTGGAAGGGCTTGGTTCTCAGCAGTTATCTAGAAAGTCGGAGGCAAAGCCACAGTGACAGACGGCCTAACGCCTGTGCTTTCCTAGGAGAAGCAATGAGAATTCTCTCATTCACTCAAAAGAGAGCTAGAGGGAATTTTTTCTTTACCCTGTAATGAACAGTAGACAAAACTCTAACATCAGAAAACTTTGAGGAAAAGAAAAAAAAAAACCCACAGAACAAAAAAGTAACAGAACACAGATGTTTTATTTAAAAAAAAAAAAAAAAAAGCACAATAGCCATATATAAAAGAACCCAGAATGAAAGTCCAAAACAGTTCATTCCATTATGATGCAAACTGCTCTGACACCAGTAGTCTCATTATATCTACATTTTATTAAACTAATTTCAATGCTATCACTGAGTCATCTGACCATTCATTTTTTATTGCTTATGCTAATGGATTTTGTGGGTGGTGGATTAGTCGCATTTTAATGCCCAGTGGCAAAAGATGAAAATATTTCGATGACAGTAATGGATGGAAGAGCATCCTGCTGCTAGCTTCAGACACAGAACTACATGATTTTTTGTTTTAATGTATGTTGCCTTTGCTGGTTTAACCACTTTGACAATAACAGACCTCAGTTGCACAGCGACTTTTCCCAAACAATCCAATGTCTCTTGCATAATATTTTTCTCTGTACCATCCCCTAAATCTTTCCTAAAATTTCCTAAAAATTACAGAGAAGTCTGGCAAATGTATACGGTTCACTGCACATAAATCTATTTAACTTTCGTATATGAGTGGATTCACTTGAAGGAAAGAAAATAACATAACACTGATCAAAATAATTCTTGGTTAAAAGTGGCAAAAGTTTGAGGGGAATAGAATGAAAATTCTGGGCTTACAGACCAGCCAAGGCTGGAGAATATTTTCTCTGGCTGCGCAGCAGGTAAGTCTCCCCACCTTAGAGTGATAAAATGTTGGATCTTACCCACAACCAGTATAATGTTTCCTGTAGTGGAAAGAAAGGAAAGCTTGGCAGGCACAATGGCCTGGGTAGATCTTGTCTTTTCTCTCCCTGTGACAGAGTGGAGTCTTCAGAAAGCAACGCAAATGCTGTAGACCTTCCAGAAGTTAATGAAGTAATTATCCGTTCTCAACTACCAGCGTGGAGTCCTTTCAGATTAAATTCCACTGGGTGAGAGGCTCAGACGGCTCCTGCCATACAGAACCCAGCTATCTCTAATCATTTCACTGGCTGTGAGGGTCCAATGGGTATTTAAACAACCCGGACAACAGACCGAAAAGGGTTTGGTTTTTTTTTTTTGGAGTGAGGAGGGAGCAGTATGGTAAGGTAAGTAGAGAGAGCTTAGAGACACCATAAGTGACTCTTGTAAATATTTTCCAACCTGAATAGCAAACTGATCCATGAACTTTTCACCTTTGGCTTTTTCCTTCATTTCTTCAGCCAAGAAAATCAAGGCATTTTCTGCCAACAAACCTCTGTAAGCAAGAAAGTTCAACACAAAACTTCTAATGGATTTTTCTTGTACTCCCCAGGGAAGAACATCCTAGGAAGGATTTGTCTATTGTCATGAAGAACACGAAACCACTCCTGTGTTTGCCACTGATTTGGGAGACAGCAGGGATGGATGGCACTGACCCCAAACCAACAGCTCCCTGTAAAGATGCCACACCCATTTTACACACACACACACACACACACACAAACACACACACAGCAAAACAAAGCTGGAGACATACACCGACAAGAACCCATGAGCTAGAAATGAGACCCTTCAAATGAATCTTCTCGGATTTTTTTATAAAGAAATATTTATATTTCTCTTTGCCTTCAGTTTGAAATAGTCACCATATCTAAGCATTGTGAAAATCACTATAACAAACCAGAGGCTAGAGTTTGGAACCACCTTGAAATAAATGTCCAAGCTGAACATATTATCTCCATTATATAATGCATGTTATAATGTATAATGTAATGTATACATATATATGTATATATAATGACATGTAATGTATATATAATATACATATATACTCTCCATTATATATATATGGGTTTTTTTTAATAAAGGAATGGTATTAACTAAAAAGGAGCTATACCTCTTATTAAGTAGAGCATATGCATGGGCATGTGATAGATTTAGGTGATTAATATAAGCCCCCATGAGAAGATTTTGAGAGTTATTAATACAGAAACAACAAGCCAAGATTCTGAGCTCCAGGCTACAACAGTGGCATTCAACATCACAGAGGCCCATGCTAATGAGAAGGTAGAATCCAGCTAAAAGAAGCACAGGGTTAGAGAATGAGTCTATTTCCCAGGACTGCCTATTATAAGTGGATCCCTCTCCAGAATTTGGTTTTACCTTTTCTGAGGTGGCAAAGTGGAAATCTAATGCCATGAGAAAGAAAAGAGTAACAATAGCACCATCGGCTAGGATACGTTATTTTAAATCTGAAACAGCACTATATTCCTGATTTTTATAATTACGCTATGATTACATGTAAGATGTTAGCATTAGGGGAAGCTGGGTGAAGGGTATATGGAGTGCTCTTTCTTATTTTTGCAGCTTTCTGTAAGCCTAAAATTATTTCAAGGTAAAAGATTTTTAAAAAAACAGTATTATATGGTACAAGATTTTTTAAAAGAAGTTAGTAGAGGTGTATCAAAGTCCAGAGTCTTTATGAGCTGGTCTCTCTTTTGGATGATTATCATAATAAACCTTGTGGCCACTATTTATAAAAAGTTAAATACTCTCATGGGGACTCAATAGCTCTTGCCAATGAAAACCTCAAAGTGTCCCAGTTTGAATCAATTTAAACTGAAATGACACAAAACATAAAGTAAGAAAGAAGCAGTTGATGGAGAACAATGAAATTTACCAGATAACCCAGAGACTGAGAAAGAAAAGTTAGATTCACTGTTAGCATGTATTTTATTAGCAGCTTGTAAGAGTAAATTAATTTGGCAAAAATGGAAGGAAATAGACATCTTTGGTCCCCTGTACTTTAGACAACTAAAAAAAAGTTGCTCTCCATCTGGTTCTATTGATACAAGAATGAAATCACTAGCCACTGCAGTCGACCTTCAACACACCCTGAAAGGAGTTCAGGGCGGAGCTCAGGAATGAAGTACTCTGTACTCTGGGAAAACTGAGTGTTAGATATTTCAAGAGAAAATTTCAGTGTTAGATACTTCAGAGTGTTAGATATTTCAGAGTGTTAGATATTTCAAGAGAAAATTTTATGAACCCCAATTCTTGCATCTTCCCATACTTAGAAAAGCACTAGAACCATTAACTAAGATGTCTGTTCCTCATGACTAGCAGCAGTCTTCTAGAGGTGTGCTTGGTTGCATTACCCCCTTCACTAAAATCATATATACGGACCTGCCCCCCTTACCTCTTTGGAACAGTTTCTCAGCACTGAGAAGCTGTCTCCCGGGCTATAGTCCTCAGTAAGACAATGAATAAATTTGACTCACAGCTTTTACGTTGTGCGTTTTTTTTTTAAGTCCACACTTTTTACATGGTCTTTGTAATATGCTTCTTACCAGTTTGCTTATTTTTAACTACCCCTTCATTTCCCCTCAACACACTAATTTTGAACTTTCATTAATGTTTACCACCTCTACAGCATGGCAATAACATTAAACATTTTGCATGGAGTACTTTAACATAAACTTTTTAATTTTCTATACTACTAATCTTTTATCATCTCTACTATTATATCTTTTATCATTTGACTTTTAAAATAAAAAATCGATAAATTGTATTTGTTAAGAAAACAAATACATTTATTCTAAATACTCTTATGCAGACATACCATATACCTTGGCATTCTCAATTATTCCCTAATTATTAAAATTTATAACTAACCCTAAATGCATGTTCTGTTGCCCAAAACTGTGGCACCAAAACTCATCTGGGAACCAGAAAAGAAGTGGAGGCAGAGGTTGGAGAAAAAAGCAAAAATTTTCTTTTATAACATTTCCAAATCCTTGAACAGCAGAGGGATCGTTACATTCTTGTTGACACCTTTGCAGGTAATATACGAATAAATGGATGAATGAGTGAAATTTCAAATGGTTTGCCACGTGAATGGAAAATGTTGCCTGCCATATCAGTAAACAAAGGATGTCGCAGCCATCAAGCCAGTACAGCCGTCCCTACAGTGAGCCCTGAAGGAACTCAGGATGGGAAAGAAGAGGGTACTGGCCATAGATAGCTAAGGTGCATATCAAAGGAATGATTTCAGTGAGCCCAGACTCTTGCATCTTCCCATAGGTAGAAAAGCAGTACATTCCTTAACTGAGATACCTGGTTTTCTTTAATGAACAGTAATACTTTGATGTTTTGATTACCTGGTCATTGTTGCAAAAACTCCTATCTATCCTGGCTCCTCTCTGACCTCTTTGAAGCTGTCCCTCAGAGCTATCTGAGAAGCTGTCTCCCGGGCTTGAAGTCCTCAGAAAGTCTGCCAATTAAAACATCATTCTCAACTTTTAGGTTGTGCATTTTTTTTCAGTCGACAGCCACAAGGAGGCACTCTGAGGGCGATGGGAAAGGGAAGGGCTGACTGAACTGCTTAGCCTTGACTTGCAGAAAAGTGACAAATGCACAGGTAACTATAAAGGAAAAAAATACAGATTTTCTTAGACAACATGAGCCAATGAATGCATGAAAAGCGGAGAAACTGCCAATTAGCCAAATATTTGCAAACTGAGAGTTTCCAGCTATTTGAATATTCTGCTTAATCGACCTTAATCAAATTTGGATCACCCATTTAAAAAAAAAAAAAAAAGGCAATCAACAACATTTGATTCTTATTGAATAAAGTTTGGTCTTTGTTTAGTTATTTAATAGAACACTGAGATCTTACAATGCTTTTGTGTGATTTGTTCCTTTATTTAACACATATTTATTGAGTACCTACTATGTTCCAGGTACTGGGGAGAGAGCAGTGAACAAAACTGACAAAACGCCTGCCCTCGTGGACTTTACATTCCGGTGTTAGAATGGTAAATATCAGTTATCACACAGATGCTCAGAGAGGTGGCTCTAAATTTCTTTTAGTTCATGGGCTACTTGAGAATGTGTTGAAAACTGTGGGCCTTCTCGCTTTAAAAAATACATAAATAAAAAGAAAGAAAGAAACATGTATGAACATATATATACGATTCAGTTTATTTCAATATCAACTGGCGACTATTGTTGCCACGACCTCTGAGATTTCAGAGATTTTGCTCCTTTTTTTGAACCTATAATTCATTGATTTATTAGAACAAGAGACAGACAGATAAAAATTGGGCTATGTTTGCTAATTCCAGGTTATTTCAAAGAACCACTGAGCTGTCTTCTGGAATGCTAGTGTTTACATATGATTTATAAAGACAGAAACCCACTGGCCTTTGTTTTCTTTGAGTCATATTGTTGAATCATTCGGTATATCCCATTGATTGTCCATGCCTTGGCATATTAAACTGGGTTAAGTTCTATTCTAATAAACATTGTCCATACCTTGGCATATTAAACTGGGTTAAGTTCTATTCTAATAAACAAAGTCATGCTTTTTAGCAGAAAACAATTACGAATTGCCCTGAGAGAACGCTGGCTTCAGCCAGAAGAAGAAAAAGCATCATTAAGTTATTTAGCTTTCGGGAGACCCACATTTCGAAGGTCTATCTTGGGGTTACTAGATATGTCATTTTTAGCATAAGAAATTATGGCAGGCAACATTCAGATGAAAGGATAATTAAGAAACATACTTGGTTGCTGAGTTGTTTTGTCACGAAAGTAGGCACTCAGATTTCCTTAACCCAGGCAAAAGAAATTTATTTACCACTAAATCAAATTTATTCACCACTAAAAAGTCATTTACATTTTTAAAGTAATGTAAAGAAAAGCTGGTGATCCAGAAAGACCATGTAACTTAGTCCTGAATCAGGTTCCCTTGATGAGAATACAAGTCAATCCCAGGTGCCAAGGGGAGGTGGAGGGAGGAGGTGGAGAGGGTGAAGATCATCAAAGACTAAGCTATTGGATTTTAAACTAGTCCACATCCCCTTTTACTACACTAATTGCAAGCAAGTATTTTGTCATGCTCAAAAACAAAAAGGCATTGCAAAAAAGCTAACCACCTCAATCTCCATTTCTCAGTGGGGTCACTAACATAAAAGCTACTGCTAGTTAGGTCAAGTTTTGAACAGAGTAAGTAAGGCTTTAGAAAGTGTTGACTAAGTATGTCCTTGAGACCAAGTTATTGTCTAAACTGTGGTGGTCTCAAAAATAAAGAAAAAGAAGAAAAATTAGAAGAAAGGAAGGTAAGTAAGGAGGAAAGGAGGGAGGGAGGGTGCTTCCTGATGTATATATACTGTAAATTATAACTTTTTCTCTCCTGAATAAAGAAAGGAAGGGACCAGCCGACTAAGCCGCGAATTCTATTACTTTTATAGAAGTTGTCACCTTAATTTATGATCTTTATAACCAAAACCAAGTCCTTTCATGTTATTTTTTAGAAACTCCCTAACAGTCAATCTATTACACTCCTCATTAGACTTACCCACCCTTGTTTCTGGAGTCTAGTTTCTTTGGCTTGGGTGGATCGTTCAGCCCTTAGGAGATTCCTAATAGGTGCAATGCCAAACTCTTTTTTTTTTTAAATTAATTAATTTATTTATTTATGGTTGTGTTGTGTCTTCATTTCTGTGTGAGGGCTTTCTCTAGTTGTAGCAAGCAGGGGCCACTCTTCATCGCGGTGCGCGGGCCTCTCACCATCGCGGCCTCTCTTGTTGCGGAGCACAGGCTCCAGACGCGCAGGCTCAGTAGTTGTGGCTCATGGGCCTAGTTGCTCCGCGGCATGTGGGATCTTCCCAGACCAGGGCTCGAACCCGTGTCCCCTGCATCGGCAGGCAGATTCTCAACCACTGCGCCACCAGGGAAGCCCCAAACTTGTCTGATCAAATTGTAATGAGTTAATGACTTCACAAAAATTTATTTTGATCCAAGCTTTCCCAGGCACACAGACTTTTTAAACGAATAATATTTTCATACTTGGAGAAGAACAACAACAGAGCTTTTAAAATATTTGATTTCCTTCCTTGTCATCCCAGCTGAAAGCTTTCTTCATTCTCCATAGAGGTTGGTTTTAAAGGATGTAAGCAAGTATAAATCACCTGCCTGACTAAACTTAACCTTCACACTCTTAGTGGACAATAGGTGATGGGTATTTCTGATTTACACTCTACATTTCCCCTGAGGGGTTAGTGAGTAATGAGCCAGTGGGGGAGAGGCAGAAAGCCCAATTGTGATCCCTGCTGGGTGACCTTGATTAAGCCCTATTTTTTGGTTGCAGGTTCTGTATCTCTCAAGTAAGAAAGCTAAACTCCCGGGACTTTTCTGAGAAAAGAGGCAGAGAGGTGACTGGGGCAGAAGCACAGAATGTCTGCTGAGGCCATTAGAGGCAGGAAGTTGAAGATCAAGAGTCACCTGCTCACAAGCTAGCGCCAGGCAGAACTACGGGGACTCAAAAACATTCCGTCTTTTCCAACATGGGATGTGGTAAGTGAAAGACTGTTGAAAAAAAAAAAAAAAGAAAGTTCTGCAGTCAAGGTCTATGTAAATTCCAGTTATGGCTTATCATTGTGCATGTGAAATATAAATTATAAACTTAGCAAGTGTGACATTGTTTTTCAAAATAAAGTTATCCATCTTGATTTAAAACAGGAAAAAAATGAATTTTTATGGCTGTATTGGTTAAAAAGATAGTTTTTACAACAGCACTGCAGACATTTTGGGCCAGATGATTCTACGCTGGAGGTACTGTCCTAGGCATTGCAGCATGTTTAGCTGCATTCCTGGTCTCTACTCACTAGATGCTAATAGCACCCTTTCCCCAGTCCAGAAAATCAAAATGTCTCCATATGTTGAAAAATGTGCCCTGAAGGGCAAAATCACACCTGGTTGAAACCACTGTTGTTTCTGGCTTTTTTTTTTTTTTTTTTAAGATAAGGAGCCACTTAAAAGCACCCTTAGTTTTTGCATGAAACTCTCAGGTCCAAAGTTTTGATGTTTTGACTTAGCTCATGGAGAAAATCTAAAGCTTCTCATTTGAGGGCCTATCACTTTAAGAGAGTCTTCCAAACATCTGGGAATATGTTAATTACACCAGGCTTGAAGGTTTGGAGAGGGAGGGCAGAGATTATGTATTTCCTATTTGTGCTACTTACTAGTTCTTGGCATGATGTTAGCAGTATAGTGTGCTCTGGTAAGTACTTTAATGGATGGATGGTTGGATGAATGGATGGATGGATGGACGAATGGATAGATGAATGAAAAAGTGAAATAAGAAAGAAATCAACATAGGGAGATACGGATTTATTTTCTTTGGTTGTCTTTACCTACACTACACCAGGGTACGCAAAGAGCATCTTAGTGATGAAGGAAGATTAAAGTGTTTGACTCTAGAAGAAAATCCCAGTGAGCTTCTGAAGTTGTAATTTAAAGGGCCAGGAACACACTGTGTTACTTCGGGTCTCTCATCCATTCTGCAATAAATAAAGCTGCCAGGTTAAGAATTAAATCAGCCATGGCCCTCGTCAGGGAAAGTAATGCACAACAGTAGGTACATAAATACACCAAGGTGTTAGAGTCTCTTCCACCATTTGTATTACTCTGTTTCTTCCCTGCACCTTTCGGGGACAAAGAGCTTAAAGTGGGTCAGCAGATAGTATGATGAAGATGCAAGCTTCTCAGGGCAAGCTCTCAGTTCAAACTACATCTGAGGTTCCAGGCCTGCCTGAGGTCTATAAATGCAAATTCCTTTTCCACAGCAGTAATTTAATATGCCATCTTCTATTGTGGTTGGCCAAGTTTGTCTAAATTACCCCTTCTGTGACTCTGAAACTTGACCTTGTGGATTTGTTTTTGGAAAATTCTTTTTGTAGTCTGAAATCAGTCAGTTTCCAATTTGAAGATCTCATCTTTAGGCTATATAAACAAACAAAGTTCTGACATGATAGCCCCAGTCTCAGTGGGCTCTGACTTTTCTAAAAGAACAAAACTGGGGCCTGTAGAAGGCTGGGGATGGACAGTTCCTAATGTTTCGACTTTGTGGGAGGTATTTTTATTGCTATAGAAGTGAGCAGAATATCCCCACTTGCCCCTTCATTAATAAGTCTGGCCAACACCCCATCTCTGCTGTGAGGAAAATGACCTGTTCATAATGCATTTATGGCAGGACTGTTTGACTCCCATAGATAAATGTCGCATAGGGATCTTCTACTTCCTAGAAATCACTCTCTTCCTAACTCCGGAGAGAGATTATTCCTGACTTTTAAATGGCACTCTCTGCTCAGCAGGCCAAGCAAAGAAGAGGAGTTAATCACCCCTTTTAAGGATCAAAATTGAGCACCGAGACAGAGATGGCAAAAAAAAGGAAGAAAGCTTTTAGAGCACTGGGAATGTTAAAATAAATAAATAAATAAATAAACATCTAATAGTTGTCAACGAGAAAGAAATTTTCCTCTACCCTTATAGGTTTTTCTGGCTGGTCTAAGAATTAAATTAACATGATACAGATTAACAGGAGAAAATCAAACAAAAGTTTAGTAACATATATACATGGGAGAGACCAAGGAAAACTGAGTATCTTGCCAGAATGACTGAACCCTCACCTTAAATACCATTGGCAGCTAAAGACAAATGAGCACGTTGGAGTAGTGGTTTGGGACTTGAAGGGGAGGAAGGCAATTCACATGGAGAGGAAAAAGCAAATGTTTGGTAAACAAATGTTCGCTGGGCCATGCAAAGACAACAGACACAGAGAGGAATTTTAGCAAACAAATTTGCTAGGTTCCTCCCTGTCTACATACCTAGTTCATATTATAGTTATCTAACAGGTTTTCTATCCACATTCTTTTGGGCAGTTAGGGGGAAGGTCAAAGGTTCTTCCTGAGTTTGTTGGGCCTTAAAAATAATCAGTCTCAGAGGGAGAGGATATATGTATATGTATAGCTGATTCACTTTGTTATAAAGCAGAAACTAACGCACCACTGTAAAGCAATTATACTCCAATAAAGATGTTTAAAAAAAACAAAACAGCCTCTGGGAATTCCCTGGTGGTCCAGTGGTTAGGACTCGGCACTTTCACTGCCGAGGGCCCTGGTCGATCCCTGGTTGGGGAGCTAAGATCCTGCAAGCCACGTGGCCAAAAACACAAAAACAAAAACAAAACAGAGAAAAAAAAATAATCAGCCTCAATTAATCTTCGTGCCAAAGAGACACATTTCGGGGTGGCAAATTTTGCTCCCCTTCATAATGTTGCCTCCCACCACTGTGCAGAAGCCCAGCATCTCATGACCCAGCTATGTCTCCCACTCTTTTTGTGCATAGTGCCCCAAAGCTCAAAAATGAATAAGACCAGAAGGAGATCAGCCCTTGATCCTCAAAGATTTAAAATCCAGATGTGTGGTGGCAGAGAAATAAGAAATATGCACAAATAACAATAAGACAAGGCAGAACGTGATGGCATGAATGCCCAAACGACTCTAAGATCCAACAGAATGAGAAAACATATTCATTTTGTGGGGGATGAAGAATGACTTCATGACATGTGAACGGATCTTGAAGAATGGATTGAATTTGGACAGGAGGAGATGAATGTACGTGGAGGAGAGGGAGGACTGTATTTCATGTGATGCAGAAAGTGAGCAAAGTACAAACGTGGAAAAGTGCTCAGAAGGGAGAAAGAGAACAGGAAGAAGTCATTTCACACTTGGAGGTTGCATCATTCAGGGTACATTCAGGAGAGAGAAATCACATCAGCTATTTTAACAGAGAGAAGTTAATATAAAGAATAGCTAACTAACATAAAATTCTGAACTAGATAAGTGAAAAAGTAGTATTAGTCATATTCAGTATGAACCATATTGAAGCCTGAGGCAAAAAGAAAGGAAAACTTGTGTACCCCAATATACATGCTTTTATGTATTTTTTAAATGGTGAATTTTTCCAGAACATTAAAGTAGTTTGAAAAAATAATGAAAAATTGAAAAGTTGGTGTATTAAAATTCACAACATTATTTTTAATTTAAATGCTGTATTTATACTCAGACCTAATTTATTAAAATTTTACATCAGCTTAGGCTAATTCAAAATTATCCTTTGGACAGGAGAAATGGTCAAACATGGTAATTCTCTCAATAAAAATTGAAATAAGTGGACTTCCCTGGTGGCACAGTGGTTAAGAATCCACCTGCCATTGCAGGGGACATGGATTTGAGCCCTGGTCCGGGAAGATCCCACATGCCACGGAGCAACTAAGCCCATGCACCACAACTACTGAGCCTGCGCTCTAGAGCCCGTGAGCCACAACTACTGAGCCCGCGAGCCACAACTACTGAAGCCCACGTGCCTAGAGCAGGTGCTCCGTAACAAAAGAAGCCACCACGATGAGATGCCCACGCACCACAACAAAGAGTAGCCCCGCTGGCCGCAACTGGAGAAAGCCCATGCGCAGCAATGAAGAGGCAACCCAGCCAAAAATAAATAAATAAAATAAATAAATTTTTTTAAAAAATTGAAATAAGCAAAAAGGTATATTTTAAAGATACTATTGATGAGTTTGTGTCTATTAAAGCCAGTGGAGCACATTTTTTCCTTTAGCCTCAGGCTCTAAGATGCCTCAGCATGGCATTGATCTCTAAAATTTTGATATTTTGTTCATCATGGTTTGTGCATTTAATTTTGATTTTTGAAAAGTATTGCATTCACATATAGTTTACCTGGATTCCTGAGAATTTTGATGCCCCCTTGAATTCTATGCCTGAGGCAGCTGACTCACTGACCTCACCCTGGTCTCTGCCCTGTGAAAATGTAGAAGAGAACTCTAATCGCCACATGATCCTGCAATCCCACTCCTGGGCATATATCCAGACAAAACTATAATTCAAAAAGATACATGCACCCCCTATGTTCATAGCAGTACTATTTACAATAGCCAAAACATGGAAGCAATCTAAATGTCCATCGACAGATGAATGGATAAAGAAGATGTGGTACATATATACAATGGAATACTAGTCAGCCATAAAAAAGAATGAAATAGTGCCATTTGCAGCAACATGGATGAACCTAGAGATTATCATACTAAGTGAAACAAGTCAGACAGAGAAAGACAAATACCATATGATATCATTTATATGTGGAATCTAAAATATGACACAAATGAACTTATTTATGAAACAGAAACAGACTCACAGACTTAAAGAAGAGACTTGTGGTTGCCAAGGGGGAGAGGGAGTGAGGGAGGGATGGATTGGAAGTTTGGGAATAGCAGAGTCAAACTATTGTATATAGAATGGATAAACAACAAGGTCCTACTGTATAGCACAGAAAACTATATTCAATATCCTATAATAAACCATAATGGAAAAGAATATGAAATACATATATGTGTATAACTGAATCACTTTGCTGTACAACAGAAATTAAACACAGCATTGTAAATCAACTATATTTCAATAAAAAATAAATTAAAAGAAAAAGGGAACTCTAAGGTATCACAGCTAGGTGAATAAGTGTTTCTGGCTCCTAGGAGCAGACAGCCTGAGGGAAGCACCCGGAGAACAAACAGGAAGAATCAGTCCCTTCTTCCTCCTCCAGCCCTGCAGTCTCCCTCTCCCATTCCCTAGAGGAAGAGTCTACCAGGGAGCCTGCAGGCAAAGCAGTGTCCTGGTCCAGCATCGCAAAGCCAACCATAGAAGAGTGAGTTGGGAGCTAAAAGAAATAGCCAAATAACCGGCGCATGGATGATTTCCCTTGAGTTGGATCTTGAAGGACAAGTAAGATAATCATCATTTTTCAAGCACCATGCTAAGCTCTTTACAACGTCACACAATACACAAAAGTGTCCTAAATCCAAACCTAGTTCAATGTCGTCCCAAAGCCTCTGCTCGAAATCACTATGCCACAGGCGAAGAAGGAGAGGACATTTCAGGCAAAGGAAACAGAACAGAGCAAGGCAAAGGGTTGAAAAATAACATGACGTATGATGGAAACACATGGTCCACTTATAGAACATCTCTTATGTGCCAGACACCTTACAGAATGTTTTATTAAAAATATTTTATTTGGGGGACTTCCCTGGTGGTCCAGTGGTAAAGAATCCGCCTTCCAATGCAGGGGACGTGGGTTCCATCCCTGGTCAGGGAACTAAGATCCCACACGCTGCGGGGCAACTAAGCCCACACGCCACAACTACTGAGCCCGTGTGCCTCAATGAGAGAGCCCACATGCCACAAACTACAGAGCCCAGGCGCCACAACTAGAGAGAGAAAACCCACACGCCACAACTAGAGAGAAGCCCGCAGCCGCAATGAGGACCCGACACAGCCAAAAAAAAAGAAAAAGAAAATTTTATTTTTTACATGTATGCGCTCCTTTTAGTCCCATTTTACAGATGGGAAACTAAATTATAGAACATTAGTTAAATTTGCCCAGGGTCACTCAGCTCATAGATGAAGCAACCAGAATACAACTTCAACTCCAGAGCCCTTGCTCTTACTCACTAGTCATACTGCCCTGACAGAACATAAAATGATCATGAGGCCAAAGATATGATAGAGTCAGGTCATGGAGGCCATCCAAAGGTGCAGGACTCAATTCTCTGTAGTAGGGGGCCGGCTAAAGCATTTTAAACAGCATTAGTTTTTTTGTTTTGTTTTGTTTTGTTTTGTTTTTAATTTTATTTTTATTTATTTTTTGGCTGTGTTGGGTCTTCGTTTCTGTGCGAGGGCTTTCTCTAGTTGCGGCAAGCGGGGGCCGCTCTTCATTGCGGTGCACGGGCCTCTCACTATCGTGGTCTCTCTGGTTGCGGAGCACAGGCTGCAGACGCGCAGGCTCAGTAGTTGTGGCTCACGGGCCCAGTTGCTCTGCGGCATGTGGCATCTTCCCAGACCCGGGCTCGAACCCGTGTCCCCTGCATTGGCAGGCAGATTCTCAACCACTGCGCCACCAGGGAAGCCCCACAGCATTAGTTTTGTGTTTTGTATGGATCACAATGGTCTGAGCCCAGTTTGGAGGATGGATTTTAAATATACAAACAGGAATTGGAGAAACCAATTAAGAAACTATTGCAATAATTCAATGAGTAGAGCTCTGATGGAGTTGAGAATAGGGAACATATTTAAGAGACTAGAGATACTTATAACACTAATGAATGGATGTAGATGATAACGAACAAGAAAGACTAACAGACTACCAGGGTTTGGGGGGATGGCCAGTAGGTTAGCATGTCATCCACTGATAGAAATATTAGTCTGGTGCAGTAGATTAGTTACTTTCAACATTTGAGTTTTCTGGAGCTTTGAGCATACGTAGAAGTATAAAGTAAGCCAAATCTGTATTTTCTTGGTTACTGAATACCAGCGAAGGAATTTTAATTTCACGGGAAACCAGAATCTCAAAAAAAAGTTTTTAATAAGATGCTATGACCATAATTGCACTGAAAGAACCGCAAATTTGCTCTTCCTTTGATAGAAACTCATGTGGTATCTCAGGCCTCTAAAATCTCTAACATGTTCCTTAAAAGAAATGTATCTTCAGACCAGTTTTAAATATGTTCCAACACACATATCTCCTAAACAAATGAGCATCAAGCTACTAAGATCCTCACTAGAGCTGCAAAGGGTCTGATATTTTACCCCACTTTCCAGCCAAGTTATCCTGCCACAATTTCATAGATGCAGGCAATAGACCCGAGGGTCCTGGGTCAGAGACAAAGGACTACTACACAGAGCAATGGCAGTAGCCAAACTATCAGCATTTGCATCAGTTCCTGGAGACCCAGTTCCCACAGGACAATGTGAAGAGAGCCAGGTGGTACCTATATAAGCAACAGAGTGTGTTAAAGAAGAACCCCAAACAAAGGAAACCCATATATTTTACAATGAGCATTAAGCAAACCTTCCTTAAAGGAAGATACTATCTTTAGCTTCCAAGACAAATATTCTTGAAAAGATAGCCTGGAACAAAGGCAGCTCTGCTCACAAGACATGTAGAAATGTGAGAGATCTATGAAGATTTGTCTCCCAACAATTCAATGTTTTTATAATTTTCAGGTGACTTTATAGAACTCTTGGCTTTGGCTTGGCAAGTGCACAACACAAAGGTTTTAAAAGCATGCAACATAAGGAGAAAGAATTAATGTGGCTCAACAAATAGAATGTGTAGTAATAGCTAAAATAAGCCAACTAGCTAGATCAAACTCACTGGGAAATAGAGGGGCGATCACAAATACAGATTCCAACAACCAATTTTGCAGTGCTTTGGGAAGTGAGAAACAGGGGGCCAAGAACAGGCCGAAAAACAGATGCTACTTGTCTAGGAGAAAGAACAAAAGAATTTAGGGAGCAGTTCATTTGCTTGTTGGGGCTGACATTTGCAGTTCTGTCTGCAGCAGAAGAATATACCAGAAATTGGAGACCCATGATTCATATCCTGGCTGCAAAGATACTGCACTAAGGAGTTGGGGATTAGAATGGGTTTTAATGAGAGATGATAATCCAAATTTGTATTCACATTTGACTGTCTGAAAGGATTTTTACATATATCATCTTATATGCTTTCAATCAGCCAGAGATCAGCATAATAAGAGAAAACAAGAAGCTCACAGGGAGCTGAGAGAGAAAGGAAGTTCCTCTTTCTCCTCTGCTTAAAAAGCCACAAACTTGTGCTGGGAATGATGTTGCCAGGCAACCACCAACTTCTATAAGCTTTGAGACTAGACGTTCTTACTCTCTAGTAGAATGAAATATCAGATTGAAGGCACAGGAGAGAGAGGAATGATTTGCTTGTTGATGGTGGTGAACTTGCCTGCATCCTGAGGGTCATTGCTCACTGGGTCAGCTCCAAGGAAAGTCATGAGTCCAAGACAGGCCTTACACGTATCAAATTTTAGAGGGTTTTTTTTTTTAAGCTTATCTAAACAGCTGAAAAAATTATTTTGCCTTTCAGAAATTATCAACCAATCAAACATAATTACAGCATGCCTCTGGAGAAACTTGTGTGGCAACGTTGAAGTGATACAAGATAAAAGAGTTCAGCTTCCTTTCATGCTGCCCAAGTTTTTTTTTTATTACAGTAGAGAAGAACAGGGAGAGAGGGAAAACAAAACGTCAAAGCCCCCTGGTCCATGGATTATTTAAGAAAATAAGAAGAGTGAATATTAAAGCAACGCAGATCTCCATCCACAAATACTAAATTTAGAACAGTTACATGTTTGGGGTTTTTTTCCCAGTAATATTCAGCATCATGTATGCAGGCAAGGAAAAAGGGAATGGTTTTCTAGGGCTGCAGATTTATGAAATTGGCTGTACTGGATGGAGAGGGGAATAAGTCATTTGAGTGTAGATTCAAAAAAGTGATTACAATGATGAATTCAAACCTATAAGCTGGTAAGGAGGAAAGTGAAACCAAGAAGTGATAAAAAGAGAGTCAGTGAATTAAAAGATCCTAATGTTACATAGGAAAATTGGTCACAATGTTTTGCATTTCTTTCTATCAAGAAGTGGAACTTATTTTCTCACTCCTTAAATCTGAGCTAGCGTTATGACTTGCTTTGATCCAGAGAGTATGGCAGACGTGATGAGCAAGTGAGTTCCAAGCCTAGACCTCAAGAGCTTTGAATGCTTCTTCTTGTTTTGCTTTTGGAACTCTTCAAATTACACATGAACAAGCCCAAGCTAGCCCATTGCTGGAGGAGAGACCACATGGAGAGAGACTTCAGTCATCCCAGTACTCCCAGTCTTCCCAGTTGAGACCATAATAAATCAGCCAGCATAGTCATCACAACTGCTGACCACAGATGCATGAGAAAGTATAGGCAAGAGGTCATCTGAGCCTGGCCAAGAACTGAAGAAATTCCCAGCTGAACCCAGCCCAGGCTGTCAGCATAGAGAATCATGAGCTGGAGAATGGGCTCTTGTTCAAATCCACTAAGTTTTGAGATAGTTGGTTATGTAGCAAAAACTAACTTTTATGTTCTAATGAGAGAAAATAATTGTTTCCATGGGGTATTTTAAGCAAGTGAGCTATAAATATAAGCAGTTATAGTTGGAGAATAGGATGTTCAAACTTGTAATGTTCACAGTAATGTTTCTGTTGAAGACAAGGTCCAAATCATGACCATTCCTAGCCATGTGGGTAAGAAAGAGTGGATGAAAACGTCCTAGGAAGGGGGAGGTAAAGACACTGAGAAGTTGGAGTAATTAATGGCATGTTGACATCACGAAGGATGATGACAGAAATAGCATTAGAGAAGAAGTTTTGGTGTCAAGTGTAGAAAAATTAACAAACAACCAAAGTGAGAGCAAAGTGCGGGTAAATGGCAGAAAAGCCAGATGCCACAGGCCGAAAAGGAGCTAGGATTTTATAAATGGGCAGAGGAGTAGAGGACTGAGTTAGGCATTGGAAAGCAAGAAGCAAGTGACTTGGCACTCTAGCCTGAAGTGTGAGGTGTGAATAAATAAATATCCTGTACTTGAGAGGGATGCAAATAAAGCAATATCCTTAGAGGACACAGTTCATGCTTGGGAGAGGAAATGAAGGATATGTAGTAGATGAGAATGAGATAAGAGAGGTGCACAGGAGAAAGAGATGAAGGCAAAAAGAGTTTGAGAATAAACAGTGGTTGTCACCCCCTAAGATGGAGTTCCCAAGGACTTAATAAATAGGTTCAGGGAGTTGTATCGGGTGGTGAGGAGATGGGGTAGTAAACAAAGCAGAATAGAGTAAGATTTGGGGAGATAATATATGACTAACCAGATAGAGTTTAACAGAGGTGTGGGGTTTGGTGGAGTTAGTCCTTGGAGTCTGAAGCAGCATGGTGAGCACATGGGCCTAGCAGGGAGGTCGTATAAGTGTAGGTAAGTCCATGGTTTGGTGCAGAAGGAGTTGAGATGGTTTATCCTGTGAGAGAAGCAGACAGCTATTCCAGCAGGCCTCAGCAGGAAGGTGGCCTGTGTGGAGTGTTTTGGATAAAGCTTCCCTGTTTGAGAAGAAGATACAAACTGGTTATGAGGATCCAGCTCAGCTGCAGGAAGAACTAGCCCCACAGGAGGGGTTGACAAAGGCTCCCCCTTTGTCATTTGAGGAGATGACAAGTGTGTGGTCCAAACAGGGCTATGTCACATGGCCCCATAGCTAGACAAGTGATCCCAGAGGGCGGGGGTATGGGCTGTGGATGCAAGGCCATGGGGACCACATTGCATAGTGAAAATGTGAGGCCTACGGCCCAGTGGAGTATAGATGGAGCCAACAGAGGATGAGATCTGTCTGCTGTGTTTCAGAGATGGGGGTCCATGAGCCAACTGAAGACAGAGTATAGGATTTTCAGGACTTCAGTACCAACTACTCTGATAGAAGCTTAATGTGAAAAATACAGGTTTGAAGAATTAAAGGATAAAATATATCACATAAATGAGATTTTTATCCAGAGAGAGATTAAGTGAGCCATGAGACCTCTTCTAGGATTTTAATCTATAAGGGGCACTGAAACATGATTCAGGAAATGAAAACCTTACCAGATGTGAACTGAGATGGAGAAAAGGGTTGCTAGATAGTATACATCTCAGAGGATGTTCCATGTGATGAGGAAGAATAATTTGAAGAGCTGCTGTTGATGGGGTGAGGGATGAGACAAGGCCCAGAAACCACCTTCTCAGGAGGGTGAATTCTGTAATCTTCAGTTTGTTTAGTGATGTGGGTTACACAAGTTTGGGGCCAAAGTTGAGATATTTGGAGCAAGAACAAAGAAACAGCACAGGGAGATTGGGACTGACATATATACACTAATATGTATAAAATGGATAACTAATAAGAACCTGCTGTGTAAAAAAATACATAAAATAAAATTCAAAAAAAAAAAAAAAGAAACTGAGCACAGACTTCCATGAGTCCTCCCCCACCACCACCTTTTCCTTCACAGCTCTTGGACTCTCCTCTTTACCCATGTTGGAAAATACTTAGAGAATTTTTGTTTACAAAGGTGCCTGATCTATTATTCTGCCTATAGTACACATATCTGCATCTGGTTCTGACTTGTGGTAGCTTGCTTTCATAGACAAATGGCATTTTTAAGTCCATTATGGGTTACTCCAACACAGAGCTGGGTAAACTCTGAAGAGTTTATCTCTTTCCTGGCCCTTTACAGTCTGAAACAGAGATCATCAATGCACTGCATTCATAGGAGATACAAAATGACTCTTTTGATGAAACATGCATAACAGGTTGGGGAAGCAAACATCACAGAGGCAAAGGCCACATTTTACATTATTTCTGCCTCAACCAAGAACAGATTCTGACAGTGAACAGTCCAGTGTTCTCCAAAACTGTTCTCCAAAACTAGCTCAGGGAGCAAGTAAGTAATCCCTGATCCATGTATATAGGGATATTCAGCTGGTTGATCTAAATTAGTCATTATTATAGCTAATCTCATCAGAGGGATCCTAAGCTGAACTGAAGAAAGGAGATATAAGTAGAGCACTGAAAAATAATTCTCCAGGGGAAACAAGACTGATTAACCATTCGTTTAGGGCAGGTTTCATTGCCTTTCGTCATCTATATCTAAATAAAGATGTTTACACTCCAGAGCAAGAATTTTGAAATAATGAGCATATTTCTTAATAGAACATAATAATCAGTTTATGCAAATAGATAAATGCAAACAAAGGCTTATTTAGTAATACCAAATGACCACCACCATCACCAGCCACAGAGAGCCAGGAGTCTCAGTTGCCTGCCTACAGCATCTAAACAGCATGTGACAAAACAGATGTTGAGAAATAAAACACGTAAGCAAAAGCTAATTAACAAATTCAGTAAAGTTGCAGGATACAAAATCAATACATAAAAATCTGCTGCATTGCTATACTCAAGTAAACAAACTAGAAAAATAAAGAAAGAGAAATAAAGAAAATAATCCCACTTACAACTGCATCAAAAAGAATAAAATACCTAGGAATAAATTTAATCAAGGAAGTAAAAAATATGTATACTGAAAACTACAGATATTAATGAAATAAACTGAAGAAGACACAAATAAATAGATACTCTGTGCTCACGAACTCTTTGTGAAGAGCTGAAGTGGGGAGCTCAAATTACAGCTCTTGATAAATGTGGCACATATGACATAGCCAGAGACTCCAGGAAAAACTAATCATCTCAGCACTCAGAGGATAGAAGAGGAGTGATGCCTTGAGCCAAGCCAGACCTTGATGGTCAGGTAAAAACATCAAAATTAAAACCTGATCGTCCTCTCAGACATTTACTTCTGTTTGGCCCGCCATCCAAAGAATATACCTGTTTACTTATTGTCTGTTTCCTCCATGAGAACACAAGGCCTGTGAAGGCAGAGATCACTGAGGTGTCCCCCAGAAGTAGACCAGCATGTGGCATTTAAGAGGTTCTCAAAAAATATTTGTTGAATGAATGAGTAGAAGCACAAATGAGTAAAACATGAAGCAAGGTTTTGAGTGTCTTTACCTGTAAGATACCCACAAACAAGTTTAGTGAAGACACTGAGATGACTCATGTAAAGCTAGTTCTACTACATAGAAATCACTCAACGTTAACTATTATTTTCAAGTGTACTATCTTCAGCAACACCTTCATCTATAACATGCCAGGTACTGAGTTAAGTACTTTCCAGTCATTATACCTTATTCTATTCCTAAGACTTTCAAGAACGTTGAGAAGAGTAAGTAGGTAGTATTGTTTTCATTTTAGAGGTCAGAAATTGGGATTTAGAGAGGTTTGCAAATTTGCTTGAGGTCACTGAGAGAATTGAAGAACCAGGATGGTGACCCTGTGTCCAATACCCACTGTCTTATCTGCCATACTGTGTCACCTTCCAGGGTCTACTTTACCTTTAAAAGCAACTATCAAGTTGTGTGACAGCTAGTTCTGCATTAAGTACATAATATTTCCCCACTCAACTGTGAGCTCCCAAAGGGAAGGCGGTGCATAGTCTGTTCATCATTGTGGCAACTTTCAAAGTGGGTTTCCAGCTGAATTCTGCAAGTCCAAGAGGCTGTCTTGGCGAGCCCAAAGGACACCCACAGGGAAGGAGAGAAGTGGTGTGCTCTGAGCCCCTTTCTCCCACCTCAGTTATTTGGTTTTCCTCTTAGGTTTCTATACCATTTCCACTGAAGAAAGGATTCTGCTGGAAGAAAAAAAAAAAAGTCGAGTTCTAGAATCTGCCAATGCCCGAGCACTCAGTGACGTTAATTAAATAAAGACTAGTTAGAAGCAGAAGCAAAGGACAGCCTCTAAATGTGAGGAGTATGGAAGGAACCAGTGATCTTCAAACACTGGTTGTTTCGGTGTTACTTATTTGAATGAGTCTAAGATTGGAGAGTCATCTTTCCATATAAAAGGCAGCACAGTACAGTCAGTGTGGAGGCAAGAGAGAAATTAGGACTTGTACCTCAACCACAGATGTGAGGCCACCTGTTATACTGGATGACAAAAGCAGGACATGAAAACTGATAAAAATAAAACCCAAAAAAAGCACAATTAAGCTTGCTTATATAATTGAGAGACAGTAGACTTCTTTTAGGGAGTGCAAATTTAGTGTCACCCTAAGATTTCAGACTAGGAACATGCCCAAGTATAACACAGCAACAAGAAAACACACTTTCTCCATAGCAACGATCTGAAAACTCAGCTATATTCTCATTACCAGAGACCATTTGACAGAGAAATCTTGAGAAGCAGTTTTTCTCCAGAGATTTATCAGGTGGCAGAAAGGGAACGTGGAAGAGAACTTGAAGAAGAACCAGCGCCAGAAGACGAAGTTACCAAGGTGTAGGAGGTGCTAAATGGGAGAGAAGCAGGGAATAATCCACAAAAATTATTTCAAAAATTCAAAAACATTGATACCATGTAGAATGGTTGATTAACCAAATGCTGACTCAATCACCCACAAGTCCAAATCACTCTGTACCAAAGCAGGGAAGCTGAAAAGCAAATTACTCACTCTTGACAAGGAGGCAACAGCCTGACCTTCAAAAAGGGACAGTGACATCAGACTAATCTGTTCCCTAGATAGGCCCAACATTGACTCCTACAGATGGGCCCTTGCCAAGGAGGATCTGGGCCACAGAGCTACTTGGGGCTCTGTGCAGAGATGCATTAACTTTCAAGAAGCACCTCCAAAAAAAAAAAAGAAAAAAGAAAAAGAAGTACCTCCAGCACAAGAAAAGACACCAAAATGCCCAGATGATCACTTTTGAGGCGAGTCTTAGCCACTCAGTCAGAGCTGGGGTTAAAATTCATTCATTCATTCAATCAACAATTATTTAAGAAGCATTTATTGAACAGCTAGGCACTGAGATAGATAATACAGGTGCAAAGATGAATAACATTGTTTAGGTGCTCAAGGACCCCATTTGGGAAGGCAATGGTTCATACTATGATGGAGGGTTGAACAGAGAATGGGCAATAGGTCCCTGCAGTCAGAGAGACCTCGGTTCGAGTTCTAGGTCTGCCACTTCCCAACTGGATGTACATTGTTTAATCTCCCCTTGCTTCCATTTGGAAAGAGATTATTCCTCCTTTGCAGGATTGTTTTCCGGACTTTTGTGCTAGCGTAGAGAAGAGTCTCAGCACTGACCTGAAAGCTGTGATTGCTTTAAAAAAAAAAAAAAAAAGTGAGATTTTATTCAAATTTACTATTATGTACAGTGCGTTGAGAACACAGAAAATGGTCATGTAAGTTGTTTCTCTCTCTACCCTTGGAGATTCTGGAGATTCTGTTCTTAGCCTGCAGTTAGCAGCTGCCAAGATACACGTAGTGAAAAGGGATTAAACTACCTCCATGGATTTGAACAGCAAATACACAGTGGCCATCACGAGCAAGAACACCACAGCATAAAACAAAACGCAAACGCCCCCACCAGGGTAACGCTAGAATAATTGGCCACCACTCACCGCATGCATTCTTTCTAACAAGTCTCCGATGTGTGTTAACGTGTCTTTTGCCACACTGTCTAATCGTAACTTAAATCTGGGGCTTCAGGAGCCTACAATTGAAATCTGCTTACATTAAGGCTGTTTACTTCCTTTGTCATATCAAAGTGTGAAAGAAACTTCCCAGAGGGAAAGTCTCAAAAAATACCCTCATTGCAAATCACTCTAGTAGAAGGTAGGTGAGGGTCTCAATAAGCAACCGTAATGAACAGCCGCCTCTGGACATACTGTCAAAAGTGTCATCTTATGACACTTACTCTTGTTCACTCTAAATGCATTATTCTCAGTCTCCGAAGGTGACAGGATTGAATTTCAAGGGCTCCCTGAACGAGTAACTTGGGCAGGGAATAAGTAATGAGACCCCAAGGCACTGGATCTCTCAGGAGGTGCCAACCCCACTGGGAAGAGACAGAAGGGACCCCTGGACTGAGGGGCAGAGAAGCGGGCTCCGGGGGAGACAACTACGTGCCTTGGGCCAGTCCCCACTTTGCCTTCTGCCTCAGCTGGGCTCCTGACAAAATGGAGCCACTTCCAACCTCCTTTTCCCCTCCTCCCAGGGGATACTGGGTCTGCTGCTTGGTTGGTTCCAACAGGCTAACTTAAACCAGAAAGCACGAGTTGTTGGTAGCAAATCTGGGTCTCATTAGAGGATGAAACGTAGACAGGGAAGTGAGGCGCTCATGCGCTTTCTCTCCATCTCTCAGGGAGGCTGGCCTCTCTCTGTCTCCATCCCGTCCTCCCTCTCCAGGCCTCCTTTCTTTGCCGCCACCTCTCCTACCCCACACCCCCGGCCACACACACAAGCCAAGGAAGGTTAATCATAAAATTCAGGAAGCTTAAGCTGCAGGATCTCTCACTTGCAGGGCCTCTTCCAAATAGAGATTCTATTTCACACTCCATTTTGGCTTAGTTGGTTTGTTTTTCCTGAAGAGGACCCTACGTCGTATGTGCTTCAGAAATCGGGATCTGTTCCTGCCCTTGAAGCATGTGTTGCTATAGCTGACAGCTTTCGTACTCCCTATACCTTCCATTTATGTCACATAGCCCCAATTTAAGTCATCCCCATACCTGGAGCCTCAAAGAAGCTATCTAGACAGCACTTTTTGGTTTTTCAATAAATGGATTTTATTTTTTTAGAGCAGTTTTAGGTTTCCAGAGGAATTGGGCAGGAAGTACAGAGAGTTCCCGGGTCTCCTCCTCCCTGCCTACCCACCCACAGGTGTCCCCATTACTAACAGCTTGCATTACTGTGGTACGTTTGTTACAACTGATGAGCCAATATTTATACGTTATTATTAACCAAAGTCCATAGATTAAGACACTCTTTGTGTTGGATAGACAGATTGTTTGAATCTCAATTCTAAGTCCCTAGGTGAGCAAATCTAATGGGCTTCGTGGAGTAGGTGTTCACTCTCCCAGGGGTTGAGACCACGGGGGTCTGTTGCCCACTCAGCAGGGCTGAGAACAGATTCTATGAAGTGGGACTGTGGCCACGGCTGTGTACATGATAGGTAGGGTGGTTGCTGGGCAGGTGTTTCTACAGAAGATCTACTGCAGAAAGATAAACCAAATTATATATAAGAAAACAACTGGAGATCTTCATAAAAATGGTATTACATATATAGAGGATGTCATTACCGCATCATATTTTCTTGCAATACATTTGAAAGAACTTTTTTCCACTGTCCATTTCCATCCAAATGGGTCAACTATTTCTAAGAATTAATCAGATTTCCACTTGACATATACCCCTTCTTCAAATTTTTAGTTTTGCTAGGTAAAAATAAAAGATTGACCAACTAAAGGAAAAGACTACACAATTCCATGCTCAGATTTAGGGGAGGATGGAGGAGATAGATAATAAGGCAAAAACTGGGCATAGTTTGAGATTTGCGTTGTCTCTCACTCCACCCAGCGCCAGAATGACTCAGGAAAATATATTTACTAAGCAGGACAGTTCTGGACAAAGCCTCCTATCTTTTTGATCAAAAGAGGACACATAACTGACCTTTGCTCCTTGTGGTAGGCTAAAGAATGGTCCCCTAAACATGTCCATGTCCTATTCCTCATAACCTACAGATGTGTTAGCTTAACGTGCAAAGGGGAATTAAGATTATAGACGAAATTAAGGTTGCTTATCTGCTGCCCTTAAAATAAAGCTATCCTGGATTACTTGGGTGGGCCGAATGTAATCACAAAAGTTGTTAAAGTGGAAGAAGGAGACAGAAAAAGTCAGTGTCTGTGATGAGACGTGAGAAGGACTTGACCAGCCTTTGCCGGCTTTGAAGACAGAAGTGGGACATGGGCTAAGGAATGTGAACAGTCTTCAGAAGCTGGAAAAGGCAGGAGCCTTCCAGAAAGAATCCAGCCATGCCAACACACTGATTTAGACCCCATGAGTCCCATATCAGACTTCTCACCTCCAGAACTGTAAGATAATAATTTTTTTAATCCACCAAATTTGTGGTATTTTTTTTACAGCAGCAAAAGGAAACTAACACACTCCCCAACATTCTGCTGTTCTTACCATTGGTTTACTCCTGGGAATTGAGGCAATCAGGTCCCTGAGGGCAGGGATCCTCTGTCAGTTCCACAGTTTCCAGTGCATTGCTCTGCACATACCGAGTCTTAAGGAAATAAGGACTGAGTCCTAACTTCCATCTAAATGCAGATCAAATTGAAAGGGGAGTGTGGGAAGCACTATCTAATTTCATTACTTACCAATTTTTTCTGCTTCCCAAAATGTTTTAATTGGAATTTCTGAACACTGATATAAAGGGAAAAGATTGATATTGAAAAGTCTTCTTTCAAGAGACTGCTCACCCATTCTGCCAATGTACTGGAATTTAGGACACTGAATTATTTGTGACAGCTGGTATGGTGAAAATTATTAGTCCTAGACAGCTGCAAAAAACATGCAGGTCCCTAGTGACAGAAACTCAGTTCAGGAAAGAGTTCTGTCTGCTGTGACATCTTTGAACTCAAGGAAAATAATAGCACAGATGCACAATATTGTAAAGAATTTTAAAAATTATGAAATGAAATGCAGCCAAAGGAAACTAATGTAATGCATAACTCTGAGAGCCAAATCATTCTAACTGTAAGGAAAGAAATATTTGGTTGATTTTGAAACGCCTTAATACTCAGAACACTATTCATCATGTAAGCGGCACAAATGCAAAAGGCTGAGGCCTAGCATATTTCCTAAAATAAGCTATACAAACTCTGAAGAGTTTCAGGCACCATGGAGGATGGGGGTCATCAGGAACATGCTTTGTAACCTCAGTGCACATAAAAAGGCAATCTGAGAGTTGGATTTTCTGATTCAGAAGATGTTATTCTCCCAAGATACAGTGTATTGAAAATGGCTACAATTTTGACTAATTTGAAGAATTTTGTGAAATTCTAAGAGTGGTTTCCACTGGTCTTTCCAGTTTCCAAGCCAGACTTATCCAATTTGAAAAGAAAAGAAAGTGCTATTGGTGCCAGAGTGGACAAATCTGTTTTCCACTACCCACAATTTCAGGATATAAGAAATCTGTGGGATTTTTAATTTTCCCAGACAGATCCCAGCTTTGACCAAAGCTTGAATGCGCAAAAATCATAATTTGTTACTTAGTATACAAAGTTCATTCCTTTCACACTAAGTGTGGACTCTTCTGCTGAGCTCATCTAAATACCTATTTCTCGATAGCCTTCTGTGGTTGGTGGAATTGAGTCTCCCCCGCAAAAGATATGCTGAAGTCCTAACCTCTGGTAAAAGTGGATGCAAATTATCTTTGGAAATCGAGTACATCTTTGCAGATGTAATCAAGTTGAGATAAGGTCATACTGCGTTAGGATGGGCCCTAATTTCAATAACTGTTGTCCTTATAAGAAAGCCATGTGAAGACACAGGAACACAGAGACACACAGGGAGAAAACTATGAGATGATAGAGGCAGAGAATGCAGTGATCAAGTTGCACCCCAAGGAACACCAAAGATTGTTGGTCACCACCAGAAGCTGGGAGACAGGCAAGGGATGGATTGTCCTTCAGAGCCTCCAAAAAGAACCAACCTTGCTGACATCTTGATTTGGGACTTCCGGCCTCCATAACTGTAAGAGAACACATTTCTGTTGCTTCAAGCCACCCCATTTGTAGTAATTTGTTCTGGCAGCCCTAGGAAACTAATATACCTTCTACTAGGGATGGCTTCAAAATTAGATCTCTTGGGGGCAGGGGGTTTGTTTTTGTTTGTTTGTTTTGTTTTGGCTTTAAGCTGGTTTTCACTTCCAGCAAAGTCCTCAGAAGGAATTGTTATGACTCTCATGAAAAGCAGAGCTCTCTTATGTGATTGCTGATGAACCAGTAAGATCATAGATGCACACTGCCTGTTCTTATGCCAACGCACACAGGGTGTGGTCGCAAGGGCCCAAGGAAAAAAGTGGGGGCCAACCACTCTGACTGATTTTTACCATACTTCGGCCTCAAATCAGCAGTGAACAATACATTATGCAGAGATATTTCTCACCACTATAGATTTGTGAAATTATTATACACTCATGGTGTACTGTCTATCAAGGCATATCATCAATATTCACAAAAAAGGGTTAAGACGGTTATCAAGTCTCAAATTGGATGAGTATCTAACAGTTTAAAACAAAACAAGGTTCACTCATTTAACAATTTTTATTAACCACCGCTCTGGAAATTACTAGAACTTTGTTTGCATATTTATCTTGGGGGATTCTGGTTTTACCAATCTGTCTGTTCCAAGGTTATTTGAATATGCGACCTGGAGCTCGTACGGAGGACATAAAAAGAGGAAAATATGAGTCTTTGCAAGTTCTTTAGACACCATATCTGCAAAATTGGAAGGAGGGACGGTTTCCACCCAGTAACAAGGGTGTCAGGGGTCAGCCCTTCCTCGGAGAACAGCAGGAAAGTCCAAAGGCTCTCTGAACAGGTATCTCAAAAGGACACTTCCTCAAAAGGCTTCTTCTGTCATCACTGGTGCCAAAGACTCAGCAAAGATTCCTCTGTGGACCCAGATTTGCTCAACATTGAGCCTGGAAATGGTCCCCATGCAGAGTGCAGAGGCATCCTAAGTTGGCCCTGACCTCTGCTCTTAGCGACACTTGCTCATTTCCAATGCTGTGTGACATGTCCATACATCTCTCATCTTTAAAAAATAAAAAAGTACAATTTTCTATTGGCTTAGTCTCTCCCTCACTTAGAAAACCTCTCTCTCCTTTCAAAGAGATTCTTCTTGAAAGAGAAACCCATAGTTCCCCATCTCTTGTTTATTCCTCAATCCATGGCAGTCTGGCTCTCTAAAAACTCTCATTTGATCATTCCACAAAAGCTCCCACCCAGCATTGACACCCAGCCTCTTTAGATACCAAACCAAAAGGGCAGTTTCAGTTGGGATATCTTCTTGATATCACTGAGGCATTTCATCACTCTCCCCTGGACAATTTCTCCTCTCGTGGTTTCTGAGTCACCACTTCTCTCCATCTGAATCTGACCTTCATTCATAATCTCCTTGCAAAGTCCCTCTTTGTATCTCTCTTTGATATTTGTGTCTTGTGCAATTTCGTCCTGGCTCCCCTCTCTTTCTATAAACACTTCTTGGATGTTTTCTAAATCCATGGCTTTAATCAAATCTAATTCAACTAACTTCATCTCTCCTATTAGCTCCAGACTCATATGTCCCCGGCTGTCAGCAGGGCATGTCCACAGGAATATCCAACACACAACTGGAAAATCACCACATCCAAATTTAACATTATCTCCACTTTCTACCCGATCCTTTTCCTGTGATTCCTGTGTCAGGAGCTGTTCCAGATAATAGGCATAAAGCAGCTAATGAAATAGTCAAAGCTCCTAACATTACAGACTTTTGTTCTAGTTGGGGGAGGTGAATAATAAACTATTAAGCATGGAAAACATCAGAGTGGGGTGAAGTGCTGGAGGAAAAAAATGGAGCAGGTGAGCGGATCAAGAGTGACAGGTTTGTCTGATATGGATGCTGAAGGAAGTCCTTGCCAATAAGATGGTATTTGAGCAGAGAGCTGAAGCGAGTGAGAGGTACAGCCAGGTGAGGATCTGGGAGAAGACAATTCCAGGCAGACGGAAAAGCCAGTGCAGAGCTGGTGAGGGCAGCGTGTGTCAGGATGGCTTGACTTGAAGGACTAAGGAGTTCTGAGTGATTGGACTGAGAAAGTAAGGGGAAGAATGGTAGCGTGAAATGTCAGGGATGGAGCACAAAGGCACATGATGCAGGACCTTGTAGGCTAGAGCAGGGACTTTGGATTTTATTTTTATTGATACTAGAAGCCATTGTAAATATGATCTGACTTATGTTTTTAAATTATTATTCCTCCTGCCAAATGGAGAAGAGACTGCAGGGGGTTTATTCATTCAGGAAATAGAAACCACCCTAGGTATTTCAGGATGATCCTAATTGGAGCAAAAAAAAAAAAGGAGTCTTTTTTCCTTCCGCTTACTTCTCAGCCTCTTTCTAGTGCCCCTCATTGTCAGAACTAGTGGGAAGCCAGGGGCAAAGAAGTGCAGTTTGTGCAAAGCAGGATCCAGAGAGCAGTTTGTATCAGTTAGGGATGAAATAAGATGCACATCAAAGAGAAATCTATGAACAGTGGCTTCAATAAGTAAGGATTGATTTTTTTTCAGTAGAAAGAAACAGGGTGGGGATGGGGTGGCTGTGAGCATTGGTTCAGTTATTTAATGGTGTCCGGGCATGTGTCTTGGAGAGTCTCTGGGATGTTACAGTTCCAGGCACGGCATTCAGAACATCTAGAAGGAGGGAACAGTACCAGCTCCCAGAGACCCTTGATCGTAATTCTTCTGACCTCTCTTTGACCTGAATAGTCAAATGGCCACTTCCAGCTGCAAAGAAGACTAGGGAAGTGAGTGCTTGTCTTCCTGTTTCTCTAGTGGATATTGGCAGGGGAGAAAGCTGTGGGACATCCGTGTTGAAACAGACAGTAGTGACCACCATATGATCTAAGGGGGTCAAGCTTTGAATTGGAGGAAGAGTAGGGAATGCTATGAAGACTCAACGAACAAGCTTACTCAAAGATGCTTCTTAAATGAAAGAAGCTTCTACTTGGCTCTGTCCAGTGTGGTAGACTCTATCTAGCAGCTACATGCAGGTGGTGAGCACTTGAATGTAGCTAGTCTGAATTCAGGTGTGCGATACGTGTAAAGTACACAGCAGATCCCAAATTTCTAATACAAAAACAATTTTTTTTAATCTCATCAGTAATTTCTTATGTTGATTACATGTTGAAATGATATTTTGGATATATAATAAAAAATTTAACCTATTCCTTTTTACTGTGTTTAATATAGCTGCTAAAGAGTCTTAAGTTACATATGTGCTTGCACTATATTTCTGTTGGATTGTGTTGCTCTAGATTATTGAATGACCCTTTCTTTCTCTAAAGAGAGTCCTTAATTTCCTGGCTCTAAATCAACTTTTCCTCTCCTGAGGATGCTGGTTGTCATGGTTTTCTAAATCTAGGAAGAACTTACCAGAAGTGCTTCTTCCCTGATCTTTGTTGGTCTGATAGCTCAAAAGGTATCTTCCAGTGACAGGTTGAAAAAACAACCCAAATCCTCCTCACAAGACACTAGCCATGGCTATTGTATATATTTCAAGCTGAAGTAGAAAAAAACAATTATAAAAGTGATTAATTCAAGGAAAAGATTTAAATGAGGAATCAAATTATTCAACATCAGTAATACCCCAAGCTATCTGATGAGATGATTTGAATAACTGGTGAAAGGGAAATCCCAATTTAACTTAATCCTTTACTTAATCCCTAATTTTTTTTCCCCCACTGGATGCAAGGAATCATGAAATTCTAATTTGCTACAAGCCTGTCCATGGCTTCGCATTAAAAATTTCTTCAGTGACTTTGGTGGGAAGATGGATGAGATGGACGATGAAATCTATGGCCAACTTGTGGTAGGCAGAATAACTACCCCCCTCCCACCAAAGATGTCAATGTTCTAATTCCCAGAACCTGTTAATATGTTACTGTATATGGCAAAGGAACTTTCCAGGTATGATTACCTTAATGGTTTTGAGGTGAAGAGATTATCCTGGATTATTTGGGTAAACCCAATCTAATCTCTCTTAGGTCCTTACAGCAGAGAATCTTTCCCAGCTGGAATCAGAGGGAGATGTGACTACAGAAAAAAAGGACCAAGTGATGCAAGGCACTGCTGGCTTTGAAGATGGAGGAAGGGGCCATAAGCCAAGGAATGTGTGCGGCCTCTTGAATCTGGAAAAATTAAAGGAAATAGATTCTTTCTGAGAGCCTCCAGAAAGGAACACAGCCCTCTTGACACCTTGATTTTGGCCCAATGTGACCCTTCTAACCTCCAGAACTATAAAATAATAAATTTATGTTGTTTTAAGACACTGAGTTTGTGGTGATTTGTTCCAGCAGCAATAGGAAACTAATATAAAACACAAAGAGATAAACATTAAAACAATAAAATGAAAACATTAAATTTTGAGAATATTGTTGTTTTCTGTCAAACTTCTATCCTCACAAAATTCTCACCAGCTTCTCTGTCAGCTATTAGAGGCTAAAAGTAATAGGGCAACCAGTTTATGAGACGTTATTCTAATGTGATATTCTCCTTTATTCATTATCCCTTCTCCCCACATACACACAAAAATGCACAAACATTTCCCAAAGGATTAAAAACAAATTTCCCTCTCCTGCTACTTACTCTTTTCAAATAATACATAACACTATAGGTTTAGGGGAAGAAGTATCTTTTCATTTCCATGTTTATATCTTATTTTTGCTAGCTGATAGATCGGTTTCTTTTGCCTTACCCTTTATCTTAGTTTCTTACTTACATTACAGAAGTCATTTTATCCATCCCTCTCAACTGTGGCGATACTTAGACTACCAGGCCTTGCTCAACACCGTTTGTCTGTATCAGGAAATAGGTTCGTGCAAGAGAATTTTGCTGTCAGCAATAGAAAAAATAAATTCTATCCACTTTGTATTTAGACCAGATGAAATTGAACAAAATCACATATGATGAAATACTATCCACTTCATGAGCAAGAGTTTATTTGAAAATTTAGCACTGGGTTGACAATAAAAATCACAGAGAACTAAGCAAATATAATCTGAGGGAAAAACTGGTAAGGAGATATCCATCTGTTACCAAAGTTTCCTCCAAGAGTCCTCTTTCAGATCTGCAGGGAAACTAGGGAATCTTTAGGGTATCTCTTACTCATATAACTGAAAGGCCTTCAGTCTTCCAGTCATTAAATGGGTCCAGATCAAAGAACTCCAAGCCCATGCATAAATGTGGGTGTTACAGCACACACAGTATCTTGCTTCATTGTCTCCTCCATCATGGCTGGCTCTCTGAATCTACCTCCTGATGCTGCTTTAGGTCTCTCTGATCTGCCCTGTTCCTGAGCCCCAGAAGGTGACCTACTAACATGAGGCTCTAGGGCATGAAGGATTAAGATTGTTGAAAACAAGATAAGAGGCACAAGACAGAGTCATTTATGCTAAGCTCCATGTCACGAAATCAAGACTTAATTACAGTTTCAGCTCTCTCAGAAATGGCATCTTAAGCCAGTTCATCCGGAATCTCCTGATCAGAACTACTGAGGTCACCTGCCTGACAGACCCTGCCATCCTCTAAAGGAAAGTGACTTTGCAATAACCCACCCGCTTTTTTGTCTAGTCTAACTTCCTTGATCTCTCCCACTTCTGCCAGTAAGTCTCTCATTTTGTACAGCTCCTCAGAGCTCCTTTCTATCTGCTGGATTGGATGCTGTCCAATTCGAATTGACTTTTGCTCAAACTCTCACAACTTTTCTTATGCTTCAGTTTATCTTTTCTCAAAATAGAATAATTTGCAGCAGGTAGAATTAGCAGCCCTGATGCTAAAGTTTATCTACCTTTCCCTGCCCCAGGGCATCTCTCGATGACTTTTTCCTCCTCTAACCTCCCATTCTTCCGTCTTGTCATTTCAGCCTGTTCCCTCCCCGTCTTCCCTAAGTTCCAAGGATCTGACATCTACTCTTTCTGGAAGCCCACATAGCAGCTGCCATCCTAGGTCACTCTCTCCATCCCCAGGGCGGACACCATTTTAGTTGGTCTGTTACTTCCTCTCTAGCCCAGACTGGTTCAGGCCTTTTCGTTTTATAACCAAAGGGCCCACTAAGTAGTTTTTCTAAACAAAAGCATATGATTTTCCATGAGGTGAATTCTGCTATCCCCACAGAATAAAAATGTGGCTAGTCAGTTGAGGTTTTTCTTTAATAATAATATTTTTCTTCCCGCTGAAATATAGGATGTATTTCTTCATCTTTTTTTGCTGTGTAAGCCCACAAATAGTTGCATTAACATAGGACGTTGGTTTTAACAAAATGCTATCGCAGCACATTGGAAAGTGGTTCTGCCCATCCAGCGGGGGTACAAAAGTGCTTTAAAGAGGGGGAAAGCACCGGGTTAGATCCTAATTGCATGTTATGCCCTGGGGTGATGCCAAAGAGGGCAACTCAAAATGAAATTTTCCTCTATTCCAGCATCACATAAATGGAAATGGCAATTTCTGAGTATATCCAGAATTTCTTAATTTCCCTTTACAGTGTAGGTCTATTTTCTCAAAGTGTATGTAGTCTAGAGACCACTGTATTAAAATAACCTCTGTTTGTTAAAAATGTGGCTTCCTGCCCAAGGTCTCCCTGTCCAAATGAATCAGAGTTTTCAGGAGTAGGACCCAGGAATGCGCATTTTTTAAAATGGCAATGCGGGGAATTCCCTGGCGGTCTAGTGTTTAGGGTTCCGGGCTTTCCTGCAGGGGGCAAGGGTTCCATCCCTGGCTGGGGAACTGAGATCTTGCATGCTGCATGGCACGGCCAAAGAAAATTTTAAAAAAATAAAAACGGCAATGCAACTTTTATGGCCAGCTAAACTTAAGAACCATAGCCAGAGTAAAGTGGCTTCAATACATGGATTAAGCCATTGAGCATTCCAGGAAACGTATCTTATCCTTTGTAGTCATCGTTTCCCAGAATAAAATAAGGGTCAAAATAAGGAGTAACTTCACAATAGAGAAACCTGACAAATACTTCTCAGCCAGGTGATCAAATTCAACAACTACAGTGATAAATTGTGTCGATAGTAGGTACCTTGATGTGATATGATGAAAATGGTACTTTACCTCTGTGATCTTCCCCTCAAAGCCCATAACCCCCATCAAATCATGAGTAAAACAGCAGATAAATTTCAACTGAGGGATATTCTACAAAATCCTAACCAGTACCCCTCAAAACTGTCAAGGTCAACAAAAACAAGGGAAATTTGAGAACTGTCACAGCCCAGAGGCGCCTCAGGAGACATGATGACTGAAAGTAATGTGGTTTCCTGGATGGAGTCCTGGAACAGAAGAAAGACATTAGGGAAAAGTGAAAGACATCTAAAGAAAGTATGGACTTTAGCTAATAATAATATATTAACATTGGTTCACCAATTGCGACAAATGTACTATATTAAGGTAAAATGCTAATAACAGGGGAAGCTGGGTGGAGGATAGACAAAAACTCTCTTTACTACCTTCACAGCTTTTCTGTAAATCCAAACCTCTACTACAATTAAAAATTCATTTGAAGTTTTTTTTTTTTATAATTTTTTTTTATTTTTTATTTTTATTTATTTATGGCTGTGTTGGGTCTTCGTTTCTGTGCGAGGGCTTTCTCTAGTTGTGGCAAGTGGGGGCCACTCTTCATCGCGGTGCGCGGGCCTCTCACTATCGCGGCCTCTCTTGTTACGGAGCACAGGCTCCAGACGCGCAGGCTCAGTAGTTGTGGCTCACGGGTCTAGTTGCTCTGCGGCATGTGGGATCTTCCCAGACCAGGGCACGAACCCGTGTCCCCTGCATTGGCAGGTAGATTCTCAACCACTGCGCCACCAGGGAAGCCCTCATTTGAAGTTTTTTAAAAATGGGAGTCAAGACAGAGAAGATTGATCTACACTATTGTTCTTTGCACTGACTTCCTAGTCCAGCAATCAAAGCTCTATTCCACACGGGTTAACATCACTAAGATAAAAAAGTTGATCAAATAACTGACATCATGGTATACGGAACTGATAGGTTTAATTCTTCTATGTTGTTTACACACAGGGCTCCCATGCTGTACAAGTTCAGAAGGTTCTAGTCACACAAGGTGAGAGTGAAAGAAAACCATTTCTGTAGACCTGTAGGGGAGGAAAGACTTTCCCTACCTTCCTAGGTCCAAAAGCTGAGCCTATGAAATAAACTGACAACGGTATATTAACAAGAGAAATTGTTTATAAATTTATTAACTTAGTACTACATGTATGGAGGCATCACAGAAAAAAAAAATAGCCCAAAAAAGAGTGACATATGAGAGCTTACATATTGTCTTAACAGGTGGAGGGGTGATGTAGACCATTTAAAGGAAAGTAAATGATTTTTAGGAAAGATGAATGAGCCCTTAGAAAAACAGATGGGAGACATGATAATTTGTGATAAAGTTTGTCTGAGTGTGGCTTCCACTTCTACTCTCCTCTCCTGTGATTAGAGCAGATCTTCCCTGGTTGAAGAAATTCCCAGAGAGGAGATTTATAACTGCATTCCTTTTGAAGGATCTGTCTTTAGGCAGATAAGGGGAGTTCAGAGAAAGTCTCTCCCTGCATTTGCTGTTTCTCAAGTGCCTATAGCTCAAAATAATCAATATACCAAAGTGGCATATTTTGGGGCAACAGGTCCTGAACTCCTTCAGAATACAATATGAGTATCTCTGGAATTGTTCTAACTTCTGGCCTATTTACATACCACGAGTAGGAATGATCAACCCATTTAAGCTTCTAGTGGGTAAAATGTACAAGTAGGATATAAATAGGGAACATTTGGTGTGCCATGTTTATTTCTCAAGTAAGTCTACCAAGAATAAAAAAAAAAGGCCATCCCCCAATGTATCCGCTCCTGCCACCACTAATCTTTTCTTATGAATGAATACTCTATTCACCTTCTCAACTGGCAGGACATTGCTTCTCTCCATCAGTAGTTATCTGCTGTGCTCATTTCTCCTCACTCCTTTTTAGATAACTTAGTCTCCTCCAACTGAGAACCCACTTCTCACCACTCACGTCAAAATGTGAAGGGAAGAGTGAAAAGGGAGAAAAGTCCTAAGGGTCTTTCCCCAACCACTTGTTCATGTGTGTTACCCTAGAGCAAGTGCTTATTGGCTTGCTTGCAAGAATCTGTTGTTACATCTACAGCAATTTTGTAAGTTGGTTGTTAAAGTATTAATAGCTTTAAATCATCATGATCGGAGTATTTTATACTCAAAAATTGGCAAACACTACAAATCGGGGCTTTTTTCCCCCTCCAGTACCCACCACGCCTTATTTCATATACGAATCTACAGACCTCAGAGCCCTGTTCTCTTCCCCATTTCCTGTAAAAGTTCCTCTGACATGTAGAAGATGGGTTTTGGGGTGTTTTTTTTTTCTTTTTTGTTTTTATCCTTAAACACCTAGCTCCATTGTCTTGGTCAAACTGTTTTGGTCTCAAGAAACTGAGTCCCAGTCATCATAACTCAAAAAAAGAGATAAGAGTTGTGATAGTAACTGAAAAGACACAGAAGAATCTCAGATAAACCAAGGCAGAAAGTACACAGTCTGATGTTAGGGTACATGAACCCAGCAGGTCTCCACCACTAGGAGTCACCCAGTTAGCTGGTTTATGGTACAATCAGCCACAGGCTGAGGAATCTCTCAGTAAATTCGGCTGCCTCTCTGCTTACAGGGCCAAGGTTCACACAGGCTAACACAGTGAAACATGGCCAGCACATCTTCCTATAAGAGTTAGGACTTGTCTTTCCCTACAGGATCTGGGTGGAAATCGATGCCTTATTTTTATTTAACTGTTTGCAATGAAACTCACAAGATGCGTCCAAAAAGCTGAGTTCTTACCTGAGTTGACAGTAGAACTTGAGTTCTATGTAAGAGGCAGGAGAGAAACTATCAAAGTATACAATCCTCCTTAACGGATCAGGAATGGTTAGAAACTGGAGGGATTTCATTTCAACGATGATATAGCCCCTCATATGTGACAGGAAATGTGGTTAGACAGTCATGATAAAGGATTTATCAAGGATCAATCTTTCCAGGAACTCATCTTTTAATAAGAAGCTCATGATCTAATTGGAAATAAAGGATGGTAACAGCAGAGTTTGTAGCATGTTGTAGAGTAAGTCTTGGGGGTTTCAAAAAAGTCAGACTGAGTTCAGAGGTTACCCTGCAGGTGGTTCATGTCTTCCAGGTTCTTGTTGCCTCCTGACTTCTCATTGTCTGTTTGGTCCAGAGGAGACACCTCCTGCTTAGGTGGACAGTGGAAGCATCATTACTTTCAAAGACAGCAAGTAGAGGGTGGAGAGAAGTGTGGTCCCTAATTTCACTTTTAAGAAAGATACATTTCTGGCTCCCTAAATGGAGAGTCTAAAAACATCCCATACAACAATCATTACAAATGATGGCTGGATTTTCTAGCATTATTCATATGGAATTCCCCCGCTGAGTAAGACTAATAGGATTCCTTAATCTGGTTGTGAAACCTAACATTGTTACTCTAGGGAAATTCACTGCAAATTGAACCATAGGATTGCAGCTGGACTTTTGGAAAGAAGGGCATCCCTCCCAGCGAGCAGAAATAAGACTGTTGATCTGGGTGAGAGTTCAAGCCACTGACCTCCCCTTCCCCACCTTGCAAGTGTGCCTGCAATTTAGGAGAAACAGGAAGTTAACCCTGAGAAGGGAATCATAAGTTATTGTAACAAATTAATTGAATTCTTGACTGGAGACTTCTCAAACGCAAGGGCTTCCTATACACATACGGATATTTTCCTGTTTTTCTTTTCATTCTTCAGTTTTAAGAGTAAAGGAAATTTTGAAGAGCATGGCTGTGAAAATTATGGATTTCCAGTCAATCTTTTCAGTGTCTAACACTCCAAAAATAATGTTCTAAGCAATTTTCATTGATGAAAACAGCTAATGTGGAAATAAACCTCCACCCTCTAAGCTATGTGGTTATAAGACATTGCGGCCCTCCCTCTAAGACCTGCTGAGTTCTTTTTGTGTTTGGGCTGTGAACATAATCAACCAGCTGTTCCTAATCCCTAAATTACAGAGTTTGGGGAAAACAAGAAACAAAGAGGGCAAGAAGGCAAAACAAGAGCTTTGTCAGTCGCTCCATGTATATATTTTGTTGCTATTAAGTCATTCACAAACATTTATTGAGCCCCACTATTTGCCAGACACTGTAGTTCGACACCGGGGATATATTGGTGCACAAAAAAGATATGTTCCCTGCAGTCCTAAAGAAGTAAAAGCTAGAGAATTCTCTGTCAGTCCAGTGATTAGGACTCCATGCTTTCACTGCTGAGGGCCCGAGTTCAATCCCTGGTCAAAGAACTAAGATCCCACAAGCTGTGCGGCGTGCTCAAAAAAAAAAAAAAAAAAGTAATAGCTAACATTTACATAGTGCTTATAGTTTCAGACTTGTTCTAAGCATTTTCTTATATTAAACTCATTTAATTTAATTTATGACGTAGGTACTGCTATCATCTCCAATTTAGAGATGAGGAAACTGAGAAGCAATTATACTCCAATAAAGATGTAAAAAAAAAAAAAAAAGAGAGATGAGGAAACTGAGGCATAGAGAGTTTTAAATGATAATCACATAAATTCACTAGTGAATATATAATTTCAAAGCAATCTAAGGTCTCTGATGGAAAGTTATACCAGTGGCTCATTTCAAGCAGTGGATCCTGGGATCATACATCATTCCTTGAACAGTTCTATGGTAAAGGGCAGATCCAAAAGATGTGTTATTAGGCAAGTGGCTTTAGTTCTCAAAAAAAGAGCAGTCAGTTAAATATAGAGGAATTGCCTCTCTAGAATATCTCTCTAGACTTAGAATGTTAAAACTCCATTCTGTATCTCTTTCTGCCATTGCCCTGTGAGGAAATGTCATAAGTCTTGGTCTTCCTGTTTTGGGGAAAAACATCTCCTACGAGATTGATGTCTGAATAAAGTTTCAGCCATTTTCAGGTATTATTGAAAAAAATGTTCTCTGTAGGAAAATGAATTTCATATCATCAGAGATGCAGACTAATACACTGAGTTTTATCCTGGAGCAATAGTGAATGGGTGTGTCTAAACCTGGTAACCCAATGGCATGCATTGGAAACATGCTAAGTGGGTCAAGAGTTCTAATCTGGTCGAGGGGAGACAGTTTTTTCATTAGAGCTATGCTGTACCTTTGTCTCATCAGCACTGTGTTCTCATCAACCAAGCTTTCTGGACCAGCTCAAATGCTGTTAGTTTCAGTGGCAGAGTCTACCTCTCCCAGGAAATGTGCATAGCGTTAGGTTAACAATTAGCATTAAATTAGGACACAATCATTTGGAAATTTATGTATTCAAAAAAATGATAATAGAAAACTACATAGAAATGCTACCATTAAAATGATAATATAAAGACTACATAGAAATATAATTTGTGACTTGAATTCATTGGGAAAAAATAGGATATAAAACTGCATGAATTATATTTATAATTAAATGAATTATCAAAGCACCAAAGACTAGAAAGTCACAAAAAATAAAAAGAGGTTAAGACTGAATCAGAGTGAAGAAATTATGATACTTCTTATACCTTTCTAGCTTTCTATAATGGGCTATGTCTTTTTAAATTGAAAGGAAGAAAATGTAATGTTTTATGTACTATTTTAAGATGTCAATGGCCTTGGTTTACTACTAACTGCTCTTGTCAAAGTTCAGAAATGGGAGCCATACCATGACTAGAGGTATAAATCCACAGACTTACTGTGTCCTCCTTCATCAGAATAGAAATCCTGAAAAGAAGAAAACAAAATCTATCTGCATAGCTCCAGAGCACAGAAAGATCACATGGTGACTTTACTTAATAGGACATACACAACCATTTTTTAGGAGGGTTCTGGAATAATGCATATTTGTCTCCAGTCTTAAATACTTGTGATGCTCTGTTGTTTAAAAAAAGATCTTGGAAATTCTCTGGCAGTCCAGTGGTTGGGACTCCGTGCTCCCACTGCAGGGGGCCAGGTTCCATTCCTGGCTGGGGAACTAAGATCCTGCAAGCCACTGCTCAGTGCGGCCAAAAAAAATAAAGACCTTGTGCACATGTCTCTGTCCTCCCAGCTCCCAGGCAACTTCTCCTTGCCAAGCCTGTGATTCAAGGCTGTCTGTGTTAGAGCGTGGATACGGGCTCTGCCCCACTGGCTCATCCCCAGTCCATATCTCACCGGCCTGGGAAGGGGCTGAAGGGACCAGCAATTCTGAGTCTCTGTCGCGCCCGTATTTATTTACTCGAAGCAGATAGTTAATGTTCTTTCAGTGGTTCTCAAAGTGTGGTTCCCCAGAGCAACTGTGTCAGCATCACCTGGTATCTGGTTAGAAATGCACATGTTTCAGGCCCCACCCCAGACCTACTGAACCAGAATTTCTGGGTGAAGCCCAGTAATCTGTTTAAACAAGGTCTCCAGGTGATTGTGACACTCACTACTGAGAACCACTGTCCTGTTCCATAAGCCTAATTATAATATATTTCTACTTAGATACCAACACAAGCAGCAAGAATATATTACTTTAATTTGCTATTGTAATCACAAATTATCTTAACATCTTATTTTTGAAATAATTATAGAAGTATAGAAGAAATGCAAAAAAAAAAAAAAATGGTACAGAGATATTTTTATACCCTCCACCTAGCTTCCCCTAATGCTAACATCTCACATAATGAAGGAACATAAATCAAAACCGGGAAATTAATTTTGGTACAAGACTCTTAGCTAAACTACATTTTCCACTTGCATTTCACCAGTTTTCCCACCAACGTTTCTTTACTGTTCCAGGATCCAATCCAGGACTTCACATTGCATTTAATTGTCACGTCTTCTTGGTCTCTTCTCATCTGTGACAGTTCCTTGGTCTTCCCTTGCTTTCCATAACCTTGACATTTTTGACGAGTACTAGTCAGATAGTTGCAGAGTATCCCTCAGTTTGAGTTTGTCTGATATTTTCTCATGATGAGATTGAAGTTATATGTTTTGAGGAAGTAAAACACAATGATGATGCGCCTTTTTATTGCATCACATCAGCTGGTATAGTATGTTGATAATATATCTTATTAAAGGTGATCCACTTGGTTAAGCTGGCATCTGCCAGGTCTCTCTACCATAAAGTTACTATTTTTCCCATTATTATTAATCATTGAGGCTATGCAAATATTCAGCATCTCTTTAAACGTCCATCTACTCACCCTAGCGTTTATTGGATAATCACATATTTTAAAAAATATATCTCAGGCTTCCCTGGTGGTGCAGTGGTTAAGAATCCACCTGCCAATGCAGGGGACATGGGTTTGAGCCCTGGTCTGGGAAGATCCCACATGCCGCAGAGCAACTAAGCACGTGCACCACAGCTACTGAGCCTGCGCTCTAGAGCCCGCGAGCCACAACTACTGAAGCCCGCGTGCCTAGAGCCCGTGCTCCGCAACAAGAGAAGCCACCACAATGAGAAGCCCGCGCAACGGCAATGTAGAGTAGCCCCCGCTCGCTGCAACTAGAGAAAGCCCGCGCACAGCATCGAAGACCCAATGCAGCCAAAAATAAATAAAATAAAACAAATTTTAAAAAATAATAATATATATATATATAATCCACATCACCATAGTTTAGGTGGCTCTGGCTATGATTGGCTGAGCAGGGCACACAGGTCTCGTCTGTGACAGTGGTGTTTGAGGCATAGTTGCTTGGGATGGAGACAGAAGACCTGAGGAGACAGAGGGCAACAGGATCACACACTCTTTGCCAGTCCCAGGGATATGTCTGATCCCATATAGAACACTCCTGAAGGGAATGATTTCCAGCAGGGATTTTAAGAGCAGCTTATAGTACTGCTCTGGGTCTCAGATGATAAAATGGAGCCCTGAAGTGGGAAGAGAGGCATCCTGATTTCTGCATGGAATGCCAGCAAAAGAGTGACAACTGACAAGAAAACATAAGGACCTTTCTAGTAGGAGAACCATGTTCTTCCTTAGGGCAGGGGTGAACTGCAGCCTCTGGGGACGCCACCTTCAGTAAGGATGCCAGAGCTAAAGAAAAGAGTGGTCTTTTTCCAGAGGAGGGGGAGACTTTGTGAGGAGGCAGTGAGAATTGTGAGGTGGTGAGTTGCCAGGGGAGTGAATAAGCCAGAAAACTGAGGTGAATAACGTGACAGCACTCCATTTGTACCAAAAGACTCTGGTGGAGGCAGAAAGGAAGGGTCTGGGCATATAATTATGCAATCATACATTCAATTCATCACATGACCAACCAAAACTCTATTTTTTTTTTTTTTAGAGGTTGCAAATATTTATTTCACAGTTGACACCTTTCTTCTCACTTTGTATAAAGCATTTCTTACCTTACAGAAATGAGTTGTTTTTTTTTAACATCTTTATTGGAGTATAATTCCTTTACAATGATGTGTTAGTTTCTGCTTTATAACAAAGTGAATCAGCTATACATATACATATATCCCCATATCTCCTTCCTCTTGCATCTCCCTCAAACCCTCCCTATCCCACCCCTCTAGGTGGTCACAAAGCACTGAGCTGATCTCCCTGTGCTATGCGGCTGCTTCCCACTGGCTATCTATTTTACATTTGGTAGTGTATATAAGTTCATGCCACTCTCTCACTTCGTCCCAGCTTACCCTTCCCCCTCCCCGTGCCCTCAAGTCCATTCTCTACATCTGCCTCTTTATTGCTGTCCTGCCCCTAGGTTCTTCAGAGACTTTTTTTTTTCTTCTTTAGATTCCATATGTATGTGTTAGCATATGGTATTTGTTTTTCTCTTTCTGACTTACTTCACTCAATATGACAGTCTCTAGGTCCATCCACCTCACTACAAATAACCCAGTTTCGTTTCTTTTTATGGCTGAGTAATATTCCATTGTATATATGTGCCACATCTTCATTATCCATTCATCTGTCGATGGACACTTAGGTTGCTTCCATGTCCTGGCTATTGTAAATAGAGGTGCAATGAAAATTGTGGTACATGACTCTTTTTGTATTACGGTTTTCTCAGGGTATATGCCCAGTAGTGGGATTGCTGGGTCGTATGGTAGTTCTATTTTTAGTTTTTTAAGGAACCTCCATACTGTTCTCCATAGTGGCTGTATCAATTTACATTCCCATCAACAGTGCAAGAGTGTTCCCTTTTCTCCACACCCTCTCCAGCATTTATTGTTTGTAGATATTTTGATGATGGCCATTCTGACTGGTGTGAGGTGACACCTCATTGTAGTTTTGATTTGCATTTCTCTAATTGTTAGTGATGTTGAGCATTCTTTCATGTGTTTGTTGGCAATCTGTATATCTTCTTTGGAGGAATGTCTATTTAGGTCTTCTACCCATTTTTGGATTGAGTTGTTTGTTTTTTTGATATTGAGCTGCATGAGCTGCATGTAAATTTTGGAGATTAATCCTTTGTCAGTTGCTTCATTTGTAAATATTTTCTTCCATTCTGAGGGTTGTCTTTTCGTCTTGTTTATGGTTTCCCTTGCTGTGCAAAAGTTTTAAGTTTCATTAGGTCCCATTTGTTTATTTTGGTTTTTATTTTCATTTCTCTAGGAGGTGGGTCAAAAAGGATCTTGCTGTGATTTATGTCGTAGAGAGTTCTGCCTATGTTTTCCTCTAAGAGTTTTATAGTGTCTGGCCTTACATTTAGGTCTTTACTCCATTTTGAGTTTATTTTTGTGTATAGTGTTAGGGAGTGTTCTAATTTCATTCTTGTACATGTAGCTGTCCAGTTTTCCCAGCACCACTTAATGAAGAGGCTGTCTTTTCTCCATTGTATATTCTTGCCTCCTTTATCAAAAATAAGGTGACCGTATGTGCGTGGGTTTATCTCTGAGCTTTCTTTCCTGTTCCGTTGATCTATATTTCTGTTTTTGTGCCAGTACCATACTGTCTTGATTACTGTAGCTTTGTAGTATAGTATGAACTCAGGGAGCCTGATTCCTCCAGCTCTGCTTTTCTTTCTCAAGATTGCTTTTGCTATTCGGGGTCTTTTGTGTTTCCATACAAATTGTGAAACTTTTTGTTCTAGTTCTATGAAAAATGACGTTGGTAGTTTGGTAGGGATTGCATTGAATCTGTAGATTGCTTTGGGTAGTATAGTCATTTTCAAAATATTGATTCTTCCAGTCCAAAACATGGTATACCTCTCCATCTGTTTGTATCATCTTCAATTTCTTTCATCAGTGTCTTATAGTTTTCTGCATACAGGTCTTTTGTCTCCTTAGGTAGGTTTATTCCTAGGTATTTTATTCTTTTTGTTTCAATGGTAAATGGGAGTGTTTCCTTAACTTCACTTTCAGATTTTTCATCATTAGTGTATAGGAATGCAAGAGATTTCCTGCATTAATTTTATATCCTGCAACTTTACCAAATTCATTGATTAGCTCTAGTAGTTTTCTGGTACCATCTTTAGGATTCTCTATGTATAGTATCATGTCATCTGAAAACAGTGACAGTTTTACCTCTTCTTTTCTGATGTGGATTCCTTTTATTTCTTTTTCTTCTCTGATTGCTGTGGCTAAAACTTCCAAAACTATGTTGAATAATAGTGGTGAGAGTGGGCAAACTTGTCTTGTTCCTGATCTTAGTGGAAATGGTTTCAGTTTTTCACCATTGAGAACAATGTTGTCTGTGGGTTTGTCATTTATTATGTTGAGGTAAGTTCCCTCTATGCCTACTTTCTGGAGAGTTTTTATCATAAATGGGTGTTGAATTTTGTCAAAAGCTTTTTCTGCATCTATTGAGATGATCATATGGTTTTCCTCCTTCAATGTGTTAATATGGTGTATCACATTGATTGATTTGCGCATATTGAAGAATCCTTTCATTCCTGCGATAAACCCCACTTGATCATGTTATATGATCCTTTTAATGTGCTGTTGGATTCTGTTTGCTAGTATTTTGTTGAGGATTTTTGCATCTATGTTCATCAGTGATATTGGTCTATAGTTTTCTTTTTTTGAGATATCTTTGTCTGGTTTTGGTATCAGGGTGATGGTGGCCTCATAGAATGAGTTTGGGAGTGTTCCTCCCTCTGCTATATTTTTGAAGAGTTTGAGAAGGTTGGGTGTTAGCTCTTCTCTAAATGTTTGATAGAATTCGCCTGTGAAGCCATCTGGTCCTGGGATTTTTTTTTTTTTTTTTTTTTTTAACTTTTGGGTTTATTTATTTTATTTATTTATTTATTTATGGCTGTGTTGGGTCTTCATTTCTGTGCGAGGGCTTTCTCTAGTTGCGGCAAGTGGGGGCCACTCTTCATCACGGTGCGCGGGCCTCTCATTATCGTGGCCTCTCTTGTTGCGGAGCACAGGCTCCAGACGCGCAGGCTCAGTAACTGTGGCTCACGGGCCTAGTTGCTCCGCGGCATGTGGGATCTTCCCAGACCAGGGCTCGAACCCGTGTCCCCTGCATTGGCAGGCAGATTCTCAACCACTGCGCCACCAGGGAAGCCCTGGTCCTGGGCTTTTGTTTGTTGGAAGATTTTTTCATCACAGTTTCAATTTCAGTGCTTGTGATTGGTCTGTTTATATTTTCTATTTCTTCCTGGTTCAGTCTCGGGAGGTTGTGCTTTTCTAAGAATTTGTCCATTTCTTCCAGGTTGTCCATTTTATTGGCATATAGTTGCTTGTAGTAATCTTTCATGATCCTTTGTATTTCTGCAGTGTCAGTTGTTACTTCTACTTTTTCGTTTCTAATTCTATTGATTTGAGTCTTCTCCATTTTTTTTATGAGTCTGGCTAGTGGTTTATCAGTTTTGTTATCTTCTCAAAGAACCAGCTTTTAGTTTTATTGATCTTAGCTATTGTTTCCTTCGTTTCTTTTTCAGTTATTTCTTATCTGATCTTTATGATTTCTTTCCTTCTGCTAACTTTGGGGGTTTTTTGTTCTTCTTTCTTTAATTGCTTTAGGTGTAAGGTTAGTTTGTTTATGTGAGATGTTTCTTGTTTCTTGAGGTAAGATTTTATTGCTTTAAACTTCCCTCTTAGAACTGCTTTTGCTGCATCCCATAGGTTTTGGGTCGTTGCGTTTTCATTGTCATTTTTTTCTAGGTCTTTTTTGCTTTCCTTTTTGATTTCTTCAGTGATCTCTTGGTTATTTAGCAGTTTATTGTTTAGCCTCCATGTGTTTGTATTTTTTCAGATTTTTCCTGTAATTGGTATCTAGTCTCACAGCACTGTGGTCGGAAAAGATACTTGATATAATTTCAATATTCTTAAATTTACCCCGGCTTGATTTGTGATCCAAGATATGATCTGTCCTGGAGAATGTTCCATTAGCACTTGAGAAGAAAGTGTGTTCTGTTGTTTTTGGATGGAATGTCCTATAAATTTCAATTAAGTCCATCTTGTTTAAAGCTTGTGTTTCCTTATTTATTTTCCTTTTGGATTATCTCTCTATTGGTGAAAGTGGGGTGTTAAAGTCCCCTACTATGATTGTGTTACTGTTGATTTCCCCTTTTATGGCTGTTAGCATTTGCCTTAAGTATTGAGGTGCTCCTATGTTGGGTGCATAAATATTTACAATTGTTATATCTTCTTCTTGGATTGGTCCCTTTATCATTATGTAGTGTCCTTCTTTGTCTCTTGTAATAGTCTTTACTTTAAAGTCTATTTTGTCTGATATGAGAATTTCTACTCCAGCTTTCTTTTGATTTCCATTTACGTGGAATATCTTTTTCCATCCCCTCACTTTCAATCTGTATGTGTCCCTAGGTCTGAAGTGGGTCTCTTTTAGACAGCATATGTACAGGTCTTGTTTTTGTGTCCATTCAGCCAGTCTATGTCTTTTGGTTGGAGCATTTAATCCATTTACATTTAAGGTAGTTATTGATATGTGTGTTCCTATTACGATTTTCTTAATTGTTTTGGCTTTGTTATTGTAAGTCTTTTCCTTCTCTTGTGTTTCCTTCACTCTAGATTAGTTCTGTAGCACCTGCTAAAGTTTATTGCTTCTGAACATTTTCTAATGCTTTTCTTTTCCAGTGGCACTAGAATGATCTTAGGAGTTGAGACCATATTATCCAACAAGGCCATGAGGGAATATCCAATATCCAATTTGATGTCATTTTAGTATCTAGTAGGAGTTGGGACCTTACAAGATAAGGAAATTAGGAAGAGGATGAGGAATTCCCTCAAGTTCAAAGTGCTTTGGATCTAGCTGGAAAAACATTTAAGTATATTATGCAGCAAAGAAATGTAAAATTCAATTAAGTAAAGTACTGTCCTGGGTCTGAGCTGCAATCTTTTATCCGTAGATGGAAGGAAAAGATAAGGATATCAGGCAATCTCAGGTGTCACCGTTTACTTTATGTCAACTTGACTGGATCAGGGATGCTCAGAGAACTGACTAAACATTGTTGCTGGGTCTGTCTGTGAGGGTGTTTCCAGATGAGCTAAGCATTTGAATCTGTAAAGTATATTGCCCTTCTTGGTATGGGTGGCCATCTTCCAATCCACTAGCATCTGAAAAGACAAAAGACAGAGGAAGGGAGAATTTACCCCTTTTCAGCCAGAGTGCTTGAGCTCAGACATCAGTCTTCTCTGCCTTGGACTGAGACTTAACACCATTGGCTCTCCTGGTACTCAGGTTTTTGGATGTAAATTGAACTATAGCATCAGCTCTTCTCGTTCTCCGGTTTGCACATGGTGAATTCTGAGACTTACCCTTCATAATTGCATGAGCCAATTCCTCATTATAAATATATATATATATATATATATATATAATACATGTTTATAGATATAGATATATAGGTATATGCTATTGGTTCTTTTCCTCTGGAAAACCCTAATACACCAGGGAAATGATAACTCTCTTCTCTAACTTTGGAACCATGATACAGTGGCTGTGCTTGGCTTAGCAGCTGGGATGGGGAAGAATCAATCCAGTTGTCATCCTAGGCAACATTTCCACTTGTTATGCCACCTCAACCAGCTGTTTTCTGGAAAACTTTAGAATTAGGTCTAGAGATGTTTCAGAGAATCAAGCACATAGTATTAACGTCCTTTGTATTGTGCTTAAGAAAAATACACATAATATTTGGTACTTAAAACCTGTCATGCTTAAGAGAACTTGGCCTATTACAAAAACAATTCAGCCTATGATATCAACTTAAAACATATCATTGATTAATTGATCTTAACTCATGATTTTAATAGAAAGGAATGAGAAAAATTCTTACTGAACTTATGACATTGAAGTTATACAAAGGTTTAGGATAGACCATATTAATAAACTTTATTTTTTATTGAAGGATAGTTGATGTACAATAATATAAAATGTTACAGGTGTACAATATAGTAATTCACAATTTTTAAAAGTTTTACTCCATTTATAGTTATAAATTATTGGCTATATTCCCCATGTTGTACAATATATTCTTGGAGCTTTATTTATTTATTTATTATTTATTTACTTTTATTTTTGGCTGCATTAGGTCTTCATGTGCGAGCTCTCTCTAGTTGCAGTGAGTGGGGGCTACTCTTCATTGTGGTGCGCAGGCTTCTCATTGTGGTGGCTTCTCTTGTTGCGGAGCACGGGCTGTCGGTGTGCGGGCTTCAGTAGTCACAGCACATGAGTTCAGTAGCTGTGGCTCTCGGGCTCAGGCTCAGTAGTTATGGTGCACGGGCTTAGCTGCTCCGCAGCATGTGGGATCTTCCCAGACCAGGGCTCAAACCTGTGTCCTCTGCATTGGCAGGCGGATTCTTAACCACTGCACCACCGAGGAAGACCCCCTTGTAGCTTATTTTATACTTAAAGGTTTGTACCTCTTAATCCCCTACCCCTATGTGGCCCCTCCCCCCTTCCCTCTCCCCACTGGTAACCACTAGTTTGTTCTTCATATCCATGAGTCTGCTACTTTTTTGTTACATTCACTAGTTTGTTGTATTTTTTAGATTCCACATGTAAGTGATAACATACAGTATTTGTCTTTCTCTGTCTTTCTCTGTTAGTTCACTTAACATAATGCCCTCCAAGTCCATTATGAGAGTTATAAGAATTTAAGTATGTTTGAGGTTTATTTGATAACTGAAGTATCTTAAAAGGTAATCAAATATGTAAACTGTGGTTTAAGCTGCTGAAAGGAGTTTAAGTTTGTAAATGAAACCAAGGATCAAACCTCTGTATTAGTTTCTATGGCTTCTGTAACAAATGACCACACATCATATGGCATAAAACAACAGAAATTTATTGTTTCCCAGTTCTGAGGGCTAGAAGCCTGAGATTAAGATATCAGCAGGGCCACATTCCTTCCAAACTTTCTAGGAAATAATCCTTCCTGCCTCTTTAAGCTTCTGGTGGCTCCTGGCTTTCCCTGGCTTGTGGCAGCATCCCTCCAATCTCTGCCTCCGTCTTCATATGACCCTATTCTCTGTGTATTTTCTGTCTCTAATAAGGACACTCTCATTGTATTTAGGGCCAGCCCTAATCCAGTATGACCTCATCTTGATCCTTACCTAAATATCAACTGCAAAAATCCTATTTCCCAAATAAAGTCACATTCTGAGGTTCTAAGTGGACATGAATTTGGAGGGGACACTATCCTACCCACTACACAATTTAAGTGTACCACTCTTAACAATTTTAAGAGTGATTGTTAGAGTTTGCTATACTTATAAGTAGAATAATGAGATTTGTAATCTAAAGATTACTAAGAGCAAGGGTTTTGAGTATGTTTCTTTAACTAATTGATTATTAATTTGAAAACCAAGGTCACCTCTGAATAATCTATTCTGCACTCAGTTCTCTCTCAAGGTCACCCAGCAACTCACAGTCACACAAAAGAATACTTTTATTAAAAAGGCTCTGGCAAGGTGGCTTTCCTCCTTCTCATTCTGCTCTAATATTTCTCTTTGAAGACAGCAGCATTTCTGCCTGTTATTCACTTAAACTGACTAAACCTGGGCAAAATGAACACCTGTCATGATAAAGCAGTTTAAGAATAGGATTCGTGGGCTTCCCTGGTGGCGCAGTGGTTGGGAGTCTGCCTGCCAATGCAGGGGACACGGGTTCGAGCCCTGGTCTGGGAAGATCCCACATGCCGCGGAGCGGCTGGGCCCGTGAGCCACAACTGCTGAGCCTGCGTGTCTGGAGCCTGTGCTCCGCAACAAGGGAGGCCGCGATGGTGAGAGGCCCGCGCACCGCGATGAAGAGTGGTCCCCACTTGCCGCAACTAGAGAAAGCCCTTGCACAGAAACGAAGACTCAACACAGTCATAAATAAATAAATAAATAAAAGAACGTGAATTTCTAAAAAAAAAAGAATAGGATTCGTATCTAAAGGCCAGAAGAATATCCCAAACACCAGGATGAAACAGCTCTAGAGAACAAAGCTGCAAAGCTACAGTCTCAGGTGAAGCCCAAAATACTCTTTAGCTGATTAAAAGAAAGTAGACCACAACAAAAACACAATTTGTCAGTGTTTGCTATTTTTAGAGTCTTCAGGAAGCAGAATTATAAGACAGAAAGGATTTTCAGATAAAAACATCTTAGCTAACTCTAGCAAATCTTGCAAAAGTCAAACGATCCCAAGCACAGATGAACTCCTTCCAGATTTCTTGAATAATGGCTTCTACTCCACTGCCAGCTGCTGAGGGCTCAAGGCAAGGGGCTGCAGGTCTGGACCCTGCCCATTGAGAACATTCAGGAATTTCATTACTTCCTAGAGACAACCTACAGCAAGAGCTTAGAAGAAATGGTGTATGATATGTCTGTCTCCAGGCACTGGTCTGCAACAGGGCCAGGGAGGTAATGAGGAAGCTCCTATCAGACAGATAAGACATCACACAGAAGCTCCACTCAACTCAGCTTTACAAATGGTAAGAGAAGCAAAGGCACCAAGAGCAACAGTTCCTAGAGGCTGATTTCCCCAAAGAAGTTTACATAAAGCAGTATTTGATCATAGGAAGTAGGCTTCTTTTTTAACATTCATTGTATGTGGCTTTTTAAATGTACGTATTTTTCAGACAATTATGGTACTTCTCTAGTAATATCCTCATCTTTAAGGAGACTGGATAACAAATTCTTTGATTTACAGGTGTAGTTCCAAGTTCTCTCTTTAGAAACATTACCGTTATTTGTTAAACAATCCCAAAACCAAGTAATGAGCACTCTTCAGACTGCTACCCTCCTCCAAAGAGCTGAAAGCACTTTATATTAGTTGCTGAAATAGAGTTCAGATTGGAGGTAGGGAAAAGAAGAAAATACAGGAAGTAAAAACTTTGATATAATAATGAGAAAGAATTTTCTAGGCATAGAAGAATATAAGATGGAATAAACAAATTGATAAGCAAATAGCAGACTGAAAAGAAGTTTTCAAATAATAAAACAAAGAAAAATACAAACAGTTAAGAGTCTTAGTTCATCAAGAGCTTAAAATCAATGAGAAAATATTGATGGGCCATTACAATTTGGCAAAGGATTGAACAGGCATTTCCTAAAAGAAAAAAATATGACAAAAAAACATGTGATTATATATTCAACATTATTAATTGTCAAAGACATCCACAACAGAAATCACTGGGCACAGATTTAATGTGTGAATGTAGCACTTATTAGACAGTATTATATAGCTTTGCATCTGCCAATCATTTAATTCTTGCAACAATTCAATATTAGTAGTACTATTATTATCCTCATTTTACAGTTGAAGAAACTGAGACACAGAAATGTAGTAATTTAACCAAGGTCATGTGGCTAGTAATTGGCTTAGCCAGACTCCATCCCCAATAGCTGGGCTCCCTGCCCAGGCTCTTACCACCAGGCTTTACTGTCTTTCTGAATACTTACAATGAACCGAATGTTTGTGTCCCCCTGAAATTAATATGTTGAAATCCTAACCCCCAATATGATGATATTAGGAGAAGGGGTATTTGGGAGGTATTTAGATCGCGAGGGTGGAGCCCTCATGAATGGGATTAGTGCTCTTATAAAAGGGACCCCAGACAGCTTTCTTGCCTTCTTTCTGACATATGAGGACACAGTGAGAAGTCAGGCAGGGGTATTTGGGAGGTATTTAGATCGTGAGGGTGGAGCCCTCACGAATGGGATTAGTGCTCTTATAAAAGGGACCCCAGAGAGCTTTCTTGCCTTCTTTCTGACATATGAGGACACAGTGAGAAGTCAGGCAGTCTGCAACCCTAAAGAGGGTTCTTACCAGAGCCTGACCATGCTGGCATCCTGACCTTGGACTTCCAGCCTCCAGAACTGTGAGAAATAAATTTCTGTTGTTTATAAGCCACCCAGTCTATGCTAGTCTGTCACAGCAGCCTGAACGGACTAATATAGCACTGCTGGGTACAGTGAGACTCCCTCTCACATATTGCTGGTGGGCAGGAAAACTGGCGCAATTGTTGTGGTAATAGGTGCAACTGGTAAATGAAGCAGTGGCTTTGTGTAAAAGTTCTGAAATATCTTTGTATGGAATAAGATTTTTTTAAAAGGAATAAAAACCTTGATGACAATGAACAGCATAAATGTGGACTGGATCCCACTGACAACTCTGGCGCCAGGAGTGAATGCAGAGAAAGGGGTCTCTACCTAGGGCTAGGTTGCTGGCAAAGCTGGAACTGCAGAAGCAAAAAAGGGGAGGATTGAACACGTGTAACCGAGGGAGTCCCATTTGGTGGCCTCATCTTCTCAGTAACACTGGAAGCAAAGTCACTGGCAGAAAGCTTTGAGAAGCGGGAGAGAAAGGATGCCTGACACAATCGCTGCATGGATTGTGGTAAGGAATCAGAAGAGATGAATTAAAACTTTTCTGAGCCGCGGAAGGATGAACTTTAAGCAAGACAATGGGAATTTTCAACGGACTTGGATTTGGTAATGAGTTATGTCAGCCTTGGTGTCACCCTGGACTAAGAAGCTCAACTGAAGATAGGGGCAGGAATCCAAGGTTTGGAGTGGATGAGAAGACAAGGGGAAAAGGACATAAGGATTACTGAGAACATGGGCATCGTGCTGGACCATTACAACATGATTCAGGGTAAATGACAGCAAAAAATACCCAGGAAAACAGTACACAAACCCTGAAGTTTCACATTTGTGAATTGCTTCCTTGGGAGATCTTCAGGCACCTCACTGAAAATGTCAGGGAACAAATCAACATTCTTACAAAACGCCAAGCATTTAAGAGAAAATGGAAGAAAATTTCTTACACTCTCTCATTGACTTTATCAGAATCTGGGGAACCGATTTTCACTTACTTGACGGAGAAAGAGCGTTACCTGCTTCCTCCAATACTAATTGCACATGTGGCCACCAACACAATTAAGATATAGGACGTTTTCATAGAGAACAGACTTGTGGTTGCCAAGAGGGAGGGGGTAGGGGAGGGGTGGATTGGGAGTTTGGGATTAGCCAATTCAAACTATTATATATAGAATGGATAAACAACATATCCTACTGTATAGCACACAGGGAACTATATTCAATATACTGTGATAAACCATAATGGAAAAGAATATGAAAAAGCATATATATATATATGTATAACTGAATCACTTTGCTGTACAGTAGAAATTAGCATAATATTGTAAATCAACTATACTTCAATAAAATAATTTTTTTTAAAAAGATACTGGACATTTCCATCACCCTGAACAGTTTTCTTGTGTCCCTTTGCAATCAATTTTCTGTCCCTTCTCTCTGGTCTGATCTGCTTCCCACTATTATAGATTAGTCTTGTCTGTTCTAGAAATTCATATAAATGAACCATATAGTAAGTACTCTCTTGGTCTGGCATCTTTGGCTCAGCCTAGTGTTTTAAAAATTCATCCAAATTATGTGTATCAATAATTCAGTCCTTTTTATTACTAATAAGTATTTCGTTGTGAATTTCACAATTTGTTGATCTATTTACTTGTTGACAGATACCTGGGCCTTTTCCAGTTTGGGGCTATTAATGAAGCTGCTGTGAACATTCCTGTACAAGTCATCTTAAGGACATGTTTTCATTTCTCTTGGGTAAAGTGTAGCAGTGGAATTGCCAGATCTTATGTAAAGTGTATGTCTATCTTAATATGAAAGTGCCAAATTGTTTTCAAAGTCATTGTACCATACTATATTTTAAATTTTTCTTTTCTTTAATTATGGTAAAATACACATAACCTACAATTTACCATATTAATCATCATTAGGTGTATAAAGTTCTGGAGTGTCAAGTACATTCACATTGTTGTACAACCAGTTTCCAGAAGTCTATTCACTTTGCAAAACTGAAACTCCATATCCATTAAATAGCAACTCTTCATGCCCCCCTCCCCCAGCCCCTGGCAACCACCATTCTACTTTCTGTCTCTATGAATTTGACTATTCTAGGTACCCCTTATAAGTGGAATCATACAGTATTTGTCTTTTTGTGACGGGCTTATTTCACTTAGCATAAAGTCCCCAAGTTTCATCCATGTTCCTTTCATTTTCAAGGCTGAATAATATTCCATTGTATTTATATAACACATTTTGTTTATCTATTCATCTGTTGATTAGGTTGCTTCTACTTTTTTGCTATTGTGATGATGTAACTAAGAACATGGAGTACAAATATCTCTTCAAAACCCTGATTTCGGGCTTCCTTGGTGGCGCAGTGGTTGAGAATCTGCCTGCCAATGCAGGGGACACGGGTTCGAGCTCTGGTCTGGGAAGATCCCACATGCTGCGGAGCGACTAGGCCCGTGAGCCACAATTACTGAGCCTGCGCGTCTGGAGCTTGTGCTCCTCAACAAGAGAGGCCGCGATAGTGAGAGGCCCGTGCACCGCGATGAAGAGTGGCCCCCGTTTGCCGCAACTAGAGAAAGCCCTCGCACAGAAACGAAGACCCAGCACAGCCAAAAAATAAATACATTAATTAATTAATTAAAAATGTTTTAAAAATTAAAAAAAAAAAAAAAACAAAAAAACTCTGATTTCAATTCTTTTGGCTATATACCCAGTAACGGAACTGCTAGGATCATACGGTAAACATATTTTTAATTTTTTGATGAGCCACCGTGCTGTTTTCCATATCGGCTGTACCATTTTACATTCCCACCAACACTGCACAAGAGTTTCAATTTCTTCACATCCTCATCAATACTTGTTATTTTCTGGTTTTTTGATAGTAGCCACCCTAATGCGTGTGAGGTGGTATCTCGTTGTGATTTTGATTTATTTGCATTTCCTTTATGATTAGTGATGTTGAGCAACTTTTCATGTGCTTGTTGATCATTTATATATCTTTTTTAGAGACATACCTATTCAAGTCCTTTGCCCATTTTTAATTGGGTTATATTTTTTGTTGTTGTTGAATTGTAGTTCTTTATATATTCTGGATATTAATCCCTTATCAGATACATGATTTGAAAATATTTTCTTCCATCCAATAGGTTGCTTTTTTCACACTGTTGATTGTGTCCTTTGATATAAAGAAGTTTTTTTAATTTTGATTTAGTTCAATTTATCCATTTTTACTTTTTTGCCTATGCTTTTAGTGTCATATACAAGAAATCATTGCCAAATCCAAAGTCGTCAAACTTTTCCCTTGTTTTCTTCTAAGTGTTTTATAGTTTTAGCTCTTATGCTTATGCTTTGATCCATTTTTAGTTAATTTTGTATACGGTGTGAGGTAATGTCCCAACTATATTCATTTGCATGTGGATATCCAGTTTTCCCAGCACCATTTGTTGAAGACTGCCTTTCCCTATTGAACAGTCTTGGCACCCTTGCTGAAAAATCATTTGACTATCTATGTGAAGGTATATTTCTGAATTTTCCATTCAGTTCCATTGTTCTATATGTCTGTGTTTATGCCAGTACCACATTGTTTTTTTTTGTTTTTTGTTTTTTTAATTAATTAATTAATTTATTTATTTATTTGGCTGTGTTGGGTCTTCGTTTCTGTGCGTGGGCTTTCTCTAGTTGCGGCAAGCGGGGGCCACCCTTCATCACGGTGCGCGGGCCTCTCACTATCGCGGCCTCTCTTGTTGCGGAGCACAGGCTCCAGACGCGCAGGCTCAGCAGTTGTGGCTCACGGGCCCAGTTGCTCCATGGCATGTGGGATCTTCCCAGACCAGGGCTGGAACCCATGTCCCCTGCATTGGCAGGCAGATTCTCAACCAGTGCGCCACCAGGGAAGCCCCCACATTGTTTTGATTACTGTAGATTTGTGTACCATGCTATTTTATATTTCCACCAATAATGTATAAAAGTTCCAGGTGCTCCATATCCTCATCAAAATTTGGTATTGTCACTCTTTTTCATTTTAGCCATTACAGTGGAGATACAGTAGTATCTCAACATGGCTTTAATTTCCATTTATCTTGTGACTAGTGAGACTGAGCATCTTCTCATGTGCATATTAGCCATTTTTATATCTTTAGTGGAATGTTTGTTCAAATCTTTTGTCCGTTTTTCACTGAGTTGTATGAGTTTTTTGCATATTCTGGTTACAAGTTCTCCATCAGAAAAATGTTTTGCAATTCCCGCCCCACCTCTGACTGTGGCTTGCCTTTTTCATTTCTTATAACACAGTTGTTCAAAGAACAGATACTTTTAATTTTTATTAAGTTCACTTTATCATTTTTTTTTTTTTGGTTAGCAGTTTTTGTATCCTAGTAAATCTTTACCTCCAAGATTGTTTTAGAAGTTTTATTTTCTTTTCAAAGTGTTTTTAGTTTTAACTTTTATATTCAGTTAATCAATTATTTAGAGTTAATTTTCATGTGTGGTGTGTTGTAAGGGTTGAGGATCAGTTTTGTTCACACAGATACCCAATTGTTCCAGAACAATTTGTCAAAAAGACTCTCGTTTCCTCAAGTATTATTTTAGCAACTTTGTCAAAAATTAATTGACTGGGCTTCCCTGGTGGCACAGTGGTTAAGAATCCGCCTGCCAACACAGGGGACATGGGTTCACGCCCTGGTCCGGGAAGATCCCACATGCTGCGGAGCCACTAAGCCCTTGCACCACAACTACTGAGCCGGCACTCTAGAGCCCACAAACCACAACTGCTGAGCCCACGCACCACAACTACTGAAGCCTGCAGGCCTAGAGCCTATGCTCTGCAACAAGAGAAGGCACTGCAATGAGAAGCCTGCGCAGCACAATGAAGAGTAGCCCCCTCTCGCCGCAACTAGAGAAAGCCCGCACGCAGCAATGACGACCCAATGCAGCCAAAAATAAATAAATTAAATAAATAGAAAAAATTTTTAATTAAAAAAAATTAATGGACCACATAAGTTAGCGGTCTATTTTTGGACTTTCTATTTTACTTCATTGATCCTTACTCCAACACTATATTGTTGTGAATATTTTATTTTATGTCAGGAAATTGGGTAATGTAAATCTTCCAACTTTGTTCAAAATGGTCCTGGCTATTCCAGGTATTTTGTAATGACGTTTCACATAAATTCACAATTCACATAAATTGTAGAATCAGTTCATCAATTTCTACAAAAAAGTCTAAGGGATTTTGATTAAGGACGCGTTGGATCTACAGATAAATTTGGGAAGAATTGTTATCTTAACAATATTGAATCTTCCAATCCAATGACATGGTGTACCTCTCCATTTACTTCTGTCTTCTTCCAGCAGTACTTTGTAGTCTTCAGTACACAGATAAATCTTGCACAAAGTTTTTTTCAACTTATCCTTTAGGATAATGTTCTGGGTGCTGTTATAAATGGCATTCTTCATTTTAACTTCATTTTCCAATTATTTTCCACTAGTCTTTAAAAATTCAATTGATTTTTGTTCATTGACTTCTTTCCTACAAACCTGCAAAATTTGCGTAGGTATCAGTCAGGTGCAATAAGTCAACAAAAAGAAAATTAGAAAACAGAAAGATTAGAAAAGAATGTGTATTTCTAATCCATTAATTATTTTTAAATCTTTCTTTCTGAAAAAGTCTGATAGTCTATGAACTATGATATAAAGTAAACTGCAATTTGAAGTCCATGCGTTTATTTTTTAAAAATTTAAAGGTGATACTAGAAGAATAATGGCTGTCTACTGGAGCAGGATTTATAGAATCCAGGGTTTGAAGGAATCTTAAATTACCTAGTCCAACCAATCTTCTACATCTTCTCAGCTAAACACTTTTACTCCCTGGGATTAAACCCCTTCAGAGATAGGAATTTCCTTTTTGCTCCACCCACTTCATCTTTGGTTGGCATTATAAGAATGTTCTTAATTTGAGCTCAAAACTGTCTCTCTGAAGGTTCTATTCATTTCTTTTAAAATGTATGATATGATATAAGGGTGGGCATTCAGCTGGTACATACTGGTGCAATGTACTAGTTGCTAAAATATTCAAGTACCAGTTATTTAAAAACCACACTACCTTAAGTCCACACTACTGCCACTGGACAGTTCTGGACCACTTCATAATCTGGCAACTAAATGACCCAGCAGAGGGCCCTGGGGCCCTGCTCCAGAAATATGACCTATACCCCTTCTGCTGTACTTGGTATTTTTAACATCATCCTTGCTTATACCTCTACCACATAGAAGCTTGTTACTTGGCTTCTAAAAAGCTCGAAAGCCTTGCTAGTCAAAGAATGATGCATCACCTTGGAGTTTTTGAGATATGCAAAATTGCAGGCACCACCCCAGACCTACTAAAGCATAATCTACATTTTAATGAGACCTCCAGATGATTCATATGCAAATTTTGTTTGATTTGTGCTAGCTTAGATCTTGCTTCTAGGTCGGGGCTTGAAACCTAGTGGAAACAAAGCCATGGCAGTAGTGAGGGCTCAAAGCAGTGGTTATTTAACAACCACTACATGAATACTTTAACAACTAGTACATTATACCAATATGTACCAGCTGAATGCCAACTCTTGGGTTGTATGATAGATTTTCAGAGGAATGAATAGAATCTTCAGAGAGACAGCTTTGAACTGGTAGATTAATAATGTAGAGAGAGGAGAGTTCATCAAAGGATCTAAATCCTTGAGAAGGCAAAATGTTCTAAGTGCATTGGGCCAAACTGGCCTTTGAAAGGAAGAAGAAATAGGTAGGAAGAGGAAGCCAATGCAGAAGTAGGAGTTTTGAAGATTTGGTAATGAGAAGGTAAGGACATTTCTCTCAGATGGATTTTGTCATTTCAGTGAAACCTGAGGGAGTTTGTCAGCTGAAATGGGTGGGCAGGAGAATATGGAGGTTTAATCAAAGAGGAGAGGCTGTTGAATTAGTCATTTCAGTGAGTAGACAGCCTTATTAGAAAAATGTTGGTAGATTCCTGGACAGCGTTAAGTGTGTTTGAATGTTGTAAACATGAATTTAAAGAGAAATCCGTCAGCCCATTTGGGGCTGACTTTGCTCAAGTGCTAGCCCAAGGATGACAGATGACAGATGGTAAATTGCAGCCAGTGTTAGGATTTTGTTAGCCAGATAAGTCAGAAAGCTGAAAAAGCAAGGAGTTGAGGACATTGCAAGGATTTTCCATAATGTCATTCAAGACAGACAAGGAGGGAAGTGAATGCAGAAATGGGCTGGGAGATAAGTGAGAAAGTTGCTGTCATGTCAATGGATGGAGATCTTAATGAGACTGAGAATGCTGGAATGCTAGAATAAGTGGGCTTGAAATACAGGCGTTTGTAGTGTGAGGGTGAAAGGCTAGAAATGATTTTGGAGGTGGTAATGTACCAGAAAACTGGGTTTACTTCTTGGTGGGTGGAGAGCCAAAAGGTACAACCAAGCCAAAGATCAGAAGAAGGATTTATTACTTTCATCAAGTAAGGAGAACACCAGGGATCTTTCTCAAAGCAGTGTCTCTCCGAAAGCAAAATTGGTAAAATTTTAAGCCAAGGGTACATGCATATTCATGACGGGGCTTCAAATGGAGAATTCAGCATAGAATTAGGGCAAAGGTCAACAGAGTCCAAGCTTTAATTGACTGAAGTCACGAGGGTCAGAAAAGGTCAACCTCATCATTCCTTAGGTTCCAGTTGATCTGATGGTAGAGCACTTCAGGCTAATCTTTACCACCGAACTGGGAGTCTTTACAACTGATTTATTATCTTTGCTGTTGTTATTTTTCTTGCCTGATAACAGTTTGCTTCTGCATTCTCTTGTTCCCTTAAGATCATTAATTACTGAGACCTGTTAGAGGACAAGCATTGTAGCCAGGCTTAGATCACAAGATGGCTTAGGACCAAAATGGTTTCTCTTATTTCAAGAAAGCCACGCCTGGTTCTCTTTCTCTGGGGACCCCTACCCTATCTGCTTACAGTAATTTGTGTTGGCAAGGTTAAGTATGACCATGACACTGAGTGGTTCAAGTGGAGTAGAAATCAAGGACCTGAGAGACCATGGTGTTGGCTGGGACACTTACAGATATTTTATTTAATGTTTTATTATGGAAAACTTTCAACATATACAAAAGCAAAGAGAAGGGTATAATAAACCTCCATGTATACATCACCCACCTTCAACAATTATCAACTCATGGCCAATCTTCTTTTATCTTTGGAAGCAAATCCAAACACCACATCTTGATATCTGTAAATATATCAGAATGCATCTGTAAAAAATAAGGACTCTTTTTAAAAACATATCCACTCTACATCATCACATTTAAAACAACTAACAATAAGTACATCATATCATCAAATACCAGATCAGTCACATTGATGTTTGAAGTTCCTTGTCATTATGACAGGAATTGATTTGGAGATAAAAGTTGACAGCCAGGAACTGATTCCCAAGGGAGGAGGAGGAGGGGCAGAGATGTTGCCAGGTGACAGCAATAAAGAGGGAAGAGATTTCCAAGTCAGGTAGCCTAAGCCTCAAAAGTGCAGGTGAAACCCCCCCCCCCCCCACCCCGCTTCCAAGAAAGGTGGAGAAATGGCTTGGAAATGGCAGTGAGAAGCAAAAAGGAAAGCTTTGAGTCTCAGAGTCTCACCTTGAGAAGCAAGGAGTATTAGAGCAAAACTAGTCTCCACTTGAGAGATTTGAAGGGCGAAGACATTTCACAGGGAGGAGCCAGGTTTCAGGTGAATTCAGGAAGTGAAAAAACGTTTATCAAAGAGATGGAATGTATGAGGATCTGCTGATTGCAGACCTGGAGCGCATAGTGAATAATATGGACATGGGTGAGGATGAGGGTACAGAGAATCAAGTTAGATTTATGGGGAGATGTTCTGGACAGTGTAGGTCATGATTAGGGTGATGATACACCCCATTTTCCCAAGACTGTTCCCATTTATATCTCTCACCCTGACATGCAATTTACTATATGTCCAGGTTCAGATAATAAATTATGTGATCTCCCTAGACGGAAGGGTTGACTGAAGTCTGTTCTCCAGGCAATGACTGAGTGAGCAAGGAAGCCCAGCACGGTGAGATTGGTCCTGAGAACCAGTCTGTTCTAGCTCCGTGCAACCTTGCGGTGACCATCACCCTGCAGTGCTGGGAGCTGGTGCCTAGGATGGTCTTTTCTACACCAGTGAGTGCTTTTGGGGTGAAGAATGCGAAACTTTAGATCCAGATATTCCAAAGCTGAGAGTCTCTCCCTAAGGAGATAATCAATACTGCAGACAAAGATTACTTACCAAAAAATTCTTGCTTCCGTATTATTTATAAGAAGCTAGACTCCCCAGGATAAACAGAGACTATAATTAACCATCTTTAAATGAATAGCTCTACTTCTCTCCTGGGGAATAAACTACACAGAATTATCCATGTGTGAAATGTCTGAATCTCAAATAACTACCTACAATTCTCAGCATCTGCCATCATGATCTTGGATTTGAAACTCATATATGACACCACTAAGGGAGGCACTGATATCAGCGCATTTAAAATGCTTATCAATTTTTTGAGTTTTTCTCTTTTTCTTGAGCTAATTTTAATGCATATCATTTTTGAGATAATTACAAATGTGTAATTTTTCAAATTTATTGGTATGAAATTCCTCAAAATACCTACTCATGATTTCTAAATTCCTTATGTTTTTTCTTTGTTCTCTTTCTTTTACTTGATCCAGTTCTAGTTTTTTGACACTATCATTTCTTGTTTTATATCTCATTCATTTCTACTCCTGCCTTTATTTCTCTTCTAATACTTACCTTGTTTATTTATCTAGCTCTTGAGATAACCTCTTACTTTTCAATCTTTCTTCTTTTTTTAATGAATGTATTTCAGAATATAAATTTACTTCTAAATGTAGATATTTGAATTCCACAAGTTTTGATATACCATACTTTATTATTCAGTTCTAAATATTTTCTAATCTTCTCTTGGGAATTCTTTTGGAGGAAGTTTTTAGGATTGCAGCTTTTTAATGCAGTTTTTAGGATTGGGTATTTTAAAAAGTGATTTTATTGTTGATTTCTCATGTTACTGAGTTACAATGAGAGCACACCATATCATATTAACTGACATCTGCTGAAAATTCTCAGTGATCCAGTGAGTGGTTAATTTTTGAAATGTCCTGTATAATTTTTGTTGGAGGCAGAGTTCTAGATATCTATTAGATAAAGCTAGTTTATTTTGTATATGTTCTTTTTTTTATGTATAAATTTATTTATTTTTGGCTGCATTGGGTCTTCGCTGCTGCACTCAGGTTTTCTCTAGTTGCAGTGAGCAGGGTCTATTCTTCGTTGTGGTGCATGGGCTTCTCCTTGCGGTGGCTTCTCTTGTTGCAGAGCATGGGCTCTAGGCACTCGGCTTCAGTCGTTGTGGCATTCAGGCTCAGTAGTTGTGACACACAGGCTTAGTTGCTCTGCGGCATGTGGGACCTTCCCAGGCCAGCGCTCGAACCCATGTCCCCTGCATTGGCAGGCGGATTCTTTTTTTTTTTTTTAAACAACTACCAGGGTACCATTGGGCATCTTTATTTTTTTTTAATTTTATTTATTTATTTATTCATTCATTTATGGCTGTGTTGGGTCTTCGTTTCTGTGCGAGGGCTTTCTCTAGTTGTGGCAAGCGGGGGCCACTCTTCATTGCGGTGCGCGGGCCTCTCATTATCGCGGCCTCTCTTGTTGCGGAGCACAGGCTCCAGACGCGCAGGCTCAGTGATTGTGGCTCACGGGCCCAGCCGCTCCGCGGCATGTGGGATCCTCCCAGACCAGGGCTCGAACCTGCGTCCGCTGCATTGGCAGGCAGATTCTCAACCACTGCTTGGCAGGCGGATTCTTTTTTTTTTTTTTTTTTTTTTTTTAATGTCTGAAACATTTATATTAACATATTTCCATACATATTTCCATACAAATACAAATATAAGATTTTTAGAAATTTCATGTAATGTCTGAAACATTTATATTAACATGTTTCCATACAAATAACCCAATGAAAGTTTAGTATTAGTTGTTTGTTTTTTTATACTGCAGGTTCTTATTAGGCATCAGTTTTATACACATCAGTGTATACATGTCAATCCCAATCGCCCAATTCAGCACACCACCATCCCCACCTCACCGCAGTTTTCCCCCCTTGGTGTCCATATGTCCATTCTCTACATCTGTGTCTCAACTTCTGCCCTGCAAACTGGCTCATCTGTACCATTTTTCTAGGTTCCGCATACATGCATTAATAGACGATATTTGTTTTTCTCTTTCTGACTTACTTCACTCTGTATGACAGTCTCTAGATCCATCCACGTCTCAACAAATGACTCAATTTCGTTCCTTTTTATGGCTGAGTAATATTCCATTGTATATATGTACCACATCTTCTTTATCCATTCGTCTGTTGATGGGCATTTAGGTTGCTTCCATGACCTGGCTATTGTAAATAGTGCTGCAATGAACATTCGGGTGCATGTGTCTTTTTGAATTACGGTTTTCTCTGGGTATATGCCCAGTAGTGGGATTGCTGGGTCATATGGTAATTCTATTTTTAGTTTTTTAAGGAACCTCCATATTGTTCTCCATAGTGGCTGTATCAATTTACACTCCCACCAACAGTGCAAGAGGGTTCCCTTTTCACCACACCCTCTCCAGCATTTGTTGTTTGTAGATTTTCTGATGATGCCCATTCTAACAGGAGTGAGGTGATACCTCATTGTAGTTTTGATTTGCATTTCTCTAATAATTAGTGATGTTGAGCATCTTTTCATGTGCTTCGTGGCCATCTGTATGTCTTCTTTGGAGAAATGTCTATTTAGGTCTTCTGCCCATTTTTGGATTGGGGTGTTTGTTTCTTTGATATTGAGCTGAATGAGCTGTTTATATATTTTGGAGATTAATCCTTTGTCCGTTGATTCATTTGCAAATATTTTCTCCCATTCTGAGGGTTGTCTTTTCGTCTTGTTTATGGTTTCCTTTGCTGTGCAAAAGCTTTGAAGTTTCATTAGGTCCCACTTGTTTATTTTTGTTTTTATTTCCATTACTCTAGGAGGTGGATCAAAAAAGATCTTGCTGTGATTTATGTCAAAGAGTGTTCTTCCTATGTTTTCCTCTAAGAGTTTTATAGTGTCCAGTCTTATATTTAGGTCTCTAATCCATTTTGAGTTTATTTTTGTGTATGGTGTTAGGGAGTATTCTAATTTCATTCTTTTACATGTAGCTGTCCAGTTTTCCCAGCACCACTTATTGAAGAGACTGTCTTTTCTCCATTGTATATCTTTGCCTCCTTTGTCATAGATTAGTTGACCATAGGTGCGTGGGTTAATCTCTGGGCTTTCTATCTTGTTCCATTGATCTATGTTTCTGTTTTTGTGCCAGTACCATATTGTCTTGATTACTGTAGCTTTGTAGTATAGTCTGAAGTCAGGGAGTCTGATTCCTCCAGCTCCATTTTTTTGCCTCAAGACTGCTTTGGCTATTCGGGGTCTTTTGTGTCTCCATACAAATTTTAAGATGATTTGTTCTAGCTCCGTAAAAAATGCCATTGGTAATTTGATAGGGATTGCATTGAATCTGTAGATTGCTTTGGGTAGTATACTCATTTTCACAATGTTGATTCTTCCAATCCAAGAACATGGTATATCTCTCCATCTGTTGGTATCATCTTTAATTTCTTTCATCAGTGTCTTATAGTTTTCTGCATACAGGTCTTTTGTCTCCCTAGGTAGGTTTATTCCTAGGTATTTTATTCTTTTTGTTGCAATGGTAAATGGGAGTGTTTCCATAATTTCTCTTTCAGATTTTTCATCATTAGTGTATAGGAATGCAAGAGATTTCTGTGCATTAATTTTGTATCCTGCAACTTTACCATATTCATTAATTAGCTCTAGCAGTTTTCTGGTGGCAGTTTTAGGATTCTCTATGTATAGTATCATGTCATCCGCGAACAGTGACAGTTTTACTTCTTCTTTTCCAATTTGTATTCCTTTTATTTCTTTTTCTTCTCTGATTGCCGTGGCTAGGACTTCCAAAACTATGTTGAATAATAGTGGTGAGAGTGGACATCCTTGTCTCGTTCCTGATCTTAGAGGAAATGCTTTCAGTTTTTCACCATTGAGAATGATGTTTGCTGTGGGTTTGTCATATATGGCCTTTATTATGTTGAGGTAGGTTCCCTCTATGCCCACTTTCTGGAGAGTTTTTATCAGAAATGGGTGTTGAATTTTGTCAAAAGCTTTTTCTGCATCTATTGAGATGATCATATGGTTTTTATTCTTCAATTTGTTAATATGGTGTATCACATTGATTGATTTGCGTATATTGAAGAATCCTTGCATCCCTGGGATAAATCCCACTTGATCGTGGTGTATGATCCTTTTAATGTGTTGTTGGATTCTGTTTGCTAGTATTTTGTTGAGGATTTTTGCATCTATATTCATCAGTGATATTGGTCTGTAATTTTCTTTTTTTGTAGTGTCTTTGTCTGGTTTTGGTATCAGGGTGATGGTGGCCTCATAGAATGAGTTTGGGAGTGTTCCTTCCTCTGCAATTTTTTGGAAGAGTTTGAGAAGGATGGGTGTTAGCTCTTCTCTAAATGTTTGATAGAATTCACCTGTGAAGCCATCTGGTCCTGGACTTTTGTTTGTTGGAAGATTTTTAATCACAGTTTCAATTTCATTACTTGTGATTGGTCTGTTCATATTTTCTATTTCTTCCTGGTTCAGTCTTGGAAGGTTATACCTTTCTAAGAATTTGTCCATTTCTTCCAGGTTGTCCATTTTATTGGCATAAAGTTGCTTGTAGTAGTCTCTTAGGATGCTTTGTATTTCTGCAGTGTCTGTTGTAACTTCTCCTTTTTCATTTCTGATTTTATTGATTTGAGTCCTCTCCCTCTTTTTCTTGATGAGTCTGGCTAATGGCTTATCAATTTTGTTTATCTTCTCAAAGAACCAACTTTTAGTTTTATTGATCTTTGCTATTGTTTTCTTTGTTTCTATTTCATTTATTTCTGCTCTGATCTTTATGATTTCTTTCCTTCTGCTAACTTTGGGTTTTGTTTGTTCTTCTTTCTCTAGTTTCTTTAAGTGTAAGGTTAGATTGTTTACTTGAGCTTTTTCTTGTTTCTTTAGGTAGGCTTGTATAGCTATAAACTTCCCTCTTAGAACTGCTTTTGCTGCATCCCATAGGTTTTGGGTCGTCGTGTTTTCATTGTCATTTGTCTCTAGGTATTTTTTGATTTCCTCTTTGATTTCTTCAGTGATCTCTTGGTTATTTAGTAACGTATTGTTTAACCTCCATGTGTTTGTCCTTTTTACGTTTTTTTCCCTGTAATTCATTTCTAATCTCATAGCGTTGTGGTCAGAAAAGATGCTTGATATGATTTCAATTTTCTTAAATTTACTGAGGCTTGATTTGTGACCCAAGATGTGATCTATCTTGGAGAATGTTCCGTGCGCACTTGAGAAGAACGTGTAATCTGCTGTTTTTGGATGGAATGTCCGATATATATCAATTAAATCTATCTGGTCTATTGTGTCATTTAAAGCTTCTGTTTCCTTATTTATTTTCATTTTGGATGATCTGTCCATTGGTGTAAGTGAGGTGTTAAAGTCCCCCACTATTATTGTGTTACTGTCGATTTCCTCTTTTATAGCTGTTAGCAGTTGCCTTATGTATTGAGGTGCTCCTGTGTTGGGTGCATATATATTTATAATTGTTATATCTTCTTCTTGGATTGATCCCTGGATCATTATGTAGTGTCCTTCCTTGTCTCTTGTAACATTCTTTAATTTAAAGTCTATTTTATCTGATATGAGTATAGCTACTCCAGCTTTCTTTTGATTTCCATTTGCATGGAATATCTTTTTCCATCCCATCACTTTCAGTCTGTATGTGTCCCTAGGTCTAAAGTGGGTCTCTTGTAGACAGCATATATATGGGTCTTGTTTTTGTATCCATTCAGCCAGTCTATGTCTTTTGGTTGGGGCATTTAATCCATTCACGTTTAAGGTAATTATCGATATGTATGTTCCTATGACCATTTTCTTAATTGTTTTGGGTTTGTTTTTGTAGGTCCTTTTCTTCTCTTGTGTTTCCCACTTAGAGAAGTTCCTTTAGCATTTGTTGTAGAGCTGGTTTGGTGGTGCTGAATTCTCTTAGCTTTTGCTTGTCTGTAAAGCTTTTGATTTCTCCATCAAATCTAAATGAGATCCTTGCCGGGTAGAGTAATCTTGGTTGTAGGTTCTTCCCTTTCATCACTTTAAGTATATCATGCCACTCCCTTCTGGCTTGCAGAGTTTCTGCTGAGAAATCAGCTGTTAACCTTATGGGAGTTCCCTTGTATGTTATTTGTCGTTTTTCCCTTGCTGCTTTCAATAATTTTTCTTTGTCTTTAATTTTTGCCACTTTGATTACTATGTGTCTCGGCGTGTTTCTCCTTGGGTTTATCCTGTATGGGACTCTCTGTGCTTCCTGGACTTGGGTGGCTATTTCCTTTCCCATGTTAGGGAAGTTTTCGACTATAATCTCTTCAAATATTTTCTCTGGTCCTTTCTCTCTCTCTTCTCCTTCTGGGACCCCTATAATGCGAATGTTGTTGCGTTTAATGTTGTCCCAGAGGTCTCTTAGGCTGTCTTCATTTCTTTTCATTCTTTTTTCTTTAGTCTGTTCCGCAGCAGTGAATTCCATCATTCTGTCTTCCAGGTCACTTATCCGTTCTTCTGCCTCAGTTATTCTGCTATTGATTCCTTCTAGTGTAGTTTTCATTTCAGTTATTGTATTGGTCATCTCTGTTTGTTTGTTCTTTAATTCTTCTAGGTCTTTGTTAATCATTTCTTGCATCTTCTCAATCTTTGCCTCCATTCTTATTCCAAGGTCCTGGATCATCTTCACTATCATTATTCTGAATTCTTTTTCTGGAAGGTTGCCTATCTCCACTTCATTTAGTTGTTTTTCTGGGGTTTTTTCTTGTTCCTTCATCTGGTACATAGGGCAGGCGGATTCTTAACCACTGTGCCACAAGGGAAGTCCTGTATATCTTCTGATCCTTACTAATTTTTGATCTAATTTATTGGCTTCTGATAGAGATACATTAAAATCATAGACGTTAAAATCTACGACTATGGCTGTGGTTTTGTCCACGTCTCCAGGTAATTCTATCAGACTTCCCTTCATAGAAGTCTGGGTTTTGTTATAGGTATAATCAAACTCATAAATATTATATTTGCTCAATGGATTTTTCCTTCAGTTATTAGCAATTGATCCTTATTAATCCCTATTATTTTTTGCCCTATATTTGATTTTGCATGGTATTAATATTGTTACACTTTTCTTTTTTTTAAATTTTATTGAAGGATAGTTGATTTACAATGTGGTGTTAATTTCTGCTGTACAGCAAAGTGATTTAGTTATACATATATATATTCTTTTTTATATTCTTTTCCATTATGGTGTATCACAGGATATGGAATACAGTTCCCTGTGCTCTACAGTAGGACCTTATTGTTTATCCATCCTCTATATAATAGTTTGCATCTGCTAATCCCAAACTCCCAATCTACTGCTCCCTACCAACCACAACTCTGTTCTCTATGTCTGTGAGTCTGTTTCTGTTTCATAGGTAACTTCATTTGTTATACTTCTTTCTTTAGGTTTCTATTTGAATGGTATATCTTTTCTCCATCCCTTTTTTTTAATAGTATATAACTTTTTTCTTTGAAATAATTACATATTCACAGAAATTTGCAACAACACACAAAAAATATACAGGGAGGTCCCATACACTCCAATCAGCCTCCCCCGGTATTCACATCTTGCATAACTATACAACCTTTTGTTTGAAATTTCTGAAGTACGCTTTTTGTAAGCAAAATACAGCTAGATTTTGTTTCTTTATCCAATCTGATCACTTCAGCCATTTTAAAAGGTGAGTTTAATCTGCTTACCTTTGGAGTTATTTATATAGCTGCAATTGTTTCTACTTTCTTATTTTCTTTCTTTCTTTGCCTCGTTTTTCTGCTCACCACCCTTTTTATTTGCTTCTTTATTTCCTCTTTCCTGCCCTTTCATTTTCTTGTTGCTTAGAGATATAATTTTATTTTTATAGTCAGTAATACTCTCACCAAAATATTATACCTGTTTCCATACTTACAGTTATTCCTTGTCTTCCAATGCCTCTTCTCTGGGTTCAATGTTCTTCATGCTGAAGTACATTTTTTTATAGTTTCTTTGTTTTTTTAGTTGAGAGGATGTGTGTAGTAAATTCTTTTTTTTTTAATTTATTTTATTTATTTATTTTTGGCTGCACTGGGTCTTCGTTGTTGCGCGTGGGCTTTCTCTAGCTGCGGCGAGCGGGGTCTACTCTTTGTTGAGGTGCACAGGCTTCTCATTGTGGTGGCCTCTCCTGTTACAGAGCATGGGCTCTAGGCACGTGGGCTTCAGTAGTTGTGGCACACAGGCTCAGTAGTTGTGGTGCACAGGCTTAATTGCTCCACGGCATGTGGGATTTTCCCGGACCAGGGCTCGAACCCGTGTCCCCTGCATTGGTAGGCGGATTCTTAACCACTGTGCCACCAGGGAAGCCCTGTAGTAAATTCTTAACCTTAGTATATCCATCATTCTCTTAGTATAAAAGTCTAGGCTGATAATTATTTGCCTTTAGGACATTTAAGATACTATTCTCCTGTCTCTATGCATCTATCTTTGCTGATAAACTGATGATAATAAAAAATCATGAACATGTGATAATCTTTCTCCCCAGTAATTTTTAAATTTGCTTAGAGAGTTTTACTATAATATATCTTGTTTCAATCTATTTTTACTCATCATCCTTGGTACTTAGAATACCCTTTTCATTTAAAAACTTAGATTTACTTTCAATTCTGGGAAAGCCTTAGCTAATCTCTTTAAATATAATTTCTCCACCATCCCCTCATTTTCTTTCTCTGTACCTTCCAATAAGGATATGGGGGTGCTTTTCAAGTTAATTGCTATTTCTGGGTGAATATTTCCACTAAATAAGTTTTTTCTTCCATTATGTTCAGTAGTTTATCCCATTTCTTAAGGTATATTTATGACTACATTTTTCATTTCTAATCTTTTTATTTAGTTATATTTCATAGCCATCTATTCTTGGTTCACTTATGCTTATTTTGTTTCATAATATTTTACTTTTGCTTCTACTTTTTCATTCTGAGCAATATGTCTCCCTTCATTTTGTCTTCAAGTATCTTAAAATATTTATTTTAAAGTCTTCTTTTCAGAAAGTTCTATTATTTTTAATTTATTCTAACCACTTTTACCTCATGATTTTGCCAGTTGTCTTTCTTGGCATTATATTGCTAGATGCATTCTGAATATTTCGTTTGTAGGCTTTTTGGATGTTGCTTTTGTTTCTGTTTTCACTCTCTCAGTGGGCTCACCTCACACTGTCCGGTGGTTTGGCCATTGCTGGGCCCCAAGGCAGAACCAGTTCATCGCCAGGAGGTGCCGCTGGAGAGAAGACGGTTCAGTCACTGAGCAGCTCGGCGGCTTTAAGCAGCTCCTACTCGTGAGTGTGTGTATATCCTCCCTCTCTAGGTCTGCAGTGGCACAGAAACCCTAGTGTCAAGTAACAGTCAGCAGCAGAAATTCTGAATTATATTTCAGAGGCAGGGGATCCACATCAGCCTTTGCTTCAGCAATGAACTAACTCTGCCCTCTGTCTTCTATGGATCAACTTACTTTATCAGAGTCAAACTGCCCGTTCTCTCTGCCAGGTTCCAGAGCCACAGATCTGGGTCTTCAGCTCTCCCACCTCTTGCTGGTTCCTAGTCTACATCAATTTTTTTTTTTTTTGAGTATAATAACTATGTCTTTTTACCTTTCCATTTTATACTTTATCTACTAGTGCTGTATGTTGGAACAGAAGGAATATCCCAAAGAGTGAAGTTAAGGCCCTCCTGAATGGAGATTCTGTATTAATTCCAGGTCAAGGGACTAAAAGGAAAAATATAGTTTTAATGGTTGGAATACTTTATTTTAGTTGTTCAAAAGAGTTGCAAAGCATAGTAACTATGCTCTGATACATAAGAGTTTGTAACAATGCTGTTCAGGGGCTATTAGGTGGTATTTTAAAATACTCTACATGCAAACAACCCACTAAGCATTTTATTAAGTGTCTCGTGATTTTTTTCTTTGTGAAGACTGGGACTTTTTCCAAATTTGTGTCCAGGCTCATAGTCTTTTCACTTTCTTGAGAATTGCAACAACCAATAAGGAAAATTAAAACCTCAGAGAGAGAATATTTTGCCAAACTAGTAATGGCAGGTACAGAAAGCAGCAGAAAAATAGAATATCAGAAGTCAGAGTGACTTTATCTTTCCTAGTTCCATTCCCTGTTGGAAGGATGATCTTATTCCTTGGGGGTTGCTAGAATGGAGGGGAATCTAATTTCCATATAGCAATTGGTTATAGGGAGAAAAAAAATCTATGCCACAGGGAATAAACTTTTTCTAAAAACCTATTTTTAGTTTCAGCTTCATGCTGTTTATAATTCCCTCTGAGTATGACGCCTCTGACATTTTCTTCAACAAAATTCATGCCAAAGTGGAAGCTTTTCTTAAAGTATGCATTTCTTACATTGAATTTAATGAAATGTTAATGTTCTAAGTTTTAAAGCATTAATACAATAGAAAATGTATTATTGTGCATAACTCAAAGTGCATAACTTGTGCATAACTCAAAGTCTTATATTTGAGGACTTGTCAGGCTGGAGCTCATCATATTGATTTCTAGGTTGTTAGCGTATGGTGATGGTGTGTGAGTTTAGTCTAACTATATTAGACAAGTTACTATTTAAATAACAGGAGACATGGAATGGTGAATAAAATCATTGCATGGCTATTGGTTGCAATTATGAAAAGGCTGGAATTACCTTAAACTCTTTCCATTTTTCTGTAGTGGGTTTAAGAGTTTTATTTCTTTTATAAGCAATAAGCTGTATATTTCTATATGTTGTCAATTAAAAAGCACTTTGGTACTTTTTTGAAAGGGAGTTTTGTGGATGTTGTGTACATGCATGTGTGTCTAAATATACAAACAAACACATACATACACAACACATATGTTGGCTGAGAGAGCCTTGTAAATGAACATCTTACGCCCCATTCTCTTAGGAAAACCATTATAGATTTTTTTAACATCCCTGTTTTTAGCTATCAAATTGCTAATTGTGCAAAGAATGCTATAAAGTTGCTAGCTTATCATAAAGAGAAACATAAGCCCCTCATATTGAAAGCCAAAATACAGCAGCACTTTGGGAAGGAAGTTGTTGTGAGAGAGAAAGCACCAGCTTTGGAGTCAGGTAGATCTAGACTGGACCCTGTCTCTGCCACTGACTCACAGTATAAACTTGACTTTGAACTTCTTTCCATGCATTTCCTTACCTGTAAAGTGAAGATGATCTCTGGCCTGAACACTTGTGCGATGTCAACGCTTTTTGACCAATGACACATCCAGAAACTAGGACAGGGATACTAGTAGAATAAGAAAATCAAAGATGTATGAATATGAAAATAATGTTTCAAAGCAAGTGGCATGCAATGTAAATGAGATATCTGAAGACACATGGGCTGTTATCTTCCTAAGAAAAGCAATCCCATCTGATATAGCTTAGCTTTAGCTGGTGGATACTGGTCATGAAATTTTGTTTCCTGAACTCTTCCATTGTTTCCCACTTCTCAAGACCCCCTGGATATAATCTACTAAAACTCCTACAGATTATTCTCTATTCAAATGCTCTCTGACTTGGCATCAGGAAAGGAGCACTTATTCCAATGTTTGCTGGAAGATTAAGAAACATACCACATCAACAGATTTTACAGTGTTAGGAGCCCTTTAACAACTACAGCAAGGCATCATTTTAGGGGCTATAAAAGTGAACTTCAAATTAAAATGGGCATCCAGAGAGCAACTCCTAGTGCAGTTACTGCAAAAGTTTTCATTAAAAATCTCTGCAGTGAAATTAAGAAAACACTCCCATTTACCATTGCAACAAAAAAATAAAATATCTAGGAATAAACCTACCTAAGGAGACAAAAAACCTGTATGCAGAAAATTATAGGACACTGATGAAAGAAATTAAAGATGATACAAATAGATGGAGAGATATACCATGTTCTTGGATTGGAAGAATCAACATTGGGAAAATGACTCTACTACCCAAAGCAATCTACAGATTCAATGCAATCCCTATCAAACTACCACAGGCATTTTTCACAGAACTAGAACAAAAAATTTCACAATTTGTATGGAGACACAAAAGATCCCGAATAGCCAAAGCAATCTTGAGAACGAAAAATGGAGCTGGAGGAATCAGGCTCCCTGACTTCAGACTATATTACAAAGCTACAGTAATCAAGACAGTTTGGTACTGGCACAAAAACAGAAATATAGATCAATGGAACAGGATAGAAAGCCCAGAGATAAACCCATGCACATATGGTCACCTTATCTTTGATAAAGGAGGCAAGCATATACAGTGGAGAAAAGACAGCCTCTTCAATAAGTGGTGCTGGGAAAAGTGGACAGGTACATGTAAAAGTATGAAATTAGAACACTCCCTGACACCATACACAAAAATAAACTCAAAATGGATTAAAGACCTAAGTGTAAAGCCAGACACTATCAAACTCTTAGAGGAAAACATAGGCAGAACACTCTATGACATACATCACAGCAAGATCCTTTTTGACCCACCTCCTAGAGAAATGGAAATAAGAACAAAAATAAACAAATGGGACCTAATGAAACTTAAAAGCTTTTGCACAGCAAAGGAAACCATAAACAAGACAAAAAGACAACCCTCAGAATGGGAGAAAATATTTGCAAATGAAGCAACTGACAAAGGATTAATCTCCAAGATTTACAAGCAGCTCATGCAGCTCAATAACAAAAAAACAAACAACCCAATCCAAAAATGGGCAGAAGACCTAAACAGACATTTCTCCAAAGAAGATATACAGATGGCCAACAGACACATGAAAGAATGCTCAACATCATTAATCATTAGAGAAATGCAAATCAAAACTACAATGAGGTATCATCTCACACCGGTCAGAATGGCCATCATCAAAAAATCTAGAAACAATAAATGCTGGAGAGGGTGTGGAGAAAAGGGAACACTCTTGCACTGTTGGTGGGAATGTAAATTGATACAGCCACTATGGAGAACAGTATGGAGGTTCCTTAAAAAACTACAAATAGAACTACCATACGACCCAGCAATCCCACTACTGGGCATATACCCTGAGAAAACCATAATTCAAAAAGAGTCATGTACCAAAATGTTCATTGCAGCTCTACTTACAATAGCCAGGACATGGAAGCAACCTAAGTGTCCATCATCGGATGAATGGATAAAGAAGATGTGGCACATATATACAATGGAATATTACTCAGCCATAAAAAGAAATGAAATGGAGGTATTTGTAATGAGGTGGATGGAGTTAGAGTCTGTCATACAGAGTGAAGTAAGTCAGAAAGAGAAAAACAAATACAGTATGCTAACACATATATATGGAATCTAAGGGGAAAAAAAAAAAGGTCATGAAGAACCTGGTGGCAAGATGGGAATAAAGACACAGACCTACTAAAGAATGGACTTGAGGATATGGGGAGGGGGAGAGTTGAGATGTGACAGGGTGAGAGAGTGTCATGGACATATATACACTACCAAATGTAAAATAGATAGCTAGTGGGAAGCAGCCGCATAGCACAAGGAGATCAGCACGGTGCTTTGTGACCGCCTGGGGGGGTGGGATGGGGAGGGTGGGAGGGAGGGAGATGCAGGAGGGAGGAGATATGGGAACGTGTGTATATCTGTAGCTGATTCACTTTGTTATAAAGCAGAAACTAACACACCATTGTGAAGCAATTATACTTCAATAAAGATGTTTAAAAAAAAAAAATACCAAAAAAAAAAAAAATCTCTGCAAACACTGACATCGGTAAAAAGTCATAATACACTGAAAACCAAGACTGACATACAGCCAGTGGCCTGAATCTCAAAGATATACCACAAATTGTAAGAAAGATGAAGTCGAAATAGGAAAATTAATCAGTGGTCTGCCTTCTACCTTAGAGCTGCGGGCACTTGTGATACCTTCCTGAGTCACCTCCCCAAACTATCGTACTCATCCCTTAACCAGTATCCCCGGGGCAGAATGGGGTACAAATCCAGTCCTGCTGAGAGTTAAGTTCTGTCCCAGGTCTTAAAACTTGCTTTTGTCCCTCACATTTATGTCCAATCTATTCCCCATTCAAAGTCTGGGTAATAGTTAAAATGATGATGATAATAATCATGAAACAGCCCAAGAACCAGGTTCTGTTATCATCAATTTTACAAATGAGGAAATCAAACCCTGGTCAATCTGCCTCCAAATTTGATAAGAGAATGAAATAAGCTTTCTATCTTGTTTAAGTTCCTCTTCATTGGGGTGTCCCTATTCCTTAAACCAAAATTAGAAGAAATATCAATATAATACCTCATTTTTTTCTAAGGCTGATTTTATGAGGTACGTGTTCCTCTTATCTTTCTTTCAAAATTACTTAAAAAAAAAAAGCCAGCAGTTAACCTAAGCAGTTTTTGCAAGTCTACGGTCATGCTGAACTTTCACTTTTTAAATACTATTTCCAGAGATAACCTTTCTGTCTTTTCTCTATGTCCTTGCTTTTGTATCCTTTTACACCGGATCTTTTAAATGCTACCGACTTATTTATACCCTGCTGCATTTGGAAATGGATGGGAGGTGACTGCTTAGAGATCTTACACAATTTCGTACTCAAGAAACCTCAAATATGCCTTGCCTGAGAGCCTTGGCCGAGTCTGAGCTGCACCATCCCAAATATATGTGTTTTCTTACAGCTCTTCAAAAAAGCAGGTTCTGCCAGCTTGCTTGGTAATGAGGTCACCTTCTCAAGCTAGATATTTAATTTTTTAAAGAAACAATTTTTGTAACAGTTTTGGATTTACAGAAAAATTACAAAGAAAGTAAAAAGTATTCAGAGATACACATGCCCCATGCCCAATTTCCTCTATTATTAACATATTACATTTGTCACAACTATTGAACCAATAACGATACAATTTTATTAACTGAAGTTCAGCTTTTCATTCATTTCATTCACTCATTTTGCCTATTGATTTCCTGTTTTCAATTTCAATGCTTCCCACTCAAAATTTTATTTTATTTTTTCTGCTTGCTTTAGCCTTAAAATTGCTCTTCTTTCTCTCATTTTCTAAGGTGGGAGCTTATATAATAGATTTTAGATCTTTATTCTTTTCTAATATATGCACTTAATGTTATAAATTTCCCTCTAAGCACTGCTTTCACTGCATCCCAAGAATTTTGATAAGTTGTATTTTCACTTTCATTTAGTTCAAAACATTTTTAGTATCTCTTGAGACTTCATCCTTGACCCATGAGTTATTTAGGATTGTGTTGCTTCATTTCCAAACACTTGAGGGTTTTCCAGCCATCTTTCTGTTCTTTATTTCTACTTTACTGCCTTTGTGATCAAGAACATACTTTGTATGATATATGTATTTTTTAATTTGTTCAGGCGTGCTCCATGTCTATATGTTCCATGTAAGCTTGAGAAAAATGTGTATTCTGCTATTTTGGATGAAGACTTCTATAACTGTCAATTAGATCCAATTGATTGATGGAGCTGTTCAATCAACTATATTCTTATATACATCCTTACTGTTTTTCTGCCTGCTTAAACCATCAATTACTCAGAGAGGAATGTTGAAGTCTCCAGTTATAATCGTGGATTTGTCTATTTCTCCTCTCAGTTCTATTCGTTCTTGCCACATGTATTTTGACACTCCATTGCTAGGTGCATAAATGTTGAAGACGATTTGTTTTCTTGGAGAACTGACACATTTATTTTTATGTAAAACCCTTCTTTATCCCTGATAATTTTTCTTACTCTGAAGAGTCTCTTTGTCTGAAATTAATATAGCTACTCCATCTTTTTTTAAATTAATGGTATCATGGAGTACCTTTCTCCACCCTTTTACTTTTAATTTGAGTCTTTATGTGTAAAGTGGGTTTCTTAGAGACAACATATAATTGAGTCTTGTTTGTTAATCTACTTTGACAATCTTTGTCTTTTAATTCATATATTTAGACCATTTCTTTGACAATCTTTGTCTTTTAATTCATATATTTAGACCATTTCCATTTAAAGTAACTATTTAAATACTTGGATTAATATCTACCATGTTTGTAAATGTTTTCTATTTTTTTTCCTATCTTTTTCTGCCTTCTTTGGTTTTAATTGGGTATTTTGTATGACTTCATTTTATCTCCTTTCTTAGCATATCAATTAAACTTCTAATTTTTTAGTGATTGCTGTAGAGTTTGCAACATACATTTGTAACTAATCTGTCAACCTTCAGATAACATTATATACCACTTAACATACAGCACAGATACTTTATAACAGAGTATTCCCAATTCCTCCTTCTCATCCCTTATGATATTTGTCATTCATTTCACTTATCCATATAATCGCTCACAACATTGTTACTATTGTTACTTAAATCATTTCTTTTAGCTCAATGAGAATAAGAAAAATAAAAATTTTATTTTACTTTATTCCTTCTCCAACAGTCTTCCTTGCTTTATGTAGATCTGAGTTTCTGACCTATATCATTTTCCTTCTCCTTGAAGAACTTCTTTAAACATTTTTTATAGGACATGTCTGCTGGCAATGAATCCACTCAATTTGTGTTCATCTCAGAAAGACTATTTCTCCTTTATTTTTAAAGATAATTTTGTGGGATATAGAATTCTAGGTTGGTGGGGTTTTTTTCTTTCAATGCTTTAAGTATTTCACTCCACTCTCTTCTTGCTTGCATGTTTTCTGATGAGATGTTCATTGTAATTCTTGTTCTTGTTTCCCTACATGTAAGGATTTTTTTACTACTCCCAAACTTCTTTTAAGATTTTCTCTCTGTCTTTGATTTTCTGCAGTTTGAATATGATATGCTTATGTATAGATTTTTTGGTATTTATCTAGCTGGTGTTCTCTGAGCTTTCTTGATCTATAGTTTTGTGCCTGTCATTAATTTGGGGAAATTCTCAGCTATAAATACTTCAAATATTTCTCCTGCTTTATCCTCATTCTTCTCCTGTTATTCTAATTATGGGTAAGTTATATCTTTTGAAATTGTTCCACCTTTGCTGGATGTTCTGTTCCATTTTATTCATTCTTTTTTTCTCTTTGTATTTCAGTTTGGGAAGTTTTTATTGACAAATCTTCAAGCTCACTGATTCTTTCCTCAGCCATGTCCAGCCTACTGATAAGCACATCAAAAGCATTGTGTGTTTCTGTTACAGTGCTTTTGATTTCTATCATTTCCTATTGACTCATTCTTAAAGTTTCCATCTCTCTGCCTATATTTCCCATCTGTTATTGCATTAGATCCTTTAACATATTAGCTATGGTTATTTTAAATTCCCTTTCTGATAATTCCAAAAGTTGTATCGTATCTGAGTCTAATTTTGATGTTTGCTTTCTCTTTCAGACTTTGTGGTTTTCTTTCTTTTCTTTTCTTTCTTTCTTTCCTTTTTTTCAATTTTTTTTTTTTTTTTTTTTGCCTTTACCATGTCTGGAAATTTTTCTGTTGAAAGCCAGACATGATGTATCAGGTAATATGAGCTGAGGGTATAGGGTTTTGGAATGAGTTTGTATGTTAATCTGACTAGGAATTGTGCTGTGTGTAACTGTCCGTGCCAAAGACTTCAGATTCCTCTAGTGTCCTTGTTTATGTCTCTCCTGTTGACTTTGTGTTTCCTTAAGAACTCCTCAGAGAGAGTCTGCAGCTTGCAGCTTATGTATTTTCTAAGAAAGGAATCAAAAGGAAATTCTAGGAATGAAAATCATTGTGACAGCAATCCACTGCTATTATAGTGGAGCACTGTTGGTGTGGTGGTAAGGTGTGAGGGATAATAAATTTTCTATACTCTTAGAATAAATCCCAGTACTTCCGTGGAGCCTATGTCCCTGGGCTATGACTTTCTTGTCTTCCCTCTTAAGTGAGAAGGGGAGAGGGGGGCTGGAGTGGGAAAAATGCCCTTTCTCAGTTGAGATAAAGTCTTGTCCACTAAGGAGTCTCCTTTGTTATGGAGAATGCCTTGGGCATGTTTCCTAACACTTGCTCTTTCTCTCTACCAGAGCCAGGAAGGGATCTTTCTTGGATCTTCATCATGAGAACCTGATGAGATTCTTGGAAAAACCTTTGAAAGGATGGAGTTCCCCTTAGACTGGACCTCAGGAGTTTTTAACTCTCAAGCTCGTCCAAATGAAGTCTCCAGCAGTTCATCAAAATTACCAGTTAAGTGTGTTCCTACCACTTTATAGCTTTACTAACTTCTATTTGAGTGGAAGTGAGCAGATATTGGCTCTCTGAATTCACTTGTTTTGCCAGGTTTCAGATGGCACTTCATCCTGTAATTTCAACCCTCTGATGGGTCCAAGAAAAGTCATAGATTTTCAATTTGTTCAGCTTTTTCTTATTGTGAGGACAGGAGTGATAACTTCCAACTGCTCTACATTTTGGAGCTAGAATCAGAAGTCTTCCAGATATTTAATTGTAATGCTTACATTTTTCTAAACTCAAGAAAGTGCTGTGAATGTGACATAACAGTTCCACAGTAAAGATTTATTCCAAGTGTGGGTAGAAATATTTTCAACTTGCCCTCATACCATATCCAAAAATAAGCATAAACACATCATATCAGAATGTACAGTTTCAGGCCAAGAATTTTATGCTACCAGTGATCTCTGTATGATTGTCATATTTAGACTTGCCATCGCCACCCCAAGGCTGTAGTTTTTCCCTTCCTCTCTCTTCTTTCTTCCAGACTCACTGTTAATTACCATTTACTGAGAAAGTTTTTTAATATATATGCCGACAGCTCTTACAGTCATGAAATACTTTGATGTGCTTTGTTAAGCTTCTTCCTACTGTGATATAAAACATTACTGTTGTAATGTTCCATTTTCTGTGAACTTGTTCCATTTTCTGTGAACTTGGAAACTTAAAACTCCTTGCCTCATTGTAAAACAGACCCTGGAATTTTAGAGTTGAAAGAATTCAGAACTGATACTAAGGTGCAAAATTTACCAAAGCACCAAAAAACTCAGTGATTGGGGTAAATAATATTCTAATGCAATTTTTTTTAAATGTATGCAAAGAAAAATCCATGATGAACAAAATATAGGTTTTAAATATAGGTTTTACATCAGGAACGGTATATTATCTCGTCTAAACATTGCAAATCCTTCACACCTGGGCCAAACATGGAACCAACTCTTTACTTGCTCAAAGCACATATGAGACAGAGCACACTCTTTAATAAGACTTTTTACTCAGGACTCAAAGGTTACAGAAAGTAATTTCAATGTAATAGACAAGCAGTTTTATTTTTGCTATCAATGGATACTGCTGCTCTCAGAGCTCTCCAGATAAGAGTCATCCTGACCGGGTACCTTGGCCTAAACTGCATGAGGATAGAGGGTATTTTACCCTCCAATGAGAGTACCCTTGAGCTTGTCTCCTGACATTACTGTCCTATCCTACCAGCAGAAGATCTACACAACAGAATCAGGATCCATCCACCTCCTTCTAAGCTAACCTAGACTGTATGATCACTCCTAATTTCCTTTTTTAGAAAGCATTTCTTCCTGGGATAATTGATGGTAGGAATATCCCCTTTGTTCAACAAAAGACTTGCCTACAGGGCTTTGAATTTGTCATAGGGCCTCAGTAGGAAACTACATCAGAACACATTAGTAAAATACCAGAACCTTTCTCCAAATATGGATGATTCTGTTTTAATAGCTCCACAAGCAGGAAATCAACAGCACAGTCTGGGCTGAATTCCATCTGAGTGGTCTAGTTCCCTCTTCGTGTGAGATGAAGATCGGGCTTCACATGATTTCCAACAACATCAAGTCTCAGCTCCTGATCCCTTATGAACAACTTCTCAAACAACAGAAGCAACAATAAGAACAGCAGCAACACACACACACACACACACACACACACACACCATCTCCATAAAAGAGAGTGGCAGATCAAAGGCATAGGGCAGTTTAAATTCATGCAGAGAAATATGATACACTCTACAAATGCCACCCTGCCTTCACTCCTCTCTTTCTCTCTCTCTCTTTTTCTTTCGATTATTATTACATAGACCCCTCTACCTCTTTAGGATCTCCTCTTCAGGTTTAAGGAATCTGCTTAATATATGCATCGCCAAATAATCTCTTCTGGTGGTTTCCCCAGAACAAGAGGCCTCGGGATATATTCAGGTCTTCACTTCCTGCAAGGTTTTCACCAGGATGATTAAGGTTTTGAAAATGCTGGAACCAAATTTCAGTTTGGGCATCAAGTTACAATAATATTGTCCTCGTATTTTAGCAGAACAGCCCCCAGTCACTAATAAGATTTCAAGATTTCACTCGTTCTAAAAACAAGGACAAATCTATAAGACGTTTAAAAGGTTAAACGCATTTAGTTTACAGGATATTCCTTTGTTCCTTGATTATAGCCTTATTTCTTCTTGTTTTCTGTTAATAAATCATTTCTTTTATTAAATTATGATGGCATCATATGTTGTTTTTTTTAACTTCTGATTTGGCAAAATAAAAAGTTTGTAAACTACGTGTCATCCACTTAGGGTTGTTGGTTTGTTGCTGTTGGTTTTTGCTATGAGCTGAATTGGGCCCCTCCCAAGTTCATATGTTGAAGTACTAACCTCTAGTACCTCAGCGTAGGGTCTTTAAAGAGGTAATTAAGTCAAAATGAGGTCATTAAGGTAGACTCTAGTGCAATGTGGCTGGTGTCCTTATAGAGGAGATTGGGGCACAGACACACGCAGAGTGAAGATCACATGAGGACACACGGAGAAGAAGGCCAAAGAGAGAGGTCTCTGAAAGAACCAACACTGTTAACACCTTGATCTTGAACTGTTAGCGTCCAGAGCTGTAAGAAAATAAATTTCTGTTTTTTAAGCCATCCAGTCTGTGGTACCTTGTTGTGGCAGCCCTAGGAAAATAATATATTTTTGCTTGTATTTTCTATGTAATTTTACCCTTCCATGAAATCCCCAAATCTTAGGAATCTCATCTCAATTTATTTGCCTTACAAAGGGATGACACATGCTTCTTTTGTATCTCTCAGTATGGAGTAGACATTTAATCAATATTTGTTGAAACCTTGGGATACAGAAAAATTTGCCAGAAAGATCACTGGGGAAATTCTAGATGAAGAAAACGTTTCAACACACACCTACCAGACAAACCGGCAACTGTCTTGCTGTTAATTCTAAACCCAAACTTGAAAAACAAGATGTATTTTGACAGAATTTGCTTCACAAAGACCATTTTCCTTTCTAGATTTTATTCTGTGAACGGGAATCAACCTTTCCTCTCTCTCTTTTTTCTGTGCTCCGTTTTACCCTGGTCATTATTAGTGTTCCACTCCAAGGGGTTTCTCTCTCTGCCTCTGCTGTGGGATGAAGGTATTTCTCAGATACTTTCTAGGAACCAGCTGTGTCTTCCTAGACACCTAGCCCAGGAATCCCATTCCAGGCCCATTTGTAACCAAGTCCTGGTCAAGGCCACGGAAACCCAGGTCCTCTCTGTATCTTTAAAACCCATTTCATGGTTTCAGTGCCTGTTTCTGAAACACGAGAGCATCAGGAGACTGATCTTCCCCATTTTTCCATCTTGGGCCTGATACCTTCCCTATAAAACCTGGCCTGAGGCCCCTCTCTGGGTACCATGACCCTCACTGATGAAGTACTTCAGCAGCTAAAGCTGTGGATGGCCATGTGAAAGTCAGGCTGCACAATTCTGACTTTCTCCAGCAGAATTCCAAATCAATGTCCTCCATGCTCATCACTATTACCGGTTCATAGGTTTAAAACAGAAACAGCAATTCTTAGTTGATGTGCTTAGTTACAGCTTTAACACTGATGACGTCGCACGGTCTTGCCTTGAATTTCCTTCGACTTCACAAAGACTTTTTCTTCACTGGGAGCATTCAGTATCTTGATGTGGAAAATTGAATTTTAAACAGGTTTGGTTTCCTACTTTTAGGCAGAGGAAAAACAAAACCCAAAAACCAAGAGTAGTTGTTCTTTGAAACAAGGTAAAAGCAGCTTATTAGTATCTTAATTAGAAAAATCACCTTTCACATCGAGTGTGACAAGAGGAAACGGTCCGAAATGAGATTCTCCTTGAAAATCGTGTTCCCATAGAGTCAAGGTTTCATAACAGAAAACATTTGTGTAACCTCAGCTTGAGCACTTCCCACTTGTATCACGATATGCTCTGTGGAGAGTGCTAATGAATTCGTCTGTTTGCATCCCTGCACAGCTGAGTAATATCTGAAAACAGATCAATTTTCCCATTTCAGAGAAACACCCAGTATATGCTTGTGGATGAAGTGTTTCAGTTACGTTAAGTTCCTTTACCTTGCCATTTAAACTAACACTACAAGATAGAGGAAGCCCTAAACAGCTGCTGAAACTCAAGGACTTATTATTTACTTTGGAGCCTAACGTGCCCAAGTGGATGTTTTAATTTCAGCTTCTGTTAATTTTCGAATACTCTGAGCCATTACCACTCCTTTAGATAAACAACGTTGTCCTTGCTTTGGACTTCCTCTGTTATCTGTCCTGACTTCCAACAGGGAGAGAGACAGTATACCTGCCCATCGCCAGAAATTTAGCCTCAAAGGGTCCATTTACTACTTTCTAAAGAGCCTAGAATCCAGGCTAAGGCTGTAATCGGCTCCCTCAATGCGTCATGGCAGTTCAGATCACCGGGAGATTTACCTGCTGTGTCTTTGCAAAGAGCAGCAATTTCAGCAGCTTCCAAACTCGTTATAGATTTGTTTGTTTACTTTTTTACTGACTCTTATAAGATCAGATAAATGCATTCACGTAGCCACTGATTCCCAAGAATTGAATTCTGATGTTTTGCCTTGTTCCCCATCCACAGTTTAGCAACATCCCCCAAAACACGTTTCCTCCTGATTCAGCCATATTATTAGATTTGTATCTCCTCTCTCTACTGCTTTATGCCAGATGTTTGAGATACCTTTGCCATAGTGACATCAACTGGAAAAAGTTGGAACTGGAACCTCTAAGCATCACAGAAACCCCCAAATTCATCACTTTCTACGCTACTAGCCTTTACATTTTTTAAAAAGTAGATTTCTAAATAAATTCATCCTACAAATTAACAGCCAATTAATACTTAATACTTTTGGATAAATTTATTGGAGTAGTCATTCATTTACTAGGAAAATAAATCTTTTGAAATCAGATTATATGTAAGGCATCAACAATGCAAGATAGTTACAAATATGCATAATTCTTGGGTGCTCTGCCTCCTGGGAATTTACAGTACAACTAGACAAAGCCACTTACAATAAAATTGGACAAAACCCATAAAATATAGGGTGTGTCAATTGCCATAAAAGAATGCTCTAAGAGTTTAGAAGAAAATCAGCATCTTAGTTGGAATTTGAAGAATAAGAGTTTTTTTTTTAATAATGAAAATAAGAAATACTATATTATTTTTTATTTTTTTATTTTATAAGGACTTTGAAGCTTTGTTCTGGGACTAAGCTTGTTTTTTAAAATTTGTTAGGTGGGACCAAAGCAGCTTTTAGTCCCTAGTCTTCTGAGTACCCTAGTCAATGCCTCATGAATTGCAAAGTTTTCTTCTTTGGCTGGTGGAAACAGCTCTTCCAGCCCTGGGGGAGCTCTGAGCATTGGTCCCTGGGCTCCTGTCAGGTGGCTCTTTCCTCAGCCTTGGGTAGTGTCCTCACTTATCTGTACAGATCAGCGCTCAGCAGAAGACTCCCAGGGAACCCCTTGCGCGTCTCCCAAGCTCTGGCTCTACGTAGCCCTCTTCCCTCCGGGATCCCATTCTGCAAACCCTGTCTTGGCCTCCCAGTGGCGTCTCCCCAGTTCCCTCGCCCCCATGCTGCACGCTGGAATCTCATTCCAGGCCGTATGCTGGGGCAATCCCAGGGCTTACCTCATTTGCTTCCCCCTCCTATGATCGCCATCCGGTGCTGCTTGATGTCCAACGTCTGGAAAATGTTGCCTCATATTTTTTTTATGGTTTTACATTTGTTTAAGGAAGGAGGGTAAATCCAGTCCCCATGTCTTAGCCCGTTCAGGCTACCATAACACTACCACAACCTGGGGAGCTTATAAGCAACAGATATTTACTCTCACAGTTCTGGAGGTTCGAAATCCAAGATCAGGGTGCCAGTGTGGCCGAGGGAGGACCCTCTTCTGAGCTGCAGACTTCTTACCGTACCTCATGTGGTGGAAGGGGCAGGGAGCTCTCTCAGACCTCTTTTATTATAAGGGGATGAATCTCATTCATGAGGGCTCCGCCCTCATGACCCACTCACCTCCCTAAGGCCCCCACCTCCTAACACTATCACATTAGGCATTAGAATTTCAACATATGAATTTTGGGGGGACACAATCATTCAGACCATAGCACCCTGTTATTCCCCCTTGACCGTAAGTGGAAGTATCACTACAGCCATATGGTTTTATTATAGAAAATTTGGAATATACAGTTAAAAAAAAAAACCAAAATCATAATTCTAGTACCTGGAGATAGATAACAAACATTTATATTTTAGTGAATTACCTTCTAATTCTTTAAAAGTCATATACAATATACTCAAATGTATGCACACACAAACACAATGTCAGCCCAGAGGCTTTTTACCCCTCAGATTTAGTCATGTTTCTCAGTTAATTGCTTCTAAATCTACTATTCAATTCATTTGTATGTGAAGCAGAGATTGTGCAGGTGCAGGAAGGCGATAGAGGGGGATATATATACATATAGACAGAGAGATCTAGATTTATATCTCTATCTCTATCATCTATCTATCTATCTATTTATCTATCTATTATAGCAATGCCAACATCTTAAAATTCCATATGTGGTATTAATTTTGCTAAAAGATTCTGCAACTCAGGTCTTACAGACATGTTTGTCAGCTCTCCTCTTTTCTCTTAATTTCTGGGTCAAAAACAATGGCAAGAAAATCTTATTTTCTTGTACAGAACAACTTAGGCCTCCCCAAACCCTACCTTTAAATTCAGTTCTGGGCTTTCCTTCATGTACCCAAAGTCATGAAGATTCTGAAGAGAATAAAAAGGTCTGTTAAGGAACAGCATCCACATTTCTTATAAGTTAGCTGTGGTGTAAATGCTACATAAATACATGCAATTTACATGTATAGATATAGATGTATGTACACCTCAAAGTGAAATTTTGAATACTATGTCATAACCTGTTTTTCCCTTAATAAAACGTTGTTTATATGCTCTGTGGCTTAATATGCAATATCATTTTTAATAGATTGAATTTTTATGGGTTTCCATAATAAACTCAAATGATACCCTCTTGTGAGAAATTTGGGTTATTCCTAACTTTTTACAATTATAAAAACACTGTGATTAACATTTGAAATTAAACAACATATTTTGAAATAATTCAAGGGTGCAAAACAGGAGATCATAAGAGCATTTAAAATATATTTGAAGTATAATGAAAATACAACATTCTAAAATTTGTGTGATGCAGTTAAAGCTGTGTTTAGAAGAAATGCACAGCTTTAAATATTTACAGTAGAAAATTTTAAATGTGTAAAATCAATAACATAAGTTTTCTCCTTAAGAAGCCAGAAAATTATGATTATATTAAAGTCAAACAAGAAGGAAAGCAATAAAGATAAGAGCATAAATCAATAAAGTAGAAAACAAATAGTAGAAAAAATTAACCAAGACAAAAATTGAGTCTTTGAAAAGATTAACAAATTGATAGATTCCTAGCTAGACCAATCAAGAAAGACAAGAAAAAAGCAAGTTATCAATATCAAGGATGAAAGCAGGGTATTGCTATAGATTCTATAGACATTCAAAGGATAATAGCAACTTTATGTCAACAAATGACAGCTTAGGTGAAATGGACAAATTTTTTGAGGAAAAAAATCAACTTATCCAAACTGACCTAAAATGATATTTAAAAATCTTAATTTTCCTGTATCTATTTAGGAAAATTGAATTTGTTATTAAAAAAAAGTTTTCTCACAAAGAAAACTCCAGACCTAGATGGTTTCAGTGGTGAATTCTACCAAATATTTAAGGAAGAGATAATACCAATATTATCCAGAAACTTTATGGGGTCAGCATAAGCCCAATATCAAAGCCTGATAACAAAAGAACAGTACAGGCCAATATCCCTAAGAAAACAGAAAGAAAAACCAAACAAACCCTCAGCAGAATACTAGTAAACAAAATACAGCAATATGTTAAAGCAATAATACATCAGGACCAAGCAGGGCTAATTCTAAGAAAGCCAGGTCAGTTTAACATTTTAAAATTAGTCAATGTAACTCACCATATTAAAAGAGGCTCTTCCAGAAATCCTCATGAGTACTCTGGGCTTGACAATGGGTTAGTAGTAGTGGAGATGGAGGTGAGGGGATGGATTAATGACAGATATTAGTGATAGAATATTTACTGAGAGATTGGATGTAAGGATGTGGAAAATGGAGGAATCAAGGAAAATTTTAAGTCCTTTCTCTTGAGCAGTTGGGTGGGTGGGGAGCTATTTACTGAGAAGGGAAATCTAGGAAGAGCAAAAGTGGGTTAGAAACTTAAAAGTACCACCTTCTACATGTTTAGAAATGTCTTATTATGTATCCTTATAAGCAGTTGTCTTGGATATTGTTATATTATTATGGATATATTATTCTTGGATTCTGGGTGAAGTCAAGACTAGATATTAAGATTTGCAATCAATCGCATGGATGGTTTGTAAAGTTATAGTCACCTAATGTGAAGTTGAAGGAAGAAAGGGGGCCCAGTACTGAGCCCAGAAAGTAGGTGCCATTGAGGTGGGAAGATCAGGTTTGTGTAATGTCAAGGAAAGTGTGTGTGTTCAAGAAGGAAGGGATACTTGATTCAGGACAATAAAGGATGATAAGATTTTTGACAGGCAGAGAAGTGGGAGGAAAAGGAAGAATAAAGAGAAGAAGCATTTCAATCAAAGGGAATAGGGTGAAATATAGTCCTTATTCATACTTCACCACAATGAGACACCAAGCTGACATTCTAGCTATCAACTTTTGGGAAATGGAGAAAATACAGAAAGATTTACTTCAGGAACACAGTATACTGTGTCTGGAGTAGAGATGTCCGAAGCACAACTCCCTCACATTTCTAGGACGCTATTTACAAAGCTGAGATCAACACTGACTTTCAGAAAGAGTACATCCAGCTTCCAGGATGTGTCTAATTTACTCTCAGTAGGTCCCACAGGCTGATTCAAGTTCAACTATTCCTCATCTGAGAAAGAACACCTGGAATGATCCTGTTTCAAAGATATTGCCAATGACTTGAAAATCAAATAGCCACAGGAAACTCTGGTATCTTCACAGACGAAGTGAAAATGTAGAAAACCACCTTACTTTGATTTACCTTTGCAAAGATACATAGCATTGTTTCTCAACAGGGATGAAATAAACTAATTTTCTTCACAAGAAATAAATATGAGGAAGAATTTTTTTTTCCCCCAGCAGCACAAAAGTTTATCAAATACATATCATGGAAAGTTTCAGCTCTAAATCCACCGAGGTGAATGATTTCACCTCTGCAAGATTTTGACTTCCTGTTTGCTAAATTCTTTTGAAGCTTACTGCTATTCAATAGTTCATTGCTCTGCTTCAGTACTGAGAATTTGACAAGAACTTGTCATGAGAATTCTGCCTGGCAGCTGCTTTTTTTCAACTTACAGAACAAGAAAGGTTAGTATGAATGTTGAATCCTTGAATAATATCTTAACTGGAGGGTAATTCTGCCATTTCTGGAATTCTGCACCAAAAATCTTCACTTAAAAAATAAAATGCAATGGACAGATCATCCAAAATGAAAATAACTAAGGAAACACAAGCTTTAAATGATACATCAAAGAAGATGGACTTAATTGATATTTATAGGACATTCCATCCAAAAACAAGAGAATACACTTTCTTCTCAAGTGTTCATGGAACATTCTCCAGGATAAATCATATCTGAGTCACAAATCAAACCTTGGTAAATTTAAGAAAATTGAAATTGTATCAGGTATCTTTTCCAACCACAACACTATGAGACTAGATATCAATTACAGGAAAAAAATCTGTTAAAACTACAAACACATGGAGGCTAAACAATACACTACTTAATAACCAAGAGATCACTGAAGAAATCAAAGAGGAAATCAAAAAATATCTAGAAAAAAATGACAATGAAAACACGACGACCCAAAACCTATGGGATGCAGCAAAAGCAGTTCTAAGAGGCAAGTTTATAGAAATACAATCCTACCTTAAGAAACAAGAAACATCTCAAATAAACAACCTAACCTTACACCTAAAGCAATTAGAGAAAGAAGAACAAAAAAACCCCAAAGTTAGCAGAAGGAAAGAAATCATAAAGATCATATAAGAAATAAATGAAGAAGAAATGAAGGAAACAATAGCAAAGATGAATAAAACTAAAAGCTGGTTCTTTGAGAAGATAAACAAAATTGATAAACCATTAGCCAGCCTCTTCAAGAAAAAAAGATGACTCAAATCAACAGAATTAGAAAAGAAGTAACAACTGACACTGCAGAAATACAAAGGATCATGAGAGATTACTACAAGCAACTATATGCCAGTAAAATGGACAACCTGGAAGAAATGGACAAATTCTTAGAAAAACACAACCTTCCGAGACTGAACCAGGAAGAAATAGAAAATATAAACAGACCAATCACAAGCACTGAAATTGAAACTGTGATTAAAAATCTTCCAACAAACAAAAGCCCAGGACCAGATGGCTTCACAGGCGAATTCTATCAAACATTTAGAGAATAGCTAACACCCAACCTTCTCAAACTCTTCCAAACTATAGCAGAGGGAGGAACACTCCCAAACTCATTCTACGAGGTCACCATCACCCTGATACCAAAACCAGACAAAGATGTCACAAAGAAAGAAAACTACAGGCCAATATCACTGATGAACATAGATGCAAAAATCCTCAACAAAATACTAGCAAACAGAATCCAAAAGCACATTAAAAGGATCATACACCATGATCAAGTGGGGCTTATCCCAGGAATGCAGGGATTCTTCAATATATGCAAATCAATCAATAAGATACACCATATTGCCAAACTGAAGAATAAAAACCATATAATCGCCTCAATAGATGCAGAAAGAGCTTTTGACAAAATTCAACACCCATTTATGATAAGAACCCTCCAGAAAGTAGGCATAGAGGGAACTTTTCTCAGCATAATAAAGGCTCTATATGACAAACCCACAGCCAACATTTTTCTCAATGGTGAAAAACTGAAACCATTTTCACTAAGATCAGGAACAAGACAAGGTTGCCCACTCTCACCGCTATTATTCAACACTGTTTTGGAAGTTTTAGCCACAGCAATCAGAGAAGAAAAAGAAATAAAAGGAATCCAAATTGGAAGAGAAGAAGTAAAGCTGTCACTGTTTGCAGATGACATGATACTATACATAGAGAATCCTAAAGATGGTACCAGAAAACTACTAGAGCTAATCAATGAATTTGGTAAAGTAGCAGGATACAAAATTAATGCACAGAAATCTCTTGCATTCCTATACACCAATGATGAAAAATCTGAAAGTGAAATTAAGGAAACACTCCCATTTACCATTGCAACAAAAAGAATAAAATACCTAGGAATAAACCTATCTAAGGAGACAAAAAACCTGTATGCAGAAAATTATAAGACACTGATGAAAGAAATTAAAGATGATACAAACAGATGGAGAGATATACCATGTTCTTGGATTGGAAGAATCAACATTGTGAAAATGACTGTACTTCCCATAGCAAGCTACAGATTCCATAAAATCCCTATGAAACTACCACTGGCATTTTTCACAGAACTAGAACAAAAAAATTCACAATTTGTACGGAAACACAAAAGACCGTGAATAGCCAAAGCAATCTTGAGAATGAAAAGCAGAGCTGGAGGAATCAGGCTCCCTGACTTCAGACTGTACTACAAAGCTACAGTAATCAAGACCGTATGGTACTGGCACAAAAACAAAAATATAGATCAATGGAACAGGAAAGAAAGCTCAGAGATAAACCTACGCACATATGGTCACCTTATTTTTGATAAAGGAGGCAAGAATATACAATGGAGAAAAGACAGCCTTTTCAGTAAGTGGTGCTGGGAAAACTGGACAGCTACATGTAAAAGGAGAAAATTAGAACACTCCCTAACACCACACAAAAAGTAAACTCAAAATGGAGTAAAGTCCTAAATGTCAGGCCAGACACTATAAAACTCTTAGAGGAAAACATAGGCAGAACACTCTATGACATAAATCACAGCAAGATCCTTTTTGACCCACTTTCTAGAGAAATGGAAATAAAAACAAAAATAAACAAATGGGACCTAATGAAACTTAAAAGCTTTTGCACAGCAAAGGAAACCATAAAGAAGATGAAAAGACAGTCCTCAGAATGGGAGAAAATATTTGCAAATGAAGCAACGGACAAAGGATTAATCTCCAAAATATGAAATCAGCTCAATATCAAAAAAAAAAAACAACCCAATCCAAACATGGGCAGAAGACCCAAATAGACATTTGTCCAAAGAAGATACACAGATTGCCAACAAACACATGAAAGGATGCTCAACATCACTAATCATCAGAGAAATGCAAGTCAAAACTACAATGAGGTATCACCTCACACCAGTCAGAATGGCCATCATAAAAAAATCTACAAACAATAAACGCTGGAGACGGTGTGGAGAAAAGGGAACACTCTTGCACTGTTGGTGGGAATGTAAATTGATACAGCCACTATGGAGAACAGTACGGAGGTTCCTTAAAAAACTAAAAATAGAACTACCATATGACCCAGCAACCCCACTACTGGGCATATACCCTGAGAAAACCATAATTATAAAAGAGTCATGTACCAAAATGTTCATTGCAGCTCTATTTACAATAGCCAGGACATGAAAGCATAAGTGTCCATCGACAGATGAATGGATAAAGAAGATGTGGCACATATATACAATGGAATATTACTCAGCCATAAAAAGAAACGAAATTGAGTTATTTGTAGTGAGGTGGATGGACCTAGAGTCTGTCATACAGAGTGAAGTAAGTCAGAAAGAGAAAAACAAATACTGTATGCTAACACATATATATGGAATCTAGAAAAAAAAATGGTTATGACGAACCTAGGGGCAAGATGGGAATAAAGACGCAGACCTACTAGATAATGGACTTGAGGACATGGGGAGGGGGAAGGGTAAGCTGGGACAAAGTGAGAGAGTGGCATGGACATATATACACTACCAAATGTAAAATAGATAGCTCGTGGGAAGCAGCCGCATAACACAGGGAGATCAGCTTGGTGCTTTGTGACCTCCTAGAGGGGTGGGATAGGGAGGGTGGGAGGGAGGGAGATGCAAGAGGGAAGAGATATGGGGAAATGTGTATATGTATAGCTGAGTCACTTTGTTATAAAGCAGAAACTAACACACCATTGTAAAGCAATTATACTCCAATAAAGATGTTAAAAAAAAAAGAATTGAAGCCAGTGCAAACAGAGAAATCTAAACACATTCATTGTTAATTTCGTTCTGGATATTTTCTATTCTTTACAGCCTTGTTACACTGAGTGTCATCCCAGACAAATAGCATTAGCATCCTCTGGGAGCTTGTCAGAAATGCAGAATCTCAGGTCCCACCCCAGACCTAATGAATCAGAATCTATATTTTAACAGGATCACCAGGTGGCTCATTCACAAATTTAAAGCTGAGAACAAATGAACAGAGCATTGCACACTGTTGAGTTTGATGATTTCAATAAATGAAGAAGTGTTTATAATACATTAATTCTATTGAAAAGAGCATTTCATTTGTATAGACAAGTCCTGTAGTCAAGAAGTAACTTAAATGTATCCATGTATTACACACTAACTGGTTCTAGATTCCTTAAATAAAATAATTTACTAATATTCAGTGCCCTAAACTGATAGATTTACTAAAAGCTTATTTATGTTAGGTATTAGTTTTTAGCAATTTTGAAAATATCTGCAAAGTTGCATTTGATTAGTTTTCATTTTGTCTTAATAATATGTATTAAGTGTTTTCCTTGAAGAACAATAAAAAATATCAATGGATGTTTAATATTAAGGATCACAGGGTATTTAGTCTTATATTCAGAAAATTACATTTTATCATTTTCTTACATTTCAGAATTTCATGTGGGAATTTTTCTGTTTATACTAATTTCTTTCAAACATCTTTAAATTTTTTTTGTTATTTTAAATTTTCAGCATTTTTAGGATTTCAGTGAATTCTAAAGTAGGTATAGTTTAGTTTGTTATATTTAATAACTTGGAGTCAAAATTTAGTATGTGACACAGCTGATTTCTGTCATTTCTGAGGTCATTTTAAATCAAATTTTATGGTTAAGGTATATCAATCTAGAGTCGTAACATGGTACATTTAGTAATGCCTTCTGAGAATGCTCACTTCATTTCTTCTACTTTGAAAAGTTCTTCCCTAGCATGTTAAAATTTTTTGCAAATTATTGTCATTCATTTATCTAAACTGCTCTTTGTTAGAAACAAAAGAAGTATCAATATTTCATAAAATGTCTACATCATATAAAGTTTACAGCAAAATGTATTATATGTGATAGCTTCAACAGAAAAATAAATAAAATAAAATAAAATGCCACAGATCATCTTATGCCCTTCACTTTTTCAAACCTAAACCATTGGTATCAGCTGCTGTGTGTTCATAATGAGATTTGGAGTCAATCAGTGCAACAACCTAAATTTTCCATTTAGGAGAAAATACTTGAATGCAAAATAGTTTCTACAATGTTAGTTCTCAGATTGATTTTAGAAGGCATATAAAAATCAAATATATTATGGAAAAGAATTAAGCATTGAAGTGGCGAAAAACTGTTTTCCCTGTGTCTCCTATTTACCCAAATATGAGCACGCACTTTACTACCATGGCATATTTCTTAAAAAAGAAAAAAGAAATTCCACACAAATTTTATTGTTTTCATGTCAGAAAGAGAAAATATTTCAATATAAATATATTTTTAGAATCAACAAATGGACATAATTACCCTATCAAGTGGATAAAAATATGTGATCAATAAGATATTCCTAATATTTTTTATAAGGAATGTGGTGTGAGATCAATTTTTCTTTTTCTTTTTTTAATATTTATTTATTTACTTATTTAGTTGGTTGTGCAGGGTCTTAGTTGTGGCAGGCAGGCTCCTTAGTTGCGGCACACATGTGGGATCTAATTCCCTGTCTGGGGATCAAACCCAGGCCCCCTGCATTGGGAGCATGGAGTCTTAACCAGTGTGCCACCAGGGAAGTCCCTCTGATATTTTTAATCAATTTCTTTTTTAATCTATTTCCCTATGCAATATTGATGCTGACAGTAATGTGTTTCAGCAGATCCAAATTTCAATTATATCCTAAAAAACCATAGGAAAAAAAGCAGTTCTCAAATATAATACTTATTCTTTATCTATAAAATGTGATATAAGATGCCATTCATGATGAATGCAAATCAAAACCAGAATGAGGTATCACCTCACACCTATCAGAATGGCAGTTATCTAAAAGACAACAGATAACAGGTGTCGGTGAGGATGTGAAAAAAAGGGAACCCTCGTACACTGTTAGTGGGAATGTAAATTGCTGCAGCCACTGTGGAAAACAGTACGGATGTTCCTTAAAAAATTAAAAATAGAACTACCATACAACCCAGAAATTCCACTTCTGGGTATTTTTCTGAAGAAAACAAAAGCACTAACTCTAAAAGATATCTGCACTCCATGTTCATTGCAGCATTATTTACAATAGTCAAGATGAAGAAGATACACAATGGAATATTATTCAGCCATAACAAAGAATAAAATCTTGTCATTTGCAACATCGTGGATGGACCTAGAAGGTATTGTGCTAAGTGATCAGAATTAGCCATTATTCATTTAGTCATTCATTCAGGCATTCAACAATATTTTACCATTTTTACAGCATTTTGTCATTTTACAATATTCTATCATTTTATCATTAAATGAGATAAGCACTAATTTCAACAATAGAAAACAGTATTCTTTGGAGGGTAATTTTCTTTTCCAGACCTTTGTGCTTGTTTAGTGTTACATAATTGTAAGATGCAATGCTTTCACCTACATGATTCCATTTAATCCTCTCCATACACCTGCACTGTAGACAAATGTATCAACTATCCTAGCTTAGACAGGAGGATATGGAAGAGCAGAGAGGCTAAACGACTTGCCCTCAGTTTCGTATCTAGTCGGTGGCAAACCTGGGACTATGACCTAGTTCTTCTGGCTCTTTCCTTGACATGCTGCCTTATATATTCTGTACAGTTAGGTACTCTGTATTTGTTTAATCACTTAATAAATTTCAGACCAACAGGGTAGATATTCACAGTTAAAGAATTTTCTTTAAAATAAAAGATCCTCTCCATTTTATAATCTGCGAGCTGAAGACAAGAATCCTACTATGGGGTTCTTAATGCATAACTTTTTCCTTTAATCACTAAGCCAAGCGAACATTCTGGTTCAACTACACAGTAATCCTGATGGATGTACTAATGTAATGTGTACCATATCCCTTTATCCATAAAGTAAAACCAACCTTAGAGATAGAAGGCTTCACTTTTCCTTTAGTATGGAGAATATAAGAACAATTTTTTTGCATAGATTTCTAACCAAGTGAATTGAAGAGTTGCTCATAGATACACTCAATAGTTTATTATCTTTAAGTGTCGTTCTATTCCATTCATATCTAGTTACTGTTACACCTAAAAATAGCATAGGTGTTAATTGGGTGTTAGTTGTGTCATGAAGTACAGACCCCAAGATCAATTACCTTGTTAGCAGATATCAGAAAATGCTTTCCTCAGATTACAGAGACATTTTCATACACTAGTGACATTGCCATAATCATTCAGTTAAAACTGATGTTCATCACCTAATGACAAAATATTCTAAAAATCAGTATGGTCTGCAGATGAATATCAGTCAACTCTTGTTATCTGTCCACAGGGAGATAAGGACAGACATTGAAACAATTACAGCAATTTGACAGAGTAATCTATGTCTGTTGAACTTGATAAATTTTAAAAAGTGGGTATTTTTGTCTTTCTCATTTCATCATTCTAGTAATTCAGTTTTTAACTTTATTGAGGTGCAATTTACATAGCCTCACACTCCCAGTTTTGCATTTAGTTTTGGCAAATTTCTCCACCCATGTAATTGTAGCATAACATAGAATGGGCTCATCAGCCCTCAAAATTTTATTGTGCCCAATGCAGAAAATCATCCCCCATCCCCAGCCCTAGGTGACCAGGGATCTGCCTTCTGTTCTTACACATTAGATGCGCCTTTTCTAGGGTTCTTGGTGAAGCAGTTGCTCACTATTTTTTATTGCTGAGTGGTATTTCCATTGCATGAGTATTCCACAGTTCGTTTGTTCAGTCACCTGCTGATGAACATTTGTATTGTTTACAGTTTGGGGCCATTATGAATAAAGCTGCTATAAACGTGAGTGTACAAGTCTTTCAGTAGATATGTTTTATTTCTCTTGGGTAAAAGCTTTGGATTGGAATTGCTGGGTTGTGACAAAAATGTGTTTAACTTTACCAAAGTAGCGTGCTATTATTTTACATTTTCACCAGCGACATGAATGATTTCCATTAGGTCCATGTCATCACCAGCACTTGGTGTTGTGAGGCATTTAACTTTTAGCAGTTATAAGGAATATTTAGTGGTACTGAATTGTGCTTTTGTGTTTCCCGATGACTGATAATGCTGAGCAGTTTTCCATAGACTTATTGACTATTTGCACATCTTTTGTGAAATGTCTGTTCAAATACTTTGACCGTATATTACTGGATGGTCTTATTAAGAGATCCATATATATCTTTGAAATAAGAACTTGGTAAGATAAGTGTATTCCAAGTATTTTTCCCCAACCTGTGTTTTGCCTTTTACTTTTAGTGTCTTTCAAAGAACAGAGCTTTCAAAAGATTTGAAGTCTATTTTACTGATTTTTTTCTTTATGATTCTGCTTTATTATCTAAGAAGTCTTTGACTATCTCAAGGTCATGAAAATTTTCTTGTTTTAATAGTTTGAGAGGTTTTAAATTTTTTATTTTTAAATTGAGGTATAGTTGATTGACAGTATTATATTTGTTTCAAGAAGTTTGAGACTTTTTATGTTTAGATTTTATGTTTAGGTTGATGATCCATTTTTAGCCATCCAATTTTTACGTGTGATGGGAGGTAAGGATTGAGGTTCACTTTTCTCCATAAATATATCCAGTTTTCATAACATTTGTTGAAAAGACTATCCTTTCCCTATTCAGGTACCTTGTCACCACTGTCAAAACCCAATTAGCTATATATGTGTGAGTCTATCTCTGGACTATTCTGTTCACTAGCCCATATCTATCCTCATCTCAATACATCTTGCTGTGTAAGAATAGCAAAGCTTTATATAGACAGTGCAAGTTCTCTAATTTTTTTTCCAAATTATTTTGGCTATTCTGGGTCATTTGCATTTACATACAGATTTTATAATCAGCTTGTTTACAAAAAAGACTGCCAGAACTTTGAGTTGATTATGGATTTAGAGACAATCAACATTTACAAAACTGAGTCTTCCAATTGACCATTAGAGTATATATCTTCCTTTTTTTTTTTCACATTTCTTAGCAATTTCTGTGGTTTTCATTGGACCAGTCTTACACAAATTTTGCTGCATTTTTTCCCCAATTACTTCATGCTTTTTAATACTATTGTAAATGGTAGCTTTAAATTTCAATATCCAATTATTTGTTGCTAGCATGTAGAAATAACATTGAGTTCTGTATACTGACCTTGTGTCTTATCTCCCTAAACTCACTAATTCTAGCAGGTTTAAAAAAAAAACCTATTCTTTAGGATTTTCAATGTATTTGCTGTATTCTTAAGTTTTATTTCCTACAATACATATGCCTCTTTTTTTCTTGCCTTATTTCCAGGTAGTCCTCAGTATAGTGTTGACTAGAAATGGTGACAGCAGATATTTCTTTACCTTTCCCCAAATCTTAGATGGAAAACAAACCATTGTGCATGATGCTAGCTGTAGGTTTTTCATACTCTTTATCAAGTTAAGGAAGTTCCCTTCTAATTCTAGTCTGCTCAGAGATTTCATCATGAATGGATGTTGAATTTTACTGTATACTTTTCCTGCACCTACTGAGATGATGCTTTTTTCCCTCTGTATTGTTAATTTGGTGAGTTAATTGAATTTTTAAATTCTCCTGGTAATTGATTTTTTTTAAAAAAAGCTTTGTGGTAAAATACACGTACCATAAAATTTATCATCTTACCCATGCCTAAGTGTACAATTCAGTAGTGTTAAGTATATTCATTGCTGTGTGACCAATCTCCAGAACTTTTTCATCTTGTAAAACTGAAACTTTCTACCCACTAAACAACTCCCCATTTCCCCCTCCCCACATTAATTCACTTTTTTATAAAAGTTTTAGTCTGTGACAAATTGGAAATAAAAAAGTCATCCTTCACACCACAGAAAAATTTAAAAGTGGTGTTCTAAATCAGTTTGCCAGTAGTAAAAAGTCTTTTAAACATGTGCTTATTAGCTTGCAAATAGTTGTACACAAAAAAAGTGTCTTGGGAGGACAAATATACCTAACTAATTTCCTAACTGATGATTTTCATCACTTCAAACTAGATAAAATTAGACAGTGTGAAAAGCAGTTTATTTCACTCAAACTGTTTCTTTTTAAAGCATGTCAGTCAAAATGTGATCACTGCTTGACCATAAACAAAAGCTTAAGTCAGGTTTTTCTCCTGTCCCCTTTCACCCCTCTATACTCTGGTCCTGGTTTCTCAGCCAACATGGAGAGGTCATTTTTCATAATTAAAAACAAAACAAACCAAAAAAACCACAAACTTTACTAAGAATTTCTATTTTAACGATCATCGACTTCCCTTCTGACAAGTACTCAGTGTTACCATTTCTTCTGTTGCTATTCTGAAACAGTTCAGCTTTGTGGATGGGGTTTTCATTTATTTTCTTAAGACTAAACTCTCTAACACCTAATTTTAGTTCAGTGGAATTTGTTCTTCCCAAATTGATAGTTTCTAAGTAAAGTATATGGGAATTATATGCATAATATACTAGATGTGAACTGTCATATTTTCATCTAACCTAATATCCCAGGAATTTGAGACTATCTGTATGATGGGGAAAAAACTTCTAAAAAACACAGAAATATACTGTATAATAGTTTTATTTTTCTCATTTTACTATTTTTACATTTTATGCACAAATATTTTTTTATCTGAGTAAAAATAGAAAATAACTGTCTTATGTAAAATTACAAAAAAAAAAGCCACAAAGAAATACATAATTGTTGTTATGACAGTACAAGTGTCTTTATTTAAAGAGTAAAAATGTATGCAAAAATCCTCTTCCCTCTTACAAAAGATTGAGAATATTTTTTTCTGGCAGCAAGTGAAATATCACTGAAATATCAATATTTTTATACCCTCTAGATATGAAGACATTTAGTCACATGTTGTTTTGAAATTATGAATTTTAAAACATTTTTGTGCTATTTCAAAGATACATTAGTTCTTTTTAAAAGGCAGTAGCATAAAATGATGAATATGTAAAACAGCAGACCTCACCAAAAATATTCGGAGGCACAATCCTTTAAAGAAATATCATAGTTGAATTTCACCATTTATTCAAGGGAGAAAAACAACTAAACAATTTTTCCTAATTAACTGACACAGACTGACACAAAAATAAATGTGATGAGTCAATTCATGTGACAATCAACCACAGAGCAATTCTGCCTAATTTGTTTGATTTTCTGATGCCAACACAAATTTCTAAACTTAAGGTCAGCAAGATATGTATGAAAGTTGGCTCAATGAGAATCTCATATGGAAAAAAAGTTTTAAAACAAAACTGAACACACTTCATTATTTTTGTACTTACATGGTATGGAAGATGGCCAATAATTTTATCTTTCTCCCTTTTGAATATATTGTAAATTCTTCTATGGAAATTTCATTCATAAAAGCAGAGCAAATTATTTTATATTTTCTTTCAGAACACAAGTTATCTTTCAACAAAAGAAAAGACTACTTGGCTTCTGATAACTGCAACCTCAATAAGGACAATGGAAATAGTTTATTTATAAGTTGAGACAAAGTAACAGAAGTTTCTTGAGTCAACTGGGGAAATTAGTCTCATTACTTATGCTATGGTGCAGAAAACAATGGTGAGAGGCAAAGAAGAAAAAAGAAACAGCACCTGATCATGTATGAGAACTGTCTCTGTTCAAATGATAATGAGGAATAAAATAAAAACTGCAAAAGGAAGAAAATGGATAGAATGTGGTTTTAAAAAAAAAAAAAGTATCTGAGGAACACATAAGGAAAAAAGAAATAATAGTTTGATTTTAGGGATCTAGAAGAAATATGGGTGTTCCTTGTCTTAAAAATATATATACATACAGTTGAGACATAACGGAAATCTGTCATCTTGGCTAAAACTTTAACATGTCTCCCCCAAAGCATTTTAAATCAAAAAGTCATTATTTTTAAGCTCTTGATAATATACCGGAAGAGTAAACTTTATTATTATTATTTTAAAACTGTAAGTGACTTGTCAACTTCCCAGGCCGTAAGAGGATGGTGCAAACCTTCTTTTTAGCTATCTGTTATCTGAACTAGAGCTTCTATATATTATTTCATATTGCTATTCTATTCAGATATTCTTGCAATCACAGCATCCAAATTAAACTAATAATTTGTCAGTCTATTCTGTATGTGTTTATAAAAAGGTAAAAATGGAAATTACAAATTTTATTCTTTTTAGATTCTACTGCAGGGTCTTAGAGGACTTAGACACAACAAAAATATGAATGACGTGACATTACACGTTGCAGTCCGACAGCAGAACACTTAGTAGTATGATCTGAGGTTCCCAGAAAAGCAGGTCACCGACGCCTTCCTCTACGCGTTGCCCCTAAGACCCCTGCCCTGTGGCTCTCTCCAAACCACCATTTAGCACTAGCGGCAGCCACTGCTAGCAGTGCCTCTCTGACCGCATTAGCACGGCACTTTCCTCCTAGTTAGTCAGAAGTACTGAGCTCTTATTAGGCTGTTTAGAGGGATGGATTTAAAGGCGATGATGAGGGAGAAGGTACATAAAGTAATATTTGAGAATCAATCTTCTGCTATAAGAGGATTATTTGCCAGTATCTCATATCATGATTCGTGCATAATATCTTAAAACAAAAAGAAAAAAAGCAAGGAAACCAAGCACAGCAAGCAAGAAAAAAAGAAACACATTTCTAGCCATTTCTGTTTCGTATTGGCTTGTGTTAAGTAAACAGTTTTACATATGTAAGAATTATTTAATTTTTAAAGAATTTTTTAAATGAGTTATCACCTTTTTTTTTGAGTTATCACCTTTTGAAGTATCTTTGCTTTGAATATTATGTCTTCATTTATATGTGTGTACATGTATATATATATATAAGATGGTCAACTGGACATATAGATATCTGTACACTCATATATAATATTCAAAGGAAAAAATTAAATACATGGGAAATTTTGTTTTAAGAAAAGTCTGCCTACACTGGAGTTCAAAACTTCCTTTTAAAACTATTTGCAAGTAATTTACTAATGTCTTGAAAGGTAAAGTACTACTGACTGATTTAAAGTCTTCACTTCATCAGAAACCCAGGACTATATAAGCTGCTTTGTATAATAAACCAGCACTACAGGGTAATTAAAAAAAAAAAAAAAGCCATACCAAACCAAACTAAACCAAACTTTTATTTTTGGGTTGAGGTATACTTTTTCAGTTTTTTAAATCTCTGATAGGGAAAGCAGAGATCATTTGAGAATTTTTGTAATAGTTGGTTTATTAGAATTTAATGCCTCTCTTATAATAACTTAAACTCTTGGCCTGACATTATGAAATAGCTATACAGTAAATTCTTAAAATTGGCTTGAGTAAAGCCAGATTTAAACCTGGATCTCTTTCTTCAGCACTGTTCCTCTGCCAGTCTTTTTACTGTCCTTTGCTTGCAAATATATAAATTACTTTAATAACGTGATGTTCTTAGTTCAGTAATTTATCAATATTATAATTTTATTTGATATGACTATTTTAGCTCTGCTTGATTAGATGAAACAGGCATACATGCTTCAGCTGTGAAAAATTCCATTTTCTGGTTCTATGTAAAGCAACATCTAAAGCAGCAGAGAGGGGAAACAGTTATATTTTCAAAAATAGTTAAGCCAGACTGTTTCCTGGAGATACTTTCATTTATTTTTCATCAATAGCTACTGGCTATTTTTGGTTGGGCTAGACATTAATACTGACCAGTTTAGCTTTCTTGACTGTTAACAAACTATCCCACAATGAACCTGCCTAAAGACATTGTGGTGATCGTTTAACATACATATTTTCTAAAATATATGCTCAAAGTAAAAAGATCCAAATTCACAAGAGTATGAAATATTTATAAAAAAATCATGCAACAGATTGTACAGTCTAGAAATAAAAGAAGATTCAAATTCAGTAATAAAGGTAAGAGCAATACTTGCTCTAACATTTAAGAAAGACCTTGGACTCCCAAAAGGTCCTGGGCTCAATTATCCTTTTCTGTTTGCAGAGACGCAGTAGCCAGGGCTACTGCTGTGACTGGCTGGGCAATTCCATGGAGTTGCATCTTTGCAAGTTTCTTCTGTTCACATTCTGTGACCAAACGGTTCAACTCTGCTGCACTGTATCCAATAAGAGTCTTCAAGTCACAGACAAACTTGTATACAAATCTCTTGCCTTGAACTTTACAAATCATGTCCCCATCATAATAATACCTTTAAAAAAGAGAAAACACATTAGGCCTATATAAAAAAATTTTAAATTTGGACTTCTTGGGAATTCCCTGGTGGTCCAGTGATTAGGACGTGGGCTTTCACTTCTGTGGACCGGGGTTCGATCCCTGGTTGCAGAACTAAGATCCCACAGGCCGTGTGGTGCGGCCAAAAACAAAACAAACAAAACAGAAAATAAAATTTGAAATAGAATTACCATACGACCCAGCAATCCCACTACTGGGCATATACCCTGAGAAAACCATAATTCAAAAAGAGTCATGTACCAAAATGTTCATTGCAGCTCTATTTACAATAGCCAGGACATGGAAGCAACCTAAGTGTCCATCAACAGATGAATGGATAAAGAAGATGTGGCACATATATACAATGGAATATTACTCAGCCATAAAAAGAAACGAAATTGAGTTATTTGTAGTGAGGTGGATGGACCTAGAGACTGCCATACAGAGTGAAGTAAGTCAGAAAGAGAAAAACAAATACCGTATGCTAACACATATATATGGAATCTAAAAAAAATGGTTCTGAAGAACCTAGGGGCAGGACAGGAGTAAAGATGCAGACGTAGAGAATGGACTTGAGGACACGGGGAGGGGAAAGGGTAAGCTGGGACGAAGTGAGAGAGTGACATGGACTTATATATACTACCAAATGTAAAATAGATAGCTAGTGGGAAGCAGCCGCATTGCACAGGAAGATCAGCTCAGTGCTTTGTGACCACCTAGAGGGGTGGGATAGGGAGGGTGGGAGGGAGACGCAAGAGGGAGGAGATATGGGGATATATGTTTATGTACGGCTGATTCACTTTGTTATACAGCAGAAACTAACACACCATTGTAAAGCAATTATACTCCAATAAAGATGTAAATAAATAAATAAATAAAATTTAAAAATTTGGACTTCTTACAATATTTCACAGATTATTCCATAAGAAGAAGCCTAGTATTGTATCTATCACAATAGCAATTAACACTGAGTTTATATAAAATATTTAATGTTATTATCCAAGGAAACTTCAGAACAAAATTTCAATGCTAAGCACTCTAAAATTTTATGTACTAAATCTTCAAAACATATTTTCAAAAATTACGATGAAACACTGATTTAAAAATAAACATTACTGGGGGCTTCCCTGGTGGCGCAGTGGTTGAGAGTCTGCCTGCTGGTGCAGGGGACACGGGTTCGAGCCCTGGTCTGGGAGGATCCCACATGCCGCGGAGCAACTGGGCCCGTGAGCCACAACTACTAAGCCTGCGCGTCTGGAGCCTGTGCTCCGCAACAAAAGAGGCCGCAACAGTGAGAGGCCCATGCACCGCGATGAAGAGTGGCCCCCGCCTGCCACAACTAGAGAAAGCCCTCGCAGAGAAATGAAGACCCAACACAGCCGTAAATAAAATAAATAAATAAATTTTTAAAAATAAATAAATAAATAAACATTACTAAGCAAAACAAAAAACTTTGGGAGCAGTAATAGAGCCTAAGAATAAGGGCTCTGAATCAGAACGCCGAGATTCAAAACCTAACATCTCAACTTATTACCCTTTGTGACCACAGGAAAGGCACATTTTCTCTAAGCTTTTATCCCTCATTTATAAAATGACATTAAAAACAGTATTAACGGGCTTCCCTGGTGGCGCAGTGGTTGAGAATCTGCCTGCCAATGCAGGGGACACGGGTTCGAGCCCTGGTCTGGGAAGATCCTACATGCCGCGGAGCAACTGGGCCCGTGAGCCACAATTACTGAGCCTGCACGTCTGGAGCCTGTGCTCCGCAACAAGAGAGGCCGCGATAGTGAGAGGCCCGCGCACCGCGATGAAGAGTGGCCCCCGCTTGCCGCAACTAGAGAAAGCCCTCGCGCGGAAACGAAGACTCAACACAGTCATAAATAAATAAATAAATTTAAAGAACGTGAATTTCTTTAAAAAAAAACAGTATTAACACTAATAGAATTGTTGAAGATTAAAAGGATTATCTTTGTAAAGTGCTTAGCACACAATGACTGCCACATATAGCCCTCTAGAAAATAGAAGCTATATTGATATACAGCTTTATTCATATAATATGAATAAAAATTTAATACACATATTCTTTGGATTGTTGGAATGTCCATTTCCTCTCTGTCTTGTACAAAATCCTTTATTATGTAGCTATGCTTTCATCTTTATCATTTTAATATGTAAAGGCTCTCCCCTTTCAGAGAAATTCTCCAAACCAATAGGGAGCCTCAAAAGAGTAAGCAAAAGGGCTTAAAAAAAAAAAAAAGAGAGGATACAGAAAAACATAAAAGAGGACATCATAAAGAAACAATGTTTCTTGGGCTTCCCTGGTGGCGCAGTGGTTGAGAGTCTGCCTGCCAATGCAGGGGACACGGGTTCGAGCCCTGGTCTGGGAAGATCCCACATGCCGTGAAGCAACTGGGCCCGTGATCCACAATTACTGAGCCTGCGCGTCTGGAGCCTGTGCTCCGCAACAAGAGAGGCCGCTGTAGTGAGAGGCCCGCGCACTGCGATGAAGGGTGGCCCCCGCTTGCCACAACTAGAGAAAGCCCTCGCACAGAAACGAAGACCCAACACAGCCAAAAATAAATAAATAAATTAAAAAAAAAAAAAGAAAGAAACAATGTTTCTAAACCTACACAGGTACATTTGGGTAAATCACTCTAGAAGTCTGGTTTATTGCTGTTTTCTATGGATATAAAACAGAGTTGGATTTATACTTACTTTGGAAAACAGACTTTATTTACCCCAAATGCACTGCCAATTCCAATAATAGGAAAAAAAGGTAAGTCGAAACTTTTCTGGGCTGGCAGATTTTGGAGCCTTTACTTTAAAACTGCACTGCCCATTTGCGCCATTTGACGAAGAGCTGTTACAAAAGAAACAACTATTTGCAAAAGGACCAGTGGTACAAACGATCACATTTAGCAGGATTTTATTATAAAAATCACTCAGTTTAACCAAAAATCCATTAATGAAAAGACTACATGCAGGAAATTATGTCATCTTTCCCTAATTCTAGAACAGCTAAAGTATAATGGTTATGTTCACTTTCCCAGTAAGAGATATAACACACTGGGCATAGTCTCCTGTCTCCTTTTTTGTCAATTACATTAATACAGAATTTAGATCTCAGCCCACAAACCACAAATGCTTGTCATCCAGTTAAAATGCTGTAGGCATTTCAATTTCTTAAGAAAATTTCTACATAATATGTAAGGCTGTAACAAATAAGACACTTGCGAAAAAAGGAAAATGAAGAGGGAAAGTGGTTTTACATTTCTAAAACAAAAATGGAGTTGGTATAATCATATGTTTCTTGGTAAGAGGTTATAAAACGTCATACACATACATTCTCATTTAAATTAACACTTAATTTTACTTAATACTTCCTCCAATCTAGTAGATGCGTCATATGACCACATATAACAGCACTCACTGCATTTGTTTCCTCCCTAAAATGAAGAAAGTAGAAAGGTACACAATGCCTGTATTTTCTTTCATTCATTCATTCATTCATTCATTTATGGCTGTGTTGGGTCTTCGTTACTGCACACAGGCTTTCTTTTTACTTGCAGCGAGCGGGAGCTACTCTTCATTGCGGTGCGCAGGCCTCTCATTAAGGTGGCTTCTCTTGTTGTGGAGCACGGGCTCTAGGCGCGCAGGCTTCAGTAGTTGTGGCACATGGGCTCAGTAGTTGTGGCTCGTGGGCTCTAGAGCACAGGCTCAGTAGTTGTGGCACACAGACTTAGTTGCTCCGTGGCATATGAGATCTTCCCGGACCAGGGCTCGAACCCGTGTCCCCTGCATTGGCAGGCGGATACTTAACCACTGTGCCACCAGGGAAGCCTCGATGCCTGTATTTTCATGGATATGATTTCTTTTCTCCCCACCCCTTTTTTTTATCTTATATTTTTAAAAAACTTTGAAATTGGGAAATATATTACACAAACAGAAAGGACACGAAAGCGAACAGCTCAGTGATTTATTACAAAGTGGACAGTCCCCTGTTAACTGTGACTCAGGTCAGGACACAGAACACTGTCAGCACCTTAGAGCTCCTCTGCGGCGCCTCCCCGTCATCACCCCTCCCTTGCTCTAAAAGGTTACACAATCCTGTTTCACGATAATAATTCCGTTGCTTCTTTTTATAGTCTTATCACCCAAACATGCATCCATAAATGCTGTAATTTAGTTTTGCTGTTTTTTTTTTTAACTCTACTATATAAATCCAGTATATACTCTTTTGGGTCTGGATTTTTTTCACTGAACATTATGTTTGTGACATTCACCCATATCAGTGCGTTTTTAATGGATACATAGTATTCCCTTGTATATTATAGTTTATTTATTCACTCTACTGTTGATAGATTTTTGGGTGGTTTCTGGTTTGGGGATGTTATAAATAATACTGCTATAAGCATGCATGTGAACATATATGTACATTTTTGTCTGGTACATCCTTCGAAGACTAACTGCTGGGTTATCGGCCACAGTTTACATTCCTACCAAAAGTGTAGAAGCATTCCCACTGCTCCATATCCTCACCAACACTTGGTACAAGCAATTATTTTAATTTTAGCCACTCTGGGATGTGCACTGTACCATTTTATCGTGGTTTTAAAATACATTTCCCTGGGCTTCCCCGGTGGCGCAGTGGTTAAGAATCCGCCTGCCAATGCAGGGGACACGGGTTCAAGCCTTGGTCCGGGAAGATCCCACATGCCAGGGAGCAACTAAGCCCGTGCACCACAATTACTGAGCCTGCGTGCCTAGAGCCCATGCTCCGCAACAAGAGAAGCCACCTCAATGAGAAGCCTGCGCACCGCAACGAAGAGTAGCCCCTGCTCGCCGCAACTAGAGAAAGCCCGCGCGCAGCAACAAAGACCCAATGCAGCCAATAAATAAATAAATATAAATAAATAAATAAAATACATTTCCCTGATTACTAATGAGGCTGTGCACCACTGCATATGTTCATTGGCCATTTGGACAATCTCTAGTCTAATGTGTCTGCTTAAGTTTCTTGCCCATTTTTCCTAATTTTCCTATGGATTTGTAAGAGTTCTTTAGATATTCCAGGTAAGAGTCTTACATCAGATACGTGTGGCTTGACTTTCACCCTCCTAATGATGGTTTCTGATGACCGGAAGTTTTAAATTTAAATGTAGTCCAATTTATTGATCTTTTCCATTATGTTAGTGCTTTTGGCTCTGTTAATGTCTTTCCTCATCTACTGAAGTCAAGTAGGTATTTCTAGATGCCTCCCTATTTTACTTTCACATTTAGAGCTACAAGCGACATAGAATTGACTTTTAGTATGCTATGAGGAAGGGGTCAATATGGATAGTCAACTGTCCCAGCACTACTGATTGAAAAGTAGGTCTTTTCCCCACTGCCATCTTTAAATCAAATGTTCCTATATTCTTGGTTCTATTCGGGCTATCTACTCTAATCTTTGGTCTATTTGTCTATCCTAAGCAAATAGCACACTGTCTTACTGTTGTTGTAGCTTTACAGTGAGTCTCAATATCCTGTAGAGCAAGTCTTCCCACTTTGTTAACTAATCTTCTTCAGGTGTCCTGGTTATCATGATACCTTATATTCCTATATAAATTTTACAATTATCTTGTCAAGTTCTATGAAAACATTTATTCAGGCAGTTACCGCATTGAAAGTTAGACCAATCTGGGGAGAAGTGACATCTTAATTATTAATTCTAATAATTCATCTGTAATTTTTTTTTTTTTTTTTTTTTTTTTTTAAATTTATTTATTTATTTTTGGCTGTGTTGGGTCTTCGTTTCTGTGCGAGGGCTTTCTCTAGTTGCGGTGAGCGGGGGCCACTCTTCATCGCGGTGCGCGGGCCTCTCACTATCGGGGCCTCTCTTGTTGGGGAGCACAGGCTCCAGACGCACAGGCTCAGTAGTTGTGGCTCACGGGCCCAGTTGCTCCGTGGCATGTGGGATCTTCCCAGACCAGGGCTCGAACCCGTGTCCCCTGCATTGGCAGGCAGATTCTCAACCACTGCGCCACCAGGGAAGCCCTTCATCTGTAATTTTGAGGGGACTTGTTATGTACACAGTCACATCAACTGTCAAAACTGATTATACAGAAAGGATCTTCAGATAGTTGGCAAAGTGTTTGAGACTGAATAAGTGATAAGTACATTGAAAATAAAGCACTGTAGTTACTTATGTATGCTAAGGAAAACAAATGGTCATTCTGGAAAAGAAAAATAATGATAAACTATGTAATAGTACTTACATGCCATGATCCTGTAACAATAAATACTGATCTAACCAACACTTCCACATAATTATATAATTACACTTGGATGAAGGGATGGGAAGGGTGTGTGTGTTAATGATGAGAGGTAAATCGTAATCTCCGTGTGCAATTCACAAACAATGCTCTAGTGAAACATGAAGTAGCAGTAAAAGCATGTTATTTAGGAATACGGAGGTAAACTGCAGAACTGCTTTACCAAATTCACTCCTCCAAAAAAATAGACATAATTCCTATATATCCTACTTCTCAGATACTTAAGTGCACATACTGAATTTCTATCATTGTAATAAGCATAATTTATGACAGTAATTATGTCAAAAACTTTCATACCACTTACGAGAAATTATAAATAATTATTCTACTCCAACTCAACTGATGTAAAGTTTGGATATTCAGATTTAGGCAGATTGTGGGGGAAGGAAAAACAGGGAAATGGGTTGACATTTTGCATCTAATTATAAAAATTGACAATATCTACGTATTTGCTAGAATTCACACTCATTCAGTTCACCTATACCAAACGATAGCATCTCTGTTATGTAAACAGCAGAAACCTCAAAGATTAGATATGCTGGTTTTAAACATAGTACATGCTTTTAAATCAGATAAAAACAAATAATCTTAGAATCATCTTTTAAAATACTCTATGTACCTCAAATTATTACTAAAAATTTTTAAGTAATTTTTAACATAAATGTGAATTAGTTTTTATTTATATAAAGAAAACAACATTTTATAAACAAGTATTTTAACATCATTACATAATAGTGTTTACACTAGAATAAGAAGCTATTTTTTAGAAAGGTTTGATACTTAAAGAAAAGTAATAAATTCTTACCTTAATGCACGACTAAGTTTCTCATAGTTCATTGTAGGTTTATTTTTACGTTGTCCCCATTTTTGAGCAACCAGTTCGGGCTGATTTAGCTTAAATTCTCCTTCATCACCAACCCAAGAAATGCAGTCTCGAGCATCCTTGTCAGTAAGTAGTTCTAGCAAAAACTGCCACAGTTGGATTTGGCCGTTGTTTCCTAAAAATTGACAAGAATGACAAACATTGACCACAATGCTATGGATTAACAGAGGGCAAAAGACAACACACAGGTCTTCTAGTGCATACCTCAGCCACACTAAAAACACAAATTTTTTTTTACAAATGCTACGTATCGCCAGAGAAACAGTCCATATTCACATTTTCATACTGTGAAATAAAACAAAATATACATAATTCGACAAATTTTATAAATATCAGATGATAATGCAAAAATACCTGTTCTGTTCCCAGGTGAACTTCTATCTTCTCCTGAAATCCTTGGAGCTCTTTGTACTTTAGCTGCCTTTGCACTACTATTTATAGCTTTAATGGCTGTTGGTGTAGCAGACTGCACTGATGCTGGAATAATTTGCACAGCTGCAAAGCAAGACAAGGGAAAAAATTTTTTTTCTCCTTCCAATACAAACAGTGAAAAAAATTACTGAAAGAAATAAAACGCAATTATTTTAACTAACACCCCTCTAATTACCTCAGCAAAAGTTCAGAGGATAAGGTATAATGTCGGTATTACAGTTTGTGAATCTTAACGTGGCGAATAAAAGTTGGTCTCCTTATTTTGGAAAAACTTATTGATGTGATAAATCTAGTGATACATTAAAGTTATTTAAAAAATCATTTTTTAAAATATTTGTTCATAAAAAATGGTTTATCAAATTTTGGAGAATGTGGACAAATGAGAATTCACGTTCCACCGCTGATAAGAGTACAAACATACCCTCTTTGAGAAAAACTTTGGTCTTACCTAGTAAGGTTGAAAGGGTAGAAACCCCATGATATTACAACCAGAGAATCTCACATGCATTCTTACAATATTCATTCAGTGATGTTCACAAAGTTTTAAAAATAATATATAGCAGTGAAAATAAAATTGAACTACGTGTATCAACATGGGTCTCATAAATGTTAAACAAAAAAGCAAGTTACAAAAGGATATGCACAGTATATCACCATTTTTCCCCAAAAGTTTAGACATGTATACAACAATGCCCTAAAGTGTTTATGGTTATGTAAGTTGGTAAAAAGATAAAATATGCATAGAATAATAAACATCAAGTTCAGGACAGTCATTTAAAATGGGATCTATAACAGGTAAACCTGATATATAAAGTTTTATCTCTTATGGTATATACAGATGTTGGTTATACTTTATTATTTCTTTGTATATCTAAAATACTTCATACGAAATTTAAAAAATTAGTTTTTCTTTTTACTACCTTGCAGTACTAAATAAAGAAAACATTTCTTACTGATAAATGGGCCACATATTATGGGCACATGAATACTCACGTTGATCAATTGTAACTATTTCATTCATCTGTTGTTCTTGGCTTGCCAATACATCTGAAGAACACACATAAAAATTTTTTGTTTTCACTTAAATCAGAAATGCAAACTCCAATCCAGTAAAATTCAACTTAATAAAAAAAAAAAAAAAAAAAACAACTCCACAACTAAAACAAAAACCAAGCAAACAAAAAAGCAAAACATCAAACAATTGAAACTTATTGGCATAATAACCTAAAAAAATCTTTGATAGTCATTTTACAGGGAAAAGATATTTTTACGAGAAGTAGCAGAAGGAAAGTTCCAAATTCTTTTCATGTTCAGAAAAGTTATTCAGAGAACCAGGGTTTTCTAAATGTAAATACCTATTCTAAATCTATTTATCTATGTTTTATGTAAAACAGGAAATCTTCAATAACAGATCAAAGATGAGAATATACATCAGAATGAAATTATTTAGATACACTTTCTTCATCAAAAAGGTTCTTTCTCTTCAAGATGATCTGAGAGAGCATCATAATTTACTTTTCTAACATCCATTTTTTAATAAAATGGCTTTAATTTTAGAATGCTTCTTCTTAAAGACAGCCAAATTTTCAGTGGAATTGTAGCCGTCCTCAGTGTCACAACTGAACTAAATAATTTAACATGTCTACAAATACAGCTCTCAACATGAGTTACAGTGTAAAAGGTCCTAGTAACCCTTTGGCGAACCATTCATTACTCATCTGTTGCTATTCCCTACTTAAATGCTATTCTTTACCTCTCAGACAAGAGTTACACTTCCCAGTCTATATTCCTTCAGCCTATTTAGTGCCCGTCATAGACTGGATGCTTCTCTCTTGAACTGAAATTGCACCTACCAGCAGTCATCTGTGTACTGAGTGAGTCCTGGGGCCTGGGCTCCCAACACAGTTCTACTTAGGATGCCACGCCAGGATCCAACTAAAGACACAGAGCTGGAGAGGACTGGGAAACTAAAAAGAGATCTGAATCCTACCTATCAGATGGGAGCTTTCTTTGGGGGTCCTGAGTTTGGGAGTTTAAACAGTTACATGGAACTAGCCTCAGATCTGGGTTCTGATCTTAGCACTCACTTACTGGCTGTGTGACTATGGTAAATTATTCAACCAACTTCACCACTGATTTCTTCATATTGAAATGAGATACCCCCACCTACCACTTTATGAGGTGCTTGTAAGGATTATAGGAAAATATTTTTAAGAAGCACAATGCCTGAAATATAGTTAACTTTTCAGTAAATTGAAGACACTATTCTTTTATCCACATTCCTAGTTCTGAGCATTCTCCCCAAGAACCACTGCCCCTCTTGAAGAAAAATGCATGCTTTATATTTGTGGTATATTTTCCCTCACATTTTATAAAAGTAACTTGAAAAGGCAAAGTGCTATTGGAATGAAATTGTTCCATTCGTGACTGTAAATGAACACAGTGCCCTAGACCAAAAAGAGGCGAAAGAGAGTCACCACCACACAGCACAGGCATTCCTGATCTGTAAGATCAGCTTCTCAGCCCTGATTTTCAGAGTGGAGTTTGGTTTGTTTCCTGGGGAACTCTCAAGATAACAAGGCAGAACACAGAAAGAGAGGGGCTTTGGAAAGGCTGGTCCAAGACCATACAGGCACTCTAATTATCATATTCCTCTATAGACCCTCAAATCCTGGTCATGCATGAAGGAAGCAGAGCCCTATGGGACAAAGCTCTGAGTGTACGGAGCCATTTTATGAAGAAACTTTGGACCCTAAAGGTATAAGGCAATTCTTTTTTCTAAAGAAGACCCTCAGCAAACTGAGAGCTTTGTGCCTTTGGTGACAGAAGACATATTCACATGAAGAAGGACATCATAGAGCTGGTACTACTGGAACGCTTCCTAATTATCTTCCCCATGTATTGTAGGACTTCGGTGAAGTTCCACCAGAAGGGAAGCTGCAGGAAGCTGGTGGCTCGGGTGGGAAAACTAACACAAATATGTAAAGATGGAGCCTATCTGTTCAGTACTGTGTCTCCTTGGTAGATCATTGAGGAAAACATAATAAATGCTGGGTTAATAAATGCCTTTCAGAAATATGCTGTAGACTTCACTCTACAGGAGGGGACAGAGAACTAGACCCAAAGGAGCCTGTTCTGAGAGGTAAGGCTTGTGAATTATAGAAAGTCTGCCAGAAATAGCCTTACACATCACCCTATCCATTCCCAGATTCTGAGAATTAGATTCCCAAACCAGATGGGATTTCCTCACCAGGCAAAGAACCACGGCCAGATAAGCAAGGAATTCCCTAAGATACTCATCTAGGCTCTGGGGCTTTGTTACTTTTGAAAACAAAACAATTCCAGAGCAGAGCTCTTCTGAAGAAGACCCATTCTACTACTGACTGCAAAGAGATGGAAAGATACACAAGATTTCTCTGCCCCCTGTACTAGGAAAAGTCTCCGAATGAGCTTTAACATTTGAGATGCACTGGGAGAACCAGAGAGAAACAACCAAAAAGTGCTGACCCGGGAGACAGAGCGAAAACCATGAATTTGAGAAAAACTAAACTGTAGTCTAAACACTGTCCTTGTTCTATTCTCGAGAGTCCCTACAAGAAAATGTTTCGGTAAACATAACTTACATGTTAAAAACCTGAAACAATTCAGAATTTACCTTACTCAGCTGAAAAGCTCTGCAGAGAAGAAAACCTGTGAAGCCAAGGATAAACTTTCAACCAGAACATTCAACTTATTTATCTAATAGGAACTGAAACTGGAAATAAACCCTGTAAATATAATGAATGTAATAAGTCTTTTAAATATTTTTTTCCTCCTAATATTTAAGAGAACCAACACAAGAGAGATACTACCAATAAAAACAATGAAGGAAAGCCTCTTTACAGAGCTCATTTCTTATTCAACAGCAGATGAAAACCCTAAACATTAAATGACTGTGAAAAATCCCTCTACCATATCTGTCCCCTTACTGGGTACACAGTAGGATGAAATGCTACCAGTTACATTTTCATCCATAACCATTATAAAACAAAGTCAGAGTGTCCTATTCACAAATTCTGAAAACTATATGGGTTTGGCTAGCATTCCTGATTTATTTAACAGCGTCAGGGAATGGGTTACTGCTAAGATATTTTAACAGTCACTGAAATATAAGATGGATTAAAATTCAAGCAAAATAATTTACATCTATTTGAGCTCTTTTTGTTGGACAGCCATAATCATAATAATAATGTCTGTCAAGCAACATGGTAACACTATAACCAGTGGCTTCCAATTCAAGATGGTGGGTTGCATACTTACACTTCCCCTTTCTCCCTTAAGATCCCATTCAATTAAAAGACATTTTAAAAGATTTAATCCCAATAATGAAGGGAATGAGAGGGAAGCCATCTGTGAACAAATAATCTTAAATTTCTAGAAGATGAGCATAAAGGACAGAAGTGACTGATGAAACAGAAGTCAACAACTAGAATATGTGAACAGAGCTAAATGCAGGGCATAGAATTTTACTTCAGAACTTGGATTCTAGAGTTAGTCTGCCTGGGTTTGGATCCTGGCTCTGCCTCACCCTAGGTTCTATAACCTTGTAGGGGCTCTCTAAGCCTCAGATTCCTATCTATCTGAAAAGATAAGGAAAGTAATGATCTGTGGCATTAGTACAAGATCAAATGAGATAATACATATAAAACTCTCAGCACAGCCTTACACAATTAATAAATGTTAATTATTATTGCTATTATCAATGAACAATTTAGATGAAAACAAAGTTATAAAGAAATAAAACTAAACTTAAGCTACAATGCAAATAGACAATAATTTCAATTTTATACATTTTCGAAGAAGTTCCAGATGACTCCAGAGAATTTCTCCCCGAGGAACCCGCTGAAAAAAGTCTTCTTGGTTGAGACTACAGAGCTCTCTTCCGGAAATATTCAGCGTAGTGAGGTCTATATCGGTCATGCTGAATTCCTTCATTACCCAAACCACCCAATGCAGGACTTGGTCTGTGGACCACTGTATGGGATCTAAAGAGAAAAATATTAGCATTGGCCTAGTTGCATCTTAGATATTATATAAATTTACAGTTAACTTGTCAACACACACACACACAAACATGCAGATAAAATCCAGACAGGTTGTTATTTTTCAAGTAAGTGAAGTAAATAAACTCATTATATGAAATAAAAAAGATTCTTATGCTCTATTTTCTCCTTAGCTCCTTTTCAATTTCTTAATCTAAATTTTTGATGGATTCATTTATTTCTCCATCAGTTAGTCTGGAATTTTCCCAAGAAAAACAAAATGCAAAACTGCTCTCCAGTGGGCCAAATGGAAGAATAAAATACATGATTACCTTGTAGGAAATGGAGTAAATTAAACAAGTTTTTAAAAATTATTTTGTAGTAGTGTATGATTTGATGCACTGAAAAAAAAAACTATAAGGGGTTTCTGGGGAGACGTATTCTCCAAAATATGAACGTAATCTTTCCTCACTTTTACTTCTTCTTCTCTTTTTTTTTTTTTTTTACTTTTACTTCTTGTAAAAAGCTAGTAGCTCCTGCACTTACCCTTATGGTGGCACTTACAATACAACACGTTAACTGCATGTCTACTCAGCTGTCTCCCCCTATAAAACCTTGAGGTCTTAAATATAAGGACTGTGTCTTGTAAACCACTGAATCTTCAGAGCTTACCACGGCGCTTTGTGCGTACATTTGTTAAATCTATAAAAGGTGAATCCAATCCAAATAGTTTCATTTTCTTCATCATTTTTTACTACTGAATGAATTCACAAATAAAAAAGATGGCCAACATGTGTAAATAGTTCATGATTGTATCCCTGGCACGTAACGGAATTTCTACTCACAGAATTTTAATAAATACTAGCTGAATTAATTTTGGTATAGGTATTTCTGCACGGAGAAGGTAATCTATCCAAATGGTATTGATTATATGTCCCCAAGATGCATGCTATTCAATAAGAAAGTAAGTGAGGAAAAATAACACTTAGGTACTTATCAAGAGCCAATTTACAGTAAAAATGAATCAAACATAATACAGGATTGAAAGCCACAGAACTGATTTTTTATTTGATTTTTTTCACAAAGAAGTTAAGGAAGGAAGATTCTAAGAAGATGGCAGCAAAGTTTTAAAATTTCTCTGAATGCACACATAAAACAAAACAAAACCCACCACTAAAAGCAACTAGAGAGCAAAACCAAAAATCCATGGACATTTACAATTAAACCAGGTGACATGATATCCCTATGGAACCCAAAATACATGCAGGTGAAGACAATGCAGTAACAGTCACAAGACCTGTATGGTATCAGCATCTGTGCAGGAGAAAGCAGAGGGAAGCAAAGGAACATCTCACTCCCCATCCTGAGCATGCAAAAAACTGAACACAGCCAGGAAGTATTCTTTGAAAGCACAGTTTTGCCCAACCCAATAGCAGAGGAATACAAAGGTCCATGGTCAGCTTTAAAGGGGATGGAGCAGTGAAGCACCTGTGAAATTTTCAAACTAAGCCAAGGATCACTTCCAGAAGAGAAGACCACAATAAGGAGAAATTGGTGGGAGTGGAACTGAAATTGAGTAGTATCGAAACTCGAAGGAAAGGGAAAGGGAAAGAGGAGGTCCAGATAAAAGTGAAGTCAAGGAACAGACAGGAACTGAGAAAGCAAGAGGCTCTATCTTTTAATACTACTCAAAAACAACAAACAGAAGGAGTTCTGGAAAGTTAGAAAAGCTATCCTGAAACACACTTCAAAGTTCAAGTAAGCACATTTTATGTAAACATGAACAAAAAAGTATCAAGATCAAAAAGTTAGGGGAAAATAGTTAGTCCGCCTTGTTTTCTTAAATAATATCAGGTCTTCTAGTTTAACATAACTAATTGCCATGCATGTTCTCCCTGCCTCTTTTCTCTAAGTCCTTAGTAAAATGACAGTAAAGAAACTTCTGAAAGATGTAAACTCACAGGAACATGAGTGGGAAATGACAGAAATGAAAGCATCTCCCCACCACGTAGGCACCAGGAACACTTTAGACCGGTCTACAAACCGAAGAGTGAGACCCTCTCCACCCACTCCACTCCCCTTTCCACTTCCAGAATGCAACATTCACACACACACATCAACCCTAAATCCTCACCCCAACCTTCTACTCCTGACAGGTGTTTGGCCAATTTTCCAGAGAAGTTGGGAGACCCAGGAAAAAGATCTATACATGCTGACACTTGAAAATCTTTTAATAAAATGACCAACACCCCATTTTACCAGCATAGTGGACAAACCCCTTCCAGACGACTTCAAACTAATTAGCTTTAAAGTTATTCACTCTTAAATATGAACAGATGGTAAAAAATAACCAGACATTTGAGAGACTAAAAGGAAACCACTAGACGACCAAAAATAAACAGAAAAACAGAACCCAGAGGAAGCAGAAATAATGCAATAACAAACTGCAAACAACAAAAAAATAATAATAAACCCTCACTTCACTGTAATCAACATAGAGAGGAGAGAAAACATGATATCTGTAATATAAGATCAGAATGCTATGGAAAGGGAACAACCAAAATAAATAGCCCTTGTAAATTGAAAACAAAAATCAGGTTGCAATATAAAGACAAGAAAGGGACTTCCTTGGTGGTGCAGTGGTTAAGAATCCTCCTGCCAATGCAGGGGACATGGGTTCGAGCCCTGGTCCGGGAAGATCCCACATGCCGCAGAGCAACTAAACCCATGTGCCACAATTACTGAGCCCACGAGCCACAACTACTGAGCCTGTGTGCCACAACTAATTGAAGCCCACGCGCCTAGAGCCTGTGCTCCGCCAACAAGAGAAGCCACTGCAATGAGCAGCCTGTGCACCGCAACGAAGAGTGGCCCCCACTCGCCACAACTAGAGAAAAGCCCACGCACAGCAACGAAGACCCAACGCAGCCATAAATAAATAAATAAATAATATATAATTTAAAAAAAAAAAAAAGAAAATTTGGCAGAAAGTAGTACAAATAGATATGAAGATGAAAACTAAGGAAGAAAAAAGATGTAGATGATCAACCCAGGAGATTCGATAGGAGTTCTAGAAAAAGAACAGAGAAACACAGAAGGTTGTTATCAAAATAATAATGAAGGAAAACTCCCCAGCACTGAAGGCTGAAATTGTCTAGATCAGCACTGTCCAAAATAATGCAGGCCACAACGTAACTTTAAAATTTTCTAATGGCTACATTAAAAAGGTAAAGAGGGCTTCCCTGGTGGCACAGTGGTTGAGAATCTGCCTGCCAATGCAGGGGACATGGGTTCGAGCCCTGGTCTGGGAAGATCCCACATGCCGTGGAGCAACTGGGCCCGTGAGCCAAAACTACTGAGCCTGCGCGTCCGGAGCCTGTGCTCTGCAACAAGAGAGGCCGTGATAGTGAGAGGCCCGTGCACCGCGATGAAGAGTGGCCCCCGCTCGCCGCAACTAGAGAAAGCCCTCACACAGAAACGAAGACCCAACACAGCCAAAAATATATTAATTAATTAATTAATTTAAAAAAAAAAAAAAGGTAAAGAAACAGATGAAATTCGTTTTGATAATAATTTCACTTAATACATCCGAATGTTTTCATTTCAACATGTAATCTAGGTAAAAAATTTATAAGATTTTTACATTCTTTTCCTTTTGTACTGGGTGTTTTACTCTTACAGCATATCTCAATTCAGACCAGGCATATTTCAAGTGCTCACATGGGACTGGTGACTACGGCCCTGGGCAGCACAGGGCCAGACTGAGATGCTACACAAAAAACCTGAAATTGACAGCAAATGAAAAGATCCACACTGCCACTAGACTTGGTCTTAACAGCTTTCTTATTCTTTGAGGAATGGCTTAGGTCTCATCCTTCAAACTGGACTCTTTTATCTTGTTATGCTCCAGTGAATAACTCCTATCCTTGCTTCTTTAATCTTTCCTTCTCCCACTAGTTCCACACCATTTATCTACAGATACACTCAGGTCACCACCAACTCTTGAACCTTCAATATTATTTATTTATTCCCCCAGCATTCTTCCCACCTGCCCTCCCCCCAATTAATACTCAATTTTCTCCATTTCTACAATGTTTATTTAGTTCTTATAATTCAGCTTTGTCGCTCCAACTCAGCAGCTGCTTTTATCTAAATCTACCAATGAGCCTCTAATGACCAAATGTAATAGATATTACTCAGTCAGCATTCTTTGACTTTCTCAGCAGTGTTGAGACTTGTGACCATCTAAAACTCTTTCCCAATTTCATCGGCACTATATACAGTTCTTATTTTCCTTCTATCTGTTAAGCTTTCCATGTCTCCCCTGCTTCCTGTTCCTCAACCCTAAATGTTGACAAGGTCCAGCATTATGTTCTCTTCCATTTTATCTCTCTCTGTCAGAGACTGCATCTACTTGTAGGACTTTAACACAAATTCAATGTGACTGAGTCCCAGATAACATCTTTATCTCCAGTCCCAATTTTGTGCACCTGAAACTACTTTCTGGTGACCTCTAGTTGAATTTGTACTATTACTTGAAAATCAAGTACAATCAACACTTTCCCTTGAAAAATCTTTCCAATACCAGACTTTCCTACATTCCCCACTAAGGTTTAGAAAGCATGGACTATCTTTCCTGTGCACTACTGAAAGCCAAGAATTTAACATGGTGCCTGGCTCAGGAAATATGTAATGAAGATGTAACCAAGTCTTATATTATTATTGCCTAGTCACCCAAGCTTAAGAAGTTAGATCAATACTTGAATCTCCCCTTTCTACCCTCACACAATCCATCAATCAGTTGCTCAGTCCCATCACTATTTTGATTCATCTCCTGCTTTCTGCTCCCACAGAAATCACCTGGTCCAGGCTAACCTAAGTATTATCACCTAGTCACACCCAAACTACCTGCTCCAACTTATGCCATATACCACTGCCACGTTCATTTTCAACTGTCACTTCCATCAATCAAAAACAGTTCTACAATGCTACAGAATAACTCCTTACCCACTGCACTGTCTCACTACTCACACATACTCCCACTTCTCAGCTTTGCACAAACATTTCCTGTCGGCAATGTCTAGCAGTTTCCTTGTCTGTAAGAAACTCTTTCCCAATTTTCCCCCAGACCACTATGATCCTTTTGAGATTCTAATAGTATGTTTCTTTATACCAGTTATTGACAGCTTAAAAACATGTTACCTTTATAGCAATTATCTTTTTTCATTTATATTCTCCCTCTTCAACTACATTGTGAATGCCCTAAGGGCAGATTTTTTTCTTTGTTATCTTTGTATTCCCAGCACCATCATATGTTACAGTCCAAAAAAAAAAGAAAACAAAAACAAAGAAAATCAATATATTTCCTAAAATTTCTATATTTAAGATAGATAATTTACTCACCCTACTGTCTTCCACGTCAAGCTTAATTCTTATTATTCTACCTAACATAATTATTATGTATTTTATTACCATAGGGTATCCCAAGACGTTCTTGCTCTTTCCTATAACCTTCCAGAGCAGCAGCCCATCTCGTCACTTGTTCCGAGGTTTCATCTGAAATGGTTGTAATGTGTTTCGTGCCATCGAGCGTTATCACTTGAGCTTCCTCGACAAGATGTGCTTCCGCTTCCGCGTGGTGGGCATCTGGATCAATAACTACTTCAACTGTTTCCGCAGGTTTAACAATTTCCAGGATGTTTAGCTTTGGTTCAATTCCTTACCAGTGATTAAAAAAAAAAAAAAAAAAGTATATCTAAGTGAAAACACGCAAGTCTCTAACAAATTAAAATTTAGTTCAGTTTATATGTTCTCAAATGGTAGAGCAAGGCTCCATTTTAAATATTTTTAGCATTATGTCTAGAGAACTTAAACAGATTTCTATTAAATGATAAACACAACAACAATTCAACAGAACTTTGATAGATTAGATAACAGTATTGTACCAATATTAATTTCCTCATTTTGATAACTGAACTGCGGTCATGCAAAAGAATTTCTTGTTTTCGGAAAACACACTAACGTATTTAGAGATAGGAAGGAATAATGTCTACATCTCATTCTTAACCAGGTCAAAAAAATAATGTGGGGATGAGGGAGAGAGAGACTAAAGCAAACGTAGTAAAAGTTAATATTTGGAGAATCTAGGTGAAGGATATCCAGGAATTCTTTTACTATACTTGCAACTCTTCTATAAGTTTAAAATAATTTTAAGAATAATACCACCACCACCATGCATATATACACACACGCATGCACGCAAGCACACACACACCCCACCTACAAACATTAGGAAAAAAAAGTACCAATATGGAATAGAAAATTAAAACTACACTATGGAGAGTATAAATGAGTAGCTACTTATCCTGATAAGTTGAAAAAATTAAAATTATTTACTGACTCCTTTTCTTTTTAGAAGACAAAGTACATGTATTAAAAATGAACAGACACTAAGTTTGTTACATTAAATTCACATCATTAAATTCTGATTTTCATTTTCAATTGAATGAAGAAAAACCCAAATACTTAAGATAATTCAAAATAGAATAAACTAGCCCTTTATGAAATAATCTCAGATACTTATGTTAAAATAACAGCTCTAAAAAACTATCATACTACTTAACAGCTACTGTTTGCTTACCGATTCGGTTACAATCTATATCAAAATTTAATCAAAGTATATTTGAAAGAAAAAACAAAACTCAATTTCAATATTCTGAAGTTCAATCAGGAAAATCATTATTACAAGAAAATATACAGCTATCACTCATCAGGTGGTGTAAGTAGAAGTCAGTTTTTTCAAATATACATGAGGAAAAAAATTATAATTTTGGAAGATTTTTCCTAAAAATTATCCCCTAATCCTCCATTCAAATTGCATCAAGTCAACTCTTCTTTAACACACCTGCACTGAGAGGTCACTAAACTTTTAAAGATAAAAAACAAAGATTGATTTTCTTTCCTATTCCCAACAATAGTAAATCCTGGGGAAATTAAGGATCATAAGTAGGTAATTACCATTTTCATAATGTGAAGAAAACTTTGGTTTGTGAAACATAATTGTGAGCAATACAGTATGTTCAGAGATGAAAATTAGTCTAAAACTCTGGTTAGAAATCCCAAAAAGCCACATTTAAAAAAACTAAAACTCAACCCACCAAAAATGGTTTCTTAATTTTCTAACTTGTGTATTTACACAGATTAGTAAAATACTGTGATGGATATGGCTGACTGGGTCACATCACATCCTTCGCAAATTCCTCTCTCTGTGCTAAATTGTAGAGACTATACATTTCCTTGCAGCTAGGGTTGCAGATGTGATTTAGGTTCTAGAATCACTGCCATGAGCGTTCTATTTGGAGATGAGTTAAAAGGGGACAAGCAAGCACACAGCATCCATTTTTTGGCTAATGTGAATCACTGAAAAGGCAGCATGGTTCCAAGCCGATAGCTATAGTTGTGGCTTTCAGATTTGGCATTTTCCAGATCCCGGCAGAGCAGCAGCTTCCTTGGCAGTCCAGTTCTACAGCGTGGCTGAGGCATTCTTAGAAAGTCAACTAGAACCTGTTCTTTCAGCCCTCCCTGTGATCCTGTTATTTACTACCCTGTAATATACCCTTTCCCAATTAAAGTAGGTAGAATGTGTTATACTATCTGCTTCATCCTGACAGATAAAACAATTAAATCAAAAGCATGAATATTTGGCTATAACATCACATTAATTTAGACAACCATCTAAAACTTATAAAATTGAGTTCCCATATTATAAAAACATGAGCTAAACTTTTAAATAACAACATTAAAAGTAACTTACCTTGGTAAGAAATTACCTGTACACTAAGCTGTACAGTTCCGTCTGTCTTTACTCCTTGGTCAAATAAACTTCGTTCTGGATCCAGCTAAACACAGATAAAATGATTAAGATTATTTTAGCTCAGTCATCTTGTTTAATATAAATGGATGTGCCAAACAGGACTTAATTACTGAGGCATACTAATTAAATTATAAGAACACGTTTAATTATTCAAGTTGTCCTATCATTTAATTCTTTGCCAAAACTGAAAATAACTTAACCACTGTGGTAGCAATTAAGGACAACACAAACGACAGGATTTATTGTAAGTGGTGGTTTTCTCTAGCTCTGGAGTCTAGTTTAGAATTTTAAATAATGCCAAAAGGCAACTTTTTTTTCCGTAAAAGTATTTAAAGTGGAAGATAATGCTATTTATCTGCCATGAATAAGCAAGGGTGTTTTATTAGTGGGGACAATTTATATAAATTTATTTACATAATTCTTGCCATATCTCCCTTGTAACCAATGATACACATTTAAGATCAGGGTTAACTCTAAATTTCTGATCATAAAGTTAATGAAGTTAAAGGACTTATAACCTTACTATTTGACCTAGCTATGAATATCTTTAATCATAATTCTGTATCCTTTCAGTATCTTTCAGTATCAGTGCTTTTGAATACATTTCACACAAATGGCGAAAAGTAATTCTGACTTCTAGACATTTTGTCACCCATTTAAAAACAGGCTTCTGTTGTAATTATTTTGAATAATGTGTATCTCTGTGTGTCTGCATATCATACAGCTGGAGGTACAAAGCTCCTCTCACTCTCATTCCCAAGAATTCAGCCAATACTGTAGTCATGGTACAAACATATTTTCTAATATTAAAAACATCATACACATAAAGCCTAAAATCTTAAGTGACTATGCATCTAACTTAAACAGAGACAAGACAAACTTTGTAACCCTACATTCGGACAGGTCAAACGTGGCAGCTTCACTCCTTAATACAACAGTCTCTGCCTGACATTTTGTTAAAAATTCTCCTCACAGCAAGATTTCTCCCCTCTCCAGTAGACACTGGTATTATCTACTAGAAGCTAAAGCCTGTGTAACTCTGAAGAGGGCTCTCAGGTACTGGACACTCTAGCTAGTTCAGTTAAGAGCTGGCACAAGGACAAAACTCAAGCATGATATTTGATCTCAGGTCATATTCCTTAGAGAAGTGCAACTCAACTGTTGTTCATCAGCTCTGAAGTCAGCACTCATCCGAAAATACAAAAGCATTACCACAAGCAGCAAGCATTCTGACTCCAACTGTATATTTGCATTAACTGACATGGGAACAGAAGTTACTATCCTCAAATCCTTTTTGAGGAGAAGAAGGGGGAGGGGTACAGGAAGAAATGCAAAATGCCCTAGATGCAAGGCCAGCTCTGAATTCTATGATACTATAAATTATGCATATTTCCATTTATTCTACCAATATATATTGAGATCCTATGATAGGTTGGGTACTTTGCAGGTGTTACTTTCGTTTTGGTTAGGTCAGGTATTATAAGAGCAGCAACAAATATCAGAGCTAAAAAACAAGTAAGAGATTGAGTCCAGATTCCCCTTAATTTTACATATGAGAAAAAACCAGGTCAAGTCCAGTGACAATGAATTATTCAGTAAAAACTTTATTAAAAAGCCAGTCTCAAACAAGTGAAGAGTTTTAGAGTCACACAGGCCTGGGTTCACATTCCAATGCATCCCTTTGTAGCTATGCATTGGGCAAATTATTTACTTGCTTTAAATCTCAGTTGCTACATCTGCAGAATATGATTAAGAATATCCTGACTTCAAACACTGATGTGAAGAATAAATAAGATAATTTAGAAATGTTTTGCAAATATTTTTTCATTCAATCTAAATTGCCCATATAGCTCTAGTTCACCATTTTTTAATGGCTGCCTTGAATTCCAATCTATAGAATTTATCTAATTCCCTATTTTTGGATCATTTGAGATATTTTCAGTTTCTGCACAACCATGCAATATACACCTTTGCTCACCGAGGTGAGCATTTCTTTAAGAACAATTCCTTGAGGAGAAACTGCTAGATATTTCACATTCAACATTAACAAACACTAATGCCAAGTTACCTCTCAAAAAGATTATATTAATTTACCCTCTCACTGTTGAGAGACGTGAAACCTTAAATCCTAAAATTATAATAATATTAGCGCCACCTATATTCTCTTTAGAAGAACAACTTCCCTCCTCCCCCAACATTTATTAGACTTGCTGAAAAAAAAAAAGTATGGTTAAAAGGGCAACTAAAATTCACAAATTTCATTAAAATTTCAACTTATTCTACATCAAAATCTGATTTAAAAATAGACATATGATGATTTGAATTTTTAAAAATCTAAGGCAAAAGTTCTATAATATATGGAATAGCTATATTAAAAGGCAGGGAAGGGGAGGAGTAAAGAAGAAAACAAACCAAACAATCCAAAAGATGACATAATACATTAGTATAAAATAGTCTTAAAAAACAGAATAAACCTCTAGTACTTATTCATATGTTCAAGGAAGGTCTGGAGAAACTATTTGAGCAATCCTATCTAGGCAACTACCTTTGATACATATTGTAAAAATACTCCTTTTCTTGAAAGAATACCATAAAACATGACTATAAATATGTTGCAAACACAATGTGTTATTATAATACTACCACAGGTAAAATCCTATTGCAGTAATTTCCAAGAAATATACATATATATTGGTATTTAAATCCTTATCCAAAATTTACTGCTGGAGCAAATAAAGATGGAAGGGAATGTAAACTCATTTGGTCAAATTATCTCTAAAAGATGAGGAAACTGATGCACAAAGAAGTTAAAAGTTAGTTAGAAACAGGGTGGGAGGACACACTTCTTCAGCTTCCAAGGTCAATGTGCTTCTCACTACTCTACGTTTTATGCTCTGATTAAATGTATTTAAACTTCTCAGTTTATATTTGTCAAAGTAAAAAAAGAATGTTTGATTTATTACTCAATCTTTTAAAAATAATTTTAAGTGGAGGAAATTTTGCTGAAAGAATTCTTTTTACTTCTAAATGCTTACATTTTATAATAATATAGGTCAAATGGAGAAAAAGGCTACAGCTAGAGAGAAAAGGCCAACAACAACAACAAAACATTTCTAACGCAGACATAAATGCTGAAATACAAATCTCAAAAAAGAAAAAAATAATACCTGGATATCTTGCAGGCAAATTTCATGAGCATCCAAAGAACACTGCAGTCTTGGTTCTAGTAGTTTCTTTAAATTGCCTATTGGCTCATTGATGTCTATGGCCTGGCTTACACATTCAGCTGGAGTGTAGGTTTGTTCAACAATGCTAAAGAATATAATGTTCAAGGATCCAGTGTTAAAGAATATAATGGTTAACAATTACATTCTTACCCTGGATATTAATGCAATGATATGGTGAAAACAAAATTCAACACCAAAACACATTTCTGGCCTTTGAAACTCCTTTCTGCACAGACACCTTTCACAGCGGCAGGCCCATCGCCAGCTAGTGCTGCCAAGCTTAATACTGAATCACATCGCACAGAGAAATGCTAGCTTGAAATTTAAGGCACCTTTGCAAATACACCTCATTATATACATACATATGTATGCATGTGTGTATACACATACAAATATTGCATATACAATATTTAAGGGGAAAAGTTTGCATTTATATTATATTTCCAAGTTATTTTGAAGAATTTTAGGCTCAGAAAGGAATATAAAAAGCCTCTTCAAAACTTGTATGCATGGACATATATACACTACCAAATGTAAAATAGATAGCTGGTGGGAAGCAGCCGCATAGCACAGGGAGATCAGTTCGGTGCTTTGTGACCACCTAGAGGGGTGGGATAGGGAGGGTGGGAGGGAGGGAGGGAGACACAAGAGGGAAGAGATATGGGAACATATGTGTATGTATAACTGATTCACTTTGTTATAAAGCAGAAACTAACACACCATTGTAAAGCAATTATACTCCAATAAAGATGTTAAAAAAAAAAAACAAACTTGTATGCCATCTCTACTAGTCAATTTCTCTTCTCAAGATAAATACAATAATATAAATTATAAGACATGAAAATATAAGTTATCAAAAATATTTTCCATTTAATCTAATCTGAAAACTACTGGTTATAATCAGTCTAGATCCACCTTAAAAAATTATAATTTTCCTTTAAAACTCTCTAAGGGCTCTTTTGCATTGTTATTTCATACTTTGAATGCTACAAAGTTCCTTTAGGGTAAAATCTCTGGTAAGTAATTCTACGTATCTTTTGTGAATCCTTATTTGAGGCCAAACAGAAAATAGGCACCAATTAGTATTTGCTGAATTGATAAACCTAGAATTCAATCAAGTTTCATGACATGTTTAATTTATATATGGTTTAAATTCATTTGCAGTTGTCAAAAACAGTTATGTATTTAAAAATTTGTCAAGTTCCATTTTCACATAAATTCCAAGTATAATGCAACATACACATGATATTCACTGAATGTATTCAGCCTAAATTCCTAAAACTTTTAAAATTTATAAAAGAGAACAGTCATGACTGAAAAAACCAAGATTATTTTAAAATAATAGTAAACATATTCTTATTATTACTATTTGTTAAGGTAAAATAATTGGGTCTTTTGGCTAAGTGAGTATTTTTACTAATTCTTCAGCTATAGCAGAGTGGGCTATATTTTTCTTTTTTTCATAACAATAACCTTTAAAAGAGTCAAATGTCACTTTAACACAGATTTTTAAAGACCTATTTTACATGAGCTCAACATTTAAAACATTTTTTAATATTCTGTTGCCACCATTTAAACCTTGGGAGATCCATATAAAAAATCTGATTACCAATTTCCCTTGAGAAAGTGTGGATGATCTCACATCACTGGACCTAAATTTCTGCATAGCAATCTGCTACAACTAGACAGCTAGCTATAACTGCTCCCTTTACATAGCTACTCCCCAGGTCAACAGTAACTATCAACCACAGTAACTACCAATCTCTTACATGAGACATCAGCAAAGGTTTTCTGTAAGGGGTCAAACAGTAAAAACTTCAGACTTCGTGGACCATTTGTATGCATGTATATATAAAAATAAATACGTGCATGTCAGTCTCCAAGACAGCCCAAATGATTCTTACCTCCTAATATTCACACCTTTTTATAGTTCCCTCCCGAATTGTACCAAGGTTGGACTGTGTGAGCAAAGGACTAAGGACTAAGAGTGATATATGTACTGCTTCTTAGATTAGGTTATTTAAAAGTAAGACACCGTGGCGAAGGCTCTCTCTCAGACCATCTGCTTTAGGGAAAGCCAGCCGCCACGTCATGAGCAGCCCTGCACAGAAAGAAGCCCATGTGGTGAGGAAGCGAATGGTCCTGTCACCAGTCTTATGAGTGATCTCAGAAACAGATATGCCAGCCTCAGTCAGCTCTTCAGATGACTGTAGCCCAGACGAACAGCTTCACTGCAAGTTCACAAAGTACCCTGAGCCAGAGCCATCCAGCTCAACTGTCCCCAGGTTCCGGACTCTGAGAAGCTCTGTGCGATAACAGTTGGGTGCTTTAAGCTGCAAAGTTCTGGGGTAATGTGCTACATAAATAAATAAGTAAATGTATGTATGTACGTATACACACACACCCTAAACATTTATATGTGCATATGTATGAAAATTAAGAAAGGCATGTAGCCTGTTGTTTCTTCTGCTGGAGAAAAGAGCATAATCGAACATGTTGAAAAGCTCCATTAAAAATTTAAGGTCTCCCAGGCAGTCATGTCAAGGTATTTTAGACCTTTTCTGTCAGGAAAATGTTTCTGTGCCAGGGCATGGTGGGAGAGGACAGGACGGAGGACACTAAACTGGGGTTTGTCTTTTGAGCTAGAGCCAAACGTCTCCTCTGAGCAGGAGGTGGCATAAGTAACCGTGGCCTCAGGGCAGAAAAAATGAGGGAGTTGCCAATTAACTGGCATGAAATCTCAATTATGCAAGACGAATAAGTTGTAGAAATCCACTGCACAACATTGTGCCTACAGTTGACAATACTGTATTGTACACTTAAAAATTTATTGAGGGTAGATCTTGTGTTAAATGTTCTTACCACAATACAATTTTTAAAAAATTTAAGGTCTTTAGCCTCAGCTGCACTCTCAACACTCAGCATCCTACTCAACTTTAGTGATCTTCTCCATTCCCATCATAGTTGTTCTAAACCTTCGTTACTCTATGTAAGTTTTCTACTACCCTTTAGGTCCTTTTACTTTCAGCATATTATCTCATCTCCTGCTTTACAGAGTAAAGTAGGACTATTAGCCATTACCCTCCTCAACCTTCTTGACTCCCAAATCCCTATTTTTTACCCATATTCTCTCCTTGGATTCTGAACTCATTACCACTGCCCTCCTTCCTTAATGGAGTAAGTAATATTCTATTACTATTCCAAAAACTAACACCTTTCACTTCTCTATATGCTTAGTACTGTGATGGCTCATACGGCTGTATGTTTCCTCAAATACAAGGTAGTCTCTACAAGGGCAAGTTACAGTCTCATTTATTCATGTACTCCAGACAGCTGTTATTTGTTGAATTAGTTCAGGGTGTGGATTAAACTCTTACTGAAATAAAAGTAATCAGCACTGACAAAAGGAAAAAGAATCAAACAGTGCCTGAGGGGGAGAAACCATCACAATCAATTGCTTGATCATTATCAGCTATGCTTATTACTATCTTTAGTTTAAAACTATCTTTTCCTCCCAGCTACAAAACCAACAAACCCAGTAAGTCTGAGGGAAAAGGCAATACATGATCCCCCAAAATGCTGAGGTCAGTTGAAAAAAAAAAAAAAGGCCCCCAAAAGAACTTGGCTTGATTCTTAATTTTAATTAGGCATGTTGATAATATAAAAAGTGGTAAATTCAAAAAATACCAACCTTTCTTCCGTGCACTCTGGTTTCTCTGTTCCATCAATCTCAATTTCTATCAGCTCCTCTGCTTCTCTTTTCGTCATGATTGAAGTATTTCAAAAGCTGACCCTACAAAACCTAAAATGTAAGACATTCTGAAATTATCTGCATAAGCAGACACGGTATACAAGAAGTAAAGACCCAATTCAAATAAAAGCAGAGGATAAGCAGAAGAGGAGGACGTAATCTTCACATATAAAAGAAAATCCACAAGTGATATTTATAAACTAGTTTTTGTTTAAATGGTGTTTATTAGCCTGACATGACATCATTATCATTCCCTTGGATTTACTGGGATGTTTTCAGCCCAATCTCAGTCAATAAATTAATTCAGGTTACTTCAAAATTAAGTGAAGGCATGTCAACTATGTTACGGCAATTCAGTCTTAATAACAGATTCAAACCTGCAGCTTAAAAATCAACATGGAAATTCCCTGGCGGTCCAGTGGTTTGGACTCTGTGCGTCCACTGCAGAGGGCATGGGTTCCATCCCTGGTCAGGGAGCTAAGATCCCTCATGCCGCATGGTGTGGCCAAAAAACAAAACAACATGGAGATGAACAATTTACAATCGTTCAGCTAAAAGCTGTACCTTATTAGCAGAGTTTATTGCAAACCATTATACTGACAGAATAATATAAATTAAAAGTTAATCCCAGCTTTGTGTTACAAATTACATTTCTTATAAATTCCAGTACAATATTCTCAAACAGCAAAATAAAGTAACAAAATCATTATAGATATATGCATTATTGCCCTGATTACACATTAGAATTTTTTTTTTTAATTTTTTATTTATTTATTTTTGGCTGCGTTGGGTCTTTGTTGCTGAGCGCCGGCTTTCTCTAGTTGCAGGGAGCGGGGGCTACTCTTCGTTGCGGTGTGCGGGCTTCTCATCATGGTGGCTTCTCTTGCTGTGGAGCACGGTCTCTAGGCGCGCAGGCTTCAGTAGTTGTGGCACGTGGGCTCAGTAGTTGTGGCTTGCAGGCTCTAGAGCACAGGCTCAGTAGTTGTGGCACACAGGCTTAGTTGCTCCGCGGCATGTGGGATCTTCCTGGACCAGGGATCGAGGATCGAACCTGTGTCCCCTGCACTGGCAGGCGGATTCTTAACCACTACGCCACCAGGGAAGTCCCAACACTAGAATTTTTTATGATTGTTTTTCAGATGTGGTTTTATCCATTTTAAACAAACCATTACTTCAGTTTTTAATTCTCTCGTGTAAAATTATTACCTGCTACATTAAACTTCTATTGATTTTTGTACCATTGATACATTATGTGCCATTTTGTACCATTTGTACTCCTGATACTAAAACATTATAATTTAAAATATGCTAAGTAATGCATAAAATAGCTGCATATATTGGTATTTCTTTATGGCCATTTCCAAGGTGTTAATGTTGTAAGTTTCAGGCCGTTAGGACCTCACTTGTAGGTCAGTGAATTTGTCTCTGGACTCCATATATACTCTCAGTCCAGAATAGAGTTTTCTAAGTTTACTACTACATCTAAAAAAGTACTTCTAAGTGCCTTCGACTCTTTGACTTACAAGGAATGGTCCTCTAAATTTGGTATTTTAATGTTTACAAAGGAGTCCACGCTCCCACTTTAAAGATCTGACAAAGTGAAGAATTCAAATATTCATTCCTATTAATAATAACCATTATTTACTGAGTATCAGGCACCACACTCAAGTGCTTTACACAGAACAATCTTACTCTGAGTCCACCCTCCTAGGAAAAGTATCCAGAGATGAGCGAGGCTGAACTGCCTGGGGCTCCACAACGTCACGCTTTAGGTCCATCAACTTCAGTACGTGCTCTGCACTGCAGACACACACTAGAACGAGAGCCACCCCCTCTCATACCTGCAACGGCCTCTTCCTGACACGCTTCCCTGTGCTGGTGCCCTTGCCCCCCTGCAGTCTGTTCTCAGTCAATACAACTGCCAGTGTGATCCTTTTTAAAAGTGAAGTTACATCATAGCACTCCTCTGATACCAGTCACAGTAAAAAAAAATCTAAAGACTTCACAATGGCCAACAAGGTCCTACATGATCTACCCCCATCCCCATTCTACTACTGCTCTGACCCCCTCTCCCACACTGGCCTCCTTACTTGTCCTTGCATCTTTCTTCTTGTCCATAGCACTCATCCTCTAACATACTAATAATTTACTACATTTATTGTCTCTCTTTCTCTGTTGGATCATTGCCAAGGTGCAAAAACCAAAACTGTCCAAAAGTGACCCCAGGAACTTAAATTGGTTTGCCTGGCCTACGGACTTCCCCTAGCTACTGGAGGTGGGAGGGGCTTTCCCAGGTCCCAACTTCTCAAGGGACCAAGGTCTTTGTGGTAGGCACAATAACAACCCAGAACCTGTGATTATGCTAAATCACATGGCCAAGGGGAATAAAGTTTACTAATAAGCTAACCTTAAAATACAGAGATTATCCTGGATTATCTAGGTGAGCCCAAGGAAATCACAAGGATCTTTCACAAGAGTGAAAGAGGGAATCTGAAGAGATCCAGAGTGATTCAAAGTGAGAAGGACTTGACTGGCTGGCTATGACTGGCTTTGAAGACGAAAGAAAGGAGCCACAAACCAAGGAACGCAGGCAGTCCCTAAAACCTGGAAAAAGGAAACAGATTCTCCCCTAGAGCCTCCAGAAGAAGCGCAACTCTGCCAACATCTGATTTTAGCCCAGAAAGACCCATTTCAGACTTCTGACTTCAAGAAATGTATGATAAGAAATAGTTTTCAAGCCACTAAGTTTGTAGTAATTTGTTACAGTAGCTCTGGGAAACTAACACAGTCTTCTTTCCCACTTTAAAAAGGACTGTAGGGCTTCCCTGGTGGCGCAGTGGTCGAGAATCTGCCTGCCAATGCAGGGGACACAGGTTCGGGCCCTGGTCTGGGAAGATCCCACATGCCGCAGAGCAGCTGGGCCCGTGAGCCACAATTACTGAGCCTGCGCGTCTGGAGCCTGTGCTCCGCAACGAGAGAGGCCGCAATAGTGAGTGGCCCCCGCTTGCCACAAATGGAGAGAGCCCTTGCACAGAAACGAGGACCCAACACAGCCATAAATAAATTTAAAAAAAGAAAAAAAAAAAAAAAAAAAAGGATTGTAACTCTCCTCAGGTCCAAACATCTCCAAATGCTGGGGAGCCGGTTTTCTGACAACTTAGTCTATAAATCGCTGGCATCCAAATCTAGACTGCCTAGTACAAAAATGATCTGACTTTCCCCACATTATTAAGGTTGCTCTCACAGCTCCCCTACGATAAGAAAGGATAATAAGAGGGTGGGGCTCTCCACTGAAACAGATACACATCATGCACATCCAGCAGAATGCCTAGGGCCCAGCAGATTTTGGTCCGGAGGATGAAAGAATGAAGGGCTTTTGTTTTCTTTTCTTGCTGACCCTGGCCTAGTAAGTCTTCCCTTTCCCCATAAAGCCTATTTCTTAACAGATACTATGTGTAAAACTGTGGAATTCATCCTGAGCACTCGAGCAAAACAGGTGGTGGTGACCCAATAGGGACCATCCTTGTAGGACAGCAAAAGCTCATCTGGGAAGGGGTATTTGTTCACAGATGTATACAAAGAACTTTGAACAGTGCCTCTCCCTTTGTAGGCATTGTATTAAAATGTGTTGGATAAGTGAATGTTATAACAACTACTACACACTGTATAACTGACTCCAGAAGCCTAAAAGGCTTCAATGTGAAAGGTAAAACTATGAAGCTAATAGAAGAAAATGGTGGGAATTTTTTTGTGGTCTAATGATAGAAAAGGATTTATTTCTTAAATAAAATTCCAAAAACACAAACCATAAGGAAAAAAACTGATAGATTTCCTTACATAAAAATTAAGTTATATTCAACTGACAGGCTACAGAGTAGAAAAAGATATTTCCAATATCCATACATGACAAGGGACTAATAATTGGAATACACAGTGAACTCTTGCAAGTTGATAACACCCCCCCAAAAGTCAGGACAAATTAGAAAAGTCAGTAAAGCGTAGAAAAAGGAAACTCACATAAAGAGAAACCAAAATGGCTACGGACATGAAGAAATGCTCACATTCAAATTATTCACTTTATACTGTGCATATATGGCAAAGCTAGAATGTTGAACACTGAAAAGAGTTAGCAGGGACATGGGGGCATAGAGTATAGACCGGACTATTGATAGAGTACAGACAGGACTATTTTGGAGAAAAATGTAGCAGCACTTGCTCAAATAAAGTGCTTATACCTATGACCCAGCAATCTTGCCCTTAGATAAGCATTCTAGAGACATTCTCACAATGACTGATAATAGGATGTTAAGGGCAGCTTTGCTGGAGATAGCTGAAAGCTGAAGCCAATACAAGTATCCATGGTAAGAGAGTACTGCGGATACAAGAAAATGTGAAAGAAGCACACACTATGGAACTATAGTAGCCGTTAGAAACAAGGAGATAACGTACACACACATACACGTAAAAATCATAAAAACTGTACAGAAAAAAGTAAGAAACAGAATAAGGTTTATAGCAGGACAGCACTTAAAAGGATCATTTATGTTATATTTTCAGGGCCTACAAGGACATCCACTCCCACCACCATAACCAACTTTTAAAAAAAGATCAGAAAACAAGTGAATTTTCTAGGAACTTTGGAAAAACAGAAAGCCTAAGAAGAAGTAACTGTAATCAGATAGGGTAGGCGGTACCCAGAGAAGAAGGACCAGGCATGGCTTTCTTGACATAAGAGGAGCCATTTTTGGCCTAAGCCATTTGGGGATCTAAGCCTGGCCACAATGCTTACCCTTGAACAGGTCTCAGTAATAATGCTCTTAAGGAGTAACAACAGCAAAGATAACAAATCAGTTATAAAGACTCCCAGTTCTGTTTCCATGGTAAAGATTAGCCTGAAGCACTTTCTTAAGCTGTTTTTCAGAATTTAAACCCCCCTCTAGCGCTCAACCACCAGATCAACTGTAACCTAAGGGATGATAATGTTGACCTTTTCTGACCCTTGTGACTTCAATCAACTAAAGCATGGATGCTGTCAACCTTTGCCCCAATTCTATGCTGAATTCTCCCGCTGAAGCCCCTTCATGAACTGGCATGCACCACCCAAGACCCTTCATGAATATGCAAGTACCCTTAGCTTAAAAGGGCTTCAATTTTGCTGTTCAGGACACCGCTTTGGGAAGATCCTGGTATTCTCCTTGCTGCAAGTAGTAGACCCTTTCTTCTTCTGATCTTTGGCTTGGTTGTGTCTTTTGTCTTGCCACCCACCAAGAGATGAACCCAGTTTTCTGGTAACAACCAGAAGCTTAGAAATGGCCCTGAGGGCTTATCAGCAGGGACACCTTTGGTACCTCTTAGTATAAGCACTAAGACAGAGGACTGTTAAGAAATTTACCCTGTGATCTTCCAAAAAAGTCATAGATCAGTCTCTAGAAGGTGCCAAATAAAGAAAAAAAAATGAATCCAATATACTTTTGGAAAAAATCATGTTACTTACAGTCCCTGAATTGATCTTCCTCTTTCTCAATTCTCTAAATTTAAGCTAAAGAAGCAATGGAGAGATTTGGGAAACTGTCCAAATCTTTGATATCACTGCTTGAGTGGGTCTTAGCTCTTTTCCTGGAAACAATTCCCCAGGATTCTATATCAATAGGTAAGAAAATGGAGAAGAGAGCATGACTTGGAGCCCTTCCCCCTAGGAAAAGGTGCCCCTTGACACCCTGGTTTCTCCTAGATTAAATCTAACCTGGGTTCAGAACACTGCACAAAATGAATACAAACTAAATTTGTATTTAACTAACAATTCCAGGAAAGGCTACTATTCTTTAAAATACAGTTATGTTTATCATTCTCTTTTAGAGCCACAGATACAATTTGAGGATTATTCTTCACTGGAACACATTATTAGTTTACAGAGTTTAGGCCAATTTTTCCCAGTAAAGGACAATAAATAAATAAAGGATACATAAATACAAGTGCAATCTGGGAGTACCTGCCAGATAACTGCACATTTTCTCAAGCTAAAAAATACTGTTAAATATCCTGAGTAAATTAAAAGACATTTTTGTTTTTTAAAGATAAGTCAATAACTAAGAAAAAGTAACACACATACATCTGTGTGTATACACATGGATAAAGAAAGCAAGAATGGAGAAAGGTTAACACTTGGTGACCCTGGGGGTGAAGGTGTTCCTTGCATAATTTCACTGTATAATTTTTTCAATTTTCCTGTAAACTTGAAGTTTCATAAATAAAAGTTGGAGGGAGATTAAAGTCAACAGTTTTAATTTAGTATTCCGCCTCCACATGCTCTCATGACTTGCCTCAACGAAACACCTAGCTCATTATTTTCTTATTTCAAGACTATACACCCCTCATGGCATTGGTCCTGTAGACGCAATCCACGTAAAAACTGCTTAAGTCCACCTAGTGTCAGAATATGTTTAAAAATAAATAAGCTTGGATCAAACCCTAAGAGAGAGAGATTATTATTCCCTTAAAGCAGTTCCGAACGAGTTGACCAGTTTCTTTTGATATTTAAGACAACAAAGTACCTAAGAACGTTATCACTGTCAAGTTCTTCACTTTGCTTAAGTAAACCTTTCTAAAACTTTGCTCCTCTCACGACTCAGACCTACTGCGTGTATTTCCAAATCACTACTCGTCATCTTGCAGGGCAACATTAGGCGTTGTCCTCTCTGCCGTAACCTAATCAAACTAGGGTTCCTAAATACAAACACGCGCGGGCGTATCTTCCAGTCCACAAAAACTAAAAAAGCTGACAAGCTACATTATCTCATCATTTTCCCCTTGCCTCACACTTCCTCGTTTTTAAAAGAAACCCAACGGACACCATATACATTAATAGATGGCTTTGATGCAACTGTAAGAATTCTAGAAAGACAACTGGATACGAAGTGAAAGCGAATCGCTGAGTTGGCAAGGAGGCTGGTTTTGCATGTTCCTCTGAAATCCCCGGGGCGTCAGGATGAGATCCCAACCGCGGCGAATGCGGACCACGGCGGACAGTCGAGCAGGGGACAGTGAGGGAAGGGGGCGGCGAAGGGTGACACGAACGACCGGGGCCCCGAGGGCGCGCGGCTTAGCAGAGCCCCGCGCCGCGCGCCCCCCGCCCCTCCCCTCCGCTCCCCGCACAGCCTCCCCCGCCCCTCCCCACCCGGCTCCCTCAAGTCTCCACGAACGGAAATGGGAGTCACAGCGCCGGGGACCAGCGGAAACAAAACACAGAGGCGGCCGCGGGGGGGCCGCTGTGGGGGAGAAGGCCCCGGAACGAAGCCGGCCCGCGCGGACCCGCGCTCCCCTCCTCCCCAGCGGCCGCACTCACCCGCTCCGGATTCGGCCCCGTCGCCCCCGCCCGCAGTCCAGAGCTGGCTGAAAACCGCAGCGGCGCGGGCTCCACGTGCAGCGTCTCTCCCGGTAAGACCCGCAGCTCCAGCGACTCGAAGTGAGAGGCCCCTGGGCCCTTCCCGCGAAAACGGCGCAGAGAAACTCCAACCCCCCCCTCCCGCCTCCCAGGCACCCCCGGGTCCGGGACTACAACTCCCAGCAGGTTGCGCGAAACGAACGCCCGAGGCAACGGCGGCTCACGAGGCACAAGGGAGCCCAACGCCTCAATCCGCTTTGTTTTACACTCTGTCACTTTGCCTGCACAGTCGTACACCTCAACCACCCCAAGGAAGAGGACGCTGACTCGGGGCGGTGGGGATTGAACTAGGGGAAAGGCCAGTCCAAGTGCGCATGCGTACATAACAAGGTTTCCGAGAGGGAAGAAGAGAGCAGGTCAAATTGGGAGAAGGAAAGATGGCGGAGGCGTCGCCAGGAGACCCGGAAGCACTTACCCTCCACTTCCTCCTCCTGTTTGGCTTCTGTCTCACCTAGAGCCGTCCGGTCGCCGACTGTCTCCGAGACGCTTCCTGTCCGGTGAGTGTCGACCGACTGAAACGGCGGCCCATAATGCATTGCGATGGCGGGTAGGCGGGGGGGCGGAGCCAGGGCCGGAAGTAAAACGGCGGCGGCGGTGGCTCTGGCAGCTCGGGACCGAGTGCAAGGTGACTGGGAGGGTAACTGGACTCACTTGGCCTCTAGGGACGAGGATTCTGGGTTTCTTCACGAGGTCTGGGATGCCTATCACCTCTGCCCTTCTGGAAGAGAGAGCAGCCTGTATCCCGGACACCTTCACGATCTGGCCCGGAGTCATTGCTGACCTCGGCGCCTTTAGGCCTTGAAGTTTGCGGTAGACTCAGTAGGTAGCCCTGATAATAATACCGCTCTCAGGGCCAGCCTGACGCTCAGGGTGGCGCGGGAGGCAGGGGCGCCGGCGCTTCATGGACCCGCCGCCCGGCTGGGGCAGCCAAGGTCATGCCCGCGGGGCCGGTCTGCAGCCAGGCCTGCTCAGCCCTGGCGCGCGGGCGATTGTTCTGAACTACAGCATTTAAAAGTAGAGCGTAAGAGGGGAAAGGGTGATGGTAATTTTGAAAGTTTGCAACCCACCTAAAAATGTTGGTGGTGCTAAAACTTGGTTAAGCAGCTTTGTTTTACATCACGGATTCCAGGAGGGAAAAAGAGAGCCGGTTAAGTCAGGCGAGTTGTGGATTGACTTCAGCAGTGAACATGCGCCGAATACGCAGCCAGAGGCTGGTCAGTCATCACTGTAAACGGGAGAACCGTGCTCCCTCTCAGCACAAGGCCGCCTCTTACGCTGTACCCTTTTCTTCCTGTTGCCTTCCCCAGTCTTTCTGAGTGTGTCAAATCCCAATCATAGGCTGGCGTGGCCCCTCATAGTACTCGAATAGAGAACTTAATCATAGTTGGTATTTTATACCTATTTATGTAATAACATGTATCTTTCTCACTAGATATTTAATCAGTGGGGGGAAAAAGTGAAACTGAATAAAGGAAAAGGAGCAAGTTTTGATAGTGAGATTATGTGTTCATTTTTTAGATTAGTTGAATTTGAGGGCCCGGTAGGACTTAGGAAAGGATGAGAGCTGTCGAATGTATAGGTTTGGAGTTCAGGAAAAAAGACCAAAATTAGAGGTGTGATTTGGGAATCATTCGTACTTAGATGATAGAAATAGAAAAAATGAAAATGGGTTTTACCCGTGTTGCAGTAGGAGTAACATGATCTTTGCAATGTTAGACTTAGAGCAAATTAACTGTGGGAATATGAATAATCACTTTTCTTAAACATTTTCTTATCTTAAAGGAGGGATAAGAACACCTTTCTCTGTTTCTCCACAGTATTGCCATAAGGGTACAAGGAGAGAATATGTCTAGAAGTACTTTGCAAAATACCTAGGGCTGAACAAGTGTTAGGTGACCACATTGCAGAGTGTTGTGTGTCTTTACGTTGCCAAAAGGGAAAATATACACTGAATTGCACAATTTGAAAAATATGTTTGTGTCCTGTCAGATTCTACTGTGTAACCTGGGATCAGGTACTTACCGCTAAGCCTCAGTTTCTGTGTGTGTAAAATGAGAATGCTATTAAGTGGCACCTTAAGGTCATTTGTTGTTTGCTTGGAGTCTCCCCTCCCCCCCCCCTTTTTCCCCTCTGATGAGGTATAAGAGTGATGTATGATGAAATCTTTAATTTCTTCAAATAGTTTTCTTTCATGCTGGCAGGTGAAGGATATTTGGTTGATTGTAGGATTTCTTTTGGTGTTTTTTTTTTTTTTTTTTTAAATTAATTAATTTATTTATTTATTATTTTGGCTGTGTTGGGTCTTCGTTTCTGTGCGCGGGCTTGCTCCAGTTGTGGCGAGCGGGGGGTCACTCTTCATCGCGGTGCGCGGGCCCCTCACTATCGCGGCCTCTCTTACTGCAGAGCACAGGCTCCAGACGCGCAGGCTCAGTAGTTGTCGTTCACGGGCCCAGTTGCTCCGCGGCATGTGGGATCTTCCCAGACCAGGGCTCGAACCCGTGTCCCCTGCATTGGCAGGCAGATTCTCAACCACTGCGCCACCAGGGAAGCCCTGTTTTTTTAATAACAATAATTTTATTTATTTATTTATGGCTGTGTTGGGTCTTCGTTTCTGTGCGAGGGCTTTCTCTAGTTGCGGTGACCGGGGGCCACTCTTCATCGCGGTGCGCGGGCCTCTCACTGTCGCGGCCTCTCTTGTTGCGGAGCACAGGCTCCAGACGCGCAGGCTCAGTAGTTGTGGTTCACGGGCCCAGTTGCTCCGCGGCATGTGGGATCTTCCTAGACCAGGGCCCGAACCCGCGTCCCCTGCATTGGCAGGCAGACTCCCATCCACTGCGCCACCAGGGAAGCCCTCTTCTAATTATTTATGGTCTCCTTATTTATTTCTTTTCTTTTGGAATTTCTGTTTGCATACAATTTTTTTTTTTTTTTTTTTTTGCGTTTGATCTTTTCAGGACACTAAATGAGGTCTCAACTGAGATCATCCTCTAATTTATATACTGTAATTTTTTAGTTAGATAACCATGTATTTTAGCTTGAGGAAGTCTAAGGGCTTCGAAGTATTTATTTAAGTCCTTATTTTAAAAGTTCAGACTTTTTTCTCCTTCACAAATTCTATTTCACTAATTAGATTGTACTGCTTGATTTTCCCTCTCTGGTTGGTGGGCTCCCTTGGACTAGTTGCTGTTTTTCCTTGCTGGTTCTTTTGGACTTAGATTTGGTTTTTACAGTGTCCTTGAATGTCTAGAATCCTGCAGTTGTAACAAGCAGAGCAGTTTCTTTCCCTGTGGGCCCGGGAAGTAGAAACTGAGGCAACTGTCTCTAGTCTCCCTGCACAGCTCCCTTTTTGCCTTTTGAGAGAGTCAGGGAAACCTGGTACGTTAATTTGGGGATCAGTATTATTCTTTTTCTGCTGAGGGTGGGCAGCCAAGAGTAATAAATTCATGGAGAAGAAAACACCCCATCCCAGATTCTGGGCTTTCTTTCTGCGTCTAACCCTAGTGGAGCCGCACGCAGGCCTGAGTGGTTCCTAACTGCTGCTAGGTCCCGGGGCCTTTTGGTTAAGAAGCAAAAAACTTGCAGTGCGGCGTAGAGAGGGGAAGGGAGCTATGGTCAGGTGACTGTTCTTAGTGTTTACTGAGTTCTGGTATGATTTAAGTTCTGTAGCAATTAGTAGAATTAGATGCCCACTATAACACATTAACAGGTGTTTTACAATTATATCTATTTTAAAGTATCTTCACATTCTGGTGCTTGTTTCCAGTAACAGAATCACCATGATTCTTCAGAGGCTCTTCAGGTTGACCTCTGTCATTCAGTCTGCAGTCTCGGTCTCTTTGAGGAGGAACATCGGTTTTACAGCAGTGGCATTTAATAAGGAACTTGATCCTGTACAGAAACTCTTCGTGGACAAGATTAGAGAATATAGAACTAAGCGACAGTAAGTGGGTAGATAATCAACCGTGGTGTAAGTGTGAATATTCAAAGTATGTAAGTTTTGAGATGGTAATAAAAATTTACTTGGCGTTTGAAAGTGTCTAAGACCTTCACTGAGCTGATCTCTGTCATAAAGGTTCATTACCTGCTCCAACAAAGAAGATGAGAATCTTGATTTTTTTTTTTTTAAGTCCCAAATTTTATCTTCCTTATATGGGTTCCAAGGGAGAATCCCATTAAATCTAGTGCCATTTTAGATATATCCCTACTATAATGTCATTTATTGTAAACTGGAATCAATTCATACAAGTACATGGGATCTTAGAAATCATTTAGGAACCATATTTGAGAAAACTAAGCCCCTTAGACATTGATTAGCCTAAGGTCATAAAACTAATTGTGGGGAAAACATAATCAAAATATTCTAACTCTCAATTCAGTACCCTTTCTGTGACATCATGATTTGGGGGAAATGTATAGACACAGCATTTTTTCTTTAATGCTACTTCCATATTTATATATTTCTGGGAATATCAAAAGACTCCTGCTTTATGGCATAAAGCAAGTCCAGGAGAAACATAATAATGGAACCACACAGTTTTGGAGATGAATGATGACCTTAGTCAGCATCAAGTTCAACGCCCAAATCTTTGGAAAAGTGATACAGATCAATTCAGAGTTTTGTTTTATTTAGTTGTCTACCATGTGCAAAGCACTGGACTATTAACAGTGGTGGGCTACAAAGAAAGAAGCCACTTTGCATTTCCACAATATTCTTAAAGTCTGATGGGGTAGAAGGTTTCTAAGCAAGTAAATACAATATAAGTTTAAATAGGTTAGATGCTAAGATAAGTGACACATTCAGTGTTTGGAGAACTCATAGGAAGGAATGCTCGTTTCTAGTTGGTGCATTTTGGAAGGCGGCTTGGAAGAGTGAATGTTTCTAAAAGCTTGTGGGTCCCAGAGCTGGACAACAGTCATCAAAGTATCTGGTTGAAGGCTCTATCTAGAACTGAACTGTATGTCTCTGTAGCTATTAATCACATGTCACTATTCAAATTCTAATGAAGTGTAAATAAAAATTCAGTTCCTCAGTTGCCTTAGCCACATTTCTAGTGCTCAATACCAGATATGGCTAGTGGTTACCGTATTAGACAGCACATATATAGAGCATTTCTATTATCACAGAAGGTTCTATTGCACATGCTGATGTAGAAGAAAATTGGGTCCATAACAAGAAACATCATTAACAAGTTCTTAAATTAGAGCTGGCTCAGTATTTTTTGTGGAAATTCTGTAGCATAAATAAGATCCTATGTTTTTATCATAGGCATGGGTGAAAATATTAACCTTGATAGAATTTTCACTTATAAATTTTTTTATTATATTGTTCATTGATAAGTGGGCAGTAACATTATGACAAACAGAATTTGTGCAAATAATTAGATCTAATTGGCCCACTGCTGGTCCATGATGCTATATTTATCTTTCCAAAGCACAGCTCTAATTTTGTCATTTTACTGCTTAGCAAACAAAATACAAACTCCCAGGCTTAACATTCTCGGCCTCCTGCGATCTGGGTCCTGCTGGCTTTTCCATCTAGGCTGCTTAGTGTTCCCCACATACAGCCAGTGCTTTACCACCTCCTCATCCTTGCTTTTTCAGTCTTAGAATGTCTCAAATTAAAATCTGACCCAAATGCATGGTTTGTCACAAAGGCCACCTTTTTAAAATGAAATTTCCCTGTTTAGCTTAGCAAAAGTGATCCCTCAATTCAAGTAGCTTTTTGTTAAACCGTGTCTTTGTAGGTTATCACCTAACTCCCTTACAGCATAATTGTTTATAAACATGTTATTTTTTTCTTCTAAATGGCAAAACCTCTGGGGGTAGGAAGTAATTTGCTTCTTTGTTAGGCCCCTATCATAGAGACTTAAAGTTTTTGAATGCCGTCCAGTGGTGGTTGATTTAAATCATAGTGATAGTAGATAACTGAGTGCTCACTGTGTGCCAGGCACTATGCCGAGTGGTACATGTACACAATCTCTCATTCTCTCAATGCCACCGTCAGGTAAGACTTCGAGTTGTAGGTGTAGAGTTTAGTTCACACGGTTTGCTCTAGTTCACACAGTTACTAAATTGTAGAGCTGACGCTGAAATGGAAGCAGTCCCAGAGCCCGCAGACTTGGCCATTATATCTTATTGCTGCTTAGACCCTGAGAGGTTCTGACTTTTAATAAGTATCCTTGATACTGACAGACCTTGAATCTTAGAGGTTTGTTTGAAGTTGCTTCATTTATGTGAAACCTCGTAATAGTTAAAATAGTTTGAGCTGAAATTCAAGTGGAAATGCTTGTTATCTTTCAGAAAAGTCTGCTTTTCCCTACATTTAGAAGATCTATGAAACTTAATTTTGTTTTTGTAAACTAATGCTTAAAATCTGTTTTTACTTGGTCATTTACACAACAGGACATCTGGAGGACCTGTTGATGCTGGCCCAGAGTATCAGCAAGATCTAGACAGGGAACTTTTTAAGCTTAAGCAAATGTATGGTAAAGCAGACATGAATACGTTCCCTGACTTCACATTTGAAGGTAAGTCTTTTTAATCACAGATTCATTGTTGTGGGAGATCATTTTAAGTGGAGAATATTTATACTTACTTGGGTTGTGTAGAGGATTAAATGACAATTACATGTGAATTTATTAGAACAGTGACATGTGCATGGGAAGCTCTGGGATAAATGCCATTGGAGTAGGAGATCACATAGCATAGAGATTAAATGGCAGGGATCTAAAATCAAACTCCTGACAATATCACTTATGAGCTGTGTGATTTTAGATAGTTAATTGGTCCCTCTTTCTCATCTGACATTTGGGGAGAATTATGCTATTTTCCTTATAATGATGGTTGTAGTTAAATGACATAGAGAGCCTGGCTCACTGTAAGTCCTGAATAAATCTTAAGCAGTTGTTATATTTCCATGTAGATGTTTCTTCAAAAAATCAGAAGATTGATGAGTTAAATATTAAAACTTTCTAGAAGATGCACTTTATTGCAGTATGGCTAAGCTTGAACCTTTTTTTCCTCTTCTTAGATCCCAAGTTCGAAGTCATCGACAAACCACAGTCCTGAAGAAATAATGTAAAATTTATCTGGTAATTTGTCCTAGATTAGTTGTACAACTGATCAGAAGTAACAGAATAAACATACATTTCACAGCTGTCATATGTTCTTTTAATTCTGATTTCAAATAAATTATTTGGTGGTGTTGGGTGTACACCTGAGTGTATTGAATTCTGTGTTTTTAGATCCTCCCGTTTGGTTATATCAAAGCAGATGGAGACCTTGGATTAATTGGGTACCACTTGCGCATAACTTGCCAGATTCTTCTGAGTGCAGGGGTGTCCTTTTTGCTGTGGAGACTCACTGCCTGAGGGGAGCCACCCTGACTTCAGGAGTGTTAGCTGTGGAGATTGTTACACCCGTTCCCAGAATATGAAGAAATGGTTCATAAATCCTTTATCATAGCTTTTTCAGGAAACTCAAGTGTGATTGTGAATATGTCCAGGAACATCCATTGTGTTTTAACTTCCATCTCCTTGTATGTTAAATGCTTTTATTATCCCAGTAACTCAGGTCCCTCCTCTTCCCTTGCAGTGTAATGATCACAGTGTCTATTATGGGGCTATATGGATAGATCAGGGGGAGCTGGGAGCCGGGGAGGGGAGGGTTCTACAAAGGAATTTCCTTTAAAATATTCAGCTGTATGGTGTTGTTTGCCCAGCTGATGGAAGATCCAGCAGGTATGATGTGCCAGAGAAGTGGCAGAGCAAGCACATCAAAATTTCAGAGAGTAGATGGTTCTATTTTTAATTATTTTTTTTAAAAAAACAGGAAAAACAGCTGTGCCTTTTTCTATCTGACAGTCTCTCTGACTTGTGTCAGTGAATACCTGTCTTTAGTAAAGCTTTAGAGATTTTCTTTAAAAATGTGAAGTCAAAAATACAGCCTTTCGGGCTTCCCTGGTGGCGCAGTGGTTGAGAATCTGCCTGCCAATACAGGGGACACGGGTTCGAGCCCTGGTCTGGGAGGATCCCACATGCCGCGGAGCAGCTGGGCCCGTGAGCCACAATTACTGAGCCTGCGCGTCTGGAGCCTGTGCTCCGCAACAAGAGAGGCCACGATGGTGAGAGGCCCGCGCACCGCGATGAAGAGTGGTCCCCACTTGCCGCAACTAGAGAAAGCCCTTGCACAGAAACGAAGACTCAACACAGTCATAAATAAATAAATAAAAGAACGTGAATTTCTTTAAAAAAAAAAAAAATACAGCCTTTCTTATGAGGTTAGCTCACTTCAAAAGAGAAATAGATTTTTACTATGGCATGCCATACTAGCTGAAGTCTCAACCTGGTGAGGAATACCTTTTTCAAAAGATCCACAAATATTTCCTGATGGTATAGGTGTGATTAGTAAGATGTGAAGAGATTGAATTGGGGAGGGTAAAGTAGTAGGAAGAAAGTGCCCAATTTTCTTCAAATGAAGCTAAGCAATGACGGGTCAGTTGGACTACTTTTAAATAGTTGTAGACATTGAAACAGAATTCGATGTTTCATTATGGCACCATTAAAGGTAACCAAGGAAGCCTCATTGATCTGTTCCTTTGTCTAACCTCCCCTCCCCTGAAGTGGCTCTACTCCACCCTCCTGTGGCAGGCAAGCAGCCTGGGGTCAACAGCGACCCTGCCGGTCTAGGTGGAGATGGGGCTGACCCTTTCCGTGCATGTTTCCCTCCCCCATTCAGAGTTTAGTTGAATTTTACCTTTTATAATCTCACACCTATTATCTTCATAAACTTTTTTTTGTCTGTCTTGCAACTACTTGGAGTTTGCTTGAACATCCCAATGTCTTCATTATGTAAACAGAAGGACTCCATTTGTGGCTTTACTGCAAGAATACCGTGTTAAGCATCCTACTCTTATGCCCTACATCTTAGGGCTATGCATTTAGCTAAAGTGCTCTGTTTTTTCCAGCTGAATGCTGTAGTGGTGCTTTGAGTCATGGATGTTAACTATTGCCCCATCTTCCTCATAGCCCCTTCAACTTTCTGGTGAGACTGCCCCAAATTTGCAAACTCCAGCCTCTATCTGTTACTTCAGCCTACAAGAAAGTGGTCCTGCACTTATCATTTGGGACCACCTTATATGTTATTACAAATGACCTCAACCTTCTAGGCTTTTAGCTGTTTAAAATGGCATTTTTCTCCCTTGCCTGGTGGTGTGGGCTGAATTGTGTTCCCCTAAAGCTCATATGTTGAAGCCCTAACTCTCAGAACCTCCCAATGTGATTGTATTTGGGGATTGGGACCCTTAAAGGGGATTAAGTTAAAATGAGGTTTTTAGGGTGGGCTTGAATCCAGTCTGACCGGTGTCCTTATAAGAAGACTGGTGTTCTTATAAGGGCATATTTGAGTTGAGGAAAGGTACAGGAACTGGAAATGGACATGTGCCTACCTGTTATGTGTCTAGTACTCCCTTTAATAATAATAGCACTAACCAAAGAGGGCTTCCGTTCTAGGCGATTTTTACTTAAATCCATTTAGTGTAGAATTTTGTTTTTGATTGTTGCTACCCTTGGTGTGGCGGGCCTATAAATGCTGACTCTGGTTAGATTCTTTTTTAATTTTATTTATTTATTTATTTATTTATGGCTGCGTTGGGTCTTCGTTTCTGTGTGAGGGCTTTCTCTAGTTGCGGCGAGTGGGGGCCACTCTTCATCGCAGTGCGCGGGCCTCTCACTGTCGCGGCCTCTCTTGTTGTGGAGCACAGGCTCCAGACGCGCAGGCTCAGTAGCTGTGGCTCACGGGCCCAGCCGCTCCGCGGCATGTGGGATCTTCCCAGACCAGGGCTCAAACCCGTGTCCCCTGCATTGGCAGGCAGATTCTCAACCACTGCGCCACCATGGAAGCCCTGGTTAGATTCTTAATGTATTAGTTCTTGGAGGGCTCTGTGGGCTAGAAAGTTTTCCTCATTATGCAGATTACCTTAAATGGGAGGTCTGACCCATCTCTTCCAAACTCCCCTCAGCTCCCACCTCAATGGTACAGTTCACAGAGTCTTATTTCAGATGTTTGCTCTCAGACACTGGCAAGAAGGCTCAAGGTCAGCTACTTTCAAAGATGCCTACTTGACCACAGGAAACTCACACATCCTTGCCCTGAGACACAATCGGAAGATAGGTGCTTCACCATTTCCCCTGCTCTCTACATTGATATCTTTTTCCAACTCTGTTTTCACTCTGCTCAAATAGCTCTTTGCTTCTTGGCAGGTGCCTTCGATTGTTGCAGGTGATTCTCTTTAAAATTCTCTTTACTTGCCTTGGGGGTGAGTTGGGAAATAGAACTCACAACTTTGACAAACTAACACGACTTGGACAATTCATTCTCTGTCTCTCTCCATTGCTCCCCACCCCCAATCCATCCCTATACACTTCAGTTTATGGATTTTGTGTGGTGGGGTAAAGGAGAGAGGACCAGGGTAATAATTTCAGGGTAGCACAACCGTCTCTTCATGAACATCAAAGCAGGTATTTATACCCAAATTAGTTATGGGTTTCTTTAGAAAGTGAGGTAGTTGTCAGCCTTCAGGCAACAGGAAAAATGCCAGTAGACATTCTGTTACATGAATATGTCTTTACGTATAAAATTTTTTCTAATCCTTTTTGCTATATGTTATCCTACAATTTAGAAAACAAAGTTTCTTGACCTACAGCAACTTCAGTATAATTCATGGTAGTTAAATATTTGGAAGGAAAGGAAGCTTGAGAATGAAAAGTTAAATGGCAGGGGGCAACTTTAGGAATCTAACTACAGGTCGTAAAAAAATCTCAATTTTTACACCATCTTTAAGAAGCACTTCTGTGTAGCACATTCAGTGTTGAAAACAGATTATAAAATGGAGCTTTAAAACCATCTGCCCCCAGTCTTAAAGAGGTTAAACAAGTCCTTTGTTGACACACTATTTGTTTTGAGAACATTTTCTTAGTAAGAAGTATAAAGACATATTATACTCTAGTATGTCTTACTTGAAAGTAGAAAAATATTTTAAGATCTTTTTAAGAACTGTGGAAATGGATGCCTAATAACTCATAGGAGTAGAATAAAAGTCATGTCTGTCCAGCCTTAATTCATGGAGCGTTAATTTGTGTGACTCTGCATAACAAATGAACGGGATTATAATAACATTGCAAAATAACAGTATGTTATTAATATTCTAAATCTATGGAGAAATTTTATCAATAAATATTTAAATTGCCCTTTCACAAGTGCTCTTTTGATCTTAAAAAATTCATTTAGCACTTACTGGATACCGACTACACATTAGAGACAGTTAAATACTTTGGGGCTTATAAATATGTATGTAAAACGTGGCTCTTTTCTCAAAGTGCTTCTATTAATAGATTGGTGGTAATGCCAGAGATGTACATACCTAACTGTATTAAGAAATATAAAACCAACAAGTGCCATAAGAAAACCAAGTGCTATGGAAATTCAGAGAAGAAAGAAGCTTCTTCCAGAAGGGAGAACGAGGGAAGGCTGCATAGGGGAGGTGGAATTTGAAAGATGTCCTGAAGAGTAACTAGAATCTACGTATCTTGTGATTAGGAGAATCAGCTTTCCAGGTAAAGGAGAAAAAAAGGGTCGTTGAGATACAATGACCTTAGTTCAGTTTGATGGGTGCATAAGGCAACTAAAGAGGAACAGGGGAACATGTGGCTGAACAGGTAGGTGTGACAATATGACAACGTGTGTACGTGGGGGGAGGCCCTGAATTTCAGGCTAAAATGGTTAGACGTCGGTGAGAGACTATGTAATGGAAAAGAGTGGAAGGTTTTCAGCAAGGGGATGGGAGAAAAGGGAGAAGGGAGTTGACAGTGTTCAAGTGAGTAATCTGGCAGTAACTTAGACTGATGGGGTGTGTGAGGGGGAGACTAGAGGGCAAAGGAGCCTTCAGGACGGGAGAGATTACAAGTGCTACTGAGAGGGGGTACTTGAGGGAGGAAGGTACCAGAAGACAAAAGGTGTGAGATAGTAGCCGGAGATAAAAAGTAGTGACAATCGCGCCAATGATGGAGTCTGTGAATAAATGGGAGGTTGAAAATGGAGATAGGGAGGGTGGTAGTGGTAGAGAATATAATTTAAATGGTGGTTAAATTTAAATCGTGGTGAGCTTCAATCTTGAAAAAAGTAAGATTAAAGATTCGGGTATCTGTGGCGAGGGGATGAAATGATCCACCATGGCATTTACCTGGGGTAGGGGCAAAGGGAAGACAGAAAGCATCACAGGCTGTGAGACTAGGCGGGGTGAAGGGAAGCTGTCCTAGGAGAGAAGAATTTGAGAATTTAAAAAGAAGGAATGTTGGGGGCAGAGAAAAAACATCTTGTGTAAAACATCCTGCATCGGATAGACCTGGGTCACGTAGACACTGCCTCTTCACTTGTCAGCTTTGTAAACTTGGCAGTCACTGACTCAGTTCATCTCAGTTTCCTCATCTGTAAAATGACGACATTGCCCTCTTTATACAATCGTTGAGGTGAATGAGATCTTATACAGCCTCACCTCCATCCACCCCCCACTTCCACGACATATATAAAGTGTTCAATAAATAGTTGTGACATTTTACTTTCAGAGCATTTTTTCAGCATTGGAAAGGTTGGCAGGCACCCAGCCTGAGATGAGATTCTCATCTTAGGCAGCTAAAGCATTAGCCTTGTAGCTACAGACGGTAAGAGGGACTAGTTTCCTGGGTTTCATTGAATAAAAATAGGTGAATGACTCTTCCCCTGCACCATTAAATGGGGCTAAAAAATTGAACACGTTCAGCTATTTTTATTAATGTAGACTTTAATCAGACACCACCACCTGTGAGATGAAGTTTTTTGCAAGGCTGTATTGAAAAACAGTTCCAGATTTAATTAGGTTAAACCCCCAAGTAAAAATAAATTAAATCTAGTTACAATGATAATAATTAAAACAAAACAAAACTTGCTATTAAAGATACTAATGCCCTAACCTTTATAAAACACAGTTTTACTTCACGAAAACAAAATCAAAATGTTCTAAGAATTATAATGATAGTTTTTTGTTTTTTTTCTTTTCATGCTTCACCACCGAGAGTTGGGAAACTATGCATGTGGGCCAGATCCTGTCCTTGCCTGCTGTTTTAAGAACACAAACATGACCATTTTAAAAGTATTGTCTGTGGCTGCTTTCATGCTACAATACAATGACAGGAAAAATGGCAGAGTTGAGTACAGTACAGGCAGTTATAGCAGGGACCATATGGCCTACATGTCTTAAAATATCTACTACCTGGCCCTTTACGGAAACTGTTGGAAGGGGTCTGGTGAGAATCACTGAATGTCACAGACAAGTGGGGGCAGTGTGACAACAGGCATCTTCCCAGTGACCTGGTGTCCAGGCATATATTTGGCACTTGGTGAATACTTAATCCAATTGCCTGTCCCGTGAATCCTGGCGATTCGCTCTGCCTATTGGGCAAAAAGAGTGGACTCCTTTAAAAGCAGTTTAACCATATTCAAAGTTGTCAAAGGCAGTGAGGGACCTTTTCGTCTAGATTTGCCTGGAACTGGAAATGCCCTAGCCATATCGTCTTTTCAATATGAAACGAATAATCAAAATAAGTTCTGGATGCTTATGCTTTTAACACAGTCTAATTACTCTCCCTATTACATGGATCATTGGAATTTTCGCTTTGTAACACTAGCTGGAGGTCTTTGTGAACTATCAGTTTAGAAACCAGATGATCAGACCCATTTTTCATTTCATTTCTCCTGTGTTTTCTACGTATCAAGCATAGCACCAGGTGCCAGGAGCCACACTGAGCTGTTTCATCTCATTTTACTTATCAGGCAACCACTCCTCCCCTCCATATCGCTGACTTTGCCATAAGCAGGGTTGGAAAACCACTGGCCGTAACAGCAAGGGACTCGGCCCAATGCAAAATTTCACTGCACGATTTTTATAGACAGAGAGATGTGAAGTCACCATCACGCAGGGACAAGTATCTGTAGGGTTATGTGTGTTGGTTCCAATGGTGAGTTCTGATGTCAAAGTCACTGATCCTCTTTCAAAGGGGTCTTAGGGGAAGGAAATAGCAACAAGCAGCTCTGGGGGTGAAATAAGACACTTGGGTTTGTGCTTAACTCTCAGAACGATGTTTAATGAAGAAGTCAACGACACACGCCAGGTGAGTGAGCTCTGGCCCTTAGGTATTTTTCTTCATGTTGCTTTTGGTTCTCAGACATGAAAGTAAACAAAAAGTGCAAATCCTCGGGTATAAGACCCTTCCTGCCACTTCCCTTCTCTGAATATATTAGTGATAAATGAGCAACAGAATAAGCATTATATTAGGGGGAAAAGGAGGATTCTGGGAGAAATGAGACCAGAGGTTCCTTCTGCATCTGTCAGAGTATTTTCTGAACCCTCTAAATCAGACTCTTGCACAGAGAGGGTGCACACGGCTTATACTTTCATGCTCTGTGGATTAATTTCACAACCAGTATGATATATCTTTAGTAACTTACTCTAGAAGTTATGATATTTAACACTTCACAAGCCCCAGAATATTACAAAGTATTTTGACTCCTTTAACTTTGTCCAGACACAAGAAGCCAGACTGTATTGTAGCTGCTGACAAAACTATTTGTGTAAAATAAAAATTTCAAGTGATGTAGCAGTCATAAAGACTATAATGAAACACCAACTTCACCTCCTCATGTACCTCTTGGCAAATGTAAGACAAAGCAGAGTTTTATAATCTTTTAATAGTGCAACAACTGTGGTTTTGGTGCATCGCAAAGGTGGAATTCTTTTAAATTATAAAGGATTTTGTGTGCTTGAAATCCTAGGAAAAGAAAGAAAAACCAAGTTTAAATATGATGTATTACTTAACGTTTAAAGAAATATAGAAATCTTATGAATACAAAGATACATCCACTATGAGAATCTTGCAGGTACAAACCAGCGTATATATATATATATTTTTAAATCTATTATTTTTTTGATTATCTGAAAAACAAGCTCATCTTTTATTTATTTATTTATTTATGGCTGTGTTGGATCTTCGTTTCGGTGCGAGGGCTTTCTCTAGTTGTGGCAAGTGGGGGCCACTCTTCATCGCAGTGCGCTGGCCTCTCACTATCGCGGCCTCTCTTGTTGTGGAGCACAGGCTCCAGACGCGCAGGCTCAGGAATTGTGGCTCACGGGCCCATTTGCTCCGCGGCATGTGGGATCTTCCCAGACCAGGGCTCGAACCCGTGTCCCCTGCACCAGCAGGCAGACTCTCAACGACTGCGCCACCAGGGAAGCCCACCAGCGTATATTTAATTAAATCTATTTTATGGGGAATTAAATAATTAAATACCAGGAGACAAATCCTTGAAACTTTGCCTAAAGAGTAAAGATGTAGGAGTGGGAATTAGAACAGGAGAAGTCCTGTTTGCGGGGGGCATGCTACTGGCATCTAGCAGGTAGAGGTCAGGCGCCCCTAAGCATCCTACAACGTACAGGACAACAAAGAATTATGTGACGTTATAAAAAATTCATTATATAAGCCTTAGAAGAAATTGTCATTTCTTATATAAATTGTTATATAAGAAACAGAAGAACATGTCAGTAGTGCCAATGTTGAGAAACCCGGCTCTAGGGCAGAATTCAAATTGGACACTCTTGCTCTTGGCCGATGAGGGCAACGGAGCGGAAGACAAAGAAAAAGAGTGAAGCTTTTGTTCTTCCGACTCAGCCACCAAGTGTCTCTTCCTGTTTGGTCAGGTGAGATTATTTTACTCCGCACTCAAGGAGCATTTTCTACAAATTATAGGAGCAAATATAGAGTCAACACGTGGCTTGTCTGCTAATTAATGAACAATATGCTTTGGTATTGTAAACCACAAAATAAAATGATTTCCATGATAGATTCTGGAGTAGACAATTTTTTAAATCTTTGGCGGAAAAAACGTCTATGGAATAGTACGTAGGTCTTAAAGGTCAGTGTCCATCAGAGTCACTTAAGTGTTTAAAACACACGCCCCACCCCAAGCTCTACTGAAAGGAAATCTAAGCAAATCCCTGCCACAGAGTATTAAGGAATTCAGGGAAGTAGCGCTCCATTTCTCAAGAAAGGGCTTAGACTTCTAAAAACATCGGGAACCTCCCTTCCCTCACTGTATTGCTGAAAAATAGTCCAGAAGGCTGAATAACCATCCAAAGAGCTACAAAATCTGAGCAATGATGGTATTTACTGCTTCAGTGTAGTGCTTACAAATGCAAAAGTACACAAGGGTCCAAGCATCTAAATTATGTTCCCTTAACCATCTGAATTAGATAATTCTTGCATCTTTTCAAGGATTTCTGAAATGTTCCTTTCTGCAAAAGCAGAGGATATTCCATATCCCTAAAATTTCCAAGTGCTTTGAATAACCATAGGAGAGTCCTGGAACCACAGATCTTCTGGAAGTGATCTGCTTGGTCAAGCTGACAAGAATCAAGGTACCTTGGTCCCAGCTTGGCCATTGTAATACTGTGAGAATGTGTGTCCTAATTTCTTCATCTATAAAATGGAGCCAATAATGCCAGATCTAATGATACTAAGGAGGCCGACTAATAATAGAAAACACCATGACAGAAAATAATGGGATGGTAAAGCCCCACTGCTCTACAAATGCTGCTTTCCCAGACAGGGGATGGGAGCTAACATTTATTTAGCTCCTTCTAAAGACCAGCGGTAGACACTAGTACAAGGTATATTAAAAGGGAAATATACTTTAAAAATACTCACATTTTCACTCATTGCAGTGGCTTTAGATGCAGAACTACTCTTCCTGTTTGTGGAACATAAAAGACAGCATTTACTATATTATTGCTTCCAATTCTAAAACATATATCCTCTTTTAGTTAATGTTACCTCCACACATTTTCTCAACAGGAAGATGAACATTTATCTTAGCCAGGTACAAAAGCCCCCAGCAATCCTAACTGAATTTCTTATATTTATAGACAATATTCATAGAGAAAACCATGCAACAAAATATCAGTATGTGTGAAGCCCTGTGTGTCTACTTGTAGCCTAAGGCTAGATACTAACGACTTCTGCGGAATATGCAAACCAGAGACTTACTAACTTTTAACTCAACTCATTGACATTTACTATTTTGAAAGTTTAATCATTATAATCTCAAATTTCATTTTTTCCATGGAAAGAAAGTTTTATGTGGTGACTACGGTTCCAGTTACCTGTTATGGGCTGAACTGTGTCCCCACCAAACATTCACAGGTTCAAGTCCCAACCTCCCAGTACCTCAGAATGTGACCGTATTTAGAGACAGTGTCTTTAAAGAGGTAATTAAATTAAAATGAAGTAATTAGGGTGGGTCCTAATCCAATATGACTGATATCCTTATAAGAACAGGAAATTCAGACATAAACAGGGATGTTTAAACATAAGATCGTGTGAAGACAGGGAGAATACCACCTTTAAGTCAAGGAAAGAGGCCTGGACTTCTAGCCTCCAGAACTATGAGAAAATAAATTTCTGTTGTTTACGCCACCAGTTGATGGCACTTTTAAGGCAGCCCTAGCAGACTAATACAACATCCAATTCATTGTCCAACAAATTTTGAGGAGCATGGATTTGACAAACGGAAGATGTGTCTAGGAATAAAGATATTGCCTCCCAGATTACTGCCTGGGTTAATAGAGACAGTAATAGGGACTGAATGAAAGAATAATAACCTCCCTCACCCTAGCATTGCCAGCCTTTCTCCATATATAAGATGATGTGTCTCCTCTGTTCATAACCCTCCCTCCAATCACTTTCCATCTTACTCAATAAAAGTGGGAATCCTCACAATTGCCTGGGGTGCGATGGGGGGTTGGCCATACCACCATCAGGCTACCCTGCTTTTCAGAACTCACTCCTGAACTGGCTACCGCTAGTCCTGCTAACTTGGACCTCATCCTGGACTTGCACTGGGATATTATGAGGCTCAGAGACCATCACTGAGGAGCAAGTCTAGGAACAGGAAATCAATGGCATCTCCTTGGTCTTCAAAAGACTTAGGAGATGACAAAGTCTCCGAAGCATGGCAGCTGAGAGTAGAGGGGAACGCTCATAGAGTCGAGGTTGGGTCTGCCATTTCCGTACATACAAGAAGGACAGGCACAAACCAACTGCAAATTAACTGGAGACTCTGGTGATCTCATCCAGATCTCATGCACCAATGACTCCTAAATTTCTAACTCTAGTTAAGATGTTTCCCCAAACTCCAGATTCATATATTCAGTTACTCACTAATTATCTCTACTTGGCAGTATAATAGGCATCTCAAATATTAAAAAAAATTTCAAAGCACTCCAGACAGACCTCTCTACCTACCTCCACCACCACTCTCAAACATGCTCCTGAAACCCTTCACACTTCAGTAAATGGTAACTTCATCTTTCCCAGAGCCTTGGAGCCATCTTTGATTTCTCTCTTCTTCTCACAGCCCACATCCAATCAACCAGCAAACTGTTCAAAATATATCCGGAATCCTATCACTTCTCAACATTTCTGACACCGTCACTTTGGGACCAGCCACCATTTTCTCTTGTCTAGATTAGTTAGTAGTTTCCTAACTGTTCTCCCTGCTTCCTCCACCCTCTGTCACCATACAGCTTATTCTCAACAGAGCAGTCAGTGTGAGCTTCTAAGAACTAAATAAGAAGATGCTACCCCTCTGTTCAAGGTCCTCCAATGATGTCCCATCTTACTCAGAACCAAAGCCAAACTCCTCACAACTGCCTGGAACGGACTCCATGTAATCTGGCCCCCACTACACTACTTGTGTTCACTCATCTCCTCCCTGCATCGTTCTCACTCTGTTCCAACCGCACTGGTCCCCTTGTTGTTCCGCAGATACTCCAGGCACGCAGAGCTTCGAGATCTTTCCCTTTGTTCTCTCCCCTCTGCTTATCTGCATATCTCAGACATCCCCTCATCAGTGAGGCCCTCTCTAACCACCTATTTACAAGGGCAATCTCCACTCCTCCCCTGTGCATTCTCTGTTCTCTTACCTGCTTTATCTTTCTCCGTAATACTTATCACAATCTGACATACTGTCGCACTCATGTAATTGTTTACTTTCTGCCTTACTCTACTAGAATGCAAGCTCCGTGGGGCAGAGGGGTTTTTTTGGTCTATTTTATTCACTGCTCTGTTATCAGTCCCTAGGACAGGGTTGGACATATATTTGGTATTCAATTAAATGTAAAAATGACTGTTAGGGAAAAATTTATTTGAACATTTTAAATTTAGCAAAACACATGAAAAAAAAGTTTTTCAGGAGTACTATGGAAATGCCTACAAAGTCAAATTAGCGACTGTATTTCTTCTCTAGGTAACTAAGCATCATTGACAAGTTGGCATGAGGCATGAGGTAGGATGTGTTCCTTGATGAATTTGAGTCACGGCCCATAGAATTAAACCCACACAAACAACCCAACTTCCCATTTTTGACTTTAAACAGATGATGAACAAAAAAGTAGTTGATATGGGGGAAGGCATGCATTAAGAAAGTATACTTACTGGAAGGAGGTTTCTTCTACAAAAGAACAAGTATATATCATTAATGCAAGAATTAATAGGGTATGATACAGATTCGTATAAAAATGAGTTTGAGCTTAATTCCTTTTTCTCAGTTTTGATTCTCACTTGCTGACATTGTATACCTTCTAAATCAAGCGTTGACAAACTTTTTCTGTAAAGGTCCACATGGCAAATATTTTAGGCTTTGTGGGCAAAGAGGTAAAATTGAGGATATTAAGTAAGTACTTACATAACAAAAGAGAAAACAAATTTTCAAAAATTTTTATCAATGAATTAAAAATATAACAATAATAATCAAAGTGTTGTAATACAGGTCTACTAATTAGAAGAGTGGAATTCTTTGGAGGGATAACATTTCTCTTATTTGGGGGTTCAACGTTAGGGTTCCCTATTATCAAATAGACTGCAATGTTTATATGTAAAAACCATTCTTAGCTCGTGGGCCATAGAAAATCAAGTGGCAGACCAGATTTGGTCCATGGGTCATAGTTTGCCAACCCCTGTCTGAAATGCAAGTTCAAGAGAATGGTTCTCTTAGATAGATTTCCTGCTAGATGAAAACGGGAGTAACATTCTTAGCTAATGAACTAATAATATTCACGTAAAATCTTTAATTAATTCAGTATTTTAAGAAAAACCGTTTACCAAGTCTTTAATAAAAACACTCAGACAGGTATTCTTTGCAGGTAGAGAGAAAAGACAAGAATTTTGAATGAGCAACCTTATCTGTCTGTACTTCCACTGGTGACCAGCAGGGGGACTCAGCCGGATTACATTACACTGGACTGGATAGGAGAACCACACAACAGCTACTACTAATTCACAGAGCAGTTATTCTTAATTATAGGGAATATCCTTGAAACCACATTCATGGATACATTTTACAATACCTATTTATAGGTATTATTACAAACCCCCTTTAAATTTAAGTTTTATTTTGGTATAAGATATTTTTTAAACCTAAATTTCAAAATTAATGTTCCCTATAAAACAGCAGGTCTAAAACTTGTTCATGCTATAAATTTATTATCCTTAAAAATTCTACTTTATACACTATTTTTAGTGGACTTGATGGAGTTCTGCAACTTTGAAGGTCTCAGATAATTTTAAAGACTGGGAGTAAAGAAACGCATTAAGAGAATAAAACATTTAAAAATCTCATCCATTTACATCAAACCTATTGTATCACCAAATGGGAGTTCCAAGAGACCTAAACTTGAAGAATTAAAAACCTCAGAAGCAACTATAATACAATAGGTTTCTAGTTTTTAATTGAACAATTGTCTTCTAAATACAGTTGTGCTAAATTCGACATTCAACATTCCACAGTTCTATACTGATAAAACATTTCACAGATTTATTCCAATGAAATTTCTTATCATAAAACTAGAAATTAATTTTCATCTTGAGATATACAATCCCTTACTTAAAATAAAAGGATCTTAAATACATGTACATGTACTATAAATATCCACCCCCATTGCACATCTCTCGGTATCGCTGCACTATGCCCCTCCCCGGTGCCTCTCACATATTCTGTGATGATTCCTGGAATGCTGCGAAGAGACACCTCTGCCTTTCCTCCCTATGTTCGCCAGGGTGCTTCATGACTCACCTTCGTGTCATCTTGGACATTTTCTACTGCAGGAAAATGAACGAAAAATATTCTCCAGAGTCTGTTAGAACATCTTAGGAGAAACAGTGTCTCAGAAGGAAACTCTATATCCACAAGAAGTTGTCTGGCAAAGAGTGAAATTCACTTACTTGAAAAGTAGCCTTTCCTCTGAGCATAGCACACACCAAGGCCACAGACAGAAATCACTAAGGCCACAACGACTACAGCTGCTATGATGCCACTTATGTTGAGATCATCTGGAATGCAAAATAAACCAGGCATGAATTCACGTCAAAAAGACGGACCGAAAAAAAAAAAAAAAAAAAAGACGGACCGATGTAGTCATTAAATCAAAAAAGCTCAAAAAACTCCCCTTGGACTTCCCTGGTGGCGCAGTGGTTAAGAATCCGCCTGCCAGTGCAAGGGACACAGGTTCGAGCCCTGGTCCGGGAAGATCCCACATGCTACGGAGCAACTGAGCCCGTGCACCACAACTACTGAGCCCGCGTGACACAACTACTGAAGCCCGCGCGCCTAGAGCCCACGTTCCACAACAAGAGAAGCCACCGCAATGAGAAGCCCGCACACTGCAATGAAGAGTAGCTTCTGCTCGCCGCAACTAGAGAAAGCCTGCGCACAGCAACGAAGACCCAACATAGCCAGAAATAAATAAATAAATAAATTTATTAAAACAAAACAAAACAAAAGCTCCCCTTTGTAGCTATACCATAAACACAGATAGTTTCATGCTTTTTAAGCCTGTTCCACTAACTCACTTCCACGGACATGGTTCAAAATTGATTGAAAATATTAACAGAGCTAAGTCTTGCAAGAATCTTAAATTTTAAGAAGTTCTATGATCCAGAAATAAAATGTATGGTATTCTCTTGCATGCATTTGGAGATGCAATAATCCGTATGATTAAATACCAGATTGGAAGTGAGCTTTGAAGTTCAGTGAGTTCAAGTATTCTACTACAACACTCCCCTCAAATTTCCCTTAAAATTCCTCTACATCATCATCTGTGTCAATTTCACAAATACGGAAAATTCATTCAGCCCCAAAGAAAGCCCATGCCACTGTTGTTCTATAAAACTAGGTATCAGAAACATCTTCTTTCTTGAATTTATATGGGCTTGTGGTTGGGTGTGTGTACACACGCACACATACACACCCACATACGTATATGCCATTAAACTGTTATCCCATTAAGTTAAAAATGAATTAAACTTCCCAAGGCTTTTTCCTGTTGCTACTAAGTCACCTTTCCTCTAACCCAATATAACTGCATTTTTTGGACCTAACTTTGAAATATCACTACCATGTTACCAACTTGTGAGGTTTTTCCAGTTACTGATTCTGTTGCCCAAGAATTAGATTATTAACCTTCTGAGGTTAATATTTCTGCAACTGGGAACTGCATCAAAAATACATTCAAGTCATTAATAAAATGATAAACATGACTTTGGGAAAGAACTATTTAACAGGCTATTAGACATGTATCTTCATATGACAAAATTTACTAGCATGCTCTGGGTGAGGGATCCAACCATGTGTGAATCCATCTACACATTCAATTTGGGTCACATTTTTCCATCTTGTCCATGAGGATTTCACGAGCCACACTCTTCTGTCATTTAGACACTTCTTATGTATTGATCAATATGCAAATTCCTACATTTTTAAAGGAACAAAGAGTTCTTTTTTTAAAAGCAAGTATTAATTAGCATATGGTTAAATAACTTGGAGAAAATATTAGGTAGCAGTTTCTCAATAGTAATTTTAGATATTTTAAAGCAGTGCACAGTTTGGGAGTGATTTTTAAAGAAATATTATTTGAATGAGTCTGCTTATCATGAAACTTCCTGGTCTTAAATTTTTTTCTTAATGCCAAGTGTTATTAATATTTCCAGATGCCTCTGAAATATTAACTGATTTTTTTTAAAAAAGGTAACTGGGTCAAACTTTCGAAAGGCTGAGTAATTTGATTAGAGTAGGAAACCTTAATTATTGCTTGATATAAACTCAGTTCATATTTGCTTGGGTATTGGGAGGTTGAGATTCATCTATTTATTCACTTGGATAAAAAATAGCAGAGAGGAAAAAAGGAACTCCACAATAATCATAAACTAAGGCAAAATTAAATTAATAACTAAATAAAACTCCTGAGAACCAAACTGCCTACGATTTTCTTTGTAATAGTCAATGATTTGACACCTACAAAGGGTTTAACCTAAGGGCTATAATCACCCTTAGATTGAAATTTTCATTGACAAAAAACTGTCCTGTAGTTTGTCAATGAATCTGACATCTATGAAGGATTCAAGCTAAAGGCAAATTCTAAACAAAAAAACTGTCTTATCCTGTAAGTACTAACTCATGGTATAAACGTTATTTTATTTTCTTCAAAGAAATAGAAGATAGAAGACTTGTAAGTTAGAGGTAAGTTGTGTTCATCCCATTTGTCATTACTGTGAGATTCTGAGCAAGTAATATGCCCACCTTATTATGCCTCACTAAAGAGAAAATGTAATAACGTGTATGAAAATATTGTGTGTTCTTTCTTAAAAAAAAAGCTACAATAAAAGGAGGGTATCATTATTCTAAAATAAAAGGAAAGGGACCAAATGCTAAAATGCTAAGTGTGAGCAGAATTTTCTGGAGTTGTACAGTGAAGCAGCCTGGGAATAATCAGCAAACCCATGATTTACTTTCTTTCTGTACTTCAGAAAGGATTTATTTAGAACAGTAAACAGGTTTTGGTTACAAGCTGTTGGTGATAATTCACAAAGAAAACTGGAAATGAGACTTCATGAATTATGTATTTCCAAAGATCTGAATTCCAAACCAAGGATGTAAAACATCGAGGATCAATGGGTGAGCTTTAAACAAAGCAATTCTAACTTTTAAGTCAACTTATACCAGAAAGAATAGATGCGTGGAAATCATGTTCAAATTAAAGTGATACTACTAGCAAAACACAGAACTTTAAAGTTTGTTATGTATTTATTCACTGCATGCTAGGAAAAATTTAACTAGTATGTCAAAACCATGACTTCACCTATATTATTTCTTAAGATAAAACTAAATTAGGCACTGAAATTAAACATGATCATTTAAAGAAAAAATAAAATGTGATAGTGAATTTTCTAATAACTCCAAAGCAGCACTGAGAGGGATATTTTCTGATAATTTAAGCAAATGCTTATGTTTGACTTTAAATGTCAACACTTGAGTGAGTTGGGTAGATAATATGTGTCCCCGAATTTTTTTAAAAAACCTGAAATTCAAAGTTACCTGTGGAAATTAGAGTATACTATTGAATATCTTATACTTTAGGATATCCTGAAGTCTAATAAGATTATATTTTCTTTAAAATATCATGCTAAGAGTTAACTGTACACAGACAATATAAATTACTGCCCACGTATCTGCATAGCTCAAGACGCGTTGAAAAAATGAATTTCTGACCCCACAAAGCTGAGGACAAGCTCCTGAAACCTAGGGTGCAGCCCCCTCTGGAGTGACCTTTAACCCCTCGGGTGCCATCTCCAGCTCCTCCCTCTCTATTACACAACCATTTTCAAAACACGGCTTTCATACGAGGACGAATTTAACCAAATTGTTAAAAGTAAAATGAAAAACAATGTTTGCTCTGAAACTCACGTAATCTGAAAAGATAATTGAGCCTGAATTTTACTCGACTCTAAGCAGCTTATTTTGTGTAATATAATATACGGCAGCTATGTTTTATAGCAAACTAGATCCATAACTATATTCAACCTGTCTTGGGAGTTCCGTGATGGCCTAGGACTCGGCGCTTTCACCGCCGTGGCCCGGGTTCGGCTCCTGGTTGGGGAACTGAGATCCTGCAAGCCGCGCAGCATGGCCAAAAAAAAAAAAAAAAGTCTTTTCGGACAGCCTACTCTGCAATAAGTATAAATATAATAAGTATAAACGTAGTATTTCAGGGGTTTGAAAAAAATTACCAACAATTAAAATAGCCAGTACCTATATAGTGCTCAAAATACACCAGTGCCATTCTAACACTTTTGAATATTAATTATTTTAATCTTCCTAACAACTCTTTGAGGACAGTGTATTATAACTTCAATTTTGGGGAGACTGAGGTACGGAGGTTAATTAACTTGCCCAAGAGCGTGTAGTTAATAAGTGGCAGAGCTGGAATTCAAACCCCCATTCTGAATTCTTGACTCCGAGCAACTTATAGGGCTCTTAGCTTTTGTTTGAAAGAGGATTGCTCAGATAAGCATATTTTAAAATTAATTATTTGAAAAATTCAAAAATCTGTAAAATACAATGATAAATATTCCTGTCTTGCTTGGAAGCTGGATTAAAACAGCATGTTTGCTTTTTGTAACATTATGTCAAACTGATTTTAAACATTCCCTTCCATTTATCCTTCAAATCACTCAGCTCTTACTTACTCCTTGCTCCTTCCACCCCCAAATATTTGCACGTACTAATTGCAAACCATTTGTTCCTCCCAATATTTCGTGCTTACCTACTTGCATTCGTTTCCCAGGACACCTGCGATGTCCAACAGAATTACGGGCTTCGCAGGAATATTCTCCACTGTCCAGTTTTGAAACAGTATTAAATTGCTATTTGTAGAAGAAAAAAATACATATTTATTTAAGCAATAAATCTATCAGTAGACTCCCAAAAGAACTGTGTTCCTTAAATTTACCATTAAGTTGGTCTTCCCTTTTCAGTGACTTAGGACTTTATAAATTTTTTTTTTAATTTTATTTTTGGCTGCAGTGGGTCTTCGTTACTGCACGCAGGCTTTCTCTAGTTGAGGCAAATGGGAGCTACTCTTCTCTGCAGTGCGCAGGCTTCTCATTGCGGTGGCTTCTCTTCTTGCGGAGCATGGGCTCTAGTCGAGTGGGCTTCAGTACTTGTGGCTCGCGGGCTCTAGAGCACAGGCTCAGTAGTTGTAGCGCACGGGCTTCGTTGCTCTGCGGCATGTGGGATCTTCCCGGACCAGGGATCAAACCCGTGACTCCTGCACTGGCAGGCAGATTCCCAACCACTGCGCCACCAGGGAAGTCCCTAGGACTTTATATCTTTACAGTGAATTCAGAAATCTGCCATGTCTTCAAGGAGTAATTAGCTAGGCCTCTGTTTAATTTGACAGAGAAAGACTTAAATATATACAGGAAGTGTCTTTTTTAGTGTGTGATACTGAAAAAGTAGTACAGTTAGGAAGACAGTGGGCATTTTTTAAAGTTTACAGCACATGGTAGTATTAAGTACTGTAGGTAGTTCTAAGTCCTAGGAAACACCATTTATAAATAAAGGCCTCCTTGGCCTTAAAGGCAGTTTTCTAAGTCACAAACGAGTTCACTGCAGCAGCAAACAATGAACACTTCCTCTAAAGAGCCAGAGTTACTACCAGGAAGTAGCACAGGGCCTAGGAAAGTCTTGATGTCATTTATAGGATTACAAATTCTATCAGTTGTAGAATTTGTGAAAATTATGAAAAGATAAAGTCCAACCAACCCTTGTTCTGTCTACTCTGTGCCAAAGCAAATGAAAGGCAAGACTCTGATGTAACAGGCTTCACAGTAGTTTAGCACCTTGGAGAATTTCAGGAAGGAAGGAAAGAGGGAAGGAAGGAAGAAAGAAGGAAGGGAGGCAGGCGGGCAGACAGGAGGAAAGAAACAATGGGTAGATAGATGGATAGAAGGAGAGAAGTTGGTTAGGTAGTTAGTAGGAGGGAGGGAATTCAGTGTGTTCTGGACACCTTCAAGGATCCTGCCAGGACCTAAGGAGGGGGAGAGGGGTGCTCGGACCCATTCTTTCAGTATCCTCCTGTCACACCCGGTACCACAGTGGTCACTGCTGACTGCATCCAAGAGAGGCCATGAACCTCCAAGGAGCACCTCATTGTCTTGTATCCTCATGTAATATATGTGCCTAAAAACAGCCAGGGTTTTGATCTATTGAAGGCCTTTTCCTCTCTTTTCCCTACCCACTACCCATATACCTCTTCTTTCTGTATCCTTCAACATGGTGCGATAGAAAGCTTTCCCTTGTGTATTCTCACTTTACGGAATCATCAGTCCCAAGAACCAGACTCCTTTAAAGATGTTCACCATGAACTCAAAGCCAAGGTTATGTATAAACAGTAAGTTAGACTAACACCGAAAATGATCTTCCAGGATATTAAAACTGGTGATTAAAAGGAAGCCCTTGTATTCCATACACTGGAGTCTTTGTTTTGCTCATTTTTCAGAAAATAACCCATCCTGGTTCTGTCCTGGTGCACCCCTTTGACATCACAGATATTTCAAGGTTTGAGCTGAGGAAAGTGAATCTGTATCTTTTCAGACTTGCCTTGGGGCTTTTCATCACCTGCTCTGAGAAAAAATAAATTTGAAAAGTAAATATAGCCAAGTGTGACAGCAGGTTTTCTGCCCAATTTCTCAGTGTAAAATCACTCGGACCTGCTGACTGAGCCTGCTGACGCTGAAAGGGCCAGAGTGTCCCTTCCTTGGGGAGTAGCCATATCAGTCCACTGATATGTTTATCTTTCAGTCACTTTATCAATATGCTTTATTACTTACCAGAGGATCTACTTTTTAAATGTTATCGTGCACTTGTAGACTGAAGGGATGAAAGGAAATACTATACCTCCTCTAAAAATTTATTAAAATTTTTATTACCATGCCTTTAAGATTCTTTTGATAATGGTTGTGATAGTAATTCTGGCTTGCTGGAAATGCAGCATTTTTAAACTGACATATTACTTTGAATAAAAAAAAAAAAAAAGCTTCAAATTTAATTGTCTTTTTTTACTCCCATCTCTACCCTAAAAAGTCAGAGACAAAAACAGTAAAAATACTTTTATTTGTAAATGTCATTAACTTTAAAGATCTTATTTACAGATTTCCAACAGGATTCCTTAGAAAGGCTTTTCAATCGATCAGACAATCTGGACTAAATCTAAAGTAATAGATACTCAAGTCACAAAGTCAATTGTTGACGAGCTAGTCATGGAAGAGTTTAATGACACAGACATCCTATCATAGGTTGGCAAGAGTCACTATTCTCACATGGCTGGTACTGAGGTCAGGGCATCCCCAAGAGAGTTTTCTATTTTTAAAAAATTTTTTTCAAAGTATAGTTGATTTACAATGTTGTGTTAGTTTCTGGTGTTCAGTTATACATACATGTATATCTCTATTCTTTTTCAGAATCTTTTCCCTTATGGTTGATTACAAGATATTGAATATAGTTCTCTGCACTATACAGTAGGACCTTCTTGTTTATCTTTTTTTTAAAAAAATTATTTATTTATTAATTTTTGGCTGCATTGGGTCTTCATTGCTGCGCGCAAGCTTTCTTTGGTTGCGGCGAGCGGGGGCTACTCTTTGTTGCGGTGCGCGGGCTTCTCATTGCGGTGGCTTCTCTTGTTGCGGAGCACTGGCTCTAGGCGTGCGGGCTTCAGTAGTTGCGGCACGCGGGCTCTAGGGTACAGGCTCAGTAGTTGCGGTGCGTGGGCTTAGTTGCTCTGCAGCATGTGGGATCTTCCTGGACCAGGGCTCGAACCCGTGTCCCCTGCATTGGCAAGCGGATTCTTAACCACTGTGCCACCAGGGAAGCCCTGTATCACATTTTAGATTCCACAGATAAGTGATGTCATATGATATTTGTCTTTCTCTGTCCGACTTACTTATTATGATAATCTCTAGGTCCATCCATGTTGCTGCAAATGGCATTATTTCATTCTTTTATATATAAATATAAAAGAATGAAATATATGCGATATATATGTGTGTGTGTGTATATATGTGTGTATGTGTGTGTGTGTGTGTGTGTGTGTGTGTGTATATATATATATATATATATATATATATATATATATATATATACAGCACATCTTCTTTATCCTTTCATCTGTCGATGGACATTTTGGTGGCTTCCATGTCTTGGCTATTGTAAATAGTGCTGCTATGAACATTGGGGTGCATGTATCTTTTCAAATTAGTTTTCTCTGGATATATGCCCAGGAGTGGGACTGCAGGATCATATGGTAGCTCTATTTTTAGTTTTTTAAGTAACCTCCATACTGTTTTCCATAGTGGCTGCATCAGTTTACATTCCCACCAACAGTGTAGGAGGGTCCCCTTCCCAAGGGAGTTTTCATGCATTTCCCTGATATAATAAATATGAGACTGCACCTAGTACCTTTCCAGGCCTGATCCATCATCATGACTCCATCTTGGCCTGCGTCAGGCCCCTGGTGCAGACCTTTTTGTGTCCAACTCCCTAGTTCTCTGTTCTGTCTTCTCCTCTCCTGTGGCAGCCTTTTCCATCACTTCTCTGTATCAGTGCCGCCATCTTTCCTGCTACCCTTTCCTCTCTCTACTTAACGAGCAATGGTATCAGCCCTCTACTCTCCATTATTTTAGTTCTAATATATTTTTTTTCCAAATGCAAGACAGTTATTAGGCCAATGTTTGAAATGACCTTACCAGAGTTCCAGATTTTGTATTCATCGTGTATGAGCTGTTGGCACTTGGGGAGCCAAGTTTTGGATTCTCTAGCAAACGGATGCCATCCTTAAACCACGTGTATTCAGGAGCCGGGTTGCCTTCTTTGTCTTGACATCGCAACTCCACCACAGTTCCACGCAGTGCCGAACTGGGTACTTCACATGATGGAACTGCCGGAGCCACTGGAGGATGGAAGTCAAATGGCATTGGTTATTTACAAGCTAAATGAGGATTTTAACAGCCAGCTAAAGATGGATTTATTGGACACCTGTGACAGAGACTGGCTACTTGTTCAAGAGACCCACTTCCTTTCTTCACAGGCACACAACTAGACCATATTTGCCAGCCCCCTTGTAGCCAGATGGGATCACATGCATGAGTTCTGACCAATGGAATCTGGGGAAAAGTCATATATGCTATTCCCATGCCTGATCCATAAAAGCTTCCTGTATGATTCTCCATCCGTTCCCTCCCCCTCCCCCTCCCACTACCAAGGAGGTGTCAATACCCATGGTGACCTCAGAAAGCTATGTATCAAAGATGTCACGCTTACATTAGCTTGGGTCCCTACTGATTTCATTAAGTAGGGCAATACAGTTCCACCACTGCTATCTCTGTCTCCAGTTATTTAGACTTTACTTACATGAGAAAGAAACTTCCATTATGTAAGCCACTCACTGAGAGTTCAGGGCTTACCTGTTACACTTGCAAACACTACATTAGCTACTACAACAGCTATTCTTTTCTAGATAAACAATCTCTACTTTTCCCCTCATCAATGATTTTAATGTATTATTATCAACTATATTCAAACAAAGTCAAACCTGAGTATATTTTCAGGATCAGTACTCAAACTAAAATCCCATTCAGGCCAAGATAGAGAATACCTGAATTAAGGTTATTCTGGTCCCAGGGATTTGTAAAGTAAACCAGACTTTACTTAAATCCAGGAAAACCCAGAACTGTCTGTGTAGGCAGAGTTCTAACATGGTCCCCCAAGTTCCCCGGCCCTGGTGTATGTACATGTTCTCTCAGTTATTCAGTCAAACACGAATGTAGCTACTACTCTGAAGGGATTTTAGAGATGTAATTAAGGCCCCAAATCCCTTGTCTTTAAGGTAGGGGAGATTATTTAGATGGGTCTGCCCTAATGACATGACCTCTTTTTTTTTTTTGATGTTTTAAAAATTTATTTATTTGTTTACTTATTTAGGCTGCACCGGGTCTTGTGGCATGCAGGATCTTTGTTGCGGCCTGTGGACTTCTTAGTTGCGGGCATGCATGTGGGATCTAGTTCGCCGACCAGGAATCAAACCCATGCCCCCTGCATTGGAAGCGTGGAGTCTTACCCACTGGACCACCAGGGAAGTCCCCACATGACCTCTTTAAAAGCAGTTTTCGCTGGTTGGTCACAGAAGGGAAATTCAGAGATTCAAAACACAAGAAGGATTCAACATGCTTTTGTCGGGTTGTAGATAGAGAGGCCCCATGGCAAGGAATGTGGTGGCTCTAGGAACTGAGCGTGGCCTCCAGCTGATAGCCAGCATGGAAAGGGGACCTCAGTTCTACAACCATAAGGAACTGAAATCTGCCAACAAGAATAAATGAGCTTGACGGCAGATTTGCTTCCAGAGCCTCCAGTCAAGAATTGAGCCCAGCTGACTCCTTGATCTCAGCCTTGTGATATCCTAGGCAGAGAACCCAGCCACATTGTGCTGAGCTTCTGATCTACAGAACCGTGAGCTAATAAATGGGTGGTTGTTTTAAGCTGCTAAGTTTGTGATCATTCGGTATGTAGCAGAAGACTAATACACCAGCTGAATCTCCTGCAAGGTTTTCTGAATGAAATTTCTTCTATAACAGTAAGTACATCATTAGAATTTTAGAAAGAGCCTGGACTATATAGAAAAAGGAAGAGGAGTTGTTTTATTCTCTTTGCTTAGTAGTTTATAGTAACATCTATGGAGAAGAACTGATCATTTCCTCACCAGTTGTCATCATGAGCAGTTGCTATCTATCAGTGAGTCTTAGAGTAACTAAATATATTGGCTTTGAAGTTAACCCCATCTGGATCCAAATCCTGGTCCAGATACTTACTAGCTCTGCAGCCTTAGGAAAATCACTTAGCACCTATCTCCTCATCTGTAAAAATCAGGTTGTTAGTAAAGATTAAGTAAAATTACACATGTGAAAGAGCCTAATGCATACTAGCTGCATAATAAATGCTAATTTCCTTTCTTTACCAAAATAACTTCTATACTTCCCCAGCCTACATTTTTAAAAAAATTTATTTTATTGAAGTATAGTTGATTTATAATGTTGTGTTAATTTCTGCCGTACAGCAAAGTGATTCAGTTATACATATATATACATTGGTTTTCATGTTCTTTTCCATTATGGTTTATCACAGGATATTAAATATAGTTCCCTGTGCTATACAGTAGGACTTTGTTGTTTATTCATTCTATATATATAATAGCTTGCATCTCCTAATTCCAATACTTTTTTTGTTTTATTGCTTTTCTATCATCTCATTTGAGACTATTTTATATGGTAAGAGAATTACTACCTATGCTGAAAGTGATTGAAAAATAAACTCTCGATAAAGCAGAAACTAACACACCATTGTGAAGCAATTATACTCCAATAAAGATGTTAAAAAATAAATAAATAAATAAACTCTTGGGGAAAATGCTTCTATGTACAGTGGAGGACCATTAAGGTTTATCTCAATCTTAAGTGAAAAGAGATTTTGTCATAATAAGTTAGTAACAGTAAAATTTCAGCAGCCAACGAGGTGAAAAGGAGTAACAGCCAAGATTTTCCAGGAACAGCGGTGCTGGTGGTCCACCTTTATAACTTTACTCTCTGGGGCCCTGAGTTGCCTCATTGCTCCAGGGTTGGATGATGGGGATGAGAGTGGGAACAGTAATCACACAGAGACAAGCACATCACCTAATACTTCTAGAGTGAGTGTATCCTCTTCCAGGTTTTGACCTTGTTCAGATGGGGCACTAACTTCACAACGATATTTCCCGGCATCATTTCTCGTAACATTTTTGATCCGTATGCTGAAATCTATCATCTCAGCTCGATCTTTAAAATCTCCTTTTAGAAAAAGAGGACAATGATGTTAATAATGATATAATAACTTTCTATATACTACCTTTCTCTAGTCACTTCATTCAGTAACCACTGCATTTATTTTCCTATTAATAAACTCAATTAAAAAAGTATATATGAGTGCTGCTCTTTCAAATTTCTATTTCTTTTTTAGAATGTCATGCTGTTCACAAAAGAACACTCAGTTCCGTATTCCCATATTTTATTTTAAAGAATTCAACCCTCATTCCTGCCTCATCCCCTTTCTAGTATGCTAGAATAAATAGATTCACATCTTCAAAAGATACTGGAGAGCCTAGTTTAACTAGCTGGAACAGTAACTTTATGTGTAGTGGCTTGCATGATACTGCCACAAAAAAGAAGGTGAGGGGGTCTTTAAAAACATTCTTTGGCTTAGTTTTTGATAGTAATTTGTGCGGAATTAAAATAGTGTTTTGTATGACGTTAGATTAGCATTACAGAAAATTCAAGTAAAGACAGCTGTGTTATTAGGCCTCTGCTGCCCGTAATCCTATCTTAACAGGTAAGAACCAGAGGGATATTTTAAATTTTCTATGAACTTTAAACATTTGCTCACTTGTTTAATTCTTTAAAATTAAAGTAAAACGTATTTTAAAATAATAACCTGTTTATTATACTTAAGTTGTATTTCCAACTTTTAAAATAATTATAATGGAAAATTTCAAGCATGCACAAAATTAGAGAGTATAGTAAAATGAACCTCAACAAACCATCACCCAACTGTAATTTTAATCAATGCTAGGCCTGTCTTACTACATCTGTACCTTTAACCACTGGATTATTTTGAACTAAATCCCAGACATCATTGCATTTTATCTATCATTACCAATACTTTAAATTAAAAGTTCACTATATATTCAACAAGAAGGGTAGGGAGTATAAAGAAATGTATAACAATAAAAAATGTAAAAAAGAAAGCACTGGATAAGGGTAGCTGTATTTACCTTCCCCTAAGTCTTAACTCCCTAAACTTCTCAGTGATGGCCTTGCTTTCTCAATGGTGATATGCAAAAAGGGTAAAGTTACTACAATCGAGCAGTGACCCTTCATCCCAACCCCACACCATCTTTTCTTCCTTTCTCTCAAGAGTTTAATCTACTGGGCCAGCAAGAACAATTGCATCTTACATCCTCTAGAAGTGAGGTGAGAAATGAGGGGTCCAGGGCCTCCATGGAGTTCATGCATGGAGGTGAATTTCTTCTGTTCTCTGTCCTCTGTTTTTGCGGTTGTTGTGTTTTGGGTCTCAGTCTCTACTGGTTTCATCTCACACTTACAGAAACACATTCTCAGTCATCAGCCATGTCCTGCCCTCATTGGTTAATTAAAGGACCTGGGGTATTTGGTGCTCTCTTGCTCTCACCTTATCGAGTCCCAGCATCTTACCTTGAAGAGCCTGTTGATAGTAGACAAAGGAGACACTGTGCCCCAGTTTCTTCCACTCCAATCTGGAGGAACTGGTCTTCTTTGGGTATTTACAGGCTAAAATAACCTCTAGGAACAAAAACAAAAATACTTTTTAAAAAAATTGTCCCTCTGAAATAATCTTTTAGTTAATTAATAAATTTTTAACATCCTTAAATTATTCTTTTATACATTCATTCATTTATTCATAAATTTCCTCAACAGGTACCATGTTGGCTTAATTCAAAGATGAATTGAAAGCATTACGATTATTTCGCAAAATAATTTTGTGACACTATGCTACTTTCCCTAGTTCTTGAGCCTCAGTTGTCATCTGTAAAATAAGATAGTATCTCATAGAGTTGTTGAGTCTTCATATACAATAATATATGCAAAGCACACATGCCTGGACATAGTAAGTCCTTAAAAATGGCAGCTATGATTAACTATTTATCTTTTTCTTCCCCATCTATCTCAGTCTTCAAGGAGTTTACAGTCTGGTAGAAGAGACAAATAAGACAGTGTAATTTCAGTCCAAGGTGATGAGTGCCAGGATGGAGGTAAATAGTGGATGCTTCACACCTACTGCCTAAGAAAGGCACTTATGGGCTTCCCTGGTGGCGCAGTGGTTGAGAATCTGCCTGCCGATGCAGGGGACACGGGTTCGAGCCCTGGTCTGGGAAGATCCCACATGCCGCGGAGCAACTAGGCCCATGAGCCACAACTACTGAGCCTGCGCGTCTGGAGCCTGTGCTCCGCAACAAGAGAGGCCGCGATGGTGAAGAGGCCCGCGTACCGCGATGAGGAGTGGCCCCCGCTTGCCGCAACTAGAGAAAGCCCTCGCACAGAAACGAAGACCCAACACAGCCAAAAATAAATAAATAAATAAAATATTAAAAAAAAAAGAAAGGCACTTAGCCCAGCCCAGGCCATGCTATGGAACCCCAAATGGTCCCTCAACACGCTGCGTTCTCACTCAGATCCCTTTTTTGATAACCTTCTCTGAAAATACATTAATACACACCCAATATGGTCTCCTAATAAATCATTGACTCCTACCCCTCACCTCAATCCAGAAAAATTATTCAAAGATTTAATCTTGGCATCAGGTTTAACCGCCTCAATGTAGCTCACTAAGGTTACTTTACCACGGGGAATTTACTGCACTTATGTCATTAAAGAATTCCTGGAACTACCCAAGGTGCCCCCTCTTTTAACTGTCCAAACAAGATGACGGACGGAAGAAAAACCCAGGGCCTGCCTGCCAACTGCTTCAAGTTGCCAAATGGAAACCTCTAGTTCTAACTATTTTTTAAAGTATGTTTCAGCCAGCTCTCCGGAGTGTCAACTTCATATTTTTTTAAGTTTTTATTTTATATTGGAATATAGTTGATTTACAATGTTGCGTTAGTTTCAGGTGTACTGCAAAGTGATTCAGTTATACATATACATATATCCATTCTTTTTCAGATTCTTTTCCCATATAGGTTATTACAGAGTACTGAGCAGAGTTCCCTCAACTTCATATTTCTGAAACTTTTTTTCCTCCACAATGCATACAGTTTGACCTAAAAAACAAAGCATCTTTGACTAGAAGAGAAACTATGGTAAAATCCTCCTCATACCTCTGATTTTGATGTTAAGCAGACTTAATGCCGTTAAAAAAAAAATAATTCAGGATATTACATGACATGGTAGATTAGAAAGCAATACTTATAATATTTATCCCAGGTTTTATTAAAAGTATACACATAGATATGGATAAAAAGCCTGTATAAATATGTATGAAAATATTAACCCAGTGATGATTTCTGTGTGACAGAATTATGATTTTTCTGTTAAAATGTAGTTTCTAATTTTTTTTTTAGTTCCACACACATTGCTAGAAATATAGAAATAGAATAACAGGTAATGGAAGATAGAAAGTAGGATAGAGAAAAGAAAGACAAGGAAAAAAAAATCTAAAAGTTGTTTTTAAGGATGCCTAGTTTTAAAAACAGGTTTTATGTTACAAACAGACATCATTTTACAGACATGTTTACAATTAGGCTACACAGACAAATGTGTGCCGAGGGACTTGTCTGAGGAAACGTGGTTCTGTTCTGTTATTACGGAGAATGGGTGGTGGCCTTCCGGAGTCTTGAGTTTTAGATAGGTTTCCTTCCCGTATTTTGTTGAGTTTCCAACAATTAAACACACACCCACACTCATTTTTAGCTCACACTCCTAGGTCTTAGGAATAAATTTACACTCAAATAATCATATTGTTTCACATATTTAACTGGACACACACACACACACACACACACACACACACACGCTCCTTTTGGTCAGTTCTTCCTGATTTCTATACTCATTACTCTGTGGAAAACCTCTGCAGAAATTATGTTAAAAATGTAACCAATGGTTTTCTTAAGTGAAGTGACTCCACTCCAGCCTCAATCTCATTGACCATATAAAATGTGGAGAAATGGTCTATGCAATTTGTCCAAAATATATTGAGTATTTACTGTGTGTCCGGCATTGTTCTTGAGCTATAGCAGTGAGCAAAACAAAGATCCCTTCCCTTTGGGATCTTACAGTTTGCAGGGGGTCAGACACACAAGAAATACCACGAAGTGAATTATACAGTATGTTAAGAGGTCATGAGTGCTATGAAAATAAGAGTAGATCAGAGTACAGGAAGTTTGGGAATCTGGGGATTGGGGGTGCAGTTTTAAAAAATAGAGCAGTCGGAGTTCACCTCATTTAGAAGGTGACATTTAACCAAAGACTTAAAAGAGGGAATTTGAATTTTTGAATTTCCTGGAATCTGAATTTCGCCTTGTGGTTCTTTGGGAGTGTTCCAAGCAGGAGAACACCTTGACCTCCAAAACTGTGAGAAACAGTAAATCTACTAGAATCACGAGGCCAACATCTGAGGATAAAGAACTAAGTGAACTGAGAAGCTAACTACCATGAACTCTCCTCTCTCTTTTCAGCCAAAATTCAACATCCGTGGCCAGCATAATTTTCTGTGTCTAGCCCTCGGCGTTATTATGCCATAATATAGTGGTTTAAGGCGCAGGCTTTGAAGTTAGACCTCTGCCATAAACCAGATGTGTGATATTGAGCAAATTATTTAACTTTTTAAAAAAAGATGTGATTGTGTTCACATCTGTAAAATGACAAAAACAACATTACTCATCTTGCAAAGTTGTGGTAAAGATTAAATGAGATAATATATTTGCATACTTGGGTGCACATGGTACTCTGTATATAGTCCATGTTCCATAAATGGTGATTATTAGTTTTACCCATGAGGCACTTCTCTTACTTGTAGTTGTAAGCTTGCCTTGGCATGGTAGAAATCCATACTTAATAACATCATAAATCTACCTCCAAATTACTCAGATTTGAGCTAAAGTGTTTCCTGTGTTTGAGACAGCAAAGAAAATAATATAGACATAAATCATACTTTCTCAAAGCAAGGCATATTAGGACAGAAAAATGCACCAAGTTTTTCTATTAAGATGATTATTACATTGTCAAAAATATCTGTTCCAGTTTGGATTGAGAAAAGATAATTCTCTGTTTGGAAAAAGCATTTGTTCAACATGTAGCAAAATAATCACTTTAAGGAATCACACACCTAGAATCATTGTGAATTTTAATTTTTCTAAGATTCTGTATTGTTGACTCTTGTTTGATTTCATTCTCTGTGCTCAAGTTAAAAATCATCAAAATCTTACATAATGCAAGAAGAGAATGGATACTACCAAAGTAGTTCTGGAGAATTACCATAAATTATTACTTCTGTGGAGAAAAGCATGCTATTAAATTCTGATTTATTGCTCTCAGGGTTGTGCTCTCTGCATAAGGCTGCTCATGTAATTTACAAGCGTGGCAGAGCAGCCCTCGCTTTACCCTCATTCTGCTTTTGGCCTCACTATGGGAAGTGATACAGAAAAGCAGTACTGAAAAGAAGGAATTAACTAATTCATGATTTATTGACATCAGAGAGACAAAAGACAAAAAACTGAATGAATTGGGGGGAACACACATATACATATACACAAATCATAAAATATTTTAGTACAACTCAACAACAAAAAAAACAAACAACCCAATCAAAAAATAGGCAGAAGACCTAAATAGACGTTTCTCCAAAGAAGACATACAGATGGCCAATAGGCACATGAAAGATGCTCAATATTGTTAATTATTAGAGAAATGCAAATCAGAACTACAATGAGATACCACCTCACACCAGTCAGAATGGCCATCATTAAAAAGTCTACAGGGGCTTCCCTGGTGGCGCAGTGGTTGAGAATCTGCCTGCTAATGCAGAGGACGCAGGTTCGAGCCCTCGTCTGGGAAGATCCCACATGCCGCGGAGCACCTGGGCCCGTGAGCCACAACTACTGAGCCTGCGCGTCTGGAGCCTGTGCTCCGCAACAAGAGAGGCCACGACAGTGAGAGGCACGCGCACCGCGATGAAGAGTGGCCCCCGCTTGCCGCAACTAAAGAAAGCCCTCGCACAGAAATAAAGACCCAACACAGCCAAAAATAAATAAATAAATAAATATTTAAAAAAAAAAAAAAAGTCTACAAATAACAAGTGCTGGAGAGGGTGTGGAGAAAAGGGAACCCTCTTGCACTGTTGGTGGGAATGTAAGCTCGTGCAGCCACTACAGAAAACAGTATGGAGGTCCCTCAGAAAACTAAAACTAGAATTACCATATGATCCAGCAGTCCCATTCCTGGGCATATATCCGGACAAAACTATAATTCAAAAAGATACATGCACCCCTATGTTCATAGCAGCACTATTCACAATAGCCAAGACATGGAAACAACCTAAATGTCCATCGACAGATGAATGGATAAAGAAGAGGTGGTACATATATACAGTGGAATACTAACTACTCAGCCATTAAAAAAAAAAAAAAAGCCATTTACAGGGGGCTTCCCTGGTAGTGCAGTGGTTAAGAATCTGCCTGCCAATGCAGGGGACAAGGGTTCGAGCCCTGGTCCGGGAAGATGCCACATGCTGCGGAGCAACTAAGCCCATGCACCACAATGACTGAGTCTGCACTCTGGAGCCCACGAGCCACAACTACTGAACCCAAGTGCCACAACCACTGAAGCCCGCGTGCTCCAAAACAAGAGAAGCCACTGCAATGAGAAGCCCGCGGACCGCAACGAAGAGTAGCCCCCGCTCGCTGCAACCAGAGAAAAGCCTGTGCACAGCAACAAAGACCCGACATAGCCAAAAATAAAATAAATAAATTAAAAAGAAGAAAAAGCCATTTGCAGCAACATGGATGCCGTTAGAGATTATTATATTAAGTGAAGTAAGTCAGAAAGAGAAAGACAAATACCATATGATATCATTTATATGTGGAATCTAAAATATGACACAAATGAACCTATCTAAAAAACAGAAACAGACTCACAGACATAGAGAACAGACTTGTGGTTGTCAAGGGGGAGGGAAGGTGGGGGAGGATAGACTGGGAGATTAGGGTTAGTAGATACAAATTATTACATATAGAATGGATGGAGAACAAGGCCCTACTGTATAGCACAGGGAACTATATTCAATGTCCTGGGATAAACTGTAATGGAAAAGAATAGAAAAAAGAATGTATAATGTATATATCCATAACCAACCGAGTCACTTTGCTGTGCAGCAGAAATTAACACAACATGGTAAATCAACTATACTTCAATTAAGAAAAGTAAAAACAAAAAAATATTTTAGACTTTAAGTAAAATTAAGTTACTGCATAAAATATCCTAAAAGTGAAATGTTGAAGAAGATAGATAGAAATTTATTTTTGCTTTATGGAAAGCCAAGTTGGAATGATTGGAGCACATATAAAATAGAATCAAAATATAACTTTTTATTAAAAGGAGCAGAGGCGAGATTAAAAAAATAGAAATTACTTGGGAGTAAATAAGACTAACATTTGATTGCAATAAACATAGAAGGATTTTCTATTTCCTATCTGTAGAAGGATTTATTTTAAAAATAAAACATACATTTTAAAGTGATATAAAAATGGTACAGGGTTTTTGTTTAGAGTGTTGGAAATGCTTTGAAACTAGATAGAGGTGGTGGTCACACAACATTGTGGATATAATAAATGACACTTAATCGTTCACTCTAACATCGTGAATTTTATGTTATGTGAATTTCGCCTTAATACATTTTTTTAAAGTAATGTAAGACTAAAGAATACACTTTTGGCATCCTAATTCAGATATCATGGCGTAGGGCCTGGGGAGGCAGAGATGAATATCTGTGGTATCCAGTTGGACCCAACAGTAAGATCCTCCAGAAAAGTAAAAAGTGAGAGAAATTAAGTTTGTTTCCTTTGTCCCACATGGATACCCTGATCCCTTTTCCTCTCACTGAGCTCACTCACTGGCTTTTCCAGTCTCCTTTTGGGCATCTCACCCAGCCCTGTTTGTCTTCCCTGTAAGTACTCCATAGTCCCAAATTACTACCAATCATTAATTTCTGTTTCCCACCTCTTCCCATTTAAAACTATGTCATGATAAAGAGTGTTTTATTAGGTTAATCATGTAAAATATTAGGACTTCAAAGAACCTGAATAACCTAAATAATTATTTAAGTGAATGACTGATTCACTGCTTCTTATTATAGCATATTATTATTTAACAAGCACATATAACTTACTATATGCCAGGCATGTCTGTAAGCACCGGTTAAATACTAGATCATTTAATTCTTCTCACGCCAGGCCCCTTTTTTAAAGCTTTTTCTCTTTACTCCAAACCTATCTCTCTCCAACTGCAGGAAACTAAGACATGCCTAAAGAAAAGGGATCAGACATTTGAAATCAGTTTCTTAAATGTTTATGGTCTAAAGAAGCATCACATTTAAGAAACAGTAATTTTTCAGGTTGCCCAGTATTATTAATGTGTTCTAGGTAAAAACCCTTCAGAGAAGTAGTAGATAGTCAACATTTGAAGTAAATTTATAAAGGCTCATAATTCTTTTTGGTTATTAGATCCTTAAAAAATTTTTTTAATTGTGATAAAATATACATAACTTAAAATTTACCTTCTTAATGATTTTTACTGTACAGTTCAGTAGTGTTACATATATTCACATTGTTGTGCAAGCAATCTCCAGAACTTTTTCATCTTGCAAAATTGAAATTTTATACCTGTTGAATACCAACTCCTCCCTTATAAATATTTTAAGAGGCTAAAATAAGTAGCAAAATGATACCCCAACAATAGGCTATATTAACGTTATCTTAAATACATAGAGTGGGGTTTGCAGTGTTAATTCCCATTTACCAAATTTAGCTGACTGGAAACTTTGCAAGATCTCCTTCTCCCAGTTTTACAAATTAGATTTGCTTTGTTGCAGATACTTTATGTAATGAGACATTCTTTGTACATCAGGTCTCTCGTGGAATGTCCAAAATTTCTACTGAGGAGGTGGAGAAACAGTTCTCAAGGGGGAAACAGCAGTGAGCAGCATTTCAGCAGAGGAGTTAGCGTGAAGTGAGACAGAGGTTCCTGACAAATAGAAAGGCACTAACGTGTGTCATCTCTGTGAGTTATTTCAACAATACAGACCATGAAAACCAGTAAGGTACTCTACCTTGATATTCTATTGCTGTGACTACTTGATGATCTTTTGAGGCAGAGAATCCATAGGCCTTATGATCTGAAAGATTAAAACAGATAGGATAATTAAAATAGTGCAAAAGGCCATTTTCAAATGTTTGAATGGCATGCCATATTAAAGAAAACTAGCCTGAAGTTTGGTGACAGTTTCACACAATTCATAACACATAAGTTTTAAAGTATCGAAATAGGAAAAGCTAAGGCAAACTATATGTTTTTTCCATTTTCTATATTGTGGTTTTGCCCTTTAAGCATTTCCCAAAGCAGAACTCATGCATCTATTTGCGCCCCTCCCCACTGCTGCCCCCCCAGACAGCACACTCTCACAAGCTCAACTGCTAAACAAGAGTTTATGTCTTTAATTCAGCCTAATGTGCGATCTAGTACTGTCACAGGTATTGCCCCCTGCAAATAAAAGCTAATTATTTTTAGTGCTTTATGTAAGGACATAAATTGCTTTATGAACTTATCCCTGACTATACCTATATCATATAGAAATGAGTCATTCAACGTATTTACTATGAAATGTACATAGTACATACATAGTATGTACATGATATATACATGGTACATATGTACATAGTATATACATAATATATAATGATTATAAACTTTGTATAATAAAGTTCTGATAAAAAATGCAAACAGAACACCTTTGTTATCCCCCTAAACAGTTCCATGATTTTCCAATCCTGGAAAAATCACTGATCTATAGGACTGAAATCCTTAATGGGGTCTGATATGATGATGATGATGATGATGATGATGATGATGATGATGATGATTGATGGTGACGATATTATCAGTTTCCCCACCTGATGAAATCCACATTTATTTCAGGTGGGGAAACTGAGGCACAGAGAGGGTAAGAAACTTGGCCAAGGTTATATTAGTAGTAAGTGGTGGATCTGGGATTTTAACTTACCTAAATTATACCCAAAGCCCACATTGTTTATTACTCTTCTATACTGGGCCTCACATCACGTTCCTCCCAAGCTGAACTATGAGGAAGGACTGCAGATTAACAAAGATGCCTGGTGGAAAAGTCCACTGGTCTAATGAAGATGGCATAGGTTGAGAAATTGGTGGTAATAAGCAAGGCAAGGACTGGCTCAGAAGAATAACAGGAAGATGGAAGCTAAGAGGCTATGACTGGAGAAGTAGGGCACTAAGGTAACCTCAGAGGAAAGCTCTAGATAAAGCTTTCTCAATGTTGACACTATTGACATTTGAGACTAGATCATTCTTTGTTGTGGGAGGCTGTCCTGTGCATTGTAGGATGCTTTGCAGTATCACTTGCTTCTACCCACCAGATGCCAGTGGCATCCCTACCCCCCACCCCAAGTCATGACAACCAAAAATGTTCCTAGATATTGCCAAATGTCCCCTGAGTGTAGGATGGGGAAGTCCTACCTGGTTGAGAACCACTGCTCTAGACTTACAGCTAGGCTGGTTTGACAACCCAGGAATAGACTTAAGGAGGGCAAGGAACCATGAGTTCAAGGATTTTGAAAGTTCCTATAAGATCAGAATTTCTTAACTATGAAATAATTTATTACACTTTTGTGAAGGAGAGAAAAATCCTTCATATGACATGGCATCTTGTCTTTCAATCATTCATCTATAAGTACATTGATATGTAAATGAATCTTCCACTGTGCCAGATTTTATCACTCCTGAAGAATACATGCTATTCTGGACAATTTTTTTTTTTTCCTTTCTCTCTTCTCTTGGAAGCCTGGACAGCAAATCTAATTGTGAAATTAAAAATCTCAAAAAACTATAAACCTCAAATGTCTAGCTCAACTGTTCAACATTGTTTAACTATTCAGGTTCTACGTATCTCTAAATTGAAAACATCTTCACTAAGGAAACTGGCAAATCTATGTGAAGAACGTAGGCCTGAACTGATCCTTTTTACTGACCCTTGTAAATATACTTGTATAAAGCAGTAACCCACTTGGCTCAGTCTTAGAGAGGTATTGGAGCCACCAAAGAGTAATTTCAAAATAACTCTTTTGCTTGCATATTTCAAAAACCATGAAGGGGTCCAAGAAATCTTTTAAAATACTCTATTTTCCCTTTTCCATGTACTTTTGTCACATGCTAGAATATGTCCCATAGTCCTCTGAACCGCTCCCCCCCAGCCCCTCATGCCTTTCTTTTCCAGCTTCTCCTCTCCTGCCTCAACTTTATTTTGTAGAGTCCAAAAGGAGGGTTTGGATTTTCAGACAGCAGAGGAAGGGAAGAGACTAAGCTGGCCAAGCCAGAATCCTCTTAAGTGAGCTGGAGAAAAGTTAGGGTCTCATGGGTCCTTGTGCATTACACCTACGTTTAAATGACATGATCGTTGAATGTTTTTGCCTGTGATTCTGATTCTAAACCATTATTCTGTGAAACTTTCGAAGTACACTTTGAAAGAGTCTCTTTTCTCCTTTAGAAATGTGTAAATTAGTGTGCTCAGAGAAGTTCCAATTATGACTGGCGTTTCTCGTGACTTTTGAACTATTTTAGTATACTTTTTAGACAAAACAATGAAGATTCATATTCCCTAGAAACCAGTTGAGGGGACAATGTTGGCAAAATAGGAAAAGATAATCTTTGTTCCCTTCACATCACATCTTTGAACTTTTCAAACACCACACTGCCTACTGAGAATGTTTATTTTCTTTAGGAGTCTTGGGCCTACTTTCATTTGAGGCAAACATTAGTCCAATCTGAGACTGTAAGATTTAGGATCAGATTGAATCATCTTTTCCTTTTCCTTTTTTTAAAAAAAATAATTAATTAATTAATTTTTGGCTGTGTTGGGTCTTCGTTGCTGCGTGCGGGCTTTCTCTAGTTGTGGCGAGTGGGGTCTACTCTTCGTTGTGGTGCACAGGCTTCTCATTGCGGTGTCCTCTCTTGTTGCAGTTGCAGAGCACGGGCTCTAGGCATGCAGGCTTCAGTAGTTGTGGCACACGGGCTCAGTAGTTGTGGTGCACGGGCTTAGTTGCTCCGTGGCATGTGGGATCTTCCTGGACCAGGGATCAAACCCATGTGCCCTGCATTAGCAGGCAGACTCTTAACCACTGCGCCACCAGGGAAGTCCCTCTTCCCCTTTCTCAGTTCCACTTTTCTACTTGCTAAAACTTCCTTTGAGAATTATTTCTTCAATTTTCAAAAATCACTTTTAAAGTTCTATGGAAAATAACAGCTGTTAACTTCAGGAATTTTATTAATTCCCTCATAACTTTTGTATGTATATATTTGAATGGAAAAAAAAATGTGTCTCAGACAAGGAAAAAGAAAGGATTGGTTGAATTGCAAAAACTATGAAGGCAAAAAAATTATAACGGGGCTTAGTACTATTAAATTAATGAATAGATAGCATTTCTTGGTAGGCTGAATATTTCCTTCAATGATTTTAAGCATCTTCTCCTAGCTGTCTTGCTTCCTCTAATTCTATTTACTTCAAGGGTTGCCTTTAATTAAGTAAAAATATTTTTTAAAGTGTAGTCACTTACGTTGAACTTAAACAGAAAGCTCTAAATCTTAAAAAAAAAATAAGATTTCTACTGTTTACCAGCCTGTCTTCGAATTCAGTTTTATTTTTCTAACTTGAACCCAATAACTCTATTTATGAAAGCAAAATGTTTTGTATCAATATTTCACTAGCAGATGTTAGGAATAGGATCTGTTGGCCGTATTCTTTTTTTTTTTAAATATATTTATTTATTTATTTAATTTATTTATTTTTGGCTGTGTTGGGTCTATGTTGCTGCACGCGGTTTTTCTCTAGTTGCGGCGAGCGGGGGCTACTCTTCGTTGCTGTGTGCGGGCTTCTCACTGCGGTGGCTTCTCTTGTTGCAGAGCACAGGCTCTAGGCGCGTGGGCTTCAGTAGTTGTGGCACACGGGCTCAGTTGCTCCGTGGCATGCGGGATCTTCCCAGACCAGGGCTCGACCTGTGTCCCCTGCACTGGCAGGCTGCTGGCTGCTTTCTTGAATTGATGTTTTTTCTTCACTTTTCTTGAGTAAGTTAAGTAGAAAAATAAACAAAAACTTGTCATGTAGGGCCGCTGGTTAAGGTCAAAAATTGTTTTAAACCTAGCTACAAAACGTCTTTCATAGTTATGGATGTGTGCCAAAATCACTGGCAGAAGTTCATAAAATGAGATTAAGAGATGATTATTTCCATAACTTCTAAATCTCCAAGTCAAGTAATTCCTAGTCAAATAAAACCTTTGTGATTCTTTTCTCCCCCCACTGTAAGAATGAAAGTTCTTATATGTCTATCACCCATCTAAAATAATTTGGTTTGACTAAGAATAAATACGTATTCACACTATCACAGCTTAAAAATTTACTATAAAATTGTTATTTAAGTGAACACTTTTCATTGAAAACATGATTAGGAAAAACTGAGATGTTACCGAGGTTTTCTGTTTGTTTTAAAAGTACATTATAGAGGACTCCCCTGGTGGCACAGTGGTTAAGAATCTGCCTGCCAATGCAGGGGACACGGGTTCGAGCCCTGGTCCAGGAAGATCCCATGTGCCGTGGAGCAACTAAGCCCGTGCGCCACAACTACTGAGCCTGCGCTCTAGAGCCTGTGAGCCACAACTACTGAGCCTGCGTGCCATAACTATCGAAGCCTGTGTACCTAGAGCCCGTGCTCCACAAGAGAAGCCACCACAATGAGAAGCCCGCGCACCACAACAAAGAGTAGTCCCTGCTCGCCACAACTAGAGAAAGTCCACGTGCAGCAATGAAGACCCAACGCAGCCAAAAATAAATAAGGACTAATAATTAACTAATAAGGACCTACTGTATAGCACAGGGAACTCTACTCAATACTCTGTAATGACCTATATGGGAAAAGAATCTAAAAAAGAGTGTATATACGTATATGTGTAACTGATTCACTTTGCTGTACGCCTGAAACTAACACAGTATTGTAAATCAACTACACCCCAATAAAAAATTCTTTTAAAAAAGTACGTTAGAGAGAATACCGTGCATAAAAGCAAGTCATAAAAACTGTGAGTATAAATTATTTCATAAGTTTTCAAAAATAAAAATAGCCATGTGTTTTCTTTCTTTCTTTTTTTTTTTTAATTAATTAATTTATTTATTTATTTTTGGCTGTGTTGGGTCTTCGTTTCTGTGCGAGGGCTTTCTCTAGCTGCGGCGAGCGGGGGCCACTCTTCATCGCGGTGCGCGGGCCTCACTATCGTGGCTTCTCGTTGCGGAGCACAGGCTCCAGACGCGCAGGCTCAGTAGTTGTGGCTCACGGGCCCAGTTGCTCCGCGGCATGTGGGATCTTCCCAGACCAGGGCTCGAACCCGTGTCCCCTGCATTGGCAGGCAGATTCTTAACCACTGTGCCACCAGGGAAGCCCTGTGTTTTCTTTTTTAAAATTTATTTATATTATTTATTTTTGGCTGCATTGCGTCTTTGTTGCTGCATGCGGGCTTTCTCTAGTTGCGGCGAGCGGGGGCTACTCTTCGTCGCGGTGCGTGGGCTTCTCATTGCAGTGGCTTCTCTTGTTGTGGAACATGGGCTCTAGGCGTGCGGGCTTCAGTAGTTGGGGCACGCAGCCTCAGCAATTGTGGCTCTCGGGCTCAGTAGTTGTGGCTCGCGGGCTCTAGAGCGCAGGCTCAGTAGTTGTGGCGCAAGGGCTTAGTTGCTCCGCAGCATGTGGGATCTTCCTGGACCAGGGCTTAACTCATGTCCCCTGCATTGGCAGGTGGATTCTTAACCACTGCGCCACCAGGGAAGCCCTTAGTCATGTGGTTTAATCACTTATATACAATTATTAGAGTAACAAATATTAAAAAAATCCATAGGGCTAGCAGTAACAATAATACCATCCAGTATTTATTACAGATAAACATTTATATGGATAGAAAGTAACCCAATGAGGTAGGAATTAGGATATATTAGATAATATACTCATCTCTCTCACTATCTGTCATTCAACCATAATAGGTCATAGAAGGGGAGGGAGAGGAGAGGGCGGAGGAGGGAGAGGAAGGGAGTAAGGGAAAGGGAGAGAGAGACAGACACACAGACGGACACGTTCTTCTAGTCTCGGGCCATTCTGGCCCTTCTTCTTAATGAGACATTGGCATCCTATGTTCAGAGAAAGGAGAGCCACACCAAAGCACAAGGAGGAATAGAAGATGTGTTTGACCTTGGAGCTACCCATGGCTGATGTCCTGGTGAGTTAGTGATGACCTAAAGAATTTAAGGGTGATTTTGACAATGAATAAATTTTCCCCTTAAGAACCTAGCATCTAACAAAGACATGACTCCACTCTGTTAATATCCTTATTTGACAGATGTGACAATTGAGAGAGGTTAAGTACCTTGCTCAAGGCCACAACACTAGAAAGCAGGGAAGCCAAGATGTGCATCTACCTACAGAGAGTTTAGTCTGGCTCCACAGACCTCCTCCCACCCCACCCCCTCATCCCCATTCTCAAATCTGTGCAAAGCACTGGGAGAAATCAGTATCAGACAATGCTACTCTCAGGCACTCTGCAGACAACTTCACATCCACTATCAATCTTTAGGGTTGTAAAAATATTATTCAGGGAGTTTATAACAAATTGCCATTTTAACAGAGAAAGTGTTAATGGACAGATGTTTATGGTGAATGAATTAATTTGAAAAAACTTTGTATATTTGTTATATACTGCACAAAAGTTTTATGCTCCCTCCCTTTTCTGATTTTTTAATCATTTGAATACAAGAAGGACAAATGATGCTTTGGAACTAAGTATAAGTTGTTTTCATAAAACTATATGCGTTAGTAAATTTAGGGAAACTTTGACAGTTTTCCGTTACCCAAACAACTGGACGATTAAATTTTAATGTGGTATTCGCAATGAAGTAAATAAATTAACTTCTTACAGTAAAATAAATTCTCAAAAATTTCAAAGAAATGTTCTTCAAGCACATCTTCAAATGTTTAATGGTGGCCAACAGCATCAGAAAGCCATCAGTAGCTGAATTTCTCACCAGATACTCACCACTAGGACATGAAAGAAGCCCTTTGAGCATTCTGAGATCTTTTTTTGACACTCCCCAAGTGACAACCTCAGCCAAACACAATTTGTTCACCAGTGGCATTGACTATAGATTTTAGATAGACAACAACAGTCAACTCAAATCCAGCAGACTCTCAGACAAGATGAGGAAATGCCATCTTCCAACACTGATGCTAATAGGAATCACATACTCAATGTAAGGCATGGATATTAACCATTCTATGTCCTAATTCGTTCTCCCTAAGATTAGGGTGCCAGAAAACAATGGCCTTAACACTCTGTTAGTGTAAAATAAGAAATCATTACTAAAGATGTCAAGTATCAAAACAGACAATGGCCAAGATACTAAAATGGGAGATAAACCTGAGTGTCTCTCTTCACTAATTGATTTGTGGTCTGGTTTGTGTCTCACGAACATCCTTAAAATATAGATGGTACATCAGGCTTTGAGAACTTGATGATACTTTAAGATTATCCATTGCCCTTTAATCTAAAATTATAGTTGCTAATTCTTAAACTTCAATATAGTTTTTCAAGATTAAAAGTCCAGAACCACCACCAGCATTCGATAGTTACATTTCTCAGCAGCAATAAACATACTAATATAATTGTCAAATAAACAATTTTTGAGAAGACGTATTGTTAGTCACTTCTTCAGAATTTTGATCAGTTCTGAGCAAAAGATCTAAAACCAAGCTTCTGAATCTGGATTCTGAACTCTGGTTCTGAATCTCTATGATATGCAAATCTGCACAGAAAGTCCTAACAACTGACAACACAGATTATTCAGTGGCTGTTTGGGCCAGGGGACAATGAAATGGTTATTCTACAGTCATTTGATATTTATAAATCCACTTAAGCAACATATGTGAGAAGATAGCTCTTTACCATCTGTTAAGCTCTCTCTATCCCCTACTCTATATAGATGTTTGTTTTAAACTTTCTTTCCACTTCAAGAGTTTTATTTCTCCACCTTACTGACTGAATTTCAGGAATCAATAGCAACCGTTAAATGCAGCAAAAGTTATGTTTTGAAAGCATGAATATGCAGCTATGAATACAAATTGTGTTTTACAGAGACTAGCATAAAGAGTAGCAAAAAGATCTCTAATATCACCAGTCTGTTAAATTTATAATCTGCAAATGAAGTTATCTTTGCATTTCTCAAATGAAGATAGGGCACAGCTAATGTTTTCGATCTTTTTCTGAATTAGAAGATTTATAGAATACAATGAATAGACACATAACAGGAGACAGACTGACTGAGTTTAATAAGGCTTAAGCTTTGGGGCCCTCCCTTGCCTGGACACCTCCTAAGGGCCTGGGGGTGAAGTGAAGAGGGCCTAGTAATTTGTGCATATTTTGTAAAATTTGCAAGGATAAGATTTTTTTGTACAATTTTTCTTAGTGAGAACTCTAATAATCCATCCCGGCACACAGTTATGGACTGCTCCTTATTAATGAGTCTATTTAGCTTTCTAAATTTGACCACCCACAGTAAAGTGGTCTTCAGGGTCCACTGTCTGATAGTTCAACCTTTAAAATAGTAAGATTTTTTAAAAATTTTTTTTAAAAATTAATTTATTTTATTTTATTTATTTTATTTTTGGCTGTGTTGGGTCTTTTGTTGCTGTGCGCGGGCTTTTCTCTAGTTGAGGTGAGCAGGGGTTACTCTTCGTTGCGGTGCACGGGTTTCTCATTGCAGTGGCTTCTCTTGTTGTGGAGCATGGGCTCTAGGCGCGTGGGCTTCAGTAGTTGTGGCACGTGGGCTCAGTAGTTGTGTCTCGTGGGCTCTAGAGCACAGGCTCAGTAGTTGTGGTGCACGGGCTTAGTTGCTCCGCAGCATGTGGGATCTTCCCGGACCGGGGCTCGAACCTGTGTCCCTGCATTGGCAGGCCGATTCTTAACCACTGCGCCACCAGGGAAGCCCCTAAAATACTAAAATTTTATATGACCAAGTAAATTGTATTCTCTTTCTCAAATTTCAATTCTTAAAATATGAGAGTTGAATAAATTTTAGTTTTTAACTCTCCTGCCGGATGATGATTCATAAAAGCTTTAGCCCTTAAGTTTCATACATGTGTTATTAATTAAATTCTATTACCATAAATGCTTCCAGAAGAGATCTGAAAACTAAGGGAAAGCTTCCCAGTTTATTGTTGCTTCATGTTTCCCTTGATTAATCTTCAGGAAGCCAAAGGAACAAGAACCATTTATTTTGAAGCAGAACATGGAAACAATGGCTTGGCGTTGCTTAACTGTCATATTTTACTACTGTCAGGCAAGATTACTCAGGGTTAGTTACCCTGATTTCTAGGGTGCTCAAATCCAAGAACTATAATTTCCCCTTCCTTTTATTAAAGACAGTTCTCTGACTCATTCTTTTATTTCAAAACTGGTCCTACACATCCAACTGTGAGCTAACACCAGAATGCATTTTTTAGGGCCAGTCAACTAGGCCATTTGAAAGAAATGATTTAATGAACATCTGTGTTATGGACTGAATGTTTGTGTCTCCCCAAAATTAATATGTTGAAATCCTAACCCCCAATGTGATGGTATTAGGAGGTAGGGTTTGGGGGAGGTGATTAGGTGTTGAGGATGCCGCGCCCTCATGAATGGGATTAGTGTCCTTATAAAAGGGACCCCAGAGAGCCCTCTCTCTCTCTCTCTCCACCATGTGAGGATACGAGGAGTTGGCAGTCTGTGTTGTTAATAAAATCCAAAGAGTCGAAACAAACCAAATGTCCATCAGCTGATGAATGGATACATAAAATGAGGTCTAGCCATACAATGGCATATTATTTGGCAATGAAAAGGAATGAAGTACAGATAACATGATACAACACAGATAAACTTTGAAAATATTATAAGTGAAAGAAGCCAGTCACAAAGGCCATATATTATGACTCCACTTTTATGAAATTTCCAGCGTAGGCAAATCCACAGAGACAGAAAACAGTACGTAGTTGCCAAGGGCTGGGGAGAGTGACTGTTACAGGTATGGGGTTTCTTTTGGGGGTAATGAATATCTTTTGGAATTGGATAGTGGTGACAGTTGCACAAATCTGTGAATATGTTAAAATAAAACACTGAATTATCTACTTTAAAAGGGTGAATTGTATGGTATGTGAATTATACCTCAATAAAGCTGTTTAAAAAACAAAACAAAACAAACAAACAAAAAAGTATCAGTCTGCAACAAGGAAGCAAGCTCTCACAGACAGTGCATCTTCAAACACATTGATCTTGGACTTCTAGCCTCCAGAACCATGAGAAATAAATGTTTGTTGCTACCCAGTCTGTGGTATTTTTGTGATAGCAGCTCAACATAACTAAGACAATCTGCATGCATTCAAATCAGTGGGGCCTACAGAGCTACATCCTGGAATGGTCGTAAAATGAGTAGTAGAGATCCAATTTTTGACCCTTATTCAGATCAAGTATTAAAAAGGTGGACAAAGGTATTTGTGTCCAAATATGGCAGGTAAAAGTCTAATTGCTGGGACTTCCCTGGTGGTGCAGTGGTTAAAGAATCTGCCTGCCAATTCAGGGGACACGGGTTCGAGCCCTGGTCCGGGAAGATCCCACATGCCGCGGAGCAACTAAGCCTGTGCGCCGTAACTACTGAGCCTGCACTCTAGAGCCTGTGAGCCACAACTACTGAGCCCGAGAGCCACAATTACTGAGGCTGCATGCCACAGCTACTGAAGCCCGCACGCCTGGAGCCCGTGCTCTGCAACAAGAGAAGCCACCTCAATGAGAAGCCCGCACACCGCAATGAAGAGTAACCCCCGCTCTCCGCAACTAGAGAAAGCCCGTGTGCAGCAATGAAGACCCAACACAGCCAAAAATAAATTAAAAAACAAAAGTCTAATTGCCATAACATAATTCAAGCGAAATGGCTTTGACATCCTGTACAGCATGAGGAAGACTGAATTTGTGGCAGAATCAGCGAGATATTTTGAATTATGTAGAGTCAGTCTCAGCATTTCAAGTTTCTGATGAGGAGATATTAGAACTGACTTCTCACCCATGGGGATAAAGAGCTAAATAGTATTGTACCACCAACACCACCACCTTCCACAGGTTGGCTTTTTGACTGAATATCATCCAAAGGCAAACAAAAAGCAACATTAAAGTCCAGATGGGTGCAGAAAGGGTAGTCTGATAGAAATGTGACCTAAGTCTTTATTCCAGATGAAAACAGAATCATTCTTTGTCTTCAGGAAGTCAGAACTGACAGAGGAAATGAGATCTATCTAGGTTTGAAACCCTGTTCTAAGAATGATTAGTCACTTCGCCTTGGGCAAGCTACAGCCTCAATCTTCTAAACTTTAGTTTCCACTTAGGTAAAATGAAGCTACCAATGCCTTCCTTATAGGTTGTAAAGATTAAATTAAAGTACGTAATTGCTTAGCCTCGATCCTGGCAAGGGTCCAATCTCTACAAACATTTGTTTCTCCTCTCCCTCTCCTCACTCCACATTGTTTTTTATCCAATGTGTTGATGCAAATTTAGTGTTTCATAAATGACTCCATAGTAATCATGTATTAGGATGGACTATAAAAATATAGAATGCATTTTTAGAGTTATTACTTTTTCTTCCTTTTTAAAATTAATTAATTAATTAGGCTGCGAAGCTTGCCTTGTGGGATCTCAGTTCCCCCACCAGGGATTGAACCCAGGCCATGGCAGTGAAAGCGTCAAATCCTAACCACTAGACTACCAAGGAACTCCTATTCTTCTTCCTTTTTAAAATGACTAGCTTGACTTCTTCATTACAGTGGCTGCCTAGAGAAGGGAAGACCTAGGTTTCAATTCTTGCTTTGACATATTTGGGACAGTTATAGCCTCTTTGGATTGTGTCTTGTCATTTGTAAAACATGATTTATGATGACACCTTCCCTAACTACCTTAATCTCACACAATTCATCATACCCTTCTCCTTTATATGCTTTTTGCACTTAACGTCCAGGACAACACACTTGTCTAGGTTTCCTTCTCATGGATCTTATGATGGGACATCTCCTCTTCTCTGTCTATACTTCCTTCCTTAATGATGTGATCCAAACTCAGGGCATTAAACACTCCCAGATGTTAACAACTCCCAAATACATAGCTCCAGTCTAGGTGTCTCTGCTGAACTCTGGACTCAGATCCAAACGCCTATTCAACCTTGAAGGTTTAACAGACATTTCAAACACTACGTCCAAACCTCATCTTTATTTCTGAACCTGCTCCACTTTCCCCACCTCAGATGATTATTCTGGTTGCTCTGGCCAAAAATCTTGCAGTTATCTTTAATGATTCCACTTCCCAAAGCCCATGCCATATCCAATTCATCAGCAAACCCTATTAGCTCTACCTTCAAAATGCATCCAGAAACTGTCCATTCTCACTAATTCCACTGCTACCACCTGATCTGAGCACCACTGTCTCTTGCCTGGATCAACTGCAATAAATTCCTGACTGGTCTCCTACTCTATCCTGCTCCTGCAGAATTTAATCTCAACACATACACTAAGGTGATCCTTTAAAATGCTAAATCAGATCGTGGCACCCTGGATTAGTTCTTTATTTCACCAGAGTAAGGGTAAAAGTCCTTCATTGGCCGAGATGGCTCTATACAATTTGGCCTCATTGCCTTTCAGACCTTCTTTCCTTAACTCTTCCCTCCCTCTGCTCCAGGGACAATGGCCTTCTTCTTCTTCCTCAAAACAGGCCAGGCTCTGTCTATTTCCTCTTCCTGAAAGCCTCTTCCTTCAGATGTCTACAAAGTCCTTCACTTCTTCAAGTTTATTCTCAAAAGATACCTCCTTGATGAAGTCTACTCTGATGACCCTGTTTAATATCACAATCTCACCTGCACCTGACCTTTTTCCCTTTCAAACTCCTGCTTCCCTTAATCCTGCTTTGATTTCTCTTTTTTCCATTGAACCTGTCATTCTAACATAGTATATAATGTACTTATGTATTGAGGGCAGGGGCCTTTATTTCTTTATCAATAGCCCAAGGGCTAAGAATAATGCATGATGTGTAGTAGATACTCAATAAATATTTGCCAAATGAATGGAAATGAATTTAATTATGGAGAAAATGAAAATGGAATATAAAGAGCTATGCTTAATTTTTTAAATTAAGGGATGAGACGCACAAGATTAAACAATAAAAAATTTTGAAGCAGCCAATTTGAAACTAAAAACACTTAGTTTATCACAGCATCACTGTGGAGAATCAATTTTCATATTATGCTGCAACAAAAAATTAAACATATTTGATGCTAAAAATGATGAGTCAACTCCTAAAATATCTTTCTGAGTAGTTACCTTAAATGTGATTTTAAATGCCATAAATCACCATTCTTGTTTTAAAAACATCTTTGTCACCTAAAAGTAAAAATAAATTTAATAAAAAATTCTAATTTTAATAACCACAAAGGTGAGAAGTTTTATCTTTTAAAACAAAATTATTTGCTTTTTAAAAGTTTTGATGTATGATTTAAAATAGCATTGTGATGGTTAATTTTGTGTTCACTTGGCTGGGCCACATTGCCCAGATATGCGGTCAAACATTTTTCTGGATGTTTCCATGAGGCTGTTTTTGGATGAGATTAACATTTAAATTGGTAGACTTTGAGTGAAGCAGATTGCCCTCCATAGTGTAGGTGGGTCTCATCTAATCAGTAGATGTTCTGAATAGAACAAAAGACTGCGCTCCCTCAAGCAAGAAGGAATTATGCCAGCAGACACCCTTGGAACTTGAACTGCAGCATTGGCTCTTCCTTGGTCTCCAGCCTGCTGGCCCACTCTGCAGATTTTGGACTTGCCTGCCTTTTTAATCGCATGAGACAATTCCTTAAAATAAATCTATATATCTATATATTTATATCTATATACACGCACATATCCTATTGGTTCTGTTTCTCTGGAGAATTCTGACTAATACAAGCATCATAAGGAATTACAGTAATAAATTAATTTTGGAGTGTCTAATTTAATACAAGTGTTCTTTGTATCTTAGGAGTTCCTTCTGGAGGTTCAGCAATACACTGTAATTTTAAGAAATGTTCCATAATCATTTATGTTCTGAGAAAGCTCATCTAGAATAAACTTACAAAGTCAATCACTCCTCTTTAAACTTTAACAAACACCCTTCTCAGAGCCATGTCTATATCTCCAAGAACATGTTTAATTTAATCTTCCTTATTATTTTCACATAAGTCTTCACTTGGAGGGGAGGTGTGGGCATTAAAATTCTCCATTAAAATTCTTTCCAATCTTCAAGGTCCCTCTTAAGTCTCACCACCTCTAGGAAGTTCTCCTGTGAAAGCTCTGAATGCCATTTTGACTACCCATGGAACTTTCCTTTCCAATCTACTTTGATAAAATTAAATAGCATTTTATGATTTGGCTCATTTGGTGGCTTTTGTGACACCATTTCCCTCCTGGTTCTTTTTTCTGATGCTCCTTTTCTGTCTCCCATCCCTCCGATTGGCCATTGACTTTTAGCATTTCATAGAAGAAGAAGGTTCCATGGTCATAAAGATTTGACAAACATTGGGTTAGCAAGTTAAACAAAGTTATCTATTGTAGGACTTTACAGAGCTCTTAATATGCTAAGGAGTATTGTGACTTTCCAAGAGGGGGATATGATTTATAGTAGAATAAGAGAGAAAAAGTCCAAGAGAAAAATATGTAGAAGATTGAGAAGAGGCAATCAGAGAAGTAAGAGAAACCAGGAAAGAATGATGTCATGGAAATCAAAGATGGGCAGACCTGCAAAAAGGGAGTATCAACAATGTCTGAAGTCCCAGAGGTCAAGTAAGGTTTTGATGAAAGTAAGCTGTGAATTTAGGAACTAGTAAGTTACTGATGATACAATGATAGCAATTTCAATGGCGTGGGAAGGGCAGTTTGACGCAGGTTGAATGGTCAGTAAAAAATGGAGAAAATAAATATAGAGCATCAATTCAAGATGTTTGACTATAGAATCATGGTGGATCTTTTTCCCTCTCAAAATTGCGAGACTTGAACACGTCTATAGCCTGTGATAAAAGAGTTAATAATGAAGATAAGTTGAAGATATATGAGATAGGGAATAAATGCTGAAGAAAAGGATCCAATGAGACTAGAAGAATAGCATCATGAGCACAAGTAAGGAATTAGCTTTCGACAGGAGACACTCCACTTCCTTTGATTCAGGAGGGAAACAGCCAAGAATGAATACAGATGTGGACAAGTTCGCAATTCATCTGCCGCCCTCCTACACGAGTTAAGATTCTGAGAACACAATCTGATCATATTTAGCTTCCTTCAGAGGCTTCCCCTTTGCCTTCAGGATGAATTCCAAATTCCTTCAAATGGCCTTTCAGAACTAGCTCCTGTCTTTCAATCTCCCCCTCAATCACTGCCCCGCTCCATATCCTATGTTCAAGTCACCCACCATGGGGCTCCCACTCACGCGGGCTCTTTTCACTCCAAAAGCCTTTGCAGTCTCAAAGGCTCTCTGCCTCAAATCTCCGCTCCCCAACACTCTCCTGAGAAATGCTGAACTTCTCTGTATAATTCAACACCCCGCTGAAATATCAGGAAAGGTAAAGGCTTCCAGAGCCCCTTCTGTCCTTCTATACATACTCATCCATTCTCCTATCTGACACAGCACTTTTTACGAGCCCTTATTTGTTTGCTTTTACAAACTGTCTCTTACATATCTGATTCTTCCATTGGGTAGTGTTGGCACATGGTGATATTAGGAACTGTACCTATATTGCGCTTAACACACAAAAGGAGATAATTAAATGTCTGTTGTAAACAAGACTGAACATGTTTTGTCTTCAAATCAGATGTATTATAAATTCTTTTACAGTATTTTATATGTAGTATAAACTATATACCTAATGTAAAACATATTTTAAATATACTATAAACTATATATATATATTTTTTTAATTAATTAATTTATTTTTGGCTGCTTTGTTTGGGTCTTCATTGCTGAGCGTGGGCTTTCTCTAGTTGCGGCGAGCGGGGGCTATTCTTCGTTGTGGTGTACGGGCTTCTCATTCTGGTGGCTTCTCTTGTTGAGGAGCATGGGCTCTAGGCGTGTGGGCTTCAGTAGTTGTGGCACGTAGGCTTCAGTAGTTGTGGCTTCCAGGCTCTAGAGCGCAGGCTCAGTAGTTGTGGCGCACAGGCTTAGTTGCTCTGCAGCATGTGGGATCTTCCCAGACCAGGGCTTGAACCTGTGTTCCTTGCATTGGCAGGCGGATTCTTAACCACTGTGCCACCAGGGAAGTCCCTAAACTATATATATTTTTAATCTAGGACAATACCTGACATACTAGACCAATGAATAAAACTAGCTGAATTAAAATAAAGTATTAAGCTTTAGTTATATTTTAACATTTCTTTGATTGTATTAAAGGTTTATAGCCTCTTTGTACAAAAATCTAAAATATTGACACTGCATAACACTAAACTAGAAATACCTTCACTACATATAAAAGGAAAAAACGACTTTAGCATATTTTAGTGAAATGTGCATATATGCACACATGGTTTTCCTGCAGTGCATTCTGTAGTGTCATTATTTTTAACATTTTTCTCCCATTTCACTTTTTTTTCTCATGTCAGCTAAAAATGGACCTTGGAAAGGGAAAAGTTGGTTCCCTAAAAATAGAATATATAATAAATTTCCTACCTTCAACTGCCACTAACTGAAGAATTTAGTGCAATGAGGAAATACATGTAATTTACATTTATTTATTTTAACTCACTGGTTCTCAGCACTATCAGAATCTCTTTTCATAATAAATTTTTGATGCCTCTTTTATTATCCTGAAACAAAATTTATAGATAATTGACATTATATATTTATATTATATATACAGAATTTGGAAAACTAAATATAAATATAATATTTATAATAAATATAAATATATATAATATATTTATAATATATAATAAATATATTTTTATATTATATAAATATAATATTTATCTATATTATATAAATATAATATTCCTTTAATATTAAGGAGAAATAAAAGGAAAACAATTTATAGTAACATAATATATATTTCAATTTATAAATGCTTGTACATGAGTACACTAGAAGACATAGTGAAGATGTCAGATATTAATCTACACTTATTGACAATAGCCAAGATATGGAAACTACTATCGATGGGCAAATGCATAAAGAAGCTGAATAAATATTATTCAGCCATTAAAAAAGAGTGAAATTTTGCCATTTGCAGCAACATGAATGGACCTTATGCTATGTGAAATAAGTCAGAAAGAGAAAGACAAATACCATACGACCTCTCTTATATGTAGAATATTTAGAAAAATAAAATTTCTTAAAAAGCTCATAAAACAGACTTCCCTGGTGGTCCAGTGGTTAAGACTCCATGCTTCCATTGCAGGGGGTGCAGGTTTGATCCCTGGTCGGAGAACTAAGATCCCACATGCCATGGTGCGCGACCAAAAAAAAAAAGCTCATAAAAGATAATAATAACATTAAATTGGATTTAAGAGAAGTAAGAAAACCAGAAGCCATTCCAAATGGTACCGAAAAATAAAGAACCGGGTTACTGTGGACATTAGAATAGAAAATTGTATATTTAGATATATATTAAGGCTGTGCAACAACAAAAAAACTGTGTTCATAGGTAAAAAGTTTGCACTTATATGAACATGCAATGGAATCTGAGGAAGTCATGGAGGATGAAAGGTGAGGGACACAGGGAAATTATTTTGCAGCGTGGCTTGGCACACAGATGTTTATCAGCCTGGTCCCTGCCCCGCAAACCACCCATCACTGTGACAATTAAATAGGTCCTACAGAACTCCATGACACCACCTGGGGCAGGAACACCCCTCCTGGGGATAGTTCCCAATTGAATTCCTTGAACACACTCTGAGCTAACGGAAATTTGGAAGCTTTATTTAATAAACTGAAAGTGCTCTCCACTTATACAGCTGATGTAACATAACCATAAAGTTAATTTCTCAAGAGTGAAACTTATGATCAGTATCATGATACACTGGTGGTACCTGTCCTCACAACAAAACTGCAAATGGGGTACCGGAGAGGATACAGGATTTATTCAAGACCTATTTTATACAGTTTGGAGGCTTTTCAATTCTGTTACTTTCTATCTTACCTCTTTCAACTTTGAATTACTCACTGCTCCAAATTGAAGCCCAATATAATTCTTCCTACTCACAATATGCTGTATTTCAAAGGATAACATTTTCAGCTAAGAAAACTTTAACTAATTTTGATGAATTTAACTGGGATAATTGATGTCTCTTAAGTCTTCTTATCTCTCAATAACAGTATGCCTAAAACTATTTTATTCTTTTTCAGGCATGTACTATCACCCTTTTAAATGATCTTTAAGATCTCTGATCCACATCTTCAATAAAAATCTTTGGAAAGGTAAGCATATTGTGAAATCATAACCCAGTTTTCTCCACCTTCAAAGATATAACACACGGCTTCCCTGGTGGCGCAGTGGTTAAGAATCCGCCTGCCAATGCAGGAGACACGGGTTCGAGCCCTGGTCCGGGAAGATCCCACGTGCGGCGGATCAACTAAGTCTGTGCGCCACAACTACTGAGCCTGCGCTCTGAAGCCCGTGAGCCACACCTACTGAAGCCCACGTGCCGCAACTACTGAAGCCTGCGTGCCTAGAGCCCGTGCTCTGCAACAAGAGAAGCCACCGCAATGAGAAGACCTCGCACCACAACGAAGAGTAGCCCCCGCTCCCCGCAACTAGAGAAAGCCCGTGAGCAGCAACAAAGACCCAACGCAGCCAAAAAAAAATAAATTTATTTTTTAAAAAAGATATAACACAGAGACTCATATTAATTAAGCTATAAGTGCCCGAAGCCTAATTAGAAATCCTGGACTCAACATTCTGAAAGATCTTATAATATTAACTTTTAGAAAAAAGGCTAGAAATTAGGGGGACTTTTTCCATTTCCCTTTTAAATGATCTGTGATGCTCTTAGGTTGACTAAATTCGATAATAAATCCCTGATGATATTGAATATGCTCATTTTTGGATATTTTTCCCATTTACTTAAACAAGATTTTCAGATCCTGAAATATTTATTGCAGGCTTATGGGTTACCCTTCGGGTTAATATTGCTCTGAATTCAATTTGAGTTGTGAACATGGAAGGCATTTATATATGTTGAGACAACCAGAGTGCAAATATACGAAATATCAGAAACTATTTAATAACTCATTAAGATATTAAAACCATGAACCACATTCCAAATAGAATATTCAAATTATTTTCTTATTACGATAGAAACAATTAGTCATTTTTGCACTGCGCCTGCAGGGCACTGTGTGCTGATTCTAAATCTGTACATAACAAGACGGAGGGAAGCTCCCTCTCTCCCTGCCTCGTGCATCATGTTGCTGAAGTGAACACCAGGAAAGAGCATCTTCATTTCCCCCCGAATCTCATCAGCCTTCTACCTTTCCTGATACTTTGTCACCCACAAAGGAAAAAAAATGAGATTTGGAGTCAGCAGTTCTAACTTCAAGTCCTGCCTCTGAGTACCATATCCCTAAAGACATTCTAAGCCTCTGTTTCTCATTTATGAAACCGTGATAAAAATAGTTCTAGGTACCACAAAGGGATGTTAACACGAGAATTAAATACCATAATTCCGGTGAAAGTTTTTTTTTAATCCTAGAGTTCTATTCAAATGCTAATTTTGTTCTTTCTTTACTTTTTAATCCCTCAGGTTGCCCGTTACTTCACTCTGATCTTTCCCCTTCTTCATCCTTCTTAGCCTCCAGATAACAACTGACTTGGCAAAATTCCTCCCCTCATCCATGACACTGTTCTGTTGCTTGTCTATTATTTCCCTGGGCACTTTTTCTTCATTGTTTCTGCTCCTTTACATTCTTTAACTGAGCACATTCTCCCGAGGTCAGTCCTTCGCCCCCTACTAATCTACCTGCATGTTTTCTCCCAGAGTGAATCTACTTTACTGTTTTTATTTACCACTTAAATATAAGGGATAGGGAATTCCCTGGCGGTCCAGTGGTTAGGACTCTGCGCTTCTACTGCAGGGGGCACAGGTTCGATTCCTGGTTGGGGAACTAAGATCCTGCATGCCACGTGGCGTGGCCAAAAAAAATGTAAATAATATTATAAATACATACATACATGCAATACATACATACATACAGGGGATAGGTACAGAGGAGTTACGCTTCTCACACTCTTTCCAATAGTCTATACAGACATTTCTAGTTGGCTATTTTGTTGCCTCCTGAACTATAGACAATAATCACTCCTTTTCCATTTAAATACTATGATTTCTCTGGTTCTTCATGTTTACAATACTTGGAAGTATTGTTCTGATTTCTTTGATGTCCCCTATATTTAATCAAGCACTAAGACTTACCAATTTCTATTTTAAATGTCTTCTGGATTTAACTCTTTTTAAACAATTTTTTTGACAGCTACCACTTTAATCTTGGACTGTATTACCTAATACCTGGGCTAAAGTTACCTTTTTCCTCCTGTCTATCCTACATGTACAGGTCAAAATTATTGTTTACTTCAAATACCAATTTTCTGGCATATTGTTTCACTCATCAAAACTTCCAGCAACTTCCTGTTGCCTACTGCATCAAATAGAGACTAAACATAATATACATGAAGATATGAGCTCCATGAATACCAAGCGACTTTTGGAGCCCACGTCTTGCTTCTTTTCAAAACAAACTCTGTGTTTTAACCAATAAGAACTCTGAAAAAGGCAGTTTAGAATTAAAACATGTTCACAACTCCACATAATCTTATCAGCACAGGCTAAGTATGGTACATTTCCCCCATTAAAAAATATAAAAGGTTAAATTATAAAGAACATTATCATCATTAAATCAAACCTCCTCCCTCATTTTACAAATAAGGAAAATAAGACCTGAATAAAATTAAGCCGTTTTCTAAAGCCATATCATTACTAAGAGCAGAACTGACACAATCTTAGTTCCTTGGATCTCAAGCTCCATTTTATTTACATCATACTTTTTGCTTCCTTGTGAACAAATGTGACATTTATGGTTTAAAATATAAGGAGGTTCTTTGAACCATCCAGTAGAGACATTTCACATGGATATTTCACCTATAAATTCGATAATGTATCACTGTCAAATATACATTAGAAATATAATTCATAAAATTAATTTTAAAAGTGAAGGTGATTCTGCCCATCATCCCAGTCAGTTTGAACATGCCCCAGAGTCACCCTGTCAGGGAAAATGTAATGGATATTCCTTCAGGTAAAAGATGGGAATCCACTGTCCTCTGGGAAAAACCATTACTATTCTACACACTCATTGGTGAGGTAACTTAGCTTTATAAAAAAAGTATCTCTGTGTCCCACTTCCAAAATCACTTGTCCTTTTTCTTCCTAATAATTAGAAAAATACATTTCTTCAGCTATTCTAGCCCATGTAATGCAAAAGGCTAGTTTTGACTGGTCTCATCATTCCTCAGCAGATTTGGTGTCTCACCGCTAAACATATAAATAGTTGAACGTGTAAAATGGTACAGGCTAGAGAGATAAGACTTGTTTGTTCAAATAATTAGGACTCTAAATATAAATTCTATTAGAGGGTGGTGATGCAACCTTGCTTGCACTCTAAAACCAAGAAATAACAGAATGGAAGGTGAAGTGAAACGCTTTCCTCTATTAACATCTACATTCTCTTGCTCATGAATTCATGGCGCATTGGGGGAAAGTGTTGAAAATAGCTTCTGACATAAATGACCACATTGCTAGTGTGCATAAGCTGCTGACACAGGCTCTAGGTTGCTTCCAAACGCCTCTATTTCTTCCATTTTTTCCCCACAACCAGAGCCTTCTCTAGAGAATCCTTAGAGCTTTGGAGTCTTCAGGGTTTGAGGAACTATGGGAAATTAAATCATATAAAGAACTCATTTCAGGGACTTCCTTGGTGGCGCAGTGCTTAAGAATCCTCCTGCCAATGCAGGGTACATGGGTTTGATCCCTGGTCCTGGAAGATCCCAAATGCCATGGAGCAATTAACCCTGTGCGCCACAACGACTGAGCCCACGTGCCACAACTAGAGAAAGCCTGCTCGCAGCAATGAAGACCCAACGCAGCCATAAATAAATAAAAGAACTCATTTGGAACTTGACATTAAGTTATTAATGACATGGGTTTGAACGTTAAATATTTTAGAAAGTATGAGCAATTTTGAAAGAGTTGATAATGTCAAATGCTGGATATGACCTTACCCTATAAGAAGGCTGCAAGTGTTCTCTTTTGTTGTTTAGAAGAGCCAGATGCTTGATAAGAAAGACCTGATTGAGTCAGCCTCCATTAAATAAATGCAGGAGAAAAAATTTTAAATATTTAGGAATTTAATCAACTCACTTTTTTACATTCATCTTTTCTTGCCATCTGTCTATGAATATGACATGCACTCATCTAATGGGTCCTTTCACATTTTAGGGAATAAAATATTAAAGTCCCTTTCAAAATAAATGAACCGAAAGATCCACACTACATCATGAAGAAAAACGGCTGTTATGCAGTGGATTTACTAAAAGATTTTGCAGTGTAACCCAGGATCAGTGGAGTTCCAGTTAGTGGCAGGGTGTTCATTTGTTTGTCTGAAGGCATTTTATTAGTGTGAAAGAGACAAGCTAGATTTAAAAGGGGGCTATTTAAACAGAATGTGGGTTTCTTATATTGACTACCCTGGCCAAGGTGTAGAGTTTAAGAAAACAGATAATTCAGATATCTTATGTAGACTCACTTTGGTCTATTTATTTTCTCTTTAAACCAGTAAACTCTAAGGTAGAATGTATAAGACAACCCAGAGGGGTGAATAAAAATATTAGAATTTCTATATATTTGGCACATTCTTCTCTTTATTTGTATTTATGGGTTTAAGTAGTTTTTTACTATGAAAAATTTCCAAATAGACATAAAAGTGGAGAGAACAGAACAATAAACCCCATATTTCATTATTTGGATTCAACAGTTATAAAGACTTTGCCACATTTACTTCATCTACCCCTTTTTGTTGTTGAGGAATTTTCAAGCAAATCATATATATTAAAAATTTTTCTTTATTAAATATTTAAGTAGGTATCAACTCAAATTGAAGACATATGTCTACAACTCCATTAGAACAACTAACAAAATTTAAAATAATTCCTTGGTATAATCTAATAACCAGCCCTAGTCCAATTTCCTTGATGTTTTATTTGAATCAGGATCCAAACCATGTCTCAACATTACATTTGCTTTGTAGGCTTTTTGTCTTGGTTTGTTCTAATCTAGAGCTAACCTGCTCTTTCCTCCCTTTTATTTTTTCCTTTCATGCCATTGACTTGTTGCAGAAACCTGGTCAGTTATTCTGTAGAGAAGCCCAGTTTCTGAGTTTGTGTGTGGTCTTGTGGGGTCATTTAATCTATGTATCTACTCTCCTTCAAAAAGAAGTTAGCTTGTCTAGAGGGTTGATTCAAGGAAAGGTCACTTTTTTTTTTTTTGAGGGATGGTCAAGAATACTACATAGGGAATGTTATATGCTTCCTATTGTATCACTGAATGTTTGGTTGTCCCACTTTTAATGATGTTAAGACTAAATAGTGGTTTCAGGTGATAAACAGACTGATCCCTCCATTGTAAAGTTTCCCATCAACATTTTTTCTGTTTTTACCCATTAATAATCATATCCTAAGCCAATTACAAGTTGCAGGATAATGATAATTAGATTCTATTTTTTTCTATTATCTTTGCGCATTTATTAGCTTGAATTCTATAAAGAAGAACTTTTCCTTGTCAATTAAGGATGTGGTTACATATGCAAACATAAAGGAAAGCAGGACAAAGCCTTATTGTTGACTGCCAAATATCAGAGGAAGAAGAAACTGACTTAGTTCAGATGGTGATCAAAGCGTGGTAACTGTCTTTTTTTTTTTTTTAATTGACTTTCTCTCTCGTTTTGGTATCTGCATAATTAATACATTAAAAAATATATTCAACATCTTTAAATCAATTGCATTCAATATTTTTAAAAATTTTTTTGATTCTCAAATTGCCTCTAATTTGGCCAAAGAGAGCCCTTTTATGTTGATTCCTGTGTCTTTTAGACACAACCTCAGTAGCTCTGAGAGTTCTAACTTGCTTTCTGCTGCAAAAAAATGTCCCACACTCATATATGCCCAACTCTAAACACGGAATCAGATGCTCCTCCAAAGATCCCAAGTCACTGCTAGTGTGGAATGGTATCTAGATCACAGTCTGTTTGTGATCATTTTTATGGGGTTGTAGAATAGATTATATTATTATTCCCAACTACTCTTTCTCTTCCCACTTATCATCGCATGATTTCCAGGGCATCCTGGCAGGCAGAATACACTCCCCTACCCCAGTTCCAGGTCTGGCCATGTGACGTGCTTTGACCAGTGGACATCCATCATGTTAAGTGGATGCTTTCAGAGCTGTTGCATGATTTAACTCTGCCTCCTGCCTTTGCCCTTGGCCACAAGGACTGTCTCTCCCAAATAGGGGCAGCTCTTTCAGCCTGAGGCCTGGAATGAGACATGTAGAGCAGAGATTTTGCAGCTGACCTGGAGCCACCAAAATTGAAAAGCAGCAAAAATGATGCATATAGTTGCAAACTACTGAGATTTGGGGGGGGGGGAGTTTGTTACTCCATAAAAGCTGACTGATACAGGTTGTGATTTCATCTAGGCCTTTTTAGTGGACAGACACAGAAAATGTGTCGTTCTTTTTTTTTTTTTGTATTTTTCTTTTTCTTTCATTTTTTAAAATTTAAGTATAGTTGATTTATAATGTTAGTTAGTTTCAGGTATACAGCAAGGTGATTCAGTTACTGTATATATATATACATATATATGTTTATGTATATATATATTCTTTTTCAGATTCTTGCATCTGAAAAAAGCATCATGAGTTCATAGTGATTTTTCAAATCAAATATAACATTATAGGGCTTCCCTGGTGGCACAGTGGTTGAGAATCTGCCTGCCAATGCAGGAGACACGGGTTCGAGCCCTGGTCTGGGAAGATCCCACATGCCGCGGAGCCACAACTAGGCCCGTGAGCCACAACTACTGAGCCTGCGCGTCTGGAGCCTGTGCTCCGCAACAAGAGAGGCCGCGATAGTGAGAGGCCCGCGCACCACGATGAAGAGTGGCCCCCACTTGCCACAACTAGAGAAAGCCCTCGCACAGAAACGAAGACCCAACACAGCCATAAATAAATAAATTAATTAATTAAAAAAAAATATATATATATATAACATTATAGGGCTTTTACTTACCTTTTTAAAAAACATTATACATGTATCTCTTTTTTCCTACGATGAAAATCTTTATCTTTCTATATCGATATAATTACTGATTTGAATTGTCCTGTAATACAAAGTAGTTTCAAAAGAACAAAACCACTATTTTAAATTACTTTAGTTTACAAAGTATTTGTAGCTTTATTCATCCCTAAAGTATATCCTACTATTCAGGGGAATATTATTTTCTAAGCTCAGACTGGAGCTTCTTTCCTTTATGTGGTTATATCACTGATTTGATATACAGTAGGTTCATCTCTTTCCATCTGTTTTCAATTTTCACAGATGGATGCTTTAATGAATTTTATCTTTTAAGTACAACCTTTAAGTTTTCAAAATCAAATCTATGTAATAAGTTATTAAGAGAAATCTGTTCTATTCCTGTCCCTTCTACCCATTGTGAATAGTTTTCATTTAACTTCCCAGCATTTCTTTCTTCCGAAAAATGTACCATGTGAAGCTATACAGTTCTGTACCTTGCTTTTTTCACTTACTATATCCATACATGGAGACTGCCCTCATTCCTTTTCATGACTACATTGCACACCATTTTATTTATTCAGCCAACCCCCTACTGATGGGTATTTGATTGTTTTCAGTCTTTTTTTAATAAGTAATTTTGAAATAAATAATATTATGCATGAATCATGTCCTGTTTTATACAGCTCTGGAACAGGCTCCCAGTAGTGGGGTGGATGAGTCAAAGGGTAGATATGTAATTCTTCTACACATTGCTGAATTCCACTCCAGAGCAGACACCTCATTACACTGCCCATCAAGAGTGTGTGAAAGTGCCTATTTCCATACAACCTCAGTAAAGGAACATGCAGATGAGTTATGTGTTTTTGCTAATCTGGTAGGCAAGAGATGCTGTCTTTGTGAAGGTTTAATAATTTATATTTCAAGTTATGTTGAGCAGAGCTTCATACTTATCAGTTGTTTTTTTTTTTTTTGGCTGCGCAGCTTGTGGGATCTTAGTTCCCTGACCAGGGATTGAACCCGGGAGCCTTGGCAGTGAAAGCAAGGAGTCCTATCACTAGACGGCCATTGAATTCCCAAGAGCTTCATACTTGAAGAATCATTTGAATTTTTCTTCTGGGAACTCTCTGGGGTTTGCTTGTGTGTGTGTGTGTGTGTGTGTGTGTGTGTGTGTGTGTGTGTGTTGGCATGCCCATGTGCCATTTTTCTATTTTGTTCTTTATAGTTTTATTCTCTTTCCATTTTTATGGGTCTTTGTTATATCAGTGATAATACTCTTTGGTTGAGGATTAAACTGCAAATATATTTTCCCAATTACACATTTATCTTTTGATTTGTGTATAGTGTTCTTTTTCATGCAGATGCTCTTTGGATATATAGTCCAATTCATAGAAGAACGTACCATGCTTTGTTTTGTTTTGTTTGTTTTGTTTTGTTTGGGGGCAATGGTCTTATTTATTTGCTTACTTACTTACATTTAGATCTCTGATTCATTTGGACTTTATCCCTATGTACACTATCAGGTTCAGATCTAATTTCCCTTAAATCACTGCACAACTGTTGTAACAATATTTAATAAGAATTCTCAATGGTTTGAGATGCTACCATTTTATACGTAGATAAATAAACAGATAGATAGATAAATACAGACATACAGCAAGGTAGGTTTAGATAGATAGATCTCTATTTTTATCCCTATCTATCCTAAATTTATAAGTGAACTTGGGCCAATTTCTGGACTTTATATTCTGTTCCATCGGTCGGTCAGTCTCTTCATGTACCAGTCCCACAGTGTTTTAATTACAGAGGCTTTATCAAATTCTGTAATATAGGGCTACCACCACTTCATTTCTGCCCAAAGGTATTAGTGTTTGTTTATATTCCAGCATCTAGTATAATATTTATTTTATGTATATTTTGTAATTAATGTAATATATTGATACAAAAACACATGTATGTAATCTATAACCAAAAACTTATGTTGGGGCATATGCTCTTTAAAAAAAAAAAAATGTAGAATATGGAATCAAAAAAAAGTTTGAGGACCAGTGCTCCAGACAGCGATTTTTGAATATTCCAGCATCCTCAGACAGACTTTTGGGGGGGAGTAGCACAATAGAGCTGAGATTCTTAAGACATATCTAATCTTGGCATTTGCCTAACGCTGAACTATGTGATGGTACCCTTGGACTGAGATGATGAGTTACCGGGATTCTGAGGAAAATTTTTCAGTACTAATGAGGAGATCCCACAAGAAAATGTTACTGGACAAGAATGCCTAAGAAAACCATCTTTGGTTTGGAAGTAAAGATCACTTTATCAGGCCCTGTCCTCTCATCTTTCTTAATAAACTTTTCACTATTGTGGGACATGAATTGCTATAATATCAACTGAGTGGCAAAGGGATTGAACCTTGAGGGGAAAATCTGGAATCCCTTGTCCCAGAGAGTACTTTTAAAACTCTGTGGGAATTCCCTAGCAGTCCAGTGGTTAGGACTCCATGCTCTCATTGCAAAGGGCCTGAGTTCAAACCCTGGTCGGGGAACTAAAATATTCCACAAGCTGCGAGGTGCAGAAAACAAAACCAACCAACCAAACAAAAAAACCTCGGTAACATCCTATGTTGTGTTTTATCTCAGGCAGTTTGTGAGGAGGTATTGTTTAATTCGTCTGAGTTTATAATCAATGTTTGTCAATTCAAGAGAAGCTTATGTGTTTTTATGATACAAGGAGGCATCCAGCAACCAGCACCTGTTTAAGGCAGATCTGTCTCTATACTTCCTAGTAACTCTAAGGAGGTCTCAGTTAACAAGCAAGGAGGGAGTTCGAGGAGCAGTAAAATCATACATTCATTAAGGACTATGAATTTTACATGTCTCCTGGGATTTGTATTACTAAAAAGTTATGTAATTTTATGAAGCTAAGAGGCAAATAAACAAACATCTAAACTCCAGGTTACTTACTTTTATTTAACTAATTATTAAAGAACCACTCTGTGCCAAGCACCACACTAGCTGCTGGGGACACAAAGATGTGTTGTCTCTGCCCTCAGCGAACTCATAATCCAGATGCACGTGTAAAATGATAACTGTACAGCCCAATAAGTACCGTAAGAGAACCAGGAACATGCCAAGAGCACCAGGATTATAATAAGCAGTAGACTTTGGCTTTGAAAAATGGATGACTTGGAAAGACTTAAAAGAAGAGGTAAGAGATTTTGGACTTAGACCTTCAGAGAGGACTTGTGTTTGGCAACATGGAGAACATTTGAACAAGGACGACAACAACAGTAGAAGAGATGGAGGCTGGGAGGAGAAACATTGTATCTAGATAAAATGGCATAGAGGTTCACTCCCTTACACACATACACACACACACACGGGGCACAAACACAAAAGAATCTGACTTCTTCTGGGACCAAAAGCATTATATGGGGTCATGGTACAATGATACCATAGCTCCAATCAGTTTATGTAAAACTTTTATATATTTTATGGCAGAGCTCACTGTGTTTAGATTATTGGATTAAATAATAAGAACCAGTAATTAAATTATTGGATTGAATAGATCAGTGTTTATTTACACTTGAGTCATTGTTTATTTCATTATGTCCATTCTACTTCTGATTAGAATCCATTCCTATTTTAAAGTGACTCTACAGCATTTTTTTTGAACATAAACACAATTCTCTCTTTTCAAATTTAGCACTTTCCCAGTAGCTCAACGTGTTCCAATTTTATTTGTGGTCATTACTTCTTTCCTCTCCTTTAAAAATAGCAGCAGCTTGCACTTGTCTGTAAATCCTAGCTGGTGCTGGTGTCTCTGTCCTCTCTGGCCCTTACTCTCTTCTCCTTTGGATTTTTTCACTGGGTCTAGGTTGAAATTTTTCTCTTTCTAGTTTTGATCACTGGTTTGGGAGTTTATTTCCCTCTGTTTTGTTATAGCACTTGGTTTCACTACTTATATTTAGTGGTTTTAACTAGAAGATAGTCCCTACTGCATCTTGGCACAGGGTTTTAAAAAGGCCTCTTCAAGACGTTATCATGAGTCCTGTTTGGCGACCCAGCTTTGGGTTATGGCTTTAGCTACTGGTAAAAATAGATACTTTGTAGGAAAGCACAGAATATTATACACAATATGATTTGATCTGTTGGAAGGTGCAGAACATTAAGCACAGTAATTTTGATTTTTATTTTTAAAGAAACTATACAGGTATGCTCATATATGCTGGAACTACATTCCCCCCCGACGATTTTTCTGGAATCACATGCAAGAAACTTAAGAGTGGGCTACTTCATTGATGAGGAAGTGGAGAAAAGGGAACCCTTATACACTATCGGTAGGAATGTAAATTGGTGCAACCACTGTGAAAAACAGCATGGGGGTTCCTCAAAAAACTAAAAACAGAGCTACCATATGGCGCAGCAATTCCATTTCAGGGCATAGATCTGAAGAAAACAAAAACACTAACTCAAAAAGATACATGCACCCCAATGTTCATAGCAGCATTATTTACAGTAGCCAAGATATAGAAGCAACCTAAGTGTCTATCAACAGATGAATGGACAAAGAAGATGTCTCATACACACACACACACACACACACACACACAAACACAATGCAATATTACTCAGCCATAAAAAGAGAATGAAAATTTGTCATTTGCAACAACATGGGTGGACTTGGAGGGTATTATGCTTAGTGAAATAAATCAGAGAAAGACAAATACTGTATAATATCACTTATATGTGGAATCTAAAAAATAAAACAAACTAGTGAATATAACAAAAAAGAAACAGACCCACAGGTATAGAGAACAAACTAGTGGTTACGAGCGGAAGGAGTGAGGGAAAGGGACAACATAGGGGTAGGAGATTAACAGGTACCACCTACTATGCATAAGATAAACAAGCTACAAGGATATATTGTACAGCACAGGGAATATAACCAATATTGTATAATAACTATAAACGGAGTATATATAACCTTTAAAAATTGTGAATGTCGTATATCTGAAACTTATACAATACTGTACATCAACTATACCTCAATTAAACAATCAGATTAAAAGAGTGGGAGTGGAATAAAAATCAGGAGGACTGTAAAGGAGACGGTTCTCATTTGATAACTTTTCTGTAATGTTCGAATTCACCATATACATAAATTATGCTAGTTGAACATGTAAGTAGATGCATTTAACAGTGATCTATTTTTGTCTTTGATCACGTCCATCATAAAGTATTGAGCAAGTTTTCATAGTGTGAGAAAAGCTAAAACTGAAAACAGCAGGCGACTGTTTTGACAAGACGTGAGCCAGCAAACCGGAAACACCTTGCATAAAGGAGAGAGACCAGCTAGGCTTCTTCACTCTGTACAAGTATAAAGACAAATTTTTCCCAAAATGTCCCTGTGAGGCATTTGGAAAACTAAAACAAAACAGAAAATCCAACGAAACAAATAAAATCTTGAGTCCAATGACATCAGAGAGAGAGAGAGAGAGACAAGACTCTTTAGTTAAGGACTAAAACTCACGTCAGTTATGCTGACGAGGATTCTTGCTCAGGGCTTTTGGAGCACAGATGGTGGAAAGCTAAGAGAGTGGCTCTTTTTCTTTTTTAAATCATTCAAGAGCACTTTATTTACTCACATAGAGTCCCCTCTTGTATGTTTCCCCACTTCCAGTTTCTAGAAGGAAATATTTGACATTTTTCTCCACAAAGTTTCTTTCCAGGTGGGCTGTTAGCAATGTCAACAACAGCAGTAGGAGATCCTCTGAAGATCTGGAGAACGCAGTTGAACAGGCATAAATGACCCGTTTACTTAGAGTAAAATGAAGTGTTTACCTCTATTTTCAACAGTTTTAGAGAATTTCTGGGAGGAAAATCATGGTTTAATCAGTACTCGTCGAATTCTGTCCCTTAGAACATTATACAGTTCTGTGGTTGTACTTCGGGAACCGTTCAAAATTGTTTCCGAAAAATATATTTTTTAAATTATTATTTTTTTATTGAAGTATAGTTGACTTACAATGTTGTGTTAGTTTCAGGTATACAACAAAGTATATATATATATATTTTTTTCCAGATTCTTTTCCATTATAGGTTATTATAAGATATTGAATATAGTTCCCTGTGCTACATGGTAGGTCCTTGTTGTTTATCTATTTTATACATAGTAGTGTGGATCTATTAATCCCAAACTCCTAATTTATCCCTCCCTGCCCTTCCTTTTTAGTAACCATAAGTTTGTTTTCTATGTCTGTAAGTCTATTTCTGTTTTGGAAATAATTTCATTTTAGATTCCACATATAAGTGATATTATATGCTATTTATATTTCTCTGTCTGACTTACTGCATTATTTCATTCTTTTTATGGCTGAGTAATATTCCACTGTATATATTTACCACATCTTCTTTATCCATTCATCTGTCAGTGGACATTTAGGTTGATTCCATGTCTTGGCTATTGTAAATAGTGCTCCAACGAACACTGGGGTGCCTGTATCTTTTCAAATTAGAGTTTTTGTCTTTTCCGGATCTGTGCCCAGGAATGGGATTGCTGGATCATATGGTAAGTCTATTTTTAGTTTTTTAAGGAACCTCCATACTGTTTCCATAGTGACTGCACCAATTTACATTCCCATCAACAGTGTAGCAGGGTTCCCTTTAAGAGAGCAGCTCTTGACCTACTTCACAGGACTAGGTCCAGGACAGTGTTTTGCTTCTCTCCTCATAAAACATAAGAACAATTCAAACTGCAGAACACTGCTGACCCACTCATTGGTTTGAAGATCCTGAGTAGGGTTCTGTGGGCCTGTCAGCAGGCATTCATTTGGGCACACACATCCTCTCTCTCTCTCCCTCTCTCTCTCTCTCTCATGCACACACTCATACCCTTAGTAACATAGAAGGCCACTCTTCTTCCCATCACAACTAATCAAATCACCCTCCAAAGGGTGGCAACTTGGTGAAACTCTAAAAACACTTAAAAAAATACTGATGGAAGACAAACTCAGGTATTGGAAAAGAGAACAACACTGAAAGAAGAGAAATAGTAACCCAAAGAGCTACTGTTTTACGTTTATATGCTGGGAGCTGAACAGAAAGTTGGAAACACCTGCAGTATACGTGACTTTTTAAAAAATTCCTTAAAAACCAAAGAACAATTTTTCTCAAATCCCTGATTAATTAACTACATTTCAAATAATAAAACAATTTTCTCTGGGTATATGTATATGTTTAATGATCTATGTTTGTGTATGTATATATTTCAGTAAACTATATAAAAGACATAATTAGGAAGTAATTGCCTGGACTACTCCAGTCGCTGGTCTCCCCACTTCCAACTTCCCACCTACCCATTCTGCCCATTCTCTATCCTCCATCCACTGTGTTCTCTTTTTGAAATGCAAATCTGACTGATATTCAGTGTTTAAAAGCCTTCAATGGCTTCTCCTTACTTTAGGATAAATTCAAAATCCTAATTGTGTCTCACAAAGCCCCCCACCCCCTGGTTGCTGTCTCTCACTCTCCCCTGCTCTCCATACTCTGGCCTTAAAGAACTTATTTTATTCCTTCACCCTCTTCCTGAACGCTCTCCCCCAAGGACATCTGTGCATGCTGTTGGCGCCATCAGAAATGGTCTCCCTCATCTTCTTTACCTGGTTACGAGTATAATCTTTTCATAGACAGATAGATAGAGACGTATGTGTGTGTATTTTGTAATAAAACTTTAAAAAACACATTCTAAAAAAATTCTCTTTTTTTAACATTTTAAAGTTTTTAATCTAACATTTTAGTTATTTTATTTTATTTTACTTTTTGGCCATGCTGCGCGGCTTGTGGGACCTTAATTCCCGACCAGGGATTGAACCAGTGCCCCCTGCAGTGGAAGCGTGGAGTCCTAATCATTAGACCGCCAGGGAATTCCTTAAAATAAACTCTTAACATAATAAAAGTAAATAAAACAGGCTGTTTAAACTAGTACAGTACTTATGAAACAGCCTATTCTTTGTCTATGACTCTCAAAAATGTCAGAAATCCATTATAAGTGATAATATGAATGTTTAGCTTCATTGCCCCAAAATTTTAACAATAATAACAGTAACAGTTTTTTAAGTGCTTTATACATGTGAACACATTTCTTTCTCCCTAAACCTCTATGAGGTAAGTACTGTTATTGGGATTATCACCATTACAGATGGGTCAACTAACACACACAAAAGTCAAATAACTTGTACAAGGTCACAGAGCTAGTAAGTGAGCAGAGTTCAGCATCAGAGTACGTGCTCTTTACCATTACACTATGCCATCAGAAATACAGCTCAAAAAATGCAAATCTGTAACACTATGAAGTATAATTTAAAGGGAAGAGTTATGGTTGCTCCATGGGCTCTAGAATGTTCTTGGCCACAACACCGATTACACACATCCTAATTTTGGTTGCTGTGGTAGGCAAAATAATGCCCCCCCCCAAGGTGTCCACATCCTAATTCCAGGAACCTATAAATATGTTACCTTACATGGTAAATAGGAAATAAGGTTGTAGATGAAATAAAGTCGCTAACCAGCTGATCTTGAGATGAGTAGATTATTCTGGATTACCCAGGTGGGCCTGATGTAATTTTAAGGGTCCTTATAAGTGGAAGAGGGAGGCAGAAGAGAGAGAACCAGAGAAATGGCAGCCTGGCATTGCTGGCTTTGCATCTGAAGGAATGGGGCCATGGCTGGCCTCTAGAAGCTGGAAAACACATGGAAACAGATTCTCCCCTACACCCTGCAGAAGGAACACTGCCCTTCCCATACCTCGATTTTAGCCCAGTGAGACCTATTTCACACTTCTGACCTCTAGAAATTTAAGATAATAAATTTGTGCTGCATTAAATTTATCGTAATTTGTTACTGCGACAATAGGAAACTAATACAGTTGGGCTTTTTTTTTTCTGAGTTCTGACCTCAGTAACACCTTCCAAGAAAGTAGTGCCCAGTTTTAAGTTTTCTTTTTCTTCTTTTGCCAAAGAAAGCACTTGACCCAGATTCTGACTCACCCTCATCTTCCTCGAAACATCAACCTGGGGGGCTTCCCTGGTGGTGCAGTGGTTAAGAATCCACCTGCCATTGCAGGGGACAGGGGTTCGAGCCCTGGTCCGGGAAAATCCCACATGCCGCGAAGCAACTAAGCCTGTGTGACACAACTACTGAGCCCGCATGCCACAACTACTGAAGCCTGCGTGCCTAGAGCCCGTGCTCCGCAACAAGAGACGCCACTGCAATGAGAAGCCTGCACACCGCAACGAGTAGCCCCCGCTCACCGCAACTAGAGAAAGCCCGCGTGCAGCAACGAAGACCCATCCAAAAATAAAATAAATAAATTTATTAAAAAAAAAACAAAACAACACATCAATCTGGCAATACAAATAGCCTGGAGTATCGGCTCAGCAGTGGTGTCACTACATTGTTATGGGATGTAAAGAAATGTTATTTTAAACAATGGCTTTTACAGATTTCTGCTGGTCTGACTTTAACAAACACAGTAGCTCTTGCCTCTATGGTCTAATACATCTTCTCCACCAAAGAGGGCCACTGGAGGAAGACAGTGTGATAGAAACCATGGGCAGAGCAAATGTGTGTAAATTCACATGGGCTTCTCTCATTGAACTGCTCATGTGGAGGTAAATGAGTGTCCTCAGCCATAGGGAACTCACTGTTCTCTTTATGCTGATATTTTTGCTTTTGACATCTTTCTTTTTAATGTCATGTCTGTTACTGTCTTAAAATGATTATCAGGTCTACCAGCAAGCACAATTTGACCTTTGCATTCATCTTGACTATGTCAAGATGGAACCAGTTCTCTTCAGCAAGTTGATTATGATGCTTTGTTCTTAACAATGTTGACAGAGGGCAGAATTTTCTGGGCACCGGTTTCCTGGAGTGCTGTTTTGGGTCAATTCCATCATAGAGGCAGAACCTTGTAATTTTGCAGAAGATCCAAACCTCTCTCCCCCTCCACAGTCCTTGTCAGTTGATGAGAGATTACAAACTCAGGCCAAGTTGCCTGGCTTGGGTTCCAGTCTAGATCTGAGGACCAGCTGCCACCAGCTGTGTACTGCCAAGAACAGCACACTGCTCTTATTTACATTCAACTCCTTTTCTTAAGTGTTACCTCAGAGAAATCTGACATCTCATCTACGTAGAGTAAGTTAGGTCTTCATGATTTATAATACGATCATTAACTCTATCCATACATTTCTTCCACCCATTCCACCTTAACCCATTCCCCTTCGACAGGTGTATATTTACCCATACCATTAACCAAGCACTTTTGCTCAGCACTGGACATACAGTAGTGAGCAAACATCAAGAAATTTCTTCCCACATGGAGCTTCTATTTTAGTGGGAAAGAAAAATATAATTCAACTAAACACACAAATAAATGTCCACCTATCAACAGGTACACTGAAATCAGAATTTAAATAACAGCAACAACAACAAAAAGCAATCCTCCTGACTACCAAAAAGAAACAAAGAATGTTGACAGATAGAAGTAAAAAGAAAGAATGGGAATGAGCATGATATTATACATATTAGGATTGAGACAAAAGAGTGGTACAGTCGTATTTGGGATGAATATCAAGAAGATGAGTATATAATTAGAGCACAAGGAATCCACTGTCTTTTCTTGAATGAAGATGGCAAAAAGAGTTAAGTGCTCAGAAAAATGAGAGGAGTGAAGGCCAGCTATCTATGCAACAAAGTCTCTGATCTTCAAATCCCAGTTGCACCTCTTTCCAGCCTAGATAAGTGAGCTTAGACAAGTAACTTAGCTTTCCTGAGCCTTAGGGTCCCTACCTGTAAGTTGAAGATATGTTCTATCTCATGCATTTGTTGAGAACTTAAAAAGAGAAAACATACAGGAAAGTCCTAGGAACGGTGTGATACATAGGTAAGCCTTCAGTACAGTTTTTGGATCTGAATGTGAAACCTGAGTGGATAAATCAAAAATAGGACGGTGGAGTGAAACTTAGCCTCGAAGAACATTCTTGTCTTTTCAACAACACCCTAAAAGCAATGAATGTACCTAGTGCCCAGATCTTGGTTTCTAATACCATTCTCCAATCAAAGGGACCAGGGCTCCTTGGAGCAGTGGCTCATTCTGGAACTGGAGCAGAAAATATACACAGGATCAGGCTGGAGCATTTTGTGGGACCAGAAAGTAAGGAAGTGCTAAAAACAAACAAACAAACAAACACACATATATACACAATGATGGGGGGATGTCAAAGGGACACAGGAACCAATTTTAAGAACTCCCAATGGCCAAAGCTGGACAATCTAAAATAAATAAAATAGTATTGGACTGTAATCCAAAGTGCAAAATAAATATTGATGAGCTTATACTGAAAAAAACATAGATGAATGAATGAATGGAGTGGGGGGGAGAGACATCTCTCAAGCAGAGAAATTCTAAGTAATTTATGGAGCTACTCCACTCTCAAGGAGGTGGATTATAACTCTTCTTCCTTAAGTGTGGGTTGTACATAGTGACTTCCTTCCAAAAAATACAGTATGGAAAGTTGGGGGGAAGGTAACCCATGGAGATACCTGGCATACACTACCCGACCAGGTGATAAAGGTTAACATCAACAGTGATAAGTCATGGTCACAGTATGTACCCTTGATATGATGTGATGAAAATGATACTTTACCTCAGAGATCTCCCTCCAAAAAAACCATAAATCCAGTCCAGTCATGAGAAAAATATCAGAGAAATACCAATTGAGGGACATTCTACAAACTATTTCGCCAATACACCTCAAACCTGTCAAGGTAATAACAAAACAAGGGAAGTCTGAGAAACTCACAGCTAAGAGGAGCTTAAGGATACATACAGGATTACTAAATGTACTGTGGTGTCCTGGATGGGATCCTGGAACAGAAAAGAACATCAGGGAAGAAAGAAGGAAATCTGAATAAAGTGTGGACTTCAGTTAATAATAATGTATCAGTATTGGTTCCTTAATTGTGACAAATGTATCACACTAATGTAAAATATTAATAATAGGGGAAAGTGGGTGTGGTGTATATGGGAACTCTATACCATCTTTGCAATTTTTCTTTAAGTCTAAACTGTTATAAAATTTAAAAAATTTTTAAAAAGCAAATAAAACATTCTTGTAATACCAGGCCTTTTGGCATCCCAGGAACAATACAGAAAAGATCCCTGCACACTTCCAAATTAATCCCCTGTAGGAGTCAGGGTTAGGAGGGCCAAAGTGTTAACTTTACCCAAAGCTTGAAAAAGCGCTTATTCTGCCTATTCATCTAAGCCTGTGTTTGCCTCTGGGTTATTCTTGGCTACAGTTTCAAACTTAGGGTGTCTTGTTTCTATTTTGATTACTGTGTAGTAATACCAGAGTAAAATCATTTTCTCTGTTTTTAATTAGTGATAATTCTACACTAAAGTCAGGCCTTTTTATTTCAAATTTAAGACTGTCAGTGAAATACATAACTTTCCCAGTAGTTTTGTTACAATTCCTCCAGCCTTCTTCTTTGTTGCCTTTCGGCATTAGTGATTTTTTTGTCTGTGTTCAACATGATACCAATTGATGTGTCAAAATTGCGTAATGGTTTTTATTGTGAAGCCTTGACTTCTTGGTTTGATTTCCTATAATAGAGGTCAGCACATGCCCCCTTCACTGAGACAACTTGCACCTTCTTTCCCCACTTAGGGACAAAAACTCACACCACGTTGAGCTGAGCAATACTCAGGCAATGAGAGCTCGAGAAAAAGTCATTGTTTTATGCTATTAGACACGCAACCTGCAGGTTATTTTAAGTATTATATTACCAGAACTTGAATAGCAACAACAATAATGCATTCTATTAAAAATAAATAAAAGGAAAGAAAAAAGAAAAAAGTTAAAACGAAAGAAAAAGGAAAACTTCGTTTCTTAAGTGTGCTAAAGATCTATTGTAATCTCCATTTTTCTAAAAAGTTAACGCGAGGAAAACAAAATAATAGGAACCATTCCCAGGATTTTAAATCTTATGAGCCCAGAATCCGTGAAAATCCTGTTTAGAACCATCCCGTGAAGTTGACTTTGGGACGTCTCCCGCTACAGCATCAGAGCTTCTGTATCTTTCTAACAATCATCCCGTTGGACGTCCCCTGAGGACACAGCAGCTGGCTGGAGCGCCCAGACCAGACTCCTCTAACTGAATGTAGATGTGCAGGTGGAGAGGATACAAGTAATTCTGGCTCAGCAGCCAGGAATTTCCTTCCACCCCGCGTCCCAAAAGTGCACTGCATATTAGCGGCACAATTGGGACCCTCAAAAGCCAAGAAAATTCTAATAGTGCCCCCTGCTCTAGTGCGAAGAGTGTGGCCGGCGCCTGCCTCCGAGTGATGCCATCTTGGGATCTTAGCATCTTCTAAGGAGTTAGTGAGTTTTGCATTCTATTCACGTCTCCGTGTCTTTGAAAACTTAACCCAACTTTGCAAGAAGATGAGAACCTGCTGGTGTGGACCCTTAACTTTCTCTAACTAGAACTGACAAAATCAGAGGCGGTTTACACTAAACCGAAGACCTCCGGCCCCCCGCCGCAGACGGCACCCCCGAATTCTGGGCTCGCTGGGTGTCAAGTCAGCTGCCCCGCGGCAGACCTTCCGTCCGGGGCCCCAGAGAAAGCCCTCCGCCAGCGCCGAGCGTAGTAGGGGCTGTAGGTTTGGGGGAGCTGGTCTTAGCTGGAGTGGGTGGGAGGGTGGCGGTACCCCAGCAACTTACAGTCCAGGGCGACCACCAGGTAGCGCAGCAGCAGCAGGAGGAGGCGGTGGCGGCTCCTCCTCGCCATCTTCGCGGGGTCGGGAGCTGCCGGCTCCTCGAAAGCCGAGGGTCCCGGCGGCGGGAGCGCGGGAGCGCGGGAGGCAGCCCGGGGGGGCACTGAACTTCTCCGGGCGGGAGAGGAGAGACTCGTGCAGGGGAGGGGCGGGGCCTGATGGGATGTCAGTTTCCCCCTTCCAGGGGCGTCTTCTTAGCCCGCTGCCTAGAGGCGGGTCTGGCCTAACCAGGGGCCTGGGGGGGTCTGGACAGTTCTTTTTTGGGGGGAGGGGGGCGTGCGGGGAGGTTGGGACGGGGCGGGCCGAGGAAGCCGGACGAGGTGTCGGCTGGGTCCTAATGAGGGGGCCGGAGGAGGCGACGGGCGGAAGGGAAGCCCTGGCGGGGCGGGCGGCCCCCGCCCCCACCCCCGCGCCGCCGGGATTGATCGGCTTTGTGTCTGGTCCCGCGCGGGGCTGCCAGCTGTCCCCCAGGGCGAGGAGCCCGGGCGCGGGAGGCGCTGGCCGCAGGGCTTGGGGGTGGGGCGCGGAGGAGGAGGGACTGCGCCTGCCTTGCTCCGACTCCTCTCTTCCCCTCCTTGGCACAAAACTTCTTTGGGGGTTTTCAGCCTAAGGGTGGAGATTTTTGGAAAATTTCTGGCCAACCCGCGAACCTGCCGGGTAGGCGCTCCGGGGAGATGGGGTTTGCCGGCTCCGCCTTGAAGGCGAAGGGGGGAAAAAAAGCAATCAAGACTCGAGCTGGAAGGCAGGACTCAGATTTTAGCAATCGCCTTGGCCTCTCCTCGGTGTAAGCTTTCTGCTTCTTTGTGGAGAGTTGAGGTGTGTTTTGTGTTCTTTGCTTTTCACGTGTCAGAGTTAGAAGTTCATCTAACGGTATGAAATATTTATCATGTTTCTTTCCAGTTATATAACTGCCGCCTGTGGAGTTTTCCACATGTTAAAACTCTACAGCTGCCCTTTGTCAGGTTTATTTTTGGTCTGCAGTGCTTTTAAAAGCGAAACCCATTATGAATGCTCTGGTGCGCGCTTTAAAATTGACCCGCACTTATATAGTGCACACAGTGCAAGGGCTAAACAGGCAATTTATATATTTCCTCCTAGGGACCGAAAACGTCTGCTGCATTCAACAGTACTGACAGGTCTGGAAAAAGACCATTCCCAAGAGAAGAAATAGTTATACGTTGTTGTTTTTTTTTTAAACGTAGAATAATGGATAAAGTTCTGTGTAGAGGACAGTCGATTTAGTGGTGTGCACACGAAGAATTTAGTTAGCTCAGTGGACAAAGGCAACCAGAGTTCAGATAGGCAGAGCTGTGAGGAATGAGCATCCCTGCTGTTTCCTTGGTGACAGTGATGGAAGCTTAATGCCCATGGCGGGAGAGGGGCAGAGGACCCAGAAAGGAAAGTCAAAATGGCAGAAATGTGAGAGCTATACTCTAGTTAAGCAAGGAGAAAGGATACAGATTCAACAACAGGCTCACGCCAGTTTTTCTGGGCAGTAACAAGAAAGATTTAATGCTTTACAAGAAAAGTTGTTGGCACCCTCTTTTCTCATTCTTGCCGCAACTATCTGCCCTTTTGCTCCTTGCTAAAGATACACACAAAAGGGGTACTTTTTGGGGCTTCCCTGGTGGCGCAGTGGTTGAGAGTCTGCCTGCCAGTGCAGGGGACACGGGTTCGAGCCCTGGTCTGGGAAGATCCCACGTGCCGCGGAGCAATTAGGCCCGTGAGCCACAATTACTGAGCCTGCGCGTCTGGAGCCTGTGCTCCACAACAAGAGAGGCCGCGATAGTGAGAGGCCCGCGCACCGCGATGAAGAGTGGCCCCCACTTGCCGCAACTAGAGAAAGCCCTCGCATAGAAACGAAGACCCAACACAGCCATAAATAAATAAATAAATAATTTTTTTAAAAAAAGGGGGTACTTTTTAAAAAAATTCTGTGACACCATATGTGAGTAATTGATTCACTCAGTTATCTGTCCCCCAGTCAAGGCATTTGTCAAATAGCTACAATATGCCGGCTGCTGGAGGACAGTGATGAACAAGATCAAGTCTTTGCTGCTAAGGAGCTCACAGTCTTGAGGAAAGAGAGAGTGAGTCCCATCTGGAAAGACCTCTAATACCACGTCATAAGTGTTAACGGGAGGACAGAAAATATTACGTTTTTTATTGAGTGCTTTCTCAGCAGTGGAGTCTGAATAGTGCAATATCTAATCCTCCAACAACTCTGTTAGAGAGAAAATATTATCATTCCCACTCTACAGATGAGATAACCAGGCGGAGAGATGCTAAACAGCTTGTTCAAGGTCAAGGGTCAAGGCTAAGGGGAGGTTGCTACGTTGGGGATGCATGCAGGCCGTATAACCTACACACATCCTCCCATATACTCTTTATCGGCATGGAAAGTTGGGGCAACTTTTGAAAGGAAGGAAATAAGGGAAGGACATTCTAGGCAGAGCAAACAGCAGGCTCAAAAGCTGAGAGACCTAAAAATTATGGCTTGTTTAGGAAAAGCAAGTTTTTACAGTGCTAGAGTAGAACATGTGGAATAGGGGAGGGGAGGTGGCAGAAACTGAAAAGACGATTGGATTATGAGTGTCATTCAACGTCATACTATAGACTCTAGACCTTATCCTGTAGGTAAAGAGCTTTTTGAAAGCACTAGGGTAGGATATAAAATAATCCACAGTAGAACTGCTCTGTCCATTACGGTAGCCTCTAGATTCATGTGGCTATATAAATTTGAATTCCATTAAATTTAAAATCCAATTCTCCGGTCATATTTGTCACGTTTGAAGTTCTCAGTAGCCACATGGGAGTAGTGTCTGTCCTCCTGGACAATGCAGATATGTAGCATTGCCATCATTCCAGAAAGTTCTATAAGACATTGTTGCCCTAGAATGATGATTCATATGGAAATGTAGAGAATGGTTTAGAGATAAGAGAATCAGAATGTTAGACAAGTCTGAAAACCATTGCAGTGTTCTGAGAAGGAGATGAGGCATGAAGTAAATGGCCACAGTAAGTGAAGAGGCAGGTAGATTCCAATGGTATTCCATAGCAGGATTGTGTCATCTATATAGATGATTGTGTCAGCTATAGAGGTGAGAAAGCGGGGGAGCTGTAGTAACGGAGATTTCTAGCCTGGGTGGCTATATGTGGTTATAAATAGCATCATTACCTGAAAAAGAAACATAGGCAGCGTACATAGTTCCAACAGGATTGGGATGAGTTGACTAAGGGTTATCTAGTGAGATGACCAGCAACTATTAGAAGAATTGGGCTAGAATTCAGGAAGCCCTCAGAATTGATAAAGAAATAAATGTAGGGCTTCCCTGGTGGTAGAGTGGTTAAGAATCCGCCTGCCAATGCAGGGGACACGTGTTGGAGCCCTGGTCCATGAAGATTCCACATGCCGCAGAGCAACAAAGCCCAAGCGCCACAACTACCGAGCCTGCGCTCTAGAGCCCGCGAGCCACAACTACTGAAGCCTGTGCGCCTAGAGCCCGTGCTCTGCAACGAGAGAAGCCACTGCAATGAGAAGCCCGCGTACCACAACGAAGAGTAGCCCCCGCTCACCACAACTAGAGAATGCCCGCACGCAGCAACAAAGACTCAACACAGCCAAAAATAAATAAATAAAATAAATAAATTTATTTTAAAAAAAGAAGTAGATGTAAATATCATCAGCTTCCCTTAGAACAGTGATCGCTAAGATTGCTCTTTGGAATCTCCTAGAGATCCTTAAATATGATTCTCTACTTAAAATTATGTTAAAAATTCTGAGTCCCAGAAGTTTCAATCTCAGGGGCACCTGGAAAGCTGTAGAGTCTCGTCCCTGGTGCCTGAGGGGGACTGGTTTCGGGACTCCCCGTGGTTACCAAAATCTGAGGATGCTCAAGTCCCTTATATAAAATGTCATTAGTATTTGCATATAACCTACGCAATCCTCCCATATACTTTAAAGATTTTTTTGATGTGGACCATTTTAAAATTTATTTATTTATTTATTTATGGCTGTGTTGGGTCTTCGTTTCTGTGCGAGGGCTTTCTCTAGTTGTGGCAAGCGGGGGCCACTCTTCATCGCGGTGCACGGGCCTCTCACTGTCGCGGCCTCTCTTGTTGTGGAGCACAGGCTCCAGACACGCAGGCTCAGTAATTGTGGCTCACGGGCTCAGTTGCTCCGCGGCATGTGGGATCTTCCCAGACCAGGGCTCGAACCCATGTCCCCTGCATTGGCAGGCAGATTCTCAACCACTGCGCCACCAGGGAAGCCCCCATATACTTTAAATCACCTCTAGATTATTTATAATACCTAATACAATGGAAGTGCTATGTAAATAGTTGCCAGCATGCATCAAATTCAAATTTTGCTTTTTGGAATTTTCTGGAATTTTTTTTCGAATATTTTTGATCCGTGGTTGGTTGAACTTGAGGATGCAGCACCTGTGGATTCAGAGGGCTGACTGCATTACTGATAAGCACCCTGGTTGACTCTGATGAAACTATTCAATGGACTGGTATTTGAGAACCTTTCTAGAAGATGGGAGAAGCCATGAGAGTGAATGAATAAGATCAATCAGGAAAAGAAGTGAATATTCATCTAGAGGTAAATCTAAGGAAATAAATCCAATAAGAGGTAGGAAGAAGAGCCATGTTAAAAAATAAAAGTGAATCTAGACACAGACCTTATATTTTTCACAAAAAATGAACTCAAAACGGATCACAGACCTAAATGTAAAATGCAAAACTACAAAACTCCGAGAAGATAATGTGGGGAAGGAAAAATAATTTTTCCTCTCCCCTTTTAGGTTCTTGGCTGAGATCCCTCCGTAATGAAAAGACAGGTTAATGGGAGAAAAACAAACACATTTAGTAACTTGTATACCTTCTATATTCAAGGGAGATATCCAAGAACACTGAGTAACTCTCCAAAATGGCCCAACTCACCACCTTAGATGCCGTCTGTAGTTAAAGACAAAAGATGTTGCGGTCTCCCCCTACGCCCCCACCCAGGCCAGTTATGGGAGGTGACCAGCAAAAACACAGTAAACAAGGGTAAGGTTGTTCTGCAGATTTAATTCACTGCCTTCTCCATTAATAAGTGTTTCCAGAGATTTAGAATCACCCTTCTCTTCCCGGTACAGAGAGGGAGATACCCATGCAAATAGAGATTTCCCTTAGAAATATAAATGTCTCCTACAAAAGGAGCTTTTGTACTTCTACTCAGTTTTCAGGGCTTTTCCTATGTTTGCTGTTTCTTAAAAATATCAGCCTAAAATAATTCTCCTGCCAAAGAGGCATATTTTGGGGTGACAGGTTCTGCTCCCCTTCAATAACAAAGCACAAAATCTAGAGGACCTTGGGTTTGGTGGTGACTTTTTTTGTCTACCATGCGCTGGATCTTAGTTGCAGCACGTGAGATCCTTAGTTGCAGCATGTGGGATCTAGTTCCCTGACCAGAGATCGAACCCAGGCCCCCTGCATTGGGAGCACTGGACTACCATGGAAGTCCCTGGTGGTGACTTTTCAGATAAAATACCAAAGGCGTGATTCAAGCAAGAAAGAATTGATAAACTAGACTTCATTAAAGTTTTTAAAATTAAAAACTTCTGCTCTTTGAAAGACAATTTCAAGAGAATTAGAAGCCACAGACTGGGAGAAAATATTTGCAAAAAAATGTATCTGATAAAGAGCTATTACACAAAATATACAAAGAACTCTTAAAACTCAACAATAAGAAAACAATCCAATCTTAAAAATTGGTCAGGGGGGGCTTCCTTGGTGGCGCAGTGGTTGAGAATCTGCCTGCTAATGCAGGGGACACGGGTTCGAGCCCTGGTCTGGGAAGATCCCACATGCCACAGAGCAACTGGGCCCGTGAGCCACAACTACTGAGCCTGCGCGTCTGGAGCCTGTGCTCCGCAACGAGAGAGGCCACGACAGTGAGAGGCCCGCGCACCGCGATGAAGAGTGGCCCCCGCTTGCCGCAACTGGAGAAAGCCCTCGCACAGAAACGAAGACCCAACACAGCCAAAAAAAAAAAAAATTGGTCAGGGGACTTCCCTGGCGGTCCAGTGGTTATAGACTTCGCCTTCCAATGCAGGGGGTGCGGGTTCAGTCCCTGGTTGGGGAGCTAAGATCCCACATGCCTTGTGGCCAAAAAACCAAAACATAGAACGAAAGCAATATTGTAACAAATTCAATAAAGACTTAAAAACAAAACAAATTGGTCAAAGACCTTAGTAGACACCTCATCAAGGAAGATATAGAGATAGTAAGCATAAAAAAATTAATTAACAGAAACTTCGGGCTTCCCTGGTGGCACAGTGGTTAAGAATCCTCTTGCCAATGCGGGGGACACGGGTTCGATCCCTGGTCCGGGAAGATCCCACATGCCGCGAAGCAACTAAGTCCGTGTGCCACAACTACTGAGCCTGCGCTCTAGAACCCGAAAAGCCATAACTACTGAAGCCTGTGCAGCTAGAGCCTGTGCTCCGCAACAAGAGAAGCCACCGCAGTGAGAAGCCCGTGCACCGCAACGAAGAGTAGCCCCTGCTCACCACAACTAGAGAAAGCCCGCGCGGCAGCAGCGAAGACCCAACACAGCCAAAGATAAAATAAATAAATTAAAAACAAAAACAGAAACTTCAATTAAATAGAGTCGGGGGACCAGAATGAGAAGCTCTCATGCCCTGTGACAATAGCAGAGCCCAGGAGGAGGAAGAAAGACTCCTTCCCTGGCAAGGACTCAACCAATGAAAAGCCATGGACTCTGTTTATTTTAGCCCTCCCAACTTCCTTTTACCCTCTATAAAAGTGTTCTCCTTCCTTTGCAGTGCAGGGACTTGCATTTGGCTCACCACGGATGCAGAGCCCAAATTGCAATTCTCTGCAGATCCCAAGTAAACCCGTCTTTGCTGGAGAAATAACTGGCAGTCTATTTGTTTTAGGTCAACACACGCAACTATATGAAAAGATACTCCACATCATATGTTATCAAGGAAGTGCAAATTAAAACAACAACAAGATACCACTATCACACTTATTACAATGACCAAAGTCCAGAACACTGACAACAACACCGTCAAATGCTGGTGAGGATGTGGACCAAAAGGAACCCTCATTCATTGCTGGTGGGAATGCAAAATGGTACAGCCAATTTGGAAGCGACTTTGGCAGTTTCTTACCAAACTAAACATACACTTAGTGTATATGATCTTTTTGCATGGGATTTTCTTCCCTCATACCAGACAATTCTCCCACTTTCTAGACACTGAGGGGGTGTCCTGCAATTCAATTCAATTCTGACACTAACTACCCAGAATTAGTGCAGACCCCCCAGGTTCAGGGCTCAGTCCCATGACAACTGAAAAAAAAAAGCACAACCTAGAAGTTGAGAATTATGTTTTATTTGGCAAACTTTCTGAGGGCTTAAGCTTGGGATACAGCCTCTCAGCTAAGCTCTGAGAGACTGCTCGGAAGAGATAAGGGAGGAACCAGGATATACAGGAGTTTTTGCTACAACAGACAAACAAACAAACCCATGTAGTAGAACGTCAAAAGATTACTGCTAATCACAAAAACAGACATTTCAAGTTAATGAGTTTAGTGCTTTTCTTTGTACGGGAAGATGCAAGAGTCAGAGCTCATTAAAATCATTCCTCTGATATGCATCTTAACTATCTAGGGCCAATATCCTGTTTTTCACCATCCTGAATTCCCCTCAGGGTGCACCGCTGCGGGAACCTGCAGTGGTTGATGGCGTGATGGCAGGCAATATTCTTTGATTACTAAAATGTCAGGCAATATTTCTTTGTCCACAGTCCAAACCCATAGAATGTACAGTACCAAGAGTGAACCCTAATGTAAACTATGGACTCTGGGTGATTGTGATATGTCAGTGTGTGTTCATCAGTTGTAACAAATATATCACTCTGGTGGGAGACATTGATCATGTGGGAGGCTACGATGTGCTGGGGGCAGGGCGTATATGGGAAATCTCCATACCTTCTGCTTAATTTTGTTGTGAATCTAAAACCTAAAAAATAAAGTCTAATAACAAACTTAAAACAAACAAAAGAACACAAGAAAGAGCAGTCAAAAATGTATGAGAGGAACTCGGAGAGAATCAGGAGCCAAAGGTGGAGGTATTTACTGTCTTCAGTGCTAAAAAGACGATTGAAAATTCTCTCCTGCATTTAGTAATTATGAGGGCATTAAACACTTGGACAATAGAGAAAGCAAGCCTCCAAAGAACTTGTAGAAAAAATTTAAAGACTCGTGTTCCTTACTTAATAAAGTATAAAACTAGTGCAAAGATTAAAATGAATACTGAAATGATTACAAACAGCAGCAGCATAGGACTTCCCTGGCGTCCAGTGGTTAGGACTCAGCGCTTTCACTGCCAAGGGCCCAGGTTCGATCCCTGGTCAGGGAACTAAGATCCCACAAGCTGCATGGCAGGGCCAAAAAAACAAAAACAACAACAACAACAAAAAAAACAAAACAGCAGCAGGATGGTGAAAGGAATAGTAATAGTTAATGCTGCTTCATTAATGCCTGGTTGGGAGTGTGTTTCATTATTGATCTGCTTGTAAGAATCCCTACCCCAGGCAGCATGGGGCAACTGTAGGGAAGAATGGGGAGGAATTACCAGGGGCGTCCCTCCAAACTCTGTTCTATTCTCCAGGATTGTATTGGCCCTCCCTGCCCCCTCCCATGTGTCATAATCACTTTCACTCTGATACTATAAGCATTTTGTCAGGTAAACATAAATGGGGTATTTTAGGATGTCTTACCATTTTTCCTTCTTTCCACTCACTCTAATTCTGAATTCAAAGTAATGTTGAGGAGGTGACAAGGCACATTTCCTAAAACAAGCAAGGCAGAGAAGGGCTGGGTTTAAGCTGAGTGACTTCTCACAACATCTCAGATTTGGTATTTCTGTGTTGAATGGGTTATTTTTCCTCACGGGTGTGGAGAAGTTGCTGGTAAATGCCCGCACTCTGCAAATTAGAGAAAAGAGCGAAAAAAGTCTTCCATTTCCAGAACCACGTAAATTCCCAAGTGTCTCTCATATACATTTTAACTGCCTGTGGATAGAATTTAAGGTCTTTCATGGGATCCTTATTACTCATCCCTCATCATTATCCCTCAGATTGTGTTCTGGAATAAGCCTGATTTCAGCTTTTCATTCTGATATGCCTATAAGCACACTCATGATTTGTTCTCAAATAAACCTATTTAGAGAAGCCCTATTCTACAGCCCCTCCAGAATGTAGTCTTCATGACCCTCCCAAAGTGACATCTTTCTTCCAGTTATTATAACAATACAGTGCTCAAAACTTTCTTCCAAGAAAGAAAAAAACCCTCACTAGTCTTGTAACAGGGGAGAGCTAAATCGGACTCCACGTTTCTTTGACTTTAACCTTTGCTTTTCGTTGCTTTTGTTATTATCATCATACATAGTGGCCTGCCTCAGGGAACCCTGCCGCTCTGCCTGAATGTTAAAGTGCCTCTGTTCAGCTCACAGGGAGACAATCTGACCAGGCGCACTTGTGGAAGGCTGCAAGAAACAAGAAATTAACACATCCCCTCCCCAAGGCTGGCCAGTTCCAGGGGATATTTGCAAAATTTATGGCCTTTTTACTTTACTTCCTCATCTCCTCCCCCTCTCTCTGCTATAAAAGAAACTGGCATTCAAACCCGCACAAGATGGTTTATCAGAGACACTAGTCTGTCACCTTCTCGGTCGGCTTTCCGAATAAAGTCCTACTCCTTGCCTCAACACCTCGTCTTCGATTCACCGGCCTGTCGTGCGGTGAGCAGAGCGAGCTTGGACTCGGTAACAGCCTCACCTGGTTCTAATTACTACAAGCAGGACAGTCGTTCACAGTCTGTGCTCCTACATGACTTAACAGCTCCAGGGTGGTTCTACCTGACAATTAAGTGAGGTTCACCAGTGATCAGTAAATTAGTTATTAATGCTTTCTTTTTTTTTAAATCAGTCATCAATTTTATACACATCACTTTATACATGTCAATCCCAATCACCCAATTCAGCACACCACCATCCCCACCCCACTGCGGTTTTCCCCCCTTGGTGTCCATACGTTTGTTCTCTACATCTGTGTCTCAATTTCTGCCCTGCAAACCGGCTCATCTGTACCATTTTTCTAGGTTCCACATACATGCGTTAATATACGATATTTGTTTTTCTCTTTCTGACTTACTTCACTCTGTATGACAGTCTCTAGATCCATCCATGTCTCAACAAATGACCCAATTTCATTCCTTTTTATGGCTGAGTAATATTCCATTGTATATATGTACCACAACTTCTTTATCCATTCGTCTGTTGATGGGCATTTAGGTTGCTTCCATGACCTGGCTATTGTAAATAGTGCTGTAATGAACATTCGGGTGCATGTATTAATGCTTTCTTTTCTTTTCTAAAAGCACATTTATTATCAACTCAGTGGTTGGTTTTTTAAAATTGAAGGATAATTAGCAACTTCATAGGGAATTAAGTAATATGAAAATGACTTTTTGAAAGGAATTTTCTTGGGGAAGAGACAGCATTTAACAAACATTTGCCAGGGTCAGACAAAGGATGGACAGACATCAGTTAGTCTATAAGGATGGAGTCATAACAACTAAAACTTGGGGAAAAAGATACTTCCCAACTCCATCCCCTCCCCACATTTCCCCTCCCTCATTTCACAGTTAAGAATGATGAGAACCAAAGGAGTGATATAATTAACCCAAGGTCACACAGCAAGATAAGAAAAGAGCCAGGCCTGGAATGAATGCTAGTTATGTCTTTCCTCTGCAGTCCCCCAAAGAGTGTAGATCCCTCAGTGCTGGCTGGAAATGGATTTGCCTTTTTGTATATAACTCGACCCACATTATATCTAATTTTCTCCTGAGACCCCTTGCCTAGGACAGCTACACTTAATGTATGTCCTTAATTGAAGAGTGAGTGGGGGAAGTAAAACTCTGTTGGGTTGCGGGAGCTTTGCAGTCTAACTCACCATCTTGGATCTATAGCAATACAGCCCAGATGAGAGGATACTAAAAAGATTTAGGAAAGATGCAGTGATTCTTCCATTTGGTTGCTGCTCTCCAGAACACTTCTAAAGACGATGATGATATTAATTGTTACCATGTATTAAGTACTATTTTCTGGCACTGTGCAGACCACTTCATAGGCGTTATCTGATAAACAACTTTGTGAAGAGGTACTATTATCATCTTACAGATGAGAACAAAGGCTTAGGAAAGGTAAGTCCCTGACCCAGGACTAGGCAACTAGGAAATAACTGAGACAGCTTTAAACCCAGATTTGTCTGACTTCCAAGACCCATGTTCTTAATTACTAAGATATCTGAGAAGATGGACTCCAGTGGAGTGCATTTCTCTCTTCTCCTAGGGAGAAGAAAAAGCCATCCTGAATGTTGTCACTTGATCTCTGTCATGATAATGTCATCTTCATTTGTTTGACAGGATATTTTGCAGGTCCTTTCATATGCATTTTCTCTTTGGATCTCTGCAACAACCCAATGAGGGAGCTGGGAAAGGTATGATTATGCATTTTTAAACAGCCCTATCTATAACTGCTGGGTATCAGTAAGTACCTGATCAACTCCAGATGCTAAACAAATAGAAGATCAAAATCTCTATGATTTCTGTATGATGAATGTTCAGGGTACTCTGAGTGACCAGCTGGGTATGAGGCAGCCTGGGGATGTGGGAAACACACTATTGGGAGTCTGGCTGGCTGTGATAGGGACCTATCTCTCTATATCTGTCTGGTGACTTAGAGACTTAATAACCTGCCCACATTCACACAGGTAATGAACCCAAACCATCTGTCTCTAAAGACCCTGCTATTCCCCATTCCCTTACTTCAGTTATCTTTCATGTTCTAATAACTCTGTAGTCTATATCTCTTTAGCTCAGATCTTTCTCTTGAACTCCAAATCAGTTTTCCATGTTTTTAGAATATCTAGATGTACCACTCAAAATCAGTTAAAATTGATTTTTAAATATTTAAATTAAAATCAAGTCTAAAATTGAGTTGATTTTATCACCGCTTCACCCCACTTCAATTTTCTCCACTTTTTTACCTTCTTCCTTCTCTCCCATCCTTTCTCTCATTCATTACCCAACATGAAATAAGCACCTACTATAGGCCAACCACTATGCTGATGGCTTGGGACACAATTATGTGCAGTAACAGACAATATATCTCATCTTGTGGATGAGATAGACATCAATCAGGCAAAGCAAGCATGGATACTAGGGGGGCTAATTAATTAAGGGTTTGCATATTTGGGAAGTCAGGGAAGGCTAGTCTGAGGGAGTGACGCTTAGTCTGGAAGTTGAAGGGAGTAGGAGAAAACAGGTGGGAAGAACAGTCTATGAAAAGGGAACACCAGGTGCACAGACCTTGTGACAAGTACACAGAGTGAGAGTCGGCAGGTGGGACTGTAGCACAAAGGTTGAGAGGGAGAGTGATGGAGGCCACGGAGAGCCTGGCTGAAAACCTTCAAGGACTCCAGCAGCTTTCAGAATAAAAGGAGAATATACAACACCACTTTATTCCCTTTTTCTCATCATGCTACCACAGGGCCTTTGCATATACTGTTCCCTCTTTGCACTTGGATCTTCATTCTTTGTTCTTTCTTTAGTATTATCTAGCATGTATTGAATATTTGCTATACACATATTAGGCACTATGCTAAATTCTTTTCATATTACCTACTTTAATCCTCATAATCATATAAATGAGAAAATCTATTATTTCCATTTTACAGGTGAGGTCATTGGGACAGAGAGATTGAGTGACAAGCCCAGAATCACAACAACTTGTGGGGGGTAGAGTAAGGTTTGCAACGGCACTGGGCTTAGTCCAGATTCAACGCGCTGAACTGTTGTGTGCATTGCTGTCAGTTCGCCTCCGTCTCAGCTGGTCACCACCTCTTCATCCTTCTGTCTCTGCTAAACTTCAATTTCCTTAGGAAATTTTCCTGCCCTTCCTGACTAGATCAAATCCTACTATTGCAAGCTCTCGTTACCCTCTTCCTCTCTGGTATCAAAGCTGGGATTTTAAACTCAATTGGTCACAATCAGTCACCAGTAGTAGACTGTGAACTCCATGAAGACAGGGTCTAATTTTTAATCTCATTATTGCAGTCTCTTTTCCTAACAAAGTGCTTGTCAGTTATTAAATGCTCAACAGATATATAGCTACTGGTTGGATATATGGATCCGTATATCTTTGACAAGAGTGTGATTGTACTGTAAGTTTTTTTTAACCTAACAACTTAGTTCAGGCTGCTATAACAAAGCACCAGAGTCTGAGTGGCTTATAAACAACAGATATTTATTTCTCAAGTTCTGGAGGATAGGAAGTTCAAGATCAGGGCATTGGGAAAATCAGGTTCCAGCAAGGGCCCCCTTCCAGGTTGTAGACAGCCGATGTCTTGTTGTGTCCTCACACGGAGGAAAGAGAGCTCTGGCATCTTCTTATAAGGAGACTTATCCCATTCATGAGGGCTCCACACTCATGACCTAATCACCTCCCAAAGGTCCTACTTCCAAATACCATCACATTAGGATTAGGGTCTCAACATATGATTTTTGAGGGAACACAAACATTCAGTCCATAACATCTAACAATGTCTTTTTAAAGTCAGTAGTCGGGACTTCCCTGGTGGTCCAGTGGTTAAGACTTGGCCTTCCAATGCAGTGGGTGCAGGTTCGATGCCTGGTCAGGGAGCTAAGATCCCCCATGCCTTGAGGCCAAAAAACCAAAACATAAAACAGAAGCAATACTGTAACAAATTCAATAAAGACTAAAAAAAAAATGATCCATGTTAAAGTCAGTAGTACTGCTTTTAAGCTTCAGTATCTCTACATGCCAATCTCATTGCTAATCATTGCTAAGTGCTCTGTGTTCATGATCTCCTTTGATTCTACATATGAAGGAACTGAAGGTCTGAATGAGGTCCAATAAATTGCCCCAGGACACCCAGTTGGTCAATGGTACAAGACATGGTTCCAGGTCTGTCTATATCTAAAGGCTTTACTCTATAGCACTGTCATGTTACCTCCACTCTTATAACCATTTTTCCAAGTCAGCCAATCTACTACGATATCAGTGCTGATGGCACCATTGTATTCGCTGTAGGGATATAATAACTGTTTAACAGATCCATATTTATTTACTTTTAGGTTGTTTTGATATTTTTAACATCATAAAGCTGTGATGCACACTCTTGTATGTTTGTACTCTTGTCTGATTATTTCCTCAGGGTAGTTGGTGGTAAAAAAGTCAGAAGTTTTGATTCATATGGCCAAATTAGCAGCAGTAGAATTTGAGTTTTTAGTAGTGGATTCTATTACCTGCCTATTTGCCAAGAGGGTATGTTTTGCCATTGGCCAACAAAGAAAAACATGACATAAAAATATTCTTTGCATTTTCATTAATTTATCCTGGAGTACAGAAAAAAAGATAAAATCCACTGCAGCCCTTTTTCTTTGGACCTAGTTCTCAAGGCATATTTTTGAAGTACAGAATTTAGTACGTACTTCAACTTAAGACAGATAAATAGGAGTACTTGTAGCAAAAACAGGCTGCTTTTGATTTGTTTAGTGTTTACTATGTATCCTGAACACATTTTTCTCTAATGTGTCTGTATAAACCTTTAATTTTTTTGCGTAATCAAATTCTTAATGCTGATGAAATTCTATACCTCAAATAACTTTTCTTACCAGCATCTCAACTGCATTTTTCATCTTTAAGACCTTTGAGAAGGGGTTAGAGAACATGAATAAACTTGCTACAGAAAAAATTAGATGGATAGACAAGAAACAGAATGACGCCTTTTTACTCCCAAAGATTTAGGAATCTGCTATGTTCTTGGATCTGTCCCCTTTAAAGCAGGTGGATAGTTTTAATCTTTCTGGAATGCTCTTTTTGGCCCTGATGAAAAGTAGCTGACCGGAAGAGCAGCAGAAGGTTAACATTTGGTTTCATGACTGATATAACCCTCTAAGTGACAACATTCTGTCTACCAAACAAGCCAAGATTTGTGTTTCTCTAGAGAGGTCAAGAAAGGGCATGTTTTCTCATATGATAACTTTAAAACCCTCTTGCTTTTCACTGAATTTTAAGGTTTGCCTTGTGCCTTATAGATGTGAGTGCTCCTAGGAATTGGAAGAGTTTTCAAAAATATTTTTTTCCTGGAAGTGTGATATTCTAACAAAGGCCAGGCTGTTGATTCCCTGAAGTGCTAGGAATCCTCGCAGGGACAGAAGTTCAAATGTTTGTCTGCTGGCTTGGAGCCAGTGAATACAATGGCAGGGAACTTTGGTGGAGACCTTGAAAATGCCTGACGGGGTGGATGCAGTTTAAGAAGCAGGATATGGGAGTTAGAGCCTATGGCGGAAATGGCCATCCTTGTCATTCCTCCCTAGGATAGGGCCTAAACATCCTGGAGCACTGAAAATCAAAAGTGGAGATATATTGGCCATTCCAGAAACTACATCTTTTTCCCTAGAAACACTTTTAGATAAGCCATCTAAAACCTCTGGAACTTTGGTTCCTCATATATAGAAAATGGGACTGAGGTATGTGATTTTAAAGGCATTTTCAACTATAAAACTAGGCTACTCTTCAAATTCAGAAACAGAGAATAAGCAAGTCTTCTAGTAACAATACAATATTTTATTGCTGCTGGAAAGTTGTCAGTATGATAAGCAACCTCTACTCAACTACTACAGATTTTCTTTTCCCTCCTGCCCCAACCACTGAAAACACACACACACACACACACACACACACACACACACACACGGTGTCTCTCTCTCTCTCTCATAAACTGTTTAAAGCATATTTAATTTTGTCCTAGTAAGTCAAGAATCTTAGAACAGGACTTCCCTGGTGGTGCAGTGGTTAAGAATCCGCCTGCCAATGCAGGCGACACGGGTTTGATCCCTGGTCCAGGAAGATCCCACATGCTGTGGAGCAACTAAGCCCGTGCACCACAACTACTGAGCCTGCGTTCTGGAGCCCGTGAGCCACAACTACTGAGCCCACGTGCTACAACTACTGAAGCCCATGCACCTAGAGCCCGTGCTCCGCAACAAGAGAAGCCACCGCAATGAGAAGCCCGCGCACTGCAACGAAGAGTAGCCCCTGCTCGCCGCAACTAGAGAAAGCCCGCACGCAACAACGAAGACCCAACGCAGCCAAAAATAAATAAATACATACATACATAAATTAAAAAAAAAAAGAACCTTAGAACAGAAAGGGATATAGGGAGATAGAAGAAAGAGATGCCTTGATTGTGGTATCTGAGTTGGGGTTTATAAGACTGTTTCTTTTCTTCTCTCTTCTGATCTTCCTCTTATCATCACTTTTCTCTTTTCTATACTCCCTTCCCTTCTTTCTGCATTCAAAACCTCCAACATGTTGACTGAGATTCTTTTTTTTTTTTGACTGAGATTCTTAATTTAAAAAAAGCTACTGGTATTTAGCCAAATCTTTCCACTGCATTTTTCAATGAGGAGCGCTTTGGCTTTTGGCCTAAGTTGACCACAGTCTTTGTCAATAGTTTAGAATTAAAGAGAGTTTTGCTTTCTGATGTCAGGGCCTTTCTGGAAACACCAAAAAATAAAGTCTCAGCTGGTACTTGGACCAATTCTAACAGGTCCAAGTTTTTCCCTCCTCTCCTGCTAGTAAGGGAAAGAGTGATGCGAATAATAATGAAAGCTTTGTGGTACTGGAAATCTCTCCAGTTTTAACCTCAAAAGTCAAGTGTAACTTGCTTTTATGTAAGAAAATGTCATTATTATTAAAAATATACACATTGAAAAATTAGAAGTGAAATGTCATAACATGTGTAATTTATATTAAAATGGTCAATAATATTATAATAGCTTTGTACAGGGACAGATGGTTACTAGATTTACTGTGGTGATAATTTCATAATGTGTGCAAATGTCAAATTGCTGTATAATACACCTGAAAGTAACATAATATTGTACATCAACTCCACTTCAATTTTTAAAATGAATAAAAGAAAATATTTCATAAAAACATGGAAGAAGCAAAATGTGGCAAATTGTTAATCTAGACAGTGGGTATATGGCATTTGTTATACTATTTTTTCTTCTTTTCTGTACAGCTGAAATGTTTCACACATATTTCACACACATTTCAAAATTTCATACACATAACAAAAAGTGAATGAAAAATTAACCTCATCTTCATAAATAAGAAACCAAAGACTTAACTTAATTTGGTATTCTCTCCTCCTATGCAAACTTGCTGGATCTTCAAAATCTCTCTGCTATGTTACTGGCTCCACTTATTCAGTTGATCCAAGAGAAGTAATCACTATCAAAACAAGTTTAATTTTACGGAGGCCTTGACTGCAAGTTGGAAGGCCAATTCACTGGGGGAGAGAAACAGAAACTTCTCTTCACTGTTTTTATCTTGCTCTCTCCAACTGATTCTAGCACTCCTGCTGTTCTTTGGGGGAGAAGAGCAAAGGAAAGAAAGGGGAGGCAAGGGAGCATGATGACACCTCACCAGGATTTTCACTTGCCTGGGAGAAGTAAATAAAATAAACTTTTCTGAAGAAAAACAAAACACACCCAACCTAATTAAGCTTAAAAGCTTTTGTACATCAAAGAAAGCCATAAACAAAATGAAAAGACAACCTAGAGAATGGGAGAAAATATTTGCAAATGATGCAACTGACAAGGGATTAATTTCTAAAATATACAAACAGCTATACAACTCAATAACAAACAAACAAACAAACAAAAAAACCAAACGACCCAATCAAAAAATGGGCAGAAGACCTAAATAGTCATTTCTCTAGACGAGATTGGGCATGTTCAGGAAGGTATGGCCGTAGACAGACATTTCTCCAAAGAAGACATACAAATGGCCAACAGGCACACGAAAAGATGCTCAACATCGCTAATTATTAGAGAAGTGCAAATCAAAACTACAATGAGGTATCAACCTCTCACCAGTCAGAATGGCCATCATCAGAAAGTCTACAAATAACAAATGGTGGAGAGGGTGTGGAGAAAAGGGAACCCTCCTACACACTGTAGGTGGAAATGTAAATTGGTACAGTCATTATGGAGAACAGTATGGAAGTTTCTTAAAAAACTAAAAATAGAGCTACCATATGATCCAGCAATCCCACTCCCAGGCACATATCTGGAGAAAACTATGGTTTGAAAGGATACATGCACCCCAATGTTCATTGCAGCACTATTTATAATAGCCATGACATAGAAGCAACCTAAATATCCATCAACAGGAGAAGATGTGGTATATATATATATATATATATATATATATATATATATATATATGCACAATGGAATATTACTGAGCCATAAAAAGGAATGAAATAATGCCATTTTCAGCAACATGGATGGACCTAGAGATTATCATACTAAATAAAGTAAGTAAGGCAGAGAAAGACAAATATCATACAATTTCACTTATATGTGGAATCTAAAAAGATGATAGAAATGAACTTGTTTACAAAACAGAAATAGACTGACAGACATACAAAACAAACTTATGGTTACCAATGGGGAGAGTGGAGGTGGTGGTGGGAGGTTGGGGAGAGTGGAGGTGGTGGTGGGAGGTTGGGGAGAGAGATAAATTAGGAGTTTGGGATTAACATACACACACTACTATATATAAAATGGTAAACAACAAGGACCTACTGTATAGCACAGGGAACTATACTCAATATCTTGTAGTAACCTATAATGGAAAAGAATCTGAAAAAGAATATATATATGTATAACTGAATCACTTTGCTGTACACTTGAAACTAACACAACATTGTAAATTAACTCTACTTCAATAAAAAAATAAATAAATAAAATTATTAAAAAAAACAAACAAGCGTCCCAAATGGCTCTGGGACAGGTCTTTCCCTATTATGCCTTGGCACATTTGTCAAAAATCAACTGATCATAAACATAAGGGTTTATTTCTGGACACTCAGTTTACTCTGTCATTCTATGTCTATCTTTATGCCAGCGCCACATTGTATTGATTCATGTAGTTTTGTACTGAGTTCAGAAGTCATGAGGTATGAGTCTTCCAACTTTGTTCTCCTTTTTTGAGATTATTTTTTAATTCTGTTTGAATTTTAGAGTCGGCTTGTCAGTTTCTTCAAAGCCAGCTAGGATTTTGATGGGATTATATTGCAACTGTGAATCAATTTGAGGGGTGTCACTATCTTAGCAATATTAAGTCTTCTGATCCATGAACATGGGATGTCTTTCCATTTATTTAGGTCCTTAATTATTTTCAGCAATCTTTTGTGGTATTCAGTATACATGTCTTGCACTTCTTTGCTAAATTTATACCTATGTAATTTGTTCTTTTTGATGATATTGTAAATAGAATTATTTTCTTCATTCTATTTTCAGAATTTCCGTTGCTAGTCTATAGAAATAGAATTGATTTTTGTATATTGATCTTGTATCCTGCAATTTTCTTGTACTCTTTTATTATTTCTAATAATTTTTTAGTGGATTCTTTAGGATTTTTTATATACAAGATCATGTCATCTACAAATAGAGATAGTATTACTTCCTCCTTTCCCATCTAGATGTTTTTACTTATTTTCTTGCCTAATTGCCCTGGATGTAACCTCCAGTACAATGTTAAATAGAAGTGGAAAGAGTAGATATCCTTTTCTTTCTTGTTCCTGATTTAAGGGAAAGTATTTAGTCTTTCACTGTTGTATATAATGTTAGCTGTGGATTGTTGAGGAAGGTCCTTTCTATTTCTATTAGATTGGCCAAAAAGTTCATTCGGGTTGTTCTGTAACATCTTATGGAAAAACCTAAACGAACTTTTTGGCCAACCAATAGTTGAATGTTTTTATCAAGAATGGGTGTTGTAGATCAGTGGAACAGGAGAGAAAGTCCAGAAATAAAACCACGTACTTATGGTCAATCAATCTATGACACAGGAGGCAAGAATACACAATGGAGAAAAGACAGTCTCTTTAAAAAGCGGTGCTGGGAAAACTGGACAGCTATATGTAAAACAATGAAATTAGAACATTCTCTAGCACCATATACAAAAAATAAACTCAAAATGGATTAAAGACCTAAATGTAAGGCTGGATACTATAAAATTCCTAGAGGAAAACATAGGCAGAACAGTCTTTGACATAAATCACAGCAATATTTTTTTGGATATATCTTCTAGAGTAATGGAAACAAAAGCAAAAATAAACAAATGGGACCTTATTAAACTTAAAAACTTTTGTACAGCAAAGGAAACCATAAGCAAAACGAAAAGACAACCTACAGAGTGGGAGAAAATATTTGCAAATGATGCAACCCACAAGGAATTAATTTCCAAAATATACAAACAGGTCATACAGCTCTATATCAAAAAAACAAACAACCCAATCAAAAAATGAGCAGAAGAGCTAAACAGACATTTCTCCAAAGAAGACATACAGGAGGCCAACAGGCACATGAAAAGATGTTCTACATCGCTAATTATTAGAAAAATGCAAATCAAAACTACAGTGAGGTATCACCTCACACCAGTCAGAATGGCCATCATCAAAAAGTCTACAAATAATAAATGCTGGAGAGGGTGTGGAGAAAATGGAACCTTCCTACACTGTTGGTAGGAATGCAAATTGGTGCAGCCACTATGGAGAACAGTATGGAGATTCCTTAAAAAACTAAAATAGAGTTACCATATGATCCAGCAAACCTCCTTGGCATATATTCAGAAAAGATGAAAATTCAAATTCAAAAAGATACATGCACCCCAGTGTTCACTGCAGCACTATGTACAATAGCCAAGACAGGGAAACAACCTAAATGTCCATCGATAGATCGATAGATGAACGGATAAAGATGTGGTATATATGTGGTATACACACACACACATAATGGAATATTACTCAGCCATAAAAAAGAATGAAATAATGCCATTTACAGCAATGAGGATGGACCTAGAGCTTGTCATACTAAGTGAGATAAATTAGACAGAGAAAGACAAATATATGGCATCACTTATATGTGGAATCTAAAAAAGTGATACAAATGAGCTTGTTTACAAAAGAGAAATAGACTCACAGACATAGAAAACAAATTTAGTTACCAAAGGGTAAAGGGAGGAGGGATAAATTAGGAGTTTGGGATTAACATATACACACTACTATATATAAAATAGATAAACAGCAGGGACTTACTGTATAGCACAGGGAACTATACTCAATATCTTGTAATAGCCTATAATGGAAAAGAATCTGGAAGAGAACATATATGTATCTGTATATTATATATATACAATTTATGTATGAATCACTTTGCTGTACACTTGAAATTAACACAACATTTGTAAATCAATAGAAAAAAAAGAGTGCTGGATTTTTCAAATGTCTTTTCTTTTTTTAAAATTAATTTATTAATTTATTATTTATTTTTGGTTGCATTGGGTCTTTGTTGCTGAGCACAGGCTTTCTCTAGTTGAGGCGAGCGGGGGCTACTCTTCGTTGCGGTGCACGGGCTTCTCATTGCGGTGGCTTCTCTTGTTGCGCAGCATGGGCTCTAGGCATGTGGGCTTCAGTAGTTGTGGCTCACGGGCTCAGTAGTTGTGTCTCGCGGGCTCTAGAGCGCAGGCTCAGTAGTTGTGGCGCAAGGGATTAGTTGCTCCGCAGCATGTGGGATCTTCCCGGACCAAGGATCGAACCCGTGTTCCCTGCATTGGCAGGCGGATTCTTAACCACTGTGCCACCAGGGAAGTCCTCAAATGTCTTTTCTTCATCTACTGAGATTATTGTTTCTTTGTCCTTTATTCTATTTTATAGTGTATTATACTGATTGATATTCATGTATTAAACCACCCTGGAATTCCTGGGATAAATCCCATTTGGTCGTGGTATATAATATTTTTGTAGATTACTGAATTCAATTTGCTAGTATTTTGTTGGGAATTTTTTTGCACAGATATTCGTAAGGGATATTGGTCTGTATATTTTTCTTTTGATATCTTTTTCTGGTTTTCAGAGTAATTCTGGCCTCATAAAATGAGTTGGAAAGTTTTCCTGCCTCTCCTATCTTTTGGAAGAGTTTGTAAAAAGTTAATATTAATTTTCCTTGAAATGTTTAGCTGCTTTCACCAGTAAAATCATCTGAACCTGGTCTTTTATTGGTGGGAAGGTTTTAAATTACTAATGTGATCTCTTTTCTTATTATAGGCTTATTTTCTACTTTTTCTTGAGTCAGTTTTGGTAGTTTGTGCCTTTCTAGGAATTTGTCCATTTCCTCTAAGTTATCTAATTTTCTGGTATACAGTTGTTCATAGCTTTCCTTATAATCCATTTTATTACATTAAGGTTGGTAGTAATGTGCCCTCTTTCATTCCTGATTTTAGTAATTTTCTTTTTCTCTCTTTTTTTCTTGGTCATTCTAGCTAAAGGTGTGTCAATTTTGTTTATTTTGTCAAAGAACCGACTTTTGGTTTCATTGATTATCTCTATCGTTTTTCTGTTCTCTATTTCTGTTTCTCTATTTTTGCTTTAATCCTTATTACTTCCTTTTTTTCTGCTAGCTTTGGGCTTAGTATGCTCTTCTTATTCTACTTCTTTAAGGTATAAAGTTAGCTATTGATTTGAAATCTGTTTTTAATGTAGGCATTCACAGTTATATTTTTAGGGAAGGAATGTAGACTATTTTGGGCCTGAAGAAGATGTAATAGTTTGACAGAAACCTACCAGTAAAACTGAATTATAATTTTACTTGGATGTTTTTGCTTAGCCTCTGATTCCATGGCAATCATCCAAATTGCACAGGTTAAATACATACACCAGTGAGCTTTTGTTTTAGCAGTTACAGTTATTGAAGGAGTTCATATAATTTTTAATTTTGAAGGGTGATTTACTTGATGACAATTGTGAAACATTCTCAAACCTGTCACATATAGTAATTCTGCAGTCTGAGAAATTGTTACTGGCTTTTGCAAGCATGGCAGAAATTTAATAAACTGTCGCCAAACCATTTGCTTGTTTGAATGCCAAGGTTTCCTTCCCCACATCACATGCAGTGTCCTGTTGCCAACAGTTATCAAAATACTCCCACAGTTGTCACAGAAAGAAATGTTCAGGGAGTTACTATTTCTTTATTCTTGTTGTCCCTGTATTTCATTGCTTTTGCCACTTCTACTTGGAGAGTTATTTGAATAACTCGAATAATGTCAGTATAGAGCAGTTAGACACTAAGTAATGGATTGAAAAAATAAGAATATCTGAGACATAGCTATAGATATATAGATACAGAGTGCAGCAAGATCTGGAAGGAAGTGTTTCATACTTTATTCTCTATATGTTCCTAATGTTTGGATTTTTATAGAGAGACTATTGTTTGTGTAATGTAAAACAGCAATAAAAAATGTAAAAATAGTTGAGAGGGAGTCTAGAGGAAAACACTAAGAAAAGTCTAGTTAGATCAACTCATTCTAATCAAAGATATGCAATTATTTGGCACAAGCCTTTATAATAGGATTTAGAGATACAATCCAGCCCTCTGAACTACAGATTGACAGAAGCTGAAATTATTGGCTCTGAGTTTGCATTTTCTTTGATGACTCCAGCAAATAAATGCCAGACTCGAACAGGCGAATGCCTGGCCAGGTTAAAAAAGCTCTTGCATCTGAAACACGAAAGGCGCAAGATTGGAGGGTGTGACCTTGGACCTCAGTTGCAAATTCAAAGATTCGGGGAAAGTGTAGCCTTTTACCACTATGATAATATTAGAAACTATCATCTGGAATAAACGTATCTCTGCTTTGTCTTGTCTGTTAATGGCTTTGGTGGACACTTTGGAAGCATTTATCAATATTTCAAATGATATACATTTGACCAAGCAATTCCACTGCTAGGAAGCTCTTCTATAGGAATACTTATACCAGTGCGCAGATTTTTAGATACATAGGTACTCATTGCTGCAAAATATTTCAAATATCCTAAGTGTACCTCAAAGAAAGTATGGTTATGTAAGTTATGGTCCAACTGGCCCAAGGCCACAGGGCTAAGAAGCGGAGATCTGGGATCTAACTGATGCTTTTACTCCTCACGTTACTGTATTTCCTGAGTTAGTCTGTGGGTGAAGGTGGCTTTGGGTGATCAGGACTCAGCTTGTGTGTTCTTCCCAGGGCAGGTCAAGATTGGATGGTGGGGAGGGGAGAAAGGACAGGCAGATGTCATAGCCAAGGGATAAGGAATAAGACGGGGGGAGTCAAGAGTTTCAAACAACAATAAAGAGTGGAAAAAAGGCTATGTATAATTAAGGGAGAGCGATTCTGGAGGAAAGTATTCTGTTTCATCAAAAGAGCATTGCCTTAGTTAATTTTCACCCCACCACCCCAAGAGCATGAACCCCTCACTCTGAAAAACTCTGAATTTGTAGGTGATCTTTCCCACTCTGAAATAGGATGGGTGGGTGGTGCTGAAGGAGGAGCTTACTTCTGGAGACGCAAGCTTATATCTGTCCCTCTTCATCAAAGAAAACACACATATTAACATGTGTTTGAGGGATTAGTACATCTTTGAAACCCTAAGCAAATGGGAGAATTCTTGCAGCGTCCACAACACTATGCAATGAAGGATTTGCTGTGGCTGCCGCAGGGTGGGATGATCCAGAGCATTCTAAAGAACACATGCCAATTTCAGGAGTCCTGGCATTTTTCACATGCCCTGGTGTTTCCCGTCATCCCAGATGCTACGCTAGCATTCTGTATGACCTTGAGCCAAACACTAGCCTTTCTGTAACTTATTTTCTCTATTAAACGAGTTGGGGGTGAGTCGAGTAAATGATCCTTACTATCTCTTCAACTTGTGGTTTAATTTATAGTTTTCAAGACTTACTGAATCATTAGTATTTTAAATAAACATTTTCTGGTATCTATTAATAAGAGTCAGAAACAAAAAATTGTGTTACTTTCTTAACACAGTTTATATACACACATGCACATACATACATGCATATTTTTCAAAAATGAAAAAGGCAATATTATGTACAAGAAACTCTGTGCCTTGATGATCTGTATCCTTGGGTTCTCTCTTTACTATTAGGAAAAGCACTGATACGATTTTCTTGTGGTATAAAGAAGAAAGGGACGGTTTAAGGAGGAATGGTAGTGGAAGAAGTGGACTGTATGTACATCTTTATATTCAACTGCATTTCATTTCTCCAGAAACCCACCAACACACACAGGGACACAGTCACACCCCCACACACCCTCTGCTGCCACCTCAGCCCCTTAGAGAGTTGGTAAGGACTGATGTTGAAGTTTAGCTATGGGTTGCACCTGCTTTTTCTCTCTTGCTATTTCTTAGGGGTAGCTTGTCCGTCCTCACCTGTCAGGCCAGGTGCAAGTGGAAGGTATTGTGCCCTGATGTGAGATAACTGTTAGAAATGTGCATGTGTGTGTGTGTGTGTGTGTGTATGTGTTTAACACGCAGGAAATGTAAAATGCATAGCAAGGGCTTCTTTCACTTCTTAAACACAGCTTATCTTGTGTGCTTCACAGACCTCCAAGTACAGGGAGTGTCACTGACCGAGCGCCCCAGCTGCTGACTCTGAAATCCATGGCCATGTTTGCAGCCATACCCCCAAAGGCTGCTCCCAGCCAAAGACTGGGTGTGGCCAGGACACTAAGGCAGGTCCACTCCTGCGAGACTGGGACCCCCCTGGTGGTGGGCTTTGGCTCAAGGACACCCCTCAAGGCCTTGATGACCCTTCTTTAGCCTCCTCTCTACCTTCCTTCCTTCTCTATTTTATGAGGGGTCAGCTTTACCAGGCTCCTCCCCCTTTTCTCTCATAGGTGTTTCCCCTAATAAAACCCTTGCTTGATTAACTCTGTCTTGGTGGCTCTTCCTCAGGGGAAACAGATGAAGACAAACTGATAAAAAGTACAGCTTTTCAAGGCAAAGAACCACATGTTTGCTTGGTTGCATTTTGGGTCAAAAAGGGTGGAAAATAAGATTATCTGTTTGGGTTAGCAGACTGAGGCCTCAAGAACTCTCAAGGATACATGAGAAATTAACAACACTGGTAACCCCTGTCAGGTTTTGGTTAAGAACTTGTGAATGGGGAAAGAAGCTGGGAGGAAATATTCCACGGTATGATATTTTTTTTGATTTTGGAAGCGAGTAAATGTATAATAATCTGAAGATGTAAAATCAATTATTGGATTTAAGAAAACATGTAAATTTGAGAAAAAAGAAAGCATCGGCTTTGGAGGTCGATCTGCATTCAAGTCCCAGCTCATCTCGTGATTGTGGGAGAATAACTGTGTTACTGGATTCTAGATTTCAGTGTTCTGTTTCTAGAAGGAGACTTTTATAACCTCATTTACTGGTTCCCTGCAGAAGGCAGACCCCTCCTGCCGGACTCCACTGGGCTTGGCTGTGGCACTTGCTGGGGTGAGGGGACTCGGAGGCCGAGAACCAGCTGGATCTGAGCAGAAGCTCTGAAGGGTCCTGATGAGTCCTTGCTCTCTTTTCTTTTTGCCACAGAACCGCAAGTCCCAAGCAGGGGCTGCTTTTACAGCGTGCATTCTGGGATAATATTGCAGAGCCCCAGCGGGCCTGTAGCTGCTGCCCCTGACAGGCAGTGTGCGCAAAACCGACTTTTGTGGTTGAAAACTACTGTGGTTATTCCCCTAACTTTTTATTTGGAAAAATTTGAGAATAAAGTTGAAAGAGTGGGACCATCAGCACCTCACTTAGCTTCACCAATTGGTAACATTTTGCCACACTTGCTTCCTTTCTCTTGCTCCCTCTCTATGTTTACTGGGCTGTTTGAGAGTTACTTACAGGTGTGAATGAAGATACCGCATCCCTAAATATTTCAACATTATATCCTAAGAACAAAGCCTTTCTCCTATATCAATACAATGATCATATCCAAGAAATATAACATTGATACAATAATATTAATTAGCATACAGTTTATATTCAAATTTCTTTCATAATAATATCCTTTGTACATTTTTTTCTTTCTGATCCATGATCCAAGCAAGGATCATACACAGGTACTAGTTGTATGTTTCTTTAATCTCCTTTAATTTAGAGCAGGTCCCTGACTTTTTTTGGTCCATCTTTCATGAAACTGATATTTTTGAAGAGTACAGGCCGGTTGCTTTATAGAATGTATCATTTTCTGGATGTATCTGATTTTTCTTCCTCATAATTCTTTAGATTCAGGGTCAACATTTACAATAGGAATACTGCATGGATTATTTGTTTATATTACAACAAGGAGGCACAAATAATGTCAAGCTGTCCCATTTTGGGTGATGACAAGTTTGACCACGATGTTAAGGTGGTATCCACCAGATTTCTCCATTGAAAAGTTTCCTTTATCCCTTTATGTTTTGTCAGTAATCTGTGGGGTGATATTTGTGAATATCTTGACCCTCAACGAACTTTCCCCATTGGTTTTAGTATCCACAGATGATCCCTTCCTGAATTAAACATTACATTGGTAGTTGCAGAATGGTTGACTTTTCCCCATTCTGTTATTCCCACTCTATGTGTTTACTTGGCATTCTTTTGTAAAGAAAATGTCCTCTCCACTCTCTACTCTCATTTATTTTTGAGTATCACTATGGGCTCATGGATTTTTAGCATATATAACGTTATAATCCTTCATCATTATTCTTTTTGTAATTCAAACTGAATTTGTACAATGGGAGCCCCCTTTAAGCTGGATCCTGTGTCCTTTTAACATGTTTCTTCCTGTCTTTGAGTATTTTCTTGCCTTCTGGCACAATAAGATGCTCTAAGTTCACCTTCGATATTTACTGTCACAGACCTGATTCTTTTTATTTGGGAGGGAAATTGAGAAAGTGAGACTAAGATTTGGGGAGAGGGGTGATAAAGAAGGGGGCAGGATAGGAGATTTAGGGTAAGGAAATATTTTGGGGGATTCTTGGCCAAATATTTAACTCGGGTAGGTCTCTCAAGCTCTCCCAACCTGAATTTCCTCTCCTAGAAAATGAAGATTAATATGCTTATTGCATGGGTAGATTGTGAGAAAACCTGATTGATTGGCATGTTCAACATGACTGGCCATACATTCAGTATTTGTTGGACAATATCATTTCTAACATCCTTCCAGCCAAGTTAATTTCTGTGATACTTGTGACTTCCAATCACTGCTTCCTGTGCAATGCATGATTAAACTTGCTTAAATTTATGTTCTGAGGCTTTGTTTAAGTATGTCTCTAAAATGTTCTGAAGGCAACTACATGAGGTTAAATGGGGACAGACTCGAAAAGGCTAGCGAAACAAAGATCACTAAGGGATCAAATTTAAGGAGGAAGCAAAAAATACACATTTTTTGCTGATACATACACATCACACATATATATTGATGTATGCATATTTCGTGTTTTGAAATAGTATCTTAATTGAGAGGTGGTCCAGTAAAACGCAGACTGGGTTTAAATCCAAGTTTGGACACTTACTTACATTCCTCATTTAAAAAGTGAAGATAATTATACTTTCCCTGTGCAGTTGTTGCGAATGTACAATTTGGGCCAAGGTGACAGATCTAACAAGCACAGAGTCTTCTTTTTTTCTTGCAGTTTTATAAATAATGTATAACTCTGTTTAAGGTGTACAGCATAATGATTTGACATATGTATATATTGCAAAATGATCACCACAATAAGTTTAGTTAACTTCCATCACCTCATAAAGTTATGAAAACAAAATACTTTTTCCTTGTGATGAGAACTTTTAGAATTTCCTCTTTTAGCAACTTTCTAATACACCATATAGCATTGTTGATTATAGTCATCATGTTGTACGTTACATCCCCAGTACTTATAACTAAGTTTGTGCCTTATGACCACAGTTCCCCAATTTCCCTGCAGGAGGGAGTCTTACGGTGCCCATCTGTTCTTTAGCCAGTACCGCCACCTGGTGGTGGTGTATTTCAATTGCAAGTCAAGGAGCAGAGTGGGGAAAGGCCTTGGGCTGAATTTGTCAATTTACACGATTTAAGTAAAGTTATAGCAGTAAACAACTTTGAATAAGAGCATTTCCATACTAAACCTCTGGGATGCTTACTTCAATAGCAGCAACAACCTAGTCGGACAAAGGAATCAGACACTGCGCTGAATGCAAAGGCATTCAGTCGTTCAACAAATATACACTGAGCGCCTACTGTGTGCCACGCTGCGTTCTGGGCGCTTGGGATCCATCAGTGAACAAGAGACAAAAATTCCACCCTTTGGGGCTTCCCTGGTGGTGCAGTGGTTGAGAGTCTGCCTGCTAATGCAGGGGACATGGGTTCGAGCCCTGGTCTGGGAGGATCCCACATGCCGCGGAGCGACTCGGCCCGTGAGCCACAACTACTGAGCCTGCGCGTCTGGAGCCTGTGCTCCGCAACAAGAGAGGCCGCGATAGTGAGAGGCCCGCGCACCGCGATGAAGAGTGGCCCCCACTTGCCGCAACTAGAGAAAGCCCTCGCACAGAAACGAAGACCCAACACAGCCATAAATAAATAAATAAAAATTAAAAAAAAAAAGTTCTCTACTGTAGTTACACAAAAGAAATTTCTTAAAAAAAAAAAAATCCACCCTTTAACATGGGATCCTTTTAACGTGCTCTCTATATAGTATATAAATTAATCTAGATAATTTGTAAAACGCTCTACGGATTACAAAGTTCCCTCCAACGTCAACAGGACACGTTTTGAGGTCCATATTACTACGGCTAAATAAATGGAGAAGCCGGGCGCAGACCCACTCCAGCTACCCTAAGAACTCACCCTTGCAAAACCGAGAGTTAAGCCAAGAGCTTGAAGATGCCATCGACGTGGCCGGCTGGGCTGACCACGAAAGTAAGAGTAAACAGAAGTCATCTTTTCTCAGTTTTTCTCCCCAGAAACATACTTTGAGAGAAACAAGGGTTTCGCCCAGCAGGCGGGGATCGAACCTGCGGAGGGCGGAGGGTGACGGCGCGTGTCCAGCTCTGCGGCTCCAAAGGAGACGCTTGTCCCCCTGCAGAGCCCACCGGGTGGCTGACCGGCCGCCGTGGGGCCCAGGACCTCCGGGTCATCCTCCGTGCGCCGGGAACAAGCCGGGCTCTGGACGCCAGACCTCCAGCGACTGACTCTCAGCGAGGCGCGAGCGCGCCCCCTGGTGGCAGATGCAGCCCGACAGTCTGGCCCGGAACAAAACTCTCCGACGGAACCTGGGGTGCGCGCTCGGAGTTTCCGGGGAAGAAGACGGAGAAGGACCTGCGCACGGCGGTTCCTAGGGCTGCAGAGGAGGCAATGTCCGTCGGAATCTGGAGCTTGCGGCTCTGGCGGGCCGCCCCCGGCGGCGGGGCTGGCTGGAGTGAGTTTTAGCGGCCGTAGGGTCAGGGAGGGAGGCTTAGAGGATGGTGTCTGCCCAGATTGGGCCCGAGGCGGGTCCTGGGGGGGGGGGGTCCCGCGGGGTTGGGGACCGAGGAGGGTCTTTTGAGTCCCTGCTGCGTTGGCCGCCCCCTCCCGGCCTTGGGGTACATATCTCGGGACCCGAGAGAGACGGGGAGGGCAGGGGCGGGGCCGCGGGAGGAGCTTGGGGCGCCCTTGGGAGGGAGACCACGTTCCGGTGCAAACGTGTCTTTATTTTCCCATTGGACTCGTACATGCCTTGCCAAATCCTCTGATTTGGGGTTTGGAAAATAAGCTTAGCATTTCTCGCTCTACATATGGAGAGTTTTGGCGTGGGACCTGCAGTCTCGTGGAGCTTTCTTGTCCCCAAGACGTTTTCAAAGCGACAGTTTTGCTCACCTTTCCAATGACTGGTCTGACTCCACTTCCTGGTTACTTTTTGCCCCTTATTGTAAAGCACAGATTGGAATACGACCGAGGAAACTGGTGGGAAGTGGCGATCTGATGGTGAAAGAGCAAAGTTGAAGTAAAGGCGCGGATCAGGGCAGGCTGCAGTTCTTTTCCGTGGTCGTTTTAATTATTAATATTAGAAAGGGGTTTAAGTTTACTTCTGAACTCATTTTGGTGAACAGCGTTTAAAATTCCCTTGCCTCCTATTCTTTCCTTGGTCGAGGATGGTGATACGGGAGGGGAACAGGGTGGGGCAATATATTATTTTTTTGGTCAGTTTTCACATTTATTGTAACTTCTGCACAGGATTTATAGCAACATCACCTGCTTCTCAGCTGTCACCGACCGAACTGACAGAAATGCAGAATGATCTCTTTAACAAAGAGAAAAAAAGGCAGCTCTCATTAACTCCCCGAACTGAGAAGATTGAAGTTAAGCACGTTGGGAAAGCTGACCCTGGCACTGTCTTTGTCATGAATAAAAACATTTCAACTCCTTATAGTTGTGCCATGCGTAAGTAACGAATCAGGGTACCCTTTTGAAGATTTTGCATAAATCAGGAGAAGAACCGGTGCAGAGGAGACAAGATGCTGTAATTGCTCCCTGAACTTCCCGGAAGTTCTCCTTTATCTAGCATCTTCCTGCGTGTTCACTGCGGGCTTAGCAGTTGAGGGTACTGTGGGCCTTGAAAGGTTGGTGCTGTAACGCATAGGTCGTCCTGGGACTTGCTGGAATCTGGCTGAGTTTAGAGGGCTGTCATTGTTTCCTGCAGGAGGCAGACCTGAAAGCATTGCTACTAGTGTGCTTGCCCCTTTTAGACACACTGTGGTGTAATGGCAGCAGTTATCATGTGAGTCCCATTAAAGGATTTTGGGGTGGAGGGACTGCCCTGGCCTCAGATGATCAGCTTTTTTTGGCCTTCTTTTCCTTTTCTGCTCTTTATAGCCTAACTTAAGTCTTTTATCTGCTCACCACTTGCCTCTGTGTGTGTTGTGTCTTTGTTTACATTTACATGTACATGTAGTGAATGTGTGAGTACATGGGGTGAATGTGACTGGGGTAAAAATATTTGTTGTGTTCATATCTTAAGGGAGAGAACAAGGCCCTGTGTGTGATGTGGTGTGGAAATGAAGAGAACAAGGCCTCTATGTTATTTTTGATCAAAATGCTTTTGTAGTAGCTTTGATAGAACTGGTAACGTTTAAATTCCGAAAGAACAAAAAGTAGATACGTACACCTACATGCTCGCTCATATATGACTGGCTGCGTTGTTCAGATTTTTGGAAAACTCAGTAATGATTCCATTTAAGTAATTAACTTTAGTTAAAAGCTTAAGCTGACCTGCCGAGTGTGTACTCTCAATCTTCCTTTACTTTGGCACTTGAATTAGTACTTATAATTGCTTACTTGTTTGGCAAGCATTTATTGAACCTCTGCTGTAGGATAGGCATTAGGAATGCAGAGGAGGCTAAGACACAGCTCAGGCCCTTAAGGAGTTTTACACACATCACATGTAGAGATGAAGCCTCTGAACCACTCTTAGCATGACCGCTGCCCTCAGACTTGCTTGTCACTCATACCGTCAATCATTCAATAAATTTTATTGAGTACCTAGTGTATTTCAGGCCTGATGCTAGTCTCTAGATATACTGGCGAGTGAGCAAAAATAGGCATGATCCCCGCCTTATGGAACTTATTTAGACCTGTGGTTTGGTTTGACCACTTCTGTGAATAGCTGGGTACTCAAAAAACATCTAATCAGGGTTGGAGTTGCATTCTGGAGTCATATAACAGACCAGAGCTGATTGGTTTATGTGTGAATTCATACTGATAATTATTGAATACAAACTGGTAACTATGGTATTTAACTTGAAGAGTCCATGTTAGGGAAGTATAGATGGTTTGGGAGCAAGACCCCAAACCCATCTAGAACAGACTTACTGGGATGTATATTTATATATTTTCCCTTCTAAATTGTGTGCATATAGCCAAATATATCCACGATGCTGCTTTCTGAATATTTAAGTGTAGCTCTTGGAAAACTATTTTATTACTTAATAATTGACAGATTAATTTCAAGTTAGACTTAGCCTTAATGATTTTTGTTTGGGTAATTTCATTATTAATTAGCAATACATTGGATGTGTTGGGAATTATTTTTTTATTGGCTACAAATCTTTCTTTTCTCCCCAAAAAAGCTTGCAGAATCTTGCCTTTCTGTTGTTTTATTTCTTAATGTAGCACTTAAACATGTACTTTTTCACTTGGGTTTTGTTAGAGTTAGATCTTCAATCTGTTTTAAATTCCTAGATTTAAGTGAGTGGTACTGCAGGAAGTCCATTCTGGCTCTTGTGGACGGACAGCCTTGGGACATGTATAAGCCTTTGACCAAGTCATGTGAAATTAAGTTTCTTACTTTCAAAGATGATGATCCAGGAGAAGTCAATAAGGTATTTCTGCCTCTATGTTCTTTGGTACCCCTCCCCCCAGTTTTTTCTAGTCTTTTTTTTAATTAAAATCTGTTTCCTATGGAGTTTGAAATGTACAGATCTGGCCAAGGTCAAATGTTGTACTGTACTAGATAATCAGGGTTTTACTTGGTAGATTAGGCATGTTCATAGTTCAAAACTCCTCAGTGGCATTAATGTCTCTGTATTTTGGTTTGAGAAAACTAAATGACATTCATATCTTTGTTCAGCTTACTTTTATTAGTCACCCTGTATAGTTCAGTAATTTCATTCTTGTCTTTCACCATCTTTTCTGGCTTATTTCAATAACTTTTTAACTCTCCCATCGCCCCCCCCCACCCTTTTTTAATCTGAAAGTCTTCCTTAATAGTCCTGCAAGAGTTTTATTAAATGATGTGACTAAGGATGATGTCACTTATCCCTAAAGAACTTGCCTACCTGATAACCGTTCATATAACTTTCCCAGATCTGCGTGGACACTTTTCTCACCCCTGCCTGCCTTTTGAGCTTCACCACCACGGCATCTTTCCACTTCCTCTTTGCTCCAGCCACACTGGAGGACTTGGTCACTAATGGTTTCTGTTGTGTTATCCTCCTTGCTTTTGTTGATGCTCTTCGAGTATTTTCTTTCCTCCCTATTAAAATCCTGTTTATCTATTATAGTTCCATTAAAATGCCATATGCTCTGTGGAACCTTCTCAGCTTCTTCTTGTCAGAATGAATCCCTCTTTTCTTCTGGGCCTCACAACACTTGGCTAGTGTCTCTAGATACAGTAGTTTGATTTTCCCTTGTAATACGAACTGTTGAATGTACTGGATTCCTGGCTCTGTGAAGACAGGGATCATGTCCCTTATTAGATCTTGTCCTTGACTTACATACAGTAGGTATTTAATAAATATTTGTTGAAATGAAATACTTAAAGAAGGAAATGGTAGGCATGATAAAAGTAGTAGCTAACGTTGAACATTTATTGTATATCAGGCACTGTTTTAGTGATTCACAGGTATTGACTCATGTAATCCTCAATAAAAAAAAATCCCATAAAAGGTGCTATTATCTCCTTTTTACAGATAAATAAACTGAGGCAAAGAGAGGTGTAGCCTGACCAAGGTTACCAGTTTGCTAAGTGGCTGAGCCTGGATTTGAACCTAGGCATTGACCCTGGAGTTCACCAGACATTAAAAACAATCAAGTCAGATAGATGAAGAAGTGCATTTTGCTACTGGCCTTCAGGGCCTGGGTTTGCATTTATTTTTAGTGTATTTGTGTGGTTGTGTAGAACACATTCTGGAGCAGTCTCTGCCATGTGCAACCAAATGAGCCCACTCTTGTTGTCCTCAGATACGGAGAAGAGCTTAGGAAAGTCAAGTGCCTAGTTATAGCAGTGCCAGTACAGAGCTTAAGATGGTGTAGGACTTATGTTTGTCTTTATGACTCTGGGAAGGTCATTGCATGGATACCTATATTGGGCATGTCCATGGATCAAAATGCTAGTGAGATGAAAGCCCAGTTAATAGTGAGGTTGCTTTGTTATAAATATGAATAACCTAAGTGATACGTGATGTTAGGTATAGGCTAGGAGTCATAAATAATTATTTTTTTTAAAAAAAATTATTATTTAATTTTTATTTATTTATTTTTGGCTGCATTGGGTGTTTGTTGCCGTGTGCGGGCTTTCTCTAGCTGCAGCAAGCGGGGGCTACTCTTCGTTGCGGTGCGCGGGCTTCTCATTGCAGTGGCTTCTCTTGTTGCGGAGCACGGGCTCTAGGCGCGCGGGCTTCAGTAGTTGTGGCACACGGGCTCAGTAGTGGTGGCTCGTGGACTCTATAGAGCGCAGGCTTAGTAGTTGTGTCGCACGGGCTTAGTTGCTTCGCGGCATGTGGGATCTTCCTGGACCAGGGCTTGAACCCATGTCCCCTGCATTGGCAGGTGGATTCTTAACCACTGTGCCACCAGGGAAGCCCATAAATAATTCTTAAAAGTTGGGTTAACCCTCCATATTTATGTACGTTATAAACAGGCACATATTAATATATTTATTTTACTTTAGCACAAGTTTGTTAACAAGTTAACTTTATCCTGGGTTAAAAATAAAATTACTACCGATAGTAAAACTGTTTATTGGTTGATAAACATTATAGTGTCTGATATCTTATACAAACATTGCTAACCACATGAAGTTGGTGCTTCATTCTTTTGTGGGTTTTGCTTGGTGGTGGTAATGTCATGGTCTGATGGTAACCATTTCTAAATGCAGAGATGGACAGATATTTGAGAAATGGTTCCTAAGTCAAAAGTCAACCTAAATTTTAATATTAAAGAAATGTTAGTAAATCTTATGTTTATTATGTTTGTGTGTATTTTATTTTTCTAGGCTTATTGGCGTTCTTGTGCCATGATGATGGGCTGTGTGATAGAGAGGGCATTCAAAGATGAATATGTGGTCAGTTTGGTCAGAGCTCCAGAAGTTCCAGGTGATGTACACATATAAATAAATAAATAAACACACACATATATATATATGTGTGTGTGTGTGTGTGTATATATATATAGACACACACACACACTTTCTGTAATCTTTGAATATTTTGGTACCTATTTTTGATGTTGTATAGAGTTCACTTCTAATTTAGTCTAATATAAATTACCATCATACATACATTCCATTTATTATGGGTAGTAGAATCCGTCCTATTACTGTCATATATACCTTCTATTTATAATGGTAAAAAAATCCATCTTATTTAATTATTGGAGGTCAATTATTAACATAATAGGATTAGAGGAGACTGTTTCTTTTGAATGTGAATTTCATGTAATTATATTGTGTCAGTATTTATTTCTTACCATTTTAAGTACTTATTTCCAAACAGAATGTGAGGAGGAGGAGATATGAGTATAAATAGACTTCTGTAGAAAACTGTGTTTAGGTGGTACCATTTCACCAGAAATGACCCTGACACTGGAGAGGAATACCATTTTGGGGAGGTGGAAGAGTTCACATTCTTTGTAATTTTCCTAAAACTAGGATTTTGCAACAGTATGTGTAGTAGGATCACAATTGTATTTTTTTAAAAAAGGTGGAAGTTTATATACCAAAAAATATTTGATTTGGCAATAAGAGATTCTAAGCAAAACAAAACAACAAAAAATAAATTTAGAAGATATTAAAAAAATTAAACATTTCATGTCCATTTAGTTATTCATCTACTTATTAAATATCTTACTCTTTGGGAATTTTTGTATCTAGTAACTAATATTTGAGATCTCTATGGTGGTACTATTCCTGAAGAAAATGTGAATGGTTAAAAAATACTGGTGATGTTGGGTTAACAAAAAGGTGAGTTAGTTTTATGGTGGGGGGAAAGTTGGTACAGCTCTGACAAGTAGCTGGAATAATGGTGACAATTTTATAATTTGTAGTGTTGGGAGAGATTTTTGACCCTTCATTTTATGGTCTAAATATTCATTTGTTGCAAATTAGTAACTTTCTACCCTAACAGATTTGACTTTGCTTTTTATTTTGGTTGGATTTACAGTAATCACTGGAGCCTTCTGCTATGATGTAGTTTTGGATAAGAGACTTGATGAGTGGATGCCAACAAAAGTAAGTCTACTCTTTGGAGTATTAATTTTAGAGTCTGTGCCTTTCTTTGTTGGAACGATTCCTGTGTTAGTATTGTTGAATGGTACTGCACGTTGAGGATATTTAAAAGAATCAGTCAATCTTTATTGTTGCTTTTTAGTGTATTTAAGACAGATGTATATGATTGAGGGTATTCACAACAGCGAGGTACCCAGAATAAAATATAGAAGCTTAACTATCTTGGTTGATGTGGGGGTGAGAGGCCTGGAGCCTTACCTCCTTGGATCTTTAGAGCACAATTTGAAAACCACTGCCCTAAGCCATTTTAAGCCTATTGCATCCTGAGATCTTCCTATCAACAAGGGTTACATTGAGAGTTGGGGAGGGGTGAATTAAAATATCAGGCTTTGACAGAGGTAACCCAGATAGCCGCAAACTAAATAGCAGCAAACTAGCCTCTTCTGGAATGGTCCGCCGTCCTAAGGACGGTGCTCCTTGTTGGTCTCGGACCGGGGTAGCAGCAGGAGCCTGGCTAACAGAGTGAATCTAGATCAGGTGCTGTGCAGGTAGAGGATGCTGACGGCTTTCAAAAGTCAAGCCTAGAGGCGTAGTTACGATTGGAGAGAACAGACAAATGCCTAATTCTTAATGAAGCAAAACTGTATGTCCTACAGATTGGAAGGCTGGAGATCAGAAGTGGGGAGGCAGTGTAGCGTACCATTTTATCAATTCCACTATGTACATTTTTTTCACATTTTAATATCTCTGAAAACAAATGTGTCTTTTGTTTGTTTCTATAACTTTTTTTAATTAAACTTTTTTTTAGTTGAAGAAAATTATAGATACACATGGAGTTGTAAGGAATAATACATAGAGATTCGATGTTCCTTTTACTCAGTTTCCCCAATGGTATTATCTTGCGAAACCATAGTACCATATCACAACCAGGATATTGACACTGATATAGCCAAGAACGTTTCTTTTTTTTAAAAAAATTTATTTATTATTTATTTATGGCTGTGTTGGGTCTTCGTTTCTGTGCGAGGTCTTTCTCTAGTTGCGGCAAGCGGGGGCCACTCTTCATCGCGATGCACGGGCTTCTCACTATCGCGGCCTCTCTTGTTGCGGAGCACAGGCTCCAAACGTGCAGGCTCAGTAGTTGTGGCTCACGGGCCTCGTTGCTCCGCAGCATGTGGGATCTTCCCAGACCAGGGCTCAAACCCGTGTCCCCTGCATTGGCAGGCAGATTCTCAACCACTGCGCCACCAGGGAAGCCCGCCAAGAACATTTCTATCACTGCGAAAATTACCCACATTTCTCTTTAGTCTCCATCTCCCCCCATCCTTAAACTGTGGCAACCACTAGTCTGTTCTCTATTTGTATAGTTTTGTCATTTCAAGAATGTTATGTAAATGAAATCATTCAGTATGTAATCTTTTGGGATTGACTTTTTTCACTCAGTGTAATTCTCTGGAGCAAATGTGACTTACAGTAGATAGCATCTTATGATTATAACTGGTAATGTTTTTTCTTAGTGGTGCATCTTGGATTTAGTGAAATATTGTAGTTTCTAAAAGCAAAAATTTTGGAGTCAGCCAGCAAATGCATGGAAAGATTCTCAACATCACCAGTCATTAGAGAAATGCAAATCGAAACCACAATGAGGTATCACCTCCCACCAGTCAGAATGGCCATCATCAAAAAATCTATAAACAATAAATGCTGGAGAGGGTGCAGAGAAAAGGGAACCCTCCTGCACTGTTGGTGGGAATGTAAATTGATACAGCCACTATGGAGAACAGTATGGAGTTTCCTTAAAAAACTAAAAATAGAACTACCATATGACCCAGCAATCCCACTACTGGTCATATACCCTGAGAAAACCATAATTCAAAAAGACACATGTACCACAATGTTCATTGCAGCACTATTTACAATAGCCAGGACATGGAAGCAACCTAAATGTCCATCAACAGGTGAATGGATAAAGAAGATGTGGAACTTATAGACAATGGAATATTACTCATCCATAAAAAGGAGCGAAATTGAGTTATTTGTAGTGAGGTGGATGGACCTGGAATCTGTCATACAGAGTGAAATAAGTCAGAAAGAGAAAAACAAATACCGTATGCTAATGCATATATATGGAATTTTAAAAAGCCGTACTGATGAACCTAGTGGCAGGGCAGGAATAAAGACGCAGACCTGGAGAACAGACTTGAGGGCACGGGGGTTGGGGGTGGGGAGGGGAAGCTGGAACGAAGTGAGAGAGTAGCATTGACCTATATATACTACCAAATGTAAACTAGATAGCTAGTGGGAAGCAGCCGCATAGCCCAGAGAGATCAGCTCGGTGCTTTGTGATGACCTAGAGGGGTGGGATAGGGAGGGCGGGAGGGAGGCTCAAGAGGGAGGGGATATGGGGATATATGTATACATATAGCTGATTCACTTTGTTGTACAGCAGAAACTAACCCAACATTGTAAAGCATTTATACTCCAATACAGATGTGGGGGAAAAAAAAAAGGAAATCCAAATGACACCTGAAAAAAAAAATTTTGGAGTCAGGGAAGATCCAGGTTTAAATGCTGGCTTTGACAGTTATTTATTGTGTAATCCTGCCATTACTGCTTAATACCGAGAGAGAGAGAGGAGGGAAACAGGAAGGAAAAAAGAGAGAAAGGGAGAGAGGGAAGAGAGGTATTGGGAGAGATGGGGGGGGTGAGGGGAGAGTTTGGAATGGTTTCTTCATGATCTGTGGACTCGTGGCAATATAATTTTTTTTTCAAGTCTGTCAAGATTCTTACTTTATTGGGGGAGTTAAGTAAAAACTAAGGAGATGAAAATTTAAGTCTCATTATGTATGAAACTTGCCGCCTCCTTTTCCTTTTTTTAAAGATAAAACTTTAAAAAAGAAATGTACTAGTTAATTGCAGGCACCATGGGGTTTAGAAAGTGGGGGAAAGTTACAGTCAAGTAACAGCTATATTAAACCATGAATGTGCATTGGTTATACAGAAAATTATCCATTTAAGAATGGAGAAGAGTCATTTCATTTAAAAGAGTCTATTAGGAAGTTTATGGAAAGAATTTTATTACAAAAATTATTTGCATAATAGTGCTTGATCTTTTCTGTATTAGTTATGATTTATAGTGTGAAAACTCAACTATAGTTTTTATTAAAAATCTCATAAACATTGTTAATGTGTGTTATTAATCATTTTAATTGTGTAAAATTGACATTTTCATTAAACAGAAATTTCTAATATTGGATTTATGCTATATTTTGGACATGGCCAATGATGACATAACATTTCCTAGTGAAAGTTTCTGAGTCACATAAATAATAATTTTTTCCTCATGCATTTATTTAAAAAGCTTAGTTTTACTCATAGTGTAAACAAATTTTTGTATCTTACCATTTACTTATTAGTATTTCTACTTGTTGCACCATCATTTTAATAAACATTTATAGGGCTGTATAATTTGAATGAAATGTTTATTAAAATTTCTTTGTAGGATTATCCATAATAATTATTTCTAACACAGGCAGCTATTTAATTACAAGTTTTATAATTTATAGAATTGGGAGAAATTGCTAATTGTACATTGTATGATTCCAGTATTTAATTGTTGCAAATTAATGCTTTCTTTCCTAGCAAATTTGCTTTTTGCTTTTTGTTGTAGTTGGACTTATAATATTAAGCATACAGTTTTATCTGCCTTATAGGGAAATGTTTTTAAGTAAATTGTTACAAAAGGTTAATACTTTCATTTTTAAGGAGAACCTATGTTCCTTCACAAAAGATGCTCGTGCTTTAATTTATAAAGATCTTCCATTTGAAACTCTGGAAGTTGAAGCAAAAGTGGCGTTAGAAATATTTCAACACAATAAGTAAGTGTTGGCTTCCTTTTAAACAAAATTAAACCTCCCAAAGTTGTATGTAATGAAGAAAATTCAGCTCTTACTAACTTTCATATTTGATGTATTTATGTAGCACACTTTTTACTTTTTAGCTCTGGGATCTCTTTTCTGCACCAGCCTATTTGCTTTTGTTCATCTCATTATTTCACTGAGAAGAAGTGCCCCTGCCACACCTTTGATAATTTTCTTACTTTGTCTTACTTCTCTTTTTCTTTGGCTAGTCCTTTTCTTTATATCACCATAGCAATATGTTTCCCTTTTTTCCTTCCATTGTGAAGTGGTAGCCTACGTTAAGAAACTGCATTATTTTGAATTTAAACTTAAATCTATTTAAACTTGCATTTGGCAACCTTTCCTTCCCATCTTTCCACTCTTCAGATGAAAAGGGTAAGACAGAAAATACCAGCTGTTCGGAGGCAGCTAACAGCTGAAGTAAAACATTCACACAGATCTTAGTCTTCTGTAGGGGAATTAACCATTTGATAGATTTTCTTCGCCAACATGTTAAATCCTGCCTGCCTTCTCAATTCCCTTTTTCACTCAGAAAACTTCCAATTTATCTTCTACTAATTGTGAGAACATAAACTAAATTTTAATGTTAAACTAATTAAAATCAGAATTAATTAGAATGGATTATCTGCATTGCAAAAAATCATATAGATACTAGATTCTAAAGCCAAAACGTTCACCTGCAAATTGTTAAAGATAATGGTTTGGAATTTCTTTAGCTATTTATAAAATGAGGCACAGATTCTCATGGGGCTAGTTTATAATATTTAGCATATTTTGGAACCAGTGTACTTAGAAAGCAGTAGGAATATACTGAACTGGAGTACAAATAATTCTTTACAACTAAATTACCATTAATTCTATAAGAAAATTCCTTAAATTATCAGAATTTATCAAGTCACCTCCCCCACCACAATTCTAGGGCTGTGTTGTCCAATAGAAATATAATGTGAGTCATCTATATAACTAAATTTCCTAGTTAGCTACATTAAACAAAAATTCAAAATAAAGGTGAAGTTAATTTTAATAAAACCGTTTTATTTAAACAATGTATCTGAAACATTTCAACATGTGATTAATATTAAAAACTTAATATTTTATAATTCTCTTTTTCATACTAAGTCTTCAGAATCTGGTGTGTATTTTACACTCACGGCACATTTCAATTAGGACTAATTACACTGAAGTGCTCCATAGCTACCGTATTGGGCAGCGTACTCTAGACTTTCATTTCATGTTACACTGAGATTTCCCTTTCCTCCCACTCAACTGTCAAAGTCTAGGAGAGGCTTGTAGGACTTTGGTAACTTTAGGTGAGTGTGTAAAGGGAGGTGGGAGATCATTTAGGGGCAAGTTTGAGGAGACAGAGAGTTTTGGAGGTTGAAGGTGGATCAGTGATGGGGCCTTTCTCCTGTAGGGGGAACTTTCAGTGGCCTTGGCTCCCAGGGGACAGGAGTTTCTCTTAGAGGTGGGTCAAGAGGAACAAGTATTCAAGGGAATTGGCTCCCTCAGTAATCATCAGGGCTGTGGAAGAAGGAGTGTGGCAGTAAGTGGATGTTTTTGCACAAACTGACGCTTTCCAACCTTGCCACACATGTGTAATGTTTGTTTAGCATTCTGGGGTAAATAGGCAAGGCTCTTAATAGTAAGTGGTAAGGTCATGATTTGAACCTGGGCTGTGCGGTTCCATCTGTACTATTTGTTATACTGACAGACCCTAGTGGATTTGAGAGACAGGCAGTAGAATTGATGTGACTTGGTAATGAATTGGACAGAGGGAATGTGGTGGGAGAAACAGGAATCAAGGAAGTCTCTGAAGTTTTTCACTTGGAGATGTGGGTGGTTGGTGGTGTCATTTACTAAACTAGGGAATTCAGGAATAAGAATAAGTTTGGTGAGAAAAGAGAGGGTAAGTTTTTGTTCAGTTTGAGAACTTGGGAGTGTAAGATGCTTGTAGACACCCTGGTTGATGTCTGGAGTGTTTTGGATATACAGTTTGGGGCTCAGAAGAGATGTGGATTAGAAGCAGAGGTGTAGAAGATATAAACACGTAAGTGGTAATTAAAACTGTGCAAATCAAGGAGCTAGCCCAGAGAGGATGCTTAGAGTGAAAAAAGTTTATGGGCAGAACCCTTGAAGGGTAGGGAAAGAGAAGGGTGACCAGAGAGTTAAAATAACAAGCAGTAGGGAATGCCACAGAAGCCGGTGGAAAAGAACACTTTGAGAAGTGGAGGTGAGCAGTGGAAATAAGGACTAAAGAGTGTCCATTAGGTTGGCACCAAGGAGAACAGTTTGGTGGAGTTGTGAAGCTCTGGCCAGATTGAAGGAGGTGAGGTGTGAATGGGAGGTGAGGAAGGGGAGGTTCCAAGTGTAAACCCCTCTTGCAAAAATTATGGCTGAAGAGGAAGAGAAAGGGAAGTGGCTTTAAACACCTTTTTGTACATTTAGAATTAAAACATTTGTTTCTTTGCTGCTTTTTAGGTACAAATTAGATTTCATAGAAGAGAAGGCATCTCAGAACCCTGAGAGAATAGTCAAGCTACACAGGTAAGTAAAAATATAAAAATTGACTGCTATGCTAATTTATAGGAAGGTTTAGTTTTATTGTTACCTGACTGGTGTATGACTGGAAAAGATTTGTACCTTAATTTGTTGTTCTTATTACCTTACTTTTTACTGCTTTGTTCAATTTTTTGCTATGGTGGTAATTGGAAGCTTTAAGTCATCTTCGGGAACAGTTGTGGTTTCTGTTCCTCATTTTATTGTTTGTTATTTTTATTTCTGAAAGAGTTGGAAACCATTGTAAGAAAATGTAATGTTTAGAGTTAATTTTGAAATTGGGCAGAATACTCATTGTTATGAATTGAACGTGATTCATATGTATGTAGAAACATGAATACTGACTAATTAGTTACTACTTATGTTACATATAAGGAAGTTATATCACAATGTGCTTTCTGATGCAAGGATGAGAGAAGTAAGACAATGCATTATGCAAAAATGGCTTCACGGCCTGTATCTGTTTTCTCAACTTCATGTTTTCTTGACTCAGATTTAACTTTTTTCCTCTAGGAAGCTGTCTTACATGCTAAATTCTAAACTCTGTTGCAGTTAGTTGTTATAAGGTGATAGGATATCAGTTTTAGACATTGGATCCACTTGATAGCATGATGTGTTTAGTGATCTTAAACATCTTTAACGGGCTTCCCTGGTGGTGCAGTGGTTAAGAATCCTCCTGCCAATGCAGGGGACCCAGGTTCCAGCCTTGGTCCGGGAAGATCCCACATGCCACGGAGCAACTAAGCCCGTGTGCCACAACTACTGAGCCTGTGCTCTAGAGCCCACGAGCCACAACGACTGAAGCCCGTGCGCCTAGAGCCCGTGCTCTGCAACAAGAGAAGCCACCGCAGTGAGAAGACCGCTCACTGCAACGAAGAGTAGCCCCCGCTCGCCGCAACTAGAGAAAGCCCATGCGCAGCAACAAAGACCCAGAGCAGCCAAATAAATAATTAATTAATTAATTTAAAAAAATTATTTAAAAAATCTTTAAAATTATATCAATGCTAAGTAAGAAAAAGATTCATTGGTTTTAATTTCTAAAATTTTAGTCTCATCACTTGAGATTGTTGTGTCAGGGGCTATTAGAGATGGAATTGATCCACGTGGATTGTTCTTGATTAGGGATGTAATGGCAAAGAGAATGAATAGATTTTTTTTAACTATTGTAAGTGATTTGATTTTGAGGTTTTATTTGTTTATTTTTTAAATCGAATCAGATTTGGTGACTTCATTGATGTGAGTGAGGGCCCTCTTATTCCAAGAACAAGTATTTGTTTCCAGTACGAAGTGTCAGCGGTTCATAATCTTCAAGCCACCCAGTCAAGTCTTGTACGAAGATTCCAGGGTCTCTCTTTACCTGTGCACTTAAGAGTAAGTAAAGCTTAAAGTTTCAGGTCATTCAGTTTGGGTGTGAGTGTGATTCTGGTCTTGATTTTATACCAATTTGAAGGACATATATTTTAATTTTCGTTAAGTTGTGTAACACTAATATTTTGTCAACTTGGGTTAATGATTAAAATAATTTTACCCAGGATGTAAACAGATAATTTACAAAAGAAGTATTAGTTGAAAAAATTAAATCAAATTGAGAGAGTTTTTCTTTTTTAATAAATTTATTTATTTATTTTTGGCTGCATTGGGTCTTCGTTGCTGCGCGTGGGCTTTCTCTAGTTGTGGTGAGCGGGGGCTACTCTTCGTTGCTGTGCACAGGCTTCTCATTGTGGTGGCCTCTCTCGCTGTGGAGCATGGGCTCTAGGTGCATGGGCTTCAGTAGTTGTGGCACGCGGGCTCTAGAGCGCAGGCTCAGTAGCTGTAGCGCATGGGCTTAGTTGCTCCGCGACATGTGGGACCTTCCCGGTCCAGGTCTTGAACCTGTGTCCCCTGCATTGGCAGGCAGTTTCTTAACCACTGCGCCACCAGGGAAGTCCGAGATAGTATTTTTTTTTTTTTTTTTTTCGAGATAGTATTTTTAATACTTCAAATTAGTATAGAGGAGGGTGCAGTGAGGAGTAGTGGAGCACATATTGATAGGACCTTCAGGGTTGCCTTTTGGCCTTACATTTGGCACGTTCTTCTCCCTAATCTATTTTGAAGATCTATTCCATATCATTTTCCATATTACTCCCACCCCTTGCTAATCCTTTTATTTTTTTAATTAAACTTCTGATTTAGAGATAATTGTAGATTTATACGCAGTCCTAAGAAATAATACAGAGAGATCCCAAGAACCTCTACGCAGTTTTTCCAGTGGTAACATCTTGCAAAACTATTAGCACACTCTCACAGCCAGAGTATGGACATCGAAACAGTGACAATACAGAGCAATTCCTTCACGAGGATCCCTCATGTTGGCCTTTGATAGCCACAGCCACTCACACCCACTCCCGTCTGCCCCGCCTCCACCTCCTTGCTTCTGGTAACTTCTCACTTGTTCCCCATTTCTATAATTTTGTCCTTTCAAGAATGTCATATGAATGGGATCATTCAGTATTGTGATCTTTTGGGATTGGGTGTTTTCACTCAGCATAATTCTCTGGAGATTCATCTAAATTGTTGCACGTATCAATATATCAATAGTTTGTTCCTTTTGGGCTTCCCTGGTGGCGCAGTGGTTAAGAATCCGCCTGCCAGTGCAAGGGACACGGGTTCGATCCCTGGTCCGGGAAGATCCCACATGCCGTGGAGCAACTAAGCCCCTGCGCCACAACTGCTGAGCCTGTGCTCTAGAGCCCGCGAGCCACAACTACGGAGCCCGAGTGCCACAGCTACTGAAGCCCGTGCACCTAGAGCCTGTGCTCTGCAACAAGAGAAGCCACCCAATGAGAAGCCCGCGCACTGCAACGAAGAGTGGCCCCTGCTCACCACAACTAGAGAAAGCCTGTGCGCAGCAACAAAGACCCAATGCAGCCAAAAATAAAAATAAATAAATAAAAACAAAACAAAACAAAAAAAAACAGAAAAAAAACTTGTTTGTTCCTTTTAATTGCTGAGTGGTATTCCTTGGTGTGGATATACCACAGTTTGTTTAGCCGTTCACTTGTTAAAGGATATTTGGGTTGCTTCTGGCTACTTTGAATAAAGCTATTATGAGTAAAGCTGCTGTGAACATTGGTGTATAGGTTTCTGTGAATATATGTTTTCATTTCTTTGGGATAAATGCCCAGGAGTGCAATTGCTGGGTCATATGGCAGGGGCACGTTTAGTTTTTTTAAGAAACTACCAAGCTAAGTTCCAGTTTCTATTCCCACCAGCAGTGTGTGAATAATCAGTTTTTCTAATCCTTGCCAGCACTTGATGTTGTCAGTAATTTTTATTTTAGCTATTCTGATGGGTTTGTAGTGGTTTCTTATTTAATTTTAATTTGCTTTTCCCTACTGGCCAGTTATGTTGAACATCTTTTTTTTTTTTTTTTTTTTTTTTAAACTGATGCTCGGTTTTGCTTTTTTTTTTTTAAACTTTGGGTTTATTTATTTATTTATTTTTGGCTGTGTTGGGTCTTCGTTTCTGTGCCAGGGCTTCCTCTAGTTGTGGCAAGCGGGGGCCACTCTTCATCGCGGTGCGCGGGCCTCTCACTATCGCGGCCTCTCTTGTTGCGGAGCACAGGCTCCAGACGCGCAGGCTCAGTAATTGTGGCTCACGGGCCCAGTTGCTCCGCGGCATGTGGGATCTTCCCAGACCAGGGCTCGAACCCGTGTCCCCTGCATTGGCAGGCAGATTCTCAACCACTGCACCACCAGGGAAGCCCTGAACATCTTTTCATGGACTTACTTGCCATCTGTATATCTTTTTTTGATGAAATGTCTGTTCTCTTTTGCCCACATTCTAATTGGATTGTTTGCTATTTTACTGTTGTTTTGAGAGTTTTTTTTTTTTTTTTTTTAATATTCTGGATACTAGTTCTTTGCTAGATATGTAGTTTGCATATATTTTCTTTCTGTCTGTAGCTTGTCTTTTCCCTCTTAACAGGTTTTTACAGATCAGCAGTTTTTAATTTTGATGAAGTCCGGTTATCAGTTTTTCCCTTTATGGATCATGCTTTTGGTGTCAATTCTAAGAATTAAAGGCCCAGCCCTAGATCCCAAAGATTCTCCCCTATTCTTTTTCCTAAAAGTTTTGTAGTTTTATATTTAAGTTTGTAGTTTATTTTGAGTTAAATTTTGTATAAGGTGTGAGATTTAGGATGAGGTTCATTGTTTTCTTTTTCCCTATACTTGTCAAGTTGCTCCAGTACCATTTGTTGAAAAGACTATCCTTCCTCTGTTGAGTTGCTTTTGTACTGTTGTTAAAAATCAGTGGTCGTATATGTGTGGGTCTATTTCTGGGTTCTCAGTTGTGTTCCATTGATTTATGTGTCTCTGTCTCTTCCAGATATCACACAATCTTGATTACTATAGCTTTAATAGGTCTTAAAATCAGGTAGAATAATTCCTCCCATGTTATTGTGTGTTATAAAAATTGTTTTAGCTATTCTAGATCCATTGCCTTTCCATTTAACTTTAGGGTAATCTTTTTTCTATCAATAAATCTTGCTGGGATTTTCTTTTTTCTTTTGCCCTACCCAGGTACGTGGGGAGTTTCTTGCCTTTTGGGAAGTCTGAGGTCTTCTGCCAGCGTTCAGTAGGTGTTCTGTAGGAGTTGTTCCACATGTAGATGTATTTCTGATGTATTTGTGGGGAGGAAGGTGATCTCCACGTCTTACTCTTCTGCCATCTTCAGTGGTTCTCCCTTGCTGGGATTTTGATAGGAATTTTATTAAACCTGTATATCAGTTTGGGGAGAATTGATGTCTTTACTGCATTGAGCCTTCCAATCTATGAACACAATATATCTTTTCATTTATTTAAATCTTCTTTCATCCCTTTCATCAGCATTTTTTAGTTTTTAGCATACATGTCCTTTACATGTTTTTTCCACACACCTTCCTTTCCTAGCTTTCTCCCTTTCAGTAAATGTTACTGTCATCTAGCCGGCTGTTTGAGGTAATTCTTGATTCTCTGTTTCCCTCATAGCCATGCCCCATCCCATCCATCAGCAAGTCCTTTCAACTCTTAACCCTAAAACATATTCCAAATGCATCCATGTCATAGCAGCTCATCTACTACTGCTTCCCTCGTCCTTGTTGCTCTTTCTCTTCACTCCCCTTCTTTGCTTTCATTCTTGCCCCCACAGCACATTCTCTGCTGAGTAGCCAAAATGAAGCTTTTAATATATGAATCAGATCATGCAGTTCCTCTGCCCCAGACGTTCCAGTGGCTTCTCATGAACAAATGCCAACCCTTCACTCTGTCTCGCAAAGCCCTATGTTGTCTGGCTCCTGCCTTTCTCTCTCTGACTTCATCTCATACCGCTTTCTCCATCACCCGTTATATTCCACTCACACCTTAAAGTCTCCCACCCGCTGCTCATTCTGCCTGAGCCAGGTATGGTTTTCCCTTTAACATACCATGCTGCTCTTCCTCCAGAAGGTTTGCATGTACATATTTAGTAATTTTACCTTTTATTACAGATTTTACCAGCTCATCCAGTTTGAAATAGTCCCTGACCCACCCATATCCCTCAGTATCACCTTCAGCTGAGTTAGTAACATTGATGTGGTCGTTTTGCACTTTGCAGTTTTCATTTATGCATTCTGACAATCCTCTGCTGCATGAGATTGTTATGAATTAAGGAAATTGGTTCTATAACTTTACTGTTGTCTTCATTAGTTTTTACTTGTTCTTTAGGGTAATTTACTAAATCCTCTAGGTCTGCTCTTTCAGTGTGAGATGTCACAGTTGGTTTTTTTTTTTTTAACATCTTTATTGGAGTATAATTGGTTTACAATGTTGTGTTAGTTTCTGCTGTATAACAAAGTGAATCAGCTATACGTATACATATATCCCCATATCCCCTCCTCTTGCGTCACAGTTGGTTCTTAATGAACCTTTCCTTGTGATTGCTTGTGATTTGAAGAATGACCACTAGCATGTTGGAATTGGCTATTTAAGAAAAGAACGGGTGGAAAAGTGGGACAGATTTTTGCTTCCCATTAGAAGGAATGTGTTCTATGGTGGTAATGATTAAGAAGGACAAAGAGGAAGAATGGCATATTCAGTCCTTAAGTCTTTTTTTCTTAAATGCTAAACAAAGCAGCTGTTCTGTATAGTATGTACCCTTTTTCCCTACTTAAACTCACTTTTGGAACCACTTAGCCTCATTAGTACTGCCAAACTTTTTATGTATTTGTTTTGTTTAAAACCTGTGTAAAGACTCAGCCTCTTTTATTGTAACTTTTGTGCTTTATATAATTCATAGTAAATCTTTTCTTCTCAAGGCACATTTTACGATATGGAATAAACTACTGGAAAGGTCTCGGAAAATGGTTTTTGACAACATGTGAGTACATTTCTATGAAGAAATTTTCCTTGAAATTAAGCAACCACTACTACCACCACAACAAAATAATAAAGAAAAAAGAAAAGAGAAAGAAAGAAAAAAGTAATTAGTTGTCTCAGTAGCTAAAGCAGTATTGTGGTTGTTGACCCTGTTAGTATTTTGGCAAGAGAAAAGTTGTTATTTGGCAATTCTTTTCGTTTTTATTTGTTAGTATCATGGGAATGATATTATAGAACTTGAAGAAAAATAAGAATATTACCGTATAGTAGTTGTAGTTCTTAATGGTTGTAATGGTGTTAATTAGGTCTTGATAATTTTTTGGTAAACTTAATGAACATTTAAAGATTTGCCAGATATGATTTAAAACTGCCTCGACAGTTGACATATTAAATATGCAAATGTCCTGAAGAACCAAATTTGAATACTTGTGTTACTGTCATTTATTCTGTGTCACTAGCATCTAGATTTCACAAATAGGAATGATTATATTTCTTGACCATGATTATCCCTGTTCACTCTTTCAGAGACTAAGTGTTAACTTTTTACTTACATTATCTGATAACTATCCTGTGTAACCTGGCCTCATGAACCCTTCCTAGTTACCCTAAGTTTCCACTCTAGTCAAGCTTACAAGTACACATCAAACTTACTTTCTTGTTTCTTTATTTTTTGTTTTAGTTTACCTTCTTCTGTCACTTCATTTTTTTCCAGCTTTATTGAAATACAGTTGCCATACTACATTGTGTAATCTTAAGGTATACTGTGTAATGATTCGTTATATTTATATATTGCAAAATGATTAACACAATAAGGTTAGTTAACACATCCATTATCTCAGAGAGTTAGCTTTTTATTATGGTGAGAATGTTTAAAATCTCCTCTCTTAGCAACTTTCAAATATGTATTGCATACTGTTAACTCAAACTTATGCTCAAGTTTGTTTCTGTATGACAGTTATGTCTAGACTCTGTTTCCCATCCTCCTCCTGTCTATTTACATCCTACTCATTCTGCAAGACCTTACCTTCTTACCTTCTCCATGTAGCATTCTCAGAGTAATCTCTGAACAAATATCCACCCCTGCAATTTCTGCTTTATTGTATACCTTCTCATATTGTTTTCTGATTATTTTTGCTAGTACATTTACATTGTGTTAACCCATTCAGGGTTTGTTGTATACTATGTGTAATGCCAAAGTTTGAACACAGCACTTGGCATATGGGGGATTACCCAATAAATTTTTATTGATTATTTTGCATGATGATGTGTAAACCTAGTCTTTATTAATGACTTTACAGATAGAATTCACTATTTAGGCACTTAGCTATAATGTTTTTGTGTAAAAGTGATGTAAATTTTCTTTTTCTCATGAGAAGAAAGTGTTTTTGAGTAGGGAGAATAACTTTGTCTCTTTGGTTGGTCACAATGTCCATTTTAGATTAAGAAACTAGAGAAAAAAATGAGTCTATAAGAAATGTAGAAAAATAGTAGAGACAGTAACCTAGAGTATCTAGTAGAAATCAGTGATTAGCTGTTTTTGCAACATTTATTTTGGTTCAGTTTCCTTCTTCCACTGTTCGTTTGCTTGTCTAAAGGGAGTAGGTTAAACATATGGTTCATTGATTTAACTACACAGACTTATTGTTTGTTATGTGCCAGGAACAGTGGGTACAGTAATGAACAAAATCTTTTTGCTGTCCTCAAGGAAGTTGAACAAGATAACTAGACTTACAAGCAGACAATTCAGGTGTACATGTGGGGCTCTGGTGTAAAGAAGAGAAGGACCCAAACCCAGCTGGGAGGGGTTCGTTCAGGAAGCTTCCCAGGAATTGGTGTTTCTTAAGCTGGTTTTAATGGGTGAATAAAAGTGGGCCAGGCAGATAATTTGCTTGAGGATGGGTTTATCTCAGAGGAAGCTACTCGCCTAAGAGGCGTGGAGGAATGCAGTGCGTGGTGAATGTAAGATGAATCTGCATGCACAGTCACACGTAGGGTGGGTGATGAGTCCAGATCAGTTTGTTGGAAATAGAATATGAGGGGCTTGTCTTCCGTGATGTGGAATTTGCATTCCCCTCCTGAAAGTGATTGGAGGACACTGGAGCGTTTGAATAAGGAAGTGACAGGTAACTGGAGAATTTGAATAAGGAAGTGACCTATTGGTAAACTATTCCTGTGTAAAAGCTCATTCTGGGGGCAGCATGGAAGATGACTGTGACTTAAGCCATAGTAGATGATGAGATCCTGAAGTTCCTTCCGGCAGGGCAGTGAAAATGGCTGTGAGAGTTACTTAGGCGGAATTAATAGGGCTGTTGATTAAATATGCAGTTAAGAGAACTGTGGATTCTCTCATGCCAGGCTTGGGCACCTGGGTAGAGAGCCCTTCACTGAAATAGATAATGCAGGAAGTAGGGCAGGTTTTGGGGGTGATGAGGAATACAGTTTAGCTCTGTTTGTTTGCTATGTCTGAGTGACATGTAATAGAAATATTAACATACAGATATCTTTTTCTACTAAACCTGTATTATACTATGTTCAAAGTAGAATTATTGATTTTTTCCAACAAAATAGATTGATTTAAAATACCTTGTTGCAGCACTGCTGATATTTTTCTTATACTAATGATTTCATTTTATAGATGAAAAATAAAATGACCATCTTGAGAAGCCTAGCTATATGCCTCAGGTTGTATTTTTAATGGAATTGTTGTACTTGGTAATTTATATTGGGAAATTGGTCATGTAAGTTTTCTTCTCTTTCTCCTTAACTTTCTATAATCATTACTCTTGAAGGAGAAAGACAAAGACAGGGTCATTATAAGAGAAAGGCTGTGCAGTGATTTTAAATGGTGGGTGAAGGGTAAAACTAAAAGTGTTTATTAGAAAAGTAAAGCTATTTATGTTTTTACAGGTAACTGAAGATCAGACTCAGTCTACAGAGGAAAGTGCATCTGCCTAGTAACTTCCTCAAATTTAGATATGTATAGTAAATTAAAATAAAAGTTTTCTATGTAATGTTTGTGCGTGCTTTTTGTCTTTTTCTCCCGAAGATGTATACTGATGTTTACTTTTTCCTTTCTCTAAAGGATAACACAACTTATGTTCACAATAAAAATTTTACACAGAAACAACCCTGTCTCCTCCTCTCCCCGAATGTAACACTTCGGCATGTTTTCTCCTTTCAGTCCTTTTTTGTACATGTATAAACATATATGCACAAATACAAATGCCATCTTTTACAAACATAAATAGGACCATCCTAGTTGCCATTTTTCACTGTTGTAAACAGTGATGCAGTAAACATCATTGTGCCAAGTGGCAAGTGTTTGTGGATGGATTGACTATTTACTGAGTAACTGAGTATTTCCTATATACTGGCCATTGTGGTGAGCTTTTCACATGAAGTCTCTTATTTAATCCTCACAACAACCTGTTGAGAAGGTGTTTCCATTTTGTAAATGAGGAAACTGGGGCGCATAGAACTGGCAAGTAGCAAAGCTGGAATTTGGACCCAGGTGCTTTCACTGACGTGCTCTTATGTACCACTCTCTTGTTCATGTTTAACAGTTACAGTATGTATTTGTGAATCTTTCTGAAGATACTAATAGAGTTATATTCATTGATTTGTTCGTTCATCTATTTCCTAGTCCCTGAATGATCTCTTTCCTCTAGAGTTGGATTTTTTGCTTATCTCAGTCTTTCATGTTTCAGGCTTTTTTTTTTTTTTTCAAATCTAGCGATTGTTGGTTGTTAGTTTTAGTTGAAAATGCGGCTGTAGGGAGGTTGAGTGGTAGCTCTGTGGTATGGGCGAGGTTTGGCTTCTCTAAAGATGAGTAGGTGAAGCTGGCTGTTGATGGGGATTTTCTAACGCTAGAATGAAGAGATTGTCAGTCTTGGTGACTGGTTTCTGTAATGACTATTCTCGTTCTCCCCAGACAGTCCTTTTATTTTATGAGAGCCCTCCAGTATTTTACCTGTGGGCAAATATCTGGATTCAGGCCCTTCTGTATTGGGAGGCAGGGGGTATGGGGTAGAGATCAACTGGTTTGTATATAGACCTTTAGTTGATCCCATTCTCTTTAGCCCCTCTTCTGTCTTCTGCCTTCCACCATCTTTGAGCTTCTCCAGGCCAGCTGGGCAGGTCGGCTCTCTTCTGCTGGACCCCCGCATGTATTCTAGGTGGTGACATCCTCTGCTGTTGCATTGGTCACTTCACTGTCCATCTTTTAGCAACTGGGCGAAATTTCTTATCTGCTGCTGCTTTCCTCTCCCATCCCCTTTGTTGTTGGGTGGATTTATACTTTGAAATTTTTTTTCTTTTAAAAAATTGTGAAATATTTTGAGCTTACAAAAAATAATTTAACAAACCCTTGTTTGGATGGACATTTTTCATGCTTTTTGGGCACCTAGCCCTGCTTGAACATCCACTGTTTGTTGACTTCCCCCTTTATGTGTCTTACCAAGTGGAGAGTGAAACTTAATTTCCAAACCTTCCTTGCAGTCAGCGCCCAGACAGGCATCCTAGGCTCACTAGTTAGACACACCTGTGTGAAATTTGAAAGCGCTGCTGTGAAGACCATGGCACATGGGATCCAGTTTGTCGAGGGGGACAGTGACATGTGGCTTTTAAGGCAGCAGCAGCAGAGGGTCCCATGTCGTGGTACAAGGTGTGGGGCTGTGCTCAGTGGTTTTCTCCCTGCAGCTGCTCTGTGCTGTAATAATGGGCATTTCTTTGAGTCCTGTAACCTGATCTCAGCCTTGTGAGCCGTTTGTTTTTTGCTTAAACTAGTAGAGCAGATCTTGTTTGCAACCAAGAATGTTGACCTATAGCCACTATCCAAATTAACCACTGTTAACCTTTTACCTTTCGTTTTTTTTTTTCTTTTTTTTAAGTTTTTAATTTTTATTTATTTATTTATGGCTGTGTTGGGTCTTCATTTCTGTGCAAGGGTTAGTGGGGGCCACTCTTCATCGCGGTGCGCAGGCCTCTCACTATCGCGGCCTCTCTTCTTGCGGAGCACAGGCTCCAGACGCGCAGGCTCAGTAATTGTGGCTCACGGGCCTAGTTGCTCCGCGGCATGTGGGATCTTCCCAGACCAGGGCTCGAACTGGTGTCCCCTGCATTGGCAGGCAGATTCTCAACCACTGCGCCACCAGGGAAGCCCTCCTTTCGTTTTTAAATAAAGAAAAAGCTGCCTATCCATTGAAAGTTTTCCTCATGTCATTTCCAAGAAGAACTACTGTCCTTTTTTTGTGCATATCCTTACCATTCATGATTTGCAATGTCTATTATTCTCTGTGTTTTATACTAAACATTGGTTTCATGATATGCATATCCTTTTGAAATTTGCTTCCGTTGCTCAGTATTGTGTGTTCACATTTAACATGTTGATACATGTAGAGCTAGTATAAGTGCTGAGCTGGTTAATACCTGAAGGAGTATATAGTATCCCATTTGTATGATTAATCCCACAGTTAGTTCATTCTCTTATTGACCATTGAGGATGGTCTTGACTTTTTAGTATTATAAACAGTACTGCAGAAAATACTCTTGTTTATGTTTCTTTGTGTACACATTTGACAGTATCTCTAGGGTACATACCTAGAAGTAGAACATGCATCTTCAACTCTACTAAATATTGTTAGTCAGTCACCATAGTAGTTGTACCAGTTTACTCCCTATCAGCAGTCTGATAGTTCCTGTTTCCCTACTCCCTCACAAATACTTGTCATTGTCACACATTCAAATATTCGGTCGGTTGGATATGCATGATCCTATCTAATTAAATTAATTTGTTTAATACTGAGCATATAGTGACAATGAGCATTTCTTCCGTTGTTTAGTATCCAATAAGATTTCCTCTTCTGTGAGTTATCAGTTTAAGGCTTTGCCCCATTTATTTTTTTATTGGATCTTTGGTCCTTTTTTTTTTATTATTATTTCTTTTAATAAAATTATTTATTTATTTATTTATTGGCTGCGTTGGGTCTTCGTTGCTGGGCGCGGGCTTTCTCTAGTTGCGGTGCGTGGGCTTCTCATTGCGGTATCTTCTCTTTGTTGAGGGGCACAGGCTCTAGGCAAGGAAGCTGCAGTAGTTATGGCTCGCGGGCTCAGTAGTTGTGGCTTGCGGGCTCTAGAGTGCAGGCTCAGTATTTGTGGTGCACGGGCTTAGTTGCTCTGAGACGTGGGATCTTCCCCGGCCAGGGCTCAGACCCATGTCCCCTGCATTGACAAGCAGATTGTTAACGACTGCACCACCAGGGAAGTCCCCTCTTTGGTCCTTTTAATACGAGTTCTTTATATGTTCAAAAAGTTAAACCTTTGTCACTGCAAATATCTTTAGTCTGGCTTACCTTTTAACTTCGTTGATGCTGTCTCTGTGGTCAGAATTACTCATCTTTTCCTTTATGATTTATATGTGTTTAGGAAATTTTTAAAAGCCTTCCCTAACTTGAAGTTATAAGGTATTTTGTGTTTTTTAATATTTTAAAGTCTTTTCATATTTAATTGTCTCATTTATTTGACATTTAATTTTGCATATAGAGTGAGGGAAGGGATCTAATTTTGAATCCTCTCCACCCCCACATGGATAGTCAGTTATTCTGTACCATTTATTTTCTTCCTGCTCTTAGAGGTTATACCACACATGTATCAGATTCCTTTAAATGCCTGGGTGCACCTTGCTTGTCCATTCGTCTATCCCTGCACCACTGTCACACAGTTTTAATTATTACAGCTTTATAACACATTTTAATTTATGGTATGGTGAGTTCTTATTCTTTTTTTTTCAAAATTGTGATGGTTGTTGGATCAGCGTGTCAACTTCTGAGTGCTAGTCTGAAAATCTGTTTTTCTGATACCAATACTTTTTTTTTGAATTTTACTTTATTTTTTTTATACAGCAGGTTCTTATTAGTTATCCATTTTATACATATTAGTGTATACATGTCAATCCCAATCTCCCAATTCATCCCACCACCACTGCCATCCGCCACTTTCCCCTCTTGGTGTCCATACGTTTGTTCTCCACATCTGTGTCTCTATTTCTGCCCTGCAAACCAGTTCATCTGTACCATTTTTCTAGGTTCCACATATATGCGTTAATATACGATATTTGTTTTTCTCTTTCTGACTTACTTCACTCTGTATGACAGTCTCTAGAGCCATCCATGTCTCTACAAATGACCCAATTTCGTTCCTTTTTATGGCTGAGTAATATTCCATTGTATAATTGTACCACATCTTTTTTTTTTTTTAATTAATTTATTTATTTTTGGCTGTGTTGAGTCTTAGTTTCTGTGAGAGGGCTTTCTCCAGTTGCGGCGAGCGGGGGCCACTCTTCATCGCGGTGCGTGGGCCTCTCACTGTCGCGGCCTCTCTTGTTGCGGAGCACAAGCTCCAGACACGCAGGCTCAGTAGTTGTGGCTCACGGGCCCAGTTGCTCCACAGCATGTGGGATCTTCCCGGACCAGGGCTTGAACCCGCGTCCCCTGCATCAGCAGGCAGACTCTCAACCACTGCGCCACCAGGGAAGCCCTACCACATCTTCTTTATCCATTCATATGTCGATGGACATTTAGGTTGCTTCCATGACCTGGCTATTGTAAATAGTGCTGCAGTGAACATTGGGGTGCATGTGTCTTTTTGAATTATGGTTTTCTCTGGGTATATGCCCATTAGTGGGATTGCTAGGTCATATGGTAGCTCTATTGATAGTTTTTTAAGGAACCTCCATACTGTTCTCCACAGTGGCTGTATCAATTTACATTCCCACCAACAGTGCAAGAGGGTTCCCTTTTCTCCACACCCTCTCCAGCATTTGTTGTTTGTAGATTTTCTGATGATGCCCATTGTAACTGGTGTGAGGTGATACCTCATTGTAGTTTTGACTTGCATTTCTCTAATAATTAGTGATGTTGAGCAGCTTTTCATGTGCTTCTTGGCCATCTTTATGTCTTCTTTGGAGAAATGTCTATTGAGGTCTTCTGCCCATTTTTGGATTGGGTTGTTTGTTTTTTCGATATTGAGCTACAGGAGCTGTTTATATATTTTGGAGATTAATCCTTTGTCCGTTGATTCGTTTGCAAATATTTTCTCCCATTCTGAGGGTTGTCTTTTCATCTTGTTTGTAGTTTCCTTTGCTTTGCAGAAGCTTTTAAGTTTCATTAGGTCCCATTCGTTTATTTTTGTTTTTATTTCCATTACCCTAGGAGGTGGATCAAAAAAGATCTTGCTGTGATTTTTGTCAAAGAAGGTTCTTCCTATGTTCCTCTAAGAGTTTTATAGTGTCTGGTCTTACATTTAGGTCTCTAACCCATTTTGAGTTTATTTTTGTGTATGGTGTTAGGGAGTGTTCTAAATTCATTCTTTTACATGTAGCTGTCCAGTTTTCCCAGCACCACTTATTGAAGAGGCTCTCTTTTCTCCATTGTGTATCCTTGCCTCCTTTGTCATAGATTAGTTGACCATAGGTGAGTGGGTTTATCGCTGGGCTTTCTATCCTTTTCCATTGATCTATATCTCTGTTTTTGTGCCAATACCATATTGTCCTGATTACTGTAGCTTTGTAGTATAGTCTGAAGTCAGGAAGTCTGATTCCTCCAGCTCCATTTTTTCCCCTCAAGACTGCTTTGGCTATTCGGGGTCTTTTGTGTCTCTGTACAAATGTTAAGATTTTTTGTTCTAGTTCTGTAAAAAATGTCATTGGTAATTTGATAGGGATTGCATTGAATCTCTAGATTGCTTTGGGTAGTATAGTCATTTTCACAATGTTGATTCTTCCAATCCAAGAATATGGTATATCTCTCCATCTCTTTGTATCATCTTTAATTTCATTCATCAGTGTCTTATTGTTTTCTGCATACAGGTCTTTTGTCTCCTTAGATAGGTTTATTCCTAGGTATTTTATTCTTTTGGTTGCAATGCTAAATGGGAGTGTTTCCTTAATTTCTCTTTCAGATTTTTCATCATTAGTGTATAGGAATGCAAAAGATTTCTGTGCATTAATTTTGTATCCTGCTACTTTACCAAATTCATTGATTAGCTCTAGTAATTTTCTGGTGACGTCTTTAGGATTCTCTATGTGTAGTATCATGTCATCTGCAAACAGTGACAGTTTTACTTCTTCTTTTCCATTTTGTATTCCTTTTATTTCTTTTTCTTCTCTGATTGCTGTGGCTAGGACTTCCAAAACTGTGTTGAATAATAGCGGTGAGAGTGGACATCCTTGTCTTGTTCCTGATCTTAGAGGAAATGGTTTTAGTTTTTCACCATTGAGAATGATGTTTGCTGTGGGTTTGTCATATATGGCCTTTATTATGTTGAGGTAGTTTCCCTCTATGCCCACCTTCTGGAGAGTTTTTATCATAAATGGCTGTTGAATTTTGTCAAAAGCTTTTTCTGCATCTATTGAGATGATCATATGGTTTTTATTCTTCAATTTGTTAATATGGTGTATCACATTGATTTGCGTATATTGAAGAATCCTTGCATCCCTGGGATGAATCCCACTTGATCATGGTGTATGATCCTTTTAATGTGTTGTTGGATTCTGTTTGCTAGTATTTTGTTGAGGATTTTTGCATCTATATTCATCAGTGATATTGGTCTGTAATTTTTTTTGTAGTATCTTTGTCTGGTTTTGGTATCAGGGTGACGGTGGCCTCATAGAATGAGTTTGGGAGTGTTCCTTCCTCTGCAGTTTTTTGGAAGCGTTTGAGAAGGATGGGTGTTAGTTCTTCTCTAAATGTTTGATAGAATTCACCTGTGAAGCCATCTGGGCCTCGACTTTTGTTTGTTGGAAGATTTTAAATCACAGTTTCAATTTCATTACTTGTGATTGGTCTGTTCATATTTTCTATTTCTTCCTGGTTCAGTCTTGGAAGGTTATACCTAAGAATTTGTCCGTTTCTTCCAGGTTGTCCATTTTATTGACATAGAGTTGCTTGTAGTAGTCTCTTAGGATGCTTTGTATTTCTGCGGTGTCTGTTGTGACTTCTCCTTTTTCATTTCTAATTTTATTGCTTTGAGTCCTCTCCCTCTTTTTCTTGATGAGTCTGGCTAATGGTTTATCAATTTTGTTTATCTTCTCAAAGAACCAGCTTTTAGTTTTATTGATCTTTGCTATTGTTTTCTTTGTTTCTATTTCATTTATTTCTGCTCTGATCTTTATGATTTCTTTCCTTCTACTAACTTTGGGTTTTGTTTGTTCTTCTTTCTCTAGTTCCTTTAGGTGTAAAGTTAGATTGTTTATTTGAGATTTTTCTTGTTTCTTGAGGTAGACTTGTATTGCTATAAAATTCCCTCTTAGAACTGCTTTTGCTGCATCCCATAGGTTTTGGATCGTCATGTTTTCATTTTCATTTGTCTCTAGGTATTTTGTGATTTCCTCTTTGATTTCTTCAATGATCTCTTGGTTATTTAGTAACGTATTGTTTAGCCTCCATGTGTTTGTGTTTTTTACGTGTTTTTCCCTGTAATTGATTTCTAATCTCATAGCGTTGTGGTCAGAAAAGATGCTTGATATGATTTCAGTTTTCTTAAATTTACTGAGGCTTGATTTGTGACCCAAAATGTGATCTATCCTGGAGAATGTTCTGTGCGCACTTGAGAAGAAATTGTAATCTGGTTTTGGATGGAATGTCCTATAAATATCAATTAAATCTGTCTGGTCTGTTGTATCATTTAAAGCTTGTGTTTCCTTATTTTCTCTTTGGATGATCTGTCCATTGGTGTAAGTGAGGTGTTAAAGTCCCCCACTACTATGGTGTTACTGTCGATTTCCTCTTTTATAGCCATTAGCAGTTGCCTTATGTACTGAGGTGCTCGTATGTTGGGTGCACATATATTTATAATTGTTATATCTTCTTCTTGGATTGATCCCTTGATCATTATGTAGTGTCCTTCCTTGTCTCTTGTAACATTCTTTATTTTAAAGTCTATTTTATCGGATATGAATATTGCTACTCCAGCTTTCTTTTGATTTCCATTTGCATGGAATATCTTTTTCCATCCCCCACTTTCAGTCTGTATGTGTCCCTAGGTCCGAAGTGGGTCTCTTGTAGACAGCATATGTATGGGTCTTGTTTTTGTATCCATTCAGCAAGCCTGTGTCTTTTGGTTGGAGCATTTAATCCATTCACGTTTAAGGTAATTATCGATATGTATGTTCCTATGACCATTTTCTTAATTGTTTTGGGTTTGTTTTTGTAGGTCCTTTTCTTCTCTTGTGTTTCCCACTTAGAGAAGTTCCTTTAGCATTTGTTGTAGAGCTGGTTTGGTGATGCTGAATTCTCTTAGCTGTTGCTTGTCTGTAAAGCTTTTGATTTCTCCATCGAATCTGAATGAGATCCTTGCCAGGTAGAGTAATCTTGGTTGTAGGTTCTTCCCTTTCATCACTTTAAATATGTCATGCCACTCCCTTCTGGCTTGTAGAGTTTCTGCTGAGAAAAGAGCTGTTAACCTTATGGGAGTTCCCTTATATGTTATTTGTCATTTTTCCCTTGCTGCTTTCAATAATTTTTCTTTGTCTTTAATTTTTGCCAATTTGATTACTATGTGTCTCAGCGTGTTTCTCCTTGGGTTTATCCTGTATGGGACTCTCTGTGCTTCCTGGACTTGGGTGGCTATTTCCTTTCCCATGTTAGGGAAGTTTTCGATTATAATCTCTTCAGATATTTTCTCGGGTCCTTTCTCTCTCTCTTCTCCTTCTGGGACCCTTATAATGTGAATATTGTTACGTTTAATGTTGTCCCAGTGGTCTCTTAGGCTGTCCTCATTTCTTTTCATTTTTTTTTTCTTTATTCTGTTCCACAGCAGTGAATTCCACCATTCTGTCTTCCAGGTCACTTATCCGTACTTCTGCCTCAGTTATTCTGCTATTCATTCCTTCTAGTGTATTTTTCATTTCAGTTATTGTGTTGTTCATCTCTGTTTGTTTGCTCTTTAATTCTTCTAGATCTTTGTTAAACATTTCTTGCATCTTTTTGATATTTGCCTCCATTCTTTTTTTGAGGTCCTGGATCATCTTCACTATCATTATTCTGAATTCTTTTTCTGGAAGGTTTTCCTATCTCCACTTCATTTAGTTGTTTTTCTGGGGTTTTATCTTGTTCCTTCATCTGGTACATAGCCCTCTGCCTTTTAATCTTGTCTATCTTTCTGTGAGTGTGGTTTTTGTTCCACAGGCTGCAGGATTGTAGTTCTTCTTGCTTCTTCTCTCTGCCCTCTGGTCGATACTGATACTTCTATATGAGATTTCTTTAGGTTAGTGGTAAATATTTTTCCATTCCTTTTAACTTTTCATATCATTATGTTTTAGGTTTTCTCTTTTTTTTTTTTTCAAAATGGCTATTACCATTTTTTTAAAAAAATAAATAAAGTTATTTATTTATTTATTTTTGGCTGTGTTGGGTCTTCGTTTCTGTGTAAGGGCTTTCTCCAGTTGCGGCGAGTGGGGGCCACTCTTCATCGTGGTGCACGGGCCTCTCAGTGTTGTGCCCTCTCTTGTTGCGGAGCACAGGCTCCAGACGCACAGGCTCAGTAGTTGTGGCGCACGGGCCCAGTTGCTCTGCAGCATGTGGGATCCTCCCAGACGAGGGCTCGAACCCATGTCCCCTGCATTGGCAGACGGATTCTCAACCACTGCACCACCAGGGAAGCCCTAGGTTTTCTCTTTAAAAAAGAACATAGGAATCTTTTTTTTGTTTGTTTTTTCTGCCTTAAATCTATTCTCCTACAATGATTGTGGATTTGACAATTTATATTTGCTTATTTTATTTTGACACTATTTTGTTAGCATTATGTATTCTGGTTTGGAATTTTTATAACTTGGTGGCAAATTGTTTCTTTTTTATCAGTAAATAAGCATCCTCTGTATCCCTAATAATGCTTTTCCCCCTTAATCTGGTTTCCTCAATCTATTTTTTCTTTAATCTGGTTCTGTTTTTACATTAGATTTTTGTTAGTATTTATAAGGTATACGTTTTTCTTTCCCTTTTCAACTTTTTAAATGTCGTTATGTTTTAAGTCTTTCTTTTATAAACAGCATAAAACTGTTATTTTCTTTTAAAATCCAGTTTTGGAATTACTATCTTTTAAGAAATAGGTTTTCATTCATATACCCCTTCCTGTGATTACCATTTCTTTGTTCTTTACTCTCCTTTCTTGCCATATACTGGATTGATCCAATTTTCCTAATTTTATTTTTTCCTTTCTGTTTTAGAAGTTACATACATTGTTTCTATTCTTTCAGTATATAGTATTCTGTTTGTACTGAATATTGTATTTGTGTTAAATAAAGGTGTACCATTATTTAGTTAGAACCCTGTTGATGGTTCATTTAAAATTTTTGCTATTAATGCTTCGTTTGGTAACCTTGTACATATGATGCTCCACGTCTGCTAGTAGTTCTATAAAATAAATTCTTTTTTTTTTTTTTTAAAAGAGAAACTTCCAGTGTTGGAAGAGTTTTTTCTGTTTGTTTGTTTGTTTTTTAAAAAAATTTTATTTATTTATTATTTATGCCGTGTTGGGTCTTTGTTTCTGTGCGAGGGCTTTCTCTAGTTGTGGCAAGCGGGGGCCACTCTTCATCGCGGTGCGCGGGCCTCTCACTATCGCGGCCTCTCTTGTTGCGGAGCACAGGCTCCAGACGCGCAGTCTCAGTAATTGTGGCTCACGGGCCCAGCTGCTCCGTGGCATGTGGGATCTTCCCAGACCAGGGCTCGAACCCGTGTCCCCTGCATTGGCAGGCAGATTCTCAACCACTGCGCCACCAGGGAAGCCCTATAATATAAATTCTTGTAGGTGATCCTATAGGTCAAAGAGTATGTGTATTTTCAGTTTTGAAAAATATAGATAACATCCTTTTGAAGATAAATTCTTCAATTAGATTTTAGATTTCATACATGGTTAAATATATTGAAAGAAAGGGAAAATATTTATAGTTTTGGGGGTGGTTACTACTGCAGTGTTATTTCTAAGGGATCTCAAAGTTGCATGTTATTATACCAAGCCTGCCTGGAGAAGAGAAATTTTCATATATATATTTTTAATGATGGAATTTCTTAAAATGAATATGGAGACTGCCTTCTTGAGCTGCAGAATTTACGAAAAGCCAAATTGATGTTTGAGCTGTCTGTAATGAGTCCATACAAGTCAACCTGTAAAACAATCCCTCAGGTCTGGACATACACATATGCCAGGTACAGATAGTCTCCGGCATCAGAACAAGCTGTATTTCCAAAGTCAGTGGAGACTTGGATACATTTTCCCATTCCACTTAAGCAACTGTGAGCAAGGCCCTGAGCTGAGTGGAATACAGAAAAGTTTAAAATGATATTTCTTCCCTACAGGAGCTCATGATCTAGAAGAGAGGACAACGTGTACGCAAATAATGGACGCGGGGCACAGTGCGAAGCACTTTTATGAGATACAAACTGTACTTTGGGATAACAGAGGAGAAGGATCACTTTTGGGTGCAACCCTTTTCAGGGCTCTTTTCCTATGTGCTCAGCATGGGCAAAGGGGTCAGAAATTGCTGAGCTGTCAGCATTTGGGAAAGGGTAGGATTTTCCTAAGCGGAGACTGGGTATAAAGGTTGGTGAGGCCTTGACAGCCCAGGGGTGAGAGGGTGAGATAGGATGGCAGTGACATTTCATGCTTGTTTCTTTAGTCAATCCACTTCTTTGTCAGGAACTGCGCCCAATTCCTTCTACTTGACCCTCCCTAACTACTGCTCTAAGTAGCAGCTGATCTGTTAGGCCTAAATAGTAAGAGGTCATTGATTGGTTATAGCTGGTTTCAGTGGGCAACTTTCAAGCCAGTTGGATTTTATTGAGATGGTTAGGATGATTTTGGCAGGGAAGGATAATGGGACCTGAAATTTATTGCTGCTTATCCCCCAAAGAGATCAACGATAAGGGCATCTCATCACTCAGCCCACATTGCAGAACCTCTCAGCACGGGGTATAAACTACTGTTTCTCAGAATCATTTTATGAACCACTTGCATCTGGATCACCTGGTTAGCTTGGTAAAAAGGTAGTTTCCTCAGCTTCATTACAGAATAAGAACCTTGCGGGGTGGGAGCCTAGGAACCTGCACCTTGACAAGTTTCCAAGGTGAGCGTCACTGCCCTAGCTCTTCAGTTATATGTAGAACTTTCCAGTCATTTGTTTGCTATAATGAACCTTTATTTACCCAAAATCACCTCTTTGAGCCTATCAGTATAAAGTGAAATGTTTATTGTATTTAAACTTATTTCTGTTTTTACAGTTGGACTTGGAATGATAGTGGTGTGATTAAGTCAGTAAACATTGAGTGGGATACAGAAATGCAAGATGGTGGATGGGCCCTCAGGGGTACCACTTCCTCTAGGGCAATCATTCACACACCAAAACAAATTAGGATACAGTGTGTTAAGTGCTAGTGATCTGGGAAACCCCTGAGCTTTGCAAAGAAGGGTGGAAGAGTGATCCAAGATAGAGAAGACATCTTTGGGATGATAGTTGAGAAATCCACCTAAAAAAATCATTACTTAAGTGGTTAGGAATATGTATGTGTTAGCCAGCTGAAGACTAATACTGGAACACTTAGATTAGTTAAAATACAGTAGTAATAACCACCACAACAACAAACCTTTTATGTGTATATTATTTCTCTATACTCATTGCATATAAGAGAATTTGAAATATAAAGTGGAAAGCTTATGTGCAAGTTTCATCAGTTGGTTTCACCGTTTTCTGGTCATTATAAGTGGAGAACCACGTAATGGGTCAGCTTTTTTGAGTGCTGCCCATTTATGGGCTCTATTTTCTTCAAGCTTTTTTCCTCTTCAGGTTTCCCCACCTTCTTTGAACAAAGCCTGGCTCATCTCTATTTTTGGGGAAATTCTAATACTCCATGTTTTCTATACATTCTTTAATCCCCTGACTTCATTTTTTTTCTTCTTATTCCTCTATTTCTTTTCCCTTTATTTTAGTTTTTAAAAAATATTTATTTATTTATTTGGCTGCGCCGGGTCTTAGTTGTGGCATGTGGGATCTTCATTGCCATGTGCGGAATCCTCGTTGCAGCACGTGAGATCTTTTCTCAGTTACAGCATGCGGCTCTCAGTTGCAGCATGGGGGTTCTTTGTTGTGGCATGCGGGATCTAGTTCCCTGACTAGGAATCGAACCCGGGCCCCCTGCATTGGGAGCGTGGAGTCTTAACCATTGGACCACCAGGGAAGTTCCTTCCCTTTATTTTTAAGCTACTGGGTCTATCTGGCTGCTGACAGTGGATAGGAAAGGACTGGTCTCTAATTTAGCAAGTTTCTGGGGAAGTGGGTCAGATCCTAGAAAACCATCTTGACATTCTTCAATTTTTTTTTTTTTTTTAAGAAATCAGGTCCTGCATAATGTAGTGCTTCATTCAATTCAGTTATTCTGTGTACAAAATTGGGTTCCTTTTCCCTGCACCATCTACCACAGAGCTGACTTTCTCTTCAGCCATCCTTAGGTGTCACTTCAAAACACACACACACACACACTCTTTCTTGTCACTTACCCCTTCCTTCAACCCAAACACACACCCAGTCTTACTCATGCTCCAAGAATTTTTGAAATGACTGAATATATTGGTCAGAAGGACTCCATCTAAAACCATGAGATCAGGAACTAGAAGCCTGAGAGGATGGGGCCGAGAGAAAACCCAGTGGCCCTGGCAGTATCTAGGTTCTCTTGGTTGCCATCATAGGCTTACGGTTAGACTGAAGTTACTGGGGAGATATGCTATGGTAGATCACTTGATTTAAAGACTGAAATTTAACAGTTTTAAAGCTAGTGTTTATTTAACACTTAACGCACAGTGGACATGGTGCTCTTTACAAACACTTTCATTTAGGCCTGTCATCCTTATGAAATATATTCATCATTTTACAGATGAGGAGACTGAGGCTTACAGAGATTAAGTAACTCCCTTTAGTTTCATGTAGGGTAGCTTAGTGCTCTTCAAAGGAAGCATTTCACAGCACAGTTTTTCTTAATCTGCCTTTTTGTTGGTCATAGCTTTTCATTATCACAGCAGGAAGGTAATACGAGCTTAGTGTATTCCAGGCCCAACACTATTGGACTTGGTGGCTGTAGGTAGCACGCATTGAAGAGTTGAGACTCAAAACAAGGACTCTTCTTGTAGACAAGCAGTGCAGATGAGACGCACAGTCTGAAGAAATACCCTTCAATGCGACATACCTACATGGGGGCTCCATGGAGCCAAATGTTCACTCCGGGTTGAGGAGAAATTTACCTTGGTAACACATAACTTGAACAGAAATGGGGGACAGGCCAAGGGGATGCCCTCAGATGAGAATACTGTGTCCTAGGAGTCAGGAATGTTCCCCTTAGTATTCGCATAATTTTTTCCCATTGTTTTTTTTTTTATGTGTGTGTGTGTGTGTGTAAATAACTTCTGAAATTACAGTTTGTACTTTGCAAAAGAAAAAAAGCCATAACAAAAAAATTATTTTAAATCAACTAAAGACTCAAGAGATTTATTTGGTTACAGGGCATAACCCCTTTGACAAAACGTTAAGAAGAGTTGCTAATACAAATACACATTAAATATGCTAACAGTTACAACTAGCTACATATTGGTAAGTGATATAGTTCTATAATTATCGAGAAAGGTTGCATAAAAATCCAAACCTGAAAAATTCTGTAAACCATATCATTAGCTTTTCTCTAACAAAGTAGGGGGACTAGTTCTTGGATTAATTTTACTATAACATTAATGTAGCACTTTATATTTTACAAACTAGTTCTCTATCTCATGTAAGTCTCACACCAACATCATAAAGTATTAGCCCAATTCTGTGGAAGGAGAAACAGACTGAGAAGAAAAGTGGATTCTCTGACCTCACGGTGTTATTATGTGGCTAGATTTGGGACTTAATTTCAAATATTAAACTTTTTTTTTTTTTTTTCAAATATTAAACTTTTGATTAAATCTTTGTATCTTGTAGGGAAAAGACAGGGGTTAGCTCTCAGATGTCAATCACCATACTAATTTTTAAAAATATAAAAGATAAATTATTGATAATTGTCATAGCCTTTCAATTCCCCCTTAAGATTCAAATAAAAGTATCCATCTTACACTAAAGTTGTCTAAATAGAATTGTTACATGGGGGAAAATACCAATTTCTAAATCTTTTTATACACGTTTCTGGACAATCCATGATGTAACTAGTGGATAGTGGTAGTCCTTTTAATTTTCAACTACAAGGATATTCTAGAAGCTTGTTTCAGAATGTGTTTAGTCCATATTTTTTCCAGTTGAATTATTGAAAGTGTTTATGAACAGTTACAAGGGACAAACCATAACTTCGAATTAAAAATGACACGAATATATTTTCCATTAAAGATAAAAACAAGGATGTGGGCTTGAGGATTAAAGTAAAAATGTTGGCATTCAGGATACAGCTGATAAGTCTTTTAAATGACCTTACTCTTAACACTTAATTTAAGGTGGAACATCCCAGTGACCATATTATGATTAACAAAAAATAATAAAGCCTGAAGTCTGAGTTTATCCAACGGGGTGACGCACGCTTCTTCGCCATCCTCCCACGACGGCCGTTTGTCCCACGTGAATGCTAGTAACAGGCACCATACCCTGCTAATGCTAACATGTAGGAGTCAGTCAGAGGTAAAAACCCCTATCACGATTAGCATTAACAGCATACAGCCTCCAGCAAGCCTCCAGCCCTCAGAGGATGAGGCATAAAGAATTTAAACCACAGATTTCCCCTTCCTGGTCTGTGCCACCTGCAAGAGAAACAGAAATTGTTGTGTACGCACATGCAGTTATAAAGTTGGAGTCACAGACTATAAATCTGAAAGTAAAGACAGTCTCTTTTTTCTTTAAGGGAGAGAGTTCATTAAATCCTAGTTAGTCATTTGTTCAAGGTAGAGAAAATGGCAATTAAAGGATGATATTTTTACCTTTAAGTGTATTGGAAGACTATTTTAAAATGTATGTTTTCAATTCTAATATAGTTCTGAATTATTTACACATACAGATCATCTTTAAAACAAAAATGAAACCATTCTTCAAAGTCCCCAAATGCTAAAATGCAAAGGCGAGACCTTGCGTTCTGACATAGTACTATCTTTTCTGATTTATATCTCACCTGAGAAGTAGGTAATTGAGGTAAAAGGCCAAAATATTAAAAATGGTACTTAATGATTTATGAAGATTAAAACAATTAACTTATTTTACAGAGGAGTTTGGGCTAGATTTTCATTCTGTAATAAATAGTTGTGGTTTTACCTTTATTTATTTTTTTTCAGGAGATATGATACAGGCGGTGGAGGTCTTGCCTATAAATGAATCCATCATAAAATGGCCCCATCTTCTATTTAGAGATTCCTTAGGGGGAAGCACTACCCAGTGGCTTTGGTTTTGATCTGCGTAAAGGAAGTATGACTTACAGAGTGCTGTGTTTCAAACTACTTGCCTTCGGCAGAGTGGACTGAAAAAAGAAAAAGATGAATTTGCTACTTCCTGTTAGAGTCTGATTTTACTCTCTCAGATAAAGTGACATTTCTCCCACAAGCTTCTGGTTTCGGTGTTACTATAGCAGAACCTAGAAGTTAGAGTATCATTCAAGTATGTGGTTGCCTTTAGCACAAGAGGGGAATCACCTTCTCTTTTATTTAATCATGAAGCCAGCTCGATGTGAAATTGTGATTAAGTTCAAAAGGAGTGTATAAAGTTAAAAATTCCCCAGTGAATATATTTTGACAGGGCAGAATATCGTGGTTTGGAAATTTCCAGACCAAGGAAATTTGTCATTCTTACTGATAGTACTTTTTTTCTTTAACTTTGCTGTTTTCTGAGATGAATTAGTTTAATGATGAAGAGCTTTGAATTAGATAATGGATTCTAGTTTACTTATACAGATTTTCAGTCAATAAAGCTTATAAAAATAAGGACTTTTTTTCCCCTTCCACAGAGCCTTGGACTCAGTAAATGCTCAATAAATGTATATTAATATCCTAATGTTAGTTCCTCCAGCCAATATCATTCAACCTTCTTTTAAAGAGCTGTGTCTAATTCGTATTTAAGGTGAATTGCTTGCGTACTGTTCTTCCCATAAATTTTACTCCTGTTCTTTAAAGGTGACATCTGAGCACAGGTATTAAAGGAAATGCATTTAGTATAATAATCAGATTTTTTTCTCTTTCATCTTTTTTCACAATTGCCCGATTAGAGTGCTCAGAAAAGTGACAATGGTTTTCACAATACTATATTAAAAATTCTAACAGCTTTTTTTTATTGGTTCAAACACTAAAGGTATGCTGAAATAAAAGCACCACACAGGGCCCCTTTTGTTCATAGTGCTCAGACAGAAACTGTGGTACTGTGTTATCTAGGCAGACCCCTCAGACATGATGAATTCCTAAAACTGCACAGAATGAGCAGTTTGTCTAAATATACTACACGATCTTAAATCTCATTTAAAACATAATAAGAGATGAAAAGCATTAATCCCAATAAACAGAATAAAGGAGAAATTATCCCAGAATAGTATTTTTAAAAGTATAGTCAGTAGACTTTTAGATATTAGAACGACCAGAAGGTCATTCAGCCAGCAGTGAAGCTGTGCTCGCTTTCACTGTTTTTGCCTGGGTTTGCAAGGAGGACCCAAGCTAACCAAAACCAGAACTGCTCTGTGAGTCTGAGTGGAAATTAGTGATCACAGACAACAAAGGCTAGTCTATTAGTCAAGGCATTGGGCACAGGATGATGTCATGAGGTAATAAGAAAAGAAGTGGCTTATTCTGGAATCAGTACAGCCGCCCAGCTGGTAGGGCGGCAGAAGAATTGTATATAATTATAGGCCCAGCAATCAACAGCTACAGCTGCTAACCATTTGATAAGACTGTAACAAACACAATGTGTAATGTATAGCAATACAGAGAAATTCATATGGATTATACAATATAAATTAGAGTGAGGGTCTTGACTAGGGCAGTTCTAAAGACATACTTTAAACCCTGTGACCCACACTACTTTTAGGCCCACAGCAGGAAATGTCCATTGTGAATATAAACTTGACTATAGCACAATTCTTTTCAGTAGCTGAAGATAGGTTCCAAGTTCAATGTAGTACTTGACAGAATTTATTACTCAGTAATTGAGGGTCAGAACCATTCCTTCTTATCTTCAATAAAAATCTACCAAAATGAAGCTCTAGATATACTAGATAAATGACAACAATAGATATTTTTCATTATATGGCAGATCGATTCTCCTTCTGGTAGTTAGCACTAAACTGAAGGCAGCACTCTGGGGAAAGTTTCTTTAAATTATGCTTTTCTAAAGGATGATTTTTGTAGGGGGGGGCATATTATTTCAATATATCCTTTTCTTCTTACCTTATTGATTTGCCAGGAAAGATGTCAGTAGCTGTACATTCAGAGTAGAATATGTCTTAAGTTTGTCACTAAGGATCTCTTCATATATGAATCATAAGTTAGATCCTTCCACAATTTTATAGACCTATATATTTTCTTATTTTGCTGCTATTCTCAGCACCAACCACTTCATATTTGAATACCAAAAGAACTGCATTCTGGGAGCTATTGTTATTATACATCCTAGCTGACTCAAAGATCCATGCTCTTTTCTCCATACTCACTGCCCCTGCCTTCTTATCCTGAAGCCTTTGACTTCAGATTACTCCACTGTTAGCAGGGCATACCTGTGACTTGTCCTCCCTCTCCAGCCCATCTCCGATCACACCCCCTACCCAGGCCTTCTGCACCAAGTCATTCCAGTGCCTGATCTCTCAGGAGTCTTACTTTCACCTTTGCATATGGTGTCTCTGCTGCCTGGGGTGCCTCTCTCTCCTTTTTCCCCTAGCCAATAACTTCTCATTCTGGAAAACATCACCTTCTCGGAGAAGGTCTTCTGATCTCTCAAAACAAGAAAAGAACACTTCTTCAGTGCTCCGATAATACTCTGCACCTCTGTCATAGAATATATCACACCATGATTAAATTACCTGTTTATCAGTCTCTCTTACTACACTGAGACAATCTAATGTCTTATTCATTCTCTTATTCCTATGTTTAACAGAGGTCCTGGAATATAGTAGGCACTCAGTAATGCTTGTTGAATGAATGAATGAATACCAAGTATTTCCAGTATCTTCCTTCATGGGTCCTGCATAACTCTTGTCACTCAGTTTGAAAGATTACCCCTTTCCTATTATAGAAAGCCTCAAGAATTTTAGTGTAATATCCTCTTCTAATAAACCCAAACACAAAAACCAACAATAACAACAACATAAAGCAGAAATCTGAATTGTTGATGTAACAGATATGAAGAGTCTGTCAATATAACAAATGTTATAGAGACATAGATATAAAGATATAGATATAGATGGAAATAGATATGGATTCACAAGATATTTCACTTCACCAGGCTTTTATAATAGGTAATTAACATGAATTTGGAATACATAATATTTTTCCTCTTGGTAAGAAAATTTAGAATACTGTAACCTTTTTCAGAAATATCTCTTTTTTGATGGGAATTATGAATGTGGACATGTTTACAACTCTTATTAGTGTTTGAGTGTGCATATTACTTTCAGATAAACTCAAGAAAAAGGAAACAAATTCAAAGGGCTTTTGATGCATACAAAATTAAAAATAAGTGAACAAAAAAAGAAAGAAAGAAAAAAAAAGAACTGCATGCTATGAAATTTTCTTTAAAAAGAAAAGAGTCACAATGATTGACTCTCATAACCAAGCCATCATGAGACAGCCCTGACTTTACTCACCATGAAAGGTATAAATACTTGGAAACTATTAATTTGTTGCTACAAAGTGAATATACACTTATTTCTACTGAAAGGCATGATCCTATATTGATGTAGCCGTCAAAATCCTAGCTCCAAAGCCATTTTAATAGGTGAAAAGTAATGTAATTATGCTTTTGAAAATTAAAATGATTAAGTTTAGATAACTTCCTTTAAATATTTCCCCATTTTTATTTAACTTTTTTATGTACCAGTAAAAAACATAATCATTAAAATGGAATTCAATATTGATTCCTATTTGGATCCGCTCACTGAAAGCGACTAGCATGTAATTGCATAAGAAAGCAGTATCTGGCTTTCCCACCACAACTTACTCTAATTCCCTATATTCTGAATTTGCTGTTTTGATTTAGGTCATAAAACTAAGCAGTGAAGATTAATGAAGATATGTAAAAATCAAGATCCTGAGAAAGTTTGTACTTGTCGTTGTTCATCTTTGGAAGAACAATTTCTTGATTAACTTTTGACTAGGGTGCCTGCATACGTGATGCCCCAAGGACCTGCCCCTCTAACAATTCTACATAGTAGTGCTTCCCTTCGCTTCTACTTAGTCTGAATTTCTTACGATTAGAACCATCTCCTTTGGGTGGGAGAACCACGATGGCAGGTAATGTTTCAGGTAAAATGTCCTTGAAAGGCAAATCAGTTATTTGGAGAAGGAGGAGAAGGGTGGGGTTGAAGTCCCTCCATGGACACCTCAACTTAGACTTGTTTGTTAGGTTAGTTAGCTAGTCATCTCTGAAAACAGAGATCAAGGACTGAGGAGGGAGGACCAGGGTGGGTAAGTTTTAATGGGGATAAAGAGTGATTTGGAGGAAAGCTGAGGATATACCCTCAAATCATCCGAGAGCTCATTCTTTTCATGTCCAGCCTACAAGAGCCACAAATTAAGTATTTAAAACAGTCTCACCTGAGTTTTAGTTCAGTCCTCTGTGTTTCAACCTCTACATGTTATAAAACCACATATAAATTGTTCAATTTCTCAATAATTCTTCATAAAGACCTTCAATATTTGGTGACAAAAAGAAATATTTAAGTGACTGGTTTTCTAAAGTGTGTTTAGTCGTGTGAATTTTTTTTTTTTTTGTTTTCTGTAGAATATGATTATTCTGTGTTACATCTCAGTAACTCATTTTAGAGTTAAGTCAACTTCTGTGCTGTCAGGAAATGCGGCAAAGAGTATTATGTTCTTCTTGTATTCACATGAATTCCATCATTAAAGAGGGATTGATGGTGTGACCTGCTACTGATTGAGATGGTGGGGATACCTGTATACGTATAGCTGATTCACTTCACTGTACAGCAGAAACTAACACACCATTGTAAAGCAATTATACTTCAATAAAAAAAAAAGCACAAAAATGCATCTTCTAAAAGTAAAATGGATTGTTCTGTAGAAATAACCCATATCCTGACCTCTTGATAAATGATAAAATTACTTTTCATATCATTAACTTTACATTTAAGGAAAACTCCCTGTATAAGCCATTGCTGGGAAAAATATTATAAACTCACTATGTCATGATTCTTTCATTTGCTTCCATAAAAAATCAAACATCCCTTTTCTTAATAGTTCTAATTAAGAATTCTTTAACGAAAATACCTACTTTTTCTAAATTAAGAGCTCCTTACTGGAAAGACTGGTTTGCACATGAAACAGCTTTAATAGAGCATACGTTTCTGTATTTTGAAATTCAGAAAATGAGTTTTTAAAGATATATGCCAATAATGATTTTAACACATAAAACTAAGTACTTCATACTTTTGAACTGTCTCAGAAGAAAGCCAGTGTGGATACACAGAATCACCATGGAAACATTATACCGAGTGACCATTTGATTGTGAATACGCAAATGAGAAAGAATATTGGCCTTAGAGGATTATTCTGCTTTTCCCAATTTTAAAACCAGGAAGTTTTTAGTGAAACTCCCTTGGAACTTATTTACAAGCTAAGTAGCCTTCCCAATAGTTCTATTATGGACAGAGATTAATACCTTCACTTTTCAGATAAGGATGTGGAAAAAAACAGGTTAGAAATATTTTCCCCCAGAGTCATTCTATGGAGTGAGAAGTAGTTTGAGAGCCAGCCTGAGTCCAGCCCGACTCCTGGACCAGTGTATCACAGTGGGGACTTCCTCCATGCCCCGACCTCACACTGGCACAGCTTCAGGCCCGAAACTTTGGGAAAATGTTATCAAACAATCATGGATAAAAACAAGGGTCGGGAAGGAGAGAGCTCAGGGGAGATGCATTCTATTGCTTTAAATCATAGCCGTTCATTCTTCTCTCATATTTACACAAAAGGTTTTCCACGTGCCTAACAACTTAAACTTTAAAGTATCATATTCCAGAAGAGAATTTTAATCATAATTTTCTCTTTTTCATTTATAATTTATTTTCAATATCTTTTCTCTCCCCTTCCCCTCACCTCCCCCGCCTCAGGAAAAAGGAAAGGTGATGGCAGGTATCAACTCTGGGTGTTTGCCATCCTTCAAGGGTCACCTCTTCTAGGCCTCCTCTGTGCATTTGAGTTTATAGTGCCTATTCTCAACAGTGAATTTCAATAAAATGCCTCCTTTGGAACTTACTATGTGTAACCTGTTTGTTAGTTATATGTACACGGTCCCCTATGTCTGGCATTATAGGAAAAATCAGCTTTTCTACAAGACACAGTTCATAAATTTCTATTTCTACACACCATCACGGCAAGGAAAATTTTGTGTACAGAGAACTATGTTAGACAAACTGAGCAAGTTCTGGGAACAGTTTAGTTTTGCCCATTTAAAAATTAATTTTCTTAAGATGCCTCGTGTATGGGATACCCTGTGTTACAAGGCAAACACGATACCATTTACTTCTTCCACCCCCATAGCATTTTAGTCAGGGCCGTAACACCCCAAATGAGGGTTACGTCTGCTACTCCACACGAAGTCATCTCTAGACATAATCTCATACATACTCTTAGGCACTAGATATTCCTACTCCAAATTTCTCCTCGAAGATAGTCTGGTCCGCCTTGCCTTCTTTCTCTTTCTCTGGCAGAGAGCAAACTCCTGGAGGCTGGGTTCTCTTTGTCTTCTGATGTGACCCTCCCTCCTGCTGTCTCCCCCATGGTGGTCGGCCCTCTCTCCATGCTCGGTCGGAGCACTCATCACACAGCACTGAGATATGTCGTTCACTAGTGCTGAGGTGTGGTTGAGGGCAGGGACTCGGTCTTACCGCAGTACTTGATACATAACTCACGCTCAGTAAATGCTTTGAATAAGTGCTTGAGATCCTCCAAAGGCATTTCTGTCTGCACAACTGGCTTGGATCTGACATGGGAGCGTTTCAGTAAGATTTAACTAATATGCAGATTCTTGGAGAGTTAGGGTAGTAGAAGCTTATAAATGTGGAAGCAGATCAATGAGGTTTGTTGGTATTCCAGATGAGTAATGGACCATTTACATTCAGAAGATTCTAGGCTTGGATCTCAGTCTACAAAGTATCATCATTATAGGATAAAGCTGGAGAATTCTGCCAGATATAATTATCTGAAGTTGTGGATAAAAACTAGGTTCCATTCCTGTTGTTTTTTTTTTTTTGGAACCACAGTTGGATGCCATAATCATGTGTTTTCATTGTGTAGGAGCATGTTCTCATTCTTAGGAGACAACATGCCAAAGCATTTAGAGGTGAGATGCCAGGTCTGCATATAGATACAGTTGTAGAGAGAGAGGCGGATAGGGACAGAGAGAAATAAAGCAAACGTGGCAGATGTTAACAATGACTGAATCTAAGTGAAAGGTCCAGGGTGTTATTGTTCTGTTGTTTTCAACCTGCCTGGGTTCCATTCCTGACGCCAGCAATGTTACTAGCTGTGTGGTACTTGGTAATTTAATTGACCTCTTTAAGTTTTAGCTGTTTCTCTAAAAATAGAGATAATGATAGAACCTACTGAAAAGGTCGTTGTGAAGATGAAGTGACACAATGAACGTAAAGCATTTGTCGGGTGCTAGGCTCATAATCACAATGGGTGCGAGCCACAGTGCTAATGGCAGCAGTCATGAATACTTGCCGAATGCCCGTAAGTCTCTGTACATCTATTACTGTTGCACTTGTTGTTTTAAAAGTACAAGTCAAGATACATTTACTGCTGTATAACTGAATCATTATATAAATTAGAGGTTATTGAAAAACCTGTAGAAGCCAAATAATCCTTTGGTATCCTAATCTCTAAATCATAAGTAACTGCTAAAAGGTACAGCAAGATGTTTCCTTGGAAATGATTTTCTAAAATGTTTCATTCGTTTTTGTTTGGGATCAGGAGAGAAATGCATTCCGAGACTGTTAGAAGCTCTTTAAAACAAACAACTTTTTACTTTGTCAAGAACTTTTAGAGACCGCTTTGTACATATATACTTTACTTTCTTAGGCTGTTTTTGTATCTCATTTTCCAAATTGGTTTCCTGAAATATAAAAGATCATAAAGGTATTCATAATAATAGCAAACACTCACTCAGGGCATGCTCTGGACCGGGCAGCAGTTTGACTGCTCGATGTATGCTAACTGGCTTATTCTTCTTAACAACCTTCAGAATGAGTGTTATCACCTGCCCATTTGCACCTGGGGGCAAGGAGGCACAGACAGGTGAAGTAACTTGCCCAAGGTTAAACTGCTGGGATACCAACGAGGGCAATCTGGCACCGGCGTCCATGCTCTGAACCACAATGCTGGCCTGACCATGGCTGAGCCACATAAAAGAGCATAGCATTTTGTTAAGACAGCCAAGAACCTCTACTGCGTATAGAACGTTCTCATTTATGGAGTCACAACACAAACGTTATTATCTGTCATTGTCCTTATCCAAACATCAGCTTCACAATTTCATGAAATCAGCTGTCTGATAGCCTTCAGTAATCTTTCCTTCTGCCAGTGCCTTAACCCCATGTACCCACGCATGGTTCCTGTTTTTCAGAATTAGCACAGATGTATTCACAGTCTATGTAGTATCATGCCCCCTGACTGATGTTAAGCCCCATTTTCTGGCTAGTGTGTCATCTTGCGTAAGGGTGGGAATTGTGCCTTTTGGTTCAAAGTGTTTTTCCACATTGCTGTGAGCCTTGGAGTTGTGAGTGAGGGTGTTGAACTGTTCAGACACAGTGGCATATTTATTTAAGGATAGATGTGCTTTTGGGGTGGTTTTGCTTGAGGCCCTGGGTATTGTAAACCCAAAGACAAGATTGATGGACCGAGCTTAAGTGTTTCACAGCAGATGAAAATTATACAGCAGTGATCAAATTGAAAATGCTGCATTTACTTAAGAGTCTGAGATAAAGATGTATTCAAAAGGTGGGATAAAGAGCAGCTTTTAAAATTTAAAATTTTAGTAATTTTCCTTGAGAAAAATAAGTTTCACAATTTTCTTATTCTAGCCAATTTCAGCCAACATGTGACAGTTTTGAAGCAGTAAGATCAGTGAAAGACAAACATATATTCTCTAGTCAATTATACTGGTACTTACTGGTACGCTCTCTTTGGACATAGAGGATATGAATTCACTGAGCCCAGCTGTGTCTTAGGAGCTACATGAAAATGAAGTGGTAGTCACGCTGGAATCATAGAATTTCATCAGTTTAAGAGACTTTGGAAATGACTTTAATCCCAGCCACCCATTTTAGAGATGAGAAGAATAAGGCACAGGCGTTTGCTCAGAGCTTGGGACTTAGAAACCTGCCATGATTCCCAGGCTGGTGCTCTTTCCATAATACCAGGCTTTGGAGGCCTAACACCAAAGCAACAAAGGTATAAAAATCGATGGCTTCAGCTGAGCAATAGCCAATGACCTCACAAAACTGTAGAGATGCCAGCTTGTCAAAGACAGGGGTGCTCAATCCAGGGGCAAGGAAGAGTCCACCCACCAGTCTCTACCACTCAAGCTCTTTAGTCCTACTAGGTTTAGAATAGAGATTATGAAACTCCACCCCCAGGAGGATCATGGCTGAGATTCAAGGAAGCCTGGAGCATCCTGACACTGAATGCAAAATTGGGTGTGAGCATGCACATTAAAAAAGAAAAAAATCTGGGAAAAGCATATATAACTTCCATTAGATCTGAGATAGGAAAAAAACAGTTAAGAATTATTACTTTGATATGAAAAACCTCCTTTCAGTTGAACGGTAGCTCTTAGTCATGACATAAAACAGCTGATGAAAAAACCTTTCAAAAGTTAAAACTTAGGGCTTTTCTGGGTGGCTTTTTTGATTCACAGAAGACCGATTTGACGACAGAAGCAGAAAGATGAAGGTTATTAATTTTCCATGTTTGCGATTGGAAAGTACAGAATGACAAAATTCACAGCACATTCTAACTAGTTATGTTACTGCAATTGAATTGCATGCACAGCAATGGCATTCCGGGATTTTGTTTGTTTGTTTTGTTAAGACCAAGAAGTTACACTTTTTACGCATGATTAGTTAGGTAAAAACAAGACTAGAAGTTTGTGCCAATGCCACTGTCCTACCTTGAAAGAGCGCAGGTTTCAGCCCGCGCTCAGGTTTCTCTTTGTTAATATATGTGGTTCGGAAGCTTGGTCCGGTGGCCAGGGAGAGCTGACCCACTGCATGAGGAAACTCGGTTATTACCAGCCATTACCCACTAGTCCGTGCAGCAGAAGTAATTACTCAGGGTGCTTTGGCCCTCTGAAAGAAATCAGGGGGGCAGCAAGTACAATGGACATGAGCTTAAATGGAGTCAAAAGGCTCCTGGGCTGAACAGCCCCACGCCCCACATCACACATCCCATATCCGTCCCTAGAAGCAGGCTTTATACTAAGGACCTAGTGACCTTACCAGAGAAAACATAAATTCCCCGAGCCACAAGTCCTCATGGGCAAAATGGGGATAACACACCACCTACCCTGCTAATTTTCTATTATGATGACTCTATCAAACTAGACAATAGGCAGGAAATTGCCTTGGCAACTTTATAGCTTATATTACTGTTCACATGGATAGACAATTCAATACTATATACGTATCCATTTTTAAAAGCTCAGTCCCATGATTATTCAAAGTTCAGCTGCCCTACAGTCATTTAGAGTATACATTATGTTAAAGCCATACATCAGAGGCACTACTTCTTCAGAGAGATGAATGGAGAGAAAGAGTAACTCCCGCTTTATGTAATCTTCTACATAAGGTCATATGAAAAGAATATCTCCACTTGACCTCAACTATTTGACATAAAATATAGACTAAATTATGAGCATTATTAGATACCTTTGGCCTCTTCAAATCACATGGGGTCTTGGATCTGCTGTGTGACATTGGAAAAGTAACTTCACCTCCCGGGTCCTCAGTCTTTTCGTTTTAAAGGATTGGATTCTGGCTTATAGGTTTGTCAGCTGTCAACTTCAGTAATTCCAGGTTAAATTTTATTCATAATCATCCCAATCTGCCTGCTTTAGATAACAGAAAATTCAAAGAACTGGTCCACCCTTGGTACGTGGAGGACAGACACATACGGGGGGTTTTGTGGGAATAAAGAGAGCTAACCAACGTGCTCTGCCAAAGTGCACCCCGGCACGATGGGAGCAAATAAAAACAGAAGCTCACGGTACGTCTGCTCAGTCCTCACGTCGATTAAATAAAGACCTTGATATCTAAGACGTTATGATTCTAACTTTATAAAATGAAGGTATATTATTTGTTATTTTTCAAAAGAAAGTAGAAAAGGCTCCTGTCCTGAAGGCAGTCCCTTTTGATCCAATCCACCCTGCCCCTCAAGTCTGTTCTGCACACTTGTCTGGCCGCTCCATTAGCTAAGCTCGTCCAGGGCCACGTCCCTGGTACCCCTCCTATCAACTAAGGGAACTTTGGGGAGAAGCCGAGGGCCGGGTCTTGAGCACCCCTCCTTCCCCTTCCCCCTTCCTCCCCAGAAATCCATCCCGAGCCACCTGATGGCCCGGGCGAGATCCCCCGGACGGCGCCCCTCGGACGGACGCTCGCGGGCCCGGGCGGGGCGCTAGGTGGTGGCCACGTGCGCGCCGCCCCCGCCCCCGGCGCCCGGCGTGGGGGGTGACCCGGGAGCCGCCGCTGCCGCCGCCCGCCGCGTCCCGGCGCGGAGAAGCAGAGGGCAAAGTCGGCGTACCTTCCTTCCTTCCCCGCGTCGCGTGATCGCCGCTGGGCTCGGCTCCGCTCGCGTCCCGAGGCTGGAGGCGGCCCGACGGGACCTCGGGGCTGCGACCCGGCTCGGCCGCGCACAGGAAGCCCGCGCCTGCGAACGTGCGACCCTTTTATAACCCACTTGTGACTCATAACCGACCAGGCGCCTTTTCTGTAAACCCCCGCCTCACCCCCCCTTCTGCCTGTTCTTGGAACCTACAGCTTGAAAAACTTTTTTCTTTTTAAAGGAAAAGTCGAAAAAGCCCAGCGCGGGATTGGTGTTTTCCCCTTTCCCTTTCTCGTGGGTCATTGTGTGTGTGTGTGTGTGTGTGTGTGTGTGTGTGTGTGTGTGTGTGTTTGCTCTCGACACACGTCGTGTACTTTCCGGCCCCCGCGCTGCGAGGCTCGGACTCCAACCTTTGTTCTTAATGAAAAGGAAACGCATTCAAATGAGCGTTCAGTCGGCGGGCAGAGGGGAAGTAGCTAACTGGTGACAGGGGTGTCTTTACACTATCCTTGCAGATGAGAAAGAAGAGGGAGCAAGTGGGAGACTTTTTCTTCCCCACCGGAATCGGCTGGAGGCAAGCGGGTCCCAACAGAGGGAGACACGGTCAAGGGACCCCTCCATGTGACCCCTCCCCTCGGTACCGTTCAGGAGTCAGCGTGTGGTTTGGGATGTACACCCGGGGTTTGAGTGCATTCGCGCCTTGCCTGTTACCCACATTTATACTTGAGGGTGGTAGGATATAGGGCCCCGACCTTCTTTAATTTTGGCCTCACCAATATTTTTTCACCCCCGCCTCCTCCAACCCCCCATTCCCACTCTAAGGTTATATTCCTGGAGCACAAAGGACTTGAGTTTTAATTTTGGTTTCATTGTCTCTCTCTTCACTTTCTCTCATCCTGTCAAGAGCTGGGGGGCATTTTCCTGGAGCAGGTCCTTTGACACATTGGATGGAAATGAATAAAATCGATCTAAAACGTGACACGTGTATACTGCAAGCCTAGTTGAGTAACTCATTTTTGAGCCTCAGTTCAATAAACTTTTAGACCGTAAGAAGGAAGAAGAAAGAAATTTGAGGGGGAGGGAAGAGGTGGAGAGGAGGAGGGGAAAGTCAGGAATGGACTTGGCCCCATAGCCACGTGACTCATACCTTTTTGTGGCTAAGACAGGACCAGTGCTGGATTGCAGCACAAGTCTCCTATAGTGGGATCTCCATCCCAAGGTGGGGCAGGAGACATTTTAGAATAGTTTGTATTAAGCTGATGTCAGAAAATTAGTTTCTAGAATGCCTGATGGCATGGAAGCTAGAAATGATGTAGTCAATTTACAGACGGCCCAGGTTGGTTAAGGAAGTTGGAGACATTTTAAAACCCTCTGTTCTTAACGCTTACATTTTCCCTATTCCTTGTAATTCGAAAAAGAATGATTATAATAACAAATAACATTTATAAAGCATTTACTATGTGCCAGGCCCTGTTCTAAAACTCCTTACATGTATTAATTCTTTTGGTCCTCAGTGTGATCGTAAGAGGGAGGGACACAAAGGCACAGAGAGATTAAACCCTTTGCCTTAGGTCATAGTAAGAAGTCAAAGAGAGATTCAAACCCAGCTCTACCTCAGGTGTATGTCTCCACAGTCCTATCTCCCTGCCAGATCCACGTTGGTCCAGGAGCTGGAGAAGAGCGGTAAAGTGTGGTGGGGAAAGGAATCATGATCCCCACCAGGGTGGGTCATACCCCCTGCTGGTTGTAGACACCTGCAAAGCCTGTCCAAATTCCCTTTTCTCATATTAGGTCCTAGTTTGGAATACACAGTAATGGTAGATAGGTAATTTTTTTTTTTTTTTTAATTTTAATTTTATTTATTTATTTATTTTTGGCTGCGTTGGGTCTTCGTTGCTGTGCGCGGGCTTTCTCTAGTTGCAGCGAGTGGGAGCTACTCTTCCTTGCGGTGCGTGAGCTTCTCATTGTGGTGGCTTCTCCTTTTGCAGAGCACAGGCTCTAGGCACACGGGCTTCAGTAGTTGCAGCACCCGGGCTCGATAGTTGAGGCTTGTGGGCTCTAGAGTGCAGGCTCAGTAGTTGTGGCTCATGGGCTTAGTTGCTCCACGGCACGTGGGATCTTCCCGGACCAGGGCTCAAACCCGCGTCCCCTGCATTGGCAGGCGGATTCTCAACCACTGCGCCACCAGGGAAGTCTGATAAATCTTTTTTTGAAATTGAACTGACTGACATTTTACACTAGATCTAGCTGTGGGACCTGGGGATTAACCTCTCTGTGCCTCAGTTTCCTCATCTGTAAAATGAAGATAATAATGTCTTCCATTAGAGATTGCTGTGGAGTGAACTGGTTCCCTCAAATTGTTTCCCCCAAATTCGTGTGTTGAAACCCTAAGCCCTAATGTGACTGTATTAAGAAATAGCGTCTGTGAGGAGGTGATAAAGGTTAAATGAGGTCATCAGAGTGGGAACTTAATCTGATAGGGCTGGTGTGCTTATGAGAAGAGGAAGAGATCCCAGAGCTCTCTTTCTCCACACTCACGCAAAGAAAAATTTAGCCAGGAGGAGTCCTCACCAGAAACCGAATCCTGCTTGACCTTGATCTTGGACTTTCCAGCCTCCAGATCTGAGAAAATATATGTCTGTTGTTTAAGCCACCTGTCTATGGTATTTTGTTACAGCAGCCTTAGCAGATCAAGACAGGGATACAATGATTAAATAAGATGATGTATACACAGTGCCTGTTTCAAATGAGAGCTTGAGAAAGTAGGAGCCACTTGCTGGCACAAGTGTTGTTTCATGGATGTTGTTATGGGTTGAATTGCATCTCCCCTGAATTTATACATTGAAGTCCTAACCCCAGTACCTTAGAATGTGACCCTATTTGGAAATAGGGTCATTGCAGATGTAATTACTTAAGATGAAGTCTTAAGGTGGGCTCCTATTCCAATAGGACTGGTGTCCTTAAAAAAATTGCCGTGTGTAGAGAAAAAGATACACATAAAGGGAAGATGATATAAAGTGACACAGAGAGAAGATGGCCATCTACACACCAAGGGCAGAGGACTGGACCAGATCCTTCCCTCACAACCGTCAGAAGGAACCAACCCTGCCAATACCTTCATTTTGGACTTCCAGCCTCCATAACGGTATAAGACAATAAAGTTCTGTTGTTGAGGACGCCTAGTTTGTGTTACTTTGTTACAGCACCTCTAGCAAACTAATCCGTATGTGTGTCCAGGGCTGATCTGGCTGGCATCCTTGTCCTTCTCCTCATGACTCCTGTCTACCAGAGGCTGAGCAGACCAGTGACCTCCCAGATCACAGACACAGTCTACTTGTTGATATTACTTATTATAGATAATGATGAATAGATTGTGGCAACTGACACAACTATATACCAATGAAGAAGAACTTATGAACACACCATAAGTTCATGAAATTCTGCAGAAACCACAATAATCACAGGGAATGATTAGGAACCAACCTACAACCTCTCTCCTTAAAAATTAATCATGGAAAAAATTAAAAATAATTCCCGGAAGCTTAGTATTAAACTCATCTTGAAGCTCAGCCTTTTGGAAGAATATAAGAAAGAGACATTTGTCAGAGTGGATCATACATTTTAGATGGTGGGTGAAGAAACAGACTGACATTTCAGGCTTGGCCAGCTTATGTAATGTAGCTCAGGGTTTCAGTTGAATAATAAAATGGAGATAATTCACTACTCCATGAACTTGCGGATGCTTTCCGTTCCTGGGGATGTAACGGGTTGAATTGGCATCCTCTAGACCCCATCAGTGGCACAACCATAATTAATGCCCAAGGCTAAAAATTTGCCTGCATAAGATGTCCAGACTTAATGAATGGTGTTTGTTTTTGTTTTTCATACATAGAGCATCAGAAGTTGGGTTTTTTTCCCATCATAATTTAACTTTTATTCCTTTCACTGTTATAACGTCTTGGAAGTAAATCTGAAGTCTATGTTTTCCTACCAGCATTTCCTCTGTAAATGGGTTTCTGGTTTAGAGTGTTACATGATACTCTTCCATGCTGGGATGCCTGTCTTCCCCTTCAGAGGATAAAGGCGTGTCCCCCTCTCCTTTTTAAATCTCTTTCCATTAAAGAGATGAAGTTTACAAATTACAATTAACCTTTCAACTTTGTCTTTCCCTTTCACCCCTTCCAAAAGGACAGTGGAATGAAGTCAGACATCTAAATAAGAGAGTAGTGTTCGTTGCACTGAGTTATAGCCTCTGATTAGCTATGCCCTAATTGTCAATCATTTGTACGCACCAATTACCTCATGAGAATCCTTTTGTCTATATATATGCTGCCTGCTTTCTGTAGATAACTTATTTTATAACCTTAATGTTTAAACTTTATGGTAATGAAGACTTTTTGCTCTTAGACAATTTCTCCTTTTTTATGTTTTGGGAAGCCAGGTTGTCACAGTGTGTTGGAAAATTTCAAGTAATAAAGGAAGAGTTAAGGTCTTGGGATTGAATGGAGATCCTAAAAATATTTTGGTTTATGAACAACATTGGCAGGGAACCATTCTGCTTCCCCGTCTACCATCATCACATATAGAGAAAACTCCTTCAGCCACCACCCCCCACGGCACTCCCTTCACTCAGTATCTGACCCCAGCCGAGCTCTTATCTCTACTGGCCTGGCCCAGTGTTCTCAGCTTCAGTTGGTGAATTGATGAGTCACTCAGTCACTCGCAGTAAATCACTCTCCACTGACTTTTTTTTTTCTTCTTCTCTGAAATGACCAGAGAGACTTCTCTGAGCGCCAGCACTATCCAATCCTGTGTTCTGTTTCTGCCTGAAGACCAGTGTGTACAAACCAGGCCCTGGAACCATCCTGCAAACTCAGTGGTACTTTGATGTGTTAACTTAGTTGGCTTGGGCTGACATAAAAATTAATGTAGATTGGGGGGCCTAAAAAGCAGACATCGATTTCTCACAGTTCTGGAGGTTGGGAAGTACAAGATCAAAGTGCCAGCCAATTTGGTTCCTGGTGAGGACTCCCTCTCTTCCTGGTTTCCAGATGGCTAACTTCTTGCCATGGTCTCCCAGGGCCTTTCCTCAGAGCATGCACATAGAGAGGGATGTCTCTCTCTTCTTATAAGACCACTAGTCCTGTTGAATTAGGATTTCACCCTTATGAACTTGTTTAACCTTAATTACCTCCTAAAAGCTCCATCTCCAAGTACAATTACATTGGGGGCTAGGGATTCAACATATGAATTTTGGGGGGTATAATTCAGTCCATACCACTCATTGACTATCATAATGGTGTTTGGTTTTCTCTCTGTATTCTTTTATATAAATAAAATAATTTCAGTTTTCTCTTTTCAGAGATTTATTTTTAAATTATCTAAATATTCCCAGTGGCTCTTTTGTACCCTCTTCTGCATCTCCAGGCCTGTTTTTTTTTTAAACATCTTTATTGGAGTATAATTGCTTTACAATGGTGTGTTAGTTTCTGCTTTATAACGAAGTGAATCAGTTATACATATACATATGTTCCCATATCTCTTCTCTCTTGCATCTACCTGCCTCCCACCCTCCCTATCCCACCCCTCTAGGCGGTCACAAAGCACGGAGCTGATCTCCCTGTGCTATGCGGCTGCTTCCTACTAGCTATCTATTTTACATTTGGTAGTGTATATATGTCCATGCCACTCTCTCACCCTCTCACATCTTACCCCTCCCCCTGCCCATATCCTCAAGTCCATTCTCTAGTAGGTCTGTGTCTTTATTCCCGTCTTGCCACTAGGTTCTTCATGCCCCCTTTTTTTTTCTTAGATTCCATATATATGTGTTAGCATACTGTATTTGTTTTTCTCTTTCTGACTTACTTCACTCTGTATGACAGACTCTAACTCCATCCACCTTACTACAAATACCTCCATTTCGTTTCTTTTTATGGCTGAGTAATATTCCATTGTATATATGTGCCACATCTTCTTTATCCATTTGTCCAATGATGGACACTTAGGTTGCTTCCGTGTCCTGGCTATTGTAAATAGAGCTGCAATGAATATTTTGGTACATGACTCTTTTTGAATTATGGTTTTCTCAGGGTATATTCCCAGTAGTGGGATTGCTGGGTCATATGGTAGCTCTATTTTTAGTTTTTTAAGGAACCTCCATACTGTTCTCCATAGTGGCTGTATCAATTTACATTCCCACCAACAGTGCAAGAGGGTTCCCTTTTCTCCACACCCTCTCCAGCATTTATTGTTTCTAGATTTTTTGATGATGGCCATTCTGACCGGTGTGAGATGATATCTCATTGTAGTTTTGATTTGCATTTCTCTAATGATTAATAACGTTGAGCATTCTTTCATGTGTCTGTTGGTAATCTGTATATCTTCTTTGGAAAAATGTCTATTTAGGTCTTCTGCCCATTTTTGGATTGGGTTGTTTGTTTTTTTGTAATTGAGCTGCATGAGCTGCTTGTAAATCTTGGAGCTTAATCCTTTTGTCAGTTGCTTCCTTTGCAAATATTTTCTCCCATTCTGAGGGTTGTCTTTTGGTCTTGTTTATGGTTTCCTTTGCTGTGCAAAAGCTTTTAAGTTTCATTAGGTCCCATTTGTTTACTTGTGTTTTTATTTCCATTTCTCTAGGAGTTGGGTCAAAAAGGATCTTGCTGTGATTTATGTCATAGAGTGTTCTGCCTATCTTTTCCTCTAAGAGTTTGATAGTGTCTGGCCTTACATTTAGGTTTTTAATCCATTTTGAGTTTATTTTTGTGTATGGTGTTAGGGAGTGTTCTAATTTCATACTTTTACATGTACCTGTCCAGTATTCCCAGCACCACTTATTGAAGAGGCTGTCTTTTCTCCACTGTATATGCTTGCCGCCTTTATCAAAGATAAGGTGACCATATGTGCGTGCATTTATCTCTGGGCTTTCTATCCTGTTCCATTGATCTATGTTGCTGTTTTTGTGCCAGTACCAAACTGTCTTGATTACTGTAGCTTTGTAATATAGTCTGAAGTCAGGGAGCCTGATTCCTCCAGCTCCATTTTTCGTTCTCAAGATTGCTTTGGCTATTCGGGGTCTTTTGTGTTTCCATACAAATTGTGAATATTTTTGTTCTAGTTCTGTGAAAAATGCCAGTGGTAGTTTGATAGGGATTGCATTGAATCTATAGATTGCTTTGGGTAGTAGAGTCATTTTCCCAATGTTGATTCTTCCAATCCAAGAACATGGTATATCTCTCCATCTATTTGTATCATCTTTAATTTCTTTCATCAGTGTCTTATAATTTTCTGCATACAGGTCTTTTGTCTCCTTAGGTAGGTTTATTCCTAGATACTTTATTCTTTTTGTTGCAATGGTAAACGGGAGTGTTTTCTTAATTTCACTTTCAGATTTTTCATCATTAGTGTATAGGAATGCAAGAGATTTCTGTGCATTAATTTTGTATCCTGATACTTTACCAAATTCATTGATTAGTTCTAATAGTTTTCTGGTTCCATCTTTAGGATTCTCTATGTATAGTATCATGTCACCTGCAAACAGTGACAGTTTTACTTCTTCTTTTCCGATTTGGATTCCTTTTATTTCTTTGTCTTCTCTGATTGCTGTGGCTAACACTTCCAAAACTATGTTGAATAATAGTGGTGAGAGTGGGCAACCTTGTCTTGTTCCTGATCTTAGTGGAAATGGTTTCAGTTTTTCACCATTGAGGACAATGTTGGCTGTGGGTTTGTCATATATGGCCTTTATTATGTTGAGGAAAGTTCCCTCTATGCCTACTTTCTGCAGGGCTTTTATCATAAATGGGTGTTGAATTTTGTCAAAAGCTTCCTCTGCATCTATTGAGATGATCGGTTTTTCTCCTTTAATTTGTTAATATGATGTATCACGTTGATTGATTTGCGTATATTGAAGAATCCTTGCATTCCTGGAATAAACCCCACTTGATCATGGTGTATGATCCTTTTAATGTGCTGTTGGATTCTGTTTGCTAGTATTTTGTTGAGGATTTTTGCATCTATGTTCATCAGTGATATCGGCCTGTAGTTTTCTTTCTTTGTGACATCTTTATCTGGTTTTGGTATCAGGGTGATGGTGGCCTCGTAGAATGAGTTGGGGAGTGTTCCTCCCTCTGCAATATTTTGGAAGAGTTTGAGAAGGATAGGTGTTAGCTCTTCTCTAAATGTTTGATAGAATTCGCCTGTGAAGCCATCTGGTCCTGGGCTTTTGTTTGTTGGAAGATTTTAAATCACAGTTTCAATTTCAGTGCTTGTGATTGGTCTGTTCATATTTTCTATTTCTTCTTGGTTCAGTCTCAGCAGGTTGTGCATTTCTAAGAATTTGTCCATTTCTTCCAGGTTGTCCATTTTATTGGCGTAGAGTTGCTTGTAGTAATCTCTCATGATCGTTTGTATTTCTGCAGTGTCAGTTGTTACTTCTCCTTTTCCATTTCTAATTCTATTGATTTGAGTCTTCTCCTTTTTTCTCTTGATGAGTCTGGCTAATGGTTTATCAATTTTGTTTATGTTCTCAAAGAACCAGCTTTTAGTTTTATTGATCTTTGCTATTGTCTCCTTCATTTCTTTTTCATTTATTCCTGATCTGATCTTTATGATTTATTTCCTTCTGCTAGCTTTGGGGCTTTTTTGTTCTTCTTTCTCTAATTGCTTTAGGTGCAAGGTTAGGTTGTTTATTCGAGATGTTTCCTGTTTCTTGAGGGAGGCTTGTATAGCTATAAACTTCCCTCTTAGAACTGCTTTTGCTGCAACCCATAGGTTTTGGGTCGTCGTGTCTCCATTGTCATTTGTTTCTAGGTATTTTTTGATTTCCCCTTTGATTTCTTCAGTGATCACTTCGTTATTAAGTAGTGTATTGTGTAGCCTCCATGTGTTTGTATTTTTTACAGATCTTTTCCTGTAATTGATATCTAGTCTCATAGCATTGTGGTCGGAAAAGATACTTGATACGATTTCAATTTTCTTAAATTTACCAAGGCTTGATTTGTGACCCAAGATATGATCTATCCTGGAGAATGTTCCATGAGCACTTGAGAAAAATGTGTATTCTGTTGCTTTTGGGTGGAATGTCCTATAAAGATCAATTAAGTCCATCTTATTTAATGTATCATTTAAAGCTTGTGTTTCCTTATTTATTTTCATTTTGAATGATCTGTCCATTGGTGAAAGTGGGGTGTTAAAGTCCCCTACTATGATTGTGTTACTGTCGATTTCTCCTTTTATGGCTGTTAGTATTTGCCTTATGTGTCGAGGTGCTCCTATGTTGGGTGCATAAATATTTACAATTGTTATACCTTCTTCTTTGATCAATCCCTTGATCATTATATAGTGTCCTTCTTTGTCTCTTGTAATAGTCTTTATTTTAAAGTCTATTTTGTCTGATATGAGAATTGCTACTCCAGCTTTCTTTTGATTTCCATTTGCATGGAATATCTTTTTCTATCCCCTCACTTTCAGTCTGTATGTGTCCCTAGGTCTGAAGTGGGTCTCTTGTAGACAGCATATATACGGGTCTTGTTTTTGTATCCATTCAGCCAGTGTGTGTCTTTTGGTGGGAGCACTTAATCCATTTACATTTAAGGTAATTATCGATATGTATGTTCCTATTCCCATTTTCTTAAATGTTTTGGGTTTGTTATTATAGGTGTTTTCCTTCTCTTGTGTTTCTTGCCTAGAGAAGTTCCTTTAGCATTTGTTGTAAAGCTGGTTTGGTGGTGCTGAACTCTCTCAGCTTTTGCTTGTCTGTAAAGGTTTTAATTTCTCCATCAAATCTGAATGAGATCCATGCTGGGTAGAGTAGTCTTGGTTGTAGGTTTTTCTCCTTCATCACTTTAAGTATATCCTGCTACTCCCTTCTGGCTTGCAGAGTTTCTGCTGAAAGGTCAGATGTTAACCTTATGGGGATTCCCTTGTGTGTTATTTGTTGTTTTTCCCTTGCTGCTTTTAATATGTTTTCTTTATATTTAATTTTTGATAGTTTGATTAATATGTGTCTTGGCGTGTTTCTCCTTGGATTTATCCTGTATGGGACTCTCTGTGCTTCCAGGACTTGATTAACTATTTCCTTTCCCATATTAGGGAAGTTTTCAACTATAATCTCTTCAAATATTTTCTCAGTCCCTTTCTTTTGCTCTTCTTCTTCTGGGACCCCTATAATTCGAATGTTCGTGCGTTTAATGTTGTCCCAGAGGTCTCTGAGACTGTCCTCAGTTCTTTTCATTCTTTTTTCTTTATTCTGCTCTGCAGTAGTTATTTCCACTGTTTTATTTTCCAGGTCACTTACCCGTTCTTGTGCCTCAGTTATTCTGCTATTGATCCCTTCTAGAGTATTTTAAATTTCATTTATTGTGTTTTTCATCGTTGCTTGGTTCCTCTTTAGTTCTTCTACATCCTTGTTAAATGTTTCTTGCATTTTGTCTATTCTATTTCCAAGATTTTGGATCATCTTTACTATCATTAATTCGTTTTCAGGTAGACTGCCTATTTCCTCTTCATTTGTTAGGTCTGGTGTGTTTTGACCCTGCTCCTTCATCTGCTGTGTGTTTTTCTGTCTTCTCATTTTGCTTATCTTACTGTGTTTGGGGTCTCCTTTTCACAGGCTGCAGGTTCGTAGTTCCTGTTGTTTTTGGTATCTGTCCCCAGTGGCTAAGGTTGGTTCAGTGGGTTGTGTAGGCTTCCTGGTGGAGGGGACTAGTGCCTGTGTTCTGGTGGATGAGGCTGGATCTTGTCTTTCTGGTGGGCACATCCACGTCTGGTGGTGTCTTTTGAGGTGTCTGTGGCCTTATTTTGATTTTAGGCAGCCTCTCTGCTAATGGATGGGGCTGTGTTCCTGTCTTGCTAGTTGTTTGGCATAGGGTATCCAGCACTGTAGCTTGCTGGTCGTTGAGTGAAGCTGGGTCTTGATGTTGAGATGGAGATCTCTGCGAGATTTTTGCCGTTTGGTATTATGTGGAGCTGGGAGGTCTCTTGTGGACCAGTGTCCTGAAGTTGGCTCTCCCACCGCAGAGGCACAGCCCTGATGCCTGGCTGGAGCACCCAGAGCCTTTCATCCACACGGCTCAGAATAAAAGGGAGAAAAAATAGACAGAGAGAAAGAAAGAGGATAAGATAAAATAAAATAAAATAAAATAAAGCTATTATAATAAAAAATAAGAAAAAAATTATTAAGAAAAAATTTATTAAGAAAATTTTTTTAAAGTTTTTAAAAATGAATTTATTAATTTTTTATAATAAAAAATGGAAAAAAGTATTAAGAAAAAAATTTTAATTTTTTAAAATAAAAATTAAGAAAAAAATTAAGAAAAAAATTTTTTAATTTTTTAAAATAAAAAATAAGGAAAAAATTATTAAGAAAAAATTTATTAAGAAAAAAAATTTTTTAAGTAAAAAAAAAAAAACAAAATGGATGGACCGAACCCTAGGTCAAATGGTGAAAGCAAAGCTATACAGACAAAATCTCACCCAGAAGCATACACATACACACTCACAAAAAAAGGAAAAGGGGAAAAATTAATATATCCTGCTCCCAAAGTCCACCTCCTGAATTTGGGATGATTCATTGTCTATTCAGGTATTCAACAGATGCAGGTACATCAAGTTGTTTGTGGAGCTTTAATCCGCTGCTTCTGAGGCTGCTGGGAGAGATTTCCCTTTCTCTTCTTTGTTCCTACAGCTCCCGGGGTTCAGCTTTGGATTTGGACCCGCCTCTGCCTGTAGGTCACCTGAGGGCGTCTGTTCCCGCTCAGACAGGACAGGGTTAAAGGAGCAGCTGCTTCGGGGGCTCTGGCTCACTGAGGCGGGCGTGGGGGGTTGGGGGGGATGGGGACGGAGCCTTGCGGAGGAGGCGGGGCGAGCCTGCGGCGGCAGAGGCTGGCGTGACGTTGCAGCAGCCTGAGGCGCGCCGTGCGTTCTCCTGGGGAAGTTGTCCCTGGATCACGGGACGCTGGCAGTGGCGGGTTGCGCAGGCTCCCAGGAATGGCGGTGTGGAGAGTGACCTGTGATTGCACACAGGCTTCTTGGTAGCGGCAGCAGCAGCCTTAGCGTCTCATGCCCGTCTGTGGGGTCTGCGCTGATAGCTGCGGCTCGCGCCCGTCTCTGGAGCTCGTTTAGGCGGCGCTCTGAATCCCTTCTCCTTGCGCGCCGCGAAACAAAGAGGTGAGAACAAGTCTCTTGCCTCTTCGGCAGCTGCAGACTTTTTCCCGGACTCCCTCCCGGCTAGCTGTGGTGCACTAGCCCCTTCAGGCTGTGTTCATGCCGCCAACCCCAGTCCTCTCCCTGCGATCCGACCGAAGCCCTAGCCTCAGCTCTCAGCCCCCGCCCGCCCCCGCGGGGGAGCAGACAAGCCTCTCGGGCTGGTGAGTGCTGCTCGGCACCGAGCCTCTGTGCGGGAATCTCTCCGTTTTGCCCTCCGCACCCCTGTGGCTGCGCTCTCCTCCGTGGCTCCGAAGCTTCCCCCCTCCGCCACCCACAGTCTCAGCCCGTGAAGGGGCTTCCTAGTGCGTGGAAACCTTTCCTCCTTCACAGCTCCCTCCCACTGGTGCAGGTCCCGTCCCTATTCTTTTGTCTCTGTTTTTTCTTTTTTCTTTTGCCCTACCCAAGTACGTGGGGAGTTTCTTGCCTTTTGGGAGGTCTGAGGTCTTCTGCCAGCGTTCAGTGAGTGTTCTGTAGGAGCAGTTCCACGTGTAGATGTATTTCTAATGTATCTGTGGGAAGGAAGGTGATCTCCGCATCTTACTCTTCTGCCATCTTGCCCCCCATCCAATGGCCGTTTTTTTTCTCCAGGCCTGTTTTTTAAAAAAATTTTTAAAATAGAAGTATAGCTGATTTACAATATTGTGTTAGTTTCAGGTGTACAGCAAAGTGATTTGGATATATATATATATACACTTTTTCAGATTCTTTTCCATTATAGGTTATTACAAGATATTGAATATAGTTCCCTGTGCTATTCACTTGGACCTTGTTGTTTATCTATTTTATATATATTATATATATATTATATATATAATATATATAATATATATATATAATATATATATAATATATATATATACTCTCTCTATATATATCTGCTAATCCCAAACTCCTAATATATCCCTCCCCTGCCCTTTCCTCTTTGGTAACCATAAGTTTGTTTTCTATGTCTGTAAGTCTGTTTCTCTTTTGTAAATAAGTTCATTTGTATCATTTTTTAGATTCCACATAAAAGTGATATCATATGATATTTGTATTACTCTGTCTGACTTACTTCACTTAGTATGATAATCTCGAGGTCCATCCATGTTGCTGCAAATGGCATTATTTAATTCTTTTTTATGGCTGAGTAGTATTCCATATATATATATATATATATATATATATATATATATATATATATGAAACATCTTCTTTATCCATTCATCTGTCAATGGACATTTAGGTTGCTTACAAGTCATGGCTATTGTAAATAGTGCAGCTGTGAACATTTGGGGCACGTGTATCTTTTCAAATTAAAGTTTTCTCCAGATATATGTCCAGGAGTGGGATTGCTGGATCATATGGTAACTCTATTTTTAGTTTTTTAAAGAACCTCCATACTGCTCTCCATAGTGTCTGTACCAGTTTACATTCCCACCAGCAGTGTAGGAGGGCTCCCTTTTCTCCACACCCTCTCCAGCATTTATTATTTGTAGACTTTTTTTAAAAAAAATTTTTCTTTCTTTCTTTTATTTTATTTTTTTGGCTGTGTTGGGTCTTCGTTGCTGTGCATGGGCTTCTCTTGTTGTGGCGAGCGGGGGCTATGCTTCATTGTGGTGCATGGGCTTCTCATGGCGGTGGCTTCTCTTGTTGCAGAACATGGGCTCTAGGCGCGCGGGCTTCAGTAGTTGTGGCATGCGGGCTCAGTAGTTGTGGCTCACGGGCTCTAGAGCGCAGGCTCAGTAGTTGTGGCGCACTGGCTTAGTTGCTCTGCAGCGTGTGGGATCTTCCCGGACCAGGGCTCGAACCCGTGTCCCCTGCCTTGGCAGGCGGATTCTTAACCACTGTGCCACCAGGGAAGCCCTATTTGTAGACTTTTTGATGATGGCCATTCTGACTGGTGTGAGGTGATACCTCATTGTAGTTTTGATTTGCATTTCTCTAATAATTAGCGATGTTGAGCATCTTTTCATGTGCCTGTATGTCTTCTTTGGAGAAATGTCTATTTAGTTCTTCTGCCCATTTTTTGATTGGGTTGTTTGTTTTTTTGTTATTGAGTTGTATGAGCTGTTTGTATATTTTGGAAATTATGCCTTTATTGGTCACATTTTTTGCAAGTATTTTCTCCCAGTCCATAGGTTGTCTTTTTGTTTTGTTTATGGTTTCCTTTGCTGTGCAAAAGCTCATAAGTTTGATTAGGTCCCATTTGTTTATTTTTACTTTTATTTCTATTGCCTTGGGAGACTGACCTAAGAAAACACTGCTATGATTTATGTCAGAGAATGTTTTGCCTATGTTCTCTTCTAGGAGTTTTATGGTGTTATGTCATATTTAAGTCTTTAAGCCATTTTGAGTTTATTTTTGTGTATGGTGTGAGGGAGTGTTTTAACTTTATTAATTTACATGTGGCTGTCCAACTTTCCCAACACCACTTGCTGAAGAGACTGACAGCCTTAAATCTTAAAGTTCTTTGTTCTATTCTTGTTGTTCTTCTAACCATTAAATGATCACTTTTGCATTTACATGCTGTCTTTACCACTATACTTGGAAATCATATTCGCAAATTATACTGAGAAACAATGTAAAATAATTCAAGAAGTTCTACCTGCATTGGGTCGATTTGTAGAAGACAGGAGATTCCCATCTCATATGGAGAAAAAGTGTGTATAGATTAGTTTATTAATAACTTTGGCATCCTTGGAGTAATAAATTGTGTGCAAACACTAATATAATCTTTTAGGGCATTAGATATGCTGGGATCATGAATCTTCTGGGCAAGTGTCCAAGGATGTACAAGAGAATCCAGGACAAGTTGTGTATTCTTTTTTTTTTCTTTAAAGACTCTATTTTTTAAAGAATAGTTTCAGAGACACAGCAAAGTTGAGAAGGTACAGAGATTTCACATATACCCCCTGCCCTCACACATGCAGAGACTGCCCCATTATTAACATTCCCACCAGATTGGTATGTTTGTTAAAACCAATGAACCTGCATTGACACATCATAGTCACCCCGAATCTATAGTTTATCTTAGAGTTCACTCTTGGTGTTGTACATTCTACGGGTTTGGACAAAAGTATAAAGACATATATCTGCCATTATGGTATCATTCAGAGTTTTTCATTGCCCTAAAAATCCTGTGTTCTGCCTACTCATTCCTGCCTCATACTCCAACCCCTGGCAACCACTGACCTTTTTACTGTCCCCATAGTTTTAGAGTTCCCAGAATGTCATATAGTAAATAGCCTTTAAGATTGGCTATTTTCACTTAGTAATATGCATTTAAGATGCCTCTATGTCTTTTCATGGCTGGATAGCTCATTTAAGTGCTGATAATATCCCATTGTTTGGATGTACTACAGTTTATTCATTCACCTACCGAAGAACATCTTTGTTGCTTCCAAGTTTTGGCAATTATGAATAAAGCTGCTGTAAACATCTGTGTGCAGGGTTTTGTGTGGCCATAAATCTTCAGTTTTAGGATCATTTTAGGAATTTAGGTAATTAGGTTTTAGATATTTAGGTAAATACCAAGATGCATGATTGCTGGGTTGTATGGCAAAATTATGTTTAGTTTTGTAAGAAACTGCCAAACTGTCTTCCAAAGTGGCTGTGTCATTTTGCATTCTTTCCAGCAATGAATGAGAATTCCTGTTGCTCCACATCCTCTCCAGCGTTTGCTGTTAATGTCCTGGATTTTGGACATTTTAATATGTGTAGTGGTATCTAGATGTTTTAGTTTGCATTTTCCTGATGACATATGAAGTAGAGCATCTTTTGATATGCTTACTTGCCACCTGTATATCTTCTTTGGTGAGGTATCTGTTAAGGTGTTTGACCCATTTTTTAATCAGGTTGTTTATTTTCTTTTTAAATTTATTTATTTTTATGTATTTTTGGGTGTGTTGGGTCTTCGTTTCTGGGTGAGGGCTTTCTCTTGTTGTGGCGAGCAGGGGCCACTCTTCATCGCGGTGCACGGGCCTCTCGCTATCGTGGCCTCCCTTGTTGCGGAGCACAGGCTCCAGACGCGCAGGCTCAGTAGTTGTGGCTCACGGGCCTAGTTGCTCCGCGGCATGTGGGATCTTCCCAGACTAGGGCTCGAACCCGTGTCCCCTGCATTGGCAGGCAGATTCTCAACCACTGCGCCACCAGGGAAGCCCCAGGTTGTTTATTTTCTTATTGTTGAGTTTTAGTTGTTCTTTGTATACTTTGGATAACAGTATTTCAACCGTTAGGTCTTTTGCAAATATTTTCTCCCAGCCTGTCATTTGTCTTCTCATTTTCTTGACATTGTCTTTCACAGAGAAGTTTTTAATTTTAAAAAAGTTTAGCTTATCAATTATTTCATTCATGTATCATGTAGCCTTCAGGGTTGTATCTAAAAAGTCATCAACACACCCAAGATCTTCTTGGTCTTCTATGTTTTCTTCTAGGAGTTTTAGAGTTTTGCATTTTACATTTAGGTCTATGATCCATTTTGAATTAATTTTTGTTCATGCTGCATATTCTTAAATTTAAAAAATATGTTATGTAACAGGCAAACTTAGCTCTAGAAATAGCTACCGGTGTAACTAATTATGAGATTTCTAGGGATTTAAGAAGCCTGGTACCATGAAGATAGTAAGATCATTTTTGTCTCATCCCAACGAGAGAAACTACAAGTGCCCTGTTCTTGCTGTAGCTAACCACCCATTCGGTTTTACTGTCCCTGTCTCTCTGGGTTGTGTGAATATGGGTTCTGAATAGTGTAGGTTTTCTGTCATTGTCCTTTTCTCTTCTCATTACTACATTACTACCTTCTGTAACAAAATGTTCGCTTTAATTCGCTAGAGTGTTAAGTACTTTCGTTTGCTCTTATCAAAATTATCTGATGGGGCAGGATCCAAGCATTTTGATTGACCACGATTGAATGCTTTAAGCACTAGGCTGTATTCAATTTCCATGGAGCAAATAATTTAATAGCACCAAAGCTGCTGGGTTGGTGTTCACTGGGGAAAATTCATGAGTGCATTGGCAGCAGCAGATGTAAAGGTTCCTTGTTACCATTCACATTCTAAGGTGGGTCACAGCAACCTGATAGGAAAAGACTTAGATTTTGGGAGAGTGATATTGACTCCTGGGCTGTGTGGCTTTAAGCATCATGATTAGGGAGGCACTTGCCTTTCTCCTGATGTGATCGGGGACCAGTGTCCCAGCCTTCTGGTTGTAGCTGTATGATCTAACAAGTTAGTGACAGAATTCACCACATTAGCATTCGTAGTTGGGGAAACATAAACCTCTTTCCTGGCATGTCCTGGGTGAGGTGTTTAGTAAGCAGAATAATGGTCTTCTCAGAGATATCCTCGTCCTAATCCCTGGATCCTGTGAATATGTTATGTTACATGGAAAGTGAGAATTAAGGTTTTAGTTAGAATTACATTTGCCAATCAGCTGACCTTAAAATTAGATTATACTAAATTCTTCAGGTGGACCCAATTTGATCACAAGGGTCATTTAAATGTAACAGAGGGGAGCAAAAAAGTCGGTATCAGAGTATAACTTGATGTGAGAAAGACTGGCGCAGCCATCACTGGCTTTGAATATGGAAGAAGTCCATGAGCCAAGGAATGTGGGCAGCTTCTAGAAGCTGGAACAGGCAGGAAAACAGATTCTCCCCTAGAGCCTTCTAAAGGAACAGAGCTCTGCTGATCCACTTTACAATTCTGCTTTTCAGAACTGTAGAATAAGAAATCTATGTTGTTTTAAAGTATTAAGTGTGTGGAGGTTTGTTACAGCAGCATAGGAAACTAATACAGAGGGAGTTGCTAGGTCTAAACATCATGCTTGGCCAGGACTGATTGCCTTGGGTGGCTGGGTTGTAGCCAGTTGTCACATAGCTTCGCAGAGGCCAGCTCCTTCTCCTTGCAGGTGACCATTCTTGGAAAAGTTAACCCTTGTCATTAACTACTACCTCTCACTAATATTTCTAATTCATATTTAAAACTACATGGTATTACTTTACTTTGATGTCACACCTGTATCTCTTCTCTCCCATGCCAGGTATCTTTACATTACTACTTGTTTACTTTACCCTACTACACACACACCAGAGTGTATAACACCAACACTGTTGCTGGTAATATTACTACTGAAAACAGCTTAATACTTTATAATTTTTTTTCACTTCTCTTTGTCCTCAGAGGATAGCCCACAGGGGATGTATAGTCCAAATACTTCATTTTAAAGTCACTTGAAGTAATTTCTCCCTGTTGGCTAATAACGTGATTCACAATTAAGTTCACTTCTTTAATTTACTTTCAATTTTTATGTATTGCTCTTTTATTTTGAGTTATTTTTGTTTTATGTATTTTCATAAGTCATTTGCATGGTTTCAAACTCAAATTTAGAAAACAAGTATATTTAGAGAAGTTTATCTTTTCTCCCTGTCTTCTCTCTGTTTCTTCTTTTACTTTCCTTAAAATATATTTTTATAATTTATCCTTCAATTTTTGAACATATATCTTCCTTTCTTACATAAATGTCAGTGCACTGTCTACACTTTTCTTTATCTTGTGTTTCTTGATTTGCAATACATTTTGGATATCACACCATAGCAGAAGATAGAGTTAGTCTTTATTCCTTATTTTAGATGCATAATTGTCTTATATGGTATTATGTGGTATATTTTATGTGGTATATTTATGTGGTATATTTTCATGCCTGCTATAGACTGAATGCTTTTGCCCCCTAAAATTCATATGTGAAAGTTATAATCCCCAGTGTGATAATATTTGGAGGTGGGACTTTTGGGAGGTAATTAGGACATGAGGGTGGAGCCCTCATGAATGGGAATAGTGCCGTGATAAAAAGAGAGACATGAGAGATGATCTCTCCACCATGTGAGGATACAGCAAGAAGGCAGTCATCTACAAACTGGAAGAGAATCTGACCATGCTGGCACCTTGATCTTGCCTCCAAAACTGTGAGAAATATATGTTGTTTAAGCTACCCAATCTATGGTACTCTGTTATAGCCTGAACTGGTTAAGACATTGCCCCATTGTCTACCTTTGGACAATAGAATGTTAGTGGATGGATGCTTGTAAAGGCATTAAGTGTGCTTGCATAATTTTGCTTGTCCTCTTGTATGTCTGTAATCGGTCATGAGAAGAGAATTCAATGAGCAGTCTCTGGTCCAAGATGAAGATGAAGATATATGGAATAGAACTGAACATAGCATTTAGCCTGGAGCCTTGGGGCTTAGAGCTTGAACCCCAGAATCTGGAACTCAGCATAGTCCAGCAGATACGTAGCCAACTTGCAGACCTGCAAGTGAGAAGCATGTGCTTTAAAAGTTCTATTCTGTATTTGTTTCTATATTCTTTAAGAAATTTAATGTTTGTTCATTCATTTTTTTTGATTTAACAAATATCTACAGAGTACCTATATGTACCAGGCAATTTTCTTTGTGCTGAGAATGCAGTGGCAAATAAGGCTCTCATGGAGCTTAATTCTAGTGATGTTTTCCTTCATTAGACTTGCTTGGAGTTTGTGTATTTCATTACTCTTTTCCAAAGAACCAGTTCCCATATTTATTTTCCAAGATTCATTTTCTCTTCCTTATTTCATTACTTCTTTTAACTGTATGCTTTTCTTTTTTCTATTTTATTTTGGTTTATTTTATTGTTCTTTTTCTAATTCCTTAAGACCTTTCTCCCTCCCTCCCTCCCTCCCTCCCTTCCTTCCTCCCTCCCTTCCTTCCTTCCTTCCTTCCTTTTCTTTCTCTCTTTCTTTCCTTCTCTCTCTCTTTCTTTCTTATAAATAATTGTAAAGCTAAAAATACTTCTTTGTGTACCACTCTGGCACAATTTCATTAGTTTTTATATGTGTTGTCCTAATTTTATTAATTTCTAATTAGTCCATAATCAGAGTTTAAATTTCTTAGTATTCAAGCACTTTTCATAAGACTCAAACATTTCTAAGTGGCTAGATTTTTGGTGTGATTTGTTTTATAACAGTCTGTTCTTGTGTTTTTAGGTGGTATTTTTTCTCAAATCTCTTTGAGGGAAGGCAAATCCAGTTATGAAGCTGTGAAGAGGTTGGGCACTGGAAATCATCCAAAGTCAGATAACAAATTGAGAAGCATTTATTCTTGAAAAAATGCTAGAACTTCAGGTAAGGACAGTAGAGTGTGGCCTTTTGACTGGGACTGTATTCATCCTTCCTGCACTTGCCCCACCCGAACTTGGCTGGCAAGAATGATAGTTTTATCAGCATGGGGATGATCTTGAAACAAACAGCTTTGCTGCAAGGGAAGTGAACTAAATTTGGGTCGGGGGTGAAAATACTTGGCTTTGTTGTTTAAAAGGGGTGGACATGGTTGGGAATAAATGGAGAATAGCTATAGCGTTGCAAGCCTGACTTTGTGGTTCTGGTTGGGGTGAATGGTAGACTCGCCAGAAATTTAATGAGGAGACCCTGGAAATGAGTTATCCATAGAAAGCCTGATATAAACTCTCTATACATTTTTGGCTGACTATAAAACTATACATGCATGAGGGAGACCTGAGAGAGCCTGGTGAAAAGTGAAAGTCAAGGAAAACTTGAGAACTGGTTGTAACTTTGCATTTTGCAAGCAACACAAAAAACAATTGACAGAGGTGGAAGTCCTATGCGAATGAGGAATTTGAGCTCAACCTCTGCCCACATCATTGGCTTACCAATAAGCTATGTGTATAAAAGGGAGACCTTTAGATAAATAGTCTAAAAAAATAATTAAAAAACTGAGAATAGACATCAGTGATTCCACAGCTTAAGTCCAGATAAATTACTAAAAAAAAGTTAAAAAAACTCCACAACCCTAAGAAAGATAAAACAGAATCAAGGATTCCTACAATATTTATCTAAAAATGTTTATTTTTATGAAACAAAATTTACTTGATATGCAAGAAACAGGAAAATATAACCCATACTCAGTTAAAAAAAAAAAAAAGTAAAAAAGAAAGAAAGTCCACAGAAACTGCTCAGAGTGAGCCCAAGTTTGGGGTTATAGACAAAAACTTCAAAGCAGCTATTATAAATATTTTCAAAGAATTAAAGGAAATTATGTTCAAATAATGAAAGGAAAATGTGATGATGATGACTTAATACACAGAAAATATAAATAGAGAAGTATAAAGTATAAAAAAAACCCAAAATGTAAATTCTAGAGTTGAAAAATACAATTACTGAAATAAAAAATTTTATCAGACAGGCTTAACAGCAGATTTGAAATGGCAGAGGAAAAAAATAAGAGACTTGAAGGAAGAAAAAGATCAATAGAAATAATTCAATCTGAAAAATGAAAAGAAGAAAATTGAAGAAAAAAGAAACCTTAGGACAACATAAAGTGTACAGCATACATGTAATGGGAGTTCCAGAAAGAGAGGAGAGAGAAAGGAGTAGAAAAAAAAAAATTGAAGAAATAAGGGCCAAAAACTCCCTTAATTTTTTATTGAAGTATAGTTGACTTACAATACTGTATTAGTTTCAGGTGTACAACATAGTAATTCAATATTTTTATAGATTACACTCCATAGAAAGTTATTATAAAATAATGACTAAGTTTCCTTTGCTGTACAATTACATCCTTGTAACTTATTTATTTTACACCTAGTAGTTTGTACCTCTTAATCCCCTTCACCTCTTTTGCCCGCCCCCACCCCACTCCTCTCTGGTAATCCCTAAGTTGTTCTCTGTATCTGTGAGTCTATTTCTGTTTTGTTATATTTGTTCATTTGTTTTATTTTTTAGATTCCATACGTAAGTGAAACATACAGTATTTGTCTTTCTCTGAGTTATTTCACTAAGTGTAATACCCTTCAGCTCCATCCATGTTGTTGCAAATGGCAAAATTTCATTCTCTTTTATGGCTGAGTAATATTCTGTTGTATATATATGGCACATTTTCTTTATCCATTCATCTTTTGGAAGCAAACTATATTGCTTCCATATCTTGGCTATTGTAAATAATGCTGCTATGAACATTGGGGTGCATATATCTTTCAGATTAGTGTTATTGTTTTCTTTGGATAAATACCCAGGAGTAGAGTTGCTGGATTGTATAGTAGTTATATTTATAATTTTTTTGAGGAAACTCCATACTGTTTCCATAGTGGCTATACCAATTTACATTCCCACCAACAGTGCATGAGAATTCCTTTTAATCCACATCCTTGCCAACACTTATTTCTTGTCTTTTTGATGATATCCATTCTAGCAGGTGTGAGGTGATATCTCATTGTGGTTTTGATTTGCATTTCCCTGATGATTAGTGATGTTGAGCATCTTTTCATGTGCCTGTTGGCCATTTGTATGTCTTCTTTGGAAATATGTCTATTCAAGTCCTCTGTCTGGATGCTGACAAGGGAGGGCTAAATACTGTTAATGCCATCAATGCCCTAGAAATGAATTGGTGGTGATTTTTCTGAGGTGTGGGGGAAAGGATGGTTTCTTGCTGGGCGTATGGCCAATAAGTAAATTAAAATGTTTCATTTTTAATTTGGATGTTTCTACTAGAGGCTTTTGATTTGGAAATTAGTTCTTTTGCATGTTTGTCAATTGTAGATGTATTAAAATGGGAAAAATACCATGATATTAAAAAAATCCCTAAGATTTATATGTGTTCATATTTAGGCTTCTGAAAGGAAGATAAATCATTTTAGGAAAGGATGTTCGTGTTCTGAAACTTGCTTGTAAAACCCTGATCTCATTTTACATTGATATTAAAACATTTTAACAATGAAAAAAAAAATTCTATACAACCCACTTCTAAATGACACATTTATATCACTGTTACTTACTTGATCAGATTTAAACATTTTAATTCACTTATACCACATACTCCCTCTTTTCTCTCTTTACAATATAGTTCCATTATCACTTTTGATTTCTATACTGGTCAGCATTGTACCTTTATTACTTGATACATCAGAGTCCTGCCTCACTTTGTAAGATGAAGATATTACAAAGAGAAGAGAGCTTTCCTTTAAGTCTCCTCTCCCCTTAATCGTTCAGCCTTTTTGATCTGTATTTTTCCTTTTACACTGTACTGATTGATGACATTTACTTTCTTTTTTGCAGTCATGATAGAATCTTTCATGTTTGCTTACAGGCTCATGGTACACATTGAAACTCAATAGTCAGTTTTTACATTATTAGAGAAAATAGAGTTCTCTCCTTGAAGAGTATTGCCTTCACCATAGCTTCATTTCCCCGCTGCCTCAGTCTCTTCGTTATGTCAATCCTGTCAAGTTCTGTTTCCTAGAGACCTCTCCTCTGTCTTCCCAACACAGTATGGATTGGGTGCCCTGACTTGCTACACAGTTGTCATCCTTACACTTTTCTTACTATTCTCCGATGTAAGAGCCATTGTTTCCTGGATCACACGTCCTTTTCTTTTCTGTGTCATGACTCCACTTGTGTATTCCATTCTCCAAGAGGGAATGATAGATTAAGCTATTAGTTCTTTCATGTTTGTAAATATATCTTACCCTCCAGCTTGCATTATGGTTTGGAAGGTTGTAGAAATCTAGGTTGATAATCATTTTCCTGAAGAGCAGTGGTCAGCAAACTTCTGTAAAGGGCCACATAGGAAATATTTTAGGCTTTGTGAGCCATATGGTTTCTGTTGCAACTACTCAACTCTGCCTTTGTAGCATAAAAGAAGTTATAGACAAGAGGTAAATGAATGAGCCTGGTTGTGTTCCAGTAAAACTTCATTTTCAGAAGAGGCAGCAGGCTGCGTCTGGCCCATGGGATGTACTTTGCCAATCCCTTCTTTAGAACTTTGAAGCCACGTTTTGTTGTATTCTTGCATCTAGTGTTGCAAATGAGAAGTCTGATGCTGGATTAATTCTTGTTTCTCTGTATGTGGCTTCCTTTTATGTTTTGATTTTTCTCTAACTGGGAATATTTAGAATATTGTCTTTAATTCTTGCATTCTAAAATTTCACAATAGTATGTACAGGTGTGGGTCTTTACTCATCAACTTTTGGGCATGTGGGGGGATATTTTAGTCTGAAAATCTGAGTGTGTCTTTAACCCAGGGGAATTCTCCTCTTTCATTTTATACTTATCTCTGTTCTACTGTCTCTAATCGTTTTTCTGGAACCTTTCTTTAATGGTCTGATGATGGGCCACTTGGATTAATCCTCTTTGTGTCTAATCTTTTCTCTCTCTCTTTTTAAAAAATATTTATTTATTTATTTTTGCTGTACCAGGTCTTAGTTGTGGCATGCGGACCCCTCAGTTGTGGCATGTGAACTCTTAGTTGTGGTGTGTAGGATCTAGTTCCCTGACCAGGGACTGAACCCAGGCCCCCTGCATTGGGAGCGTAGATTCTTACCCACTGGACCACCAGGGAAACCCCTTTCCTCTCTTTTTTGAGGAGGAGTTCTTTGACTTATTTTTTGAGAGGTTTCCTCAACTATGTCTTTCAAAACTTTTTATTGATTTTTGTTTTTTGGCAGTAACATTAAAAATACCTCTTTCTTGCTCTCTAATCTTCATTCTCCTCCCCCTCCTTTTTTTTCTTTGCCAGAATAAATTTACCACAAAACTAATGACCCCACACTTGAGTTCAGAAAGTTGCTGGGAGTTGTAGAGTATTCTAAGTGGGCAGGTAAAGCTATATTACAATCAGGAAACAGTTTTATGAAAGCTCTTCTGGCTGAATAGATCTCAAAAAAGAGGGATTGGAATCTCTAAGATCATGTAATTTAAATTGTGACATATTTTTCATATATAAATATTCATTTTTGCAGCAAGTTTTACATTTCTAATTTTGTATTTTAAAAAGGACCCCCAGTATTAAGCTTTAGGTTACACAAAACCGAGATTTTTATCTTAGTTTAATTTCTCCTAGGGTACGAATTAGCATTTTCTAAGTTATTTTCTGCCTTTTTTTTTTTTTTTTTTGTGGTTTTATCTGTTTCCTTGAGGTTATTTGTAGTTAGTGTACTATGTTTTTTCCACAAATGTCTGGTGATCCTTGGTTTTCCATTCGTATTTCAAAATGAGAAAATAGAAAAGCTGACCACGAGGTCTGTGAACAGGGGTGGGACCTGTCAGCTGGCAAGTTTTCTTTTAGGGAACCTGGAGGTGGTGGTGGGGTCTCTGGGGGGCTGACTCCCAGCTACTTCAGTTTTTCCCAGAGAGTTTACTCCATTTTTAAAGAGAATTCCCCACTTTTTTTTTCTTCCTTAAGGAGAAACACCTTGCTGTCAGGAGAGGATTGACTGTTTCTCTGCAGCCTCTTGTTTTTAGGGCCTGCACCTCCCTCCAACCATCTGATGTACCAAGTATAGTATTTCTGAGTCTTACCAACAGACCAGGTAGACACCTCCCAGTGGTACAGCCTCTGTGTGTGTGTGTGTGTGTGTGTGTGTGTTTTAGGCTATACCTTCCTCTGTTCTGCATCATCAATAGCTATTCCTTCTTATGCTTTTTGTGTTCCAGAAATTTATTGAATCCCTTATTTACTGATAGTAGTCCTCCTGTTCTCTCAGCTGTGGGTTTACTATGCTGTAAGAGGACCTTAGCAGATAGAGAAAATTAAGGTGTACTCAACTACAACTTGAACTTGGAGCCCTATGGAGCTTTAATCTCCTTACCAACCAACTCATAGCTTAATAGATGGGTCAGCTTTAGCGGCCTATGCTTTTAGGATTTTAAAATTATTTTTAATTAAAAAAATTTTTTTAGACAGCAGGTTCTTATTAGTCATCCATTTTATACACATCAGTGTATACATGTCAATCCCAATCTCCCAATTCATCGCACCCCCCCCCCCCCGCCGCTGCTTTCTCCCCTTGGTATCCATACGTTTGTTCTCTACATCTGTGTCTCTATTTCTGCCCTGCAAACCGGTTCTTCTGTACCATTTTTCTAAGTTCCACATCTATACGTTAATATGCGATATTTGTTTTTCTCTTTCTGACTTATTTCACTCTGTATGACATTCTCTAGAATCATCCATGTCTCTACAAATGACCCAATTTCGTTCCTTTTTATGGCTGAGTAATATTCCATTGTATATATGTACCACCTCTTCTTTATCCATTTGTCTGTCGATGGGCATTTAGGTTGCTTCCATGACCTGGCTATTGTAAATAGTGCTGCAATGAACATTCGAGTGCATGTGTCTTTTTGAATTATGGTTTTCTCTGGGTATATGCCCAGTAGTGGGATTGCTGGGTCATATGGTAATTCTATTTTTAGTTTTTTAAGGAACCTCCATACTGTTCTCCATAGTGGCTGTATCAATTTACATTCCCACCAACAATGCATGAGGGTTCCCTTTTCTCCACACCCTCTCCAACATTTGTTGTATGTAGATTTTCTGATTATGCCCATTCTAACTGGTGTGAGGTGATACCTCATTGTAGTTTTGATTTGCATTTCTCTAATAGTTAGTGATGTTGAGAACTTTTCATGTGCTTCTTGGCCATCTGTATGTCCTTTTTGGAGAAATGTCTATTTAGGGCTTCTGCCCATTTTTTAGTTGGGATGTTTGGTTTTTTAATATTGAGCTGCATGAGCTGTTTATATATATTGGAGATTAATCCTTTGTCTGATGATTCGTTTGCAAATATTTTTTCCCATTCTGAGGGTTGTATTTTTGTCTTGTTTGTAGTTTCCTTTGCTTTGCAAAAGCTTTTAAGTTTCATTAGGTCCCATTTGTTTATTTTTGTTTTTATTTCCATTACTCTAGGAGGTGGATCAAAGAAGATCTTGCTGTGATTTATGTCAAAGAGTGTTCTTCCTATGTTTTCCTCTAAGAGTTTTATAGTGTCCGGTCTTACATTTAGGTCTCTAACCCATTTTGAGTTTATTTTTGTGTCTGGTGTTAAGGAGTGTTTTAATTTCATTCTTTTACATGTAGCTGTCCAGTTTTCCCAGCACCACTGATTGAAGAGGCTGTCTTTTCTCCATTGTATATCCTTGCCTCCTTTGTCTTAGATTTGTTGACCATATGTGTGTGGGTTTTTCTCTGGGCTTTCTATCCTGTTCCATTGATCTATATTTCTGTTTTTGTGCCAGTACCATATTGTCTTGATTACTGTAGCTTTGTAGTATAGTCTGAAGTCAGAGAGTCTGATTCCTCCAGCTTCATGTTTTTCCCTCAAGACTGCTTTGGCTATTCGGGGTCTTTTGTGTCTCCATACAAATTTTAAGATTTTTTGTTCTAGTTCTGTAAAAAATGCCATTGGTAATTTGATAGGGATTGCATTGAATCTGCAGATTGCTTTTGGTAGTATAGTCATTTTCACAATATTGATTCTTCCAATCCAAGAACATGGTATATCTCTCCATCTGTTGGTATCATCTTTAATTTCTTTAATCAGTGTCTTATAGTTTTCTGCATACAGGTCTTTTGTCTCCCTAGGTAGGTTTATTCCTAGGTATTTTATTCTTTTTGTTGCAATCGTAAATGGAAAGTTTCCTTAATTTCTCTTTCAGATTTTTCATCATTAGTGTATAGGAATGAAAGAGATTTCTGTGCATTAATTTTATATCCTGCAAGTTTACCAAACTCATTGATTAGCTCTAGTAGTTTTCTGGTGGCATCTTTAGGATTCTCTATGTATAGTATCATGTCATCTGCAAACAGTGACAGTTTTACTTCTTTTGCAATTTATATCCCTTTTATTTCTTTTTCTTCTCTGATTGCTGTGGCTAGGACTTCCAAAACTATGTTGAATAATAGTGGCGAGAGTGGACATCCTTGTCTTCTTTCTGATCTTAGAGGAAATGCTCTCAGTTTTTCACCATTGGGAGTGATGTTTGCTGTGGGTTTCTCATATATGAACTTTATTATGTTGAGATAGGTTCCCTCTATGCCCACCTTCTGGAGAGTTTTTATCAGAAATGGGTGTTGAATTTTGTCAAAAGCTTTTTCTGCATCCATTGAGATGATCATATGATTTTTATTCTTCTATTTGTTAATATGGTGTATCACATTGATTGATATGAGTATATTGAAGAATCCTGCATCCCTGGGATAAATCCCACTTGATCATGGTGTGTGATCCTTTTAATGTGTTGTTGGATTCTATTTGCTAGTATTTTGTTGAGGATATTGCATCTATATTCATCAGTGATATTGGTCTGTAATTTTCTTTTTTTGTAGTATCTTCGTCTGGTTTTGGTATCAGGGTGATGGTGGCCTCATAGAACGAGCTTGGGAGTGTTCCTTCCTCTGCTGTATTTTGGAAGAGTTTGAGAAGGATGGTTGTTAGCTCTTCTCTAAATGTTTGATAGAATTCACCTGTAAAGCCATCTGGTCCTGGACTTTTGTTTGTTGGAAGATTTTAAATCACAGTTTCAATTTCATTACTTGTGATTGGTCTCTTCATATTTTCTATTTCTTCCTGGTTCAGTCTTGGAAGGTTATACCTTTCTAAGAATTTGTCCATTTCTTCCAGGTTGCCCATTTTATTGGCATAGAGTTGCCTGTAGTAGTCTCTTAGGATGCTTTGTATTTCTGTGGTGTCTGTTGTAACTTCTCCTTTTTCATTTCTAATTTTATTGATTTGAGTCCTCTCCCTCTTTCTCTTGATGAGTCTGGCTAATGGTTTATCAATTTTATCTTCTCAAAGAAGCAGCTTTTAGTTTTATTGATCTTGCTATTGTCTTCTTTGTTTCTATTTCATTTATTTCTGCTTTGATCTTTATGATTTCTTTCCTTCTACTAACTTTGGGTTTTGTTTGTTCTTCTTTCTCTAGTTCCTTTAGGTGTAACGTTATATTGTATATTTGAGATTTTTCTTGTTTCTTGAGGTAGGCTTGTATAGCTATAAACTTCCCTCTTAGAACTGCTTTTGCTGCATCTCATAGGTTTTGGATCATCATGTTTTCATTTTCATTTGTCTCTAGGTATTTTTTGATTTCCTCTTTTATTTCTTCAGTGATCTCTTGGTTATTTAGTAACGTATTGTTTAGCCTCCGTGTGTTTGTGTTTTTTACTTTCTTTTCCCTGTAATTGATTTCTAATCTCATAGTGTTGTGGTCAGAAAAGAAGCTTGATATGATTTCAATTTTCTTAAATTGACTGAGGCTTGATTTGTGACCCAAAATGTGATCTATCCTACAGAAAGTTCTGTGTGCACTTGAGAAGAAAGTGTAATCTGCTGTTTTTGGATGGAATGTCCTATAAATATCAATTAACTCTATCTGGTCTATTGTGTCATTTAAAGCTTCTGTTTCCTTATTTATTTTTATTTTGGATGATCTGTCCATTGGTGTAAGTGAGGTGTTAAAGTCCCCCACTATTACTGTGTTACTGTCAATTTCCTCTTTTATAGCTGTTAGTAGTTGCCTTATGTGTCGAGGTGCTCCTATGTTGGGTGCATATATATTTATAATTGTTATATCTTCTTCTTGGATTGATCCCTTGATCATTATGTAGTGTCCTTCCTTGTCTCTTGTAACATTCTTTATTTTAAAGTCTATTTTATCGGATTTGAGTATTGCTACTCCAGCTTTCTTTTGATTTCCATTTGCATGGAATATCTTTTTCTATCCCTTCACTTTCAGTCTGTATGTGTCCTTAGGTCTGATGTGGGTCTCTTGTAGACAGCATATATATGGGTCTTGTTTTTGTATCCATTCAGTGAGCCTGTGTCTTTTGGTTGGAGCATTTAATCCATTCACGTTTAAGGTAATTATCGATATGTATGTTCCTATGACCATTTTCTTAATTGGTTTGGGTTTGTTTTTGTAGGTGCTTTTCTTCTCTTGCGGTTCCCACTTAGAGAAGTTCCTTTAGCATTTGTTGTAGAGCTGGTTTGTTGGTACTGAATTCTCTTAGCTTTTGCTTGTCTGTAAAGCTTTTGATTTCTCCATCGAATCTGAATGAGATCCTTGCCGGGTAGAGTAGTCTTGGTTGTAGGTTCTTCCCTTTCATCACTTTAAGTATATCATGCCACTCCATTCTGGCTTGTAGTTTCTGCTGAGAAATCAGCTGTTAACCTTATGGGCGTTCCCTTGTATGTTATTTGTCATTTTTCCCTTGATGCTTTCAATAATTTTTCTTTGTCTTTAATTTTTGCCAATTTGATTACTATGTGTCTCAGCATGTTTCTCCTTGGGTTTATCCTATATGGGACTCTCTGCACTTCCTGGACTTGGGTGGCTATTTCCTTTCCCATGTTAGGGAAGTTTTCGACTATAATCTCTTCAAATATTTTCTCGGGTCCTTTCTCTCTCTCTTCTCCTTCTGGGACCCCTATAATTCGAATATTGTTATATGTAATGTTGTCCCAGTTGTCTCTTAGGCTGTCTTCATTTCTTTTCATTCTTTTTTCTTTATTCTGTTCCACAACAGTGAATTCCACCTTTCTGTCTTCCAGGTCACTTATCCGTTCTTCTGCCTCAGTTATTCTGCATTGATTCCTTCTAGTGTATTTTTCATTTCAGTTATTGTATTGTTCATCTCTGTTTGTTTGTTCTTTAATTCTTCTAGGCCTTTGTTAAACATTTCTTGCATCTTCTCGATCTTTGCCTCCATTCTTTTTGTGAGGTCCTGAATCATCTTCACTATCATTATTCTGAATTCTTTTTCTGGCAGGTTGCCTATCTCCACTTCATTTAGTTGTTTTTCTGGGGTTTTATCTTGTTCCTTCATCTGGTACATAGCCCTCTGCATTTTCATCTTGTCTACCTTTCTGTGAATGTGGTTTTTTATCCACAGGCTGCAGGATTGTAGTTCTTCTTGCTTCTGCTGTCTGCCCTCTGCTGGTTGAGGCCATTTAAGATGGCTGTGTAGGTTTCCTGATGGGAGGGACTGGTGGTGGGTAGAGCTGACTGTTGCTCTGGTGGGCATAGCTCAGTAAAACTTTAATCCGCTTGACTGCTGATGGGTGGGGCTGGGTTCCCTCCGTGTTGGTTGTTTGGCCTGAGACAACCCAACACTGGAGCCTACCCGGGCTCTTTGGTGGGGCTAATGACAGATTCTGCGAGGGCTCACGCCAAGGAGTACTTCCCAGAACTTCTGCTGCCAGTGTCCTTGTCCCCATGGTGAACCACAGCTACCCCCTGCCTCTGCAGGAGACCCTCCAACACTAGCAGGTAGGTCTTGTTCAGTCTCCCCTAGGGTCACTGCTCCTTCCCCTGGGTCCCAATGTGCACACCTCTTTGTGTGCGCCCTCCAAGGGTGGAATCTCTGTTTCCCCCAGTCTCGTCGAAGTCCTGCAATCAAATCTCACTAGGCTTCTAAGTCTGATTCTCTCGGAATTCCTCCTCCTGTTGCTGGACCCCCAGGTTGGGAAGCCTGATGTGGGGCTCAAAACCTTCACTCCAGTGGGTGGACTTATGTGGTATAAGTGTTCTCCAGTCTGTGAGTCACCCACCCAGCAGTTATGGGATTTGATTTTATTGTGATTGCACCCCTCCTACCATCTCATTGTGGCTTCTCCTTTGTCTTTGGATGTGGAGTATCTGTTTTGGTGAGTTCCAGTGTCTTCCTGTTGATGATTGTCCAGCAGCTAGTTGTGATTCTGAGTTCTCACAAGAGGGAGTGAGAACACATCCTTCTAATCCGCCATCTTGGTTCTGGTCTGCATCCCATAGGTTTTGGATCGTCGTGTTTTCATTACCATTTGTCTCTAGGTATTTTTTGATTTCCTCTTGGATTTCTTCAGTGATCTCTTGGTTATTTAGTAACGTATTGTTTAGCCTCCATGTGTTTGTGTTTTTTACATTTTTTCCCCTTTAATTGATTTCTAATCTCATAGCGTTGTGGTCAGAAAAGGTGCTTGATATGATTTAAATTTTCTTAAATTTACTGAGGCTTGATTTGTGACCCAAGATGTGATCTATCCTGGAGAATGTCTGTGCGCACTTGAGAAGAAAGTGTAATCTGCTGTTTTTGGATGGAATGTCCTATAAATATCAGTTAAATCTATCTGGTCTATTGTGTCATTTAAAGCTTGTGTTTCCTTATTAATTTTCTGTTTGGATGATCTGTCCATTGGTGTAAGTGAGGTGTTAAAGTCCCCCACTATTTCTGTGTTACTGTCAATTTCCTCTTTTATAGCTGTTAGCAGTTGCCTTATGTATAGATGTGCTCCTGTGTTGGGTGCATATATATTTATAATTGTTATATCTTCTTCTTGGATTGATCCCTTGATCTTTATGTAGTGACCTTCCTTGTCTCTTGTAACAGTCTTTATTTTAAAGTCTATTTTATCTGATATGAGTATCGCCACTCCAGCTTTCTTTTGATTTCCATTTGCATGGAATATCTTTTTCCATCCCCTCACTTTCAGTCTGAATATGTCCCTAGGTCTGATGTGGGTCTCTTGTAGACAGCATATATATGGGTCTTGTTTTTGTATCCATTCAGCAAGCCTGTGTCTTTTGGTTGGAGCATTTAATCCATTCACGTTTAAGGTAATTACCGATATGTATGTTCCTATGACCATTTTCTTAATTGGTTTGGGTTTGTTTTTGTAGGTGCTTTTCTTCTTTTGCAGTTCCTACTTAGAGAAGTTCCTTTAGCATTTGTTGTAGAGCTGGTTTGTTGGTACTGAATTCTCTTAGCTTTTGCTTGTCTGTAAAGCTTTTGATTTCTCCATCGAATCTGAATGAGATCCTTGCCGGGTAGAGTAGTCTTGGTTGTAGGTTCTTCCCTTTCATCACTTTAAGTATATCATGCCACTCCATTCTGGCTTGTAGATTTTCTGCTGAGAAATCAGCTGTTAACCTTATGGGAGTTCCCTTGTACGTTATTTGTCGTTTTTCCCTTGTTGCTTTCAATAATTTTTCTTTGTTTTAATTTTTGCCAATTTGATTACTATGTGTCTCGGCGTGTTTCTCCTTGGGTTTATCCTATATGGGACTCTCTGTGCTTCCTGGACTTGGGTGGCTATTTCCTTTCCCATGTTAGGGAAGTTTTTGACTGTAATGTCTTCAAATATTTTCTCGGGTCCCCCCTCTCTCTCTTCTCCTTCTGGGACCCCTATGATGCAAATGTTGTTGCGTTTAATGTTGTCACAGAGGTCTCTTAGGCTTTCTTCATTTCTTTTCATTCTTTTTTTTAAATTCTGTTCTGCAACAGTGAATTCCACCATTCTGTCTTCCAGGTCACTTATCCATTCTTCTGCCTCAGTTATTCTGCTATTCATTCCTTATAGTGTATTTTTCATTTCAGTTATTGTGTTGTTCATCTCTGTTTGTTTGTTCTTTAATTCTTCTAGATCTTTGTTAAACATTTCTTGCATTTTCTCGATCTTTGCCTCCGTTCTTTTTGTGAGGTCCTGAATCATCTTCACTATCATTATTCTGAATTCTTTTTCTGGAAGGTTTTCCTATCTCCACTTCATTTAGTTGTTTTTCTGGGGTTTTATCTTGTTCCTTCATCTGGTACATAACCCTCTGCCTTTTCATCTTGTCTATCTTTCTGTGAATGTGGTTGTTTTTCCACAGGCTGCAGGATTGTAGTTCTTCTTGCTTCTGCTGTCTGCCCTCTCTCCTTTTAGGATTTTGTTTAAGGATTTCTTCTGAAAAAAGACTCACTCTTTGAATTAAAACCTAATTTGTTTATATCTTGTTTTGAAAGACATTCAGCATCCATTTTATCTCCTTTATATGTTCAAGAAATCCTCATTGTTTCTGTCCAAGCCTTCCTGGCTTTCCTGCATTACCATATTTATTCATATTTTTATATTGTGTTACTTCAGAAGGGTTTGTAGTGGGAAGAAAAGGAAATGTGTATGTTTAGTTAACCATCTTCTATTTGAAGGCAGAACTTTCAAATTTTTAAATGATATAATTCAATGGCTTTTTCTCTTTTCATAAAAGCCTTATAGCCTATAAACCAGAAAGCTTTCAGAAAAAGCAGTGTAAAAATATAATTATGCACACACATTTAGAGAAGTTTCTAGTTATCTTCTCTTTAAAAATATTTGATCCTGAAGGCATAATCTAAAACTTCTTATCAATTACATTCTATTTTTGACTTATTTTCTTCTCACAAGATATATATTCTTATCTGTCCCTTCCTCTTTTTGTTGGGTATTTAGCTCCTTCATACGGTATGATTCAAGGCATTCCTGTCTTTCTTTTTATTTTACTGTATGTTAAATTCTTTTCTTACATACCTCTTCTGCCAAAGACCACTGATATTTTAGATGAACCAGAATCCACTGAAAATTACAAGAAATATTCTGTGTACTATGTTATTTAAACTGAAAGGAAAATATAGTGTTTTGCTGAGTACTCTCAGATTTGTATATATCCGTGAATTAATCCAATAAGAGATTTTTTTGAATGCATGCAATATGCCAGACATATTTTAGACTCTAAAAGTGACCAAGTGACCAGTGACCAAGCCAGAAAAATCCCTGACCTCATGATTTTACATTCCAGTGGGAGACAGCCAATAAGATAAATAGGTAAAAGATATGTGTATTATGGCTCTCTAGAGAAACAGAACCAATAGAAGGTATACATATAAAGAGACTTATTATAAAAAATTGACTGATGTGATTATGGAAGTTGGTAAGACTCAAGATCTGCAAGGTGAGTTGGCAAGCTGGAGACCCAGGAGAGCTGATGATTTAGCTCTAGTCTGGGTCCTAAGGCCTGAGAACCAGGAGAGCCAAAGACATAGTCCCATTCCAAAAGCTGGCAGGTTTGAGACCCAGGAAGAGCCTGTGTTTCAGTTTGAGCTTGAAGGCAAGAGAAAGCCAATGTCCCTACTCAAAGACAGTCAAGCAGAAGGAGTTCCCTCCTATTCAGGAGGATCAGTCTTTTGTTCTATTCTGGCCTTTGATTAATTGGACAAGCCCCGTGTATATTAGGGAGGACAATCTGCTTTACTCAGTCTATCTCTTAAAATGGAAATCTTGAAAATAAAAACAAATTAGAGATGAAACTGACCCTGAGGCTTAGAACATATTCTACTCATGCAGTTGTAATGTATACACAAGGAGCCAACTATAGCATTGTGGAGATTCATAATGAAAGACTACAATGCAAATTTAACTGTAGAAGTGGCCCTGGAATTGTGTTTGAAACATTCAAGTCAATGATGGGCTGTGACAAGCAGTGTCACTTGAAGTGAATGGAAACTATGCCAGATTGGTTCTAGACTAAGTCCACACTGCATCAGGCACAGCCCCAGGGGCTCTGAAAACCTGGATAATAAATAATTATCAAAACCTGGATAATCATGTGTTTTAGGGGGTCATATACACCAGTAAGGCACAGGGCGTGGAAGAAGTTAGTAATGGTTTCAGGGGTTGTATGGATTCCATTTATTTGAATGGGCAGGAGATCCCTTTAAATAGCAAACCAAGAAGCTATGTGCACATTGAATAATCAGTGGATATATCTCTTGGGTGCTTATGAACAGCTATAGGGGACTGCTCAAGTAACCCCTGCCAGGATGGAGGCATTTACAATTCATCACCTACTGGAGGTTATTACTGCAAATGCAATGCCTTAAACATAGGTGAGGTGAACATCAATCTGTGTTCCTCCAATCCATGCCTATATGGTGGTACATGCATTGTGGACAATGGACTTTGTTTGCCAATGTAGACAATTATGTACTGGTCAGAGATGCCAGCTTAGTCCATGCTGCAAAGATGAAGCCTGTAAAAATGGTGGAACGTGTTTTGACAGTTTGGATGGTAGTGTTTGTCAGTGTGATTCAGGTTTTAGGGGAGAAATGTGTCAGAGTGACATCGATGAATGTGCTAGAAACTTCTGCCATAACAGGGCCCTTTGTGAGAATACACATGGCTCCTATCGTTGTAACTGCATCCACGAGTACAGAGGAAAGTACTGTGAGAATGCCACCTCCTATCAACATGTGTTGACTTCATGGCATGTTAAATTGGCTGAAAGAATAGGAATATTTTTTATAACAAGGATATTTTTACTGGTGGTGGTGTTCGTCCTTTGCCATAAGATGTTTAGCTGAAAGAAGAAACACCAGGCTGAACCTGAAGGCAGACACTTGGGACCAACCACAGCTTTCTTGCCAAGACCATAGTTTGATTCAAAGCTAAATAAGAACATTTACTCAGACATACCACCCCAGGTGTCTATCCATCCTATTTCCTACACTCCAAGTATTCCAAGTGGCTCTTGGAACAATCTTTACTGAAATTCCTTTGAAGGATCTGTTATACCAGAGCATCCTGAATTCAATACCTTTAACTCTGAGTCTGTGCACAGACATGGAAAAGCAGTAGATGTCTGTACATAGCCCTAAACTTGCCTCCTTCTCCTCCTTTGAACTCTCCTCCTGACAGTGACTCAATAGAGAATCCTAACACAGATATCCACCATGGCACTAAAGTAGTGGATCTAGATCCTTGCCTCTCCAAGAAACCTCTAGAGGAAAGGCTTTCTCACTCATACAGTGCCTGGGAAAGCCTGTCTGAAGGGCAATCCCATAGCTCCTTTCCGTCTGAATCATGTGATGACACTGGGTCTCACTGGGATGCATCAGATTGGATGCCAAGTGTTCCTATGCCACATATATAAGAATTCCCCAATTATTGATGAGCAGACACTCCTGTACTCAGCATATCCAAATGCCATTGATACAGACTATTACCCTGGAGGTTATGACTTTGAAAGTGATTTTTCTGCCATCACTAGAAGACTTTCGTGTGCCTGATGAACCATCAACATGACCTCCAGAATTCAGTGATCAGTTTGAATCCATAAACCCTCCTAGAGACATGCTTGCTGCAGGTAGTTTGGGTTCTTCATTGAGAAACCGGCCAAAGTTCAACTTGAATCACTTATCTGCCCAGTTTCTATCGTGTCAGTACATCTGAACCTCAAAAAGTAGGCACTGGTGAGAACAGTACTGGTAGAGAACCCTATGCCCCTTACTCTTCAGGGTATCAAAGAAACTTTGAAACCCCCACTGTAGAAAACATGCCTATGTCTGTGTACATGCCCACACCTTCCTCCCCAGATATGTCGGCATGTTCGGAGTCTGAGGTCTTGATGAGTGTCCATGAGAGTGCAATGGCGGCCACTTTGAAGAGGTGACAGTTCCTCCGCTAGATTCATAATAACATATGGAAGTCTGATGCTCAAACTCCCCTCAAAGTGCCTGGATTTTAATGAACCCAGAGATTATATAAGTAATTTTCTGCATTGTTCTTTGCAGCTGTGCTTAAGTGCTTTTTCTTGGTGAGCTAAAATGGACATGGCTGTACTGAATTCCACAGTTCTTGATGTGTGAATCATTTCTAGTGTCCTAGCCTACTGTCACTGGATGAGATTTACATTGATGGTGCCATTTATGAACATCTTTTTTGTATTTACATTTGTGTTAAAATCATGAAATGAAAATCAGTCTTGACATCTTGTTAACATGATTCATGTATTTATATAGATTCGATCATTTTAATTTTCCTGTTTTTTTTAGATAAATTTTATATACAGATTTGATTTTTTATCATATTAACTAGATTTTCAAGATGTTTTGTGCATTTGTCTTTGGCCAAATTTTGATGGTGTTAGTGTCATTGCCTAGCACCCTGATTTTTTAATATAATTGGGGTTTCACTACTTGCCATTTTCCACTGAAGTACGGCATCTCACTGATACATTTCAATATAATCATTCATTTCTAGCAGTATGTAAGATGAGGAAAGATCTGATACATGGACATATCATAAATGGGTTGCTGTAATTTAGAATTATAAGCATTTTTCATTATTGGAAAGTGTAAGGGGGACCTTCTGCATACCTGTTTAGAACCAAAACCACCATGACACAGTTTTATTTTTTTTTAATAGTGTCTGTATACTTGTGATGCAGTGATCTTATAAAGGTTTTTTACTGAAAACTACCATTAGCCAGTCTTCTTACTGACAATAAATTATTGATAAAATTAAAACAAGTATTAACCTCATTCAGAAACACCCTCACAGGCACGCTCAGAATAATGTTTGACCAAATGTATGGGCACCTCATGACCTGGTCAAGGGGACACATAAAATTAACCATCATACAATGGTATATTAGGTGTAGTGTGTGTGTCATGTTGAGGAATAGCCAGGAGGCTGGTGTGTCTGGAATGGAGGGAACATGAGGAACAGAAGTAGGAGATGAGGCCAGAGAGGTAACTGGGGGCCAGATATACTCAAGCTTGGTAGACCATTGGGCTGTTACTGGAAGTGCGAGCCAATAGAGGGATTTGAACGAAGAAGTGACTTGATCTGATTTAAGGTGTTTTGTTTTGTTTTGTTTTATTTTTTAAATTTTTATTGGAGTATAGTTGATTTACAGAGTTGTGTTAGTTTCAGGTGTACAGCAAAGTGAACCAGTTTTATATATATATATATATATATATATATATATATATATATATATATATATATATATATATACACACACACACATATCTCCACTCCTTTTTACATTCTTTTCCCATATAGGTCATTACAGAGTATTGAGTCGATTTCCCTGTGCTATAGAGTAGGTCCTTATTAATTATCTATTTTATATATAGTAGTGTGTATATGTCAATCCCAGTCTCCCAATTTATCCCTCCCCCCCAACCCCACTTCCCCCCCTGGTAACCATAAGTTTGTTTTCTACATCTGTGACTTAAGTTTTGAGTCTCGTTGGCTGCAGTTTTGAGGACTGACTGAAGGACACAGTGGTGAAAGCAAGGAGTTCACTTAGGATGCCTGTAGTGGATTGAATGGTTCTCCCCCCAAATATGTCCACATCCTAATCCCCAGAACTATGAAGTGTACCTTATTCAGAAAAAGGGTCTTTGTAGATACAATTAAGTATCCTGAGATGAGGAGATCATCCTGAATTGTAAGAGAAAGACAGAAGAAGGTTTGGGACAGATCGAAGAGGAGGAGGCAATGTAACCATGGAAGCAGATATTGGAGTGGTGAGGTCACAAATGTAGGAACCCTGACAGCCTCCAGAAGAGGCTGGAAAAGGCAAGGAAAGATTCTCCTCTAGAACCTCCAGAGGGAGCATGGCCCTGCCCAGACCTTCATTTTGGACTTCTGGCCTTCAAGACTCTGAGGGAATAAATTTCTGTTGTTTCAAGCCACTGAGTTTATGGTAGTTTGTTACGGCAGCTTCAGAAAAAAATAATACTAGGCCCTTGTGGTAATCCTGGTGTAAGAAGTCTGTAGCTCAGCTCTTTCCCATGAACTCTGCATTCTGGCTGCCTGATGGTTGGCACTTGGATTACCCAAAGGCCCCTCAATCTTGACTTCCAATTGTCTTCCCTTCCTCCTTCAGACTCTGCTCCACTTCCTAAATTCCCTACTTCAGTTGACTGTCCCTCGTTCTTCTTGGCATTTATTTCACTCTAGGTAGTTTTACAAACTACTTATTCCCAAGCAGAGTTAAGCACATTCTTTCCTTTTCTTTCCCCCATAGGACCTTGCCTACAGATCTATAATAACATTGATTATGTTCTATTGTGTGTTTATCTCTTTCACTGCACACTGTGAAGGGCAGGGGCTATGTTTTATTTATTTATCTCGTGGTCTAAGCACCCGGTACATTGCCCGTTTAGAGCATATGCTTAATATGACTTGATGATTTACAAAATGAGTAATCTATCTTCCGAGTCAGTCAAGCCAGAAGTCTTGGAGCTGCTCATGGTTCGTAATGCCTCATTAACTCCTATATTGAATTGGCCATTGACTCCTCTTCACTTTACTTTCCAAGTGTCATTTATATCTGCTTCCCGCTCTCTATCCTTGCTGTCATCAGTTTGGTTTTCATAATTGTTCACTCGAACCATTTCAAAGCACTTGCTTCCTCCAGTTCTATTCTTCTATGGTCTATTTACCACATGGCCATGAGGATGAGGTTTTAAACATGTACATTTGGTCATATCCTTTCCTGTTAAGATGACTTGTCTGACACACAAGTTTTTTCATGATCTGGCTATTTTCCTGTATGTCTTCATAATACATCTATGCTGAACTACTTGTTGTTCATTCATATAAATCTATAAATCCATATCTTGATCATGGGGCATTGGTGACAGGCCCTCAGGGCAGAAGGATTTGTAAGACATGATTCCTGCCCTCATTGGATTCTTAGTGGAATATTGGAGACAGTTATTTAAAATGTTATAAATGTGACAATAAAAATGATTATAAAGATGATATAAACCCTTGAAAAAAAATGTAACCCAGACTGGGGGATGAAATTGTCAGATCCAAACTAGTAGAGAGGATAGGGGATAACATATGAGCTATCTGAAAGGATAAGTAGGAATTGCTCAGGTAAGGAAGAAAAGGTGACTTTTAAATTTTCAGTTAGAGGGAACTATATATGCAAAGGGAGAAAGTGCTTTGTTAGGGAAAATAGCTGCATGAGCCTGTGCGTATGAGTTGGGGTAGTGATGAGACTGCAGTTAATGGAAGGGGCTAGATCAGAAACTACCTTGTATACCAGGTTAGGTATTTGAATACTCTGTTCAAGGCAGTGAAGAGTTATCAAAAGATGGAAGTATATAAGTGGCATGATCATATTTGTGTTTTAGGGAAATAATTCTGTGAGGAATCTAATGAATGGATTGGAGTGGAGCAAGAATGGTGACGATGGAAGACCTTGGCAACGATCCAGTTTGGTAAATTATGAGAACTTGAATTAAGCCAGTTGTGGGGAATCAGAGAAGAAGCTATAAATTTGAAAAGTAGAAATAGTAGTAATAGATGCCTGACCATATGGGTCAGGGAGAAGGAGTCAGGGATGATTGTTAGGTTTCTGGTTTCGAAGAAGAGAAAAACACAGGGAATATAGGAAAAGAGTATTGGGAGGAAGATGGACACATTGAGCTAAGATGCTTATTGGATATCCAAGTGGAGACACGAATGCACAATTACGTGTAATGCTCTGGAGCCCAGAGCATTAATTTTGGTTTCAGATATATGTATTTTGGAGTCACTGGTATATAGACATTATTTGATGCCATGGAGATTATACCATATCAGACAGGAAAAGTATAGTGTAAGAAGAGAATAGATGAGAAAAAAAGTCCTGTTTAAACTCAAAAAGTCTGAGAACCTCAATACTTAAGAGATGATTGAAGGAAGAGGGAAAAGTAGAAGGACAAAGAAGGAGGAAAACCACAGAAGAGTCTTAAAAGCCAACTTAGGAGAGAGTTTAGTGACACAGGAGATGCTCTACAGATTTAGATGTGGCAGGGAAGTCAAGTAACATAAAAATTTCTTTGATTTTCGGCAACAGGAAGGTCTTTGATGATGGTGACAGTGGTGTCAGGCGAGAGCTGAGGATAGAAACTGGCTTACAGCAGTGGTTTAAGAGCAGATGGGTGTTTATAAATTGGACTTACGAGTGTAGACAACTTTTTCAAGTAGGAAGTAGTTTGGCATTGAAGAGAATGATGTAGGGTAGTAGCTACAAGAAACAAGGGGTCAAAAACAAGACTTTTCAAACAGAAAAGGTGGTGAGGATATTTATATGCTGAAGGAAAAGAGCTAGAAAGAGAGGGAGAGCTAGATATATGGTCAAGAAGGGATAATTAATTTGGCAATATCCCTAAAGATATGGAGGAAGAATTAGATACAGACCTCAGGAAAATATATTTAGCCGTTTACCTTTTAGAATTTAGAATTTTTCAGGGAAAATGGTACCTAAAGAATAGCAAGATAATGGCTTAAAAGACCTAGATATGAGCACTAAAACTAGTTGAAATAAAGATACATTTAGCTTACCTTGTTAAAATCAAAGAAAAAAGTCAACATTTTCTCCTGAATGCAAAATGGTAAACTAATAGCAAATATCTAAGTATAAAACATCAGATAATATTAATAACAACTGAGAAGTAGTGATGGTAGGGAAGAGGATCAAACATGTTCTAAGTTAAATAATAAAGCTTAAAAGTTCTTAACTGACTCCCACTCAATCTCAAGGTCTTGGCTGACATGTCATTTCCTCCATAAAATGTTCTCTGAACATCTTAGTCAAGGTGGGGGGTCTCTCCTACATTCTTCCATAGCATCTTTTGCTTTCCTATAGTTGCCCGTGTAATGCTGAGTTGTAACTGCCTGTTCACTTGCTTATATTTCAAATAGATTTTAAGCTATGTATGGACAAGGACTAGGTTTACCTTTTTTTGTCATTTGATTTTCAAATCTCATTATAGTAGTTGGCATAGCATACGGGCTCAGTATGTACTTGTTGACTGAAGGTATGAGTTTCATTTTTGATTCTGAAATTTGGATTTATAGATTAAAAATGATTTAAAAACATAAATGTAACTATAAATAGATTTTTTTAAAAAAGGACGTATTTTTCCTATATACTAAAGACTAGCATAGATAGCTGAATCATATTGTACATTATAAACAAGAAATGATTAAAAACAGCTATAAAGGATAGATTTAATAAGAAATATATAAATTATGACAATATTTATAAATGAGTTAAACTTCTCTATTAAATGAACAATACTTTCATGTAGGGTTTTAAAAATTCAACAAAATAATGTTGAAAAAAGATACCATTTAAGCAAAATCACCAAAAAAGTTAAAAGTTAAAGAATGAGCAAAGATCAATACAAACAAAAAGAAAGCTGGCATCCAAAGCAAAACCATTAGCAATTTATATTGATAAAGGGTAAATTCACATTTTGCCATTATTGTTTCATCGCTCTGTACCCCTTTTATGTGTGTGTGCATTTCATTAGTGAGTTATTGCTGTTGTGTTTTAAGGCATATTCCAGAGATCATATTCTTTCACTAATAACCACTTAAATAATGTAGATAATATCAATTTTTGTATCCCACACACAAAGAATATGTTCATTGGACATCAAAACATGATCACGTATTAGAACACATAAACTCAACATGTTATAAAAAAACAAAGTTTACAGGACCCAACCCCTGAACACAAGGTAGGACAAACAGAAATTAACACTATAAATTTGATTTAAAGACCCAATAACTTGGAAATTAAAAAAAATTATCCTGAGTAACTTCAAGGTCTAGAGGAAAACAAAATTGCAATTACAGGACATTTAGAATAGAGTGAAAACCAGAGTAGTAAGAATGTACTCAAGAGTTTCAATGTGTTATTTATTTTATTAAATAAGAAAAAATAAAGCTTAAACAGGCTGTGTTAATACAAGGAGTTAAAAGAGGGTTATACAAGGAATCTAAGAACATCAGTAGAACAGAACCAAAAAGATTAAAGCAGAAAATTATGAATTTAAAACCAAATTCTAGTATATACATTCCAAACACAGTTCATTGAAAGGATCAATTACTAGAAAACCTCAAGCAAAACAACAAAAACAATAACAGCAACAGGATAGAGAGCAAAAGAAAGAGAGAGAGAGAGGGATTTTAAATGAAAGTGGTCATAACCACTAATTCCTGAAGTTTTGTTATTATAGAGGTCATAATTCTTCCCCAAATTACATATAAATATAATGCATTTCAATTAAAGTTGTAAATTTTTTTCAGGGACAGATTTGACAAAATAATTCTAAAGTCATCTATAAAAATAACGTTTCCTGAAGTTAAAAAAAAAGTAAAATAAAGTGTTTGGTTAAACATGCTGATATGTAAAAATTGTTTTAAAAAGTAAGGAAATAGGGGCTTCCCTGGTGGTGCAGTGGTTAAGAATCCACCTGCCAATGCAGGGGACACGGGTTCGCGCCCTGGTCCGGGAGGATCCCACATGCTGCGGAGCAGCTGAGCCAGTGCGCCACAACTACTGAGCCTGTACTCTAGAGCTTGCGAGCCACAACTACTGAAGCCTGTGCGCCTAGAGCGTGTGCTCCACAACAAGAGAAGCCACTGCAATGAGAAACCTGCGCACTGCAATGAAGAGTAGCCCCCTCTCGCCACAACTAGAGAAGCCTGCACACAGCAACGAAGACCCAACGCAGCCAAAAAAAAAAAAAAAAAAAAGTAAGGAAATAATATACACAAAACTGAGGATAGTGGTTACCTCCAGATGTGTGTGTGCAAAGGAGAGTCAGGGGAATAGGATGGGGAGTACATAGGTAGATGTAAGTTAATGTTAATGTTCCTGTTCTTGGGCTGGGTGATGGATTAATGGGTATCCATTTTATTATTAAATAATAAATGAATAAATGCTAAATAAATAAAGTAATATAGGTCTATTCCAACAACTATGATTGATCAAGAATTATGATTAATTCAATTTCATGCACCTAAAGCTCATTGTGAAAATTTAATGAGAGAGAAAAACTGAAGAAAATTTTAAATAGAAGAGTAATATGTGTGTGTGTGGGGTAGGAGAGAAGGCACTAAGGAATAGGATTTAAGCTTCTTGGCATTAAAATATATTTTAAAGCTCTGTTAATAAAAATAGCATATTTCTGGTCCAAGAATACATGGTCAATCTAAAGAAACAGAGTAGGAAGTCCAGAAATAGAAGTGTTTGTGTGTATTAATGATGATGAATGATTTATTGAAGAGAATTTAGCATAGTGAACCTGGACTATCTACTTCTCAATAGATTTCTACTATCTTCCTTAATTTGATATTTCAAAGCAATATAAGATAGAATAAATCATTTAAAAATTATTTTGAGACAGTTGCTAAAAATTTAGAAAAAGATTAAGTTCCATCCCTTGCTTCCATAATAACTAAAATAAATTCTAGTTGGGTTAACTGTTTAAATAGAAAAGGAAAGCATAGAGATTTTGTGAAACAATATGAGCAAATATTTATATAATCAAGAATAATCTTACAAAGAAAGGCTTTGTAAGGATAATGTCAAAGGAGTAAATAAAAAGCTGTAAGAAGGAAATAAATCAAAAGCTTTTGATTTTTGCCTCTTCTGTTAAACAATATCTTGGAGTGTGCCCTTCCTCCTCTAGGACTCTGGATAGTTGCCTTCAGGAAATCTTGGCCAGACTCATTTCTATGCCCTTTTCAGAGAGATTTGCCTTTTCTTTGGGGGTATATGTATAGTTTTTGATTTATCCTTTAAGTCAATCAATTAAAAATGATATGAGTGAGTTATGAGTGAATCATAGTCTGCAACAGATGTACCTGAAACACATATACTCTTTTACTTGACATAGTCAAGTTCTTTCTTCACTTTCGAAAGATTTTTCTATATTATATCTTTGAATATTTATTTATTTATTTATTTATGGCTGCATTGGGTCTTTGTTGCTGTGCGCGGGCTCTCTCCAGCTGCGGTGAGGGGGGCCATCCCTCGCTGCGGTGCACGGGCCTCTCATCGTGGGCCCCCCACCCACTGCAGAGCATGGGCTCCAGGCACGTGGGCCTCAGCAATTGTGGCACGTGGGCTCAGTAGTTGTGGCTTGCAAGCTCTAGAGTGCAGGCTCAGCAGTTGTGGTGCACGGGCCCAGCTGCTCCGCGGCATGTGGGATCCTCCCAGACCAGGGCTGGAACCTGTGTCCCCTGCATTGGCAGGCAGACTGTCAACCACTGCGCCACCAGGGAAGCCCTCTTTGAGTATTTTTAATAAAAATATTTTGTTGAATTTAGGAGGACTGGTGAATATTACCCATTGCTTTCCCTCTCAAGTTTGAAAGCAAGAAAGAAAGAAGACCCAGGAGACAGATGAATAGAGTTTAAGATGTTATGCTTATTATAATAAAGCTGGAAAGTATGCGCTAAGAGCTGAGGCCAAGTGGGTTTATGATATTCCTCCTGAGTTAGACAGATTTGCTCACCGTGTTTCATGCCCCTCAGTCAGCCCTCTAACTTGCCTTGAGATGCAGAGCTGGCTGTACCTCTCCACAAACAGGAAGGTTGGAAGCAAGGGCCGAAAGGCACAGATCCACCCGTTTCCAGCCCTTTATTCCAAATTCACCCATCAGGTAAATCAATCTGTCCTTGGGGAAAACAGAATGAGAGAACAGACTCAAGATGAAATGGTTGTTTCATATTTTTTCCTCTTAGGGAACTGAGTAGAGCTTCCCTCCTCTCAGTAGAAAGATAAGCAGGATATTCTTTGCTTGAGCAAACTTTAGTCAGGTTCCTGAATCTCCTCCTAGGCCCATCTGCGCCCTTCCTTGTAAAATCTAGTTTTAGGAAGAACTTTGCTAAAGTCAGTTTGACAAGAACCCTGCACACCTGATGTCTGATCACCTTCGATCTCTGATCAGGTTCCTCACCCTCACCCTCCCCATCCCGCAGGTGACGTTTTCTCATCCTGGCCTGTCTTCAGCAAAGGATCTTGTCAGGTCAGTTTAGCCAGAATCCCCCTTACCCCTGCTGTTTCCTCTTAGTAATTTTCTGTCCACTGACCCTCACCCTGTCCCTTGGCTATAATTTCCCACCTGCCTGTGCTGTATTCAGAGTTGAGCCTAATCTCTTTCTCCTGCTGTAAAATTCCATTGCAGTGGTCCCTATACCTCTTACGATGGTCCCAAATAAAGTCTGCATGACCATCTTTAACAAGTGTCCCTGAATATTTTTTTCCATTAAAAGGGTTGTCTCAACATTATTTGGAGGGTTTTCTGCTCCAGACATCAATTATGACAGGTTATCTTTACCTAGATTCCATCATTTTCAGTTTTTCTCAGATTGCTTTAATCTCTCTTTCATCTGTCTTCCTTGTGACTAGCTCTGTCTTTCCTCCATGACAATTATTCAGTCTGTAGCCATGCGTATTATGTTTCCTGTTTTTAAAAATTCATCCATTAGGTCTTTGATAATACTGTTTAGGTCCTCAAATTGTTTCATTAAACCTGCAATGTTCTCATGTCCTTCTTTTAAAAAAAGAAGTTTGAGCATTTTTGTTAATGTTCTAAATAGTTTGAAGCACTTGGGAATTTTTTCCCCTTAGGTTGTGTATATTTTCTTTCTCTCTCTCAGCCCTTTCTGTCCTCCCTCCCTCCCTCCCTTCCTTGCTGTCTTTCTTCCTTTCTCCATGTAGATTGCACGTGTGCCACGCCATTCCTTTTCTAGCTTACTCATGCTTGCGTGGCTCTGCCCAGAAATTTCATTTAGTCTGAGAGTGTGGGCAGATTCATACCTCCCTTTCCACCATACCTTTGACACATTTCCTTACTCCACTGATTCACAGTTTGAGTGCTGAATTTTTGGTGGTCCATCTACTTTTTGTAGCACCATAGCACAGTGGTGACCAAGAGGAAGAGCTCAGCTTCCAAAGAAGGGGGTGTGCCATCATTATTGGCAGACGTGAGCTCTGTTGTCTCTTCCAAGATTGTGTAAACCGGTGGAGCCACTCTAGGACCCACTCGACCTAACTGGGGGTTGTATTCCATCCCTGGGGGAGAATATCTTTGCATTTCAGGTGTGATCTCCGCCCTCCCCCCCCCCACCCCAGTTTGGTATGTGTAACTCTGGATCTTGTCTCCTGACAATTTTTTTTTTTTTTTTACTAATTTCTACAAATCCTTTATAGTATTCTAGAGTCAGAAGAGGGGAAAGATGAGACCTCTAACCTTCTGCATTTAGCTCCTTTGAGATGTGGGGTGTGGTTGGCATAAGGTACCTTCCCTCCCCTGAAGATGTCTATGACCTAATCCCTGGAACCTGTGAATAGCTTATACACAGGTTCCTGTTACATAGCAAATGGGACTTTGCAGATGTAATTAAAGTTACTGACGGTAAAATAGGGAGATTATTTTGGATTATCCAAGAGGACCGAAGCTAATCACATAAATCCTTAAAAGCAGAGAACTTTCTCCAGCTGGAGGCAGAAGGGATGAGGTAGAAAGAGAATTCAGAGAGATTCAAAGCATGAGGAGGACCTAACAGGAAGTTGCTGGTTTGCAGTTGTGGGAACAACATGATGAGGAATTCAGGCTGAGAGAGGCTCGTGGCTGACAGCCAGCAAGGAAACAGAGACCTCAGCCCTGCAGCCCAAATAACTGAATTCTGTCAACAGCCTGGACGAGCTTGGAAACCGACGCTCCCTCAGAGCTCCAGATAAGAGTCCAGCTTGCCAACAACTTGATCTCAGCCTGCGAAACCCGGGCCAGAGGAACCAGCTGAGCTCACCAGGCTCCTGACCTACAGAACGGTGGGATCATAAATTAGTGTTGTGTTAAGTGGCTAAATTTGTGGTAATTTGTTATGGAAGCTATAGAAGATGAACACATGGATATATTAGTTAGAAATGTCACAATTTTGATGACTAGACTGGTCTGTGAGCAGGATGGGAGGGGGTAGGGGTGGGATTCACTCTGCTCTGCTACCTGATTCTGCTTCAGGTTCTTCTTGGGTACCTTTCTTGGAAAGAATATATATTTAGACTCTGCTTTTTGGGGGGAGTATATTGGTGAACTTATTTTGTTAATTTTGAGATATATGTGCTTTAAATCATGGTGTATTGGAAGAGAGAGAATCAGTATAGCTTCATTCAGCCATCTGAATCCAGAAATCTCTTGCTCATCAAGTCATCGGATATGAGAGTGAAGGAGCATTCCATGAGTCTAGAATCAAAACACATTAGTGAAAATAAAGGCTATTTGAAAATAAAATAAATTATATATATATATGTGTGCGATAGTCAGTTTAATGTGTCAGCTTGACTGGGCCAGGGGGTGCCCAGATATTTGGTTAAACATGATTTCTGGGTGTGTCTGTCAGGGTGTTTCCAGAAGAGATTAGCATTTGAATTCATAGATTGAGTTAAGCAGATCTCTCTTTCCAATTTGGATGGACATCATCCAATCTGTTGAGGGCCTGAGTAGAATAAAAGCTGGGGTAAGGGATAACTTGCTGTCTCTGCCTGACTGCATGAACTGAGACATGGGTCTTATGCCCTTGAACTGGGACTTACATCATTGGCTCTCCTGGTCCTCAGGCCTTTGGACTCAGACTGGAACTACACTACTGGCTTTCCTGGGTCTCCAGCCTGCAGACAGATTTTGGGACTTCTCAGCTTCCATAGTCCATAATGTGCACCAATGCCTTACAATAAGCCTCTATCTATGTCTGTCTGTCTGTCTATCTATCTATCTATCTATCAGCTGTCTCCTATTGGTCCTCTTTCTCCAGAATGCTAATACAGGGTATGTGTATATTTATATGTACACACATATGACATAATAGACTTTCATTTTATGCATATATTAAAGCTGAAAATAGAAATTACAAAATACTTTTTATTCTTCCTGCTGGAAAAGAAAAGTATAAAAGGCAGTTATCACCTTAACTTTGAAGAGAATATCAATAGTAGCACCAAACACTCACCTTGGTGGCAGGAATCAAAATTGGAATCCAAGAGTGAATTTCTCAAAAAGACCAAGATTTTATAGTTTTGGTCTTTTAGTGTTTACATTCCACAAAAATTTGCTGGGAACCCATCTTGTGTCAGTACTAGATGTTGAGGAGTGAATGATGAGCAAGATGGATATTATCCCTGCCTTTTACAAGCATTTGTGACAGCCCAGGAGAGCAAGTTTCGTCCAATTAAATCAGCAAGGTTAGATTCGTATTGATGCAAATACGGTTGACCCAGGCACTCTTCTGTACTATTGGGCGGTACCGGTGTTCCTGATTTAGGGTGTCCTGGAAAATACCAGTCACTAAACAAATGTCATGGAGTAGAGGATGTGAGCGTCTATGGGAATATGCAATAAGAGCCTGCCAGGCAGAGGCAGCAGCAAGCTTGAAGACCTAGGAGACGGAGAGCTTGGTAAGGTGATCTGGCTGGCAGGTGTTTTTCATGGTGGGAGGAAGGCAGTGGAGTGAGGTTGAGCTAATTGCTGGACAAAGGTCAGCAGCTGTAAGGTAATACCATTTTGTCAGTCTTGATCAACCGCCACAATAACCTGGGAAACTGGGAGATAAGCCTGATTTTACTTTTTCCAGCTTTACTGAGATATAAGTGACATATGACATTGTGTAAGTTTAAGGTATACAATGTAGTGATTTTTTTATGTATACGTTGCAAAATGATTACCACAAAAAGCTTAGTTAACACATCCATCACCTCATATAGTTACAATTGTTCTTTTGTGGTGAGAAATTTCAAAATCTACTCTCTTAGCAACTTTCAAATATACAATACAGTGTTGTTAGCTATGGTCAGCATGCTGTACATTGCATCCCCAGGACTTATTCATGTTATAACTGGAAGTTTATACCCTTTGACCAGCTTCATCCATTTCCCCTACCTACCACCCTCCACCTCTGGCAACCACCAATCTGTTCTCTGTTTCTATGAGAAACATAGAAGAGCCCACATATAAGTGAGATCGCACCATGTTTTCTTTCTCTGTTTGACTTATTTCACTTAGCATAATGCCCTCAAGGTTCATTCATCCATGTTATTACAAATAGCAGGACTTCTTTCTTTTTTACAGATGACTAATATTCCTTTGGATATATATATTTTATATATATATATATATATATTTATATATATTTATTATTTTTTTTCTTTATCCATTCATTCACCGATAGACACTTAGGTTGTTTCCATGTATTGGCCATTGTAAATAATGCTGTAATGAACACAGAGGTGTAGATATCTCTTCAAGATAGTTATTTCATTTTCTTCAGATATATACTCAGAAATGGAAGTGCTGGATCATATGGTAGTTCTACTTTTAATTTTTTGAGGAACCTCCATACTGTTTTCCATGGTGGTTGTACCAATTTACATTCCCACCGACAGTGCCCAAGGGTCCCCTTTCCTCCCCATCCTTGCCAAACTTATTTCTTGTCTTTTTGATGATAGCCTTTCTAACAGGTGTGAGGTCATAGCTTATTGTGATTTTGATATGCATCTCCCTGATGATTAGTAATGTTGAGCACCTCTTCATGTATTTGTTTAAGCCTGACTTTTAACACATGTTCTTCACTAGGCATGTTTTATCCACACTCCATAGAATGGGGAAGTTCAGGGAAATTGATGCTGAGTCTATAGATCAATTGTTATTATCATGTTGTGGCTGATGACTCTCTTATCTTTGATGGACCCCAGAATGTGGTTGCCAACTGCCTCATAGTCCTTTATTCACTCATTTCTCCATTTTTTTCAACAAACACTGATTGAATAGCCTGTTCATCCCCTTTAGTTTGTTCTCAGTCATTGGGCACAGATCCGTGTTAGTTTTCTACCACTGCCAACAAGCTACCACAAACTTAGTGGCTTAAAACAACACAAATTTATTATCTCACAGTTCTATAGGTCAGAGTATGACCCTGATCACTGGGCTAAATTCAAGGTATTGGTAAGCCTGCATTCCTTCCTTGAGGTTATAGGGAGAATCTGTTTCCTTGCTTTTCCCAGCTTCTAGAAGCTGCCCACATTCCTTGGCTTGAGGGACCCCTTTATATTTTCAAAGCCAATAGCATAGCACCTCTTTGACCTTGCTTGCCTTGTCATATCTCTTTTTCTGATTCCCTCCTGTTTCCCTCTTCCATTTTTAGGAACCCTTGTGATGACATTGGGTCTACACAGATAATCCAGGAAATCTCCCTATTTTAAGGTCAGCCGAATAGCAACCTTAATTCCACCTGTGACCTTAATTCCCTTTGCCATGTGACATAACAGTCACAGGTTCTAGGAATTAGAACGTGGACATCTTTGCTGGGGCCATTATTCTGTCTACCACATGATTCCTTGGACTCTGCTTCTTGTCTTTTCTTACTGGGTGGTGTAAAAGTCTGATTTCTTGATTTTGTTTTCCCTCTGGGCACTCCTCTCTCTAGAGGAGTTGATCTCTTGCCTGTGGCCCCCTCCCCCTGACCACATCCTTTTTACACCTCACTCAGCTCGCATCTCTACCTGCCTAGCTGACTCCCAGGCCTGACATTTTCTGGCTGTTCTTTTCCATCCTCTATTATCAACTACATTTTTGAGTTCAAGGCACATCTTATACTTTGTCTTTGGACAAGCAAGTTATTCTATTCTTCCTAAAATTGTGAGTTACGTGGTTAAAAGGTAGAGAGTTAATCATAGCAAGTGATGATAATAAGCCCTCCTATGGTTTCCAGCTGTCAGAAAGGACAGCTACTGCCCTTCTGCTTGGTGTTATATGGTAATAGCTGCTGTTCTTAAAATTTCAATGCAAGTTCATTCATCACTTTATTTTTCAATTAGCTTTACCATGGTAAGAACAGTGTTAGAAATGGCTTATGAGGAAGGACTTACAGAGCCAGAGAGTATGAGAAGCAGTGACATTATTTTAAATTTTTACAAGGTTTGCAAAGTACTTAGAATCAAGGAGATTATTTTTATCTGCACTTAGAGGAAAGGTTAGTAGAGAAAACAATTTTTTTAAGAAAACGTGCCAGTCAAATAAGCCATTAATCATGTGAAAACAGTGAGGAAGCTTTTAGCTTACACTTAACAAACATGAAGATTAGGTGAAAATTTCACAACAAATCACAAAAACCTATTGAATTCACAGCTGAAGAATTTTTCAGTGATTTGGGAATATTTTGTTATATGGTTTAAGTATTTTATTCCATTCTATTAGAAATCTGGATTTACAATAATTGGGGAAGATGACCTAAAGGTACATCGATGATACCAATTTTCTAAAATGGCAATTTGAACAATTTGGTTATGTTCTATTTTAATTACAGATAATACTCATTTTTCTTTTGTTTTTATTCAACAGGCAAAGCAATGTCTATTCTTACAAATTAAGTTTTAAAACCTTACATTTGCTGTGGACAAAAACTAAACCTACCTAGAATGCTGATATTTTATTACTACAATAAACCAGTTTCAAGGTTCTCTAAAATATACAATATTTCAATGAAAAGTGATCAATGAGGAAAAATGAGAAAATAACACGTACTTTCATGGTTTAAAATTTTTTTCCATTTTTAAAAAACATGTCAAGCTATCAGCAGAAACAATATACATACCATAACAAGTTCTAGGTGAAAAAAGTAGACCTGGTTTAGTTTCTTTGATTACTCTCAGGCTGAAATATCTACCTCTAAGATTAAGGCCAACTTTCATAACCAAATCAGGTGGAAGAATAGAAAGTCTTTAATGGACTTTCAGTTCATTTTGCCAGTAAACAGCAATATAGAAGAGAGATATGAAAATAATGAAAATAAATGTCTCCACATGACCTCTCAGAAATCTACCCACGTACTTTTGTCCCTCCAGTAAATGAATTCTGTTTGGTGGTGGTGATGCATGTTTGATTTAGTGAACGTTTGAAATCCTGATGGTATTGGAGAATAGTTAGAGCAATCTGTATTATTCATTTTAGCTTTTCTCCTAAGGATCAAAACTGAACCACCGATTTATGATGAGCTCTCTTAGGCATTCAGGTGAATTTGGTTTTCCTTGGCTGGTTCAATTTAGTGGATGGAATTGCAGCACGGTAGTCACATGAGCAATTCTTATTGCTCCTGAAGTTCCCAATTAGCCATTTGTAATTTGCTTGTAACATTGGCAACAAATCTGATTAGTAAATATTTGCTTATCTGACAGACCCACTGTGCTTTTTGACAAGTGTTAATAGGAAGAAAAAGACTTTTATTCAGAACCTTCTCTATCCAATTTGAAACATACTCAAACTTTCTGGGCCCTGGGCTGAAAATGCTTAAGGTGGGCACTGAATATATCACCTGGACTCATCTCATAGGTCCTAGAGTTATCAGAAATCTGATAAAGAAATCTAATAAGACATGATAGGAAATATATAAAAAATGAATGGAAAAGGCAGTCCTTCATTTCTTAAAATATTGACAGAATTTTACTTAGCTGATGTTTGAAAGAGACTCACAGACACAGAAAACAAATTTATGGTTACCAAAGGTGAAAGGGGGTGTGGGGAGAGGGATAAATTAGGAGGCTGGGATTAACATATACACATGACTTTGTATAAAATATATAACCAACAGGGACCTACTGTATAGCACAGGGAACTATACTCAATTATGTAATAACCTATAAGGCAAAAGCATCTGAAAAAGAATATATATATATACACACACACACACACACACACACACACACACACACACACATAGGTACATAAAACACTGAATTGCTGTGCTGTACATCTGAAACTTACAAGATATTATAAATCAACTGTACTTCAATAAAAACATTTAAAAAAATAAAGAACTGATGTTTAAGAGGAACACGAGCAGTAAGGAGAGGGGATTTTTTATGTGTGTGTGTGTGTTATGTTGCAGTAATGAGAAGAATCTAAATCACATTTCCTGTAATGTCCCAAGATTGAATGTTATATGTCTGACTTTAAAAAAGCACATGCTGAGAAAAAGAAACCAACGTGTCTTCTATGCTAAGGAATGGGACTTTGAGACATGCTTCAGAGAACAATGTGGGTGGGGAATTTTTAAAATGAATTATCCACTTGCCACGTATACAGAAAATTTTGATCAAGACAGTCCTTTGAGTTTTAGTAACACATGGGATTTCACACTTTCTCTGAGCAATTCGTTTCCTTCTTAGAATCTTTTAACTGCCTAGCTTGAATTGTATCATGTCATAAACTGAAGAATTTATGGACTCAGATGTAAAATTGTTCTTAAAAATAAAGTAGAAAAATAATTTTAGTAATAAAAATATTGGATAAGGTTTGAAAATTCTTATTAAATGTAGTACTCAGTGGAAGAGAAAAGACTTCTTAAGTAGATAAAATAGATTCCAGTGCATCACTGTTCCATCCATACTTGGGATTATGAATTAAAACCCTTATATAGTAGAAGATGGATAATCAGAGATTGGATTTTGAAATTAATTAATCAAAATGCCTCCTATTTATGCTATTAAAAATTCAAGTGTAGAAAACTGTATTTGATACTGAGAGAACAACAGAGGACACAAAAGTAATCATTGGTGAAAAATGAATTATTTAATTTTAATACAAAAATCAAAATCATAAAATTTAATGCATCTTATTCTGGGAAACCTATTTAAAGAATTTGTCAATTTAAAGAATTTAAATCATAAGATTATACATTAGTTCTTTTCTAGTTAACATTCAAAAATGTACTTAGTATAAAACAGAGCTTTGTTATATAAAAACCTATGTTAGTGTAGAACATCATAGCTTAAGTGAGATAATTAGACATTTTGGATAATTTTGTTTCTGCGTACCTCTATCTTCCTAAAATTTTACCGAAAGAATAATGCTTCTGTGAGTAACAGGCAATTATACTGTTAACTTGAATATTTACTTTAGAAGAGATGATTTGGATGTTACTCATAAATGAGTTTGAAAGTGCTTGATCTTACAGCAATTGGCATGAGTCAACATGGATTTTTGACAAATAAATCCCATCAAATGAATTGACTTTTTAAAAATTGAAATAATCATGGTCATAGGTAATCCCCTTCAAAAAACCCACAAAAATGAAAACCCACCTGTCTAGATGCAGTTGCTATAGTTACTATTTTATTTTAGAATTTCTGGAATATAGTAATAACACCTACTATTTGCTGGCCAACTACTTTATGCCAGACGCTTTTCTAGGAACGTTTCATGACTTCTCATTAAATTCTCAAAAAAGTCATGGGGCTATTACCCTCATATTACAGGTAAAGAAAATAGGGTCTCGGTTTAAATGGCTTGTCCCAGATGGCACTGAAAGTGCAGGAGGCAGAGTTGGAATATGTCTGTCTTTTCCTGAAGCCTCTGTTTTTTGCCTCCACCTTGGGTGGCCTCACCCAAGGCCAAAGACAGCACTGGCTCTAGGATGACCAACTCTTTCAGTTTTCCCACGAAACAGGGATTTTTGGAACGTGGGACTTCAAGGCCAAGCTTGAGAAAGTCTTGAGCAAACCCAGGTGAATTGGTTACTTTATCTGTAGGCGTGCTCTTCTGGTTACTGCATAGTCAGCAAGGCCATACGACTGTATTAGAAGCTTCCTATTCCTGTGAAATTATCTGCACTGGTCAGGCCATTTCTCTAACCAATAAGATAAAACCAGAGAGCTACCTCCTACAATAGCTGGGTAACTGTGCTGGCCAGCTCTTGACATACAGGGAGAATTGAGCCTGTTATTCATCAGTTAATCCCAATCCTTAGCATAACTTCAGAACTCTTAGCTAAAATTAGTTCAAGACATTTAATCATAAATCTATAAAGTAGGACAGTACAAAACATATTAAAGCAGAAAATTATGAATTAAAAAAGAAATTCCAGTATATACATTCCACAGTTCATTGAAAGGGTCAATTACTAGACAAACCTGAAGCAAAACAACAAAAACAATGACAGCAACAGGAGAGAGATATATTTTCATCCTTTGTGTCTAATGCAAGCAGAATTGGGGTATTCTGGTTAAAATGCTCTTTTTATTTATTTGGTTTTTTATTTTTATTTTTTTTAAGTATAGTTAATTTACAATGTTGTGTTAGTTTCAAGTGTACAGCAAAGTGATTCAGTTATACATGTATATCATATATATATATTTTTTCAGATTCTTTTCCATTATAGATTATTATATAATATCGAGTTTAATTTCCTGTGCTATACAGTAGGTCCTTGTTGTTTACCTATTTTATGTATAGTAGTGGGTATATGTTAATCCCAAACTCCTGATTTATCTCTCCTTGTCCCCAGTTGGTCCCCCTCTTCCCACCCTCCTATCCCCTTTGGTAACCATAAGTTTTTTTTTTACTTCTGTGAGTCTATTTCTGTTTTTAAAATAAGTTCATTTGTATCATTTTTTTATTTTTATTTTTTTATTAATTAAGTTATTTATTTTTGGCTGCATTGGGTCTTCATTGCTGAGTGCAGGCTTTCTCTAGTTGTGGCGAGCGGGGGCTACCCTTCGTTGTGGTGCATGGGCTTCTCATTGCAGTGGCTTCTCTTGTTGAGGAGCACGGGCTCTAGGCACACGGGCTCAGTAGTTGTGGTGCGCAGGCTCAGGAGTTGTGGTGCATAGGCTTAGTTGCTCCATGGCACATGGGATCTTCCTGGACCAGGGATTGAACCCGTGTCCCCTGCATTGGCAGGCAGATTCTTAACCACTGCGTAACCATGGAAGCCCTCTATCATTTTTTTTAGATTCCACACATAAGTGATATCATATGATATTTGTCTTTCTCTGTCTGACTTACTTCACTTAGTATGATAATCTCTAGGTCCATCCATGTTGCTGCAAATGGCATTATTTCATTCTTTTTTATGGCTGAGTAATATTCCATTGTATATATATAGCACATTTTCTTTATCCATTCATCTTTTGGAAGCAATTTATATTGCTTCCATTTCTTGGCTATTGTAAACTGTGATGCAATGAACATTTGGGTGCATATATCTTTCAGATTAGTGTTTTTGTTTTCATTGGATAAATATGCAGTAGTGGAGTTGCTGGATTGTATAGTAGTTATATATTTTATATATATATAAATACTGCATCTTCCTTATCCATTCGTCTGTCTTCCATGTCTTAACTATTGTAAATAGTGCTGCTATAAACATTGGGGTGCATGTATCTTTTCGAATTAGAGTTTTCATCTTTTCCAGATAAATGCCCAGGAGCGGGATTGCAGGATCATATGATAACTCTATTTTTAGTTTTTTAAGAAACTAAAGAGCTTCAAGATGGTGGAGGAGTAAGATGTGGAGATCACCTTCCTCCCCACAAATAAATCAGAAATACATCTACATGTGGGACAACTCCTACAGAACACCTACTGAACGCTGGCAGAAGACCTCAGACTTCCCGAAAGGCAAGAAACTCCCCATGTACTTGGGTAGGGCAAAAGAAAAAAGAAAAAACAGAGACAAAAGAATAGGACGGGACCTGCACCAGTGGGAGGGAGCTGTGAAGGAGGAAAGGTTTCCACACACTAGGAAGCCCCTTCGCGGGCGGAGACTGCGGGTGGTGGAGGGGAAGCTTCAGAGCCGTGGAGGACAGCGCAGCCACAGGGGTGCGGAGGGCAAAGCGGAGAGATTCCCGCATGGAGGATCGGTGCCGACCAGCAGTCACCAGCCTGAGAGTCTTGTCTGCTCACCCGCTGGGGCAGGTGGGAGCTGGGCACTGAGGCTTGGGCTTTGGAGGTCAGACCCTAGGGAGAGGACTGGGGTTGGCTACGTGAACACAGCCTGAAGGGGGCTAGTGTGCCACAGCTAGCCAGGAGGGAGTCCGGGAAAAAGTCTGGAGCTGAAAAAGAGGCAAGCAATCATTCTTTGGGGTGTGCGAGGAGAGGGGATTCAGAGCACCGCTTAAATGAGCTCCAGAGACGGGCGCGAGCCGCGGCTATCAACGTGGACCCCAGAGACGGGCATGAGATGCTAAGGCTGCTGCTGCCGCCACCAGGAAGCCTGTGTGCAAGCACAGGTCACCGTCCACACCTCCCCTCCCAGGAGCCTGTGCAGCCCGCCACTGCCAGGGTCCCGTGATTCAGCGACAACTTCCCCGGGAGAACGCACTGCACACCTCACGCTGGTGCAATGTCATGCTGGCCTCTGCCGCTGCAGGCTCACCCTGCATCCGTACCCCTCCCTCCCCCTGGCCTGAGTGAGCCAGAGCCCCCAAATCAGCTGCTCCTTTAACCCTGTCCTGTCTGGGTGGGGAACAGACACCCTCAGGTGACGTACACGAAGAGGTGGGTCCAAATTCAACGCTGAACCCCAGGAGCTGTGTGAACAAAGAAGAGAAAGGGAAATCTCTCCCAGCAGCCTCAGGAGCAGTGGATTAAATCTCCACAAATCAACTTGATGTACTCTGCATCTGTGGAATACCTGAATAGACAACGAATCATCCCAAAATTGAGGCAGTGGACTTTGGGAGCAACTGTAGACTTGGGGTTTGCTTTCTGCATCTAATTTGTTTCTGGTTTTATGTTTATCTTAGTTTAGTATTTAGAGTTTATTATGATTGGTAGATTTGTTTATTGATTAGGTTTCTCTCTTCCTTTTTTTTTTATATATATACATACATATTTTCCCTTTTTCTCTTTTTGTGTGTGGGTATGTGTATGCTTCTTTGTGTGATTTTGTCTGTATAGCTTTGCTTTTACCATTTGTCCTAGGGTTCTGTCTGTCTGTTTGTTTTAAAATTATTATTACTTTTAAATTTTTAAAATTTTTAATAATTTTTTTATTTTTTATTTTAATAACTTTTAAATTTTATTTCATTTTATTCTTTCTTTCTTTCTTTCTTTTTTTCTCTCCCTTTTCTTCTGAGCTGTGTGGCTGACAGTGTCTTGGTGCTCTGGCCAGGTGTCAGGCCTGAGCCTCTGAGGTGGGAGAGCTGAATTCAGGACATTGGTCCACCACAGACCTCCCGGCTCTGCGTATATCAAATGGCGAAAACTCTCCCAGAGATCTCCATCTCAACGCTAAGACCCAGCTCCACTCAACGATCAGCAAGCTACAGTGCTGGACACCCTAAGCCAAAGAAGTAGCTAGACAGGAGCACAACCCCACCCATTAGCAGAGAGGCTGCCTAAGATCATGATAAGATCACAGACACCCCAAAACACACCACCGGACGTGGTCCTGCCCACTAGAAAGACAAGATCCAGACTCATCCATCAGAACACAGGCACAGTCCCCTCCACCAGGAAGCCTACACAACCCACTGAACCAACCTTACCCTTTGGGGGCAGACATCAAAAACAATGGGAACCACAAACCTGCAGCCTATGAAAAGGAGACCCCAAACACAGTAAGTTAAGCAAAATGAGAAGACAGGGAAATACACAGCAGATGAAGGATCAAGGTTAAAACCCATCAGACCAAACAAAAGAAGAGGAAATAGGCAGACTACCTGAAAAAGAATTCAGAGTAATGATAGTAAAGATGATCCAAAATCTTGGAAATAGAATGGAGAAAATACAAGAAACATTTAACAAGGACCTAGAAGAACTAAAGAGCAAACAAACAATGATGAACAACACAATAAATGAAATTAAAAATTCTCTAGAAGGAATCAGTAGCAGAATAACTGAGGAAGAAGAATGAATAAGTGACCTGGAAGATAAAATAGTGGAAATAACTACCACAGAGCAGAATAAAGAAAAAAGAATGAAAAGAATTGAGGACAGTCTCAGAGACCTCTGGGACAACATTAAATGCACCAACATTCGAATTACAGGTGTCCCAGAAGAAGGAGAGAAAAAGAAAGGGACTGAGAAGATATTTGAAGAGATTATAGTTGAAAACTTCCCTAATATGGGAAATGAAATAGTCAATCAAGTCCAGGAAGTGCAGAGTCCCATACAGGATAAATCCAAGGAGAAACACGCCAAGACACATATTAATCAAACTATCAAAAATTAAATACAAAGAACAAATATTCAAATCTACAAGGGAAAAACAACAAATAACATACAAGGGAATCCCCAAAAGGTTAACAGCTGATCTTTCAGCAGAAACTTTGCAAGCCAGAAGGGAGTGACAGGACATATTTAAAGTGATGTAAGAGAAAAACATGATTGGACATGGTACTATACATAGAGAATCCTAAGGATGGTACCAGACAACTACTAGAGCTAATCAATGAATTTGGTAAAATAGCAGGATACAAAATTAATGCACAGAAATCTCTTGAATTCCTATACATTAATGATGAAAAATCTGAACGAGAAATTAAGGAAACACTCCCATTTACCATTGCAACCAAAAGAATAAAATACTTAGGAATAAACCTACCTAAGGAGACAAAAGACCTGTATGCAGAAGAGTATAAGACACTGATGAAAGAAATTAAAGATGATAACAAACAGATGGAGAGATATATCATGTTCTTGGATTGGAAGAATCAACATTGTGAAAATGACTCTTCTACCCAAAGCAATCTACAGATTCAGTGCAATCCTTATCAAACTACCCATGGCATTTTTCACAGAACTAGAACAAAAAATTTCACAATTTGTATGGAAACACGAAAGACCCCAAATAGCCAAAGCAATCTTGAGAAAGAAAAACGGAGCTGGAGGAATCAGGCTCCTGGATTTCAGACTATACTACAAAGCTACAGTAATCAAGACAATGTGGTACTGGCACAAAAACAGAGATATAGATCAATGGAACAGGATAAAAAGCCTAGAGATAAACCCCCACACATATGGTCACCTTATCTTTGACAAAGGAGGAAAAAATATACAATGGAGAAAAGAAAGCCTCTTCAATAAGTGGTGCTGGGAAAACTGGACAGCTACATGTAAAAGAATGAAATTAGAACACTCCCTAACACCATACACAAAAATAAACTCAAAATGGATCAAAGACCTAAATGTAAGGCCAGACACTATAAAACTCTTAGAGGAAAACATAGGCAGAACACTCTATGACATAAATCACATCAAGATCCTTTTTGACCCACCTCCTAGAGAAATGGAAATAAAAACAAAAATAAACAAATGGGACCTAATGAAATTTAAAAACTTTTGCACAGCAAAGGAAACTACAAACAAGACGAAAGGACAACCCTCAGAATGGGAGAAAATATTTGCCAACGAAGCAACTGACAAAAGATTAATCTCCAAAATATACAAGCAGCTCATGCAGCTCAATATCAAAAAAACAAACAACCCAATCCAAAAGTGGGCAGCAGACCTAAATAGACGTTTCTCCAAAGAAGATATAGAGATTGACAACAAACACATGAAAGGATGCTCAACATCACTAATTATTAGAGAAATGCAAATTAAAACTACAATGAGGTATCATTTCACACCAGGTAGAATGGGCATCGTCAGAAAATCTACAAACTGCAAATGCTGGAGAGGGTGTGGAGAAAAGGGAACCCTCTTGCACTGCTGGTAGGAATGTAAATTGATACAGCCACTATGGAGAACAGTATGGAGCTTCCTTAAAAAACTGAAAATTGAACATCTTCTTTCTCTCTTTCCCTCTCTTTCCCTCTCTCTCTCTCTCAATTGGCTTATGTGATTATGGAGTTTGGCAAGTCCATGATATGCAGAGCCAAGATCACAGTTTGAGTCTGAAGGCCAGCAGGCTGCAATAGAGCCAAGAATTGATGTCCTAGTTCACATGCCACCAGGCAGGACAATTCTCTCTTACTTGGGGAAGAACCAGCCTTTTTGTACTATTCAGGCCTTCAACTAATTGGATAAGGCCCACCCACATTAGGGAGGACAATCTGCTTTACATAGTCTACCATGTAATTGTTAAGCTCATCCCAAAACACCTCCATAGACACACTGAGAATAATTTTTGACAAAATTTCTGGGAAGCCTGTGGCCTAGTCAAGTTGATATATAAAATTAACCATCATAGGAACTAACAAGAGATGGTGCAACACCGCTAGAAATGGTGGGGATTTTGATGGGTTAAGGGAGGGAATAGTTTTCACTGGAGCTAGAAAGAACTTGAATCAGAAGAGATGCTGCCTCATATAGTCTGTGACTACAAAGAAAAGTAACTCTGCCAGAACTATAGCTATGCAAGTAAAGGGGTGGGGGTGGAGATTATGGGAAATAAATATGCGATGCTTTCTCTTCCCACTTAAGCCAGAGGGCAGAAGAGCTTGGGAGATGCTGTTTATGGAGGTCAGCCTCCTGGGACATGGAACAGGGCAGAGATTTGTGAAGGTAAGTGGGGAGATTGAGATTAACCAGCACACGTTAATAATTTAAGCCATTCTTAACTTCATTAAGTTAATTTATAAAAGCCAGTGTAGGAAAAAAAAAAAAAAGCCAGTGTAGGGTAATTAAGCTGCTCAATCAGTTGCAATCCTAACTGATACAGAAGGTGACAAATGAGTAATTTTAGTCACTGGACTTTGTTTCCTTGATTGACACACTATTCATATTGGACCATATGGATGATGGCTTTCAACGTATTGCCCAATTAAGGCACACTATAGTGCAGTTTACCAGAAATATGTGGTTTGCTTATTTACATATTAAATGGTTTCATATGTTTCTCAATAAATTTTCTCACTGGAATAATAAAAAAATAAAGAAGAGAGTTGTAGATGATTTGTGAGAATGGAAAATTAGTACCTCCGTATTTCTGCTAAAGGACTGTTGAACAAATATTCAAAGAACATTGATTTGAAGGGGAGCCAAATTACTAGTCTCTCTTGTTCAGACGCTGGGTAAGGTTCTAGCTAATTCCTACTTTATGGATTGAGGTGTTTCTAACATCTGAAGAGACAGTTTGGTCTTGTGGTTGGATGACATATGATCTAGCTATTGCTGGTGCTTTCCTGGCACTGACTAAGGCAGGGACTCAGTTTATTTTTGCAGGAATCTGCACATGGGGCAGTGTCTGGATCTTCCAGGACTCTAGTTGATTCCTGTGGGTCTTGGAGTTTGGCTCAGGAAGCAGAAGGCAGCAGCTCTGGTTACACGATGCAGAACTACTGGGGTTTGGGATGCTGGCCAATCTGCTTATGGAGAAGAGAAACTGTTTTCAATGATACTGTCAAGTAGTTTATCTGATGGGTGGGCAAATACACTGAAGCAGTCATGAACTCAAAACCCCTATTTGAAAGCAGACATGGCTAAGTGCTTATCTAGTTCTGCTATGACTACAGTTAAATATCTTTAAATGTGTGGGTGTGGCAGTCCAGGATGCAAATAAGCCAAAGATCTGAATTACCCAGGGAAAATAACAACTTCACTGATCCAAACTTGGCAGCTTTGCATACTGTTGTTAAATAACACTGACTCACAGCAGATGTGGTCATTTCCAAGCGGCCAAAAGGATTGGATGGAGGGACAGGAATCCCACAGAGTGTGATGGTTGCCTAAATTGAATGGCATGGCTCCTTGAGTGCTTGAAACCTTTCTCAAATATACTAAAGTGTGAGGATCAGTGGCATTAGGGACCCATATGCTGAAGAGTCCAGGTTTCTTTCACAGACTATAATATTGACGTGGGTCTAGATGCTGAAGGCTGGGTGTTCTGTTCAAAATAGTATACCAAGTGGGGGTCCTTAGTTTCTACATCCTTTACAATAAAGCAGTTGATGGATAGTGTTCTTTGAAGAGGAGTATGGAGATAACCATGAAATTTTGACTATTTGTAGTTACTACAAATTTTATGGATCGTTAGAGATTTTTTTCAAGTTGTACTTTTATCATTTTTTTTTTGAGTGGTTAGCATGAAAATTCAGTACTCTTTGCATGGGTATGCAAAACACGATTTTTGTGCTAACTATTCAGAGCTCCTGGTTGACATTATATTGTGTAGACCATTAAGGCATATATGTCTCGTTCCATCTCGACACTCAGCTGACATCTAGAGATAACTGAAAAGCAAATTAATTCTTTTTAGTGCAATCTCTTGAGAACAGAGAGAGCATACATCCGTAACATCCAGTTAAATATTAAATTAAATATCTTAAAAATCTTTTTCTCCTAGATTTAGTGGCTGAACATCAATAACTGGGTTGATGATGTTGGCTGGGCAGTAGTTCTGTTCTCATGCTGTTGGCTGGTGCTGCGGTCATTTGGAAGGTCATTGGGGTGTGTGTAAGAAGCCAGTGCAGATCTTTTCAGGTTCAGCCTTGGAAGTTACACAGTGTCACTTCTGTAACATTCTATTGGCCAAAGCAAGCCACAGATTCAAAGGGACTGAAGAAGAGTCTCTCTCTTGTTAGGTGTAGTGACAACATTTGTGGCCATCTTTAATCCTCTAACAGCCTGTCTTTCTCAATATCCTTCACACATGGTCACTGCTCCTGAATCTCTCTCCTCTCTCACTCCCAACTCTGCCCAGACCTGACCCACTCCAGTTCTGTCTCTCAAATAGTTTCTCTCATCTCCCCCCTGCTTCCTTTCCAGTCCACACCTTCCATCCCTCGTTTTTCTCTGCCCTTTCCTGGTTGAACCCAGCTAGACTTTTTAGTTTATCCAGTATTTCTTCCTTACTCATTACCTTGATTTTCATAATAAATTGTTAATTTTTTAAGGATTGTTAGTATCATAATGCTTCTTTTTAAAAAAATTTTATTGGGGGTATAGTTGATTTACAGTGTTTTTTAAATTAATTTTTTTGGAGTATAGTTGATTTACAATGTTGTGTTAGTTTCTGCTGCACAACAAAGCGAATCAGTTATACATATACATGTATCCACTCTTTTTAAAATTCTTTTCCCATATAGGTCATTACAGAGTATTGAGTAGAGTTCCCTGTGCTATACAGTAGGCTCTTATTAGTTATCTATTATATATAGTAGTGTGTATATATCAATCCCCATCTCCCAATTTATTCCTTCTTTCCCCCTTTCCCCCCTGGCAACCATAAGTTTGTTTTCTACATCTGTAACTCTATTTCTGTTTTGTAAATATGTTCATTTGTACCATTTTTTTTTTTTAAATTCCACATATAAGCGATATCATGATATTTGTCATAATGCTTCTTAATGGGAGCAAACAGACTGGAGAGTGGGTGTGATTGTTAATTTTATTCCTGTTGTCTCTATGTTTAGGTGATGCACAGCACTATGGAAACTGATTTTGGTTTTCACTGCACATGACACCAGTTGATTTTTAGAAATGTGATCCAAGGGGAGGGCTAGCAGAGAAGGTGACTGACTCAGGACCGAATCCTGGAGATTGCCTGCAGTACATCACGCCTCAGGATTGATGGGAAGGGTGCTTACTGGGTACCACGTTACTTTGAAGAGCAATGGTGCTGGTCCAAGGAAAATCTTAAAGAGTTTAATTTGTGACTTGAGGCTTCTTAGGAATATATTCCTTGCAGAAGTTAGTTTCTGAAGATGATGAAACTTTATGCAAATGTATCTTTCATCAGGTCTGTCCCTAATTTTGTCTCCAGAACAAGAGTGCTAATTGAGGCCATATAGTTATATGTCTAAATATTAAAAAATTATAACTCAAGTGAGAATCTGTTAAATAAAATTCGTCTGTCCTCTTTCCTTGGCAAATCTACCTTTATGTTGACTTGGGAGGCCAGGTGCAAATTTATGATTCTCAGACTTCTCAGAATTCTGTGCTACAATGTGGCATCCTGGGGAGAGCTGGCCCCAGCTCCTCTCTCCTCCCCCGCTACTAGCACTCCCTTGTGCTGAGAGGAGCCTCACTATGCGTGTGTGGGCAATCCAGGCTGCACTTCAAAGCTGTGGCCATAGTCCCTAAATACAGCAGCTCCTCGGCCCCTCCTCTGGCCTGGGAGGAGCAAAAGGCCAGTGCCATCTGCTTGTAGGAGACACCTCTGGTGAAGAGTTCCATTCTGGCCTTGGAAGCAGGCTCAGTTATGTCTGGGTGGGGAATTCCAGGGTCCCAGGTACCCAGAGCCTGGTCTATAAGGGGAGGCAAAAATTCCACCTGAGCAAGTTTACCTCCATAAGCTCTTTGCCTTGGGAGGGGCATGGCTAGAAGAGGGGCTAGAGTGAGCCCTCTGGAACACAGGGCTCAGGTCTGGGGCCTCACCCAGGTCAAGGGCAATGATGCCTTAAGTTATGGTATGCAAATATTCAACCTATTTCTTTTTAAACTTGAGTATCACAGTGAAAGTCTTACCTTGCACTTTTCTTCACACTGCAGAGGTCCACAAGAGGGTGAGGCTGTATTCAGATTCTAGTGCGAATGGGTGGAAAGTGCTGTGGTTAGTGGAAGAATGAATGGGGCTGAGACTGGCTGTGGACTTCTGCCAGGAGGGAATTAGGGGGCTGACTGAGTCAGTGTCGGGGGCTGGACCAGGTCATGTGATCTTGATAGCATATGGCTCTCATTCAGGGAGGCTACCTTAGGGTAGATGGCCACATTGGGACTTTAAGGATTCAGATTATTGGAATGGTGGGTATTATAGAATAGCCACGTGTAAGCTATACATAAGATATCCAAAACATTGAAGGAGTTTTAAAAGCACTTCAAACAGTTTTTTCTGCCCAGAGATTAAATGAAGGAGAAAGTTTTGTACTGGATGTCCTGAACCATCCTTCCTTCTTGATCTGATTCAGTTTCCTTGGAAGTGCTTTCTGTGCATGGGTAATTGTTTATATCTGGTACTTTCTGAGTCATCGGTTAGTGCAGGTTTGCCTCATGAGATATATGTTTTAAACCAATGTTCGGAACATTTACAAGTCATTTTCTTGGTGATTATATCATGGTGATTATATCATGGTGAGAATTTACATTCTTTCCCTGCTGATGACTGCTGTCTGTTCTTTAGGAGAAGTTGGTGTCGGTTCTATCTTGTTATAGTGATGCTTACTCTTTGGAGAGTATCTCTAGTGCCAGGAAATGTCTGGAACACCCTGACCCATATGGGGATTTCAAACTCTGATGGGTTCATGTTATAATGCATGCCTGCCAGGCCAGATATCTATGGAGAAAGAGAAGGGTCAGGTGTTTGGACCTCTGGGGTTAACTGCCACTCAATCTTTTCCTAAAGTCAGAGATCTCTTTTGACTACTGATAACACTGATAACACTCTCAATGCCATTTTGGACTAAAATACAAGTGCAGATTAAGTGAGCCATCCTGAAGTTTGCAATAGCATATGATGTGGGTGGTTGGTCTTCTGAACTGAGCTTGGGTTATTGCCTTACTTCTGGGATGCATTGTGCAGTTAAATAAAACCTGAGCTTCTGCAACTCAAACAGGTCTCTGTTTTTAACTAAATTATTTTAAGATTCCCAGGTACCACTGAGGTCCTGGTTGTGCATTCTGGGTCATCAGAATTAGTTGTTGTTGTTTTTTTTTCGTTTGGGGAAATTTACTGTAGCACTGGAATAGGGATGGCAATGCAGAATATGTGTTCATGTGATTATGTACACATGTGTGGACATGCTTATGTGCCATTTGGTTGCTCCTGGAATCAATCAGGGAAATTCAGGGTGAGGTTGAAGGAGGGACTATCTCTTAGGCTTCCAGAATATTGGGAAATATAGAGTCTTTTATTTATTTATTTAAAAAATCTTTATTGGAGTATAATTGCTTCACAGTACTGTGTTACTTTCTGTTGTACAACAAAATGAATCAGCCATATACATACATATATCCCCATATCCCCTCCCTCTTGCGTCTCCCTCTCACCCTCCCTATCCCACCACTCTAGGTGGTCGCAAAGCACCGAGCTGATCTCCCTGTGATGTGCGGCTGCTTCCCACTAGCTATCTATTTTACATTCGGTAGTGTATATATGTCGAGTCTTTTAACATGAAAGAGAACGAGTTGCACAAATCAGCTTTCTGGTCATTTCCTGGGGAAATTAAAACTCAACAGAAGAATCAGAACATATTCCTTCTCTTAGTTCTCCACCTTTTTTCCCCTTAGTTGAATGTAAAAGGGTAGACAAGAGAAAATTAATCTTTTATTTTGCACTTTACAGTTCTGAAATAATCAAGGTTATAATAAGTAGTCATATATTTGTTGTCATCGAGAATGACAAGATTTTTCTGATTGAAAATATCTCCCAGTTGGCAAGAAATAGGGCTGGAAGTTTGTACTATTTGTGACACTTCATGTGGTTATGAAGCAGATTTCAGGAAGCTCTGTTAAAATCAGAAAAGTCATCTGAGAAAAATGTACCTATTATGATCTCTTAGAAGGGATTACATTTTTTTTTCCAGATTGAATGGAATGAAACATAGATAGCACAAGTAAATTTTATAAAGATTCCAAGGAGAAATCCAGGATGGAGAGGAGGTAGGTCAGGGTGGGTACTTTCCGGGGAGGGCTTTGAGTTACCAGGGGCTAGCCTGTGTGTGCTAGGGACGTGGAGTGAGCAAGGTTAGAAGTATTTCGAAGAAAATCGAGAAAGGATAGAACAAAAGTTTGACTTTACAATTTTTCCCAGGGTAAACCTTGAACATTTAATATATTTAATGTATTTTATAAGTGGTTATTGGTGCTTTCTGTATGCCAATGATTCCAAGTTATTTACAAATATTAACTGTTTTAAACCTCAAACTATGAGGTGGATAGTATTAGTATTATCCTTATCATACAGGTTAGGAAACTGAGGAAAGGGGAAGTTGTTTTCCCAGATGTTACAAGTAGCCATGACTTAAATCTGGGTGCTCTGTCTCTTTTCTTTTGTAGTTAATTAATTAACTAATTAATTTATTATTTTTTTGGCTGCGTCAGGTCTTAGTTGCGGCATGTGGGATCTTTTGTTGTGGCGTGCGGGCTTCTCTCTAGTTGCGGTGTGAGGGTTTTCTCTCTCTAGCTGTGGCGCGTGTGCTCCAGGACACGTGGGCTCTGTAGTTTGCGGCCTGCAGGATCTCTCCTTGAGGCCCTCGAGCTCAGTAGTTGTAGTGCGCGGGCTTAGTTGCCCTGCGGCACGTGGGATCTTAGTTCCCTGATCAGGGATCGAACCCGCGTCCCCACCAGGGAAGTCCCGAGTGTACTCTGTCTCTGAGTCAGCAGTCTCACCACTACACATCCTGCCTGCCATGCATGTACAATACAAAATTGTAATGAATGTCAGGATTCAGAGAAAGGCATAACTGTGCTTACTCCTTTACCTTAATTTTTCTTTAAGAATATCTGATAATGATGATGATGTGTCTTGATGGTTTTCCATCTGTCTGCTCCCATTCTTACTGTTATTAAATCACCATCTTCACATGCTAGGATGGCATTCTTCTCTAATTCATTTGTTCCTTCCTTCCTTCTTTCCTTCCTCTTCCCTTCCTTCCTTCCTTCACTCATTCATTCCTGTGCAGGGCATGGCATGCTACTCTCTTTTTAGTTTCTAATATTTGAAGGTGAATGGTCTTGTGGACTATCTCACAATGCTTGAATTTACAAAAATTGAGTATTTCTAGGCAAGATAAACCAGAAACTATCATTTAGTAAAGATTTATTGAGCACTTACCACATGTTAGGCATCATGTTAAGTACATTACTAAGATTTGCTCATTTAATGCTTACCACAAACCTACAAAGTAGCCACTATTATTGACTTTATTTTGTAAATGAGAAAACCGAGGATTAAAGAAGTAAAAACAAAAGATGAAAAAACAACAAAAACAAAACAAAACACCTAGAAAGTACAAAGCCCCGATTTAAATCAGCACTCAGACTGTCTGCATTAGAATCCCGGATTTGGCTCCATTACTATAGATGCAATGAGTTAGCATGTTAAAAAGACATAAACATCAACTAGAACAAAACCAAGTACTTAATAAAGGATACCTATTAGTTTCTTTTCAGTTTGTTTTCAACTTTTATGTCTTTTTTTCATTTACTTTATTAAACTTTTAAAAAAGTGAAGTCTACATAAAGAAAGGGCATATATTCCAAAGTGTAGAACTCATTGAATTTTTACCAATTGAACACTCCCATGTAATCACAGAATATGGTCAGTACCCAGAGACCCCTTTTGCCCCCTTCCAGGCACTATCCCCTCAGTCCCCAGGAATCTTGACTTATAGGAACATCAATTTGCTTTCACCTGATTTTGTTCCTTATATAAATGGAAGCATATAGTTTTATTTGTTTCTGTCAGGCTTCTGTCACTCAAATTACGTTTGTGAGATTCACCCATATTATTGCATGTAGTTAAGTGTGTTTCTTCTTATTGTATTACATTGTGGAAATATACCACAATTTTTTTACCCGTCCTACTGTTAAAAGACATTTGGTTAGTTTCCAGTTTGGGGTGCTTGTGAATGGTGCTGTCTTAAATGTTCTAGTACATGTCTTTTGGTGAGCATATGTTAGCTATTTTTATTAAACATTATGTACACTAAAGACAGTGCAGCATAATGGTTTAGTCAGGAGGAAGCCAAGAAGAAGGGCCTAAGTTATTAGCATGTATTATAAACTAATGTCAAGAGTGAGAAAATTTGGCAAAACAGAAATAATAGGGCAAAACAATCAGAACTCAGTAGAGCTAGCCATAGTTCTCTGGTTCATTCCATGTTGTGTGAACCTTACCTTCAAAAAATAAGATGCACTCTATAACTCACGGAAAAAAAAAAAGGACCAATGGACACTAGACCATGGGAGGATTCTGTTACAGTTTCCAGGAGGACAAGAGTGTGTGATGGTGGCTCTGAGCTGAGGGACATGGGCTACCCTGGAAGACATAACGTGGCCATTTAGGAGAAGTGCTGATTTTTCAGGGGGCACATCTGAGTTAGGATGAAGAGTTTGCCAAGACTCATTAACTCACTCCCTATGTAACAAAGAGTTGAGTGGGGAACAGGATGAGTCATTTTAAATAAGAGCAGTTGGTAAGAAGTGTGTGATTATGGTTCCAAATAATCACAGTTGGATACAGTCAGTATGTGTCTCACATGGAAAAAAACAACATGGTAGGAAGTAAGGTGCAGTGTGCATCTGGTGATTTTAAAGTCTGGGTGGCAAACTGCTTGTGGAACATTAATAAATATTTCCAGCTGAAGGTTACAGCTTGGAAGAGAAAGAGGATATGGAGAGAGAATAGTTGGAGATATAGAAAATGTCAAGATATAGGATTTGATTTTTAGAGTCATCAGGTTCTGGCAAAAGACAGTGTTGAAATGATAAATATTGGGGAAAATACAAAGGTCAGGTTTGTTGGCCTGATCAAATTAGCTTTACATTCATTTTAAGTTACAGTTACAATTGTCAAGCTAAATAGTGTGTCTTCTTCCATAAACAACTCACAGAAATAAATACCATTGTGAAGGAGGATCCCCATCTTCCACAAGAAAATGACAGAGAAATGGGGCTAATTTGTCAAAATCAAAGCATTGAAGATGGACATTTCATCTTTAGGAAGGTAGATGAGGCAATGGGAATGTGTCAGAGAAATTTAGGCTTGAAATATATCTTAGGGATTGTCTGATCCAACCCTTGCACTTTATAGATGAATAAAATGGTAACTTGTAGACACTGAGTTAGACTCTTGAATCAAGCTGTCTGGGTTCAAGTTGCAGCTATCAGACTTACTCTGCCCAAGTTCTCATGTGTAAAATGAGATGATAATTGTATCCATCTCAAATTGTTTTGAAGATTAATGACATTACCTATGTAGTGCTTAATGAGTGCCTGCCATAGAGTTAGTTATTGGTTTTGAGGGACTGGCCTACAGTTCCACAGAAAGTTAGCACTAATGTTGCATCTGGATCCCAAGTCCAGCTGGTTCACAAACTTCCAATTTAGTGTTGGCCAGCCATATCACACTATATCTTGCTGGAATTTCAGAAACACTTTTACTTTGCTGTGAATTCAGAACCAGTTTTAGGGTAGTTACAAGAGTCAGGCAAATGATACTAAAATAATCAATTTTTTTACTCATAAAAGTTGGATTGAAGGTTATGACTTAGATGTGGGACAACAATCAAATCCCTGCCCTATTCTTTTGCCCATCAGTATGTCCCAATCTAAACTTTGGTAGCACAAATCCAAAGGAAAGTCAACTAAGACTGCCACCTTGCTGGGGTAGGGGAAGGAGTATGAGAGAGAGGGGGAGAAAGAGAAGAAAGATCCCAAATCCTTCTTGTGTAGAAGTTTTGCCATGTTAGCTCTATTCAGTCAATATAGACCAATAATTGTCATCCACTAACTAGAGGATGTAGTCAACTTTCAGATATCAATTACTCAGTAGGCCTCTTTGGGAGATGACCAAGAGTTAGTCAGGAAAAGAAGGGGAGAAAGGACATTCTGGCTTATTCTGTGTGAATAAGCCATTCTTGGAGATCAAGACAATGAAGTGCAGGCAGACTCTGGGAGGAAGAATGCCAGCAGCCAAGAGTAGGGCACCAATGTTCTTCTCCAGCTTCTTCCAATATTGAAACCTCAATTCGAGATTTAAAAATTAACACAAAGAACTTGCTGATGATATGGAAATGAAGGGATCCTAATGTATTCATTTATTCAACAATTATGGAACAACTGTGTTTTTAGATGCAAGGTAGATTGTATCACTATTTTTAAAGCCCTGTAGTGACTTGCAATAGCAGTAGAACAAAATCCAAATTCCTAACCATGGCTTTCAAGGTCTTACCTGATCTGTCCTCTGCCTACCTCTCTCTCTGTCTCTCTTTTTTTTTTTCCTGGCCGCGCAGAGCAGCATGTGGGATTTTAGTTCCCAGACCAGGGATGGAACCCGTGGCCCCTGCAGTGGAAGCATGGAGTCTTAACCACTGGACCACCAGGGGAGTCCCCTCTCTTTCTTTCTTACTTGCTAAGATCCACCCACTTAGGCCTCTTTCTGCTCCTTGGGCATGCTCCTGCTATAAGGTCTGTAAGGTCTGTGCCCATAGCTTCTTCTGTTTTGAAAAAATTATTTCAGAATATTTTCCCCCCAGATTTATTGAGATATTACTGACACATAACATACGTAAGTTTAAGATGTACAATATGATGACTTGATACATGTATGTATTGTAAAATGATGACAAGGATAAAGTTAGTTAACACTTCCATCCTTTCATATAATTACCATATTTTTATGTGTGGTGGTAACATTTAAGATCTACGCTTCTTAACAACTTGCAAGTATATAATACAGTATTGTTACTTATAGTCACCATGCTGTACATTACATCCCCAGAACTTCTTCATCTTAAAGCTGGAAGTTTGTATCCTTTGATCAACATCTCCCATTTTCCCCACTTCAGGACCTAGCAACTACCATTTTATTCTGTTTCTTTGAGTTCACTTTTTTGGATTCCTCATATAAGTGAGAACATATAGTATTTGTCTTTATCTGTCTGACTTCTTTCACTTAGTATAATGCCCTCAAGCTTCATCCATGTTGCTGCAAGAGGCAGAATTTCCTTCTTTGTATGGCTGAATAATATTCCATTGTATGTAAATACACCACCTTTTCTTTAACCATTTATCTCTTGGTGGACACTGAGGTTGTTTCCATGTCTTTGCTATTGTAAATGATGCTGCAGTGAACATGGGGGTGCAGACATCTCTTTGAGATAGTGATTTCATTTCTTTGAATAAATATTCAGAAGTATAATTGCTGGATTTTATGGTAGTTCTATTTTTAATTTTTTGAGCAACCTCCGTACTGTTTTCCATAGAGTTTGCACCAATTTACATTCCCACCAACAGTACACAAAAGTTGTCTTTTCTCCACAGCCTTGCCAACACTTGTCTCTTGTTTATTGATAATAGCCATTCTAACAGGTATGAGGTGATATCTCATTGTGGTTTTGGTTTGCATTTCTCTGACCAGATCTTCTTGATGTTTTTTCACACCATTTGGACTGCAGCTCAAATATCATCACCCAGAGAGTTTTGGTCTCACCACCCTATCTATAGTACCCTTTCTGTCACGCTATACTGGCCTGTTTTATATATTTTGTGGACACCAATTAACAATTGAAATTATCTTGTTCATTTATTTGTTTACTTGCTCATTGTCAGGCTTCTTCCTACTAAAATAAAGGCTTCCAGAGAACAGAAATCTTATTTGTGTCATTCACTGGTGATCTTTGGAGACAAAAAAACTGCTGGAGTACAGTAGGTACTTGAAAAGTATTTTTTTAAAATAAATTTATTTATTTATTTATTTATTGGCTGTGTTGGGTCTTCGTTGCTGTGCGTGGGCTTTCTCTAGTTGCTGGAGTACAGTAGGAACTTGAAAAGTATTTTTTTAAAATAAATTTATTTATTTATTTATTTATTTATTGGCTGTGTTGGGTCTTCGTTGCTGTGCGTGGGCTTTCTCTAGTCGCTGGAGCGGGGACTTCTCTTTGTTGCAGAGCACAGACTCTAAGCACGCGGGCTGCAGTAGTTGTGGCACGTGGGCTCAGTAGTTGTGGCTTGCAGGCTCTAGAGTGCAGGCTCAGTAGTTGTGGCGCACGGGCTTAGTTGCTCCGTGGTAGCATGTGGGATCTTCCTGGACCAGAGCTCGAACCCGTGTCCCCTGCATTGGCAGACAGATTCTTAACCACTGCACCACCAGGGAAGTCCCTTGAAAAGTATTTTAAAATGCATGATTCAATGAGTAAATAAATGGATGAATGAATACAATATATAAGCACTGGGGACTTCGAGGTTAAGAGTTTGCTGCAAGAACTCAGTCTAGGTCACTAGTTTTAGAGAAATGTGCTAAGTGTTAATAGAGGCAGATGTAAATTGCTGGAGAAAAACAGAAAAGGGGGACAGGAAGGCTTCAGAGAAAAAGTGATTACTAAGTAGATTCTCTTCGGGGATGACAGAGAGTTGGCCAGAAAAGAAGGGGAGGAAGGACATTCTGCGTAGAAGTAACAGTATGTGAATAGCCTGTTCTTAGAAATCAAAACAATCAAGGGAGTGCAACTCCAGGCACTCAGAAATGTCATTCTGGTTTTTCGTGAAACAAATTTCAAATACAACTAATACAAAAAAGTGGGTAATTCCATATCAGGGATCCTAGTACATAGACACGTGGTTTAAGAGGAATTAGAAGAATCTTTCTAAACAATAACTATAAATCTCTAACAAGAAAGGAGGCGCATCTAAGAGGCTCTTGGATATATTTACATTTTAATAGAAAAATGAACAGGATGTAGACACTTCTCCACACTCTTGGAGAAGCGGAATGAGGGAGATGAACCTCAGGAATTGTGTGAGGTCAGAAGAAGCTGTGGCTTAGAAAAATTCTAACAGCCCCAAAGGACTTTCAGACCCTCAGTAGGAAAAAGAAATATAAACCAACAAGGTAGAGGCCATCCCTCCACTCATGGAAGTTAGCATAATATAATTGTTGACAGAAAGAAGGCAAACCTTTCAGACTGGAAATATTACAAGCAGCAGCAAGCACAGGGAATAAAGATCAAGATGGTTGAATGTCATTTTACATAAATTTATGCTTCCAAACTAAAAACACATTTAAATTAATTGAAATAATTGAAAGTTTTGATAATGGAGAGATTTATCAATTTCTCTGAAATATGGAGAATGAGCAAAGGAAGTATCAGAACAAATAATGGCAAGTACAGAAGAAAAATATTGTTGCCCCATCCAGTAATGACAGATATAGGATGTTGTAGCTAATTCTGGTTTAAGAGGACACACGAATTACTTTCACTCTCCAAAAAATACCCCTTTGGGTTAAAGTCACTGTGTCTAAATCCAAACATTTCCTGGCTTGGCTTTTTTGTGAAGATTTGGGCTTTTTTAAAAATATATTTTCCATTAAATTTCCCTAGACCTCAGATATTGCACCAAAATGTGTCCTCTGGCTGAACTGTGCAATGTAGAAAATCTCTCAGAACCAGAATACTTTGGTTTGGACATTGATCCCTTAATGAATACTAAGGAGTTATTGTGAAATACTGAGTTTTAAGGGTCTATTTTCAACTATATGGGAAAGCTATCCTTTAGCTCACAAAGACCTGCTCTTGCACTCCTAATTATTTAGCAGGAAATATATGTTCTGAATGTCTCTGGTACACATGTACATTTATGACACATAATCGGATTTTTTGAGGTCTTTAAAGGGTAAAAGGGAGAAATGATTAAAGCATCCCTGGGGAAATATAAAGAACTCTTTGAGTCACAAAATTACCCCCAAATAGAGCATGTTCAAAGGGACTTTTTGTCTGCATAGTGAATAAAATTATTTATTTTTTTCATGCAAACTACATACACTTTTACAACTTAGAATTTAGCAACTCATCCAAACCACTGAACGTTAGGAAGTATCCTTGCCCAGTTTCTTAGAACTTTCACTGTTCCCTTTTCTTCTGAAGGCTGTTGTTATGAACATATATGTCAAAAGTGATTTATGTGCTTCAGGATAAGTCTTGGTCCATGTTGTTATTCAAAATCTTCCTGTGCTGATTCAAGACCGCATCAAAAACAAATTTATGAGTTGACGTGGTTGAGCTGTGAAAAACTGACCTTAAGGTTTTAGACTGTTTCAGATAATTGCCTTACTGAGGTCCAAACCTCTTTCTGTTCAAATGGTTTTAAATTTTAATTTTACACTGCATGAAGACTGTACGTATAAAGGCATTTATCACTGGCACTCACTAAATTTACAATTATAAACTAGGAGGAAGCATATCTTTTTTTTGCCCTCCAGACAATAGATAAAAATTTAGCTATACTAATTATGTTCCAGATAATTGATGTAATTTTTATGTCTCAAAGAAGAATTTTTCCAGTCAGTATCCTTTTAAGTTGTATTTTCTTTTTTTTCAAAAAAAAAAATTTATTTATTTTTGGCTGTGTTGGGTCTTCGTGGCTGCGTGCTGCCTTTCTCTAGTTGCTGCGAGCAGGGGCTACTCTTCGTTGCGGTGCGCAGGCTTCTTTCTCATTGTGGTGGCTTCTCTTGTTGCGGAGCATGGGCTCTAGGCACACGGGCTTCAGTAGTTGTGGCTCACGAGCTTAATTGCTTGGCGGCATGTGGGATCTTCCCGGACCAGGACTCGAACCCGTGTCCCCTGCATTGGCAGGCGGATTCTTAACTGCTGCGCCACCAGGGAAGTCCTAAGTTGTATTTTCTAAGTACATACATTCCCAAGCTATAATAGCATGCACTCAAGAGGTGCTGAAAACTAAGTTTTTCTGTTAAGTCCAAGGACTACTAAAGAAGAGTCTATACATAATGGGAAGAATTGGTGAACATTCTTTCACCTTTTCCTGTCAACATTAAGGTGAGAAGGGAAGACTTTTTAAGAGGCTATCTGAGAGGCCCAATAATATATTGAAGCTACCCTAGCAATACTATCAGTAAATATTACCAAGCGTGTTGAAATGTTCAAAGAAGTAAAGATTATATGGGGGAAAATATGAAATAGAGATGAACGGTATTGAGGTTGGTTAAAAGTCAATACAGGGACTTCCCTGGTGGCGCGGTGGTTAAGAATCCACCTGCCAATGCAGGGGACATGGGTTCGAGTCCTGGTCCGGGAAGATCCCACATGCCGTGGAGCAACTAAGGCCGTGTGCCACAACTACTGAGCCTGCACCCTAGAGCCCTCGAGTTGCCACTACTGAGCCCACGTGCTGCAACTACTGAAGCCCGCACATCTAGAGCCCGTGCTCCGCAACAAGAAAAGCCACTGCAATGAAAAACCCGCACACCGCAAGGAAGAGTAGCCCCCGCTCTCTGCCACTAGAGAAAGCCTGCACACAGCAACGAAGACCCAACACAGCTAAAAACGAAACAAAACAAAAGTCAGTATAAATGTAAGAGTTATGATATGGAAAAAGATATTTATAATCTCTATAATGGTTATCTAAGACCAATCTCTTGATGTAGGGTAGATTGTGGTTGTTACTCAAAAGGAATAGTTTGCGATATAGAATGAGGGCAAAAATAACACTTTCATCCCCCTCTCCCTCCTCTCTTTTTCTCTCTTTCTCTCTTCCCTCCTCTCCTTTGAACACTTACTATGTGCCCCCACTCTGGTAAGTACTGGTATTATTTTAATTAGCAAGACAGAGAGTCTCCCTGCTCTTATGGAGACTGCCAATACAGATATAAAAATGGGGGCACAGAGGGAGATGTCCTTGAATTCTGGGTCTTTGTAGGTTCTCCAAGGCTGATTTCCTCTCTTTGCTGTTTCTTTAAATGTTCTCTTGCTATTGGAGCTTCTCTATTAGTATGACTATAAATAGGCTCAAGACTTTCAAATGTTAAAAATAAATTCATCCTAAATTTTCAACTTCCTTTCCGTTTTTTCTTTCCTTTCTTCCTCTTCTTTTTATCTTTTACTTTTATTTATTTATTTTTAAGAAGTGAAAAGGGGTGACACAGAGCTTAGACAAACAGATGGGTTTGCTCTACAATCCCTATCTGAAAGGACAAAAGCCATTCTGAATCGAAAGCATCTCAGAGATAGAGCTTTGGCTGGAACCTCTTGGCAGTAGAGGGAAGATAAGGAGGAGACAATGGAAGCAGGACAGCAAGAGGTCTTATATGCTCACTTAGTTCTCACCCCATAGGTCACTCCACCATCGTCAGGGTCTGTGTTGCTCCAGATCCTGTCAGCAACATCAGATTATTGTGAAAATAAGCCCATAGACTCAACATTTACTTAAAAATCTGCACACAAGGAGAAATGAGGAGGATTGACTGTCAGCTGGAGGCCAAGGACCATTATACTTTAGTTCTCTTTTATACACGAATAAAACCCAAGATTCCCCTGATCTTTCTGGGCATTGTTTTTGGATCCAAAGGTGAGGGAGACCCTTGTAGTCACAAAGAAATGAACTTATAAACTTCTATTATACATTTGAAAAGAGATTCAAGTATATATTTTGAAAAAAGGGTGGAGCAAATGTAATGGAGGTCAAACATATATATGAAGAGATTCAAATTTATATTTTGGAAAGAAAAGGAGTTGTAGTAAACATGCAAAATACATCTATGGAAAGATTTTCAGGTTTATTTAAAAAACAAAACAAAAAACAGAGCCACCATATTTGTTCCAGAGAACAAAGAGAATTATGACATTTAGGGAATGAAGCATGTAAGATATTGTCTGTAGGTTGAGCTAACTTTTAAACACAAAAAATCAGTTTCTGTTGATTGTGATGGGGAGGGCTGATTTTCCTCATCAGAAGAGATGGCATGAGCATGGACCATGAAGAAAGATATAGCAAGCTTTATAATAGTATTACAAACAATTTTTTTTATGGCAGCACAAGGACAAGAGAGAATTTTAACTCAGGGAATCAGGAGATACTTCATGGAAAAGATGTAAATGTGTGCACCTTGAGGAAGAAGCCACATTTCTGAAGGTGGGGATGCGAGAGGACAATAATGTGGTGTGATTCTAGCCACCCTGAGGGAATGTGCGTAGTCATTTGTGTATTCAGCAAATTTATTTTGAGCCTCAGGGTTGCACTTGGTTTACTGAGAGCATTGTGTGATTGGATCTTAGGAAGTGTATAAGGAGTATAAGGAGAGTTAAGGTGGGAAAAGGTAGGTTGGGGCTTGGAGATATGAAATATGGCTTACTTTTTAAGCAATTTTATATAACTTTGGTGAATACTTTTGGATCTTATTTAAAATAAGAAGGGTTGTAAAAGCAGGGGTGAGAGTTGAGATGTTTACTCTATAGCTTGATAGCTTGCTTTTCTGAGGCACTTTAAAAAATAGCTCGTGTTGGCCAAATATTCTCACCTCTAGAGGAAACTGAACACCTCTAGGGGTGTTCTGCCACCCCCCATCCATCTCCAAGGAGAAAGGTGTGTGATTCAGGACATGGGACAAAGTCACATAATTGGGCTTGGGAGATGAAGAAGAAAATAGCAATAAAGGAATGAACGTTTACCTTCATTATGGAGTTTTCTTTTAATTTTGATCTCTATCACTCTCTCCTGCTTCCAAGTTGGATCATTTCCCTTTTTGTTTTACGTGGCCTCCTTTAGAGATTTTTAATTTTCAAGTAAGATGTCTGGCTTTGGACCACCTTCCACTTCAGAGGAATCCTGGGCCTTAGAAAGCCAAGGAGGAAACATTCTGGAGTCCAGGGTAGAAAAAGGAGGAGGAGGATGCGTTGGTATACACACATACCTTGTTTTATTGCACTTAGCAAATAATTGTGTTTTTCACAGATTGAAGGTTTATGGCAACCCTGCACTGAGCACGTCTATTGGTGCCATTTTTTCCAACAGCATTTTCTCCTTTCATGTCTCTGTATCACATTTTGGTAATTCTTGCAATATTTCAAACCTTTTCATTATTATTATATTTATTATGGTGATCTGTGATCATTGATGTTCCTATTGTCATTGTTCTGGGACACTGCAAACTGTGCCCGTATAAGATGGAGAACTTATGAATGGTAAGTGTTGTATGTGTTCTGACTGCTCCATCGACCAGCTATTCCCCCATCTCTCTCCCTCTCCTTGGGCCTCCCTATTCCCTGAGGTACAAGGATATTGAAATTAGGCCAATTAATAACCTTGCAATGACCTTGAAGTGTTCAAGTCAAAGAAAGAGTCACACATCCCTCATTTTATTTATTTATTTATTTTTATATATTTATTTATTTATTTGGCTGTTTTGGGTCTTCGTTGCAGCATGTGGGCTCTTAGTTGCAGCTCACAGTCTTCTCTCTAGTCGTGGCGCCTGGGTTCCAGAGCATGTGGGCTCTGTAGTCTGTGGCATGCGGGCTCTCTGGTTGAGGTGCTCGAGCTCAGTAGTTGTGGCGCACAGGCTTAGTTGCCCCACGGCACATGGGATCTTAGTTCCCCAACCAGGGATCGAACGTGCATCCCCTGCATTGGAAGGCAGATTCTTTACCACTGGACCACCAGGGAGGTCCCCATCCCTCATTTTAAATCAAAAGCTAGAAATGATTAAGCTTAGTGAGGAAGGCATGTCGAAAGCTGAGATAAGCTGAAAGATAGGCCTCTTCTGCCGAACAGTTAACCAAGTTGTGAATGTAAAAAAAAAGTTCTTGAAGGAAATTAAAAGTTCTACTCCAGTGAACACACAAATTATAAGAAAGTGAAACAAGCTTATTGCTGATATGGAGAAAATTTTAGTGGTCTGGATAGAAGGTCAAACCAGCCACAACATTCCCTTAAGCTAAAGCCTAATCCAGAGCAAGGCCCTAACTCTCTTCAGTCTTTGAAGGCTGAAAGAAGTGAGGAAGTTGCAGAAGAAAAGTTTGAAGCTAGCAGAGTTGGTTCATGAGGTTTAAGGAAAGAAACCATCTCTATAAGATCTAAGTTCAAGGTGAAGCAGCAGGTGCTGCAGCAAGTTATCTACAAGATGTAGCTAAGATAATTAATAAAGGTGGTTACACTCAACAACAGATTTTCAATGTAGACAGAACAGCCATATATTGGGAGAAGATACTATCTATTTGTGACTTTCATAGCTAGAGAGGAGATGTCAATGCCTGGCTTCAAAGGACAGGCTGACTCTCTTGTTAGGGGCTAATGGAGCTGGTGACTTGAAGTTGAAGCCAGTGCTCATTTACCATTCCAAAAATCCTAGGGCCCTTAAGAATTACGCTCACTCTACTCTGCCCATGCTCTATAACTGGAAGAACAAACCTGGATAAGTCATTTGGACTTTCGAGTCTTATTATTTAAGAAATACATTTCTTAAGGCTATAGCTGCCATATATAGTGATTCTATAGTGATTCCTCTGATGGATCTGGGAAAAGTAAATTGAAAAAGGACTCACCATTCTAGATGCCATTAAGAACATTCATGATACATACGAAGAGGTCAAAATATAAAAATTAACAGGAGTTTTGAAGAAGTTAATTCCAACTCTCATGGATGACTTTGAGGGATTCAAGACTTTAGTGAAGTAAATAACACAGATGTGGTGGAAATAGCAAGAGCCTTAAAGTAGAAGATGTGGAACCTGAAGATGTGACTGAATTGCTGCAATCTCATGATAAAACACAAACAAACAGATGAAGAGCTGCTTCTTATGGATGAGCAAATAAAATGCTTTTTGAGATGGAATCTACTACCAGTAAAGATGCTGTGAAGATTGTTGAAATGACAACAAAGGATTTAGAGTATTACATAAACTTAGTTGATAAAGCAGAGGCAGGGTTTGAGAGGATTGACTCCCATTCAGAAAGTTCTACTGTTGGTAAAATGCTGTCAAACAGCATTGAATGCCACAGAAAAATCATTCATGAAAAGAAGAGTCAATTGATGCAGGAAACTTCATTGTCTTGTTTTAAGAAATCGCCACCGCCAGCCCAAACTTCCACAACCTCCACCTTGATCAGTCGGTGGCCATTAATATTAAGGCAAGACCCTCCACCAACAAAAAGATTATGACTCATTGAAGGCTCAGATGATGGTTAGTATTTTTCAGCAGTATTTTTTGATTAAGGTATGTACATTGTTTTTTTAGACATAATGCTATTGCACACTTAATAGACTACTGTATAGTGTAAACATAACTTTTATTTGCACCAGGAAATCAAAAAATTCATGGGACTTGCTTTATTGTGATACTCATTCTATTGCAGTGGTCTGGCACCAAACCTGCAATATCTCTGAGGCATGCCTGTATCTGTATTACCTGTGGGTCACAGGTGGTCAAAATTAGGTGGCTGTTTAGGTAGTGATAAGCAACTTTTGGAGTTCAAAGTCCCAGCCAGTAAGAGACAGTGTACCTGGGCTTCTCACGTTTTCTGTGTTCTATAGAAATCTCCTTGAAAATCTAGCTATGCCAGGACCTGATGGCTTACGCAATAAAGAATTCAAAGACTTGACTGTGTTTTTGATCAAAACTAGACTAATTTCTCCTCTTATTCTGTTGGTTTAGGAACTTTAGGGAAATTAAACATGATCGTATATTATGTTCTAGCTATTACATGCCTGTGCATTTACATGCTTGGAAATCCCTATCTCCTACATTCCAGCAATCTGGATATAATATTTTATTTTACTTCACTTTTTGTTTCTTTAAATTAAAATATAGCACACATGGAGTAAAGTGTGTAAAATAGTATCTTAACTGTAAGTCTCATTGAGTGTTTAAATTATCCAGATCAGATATAGAATATTTCAAACAATCCCATAAATTTCCCTCATGTATCTTCTCAGACAATAACCACCTCTTCTTCAGAAAAATCCACTATTTTGACTTCTATGATTATCTAGTAATTCTATTACTGAACTTCATACACATGGAATCATATTATAGATACGCTTTTGTGTCTGGCTTCCTTCACTCAACATAATGGTTATGAGATGCACCCATGCCCTGAGTGTGTATTTGTTCTTTTTATTCCAATGTAGTATTACATTGTATAATCACAATTTATTTATCCATTTCCTTATTTGGGACAGTTGGATTATTTCCAGTTTTCGGTTATTTTAAATAAGGCTGCTTTGAATATTCGAATTAGTATTAGTGTAGAAGTATGATTGGTGAATAGTTATGTCTAACTTTAGTAGATTCTACTAAACTCTTTTCCAAAGCGGTTGTTCCAATTTACACTCTACCAGCAGTGTTTGAGATTTCCATTTGCTCGATGTCCTTGCCAATGCCTTACATTGTCGTCTTTTTAAATTTTAAACAGTCTGTGGGTATGTAGGGTTGTCTCATATGGTTACTATTTGTCTTCCCCTGACAAATAATGATACTGATCCTGTTTTTAATTTTTATTGCCCATTTCGATTCTTTTGTGAAGTCCCTTTCCAAGTCTTTTGCCCATTTTTAAAGTTGGGTTGTCTGTCGTTTTATTATAGATTTGGGGGAGTTACTTTTATATTCTGGATACAATTCTATTGTGGGATATATGTGTAATAAATCTCTCCTCCCAGTCTGTGTCTTGCCTTTTCAATCTTTAATGGTCATCCCATAAATGGATGTTCTTAATTGTAATGGAGTCAGATGCATTTGTTTTCCCTGGCTGCTGGAACAAATGACCACAGACTTCGTGGCTAAAACAACACACTTCTTATCATACAGTCCTGTACATCAGAAGTCTGACAGGTCCCAGTGGGCTAAACTCAAGGTGTCAGAGGGGTGGTGTTCCTTTCTGAGGGCTCTAGGAAAGAATTCCTTTCCTAGCTTTTTCCATCTTCTAGGAAAGTAGCTTCTGTATTTCTTGGCTTGTGTTCCCATCTTCCATCTTCAAAGCCAGCAAACTTAATTCCATCTCAAACTTCATTCACTTTTACAATGTAATCTAACATAGTTACAGGTTCTGGGGACTAGGCTGTGGGCATCTTTAGGGGGCTATTACTCATATTTAATAATATTTAATAATACCACATCATATTTAATAATATATTTCTTTTAATGGTTAGTGTTTTTTTCCTTAAATCTCTGACTGTCCTAAGGATATAAACATATATTCTCTTATGTTCTCATCCAGAAGCTTGACTATTTTAGCTTTCCTGTTTCAGTCTATGATCTATATTAAGTTTGTGTATGGTGTGAGGTAAGGTGTTTTTTTTTCCCTCATGAATATTCAATTGACCCCTAACCCTTTATTGAAAAGACCTTTTTTCTTAACTGAATTGCATTGCAGTGTTGTTGTTCAAGTTACTCTGTAAAGGTAGGTCTGTATTTGGAGTCTCTTCTGTTTCTTCTCCTATTAGTTTCCTGCAGTGGCACTAATACAATAACACAAACTGGTGGCTTAAGACAAAAGAAATGTATTCCCTCTTAGTTGGGGAGGCCAGAATTCTGAAATCAAGTGTTGGCAGGATCAAGCTCCTCCAAAGACTACAGGGGAGAATCCTTCCTTGCTTCTTCCAGCTTCTGGTGGCTCCATATATTTCTTGGCATAGAGCTACATGACTCTAATTGCTGCCTTCTCCCCAGGGTGTCTGAGTCTCAAATATTCCTCTGCTTTTCTCTTATTAGGATACCTGTTATTGGATTTAGGGCCTACCTTAATTTGATTACATCTATGATCTAATCAGATCTCTTTTTCCAAATGAGATCATTTTCACAGGTTCTGGACATATCCTTTTGGGGCCACCACTCAACCCACTGCATTTCTGTTTCATCGGTCTATTTATCTATTCTCATATTAATACCCAAAACCTAGTGTTAATTACTGTAGCTTGATAGTAAGTTGTGAAATTGAATTATATAAAATTTTCAACTTCATTCTTCTTCATTATTGTCTTGGCTATGCTAGGTCTTTTAACTACCTATATAAGTCTTAGAATTACCTGTCTATTTCCACAATAAACCGTACTGGGGTTTTGATTGGGATCACATTGAATCTACAAGTCAATTTGTGGCTAATTAAAATTTTAATAATATTAAGTCTCCTAATCCATACTTGTGGGATATCTGTCCATTTATTTAGGTCTTTAAAAAATCTCTCAGCAATGTTTTTTGGTTTTTATTTTAGAGGGCTTGTTTAACTTTCATTAGATTTATTCCTAGATATTTTATTTCTGATGCTATTATAAATTGTAAAAATTGTATTTTCTAATTGTTGCTAGTGTATAGAAACATAACTGATCTTTACATATTATTCTGGTATCCAGAATTTCTGCTAAATTTACTTATTAATTCGGATGGTTTGTAATATAGATCCTTTGAATTTTCTATGTATACTACCATGTCATCTACAAATAGTGACAGTTTTACTGCTTTCATTCCAATCTTTATACCCACTCCTCCACCTTTTACTTTATTGCACATTTTAGAATTTCTATACAATGTTGAATGAAACAAATAATGGTAGCTGTAGGTGATTTGTAGGTGCAGTTTTATCAGATTATCCGATTAAGGAATTTTTCCTTTAATTCTTTTTTTGCTGTCAGTTTTTATCATGACTGAGTGTTTCGTTAATCAAATACCTTTTCACTATCCTTTGGTACAATCGCTTTCTCCCCTTTATTCTGTTAATGTGTTAAATGATATTGATTGGTGTTCAAATGTTAAAACCGCCTTGTATTCCTGGGGTAAACCCCACTTCCTCTTTTTTATATATTATTTGACTCTCTTTGCTAAGATGTTATTAAGGATTTTTGTATCTATATTCATGAGAGATACTGGCCTATGCTTTTCTTTTTTTCAATGTATCATTATTATGCCAACTTCATAAAATACGTTGGGAGACATTCTTCCTTTCCTTAATCTCTGAGAACGTCTGTGTGAGTTTGATATTATTTCTTCCTTAAATGTTAGTAATAATTCTCCCGGGCCCAGAGTTTTCTTTGTGAGAAGGTTTAAAATTATGGATTAAGTATAATCAAGCTCAGTTTTATATAAAGCATATATATGGTCACACAGCATATATATTTGTATTTTCATACTGTTTCCTTAAACTTTTAATGCATCTTTACATATTCAAAATCTCAAATTTATATTTGAAACACTTCTATCATGTATCTGAATGACTTACAAATAGCCAAAGTAACCCTCCTAAGAAAAAGAAATATTTTCTCAGAATGTCTGGGAAGATTAATTAATTAAACCAATGCTTATCGTATGCCTACTATGTGTCAGGAATTTTGCTAGTTAGCGGTACTACCAGCTGCTCAAAATAGAGTGAAGCCCACAGATACTTAAGCAAATAAATTATGAGACATTGTCACACACAGGCACACAAAGGAGATATCTATTAATCCAGCAGGGCTGGGAAGACATCACAGAGGAGTTTGTATTTGGGCTGGACCTTGAAGGACGAATAGGATTTCACCAGCCAGAGAAGAGAGGAAGGACTAGGCTGATGGTAGGTTGTATGTGAGGGCACATCTGTGGGAAAAAGACAGATGTAAAAAGAGGGATGAGCTTGGTGTCAGAGGGGAATAGAGTATTTGGGGGGCAGTGGTAAGAGTTGTTGCTCTAAAGAAATATCAGGACCTTTGGGAAGGACCATTCTTTGCCACATAATAAGTTGAATTCTATTCATTAGGCAGCCACCAAAGGATTTAACCAACGGACTGACCTAATTAGAGCTGTCCAACGACAGTTAGTCTGGCAGTGGGGTGGAAGACGTATTTGAGTGAGGAAAGACTAGAGGAGGATAAAAACAAATGGTGCACGACTAAACACAATGAAAATTATACAAATATCAAGGAATAGTTTGTTTCACTAAAGTTATATGAGAACTAAAAATTCAGTACTCAAGTTCTTTTTACGGTGGAATACTCAAACATTTTTTTGTTTGTTTATCTAACTTCTATCGAGTTGATTCATTTTTATAGCAGGCTCGGAAAGACATCACTGTTTGGATTATAGCAGTCAGCACTCAGTCAGGGAAGCAGAGCCATGACGAGAGCTATGAGATAAGGGGTCTATTAGAGGAACTAGATCTTTTTTTTTTTTGAACTGGCATTTATTTATTTATTTAATTTTATTTTTTAATTTTTTATTTTTTTAACATCTTTATTGGAGTATAATTGCTTTACAATGGTGTGTTAGTTTCTGCTTTATAACAAAGTGAATCAGTTATACATATACGTATGTTCCCATATCTCTTCCCTCTTGCATCTCCCTCCCTCCCACCCTCCCTATCCCACCCCTCTAGGTGGTCACAAAGCACCGAGCTGATCTCCCTGTGCTATGTGGCTGCTTCCCACTAGCTATCTATTTTACGTTTGGTAGTGTATATATGTCCATGCCACTCTCTCACTTTGTCACAGCTTACCCTTCCCTCTCCCCATATCCTCAAGTCCATTCTCTAGTAGGTCTGTGTCTTTATTCCCGTCTTACCACTAGGTTCTTCATGACCTTTTTTTTTTTTTTCCCTTAGATTCCATATATATGTGTTAGCATACTGTATTTGTTTTTCTCTTTCTGACTTACTTCACTCTGTATAACAGACTCTAACTCCATCCACCTCACTGCAAATAACTCAATTTCATTCCTTTTTATGGCTGAGTAATATTCCATTGTATATATGTGCCACATCTTCTTTATCCATTCATCCGATGATGGACACTTAGGTTGCTTGCATGTCCTCGCTATTGTAAATAGAGCTGCAATGGACATTGTGGTACACGACTCTTTTTGAATTATGGTTTTCTCAGGGTATATGCCCAGTAGTGGGATTGCTGGGTCATATGGTAATTCTATTTTTAGTTTTTAAAGGAACCTCCATAATGTTCTCCATAGTGGATGTATCAATTTAACATTCCCACCAACAGTGCAAGAGGGTTCCCTTTTCTCCACACCCTCTCCAGCATTTATTGTTTCTAGATTTTTTGATGATGGCCATTCTGACCGGTGTGAGATGATATCTCATTGTAGTTTTGATTTGCATTTCTCTAATGGTTAATGATGTTGAGCATTCTTTCATGTGTTTGTTGGCAATCTGTATATCTTCTTTGGAGAAATGTCTGTTTAGGACTTCTGCCCATTTTTGGATTGGGTTGTTTGTTTTTTTGTTATTGAGCTGCATGAGCTGCTTGTAAATTTTGGAGATTAATCCTTTGTCAGTTGCTTCATTTGCAAATATTTTCTCCCACTCTGAGGGTTGTCTTTTGGTCTTGTTTATGGTTTCCTTTGCTGTGCAAAACCTTTTAAGTTTCATTAGGTCCCATTTGTTTATTTTTGTTTTTATTTCCATTTCTCTAGGAGCTGGGTCAAAAAGGATCTTGCTGTGATTTATGTCATAGACTGTTCTGCCTATGTTTTCCTCTAAGAGTTTGATAGTGTCTGGCCTTACATTTAGGTTTTTAATCCATTTTGAGTTTATTTTTGTGCATGGTGTCAGGGAGTGTTCTAATTTCATACTTTTACATGTACCTGTCCAGTTTTCCCAGCACCACTTATTGAAGAGGCTGTCTTTTCTCCACTGTATATGCTTGCCGCCTTATCAAAGATAAGGTGACCATATGTGCGTGGGTTTATCTCTGGGCTTTCTATCCTGTTCCATTGATCTGTATTTCTGTTTTTGTGCCAGTACCATAGTGTCTTCATTACTGTAGCTTTTCAGTATAGACTGAAGTCAGGGAGCCTGATTTGTCCAGCTCTGTTTTTTTTCCCCAAGATTGCTTTGGCTATTTGGGGTCTTTTGTTTTTCCATAAAAATTGTGAAATTTTTTGTTCTGTTTCTGTGAAAAATGCCATTGGTAGTTTGATAGGGATTGCATTGAATCTGTAGATTGCTTTGGGTAGTATAGTCATTTTCACAATGTTGTTTCTTCCAATCCAAGAACATGGTATATCTCTCCAATTGTTTGTATCATCTTTAATTTCTTTCATCAGTGTCTTGTAGTTTTCTGCATACAGGTCTTTTGTCTCCTTAGGTAGGTTTATTCCTAGATATTTTATTCTTTTTGTTACAGTGGTAAATGGGAGTGTTTTCTTAATTTCACTTTCAGATTTTTCATCATTAGTGTATAGGAATGCAAGAGATTTCTGTGCATTAATTTTGTATCCTGCAACTTTACCAAATTCATTGATTAGCTCCAGCAGTTTTCTGGTAGCATCTTTAGGATTCTCTATGTATAGTATCATGTCATCTGCAAAGAGTGACATCTTTACTTCTTCTTTTCCGATTTGGATTCTTTTTATTTCTTTTTCTTCTCTGATTACTGTGGCTAAAACTTCCAAAACTATGTTGAATAATAGTGGTGAGAGTGGGCAACTTTGTCTTGTTCCTGATCTTAGTGGAAATGGTTTCAGTTTTTCACCATTGAGGACGATGTTGGCTGTGGGTTTGTCATATATGGCCTATATTATGTTGAGGAAAGTTCCCTCTATGCCTACTAACTAGATCTCATTAATTGTGCAAGAAGCTAAGTAAGTAAAAAGAAGGGGAAAATGGAAGATGAGAGTCACAGTCACTAACTAGCCTTCCTGAAATTCTGGTGGACAAATAACAACATGCAAGGGGGAATGCTGAAAAGATGTGTCCAGCCACCGTGGCACCTTGAAGGAGAAGCTGTAGAGGAGTCTATGGAAAGCTTTCCTCTGTGTAGCTACCACCCGTGTGAGTTTCAGCCAAATATCAGTGGCCCTGGGGCTGCTATTGGTCAGCAGGGCCAGCGATTGGGAAGAAGATATGTAATGTGGAGCAGATGAGAGTGAGGTCAAGCTGAGATCTGCAGGGCAAGCTTGCCTCTGACTGCAAAAGGACTTTTTTATCATTTTCACTCTGCAGCAGAATCTCTCACATGTTCCCCTTTTGGCCAACTCTAACCTGGAACAAGACATGAAAGATGATTTTGGGGAATGTATCTACCCTAACTGAGTTGATCATAGAACAGGTATTACATATAACACTTAAATATGGGATATAATAAGATATAGGACATAAGATATAAGATATACCAAGCCTTATGGAATGCTTGTTTATCTGATAATGTATGTAAGGTATTTAGTCTGGGACTTGATACATAGCAAGTGCTCAGTGAATGCCATGATTATCCCAGAATCTCATCCCTATTTTTAAAGTGTCCTGCACAAAGCAACAGGAAGCACATTGCAGTGTCAATGATAGTGTTAGGTTTGTCAAAAGTATAAACTTGAGGAGAGAGTCCAGGGGTAGCAGGTACTCTTTGTTGCCCACAGTATCATTCTTATATTTTCTTTATTACCAACAGAACACAAATTTGTTTGTGGTGGTATTGAAGCCCTGAGGTCTGGTTGTGGACCAATGAGATGAAAGTCAATGTTCCTGGTAGGGTTTCCCAGACAGCCTCTAAAAAGGCAGGCAGAATCAGGCTCTTTGATTTTCCACTTCTTTTCTTCTGCCTGGAACCCAGGCATGGTCTTCTTGTGACCATGAGGAGTCACACACATGCTAAGGATTGCTGAGCATAAAGCAATTAATCATAACAACACAAAGCAAAAAGAGCTGGAAGAGTAGATCTATCTGCTAAAATAAAGACATTTCCAAAAGAACTGCATATCACTAGAGGTCAATTTGAAAGCAAAAGGATAAGCAACTTGCAGTCTGAGGTTAATGAAAAGGATGCTTAAGTGCATCTTTATAATAAAGTTCTCTGCAAAGCGTCATTGTGAGTGTCCTCTTGGAATATTAATAGAGTTCTTGGATGTAGAATTTTCACTTCTCTTCTGCCTTGGGAATATTGAGCTCTTCTTTGCTCAATTATGTTTAGGACATGCTCTGAATGAGCGGCTAAAGTCATCTCCACTTATGATTGCTGGTTAGTTATTTGAGTACTCCTGTTGCTCTTCTAGAAATAGCGGGCACTTCAAGTGAAAATAGAGGCCAATAACTGCCAGAAACATTAGACAATTAGGAAGAAAGAGGCATGGCACTCAAGGAACTCCAGGGTTCTCAATCCTCATTCAGGTCCTCTGATATTTTTCTCCTTTCCCCAACATGAATGTTCCATCCTAGCGTGTTTTAACTGCTTGCCATTTTCTGAACACAAATGATCCATTTCCAACTCTGTACCATATCTCACACTGTTTCCTTGGTGTCTTAGTCTACTCAGGCTGCTGTAACAAGCCCATAAATGACAGAAATTTATTTCTCACAGTTACCGAGGCTGGGAAGTCCAAGATCAAGCTGCTGGCAGATTCAGGGTCTGGTGAAGACCTGCTTCCTGGCTTGTAGACAACCACCTTCTAGCTGGGTGCTCACATGGCCTTTCCTTAGTGTGTGCTATTAAGGAGAGGGGAGATGGGGAGAAGAGAAGGAGAGGGATGTGGGAGAGAGAGAGCCCTGGTGTCTCTTCTCCTTATTATAAGGGCACTAATCCCATCATAAGGACACCACCCTCATGATCTCATCTAAACCTAATTACCTCCCAAAGGCCCCACCTCCAAATACCATCACATTAGGCTTTAGGGCCTTAGTATAAATTTGTTGGGGTCACAAATATTCAGTCCATAACACTTGGCATACCCTCACCCACTAGCTTCCCCTAGTAGTAATCATTGGGGAATGATTACTACTAGGGGAAGTAGTAATATCAGTTCAGGGCACTTATTATATCAAGTTCTGGATTATATGCATAACTCAATTTAATTCTCAGAACAGGCTTACAAGATAGGTATTGTCATTACCTTTATAAATGGTAAAATGATATCCTGAGAGGTTGAGACTTTTCTGAAGATCAGCTAGCATGTTTTCAAGCCAGGGTTCCATTCTAGGTGCTATAAAGCAGCAAAGCAGGTGCTTTAAATGAATTGCTCCTAAATTGTTGTTGTTGGACCAGCAATATCAGCATCACCTGGGAACTGAAGTGCTTGGGTCCTACCCCAAACTCACTAAATCAGAAGCATTGTGGGAGGAGCAGAAATTTGTGTTCCAACAAGCTTTTCAAGAGATTCTGATGCATGCTCAGCTAGAGAATTACTGCTCTAAATAAGTGTGAGAAAGGAATGATACATAATTGGTTATTTATTAGTGGACCAGGTTGTTTGCATGTTAATATTGGGTATATATTGATGTGAACAATGTTCATCAGATGTGTTACTATGTTAAGACAGGCACCTGTGGCTCAAAACCACTATATGAAAAACCTCCCCATCCTCCTAGGTCTAGTTTAAATCTGACTTCCTCTGTAAATGTATTTTTTGTTTTTTTGTTTTTTTTTGCCTTCACTTCCATTTTGCTTGTCTTACACATGGTTGATATAAAGTATCATCTAGGGCTTCCCTGGTGGTGCAGTGGTTAAGAATCCACCTTCCAGTGCAGGGGACACGGGTTCGAGCCCTGGTCTGGGAAGATCCCACATGCCATGGAACATCTAAGCCTGTGTGCCACAACTACTGAGCCCACATGACACAACTACTGAAGCCCACGGGCAGCAACGAAGACCCAACACAGCCCAAAATAAATAAATAAATAAATAAATAAATAAATAAATAAATAAATAAAAATATCATCTATTCATCTCCTTCAGGGTTGGGACTACCTTCCATGTTTTGACTCAGTACAGCAACAAGCATTGTCTCAAGTATACTATTTGCTCAATAAACATGTTGGATTAATAAATCTGTTTCTATCTACAGAAACGCTTTACTTGGTTCCTTATACTTGAAATTCTGCACCAGAAAAATCTGTGATCATACACACAAAAAACCTAGTGCTTTTCTCCCTTTTCACTCTGGTGTATATTTATGTTGAGCAATTGCTAGCTTGCAATAGAGAGGAGCATCCCATTTGTATAAAATCCATAGGTAATTCCCAAATGTAATATTAAATTGACGGATAACACATAACAGTTTAAAATACCCAAACATTAAAGAATAGGAGGGATGAAGAAGGAAATGAGGAAATCTGAGAAATATATATTATTTTTGGAATAATTGCACATTGGCCACATGCTGAATTGGCTTAGGATCAAGTGAATAAAGACATCTCTGACAATGCTATTACTTTTTATTTGCCTCCTGTTTGCCTGTTTTCCAGTCCATCCATAACACTGCTTTCAATGTTACTTAATAAGATAATATTAAGAATTTGGTCCAATTAGAAATAAAGATTGACAGACCCTGGTGTATCCAAATAACATTTTTGTCTGTTTGTACTAGTACTGAAGTATACTCCTGCACACATGTTCTGCACAACTGGTTTCTGTGGTTACGTGATTCTTCATCCACCTGATATATCTTTGCATCCTAAGCAGAGTCTAGAAGTACTAGCCAAGGAGTACTGTCTTTGCAGCCCCCTTGGTACTACAAAGTCAGTGGGATGCAATAGATGTTGCTGACATCCGTGATTCTCAGGTGACCAAGGCTACTATGGAGACTAAAAGCCAAGGGTCCAAGTGACTGCATAAACTGTGATGCTTGCTACCTTACCCGGATCTCCAAGAAAAAAAAAACAAAGAAAATCCTGATTTGTAGCATTTACTGGTTTCAAGACATCAACTTGAACATGTGCATAATCAACTCTCCAGCATACCACTCACTGGGCTAAACAGAATTGGACTTAAAAAAAAAATTTAAGAATCAACCCCAATTTTTGCTTCCCATGCTTTAATAGAAATTAGGGACTTAGCAACAATACACAACATATTACAAATATCATCTTTTGATTTCAAATGTCATCCTAGGCCAGTCAATACAAGAACTGAAGGTTGAAATTGAGAGAAATCTCCTTATATGTGTATTTCAGTTTTGTCTCAGATAGGTACTTATCTCCAATAACTAATTTTTCAGTTCCTTTCTCTCTTGAAAGCCAAATTTTACCACAATCTTTGATATATTCAGAATCAATAAAATCATATTTTGTCCTCCAGCCAATGTTTGGACACAAAACTTTCAGATACAGTTTCTGTGATGGTGCAGGAAGAGATGGGGATTGGGTGCAGGAGAGCATTTCTTATTTTAGTCTAAGTTCAATGAAAGCTCTTAAACTGTGTAAACTTTGCATTTAGATGAATGAGTCTGACCAATGAAATTTGGTGCATATTTTAAACAGAAGGAAAGGCTGTAATGATAGTAGAGGTTATTTTGGATGTGATAAAACTAGTGATACATTTTCTTATATAACAGCTGCAATCATCTGAGAAATAGGAGGACATTCTTTGTCTTAATTTTTTGCTCCAAATAAAGAAGAAATATTTTGTCTTTTGTCTTGAAATATATATATAATCCTTTTTGTCCTAAGTAGATAACTTTCTGGAAATTGATATACGAGCATGGAAATGTAAACCTTATTAAAAATTAAATTTCTTTTGTTAGTTTATTACCAAACCTGTAATCATAAAAGAAAAAAATCAAAAGATGCAGACCAGCAGAAAGAACGTAATATTGGTGCATATACTTTCAGATACTTTAATGTATTGCTATTTTTGTTACCGGATTTTTTTTCCCTTAAAATATGTTTACATGTCAATAAGTACATATTACCACATGATTTTAACTGAATTTACAGCCTTTCATTATGTGGGTGTACCCTAACTTAACCAATCCCTTTTGTTGGATCTTTATATTATTACCAATTTTTCTATTACATGCTATAATATCTACATGACCATAATCTTTATAGGTTAATTTTTCTTCATATTTTAATATTTATTTTCTTATAAAATACATCTAAAATTATCTTCTTAGTATAAAGAGGTAGAATTACTGGATCCAAGTTAAGAAATACTAGTGGAATTATTTCCTAAAAAATAGATGTGGAATTTTAGGTCAAAGGTCAAACATGTTATCCTGACTTCTTAAACATATCACCAATTACTTTCCCAAAATTTTGGACCAATGTATATGACCATCAGGAGCTCATCACACATGACGCAATGCACTTCTCAACCACAATTTCTTTTTATACATTTTCCCAACATAACTAGTAAAACATTAAATTAAAATTATTTCTCTTTCTTTATTTGTACTTGGAATAAGTCTTTTAAAATGTTGTTAGCAATTGGGTCTTTTTTATGTTAAGTAGGAGGTATTTGTTACTTATTACAACCTTAAAATTATTGCAAATTTAGCCACTTAACACAACACTAATTTATGATCCCACAGTTCTGTTAGGTCAGGAGTCTGGTGAGCTCAGCTGGTTCCTCTGGCCCAGGTTTCGCAGGCTGAGATCAAGTTGTTGGCAAGTTGGACTCTTATTTGGAGGCTCTGAGGGCAAGTCGGTTTCCAAGCTGGTCCAGGCTGTTGACAGAATTCAGTTATTTGGGCTGCAGGGCTGAGGTCTCTGTTTCCTTGCTGGCTGTCAGCCAGGAGCCTCTCTCAGCTCCTTAAATCCGCCTGAATTCCTCATCATGTTGACCCTCCATCTTCAAGGCAGCGATGTCCTGTTAAGTCTTCTTCATGCTTTGAATCTCTCTGAATGCTCCTGCTGCATCTCTTCTGCCTCCAGAAATTTCTCTGCTCTTAAGGACTCATGTAATTAGATTGGACTCACTTACATAGGACAAGCCAGGATAATCTCCCTGTTTTAGGTCTGTAAACTTAATTATACTTGCAAAGCCCCTTTTGCCATGTAAGGTGTATTAGTCAGTATCCTCCAGAGAAACCAGCAATAGGGGATATATATCTATATATCTATATCTATATCTGTGCATATATATAGATCTATCTATCTATCCATCTATCTATCATCTGTCTGTCTATCTAAGCCAAAGTCCTTAGAACCAGGGAAGCTGATGGTATAAATCCTAGTCCTACTGCATCAATCAGTGAGGCAGAAAAAAGGAGCAAATTCCTCCTTTGCCTTTTGTTTTATCCCGGTCCTCAATGGATTAGATGATGCCCAACCATATTGGGGAGGGGAATCTATTGTACTTTACTGAGTCCATCTATTCAAATGCTAATCTCATCCAGGAATACCCTCAGAGACACAGAAATAATATTTAATCTGGGCACTGCATGGCCAGTCAAGGTGACACATGAAAATAACCATCACATTAGGTAATATATTTATTGGTTCCAGGGGTTAGGGTGTGGATATTTGGGGGCCCATTCTGCCTACCACACCATACAAGGCCTCCACTATTTGGCTTGCCTACTGCACTCCTTAATTCTAGAGCAGGAATATGATGTTTTTATCTTTTGAAACTAAGGGAGAGTGTTCACAAACATCTGTAATAAGAATTATTTATTACTTATATTATTTACTTATAAATGAACATATTCAAACATACTCAAAAATAGAGTGAAGAGTCAAGAGAAATCCATGTGCCCATCACCCAACTTCAACAATGCTCAGTATCTTACCAATCTTGATACATCTATTTGTTCACACCCTGATTTTTTGTTTTGATGTATCTTTTGTTGGAGGAAAATATCTTTATTTGTGAAGACTAATTAAGCTTCATTTTTTGGGGAATTGTAGTAGTTTCATATAATACAAATTAAAGAACAAAAAGTTAATAATCTAACAAAGCAAAAAGAATACTAGTGCTTTCCTCTCATTTAGTTGGGGGTATCAAAGTCTTGCCTAATTTACATAATTACCATTATGATTCATTGACATTTTGTATTAATTGTCTCACAATATAGGATTCTCTTATTTTATTCTTGTGCTGGTACATAAGGGAAAGCTGAATGAAAGGGAGTGGGAGAAATAGTCAGCTTTTCTCAGAGAATTTAAGAAATGAAACCCAGATTGCACAACATTTCTGCTTTTTTTCCCCCCCTCTCTTTTCTCTCTATGCCAAGCCTTGGGTATTTGCAGGGTAAGCTGTAATAGAAGATATTTTACTATAATAACATGATTAGTTACCATCATTGGGCAGCATGCAGGTATAAATAGACCAAAATCCATGTATAATCCAAAAATAACATTTCTGTATTTTCAATGTGCTTTCATATCATATTTAACTGAGCATGTGCTGATGTTCTGGGAATTTAGTTGGAACAAAGTAATAAAGTACACCATAAAAATCTGGCTTCAGTCTGTGGACACCTGGCTCCGAGACTGGTGGAAGGGATTCCTCTTTCCAAGTGTTACAGTGAAGAGAAAAATCATGACCAACTGTTTCATTTAAAAAACTCTTCTCTATGTAAATATTTTTTAGATTAAACTACATATAAAATATTGTTTAGAGAATCATCCTCAAATTTATCATGTTACAAAACTGTATTATCTTATTCCTTTTTTTCCCCCATTTTAGAGAACGATACATTCCTCTTTTACAAAATCAAACACTTGTGCTTTTAAAAAAATTTTTTTTATTGGAGTATAGTTAATTTACAATGTTTTGTTAGTCTCTGCTGTACAGCAAAGTGAATCGGTTATACATATACATATATCCACTTTTTTTCAGATTCTTTTCCTATATAGGTCATTACAGAGTATTGAGAAGAGTTTCCTGTGCTCTACAGTAGGTCCTTATTAGTTATCTATTATATATATAGTAGTGTGTATATGTCAAACACTTGTGCTTTTAATTCCAAACTTTCTCATCTCCTCTGGAGCTATGCTCCATTAAGTATCACTTTTTTTTGCCTCTATCGAGCCTTCTTACATTTTCAATCACTCATTTAATTTCACCATCACTTACAAATATGATTCACTTCTGTCTGAGAAACGCAATCCCTCTATTTCTTTTTTCCCTTTACCAATGAATTTCTTAAATATCCACCTCATCAGCAGTGATGTGGTTTTAAATTTGTTCTAATTCGTTTTCTGTCCCCATCAGGTTTACACAGCATTCTTCACAACTCCCAACAACTTACTATTCCCTGAATCCAGCCATTTTTTCAGTTGTCATATTCTTTAACCTTCAGTATTAATTGACACCATTAACCAAACCCACCCACCCATCCTTTCTTTGCCGAAATCTCTCCTTTGTGTCGCTTCAGACATGTTCTTATGCTACTCCTCCAACTACTCTCTTTACTTTTTTCACGTGTGATATCCACTTAGATATGGGAGTCCAAGGAACATCTACTCCTTGTTGCTTCCTTTTCTCTCTGTTTTGAGCTCTCCTCCTGGACAATATAATTCCATGGCTTCAACTTTACTTTCTATGTAAACGGCTTCCAAATCCATGTTTATACCCCTGAATTTTCCTCCAAAGTTCAGTCTCAATTTTCCAATTTCTGGCTTGACATTTCTGTCTGGATATCCTTCTAGCACATTCTATTTAGCAATTCAAAGAACTGAACTTCTTGTCTTCCTTGTTAAATCTGTGTCTATCACAGTTTCCCATTTTCAGTACAACTACTACCTTGTCATTTAGGCTCAACATATCAAGCTCACCTTTGATTCCCATTGTTCCTGTCTCTTGTCAAGACATCAAATGTTAATAAGCCTGTCTGAGTGTATACCCATAATGAGTGTCTGTCTCCCTCCACAAATTAAATATCATTTAATCGCTCACTTCCGATTCCGTGAGCTCTTTTATATTTCAGAACCCTATTATCTTTGACTAGGAACGTTGCAAAAATATGTTAGCTTTTCTCTCCCACCTACTCTACCCGGTTAGCTTTTGAAGTCTTGCCAGTTTAATCTTTCTTGAATTTAGTTTTTATAATGTCATCCTCCAGTTCAAATCATCAATGACTCTCTTTTGTTAAAGCAGCAGTTCTCAGCTGGTGCTGCTTACTTCACCCCACACCCAACCCCCGCTCGGGATCATTTGGCAATACTTGTGGCCATATTTGACTGTCATAACTAGGGCAGGGGGTGCCAGGAGTGCTGTTAAACATCCTACAGTGCACAGGACAGCTCCCTATAGAAAAAAATGATCTGGCTCAAAATGTCAAGGTTGAAAAACCCTGGTCTAAAGAATAATCGACAAATAATTAACTTGTCCTCATCTACACTTCATTTACAACTCCATGGGATTTTTACAATTTTTCCTCTTCGCCATTTCCCACCTTTGGGCCTTCGTTTATACATTTTCCTCCTTCATTGGTGTTTTCTTTTCTTACCTTGTCTTCTCATTAAAAAAAAATCCCAATACCATCCATCTCTTAGTGTTCAGCTTTATTGCTATATCTTTCCTAGGACCCCATAATAATCCCAGTTGAAAGTGATGATCCTTTTTTCTGAATCCTGATGAGGATTTTTTGGTGTGTGTCTGTCTTACCATTTCTTGCCTTTTAATAGTTATTTATATAAATGCTTTTAATATTTATTAACCTTTACATTTATTTAAATAAAAACTTTATTGAGCTATAATTCACATACCATAAAATTCACCCTCGTAAGTATACAGTTAAGTGGTTTTTCGTATATTCACAGAATTGTGCACCCATCACCACTATCCAATTCCAGAACATTTTCATCACCCTCAAAAGAAAGCCATACCCATTAGCATTCACTTCCCATTTGCTCCCTCCCCCAGCCCCTGACAAGCACTAATTTATTTTCTATGCCTATGTTTTAGTATTCTGGACATTTCATATGAATGGAATCATATGATAGGTTGTGACTTCTTTCACTTAACAAAATGTTTTTAGGATTAAAGACTATCTTGGGAAAAGCATGATATAAAATGTCTTATCCATATGACTGGCTTTTCACTTTGTAGTTACTGAGCAGTTTATTCAAGACTTTCCTGGCTTGTTTTATTCATCAACCCAGTCCCATTCATTTTTGATCTTTCAGAAATATGTTAATATTTCTTGTTTGTTGGCAAAACACCCTCCCAACCATTTCTTTACCACATTGTCTTCTCTGTAATGACTTTACTCCTTTTTATACTTTTTTATCAGCAGGGTTTGTAAAGTATTAGAGAAAAATATGTGAACAAATCTGCCATCTTGACAGAATTTTAAAGGCAAGAAAATTATCCTTTCTTGTTCAAATTTTCAAGTTCAGCTATGGCATTTGTGGAATAATTAATGCCATTAGTCAGGCTATATTAACTATGATTTACGTTAAACCGTGGTTTATGTTAAAATTGGGATCTGACAAAAATGAGTGTCAAGTATATGGTGTTGATGGATATAATTAGGCTTCCCTGAGTGGACAAACATACTTAGAGCAAGAATTAAAGTGTCTGTAAAGTATTTGTATATGAGGATCTTGCTAATATAACCAAATTGGGCTTGAGGTCAGTACAAAATAATGTGTAGTCTGCGTTCTAACATTTTATTTTATTTTATTTTTATTTTTGGGGGTATAGTTGATTTACAATGTTGTGTTAGTTCCAGGTGTCCAGCAAAGTGAATCAGTTATACATATACATATATCCACTCTTTTTTAGATTCTTTTCCCATATAGGCCATTACAGAGTATTGAGTAGAGTTCCCTGTGCTATACCAGAGGTATTTATTAGTTATCTATTGTATATATAGTTGTGTGTATATGTCAATCTGCATTCTCCCATTTTAAAAGAAATGCAAATTTTAAACTTTTAACTGTGCACTCCATGGCTTCTTGAGATCATTTGGATTATTGGGGGAAAAAGCATTTCAGGCAGAGGCAACATTAAGCACAAAGCCCTCCCTGAACAAGGGACTTACCTGCTTTGTTGAAAGAATAGTGATGAAGCCAACTGAGTTAAGGTGGAATGAAAAAGTAGGGGGAGATGTAGTCAGAGAAGAAATGTGGATCAGATCACATAGGTCCCCATATATCACAGTAAGGACATTTAACTTTTATTCTGAGTGACCTGGGGAGACATTGAAAGTTGTGAGTAGAGGAATTAGATTATATTTTAATAGAATCTCTATCTCTGCAGTTTGGAGAATACGCTGAATCTGGACAAACATATAAAACAGGGAAGGCAGTTAGGGGGTGACTGTACTAATACAGGCAAAAATAATTGTGTCTTGGACTGGGTTGTTGTGTGATAAACAACCAGATTCTGGATATGTTCTGAAGATACAGCAAATAGAATTTGCTGACAGATTTTGTGTAGAGTTTAAAAGAAGGAAAGACATCAAGGAGGATGCCTGAAGTGTTTGGTTGATAACTAAAAGGATGGAGTTGCCACTATATATGATGGGAAAGACTGGAGAGGGACAGGTCTGGAGTTTGTGGGAGAGGGGAAGATAGCTAGTTATCAGGAGTTGGGTTTTAGTCATTTTGTTTGAATTGCCTTCCAAGTGGATTTGTTGGGCAGGCATTTGGAATTCAGAGGAGAGATTCTGATTGGGGATGTAAATTTAGGAGTCATTAGTGTGTGGATAGTACTTACAGCCCTGAGACTGGATGAGACCAACTACAGGAAAAGTGTAGATGAAAGAGGAGCGATCAGGGACTGAGCTCTGGAGCACTCCAGAATCTAGATGTCAGGAGATAAGGAAGAACTGGCAAAGGAGGCGGGAAAAAAGGAGAAAAAGGCAAGTGAGCGTGGAATCTAGCTCCTCATTAGATAGTAAGCTGTGTAGGGACAGGAGTCCTACGTGCTTGTTCAGGTTGTATCCTTTTCTAGCATCTCATCCACAGGAAGCAATAATCTGTACTGACTGAATAAATAAAACAATGTCATCACTGCATCGATAGCTTGTATATGAAGCAGAGAGCAGAGAGGAAGAGTCTTCCTTTTCACATCCATGTGTCTCTTCCAGATGTCCTCCCGTTATTCTCACTCTGGTGGCTCTAGCCCTGAAAGGCAGCAACTGGTAATTCCTTTATTCTTCTAGATCACGTAGGACAAGGTGTTGTGGGGACCAGCTTCCTGTGCTTCTTCTAAGACTCATGGAAGATAATCAGCCTGTGTGTGCGTCCTCAGGGAGGAAGAGAGGGCTTAGGTCTTTTCTTCTAAGCTTTCCACATTTTCTTTTCTCTCGGTCCAACACATTGTCCTAGTTGATGCTTTTGTGTTTTGGAAGAGAGTCACTTACGCCCTCTCAAAGAGACATCCACAACTGCATCAGTCTTCTGAGCCCTCAACTTTGCACCACTTGCAGCACCGAGCACCCCAACAAAGAACCCCATGAGTCATTTTCGTCCTGTTACTCTGGTAATATTGTAATATGAGTAGAACAAAGTGATTTCCTTGGTGGTGCCTAGAAACTGTGTATGTTGACCTAGTTACAAATGTTCTCTGCATGGGGCAATACTACACAGCATGGAAGATTTATTCGAACATATATTTTAGAGTAAAATGATATAATGAAAAATAAAACTCAGAATTTTACTTTCAAAGTTTTTGCCAAAGGAAAAAATAACAAATTCAATTCATGAGGCTCATAATTCTCAATAAAAAGGCATAGAAAGTGTAAGAGAATACATTTTTGAGCTTTAGTTTGCAACAGTTCACATACTACTATGACCATTCTTAAAGTTGTTGGAGAGATGGTGATGACAAATATGGTAGCCTAGGTGTGTTCAGGCCATCAACTGACTGAGGCAGATCCAAATTTTGAAGGAAAAAAAGCAAAACAAACCAAAGAAAAAGTTATCTTCAGAAGAACCAAACCACTGTCCTTCTTCAGTTGCTTGCATTCTTATGAAGATGTCAAGCATCTTTGTGATCATGACTTAGAACATCCTTCCATTTACTGCTTTAAAAGTTGCTAGGGCTTCCCTGGTGGTGCAGTGGTTGAGAATCTGCCTGCCAATGCAGGGGACACGGGTTCGAGCCCTGGTCTGGGAAGATCCCACATGCCGCGGAGCGACTGGGCCCGTGAGCCACAACTACTGAGCCTGCGCGTCTGGAGCCTGTGCTCCGCAACTAGAGAGGCCGCGATAGTGAGAGGCCCGCGCACTGCGATGAAGAGTGGCCCCCGCTTGCCGCAACTGGAGAAAGCCCTCGCACAGAAATGAAGACCCAACACAGCCAAAATAAATAAATAAATAAAAATGAAGTGGGAAATGTTCCTTCCTCCTCTATTAAAAAAAAAAAAAAAAGTTGCTAAAGTGTGAAAGTAAACTACCTAGAGCGGTGGGATAGGGAGGGTCGGAGGGAGGGAGATGCAAGAGGGAAGAGATATGGGGACATATGTATATGTATAACTGATTCATTTTGTTATAAAGCAGAAACTAACACACCATTGTAAAGCTATTATACTCCAATAAAGATGTTAAAAAAAAAAAAAACCAAAAAAAAAAGGTATTATTTTGCTTACCCAAAAAATAAAAAAATAAAAAATAAACTAGATCTGGATTTCTAAATCTACATTAGTATGTTATTGAGCACAAGAATGGTAAATGCGTAAAGCATGTGTCAAATTTCTCAGTTAATCCCTTTACTTCATAAAGGCAACTTTCATTCAAGGAGTCCATAATGAGGGTGAAGCTGCACATTGTTATCTTACTAATTTTGATTTATAAATTTCTGATGATCAACTTTACATAAATACATGTAATATCATGAGACAAATATGAGAAATAAATATTTCTTTTTCTGTAGATCTTATGCTTTCTAAAATAGGATGAAGGGTTTCCTTTCTCCAATTTAGAAAATGCATTGGGGTTATATTTTAAAAGTAACACTTACGCAATTGGTTACCAATTCTTGATGAAATCTAAGAAAAGAATGGAGCATTTGCATTTGGTCAAAATGATTTTCAAACTTCCTCAAGGTTAATCAAACTTAATCAAAGAGTCTTCTGTCAAATGAGATGCAGGCTGAATAAAAGTTCCCATATAGAACAAAATCTTTTTGTGTTTACTTTACACTAACTCATATTTTAATTTATCTTCTCTTCTGTACTTTGTTACAAAGTATTCTCAAGCTTTTGGGTCACTCTTAAATTCATGCATGTCAAATATTGTGCAAAACTTCTTTCTTGGATGATAGTTACAATGACTTAAAAAGCCATTTTTCTTTGGTTTTCTTTATTCTCATAAAATCAATGAAAAACATCAGAAGTTTGGGTTATTGGTTGTCCGAACAAAATGCAATAGAGTGGGTGGCTTAAACAACAGAAATTTATTTTTGCACAGTTTGGAAACTAGAAGTCCAAGATCAAAATGTGGGTCAGCTCTGTTTTGGCAAGAGGGCTTGTAGATGTGTGCTCACATAACTTTCCTTGGTGTGTTTATTTGGAGCGATCTCTCTATTTTCCTCTTCTTATAAAGCCACCAATCCTATTGGATCAGGACTCTACTTGTATGAACTCATTTAACCTTAATTACCTCCTAAAGCCCCATCTCCAAATACAATCACAATGGGGGTTAGGGCTTCAACATATGAATTTGGGGGAGACACAATTCAGTCCATAGTCCTGATATAGCATCAGACCTAATGATATCAATATTCCCAGTGGTTTAGTATCCTGCACAATGTTTCAGTTTCTACAAGCAACATTTACAGAGCATGTACTCTGTACCTGACACTGTGCTAGACCTGGAGTGTTATAAAGGTGAACAAGAGTCTTCTGCCTAGAAGTTTACAGTCTAATGGGTGAGATTGACGTATATACCCACAAACATCATAATACCATGTGAGAAGCAAATAGAAATGTGCACATGCTAATTCAGCAAAAAATTTCTCTCTATACTATATTTCCCATCAGTATATCTTAATTCATGATATATATATTTTTACATAGTAGCAGTCCATTTATTTCTGCTCTGACCTCTGATATAGCATGTATTGCCCATTGAGCCACAAGAAACCTATATTATGTTTTAGGTAGAGCATTTTATTTCTGAGCTGCCTTAGGATTTTGTGCCAGAATTTTTGCTTGTTTCAGTGACTGTGGCAAAGGCTATCCTTGTGGCATCATTTCTCTTCAATCTTTTCTCTTCCTCGATATATGATTAGTATGATTTAGAATGCTTAGATCATTTTCACATCCTTGAAAAGTTAATTCATTTCCCCATCAACGGATAGGACTGATTTTTAAACTGAGGGATAGTTGATTTACAATATTTTGGGTGTACAGCAAAGTGATTCAGTTCTTTTTCAGACTCTTTTCCATTATAGGTTATTACAAGACATTGAATACAGTTCCTTCTGCTATTCAGTAGGTCCTTGTTGGTTACCTATTTTATATATAGTAGTGTGTATCTGTTAATCCCAGATTCCTAATTTATCCCTTCCCTCTCCTTTCCCCTTTGGTAACCATAAGTTTGTTTTCTATGTCTGTGAGTCTATTTCTGTATTGTAAGTAAGTTCATTTGTATCATTTTTGAGGTTCTACATATAGGTCATATCATGATATTTGTCTTTTTCTGATTTACTTCACATAGTATGATAATCTCTAAGTCCATCCATGTTGCCACAAATGGCATCATTTCATTCTTTTTATGGCTGAGTAATATTCCATTGTATATATGTTCCACATCTTCTATATCCATTTATCCGTCGATGGACATTTAGGTTGCTTCCAAGTCTTGGCTACTGTAAATAGTGCTGCTATGAACATTGAAGTGCAGGTATCTTTTCAAATTCGAGTTTTGTCTGGATATATGCCCAGGAGTGGGACTGCTGGATCATATGGTAACTCTTTTTTTAGTTTTTTAAGGAACCTCCATACTGTTCTTGATAAGACTGTTTTTAATTGGAGTTGAATCACTTGGCACTTCTGAAGAATATTTTCTCACAGATTTTTGAAATAAAATTAAGCAAACGTTAAAGTTTTGCAATTGTGTCAATTTCTGTTTTGATGTAAAATGAAATTATGTGTGTCCATACATCAGTGTATTATGTAATTTATGCTTGGTAACCCTTTCATTGGTCACAATTAGTTCTGAAATCGTTGGTATCAAGAGTGGCCAAAAGACCACAGTTAATACACTTTTGAAACCCTCTTTAATATTGATGCCACCATCAGACCTTTTCAAGGCTGTTCTATGGTTAGTTTCCCAAGTGAGGCTGTTAAAGGTCAGGAGTACCCTGAGTTTACAAGCATTAAGCCTGGCTTTGTCCTACCAGCTTCCTCAGTGCTATTGTAAGTGTCGGGGTTTAAAACTCTTTCTATGTGTTTTGCCCTTTTATTTATTTTAGCCGGTGGACACACCTTTTCCTTTTTAAACTGGTATGTCGATGGCCTTTCCTTGTAATAACAGTTGACATAATTCTCTTGAGCTGAAAGAAAACACTATTAAGGAAAACGCTGGCTATTTCCAACTTTCTCAGACCTCTGTAAGGAGGAATGCAGGTCTCTACCAGGATCAGGTGGAGACAGAGCTACCAATGGGTACAACTAAGAATTTCAGGTTCTCAGGCAGAATTCTCTGTGCTTGGGATTTACATCTTTGCTCCTAGCCTGGGATGCAGAATTGGAACAATAATGAGAAATCATTTTTTTCACCTGTTGGATTTGCAAATGTTTTAAACAAGCAATAACAACCATCGCTGGCAAATACTCAGGGATGTGAACGTTCCCTTACTTTGGTGGTAGGAATGTGAATTCCTCAACTGTCCTGGCACCAATTATTTGAATTAAAATTACTATACGTTATATAGCAATTCCAGTTCTTGAATTCTACCTTACATTAAAAAAATTACACCTGATAAAGGACTATGTGGACATAATGCTATTTGTAGTATGGTTTGTAGTGTCAAAAAACCATAAACAATTTGAATGTTCATGAGTAGGGAACTGAATAAATCATGGCACATGTGTGTGTACACATGCAGGCACATACACACACACACACACACACGCACACACACACTGAAAAATGATATATTGGGATATATTAATGTCCCAAATGGGATGACTGTTCACAATATACAGTGAGATTTAATAAAGCAAATTCAAAGTAAAGTGAATAATATCAACCTTAAAGAAACCCAAACCTAAAAATAGATTATGTAGTCCTTTTTTCCAGCTGGAACCATGGAGGGTGCAGAGAAGAAAAGATGGTTCCTGCTGAAACTCCTAAAAAAAGTGAAGGAATTTCACAGAGCTCAAGATCAGGCACCTGAGAAAGAAGTTTGCCCAAAAGATGTTTTGAAGGGCAAGGACAAATCTTATCTATGAAAAGGTAAGCCCAATCACAAGGAATATGGGCAGATGTACAGAACTGACACAAGAATGGTTAGGATGGCAAGATAAGCTGGCAACTTTCATGTACCTGCAGAACCCATACTGGCATTTGTCATCAGGATCAGTATCCATGGTGTGACCCCAAAGGTCTGAAAAGTGTTGCAGCTTCTTCATCATTGCCATATCTTCAGTGGTACCTTTGTGAAGATCAACAAGGCTTCAGTTAACATGCTGAGGATTGTGGAACCACATATTGCACATTAAATTGCCCTGACAGACAACACATTGATTGCTGGCTCTCTTGTTAAATTTGGAATCAACTGCATGGAAGATCTGATTCACGAGATCTATACTGTTGAACAATGCTTTCAAGAAACCAACAACTTCTGCTGGCCCTTCAAATGATCTTTTCCATGAGGTAGAATGAAGATGATGAAGATCATCTATTTTGTAGAAGGTAGAGATGCGGGCAACAGAAAAGATCAAATCAACAGGCTTATTAGAAGGATGAACTAAGGTGTCTACCTTGATTTGTTTTGTAATCTAATCAGTTAATAAACAGTGACTGCTTTCAAATTGAAATGTAAAACAAACATTCCCCCCGAAAAAAACCCAAATTATGTGATTAACAAAAGAGAAAATGGGACAAGTATACATCCAATTCTTCACATGTGTTAACTATGGGAGATATGGGGAATTATTTACTTGTCATTCATTCATTTATTCATTATATTAAAAAAGGGAAGACACAGAGAGTAGAAGAAAAGAGGTGGAACACTCTTCTGGTGTTGGATGTTGGGTGAGAAGAGGGCTGGACACCAATATGGCAGTCAACCTCATTATCTCCTCCCTAAATGGGAGCAGGGAGCTTCCTCTTACTTTTTAAGCACAGAGGTTTGGAGAAGGATGTTTCCTGAGAAGGAGGAGAATGGCTGGACCACCCAAATTGCTTGCACTTACTGACAGCACCTCTCCCTTGTACAGTTGTCTTTAGGTTGCCCAGTGTAGCTCTTTTCACAGCTATGTGCAACCATCCAGTAATATCTTGCCTCAGAAGATGTTCTGTCCTTACCAGTGACAAGCTCAAGCTCCTAGGGTGGGGAGGATGAGGGCAGCATAATGTTATTGATGGGTGAAGGTACATCTACTCCAGGTATGAGTCAAAACTTCCAGATGAGTCAAGAAATTTGCCCCATATCCATGCTTCCCTCCTCATCCCACCCACAGAGCTAGGCACCAATTTGTGTGTGGGTTTGACTGCCAAAGATTTGCTAGGAGAAGAATATAGTAGGATAATATTTGAAGCTATTAATCCATACTTTTTCTTCTCCCTGTATATATCTTTTCATCTCTCTGTTCCTCCTCATTTAAGCAGATCCTGGGGAAGTGTGAGGCAGGATATTGTTTCTGGCTATTAATTGCCAGTGACTGAAATTTGAAGGCGAAATCAGGCAAGATTGCCAGAAAAGGCAAAAAGAAAGAGAATATGGACCTCGACCAAGTAAGTGTCTGGGCCAGAGATATGATGGGGGGTGAAATTTTCCAAGCTAGAAAGTGCTTCCCATAGGAATAGGGAAGTGTAGGGAGGAGGTGAAGGGAGGAGTCTGTAGGAGCAAGGAGATAGGGTCAGTGCCTGATTTCCAACTATGTTAAGAAGGGAGTGGTAAGACTCCATGCAGAAAATGGATGCTTGGTATTGAAACAAATGAAACTAAGAGGATCCATTTCTCCAATGGCAGACATTTTGGTATTACAAAAAATGTTGCAATGAATTATCCTTGTGTCCCTGTACTAGATGTTTTTGGAATTTATATTTTAGAAGTTGACTTTCTGCGTCCAAACCTTCAAACTTTGCTAGATATTGCAAAAATTTTTAGCGTTATACCAATTTGCTCTCTCAATCTCTTAATCTTTTTCTTCTTAAATTTAAACTACACTCCCTATTGTAAAACTTCACTGCTCATTAATCATGGGTAATTAAGAATTTGAAAGTTCCCATTTCCCCGACTTCCTTACCACTACTTGTCATCGACAAACTTTTGAATTTTTTCCAGTGTGACGACATGAAATGGTATCTTGTTTTAACTTGCATGCTTCTATTACTAGTAAGTTACAACTTTTTTTTTATATCTTTATTGGTCCTATAGAGCTTCTTGTCTGTGAACTGAAGTTTTATATTCATTTCTTTACTGGGCTTTTTGTCTTTTTCTTACTTATAGGATATTTTTATATATTCTAGATGGCAGTTATTTCTCAAATGCCTTGTAAGTATTTTCTCTGTCTCTAGCTTGCCTTTTAAACTTTGTTTATGACATCTAAAGTACGATATTTAAAATGTTTCTGTTATCAAATTTATTCATCTTTTAGTTTGTACTTAATGGTTTGGTTTTTTTATTCTTAAAAGATTTTGTTTCACAGCAGTTTTAGCTTCATAGTAAAATTGAGCAGAAGTTACCCAGAAATCCCATATACTCCCTGCCCCTATACATGCACAGCCTTCTCCATTATCAATATCCCCACCAGTCATACATGTGTTACAATTGATGAACTTTTTTATTTTTTAAGAGATCTTTCCTTACTTCAATGTTATGAGATTGTCCCTACATTTTCTTCTAAAATTTTGAGGGTTGCCTTTAAGTCTTTAATCCATGTGTTCTTCCTATTTGTGTACGGAATGAGGAGGAATTCAATACCCTGATACATTTTAAAATTTGTTCCTCAATCACATGAGGTCAACCCATCCTATTGGCAGATTCACCTGCAGCCACACTGAAAGATTGAGGGTAGCAAAGCAGTTCATAGCAGGCATCAGGACTGAGCATTGTGGGTAAACCACTGGGCTCATGGATGAGCCTCTTATACCAAACAGTCAACTAGTGGTGTTACCTGGATTAGTGAGCGGGATGACCTCTGTGGAATCCCCCATATCATGAACATTAACTAATGGGGAATCAGGGACATTCAACTGATTGAAAAAGGATACAGTGGGCCTAGACTCACAACTGGATATCAGGGTCTGGGTCAAAACAACCAACCAACCAGCAAACATAGCAACAAATATGGCAGAACTAACACAGCCAAAGTATTATCCAACCAAATGTAGACAATCCAGAGGAAAGCATTTTCTGGATAATGTTTCCTCTCTGTAATGTCACTAATTTATTTAACATACACTGTAGCCTTCTTTAAGTTCTTAAAAAACTCAACACAGTGGAGAGAAAAGAAAACTACTATTTTAATTGTTTAGCTGGAAAAAATAAAATTTATGTTTATTTCTCCCCTGCTAAAACAAAAACAAAACAAAAATAAAATAAATTTTAACTATTTGAGCAGAGATTACAATTTTGTCCTATAAGTAAAACAACTACAAGAAATTTCACAGTAATTTTAGTATTTATACAGCTTTTTAAAGAAAATAAAACATTGAATTATAAAAAGCATTTACATTGGAGCACAGAGAACTATATTCAATACCTTGTAATAACCTATAATGGAAAAGAATATGAAAAAGAATATAGATATATTCACTTTGCTGTACACCAGAAATTAACACAACATTGTAAGTCAACTACACTTCAACTTAAAAAAAAAAGCATTTATACTGGTATTATGCCTTCTGAAGTAAAATCTTAGTGTACATCATCTAAGTTTTCAGAATTAAAAAGTATAACCCAGAATCCAGCATGTAATTTCCAAGGTGAATGTCAATTTAAGTATTTGAAATACAGCATGATCTTTGTGATAAAATTAAAAAAAGAAATTAGCTGGGACTATCCCACATGCATTCTAAAGCCCCCAGTTAGCCTAGGTAATTTTTCTTATTCTTCCACAACACATAGCATTCTTTCTATGAATGACATCAGTTTGGAAATACCCCGTGGTTTCTGAGTTATAAATGGATAGCTCACCATGAACTCCTGATTATATTATGATTCATACTTTCACTTCTGTTTTTATACTATCATTTTGAAAAAGTGAAAGTGAAACTGTGTTTCACTGGCAAACAGTTCACTAGGGAGAAGAAAAATATGGTTGAATATAATAATTTACAAAATATTTAAGGTTTATTGTCTAAGAATATTGTGAAAACCATTTCTTAAGGAAAAAACAATGTAGTTGTGACCAAAAAATTGCTCTTAGAAAGTGAATCTGGGCGTTAACAGTGACGATTGTCAGAGTTCTGCTTTACATGGGAGCATTGCTTATGATTCCTTCTGGTATCTGTCTACCTATCTATCTATCAATCAATAAATCTTTTAAAACTCTTTTTCTTAATGGAACTGGTTTATGAATCATAGCCTTTTACCTATAGAACTTGTTCTCTTAACAATTACACTATGGTAGAAAGATGATGCTAGCTAGTTAAAGAAAGAAAGAAAGAAAGAAAGAAAGAAAGAGCGAGCAATAAAGAAAAAAGAACCATATGGAAATTTCCAACATAATTCCAGGCTTAAGAGCCTTTATTCATGTTTCAAGTTTCCTTAGGGCAGGTGTCATGCCTGCTCATTGCTGTGTCTCTTGTACCTTTGCCAGTTCCTGGCACATAGCAACATTCAACAAATATTTGTTGAGTAAATAAACACAGCAGGTTAAAAGCAACTTCTTGTACTTCATGGTTTTCTGTGGAAAACCACAAGAAAAAAATGTGTTCTGAGGTCTCAGCATTCTAGTAACCAAGAAGTATCAGGAATCTAATGAGATCCTTCTCTTATGAGATCCTTAAAGTAGCAATGCTACTTTAAAGGTATCATAAGTTATGAGGTCTAAAACTAGATGCCTCAATGCCTTGTGATTCTTCATTTAACATTATTTGTAGAATGGGAATTTTCCCAAAGATTATAAACCCTTTCTAAAGACTAATGTGATTTAAAAAATCTTTTATTAAGTATAAATTTATCTTCCTGGGCTGTCTGTCACCAAAGAACAGTTCCTATCAAAGAATTATGTCTTGTGGGTCAATATGTGTTTTCCTATGAATGAATGAATTCCTCAAAATCAAATGTCTCCTTCTCAGACCAAAAATATTTTCCTATCTACACTGCCTTGATGTTTGTACTTCAGATCTACCAGCTCCTTTAGCTTAAGGCATTGAAGAATGATCTTATCTAGGAGAGGATGTACCCTTCTATTTTAAACCATAATTAACATCTTAAAATGGGGTAATCTAACAGACCAGTTAGTCAGTCACTCTTTGTATTTCTAAGAGGTCGGAACACAGGAGAGATATGACTGTATAAGTGGTAAGGAGTGAAAAATGTTTAGAAGACTCTTTAGTAGGAAATAGAAAAGTTACTCCTTCCAAAAATTGTCTGGAAGCCCCCAAACATCATTTAAAAATATTAAAACATCCCAATGCCAGTTATACCAATAACCTGAGCTGAAAATAACATTGAGAACATGCTGAGAATAGCAAAGATAGTAAAAAAAAAAAAAAAAAAGGTTCTTGCTTTAAGCCATTACATTTTGGGATAGCAAAAGATTAATCAGCAATAGATTACCACAACAAAATTGCTATAAAGATTAAATGGATATTACTGAAAAGAATGTCAAACAGTAAGCTTCTCTTTGAAAACTTAAGAAAATTAAGAGCAGAAATATGGAAGTTATCTTACTGAGACAGAATAGCTTATAAGTCATTAAGACTTGATTTATAGCCTGTTAAATATTTTTTAAAGAAATAATAAGTTAAAAAGAAAGGGAGTTCGTCAGCCTGGCATATGAAAGAAGAAAACAAAGCTGGGACTATCCCACGTGCATTCTAAAGTACACATGAAGTACACTTTGGCAGAGAATTCTAGAGACATTTGTTCCTGTGATTTGTCCTTTCTAGTGCTGATTGTTGAAATTGCAGCATTATTTTTTGCTTGATGCCATTAAACATCTTGTTTATATCAACTCTCACTTACTCTGAATTCATATTCACTAAGTAATATTTTTATTATAATTTGATTTCTGATATAACTTTACAAGGAAGGAATGCTTTGGCTAGAGCACGCTTTGGCAGTTATATCTCTCATTATAATTAATAAGAGATTTTTTTTCCTGGTTTGTACAGAACTCTCTTGAATGTAGCTAGAATAAGTTACAATTCCCAAGTCTGACCAACTCTGGGACACTGAGGAAATTGAATTTTCAAATAGACAAAGTTGAGCAACAGATTGAGCTGCAATGGCTTCCCCAAGGGTGTCGCCACTTTGATGGGCTCTCCTCATGTCTTATGGGGACCGTATGAATGAGTATCTGGTAAAATGCATGGCATATAGTGGTGCACCACTTACATGAGGAAGAGGGAAAGAAAATAGTGTACTGAGAAGAAGTAGAGCAGGGAGAAAAAAGATAGCATTCAGCATCTTTGACATATTAAGCTCCGATATATGGTACCTTGTCAGGTATTATGGTTAATTTCATGTGTCAACTTAACTGGGCCATGGGGTACACAGATATTTGGTCAAACATTATTGAAGAAGATGATGATGTTGTCAGTGAGGGTGTTTACTGATGAGACTGACATTTGAATTGGTAGGCTGAGTAAAGCAGACAGTCCTCTGCAATGTGAATGGGTCTTATCCAATCAGTTGAAGGCCTGGAACGAACAAAAGGTTGAACCTCCTGCGTGAGAGAAAACTCCTTCTGCCCTGGCTGCCTTTGAGCTGAGGCATCAGTTTTTTTGCTGCTTTCAGACTCTAATTGAAACGTCGGCTCTTCCTGGGTCTGCCTGCTGGTATTCAGACTGGAACTACATCATCAGCTCTAGTGAGTCTCCAGCTGGCCAATTGAAGATCTTGGGACTTGTCAGCCTTCATAATCATGTGAGCTTGTTCCTTATAAATATATCTCTTCCCCCATCTATATACCTCCTATTTGTTCTGTTTTTCTAGAGAACCCTGACTAAGTACATCAGGGGTCTTCCTGAAATGGCAATCACAAGAACATTTTACTGTTGCAAATGAATTACATCCTTAATGTACTCACTGGCAGGGGAAAAATGTTTTCATCTACACTAGATTTTTATGTGACTCAGTCTGAATATGTTTCCTATTTTTTTCTTTAATGAGAATACATCCCATCTCATTAACACTTATCAAATCTATACTCAGTAATGGAAAATTATATACAGTAATGAACTTAAAAGTTTGGTGTCCTCTTATGTCAGAGATGTCTGTGGTACATCTCACCTGGTTGGTTTTATTTGTGATGCTGCCACATTTGCTTTAGCTTAATAGGTTCTTCCCTCAAATCCCCAAACTCAAACTTGACTCATCTCTCCACTACCATGTCAACAATTCCACAACTTGCAAGTCCTACAAAAGTATTTTTAAGACTCATGTATTAAAGGAAAATATAAATCAACAAGTGGATATACTCCACGATGGTAACAAAAGACCATGCGTTAATTCTGCAAGCATTTATTGGGCACATACCAATGTACCAGGCTGGAGAAACAAATATGAAACAAACACAAACCCTTTCCTTAAAGAGGGAAGATAGGAAAACAGATATGAAGGCTAAGAGGAAAAGGAAAGTGCCTGGCGTTTATGGAGCTTTTACACTTTACCAGATGCTATTAATGACTTTACAATGGATCTTCCCAACAGCTCTCTAAGGTAGGTATTATTATCCCTCTCTCACGTATGAGGACACCTAGGCTCAGAGAGGTCCTCCAGTTAAGACAGTGGAAATTAAGGCTGGCATTCACTGAGCCTCAATGACAGAGTGGAGTTCAAACGGGGTTTATACCTTCACACATTTTCTGCTTTCTACTTCACCTTGTTGCTTTGTTCTAGAGCCACATTGTGTGATATGATAGCCACTAGATACATGTGGCTACTAGGCACTTGAAATGTGGCCAGTCCACAAAAACAGAAATATAGATCAATGGAACAGGATAGAAAGCCCAGAGATAAACCCACACACATATGGTCACCTTATCTTTGATAAAGGAGGCAAGAATATACAGTGGACATAAGACAGCCTCTTCAGTAAATGGTGCTGGGAAAACTGGACAGCTACATGTAAAAGAAGGAAATTAGAACACTCCCTAACACCATACACAAAAATAAACTCAAAATGGATTAAAGACCTAAATGTAAGGCCAGACACTATCAAACTCTTAGAGGAAAACATAGGCAGAACATTCTATGACATAAATCACAACAAGATCCTTTTTGACCCACCTCCTAGAGAAATGGAAATAAGAACAAAAATAAACAAATGGGACCTAATGAAACTTAAAAGCTTTTGCACAGCAAAGGAAACCATAAACAAGACGAAAAGACAACCCTCAGAGTGGGAGAAAATATTTGCAAATGAAACAACGGGCAAAGGATTAATCTCCAAAATTTACAAGCAGCATATGCAGCTCTATATCAAAAAAACAAACAACCCAATCCAAAAATGGGCAGAAGACCTAAATAGACATTTCTCCAAAGAAGATATACAGATGGCCAACAAACACATGAAAGGGTGTTCAACATCACTAATCATTAGAGAAATGCAAATCAAAACTACAATGAGATATCATCTCACACCGGTCAGAATGGCCATCATCAAAAAATCTACAAACAATAAATGCTGGAGAGGGTGTGGAGAAAAGGGAAGCCTCTGGCACTGTTGGTGGGAATGTAAATTGATACAGCCACTATGGAGAACAGTATGGAGGTTCCTTAGAAAACTAAAAATACAACTACCATACGACCCAGCAATCCCACTATTGGGCATATACCCTGAGAAAACCATAATTCAAAAAGAATCATGTACCAAAATGTTCATTGCAGCTCTATTTACAATAGCCAGGACATGGAAGCAACCAAAGTGTACATCAAGAGATAAATGGATAAAGAAGATGTGGCCCATATATACAATGGAATATTACTCAGCCATAAAAAGAAACGAAATTGAGTTATTTGTAGTGAGGTGGTTGGACCTAGAGTCTGTCATACAGAGTGAAGTAAGTCAGAAAGAGAAAAACAAATACTGTATGCTAACACATATATATGGAATCTAAAAAAAAAAAAAATGATCGTGAAGAACCTAGGGGGAAGATGGGAATAAAGACGCAGACTTACTAGAGAATGGACTTGAGGATACAGGGAGGGGGAAGGGTAAGCTGGGACAAAGTGAGAGAGTGGCATGGACATATATACACTACCAAATGTAAAATAGACAGCTAGTGGGAAGCAGCCACATAGCACAGGGAGATCAGCTCTGTGCTTTGTGATCACCTAGAGGGGTGGGATAGGGAGGGTGGGAGGGAGGGAGATGCAAGAGGGAAGATATATGGGAACATATGTATATGTATAACTGATTCACTTTGTTATAAAGCAGAAACTAACACACCATTGTAAAGCAATTATACTCCAATAAAGATGTCAAAAAAAAGAAATTACATTAAAAAAAAAAAGTGGCCAGTCCAAACTGAGATGTGCTATAAGCATAGACTGCAAACCAGATTTCAGAGACTTAGTATGAAAAAGAATGTAAAATATCTTATTAATAATTTTTATATTGATTACTTGTAGAATTGATAATTTATGGATATACTGATGTATTTGTCATGGTTTTCCAGAGAAACAGATCATAGTACTTATCTGTCCATCTGTCTATCTATCTATCTATATATATATCATCTATCTATCATCTATCATCATCTATCTTTCATCTATCTATCTGACAGAGAGAGACAGAGATAGAGAAAGAGACAGAGAGACAGACAGAGAGGAGAGAGAGAAAGGGATTTATTTTAAGGAATTGGCTTATGTGTTTGTAGGGGCTGGCAGGACTGAAATATACAGAGTAGGCTGGCAGTCTGGAGATTCAGGTAAAAGTTGCTATTGCAGTCTTGAGTCTGTGATCTGCAGGGCAGACCAGGCAAGCTGGAAACTCAGGTAGTGTAATGGACTGAATTGTTCCCACCTCTTTTCCCTCCCACAACAATTCATATGTAGAAGCACTAACCCATGATGCAACTATATTTGAAGATATGGCCTTTAAGAGGTAATGAAGGTTAAATGAGGTCATAAGGGTGGGGCCCTAATCTAATATGACTTGTGTCTTTATAAGAAGAAGAGGAGTCACGAGGAATGCATGAATTCAGAGAAATGGCCATGTGTATACACAGTGAGAAAAAGGCTCTCTGAAAGCCAAAGAGAGAGGCCTCAGGAAAAATTAAACTGCCAACCTTGATCTTGGACTTCTAGCCTCCAGAATTGTGAAAAAATAAGTTTTTATTATTTAAGCCACCTAGTCTGTGGAATTTTGTTAAGACAGGCCTAAGAAACTAATACAGGCAGGGTTTCTATGTTGCAATCTTGAGGTTGAATTCCTTCTTCTTTAGGAAATCTCAGTCCTTGCTTTTAAGGCCTTCAACTGATTGGATGAGGCCCACCCACATTATAGAGAGTAATTTGCTTTACTTAAAATCTATTGATTAAAATGTTAATCATGTCTAAAAAATATTTTCACAGCAATACCTGGATTAGTGTTTGAGCAAAAAACTGGGTGCCATAGCCTAGCCACACTGACACACAAAATTAACCATCACACTTGGGCTCAATAAAATATACAATTAAAATTATTTCCTTTTTTTCTTTTTAAAATGTGATTACTAGAAAATCAAAAATTTTGTACGTGGCTCACATTTGTCCCTCATATCAGATTTCTATTGGACTCTACTGCTCTAGACATTTATGAAAGTAGATAGCAAGTTTCATAGAAGATATATGCACAAAGTGCCATGGGAGCATAGAAGAAAGACATTGACATCTATTTGGGGCTGTTAAGGAAGATTTTGCAGGAATGGTAAGATGACTGAAGTACAAACCCTGGAACCAGAATGCTTGGGTTGAATCTCTGCTCTGTCACTTCACTGGAGGGTGGACTAGAGCAAGAAATTTACTCTCTCTGTGCCTTGTTTTCCTTATCTGTAAAATGGGGGTAGTAATTTAGCCTCCTGCATGGGGTTGTTATGTAGTTTAAATGATTTTATACATTAAAGTATTTAGAACAGTGTCTGAGACAGTGTATTTCAGTAAATATTAATTAAAGAAGGTTGTGCTTGAGCAGAATCTGGATGAATGGGGAGCTGGACAGATCCTGAAGGGCTTATTGAAACGGGATGAATTTCCAGTGAAGGGAACATCAGACCCTCTTCTCTGGGCTTCACTTTCTGTCTTACCACAGGGAAATCAGCAGCTGGGTCTCAATTAATATATTCTGTGGTTTAGAGTTCAACCAACTTGAGTTGACTTCTTGTATCGTTTGGCAAATGCACTTGGCACTGTTCTTGGCACTCCTTTTGGTTCTGATTCTATCTGACCTCAGCAGCACTCAGCAGTGCTGACCATGGCCTTCTTTTCAAAACACTGGATTTTTAGCATGATTGTTTCTTGGTTTTCTCCAGTCTCCTGTGTGCTCCAACTTTGGCTCCTTTGCACAATTCGTCCTCTTCTGGGTCAAATTCAATCCTTATCTCTCTATTCTTCTCATTTTAAGCTCTCTTCCTAGAAAATTCCATACATACTCATGCAAGACCTTGGTTACCACAGATACTGCACATGACTCACAAATTTGTAGCTATAGTCCAAACTTTTCCACTGAGCTCCAGATCTGAATAATCAAATGCCTACCTGATTCCCTCCACTCTATGTCTCAGAGACATCTCATATTCAAGTCCTAAAACGTGTTCACCTTCCACTCCCCATCACATACACCTTGTTCATTTTCAGTGTTTCCAACTTGTATCTTACAAAGCCAGAAACTTCTGAGTTATACCTTATCCCTCTCCTTTATTCTCCAAATCCAACACAACATCAAGACTTAGTTCTATTCCTCTGAATCCAAGGCTGCCAATGTTTCTCACTGGATCACTGGATTAATCTTTGCACTCTTTTTTGACCCCCTTCTAATTTCTTATCCACACTGTAGCCAGGCTGGTATTTTTGAATTTCAAATCTAATCATATCACTACTCTTCTAAAAATATTTAATAATTTCACATGTTCATTGAATAAATTAAGGTTGTAATTTCTGGACCCTAACTACAACTGCAGCCCCATTTCACATCAGGCTTCTCGTCATTTGGCCACACAGATCTTTTGCCATTACCGTGTTCCAATCGTGCACCTTTTGGCCATAGGACCTATTCCTCTGCCTGCACCCCCCTTCCCTATGTTCTCAGAGCATTATTCTCCTTCAGAGAATTTACCTTAATTATTCATTACCTTTGTTCATGTGATCCTTTGATTATTATCTGTGTCCTCCACTGGAATATAAGCACTCAGAAGTCCAAAAGGGCCTGTGTCTTTTTTCCCCTCCTCTTGTATCTCTGCTCTAACAGAGAAGGACAAATAAGTGTATGGTTTCAATCAGTGCTCACGTCAACTCTCCCTCGTAACTACTTTCATTCCACAGTTTCCATGTGCAGCCAGAGAGGTTCAGTTGGTTTACTGACACGCCCAAGATTGCAAAACTGGTAGGTGGAAGAACTTGGAACTGAAATCAGGTCATGCTGTTTTTACTCTTCCATACTTTATTTTAGACCTCCCTGTTCCTTAAGCTTGGGGAAAAAGAACCACATGACTATGCCGATCTCCTCTTTTTTTGTTAGTGATTATACTGGACATCTAGGCTCTCAGGGACTGTACTTATTTATGCACATGCATTTTTTGGTTTTCTTTTGTTTATTAATTAACTTTTTTGGGGAGAACAGTTTTATTTATTTGTTTATTTGAAGTATAACTGTTCAGGTTTGTTACAGCAAAGTGATTCAGTTATATATATATAGGTATTCTCTATATATTTATATATGTATACTTTTTCAGATTCTTTTCCATTTTATGTTATTACAAGATATTTAATGTAATTCACTGTGCTATTCAGTAGGTCCTTTTAAAATCTATTTTATATACAGTAGTGTGCATCAGTTAACTCCAAACTCCTAATTTATCCCTCCCTCACCCACCTCTTTCCCCTTTGGTAACCATAAGTTTGTTTTCTATGAACATGCATTTTTTTTTTTTGTTTTGGAAAAATAAACTAATTTTTAATGAAATGTGATTAAGAGAAAATCACCTCTGATGGTCCCATAACCAGGACCTCTAGATATTTTTGATTAAGTGGAAGAAAAATATAGACTCAGAAAACTGAGAAAAAATCTTTATTAATGAAAAGAAAGATTATTCCAGATATTCTGCAAGAAAAACAAATCCATTGAGGTGAAAAGCAGGATGGTTTAATTCAAGTACATAAATAAATACACTGACAAAATTTTACCATCTCTAGTAGCAATAATCAGAATGATTTGTCTGGTTATACATTTTTTATTAAGTTGGACCACATAAAATTGATGATGTTTGACTCTTTTTGACCACAAAACAGCATTTTCTTATGGTTCAATTCCCTCATAAAGAGATATTTCCCTATTTCTTCTCTGAGATCCAGGAAAATTTTACTTAACAATCCATTAAAAAGAGGCCAACTTTGATTGACTTTGCTGACTAGAATGTTGATTCTTTTTTTCTTCCGCATTACCGTATATGCACCCATTTTCCACCTGGATGCTGTGGACTAGTTAGAGGGAATTGCTATTTGATCAAGGGTAATGAGGCCCCATGTAGAATGGAGGAGCTCATGAAACTCCAAAGATCTACTGTCCCTATAATTTCCTTTTAGAGAAAATGACCTGAAGCAGTATCTTCCTGCAAATTTTGATATGACCCATGGCATACTCATGTTGACTGAAAACAATGAGTGTGGTGGATTAGACTGGGGATCAGGAGGTAAAGTCTGTTAGAGAGAAGGAGATGATAAATCATGTTGACTAGGAGAGATGTTCTCAGTTACTGAATTTCCAGTTCCTAATCTCTTTCTAAGAGGCCCTGCTATACTTTATATCTTACCTATGAATATCCATGAAAATTTCCTTTTGTAGCCTTCTAATAAAACTCCTTTTAGTTGCCCTTGTTGGAGAAAATGCTTTCCCTCAGCACCAAACAATCACTGACCAAGACAAGAATTAAATGGGATGATATATGTGAGGTTTTTTTCCTTTTCTTTGATAAACTATAAAGATAAATATGAAGACCAAGTATTGAAAAAAATGAATTATTCTTCCTCTTGGGAAACTTAGGTTTCAGAACAGAAATTTATTTCATGTTGCCCAAATAGATGGTGAAAAACCAGTAGCCAAGCAAAGGAAGATGTTGCTTCAATGAGGTATGAAATGCATGTTATTAGATGGGTTTCTATCTTAGACATCAGCATAAGTGTACAAGCAAGCATCATTTATTTCCAATCCAGAGGATTTTAGAAGTCATTCAGTTGGATTTTCCCTTTTTCCTTCAGAAGGGATTAGTCTGAGCTCTTGCAGTTTATGGACAACCAAAAAGATCACCTCTGACCATACTTCAAGATTTAGTGATACAGCCATATATATCAATTGGCCTAGTCCTTAGGTCTCATTCCTTATGAGAAGGTTTCATCCCTGGAGCTGTATGAACAAGTGTTTTTAGAAAAATTGTTTTCTACAGCATAGAGAAACACACTGGAGAATATTATAAATGTATTTTATTTATTTCACAAACTTTTTAATTGGCCTTCAGAGGGGGTTATTCAAACAAAGATCGAGCTGAACTCAAAGGTTAAAGATCTGAAATCAGAAGACTCATCTTTCTTTTCAATAGATATATGTATATGTATAACTAAATCACTTTGCTGTACACCTGAAACTGACACAACATTGTAAATCAACTATACTCCAATATAAAATAAAAATTTTAAAAATTAAAAAAAGAAGAATCATCTTCATTTTCTTTATTGCAGAACATCAGTTCTTCATGGTTCTCTAATATCTGGCCTTATCTATGGATAAGAAGATCTGGGGTTGACCTACAGTTCCTTTTGAAATGTTTTTTCAGTAATTTAGAACAGATATCTTCATCTTTTTAATGTGTTATCCCTGGTACCAGGTATCAGTAGGATATAGGGTGATTTTGGAACTTTCCAAGGGTAAATGATGAGTGTAGAGTTCACATCAAGAGATTTTAAGAAGATAACGTTTCTGGTTTAGAGGCCCAAAGACAATATCTCTGAACTGGGAGTAAAGATTGGATATGAGGGATTATGTTTCTTATTCCTGACAAGCAATATGTTGCATACAATGGGATGTAGATTTTATGGTGAATAGAGAGAGACTGAGCTTGGAGGGAACTTTTTATTATGAGATAAAAGTGCAGACCTTCATGAAAGTGTTTTCCTTAAAGCCGAGCATGAGACTTTGTATAGCCTTTCATCAATGCCCGCAATCATTCAGGCACTCTAGGATCAATAAAAGTGTGTCAAGATACTGAAGGCTCCACTAGTTCTCTGTCTGCTTGACATTGCTTCAGGAGTCCACTGACCACTGCTGTCAACAAGGGGGCTTCCATAGCAAATGTTTATATCCTTTAAATATCTACTATATACCAGTTACCAGTTGGGCAAAATGGGTAACATGATGTCACTCTATCATGTTTAAGGCACTGTGTCAAAGCCTATGTACTATTTTGGTTTTATCTTCAAAGAAACCCTAAAAAGAAGATATTATTGAAATATATTTTACAGATACAGAGGCTGGAGCTTAGAGAGGTGAGCCTGCCTGCTCCCCTCTACACACATACACATAACTATTAAGTGGAAGCTTCAGGATTCAAATGCAAGTTTATTTTATTCTTAATCTGGTGCTCTTAACTAATATACCTACTGTTTCCAAATACCTTTTTTTTTTTTTTTTTTGCCTTCAAGGTGAAACCATGGGTAATCATTAATTAAATCCATTTCGCCTGTAATCTGCCTTTACTAGTCAAGGTCATTTTAATTGCTGCCACAAAAGACTTGCATGTCCTCCAAGTTGCACATAGCCTAAACAATAAGATGTTTGCTTAAACCATAGATAGTTTTCAAGAAACAGTTCTGTCTAGTTCGAGCTGAGCTGTGGTTAAGACTGCATGGGACCAGTGACCCTTCAACTGGACATGTGCAAGTGTCTGCTTGGTGAACTTTTGAATGTGCAGAGGCCTGTAGCCTAGTTATGCCTGCACAGGATGATCACTATGGCACCTTTTTCCAATCACCTGTATCTACGCTCCCCATCCTCCCCACCCTGCTTCTTTACTCTTTATGCCATAAAAACCACAAGTCCCTTTCCTTCAGGGAAGTGGATTTGAGGTTTTTCTCCTGTCTCCATGCTTGGCTACCTGTCAAATAAACCCTCTCTTTACTGCAGATTTCTGTGTCTCAGCATTTTGGCTTGAAGTGCATCGGGCAAAAAGAACCTAGTTTGGTAACAAAGGGACTAAAATTCGAGTCATAGTAGTAAACCTGTTAGTAATCAATCAAGCAGATTATGATGGAGAAAAGCACAGACACTAAGAGAATATGGGGGAGACAAACAAACTTGATTGATGCGATAAGACATGGTACCCTGGAGAAAGTGATCATGCTGATAAGTAAGAATCAGTCAATAGTGATGGAAGAAAACCGTATATCAGGCATTGGGAAGGGCATGTGCACATATTGGAAATGACATATTATTTTTCTGCAGTTGACACGCAGACAGATTTTGCTGTTAAAAAGTAATTTATGCAAGAAGAGATGAGTCCCCAAATATGATATTTATGCTGTGGATGAAGAGGAAGAGAAGATTTGAGAGATGTTGAGAATAGGATTTACTAAATTTGGTGATTGGATTGAACGTAAAGAGGAGATGAAAAAGAAGAAAACCTTAAAGATAATTGCTAGTTTTCTGTATTGGCTGACTGTTTTATCAGAGGAGTGGCTACATAAGAGGAACAGGTTATTAGGAAAATGATGGGGTACTTCTACAGGACACGCAGAGGGGGAGGTTTAGAGTTGTACCAACGGATCTGGAGCTCAGCAGAGAGGTCCAAGCTAAAGATATGCTTCTAGAACTCATCAGCATAAAGGATTTGGTAATTCAAGTCCTTAGAGGGAGTAAGATGTTTTAGGGATAGTGTGAAGAAAGAGAAAGAAGAGGATGAGTAGAGGAAGCTCCAACATTTAAAGGATGGGCAGAGGAAGAGGAGCCTGTGAAAAGCGAAGAGAAGGAAAAACCAGGTAGGTGGAAAATAATCCAGGGTTGACTATAGTCAATAAAGCAAAGGGAGGTGAGAACTTCCAAAAAGAGTATGTATGGAACTGCTTCAAATTCTACAGAAAAGTGAGAAAAGATTGAAAAGCATCCTTTGAATTTAGCAATAGGGGGCAGATTGAGATAACATTCTCTTTAGTTTAATGACAAATTTTGTTGCTCACTTTCCTCACTGGGATAGGGCTTTGTGTGGTTAGAGATGGCTGGGGAGAGAGGTGTCGGCTTGGGGTTTGCACACCGCTCCAATATACATAAAGAGGTAGAATGGTAGAAAAGTATTTCTTTTGGCTCCTTGAAGTAAGATTACTGAAATCAGCCTCACATAATTTCTCTATGTGTGCACCCCACTCATGGAGATCAAGGGACTTCTCCTTAGAAGAAGACTGCTGCAGGAATAAGGGTTTATTCTTCTCCACCTTCAGAGCCTCTCTGAGTATAATCTATGCAGCAAACATTGGATGAAGAGTCTGTATTTTCAGTATCAGAAGTTGTGGGTGTCCAAATTATGTGTCTGTAGATTAGTTTTAAGAATATAACTTCTACCAATCACACTGAATGAGAATTGTGCTTTTATGCCTTGTGACACCAGGCAATTAATCAGAAATAAGAATTTTCAAGGTTAAGCTTGAAGTCAGGTAAGCTTGTGTGTGGATAATGCCTCGTACTTTCTGGGTGATCTTAGGCAGTTACTTAACTTCTTTTAGTTGCAATTTCCTCCTAGGTGAAACGGGAATGATGACAAGGTTTTTATAAGTATTTAAGGAGATAATGTAGAGGTCTTTGCACATAACCACTGCTCAGCAAATGTTAACCACTATTATTTCTACTTTAATCTCTAACGTTAATTTTTCTTCTCTGCGTTGGAACCCATCCTTGAATGGAGACTTTCATGCATCACTCCCGTACATCACCATAACCCATTCTCCTTAGGGTACTCAATCGCTCTTTTTGTTTCTTTCTTTTTAAAAATCTTTCTTGCTATTAGTCATGCCTAGCGGTCAATTACTTTAAACAAATTAATGCTTTTCTTTGGTACCTGATGCCTATTGAATTAACTTTGAATTTATTTTCTTCCTTTTCATGACCAACTCTTTCAAGAAATAGTCTACACTCACTCTCATTTTTCCATTATCTATTTTGTTCATAAACTTTGACATGGAATCTTAACCTCCTGAAACTGCTTATGGGAAGGTCATTGGTGACGTATTTCTAGTGAAAATCAATGGTCTTTTAAAATTCTCAACCTCTTGGGCTATTCAGCTGCATGTGATTCTATTGAGAACTGCTTTCTTGAAAAAATCTCTTACCCTTTTCTGTGTCACTACAACATCCCCAATTTTCCCCCCACTGGCACTTCTTTTCTCCCTACATCCCAGTCAGTGGAGTTTCTCAAGGATTAGTCTTTCTTTTTTCTTTTATACACTAATTTCTTCACAGAGTTTTATTTACTTAGAGTTTTCATCATAACTTTGATGATGAAAAGTATCACATCTTCATGTGTTCTGAGTTTTTAACTTGTACTCAACCTTCATATTTCTAAATACCTTGAACCCCTGCTATCTTCTCATTTTTCAGCAGGTAAGCTCTACTTTCATCTCTTTCTTGGGTTTTACTACTTTCTAGCCAATAAGGACAACTCCCTTTTCTATATTTCTTTTGTGCTGTAACATTCAGGTTAGAATCTGCTTTGAACTCTGTGAAAACACTGTTCTCGAGCAGCTTATTTGTACTTTGAGGACAGCACTCAAATTGATATTTCTTCTGTGAAACTTAAACACTCGATAATTAATTACTATGTCCATTAAAAAAAAATGTCAATGTTGTAGGTGAAAAACAAAACATAGGTAAACGTTGGAGAAGAAATAGTTTTACACCCTAGAGTGGTGTAATACTTATTTGGGAACTTGTGTTTATTGTTAAGCTAAGTTTATTTAATAGTATTAGGAGACATAATAGGAATATGAGATTTAAATGTATTAAATATTGGGGGTCATATAAAACAAACATACTACACAAATTTTTTGTTAATTATTTGGCTTTGGAATTTAATCCATTTAATATGTTTCTCCATAACCCTGGTTAAGAAATGAAAAAAAATTTTTTTTCTGCAACATTAAAACTGAATATTTAGCAAACATTTTATGATTCACAATTTGGAGAAGGCAATTAATGCTGACTATAATTACTTTCATTAAAATCTGATTTGTGCAGTTAATTAGAAAAAATCCATGGGTGGCAAATTTTATGTTGAAGAAATATTTTATTTTGTATGGTATTGAGAAAGCTTTCCTAAACTTTCAGATTATTTTATTTGAAAAAATCCAAACTAAATCTCAAATAAATTGTAAATTCAGTAAGAAAAAAAATATAAATAAACGAAACAAGCTCCTTGATACAAATCTACACAAAAAGGGAGCAATTTTTCACTGAGTTGAAAAAAAGAACTATTTCTCTTATTCCTACCCAGTATATCTAGATTAGTCTCAGAAAGTACATAGACTTGTTCATGTGTTGTCTGGTTGAGAAATGACTAAGATTCTATTCTGGACGAGGTCACTTGGAAAGCTTCTTGGTGGTGATCAAACAAGAATTATGATACTATTTGGAGCTATATGTCAGAATATTGAAAGCTCAGTTTGAAGTCTTTTCAGCAGCTGAGTCACTGTAGTGCCCTTGCAAATGACTTTTATTTTTGCACCTCAATTTTTTCTATCATCACAATCCAAAGGGGAATTTCAATCCAAAAATACAATGAATTGCTTAATAATGAGAAAAATTTGAAATCAGAAAAAGGGAAAAGTAAAAAACCTAATAAAGTCTTGTAGGAATTTTGCCAGCTGAGAGGTAAGGGCCAAATGTGGATGAATTACAACTGAGACAATTGGATAACACCAGTATTTTATTTTAGTCTATCTGAAGGAAATACGTCTCCAAGATGGCATATTTTTAGCCCCAGATATCAGCTTTATTTGATATGTTGCTATTGTGCTTTTATTCATTCACTCCCTTATTCTGTCAAACAGATATGTGTTAAATATCAACTATAAAAAAGTACTAATACATATACATATATCCACTCTTTTTTAGATTCTTTTCCCATATAGGCCATTGCAGAGTACTGAGTAGAGTTCCCTGTGCTATACAGTAGGTCCTTATTAGTTATCTGTTTTATATATAGTAGTGTGTATACATCAATCCCAATATGTATATATATAACAGATTCACATTGATGTACACCTGAAATGAATACAACATTGTAAATCATCTATACTCCAATTAAAATAATAAAAAAAGATGTTTTGGGAAGACTACGGAAGAGCCAGTTTTAATGTGGATGTTGAAAAAGGAATAAATAAGCAACATTAAAAAAAAAAAAGTACTAATGATGTGTGCCACCAGCAAAGTGTGTGATGAAGTTACAGCCCTTACCCATAAGCAGTTCTCATTCATCCTCACCCAGACCTTATCCCAAGATGGGAGCCATTTGTAGGTTTTATATGTTAGAGATTATGGGAACCATGGAGGCTACAGTATTGGGAAAATGTGTTCCTGGTTTTTGAACCCATCATATTTACTTTATTGTCTCTACCCTGCTGAAAACAGCAAGGAATTAAAGACTAAGAGGTAGACCTTGGAAAGTCAGAAACCTATTTTAAATGGCTCAGTTCCCCTGGAGAAGGGGACGATGACCACTGTGAGTTCCAGCTGTGTGGGTGTGGAGTTTGTTGCTAAGACTACACTTAGTGATTTTGTGATACATGTTTAAGTGGTGGCTGAGATTTTTACAGATCTTTTCAAGAAGAGATTTTTATTCCAGGTGTATTTTTCTTTATATTCTGTCTCCTTTCTTTCTCCCTCCTTTTTACTGTTACACTCTGCGTAACTTCAAAGATCTAATCCTTTTCCTTACAAAAAATTAAAAAATTTTAGAAGTTTATAAATAAACATACCCACAAATACAACAGGATGGACCCTCCTTTTTACAGTTAGGTTTATGAAAATATAGAGGAAAATAACTTAGTTGGAAATAGATTGATTCTATGATGCTAGGGATAGAAAAGGCAGAAAGAAGTGAATTTGCATGGTGTTTTCATATGACACATAAAGTTCAAGTTACTCCCATAGGGACTTGTCAGTCCTGAAGGATATTTTTTACATAGGGAGGAAACTTACTACTGTATTACTGGTAAACTCCTACGGTTTGTCCCAGGCCATATCTACTCTTCTAGACGTCTCTGACCCAGTATAAGTTACAATCAGAGGGGAATTTCCTTATTTGATGTCTTGTCACTTCAGTGACTTTATAAGTAGAAATGAAAGAACCCAGAAAAGTTTTGAAAAACATTTTAGTTCTTCCTGGCAATTACATATTCTTTCTTCTGTATGTCATTTGTACATGTCAAACTCTTATTACCTTAGGAACAAATATGAAACAGTTCTCTGGAAAAAGGAATTTGATTTTGGGTCAACATCTGGGGAATACTTTTTTTTCTCTAGTAACTCCATGATAAAATGTATGTTCAATATAACTGAGGAGAAAGACTACAAATATTGCTTCTAATTCATGTGTGTCCCTCTGTATAAGTACAATGAAAGTAAAATTTGATTAATTAAGAGTATAAAATTTTAATATTTAAAAAAAAATTGTATACTATGGACAACCATCTAGAAATTTACTTCAAATTTCCACTGATTTTCCTATATAGAAACAGGTACTGTCATATTCCTTTTCTGAAAAGTAAAAAAGGGAGCGACCATGAACAAATGTTTCATGGGTCATTGATTATAAGACTCAAGAAGATTGTGTGTGTGTGGGTGTAGGTATGTAAGAAAGAACAAAAGAAAGAGAGAGACAGAGAGAAAGAGACAGAGACAGACAGGGAGACAGAAAAAGAGGTGTTTGAAGGAGGAGAAAGAAGAGTGGTAAATAAAAAGTACACATCTATACTTAAAGTATAAACTTTGGTCTAAAATAATGCAAAGGAGAAAAACATGGCTATAAGGGAATACTAGGGAGAAAGAGATTGGTTAGATAGGATATTGTCCTTAGTAATTTAAAAAAAAAATTTTTTTTTTGGCTGCGTTGGGTCTTTGTTGCTGTGTGCGGGCTCTCTTGTTGCAGTGAGTGGGGGCTAATCTTCATTGCGGTGCACAGGCGTCTCATTGTGGTGGCTTCTCTTATTGTGGAGCACGGGCTCTAGGTGCACGGGCTTAAGTAGTTGTGACTCACGGGCTCTAGAGCGCAGGGTCAATAGTTGTTGTACACAGTCTTAGTTGCTCTGTGGCATGTGGGATCTTCCCGGACCAGGGCTCAAACCCATGTCCCCTGCATTGGCAGGTGGATTCTTAACCACTGTGCCACCAGGGAAGCCCTGTCCATAGTAATTTAAGAATTCTATAGTTATGCATTTATTTCCTAAGGTACATGAATAGGTTCTGGTCCAAAATTTTATCTCAATTTATAATTTGGATTTGATTTTTCTGTTTTCCTTCATATAACTGTCAAGATGATCACACTGTTGATAAGAAGGATTAGGTAAAATTAATATAATTATTTGTATTATATTATTATAATTATTAGATCAATGAATTAGACCAGAATCATCCTTTAAAAAGTTTTAAAGTACTGTAAATTAAATCTATTCAAGCATTTTGCCATAAAAGAATGAAAAACAGAGACCAGAGACTTTCAAGATGGCAGAGGAGTAAGACGTGGAGATCACCTTCCTCCCCACAAATACATCAGAAATACATCTACATGTGGAACAACTCCTACAGAACACCTACTGAACGCTGGCAAAAGACCTCAGACGTCCCAAAAGGCCAGAAACTCCCCACGTACCTGGGTAGAGCAAAAGAAAAAAGCAAAAACAGAGACAAAAGAATAGGGACAGGACCTTCACCTTGGGGAGGGAGTTGAGAAGGAGGAAAAGTTTCCACACACTAGGAAGCCCCTTCGCGGGAGGAGACAGTGGGTGGGCGGGGGGAGGGGGAAGCTTCGGAGCCACGGAGGAGAGCTCAGCAACAGGGATGCGGAGGGCAAAGCAGAGAGATTCCCGCACAGAGGATCGGTGCCGACCAGCACTCACCAGCCTGAGAGGCTTGTCTGCTCACCCACTGGGGCGGGTGGGAGCTGGGAGCTGAGGCTCCAGCTTCAGAGGTCAGATCGCAGGGAGAGGACTGGGGTTGGCTGCGTGAACACAGCCTGAAGGGGGCTAGTGCACCACAGCTAGCCAAGAGGGAATCCAGAAAAAAGTCTGGACCTGCCTAAGAGTCAAGAGACCATTGTTTCAGGGTGCGCGAGGAGAGGGGATTCAGAGCACCGCCTAAACGAGTTCCAGAAACTGGCACGAGCCACGGCTATCAGCGCAGACACCAGAGACGGGCATGAAATGCTAAGGCTGCTGCTGCAGCCACCAAGAAGCCTGTATGCAAGCACAGATCACTATCCACACCTCCCCTACTGGGAGCCTGTGCAGCCCGCCACTACCAGGGTCCCGTGATCCAGGGACAACTTTCCAGGGAGAACACATGGCGCACCTCAGGCTGTTGCAACGTCATGCAGACCTCTGCCGCTGCAGGCTTGCCCCTCATTCCTTACCTCTCCCTTCACCCAGCCTGAGTGAGCCAGAGCCCCCTAATCAGCTGCTCCTTTAACCCCGTCCTGTCTGGGCAGGGAACAGATGCCCTCAGGCGACCTACACACAGAGGCGGGGCCAAATCCAAAGCTGAACCCCAGGAGCTGTGCTAACAAAGAAGAGAAAGGTAAATCTCTCCCAGCAGCCTCAGAAGCAGCAGATTATATCTCCACAATCAACTTGATGTACCCTGCATCTGTAGAATACCTGAATAGATGACAAATCATCCCAAAATTGAGGCGTTGGACTTTGGGAGCAACTGTAGGCTTGGGGTTTGCTTTCTGCACCTAATTTGTTTCTGGTTTTATGTTCATCTTAGTTTAGTATTTAGAGTTTATTATCACTGGTAGATTTGTTTATTGATTTGGTTGCTCTCTTCCTTTTTAAAAAATATATATATTTATATATATATACATATTTTTTTCCTTTTTCTCTTTTTGTGAGTTTGTATGTGTATGCTTTGCTTTTACCATTTATCCTAGGGTTCTGTCTGTCCGTTTTTTTTTTTTTTTAGTATAGGTTTTAGTGCTTGTTATCATTGGTGGATATATTTTTTGGTTTGGTTGCTCTCTTTTTTCTTTCTTTCTTTCTTTCTTTTTTATTACTCAAAAAAATTTTTTATTTTTAATAATTTTTTAATATTTTATTTTAATAACTTTATTTATTTATATTCTTTCTTTCTTTCTTTCTTTCTTCTCTCTCTCTCTCTTTCTCTCTTTCTTTCTTTCTTTCTTTCTTTCTTTTTTTCTCCCTTTCCTTCTGAGCCTTGTGGCTGACAGGATCTTGGTGCTCCAGGCGTGTGTCAGACCTGTGCCTCAGAGGTGGGAGAGCCAAGTTCAGGACATTGGTCCACAAGAGACCTCCTGGATCCACATAATATCAAACAGCGAAGGTTCTCCCAGAGATCTCCATCTCAACGCTAAGACCAGCTCCACTCAACAACCAGCAAGTTACAGTGCTCGACACCCTATGCCAAACAAATAGCAAGACAGAAACACAACCCCACCCATTAGCAGAGAGGCTGCCTAAAATCATAATAATGTCACAGACACCCCAAAACACACCACCAGACCTGGTCTGGCTCACCAGAAAGACAAGATTCAGCCTCATCCACCAGAACACAGACACAAGTCCCCTCCACTAGGTAGCCTACACAACCCACTGAAACAACTTTAGCTACTGGGGGAAGACACCAAAAACAACGGGAACTACGAACCTGCAGCCTGTGAAAAGGAGACTCCAAGCACAGTAAGTTAAGCAAAATGAGAAGACAGAGAAAAACAGAGTAGATGAAGAAGCAAGGTCAAAACTCACCAGACCAACCAAATGAAGAAGAAATAGGCAGTCTACCTGAAAAAGAATTCAGAGTAATGATAGTAAAGATGATCCAAAATCTTGGAAATACAATAGAGAAAATACATGAAATGTTGAACAAGGACTTAGAAGAACTAAAGAGAAAACACACAATGATGAACAACACAATAAATGAATTTTAAAATTCTCTAGAAGGAATCAATAGCAGAATAACTGAGGCAGAAGAATGTATAAGTGACCTGGAAGATAAAATAGTGGAAATAACTACCACAGAGCAGAATAAAGAAAAAAGAATGAAAAGAATTGAGGACAGTCTCAGAGACCTCTGGGACATTAAATGCACCAACATTTGAATTATAGGGGTCCCAGAAGAAGAAGAGAAAAAGAAAGGGAATGAGAAAATATTTGAAGAGATTATAGTTGAAAACTTCCTTAATATGGGAAAGGAAATAGTCAATCAAGTCCAGAAAGCACAGAGAGTCCCATACAGGATAAATCCAAGGAGAAACACGCCAAGACACATACTAATCAAACTATCAAAAATTAAATACAAAAAAAGAAAAATTAAAAGCAGCAAGGGAAAAACAACAAATAACATACAAGGGAATCCCCAAAAGGTTGACAGCTGATCTTTCAGCAGAAAATCTGCAAGCCAGAAGGGAGTGGCAGGAAATATTTAAAGTGATGAAAGAAAAAAACCTACAACCAAGGTTTCTCTACTCAGCAAGGATCTCATTCAGATTTGACAGAGAAATTAAAACCTTTACAGACAAGCAAAAGCTAAGAGAATTCAGTGTGACCAAACCAGCTTTACAACAAATGCTAAAGGAACTTCTCTAGGCAGGAAACACAAGAGAAGGAAAAGAACTACAATAACAAACCCAAAACAATTAAGAAAATGGTGAGAGGAACATACATATCGACAGGTACCTTAAATGTAAATGGATTAAATACTCCCACCAAAAGACAAAGACTGGCTGAATGGATACAAAAACAAGATCTGTATATATGTTGTGTACAAGAGACCCACTTCAGACCTAGGGACACATACAGACTGAAAGTGAGGGGATGGAAAAAGATATTCCATGCAAATGGAAATCAAAGAAAGCTGGAGTAGCAATTCTCATATCAGACAAAATAGACTTTAAAATAAAGACTATTACAAGAGACAAAGAAGAACACTACATAATTATCAAGGGATCAATCCAAAATAAGACATAACAGTTGTAGATATTTATGCACTCAACATAGGAGCACTTCAATACATAAGGCAAATGCTAACAGCCATAAAAGGGGAAATCGACAGTAACACAATCATAGTAGGGGACTTTAACACCCCACTTCCACCAATGGACAGATCATCCAAAATGAAAATAAATAAGGAAACACAAGCTTTAAATGATACATTAAACAAGATGGACTTAATTGATATTTATAGGACATTCCATCCAAAAACAACAGAATACACTTTCTTCTCAAGTGCTCATGGAACATTCTCCAAGATAGATCATATCTTGGGTCACAAATCAACCCTTGGTAAATTTAAGAAAACTGAATTCATATCAAGTATCTTTTCTGACCATAATGCTATGAGAGTAGATATCAATTACGGGAAAAAATATGTAAAAAATACAAACACATGGAGGCTAAACAGTAGACTACTTAATAACCAAGAGATCACTGAAGAAATCAAAAGAGGAAAGAGGAAATCAAAAAATACCTAGAAGCAAATGACAATGAAAACACGACAACCCAAAACCAATGGGATGCAGCAAAAGTAGTCCTAAGAGGGAAGTTTATAGCAGTACAATCCTACCTCAAGGAACAAGAAACATGTCAAATAAACAAACGAACCTTACATCTAAAGCAATTAGAGAAAGAACAAAAATACCCCAAAGTTAGCGGAAGGAAAGAAATCATAAATGTCAGATCAGAAATAAATGAAAAAGAAATGAAGGAAACAATAGCAAAGATCAATAAAACTAAAAGCTGGTTCTTTGAGAAGATAAACAAAATTGATAAACCAATAGCCAGCCTCTTCAAGAAAAAAAAGAAGACTCAAATCAACAGAATTAGAAATGAAAAAGAAGTAACATCTGACACTGCAGAAATACAAAGGATCATGAGAGATTACTACAAGCAACTCTATGCCAATAAAATGGACAACCTGGAAGAAATGGACAAATTCTTAGAAATGCACAACCCGCTGAGACTGAACCAGGAAGAAATAGAAAATATGAACAGACCAATCACAAGCACTGAAATTGAAACTGTGATTAAAAATCTTCCAACAAACAAAAGCCCAGGACCAGATGGCTTCACAGGCGAATTCTATCAAACATTTAGAGAAGAGGTCACACCTACCCTTCTTAAACTCTTCCATAATATAGCTAAGGGAGGAAGACTCCCCAACTCATTCTACAAGGCCACCATGACCCTGATACCAAAACCAGACAAAGATGTCACAAAGAAAGAAAACTACAGGCCAATATCACTGATGAACATAGATGCAAAAATCCTCAACAAAATACTAGCAAACAGAATCCAACAGCACGTTAAAAGGATCATACAACATGATCAAATGGGGTTTATCCCAGGAATGCAAGGATTCTTCAATATACGCAAATCAATCAACGTGATAAACCATATTAACAAATTGAAGGATAAAAACCATATGATCATCTCAATAGATGCAGAAAAAGTTTCTGACAAAATTCAACACCCATTTATGATAAATACCCTCTGGAAAGTAGGCATACAGGGAACTTACCTCAACATAATAAAGGCCATATATGACAACCCCACAGCCAACATTCTTCTCAAAGGTGAAAAACTGAAAACATTTCCTCTAAGATCAGGAACAAGACAAGGTTGCCCACTCTCACCACTCTTATTCAACATAGTTTTGGAAGTTTTAGCCACAGCAATCAGAGAAGAAAAAGAAATAAAAGGAATCCAAATTGGAAAAGAAGCAGTAAAACTGTCACTGTTTGCAGATGACAAGATACTATACATAGAGAAACCTAAAGATGCTACCAGAAAACTACTAGGGCTAATCAATGAATCTGGTAAAGTGACAGGATACAAAATTAATGCACAGAAATCTCTTGCATTCCTGTACACTAATGATGAAAAATCTGAAAGAGAAATTAAAGAAACACTCCCATTTACCATTGCAACAAAAAAAATAAAATACCTAGGAATAAACCTACCTAAGGAGACAAAAGACCTGTATGCAGAATACTATAAGACACTGATGAAAGAAATTAAAGATGATACAAACAGATGGAGAGATACACCATGTTCTTGGATTGGAAGAATCAACATTGTGAAAATAACTCTACTACCCAAAGCAATCTATGGATTCAATGCAATCCCTATCAAACTACCAATGGTGTTTATCACAGAAGTAGAACAAAAAATTTCACAATTTGTATGGAAACACAAAAGACCCCGAATAGCCAAAGCGATCTTGAGAAAGAAAAATGGAGCTGGAAGAATCAGGCTCCCAGACTTCAGATTCTACTACAAAGCTACAATAATCAAGATAGTATGGTACTGGCACAAAAACAGAAATGTAGATCAATGGAACAGGGTAGAAAGCCCAGAGATAAATCCACACACACATGGTCACCTTATTTTTGATAAAGGATGCAAGTATATACAATGGAGAAAAGAGAGCCTCTTCAATAAGCGGTTCAGGGAAAACTGGACAGCTACATGTAAAATAATGAAATCGAACACTCCCTAACACCATACACAAAAATAAACTCAAAATGGATTAAAGACCTAAATGTAAGGCCAGACCCTAGAGGAAAACATAGGCAGAACACTCTTATGACATAAATCACAGCAAGATCCTTTTTGACCCACCTCCTAGAGAAATGGAAATAAAAACAAAAATAAATAAATGGGACCTAATGAAACTTAAAAGCTGTTGCACAGCAAAGGAAACCATAAACAAGATGAAAAGACAGTCCTCAGAATGGGAGAAAATATTTGCAAATGAAACAAATGACAAAGGATTAATATTCAAAATATACAAGCAGCTCATGCAGCTCAATATCAAAAAAACAAACAACCCAATCGAAAAATGGGCAGAAGACCTAAATAGACATTTCTCCAAAGAAGATATACAGATTGCCAACAAACACATGAAAGGGTGTTCAACATCACTAATCATTAGAGAAATGCAAATCAAAACTACAATGAGGTATCACCACACACCGGTCAGAATGGCCATCATCAAAATATCTACAAACAATAAATGCTGTAGAGGATGTGGAGAAAAGGGAACCCTCTTGCACTGTTAGTGGGAATGTAAATTGATACAGCCACTATGGAGAACAGTATGGAGGTTCCTTGAAAATCTAAAACTAGAACTACCATATGACCCAGCAACCCCACTACTGGGCATATACCCTGAGAAAACCATAATTCAAAAAGAGTCATGTACCACAATGTTCATTGCAGCTCTATTTACAATAACCAGGACATGGAAGCAACCTAAGTGCCCATCGACAGATGAATGGATAAAGGAAATTTGGCACATATATACAATGGAATATTACTCAGCCATAAAAAGAAACGAAATTGAGTTATTTGTAGTGAGGTGGATGGACCTAGAGTCTGTCCTACAGAGTGAAGTAAGTCAGAAAGAGAAAAACAAATACTGTATGATAACACATATATATGGAGTCAAAAAAAAAAAGCTTATGAAGAACCTAGGGACAAGACAGGAATAAAGATGCAGATGTAGAGAATGGACTTGAGGACACAGGGAGGGCAAAGGGTAAGCTGGGATGAAGTGAGAGAGTGGCATGGACATATATACACTACCAAATGTAAAATAGATAGCTAGTGGGAAGCAGCTGCATAGCACAGGGAGATCAGCTCGGTGCTTTGTGACCACCTAGAGAGGTGGGATAGGGAGGGTGGGAGGGAGACACAAGAGGGAGGAGATATGGGGATATATGTATATGTATAGCTGATTCACTTTATTATAAAGCAGAATCTAACACACCATTGTAAATCACTTATAATCCAATAAAGATGTTAAAAAAAAAGAAGAATGAAAAAGAGTGTCTAAAGTGAGCCTACAAAGAGAGACACATTCAAAATTTGAAAGCATTCTTTTCATATTGAAATACCTAGTAATATTTTTCATATAAGAAAATCAATTTCCTAGAATAAATCTTTTTCTGATTTTTTAAAGCTTACCTATTAGGGCATGAAACTGACCCAATTTCTGTTACATAGCTCTGTAACGTATTAATAAACTCATTCAGGACTCTTCTTCTCTGCTTGTTCAAATCTTGAAATAAAAAATTTGTTTTACTTATACTAAAAAAAAAAAAAAAAAAAATTTGTTTTATACCGACTGATTTCTGGTGGATCCCAGTATATTTATAGACCTAGCATGAGTTTTGAGGCTTTAAAATGCTTTCCAATATAATTTAGTATAAATAGGATGTTTGATCTTGAGTTCCTTGACATTTGGGATTAACATATAGAGCAATATTTGGCTCATAGTAGGTACTCAATAAGTGTTTGTGGAAAGAATGAAATTTTCAAATTGAATATTCTAGAAGGACTGGTTAGCTTTGATTTGCTCCATAAAAATAAGCTGCTTTCCTAAACTTATATACTACTTTGCAACTTTCTGCTATAAGTCATAACTAAACTCAGCCCTCTTCAATATATAGATGTACCTGAAAAAATTGACCACCAATTCTACAAAAAATGATTTAAAAATTGTCCAAGGATTATTCCTCTGGAAAAGTATATCAAGTATTTGTTGGTATTCAAATTAAAATGTAATTCAAACATAAAAGTTAAACTTTACCAAATTTTACAAAATTAAAAGTGAAAACAAAGCACCTAGTTTTATTACTATTGTTGAATAGGAAACCCAGACAAGCTACTGCACTGCTGACATTCTGGCCAAGGCCAGGTTCAATCAACAACCAACACCATGAGCATTGCAGATAGAATGCTGATTAGGTGGGCATACCCACCTCCCACCCCAGAAAACGTGTAGACCCCAGAGGCCCCAGATACATATTAGAGAAGAGGTTCATACCTTGGAGAGGAGCAACTGGTCTCCCATATTTCCACTTATTTGTATATAGAGATGAAGCTTGTGATGAATCCTTAATATTCATAAATATCCAAATAATTCTAATAAACCACTTAAAATGTATACTTTCTAGATTATGAAAATAAACAAATTTTCCTGGAACATTAATTACCTGTTGTTTCAGGGAAGGTAAATAAGCAGATTCCTTGAGATACAGTATTAGACCTCCTGGGTTCCATGTTTGCCCTTCCTTGATGAGTTGGTGTCTGATCTACTATGGAATACTCCTAAAACTCTTGTAGATTATAGAATTTAAAGAGATTATAAATATCACTCATTCACTTATTCTTTAAATCATTCACCAGATATTGAGAGTCTTACTGAGTTTGTACTGAGGGTAGAGAAGTAAAAAAGACAGAAATAGCCTGTCTTCATGGGATGAACATGAAAAAGATCTTATACATAAAAAAATGTTATGAAGGCAAAGCCTAAGGCACTATCATTGGATATAAAAGTTGGAAGGAATAAATAAGGAAAACAGAAGTGCACAGAATGCAGATTTTTCTCGTGGCCTTTTTAAAGATCTTTCATGACACCCTTCAGGGGGATGCCACTGACATCCACAGTCCCCCTCCCCAGCCTGGGCTAAGGGCTCCATCTCTGTCCTCGTTTAGTGTTTTGTGCCCATGTTTGTACTATCTCATTGTCTTCACCATGTTATTAGAAATGATCTCTTCACGTGTTTGTGTCTGTCAGTGAATCATACAGTTCATGTGGGCAGTGACAGATATTATTCATCTTTCAATCCCAATCACTAACAGTTTATTTATTTATTTATTTTAATAATTTATGGAATACCTTTAATAGATACTGCACTAAGATCAGTATTATACACAGTCTCCACTGACATACCCAGATTGTGCACCACCTCAGTGCACACGCAAGTCTCATAAGGTAGCCTTCTGGATGGGTGCTGCTTACATGGTTTTGACTCATGTCAATCACTAACAATTTAATTGAATAAGTAGACTGATTGATTTGCAGAAGGTTGAGTTTGGGGGAGGAAGCGTGATGAAGAGGAAAAGCTTCGCTTTGGGGGGAACAGGAAGACTGAATTCTACACTTAGGCTGCTACGAACAAGTTTGTTGTGGGAACTGAAAAGAAGAACACGACATCAACTTGGGTGTGTGCTTTGGGCACTGAGTTTTGGCAGAAGCTTTTGGTACCCTGCATCTCTTCCTCTTAGCCCACCTCTGATTTCAGCCACAGCTTTGCTGGACAGTCCCTGGGAATTCAGACTCATCTGCTGGCAGATGTGTCCTGTTTTCCTGGGAATTGGCTCAGGAAAGTTCAGACTGCAAGTAGCAGGACTTTCTGTCCCTGGGAGCAATCCTTAACCAAAGATGATGGGAAGCTGTTGGAGAAATGCTTCCGCCTCTTGGCCTTTAGGGAATGATTCTGCTTCCATCTCTTGGCCTTTAGGGGATGATTCTGAGACCTCAAAGAGGCCTTTGTTTCTCTTTTCAGTGGTCCTGGCAGAATCTAACCCTCCTTTATGATAATGCAGCCTTATATTCTCTTTTCCTTTTCTTTTCTCATTCTTTTGCTCCCTCATTCCTGCTTCCTGGGATCTCATTTCAGAGAAATACCCAAGTCCAAGTCCCCGTCTTAGACTCTTCTGTCAGGGAAACCCAAACCAAGACACCAGCCAAGTGGCAGAAGTCTTTTAGAACATTAGTAACCTAATGTGGCCAGTACTTTTCTGCTCCAGGTTTCCATATAACACCCAATATGATTTCCCTAACAGCCTGCATGCACTTCCTTATTTATGGTTAGGTCCAGCCAAGGACAACCTGACTGATATTTTTTGTCTTATAATATCTTTCCTCTACTTGCTATGTAAGATTTATGTCATTTTGGTATTTGTCTCATTTGTTGACAGGGAACTCTGGCCAGTAAACACGCACAAACCCGTGTAGTTGCCTAAGGAACAAACTCACCCAGATCTACTTGGAAACCTTTATAATTCTCAATGGCAGGGACCCTAAGCGACAAGACTTCAAGAATCCTCAAGAAGAAGAATGTGTGAGCTAAATATTCCCAAGATCTTCAGCTATCTGGAGTTCTCTGCTCTTTCAAATACAAATTCAATAACTGAGACCCTCCTGCACAAACGCAGTAAATGATATAATCAGTCTAATTCCTTTTCTCTTATTTCCCAGGTAAGAGAGTGAAGGAGAATGGGTACAAGATGCCCTTGGCTCATTTATTCTTCCATTTGCCATGCCTCCCAAGCTCTCAATGTCCATTTCCTATCTAACTTTCTTCAACTCTGGATCTATCATCTTGCTGTACCTGTGTCCTGCCCACACTAGTTCATTCAAAGACAGGTGAACAGAACAGACACCCGTCCTCTTCCTTCGTGTTTCACCAGCCCAGAGCTGCTATGGAGATTTTTATGTGAAGTCTTGGTGATAGTGGTGAGGAATTAAAGCGCAAATCAGCAAACAACCTAAATTCACGTAAGTGAATCACTTTGCCCCAAGTTCATCAGCCATTTCTCCTCTACGGGATTCTTACTTTTTGTCCTTTTTTTTGGCTCCTGGCCTGCTGATGTTTTTGTGGGTCTTCTCTCTCACTCTAGAGTCCTTTTTCCCCTCCTCTTTACTCCAAGTCCCCAAATTCACCTCCACCTCATTTTAAAGAAAAAAACTTTAAAAGATGTTATTATTGCATGTGGAATTTACTGATAATTTGTTAAATGGAACAATTTAGCTTCCTCTTTGTCAACCTCCTCATTCCAGACTCTGCCCCAGACATCGTCTTTTTTTTAAAAAATTTTATTTCTTTATTTATGGCTGTGTTGGGTCTTCGTTTCTGTGCGAGGGCTTTCTCTAGTTGTGGCAAGTGGGGGCCACTCTTCATCGCGGTGCGCGGGCCTCTCACCATCGCGGCCTCTCTTGTTGTGGAGCACAGGCTCCAGACGCGCAGGCTCAGCAACTGTGGCTCACGGGCCCAGCCGCTCCGCGGCATGTGGGATCTTCCCAGACCAGGGCTCGAACCCGTGTGCGCTGCATTGGCGGGCAGATTCTCAACCACTGCGCCACCAGGGAAGCCCCGACATCGTCTTTTAAAGTCCCAATAATATGTCCTCTCAAACAAAATGCCAATTTTCAATGCATATTTAGCAATCCAAGAATTGATAGAAATTGAAAAATTACAGCTTTTCTTGAACTGTTTAAAGATAAAATTCTTAGGTGGTCTCAAGGTCAAAGTGCTACTCATGGCTCCTTGACCAGGGGCTTTTGTTAAAGGAAGTAGGGCAAACGCAGACTTCTTTACCCATCCCCAGAATAGAAAATCCAAGGGTCAGATTTACCCCATCTGCCCCTCCCTCTTGATCTAATACAGCTCCTACTGCCAAATTTGGGGTGTGGTCCCCTTGACAACCCTACTCTTTGTCTCTGGAGGGTTCTCAGGTTCATATCATGGGAAGGGACTGGAACTGATAGTGAACTTGAAAATTATTAGGGTCAGAAAAGGAGTTTTTGAGTTATACAACTTTTATATATATATATATATCTTTGAATTGGGCTTGGGATGCTACATTGACTGCCCTCTGGTGCTGTATCATGAGGCCAATACGATCCTCCTAAAATTTAGCAAGCCAGACTCTAGCTTCCAAGGATAAGTGAAGTAGGAAAAGCAGGGAATTGATGGTGCTAACTTAAAAGAGTGTTATTCAGATCTTTAGATTCTTTCTCTGAATACATTTCCAGCCCCATTCTCTTTCTCCTTCCTTTCTAAGACTCCAATGACACATAAATTAGATATTTTGTTATGGTTCCACAGGTCCCTGAGGTTCTGCTCATTTTTCCCCTCAGTCTATCTGCTCTCTGTTTTCAGACTGGGAAATTTCTATTGTTCTATCTTCAAGTTCACGACTTCTTTCTTCTATCTTCTCTATTCTCCTGTTGAGACCATCCATTACTTTTTTTGTTATTATGTATATATATATATATATATTTTTTTTTTACTTTTTATCTATTTATGGCTGTGTTGGGTCTTCGTTTCTGTGCGAGGGCTTTCTCCAGTTGTGGCAAGCAGGAGCCACTCTTCATCGCGGTGCACGGGTCTCTCACTATCGCGGCCTCTCTTGTTGCGGAGCACAGGCTCCAGATGCGCAGGCTCAGTAATTGTGGCTCACGGGCCCAGTTGCTCCGCGGCATGTGGGATCTTCCCAGACCAGGGCTCGAACCCGTGTCCCCTGCATTGGCAGGCAGATTCTCAACCACTGAGCCACCAGGGAAGCCCCTGTTATTATATTTTTCAATTCTAAAATTTCCATTTGATTCTTCTTTATATTTTTTATATCCTTGCTGAGACTTTCTATGCTTTTATTTGTTTCAAGTATGTTCATAATTGCTTGTTGAAGCAGTCTTATGATTCCTGCTTTCACATCATTGTCAGTTATTTCTAACTTCTGTGTCTTCTCGGTATTGGTGTTTGTTTACTATCTTTTCTCATTCATGTTGAGATTTCTTTTTTTTTTTAGGTTAATGTTTATTTGTAAACAAACAATCTCCCCCGACCCCCAAAACCCCAAAAACTTTGATGGACTTTGCCTCTTTCGAGAGTGAATATTCTCTTTTGAAGTGATGGAAATTGCACTAGTAAAGGAAAATCTGACTGGCTTTAGTAATTAAAGAGTGTAAGAAAGTCAGGAGTTCTTACAGCTATTTTAGTAGGCAGAGTGCTTCCACTTGGGGAATAACGACACAAGAAAATGTTGAGATTTTCTTGGTTCCTAGTAGGATGAGTGATTTTTGGTGAAAATCTGGATGTTTTGGGTATTCTGTTATGAGACTCTGGAGTTTATTTAAAGCTTCTGTTACAGCAGGCCTCCCCTGACTCCACTCTGGTAGTTGCAGGGGGGCCCTGCCTTGTTACTACCAGGTGGGAGTGGAAGTCCAAGTTCCCCACAGACACGTGTAGGGAAGTTGCTCCTCAACACTGCTAGGTGTGGCTGGGAGTTCTGGATTTTTGCTAAGCCTCCGATGATACTACCCTGGTTTGGAGGGGCAGGAGTGCCTTGTTACTGCTCCCCACATGACCTCTCTCAACACCATTGGTATGAGGATATCCTTCTTACCTATAGGTAGTGATGAAAGTCCTGACTTTCCTCTAGGCCTCCTCTGACACACGCAGTGGGGAGAGAGAAAGGTGGGTTTGGAAGTCCAACCTCCCCACTGACACTACCAGGATGGGGTTGGGGTGGGGGTGAGGCCTAACATGAAAATCTGCTCCCAAGTGCAGATTCCCTGACACCCAAGATTCTCTGACACCACTTTGGTGGAAGGGTGTGGTGCCTCATTCCTTGCCTTCCACCCTGCAAAGGGTGGAAGTCTAGGTACACACTTTGACTTTGCTGGTGGGAGCAGGATGGGGGAGAGACACAGTTTTTTCTGAGGTATTTAGCTAGAGTAGAATGGTATTTTCTGAAAATTTTTTGTCTTGCTGGGATGCTCCTTTTGGATAAGGGGAGCAAGCTTTTCTTTGGAATTTTTTTTTTCTGGTGCCCATTTTTGTTTCTGTGTTGCTAGCTTCTCCAGAAAGCAGCCTGGAATATACAAGGCAAAGAAAACCCAGAAAACAAAATCCAAACCTAGAGAACTCACTGTTGTGTCTTTCCGTGGGTCCTGATGTCCCTAGCCAGTTTTCTTTCTTCTCTTCACCTTTATCTTCATCTTCTTATATGATGTCCGCCCAACCCGCCCCCACTTTTCCACTGTAGTTAGCAGAAGGAATAGGGAAAATTGTATCTAGTCCATTTTTCCAGAAGTAGAAAGTCTCTGACTTCCTTTAAGATAGACTAGCTTCCAGGCTTTGCTCAGCACCGACCTATCTAGCCAACCTTTGTGTTTTCAATTCTCAGTCGGCTCTCCCCAGACTCTCACTGTCTGCTGACCTGTTGTAGTCTTAATACCAAGCCACTCAGAGGATTATCTGGCTGCATAATAGGTATGCTCTTTCCAGCCCAGGCTGCTACTTCATGAATTCCCCACTCTGCCCTTATATCGTCATGTATGTATCTTTTCATGTACTTCCTCTAGGTCCTTCCCAGTGTCTAGTCTATCTCTGCACTTTGTTGAAAAATTGAATAAAAATTCTTTATAGCTTGGAGAATGAGTACCAAAAGGGATAAGAATGAGTACCAAAAGGGATAAAAATAATTTCAGTTATGTTATGATTTGACACTCTCTAATATTTGTTCAAGTCAAATTTAAATTTATCATTTAGTGATTTCATTTTTAAATGGGTTTACTTGAATATTACAAAACAACTATTTTCTCAAAATAAAAAGCTTTGATTCTCTTTGTAAGAAAATCATTGTGCATGTGCTACATTGCTGAATAGTAGAGAAAGACTAAATAATGTTGAGAATAATAGAATAAATGAAAAAAATTTAGCTTACAAACTGTCTCTGTCTTGTTAAAAAACTACTTGTATAAATATTTTAAATTCCAAATGCCTCAATATTCACCATTACTGTTTTTTTCCTGGCATTGAGATTTAAAAAAGCCAGACAGGAAGAATGTGAAAGAGAATGGTTGCTAATGCAGAAAATGTGTTTAACCCCAGAACCCTAATATCAATTAAACTAATATTATGGCTTCATGATTTTCTTTCAAAAATAATTTCCCCTCTCTAAACCATCTCTGACAAGCTACTTCTTGCTACCAGCCATGCCTCAAGGGATATGTACTGACTGGAAATTTTGAGCATCTATAAAAGCATTTATTGAATTTTTGAATAATTAGATTAAAAACCAACAATAAGCAATCATCATTTTCATATTTGTTTGCTGAGCAATTGTTCCTAGTTGAACCACAAACTTGGGCTACAAAATTCTGAAGAAAGGGCAATGTTTTTTGCAAGGATAACACATTTGTAGTCACTAAAAACCAAATAAACCAACCAATCAACCAAACAAACATCAACTAAAAACAAATCGGACATGAAAATGACATTAGAACAAGTCCAATATACCTGGAGGAAGAAAATTATAACAACAGTGTGTGTTAAACACAGTTCTTTTCTGAAGAGTTTATGTCCAACTTTTCTTTTTTATGCAAATTTCCTCCTTTAAACTTAGGATGGCTTAAGGGGAAGAGGGATGATGTATCAATTTTTTCTTTTCCTTTGCTTACAAAGGAAACCTGAGAGTGTGGAAAGATCTTCAGGGTTCAGACCCTGCAACTACCTGTCCAATGAAGAAATTCCTCCTCAAGATCACATCTGATTAAACAAGAGCAGGGGCAGAGAACTGCTGCCACTTTTATACAGGCTGTTTTTTTTGTTGTTGTTGTTGTTAGCTGCAACGGTTGGAAAGTCTTTCCTCATACTGAGCTGAACTGTTTCTCCATGTTCCAGTTTCCTCCTAGGGAGCACTTTTAGGCTTTCTTCCATAAGATGGGCTTATAAATGTTTTTTTTTTCTTCTGAACGTTAAATATTCCCAGGTTCTTCAGCAGTCCATTTTGGCTAACTCTTCTAGACAGTTTATCATTGTAATAACCCCCTTCTTTTAATGCTCCCTATAACAACATCTACTAAAATATGATGGGAAAAGTCATTTTAAGAAAATTTCCATTCAGTTCAATTCAGAGAATAGTTATCAAGCACTTATGATGTGCCAGACACTCTGTTGGGCCCTGGGGCTAAGTCAGTGAACACGGCCATCTGTCCTTCTGAAGATCACAGTTAGCAAATGCAGATATTCAATGAGTGATTACAGCTGTGATGAGTGTTCTGGAAGAGGCTGTAAAGTTGTTTAAAGCAAGGCAAATTTAATTACTCCTTAAGAATTATGGAAGCCTTCTATGATGAAGAGATGTGTCAGGGAGGATTTGAAGTATAAGTAGAAATTAGCCAGGATACAAAGATCCAGGTAATGGAAATGATACATGGGGAAGATGTGGGGTTGAGAGATGTCCCATAGTCCAAGGGAAGAGAGTGTTTCAGAAGAGGATTCCAAGTTCTCGTATCAGTGGAGAAGGTCCTGGGTGGTTGCCACCACGAGGAACTCAGTTGTTCAGAAAAGAGCGAACCTTTGACTCTCTCCCTTTCGTGTCAGGCTACCTAGCTTTCACACTGTTTCCTCTACTTATGTACACATGGTTTTAACAACTGTCCCAGCTATGTGAACATACTATCTCAAAAATAAACGCTTTAAAATTTTAATTTTTTAAAGAAGTGCTCAAGGCAGACAACCTTGCTTCTTTCTACTTAGCTATATTTTTGTGACACATGGCCAATTAGGTAAAGACCCAGAAGTGTTCAATGGATTTAGCAATAAAGAATTCATTGGTCACACTGCAAACAGCACTTAGCGGCTTAGCGGGAAAGGAAATCAGGTTGAAGTGGGTTTTGGAGCGAATAGGAGGTGAATAGGAGGTGAGTGCAGTGGGTGAGTGCAGTGGGTTTCTCTAGTGAATACAGAGAATGCAGACATTCAAGAATCTTAGCTGTAGAGGAAAGAAAAGAGATAGGGTAAGTATCTAGAGGAAAAGAGGAATAAAGAAATGCCAATTTTTTTGCAGAGGAGATTGGCCAGTTTAAATATTGCTGGAAGGGCATTACTATCTAGGTAAAGTAAGAAATATGGGGAAAAAAGTTTCCCCCAAGGAATTCTTTGTCTATGACCTTTGTTTCCAGCTTGGTTGGGTAGACAAATTTAACATCTAAGTAATGTCTAGGATAAGGCATCCTGTGATAAAGAACTTAGTTTTTCGATGAAAGAGAAAAAAAAGAAAAAGAAAATTAGGTAGTATATACTGAGGTGACCATACATTCAAAAGATGGTAGCAAGCCTGGAGATCAACTTGGGCTGGAGCTTTAGAAGCAGAAAAGATTTGGGACTTCCTTGGTGGTCCAGTGGTTAAGACTCTGCACTTCCACTGTAGGGGGCACGGGTTCGATCCCTGGTCAGGGAACGAAGATCCTGCATGCTGCACAGCCAAAAAAAAAAAAAAAAAAAAATGTTGAAAAGATTTGGAAGCTTTCAATCAATTTGACTTTGGGCAAGTTATATAGCCTTTCCAAGCCTCTGATTTCTGTTTGTAAAAAGGGCATCATGATGCTGAACTCAATTTTTTTTGTGTGTTTGTGAAGAAGAGATAGTTTTTGTAAAGCTTCTACTATGGGCAATATACAATAAATGACAGTTCATATAAAAATTTAATAGAACATGGTACGTGAAGGACAGAGAGACTATTACTCTATCATGTACATAGTAGGTATTCACTAAAAAAAAATAACTGGGGAGAAGGAAGAAGCGAGAAATGCATATTGTGAACAAATATATGAAGCTAAAAGAACATATGTGAGGGCAGATGATAACAAATTAGCTGGGTCTATAAGTCACGCAGCAACATTTCACTGTGTTCATGATATTAAGAAAATCTGGGAGATTAGGTATTTGGAAGCTAATTCATAAACTGTCATTCATGAATTAGCTTCCAAAAACCTAATCATATTATCTGATTGTTAATCATATTATCTGTTATACGGACACAAATCTCAGTCCAAAATATACCAGATGTGTAAGAAACATAACTTTATTCTTCTACATATCAACCAAATTCTTCTTTGAATTTTCCATTCCCCAGGACATCAAACACTAAAATTGTCTCTCTTTTCCCTGACTTGTGTCTAAGTTCCAGGGAGATTTATGTAATTTCAAGATGTTGTAGGACCCATCTTGTCTGAGAGTGATCTGTTCACACAGATATTTGCCAACCAACCCAAGGTTCCATTTGGTCTTTCCTCACTGATCCATGCAGGAAACTGTCAAGACAACTCTTATTCTTGTTTACCCAGGGCTTCAAGTCCAGAGGGTCTCTCTGTTGCTTTCATGCCCGGCTTGAGAACTGAGGCATTATTCTATTGCTTCCATGCTAGAAGTTTCCCTGGGACATATCTATGGCTTCATTTGCCTTAATGCTTAATCCGTGGCTTTATCGCATCTACGGGTTTATTATCTAAGAAAAGGAGCAAATATCCACATTTGTTCTCTGTCTCCTTAACCATACCAGGGTCTTGCCCTCTCACTGAAGTTCCAGTATAGAAAGCAGAGTCAGTAATTACCTTTCTTTAAACCACCATTCTTTGGCTTTCTTTGCTCTCCCCCAGCCTGGTAGAATGTTTTTCCAATCTTCAGGGAAAATCTCTCTCTCTATAAATCTTGATGGCTTCCCTCAGAGTCATTTTTGCTCCTCAAATAACTCTTTTATGGGTTTAAGGTTTTGGAAAATATAAACCAAAAACTTATAGGAAGTTTCTGCTTTCCACCCCACCTTGTCACACCCACATCCTCAGGAAATAACTAGAGTAGACTATTTGCCTGAATTGGGTGAGCAGGTGGGAAAGGGAAAGTGGGAACTTTAGGGAAAAATCCATTTATATTTCAACCTCCTGTGATAATGACAGTGCATTGCATTACCTTACAATTTGCTACATAGATTATAAATAGTAAATTGATAAAGTCCTACATTGGTTACTTCACTTTGATCAGTTTTCTACAGCCATGCACTTCAGCACGTGTTTATTCATCTGCATTCCTCATCCACATTGTTTGGGAAAAAAATTCTGGACAAATTCCTTTAACTCAACTGATGAAAAGTCAGATTAGTTGGCAGAAATGTGAGTTCTGGCAATCACAATTCTGAGATTATAGTGGCAACATTTTAAGATGGCTTAGATGGGTCTCATGGCCCTTTTCACAAGGGAGATTACCACAATCCAGACTTTCTTCTCTTGGAAGAGTCTTGAAAAGTCAATATTGATTTTTGCCCAAGGATTCTTGGTCAATTCCCAAAGGCATAAAATTAGTTTTGGCAGTTTTGTGCTAAGAAGTGTAGCATATTCTATTTTCACTTACTTAAAATTTTATTCATATAAAGTCAATTAACAAGCTGGTAGATTTCCAGTTTTAGTCAGTGCCTTCATGGAAATAAATCCCTGATCTGTGCTATGCAGAATTGACAAAATATCAGAATGAGTCCCATTTGAAAGCAGATTTTCTAATCTAAGGAGTGTTATAGGGTTTGTAATTGCTTTTATTATCCAGGCAGTTTCTCTCATAGATATCCTCTCCACACTGACCTCAAGATAGTTTAGCATTCCCCAGAGATATTTATAGGATTTGATATTCTAACATCAATATTTTCATACATAGCACAATATATTTAGAGATTGGCAAGGTGATGGTTCATGGCATGAGTATACGATATTGCTTTTCTAAGTGTCCAAATAAATATTTTGTTCTAGACTTTGGACATAAACTTCCAGCGTTACATCGAGGAATTCATAGTTAAGAGTAGTACAGCCCTTCGGGAGAGTTTCTAAAGAAGCTCGTGATCTATACTAGCTGTACAAGAACAAGAGTGAGTGCGGCTATAAGATATTCATCATCCGTGCTAGCAGCAGAGCCGTTGTTAAACCATACTGCTATTCAAAGTGTGTATGATGTTATTCTTGAACAATTGATGTCTCTGGGCCATCTGGCATTTCATGGTTGGGCCCTGCACCAGCATCATATGGTGAAGTGCCAAGAGCAGGAAACTGTGGCTTTTTTTATTGTGCTTTTCTAACAAAGACTCAAAAGTCAGTAACTGCCTGACATTCCTGCAAGTGTCCTCCAGTTGGAGAGTCCACACTTAGACAATGAAATAATGAAAGGGTTGTGCAGTGAATGTGCATGTGTGTGTGTGTGCAACACACAGAGCCACGCCAGGGATATGTGAAGGTCTGGTTTTCTTTCTGGGGCAGATCAGTTATAGAGTGGTGTGATTGCCAGCACACCACAGTTTGGAATGAGTGAAGTAATTCAAGCAGACAAATATTTTAAAATGTTAGAATTTCATTTTCTGTTTTCTTACTGGCTCAGACACATGATGTATAACCTACATGAGGTACCTAGAAGAGTCAAATTCATAGAGTCAGAAAGTACATTGGTAGATGCCAGGGGCTGGTGGAGGCGGGGTGGAGAGGGGGAAAGGGGAGTTAGTGTTTAATGGGGACAGAGTTTCAGTTTAGGAAGGTGAAAAATTCGGGAGACGGATGATGGTGAGAGTTGCACAACAATGTGAATGTACTTGTGCCACTGAACTGTACGAGTAAATGTGGTTAAAATAGTACGTTTTATATTATGTGACTTTTACCACAATAAAAACAACAACACAACAACAACAATAACAAAAAAAGACAAAGGAGTCCTCTTGAATTCTGCCTCTGACTGTGTCTGATGTTAGTCCTGTAGTTAGGCCACAGTTACGCAGGACAACACACCAGGAATCCCAGATGTCAGGGCTTTCATCAGAAGCATTAGAAAATTCCAGGAGATGCAGACTTTCAAACTGCTTTACCTGGAACATCAATCAACAGGTGTCAGTTGTTTGATGTCTACAGTAGCATCTGATGATCAAAACCATTGCTACGTTTGGGCCAGAACATCACAGAGTGGCTAACTACAGTTCTTACCACACAATTGTGCTTAAAGTCAGAATGATATAGTTGAAACATAAAACTAACCACTACACTGTTTTTACTGTTGAAATAATAAAACGTTAAACTTAATGAAATATCATAGCATAAATCAAAACTTGTCCTTGGAACTTTAGTTTTCCAGAGCTTGATAATTCCTCTTTGGAGAGTCTGTCACTTCTCTCAGATCCAGGATTTATTTTAAGTTTTCTTCAAAATTCCAAGTGCTCCTAGAAGTTATTGCCCAGCATCCTCTTTTACAGTCCTCCTAAAATTTATCTTTTTAACTGATATCAAAATATTTAAATATTATCCAGCCCTAGGAAAGAACAAATGTTATTTCAATTTTCTTAAATTTATCAACGTTTTTTAGGATGATCATATAGAAAATAACATTTGTTTCACATTCCATATGTCCTTGATAGATATTTCAAACTTGCTTGTGTGCAGAATTTCCACTGGAGTGATCATCTCTATTCAATTCCCATAAAACAACTCTCACACCAAGAAAGCTGCCTTGGAATTTTATATATTTTTAAGCAGGTTCATAAAAAAAGAGGTCCCTTGCCCTTTCATAGAGAGAAAGAGCAATAAATATATTTAATATCATACACAGAAGTGTGAACATAAAGTGAATTTCATGCACCCTGATTCTAATTGCAAATCGTTCTCACTCTTTTAGGGTCACATCACATATAACCAAATTTAATCCGAGGTTACCTTAAAGAGCGAATCCTTGGCCTAACCTGCTTGCTTGCTCCAACTCTCTGTCTCCTACACTCAGGTCCTCTGGGTCTTCTGCTCTCACTGTGAAATTCAAGTCCCCACATAGGCTCTTGCTTCAAGCCAGGGCTTAGATGAAATAACTGTGACTTCAACTGAATTGTGACTTAAATGAGAATTTGTGTCAACCTATATGTTCTTTCATTTGTGATTTGAGTAGCCTTCACCCCATGAACAGTAACAAATTTAAATTAGGGAAAAAAAGACTGTTAAAAATTAAATTTGCTCTGTGTTTACATAGGTAATGAACCATACCCAAATAAATAATTTTTTAAAAATCCTTTGCTTCAAGGTTTGTCTTAAATACAGCTAGAATAGTTAACTATAATGTATGTGGTGTTACTTAGAGTGAGGTCTCACGGCTGCCTAATACATTCTTCCTGTTAATAATAATTAACACGTCTGTGGTACTTTTACCGTGTGCCAGGCTCTGTTCTCCATCCCTCCTCTACCAGAAAACGTTCACATCCTGGAATAAACTCAACTCTTATAAAGCGCCACCTACACCAACCACACCCACTCTCCAAGTGGAAGTGTTTTCATTATCCTTTTTCCAGTGACCTCTTTTCCCGATATCTACTATTCAAAATCCCACAAGAAGATACAAATTCTATTCTTCTAGAATAAGTCTTCCTAAATTTCACTAAAGAATGCTTCTTTCGTCTTATGCCTTAGTCCTGTTAACACCTTAACTAATGCACTTTTCCATTTCAATTATTAGAAATCGTGTAGACTTGACCACTAGACTTCCCTCATAAATAAATTCCATCTCCCCACAAGGCAGGCATCTAATCGCGATAGCTGAATTTTAAGGGTTACATTACAAATGGATCGTTATTCCTGAAATTAGTTAAGACTCAATTTATATAGAAAAATAAATCAAGTGCACGAAATCAGATATTAGATTAAAATGCTTTTCAGAACATTTTTTTAATGTAATTAGAAGATGATTAAACTTAAATTCAGAAACTTGAAAGTTTTTTTTTAATGGAACACATTTTAAGTAAGACTATCAAAAGGTGACATTGAATCAACAATCAGAAAATTCAAATATAAGTAACAACATAGATTGGAAGTTCTTCCAGTGGAGATTTTTAGACATAATAATTTTCTGAAATAGGTATATATTATAGAGGTAATTAATTAGTTGCAGGTTTCTAAAGTTCTAAAAAGAATCCATTTAGGGACTTCCGTGAAGGTCCAGTGGTTAAGACTCCAAGCTTCCACTGCAGGGGGCGCAGGTTTGAGCCCTGATTGGGGAACTAAGATCCCACATGCTACAAAAAAAAAAAAGAAAAAAAAAGAATCCATTTAATCTCTATCTCTTGTGTATTATAATGTAGAATGTATTCATGGCCAAATGAGCTCTTTAGGTGAACTGCTTGATTTGAATGAAGTAGAATAGAACCGAGTACTGGCATTGACTGGAAAGGTTTAATATTTTTGGCATTTGAAGTGGCATCGGGCTTGTACCTTCTATAACATTTATGATTTTCCTTTTGATTTTCCCACAATACTTATATAGGTTTAATTGAGTTCTCGCATTAGCTGTCTGGAATAGAGAGATGAGCTGAGGTCTGGAAAACTTCCCCAATGCAGTCAAGTTTCTGTTGACTAATTCTGTGATCATCAAGAACAGCCTCTGAGTCCTTGCGGCTAAAGGCGGTGGCACAGGCTCTGCCTGGAGTCGAGAGTGTGGTTTCTGAGAGATAGCGTCTCAGTGGATGAGGGGAGGATCCAGCAGAACTCTGGTCACACATGCACAAGCCCTGTTGATGGTGGGGGGATGAGGGTGTGAGTGGAGGGTCTGTGGGCGTGATGAACGCCTGAATGACTCACAGGGGAGAAGGGTGTTGACAGGACTTTGAATCAGATGCCACTTGCTATAATTTTCATATGATATGCTTGGAAAGCACCTCTGCATGGAAGAAAGATGGGTTGATGCTCTCTCTTTCAAATGTACTCCAGTAGAGAAAGGCGTTTTCATTTTGAAAAACCCTGAAAGAATCCCTGAAAGAATATCTGACTAGTCAATGACCTGGAGTCCTCGTCCTCATCCCAAATTGTGCTGTTTATTCTCCCCCTTGGAGACCTGTACTGGCCCCCACTGCAACTTCAATCTCAGAGAGGCCTAAACCCGCTCAACTGTTTAACCCTTCTCTCAGCTCATATAAGTTTGTGTCTCAGCTACCCAAGGGTAACTTCTCCACCCAGGTTTCCTATTTTATTTACTTAATAAATTTATTCATTTTTTATTTATTTATTTTTGTCTGTGTTGTGTCTTTGTTGCTGCGTGTGGGCTTTCTCTAGTTGCAGTGAGTGGGGGCTACTCTTCGTTGTGGTGTGTGACCTTCTCATTACAGTGGCTTCTCTTGTTGTGAAGCAGGGGCTCTAGGCATGTAGCTTCAGTTGATGTGGCACGTGGGCTCAGTAGTTGTGGCTCGTGGGCTCTAGAGCACAGGCTCAGTAGTTGTGGCGCATGGGCTTAATTGCTCCATGGCATGTGGGATCTTCCCGGACCAGGGATAGAACCAGTGTCCCCTGCATTGGCAGGCAGATTCTTAACCACTGCACCACCAGGGAAGTCTCCAGGTTTCCTATTTTATGTTTTAAATATTATTTTGAAAATTTAATGAGTTTGGAGGACTTCCTTCACTCCCCTACCCCCTTAATAAAGAGAATAATTTCTCACTACAGGAAAATTGGAAAAGTAAAAAGAAAACAAAATTATTTACTGTTCTGATCAACCAAAGTAAACCATTGCTAATTGTTAGTTTTTTTCTTTTAAATCCAAACTCCCTCACCCTCTTGCTCCATATACACTTGTCCCATCCCTTTTAGTGTTGGCTTTTGTCATATAGTTATAACTCTCTTAGGAGTTGTATGTGTTCGCTTTAGATAATTTGGTAAATGAAAAAAATATATATAGAAGCAGAAAACACAACCATCACCCATGTTAACATTTTGGCGTATTTCTCTACCAATCGTGGTTCATTGTCAACATATAAGAAAGTTTCCTTTATAAACAAAAACTTTTACTTTTGAAAGCTGAATAAGATAGAACATTTTAAGGATCTATCAAAACTTAAAAAAAAAAACAATGCCCTTCCCCCTCCCGGTAAGCTGGGATGAAGTGAGAGAGTGGCATGGACATATATACACTACCAAATGTAAACTAGATAGTTAGTGGGAAGCAACCGCATAGCACAGGGAGATCAGCTCGGTAGTTTGTGATCACCTAGAGTGGTGGGATAGGGAGGTGGGAAGGAGACGCAAGAGGGATGAGATATGGGGACATATGTACATGTATAACTGATTCACTTTGTTATAAAGCAGAAACTAACACACCACTGTAAAGCAATTATACTCCAATAAAGATGTTAAAAAACAAAAACAAAAAAAACAATGCCTCCAAAGTATTTCTAATATATTGTTTGTTGAGGAAACAAAGCATACGGACCATATTTGAGAAGCTTGCCTCCTGGAGGGACTTCTTCCACATGGTAATGCTTCTTCTCCCTTCCTTTTTCAGGCTTTGATCCCTAATAAACATTTTGCTCCCAAACTCCATCTCCAGGTCTGCTTCCAGACACCCCTCTCTGTGACACTCAAAAGAAACTGGAAAATTTTGTCTCATTTTGATTTTTCTCCAAATCCCTGCAAATATCGATTCTCTGAAAATGTACTAAGATTTACAGCAAAGAATGGCAACTTGTATTATTTTAGTCCTTTTATGTATTTCCTACTAGTTTTATTTCTGTTTTTATAGACTCTGTCTTATCTATAGTTCATGAGGAATATTTCAAAACACAGACAATGGTTATTTTTCATGTAACGAAGAGTTTTGAGTACCTACTGAGGGCAAGGCACATATCAGGTGCATTTCCTGTTGTTAAGAAACAAGACAGAATGAATGACTTGTGTTTATGTTATATCAGCAGACAGATGAAAAACTCAAGGCTGTCCTCTGGAATACAAGAATCCAGAGAACCACATAAATGCATCAGAGAGCACGCCTGGAAGAATGTCAGGGAACCAAAGATTCCAACTTCTATGTTTGGGAAGAATCGCAGATGTGATGAACCTCAAAATTAGAATCCTTTAGTTTGAAAGCTTTTATTTAATTTTCCAAGTAACCCTGCACTTTCCCTAGATTTATTAACAAAAGCTTACAGAAAGAATACTTTTAGTAGCTTTTCACTGGCCATGATCAATGCAGACAAAATCATCTAGTATTTCGATTACACAAGAAAAGTCCCAAGTTATGATTACTTGATCTAATTTTCTAAGTGATTAATGAAACATTCTTTTTGCTATTAACATGTGATTAGAGATGTGAGTTTTTTCTTACTCTCCTTCCCTCCTTCCTTTCTTGCCTTCCCTCTCTTCCTGCCTCTTTCCCTCACTTTCTTTCCTCATCCTTTATTTCATTTTATAGAATTTTAAAGAAGACCTTCAAGGTATAATAGTAATGTGTGCTGTAAAAGAATTTTTGTTACACTATTGAGATATTTCATATTGAATTACCATTTCATTCAGCATATTTATCCCAAATTTGAATGAACGCACTTTGTGTGTGTGTGTGTGTGTGTGTTTGGCTGTGTTGTGTCTTCGTTGCTGCATGAAGGCTTTCTCTAGTTGTGGTGAGCAGGGGCTGCTCTTCGTTGCAGTGCGCGGTCTTCTCATTGTGGTGGCTTCTCTTGTTTCGGAGCATGGGCTCTAGGCACGTGGGCTTCAGCAGTTGTGGCACACAGACTCAGTAGTTGTGGCAGATGGGCTTAGCTGCTCTGCGGCATGTGGGATATTCCTGGACCAGGGCTCGAACCCATGTTCCCTGCATTGGCAGGCAGATTCTTAACGACTGCGCCACCAGGGAAGCCCAACACATTTGTTTTAAATAAATTTGTTTTAAAATAAATATATCCCGGTCTAATAATCAAATACTATTTTTAAACTGATTCACAAGAGATTTTGTGTAGAAATCAGCAACTTCCCATTTATGTTCATGAACTCCCTGAATCCTTATCATTGAACGAGATGTGCTGAGAAGTGGGTTATTGACAAGGACTAAATTCTGGCAGCTTTGGATGTTTTCTTTCTGAGGAGGTGTGGAGACGGAGTATTATGTCTTCCAGCGCGGAGCTTCCTTTTCCCAGGTAGGTAGTTGATGAATAACCTGAGCAACTGAACATCCTCAGTATTTTCTCAGATTTGATTCTGGTTATACCAGTGAGTAGAGGTCAAGACATAAATGACGTGACAGCACCTTGGGCTCTGGTTAGCACGCAGTGTGAGGGAGAGAGAGATCTAATGCTTTTGGTTACAGGCTGGTGTAAAGCAGAGGGGATTTGACAGCGAGCGGATGAAGGGTTTGATCTCACAGTCACCAGCCCTTGCTTGAGGGACACATAATAGAGGGTACCACCATGCCTTTGTCTTGTGAATACACCAGTGTTTTCCAGGCAGCTTAACTCTTTGTAGAAAAGAGATGGTAGAATGTTAATATAGGAATTTGCATCAGGGCTAAAATAGTGTCTTGAGGGCAATTTGGTCTCTTTTGTAGCAATCTGGGGGCATTTTTCAGTTTCAGAGTCTGACATTAGCAGTGACAACTTATCTCCTGCCTACTCAGGTTTGTGTGGAGTGGGTAGGGGCTCTGATGAAGGGAGTTGTGAATGAGCTTATGAATGTGAGCCATGACTCCTATGGTGTGAGATGTTCTGACAATGTAAGTGCTTTAAATTATATATGGCCAAACTATTACCTTCATTAACATGTATCAATGTGCCTACATAGGAGAGTCTTATCTAATGCTATTTATTGTATGCAGCTTTGAAATTGTCCCTTTGGAAATATGAAGCAAATGGCCAGCAGAGGGATCAAAAGCTCTGATATCCATCCCCCTTCTGGGTGTTAGTTATGGGTAGAGAAATGTGAAAGATAGGTAGTTTTGTGGGCAGATGCCAAAGAAGTCTTTAATTCAGTACTAGGGAGTTTTGATTTTATTTCTTGGTTGAGGGGCACCCATAAGAATAATTAAGAAGGGGAGTGACACTGTATCTTTAAAAGAGGATGTTTAATCAGGCAAAGGTCTGCAGGATGCAATGGCGAGAGGAACCCAGGGAAGGGGCAGTCAGTTGTCAAGGTTTTAGCCCAAAGTTCAACTTCCAGAAAACTGTTACCAGCCCTGGAAGAGGTAGGGAAGAATCTTTGGACTCTGAAAGGAAGTGCTCTCTACTCAGACTTGGAGGACACACCCTTAAACTGCATCCCCAATCCAACCAGAGGATACCAGGAACCATCTTGTGCAAATGAGAACAAATCTGTTGGCATGGGTGCAAGCACAGTCAAGGGAGACCAGTGCTGGCTGCATGTCTACTCTACATACCTGGGCAGAGAAATGCTGAGGTCCCCGGCGCCCCCCGCAAGGACCATAGCCAGCCTCTTCTTAGAGCACTAAGATCCACAAGCTGGGAACCCTACTGGTGTCTCAGACACAACATATTCAAATGGCTCTGGTGCCATCTGGAATAGTGTGGTCACAGTTCATCTTCCCACTGATGTTGTTTTGATTTCTCTTAATCATCTCTGCCTGATCCTGTCATGGGTGTTCACGTGTGATCAATCTCCAGCCACCCTTCTACTAATGACAGATTAGCCCCATTGCTCCCTGGAAGAGTCTCTTGCTCTTGCAGCTGAAGCAATCCAAGAGATATGGGTATGCTCTAAGTAAGTGGCAGTGGGAAAGGAGAAATAGGTTTGCCTTAGAGAGATATGGAAGGTTGAATGTGCAAGATTTGGTAATAGATTGGGTGTGGCTATTATAGAAGAGAGAAGAAGCACAGCTGACCCTAGTTCATGGTGTTTAAACTCTTTTGAGCTCTAAAGCTAAGGATATTATCCCCAGAAAGACCCACATACACACCTTTTACCTACAATCTCAGGAGGTTCACATGTGTGGTAGCCAAAAGTTAAGAACCTGTAGAGGAAAATCCTGGATGTAGAACTGGATGACCTGAGAGATTTCTTCTGCTTGCTCAACATTAAGGTGGTTATAGAACTTAAGTACTGAGGCATTGTTGGAGACGTTGATAGCAAGTCAGGATGGTGAGCTGGTGCATATGTGAGGCATTAGTTAGTGTACGGGGAAAATGTATTTTGTTTAGATCTGGTCAATCTGAAGTGCTGGTAAGGCATATAAGGAGATGTTGAGCAGATCATTAAAGGCACACTTTGGTAATGTCTTTATTGCATTAGATCTGCACTGTCTTAATATGGTAGCCATTGGCCACGTGTGGCCACTGAGGATTTTAGAGAAATATGGTTAATCCTGAGATGCGCTGTAAGTGGAAAGCACACATTTGTTTCAAAGACAGTCCAAAAAGCAAACCAAAGGAAAAAAAAAAGAAAAGATAAATATCATACTTTTAAATCATTGATTACATGTTGAAATAATATTTTGGATATACTGGGTTAAATAAAATATGTTATTAAAATTAACTTCCTCTGCTTCTTTTTAAATGTGGCTACTAGAAAATTTAACATTACATATGTGGCTTGTATTTATGGCTTACATTATCTTTCTCTCAGACAACACTGCTGTAGATAATGTTTATGGGTAGTTATTGGTGACAACTTGGGAAGAGTTGTGATCTTTGTGGGGAGGATATAGAAGAGGAAGTGTGGCGGGTTGAGGACATAATTATGGAAATGCCCACATTCATAAGTTTACAAGGAAAAGAAGGCTAAGAAGGAGCTAGAGAGTAAACAGAAGATGAAGAAGAACGAGCTACATCACAGGAACAAGAGGAAGAGGGAGCTTTAGGGAGGAGGGTCTAGGGAAGAAGATCACACGAAATAATTTGGCCTTTATTCTATTGCAGAGGTTCTTCCTCCAGAAAGAGTGAAATGACCAAATTTAAATTTTAAGATGATTTTGGCAAAAAAATAAAGGATTGGGTTGAGGGAGAAACTGAAGTCCAGGTGGCCAGTTAGAAATTCAGGGAAAAAGAACAACCCCAAAGCTCTTAAGCATCTACCAAGCCAAACAGAAAAGAATTGTTTTCACTTTGAGGAAGAACTTTCTATTTTATTTATTTATTTATTTTTGCAGTGAAAAATGGTAATTTAAAGCATGTGTCTTCTGTTTCTAGAATCCAGGAAAATGGGTTGCAATGAAAATCAATGTCACAGAGGATTAAAGATGCTTTGTGTAGGAAAATAGAAAGACGTAAAGAAACTAAGGTCACGAAAATTATAGGATTTCTAAGAAAAAAAGGTTGTCTTTCGTATAAATGTCTCACTTAGGAAAAAGAGAAGAGAACATTATTCCTCATCCTTGAGAACATGACAGTAGGAAAGAATGGCTTCTAAAAAGAGTTTTCCTTGAGGCTCTGGCTCCATAACTATGATAATTTCAGGTACTTCTAAGTGTTTACAAATCGAACAAACTGTGTCCTAGGATGTCCTGTAAACAGAAAATTTGGTACATATAATGAATGATTTGGAGTTCCATTTAAGGCAAAGAACAAATTGAAGTCTATGAAAGTACAAAACTCAGGGTACCAAGTAAAGGTGAGCTGAATGTTTTGAAGGTATTTGGATACTGTTTAAATTTATGTTTTAAATTCTTTTCTAGTTTAAAGGGAAAGAGGAAAAAAATGATGGTAAAGGAAAATCAGTGGGGGACCTCCCTGATGATCCAGTGATTAAGACTCCATGCTTCCAGTGCAGGGGGCGCAGGTTCAATCCCTGGTCGGGGAACTAAGATCCCACATGCTGCACGGTGTGGCCAAAAAAAACCCAACAACACAAAAACAGAAAATCAATGGAAGTAGTTCTTTGAGGGGACTAAAAAAAGGGAAATGGCTGATTCATTAAGACACTTGGAAGATAGGTCTAGGTGGGACACCCTATGAGTCAGACACTGTGCTGGAAACTATATACAGAATTAGGATAAAACACATGTCTGTTGTGGAATAATAATATTAATAATAATAATAATAATTACTAAGTAGCAGTAACAAACACTTATTAAGCATATATTATGTACTAGATAGTTATTTATGTGTTTATAAGTTTTCACTCATTTATTTATCACAATAACCTCACAAAATAGGTATTATCTTAATGTTATAGATGAGGCACAGTGAGATTAGGTCATTTGCCCAAGGTCACACAGCTAGCCCACTGTATCATAGGAGGACACAAGTTGTATCAGGCAGCATTAGCTGGGTTATGCTGGGGTAACAAACAGCTCCTAAAATCTTAGTGGTCTCTAACAATAAGGGTTTACAATTTTTGTTAGTTTCTAAACTCCATCGCAGGATACTTGCTCTGCTTCTTTCCTGGACTTTGGCTGAAGAAGCAGCCCCTGTCTAGGGCATTGTTAGTCTTTCAGCAGAGGAAATAGAAAGCAATGGACGAACCATGTGATGGCTCTAATAGCTTCTATTGGAAGTGGAACATACCACTTTGACATTTCTTTGACCAAAGTACGTCCCGTGACAAGCCTGCCAGTGGTGTGAGAAGTGTAATGCTTCTTTAGATATGGGCTTTGGAGTAAGAGGACCCATGGGGAGGGTGTTTTTTTCTTTGTTTTGTTTTGTTTTGGTCATATGACTCTTTAGCTTTACAAGGATAAGAATCAAAGATTGCCTGATTTGACTTTGTTTCACCCCAAGGAGTAATGTTATGATCCCAAAAGTTAATTCTTGGGTTGTGGTATTGAATGGGGATGGACAGAGGGTCATGGAAATGGAAGACTCTGAAATGGAGAGCAGCTATCCCTCACCATAACCAGTGAGAGCAGCTAGGCCACTGCCAAAATCCTTGCTGAGCAAGGCACCTGGGAGGAAGACTGAATTTCAACAATATATCAGGTCACAGGTAACAGAAGGGAAGGACTGAGCTGGGTTGAGAGCTGGTAGGGAGGGTCGATCAAGCAAGGAGAGAGCAATCTCAGGGTTTAGTGAAGGCTGAAGGTTTAGTTCAGTTATCAGGGGGAAAAAACAAGTTTTGAGGGGGTGCATGCCCTGAATTCCTTTGTCTGAAAACCCCTCCCCTCCATGAATTCCTGGGGAGTGTGCTATGAACTAATGGACATTAATGAGTGAAAACAGGAAAAATCATAGACAGTCCTACTTATTAAAATCCGCAGGAAGATGAACACGACATGTCTATACAAACCAAGCAACTAGAACGTGGGCTCATGTAGGCCTGTAGGTAGAACAGACACAGGAGAAAATGGAAAGAGAACTTTAGTTCTTGAACTGATGTTAAATTCAGCCTGAATTTATTGGACAAATTGCTCACTTTCATGCAAGTAAATCTGGTTTACAGGCTCTCACTAAAGACCTTTCCGCAGAGATGTAAATTGATATTGATGAATACAATAAAAGCAAGTAATAACCACTTTTTGGAACTTAGAATAAATTCACATCAGGTGAGGGTAAAACATTTAGAAACAAGACAATTTCTTTGCCTTTCCAATACTAGAGAACTGTAAAAATTGTGGCAATAAATTGGAACATTTGGGAAAGGGAGATTAAAAATAAGATTTAATCTCATCACCCATATATGCAAAAATTCTTCTAATTTTTGTGCGTTCCTTATAGTCCTTCCCCACAAATATATAAATACTGTGTAATTACAGATTTAAATGGAAAATGGTACAGATGAACTGGTTTGCAGGGCAGAAATTGAGACACAGATGTAGAGAACAAACGTATGGACACCAAGGGGGGAAAGTGGCAGGTGGTGGGATTGGTGGTGTGATAAATTGGGAGACTGGGATTGACATGTATACACTAATGTGTATAAAATGGATGACTAATAAGAACCTGCTGTATAAAAAAATAAATAAAATAAAATTCAAAAATTCAAAAAAAATTTTTTATTATAATACAGCATTTTCCATAAACAATTTTCCATATTGAAGCACAGTCCTTATGATTATAATGGCAGGAAAATAGTCCGCTGAATAGAATTAACATAATTTAACTCATTATTTTCTTATTATTAAACATTTAGTTTCTTTCAGTTCTTCATCATTATTAGCAATGCTGACTAGATGGCTAAGTAAAATATATGTATTTAAAACATTATTTTGTTGTGGCACAATTCTAAAACTGGGTCAAATGTTATAAACTCTTTATTACTACATGTAAGTTGATTTAAAAAAAAAACTGCATCAATTTACCTAAAATGTGTATGCAATTCACTACACTTTCACTTGGTTTAGGAATTATATTTAAAGGTCATAAAAATTGGCTAATGAATACAAAAAAATCTTATTTACAAAAATATCTTTTTAACATTTGTATGTTTGAATACTTGCAAGGCTGAGTATTGTTCCATGTGTTTACCAACAACGTGGGTCATAATTCATCAATTTACTCTTTCTTTCATTCAATCACTGGACAAATATTTTTTTGAGCATCTACAATGTGCCAGGTACTGTTTTTGTTTCTGAGCACACAACACTGAAGAAAACACAAATCCCTGCTTTGGATTTGTATTTTGTATTATAGGGTAAAAAAGACAATAAGCATAATAAGTATTAAAATTGTGTAGTATGTTGAATGTTATAATTGCTATGGAAAAAATAAAGCATGGTAAGAAGAATAAGCAATTTGTTGGTAGGGAGTTGTATTTATAAATAGGAGGGTCCGTGATAAACATATGTTTGAACAAAGCCTGAAGGAGGTGGGGCAGGTCCCATGTGGGTACCTGAGGAAAGACTGCTCCAGCCAGAAACACTAGGTGGTCCAAGGCCCTAAGTGGGGTCATATTTGATGTGTTGGAGAAGCAGAGAGGCTAGTTTGGCTGGAGTGGAGGGAGATCTTTTGATGATGTTCATTTGTTCGGTAGGAGGAGAATAAAGGGAGAAAAATCTAACTAAACCAAACAGATGAAAAAGTTTCAAGAAAGAGGTTTCCACCAATGCCCAAATTAGCCACCGTATCCGGGTTGAAGACAATGGAAACAAGGCAACCACAGTCAACAAAGATGAAAGCGGCCAGATTCCATTGGCCAGAGCTCAGTCACGTGGCCATACCCTGCTAAAGAGAGGCACTAAGTGGAATTTAGCTGTGAGGCCAGAAAGAAGAGGATACTGGTTGTGTAGGAAAAGCTTGCAAGCTCTGTCACATCCAATCTAAAATCAATTGTGTATCATCAACTGGGGTAATTGCAAAACTATCCGAGGCCCTTCCCTCAAATACAAGACCAAAATATCAAGGGATGGATCCCACGAATGTGTTTTCTGGTAACCCTGTTGGGCATCCAGGTTTGGAAACCACTGAATGAACCTATCTTTTGGAAATAAAAATACATTAAAACATGTCTTAAACAACCCCCCCCCCCCCCCAGCCTTAAATAAAGTATGTCTGGTTATAATACAAAAAAGCCACCAGGTGGCAGAAGAACTCCATTCTTGTAAGCTTCTCGGTGGCTTCCTTATTTCACCTTCCCTATTCCTCCATTTAATTTTCTTTCTTCTTTTTTTTTCTTGGCTTGTTGGCTTGAAATATATAGCATTAAGTTCCTTAAAAAGATTGATGCTAACCTTCTAAATAGATTTCAATATTAAGAATGACTTTCCTGGGGCTTCCCGGGTGGCGCAGTGGTTGAGAGTCTGCCTGCCAATGCAGGGGACATGGGTTCGAGCCCTGGTCTGGGAAGATCCCACATGCTGCGGGGCGACTGGGCCCGTGAGCCACAATTACTGAGCCTGCGCGTCTGGAGCCTGTGCTCCGCAACGGGAGAGGCCGCGATGGTGAGAGGCCCGCGCGCCGCAATGAAGAGTGGCCCCCGCTTGCCGCAACTAGAGGAAGCCCTCGCATAGAAACGAAGACCCAACACAGCCATAAATAAATAAATTAAAAAAAAAAAAAAAAAAAAAGAATGACTTTCCTTATCGAGAAGAAAAATACCTCGAGTATTATGTTAGTGAACTGAATTAATTCTGAATTAATGCTATTAAAATTTGTTTTTGGTTTTCAATTGAAGCAAAATGTGTTACCTGAATAACACTAAATATTAGGAGGTCAAGTAACCATAAAAAACTTTTTTTGTGTGTTTAATAAGCAAGTTTTGAGGCACAGGTTTTATAGACATTATTAACATATATTGTATATGCTAAATTTATTCTTAAGGAAAATTTTAATTTTTGTTTTCGCAAAATTAAAAGCTCTAATGGTAGTTTTATACACTGAATTCTCATGAGAACTGTGTCCTGGACTTTGAAGAGTCAAGGCTATTGGTTCACATAGATCTTGTATAAATCTGGGTTCCACTTCTTCGGAGATTGACCTTGAACAAGTTTCTTAGTACTTCTCAGCTTCTGCTATAAACGTGGGGTAATGATGCCTATTCTATAAGGTTGCTGTGGAGAGTCAGTGATGACACAAGCAAGTGCTTTATACATACAAAACTAGGTAAATAAAGTAAATACAAAAATTCCTGCCTCTATTCTAATTTTTTCTAATGGCAATTACTACTTGTGCTTTAATGCAAGATAGAAGGCTAAAATACACATGTAGCTGGCAGAATCATAATCTAGTTCAGATGTTAAAAAACATCACGCTGTAAAAAGACTTCAGAGTTGGAAACCTGTGTTCACTGTTCTGAATCTCTCCACTTCCTGTTAGGAAACATGATATTCTTTTTTTTTTTTTTTTGATTTTGAAAAATAAAGATTTATTTTGAATGGGCAGGTGAGGGAGGAAGGCAGAAAGCTATAGTTTTTAGTACTTTGGGACTCCAAAGGTTATAATTTGGCCCTCCCAGAAGCTTCTTGGAGGTGGGAAGCATGGACCTCTAATCCACTGAAGGAAATCAGAATATATCACCTTAAATATGCCTCTTTGACATAAAAATTATTTTTAGCTGAAGGCAATTAAGAAACAGCAAACACAGAAAAATTCCCCCCTTTTGGCCTAAAAGCAGGATATAAATTCTTTTACTAGAGACAGAAACATGATATTCTTTGAAGTGCGTTTTTTGGCTTCATGAGTTGTAATTATTCATATACTGTATAAAGTATATAATAACTTATGCCCTATGGTGTTATTCAACATTGTAGAGAAAGGAGAATAAAGAATGTGTTTTATCAGCAGGCAAGGATCGTCCTCTTTATCCTCTTTACCCTCACATGTAATTTACTAAAGAGCTGACAAAATCACGGCACAGGCTGCCTCTCACACTATTCGTCTGCAGACAGTGAAGGGACTAACTCTGAGGCTGTGCTTTCTAACTGGGCCCATGTCAGAAATCTGATGAGCTTATATAGAGTCTTCATTTCTATACTGTGAAAGAACGAGGTTGCTTCTAAAAAGGAGGCAGGCATAAAGGCATGTGCTTTGGACAAAGCCCCTGGCAAAGATGCTGTGGGGATGCTTAGCAACCGAAAAGGCGTCAGATTTCTCTTTCATTTGGCCGCAAGGAAGAAATGGAAACATTAAAGAAAAGGTCTGAAAAAAAAAAGGCACTGGGGGGAAACATAGGGAGTTTGTGTTGCTGATGAAAGGGCCATCTATTTCAGGGGTCCCCAACCCCCGGGCCACGGACCGGTAGTGGTCCGCGGCCTGTTAGGAACCGGGCCGCAGAACAGGAGGGAGTGAGCAGCGGATGAGCAAGCGAAGCTTTATCTGCTTCTCCCCATCGCTCACAATACCGCCTGAACCACCCCCACCACCCCCCGTCCGTGGAAAAATTGTCTTCCATGGAACCGGTCCCTGGTGCCAAAAAGGTTGGGGACCGCTGATCTATATGAAGTAGATGATATATATTTGCATTTGATATATAGATTTAATTTTAAGTAATTTTGTAATAAATACCTTTAATTCTAAGAATTGAAAACCTTGAGAGGAATTCAAATGTATATTTAATTTTATTCCAACAGCCTGATGATCTTGAAAATTCTAGGTTTTAAAAATCTATTTGATGACTTTGAGAAGCAGGGAGAAGTACTTTCAGAAGAACTTGAATGGGGGAGAGGAGACCCTGCATTTCACTGGGTACCTCTTTCTTCATAAATGTCAACTATGTCCTGTAATTACTGTCTTCTCCCTCTTCTCGGCTAGTTAGCAATCATGAAAATGGAAATTACCTTAGCAGTGTATTCAGAGTATGTCCTAAATGTGATTGAACAAAGATTTCAATATTCCCAAGGCAGAAGAGCCAATGTCTTTGTTTCTGCAGTTGAAAAGTCTGGAATAATCTCCCCAACGTCCAGTGTGGAAATTCTTCCTGTCCTCAAGGTCTCTGTCATGAGATACCTCCATGATGATTTTCCTGACTCTCTGAGTTAAAATACTCTTTCCCTTCCCTACACTCACATAGCCATTATTTTATCAAGTGGTAATGGTTTCCCCAAACACAACAGGTGGCCCCAGTGTGGCTCTCCCAACTTCTGACATTGGCAGTGGCTACTGGTCTGGAATTTTTCTCAATTCCCAACAACAGAGAAAGTCAAAAGCAGTTTTCTTTTCTTTTTTTTTATTGTGGTAAAATATACCATGTAAACCATTTTAAGTGGTCGATTCTGTGGCATTAAGTGCATTCTCAATGCTGTGCGACATCACCACTCCATATTTTTGTGTGTGGAATTTTTAGGGTTGTCTACATGTCATCTGTGAACGGAGATTGGATTTACTTCTTCCTTTCCAATTTGGATGATTTTTATTTCTTTGTCTTGCTTGATAGTTGTGGCTAGAACTTCTAATACTGTGTTGAATTGAAGCCAGAAACAAAAGGACAAATATTGTATGATTCCACTTATATGAGGACATAGAATAGCCATATTCATAAAGATAGAAAGTAGAAGAGTGTCCATGAGGGCTTTGGGGAGGGAGTAATGAGGAGTTATTGTTTAATGGGTATGGAGTTTCAGTTTGGGAAGATAAAAAAGTTCTGGAGATGGTATATGAGCTTTTGTCTTAGACTCTACTTTCAGAGGAAAATGGTTAATATATGATGCTCTTTTGCTAGTGGCTAGAAAACAAGGGTCTGGGAACCGAAGGGTAGAAGTAGGATTGGCTCTTTTAAACATCATTCCCAGAGACTCACTTGGGGACCAGAGTTGTCCTCACAATCTTAGGCTCTTCCTGAATAGGAAGTGTGGTTCTTATGTATATAACACATCTATCGAGGATACAGTAAGTGTTCCACTGAATGAAGCTATACTACCCCAGTCACTGTTGGATCCTCATGTGAGAGGACCAGTAGGAAAAGACACAAGTTCTATACTGGTGGGGAACTTGAGTCTGATTATCACAAGGAGGGAGGACTACTGCTACCTAGTGGGATGGAGGAGGAGTAGCTCTGAGATTTGGGAATACACTGAAGTGTCTTTCAGTGATTCTGTGGTCAGCAACAGCTATAAATAGGCAATTGAGCAACCTTGGCCCAACTAGGACAAGAAAAATAAAAGCTCAGGTTTCTAAGTGATGAAAGTCTAGGTCATTCCACCAGAAGAACAACCTAGAGCTGCCAATATGCTGCCCAAGGTTGAGAGAAATAGAAAAATGATGATACAGATTGATGGTGGTACCAGTTATGACTTCAGGCCGACTGCAACAGCAGAGATGGCTCCATCAGTCTGTTGTGTTAGGTCCTTGCAGACACTGTGGCTGGTCATAGCTTGAAGGGGACTCTAATATTTTGGACTTAAAGGAAGGCATGCCATGAACCGTAATGTTAGAGGGGGACTGTATTGGGCATAATTACCTTCTTTTTTTGTTTTTGTTTTTTTTTTTTTACACAAATCAATTACTTAGCAAATTTTTAATGAAATGCCCTATTGATTTACTTTTTGGTAAGTGCCGTGATGTCATAATACAGTGATAGAAATTCCTAGACTTACATCATTGACCTGCTTGGAAGCCATCAGTATTCCCTATTGTTGACCAAATAAAGCTCATATTTTCAGTCTAGAATTTTAGACCTTCCATGACTTGGGTCCAAGATACCATATAAAACTTAGGTTCTATTATTTTAAAACACGTAACTCAAACTCCAGTCAAATGTATACTCTTATGGTTTCTACACAGGACTTGCATATTCACACATCTGCACTTTTGCTTATGTTCTGCTCAGGATTACCCCTCTCCCCCATGCATTGTTGGAGCCTCTTCAAAGAAGCCTTAAGGCTTATTCAAATACAATATCCTGAAAGTTGACAAAGAATAGATTTCCCTAATCACAACACACATACAATTATTTATCATCATAGCTGAGAGACATTGTAGCTTGGAGTCTAAGAACATATATCAGGGGCTAGGATATCTGAATTCAAAGCCTAGCTGCATCATTTACTATCTGTGCCTCCCTTTCCTTATCTTTATTTATTTTTTAACATCTTTTTTGGAGTATAATTGCTTTACAATGGTGTGTTAGTTTCTGCTTCATAACAAAGTGAATCAGCTATACATAAACATATATCCCCATATCTCCTCCCCAAAATATGGAACGCTTCACGAATTTGCATGTCATCCTTGCTCAGGGGCCGTGCTAATCTTCTCTGTATCATTCCAATTTTAGTATATGTGCTGCCGAAGCAAGCACGGGCATAATATCTTCTTTTACTCCATCTACTTCTGTGACCACCAGTCCTATGCAGGACTTGACTAATTGCACAGATGCCACCAGACAGAGTTTCTACCTTGTGTCTTTACTACATTCTTCTAACTTCCTACCAAGGGCTTCTGTGCTGCCTTGGCATTGACATCGTCTTGGGGAACCTGCTCAGCTCTTGCATATGTGCAACCTGGGTGCTGGGGGAGATCATGCCCTAGGACACTCTTGCCCAATAGAGGATGCCAGCCAATTGATAAATGCTCTCTGCTTTTATCTGACTGTCCCGGGCAGGCAGTTCTAAGCCATATTTCATGAGTCCTCAGAAAGTCCTGGGAGATCAAGCACCAACTTGATAAAGCAGTCTTTATTGAATTTCCCTCTTTCCCTGTTTTACTTCTGTCATCCTTCATTCCTACTCCCTAGGAGAATCGCTTCCCAAATAAAGTGTTGCACTGCCAACTTTGTCTCAGGATCTCTTCTCAGGGGAACAGGCTAGGCATAGCTGAATCATCTGGTGAGCTCATTTTGATGGGGCGGTGTTACCGTTGGAGATGGGATGACAGAAGTAATATCCATCATGGTGGGTCTAATTTCATTAAGTAAAATATTGAAATTAAAAGGCTGTTATCAGGTCATAGGTGATCTGACTTTCAGTTTTCTCCAACAAACTCCCATTACACATTTAGTTTCCTTCATTTTGGGATTTCATCATTAGCAGTTGGTCCAGTGATTGATTGATTGAGTAGAATGATGTATAATTATGCTGAAGTTTAGAGGTGTGGTGTATATTTTGAAGGTATTGGGGTCCGAAGAATGAGTGGATACAGCTGTGGATCCGGAACTTCTCCCTGTAGGATGCCTGATGAGAGGAACGACAAACTCAAGGTTTAATAGCCAAAAAAGAAGTAGAGTGCATCTCATTATGGCAAAGTGTGAATTTATTAATCTCTCTCAATACAGGCTCATTGGTTAAACCAAAGGAAGGATTCCTTCTTTTTTCATGAATCTAATATTATTCAACTGTGTGCTCAGTGGAAAAGAAAGGAGAGAATGGGGGAAAGAGAGAGAGAAAGAAAGAGAGGGAAGGGAGAGAGAGGGGGAGAGAGAATTGATTCTGGAGAGTCAGGCTTCACCTGGGTCTGCTTACTATGAAAATTCAGAAAGGAGGAGGGAAAAGCAGAGTTTTCATGGAGTCTCTTTTAGGTACAATGTGCCCCTAACCATCTCCATTTCCTCTCTATGGAAGAGTTAATAAGGGGTGGGTCAAGGAGCAGAAGTGGGTGGGGAGAGAGATGGGAAGTGAGAGGACCAAAAACTCATCCTCCACTCCAGGCATAGATGATGATGTGAGATGAAGAGGAGGAGATGTATCCTTGGCTCCAAATATTAGCTGCATTTCCCCATGTGTTGGGGTAGTTTCACTCTGACCCCAAAATGCTTGATCTCCTGCTCCAGCTCAGAGTACCTGGTGTGTTTAGCAATTTCCTGAGCCTGGAAAATGTATCTAAGGCAGGTAATCAAACATTCAATAAGGGATTCTCAGCTGAAGGCAGAGAAGCCTATGGTTCATTTATATGAGGACCTTGCTAGACCACAATAAAACAAGGTAAACAAGGTCCTCTGAGAGTCACCTGAGAATGCAGTGCACGTAATCCTTCACCTGGACACTCTCCTACGTTAGTTATAGAAGTACAGTTTACATGAATGAGTACAAGATAAAAATGAGTCTATTGTAGCCTTTTCTTTTTTTTTTTTTGAGGTGGTGGGGGAAGCTTATGTTTGTGGGCATTTTGTCTGCAGAATCCTTTGAACTGGAGATTATCCCAGGTTTACTTAGAACAAATGCTATTCTGTACTAAGTAAAATCGCAATTGTGTGCAACATCTCCTGATCAAGGAGTTAACTGCAACCTAACCAAGTTCAGAACATTCAAGTCCAAAGGTTATTCAACCAAATAGGACTAAAGAATTTTCAGAGTGGTCCACGGTCCACAGCACTGCCTGCCTTGGCAGCTGTCAGGCGTCTGCGGCTAAACTAAAGCAAGGAGGCGACAGTGACCATCTGAAAAACTGACTCTCCTGTGGTTAGTAACTGGCAATAAACGAATAAGTTTACACCCACAGAGTGCCTCTGAGCGGAACGCGATGAGAGGCGTTTATTTGAATCAACTTATGCAGGTTGATTCTGGAAAACTGCATTTGCCTTACACGTCTCACTTTCTTCCGTTTTAAGGACTCTGCTAAACCCAGAGTCAAGTCTCAATATGGAGAAATATTATCGTTTTGGAGGAAATCTGGGATTTGGTGTTAGAAAAATGCTATGATCAGAATATTTGTGTCACCCCAAAGTTCATATGTTGAAGTCCAAATGCCCAGTGTGATGGAATGAGGAGGTGGGGCCTCTGGGAAGTGCTTAGGTCATGAGGGTTCAGTCCTCAGGAATGAGATTCCTGTCCTTATAAAACGTTCTCAAGGAGCGAGCTCCTCTTTTCGCCGTGTGTGAAAAGGCGCCAGCTATGAACCAGGAAGGGAGCCCTCATCATAAAGCAACCATGCTGATGCCTTTTTAAAAAATTTTTTTTTTATTTTTTAAATAGTTCTTTTTTTTTTAAAATTTATTAATTTATTTTTGGCTGCGTTGGGTCTTCGTTGCTGCGCGGGCTTTCTCTAGTTGCGGCGAGCGGGGGCTATTCTTCGTTGTGGTACACGGGCTTCTCATCGCGGTGGCTTCTGTTGTTGCAGAGCACGGGCTCTAGGGCGCACGGTCTTCAGTAGTTGTGGCACGCAGGCTCAGCAGTTGTGGCTCGTGGACTCTAGAGCGCAGGCTCAGTAATTGTGGCTCACGGGCTTAGTTGCTCCGCGGCATGGGGGATCTTCCCAGACCAGGGCTCGAACCCATGTCCCCTGCATTGGCAGGCAGATTCTTAACCACTGCGCCACCAGGGAAGCCCTGCTGATGCCTTTATTTTAGACTTCCCAGCCTTGTGAATTGTGAGAAATACATTTCTCTTATTTATAAGCCGCCCAACCTATGGTATTTTGTTATAGCAGCTCCGATGGACTAAGACAAAGAAAGTGATGTCCATCCCGGCTATGCAGCTTGCCCACTGTGAGACTTTGGGTAATTTATTTAACCCTGTTGTGCTTCCACTTCCTCCTCTTTATTATTTTTCTTTTTCTTTTTAAATTTTAATATTAGTAATAAATTAAATAAATAAATAAATTATAAATAAATAAAAATTATAAATAAATAAAGTAAATAATAATTTAATATTAGTAGTAAAATAGCAGTATTTTAATGTGAAGTATTTATATAAAGGAATTTATATAAATTAACTGTATGTATTATGCATGTCCTGTGTCATAACACCCACATTTGTAGATTTCTTCCATTGAATAAATTTCAGGTGGGCCACTACCTAACAATATGTATTGAGATACTTGTCTTTTATTTTTAAAAATTTTATTGGAGTATAGTTGTTTACAATGTTGTGTTAGTTTCAGGTGGACAGCAAAGTGATTCAGTAATACATTTACATATATTCATTCTTTTTTAGGCTCTTTTCTCATATAGGTTATCACAGAATGTTGAGTAGAGTTCCCTGTGCTATACAGTAGGTCCTTGTTGGTTATCTATCTTATATATAGTAGTGTGTGTGTGTTCATCCCAAGCTCCTGACATAATGTTATCAATTGTGTGGAGAATTGGAATACTTATACAGATGTATATTCATGGAAGTGATCTCAGAGTGACATCAGTGTGCAGCGGCTTGAACCGATATCATTGTTCCCTGCCCAGGAATTGAACCAGGGCCCCGGTGGTGAGAGCACAAAATTCTGACCACTAGACCATCAGAGGTTAGTGCCTCCTGTTTAAAATAAGGTATGTAATAATACCTATGCCATAGTTTAGAAAATCAAGTGACAAGAGTGAAATTATTTATAAGTAGAAAATTGCTGTCTACCTCCAAGTTACAGCGTGTCTTCTTTTCCTGGGGAAAGCTTGGGGATTTCCACGGCATGAAATGGATGTCACAGATTGGAAATTTACCTTTTCCTCTGCCTGTCCTTTGGTCTGCTTTATTCTTCATCCCATTTGGAGGGCATGATGCCATCCAACTGTGCATGGTTCTATACCTCAATAACAACTCTGCAGAAATTGAACTTAATGTATGCTGCAACACGTGTCTGAGAATAAATGGGCTGTGAGCAGGGAAATACCAGTTCTGCCTCACACCCAGTGAAATCAAGATGAGACAGCTGTGCCTATAAATGAAGCCATTTGAAGAGTTAACAAGGAAGACAGCCCCACGTAATTTTGAACGTCTGTGGAACTACTCACAGACCATGTCTGGAAATTAATAAATGTCCTGAAGAAGGTGGGAAGGGTATACAAAATGAAAGCCAAATGAATAATTAGTTTTCCCATCTGACTCAACAGCACTGAATCCAAAGACCGCTAGGCTCTGCTGGTCTATGGTTTAAATGGTATTTTGAATGATTTACACCAAGGCTGTGTAGGAAATCAAAGCAAAGCAGGATAAAAATAAAGAATGATTACACTTGTGTTCCTAGTTGGTAAAAACACATAGGAAAAAGAAATAAATTGGTAACTAAAAATAAAGAATTCCTTATGTTTGTCGCTAACTTGAGAGCTAACACATTATGTCTGTCAACATTTTCAGCATTCATTTAATTTCACAAGAGCTTCTCATCCATCCAAAATGTTTGTTTGTTTATTCATCTATTCATCACCCCAAATCACAGTTTCTTCTATGCACCGGATACCAGGCTTAGAGCTTGCATCAACTCCTCATTTAATTCTCACAACCATCATTCTCCACAGGTATTATTATTATCCCAAGTGTTTTTAGTGAAGGAAACTGAAATGCTGAGCTGTTGGTGACATGTCAATATGATCAATTTAACCAGAAATGGAAAGAAGATTTGAATCCATTTTTTTCCCTTTAGTATCCAATATCCTTTCCACTACAAAACCTTTTATATATTCAATTGGTATGTTAAAGTGTGCTGAAATTTTTTGAATTAAAAAAATGTGAAGTGTTTTTTCTTTGTTTCGATTTCTTTATGGCCTCTGAAAATTGGAGGCAACATAACTGGGCACTTTTACTTACTTAAAGTGCAGCCAGAGTGAGAGAGGGTGGTAAAATTCTGTCTTTCTCTTTGTGCCATTAATGTCCATTTTATTGCATTATATATACCGTGGTTGATTCTGCCAGGTATAAGATAATTTCTTTATCTTTTTTGTTTCACAGTTCCACCTAGACCATGGTTTCTCATCAGAAACCTACAACAGAATCAAGTGGCAAGTTTTAAAAATGCAGATTTCTGGGTTCCATCCATGTTTTATTGAGTCAGAATTTCTGGGGTTGGGTCAGGGAAGCTGCACTTTTAACAAGCAGACCTATTTATTCCGACACGTGTTCAAGAACCACTGTCATAGTTGATCTTCTAGACAGAGCCCACCCACATTGGTTGGTGGCAGTATAGCTGACCCTTTGAGTCTGGTTCGGCTCATAACTTCTGGCCCACCACTTCTGGGCCCACCACAAAGTCAGGCCCTTCTACCTATGCTACATCACATGAAATTGCATCACATTAATGCCCATCTCTCATTTTGATGCCCATCACATCAAAGCCCACATTCCATAATAGCTCCTAGTTCACACAAGTCCCCACTCTGAGTTCAGAGTCAGCCTCTATGGATGCTGAAAGCTCTGGCACATTTTCTATCTGAACCTCAGTCAGGTTGTGGTCCCTCCTTCTTGCCTCCAATATCTAGTCCTGTGCTATGACCCTGATATGATACCTGGATTCTTTCTTGGCCAACATAGGCATCTAGTTCTATAGAAGAAATCTCTCATGGCCAACTAAGTAAAATAATTTTTTTGCTGGTTGATTTATGTATCGAAATGAAAGATATAAAAATATTTATTTACTCAGTTAATGATGAATTAGCATCTTGCAGGAGTCATGATTAATCATGCTCCACCTAGAAGCCCGTGCCAAAATGACTCTGCTAATAGAATCCATCAACTGCTGAAGACAGTGATTGCACTGAAGAGCGCTTTATTGTTTAGTTCCTTAATTTTATATTCTAGCTACATATTGATATTCCCTAATAAAAATTGTTTGGATTTCTCTCTGAAAAATTTGGAGTGAGTCTTGAGGAGGTAATTTGCATTAGTGAAACACTGAATCATGAAACTATTTCCATTATTCTGGCAAGGCAAAGCATCGTTTATTCTATGAGATTTAAGCAATCCTTAAAAAATCCTTAAAAAATTCTTAAGCATTTCAGCAATTCCAGTCCTGGGCATATATCTGGGAAAGATGAAAACTCTAATTCGAAAAGATACATGCACCCCAATGTTCATTGCAGCACTATTTACAATAGCCAAGACATGGAAGCAACCTAAATGTCCATTGACATATGAATGGATAAAGAAGATGTGGTATATATACAATGGAATATTACTCAGCCATAAAAAAGAATGAAATAGTGCCATTTGCAGCAATGGGGATGGACCTAGAGATTATCATACTAAAAATGAAGTAAGTCAGACAGAGAAAGACAAATATCATATGATATCACTTATGTGTGGAATCTAAAAATGTGATACAAATGAACTATTTACAAAACAGAAATAGACTCATAATAACTTATGGTTACCAAAGGGGAAGAGGGGTAGGGATAAATTAGGAATTTGGGATTAACAGATACACACTACTATATATAAAATAGATAAACAACAAGGGCCTACTGTTTAGCATAGGGGACTGTATTCAATATCTTATAATAACCTATAATGGAAAAGAGTCTAAAAAAGAATATGTATATAGCTGAATCACTTTGTTGTATACCTGAAAGTTACCTGAAAGTATCACAACATTGTAAATTAACTATACTTCAATAGAAAAATTAAAAAAATAAAATTATCATTTCAGAACAGCAAAAGTAATAATTGTTAAAAGCGTGAGGACTATAACATTGTATTAAAAGAGTACTCAATCATTAATCAAAGTATTTCTTTGCTGCCTCCCATACATGGGTAGGTCAACATTTTGTGTGAGTAATGGAATAGCTGAGGTTAGACGTAACCTTCCAGAAGTCTTCACGATCAGTGATTTTCTAGCTCAGAAAGAATTTTTGCTGTCAACTCAACCAGCCATCAGGGGAGCTTTGGCAGCTGGAAAAGACCTTCATAGCTCTGTCTGTGTTACTGTTGTCAGCTGTTTGCTTGGATTTGATTTTTGTACCTAATGAGAACAACAGGGCAAGGGGACCATGCCTTGGAGAATCAAGTTGGCTCTCGACACACCTGGGAAGGGTGGACAATTTTATATCCTCTACTGCCATTTTCAGTTCTGAACTTTGATGGAAGTGAACTAAACAAGATTTTCAGAGTCACGGCTGAGTCTGAATCCTCGCATCACATTTTACAAGGAATCTGGGAGTTAAATTTTGGGTTCTCTTCTCATTTTTACATAGAGTGCCTCATCTTAAACTACCCTGGCCACATGTTTTCACCTGGCTAAGCTTCATGAGTCAGCTCAGATATTAATTCCTCTTGGAAACGTACTCTTAATTCTCGGGTCAGAGAGGTAACCCTTTTCTCTACACTTCATGTCCCTCATTATATTCTACTTTGCCTGTGTAATATCTGCACATTTGAGGGCAGGTAACTTCGTGGTTCAGACATGTCACTCAGGAAGGTGTGAATAAACATTTGTGAAAAGTTTGATCTATCAAATATGGGTAGAATACCTTTTTCAAAAAATGGTCATAAAGACTGAATGACAATAGCATTTGTAAAGTTCTTACCATATAGTAGGAATTCGATAAATTCTAGTTTGCATTCTTCTTCTGTTCCTGACAATGCTAGAGAAACTATGGCCTGTCCTTCTCCACACCCCGCACCCCCGCACGTTCCCCCCCCCGCCCCCCGCCTCCACCAAGTTTTATGAGGCAGCCCAGTGTGGTCTTTTCTTAGCTTTATGACATTGCCATAAATCCCAACTGACAGGTCTTCGTCTGTTGCGGGGTGTATTCTCCTGAAGCTGAGGTAGAGTTTGGAGTACAAAATGTTTATTGGGAGAAAGGCCTGTGAAAAAAGGGGGAGGAAGCAGGGTTGAGCAGATGTTACAAATCTCTGCAGCCTGCCAGGGAGTCCCAGAACAAAGCTTGACCCTTAGAGAAGTCCTACCCTGGGTCGAAATGATGAAGTCCTTTGCAGCCCTGCCTTGCTGGGTCATTGGCTGGAAGTGTCCTGAGAAAAACATGACCTTGACTACCATCACCTTGATGAGTGGCCACAGCCACTACACACTGAGAAAAGTGTGACCTGTTCTCACACGCTGAGGTGGATTGTGAAACTGCTAACAGCTGGAGAGGGTCAGTCAGCTACACTCCTCACAGCTGGGCAGGGAGTCCTTTCATGACGGGGGATCTGAGTGGTGCCTTTCTGTGTCTGCCTTAGTGACAAGGATTTAGAGTTAGTGTAATATTCTTCTAGGGATGCTGTGGGTTTATGGAATTCTCTTAAAAGGCGAGAAGACTTATGAGCCACTAGAATAGCCTTCATGGACCTGAGATACAGGCAAATGTTTGAACTGGGAGCTTTTACACACCTTTCCGAAACTCGCCTAATCTACCTGTGACCAAGGTTCTAAAAACTGGGTGTGGTTGATGCTGTTTGTGTGCTCTTCCTTTCTTGTCTACCTTCCTCAGTCATGCCTCTTGGGACAACAGATTGTGGAGGTCTAGTTGACTTCTGTGGTCTACATCTTCCCTGGGCAAGGAATAGAGATATGTAGTCAAGCAAGCTTGTGGTTACAGAGACATTTGTCCCTTGCATTGAGGGCAACCGAATGCCGTTGGTATAATGAAGAGGAGTAGTATATTTTAAAATACATAGGTACATTTTATAAAAACGATCCATATAAGTAGATGTCACTCTCATCTTATTTTAACATTCAACCAGAGATTAACAGTGCATTTTTATATCAGAAGATATGTACCTAGAACATCTCTCTCTATAAAACTACAAGGCATAGGACAGAAAGTGGAAATGTTAGAGTCAGACTACAGAATGGGGTTATACCCAGGGCTAGATGCAGTGTAGACAGAGCAACAAGCATGGCACTTGGGAGCGCTGGGGTAGGACTGGCTGGGTGGACTCTACCCTAGTTCTTGCTTACTAGTCAGTCACTATTCAGATGTCATAAATGTGTGCAGTGTTTTGCAAAAATGTGTACAATATTTTGCTAAAATAATTTTCTTAGGAGAGAATTCTACGTGTTTTAAGACACAACTAATTTTCAGAGGTTAAGAATATGGTAAAATATGTATGACACATGAGTTGTACGGATGCAATGTTTTTTTCTTTTTTTAGAAAGATATCATATTTTATTTACTTTATTTTATTTTTTTAACATCTTTATTGGAATATAATTGATTTACAATGGTGTGTTAGTTTCTGCTTTATAACAAAGTGAATCAGCTATACATATACATAAATCCCCATATCTCCTCCCTCTTGTGTCTCCCTCCCACCCTCTCTAGTTGGTCACAAAGCACCGAGCTGATCTCCCTGTGCTATGTGGCTGCTTCCCACTAGCTATCTATTTTACAGTTGGTAGTGTATATAAGTCCATGCCACTCTCTCACTTCGTCCCACAGGTTTTTGTTCAAGATTTTGAAAACTGATTAAGAATTTTGTAATGTTCTGTAATTGTGTAGTCCAGGCAGACAGGGATTATTATGAAGGCATTGGTGGAACAGATAGCAGAAGTTGGGAACTCACAGTTCAGTCTAGATTCAGGGTCTAGGGTTATCTATGGAATGGAAGATAACCTTTGAGAGGGGAGACCTAACAGATCCCTATGAAAGGATGGTACAGCATATAAAACCAGGATGCGAGTGGTTTCCAAGCGAGCACTGATTTAACCAGGACAGCTGTGGTCCTCCTAAGTCACTCATGGTATAGGAGGTGTGGAAATGAAATACCTGCTGGGACTCTAGTCTCTTATTTAGGGAGTGCAGTGACCTCCACTCATGGTACCTGCTGACTGGGGCAATGAGTTGTACTACATCCTGAGGTTAAACTTGGATCTTCCTTGGGGATGAGAGATGGGGAAGGTGACTGGTTTCTCTCTTACTGAATTACATATTCACTTTTGACTTGTAGAGGTTTAGTGGTGGGATTCCATGTATTCTAATCTCAGCTCTTTTACGAGCAAGAAAAGAATGTTAGAAATAACTATACTAAGAAAATTCTTTTCATACTCATCAGATTAGTCATTGTGTTCCTGTGAAAAACACAAACTAAGAGCAGCCTAAAGATATATCTTTATATATTTTAAAATATTTATATATTTCTAAAGATAAAACAGATATATCTTTTATTTGTCTGTATAGTTTACAAAATACCTTTTTTTTCTTTTGGTTTATAGTACTCAATGAACAGTTCTTAAAAAAGTATAAGATGAAATGCAAGGGTGCAGGAAAAGAAGAAACTTGTTAAGAGATAATTGTCATTTTTTTTTGAAGGACGTGAATCTTTTTTTTTTTTTAAGATTTATTTATTATTTATTTATTTAATTTTTATTTTTGGCTGCGTCGGGTCTTAGTTGAGGCACTTGGGATCTTCCTTGAGGCATGCGTGATCTTTTGTTGTGCGCGGGCTTCTCTCTAGTTGTGGCGTGTGGATTTTCTCTTCTCTAGTTGTGGCTCGCAGGCTCCAGGGCGCCTGGGCTGTGGCACGAGGGCTCTGTAGTTTGCAGCACGCAGGCTCTAGTTGAGGCACGCTCGAGCTCAGTAGTTGTGACGCGCGGGCTTATTTGCTGCCGGGCAAGTGGGATCTTAGTTCCCCGACCAGGGATCGGAACCCGCATTATCTGCATTGGAAGGCGGGTTCTTTACTATGGACCACCAGGGAAGTCCTGAAGGACATGAATCTTAATTTTTAGTTTTTTAAAAATTTGCTACGTGTTTTAAATCACTAAAATAAATGCAACATGTGAATTCAAAGTGTCCTTAAACCCCCATTCCTAATTTATTCTTTCTTCACCTTCTCCAAAGAAAAAACTTTTATCATAAATTTAATGTATGTTCTTATAGTTTATTTTCATTGTTTTACACAAATATAGCATTCTTGAGCAGTATAAAATATTATTTTGGTATGATTTAAAATTTTATACAAATGATAGCATATTTTAATAAATTCTGAAATAGGCTTTTTCCAGCTACATCCATGATGATACAGGTATTCTATTTTTTTAATTGCCTTGAAGAAATCTATCATACAGTATGCCACATTTTATTTATCCATTACTCCACTAATGGGACATTTAAAAAATGTGTATCATTTAACGACATTCATCAATCTAACATTTATTTAAAAATAATTTTCTGAACTAGTACTATGTGTGGGGTGTTCCAATAAAATGTTTTGGAGTATGAAGAGCTTCTGCCTGTGCTATATATAGGAAGTTCCTCTTTTTAGAGAGTTTAAATACAATGAGACAAAACCTGAAATATTTCCTGAATATATTTCTATTCTGTTTCAAGTGGATCTTAAAGATATTGTCAAGTTTTAGGTACAAATTTTGTTGTACTCAAGAAGAATGTTGTCGGGTTTGGGGAATGCTAATTCTTGTAATCAACTAGCACTTTCACTTTTGTACGATTCTAGCCTACAAGAGCAATAGATACCAGAATGACATGGTGAGGAAGCATAGTATTATTATTTTTTTAACCTCAAAATACAATACAATAAGCATTTTATAAAGTAAAGGCATTACACAAATAGAAGACTTCACTTGTGGGGGCTTCCCTGGTGGCGCAGTGGTTGAGAATCTGCCTGCCAATGCAGGGGACACGGGTTCGAGCCCTGGTCTGGGAAGATCCCACATGCCGCGGAGCAACTGGGCCCGTGAGCCACAACTACTGAGCCTGAGCGTCTGGAGCCTCTGCTCCGCAACAAGAGAGGCCGCGATAGTGACAGGCCCGCGCACCGCGATGAAGAGTGGCCCCCACTCGCCGCAACTGGAGAAAGCCCTCACACAGAAACGAAGACCCAACACAGCCAAAAATAAACATAATAAATAAATAATAAAAATTAAAAAAAAAAAAAAAAAAAAAAAAAAAAAAAAAAAGACTTCACTTGTGTTGTGAACAACCTGCCTTTTTAGGCACTAGCTATTTGAGGTCTCTCTACCATTTACCTGCACACCTAAATGTTACCCCCCAATTCATTAGCTTTCCCTAGAGCACTACTCTGGTCATATCACTCACCAATGCATAGCTTTCCATGATGCACTGTGACCTAACAAATGCATTAAAAATCCTTCAATCTAACAATCCACATTCCAACCACACCCCATTCACATGTATTTTGAGACCAAAATGTAGCCTTCTACTATTTTCCCACTGGCTCGTCACACCTACATGCCTGAAATAATTAAAATACTAGAGATGCTGCATTTATTTTCTTGCTGTAGTTCTGGATTTTCACTCATGGAAACTATTAGAGGTTGGGTTTGAAGAGGCATGGCTTGTAAAAAATGGCTCCACAGAACACATCCTGTAGTCCAGAACTGTGTTAGCAAACTACAGAATAGGACCAGTTATATGATTATTTTAGGTTGAAATATTGCAGGTGAAAGCATTTTGCGGAATGGACTAGACATTTTATCCAATGATATATTTTATCATCATGCCCCCTTGATCTTTAACTCATAGACATACATACATTGCATACACAATCTCGATAAACATTTAAGTGAATCAGAATGCCTAGTATCTTAACAAAGCAAAATGCAATAGATAGTAATACCTCCCCAAATCTATATTTTATAAAATTTGTTGCAATTATGAGTAGAAAGTTGTGTTGAGTAATTATTTTAGTGTTTTAGAAATGTTCCCATTAAGAACTTATATAAAATAAAATGTTAATATTCTTTCAGAACATACTGCATTTGTAAAGTATGGAAGCACTTTCATTATCCTTATACACAGGAGACCTCGGTAATGACTTTACATAGGTAATTTTACCTCAACAGAAATAATAGAGCCATAGACATTGATGACAAGAAAGTCTCAAGAGGTACTTAGTCCATTAGCATGAAAAATTACTGCATATCTTAAACTTCTTGTGTTGATTTTAATTTGTATGATTCTAATGATACCACTTTTAACAATTTCTGAGGAAAAGTTTTTGAATTTTCAGTTGAGATAGTTCTCATTTTACCTAAGGTAATAACCAGAAACTGCATGATAGAAATTAGAGGCCATGCAATCTTCAGATAGATGTTAGGTGGCTGGCTTCAAGTTTTTTGTTTTTTCTTCTAAACATGATTTATGGTCTCATTTTATCAAATCACAAGAATATAACACCAACTAGTTGACTGGGAGATCCTTTGTGTATACAATTATACTTTCCTGGTCAGTGTTGAAGAGATAGGCATACTACTCATGTGCCTAAAATTTTAAAAGCCACCTCTGGTCACAATTGAAAGCAGATTTTGTTTCTATTCAAATATTTTAACTGACAGTTTCATGGCAAGTCCCTAGCATTTGCTCCCTTTCTTTTCTTTTTTTTAACTTTTAATTTTGAAATAATTATAAATTCACAGGAAGTTACAAATGTACTACAGAGAGATCCTGTGTACCTTTCAGCCAGTTTCCTCAATGGTTACATCTTATGTAACTGCAGAACAATATCAAACCAAGGAATCTGATGTTGGTACAGTACGTGGATATGGTGCAATGTCATTTTATCACATATGTAGATTCATGTAAAAACTATTGCAACTAAGATACAGGACTAGTCCATCACCACAAAGGTCTCCTTTATGCCATCCCTTTATAGTACCCATACCTCACTCCCCTCTCTAACCCCTGAGAACCACTAATTTGTTTTCCATCTCTATCATTTTGTCATTTTGAGAACATTATATAAATGGAATCATATACCACGTGACCACCTTTATCGACAGTTTCATGGAAAGTCCCTAGTTTCTGCTCCTCCTTTTAAAACTCCCTCTGGTTATTGTCTACATTTCACCCATGTTCAGTTATTTTTAGCTCTGACATTTTATAATATTTGTCAAAGAATCAAGTGTAAAAATGTAAAATGACTTAGTCACTCTGCTAATTACTATGAAAATTTGGAGTTCTTATTTTTGGATGAAAAACTCATTATGAATGTATATATTACTTCAGGATTTCATTCGTATGGAGGGGTGGAATATATCTTCTTTTCAAGAGCATGCCTTACTTATGACCATATCTTCACACCTAGACTAGTATTTGACATGTCTTTAATACATTTTGTGGGGAGGATGAATGAGTAAAGACATTTTTATTTCTAGGAGGGTTGAAGTTGATGGCTTGTGAGGGTCTGTATCTGTGTTAATGAACAACTTATGCTAAATGGCCATCAATAGTCATTTAGCACAAGGAACATCAAATGATGAAAATGCTACCGATGACTATCACCTGTTTGCTTAGTGATTGCTTCCTCCCTGTGCTGCAGGTGAGTACAAGTGTCTCCCAGCCCGGGTAGAGGCACATTCTGCCGTTTGTAGCTTAGGGGTTCCTACCTGGCAGAATATGGGTTCCTTCTCCTGGTTTTGGTCCTCAAATGAGAACTCAGGACACTCTCCTAAGTACATCATGCTGAGGCACTGTCTACCTCTTAGCCTCTGACCTCAGGAGGTCCTAATGCTCACCTTTTCTCTTCTCACTGGTCATTTAAGTTAGTTTATTTGGTTGTCAAATACAAAATATAACTCCAATTGTCTTAGTTTAATAAGTTTTACATGAGTATTTCTTAGATTATATAATAAGACTATACCATGGGGATAGGAACAAAAAATCCCTCACACAAAGTATTGTTTTTTTCTCCACTCTCTGATAATCTTTCACCAGATCCTCTGGACATCTTTCCAGGTCCTACTTACTGGGAATGTAGCCAGAAAAAGATGAGCAAAAGCCATCAAAATGGAGAAATAAATATTTATTAAGACAATGACCAGTTGTGAATGAATCTCAACTCTCTCCCCACTTAGCACTAACGATTATCTGTACCCATTGCATCAAGTTTGTCACCCTCAAAATACACGTGAATGGGGTGTGGTAGGAATGTGGATTGTTAGATTGAAGGATTTTTAATGCATTTGTTAGGTCACAGTGCATCATGGAAAGCTATGCATTGGTGAATGATATGACCAGAGTAGTGCATAGGGAAAGCTAATGAATTGGGGGGTAACATTTAGGTGCGCAAGTAAGTGGTAGTAAGAGCTCAAATAGCTAGTGCCTGAAAAGGCAGGTTGTTCACAACACAAGTGAAGCCTTCTATTTGTGTAATGCCTTTACTTTATAAAGTGCTTATTGTATTCATATATTAAAGGTTCTTAAAGACTAATTGAGTCTGGGTAGATTTTAAAGTTAGGAGAACAAGGGATAAGAGGGCATGTAGCTTGTACAAGGCCACACATTTAGGAAGAAAATAAGGCCAGAGCTACAGTACAAGTGGTACTAACAATCATTGATTAGTTTTAATTCTGTTATTAAAGCTTGGCCAGTGAGCAAACCAGTGAAGGACACACTGTGTTGGCCAGTGTAGGAGTGGGACGAGTTGCCTTGGGCAAGGGCTGAATTGTATAGAGTTTGAACATTCCTGAAAGGCAAAATAGAGGCCTTTTATTCAGGGATAACTTGACCCAAGAGGTGTAGAGAACATTTCAGGTATTCAGGTAAAATAATATCAAATAATATTTTTCAAGCTGTCGCAAACATGTTCCTATGCCTTGTTGTACACTGAACCAGGTAAACAGGCATGATCCTTAGTACCGTGCAAATTGGTAAATGGCTCTATAGATACATGAATAAAGTATGTTTTGACAGCTCAGCTGCCTTCTACACAGATTTGTCAATTGAAAATATACTCAAAGCATGTAATGCATAAAAACCTCATTTCAATTTGTGCCCTATCTCTGTTAATAACAGTTATCTACTAAGACCCTGTTATAAAAGGCTATGATATTAATTTAATGAAATGATTCCAATTGACCCTTATGAGACATTTTTCTGTCTGTTATGTGAATGCTGGCACCATAATAGATGTCTTAATTTAATAAGCATATTATACTAATTGAAATAAAGACCTAGGGGTGTAGAAATAGCAGAGTAACACTTGCTAGTCATCACCAAAATATTAAATTTTTGACACAGAAGATCACCTTAATTATTATAGAATTAAAGGCAAAATATTCATTTAAAAAGAAAAAAAAATAGCAATCTAAGAGAGACCAATGGCAAACAAATGGAATTGATTAAAAATGATTTAACAGTAATGCAGAAATGAAAAACTTAAAAAAATCAAACGCCACTTAAATAAAAATAAACATACAACATTAAATAAAGGCGGAAAAGGGGAATTCCCTGGCGGTCCAGTGGTTAGGACTCGGCACTTTCACCATGGTGACCCGGGTTCAGTCCCTGGTTGGGGAAACTAAGATCCCACAAGCTGTGCTGTGCAGCCAAAAACAAAAAAAGTTGGGTAAGTAAACTAATTTTAGAGAGAATAATGTAGACCTGAAAGCCTAAAACACTGAATAAACACAATAAATAATATTACGTAAAAATCTGTATCTTAGAATCACCCACACGGTGGGAAGGGGAGACTTTAGACATCATCTGATTCTATCCTGTCTTGGCAAATATTCATTTAAAAAGTCTTTTTTGAGCACCTACTCTGTCCCAGGAACTCTGCCAAAAGCGGGGGCTATGAAAATAAGAAAACAGGCATTGTCCTGCTGTCATGGAGCCGAGAGTTTAGCAAACCTTATTTAAATAACCATAAATAATAAATATAAAATATTTAATAAAATATAAATATAAAAATTTAAAATGTTAAAAGTAAAGCATGTGATGAACTGAGCTGATTTGGTTTAGGTCAGAGAAGGACTCCCCGAAGGAAAAATATTTAGGCAGCCATCTGAAGGCTGGAGACGGTCAACTAGATAAGGTGAGAGAAGAATATTGAGAGCATTCCAGGCAGAGAAAACTATGTCTGTGTCAAAAAGGAGCTTGCTGTCCTTAGGGACCTGAAAGAAATCCACTGTACTGGAACACAGGGAATGTGGAAGCAATATGTGCACATGAACTTGAGCCATGGGAGGGGATCAGAAAACGTGGAACTTCCTAGAAGACCCAGTCTAGGAGGATACCAGCAATGCAGCAATGGGTATACACCAAAGGGTTTCAAACTTGGTTATGACATTGTCATACTTGTTTTGAAAAGATTATGCCAGCAGATGGAGAATAGATGGGAAATGGGGCAAGAATGGATGTCCTCAGAGCAGTTATTTCTAACTTATAGAATTCTTATAGAATCTGGGGACAGTGTTGGTCTCTTGGACCGGGGTGATATTGGAGGAAATACAAAGAAGTGAGCAGGTCTGGAAAATCAACAGAACTTGATAATCGGATTTTACAGAATGTGGGAGAGGGAAATATACATTTGATATTTAGGATTTTGGCTTGTGCATAACTGGGTGGGCAATGGTAAAGAATACTGAGACAGGGAACACAAGAAGAGGAGTAGATTTCAGGGGCGCAGGGAGATTGGGGAGAGAGTGGAGAGCTTGAGTTCAGTTTTGAATGTGTTGAATTTGAAGTACTTTTGCCAAGGCTAACATGTTCCATAATTCCAGAAGGTGCCATTCATGTAGATTTCAATACAAACATTGCCCCCAGCAATGGTCATTGTGGTGCTGCTCTTTCAAGCATTCAAGTGGAAACAGTGACTAGATATATGGGTCTGATTTTTCAAGGAAAGACTTTATTTCATTGTGTCTGAGATACCACCAACTTAAAATCGCACCATTATTTTATATGCCACTAAGAAAGAGAAAAATACAGCCACCACTAGAGCATGCCCTCCACTGAGAGACACACCTTCATTTCAAAAATGTTAAAATGTGGAAAATAAACATCTTATAATTGATTAAATGTAGTATAAATTTGAGTGATATAGGCCTAGTTGGGTGATTTTAATTGTATGCACAGATGAAACGCCTAGGGAGAGAGTGTTGAGGGAGAAGAAAAGACAGTCTAATAAGCAGTCTGAAGGAAATACATTAATGGCCAGGAGGGAAGGATAATTTAAGGAAGTCAAAGAAGTAAGACAGGTCACTGGGGAGGCACAGAAACCCAAGGAGAGAAAAAGCTATTTAAGAAGGACATAAAGTGTGCTAAATGCTACCCCAAAATACCCATGGAATTTATTAAAGTGGAAATTTCGGTGACCTTGGAGAGTGATATTTGGTTGAGTGGTGGGGATGGAAGTCGTATTGGAGTAGGTGGAGGGTGAGAAGGAGATGAGAAAATGAAATCAGTAGGTGAAGACAAGTTTTTCAAGAAGTTTGGTTCTGAAGGGTGGGAGAGAGACACAGGAGTAGTTGAGGAAAGAGAGCTTGAGTGACACTTTCTTTGTAAGATGAGAGAGATGTGGGCACGTTTAAAAGCCAGTGGAAGAAGTTGAATATACAAGAGAAGATGGGAAAAGACAGGGTCCAAAGCACAGGTGGAAGGATAGGTTGCTGATAAACTCTTATATTGAACACAGGCAGAAAGAAAGAAAACAGATGAGACCAACCAGAACAGGGTTTTGCTAAATGGGTAAAAGAAAAGGCAGAGGGAGAAAGGATTTTATGATGTAGGAAAGAATGTTACTAAAATGATGGCTCATGGAATCTAAGGTGAAGATTGAAGTGATGAAAGGGAAGGTCTGACAGACTGCGAAAAGTTAGAGGTATTAACGCACAATATTCTTTTTTTTTTTTAAACATCTTTATTGGAGTGTAATTGCTTTACAATGGTGTGTTAGTTTCTGCTGTATAACAAAGTGAACAAGATTCTTATTCGATCAACTCTTATCTTCTCTTGTACGTTCAGCCTGCTTCAAACAAGTGGATCTTTCTCACTGGCATTGAAACATACACGTATCTGTCCCGTCTTAAAATGATCTTAATTGTGTACCAATGAGTCTAGAATGGTACAGCATTGTGGTACAAAAGCAGGATCCTTGATTTACAAATTTTTCAGGCAGAGCAGCTATGGGTTAATAAGAGTATGATCGTGGTTGTAGGTGAGTTAAGTGGAAGAAAGAGAAAGCCTTTAGAGGAAGGAAACGTCTTCAGAGACAAAGAGATTAAGGGGTTTGGGTGAAACAAACTCCTTGATGTGAATGTGGATGCCACAGGATGTCACCTGGCATGAATGGGATGGCTGTGAACAGGAAGCTGGTGGTGGACATCAACAAGGAGAAGCACAGTGGGCAGTGGGCATAGCTAAGTAGCAGGAGCGACAAAGGGGTGAGTTTATTTTTTTAAAGAAAATCCTTTCAGCTTCAGAGTTTACCAATTTAGGTAATATGGTGTGTGTGAAATGAATGCCATAGGGAAGGAAAGATGGCAGGAAAAGACATAAAAAATATATGTGTATGGGAATCTAAACCTAATAAATTCTACACAGAAAGGGATACAATCTCTTTTCTTCTTGCCTCATTTAGCAGCAGACCTACTGTAACCAAAGAATGGAACCAGTTCCCACACAGATTTGTCTTGTTGCTTGAAAACAGAGTCAGGTTAAGAATGCTTGATCATTACCTGTGCACAAAGGAGCCCTTTTGGAGTCGGTGCTTCAGCATTGAAGCCCTAGCTGAGTAGCCTAGCCTCTTATGTGAGTATTGAGGATCACTTTGCCCGCCTCTGTTAAGGCTTCTCTTGAACTTGCAAGAGAATAGCACTATTCTCAAACTTTCCTAGGTCCTGCTCAGCCTTCTAGCTACATTAAGAGGAAGAAGAAATGAGTGGAGGAAGTGAATTTTGACTCTTATTTGGTCTTCACAACCTTCTATAACAGACCCACTGAGAGCCCTTGACAGCTATATTTTACCTTTGATACTGATTTACTATTTTTTACTGTGTAAGGATGCAGTGATGGTAGAGACCTAAATGAATGTGCACAACCTTGAACTCCCCTGGAGGGGTAGAGGGTCATCAAAAAGAATGTTCCAGTCAATCATATTTATGCTTATTATTTTGAGAAAGTGAGATTTTACAGGAGTCATTTTATTCCTTAGAATGAGATACAAAATTATTCAGCTTAGACTTACTTTAGATGAATTATTTAGTTGATTCATGATATTTAGTCAATTCTAACTTCAGGAGCATACCACTGGGGACACATATAGCCCATTTTTCTCCCTACCATGCAGTATAATATTCCGCCACATATCATAAATGAGCACATTGAGATTGAAAGGCCAAATTTAATATGAAATTCATAGATCTCTTCTTGAGATAATATTTGTAGTTTGTTTTGGTTTTATTTCCTGTTAGAATGAGAAGACAGAGGAGTTCCATTTGAAAGAACAAGATAAACCCCCCCCGGGAAAAAACCCTAAAGAAATGGAGATAAGTAATTTACCCAATAAAGAGCTCAAAGCAGCAGTCATAAAAATGCTCACTGAATTCAGGAAAAGAATGGAGGAACACGGTGAGAACTTCAACAAAGAATTAGAAAGTATAAAAAAAGAACCAATCAGAACTGAAGAATACATTAACTGAAATGAAAAATACACTAGAGGGAATCAGCAGCAGATTAGGTCATACAGAAAAACACGTAAGTCACTTGGAAGACAAAATAGTGGAAATCACCCAATCAGAACACCAAAAGGAAAAAAAATTTTTTTTAATTAAGATGGTTTCAGGGACTTCTGTGACAACATTAAGCATACTAACATTAGCATTATATGGGTCCCAGAAGGAGAAGAGATAGAAAGGGGCAGAAAACCTATTTGATGAAATAATGGATGAAAGCAATTTAATTTTTATACTGTCACAGCACAAATTCAAGTGTGACTGTCATTTTACAATATAAACAGGTGATTTCATGTATTATTGTTTTATGTTTCATCTTATTTTAAACAATTTTATTTTTGTTCTTTTCAGTGCTGGGTCTTTTGAGTTTGCATGTGCATTTATGCATGGATGCTGAGGAAGAGGGGGTCTGAATGTACAGTCAATGTGCCCACACCCATACTTTTGTACTACCTAGTTGAACAGAACTGCAGTGGTGTGAGTGCTATAGGAAATGCATCCTGACGATTTTTGCCCATGGACCAAATACTTGCTTTACCAGTGAAAGAGCCTGGGCTCTGCAGAGACATACTTCGCCTGCAGCTTACCAGCTTTCTGACACTGACATGATGACAATTTTTCTGAATCTCATCTTTCTTCTCCAAAAATGGGAACAATTCTACCTTCAGCCTACTTTTTTTGAAAGTATCACACCAGATATGTCCCCTTCAGGACATTTGTAGAGCGCCCAACACATATTAGGTACACAAAAGTTGTTCTTTCTTTTTCCCACGTTGGAATAATACACTTAAAAAATTACAACAGATTACTTTTCACTTTAAGGGTACACTGGAAAGAGGAAAAACCTGTACATTTTAATTTTTTAAATAAAATTTTATTTATTTATTTATTTATTTATTTATGGCTGTGTTGGGTCTTCGGGACTGCGAGCCGGCTTTCTCTTGTTGCGGCGAGCGGGGGCTACTCTTCGTTGCAGTGCACAGGCTTCTCATTATAGTGGCTTCTCTTGTTGCGGAGCACAGGCTCTAGGTGCACAGCCTTCAGTAGTTGTGGCTCGCGGGCTCAGCAGTTGTGGCTCGTGGGCTCTAGAGTGCAGGCTCAGTAGTTGTGGTGCACAGGCTTAGTTGTTCCGTGGCATGTGGGATCTTCCCAGACCAGGGCTTGAACCCACGTTCCCTGCATTGGCAGGTGGTTTCTTAACCACTGTGCCACCAGTGAGGTCCCTACCTGTACGTTTTTTATCAATATCATAATAGGGAGAGAAATTGCTTAGTATTAATCCGATGATTCTATCCAATTTTGTTCTTGAAACTTGACATGATTTATTTCAGCAGGAATTTATTTTTAGCATCCTTCATTAAAATTTAACAATGGTGGATATTCAGTACTGCTAACCTTTATTCAGGGAATAAAGCCAAGTGTTTCTTCAGTGACGTCAAAATAGGAAGCATTTTAATTTTTTTAATATATGATTTTTTGCAAGGAAAAAAGGCATGCATATGTGCATGTGTGTGTATAAGCTCCATAACATTTAAACAGACCTCAGGGATGAAAATGTTACTAAAAGTTCTTTTGAAAATGGCATGCATATTTAGTTATTTTAGAAAAAGATTTTTTTTTTTTGGCTAGTTTTCTCTCCCATAATAAAAACTGAAATAATCTAATTGGGATTTTATTAAAATATCATATGAAAAGTTTTGTCCTTAAGAAATTTGAGATTGCAGAGTTATAAAAGCACTCAGTTGATTGAATGCTTAGATTTTAACTATTTATACATATAATCCTGAATTCTTTTTCTGAGGGTCAGGAAAAGATCAAAAGTTTTCATTGTTTCAAGACTCCATTAAGCACACATCTTTATTCCATTCTCCCTTCTCTAGGTTCATAGACGCCTTTAAAATCAAATTGCCTTGTTAGGTGTTGTCAATTTTTTTTTTTCTCTCATCTTCTTCAGTAAACATTAAGAATTCCTTTGACAAATTTGGTTATTTTTTTAGCTAGCACACTAAATTCAGATTGAGTAGCACGTACTTTGAGAATGCATATGAAAACAGGCTTACTTTGAATTTCTTTGTTTTTAACTATTTAATGAAATATTTGGAAAGTCATCTCTGTTTCCCTTCTCCATCACAATGTCTAATCCCAGTTTATGCTAAAATATTTTAGAGTGCTTCTGGGGTACTCTAATAATTAAGAAGTTATGAGCTAGCTTGAGTTTAGGAATAAGCAACGACAAGTTCTCTAAGCATACCGGCATGTGAAGATCGCTAGGGACAATTGACATAAGATTGTAGGTCCGATGATCTTGTATAATCCTTTCAACGCCACTGTCCGGATTAGGATTGTTTTACATCACGGCATTGATAAAAACAAGGAAGCAAGCACTATATGACCAAGAGGCTGTAAGTTCTTCTGTAGTTCTAGCTTTGCATTCTCCACTGCTGATTAACTTATCTACAATCTTAAGCAACTCTAGGCAGAGCGTGAAATCTTGCCTCTTGTCAGAATGTTGTATAAAACATATCCAAAGGTCTAGAAAATGGTGGAATGGAGCTACATTTTAAGAAAATATTGATCAGGGTAAAATTATTGGTTACTTATTTTTCTGTTCTTGGTTATCTCTTTTTTATAGGTTTATGTAAATGGATCCCAGACTAAGGATTTGTTCACTATAGAACTGCCCAATATATTTGTCTTCTATAATTAATCCTTAAAGCAATTATATTCTAAGTTCTTGCAACTTAACTTGAGATCTATGGACCAACAACGTGGGCAGTACCTGGGAACTTGTTAGATTTGCAGAATCTCTGTCCCCACCCCAGACCTATGCAATCAGAAACTGCATTTTAAAGATTCCCCAGGTAATTAGAAGGCACTGCCCTGAGCCAGTATCTCAAAGTGAGGGTGAGCTTACCCAGGGTGGGGCAAAAATAAGCCACTGTGGTGCACTTTAAGTTTTATTTATTTTTATTTAACATGTGTAAGAAAGGAGTCAAGCTTATGGATATTTACTCTATGGACTGACTCTGGCGCCCCTACGTGGTCCTACACCTGCAGCCAGGATGCTCAAGATCTCAGACCTCCCCACAGGATTGCTTCCTCTATTTCATCTTCTTTCAGTGAATTGCAGTTAACTGTAATTTCTCTGTGCCTCTTTAAGTGGAAAAATCTGGTTCTAACTTAATTAATCCTCCCCAGATGGACAAGCATTAAAAGACTCTCCTAAACAAACTGGAGACGAAAGGTCAAGCTAAAATGCCAGTAAAGTGAATAATAACATTTTCAGGGGTGTTAGCTTCATTTAGTCCAAGCAGAAGTTCTTTGTAAGCCCAATTGTGACATTAAGGAAGCAAAACAAAAGAAAACCCCACAACGATCTGATCAGATCTTACGATAAATCAAAAAAAATTTGGAATCATCATGATTATTGAAATACGGATCCATTACCGTAGTCATGAACTATCCCTAAGTACATATTTCATACTGTAGCTTCATGAAGTATCTAATTCAGTTTTGATATACACTGAAACGACTATAAGTATAAGCTGAACTTAGAATACCTTTAAATATCTGGATCTCAAAATGTTAAAGCAGGCAAAATCAATCACATTGCTCTAAAATATTATTGAATCAAAATAAATTCTTTTCCTATATAATAAATAATTAAAATAGTTCAATTTTTAATAAGAACAAAAAGCTTTCTATATCTTTAATAAATAAAATTTATTTAAAGTATATTTTTTATTTTTACGTTGTCATCTAAAGTTTCTAGGTTTTAAGTTTCATAATTACATAATATATTAATTCAGTAACAAAAGCATGTAATTGTAAATTGTACACACATACAAACATATAAGATTAGAAACTTTTTTACTGATAGAGGTACAATGTAAAAACTTTTTCTGCTTTACCACTTAGAATAAAATCTAATATGTTATTTCTCTTCAAAGGACCTACAAAAGAGTAAAATTCACAAGAAAAATCAGCAAGAAATTTGTTTTATGTTAGTAACCCTGAGAAAGAGTGTAAATGGAGATATTCATTATGAGGCAAATTATTGTCAAAAATATTTTGTTAAATTTAAAAAAGTAACTTAAATATTGAATTAATAGACTTTAAATTCTACTTGTTCTTAGAATTTTAAAAACTGAGTAGAAGAAAAGAATTGGTGTTTTAAAAAAGCTTTATATGAAGGTACATATCTTTACAACATTTCAAAATCTTTCTCTGTTTTATCTCTTTTTAATTGTTTATCACAGATATCCTAAGATTAACTGTTAGGAAGAAATCTGGGCATTACCTCTTTTTTTTTTTTTAAGATCTTTATTGGTGTATAATTGCTTTACAATGGTGTGTTAGTTTCTGCTTTATAACAAAGTGAATCAGCTATACATATACATATATCCCCATATCTCCTCCCTCTTACATCTCCCTCCCACCCTCCCTATCCCACCCCTCTAGGTGGTCACAAAGCACAGAGCTGATCTCCCTGTGCTATGCGGCTGCTTCCCATTAGCTATCTATTTTACATTTGGTAGTATATATAAGTCCATGCCACTCTCTCACTTCGTCCCAGCTTACCCTTCCCCCTCCCTGTGTCCTCAAGTCCATTCTCTACGTCTGCATCTTGGGCATTATCTCTTTAAAGAAGAGAAATTGGAATATGAAGAAGTTATTGCTTAATCTCACATTTTAAATAAAGGGACTCATATACAGGTCTTAAAAAATTCATTTTCTCTTCCCTCTTTTCTGCTGTCTCAGAAGTATTTTAATTCCCATTGATGCCATATTTGGTTGATGGTACATTGATGTCACAAAATTAGCATCCTGAAATCTGTTACCACTTGTGTTCTCAAACCAATGGCTTATTTTCATGAGAGAGCAAAATGATTGTAATTATCTTTATACGTTTGTTACTTTGTATCATAATTACTCTAGCTTCCTTGTAATGTGTTAAAATACTTTCCCAACAATTAAATGTGTTAGAACAGTAGTATCAACAAGAATTTTGTGTACAACACATATTGCATACACTCCTATTTCCGTGATTTGTTGGACACCAGAATCCCTTCTCCCCTTCTTCTTGGGCACTTGGCAAGACTATGGTTTTCAAACTCCCTTGCAGCAAAATCAATCAAAGGACCACACTTTGAGGTCTTCATAATGGAATGAGAGTGGAAAGACTGTGCTTCCAGGCTGGGGTCTTTATCTGAGTGGATGTACCTCCTCCATGGTCTTTTCTCCTCTCTGCCACTTAACCTTGGGCATGACATAGCAGCCTGTAGGATGTGGACAATGATGGCAGAGTCCTGATTGCAAACAGCCTGGAGATCTTCATCCCTGCGTGGAGGAGAGCTGCTTGTCAGCCAGGAACACCTGCCTGGACTATCGCGAGAGCAAGAAATATAAACTCTATATGGGTTTATTTGTTGCAGCAGTTTATCCTATATCAACAATGTGCTTTTAGTACGATGTGTTTAATACAGTATGCTTAATGAAGTATATTTTACTTTGAATGATTTGAAGTGAGTTCTTTCGAGGTTCACAACCTAGTTTGTGTCTCTGTTGACCTTGCTTGGATATTTTTTCTGTCTCTGGGCTGTAATTTCTGGGTCATACCGTGGTGGGCAAACTGATATTTAAATCTTACTTCCCATCACATTTGATAGGAAAGCCTCTTGCAGCTTTTCTGTCTGCCTGTTTATGGTTTTCTGCTAGGCTTGCTTCATGTACTGATTTACACAGTGGGATAAACTAGAAAACATATTTTAAATCTGAAAGCTTATATTCTGCTGAACATAGCAAATCTTGTGAAAAAGCACTAAAATGTACAAAATCTGTCAATTCTCTACACCCCTGCATTGTAAAGGCTCTTGTTAAAAACTCAAAAATGGCAGAATGCAGGTTGTGTTTATGAAAAGTTGTCTTCCTGTGTACCACACGTAATACATTTGATGCTTCTGCCTGAAGAAATTTTATGCTGAACATTAGCCATTTTAGGGGATAGGCGTACACACTTGACCACATTCATAACTATTTTATACTCTGCTTTGCAAATCCCTGGTTATTGTGGAGCCTTGAGAGAGACCATCACAATTTGGAAACTATACAAGTGTGGTTCATTCTGGGGCGTCTACTGTACTGCTGACTTCCTCAGCTCTAGGGGATATAATTCTAAGTCCATTTCCAAGGTTCAGAGACTTCTCCCTTCATGAATCATAGAATTATTAGGCTGGGAAAGTCCTCAAGAGACTATCTGATATGAATTCCTGCACCTACATAGACCACAGTCTATGGAGAAAGTAAATTCTTCGAAATCCCCTGGTAAATCATTTCCACACTTAAAATCATCCTTCCATGTATTACTTGAGGATGTAGGCAACAGATTAACAGAAAAATAATGACACTGTGAGAGAGGAAAAAACTAGCCCTAAATCAAATGTTTCAAACACGAGGAAGTCGGGGATAGAAGTCACTTTCCTGAAGTAGGAATAAATATGATACTAAAATCTTACATTTTGTTGCATTTGACTCACAAAACAAAGCCTGTATACTAGAATAATTTGAAGCTTAGAGAAGTTTTGCAGCTTACTTTGAGAAAACAAAATAGGGGTACCTGGGGATAAAAGGCAGGTTTTCTTTATGCTGCTCCAGTGCCATTTCCTTCTGTGACACACAGCCCATGTCATTTCTTCCACACAATATGATCTCCTTTTCCATTTCTCCCTAATTCAGAAAACCAGAGCACAGCAGGAGCAATTTATATCAGGGGTAATTTTCTGGTTGGGAATTTTAGAGATTTTGCAAAACCAACTATCTTGGAAACAATTATTAGGTGGGTGGGAGGTCACCAGTTTCCGATAGGTAGGGTAGAGAGATGCAGAGTCTGGTAAAATTTGCATTTAATGGTCAAGTATGGGTGTACCACACAACAGACCTGCTTTAATGAAAGTAATTTGGAAACCATTCCTAAAATTATTCTCTTGATGCTGAAGAATGTGATTCTTGATACAGTGAAAACCAACAGTAGCATCATATTTAAAATTCAAGCAAACACATACCTTAATTTTGATGACTAAAATTTAAAAAAAAATAGAGAAAGCTACAAAAAAACACTTTATTTAGCTTTCTCCTTCAACACGCAAATTAATATTTTAAGCTTTTTAGTTTTACTCTTGGCTTTTTAGACCGATTTTAGTTGTGTTTAATCCCTACTTAATTTTATTATTTAAAGGTAGTCTCACTATAAAAAAGTGGATTATTTCCCAGGATTTGCCATTCATGAAAAAAATGTTCTGATGTGCGTATTGCTAAGGGTCTTGGGAAGCTGTGAAGTCTTGATGGCTTCGCAAATTATACAGCTAGGAAATTGTCACATATCTGAAAACTTGAAGCCTAAGCAAATTTTAAACCATTGCCTATGTCACTCAGCTGACAAATGCGCATTGCTTTACCCATTGGAGCATCAGACTAATGAAAACAATGTTGGTTGGATCCAACAAAATCAAGAGTCTCTTAACACCTTTAAAACAACAGAGTTTGTATCAATTAGGATGCCTCCAGGAACAGTTAAAAGAAAACTCATTTCGAAGTGGCTCAAAGGTTGAGAAAGTTTATTACCTCCTATAATTGGAAGTCCAGAACTAGCAATCCGGTGGCTCTGGCCTCCTTTTCTTACCTTTTTCTTGGCTCTGCTAATCTATTGGTGGCATTACTAAAAAGGATTTTGCAGTTTGGGCGTATTGCAAGACAGTATGCAGAGGAAGGTATTGATTACTCTGTTCTACTTCCAAGCAAGAGTCCTCCAACCTGCTCAGAATTTGACCATTTGGGAATATTAACTGTGTCTGGGGGAATGGAGTGAACTCTTTAGCTTAAACTGAAAAGATCCATTCCGGGAGCTGGGCTGGGGGTGGAGGTGTTCAGCTTCTTCTGAACCACAGGTGCTGTGTGAGAATAAAGGGATGAACGTTGCGTGGACAGCAACCCTTGACCATGGGAGATTTATTGAGAATTACTATACCAACACTGTGTAATTAAATGTATTTGTTGTATTAGACTATATACTCACAGTCTGAAGCAAAAGTTTACAAAGAACTACAGGAATGACTGTAATGTGTTGTGGAGTGAATCTACCAATCTTTGTTTCCCAAAGTATTTATTTCTGAAGATTTTACCTACAAATTTCTAGAAAAGCATTTTTCTTTTATCTCCAATGACAATACCTTCCCCATATCCTATCAGATCATTTAATTTTATCACCAAAAACTAAATAAAAAATGTACTAGAACCTACTTTTTAAACTAATTAATCACAGACTGAAGGGTCTCCTGTTTAATAGGATAGAATAAGTATTCTTTCCTTTCTACTTTCCTTTTTCTTTTCTTTTCTTCCCTCTTTTCTTTCTTTCTCTTTCTTTTTTTCCTTCCCTTCTCCCTATCTCTACATACTCTTTTTATATGGAATTGTACTCTTTAGAGAATTATATATTACTGCTTTTATGTGACCACTTTAATGATTATTCATGCAATAATTCTAATAATTACAGATTTTATTGCTCACCAAAAATCCTTTTATTTGGATGTTTTTCAAAGTTTGCTCTAACATCTCATTTGAGAAAAATAATACATGTGGGGGACATTTTCTAAGTTCTTGGATAGGAGAATGTCTTTTTTGCCTCCAAACATGAATGATAGTGTGGCTGGACACACATTTCTTGAGTCCAAATCAATAGTCATCTTAACTTTATGGATGTTGAACAGTTTGCTTTTGAAATATAGGATTGTGAAGGAGAATTATGACATTGAGATGGTTTTCTTTTTTTGGCTGTTGCCCAGTTTTCTGCCGGGATGGTTTTAGTTTTTTTCTTTTTTCTTTATTCTTGTACTTACCAAGACCTGTTTTTGTCTTTTATTTCACATTAATTTTGTCTAGTATCCAGGTACAATTTTTGATTTACAATCTCAGCTCCCTTCAGCTCAGTGAACTTATCTTCATTTTTATTTTCTTTGCTGCTTCTCCCTCCATCTTCTGCAGATAGCTTTTCTCCATCAAATCACTGCTTTTGGAATTTTTATTATGAACATAGGGGAACTACTGGATCAATTTTCCATCTTCCCATTATCTTTTCACTTACCATATTGATCCCGTGGCTATTTTCTTCTATGTTCTGTAAATATTTCTTGGGGTAGGCTAGAGCATATTTTACTTTCTGTAGCAACCAATCTGCTGCTTACCGCCTCCATTGATTAATATTCAAAAACATAATTTCCATCTGGAAGCAATTTCTCCTTATCTCAGACTGTTCTGTTTTATGTACCGCCCTTTCAAATTTCATGAACAATAAAAATAAGAGGCTTTCAAAGTTTTCTCTTTCTATCAAGAAGGCTGTTTTATAGGTGGAAATGAGCTCTGATATTTCAGATAGGTATGCATGCTTATGAACAAATTTAAATATGTTTAGTGTTTAACATGTTAAAACAGGTTTTATTTTTCCATGTGTTCATCCTTACAGAAAATATGGGTTTATTTACTATTTAGAAGTGAAATAGTTCTTACTGAGATTATATGGAACCCCATTTAAAACTTTTGGATTCAGAGACACAGTATGTATGTTTATTTACTTATTTATTTATTTTTGCATATTAGCATTGAAATTGTCTTTAAGGAGAGGAAGAATGCTACCAGCAGAGACATTTGTAAGGTAGAGAGTTTCATTCCTGTGAGAGTTTCAAGTGTTGGCAGTGGTTGTCCAAAATTAACTCTAGCAATGTCAAATTCTCACCACCATGTTGAGGTACTTCCATGCCCCGCGTGGCAGGCCATTTCTCCACACCAAATACAAGCTTGGAAGGACTGCTGGGGCATACTGCTTTGTGTGCCAACATTTATTACATTTTCCAAAGTCTCTTTTGAGGTTGTAATCTGCCACTCAATGCCTGACCTGTCACTCTGAATTAGGGTTCTGCTTAAGTTCTCACACACTTCCTCCCCAGGCTGGCTTTGTCTTTGAATTGTTACCCCTCAGCATGGCCCTTGTCTTCATACGGTCTTGTCAAAAGTCATTATAGTGGAGATTCCTGAAGTTTCTGCCTGTGTATACCACCTTTCTTATTATTATAAGCTTCTTGTGGTGATAGACATTTGTCCCCATTTCCTTTTATTTCTTTGGTTATTCTACTGAGTATTTGAGAGGTGGAAGACTGATGAATTAAGGGAGCTTCCTTTGTTATCTCTGTCTTTGTCCTAAACTTTTTCTTTGGTTATGTTTGGGTCTGAGTGTTTCTGGTTTTGTTCCACAATATTCACGTCTGAGCCCCATCCTGGATGGGTCATTCCCTGAAACCAAAACTAGTTTCGATTCTCAGTTTTTTGTTGCTTATTGTTCAAAGCCATCATTAAATAGATTCTTTTTCTTTAACTATTCGGAATCCATCAACCGTCTATCCAGAATTCCCAGTTTTGCTATTTCCTCATCTATTTCCATTGCATAAATTTATACAGAGCAGAGTCTATGGGATTTCTCTATGCAATTCTCTTTGAATTCCTTGGAGTAACTGCTGTCTTTGGTGATGGCTGGATTGTATAACTCTTCTTGCTTCCAGAAAAGAAAAGAAAAATCAACTTCTGGATGAATATTGTCCAAATACTCTCACTCTTACATTTTTTTTTTTTTCCTTCTGCTTATTACACAAAACTTTACTTCAAAGAAGCTTCTGCTATTGGTGGTGAGATTAGCCCAGCAGGCAGAATCACAGTGTTGCTATTTAATTGTTTTAAGTCTATTACATAAGAGGAGGATGAAATTATTAGGAAAAAAGTCTCAAAGACTTTTTAAAGTTAAATAATTCAATAATATTGTTTACAAAAAAAACTTTCTCCATGAGAGATTCTCAAAGAAGTATTTCCAAGAAAGGAGTATTTTCATTTATGCTAACACATTTGCTTAATTCTTCTACTTATCTTTTGAATAACATTAACTAAAATCTACTTCAGGGGATCAAACATTTCATACCCTTAAATCACTCTTCTGAAACAGTTTTCCCTTTTTAGTAGCATGAGGCCGGAAATGGTAATGAGATGAAAATATTAATATTTTAATCATTTTTGTTTCATTACAGGTCAAATCACAACATTAATTAGATTGTACTATTTGGTTTTACTATACTCAATGAATCAAAACAAACCAAAGTTAGAATTTTGTCTCCTAAATATTTATTCTTTTATTCACATAGAGGCTTTAATGATTGGAGTCAGAGAGTGCCATGAAAATAGGAATGGAGCAGCTTCTCAATCTGTTGCTCCTTCAGAGCCATGAAATAATCCACAATCAAGATTAGCACATATTCTGGGGCAGAGTTAGTGATGGTGATGATAATGGTGGTGACGGTGATCATGATCATGATGTCATACTAGAGCCACATCTTCCAGGTGTCCAGGCAACTATTTGAGAAGCATCTCAAATTAGCAGAAGTATCTTAGGAAACAGGATGGTCTTAGCTCTGCGTTTACTTATGAAGATGCACTGAAAAAATTTTTTTTACCCTATTGTCTTCCCTTCCTCCAATTCCCACTTTGCTCTAGTTGTTCTTGACATATGGGCCTCATGAGTCAGGTAGTTTCAATTTAAATACCTAAACACTTTCAATGTAGTAGAATTTGTACAGGAAAATTTTGTAAAACATCAGGGATTTCTACACTTTCTCCAGGAAGGTGGCTGTAGATATTACTTGTGGCAGCCCCATTATTTGGATGGTTTTCCAAATGAAGTTTGGAAATCCAAGAGTGGTAGCTGGGAGAGACCTCTCCACTTGTCTATATTTCCATTGTAATTTGGGTTCCTGGAAAGTATCAATATATTTTGTATTTTTATTCTTTTTTTTTAAAAGCCATTGAGTTTCAAGCTTAAAATACTAGTAGTTTGAGATTTTATTCTTTGTAAATGGTGGTTTACTGACTAACTCTGCTTCTTTACCTTCTGAAGCTCTGCAGTATTCTACCACTCCTGTCAATCTTAATTGTGGGCATTTCCTAAAATGGGACCTTTGAATTTTTCCTTGTTTCTGTCTCTTCATTTCTTGCTCAGAAAAATGATCATTTTCACAGACTGAGTGTTCACCATAATACTTTTTGTGCTTCTGTTTTATGGTTTGTACTAACTAATGATTATCACAATGGTGAAAAAGGAGCAAGGTGTGGCCACTACTTATAAAACTAGTTTCATAATATCATCTTCCAAATCAATAATCCCTTCCAGATTCTTTATTGTATCAACAGCTAATATGTTTAAATCTTATCCTTTTCAAAGAAGCTATGTTTTCTGAGTTCAAAAGCCTATTCTTACATTATTTTCATTTCCTCTAGATCCTTGCTACTCAAAGTGTGGTCCATGGACAGACAACATTGATGTCATCTGGGAGCTTGTTAGAAATGCAGCGTCTTGGGCCCTATTCCAGAATTTCTGAATTGGAATCTGCATTTTAACACAATTCCCCATGTAAAAGCATTATGTCTGAAACTTGAGTGTGAATACAAATCACCTCATATCTTGTTTTAACAATTGTAACAAGAGTTTAGCACACACTCACGTTAGGCTGATGTGACTGAAACTTGGATCTCGTTTTGAATAGCAAGACTGGAGAACAGCACTGTCCAATAGAACTGTCTATGATGATGGCAGTGTTCCATAGTTGCTGTTCAGTAAAGTAGCCACAGGCCACGTGTGGCTAATGGGCTAATAGGCTTAATTAATTTAAATTTAAGTTTAAATGGCCACATGTGGCTGGTAGCTATCCTATTGGACAGTAGAGCAAAATCCAGTCACTTAGTGGGAATTTAATAAATAGTAGGGAAGTGAAATCTAAAGACTTAATGCCATTAAAATAAAAATTAATTTCAATTATTTTACATAATACATGCAAATTATTTTACATAATACATGTAAATTATTTTACATAATACATGTATGTAAAAAAAGGAAAGTAGATTGAATATGTGTAGCGTTCCTAATAGCCACACCTGTTGCCTGCCAACAAATTGTCTTCAACTGTTATCAGTGGAGTGTGCTATATTCAAATCACTTGTACTATTTGTCAAAGTGGATTATTCCTTTGTACCAAGAAGCTGACATGATTTTTTAAAGCCCAAATTTGCACAGACTTGGGAATTATTGGAAACAGCACAATGTTCCTAAAGAAGGACTTTTTAAAAATTAATTAATTAATTTTTGGCTGCTTTGGGTCTTCATTGCTGCACGTGGGCTTTCTCTAGTTGCGGCGAACGGGGCTACTCTTCGGTATGGTGTGTGGGCTTCTCATTGTGTGGGCTCTCTTGTGGAGCATGGGCCCTAGAACGCACGGGCTTCAGTAGTTGTGGCATGTGGGCTCAGTAGTTGTGGCTCGCAGGCTGTGGAGCACAGGCTCAGTAGTTCTGGTACATGGGCTTAGTTGCTCTGCGGCATGTGGGATCTTCCCCGACCAGGGCTCAAATCCGTGTCCCCTTCATTGGCAGGCAGATTCCTAACCACTGTGCCACCAGGGAAGTCCCTAAAGGACTTTTGTACCTTCTGTTTCAGCACTTCATTTCCATAGCTTTCTGCCGTTTTTTTTTTCCTATTTAAATGTCCCTATTTACTTATTTCCTATTTAGATTTATTTCAGTTACCACTGAAAACTCCATATGTTAAAAGGAACTGGTAAATCTTGTTTCTCTGATGATTTATTTTTAAGTTTGGAATGGGGCACAGAACAATAAGAAATTTTGAACAACACATTTTAGAGCATTATGATATTTTGATTTTAATGTGACTCATTATTCATATGATTTTTAAAATAAAATATTGATTTGTTAAAATGTTAATTAAATTTATTTAAAAAGTGCGCTCATATTTATAAAACCGTTCTGCATCCTTTAATGTAAATAATGTGATTTTGTTTTTTGCCAATGGGAGTGTTTTCCACTGTATAAAACATTTTCACTCAACAGATATTAATCGGACTGGAAACAGTATGAGAATAAAGGAGGCAATGATCAAAGGCAAGACTGTGGTGGGCACAGATGTGAGAGGGAAGACGGGTCTAAGAAAGGGCAGGAGCTGTGTTCGAAGGCACCCTGCTCTGGCTGGGGCTAGGCCGAGGCCAGAGGAGCAGCTGTCTCTTTCATCTTCCTCATCCCCCCACCTCCCGGTGTCTATACTGGAATGGAGAGTTGAAGGTTTTCTTACTTCTCTTTCCTGACACTCAATCTCTGACTTAGAGCACGGCCCAGAACCATTATTCAAACCATTGCCAATGTCACGTCTCTTCTTTAATTTCTTCTTTTGATTAGTAACTCCTTAATTTACACTCTCGGGGACAGCACTGTCTCCATAAGCTTATTTCCTCTTATCAAAAGGAACAGTGGAAGATATAAGTACCAGACCTTAAGCAGATTAAAGCACAGTTGTTAAGTCCATCCGCCAAGGAGATCTGTGAGTATTAAGGATACCCTGGAGCTGAATGGCAGCTTACTTTAGAAGTGTCATTGCTTTTGTACTTTGAGGATTTCTTGTGAGTTTTTTTTTTCAACTTGCCATTTAGAAAGTGGGTCATTAAGGATGGTCATTTGCTGAAAAATTAACCCTAAGTGCTATAAGTGCCTTGAAAGGAAATGAAGTAGATTTTTAAAAGTTAGAGAACGCGAGTACTTTAGAAAATGTTTAGAAAAGAATGAAAAGGGTTTACATTTAGTACATTTTAGAAGAGACATAATATAAGCTTATCTGCTGCCAGCAATGCATGTCTACTACTGCTCTTGCTCAGAAAAAATACTCTTGTCAAATTCCTTGTGTATAACGAAGCATCTCTCCCGGCAGTGCTGCTATTGATTTACCCTTCCAGGTAAGGCAAATTTTACAATAGGTCAAACCTGATATTAATATCATGGCATTCTCTGTTCTTCTTGTTTTTATTTTTAAAAATTTTTAATTTATTATTTTTTTTTGAATTTTTGAATCTTATTTAATTTATTTTTTTATACAGCAGGTTCTTATTAGTCATCCATTTTATACACATCAGTGTATACATGTCAATCCCAATCTCCCAATTCATCACACCACCACCCCCACCCCCTGCCGCTTCCCCCCTTGTTGTCCATACGTTTGTTCTCTACATCTGTGTCTCAACTTCTGCCCTGCAAACCGGTTCAACTGTACCATTTTTCTAGGTTCCACATATATGCGTTAATATGCGATATTTGTTTTTCTCTTTCTGACTTACTTCACTCTGTATGACAGTCTCTAGATTCATCCACATCTCTACAAATGACCCAATTTCGTTCCTTTTTATGGCTGAGTAATATTCCATTGTATATATGTACCATGTCTTCTTTATGCATTTGTCTGTTGATGGGCATTTAGGTTGCTTCCATGACCTGGCTATTGTAAATAGTGCTGCAATGAACATTGGAGTGCATGTGTCTTTTTGAATTGTGGTTTTCTCTGAGTATATGCCCAGTAGTGGGATTACTGGGTCATATGGTAATTCTATTTTTGTGTTCTTCTTGTTTTTAATAGTCTTCTTTACATTTAGTATAAATACAAGGTTAAATATAAGTATGACAAAGGTAACGTTTCATCTTTTCTGCGGAATCCTGATGTAACTGTAAAATAATGACTGTATTCTTTAGCTCGTGACTATTAAATTAGTACTTTTATTTGTAACTTTATAGAATATTAAATTAGTACTACCTGCAGGCTAATACTCCTGCTAGTACCTTGTACTAGTTTGAGGTTATTAACTCAAACTAGTTAATAACCTAGTTAATATCTGTCTTCATGGCAAGATCCTGTCTGTTTAATAAACTATCACATCCTTTTGTTTAGAATTATTTCTAGTACTTAGTAGACAGTCTACTTATTTATTCTGTGGAATAAGTGAATGCATAAAAAAATGAGCAAATTATAAGACTGAGAGTGAAGATCAGCCAGTCATTAGCCTAAAGAAGGAATTTTTATAAGCATGGTTTATTCTACCAGATTCTGGTAGAAATGAGAAGAAAGTATTTTTTATTCTCCATAACTTTAATCAACATTCATTATAGTGGAATACAAACAAAGTGAAACACTAATTTATTGGAAAGTTTGTGTCTATATATCTTTGAGCCTTTGGATGGATAATATAATTTAAAGTTTATTTCTTCTCCCAACATTACTTACACCAGCTATACTTCATCCTCTGGAAAATCTCTTCTGATGCGTAGCATTTGACATAAGATACCAATGACCTTGCTCCCTGGCTTCACTGAATTCATTGCCAAAGGAAACTTCTACAAACAGAAATATTCTTCCTTTAAGGTAAGTAGGAAGAATGACCAGGCTTGAATTTGTGATCTCATAAAAAACTGTACACAGTTCAATTCTACTACATAATTTTAAGCTGTATAATTTGCACCATTCTTATTGCAGGCAAAATACTCCAATTTGGTAAGCATTATTAAATTTCCCCTTATTATGGCCAATTCCAAGGAAAATTGTTAAGCTTCCTTTCATTAGCTGATGATTTTGCTGTAATCATGAGCAAAATATCTAAAATTTAATGACCAAAACTCATGCAGAATGAAGAGTGAGACTTGAGATAAGTATCTCAATACTGATTGTTTCTGCTGATCAAAAATCACCAGATTCCTGCACAAAACTTTGCTGCAGTTTGCCCGTGTAAACATGAAATTTATAATCTTGGAGTCAATTCAATGAGAAGAAATTGCTAGAGCCTTAGAGAATAGTAGACACATATAGTCTATGTTTATACAAAACTTAAACTTTGATTAAATATCTTCCTATTTATGTTTTACAATGAAGGAATCAGAAATTACATCTAAGTAGTCTTGGGAAAAACATCATGTATTTATCATATGAACAGTGTATACTCAGATCTAATGTTTTGTTATACAAATTTCAATATATCCTCTTTTTAGGAGAAGAAACAAGAAATTAATTCTTTATTGCAAGCAATGCTTTAGGTGCGATAAATTCAACCATTCTACTTGTCTTTTTTGCAAATGCCTTCCATTTTTTCAGTTAATTGATGCCTCTTTTCTGTTTATATAGTTTATCAGGGGTTACTTATGAGACTAAATCTAATTTTACACCATTATGACCCCTTAATCATCTCACATTTTTAACATGGAATTACACTTTTTCTTTACCTATCCAGAGTGCCTCTCTTAAGGTCACTGATGTATTCACATTACATCGTTCTGCATTTTCACGTGAAGAGGATGAAGTAGAGAGTCAATGCATTATTTGAACATATTCAAATTGAGCTGTCTCATTGTCACAAATCCACCTCCTGGCCTGACCACTGTTTGGGCACTGGCCAAAAGAGCAAGAGAGAGGGTGATTCAGTGTGACTCTGATACTCTAAATGCAATATTCAAATATCTTGATAAGTCACTCATTTTTCTTAAACAGGATGATTATTATGAGGATTAGCATATACAAAGTGCTTACTGTGTACAGTCTGAGTCATTTTACATATATTATAACCTTTAGAATTAAACCACAAATCCGTGTTCCATTCTGCATATCAGTCAGGGTCCCGGCAAGAAAGAGATGGCACATTCATTCTGGGCAATTTGAAGAAACTTTATAAAGGTACTATTTACACATCTGTAGGTAGGGTTTAAGGAAAACAATTAGCACAGTACTGTATAGTACAAAACCCTGGGGCTAGCAAAGAAGGGAGGCCGTTCCCACCCCAAGGCCTGATGGTACAAGAGGAGAGAGCAGTTACCGGAATCTGAAGAGCATAGTTGGATGGAAAGCGACAACTAAAGGGAGCCGTGGCTTTTATAGAAGAGTACAATGAACCGTTAGGGATTTAATAGGAAAACAGCTGGGAGAATCAAAACCCCTACCCCACTCTCCTCCAGCCTTCTGAGCCCCTGCTAGTACCCTACACCTTCGAACCCAACTGAAAGGGATCCTTTTATTGGAGTGGAAGTGAGGCTCCTGGGCACAAAGCAGGATGCAGAAGGGTAGAGAGGGGATTTGGAGAGGCAAATGGAAGGCATCCTGCATAGTCTCCAAGCACAGTTTACATCCAACCCTGTCTATACTGCCCCCCCGCCACCCCATGCCTAGCTTTGGATCACCTTACCTACTCTTTGTTTCATCACTTCCTTTGCTCTGGCCTTTGTGTTTTTTTCTAAAACTCAAGCTCCCAGAAGCCCTAGAGACTTTGTATCTGCTGAAACGCATGTTTAGAATGCTCCCTTCTGGAGTCTAGACTTGGCTGTCTTCCTCATCCCATTTATGTCAGTCTCCATTGTCACTTCCTTCTAGATTCCATCTCTAATCATGTCATACGTCCCCTTCATTAGTCACTGCTTTACACATCATTCCCTTTATTTTACTCATAATACATATCATGAAAATTCTCTTGTTTCTTTCTTAGAATTTATGTTTATAGGACAAAACCATGTATATCTTTTTAATCACAGTATTTTCCAGTGTATGGACCAGTATGTAGAAGCAATTCACTAATTCTTAGATGAATCATATATAATGAGGTCCTTATAACAATGTTCCTAATTTTACAAAGGAAGACCTGAGGGATAGGTGTGTCTAAGAGAATACAGCTAGTAAATGATAGGACTAAAGTGCAAACACAGATATCCTTCATGCCAGTGTAAGACATTTAAACCACTAAGTTATACTGTCTTTTAAGAGGTTGAGAGGAAAAACACTATGTCTTTGTTCATGATCTGGCAAAGTTTATGAAACTTTACAGGATGACTAACTTGTAAAACGGAATAGGTTAGCGGTGTAGAAGATTCTGAGTCAATGTTAACAGCAGAGTATAGAAGAGAATTTAGAATTCTTAACTCCAGGTTAAGTAAATCTACATAATGGTGGTTTCAGAATATGCCTTTGGACTGTAAACACTTTCCAGTCTACCATATTTCATACAGAAAGCAACTTCTTCTCTGCATTGCTTTTCATGATGGCTGGGCAAAAACAGAAATAGCTTGTTTGCTGAAATGTTAGCTCTTCTGATTAAAAAAAAAAAAAGCAAATTCAGCTCTTGTTGAAAAGAAAATGTACAATTTATATCCCTTTCTCATTTTATATTTCAATGAAGCTAATTTCTCCCCTTTCTCTCTTGCCTTTTGAATCAAATCCAGTTGGAATGTGGAGAGTAATGTCACCTCTGGTCAAAAATGAACATCTTTGCATTTACGCAGTTGTTTCCACTATTCTTCCCTGGCTTTTGTTACACAAAATGAAAACAAAAGCTGATAAAGATGTTGGCAGAAGAGGTGGAAGTGGGAGGGAGTAGAAATGGGAAGAAGAGAATGGGAAAGAAAAATATGTTTTAGGCATTCACAATGGTATTGTTTCCACAATTTCTTTTTATGTATAATTCCACTGGGAGCAACCCTTCTGCTGGGTGCTTTCTTTCCATACAGTACACATTTCTCACTCACATCAACTGCTCCTTGTTTTATGAAAAACTATGTGCAGAGGGAGAGATAAACACTACCTTGACTATCTGGATTTCTCACCTTGACATTTACTCTCACAATTTATTAAATTTGTTTTTGGTTAGCAGTGGGAGATAAAGCATTTTTATCTCCATAATTATTCCATTTTATCAATTTTTGCTTTCTAAGCTTCCAAACCGATCCTACTTTCCAGGGTTGTGTTTCTGTGCAGACTATTTCCACGTTAGGCTCCTGGTCAAGAGATGTTTACTCAGTGATAGACATAAAGTTGTTTAATGCCCTGTCCCAACTACTCATTGCGTTGGAGGACCGTAAAAAGTGCCTGGAGAACATCACTCTTCACGCAGTAGCTGACCATTTTTGTAGTGAACGTGAGTTTTGTCCAAGATTTCAGGAGCTCTCTGTTTCTTAGTGTCGTTAAACGTAGGATAGTTGACATAACGTATTTGTTGTTTTCAAACATCATAGTGATGTTGAAAGAATTTTGGAACAAAATATAGGACAGCTTGAAATAAATCTCTTTTTTAAATGTACAGATATTATGCTATAAAATTGGTGCAGTTTTTTATGGTTTTTACACTTCTCTTTAATTCCCACCTAAGCCTCTGGGTAATATTGTAAATATTGTTTAAAAATGCATCAGTCTATGCTATACAATCTGAGTGTTATTTTAACTTATAGCGTTTTCTTTTTTAACATATATTTAACTACAATGACAGTTTAGGGATCAGTTACTACATTTCACTTTAACATATCTATTTACAGAAAGATTACTTTAAACTGACACCTGCTAGCACATTTTCATAATGTGTATGTTAAAAAAGAACATGCCAAGATTTTGTCTGACTCAACATTCATTTTGATGAAAAAGCAATTTGACCATAACATATAACACAGATAGGTGGTCCTTTACCACAAAGCAGCTATTTTCCAAAGCTCAATACTGATGAACATATATTAAAATAATTGCCTATTTATTAATCTACAAATAGACAATAATGTTGGCATGTTCTTTTCTGTTTATCTCTTAATGGGCCTGCTTCTTAATGATATTAGAAATGTTTTATAAAAGCAGTTCATGTTACTTTTCTGGTCTTTTCATGGCATTTGAGTAAATAAACTATTTACACTACTAAAAAAAATGATGCAAATGCATAAAACCTTGTCTCTAAAAGAAACATGCAGAGAGGATCTTCTTTGCTTCGCTAGAGCATTGCTAATTAGCATAACTATAATTTTCAAAAGGTCACATGACCTCCTTTTTTTTCTGCTCACATAGTAAATATAACTGCTTGTGGTCCTTTTTTATTGAAGTAAAGTCTGGCATGAAGCAAATTACTGCCAATCTTTCCTTCAGGAGCAAGCTAATGCTACGTACCTTGAACTGAGATCACCATAGTGGTTCATTTCTTTGGTTGTTTTATGTTTTTTAAAATTCCAAGTTGGATTGAGAATTAGGTAAGAAAATCATAAATGTGGAAGTTTAAGGAAAGCTACATTGCTGAAATGTAATTTCAAGGAAAGAAAATAAAATGAGACTTGGAAAAATGAGTTGTTATGAAAAGCTTTACTAATTTAAGGCATTGTTATTACTATTCCAAGTGAGTCACTCATTACTGGATTGTGTGACTAAAGTCATTCTAGAGAGTTATTTCAAGGACAGCATTTTTGATGTGAGATAATTTGCTTTTGGCCTAACTACTAGATGCATTTGTATTTTGAGGCTATGTTTGTCACATATCCTTTGTTGTTGCTTCTTCTGAAATAGTCCCTCTTCTACGCTTCCCCTATTACTCACTGGGGTCCAGAGTTCACTTGACTACAAGCTTATGGATGTCTTGGCAAATACTGTTCTCAAGCTTGAATGAAGTCCTCTTGTTCAAAGGGGGAAATGTATGGTCTGAATCAAGAATCACTCCAGCCTTCTGATAGTTTTCAGAGTTTAGCTTCGCAGGGTCTTCAGAGTTGAGAAGTCAGAGGCTGATGGCTTGCTTGAGAAGTTGAGAGCCTTCTGATTGCAGATGATCTTGAGCTATAAATCCAGAGTCTGGCATATGACATGTACTCAGTATTGTCTTAATTGAATTTACTTTGTGAATGCATACTAATTTTTTTTTAGCAGGTAGTAGTAGGTTTATGAACAAAAACAACACATCACAGGTAAGAACTAGAGAAAGCATGACATAGCAGAGATATCCTGAAAGCAGCAGGAACAGGAAAGTTCAGCAGAAGTTGTGTCAGCCCACTTCTGAATGCAGAAGTGAGGGTTTGGGTGTTGAGGGGATAGGTTATATTTTCTCTCTCCTTATTCCACTCTATTTGCCTTCCCCATCAATTATACCCTTGAAGCCCCTTGAAATCTGAAGCAGATTCCGCATGGTGAATGGCTAAGAAATATGACAGGAAGATCTCTAAGGAGATGGTCTTTGTGTCTGTTTATTTCACCCTTCCTTGGTAGTGGGAGTTCTTAGTGAACTAAATAGAAGTGGAATGAATGAGAAGCTCCCCAGCCCATAACCCCATCAGGCGGGGTATTACCTGCCACCACAGTCTCAGGGAACTTGGGTTTTTAAACACTTAGCTCTAACTCTCCCCTCTCACATGCAACATGCTTCTTTTTAATTCCTCAAGCAACCGAAGAGTATCCGAGGCACACTGTGAACTCCTGATGCCCCAACTATTGTTTGTTTGTTTGCTTTTGCTTTCCACTTTCTTCAACAACTTTTTGTTTTTGTTCTTTTTTCTACTCAGAGTAGTCATTTGGTCAAAAGGCTTTATCAATCCATGCCCACCTTTTAGTGGTTCTTATTTCTCTGGCTGTAATTCATGCAAAGCACAGTTCTTGATTCTAATCTCTTCTAACCTGAGTTTTGGATGAAATTGAATGAGAAGAGAGGCTCTTGAAGTGAATGTCCAATTGGCTATGTTTTGGCCTCAGAGTGGGAACCTAAGAAATGTAACTGACACTTTTAATTTGGAATAACCTTGGGTTGTGTAACCAACCCATAACATTATAATTTTTTGGTTTGTTTTCTAGTTCTGTCTCCATTATTCTCATATCTGTTTTTCTTAGTCAACTTCTTGACACATCATTTTTCAATGGTTCCCTAACAATCATATTGATATTCATACTTTGGCCTTTGAATTTTGTTATAATAATGGTTATGATAATAATGGTAATAATAATGGCTGACATTTATTGAACATATACTATATGCCAAACATTTTTCCAGCATTTTATTTATATTTTCATCTAGCTCTCATACAATGCTTTGAATCAGGCACACTTATCCTCATTTTGCAAGTTAATAAGCAGAGTGCAAGAAAAGTTAACTCACTTGCCAAAAATCTCATAGTTAATAATTGATAGAATTCCAAGATTTGTCTGAATTCAGAGCCTATATTCACTTTAAAATTTTTATTTATTTATCTATTTATTTACTTTTGATTATACAATGCAGTGTTATCATCAGCTATAGTTTCCAAGCTATCCATTAGATTCTCAGACCTTATTCGTCCTATAACTGGAAGTTCATACACTTTTACCAATCTCTCCCTATCTCCCCCACCCCTCCAGCCCCTGGCAACCATTTTTCTACTTTCAGAGACTATGTTCTTAATCATGACATTTTATGGTGAGTTCCACTCATGAAATATTTATTACCATACCCTGGTTTGCATCACAAGCTTAGGGGGAAAGTAAATCAAAAGTATCAACTTCTTATTTCTCTTTTTATTTTATTATATTTTTATGCGCTGAATAAAAAATATCTGTTCTGGTAGAGATGAGCTCATATAATGGGAGATGAGAATCCTCACATGTCTTCAGCCTCACCAAGATGGTACTGGGAAGAAACTGGGCAGGGACCAGAAGCTAACGAAACACCTGAGCAGTCATGTCCATGGGAGTGAGTCAGATTCACCACTGGGTCCATAATCTGGCTGGTTGCTCTGAAGTCTTCAGACAAACACACAGACCAAAATTCCCAGAAGTCATTTCCCAACAATTATCATGTTCTTATATAATGAGAAAGATAAACTATTCAGTGACCAGGATATCACAAGATCATGGTTATAGGAAAGTTAAATACTTCAGTGACTTTGGTATGTGATTTAGTCATATTTCTACCAGTTGTCTTTCAACCCTACATTAATTATGGCCTATTATGTTTGGAGCAGGAAGATAGGACTGTTGCGATATTTTTCAGTTCTTTGATTTCCGTGTTGAGAGCCCTGAGCTTTGATGCATTCTTGAAACAACTCTAATAAAGCAATGTGTTTTATTTTCTATTTAATAAGATAAAACCAGTGAGATGTCCTACTTTCAGAAATGTTTGAAAAAGTATCCCTCTCACTGAGCTGAGAGAAAAGACAATGGATTTTTTTTTTTCCATTTTATGAGCTCTAGGATGCAAAGTCCCTAAGTATATTACACTGTTCTTTATGTGACTTTCTCACAACGTCTTGTTTTCTCTCTTTCAGTTCTTCTGAACATAATTCTCACAGTCCTTGGTGAGCTGCTAATCAGTTTAGTCTGTGAATCTAGGATGGAACAAAGTACATTACTGGTGCAGGGAGATGAGATTTTTCTAATATGGCATGGCTATTTGACACCTTTTTTCATTTAATCAGAACTGAGATTTAATAAAATTTTTAGTAAACTATAGGTTTTCTTTGTTTCCTTAAATTAATATATTGTATTAATATGAATTAACATCAGATAATACATACTATGCATTGAAATTAATTATACATTTTTCTGAGTTTACAAGAGCAGGTTTTACTTTTAGGCCTTTTATTAGCATATGTGAGCCACTATTAGGAATAGCTCAGTCTCAACTTAGCGAACACCCATTGCTGTACTGGGCAATACCTTGTAGGATTTTATATATAGCAAGTCATGAGTAAATGACAGCCAGAAGCATACTCTCTTCACTTATGTGGTTTCTGTAATTACCTGCAGCATTTTGAGGCTATGTACATGTTCATCCACATTTCATTATTTGCTTTCATTATATTAATTGTGGTTTAGTTTCTATGGGTTTAGAAGGTAGAACAAATCAAATAGTAAGTCGTTTTGAAATTACATATAGTTTAAAAAAAAACCCAAAGGAGATTTTACATAGACTTCTGACTCTGGCAGTGTAAATGAAGCTGAGCCACTATTTTCAGCACCACCATTTCCCTGATGGCTAATACATATGTTGGGTGTTGGAGTATAAGAAGTATTTTTACAGTGATTTTAAGAAAAATTTCTTAGATTTTTACATATCAGAGGAAGCTCTCATATGCTCTACTTTTCTTAATGACACTGGGTTTCCAGACCTCAATTCTTTTCATTTTGGCTTTATTTTGAGAGTTCACAAATTATTATTATTATTTTAAAAATAATTTATGCCCTGATATTATTAAAGATCTGAGTATTCATTATTATTTAAAGATATTGGCTATGTTCTTTTTCAGCCTATGTGATGATGATTGAAAATTGGGCATCAACATATTGAATAACTTATAAAACCTTTTTCCTTTATCTTCCATTATGTGGATGAAGGCTCTGTGAACTTCCAAGCTCTCTCATCATCCCCCAAATCTCCTTGAATAGAAGTGCTCAAACTTTGGTTTGTATGGACATCATCTGGCGATATTGGTAAAAATACAGATTCCATGTACTCCGTCCTAGAGATTCTGATTTGGAAGAACTAGGACACATTACATGACTGTATTTTTAACAAGTCACCCAGATAATTCTGATAGCAGTAGTCCATATTCACACTTTGGGAAACACTGGCCTGTGTCATGGTCATTAACAAAGAATGGGAAACATAATTTACAAGCAGCCGTGGGGAGTTCACAAATTATAATGGAACATTATTATTATTATCTCCCTGGTAAACATTCTTTCCGTATAAACACTCATGTTTCATAAAATGAACAATCAATGGCTTGGCTTTGAAATTTTGTTAAACAAGTTTATTCGAAATGAGAAGCAAGTATGTGTAGAGCTCATCTTTTACATTTGCTTTGAAAGCAATTTTAAGAGGCTTTACTGACAAAAAAACCTGAATATATTCAAGTATTCTTTTTTACCCTCCCAGTCAAATATTTTTCTTTGGAGTGTTCATTATAATAAGAAACTGCTAGAAAAGAAAAAGAGTCTCAAAATTTATCTCATTAAAGAAGATTTTCCTGGTTAGTATCATGGCAGTCTTACTCTAAATGTTGTCAGTTTGGAAAAACTTAGTGAAAACAAACAAAGGTTTTTTGGTAAGTCATTTAAAAACTGGACTGTACTTGACTGAAAGTTCAACTCAAAGGAAAAAAACACTTCACACTCCAGTTCCATCAAGAAGCAGGTGGTCTCCACTTGTGTCATCTTTTTAAGCTCGCTTGCTGGCCACAGATGATTTAAAATTTTTTTTTTTTAATTTAGTGCCCAGAAAAGCAAACAGCTTAAATGACATTTTAAAGCAGACAGTATCAAAAGAAAAAAAAATAATAAACCCTCTGACCTCTCTGGAGAGAACTCTCTGGTGACCAAAATCAATATTTTTTGTCAACCTGGGGAAAGAAATAAGAAATATATGGGTGCAATGGAGGTGAAACTGTACAACTTTCAAAAAAGAAACAAATTGAAAACTCTATTCAGGCATATGTATTTCCAGGCAAAGACTCCTGAACTGTAGGGGGTTCAGCTTTGGTGTAAAGATTTGAACTTCTCAGATCTGGTCTCAGTAGCTTTGCAGGATAATCCTCCAGTGACTTCAATAGTTTTAAAAGGCTCCTTAGATCATCACAAGTTGGATTCATCTGCACTTTCCAAATCAAAATTCATTTATTTACTGAAACGCCAAGCAAACTTGGCTTCTGTTTTTGATAATTATACAGTGACAGCTACAATACTTTGATGTTGATTATCTTGCTTAATTCCATGATAGGTGCTCTATCATTATCTCCATTTTCAGAAGAGAAAGTGAAGGATCATAGGAGATGAAGTAATACACACAGGGCCATGTAACTAGAAAGAGGCAGAGCTGGGATTTTATCTAAGTCCAACTGATTTTACAGCCCACATAATTAAAAAAATTTTTTTTATTGAAGTATAGTTGATTTACAATGTTGTGTTAGTTTCTGGTATACAGAAAGTGATTCAGTGATTCAGAATACAAAAAAGAATATACACACATATATATTCTTTTTTGTATTCTTTTCCATTATGGTTTATTACAAAATACTGAATATGGTTCCCTGTGCTATAGAGTAGGACCTTGTTGTTTATCTATTTTATATATAGTAGTTTGTATCTGCTAATCCCAAACTCTGAATTTACCCCTCCCCAACTCCCCTTCCCCTTTGGTAACCATAAATTTGTTTTCCATGTCTATGAGTTTGTTTCTGTTTTGTAAATAAGTTCATTTGTATCATATTTTAGATTCCACATATAAGTGATATCACATGACATTTGTCTTTCTCTTTCTGATTTACTTCATTTAGTATGATAACCGTTATGTCCATCCATGTTGCTGCAGATGGCATTATTTCATTCTTTTTTATGACAGAGAAGTATTCCATTGTATGTGAATATCCCACATCTTCTTTATCCATTCATCTGTTGATGGACACTTAGGTTGCTTCCATGTCCTGGCTATTGTGAATAGAGCTGCTATGCACGCTGAGTGCAGGTATCTTTTCGAATTAGAGTTTTCTCTGGATATATAGAGTCCACACTCTTAACTGCTAAGTATTATGTGCAAGGATGCTGGGGGATTATCTATATTTAATTCGTTATAGTGGACCATCTCTAATTCTTGATTATGCTTTAATGCTTTTGAAGCACTTGAGTGGAAATATGCACTCTGTTGATATATCTAGGAATAAGCTATTGCAAAGTAATATAATTATTGTTAAGACTTGATTCTGATATCATCCATCATGTTAAAAATGTAAATTTAGCCATGGATATCCCCATCAGTGTGCTTAGTCACGTTATTCACATCCTCTATGTCCTTGCTGATTTACTGTCTAGTTGATCAAGTAGAATATTATGTCCCTCCAAGAAAATTTTATTTTAGATATTGTATATTTTGAGTTGTAGGATTTCTTCTGATCTTTTTAAAATTTTATTTTTATGATTTATTTTTTTGCTGCTGCTGTAATTTCCTATCTTTCATTCATCGACAGCATATTTTAGTTTACTTCATTGAGAGAATTATAACAGCTTCTTAAAAATCCTTGCCTGTTAGTTCCAACATTTGGGTAATTTTGAGGTTGGTCATATTTGATTTCCTTTTCTTTTGAGAATGTGTTCTATTTTCTTAGTTCTTCATAATTCTGAATTGTATACTGGATGTTTTAAGTGTAAGTCTGGAAACACTAGATTATGTTATTTTTCTCTGATGAGTGTTCTAGTTCTTTCTGAAGGATATTGCATCAATTAGATATGAACTGCAAACACTTGGGTAGTAACTCTAGTCTCAGATAGGCTCTTTGGTCCTCAGCTGAACTACTTTGAGTCTGCTTTGCATAAGTGTAGTTCAAGGGTCAGCCAGAGATGTGGGAAGACAAATATGGAGAGATGCTCTCAGACTCTTTCCCTTCTAAGATCCTCTCTATCTCTCCAGTAGCCATACTTTCTTCAGATGCAGCATTCTGGTCCTCCAGGTCAGAAAGACTTGGGTTTTCATAGTTTTCCCTGCTGTCCTGTGGGTCACGTACACTGCTGTTGGCACAGGGTAAAACTGCAAAAACATTAAATCACTTTGTACATCTTCCCTCCTTTGAGTGTGTCCTTCCCATCAGAATCTACCTGCTTCTCGTCCAGATTTTAAAATTGTTTTCCACAAGTCATCCACTAGGGCTTTACTCATTACCAGAAGAGAAAGTCCAATCAGATGTATTCTTAACAAAACGTTCATGAAGAAAAATCAGTGATGGTTAATTTAGGGAGGTGTCTCTTGATAAATCTCTGAGGCTGTTTTTTGTTTGCTTGTTTGTTTTTCCCACTCAAGAGATGCTTAGCACTGTGGCATTGTTGACAACTGCATTAAATAACTTTCTATCATAACTTTTAGTAGAGTTGGGAACAGAACATTTCATGTTTCTCTTATGCTAGGTCACTGTTTTTTAAGTGATATAAATATAGAAGAAACAAAGTGAAGCAGGAACACTTTACGGATGTTGGTGGTGGAGTGGGGAGAGGAAAGAACAATCAAGCATTGAGCACTACCTCCTTGTTTCTGTTTTCACAAGTAGAAGAAATAGCAGGTGACCAAGAATTATTTTCCCCAGAATTGCCTTTGTGACTTTCTTCACTTTTTGCTTATCCTTTCTTCCCTTTCACCAACATAGAGATCTCTGACCTCTCCCTCCATTGTTTCTTACAGGAAGTGGAGGTGACCTGTAGGTGAATCGTGGAAACATGGCCCCAGGCAGTGGTGGGATCTCACCTACATTGGTCTGCAGATTTCCTTTCTTAAACTGCATTGTGTGGCAGAAAGTTGACTCAGCATTTACTGTGTAGCAAGCTCCCAAGTGTAATAATACACTTAACTTCACTGACACTCTGAAAGGAACACAAAGACCCTTAGGGGTCCATGGAATATAGTTTGAAAACTGCTATTCTAAGCCATATAAACAGCTACCAACATAAAGTTTGTTTTGTTTCATTTTGCATATAAGTCAGGGATAAACTAGATATTTGATGGGATTCCCAGACCTGTGTGTTCACATGAAAAGAGGAAAAAGAATCAGTGTTTCTTTGATAATTAATATCCCAAGGATCATAAATACTTGGAAAATACTATAATACCTCCAATAATTATAATAGCACAACCTTATATTAACTTTAATTCTTGTAAAATCCCATTAATAAGATTTGAGTCTTAGATGCTCTTTGAAACAAAATTTGGGATAAAATATATATAAAGAAAATACAAATAAATGATAAATGATGTTAAAAGATACGTCAGTTATAAAAAGATTTCCTTAAAATGTGAATAATTTTCCTCTCATTCACTGAATGTATTCTGAAATGTATGATGAGAGTTTTCTGATAATCATAGGATCATGGAACCTCAAGGTTGGAAGCTATTCCTTCCAAATGATGTTTCATGTTCATGTTTGGACAGGTTTTGTGATGATAACCTCATTATCAAACTTAAGGTATTTGGTTATGTCTCTGGTATCTATTTCCCAGTTTTAGATATTCTTATTTCACTGTTTATTTACATAATGAATATGTTCCTGATATTGCCTTCATTCTGCTCATCTTACTTATGGAAAGATCTTGGACCATGATCTTCCTAGATGGGGAGTGAGGGGCCTCTAAATCAGATTTTTAAAAGTCAATTACAAGAAGCTATTTGCCTTCTAAACTCTCTTTAAGTGTCTCCATTGGCTCACTAGTTTGGAGACTGAAATCAGGTATTCTGAGTATATAATTGGCCCAGAAAACTGATTTTGATTTAAATTGCAGTCTTACACAAAAGAGAGCACGTAATATTGTTCTTCCATCTGAGTCAAAGGAAATTTCACAGCCAGCATTGATGGTATTTTCTGAGGCCAGCTTCAAATTCATGACATTTTGGCAAGTGGAACAATATGATATTCACTGTTCTAGAAACACATAGTAAGATGGATGTCACCAAGCTACCAATATTCCTTCACGTCAGAACCTGTTTTAACACTCAGTGTGAGACTGTAGCTGTCATTTTCATCTTTCAGTTAAAAGGTTTCACCTTCACTGAGCCAAGATTACAAGTTTTGAAAGTTTAAAAAAAATAAAAAAGACCTCATAAAATATTTGCAGGTAATGTGCAACCATAGCAGTCTGAATTCTGATAAATAAATTATATTTTTCTCTAAAAATGAATTATTCTCACAGGAAACAACATCAACAAAAAGAATGTTTCCATATCCAGGAAAACCCAATATGCCAAGAGGTTAAAATCAGCACAAGAAGAATTCAGAAATATTATAGTGGATTAAATATCAGCATTTTCCAAATAGTCTGAAATAGAAACACCACTTTCTCTCAAATAATAATGCTCTGAACTGTTTATTATCAGGAAATGCAATTTAAAATTAGAGCAATATATATAATAAAAACTACTTTGATATATTAAAGGTGGCATTATATGCAACTTATTGATTTCTGGGTTTACTTAATGACAATTATCCTTCTTGTCTGTCTTCTATGATGTCTTTCTTATATTCTCATATCCATCTTTTATGAAGGCATCAAATGCCAAGTCTGAGATTCAGTGGGCCTTGCTGAGAGAAGGAATGAGATAGTGAAATAAATAATCATGCCATCTTGCCTTTACTACCTTGGGAGCTCATCTCGTTTTAGGTTATCCCAACAATTTCCTGTTCCAAATAGGATGGGCTATGGATGTGAAAATGTCCACAGATGTGGTCTAGAGGACCCTCATAAAGTTTTTTATTTAATTTATTTTTAAAAATCAATTAATTATTAAATTATTATTAGTTATGATTAATAATTATTATTTATTTCAGGAAATGTGTGGGGACTAGGGTTCTGGGTTTGTCATTCTTCTCTCTCAGCATAGAATTATGTCCCAATGAGACCACAGATGGAATTCAGATTCTCTGGAAGATGTTGAGCTAGGGTTGTCAGATAAAATACAGATAAATTTGAACTTCAGTATAAAGTACAGTTAAATTAGTATTTCAGATGAATATATTTTCAGTATGAAATATAGTTAAATTAGCATTTCAGATAAATAGAAAATACTTTTTTTTGTAGAAGTATGTTCCAAATAGTGCATGGGATATACTAAACATTATTTGCTGTTTATATGAAATTCAAATTTCATTGGGTGTCCCCTTTTTCCCTCTTTAAATCTGGCTAACCCATTCTGGGCTGAGGATGTCCCTGTGCTGGACTGGATCTTGGTACTAGAGTAGACTATCTGAGGAGAATGATATGATCTAGCAAGTGTAGACACTTGTGTTGTGTAGGTATGGAAAACATACTACATTGCGACATTGGAGGATGACTACTGCCTATTGGCATTAAGCTTGATATTTGCTGAAAATTAAATTTGAGGTTTTTTTTTTTGTAATAGATTTTCGGTCTTTGACTTTTCTTTTTTTTTTTTTTAGAAATTCACGTTCTTTTAAATTAATTAATTAATTAATTTATGACTGTGTTGGGTCTTCGTTTCTGTGCGAGGGCTTTCTCTAGTTGTGGCAAGTGGGGGCCACTCTTCATCGCGGTGCGCGGGCCTCTCACCATCGCGGCCTCTCTTGTTGCGGAGCACAGGCTCCAGACGCGCAGGCTCAGTAATTGTGGCTCACGGGCCTAGTTGCTCCGCGGCATGTGGGATCTTCCCAGACCAGGGCTCGAACCCATGTCCCCTGCATTGGCAGGCAGATTCTCAACCACTGCGCCACCAGGGAAGCCCAAATTTGAGGTTTTTATAGGATACCACCTGAAACTTCACTCAACTTTGTTATTAAACATAAGATGACCAATTAATAATGCCAAATATTTTATTTGAAATATAACAACTTTGGTTGGAGAATTTGAGATTTTTGTGGCCATGTTGAGGCTTAGTGGGAAGAACATGATGTGTACAGTCAGAACAAGGTTTTGAAACATGGCAGGCAACCTTCTTATCTTTTGAGTCTTGACCTCCATATCTATAAATAAGGATAACTTAAGCCTAACTGATAGAGGAATGGTGAGTATTAAATGAGATAATGCAGATGGAAAACTTGCATGGCCACTTCTCCCCACCCCACCCTCGCCCCCAGTAATGGGAACTCTGATGTTAGGTATCAAACTCTAGTATGGAACCAAGTCAGTTTCTCAGCCAGATGGAAAATTGGACGTCTAAGTTTCTCTCTTTTTATAGCTTTTCCTGCAACACCTCAGCCTGACTGATTTCATGATATCTTTTTATTTTCAAAACCATGGTAATATTATTAAAGTCTAACCACCGTGTTGGAGGGGACTGTTTAGGGTTATCACGGCTCAGAAATTGTGTGGCAGTTGATGGTTTGGGGAAATGACTCTTTGACATCCAGGAATGTCAATGAACCTATTTAATGATGTGAAATAACTGGCCCTCATTTTTATTTAATGAGAGAATCTTAGTCTACTTGTGAAAAAAATGCCGTGTGCTTCACTGACCCCCATAATTCAGCATTGCTGTGTTTAAGACATACTTATTTTATACCAATTTTACCTTCTTATTGAAATGTAATGGAAAGACTGCGAGCAGTTTCTGCGGAGTAGCATTTCAACAGGTTTTATCATTATTTAAGTATAGGAAGGGCAACACATCAGTAAACAACTGCTATCGAAAAGGTAGTTTGTTATACCCACAGATCCCAAGAGAAGGGAATTGGGCATGCCATGGGGGCTAGATGGGAAACCACTGGGTTTGGTCAGGAGACAGAGGGAGACAGGGAACTGTGGGCAAGAACATTTATTGTGGTTTCCAAAGGAAAGAATCAATGAGGCAGGGCAAACAGGTTTAGGATTGGCCAGTTTAAATAATTTCAGTGGGCTCTGGGGCATATGTGCTGTCCCTAGTTGTCTGGTACCTGGCCGTGGGGTGATTGGCTGTTGGATAGTGGTCCAGAGTGTAATAGCCCCATAAAGGAGGTGTTTGGGGATTTGGGCCTAGGATTGGGTGGCTTGCATTTGGAAAGTACCCTCATGGGTGAGTTGTTTATCATCTCTAGGAATTCACTAACCTTGGGAGGGACAGTCCTTCCAGGGTTTTCAAGGCCCCAGGTGTTAAAACATTAGAATACAGAAAATATAAGACGTGATTAATATAAAAAGAGAGCCTAGAGGTTGACACCATGGTTACTTACCTTGGTTCTGCTTGGTTTTAAAATATTTTTCAAAAGAGAGCTTATCTTTAGAGATAAATACTGAAATATCTATAGATGTCTGTAATTTACCTTGAAGTCATCTGGAGTGGAGTGGGAAATTGGTGTAGAAAATGTATTTATACCCATTTTGTTCTAAAAATAATCTCAGATGATTCTCTGCCAGTAAATGATTATACAGTGTTTCAGTAACTTACATTAGCTTTATGAGTCTCATTTTCCTCACCTCTTGGATAAGAATAGTAATATTTCTCTCACAGATACTGTACTGGAGAAATCTAAAATATGGACAAAATTAATATTATTAATAATGTGGTGTCCGGCAACATATTGTGTCTTAAGGTCTGATGTGTCTGGTTATGAACTAATATGAATGTAAACAATCTGTTCATCTTATTCAGAAACAGTATTGTGGTTTTGGTCCCTGACAATTTTATTATGTGTTTTCACTTTTATCAAGGTCTTCTTTCCTAAGTGGTGATGACTTGACTTTTTAACTAACAAGTTCAACCTGTTTAGTTATAATATCAGGTGGTAATTTCAAATTCTTTGCTCTCTATCTTTTAATAATTGTAAATATGCATTTTTGATTAATCACTTGTTTTTCTATGAGAAGCCACAGATACTAACATGTATACTGCTGAGATAGAGTCTTATATAGGAAAGATTCTCCTGGGTTGAAAAAGAAATACCGTAGTAGAAAAATTACTTATCTAGAAAGAAAAAACATGAACCATTTTCAATGTAAAACATTTTTTGAGGATCAGCAGGGGGCACTAAGATTCCACAGGAAAAATATATCCCTGTAGCATTCATAAATTATTTTTCTTTTGCTTTAACTCCGAACTGATAACACCATAAACTCTGCACCTTTTTTATCTTCACCATAGCTGATAGTGTATCTTTTCTTTTTAACCCTCAAGTTGTAGGTGCACTTAACAAATTTATTTATCTGCCAATTAAAAAAAACCCCTGATTAACTCATCTGCATGCTGGTTTACTCCTCATTCAACATTCAAATGCAATGTTATTTTCCTCCCTTTGACAAACATACAGTAATTAGGATTTTTCACAGACAAGTGATTACCTAATAAATGACCTTCTGCAGGCAGCTCTATTAAATTGGAGCAAAAATGATGTTTACTACAAGCAGTGGCCAAGAAAGAAGGTGCAGGGAGAAGACAAGTTCTGCATAACCAACAGCTTCCTCATCTCCAAGAATAATGAAGGCACTTACTGGGCTAGCAGATCTGCACTAAAAATAATTATAAGCCTGACAAGACACTAAACTATAAACACAAATTGTGATTGGCTATTGCAACAGTTCATTAATTCTGTGGAAGTCCAAGGATAAGGTAATAATGCTTATATTCACGTGGGACATCTGCAAGTAAGAAAAAAATCAAAGTGTATAAACTAGGGAAGAATGAAAAGAATACTGATCGATTTTCGTATGTCTTCTCTGATTCTAGTACATTTAAAGGATGAGAAAAAGGGTGAACTCTAAGTGGAATATCTTTGAAGTATATTTTTGTGAAGATGTAATTTTTTTATAAAACAAATTGCTGCAGGGTCCTGGGAATGGAATATTGGCTATGGCCACATATTTTTGCCTGTACCCTTAATTTACGTTTATAAACTACTTAAAAATACAGGCTTTGCTTTGGGTTATACTGGCCATGGCTTTAGATAACTTATAGATTCCTAGTAAATATCCTTAGATCATAGAACTTTAGAAGTGAGAGAAGCTTTGTTGATCATCTCAGCCAATCCTTTAATTTTATAAATGAGAAATCTATAGGGTACAGAAAGATCACTCAGAAAACTTTATTAACTGAAGTGAACTATCCACCATAGTATCTGAACTGGCAGTAAAGTTCCTGACACTAATTCAGTCTTTGCCATACTGCCTTTCTCTTTGAAGTATAACCTATTCACTCACAGTTTATACATAAACTGTGTTTATATACATATATATGTTATATATCAATATAGCATATAAAAACAGGTATGTATACAACATATTGTAAAACAGTTATTATACATGCTATTATATAACAGTTATATAATTGCCATTATGTAATGTTTATATATGTTATATAATGACATATTTGTATATTACATTAAATATATGTATAATATCATATTATATATACACACAATATGTAATATATATACATATATATGTGTTATTTTATTTTTAACAATTTGATAATAATGTGATCCTAAGGTAAACAGGTGAAAGTTGACTCCATGTGCATTTGGTAAATGTCCCTGGACCTTTTAAGCAGAGGATACTTTAGATTACAAGAATGAATATCCAGGACGATTAAGGAGAGGTCCAAAGGAATGAGCATGCCACTTATTGTTTTCCCTACTGGTACAGTGGATGGTCTAGGAAGAATAAATAAGACATCCAACAAGGGAGAGTTGCTTTTCAGTCAGACTAGCATTGCTACCAGACAGGACACCTGAGGATGGCAAAGTCAAAAAGGAGCATCTCAGCTCTATACTGAAAGCGTATCACTTCTCTATAATTTGGAGTTGGGAGTTGGGTGCCTTGCTCGCCTCTGGTTGGTTCAGTCCATCTCCTCTCTCTTCTCTTCAACATAATTAAATCAATTTTATTATGCTGAGTCTGTGATGACTCAGTGTGGCTGTGTTAGCTGCCAGTGGAAATGGTTTGTTCACTGCATTTCATGCTGGTTCTTTTTCTATTAACAAAAATGGAATTTTCAGGCTTCATTACTAGATTAAACTCCTGATAGAATTAAAGACTGTTGATCCTCTCTAGGCAGTTGTCTTCCTGGGGACCACCACCCTGAAAACTAGAGCTCCAGACCTCAATTTCTTCAGGATTGAATTTTTCTGTGCTCACAGGGAGAAAACTTCACAGTGTATCACTGAACCTGGCACAGGAGGTAGACAGTGTACAAATAAATGAATTCTTTGAAATAAATGAAAGGATCTTACAGAATAGACCACCTCAAAATATCCATGAGCTATACAATATTAGCTGTGACTCTAGGGACATGGAAAGTTGAGATTTCTGTGAGATGGTAAAAGATGACTTTTAACTTGATAGAACAATGATTTGTTTATCCCTTTTGGGTATTTAAAATGTAAGCAAACTTTCTTTTATGCGGGCTTGGGATCGGTTTCCTTCTCCCTTGTAGCAAAAAATTCTTACAGAAACACTATATCATTGTCTGTTTATTTTTGCTACATGTGTTGAGTTGTCAGCACATTTTTGTTATGGCTTATCAAGGGATTCAGGAGTCTGTGGCTAACAGATATAGACCCTAATGAAAGCAAAGGTGCAAACTATTCATTAAACAGACAATTTCAATTGAAGTACCATATTTTTTTGACATATTCTTTTTCATAGTGAATTAAAGAAGGTAGTTGAATCCAAGAAAATGCAAGAGTTCATGCATGAAAATATGTTTGGATGGGGCTTCCCTGGTGGCCCAGTTGTTAAGAATCCACCTGCCAATGCAGGGGTCGTGGGTTCGAGCCCTGATCCGGGAAGATTCCACATGCTGCAGAGCAACTGAGCCCGTGTGCCACAACTACTGAGTGTGCACTCTAGAGCCTGCGAGCCACAACTACTGAAGCCCAAGGACCTAGAGCCTGTGCTCCACAACAAGAGAAGCCACCGCAATGCTAAGCCCACGCACCGCAATGAAGAGTAGCACCAGCTTGCCAGAACTAGAGAAAGCCTGCGTGCAGCAATGAAGACCCAAGGCAGCCAAAAGTAAATAAATAAAATAAATAAATTTACTTAAAAAAAAGAAAATATGTTTGGAGAAGGTCTATTATTTAATGTAACTTGCTAAATGTGAGTTTGAAAATCTCAATGAAGAATGGTAATTAAACATTTTTATTTTTATTGAATTATTTTTTTCTCAAATAGCTTAAATGTGGACCTAAGAAGCTCTATAAGATTGGAGAGTTCTGAGCTGAATCTCCCTGGGTTCTTCCCTGTCCCCTTCTTATTATTTTTGACAAAGAGTGAACTAATACATTAGAAAAGGGAAATTTGTTCAATACCCAGTATGTATACTCACTTTACCGCATGTGAGGTTAGAGTGGCCAAGCAATTTGGCTAAAGTCAAAAGGTAGTAAGTTGCAGAATTGAAATTTGAATCCAGGTCTATCTGATGTCAAAATCTACGTATATTTCCCCCTCTACATTATATTTCCTTTTATGTTCAATTCAATGGGCCAATGAATCTTTTAAAACAATGGAAGCATTTTTAATTGCCTCCATTAAAATATATCTATGTAATATTTTTTGAAAAACTTCCCAAGACCCAAGATCATGTCCCAAACAGTCAACAGTATGATATGGACTCACTTCAAAGATAGGAACATGGAGAGGGCTTTATTATGCTTTTTTAAATATTGAAGATTCACATCTAATAAAATGACAGTATGCCAACTTTTCTCTTGCCTTTTGGCGTTGTTCCTTGATTTGGTTTCTAGCCTGGATTTCTCTGTCTGTTGTAAGTTAGTCAACAAAACTCATTTGGTTTTATAGGAATATGGACATGGAAAAAAAGTTGTAAACATATTTGGAATAATGGGAGAGAGATGTGATTGGGTGATTGCAAAAGGGTTCCTAATTCTTCACTTTTTCTTGTATAATGTGTTTTGCTGTGTGACACTGAAGCTTCTTCCATCAAGAGGTAAAGTCTAGGTCCCTTTTTCTTGGATCTAGGATAACCTTGTGACTTGCTTTGGACAAAAGAATGTGGCAGAATTTAACTGCGTCAGTTCTAGGGTTCTAGGCTTAAACTTCAGGAGATCCTGAAAGCTTCTGCTTGATCCCTGCTCAGCTGCTGTGAGGGAAGCCCAAACTAGCCTGCTGGATGATGAGAGACATGTGGCCCAGTATCCCTGTTGCCCCAGCCAACAACCAACCATGCAGCAGACATATGAGTGAGCCTATCTTTGAAGATCCAGACCACAGCTGACCTGCACATACATAAATAAGCCTACATGACAGCAAACAAGCATAGCCCAGGTTAGCAGAACCACTCAGTCAACCTGTAGATTCATGAGCTAAAATAAGTGGTTATTACTTTAAGCCACTTATTTCTGAGATTGTTTGTTACATAGCAATAGCCAGATGATAAAGAAGACTAAGGAGCAGGGCAACTGCGCATAGCATAAGGGAGCAGGAGAGGGTGGGCCATCCTCTGGGAAGCATAATGGAGAAGCAGCAAAAAGAGAGAGTTAAGAACTGGAAACCAAGGATCAGGTGAACTGGAAATACAGCTCAATTTGTGTGTGTGTATTGCTAATTCTAAAGACTAAGGTAGTTAAAAATAAGTATGCATACTTAAAATGGCAAACAAAAAGTAATATCTAAGATTTAGTAAAACATGTCAACAGATATTAGCACTAGGCAAAAATGTTTGGCTTTCTCTCCCGATGGAAGAAAAAAAAATTCACTCCTTGCATTTTATTGGAATTTAAGTGGTCTGGCCTTAAGTTTCCTACTATTTCCTGCCATCAGTTGTTTGAAATGGCTGAATAAAGTAAATCATTTTGTTTTGGTATATGAGCTTTATTTTACTATTCTCTTTGTAGTTGAAATGAACAGTGGAAAATAGCCTTTCGGCAAGGTTAGTCTTTTAAAATATGCACCACTGTTCCAGACAGCAGGCTTATTTTCGAGTTCATCAGATGTGTATTTATATGGTGAATGTAACTGTCACATAAACATTTTGTCAATCATGCCTTCCTTCTGTTCTGACGCAGTGTGCTAGAGCACCATCAAAACGTGATGAATGTTGTGCTTGTTCCAAGGGAGAATTAATTATGGCAAAGACAAGTGTGTTTCCAAAGCCACCCATTTTCTATGACAATACTTCATTAACAGAAGCAACCGTTGAAGTTTCAAATAAAAATTAAGTCCACAGTTAATTTAGCAAATCCTTTAGCTTAGCCCTTAAATTACTTTATCTTTTAAATGAAATTTTTGCCTAAATCAACTCAACATAAACACTTGTCAAGTGTCTAAGGTCTGAAACTGATCAGAATGAGGGAAATAATCATAGGTTTAGTGAGAAATCATTTATTCTACTTCTACTGTGTATACTTTGAGACTGATTTTAAAAAATTATAATGATATAAAGATAGCTTAAGAATTCAAAAGAGAGAGACAGCAGAAGCAAGAAGAACTACAATTCTGCAGCCTGTGGAAGGAAAACCACATTCACAGAAAGACAGACAAAATGAAAAGGCAGAGGACTTTCCACCAGATGAAGGAACAAGGTAAAACCCCAGGAAAAACAACTAAATGAAGTGGAGATAGGCAACCTTCCAGAAAAAGAATTCAGAATAATGATAGTGAAGATGATCCAGGACCTTGGAAAAAGAATGGAGGCAAAGATCGAGAAGATGCAAGAAATGTTTAACAAAGACATAGAAGAATTAAAGAACAAACAAACAGAGATGAACAATACAATAACTGAAATGAAAAATACACTAGAAGGAATCAATAGTAGAATAACTGAGGCAGAAGAACAGATAAGTGACCTGGAAGACAGAATGGTGGAATTCACTGCTGCGGAACAGAATAAAGAAAAATGAATGAAAAGAAATGAAGACAGCCTAAGAGACCTCTGGGACAACATTAAACACAACAACATTCGCATTATAGGGGTCCCAGAAGGAGAAGAGAGAGAGAAAGGACCCGAGAAAATATTTGAAGAGATTATAGTCGAAAACTTCCATAACATGGGAAAGGAAATAGCCACCCAAGTCCAGGAAGAGCAGAGAGTCCCAGGCAGGAGAAACCCAAGGAGAAACACACCGAGACACATAGTAATCCAACTGACAAAAATTAAAGACAAAGAAAAATTATTGAAAGCAACAAGGGAAAAATGACAAATAACATACAAGGGAATTCCCATAAGGTTAACAGCTGATTTCTCATCAGAAACTCTTCAAGCCAGAAGGCAGTGGCATGATATATTTAAAGTGATTAAAGGGAAAAACCTACAACCAAGATTACTTTACCCAGCAAGGATCTCATTCAGATTGAATGGAGAAATCAAAAGCTTTACAGACAAGCAAAAGCTAAGAGAATTCAGCACGACCAAACCAGCTCTAAAACAAATGCTAAAGGAACATCTCTAAGTGGGAAACAAAAGAGAAGAAAAAGACCTACAAAAACAAACCCATAACAATTAAGAAAATGGTAATAGGAACATACATGTCGATAATTACCTTAAATGTGAATGCATTAAATGCCCCAACCAAAAGACACAGGCTTGCTGAATGGATACAAAACCAAGACCCATATATATGCTGTCTACAAGAGACCCACTTCAGACCTAGGGACACATACAGACTGAAAGTGAGGGGATGGAAAAAGATATTCCATGCAAATGGAAATCAAAAGAAAGCTGCAGGAGCAATACTCATATCACATAAAAGAGACTTTATTAAAAAAAATTTTTTTTAAGTTTATTTATTTTAATTTTTGGCTGTGTTGGGTCGGTCTTCGTTGCTGCATGTGGCTTTTTCTCTAGTTGCAGAGAGCAGGGGATACACTTTGTTGCAGTGCATGGACTTCTCATTGTGGTGGCTTCTCTTATGGTGGAGCGTGGGCTCTAGGTGTGTGGGCTTCAGTAGTTGTGACACATGGGCTTCAGTAGTTGTGGCACGCAGGCGCAGTAGTTGTGGTGCAAGGGCTTTGTTGCTCTGTGGCATGTGGGATGTTCCCGGACCAGGGCTTGAACCCATGTTCCCTGCATTGGCAGGCAGATTCTTAACCACTGTGCGACCAGGGAAGCCCATAAAATAGACTTTAAAATAAAGAATGTTACAAGAGACAAGGAAAGACACTACATAATGATCAAGGGATCAATCCAAGAAGAAGATATAACAATTATAAATATATATGCACCCAACATAGGAGCACCACAATACATAAGGCAACTGCTAACAGCTATAAAAGAGGAAATCGACAGTAACATTATAATAGTGGAGGGCATTAACACCTCACTTACACCAATGGACAGATCATTCAGACAGAAAATTAATAAGGAAACACAAACTTTAAATGACACAATAGACCAGATAGATTTAATTGCTATTTATAGGACATTCCATCCCAAAACAGCAGATCACACTTTCTTCTCAAGTGCACATGGAACATTCTCAAGGATAGATCACAACTTGGGTCACAAATCAAACCTCGGTAAATATAAGAAAATTGAAATCATATCAAGCATCTTTTCCAACCACAGCGCTATGAGATTAGAAATCGATTACAGGGAAAAAAACGTAAAAAACACATATACATGGAGACTAAACAATATACTACTAAATAACCAAGAGATCACTGAAGAAACCAAAGAGGAAATAAAAAAATACCTAGAGACAAATTACAATGAAAACATGACAATACAAAACGTGTGGAATGCAGCAAAAGCAGTTCTAAGAGGGAAGTTTATAGCAATACAATCCTACCTCAAGAAACAAGAAAAATCTCAAATAAACAATCTAACCTTACACCTAAAGAAATTAGAGAAAGAAGAACAAACAAAACCCAAAGTTAGTAGAAGGAAAGAAATCATAAAGATCAGAGCAGAAATAAATGAAATAGAAACCAAGAAAACAATAGCAAAGATCAATAAAACTAAAAGCTGGTTCTTTGAGAAGATAAGCAAAATTGATAAACCGTTAGCCAGACTCATCAAGAAAAAGAGGGAGAGGACTCAAATCAATAAAATTAGAAATGAAAAAGGAGAAGTTACAACAGACACCACAGAAATACAAAGCATCCTAAGAGACTACTACAAGCAACTCTATGACAAAAAAATGGACAACCTGGAAGAAATGGACAAATTCTTAGAAAGGTATAACCTTCCAAGACTGAACCAGGAAGAAATAGAAAATATGAACAGTCCAATCACAAGTAATGAAATTGAAACTGTGATTAAAGGTCTCGCAACAAACAAAAGTCCTGGACCCGATGGCTTCACAGGTGAATTCTATCAAACATTTGGAGAAGAGCTAACACCTATCCTTCTCAAAATCTTACAAAAAATTGCAGAGGAAGGAACACTCCCAAACTCATTCTATGAGGCCACCATCACACTGATACCAAAACCAGACAAAGACACTAAAGAAAAAGAAAATTACAGGCCAATATCACTGATGAATATAGATGCAAAAATCCTTAACAAAATACTAGCAAACAGAATCCAACAACACATTAAAAGGATCATACACCATGATCAACAGGGATTTATCCCAGTGATGCAAGGATTCTTCAGTATATGCAAATCAATCAATGTGATACACCATATTAGCAAACTGAAGAATAAAAACTATATGCTCATCTCAATAGATGCAGAAAAACTTTCGACAAAATTCAACACCCATTTATGATAAAAACTCAAAAGAAAGTGGGCATAGAGGGAACCTACCTCAACATAATAAAGGCCATATATGACAAACCCCAGCAAACAGCATTCTCAATGTTGAAAAACTGAAAGCATTTCCTCTAAGATCAGGAACAAGACAAGGATGTCCACTCTCGCCACTATTATTCAACGTCGTTTTTGAAGTCCCAGCCACAGCAATCAGAGGAGAAAAATAAATAAAAGGAAAGAAATTGGAAAAGAAGTAAAACTGTCACCATTTGCATATGACATGATCCTATACATAGAGAATCCTAAAGATGCCACTAGAAAACTACTAGGGCTAATCAATGAATTTGGTAAAGTAGCAGGATACAAAATTAATGCACAGAAATCTCTTGCATACCTATACACTAACAATGAAAGATCAGAAAGAGAAATTAAGGAAACAATCCCATTCACCATTACAACAAAAAGAATAAAATACCTAGAAATAAACTTACCTAAGGAGGTAAAAGACCTGTACTCAGAAAACTATAAGACACTGATGAAAGAAATCAAAGATGACCAAACAGATGGCGAGATATACCATGTTCTTGGGTTGGAGGAATCAATATTGTGAAAATGACTATACTAACCAAAGCAATTTACAGATTCAATGTAATCCCTATCAAATTGCCAGTGGCATTTTTTACAGAAATAGAACAAAAAAATCTTAAAATTTGTATGGAGACACAAAAGACCCTGAATAGCCAAAACAAGCTTGAGGGAAAAAAAATGGAGCTGGAGGAATAAGACTCCCTGACTTCAGACTATACTACAAAGCTACTGTAATCAAGACAATATGGTATTGACACAAAAACAGAAATATAGATCAATGGAACAGGATAGAAAGCCCAGAGATAAATCCACGCACCTATGGTCAACTAATCTATGACAAAGGAGGCAAGGATATACAATGGAGAAAAGGCAGTGTCTTCAATAAGTGGTGCTGGGAAAACTGGACAGCTACATGTAAAAGAATGAAATTAGAACACTCCCTAACACCATACACAAAAATAAAGTCAAAATGGATTAGAGACCTAAATGTAAGACAGGACACCATAAAACTCTTAGAGGAAAACATAGGAAGAACAGTCTTTGACATAAATTGCAGCAAGATCTTTTTTGATCCACCTCTTATAGTAATGGAAATACAAACAAAAATAAACAAATGGGACCTAATGAAACTTAAAATCTTTTGCAAAGCAAAGGAAACTACAAACCAGACAAAAAGAAAACCCTCAGAATGGGAGAAAATATTTGCAAACGAATCAATGGACAAAGGATTAATCTCCAAAATATGTAAACAACTCATGCAGCTCAACATTAAAAAAACAAACAACCCAATCAAAAAATGGGCAGAATACCTAAATAGATTTTTCTCCAAAGAAGACATACAGATGGCCGAGAAGCACATGAAAAGCTGCTCAGCATCACTAATTATTATAGAAATGTAAATCAAAACTACAATGAGTTATCACCTCACACCAGTTAGAATGGGCATAATCAGAAAATCTACAAACAACAAATGCTGGAGAGGGTGTGGAGCAAAGGGAACCCTCTTGCACTGTGGGTGGGAATGTAAATTGATACAACTACTATGGAGAACAGTATGGAGGTTCCCTAAAAAACTAAAAATAGAACTACCATATGACCCAGCAATCCCGCTACTCGGTATATACCATAAGAAAATCATAATTTAAAAGGACACATGCCCCTCAATGTTCATTGCAGCACTATTTACAATAGCCAGGACGTGGAAGCAACGTAAATGCCCATCGACAGATGAATGCATAAAGAAGACATGGTACATATATGCAATGGAATATTACTCAGCCATAAAATAGGAAAGAAATTCAGTCATTTGCAGAGTCGTGGATGGGCCTAGAGACTGTCATACAGAGTGAAGTAAGTCAGAATGAGAAAAATAAATATTGTATATTAACGCATATATGTGGAACCTAGAAAAATGGTACAGATGAACCGGTTTGCAGGGCAGAAATAGAGACACAGATGTAGAGAACAAACGTATGGACACCAAGGGGCAAAAGTGGGAGGCGGTCATGGTGGTGGGATGAATTGGGAGATTGGGATTGACATATATACAGTAATATGTATAAAATAGATAACTAATAAGAACCTGCCGTATAAAAAAAAAAGAATTCAGAAAAGATTTGAAGAAGATTTTTGCCTGTAGATTTGATCCATGCAAATCTGAATAGAAATAATGATAAACTCGAATATTTGATATGTTTGCAGTATGATATTTTCGAATACCTAATATATCTAGATCATTTCCTTTGGACTTATTTTCTTAAGAACTTATTTGCTGCTGAGGAATATTATTGTAAAGAGGATAACATTAGTTTGTGAACATGACTGGATATAAATATAATCAAACAAGTAGCCTGAAGACGATAAATACTCAAATCTGGCAATTTAAAAATAAGTTTAGAATGACTAAAGAATGTTAAATTATATCCCCAGAGGTCTCAATATATAATGGCTATTCAAGCACTGTACACACATGCTTGAGTAGAATACCTGAGATATTATATCAGACTCTCCTTATAGACAGCACTGAATTAGTTTAAATAATAATGATGATGATGATATAATAATAATAATTTTAAAAATAGCATGTAAAAAAGCCCTTATGTGTCAAGCATTTGGCCTACATTTATCTCACAAAATTCTTTAATATTTTTTCCAAATATACATAACAAATTATAGATGACCCATCTTAAATTGTCAACATTTTACTGTATTTTACCTAAAAAATGGCAATTTCATGTAGTTTAATCTAACAGCAGTACGGGCGAGCAGACCATAAATATTTGGATGCCTAAAGCCTGCTAGTTCTACTGAGTTAAAAGGAAGAGAAGCAAATCAAATAAAGGAGGATAACAAACCAGACCCAGTGAAAGTGTGGAATGGGAAGAGGACAGCTCTCTGATCCCTGGAAGAAAGAATAGCTACAGAATTAATGACCAAACAGATGAAGTTGGTGAGATAGAGACAAGTTACCAAATACACTCCAATGTGAATCAATAATCTACAAATAAGACATTGTGATATGTGTTATGGAGGCAGAGAAACACAGCATGATGCCCTCTAAAAAGCATTTACAAATAAGTTACAAATCCGTCTCATTGCCCTACACCACATACTCATCACCAAGGCTTTTTTGTATTGCAACTTTTAATTTAATTTTAAGGGGAGAGAAATATATATTTTATTATTAATTCTTTGAATGATATGCAGCATCTGAAAAGTTGTCAATTTAGCCATTGGAAATTAGACACTACTTAAAAAATTAATAAGTGATATATTCACACATCACTGGTACTTTTTAGCAAAAGAATAATGAAGGGAAGTAAAACGATGGCAATACGGTATTCCCCAAACTTCTAGTGTCTCTGAGTAAAATTAAGAAAAATCAATGTACGTTGGGGAGTGCTATTGTGGAAGACCCTGAGAAGTCTTCTGTGTGGGTCTGGAGATCTCCCGAAACCACCATTTCCTGGCAAATAAATGGGATAGTAACTACTGATTATTTTTCCTGAACAAGATACATCAAGGCCTTTGTGTGCTTTCTGAAAGCAGGCTGAATTAGTACAACAGCAGAGGAGAGGGTATACTGTCTGCTGACTAGTGATAAAAAGATCTGTTTAGAAATTGTGTCTGTTTGCTTTCTATTTTTATATAGAATAGGATAAAACCTGCTCTCCCTGCTCCTTGGAGTCCCAGGGTAGGTGAATCATCATGACCCATAACTCTTGTTTGTAATAAAGTGCAAAGAGGATTAAATTCAGCTTTTTCCTTCACTGGGAGTTGCGGATAAAACCCTCTGTTGCTTGCTCACCTCCATCCTCAACATGGGCAATGGCAACTCTGCAGCTTAGACTGGATATCATCTCTGACTATTTCTGCATTTGGATGACCTCTAGGCATTGGCCAGGCACTGTATTTGGTAAAATATGTAAAAGTCAAATTGTATGTTTGCCTTGTTGTGTCCTGAAATTTTTTATCATTCTGAAAAGAATAAGAAGTATGATCTGGTCTGGACAGGTAAGATAGCCCAAGTTTGACAGATCTGTAGTACATGAACTAACTTTACAATTCCTGTCAAACACTTTAAAGATTGTGCAAAATTTTGTGTGCATGTACTATATTTTGTTTCTGGGAAAAGGCCTAAAATGTTAGTATATCTTTAAGAGTATCTGAAATATAAGTAAATAAGTACAATTAAGAACCACTGATATAATGAAAAATGTAGGGGACTTCCCTGGCGGTCCAGTGGTTAAGACTCCGCACTTCCAATGCAGGGATGCAGGGGGTCCGGCTTCCATTCCTGTTCAGGGAACTAAGATCCCACATGCTGCACAGAGTCGGGGCAGAGGGAAGAAAATGAAAAAGGTAGACCATCTACAGAAGGAGCCCGACACCATTACCAAAAGAGATATAGCAGTACAGCAAGAATGTACTTGAATGGAAAGTATCTGAAAAAACCAAACCGCACACACACTCACACACACACCAAAATACAATCCAATGCATATTCTCTATCTGAAGGAAAATTGAGAAACTGGTCTGAAAAGTGAAATTCAATCATAACTTTTCAGTGTATCTCTAACATTTTGGCTAGAAAGAAGATTGACTCAATAACTCAAGAATCTATCTATAAAATGTTACATAGGTCATTGCTTGATGATACCAACATAAAGATCATTCTCCCTTCTCTGTGTCCTAAAGATCATTCTCCCTTCTCTGTGTCCATACTCACCAAGCAAGCTGATAACAATTTGTCTTTTCATGTAGATATATACACCCACAGGTAGACAGTTTACTGCTTAGTGGATATGAGTATTTGCTTTCTTTGGTAGTTGAACTTCTCAATGTAAATTAATAAATTGGCATCTGATTTATGCATATGTCCATGAATTTGGTTACTGATGGTGTAGTCCACTATCTCTACCTGAAACCCAAATAGTATGTTCAGGGTCTAATAGTTCATGTTAATAAAACTTCCCTGAAAATCTTTTCTGCTTCCCAAAGAAGGATGCTGTCATGGAGAATAATTGTTCACCAAGAAAAGTCTTGTAAATAGCTTCTTACAGTTTAAAAAAAAATGTATAAAATTTATAATTATCAGTCAGCTTCTCAGATTTTGAAGGGACCTCAGACACTGAAAATGTTTTAGTAGATTAACTCATTGTATTAAAATTTGAAAACCATTCTTTATGTATACTGAATTTTCTTGTAATCAATAGATAATATTTAAGGTGACTTGTTAGGGTTTTCTAAGGCTCCAGGAAACCCTGAACATACAGAAAATACAAACTCAGTCAAATGTTCTGATTTTCCAGGAAGTGCCCTTTATCTGAAAAACAGTTTTCTAGGTTATTGTATGTTAATGACTAATGTGGTGCTATCTAGGAAGATATGTGAGCTAGCAAGGCAAGATTAGGTGCGGGGAAAAGTAAGCCTAACATGGGAGTGGGCAGTCAGACATTGTGACATCTGCACTGCAGCAGGAGAACATGGGGTCATATTATCCAGGCGTTGTCATTTGACCTATGTTGGTAGTGGTGAGTGTGCCATTTAAAAAATACTTTCTTACATTCAAAGAGGAGGCACAATAATAATGTAAGGATGTTCAAATGAGATAAAAGTATAGCAGTAATTCACAGTTAATAAAATGAATAAAATTTATTATTATACTTGTGTGCATGGTTTTACACCATGGGCTGATTCTTTGTCTATGTTGGATGTCACTTACATTAACATGCAGAAAAAAGGTTCTAAGACTAACAACAACTTGATACCACTACTATTGAAATGACCCACAAAAGTGTTGCATTTTTTTTAAGTAAGAAGATTTATGGGGACTTCTCTGGCGGTCCAGTGGTTAAGACTCCACACTTCCCCTGCAGGGGCCACAGGTTGGATCCCTGGTCGGGGAACTAAGATCCTGCATGCCAAACAGCATGTCCTAAAAAAAAATAAATAAATAAAATAAAAATAAAGAAAAAAAAGATTTATGGCAAATTTGAGTAGCCTTTCCAATATTTTTAAACTTGTATGTAAGTCTCATAATGTATGTTTCATAATATACCTGAGAATTGGCTACTTGGCTCCTTGGGGTTATTATTTTGTCTATGTGGATTCCATCTAAGATAAAAAGAAAGGATTCTCTAACATCATGGCTTAAGAACAAGTAAAGTTTCTGGACATAAATGATCCGTCAGTTTCTGAGGAGCATTAGGAGAGAGAAATGTTTCACCCTGAATACATCAAATAGGGTGGTAGGAATACTGAAGTGGGAAAGTTTAATGTTTTCTATGCACATGACTGGTAATTTCCTGATTACCTTCTTCATTCTGAAATTGTGTTCCATCTCATGCTTTACAGGTGCTAATACCAAGGACATCTTGGGTGGTTGAGGAATGATTATTTACAAATAATCATTTGTAATGAACAAAATAAGCATTGGGGAAATCATGGGCTAGGGAATTAGTGTCTTCTGAAGTAAAGTCAAAAACAATGGATGATTTACATACAATTAGAAAGAGGAGATGATGGATTAATCATTTATTTATTTATTCAGATATTACATGAATATTGACTTGATATCTGGACTTTTGCTCCATTCACTAGTACAGAACATTCACTCAATTACTGAGTTTTTACTATACAATGTGGTCATTTACCTTGGCTTGTAAAGTTCTAGAAGGCAGAGTCTACAGAAATCCTCATAATGCAATGCTTATAACATTAGCACTTGTAATTTCATGTTTTAAGATGATGATAATGATGATGATTCTGATGATAGAAAATATTGAAAAATCCTCTTAAAATACAATGTTGAAAAATGATACAAGAATGAAAGTGAAAAATAAAGCAACATACTTAGTTTTATATTATTTTGCAGGAAAGGGAATGATTACTACTGAGGCAAGATGGTGGAGAGGTATAAAAATACTTTGTATCATCTTTAAAAACTTGCTAGTGTAGTTTAAAATGTTGCATAACAATCCATTACATGGCTGTACCACAATTTACTTAGACATGTCCTTAGTGATCATCATATATTTATCTTGGTTTATAACTATTTACTGGTTCAAGCTTTAACTCAACATAGATTCTCAGAAGTAGAATTTTGAGTCAAAGGGCATGATTAATTTTATGGCTATTTGGGCATACCATCAAACTGATTTCTAGAAATTTGTACCACTTGATTCTCAAACCAGCAGTGTATGGTGAGGATTAACATAGACCTGAATGACTAAGAATAGAAAAGTTACACTTAGTATATACCCACTGCTCCAGGCACAATGCTTTCACACATACTGCATTATTTAAAGATCACAGCTACTCTGTGGAAAGTTTTGTGGTTGAAGTTAAGACTTGAGAAAAAACTTGAATGATGCATAGATTTGGAAAAGGTGAAAAGAATGAGGAAGTGCCTTCCAGATGGCAGAAACTCCTGGAACACGAAGCTGTAAATAAATATATTTCTGTGGTTTTTGAGGTGAGCCTGAAATAGCACCCCTGGCCCCTCTATGTGCTCTGAACCGATTGAAAATTATGACGGTAGTAAAGCAGAGGGGAACAAAAATGCTCCTTCTGTGGTCAAGTGTTTTCTAAAGCAAAAATCCCCAAACTAGTCAGCAAAGAGCAGCCTTCGCATTCCAACCCACCTCAGTCCACTACAGCTCCATTTGGGAGCAGAACCGTTTAAAATTTGAGGCATGGAGTGAGGAAGAATATGTGTGTTTCCTGTAGGTAGGCTTGTTCACAAGGGAGAAGACAGGAGCCTGAATGGGGGTGCCTAATTTCTCTTTCCAATCTCAGCAGTGGTAAATTCTTCCTCACTGGAGAAAAGCAGTGAGCGATAGGATGAGGAAAGGCTGGGATTCCTACAGCTAGAAGAGTTCCCTCCCCAAGGAAGACAAAATCAGGAGTAGGGAATGAGTAGTTTACCTCTGACCACAGGGCACCTTGAGGAACAGTGCAGAGCACGGCCCGGTTAAGGGTGTTGCTGGGAATTACTAGAAGGCTGATCTCTGGGTCATCTGAAGTGTCTCGTTGAGGCATCAGCTTTTGCCTTTGGGGACCTCTGGTGATTCCAGAACAGTCAAGATGTAACATAACCTTTCTCTCTCTTTCATATTGTAATTGTCCCTTTTGACTGCTCCAGCTGTTGAATTCAACACCAATGGAGAAGATGCAAGGTCTTAAGTAACAATTCTAGTTTATCTGGGTCCTTCTTCCGGGTGGCGTTCTGTCTTCCACTGTGTTCTTGTTTTGTGGGTCAAAAGCACCAACACAAAAATTGGCCATAATTCCATTATGGAAATCATTCTGAAAATAAGGCTCAAAGTTCTGAGTTGTCAGTGGCCAGAAATGAGGTAATACAATTATTAATTTAATCTTTAGCATGAGGTGGCAGGATGGCCAAATCATTACTATTTTGCTCCCCAGCAAACTCCCTCTCTGAGAAGAGATAATTCCGTGGGCAATTCAGTGCGCCTGTCACTTACAGTTCATAGATCGGGAGCACGGCTAATGCCTCCAGGGTGGAACAGTCGAGCGGGAGAATGACGGTGCTTAAAGAAGTGAAAGGAAAGCGCTGCCCACTACTAGTTTTTGGTTAGAGGGTGACGCTACCCTCAGTAGCAGACAATGGCTTCACGTACGTGTCCCTTACAGGGTCAGATGTAGGTTCTGTTTCAGTTTATGACCGTGATGGCCTTAAACTGTCAAGACAAAGTCTTTATTGCCATGGACAATTACCTGTGCTTTAGGGCTCTGTTGTAACCTAAAAGTCACTGTAGGCCTTGGTCCTTCCACATTCCCATAAATAATCAGTACAATGCAATTTTTAGGGCCCAAAGACAGCTCAAATCAGGGAACAGGGCATTTTTTCCCCATAGATTTTAAAATATTGTTATAGAGTATTTCTGAACAGAGTATATTTTCCAAGAGGGTAAAATGTTCTTTTGTTTTTTTTTTTTTACGATTGAAGTATAGTTGATTTACAACTTTGTGTTAGTTTCTGGTGTACAGCAAATTGCTTCAGTTTTTATATATATATATATATATATATATATATACACACACACACACATATATATACACATATATACACATATATATACATATACATACATGTACATATTCTTTTTCATATCCTTTTCCATTATTGTTTATTATAAGATATCAAATATAGTTCCTTGTTGTTTATCTATTTTATATATAGTAGTTTGTATCTGCTAATCCCAAACTCTTAATTTATCCCTCCCCAACCCCCTTTCGCCTTGGGTAACCATAAGTTTGTTTTCTATGTCTGTGAGTCTGTTTCCGTTTTGTAAATAAGTTCATTTGTGTCATGTTTTAGATTCCACATATAAGTGATATCATGCGGTATTTGTCTTTCTCTTTCTGACTTACTTCTCTGATAATGATAATCTCTAGGTCCATCCATGTTGCTGCAAATGGTATTATTTCTAAATTGTTCTTGTTTTTAATACTTGGAGGTTTATTGAAGTGGGCAATGAAAGCCACCCCACTGTTGCGTGGATTTGTTCCTCACGGTGACTCTCACCCTGCGGGGCAGATGCAAACAGCGCTGCGGAGCCCTGGCTGGCGTTGTGCTCAGCAAGGCCAGCTGGAAGGGGAAGGGCTCTGGGTGTGGCTTGCCCCGCTGCTGGGTTCAAATGACGGTCCCTTTTCCCCCACATGAATGTTCTGCACTAGATACTTGTCTACATTTGGCACTTCCACAGTGTCCTTTGCATTCTCGCCACAGTAGTAACTCATCACGCTGTGCTTTCCCAGCACTTTCCAGAGTCCGCTCTTGGACTTCAGCCTATATTTCCAGAGATCCCAGAGTGGTGACCACTCTCTATCAGGGAACAGAGGATGGTTTGTGGTTTGCAAATATAATGTTCATAATTTGCCATAGAATGAATTTCCCCCTCTTCCTCCTCCTTCTCCTTCTGGTGAAAGAAACAGCTAAACCACATTCCTTTTACTCCCAATACGTTCTTAGAGATAATTTTTGCAGATTAACTAGGAAAGTGGCAGAGTTTAGGTACACCATTTTAAGATGAGATGGGGAATATATTACAAGGTAAATTTTTGTTAACAAGCACTCTTAAAATATTTCTTTCAATATTTGTAAAAAAACATGTAGGTGGTTACAGAAACTATGACTGCATGATAAAGAAAGCCAATATATACTTTTAAGCTGGTTTAGGACAGCCAAAAGTCCAAAGTGTTTTTAGTTGTGTTTCATGTAATGACAGGGAGACAGTACTGACACCTGATCTTCACACCCCATCACACAAGAGAATTTGAAGGCCATTGAGCACTGAATTTTCCATTGTACTGCAATTACAGGAACACCTGTGCTACCTAGCTGTGCACTGAGGCCCAAGAAAGGCAATGTTCCGGAGCTGTCAAAATGTCTCATTTCTTGCCTTTAATTCAGGGTTCTAATTGTGGTCGATCTGGTTATTATGTTGTACTATGCTTCATTTATAAGCACACAGCAGAAAGGCTAATAATTTTAGGCTAAATCCAGAGGGCTCTTGTAAATATTCACCCAGGTCTGTGTACCTTTCTTTAAATAGGACTTGCAGTATATTTGCAAAAGGAAAATGGGGTTTTCTGTAATATAGAAATAATCCTTAAATGATGAGGATGCTTTAGACGGACATGTTAAACTGGACTCAAATGCATGTTCTTGGATACCTCTCAGCTCTAAGGTCTGAGTTACGTAGTTTAAGCTCTGTCCAATACAAGTAGAGGGAAAGTTGACTTTATTCACTGGCTGATACAGTGTAGTTGCAATATCTGAACAAATTCACAGTGATTTAAAAAAAAATCTCAAATAAGATCAAGTGATCTGGAAAGGACATCATGTAATGGATGAAATTATTTATATGACTAATTTAGAAATTTTAGATTATATAAGCTATTATAATTTTAGATTATATAAGCTATAAACTAATAGATTAGCTTTATTGAAATGAATACAACTCTTAAGGATCAACGCTCTACTGGAAACTCCCTTAGAACTATGATGTGTCATTTCCAAACTTAAGAGCTTTCAAGAAAATGGTTGAGAAGAAAATGGTACAATTTGGTAAATACGGCAATAAAGTTGGATTCCAAAAAGATGTGTTCTATGATACAGGTGTATAACAGGTTAAAGACTAAGCTCTTGTTAAATTTTTCTAACACAGATGTTTCCTTCCATATATTCTTTAATTTAATATAAAATTCTACTGGGCTATGAGCTCTTTGAGGCTGAGGCTGTGCTTGGTCTCTATTATCAGCAGATCATATAATACCCAGTAGGTCCTCAAATATCAGTAACATTTGTTGAATTGAAATAAGACTCATATTTGGTTATTAAATCTTTTTAGTGAAGCTTTGTATCTATGAATTTCTCTGACACCTGACTTTTAACTTTTCATGAGTATCCAACTGAATTTAGATTTGAATTTGGTGAAAATCGAGACATTTGTACCTAAAATGCCCTTGCAATGTGCTCCCATATTGCCTTATGCTTATCTCTGACTGTGAGACCATTTCATTCTATAACTGTGTTTATGTGTCTGTTACTTCAGCTAGCTACCTGAAGGACAGATGCTGGGTCTTTTTCATTTTTTTGTATTCCCTGCCTGGTACTATTTACTTTGCAAATAGTGGGCTTTTAAACTTAATTAATTAAAGCTTAACATTTCGGTAATTGTAGGTAAGTCACGTATTATTCTGTTCACTGATATAAGAGAACTTTTATGCTTAGAAGATTAATCGTAGCAATGCATTTTTTTTTTTTAGATTTTACTGTATTTCAATCTTTTTTGGTGTATAGTTTGTCAATATTCTAGAAATGCTTTAGGATTCTTAAAAATGTTAGTCTATAAGTTTAATAAGTTATTTTGCAAAATCATTGTATCAAAAAAAAGAGTTAGATTTTGTTGCTCAGCCTTTTCAGATCTTGTGTTATTTTATTTCTATTCTTAGGTCTAGTTCCCACCCTACTTATAAATGCATTAAAACAAAGTCATCAGAGTCCTGTACTTTACGTAATGGGCTTTCCCTGTTGTTCTACCATCAGGGAGAGTTGATGCTTCATTAGAAATAGAAGTTAAATTAAGGAATCAGTTTTCTTCAGTTTTGTTTTTTCTTTTCGGAAGGTATGGTGCAGTTATGACACTAGATAAGAATTTTTTTTATAATTCAGAGAAACTGATTCATATGGAGATGGACTCTGATAGAAACCTTATTTATGTCATTTATTGACCAATAAATTCCACTTTCTAAATGAATATATTGAAAAGTTGAGTAAAGGAAAATCATTTTGAGAACATCACTAGTTTACCTTAGATTTCCTAATACTGTGGCAAATTTCAACTGCTGCTTGATACAAAGATCAATTTTGAAAGTAGCACCTATAACAAACCATATTACTATGCTAATGTGGTATTAAAGACTTTTATTCTGTAATGAAAGAGGTACCCCAGACATCCTCTAATTAAAGGATATTATCTGGCCAGAAATAAAATTAAATCCATGGAATGGAGAGATGATAGCAATATTTATACAAACATTTTATATAATTAAATATAATATTTACAAAATACTTCTAAGTCCAAATGAAAAGACTCTTACTATATCTATGGAGTTAGATCAACCCTTCCTGTTAAGCTTACCATCTTCTTCTCACAAAGCAAATGTTGTCATTCATGCCGCTTTTATTTTTCAAGCGTATAGTAAGAAGCAAGATGATTCTAGAGTCATTCCTGAAGCCACGTGTGGTGTGAAAACAAAACGCTATCAGGTCTGTGAAGTGGCTATTTGAGTTCAACGCAAATGAGACTAAGTCACTGTCATTTTAGACCTTCCCGTGGTCTCTTCTGCCCTCTGGATGAGCTTCAAGCACCCTGAAGAACTCCCTCCTTCCCCGCAACTTCTGCCCATCTCTTCTGCCTTCTGTCTACCAACCACCTTTCACTCGCGCTTCAGCCAGACCGATCTATTTGCTAATCACCCAAATGCCCCACACTCTCTTTTGGCCCTGGGCATTGGCACGTGTTTGCCTTGTCTGGAGTGCTTTTGTCCTGTTTTGCTTGATTAATTCCTCATCCAGTCTAGAAGATAGTTGTTCCAAGAGTCTCTGCTCATCCTCAAAGTCGTGGTTAGTGCGCCTATGATGGACCCTCCCAGGTGCATGGGGCTTCCACTGCTGCAACACTCAACTGCTCAAGGGGAAATTGATTGCCTCTTTTCTCCTCTGACTTTCTCACTTGATCTCACACTCCCTGAGAGCAGGAACTATGTCTTCCTTAACTCCACCGTATCCCCAGTAGCAAGTACACTCAGTGCCTGGCAATTAGAAGGCTCTCAGTAAGTGTTCCTGAATGAATGAATGATTGAATGCATGTAACCTGTTATAGGTACCTGTGTTTTCTTCTGAGAAGGGTTCTATTACAAGTGTAACTATTTAAGCTTGATAAGATATTTAATAATTGCTATTGTTGCGCTTATTTTTGAAGGGTTAAGACCAAGGTTACTTATCTATTTTGTAGACTTTAGTTTTCTTTTAATGGCTTTCTAATGCTGTTTTTTGAAGTTAGAAAGAAAAAAAGAAGTCAGTCCAACTCTGTCACTTGCCTAAGATCAATACTCAATACTAAATGAATAAAATGTGGCCAGAGCTCACCACAATTTGCTTGCTTTTGTAGTTTGACGTTAAGTGTGTCGTTATCTAAATATACCTAAAGGATCTCATTACCCAAAGCAGTGCTTCAACATAAATGACCCTCCAGCTTTGGCTCCCCAAGCACTGTGATGGAGCAAAGACTTACTACAGTTAATTTTGGAGCTATAATAGATGAATGAATTACATTTTAAAAGCATGACTTTTATTACAATTTTCACTATATAAATTTCTTTTGTAATAATAAGAATGGACATTTTCATGTAGATTTCATTTCATGTCGATGTAGAAGCCTAGCATCATTCCGTGGCACAGTAGGAAAGGGTGTTACAGACCACTGGGGTACCCCTAACATAATTTTGCATTTATTGGAGTTCTTTTGACATCACTTTCTTTATATTAATTTCTTACTTCTAACATAAAAAATATTAATTTCCCAAATACTTTGACTTTATGGAAAAGAACCTTAGACTGAAAAGTTCTAATTCTTAGTTACCCTTATCTTTTGGGCAAAATAGAAATAAAAGGTGTAAAAATAATTTTCCCAGGAATAAAGTAAATTATTTTGAATATCTTTACTGATGGAAACCTGCCTTCTGGAAGCAGCATTAGCTTAGCACTCTAGGGCCTCTGTCCATTAGCATCTGTTCCACATTGCATGGCATTAATGTTCTTAGCATATACTGGGTTGGCCTCACCTCTCCCAGGATCTCTGTCCATAGTTATCTCCTCCATATATAGTATAACATTCTCAGCTTATATGGGGATTACCTTGCCTCTTAAGCATAGTTTGTCTGGATGGAACACCCAGCACAGAGCCAGGGCATTTTGGTCCCATGTGAGAAGGTCAGCCTGAATTCCTGCATTCTTTTCAAGTTAATTTTAAAACCTTTCTTCTTTATCTTGCCTGATGATACCTTATGAAAGCACGGTTGATGGGAACAAGTAGTATAAGTTAAGTTAGCTTTTCTATAGCTATTGTTTTTCACAATATATAACAAAACTCTGTTATAAAACTACTATAATTATGAGATTTTAATTTCATTGAACTTAATTTTGTATTCTCTTATTAAAGCATAGACTCATCGTCCTTATTGGAAAGAGTTATTCTGTTTTAATGATCAAGAAAGCAATAGGTATTGCTAAGAAACCAGTAACTGTAATTTTATTTCTGAATGAAGGCAAGAACTACCCAAAAAGAATTGGAATAGTCTTGGCTTAAATAAAACTTCTTATTTGCAAGCAGAAAGTGTTTAAAATTATTTGTACTGAGTGTTTAGTAAATTAATTAAGTATTATTAGATAAGTGGCATTTTGATATAATATATATATATATATATATATTTAAAGGACACAGGATACCAGTTTTTTTACAGTGATGTATTAAATAAATGGGCATTTCTTGAGCTATGCTTCAGGGAACACTAGTGTCCTGAGAACTGTTAATAGGTGTTTTGAGAAAAAAAGAATTTCTTGGCTAAATTAGATTGTTAAATGTTGCAAGCTAAATTACCGTCCTAACTGTTCACCATTTGCACTGGCATTTTAAAGGCTCTAAGAGCTCCCAAAGTAAAGAAACCTGTTTAACCATGTTCAATCTAGAATTTTTTAAACTTCTTAAGAAGTTTTTTAACCTTAATGGTCATTATTGTATAAATTCAGAAAATCACATAAATGTACAGCTTAATGATTTATAAGATGTACGTCCTGGTAACCACCATCCAGGTTAGGCCATAGAACATTCCCAGCCATCTCATGTACTTTCCATGTGCTCCCTCTTTCTCTCCCAATCAAACTTTACCACTACCACCCCTACCAAAAGGAACCACTATCCTGGCTTCCTTGGTAATCTATTTCTTACACGTCTTTTCCTCACAAACGCCATGTAATTTAGTTTTGTCTTTTAATATATGTCTTTAAGCATTTAAAAATCCCTCTCTCTCTTTTCATCGAAATATATATGTAATATTTCTATATATAAATGTAAATCAAAAATGTATGTCCAGCATCTTGGATTAGCTGTCTACTTCAGATACCATCTGATTGTGCTGGTCTTAGTCAGTAAAAGTCAGGTGTCAGAGACAGAAGGCCTGATATGGCTCCTTCCAAGGCAGCTATAAAGAGTCCTTTGTCTGCTGTCTTTTCCAATATGCATAATCTCCTAGTTTCAGGACATGGGGCATCTGATCTTCATCCAAAGATAGATAATGGTGATAAGCTTCAGGAACAAACCTAGAATGTCCTTTTAATAATTCAATTAAACTTTACAATAATGTAATATCACAACAAGGAGCCATCTGGAAAGTGAGTCTTAGACAGTAAATACAAAAACCTCAAAGACAACAACACTAGAACTTAATATCCACTAAAAAGTAATGTTTTCTCTCCAAAATTACCCAAATTTCTACCAAATATAGCCAAATTGACTAATTTGTCTGCAAAATAAGTCTGGTTCAATAAACTTGACCTGATTATTTACATAAGTGTAATTGGTCATACAGACTCTTAAGTTGGCCGTGATGGAACTTTTTATAAAGAATCTCAAATCGAACTTTTAAAAGGCCTCTCAAGGCCAGAAAGGTCATGCCAATGGCTTGTCATTAGATTCTGCCTGTGATATGTATAGATTTGGATGAATTCCTCTCTTCTTGAGGTCCCTCAAATATCTTGAGATTTCTGCACCTGTCAGGAGGTGGCCTTTCTTATTCACCTGATAATGCTGCTGGGAACCTAAGTGTTTCCAATTTCTGGAGGGATCAGGTAGGGAGAAAAGATAAATGTTTCAATTCTGCTCACAAAGATATACTTTACCAAACTACTCTAAGTCATAATTAGCATAAGGGTAAAGATTTCCTTATCTCTGAAAAATAAAGATTAAATAGCCCTATGTAACTAATTCTTGTTGATCTTTTTTTAGCAGTTTATGAAGCCATCAGTTTTTCTATTAGAATTCTTTAACTTCTTAGGCAGTTCAGTGGTATGATCTGAAAGTTATCAGAAACCTGTACTTGTCAAATGTCCTTTCTATGAATCTTCTTGACAATGAAGCATTCTTTGCAAAAGCATCAGAGTATAACAATAACTGTCTATAAATGACAAAAAACTCAAAAATGTACTGTTAAAGACCTGATTACAATGTATTTGATAAAATAAACTTGGTTACCACTATGACATACAACATTTTAAGATAGCTAGACTCATAACTGAAAACATTATACCAGGACATGTTTAAATTTTAGAAGTTTTATATAGTTTCTGGAACATTTATATTAATGGCATTTACCTGTATGCCTGTTGGGCATAACCCAAGAAGGATTATCACCACTCATTTGACAATGCGTCCCATGTAATTTAACATACCAAATAAGCTTAATTAGTTTAATGTAGCTTTCTGGGCTCTCAGAAGCATCACAAAGCTTAGCTTAGTTCAAAAGAACTCAGAATTTGATGCTTGGGAAGTTTTTCAAAAGTATCAAAAAAGTTTTAAAACACTTGGTCAAATAGGATCATAGGTCACTGTGAAACAGTACTTGTTCACTTAACCAAAGTGGCAATAAAAGATTTCAAGGACAAATACAGAAAGTTACAACAAATTACTTAAAAGGTAAAGAACTTTACAATCTGTTACCAAAAGGACATCAATATTCTAAGAAAACTTTGTCCTCATAGCAGAGAAAGAAACCAAATTCAGGTTTTGCACCATCTTACCTTTAATATTAAAATCCATTTACTCAACTAAATTTATTCTAATCTTAGTCCTGACCACACACTCCTTTCTAAAGATCCCCCCCACCCCGTTTTTTTTCTCACAAACCTTCTACATCTTTCTATATCCTTGTTAGTTTGTACCTTATTTTCTTTCCCATTTAGAAATAACCAGCTTTAGGACAAATTTAGTTTCTTTTCCCTTAACAAAATGTATTCCCATTCCTTATACCTTCTTTTTTCCTTGTATTCAAAGATGTTTTCCTCCTTAATTTTCAGTAGTTTTAGCTACATATTTTAATTAGAATTCTTAACCTTTAAAAAACTTAATTTCTTAGGAAAATTAAGAATGCAATTATGAACTGTCTTTTACGTTAGCATTCCATAAATTGGCAAACTTATAAATACTATTTATGGTTTCTAAAAAACACGTGTTCTTTTATAGAGTTTTTTTTTTCAGTGTGACACCAAACATATTTATTAATAGTCCTAAATCTCTTTAGTTTCTCGGTAAAAGGAAACCTATGTTCAATAATTAATGTTCCAGTGTCTTATTTTATTTTGGACTGACCTAGATATTTAATAAACTTCTATCATTTAACTTCATTTATCAAGACTATAAAGTTTAAAGCTAAAAAAATTCTGGAAACTAATTTTAAGCAGACATACTATAAACAAATTTTTCTTAAAAAATTTACCTAAAAACTCTTAACCTATTTACATTTAATTTACTTATAAAATTTTTATCATAGTAAGTTATTTTTCTTGCTGACAAATTTTGTAACAGAAATAAGAAGACCGTATTTGACTTTTAGCAAACCTAGGTACAATCAAAGTATTATACTTAATGTTAATGACTCTAAAGACATGTCTACATTAATTAAACCAACAAACATAAACTTGTTTTTATTCATTAAAAATGAATCCTAGATCACATAATCCTGAAATTCATTTGGGTTATTTTCTATTTCTGAGTTTTTATATAAACACATAATTTCCTTTAAGCCAATTAAATGGAGCTCTTTTACAAATTAATTTAGGCAATACCACACATCTACAACATATATATATGTATGTGTATGTGTGTGGGCGTGTTTGTATACACACACGTAGACACAAAGAGAGACCCCATAGTTCACATAGCAATATTTCTGCCATGAGTCAGGTTCAATAATATAAAAATCATCAGTTACAAATGAGGTTGTATTTGGATTGGGTCTCTGGCAGATGAAACAAATCAAGGTCATCTGTTTAGATGGCTAAACCCTTTTCACTAATGTTTATGGAGAAGACACTGAAGATTTGTATTTGTCCTTGACAAGTCAAGTTCCAAATGATGTATCACCCTTTTGTTTTTTCTTTTGATAATACTTAACTTCCTGAAATATGCATTTTAGAAAGATCACCTAGATAAGAGATCCTGGAATAGACCAAGTAGAACATTTACATCTCAAAGGCATAGGAGGAGAAATGCAAGCAAGTTCCTCCTAGGAGTTTTGTTCCCTAAAGGCCGTTTTTATTTTTTAAATATTTATGTATGTATGTATGTATGTATGTATTTATTTTTTTTACTTGCAAGTTTCTTAAATAGGGGAGGTTTTGGGAGTGATAAAAAGGATTAATGGGGTTTGAATTGTTTCTGGAGCCACACTACTAGCGCTGTAAAGACTAGAGTGGTAAAACAATAACAGCTGTTTTTAATTCTTCAAAGACTTGGGTGGCCACCTAACTGATATCAAAGGACTGACATACCTATCTACCTATATTGGAATGTGTTCCTTTCTCTCATTTAGCTTAGGAGAGAAGACCAAAAACAAACAAACAAAAAAATCCTGTCAAGCTCTGAATATCAACTATGGTCACAAGTTTACTCATATAGGTGGCCTCTCATCCTGATAATCCATTTACGAAAATTTTTGAGGATCCTTTCAAGGTTCAAGAAGTTCTTTAACTATGGCCTTCTGTTCAGCCTTGACCTGAAAAGGATCGCCTACAGCCTCAAGTGGCCCCATTTCAGAGTGAAAAGACAATTCAGATAGAAGATTACTAGAATGAGTACTCAAGGGATAGAGGGCATCCTCTATGTCAGGTTATAGTTTTTTGTTTTAGGTACCTCTTATGTTATTATTATTTAAATTAATTAATTAATTTTTGGCTGCATTGGGTCTTCATTGCTGCGCACGGGCTTTCTCTAGTTTCGGCGAGCGGGGGCTACTCCTCGTTGCGGTGCGCAGGCTTCTCATTGCAGTGGCTTCTCTTGCTGTGGAGCACGGGCTCTAGGCACATGGGCTTCAGTAGTTGTGGAATGCGGGCTCAGCAGTTGTGGCTCGTGGGCTCTAGAGCTCAGGCTCATGAGTTGTGGCACATAGGCTTAGTTGCTCCACGACATGTGGGCTCTTCCCAGACCAGGGCTCGAACCTGTGTCCCCTGAATTGGCAGGTGGATTCTTAACCACTGCACCACCAAGGAAGTCCCTATATTATTAATCTTCCATTAGCCTTCTACAAAAAATCCTTAAATGAGGCTAATTTGAAATTACAAAACCTTTGAGGCTTCTGCATACCAACTGAAATAGGTACAATAGTTTAAAATGAGAGCTCTTTAAAATTTTAGCTTCATTTTAAAACGAAGTCTTTCCATTTCAAAGGATCCAAAGAGCTAACCCTACAAATATTTTCTCCTGCTAATCTAATTTCAGAAAAGAGAAACACTCTTACCACTATTGTTCCCAGTAGACCCTGCAGGCAGAGATCCAGGAGACTGACATGGTAAGAATTCTTACCTTCTGTTGACTTTGTGCATGCAAAAATCAGTTTTGGAATGCCAAAAGAACCCCATCTTGGCCATTTTAGGACAGGATTTCCTTTAAGTCCCAATTAAGTAAGTAGTTGCAAGTATCAGTTCTGTAAGTGTTATACATAAACCCAGCACATATCCTAATAGGTGGCTATCCGTCAGGGAGCTGTTTGTCCTTTGAGGTACAATTTCCTGTTATTAATTTGGTAGCCTAATTTAGATATGAGATATGATCTGAACAATTTTCTGAGGACAGTGTGGTGGATCGGATCTGTGCGGCTTCTGAGTTTGCTCCCAAGGAGTTATCCTTGAGTTGGTTTGACTCTTATATGTGTCTCAGTTTCTCCTTCCAACAGTCTAAAACTGCTGTGGGTGCTTGGAGCACTAGGTGATCAGTCTATCTTGTGTGTTCTCGGAGGAGCATTATTTGCTTAAGTTGTGGTGGGGTTCCCTGTGGGACTACTGCATATTACAAGGATTAATCCTCAGATACTTCCACTGTGTTCTCAGTCACCTGAGGATACCTTGCAGTCGGAAGGAGCAAATGTCCCTCGTTCTTCCTGAATAATGCCTTTATAGAGGGGACAGAAAGCTGGGATGGCTCTAGTAAACAAAGAGTCTATGACCTGTCATTGGCTGAGTCCTTGCCAGGAAAGAAGTGGAGTCTTTCTTCTTCCTGTTGGGTTCTGCTATCATCACAGGGCAGGACAGCTCCCCCTTCTGGTTTCCCAACTCTATTTAATTGAGGTTTCTGTTTATTAATTTTTTACACTTACAAAATGACAACGTCTACTCTTTTCAGATTTTCCTCTGTCTGTAGCCTCTCAAAAATAATCAGCCCAGAATAATAAATTTTCCAAACAAGCATATTTTGGTGAGGCTCATTTTGCTTCCCTCCAATAGTGACCAAGACAGAGTTAGAGTTTCCCCTCAGCTTGACTAAACTTTAGACAGACTTCTTCTTCACTCTAGACCCCTGGCCTCTCTTTTCTTAGAACACTTACTTTAGACAACTTGTAATTATAATTTTTTTCTATGATCCTTTGAGATGTAAATCTTTTAAAAATCCTCTTGTTAGTTTAACAGCCTAGGATTGTCTTTCAAAGGAAGCCATGCCTTTGAAATATAATCATTTAGGGAGCTAGTGCTGCCATCTCTCAGTCTCTGTGGGAAGGTAGGAGCTTAATTTCAGTGGGCACTTTACTTCAAGTGAAACCGAGCAGGACCCTGTGGGACTCCAGGGTACAAATCCTTTCTGTGTACCCCGTTTCTTGTTTGTAGGAAATAGGCTTCATTCAGCCTCCATGACCTTCCCTGAGTTCCCTTCCCTGCAGCTCTCACCTCAAATTTTGCTTATAAAAACTTTTCCCCCAAAACCATTGTGGAGTTTGGGGTTTTTGAGCTCAAGCCAACCGTTATCTTTGCTTAGCCCCGCAATGAACCTTTCTCTGCTCCAAACTCCGATGTTTTGGTTTATTTGGCCTCACTGTGCAACGGACACATGACTTGGTTCAGTAACACAAGTTGTAAAATTACCTCCTGACAAGAAGATATGAGAAAGTTTACTTTTCCTTTGAGTAAAAAAAATTAGTAAATACAGATGGTCTTTGATTCTCCCCCATCCACCCCAATTCTTAAAAGCCTTCCCGTTCTTTGTTTCAGAAGGGCACAGTGTCAGAATTCTATCTGTGGGCTCTTTTCCCTTCTGCTGGCTTTGCTCATCTTGTCCAGTGTGATTTTTCTTTAACAATAATATTTGATTATTATGGAGAACAATGCTAATGCAGTTGGTAGTGTTAAAAATTAACATATTGAAAAATCCAGCTGTACATATGCCTAAAACTTGAATTTTAGAGTCTACATATTTGCTGTTAGTAAATGTGATGGGATTCTGTTCATATAATGGGATCTGGATATGGAAAATAAGCCTTTTATCAAATGATATATTTGTCCATAATTAAAAGTAAAATATATATATAGATAGATAGATAGATATATTTGTCTATCTATCTATTTATAGATAGATAGATAGATATGATGTTAAGATGGAAAAAAATGAAAAGCTAGATATTCAAACTCATGGGCAAGGAACACTGTTTTAAAAAACAAAAACAACAAGGAAACGACTTTATTACTACTTATAAGAAAGTATTTGACCTGATTCTTCAGATATTTCAAGTAACTGGGTATTGTTTTTATATAACACCTTTCACCCAGGAATTCCATAGGTATCTGAACTAGCAAGGATTATAGCTGACATCTGGCAGGTGAGGAAAATGAATGCTTAAATAAATCTTCCAAGGTCACAAATCAATTAGTGGTGGTCTTGTGCTATTTTATATCATTTGTAAACTTACTCAGTGACAAAGCTCATTTTGAATGCAATATTTCAATATGATGGCTTAAGGAAAATCATTTAAACAATTAAGGAAGTAATTTTTTAATCAAAGGTGTAGGAAAAATCAGTGATAAAGACTTTAAATAGATGTATATTAAAAAAAAAAAACAACACAAAATGCCTGTCTGTGAATATTAGAAGTCAATTTTCTAGCTTATTATTCCTTCTCATTTAAAATTGCTTTTCTTGATTGTTGTTTCCTTTTTTCTCCCTTGTAACACCTCTCTGATATGCTGATTACTTAATGGATGTTTATCTTTGCATACACAAGTTGAGAATGTTTGTATTGTTGAATGTTGCTTTTCTAGTCTTGCTTTTAATTGAGCTACAAATGTTACACTTATGAAAGTAATAATAATCTCATTAGATTCCATGAATGTGTTTGCAATATAAAAACCTAAGTATTGAGAAAATAAAGTTTTTTATAGAAAATGTGATATTATTTGTAAAAACAAACAGATATTCAGGCATTTTACAATAATTATAAAAGTTTCCTGACAGCCAATATTGTTCAGAAATTAAATTAGAAGTTTCTTTACAACTATGATTGGAAGATTCATTATTACTGACCAAGGTCTATTTTGTTTAAGAATGTGAATCCTTTACCTTTTATGGTTACACTTATTTTGAATTACTGGAAAAGGATTTAAAAATTCTGAAAAAGTAGGGGTATTGGCTACACTGCCTTTTTTCATGTTTTAAAGAGTGTTCTTTTATTTTTAAGAACATTAGTAGCTTTGTAATATATTTTTTTACTTCTTCAACTTATATGATAGTTAACTATTAATTATAGCATAGGTAATTTAGATTAGTTTTTTTTTCCAAAGTAGTTCCATAGGGTGATCTTTGAAAAAAGAAGTCCAATATTTTATTAGAAATTTATGTGCACAGTTGCAAATCCTCCTGACTCTACCTCTTTCTCAGAAGCTGCTGCGGCCACCAGCTCTGAGCAGGCTCTGGATAACTTAGGGTAAATGTAATCTGACAGCCCTTTTCCTCAAGCCATATCCACATACTTCTCACAGCAGTTGGCCTTCCATATCCACAGGTTCAATGAACAAATGATCAAAAATATTTGAAAAGAAATTCCAGAAAATTCCAAAAAGCAAAACTTGAATTTGTAACTATGTAGCATCTACACTGTACTTACAACTATTTACATGGCATTTACATTGCATTAGGTATTATAAGTAATCCAGAGATGTTTTAAAATATATGGGAGGATATGCATACTACACCATTTTATATAAGGGGCTTGAGCATTTTTGGATTTTGGTATGTGGGGGATGGGGGTGATGGGGGTGTGGAACCAATTCCCTGTGCATACGGAGGGATGACTCTCTATCCTCCGTGCTCCTCTGACATTACAGAGTAGACTGTTTCAGAAAACTCACTTGTACTCACACATTTACATTCTGGAAATACTGGGGAAGTTGATACCTGTGAAGTCACCCTAGACTAACAGGGTGTGAAGTCTGGAAAATGAGGGCTTTCCTCTTAAATCCCTTAGGTGTAGAGTTTTAAGACTAATTTCATAAGCCATTTCAGATGCCAGAGAAAACTAGCACTAGTTGCTCACAATGACAAATTTGTAATGAGAACTTTTATTAGTGTTTTCTAGTTTTTCATACCTGCTTCCTGAGATTAAAGCTCTGCTTTGGAGGAGAATGAAGGATAAGATGTGCATGTAGATATTTTTGGCAGATGCTATCCTGTCTTCCTCAATTAATTCATAAAATGTGTTTATCATACTGGAGGCTCTGAAGAGTCCTGTACTAAATAAACATGTTTAGCTTTGTGAATCTTGGAATTTCTCAAAGTTGGCACACTACAAATGCCCACTTTCACCACATAACAACTATTTCTATTGTAACACCTTGAGAAATGTTGACCTCAAGATGAGAAATGGGATGCTATGTAAAAAAGCATGGATATCATTGGGCAAGTCCTAGCTCTGCTCGCATTTCAGTTTAATATCAATCACACTGAAATATGGGAAAGGTTCACCCTGTTGCTTATTCTGTTGTGGAGAACAATCTTCCCATATAGCCTAGACCTACCTACATCTTCAAGGTTATTATCCAAAGGGCTAATGATTCTGATTTCAGCCCTTATTACTTGCCCCTAATAACTCAATAAAAATGGTAATTTTTCAGATTAATTGATAAAAAGAATACTTAAATAATTATGCTGTGTCAGGCATTATGGAGAATTCTTTATAAAGTAAGACTATTTCTTCCCTCAAGAAGCTTAAAAATTAAAAAATACATATATGAAAGTAAAAGTTGTGGTAGCTTTTTTACTATTTATAACATCCTTTTCCTCGACTTCCAGCCACATGGAAGATGGTACTTCTGTACCCCTTAAAGTTAGCTGTGTCTGGGTACCTTCCTTTGATCAATGAAGGTGAGAAGAAGTGACATGTGACACTTGTAGGGGAAAGCATTTGATTTCAGATACTCAATTCCTGAGGCAGCTATTTCTCAGAAATTGTGGCAGCAGCAGTTTATGTGGAGAAAACAAAAATGGAATCAGCCAGAATGCAGAGCCAAAAGGTGGAGAACAGTTGTCCTGGAGATTCACCTGGAAACACTGCAGACTTGGCCTGAATGAAACACTGTATTAAAACATTTTTTTGTTACTGCAGCTTGACTTAGCCTGTGCTAACTAATGTAATGAAGAGGATAACAAAGAAGCAAGTAGGTATTACTTGTCAAGAACTGTGAAGGTCTGAGATTTTATCTTACATAGAAGCTAACAAGTTAGCCAACTACAGTTTAATGGATGCAGGCAGAAGATACCAGACTCTTGGGTCGGAAACAATGGCAGCAGCCAGAGTATCAACATTTGTACCAGTTCCCTGAGCCTCAATTCCCACAGGGAAGCACAAAGAGCAGAAGACAATACCTGTGCACACAGTGGGATGTGTTATAGAACAAGAACTCTGAGCTTAGAGAGTCTGATTTTCTTCTAAGGGTCAGTGGGCCTGCTTGACCTCTGTCCTGAAGGGAGATATTATTATGCTAGATATGAGTATGTCATATGAGTATGGAGAAAAATCTTCTCCAAAGGGAATCGCTATCTCTGTCTTCCAAGCCTGGCAACAAACTTGCCCTTGGCTCCAGAAGGAGGCACTGTGTCTATCTTTCCAAGACTGTTCATATGCAAACTTGCTTGAAGAGATAGCCTAGCACAAAGACAGTCAGTGTCTCTGCCTCTAAGATGCCCAGAAACATGGGAGAATCACAGAAAATTGTCTCCCGACAGTACTTGAGGTAATTTCCAAATAACTTATTCATTCATTTATATATAAATATTTATTGCATATTTAGTATGGACCAAGTGCTCTTCCAGGCTCTGGAGATTGAATAACCAAGATTAAAAAAGGTTCCTGCTCTCAGGGAACTTATATTGCCGTGTGGAGTTTCAAACAATAAATACAAAGCAATTATAAATAGTGATAATAATTTTAAAAATACAGAGCAATAAAATGGAGAGTCATTTGAATGCAAGAACAGGCCACTTTAAGGGAAAAGTAGGTCTCTCTGAAGAGGAGGCAACACTGGATTAAGAACTGAATGACAAGAAAGATCTAGGTATCGATAGGGGAAGATCTGGGATAAGGTTACTCTAAACAGTGGTGGACTGAACTTAGCTTTTATGAGGAGAGGAATTCTGCTACTGTTATCATTAGCACTACCAGTTACTACAACTACTATAGCAACAGCAAGATGGTGGATCTCTTCTAATCATTTTACATGTTGACATGAGAAGACTAATGCTCAAAGAAGAAGGAGAAAGGTGATGATTAAGCAAAGTGTGAAGGAGGAGAAAGTGGTGTGAAATAAGATCAAAATCATGGTAATGGCCAGAGGAGAAAGGAGAGATGACAGGTTTGAGGTTGTAGTGATGTCAAAGCTTTCCAGGAGATGTGGATTCTGAGCAAGGTTTAAATAGGCAAAGAGAAGGGGATGAGGATATGATGGATCTGGAATCTATAAACGGAAATAATGGGCAAAGGGAAGACCCAGGGCAGTGCAACGAATGATGAGGGAGAAGTTAAATGTGTATTTGTGACTCCGTTTATGGTTCAGGTGCATGATTGTATGGGTTGATTGTGGAAGACAGGGCTGGGAAGAGTATTTAATTGGATTTAGGAGGCAAACAATCCTTATGAGATATAGGCCCAGAATTCATGGGACATAGATAAATCTACTGGTGGCAGGATTTGTTAGATGAGATTGATTCGATGTGGAGAGACTGAGGAGACCTGGAGATTTTGTAGGAGTGACTCTGGGAAACATATATATGTATCTCTATCAATTCTGAATTATTTTAAAAGGCTAAACCCTAAAGCTTAGGTACAGCCTGGAAGCCTGCTCTGATCTCTTTCACCTTCCTGGAAAGGTAAGCATCCTGTGGAATGGCTTGAGTAGCTTTGCTCTAAAGCTAGCTGAAGACAAATTTTGGAATGCTACAAGTCAATGTGTTAAAAATTTTGGCCAGTGTTTGAGCTGGTGATAATTCAAGCAGGAATGTGTATTGCTGCTGAACCACTGGTCAACAGAGTGTTGGCACAATCTCTTTCCACGGATCTTTCATGAAAAAAAGTCATGTACTCCACTTCCACGGTTATTGTAAGACTTCGTTAAAGAAAAGTCTGAATTCAGAGGAAGTTGGAAGCAAAGGTGAGCCTTAGTTCAAGATTTCTCACTCTTCATCATTGCTGTTATCCTAAAGTGAAAGGAAAAGGAAAGACAGTACTATTTTTTTTTCATTTTGGTAAGAACACTTGAGATCTACCCTCTTAACAAATTTTTGTGTTCAATACATTATTGTTGGCTATAGGTACAGTGTCTACAACAAATCTCTAGACCTTACTCCTCTTGCGTGATTGAAGGTTTATAATTAACAACTTTCTGTTTCCCCCTCCTCAAAGTCCCTGGCAATCACCAATTTCACTCTTTGCTTCTATGAATTTGACTATTTTATTTAGATACTCGTATAGGTGGAATAATGTAGTATTTGCCTGTCTGCGACTGGATTATTTCACTTACCATAATGTCCTTAAGACTCATCCATATAGTTGCATATTGCAGAATTTCCTTCTTTTTAAAAAGCTGAATAGTATTCCATTCTGTATATATACCACATTCTCTTTATCCATTCATTCATTAATGGACATTTAGGTTGTTTCCATACCTTGGTTATTATAAATAGTGCTGCAGTGAACATAGGAGTACTTATATCTCTTTGATATCATGATTCAATTCTTTTGGATAAGTACCCATAGGTGGGTTGCTGGATCATATGATAGTTCTGTTTTTAAGATTTTGTGGAACCTCCATACTGTGTCCCATGGTGACTGCACCATTCTACATTCCTACCAACAATGTGTGAGGGTTTCAATTTCTCCACATCCTTGCCAACACTTGTTGTCTTTTGTTTTTTTGTTAATAGCCATCCTGACAGGTGTGGGATATCTTATTGTGGTTTTGACTTACATTCCCCTGATGATTAGTGATATTGAGCATATCAATATAGATTGGATGAGATTCACCCATTTTGGGGAGGGCAATCTGCTTTACTCAGTCTACCTACTTTCAAAGGTTAATCTCATCCAGAAATAAACTCATAGATACACCCTGAATAAGTTTAACTAAATATTGGGATACCTCATGACCCAGTCAAGGTGACACATAAAATTAACCATCACACTTCCTAAGAAATCTTCCCTGATCTTTTCATAGAGAAGTGCTGCCTCACTTCTGTGAACTCTCACACCATGTGGAGCTTATCTCCTTTTTAGTTTTGTGCAGTCAGTGCATTAGTGTTAGTTATGTATGTGACCTATCTTATCTGGCTGATGGTAAGTACTTAATATGTGGTTATTATTTTCCTTGTGTTTGAATATTAATATGAAATACCAGGTTCTCACTATTCTTCTGCCCAGAATGCTGTGAAAGTTTAGCTACAGTGAAAGCAGCTAGAAAATGGATCGACTTCTTTATTTTTGAACATTAGCCTAAGTGTGTCTGAATATGCATGTGCAGTTTCTACACCTATGGTTCAGAGACTGGATTTTCACTCTGGGGAGTAGAGATACTATATTGTTTCTAGCCTATGGAAAAATTCCTTCTACTTTCAAATCCATGCAAGTATTTTTTTTTTCTTTAAAATAATCTTTAGGTCTATTTAAATCTGTGTGATAAAACTAGATAAAAGATAGTTAAATAACATAAAGGAAAAATAATGCAAGATTATTGTTGAATTTTTGTAATGACAATTGTTTTCTGTTCACTTGAGGCACTATTTTTATTCAGGAGCACAATTAAAAGAACTTTTAAATAGCAAAAAATAAATCTTTCATAAAATAAGTGAAAGACATCAAAACTTTTTTTCTAAATATAGGCCACTGGAGATTTATAGGCCCATTGTTATGTTCTTATAAGATAATTGGGGGAAAAAAAATATTGAGACTTCAAAAGCATATTTATAAAACAATCCTTTATAGTGGTTTTATAAAACAGGAGAAAATCATACATATTAGGCTTTATATGTGAATACACCATTGCTGTCAGATATTTTTTTTTAGACAGTCTTTGAAGAAACTACTTGGAAGTTCTTGAAAATTTGAATCAGATTCAGAGTTCAGGTATCTAGTTAACTATAAATGTATGTTTTGATGACTAATTTTATTGGCCCTAACCAAGATTTAACTCTCAATCTTAGATATTAATTGAAAAACATTTTGAGAACTGAAATTTAGATATTTTGACGTCTACATGAATGATGTAAAGCAAATATATTATTTGTAGATCCTTTATATTTTTATTCTTATTCAATGTGAACCAAAAATTTCCTCTTTTGAGTATGAGGCATACTCTTTTGAGTATGTCTATATTTTAAAGTCAGTGTAACCATCTGCCTTAAAATGAGAAACTAAGGAATGTACTGCACAGCATCATGTTCTTGCCAGGGGAAGGTTATAGTTCAATTCACTTAAACCCAGGGATGCAGGCCCAGTACTATGTGATCTGTAAGCTTCCTACCTATGAAGCCAGAAGGGATACTCAGCTGCTACACTATAGGTGGCTTAAAAAATTATGCCTTCAGATTACACATCTGCTGGAGATGAGTAAGAAGTTAGATCTTGAAGACATAATTATTTGATACTTTCTTGTGCCCACCCATTATGAGTCATTCACAACAGGAGATAGCACAATAGACAATATTGAACAGAATTTGCACCTAAGTTTCTTCCAACAGGATGCTTAAAAGTGGTGCATGACTCAGAAGCTTAGTCAAATGGTCTCTTATATTAGTCCATTGAGACAAATACTTGTAGACCTCCTTGAAAACTTTTTAAAAAAGAATCACCCACATGATTTCCTCTTCTCTAGTTATTTGGCTAGAACATTTTCAATGTTCAAATTGGAAAAGGTAAAATAGAATATTGCCTGTATTTTTGTCTCTAGTTTGGGTAGGAGTCTATCATATATCTAATATAATATATACCTAAAGATAATTTTTTTCTCTTCTTCGTCCAGTTCATAACCAGAAATTATAGATGTAGTCATGATTAGAGAGATCATGAAGTTAACATTTACTGATCATTTACTATGTGACAGGCACTGGTTACTGCTTCATATACATTTTCTCGCTGAAAGGTCCCAGCTATTCTATGCCTAAAGTTCTATATTTTACAGAAGAGAAAACTGAGGCTCAGAAAAGTGAAGAACTTGGCTGAGGTTCAAAAGCCAGTAAATGGTGGAGGTGAAATTTGAACCCAAGTTTATCATGTCAAGTCTCCTACTTTAAAATCCTTCTGCTTCTGTAATAGAAATCCTTAAGGAGATGAAAGTTGTGAATGTAAAAGTTAAAGAAATCATATATGTATAAAATCTGGGTGCTCAAAGTAAGGAACAATGGGCGAATATTTGTCTATAGAGCTTAGCTTCAGATACACTCTAAGAGGAAGACTGGTAATAGGGAGGATGAGAGTAAAATTTTGTTGACACTTTTTGGTGCACTGGTGAAGGAGTACCACCTCTAGAGGTACTGACTGGTACTTTCCATACTGAAGCAATATGAACTTATATCTTATAGGGTCATTGGAGAATGATACAGAATTATATTTTGCAAAAATACAGAAATAAAAACATAACTAAAAACACCATGCCATGTTATTTGTAGTCAAAGAAGTTGTTTAAAAAGATGAAAAACACCATGAATGTCTTTTATTTTGTGTCTAAGCCTCCTTTTTCAAATCATTACTAGGCTCATTTTATTTTTCTATTATAAGTTATTCCAACCTGAAAAGTATACATTGTATTTTCTTCCATCATCATTGCAACAAAAATTAAAAGTTGTAGTTTTCATGAGTGGATAACACTATTGCAGTGTCTTGCAAAAAATAATAAATTGAAAGAAGCACAGTCTGGGAAAAGAAATGCCAAGATGTCATGGTGCTGACAATAATACTGTAGTGACAGAATGAGTGATGTTGAGGGTTCTGGTGGCAGGTGCAGTTATCTTAAATTGCCAGGCTAACAAACTGAATTACTACCTGTGTTGCAAACATATTACTTAGGTCTTAGAAACCCCAGAGTAGTTCTGTATTTATTAGGTATTAGAAAAGGGAGCCACACAACTTGTTATAATGTGAGGAATATCTTTTTCTTTTTTCTCTTTCTCTCTCTCACACCTCACTCCATAAGACAGATGTGCATTCATATATTATGTGAAAAAATCAGAAGAGGGAACTTAATGAAAGACTCTAAATTTTGTTTAAGGGCGAAACCATATTTCCCTGGTACCTTTCTGTTTTGGGTCAAAATCATATAAGGGTTAAGTGTTTGCCCGGGAATGGGGGCAGGGAGCAGGGAATGGGGAAAGATTATAAAAGGACAGAAGGAAATTTTGGAGGATAATGGATATGCTCATTGTCTTGATAGTGGTGATCTTTACATGGGTGTGTAAACATATGTCTAACCTTCTCAAAATTTACATTTCAAGTATCTGCAATTTACTGTATGTCAATTACTCTTCAACAAAGCTGTTAAAAAAAAAAAAACCCACATAAGAATTATGGCAGATAAACTGACTGTATTTCTCAATTAAACCTAATCTGCCTTTGTATGTATAAAACGTGGTTCATAGGTCCATAGCTCCTGCCTGTGTTCTCCAAGGATATTGTAGTTTGTTCTTTTTTTTTTTTATAACTTATAATTGCTTTACAATGTTGTGTTAGTTTCTGCTGTATAAAAAAGTGTATCAGCTATACATATACTTATATCTCTATATCCCCTCCCTCTTGTGTCTCCTTCCTACCCTCCCTATCCCACCCCTCTAGGTGGTCACAAGGCACCGAGCTGATCTCCCTGTGCTATGCAGCTGCTTCCCACTAGCTATCTATTTTATATTTGGTAGTGTATATATGTCCATGACACTCTCTCACTTCGTCCCAGCTTACCCTTACCCCTCCGTGTGTCCTTAAGTCCAATCTCTATGTCTGCATCTTTACTCCTGTCCTGCCCCTAGGTTCCTCAGAACCACTTTTTTTTTTTAGATTCCATATATATGTATTAGCATATGGTATTTGTTTTTCTCTTTCTGACTTACTTCACTCTGTATGACAGTCTATAGGTCCATCCACCTCACTACAAATAACTCAATTTCATTTCTTTATATGGCTGAGTCATATTCCGTTGTATATATGTGCCACATCTTCTTTATCCATTCATCTGTTGATGGACACTTAGGTTGCTTCCATGTCCTGGCTATTGTAAATAGAGCTGCAAAGAACATTTTGGTACATGACTCTTTTTGACCTATGGTTGTCTCAGGGTATATGCCCAGTAGTGGGGTTGCTGGGTCATATGGTAGTTCTAGTTTTAGATTTTTAAGGAACCTCCATACTGTTCTCCATAGTGGCTGTATCAGTATACATTCCCACCAACAGTGCAAGAGGGTTCCCTTTTCTCTACATCCTCTACAGCATTTATTGTTTGTAGATATTTTGATGATGGCCATTCTGACCGGTGTGTGGTGATACCTCATTGTAGTTTTGATTTGCATTTCTCTAATGATTAGTGATATTGACCATCCTTTCATGTGTTTGTTGGCCATCTGTATGTCTTCTTTGGAGAAATGTCTATTTAGGTCTTCTGCCCATTTTGGGGTTGGGGTTTTTGTTTTTTTGATATTGAGCTGCATGAGATGCCTGTATATTTTGGAAATTAATCCTTTGTCAGTTGCTTCGTTTGCAAATATTTTCTCCCATTCTGAGGGTTGTCTTTTCATCTTGTTTATGGTTTCCTTTGTTATGCAAAAGCTTTTCAGTTTCATTAGGTCCTATTTGTTTATTTTTCTTTTTATTTCCATTTCTCTAGGAGGTGGGTCAAAAAGGATCTTGCTGTGATTTATATCATAGAGTGTTCTGCCTATGTTTTCCTCTAAGAGTTTATAGTGTCTGGCCTTACGTTTAGGTCTTTAATCCATTTTGAGTTTATTTTTGTGTATGGTGTTAGGGAGTGTTTTCATTTCATTCTTTTACATGTAGCTGTTCAGTTTTCCCAGTACCACTTATTGAAGAGGCTGCCTTTTCTCCATTGTATATTCTTGCTTCCTTTACCAAAAATAAGGTGACCATATGTGCGTGGGTTTATCTCTGGGCTTTCTATCCTGTTCCATTGATCTATATTTATGTTTGTGTGCCAGTACCATACTGTCTTGATTACTGTAGCTTTGTAGTATAGTCTGAAGTCAGGGAGCCTGATTCCTCCAGCTCCATTTTTCTTAAGATTGCTTTGGCTCTTTGGGGTCTTTTGTGTTTCCATACAAATTGTGAAATTTTTGTTCTAGTTCTGTGAAAAATGACGTTGGTAGTTGGATAGGGATTGCATTGAATCTGTAGATTGCTTTGGGTGATGTAGTCATTTTCACAATGTTGATTCTTCCAATCCAAGAACATGGTGTATCTCTCCATCTGTTTGTACCGTCTTATTTTCTTTCATCAGTGCCTTATAGTTTTCTGCATACAGGCCTTTTGTCTCCTTAGGTAGGTTTATTCCTAGGTATTTTATTCTTTTTGTTGCAATGGTAAATGGGAGTTTTTCCTTAATTTCTCTTTCAGATTTTTCATCATTAGTGTATAGGAATGCAAGAGATTTCTGTGAACTAATTTTGTATCCTGCTAATTTACCAAATTCATTGATTAGCTCTAGAGGTTTTCTGGTAGCATCTTTAGGATTCTCTATGTATAGTATCCTGTCATCTGCGAACAGTGACAGCTTTATTGCTTCTTTTCCAATTTGGATTCCTTTATTTCTTTTTCTTCTCTGTTTGCTGTGGCTAAAACTTCCAAAACTATGTGGAATAACAATGGTGAGAGTGGACAACCTTGTCTTGTTCCTGATCTTAGAGGAAATGGTTTCAGTTTTTCACCATTGAGAACGATGTTGGTTGTGGGTTTGTTATATATGGCCTTATGTTGATGTAAGTTCCCCCTATGCCTACTTTATGGAGGGTTTTTATCATAAGTGGTGTTGAATTTTGTCAAAAGCTTTTTCTGCATCTATTGAGATAGTCATATGATTTGTATCCTTCAATTTGTTAATATGGTGTATCACATTGATTGATTTGCATATATTGAAGAATCCTTGCATTCCTGGGATAAACCCCAGTTGATCATGGTGTATGATCCTTTTCAAGTGCTGTTAGATTCTGTTGCTAGTATTTTGTTGAGGACTTTTGCGTCTATGTTTGTCAGTGATATTGGCCTGTAGTTTTCTTTCCTTGTGACATCTTTGTCTGGTTTTGGTATCAGAGTGATGGTGGCCTCGTAGAATGAGTTTGGGAGTGTTCCTCTCTCTGAAGGATTTTGGAAGAGTTTGAGAAGGATAGGTGTTAACTCTTCTCTATATGTTTGATAGAATTCGCCTGTGAAGCCATCTATTCCTGTACTTCTGTTTGTTGGAAGATTTTTAATCACAGTATCAATTTCAGTGCTTGTGATTGGCCTGTTTATATTTTTTATTTCTTCCTGGTTCAGTCTCGGAAGGTTGTACTTTTCTAAGAATTTGTCCATTTCCTCCAGGTTGTCCATTTTATTGGCATATAGTTCCTTGTAGTAATCTCTCCTGATCTTTTGTATTTCTGCAGTATCAGTTGTTACTTCTCCTTTTTCATTTCTAAATCTGTTGATTTGAGTCTTCTCCCTTTTTTTTTTGATGAGTCTGGCTAATGGTTTATCAATTTTGTCTATCTTGTCAAAGAACCAGCTTTTAGTTTTATTGATCTTTGCTCGTTTCCTTCATTTCTTTTTCATTTATTTTGGATCTGATCTTTATGATTTCTTTCCTTCTTCTAACTTTGGGGTTTTATTGTTCCTGTTTCTCTCATTGCTTTAGGTGTAATGTTAGGTCATTTATTTGAGATGTTTCTTGTTTCTTGAGGTAGGATTGTATTGCTATAAACTTCTCTCTTAGAACTGCTTTTGTTGCATCCCATAGGTTTTGGGTCATCCTGTTTTCATTGTCATTTGTTTCTAGGTAATTTTTGATTTCCTCATTGATTTCTTCAGTGATCTCTTGGTAATTAAGTAGCGTATTTATTAGCCTCCATTTGTTTGTATTTTTTACAGTTTTTTTCCTGTAATTGATATCTGGTCTCATAGCATTGTGGTTGGAAAAGATACTTGACAGGATTTCAATTTTCTTAAATTTACCAAGGCTTGATTTGTGACCCAAGATATGACGTATCCTGGAGAATATTCCATGAGCACTTGAGAAGGAATTGTATTCTGTTGTTTTTGGATGGAATGGCCTATAAATATCAATTAAGTTCATCTTGTTTAATGTGTCATTTAAAGCTTGTGTTTCCTTCTTTATTTTCATTTTGGATGATCTGTCCATTGGTGAAAGTGGGGTGTTAAAGTCCCCTACTATGATTGTGTTACTGTCGATTTCCCCTTTTATGGCTGTTAGCATTTGCCTTATGTATTGAGGTGCTCCTATGTTGGTTGCATAAATATTTACAATTGTTATATCTTCTTGGATCGATCCCTTGATCATTATGTAGTGCCCTTCTTTGTCACTTGTAATAGTCTTTATTTTAAAGTCTATTTTGTCTGATATGAGAATTGCTACTCCAGCTTTCTTTTGATTTCCATTTGCATGGAATATCTTTTTCTATCCCCTCACTTTCAGTCTGTATGTGTCCCTAGGTCTGAAGTGGGTCTCTTGTAGACAGAATATATATGGGTCTTGTTTTTGTATCCATTCAGCCAGTCTGTGTCTTTTGGTGGGAGCATTTAATCCATTTACGTTTAAGGTAATTATCAATATGTATGTTCTTATTACCATTTTCTGAATTGCTTTGGAGTTGTTACGGTAGGTTTTTCTTCTCTGTGTTTCCTGCTAGAGAAGTTTCTTTAGCATTTGTTGTAAAGCTGGTTTGGTGGTGCTGAATTCTCTTAGCTTTTGCTTGTTTGTATAGGTTTTAGTTGCTCCATTGAATCTGAATGAGATCCTTGGTGGGTATTGTAATCTTGCTTGTAGGCTTTTCTCTTTCATCACTTTAAATATGCCCTGCCACTCCCTTCTGGCTTGCAGAGTTTCTGCTGAAAGATCAGCTGTTAACCTTATGGGGTTCCTTTTATGTTATTTGTTGCTTTTCCCTTGCTGCTCTTAATATTTTTTCTTTGTATTTAATTTTTGATACTTTGATTAATATGTGTCTTGGCGTGTTTCTCCTTGGATTTATCTTGTATGCGACTCTCTGTGCTTCCTGGACTTAATTGACTATTTCCTTTTCCATATTAGGGAAGTTTTCAACTATAATCTCTTCAAATATTTTCTCAGTCCCTTTCTTTTTCTCTTCTTCTCCTGGGACCCCTATATTGTGAGTGTTGGTGTGTTTAATGTTGTCCCAGAGGTCTCTGAGACTGTCCTCAATTCTTTTCTTTCTTTTTTCTTTATTCTGTTCTGCAGCAGTGATTTCCACCATTCTGTCTTCCAGGTCACTTATCCGTTCTTCTGCCTCAGTTATTCTGCTATTGATTCCTTCTAGAGAATTTTTAATTTCATTTATTGTGTTGTTCATCATTGTTTGTTTGCTCTTTAGTTCTTCTAGGTCCTTGTTAAGGTTTCTTGCATTTTCTCCATTCTATGTCCAAGATTTTGGATCATCTTTACTATCATTACTCTGAATTCTTTTTCCGGTAAACTGCCTATTTCCTCTTCATTTTTTTTGTGTGGTGTGTTTTTATCTTGCTCCTTCAACTGCTGCATGTTTCTCTGTCTTCTCTTTTTGCTTAACTTACTGTGTTTGGGGTCTCCTTTTCGCAGGCTGCAGGTTCGTAGTTCCTGTTGTTTTTGGTGTCTGCCCCCACTGGGTAAGGTTGGTTCAGTGTGTTGTGTAGGCTTCCTGTTGGAGGGGACTGGTGCCTGTGTTTTGGTGGATGAGGCTGGATCTTGTCTTTCTGTTAGGCAGGACTGCATCTGATGGTGTGTTTTGGGGTGTCTGTGAACTTATTATGGTTTTAGGCAGCCTCTCCGCTAATGGGTGGAGTTGTGTTCCTCACTTGTTAGTTGTTCTGCATGGGGTGTCCAGCACTGGAGCTTGCTGGTCATTGAGTGGAGCTGGGTCTTAGTGTTGAGACGGAGATCTCTGGGATAGCTCTCACCAATTGATATCACATGGGGCCGGGAAGTCTCTGGTGGTCTAATGTCCTGAGCTCATCTCTCCTACCTCAGAGGCTCAGGCCTGACACGTGGCCAGAGCACCAAGACCCTGTCAGCCACACAGCCAGGTACGTGGAGAGTTTCTTGACTTTTGGGAAGTCTGAGGTCTTCTGCCAGTGTTCAGTAGGTGTTCTGTAGGAGTTGTTCCACATGTAGGTGTATTTTTGATGTATTTGTGGGGAGGAAGGTGATGTCCACACCTTACTCCTCCACCATCTTGATGGTTCTCCTGTAGTTTGTTCTTTATGTGCATGTCTCCACAGCTGGATGAATCAGCATTTTGAAGTTTTAAAACTCTAGCACATGGCTAAGTGATATACATCAGGAATTACTCTTACATATATAGTCTGATAACACAAACTCCTTATGTTTACACAGTATTTAAAAATTTCTCATGTGCTTTTACATTTATTGATTTATTTGGCGCCTTCACAACATTGCTTTGAGGAAGTTTATTATATCCATTTTCCAGGTAAGGCAAGAGAAATTTAGAGGGTTCAAGAGACTTCCCAAAGTCTTAATGCTAGGTGTACACATCATTTTACCCACAATTATGTTAATACTGACAGGTTCCTCTCTCTTATATCAACACTGAGCTCTAGTTTAATCAATGGAATTATTCATTAGTATTATGATCTTTTTGTATATTTTTGTCATCAAGTAATTATTTTCCATAATCTTTTATCAGAGCTGAGTGATGACAATCAATTAACCAAAGGAGGAACTTTTGTTATCTCACTTGAATAGTTTCATTGTGATAGGGTGTTATGATGGTGTGCTTTCTGCCTTTGTTAAGCATAAAAGTGAATTATTTGGGTCGTGAAGTTGGGAATCCAGGAGAGTGCAACCGATTCGAATAGTTTCAGCAGATTTGATCTGCCTCCATCCTTCCTTTTCTTTGATCTGCTTCCTTTTATAGCCACAAGATGGACTTCTGCACTTGAAGATTGTAGTTTCTCTCTACCTATGATTCCAACAAGAAAATGGAAAGTTCTCTCTGCCTCAGTATATCATTATTATCCTGAAGTATCCACATAGACACTTATTGCTGGGTCTTTATCTAATTTTAAGAATGTACTCCTTCAGTAATGCTATGGGAGTATGAAAAGGCAGCACTCTGCTTTTTAAAACTTTTCATTTTGAAATAATTTTAGGCTTATAGAAGTGTTGCAAAGATAAGACAGACTTCCCAGATACCCTTTACTCAGATTTCTATAGTGTTAACATCACACATAATAGCACAATTAAGAAATTAACATTGGTACAATATTACCAGTAAAGTCTAAAGTATACACTTTTATTCAGAGTTTAGAAGTATTTTTCATTCTGTTCCAGAATCCAATCTAATATCTAACATGGCGTTTAAGCATCATGTTTTCTTAGTCTCTTCCAGTCTATGGGTTTCTGCATATTTCCTTGCCTTTCATGACCTTGACACTTTTGAAGACTGGTTCTGGATTTGGGGGAAGAATAGCAGAGAGATGATGTGTGCTTCTCTTTGTATCATTTCAGAGTGTTCATGATATCAACCTGAATTACCACTGGTGATGCCAACCTTGATCACTTGGGTAAGGTGGTGTCTGTCAGGATTATCCCTTGTAAAGTTACTATTTCCCTCTTTCCATACTCTATTCCAGAGTTCTGGGAAAAAAGCCAGTTAGTAAATATTTTAGGCTTTGTGGGCCATATGGTGTCTGTCACAATGACTTAACTGTGCTATGCAACAGAAAAGCAGACATAGACAACACATAATGTTCCAATGTGTGTTCTAATAAAAGTAGCTGACCCCTGTTTTTTTCACTAAAAGGGAGTCATTAAGTCAAGCCACACTTAGGGGGGAGGGGAATTAAACTATACTTCTTGGAAGGAGAAATATCAAAGAATCTGTGGACATAAGTTAGAACCATCCAGAAGTTAATAAATATTTTGGGGGAGATACTTTGAGGCTATACAGATATCCACTTTTCTTAAAGTTTCTTCTACTAATTTTAGCATTTGGCAGTGGATCTTGCCTGATGCAATTATTTTTTTCAATTGAAGTACAGTTGCTGTACAATATTATATAAGTTACAGATGTACAATATAGTGATTCACAATTTTTAAAAATTATACTCCATTTATAGTTATTATAAAATATTGGCTATATTCCCTGTGTTGTACAATATATTATTGTAGCTTATTTCATACCTAGTATTATGTAACTCTTATGCCCCTACCTCTATATTGTGTTATAATGATTTTCTATTTCCCTTATTCCTTCTACATTTATTAATTGAAATTCTTTTGTAAGGAAAAGTCGTCTCTTCTTTATTTATTTATAATTCCAATTGTTTCTTTATATCAATATGGCATCTTGGATATTTTTTTTATTCCTTGAGAAATAATCCAATATTTTTTCTTTATTTTATTGCTCATATTGTTATTTTGCCATTGGGAGCTCTTCTAGGTTGGCTCCTGTGTCCCTTTGACCTGTGCTTATCCTTTTGTGTTTCGAGCACTTCCTTAGTTTCTGACACCACAAGATTCTCCAGGTGCATCTTGTGCTTTTCCTGACCCAGTGCTAGAGTCAGCCATTTCTCCAAGGAGCACTGGTTCCTTTTCTTGGAGAATGATATTTAATAAACCAATACCTGGAGCTAGGTGTGCTCATTGCTACTGGAGTGCCACTGCTTCTGGGTCCTTTGGGCAGATAAAGCTAGGAAGTGTTATATGTTTGCCAACCCATGTATAGGCTTATATCTATGTTTACTCCTGTATCTATCTACATATTTATTAAAATAAACATGAATTCATGTTTTTATATACAACTTCAATCTGGCAGCATGATTTTCTTTTAACATTCCCAGTTTTCTTACTTGTAAGTTCTTTCTCCTACAGTGGTAAAAATAGCTCTCAGAAATTGACAATATGAAGTTGTTTCAGAATTTTTAATGTGTACTCTTGTGAGAAATAATTTACCAACAAGAGTACAGTGTTTGTGTATAGTTCTTTTTGTTTTCAGACTTATAGTATAAAAATCAAAACACTATTTTTTCCAAAGTAACTTAGGAAATGTTATTCTCTACCCCTTCAGTGAGGTTATGTCATGCATACAGTTATGTGCATCTGTCACAGTATGCATTCTTTCTAGTGTTCCCCTGATATTCTGATTGATAGATATTTTAAAAATTTGTTTACAGTGAAATTCACTATTTGTGACATACAGTTCTATGTGTTTCATGAAAGCATAAAGTCATGTATCCACCATCCCAGCACCATACAGAACTGTTCCATCACCTTAAGAAAGTGGTCCCCTTTCCACAATCTCCAGCCCTTGACAACCACCAATCTGTTTTTTGTTCATATTGTTTCAAATTTTCTGAAATGTCACATCGATAGAGTCATACCACATGTAAACATTTTTCATCTGGTGTTTTTTACTTAGCAAAACACATTAAAAATTCATCTATATTTTTGTGTGAATCTACTTCATTCCTCTTTATTTCTGAATAGTATTACATTGTAGGAACATATCACAATTTATCTATTCACCTGTTGAAGGTCATCTAGGTTGTTTCCAGTTTTGGCTGATTATGAATGATGCTTCTATAAACATTTGTGTAAAATTTTATGTGAACATAAGTTTTCAATTCACTTGTGTGAATATCTAGGAGTGGGATTGCTGGGTTGTGTGAAAAAGTGCAAAACTACTAGCAAGGTTGGCATGGGATGGGGAATAGAAGAAATATAATAGAGATAAATAGAGAGAAAAACCATTGCAGGCTTCCAGCCTGAAGCAAGCCTGAATTTGGTGAGGAGAGAAAACACTAAATCAAGATCAGATTTTCAATTATTAATTTAGGCTGGACATAGCTGAATTGAGAATGTTTTTGTGACTGTTTTGGTTGAGTGAGCAGAAAAGTCATGGGACATGCTAAATTTTTACCCTAGGGGTGAATACATTTTAAAGGCGCAGAGGGAAACACAAAATGTGCACTTAAAGTCATTATAAATAATGTCTTTTGAATGTCCCAAATCACCCAACAACCAAATTACATCCACTTTGGTGATTAATTTACTGTTCAGTCATTAGATATGATAAAATTAAGTCAACTTCTCATAACTTTGCTATTATGAAAACAACAGCAATGGTTTCAAGTGAGGCAATGATAAAACAAATAATAATACTAGTTCTGAAACAGAGGTTAGGTTACATTTTGTTTAGAAATCAGTGAAATAAGTACTTAATTTTCCGGTCTTGAAGACAAGAATTTAAGGGAGAACTATGATATCTTTTTACTCCTTATAATATGGCACACTAGTTTATGTAAAAGGGACTGAAATAGATAGTTATTGAATGAATGAAAAAATGAAAACATGAAAGTGGTGCTCAGTAAACACTAACATTATTTATATACATATATACCTTGTTTACATGAATATCATCCTGAATTATGCAATTTCCTTCTATATTATTTGTTTTTGAGGCAAAAAAGGATAAATAGTCTAACAATTTATTCTTTTAAAAAAGGAAATGTTAATGATCAATAATGTGACAATTTATAGTATATAAGAATGTGGATTTTAGATAGATCAGAATTTTATTTCTGGATTCACTCGTTATGGTGAACCCTGGGGTACATAACTCCTCTGACCCTTCCTTTCTTTGTCTACAGTCATAACCAGTGTTATGACTTATAAATGTTTGCTCTTAGAGCTCTTATTAAGTTACTAATTCAACCCACAGTGTTCCTATCTGCTTTGGTAGACTGTGCATGTGAGCCAAAAAAATTACTTCTCCATGGAATTCTCATTCTGGCTATGTATATCCTGGGATTCTTGTTTGCAATCAACCTATTTGTTATTTGAATGCAGTCCTATGCCGTTCACCGATCATACAGAGATATACGAGGAGGCTGAACATATTGATTAAGTAGTAATTACAAGTTTTGACCAGAAAGATCTATTCGATATGGAAGAAAAGATCATTTTGAGGCAAATGTTTTATTGAAACATTTCCTTAGACAGATCTGATTCCTTTGTGAAGAAAAATTGGCCAAATGTAAGTAGCTAAAAGAGGCACATTTGTGAGTAGAGAAACTCTCCAAAAGACATTACTTCTGCTAAATCAAGGAAAATGAGGATTACTTTGGTCACATAACACATTTTTTGATAAATTTGCTCTTAAAGTAAATATACATATGTATATTATTTAAAATTTAAAAATAATGCAAGAACATGGATTGCATATAATTTGTATTCATTTTTAAAACTTTTTGTTTCAAACATATACAAAAGTAGATCAAATAATATAATGACCCCCCCCCCTTCTGCACCCCACCCTCCACCATGAATTCAACTCCTGACCTTAAAAATGATCCACTCATGGTTAGTCTTGTTTCATCTATTACCTTCCCAACTCTCTCCCTTACTTCTGGATTATTTTGAAGTGAATTCCAGAGAATTTGTCCTGTCTGGGTCTATTTTTTTAATCTTGGGAAAATATTATTCTATAATTTTTATAGATATAAGGGTAACCTTGTGTCATTCAGTCTATCTTTGTCAGAGTGCTTCAAAAGCTATGCTTACATTTTAAAGAAATGAAATATGGTATTAATATCATTCTTAAGTATATTGCAAGTTACTTTTTTAAACAAAATATCATAGATGAAAAGCTTTGAAAAAAGTGTACAGATAAAATGCTGTTCTACAAATCAGTATATCAAATGAGTCTCTAGTGGCAATAAAAAATGTATTATGACATATTTAGTTTCACATAAAAAATATGTATAACTGTATTGAAGCCATTATATTTTTAAAAACCTAAGTATTAATTTGTATTAGAAATATAAAGAAACAAATCTAAATGTGATTATCTTTTTGTCCTTAAATGGAATACATTCTTTTTTTTTTTAAGGTTTTACAAAATAAAATGTATTTGCTGATGAAATTGAGAAAATATAGTGAACAACAAGAAAATGCTCTTTCAGAAGATTTTATATTTCAGCTATATTCTATTGATAATAATTACTTCTATTTTTATTATTTGTATATCATCTTTCAGTTTACAAAGTCTTATCTAATAATTCTCTCCTATCTTAATACTAGTCAAGCCACTTGAAACCATTTGAAATAGTTTGATGGGGCTTTGTGACATAGTGTAACACATTTTCTACCACAGATTTTCAAGGATCATATAATGAAAATAAATGGAATACATTCTTTTTTCTAGAAAGCATACAACTCTTTAGAAGATCAAGCAGTTTGACCTTTCAATTCTCCATGATTGTATTTTCCTAGTTGTAATCATCTTTGGCAGTAATTAGATTTCCATTTGGAATTTATGAAATGAATATTGGTAATATTAGTTGTGCTAGGAGTTTTAAGAGTTCAGAAATGCATAGAGCTTAGAGTAAATGTTTGACCAGGATAAATATGTCATATGAATTGTAGAGCATCATGTACTATCATAGAAAGAAAATGAATGTTGTCCAAATAGCAATCATTCCATATAGTTGGGATTTAATGGAGCAAAGAATTATTTTGAAGGTCATAGATCTTTACTTCACTTTGATATGATAAATAGTGAACACATACAATATGAACTAATTCATTTAAAGCACATATTTCAAGAAATATTAAATCATCTTTCCTAAATACCCAGTATTCAATGAGATTTTAAAAAGCAAAAGCTTTACATTTGCATTAGCATTTATATTTATCTTCCTTATAACCAATTTCTCATTCGGGGGAAAAAAAAAAGATTTCCATTCATATTTCCAATTCCAAGTTTCTTTTGACATGTAAAGGACTTATTTTTTAAAGATCACAAATAATGCTTTAGTACAGTTACATTATAACTTTAAACCCTTGATAGCTTTTGTGTGTGTAATTTTGATGATAAGGTATTCAGTAAATGAAGAATACAGTTTTGATTTTGATAGTAAAGAGAAAAACAAAATGATGGATTTGAAACTGGAGTAAGAGAATACAAGTATTTGTCAATTTAACCACTGTATTTGTTGAAAACAGAAAAGAGTAAATTTAGAATTCTCTTTAGATTAGATTTTAAAATTAATATTGGGATCATTACATTAAACTATTGCCAAATTCCTATTTATTGTTAAAAATAACACTTTTATGAATTAGATCAGCTAGATAAGACCATTTGAGTTAATGAAATGAACAGCTGAAACATCTGCAAATGAGAAATTACCCAATTAAAAATTGTTGATGTTGATCATTGGGATTGAGGGGAGAATTGGAGATTCATTTTGTGATTCTGTGTGTTTACTTGGGTAGGTTAAGATAGGAAATGGAAGGTTAAATTTTCTGTACCATTTATGTAAACTTGCCTTATAGGTAATTAAAATAAACAATCCTTCTTTGTGTTTCTATTATGTCCAAATAATTGCAGTAATTATTATGGAGTCTAAAGACGAAGAACACAGGGTACTGTCATCAGAAATTATGACATTTCAACTTACTGCTTACTTTTTTTTAAATAACAGATAAGTTTATTAACTGTATGACATGATGCTTATTTACTGTTCATTAAGTGGAAGTGGATCATCATGAAGGTTTTCCCTAATATCTACCTCACCCTGTTGTTGGGTAGATGAAATGAGATAATGCCTATTAAATGCCAGTACATGGTCAATAAAAGGTAGCTGATATTAATATTATTTTCATCTTCATTATCATTATTGCCTTTTAGAAGTTACCTTTTCAGGGATTCAACTGAAGCAGCCAAGTTCTCCTAATTCCAAAGGGCTGGAAATACTCGCCCAGTTTGGGAGCTCCTGTTGCTCTGTTGGAGAATCAGAGGCCACTGGATCTTGACTCTTGGTTCCCACATAGGTCTGCTTTGGAGCAGCAACTCGAATCAACTACAACCACCCATCATAGGTCTTATCCGATAGCAGGCTCTTGGTCTTCAAGGACTGCTGACTTTCTAGGAACCTGAATTGCACTGAAAATAAAATGTCTAAATTCAACCATCTTTGCTAAGATACTTTTACAGGCTGATTATCAGATTTTCTCACCTAATAAACTAACAATCTGCTTTCTGGCTTTAGGTTTTCTGGACATATTTACTTGGTTACCATGTACTATATTATACATGGGGGATCTCTGTGGTACATTGTCTCTGTCACATGATGCACCTTCATTCAGGCTGATATGAGTGGGTCACAGGAGATTAAATTGGGTCAGTGAAATGGTTATTTAAAAGGATCAGAGCAGGAAAGTGCCAGAGGAGGAGGGCAGGCATGTTGGAAGGAACACCCTAAGTCAAGTAGTGTATGTCTTAAGTTTGAGCTCAGAGCGAGAAAGGTGAGATGAACATAAAAGGTTCAGGAGTTGGCTGGATACTGAGACAGAACAAGATGACAGAGAACCCTGAGCAAAGCAAAGTCCAAAATAGTGCTGAATGAATTTAGAGGGCCCCAGGCTCATTTCACGATATTTCTTTTCTGTAGTGTAGAAATAAATCATTTTCTAAGTGCTTAGCTATCTCTTAAAAGAACAAACCTCAAAGGTAACAATTATTCTTAGCAATTCACATTGGGCTACCTTCTCTCTTCCCTATTTGTTCCTGACTTGTTCTCATCTCCCAGACCACGACTCCAAATTCCAGCTTTACAACCCACTTCTGAGCCCTCTTACTTTGGGATACACCAGACCTTCTCTCCATCTCCAGTGCTTCATGAGAGTTGCACTCTTCCTGGCTTTGTTCTCTTGTTTTTGCCACTTCTGCTTGCTGTGAGGACTGCCAGCTTCAGCTTCAGTCCCACAGAATTGTGCCTCCAGCCAGCCCTTCTCACCATCATATTCGTCCATGGAGAAGCAGGTGGAGGTCAGGAAGAGACATGAGAGTGACAAAAGAACAATGTGGAGGAATGGACTAAGTTTGAATTTTTCCACATGCAATCAGCTTAGTTTTTAAGACCATTAGTTTTTTTTTAATGTCTTTATTGGAGTATAATTGCTTTACAATGGTGTGTTAGTTTCTGCTGTATAACAAAATGAATCAGCTATATGTATACATACATCTCCATATCCCCTCCCTCTTGCATCTCCCTCCCACCCTCCCTATCCCACCCCTCTAGGTGGACACAAAGCACCAAGCTGATCTCCCTGTGGTATGCAGCTGCTTCCCACTAGCTATCTATTTTACATTTGGTAGTGTATATATGACCATACCACTCTCTCACTTCATCCCAGCTTACCCTTCCCCCTCCCCGTAAGACAATTAGATTTTAAAATAGCTTTGGGTAATATGATATATGCTGTTTGCGTGTGTGTGTGCATATTGTCAATACTAATTAAACCAAACTTTTAAGATGTATGCTTTTTATTATTTGTGCTTTTTACCTCAATTAAAAAAAAAAAAGTAGGTCTGCAAAAACGTGTATAATATAAACCTATTCATGCATAGTGATTACATACTAATATCAATTTGCAAAGAAGAAAGTAAATTATTGGCATTCCCACTGTTCAAAGGTAACCACTACACTTATTTTGGTAAACATTCCTTCAGATACCATTTCTTGTGTATGTGTGTACATATAGATCAATGATTCTCAACCAGGTCGTTTTACCTACCTCTCCCAGCCCAGGAGATATTTGCCAATATCTGAAGGAATTTTTGTTTGTCACAACTGGAGGATGCTACTGAAATCTTGTGGGTTGGGGCCAGGGATGCTTATAAACATCATACAATGCATAGGACAGCCTTCCTTGGCTCCCCAGCAAAGACTTATATAGTCTAAAATGCCAATAGTGCCAAGGTGGAGAAGCTCTGATGTCAATAGACAGATAAATGTATATTATCATTATGCATGGATGAATTCATAGCAGAAATGCTTTTGCAGATTTACTTTTTATTCATTCATTTTTTATTGTGGCAAAAAGCATAAACAATGAGAAAGCAGCAATCTTAAAGTTTGTTTCATTAACTCTGACAAATGGATACATCCATGTAGCCACCACCAAAAATAACACAGAAAACATTTTCATCACTTCAAAAAAATCTCCTATGTGTTCTTCCAGTCAATTTCCTCTACCCACAGAGGTACAATTTCTGACTTCCATCATCATACACTTGGAAGTCCTGTAAATGTGTCATGCAGTATGGACGTGTGTGTGTGTGTGTATTACTTCAGTAAATGCTTTTTGAGAGCATCTCATTAAATGTTTATGAAATTTATCCATGTTCTTGTGTCTAGTTCATCTCTTTTCTATCACTGAGTGATATTTTGTTGTATGGATATAACACCACTTGTTTATTCATTTTTTGGTTGATTAAGGATATTAAGACAGTGTTGTGCTATGCCTTAGAACAAACAGGAAGTGCAATTCAAAAGAAAATATTAGCAAATATTACGAACTAAACTGCCTTAACATAAAATACTATTATAACTTTGATTACATTATTAGGAGTGACATTGATCATATGATAATATCTATGTGAAACAAATAAATTATACAAATATCCTAAACATTATAAAAATAAAACAACTTTCTTGACATAAAAATTTTGCTTCAATAAAAAAAATTTTGAAGGAAGGACGTGGGTGGTAGTAACAGATAAGAAAATTAGGGATTAGTGAGATAATCTGTCCATGTGTATATTACAAACATTTATTTTTCAGGGTTTGAACATCATTCCTCCTGATAGACTATTAAAGCCAAGTAAAATTGAGATCCACACAAACTTAAGTGCCATTAAATCAGCCAGCAAGTTCTGGGAGAGAATTCTTTCTTTACTATTCGTTGGACATGCATCTGCTGAGCCTCTCTTATACAGGAATTATTTCAGTTGTCTGAACAGGAGAAACAACTTCAGACTATTTGCTTTGAAAAGCATTTCTTTAGAAACAGCCAAGCTTAGAAGTGGCCCAGGCTTTCAAATGTCACTTGTGCAGCAAATACTTAATCTAATATACAGTAAAATGCATTAACATAGATGTAAAGTACTAGGGGCGCTAGAGTGAGGTGGCTTTAAGGGTAGACTCTCTAGTCTGGCCATCTGGGTTTTAATCCAACTTCACTGTATATTAGCTCTGGGACGTTGGGCATTTGACTTTACCTCTCAGTGGCTTAATTTCCTCAAGAGAGAAGTGGAAATCTGACTTAGGTTTTATGAATCTTAAATGAGAAAGTGCTTTGTGAAATACTTAAACAATGTCAGGTACCTAGAAACACTCAAAAATATTAGTTATAATTGAGATATAACAGGCATTTGATAGAAAAAATAATATCCAGTTTTTAAAAGAAGCTGTATGTATTTCAAGTTGGGAATAAAATTTAGGTCCGCATCAGCACGTGCTTACTGAACTACAATTAACTTCCCCAAACCCTTTAACTTCCCCAAAGGTTGTTAAATGCCAGAGGTGAGAGTAACCAAGATAACATGCTTCATGAAAGTGACTTCCCGGAACACTGTGCTCTTTCCTCACCTCCAGGTCCACTGTCCCCAGCCTGACTAAAAGACTGAAAAGGAAACTTCCTAATCAATCAGCCTTGGAATATCAGATATACAGATTTAAGTGTATTTTAAGTGATATTTTATAATAGCAACATTATAGAAACCTGATATTTTTCCTCCTCCTCTTTTTCAGCTTTGGCTTATTTCTGTTATATTTCTTTTGTGGTTTTATAATAATTTATTTTCTTTTATGTCCTCCTTTCTAGACTATGAACTCCTTAGAGACAGGGATCTGAATCTTGGTCATCTCTGAATCCTGGGCTCCTGGCTTAATAAACTGAAGATAATTTCAAACAAAAAAATATATACCTGAGACTGATGTGAAGTTTGAAATGTGGACCAGTTTGAATACAGCCTTGGGAACAGGGATTAGATCTATCTATAATCTATCTATCTATATATCTATCTATCATTAATCATCTATCATCTCTCTCCAGCCACTCGTCTGCCCATCCATCCATCATCTATCTATTATCTCTCTCTCTTTCTTTCTATCTATCCAACCATTTTCTGTTTTTTTGTTTTATTGGTCTTACTTATGCATCAGCTGATGACCCTGACTTGCTCTATATGTGAGACACTCTAGTTAAGCATAGGGTCTCTGAAGCAAGATAATAGGGATTTGAGTCCAGGCTCTGCCTCTTACTAACTGTGCAAAGAAGTTTGTCTGTTTCTCTGTTTCACCTCATCAATAAAATAAGAAAATAATAGTACCTATAATATTAGGTTTATTGTGAAGACTAAATGAGTTAATACATTTTTACCTTTAGGAAGAGTGGGAGGCATAAATTAAATGTGCTCAATAAATGTTAATTACTATTTGCTGCTTCTTGAACTCAATCTTTATCTGTCCAGTTGGTTCTAGAGTAACTGAATTCATGTTTCTGGTTATATTTTATCAACTTATTCATTGAAAAATTCTCTGTAATATAATAAAGCTTTCCAAAAATTTCACATAAAAAACCTATTATCATCAAAATCCTTCATATGGCCTATTAAATTCTGCTACCATATTAAAAAAAATACACAACACTAATTTAGAACTAAAGCCTGGAAGTTTCTGACTGTAGGTATTGAAAACCTAAGTTGAGCAAATAAAAAATGTACTAGAGATTTTTTTAACTGGCCAGAAAGAAACACACAGTCATTTTCTTAACATACTTTAAAAACATTTGGAGAGAGCAATGCATCAAAGGTATAAACTACAAAGGATTCTGAGAGAGAATGGACCCTCCCTTTTGGGTCGGGTGAGTCTTAGCATATGGCTCAGCTCCACTCTGCACTTTGCTGCAGAAGAATGTTGGCATGATGACAGCACATGTTCCACATGTGACACTCAATGTGGGTACTTCTGAGTAGTGAAAGGGAAGCACATTTTATTGTAAACTGGGCCCTTATCTACATAGAACAAAGGATAGAAAGTAAAAATTGGTTTAAGGTCAGACACATTTTTCCAGGAATGGATAAGGGGGGGGGGGGTGTCCAAGGAAGTAAACAGAGAAATCTGTGGAATGCTCCAGCCTTTCTTGGGTGAACAAAAATGTGAAATATTTTACACCCATTGGAGCATAATGGATTATGTGATGAATTTACTGTAGGGACCCAGCCAGAGATGGCATGGTATTGGATCACATAGATGAATGAAAAATTCTATTAAGGAGACAGAAAGAAATAAAGGAAATGAAACCCTTGCTCACGTGTGGGTATCTGTGAGCTATTGTCAGTTGTGTTTGTTAAGACTCCATGGTCTACTGATGTGACATTTACATCTTTCTGAGTTCTGTTTTTTCACAGCCCAGAAGAATCCCATTCTTTCTTGACTTTTTAAAATGCGAAGCAAATTATTATTCCTTCTATCAGAAACAAAAATTATTTTTACTAAACAACTTAATTGTTAAAATATAAAATTACATGATGAGACCCAACAATGCAATGGGAAGAAAAATTACTTCCACCTTGCTAATTAGCAAATAAGCTTCTCCATGCAAAATAGCAAATGTGTAAAATGGCTGTTGGAAGCTCATATTACCTACAAGTTATAATATTTGTTTCAAGCCACATATGCATATTTTTTTCCTGTTAAGCAAAAAGGCCTTTTTTCTCCCGTAAGAAGGCTACATTAAAATTTTTTCCCTCTGGAAATTTACATAAACTACTCAAGAAAAGTTTCAAGTCTAAACCAAACAATTGCGTTTTTGTCCCTAGACTCTCTCTCTGGTTATAGCTCTTGTCATGGAGGTAAGATTTCGACATTAAAGCCTAGAATATTGTTATAAATGAGATCAGTTGGATCTGCTCCTCCCCACTCACATAGGGATTGAACAAGAGAGGAAAAAGCCCACGGGTTTACTCTTGTCAAAAGAAGGAAAGAAAAGATTGTGAAACAATTGTGAAAATTCTTGTGAAAGAAGAGATCAGTTGGTGATTGGCAAGGAAGGGAGACAGGGACAGGCAAAGGGTGCAGATGGGCCATTGAGTCCTCTACCATAGCCTGTCCTTTCTCGAATCCTTTGGACACCCATTATGCCATCTAGATGATGAACGCGGTACCACGAAGGTCACTACTGTATTTTTCTTCTTTTCTATTCTCATAACCCTGTAAGTTCTCTCTGGACTCCTTGTTGGTTCAAGGAGATCATTCTACTGCTCCTTTGCCCCACTCTGGGCTTCAGGTCCCTGTGTGGCACTATCTAAAGTCTGCACCTGTGTCATGCTGCTCTCAGGTGCAGGGGAAATCTTTTGCTTTTGCAGGCCCTGCTGAGGCATGAGGAATTCTCTGAGGCTGCCTCACTCCCATCTGCCTTAATACATTCCCCAGGCATTTCTGCTGTGGGATTTTATTGCTTCCCAGAGTTCTATTCAGGAAAGGGGGCCAATAGAGAAAGGTACTTTCCACTCTCAAATACCCATAACACTTTCTGCCAAGCTCCCGCCCATGCTCGGGTTAGAAGGTTGGGTGGGCCTTTCTCAGGGACCCACACCATCTACTCATCCTTCACTTTTCTTCTATCTTTCCTCCACTCCAGACCAGGGAACATTTATTGCGTCTGTGGAGTCCAGATTCTTTCACATGCTTCCATAGTTTCTCCCTTCCATGTATTATTCATACACTGTAGTCTTTTGGCGTCTTCCTGAAGAGTGAATTTATAAATTGAAAGCAAGGAAAATGTTTGTCTCTTCTGTTTGCTATGTCATCCTTTCTTGGAGACAAAAACATCCTAGACAGCGAGGAAGGGACAGGGATAAAAGGAATTTTAAAGAAAATAAATCACTACCACGCAAAGCATATTGGTTAATATTTTTGAAATTTTATAGTACCGCACAACACAGAGGATGTATTTGAACTTGCCTCTCTGACAGTGGACTGGTATGGGAGGAAAAGTGATGTCAGTAAACTGGGACTTTTAGTGTGAAATGCAAGAATAAATTGTACTTTCTTGCATAAGGCTACACTCACTCCTGAAATACTTAAAGCACTGATTTTCACTTCCTTTAAATTTTGACACTTCTTTTTAGGCACTGGACAAGAACTTCTTAGAGTATTAAAATGAGATGTTACTAATTCTTGAGCTTTTCAGCCAGAAGATGTCAGTTTCAAAGGAAAGAGTAAACTTAAATACAGACATGTTTGATGAAAATGATACATTGCTCAAAAGTATTTATCAATCATTAACAATATGCATAGGAAGTGTAAAACTCCATTGGACATTTGAAACTGCCTAGGAATTACCTTGATAGAGTTAGTTTGTTTTGTTGTTTGTTTGTTTGTTTTTTAATCTGTTGTGGACTTAAGAAGGAACCCAAGTGATTTTTAAATAAAGTTTAAGTTTAAAGAATAGACTTAAATAGTTAATTCTTACAAGCTTGTGATTTCACTTGCCTTTGTTGAAACAGGCTGGACCTCCAGCTCCTATAAATTGGATCTAAGTGTTTTTTCTTATTGTTTAGCTCAGGATCACATGCAGTTTTAGAATCCAGATAGTGAGTACTCAGTTCTGCCTTCTGCCAATAATAATTCACAGTACATATTCAATGGTGCTGATTTCTTTATGATGGTGACTGCTGCACAAATCTCTTGTACACTGAATGTTGAACAACATTTACCATTATTTTGAAAAATGTCCTAAGGTCTTTGGCGCTAGTTTTGACAAATGGTCATAATGAACCTGATTCAGATGGATGACAGGCAGCTGTAGTGAAGTTCTACCGATCGATTTTTTGTCATGGAATGATTCAAAAAGGCTAAGGAAAGTGTTAATCCGACTTGACAGAAGGAGATCCGTCTGCACTGTGGACTGTCGGTGTTGTTAATGGGCTGGAAATACTAGGCAGAGGCTATCTTTGCCAGAGCAAATCAAATAATTACCACTGTCAACTCCCTACATTGTAAAACCCTGGCTTATATGATTGTGCTTAAAACTGTGTTTATATAAAAATAAAAATAAACTTTATATGAGCTTGCTTGTCATGTATTTAAAATGGATTAGCCAAGTCATTAGGATTCATGTAGATAAGGGCTGTGTGTGTGTGTGTGTGTGTCTGTGTGTGTCTGTGAGTTCAAAATATACAACACGGTTAGTAAATTTTGAGTGATGTTTTAAATAGTGAAACCAAATAACAAGAAAATAAAATACACAGAAATATCCTCATGTAAGTAAATCTTATGTGTTACCTTGGTTTTCAAAGAAGGTATGTTTGTAAAATTTCTCTCTGTTTTTTTCTTTTAACTGCTGAAGTGGCTATGCCGTGAAAGAAAGAAGATTGAATTCAATCAGAAAATCTGCTTTGGAGTCCTGACTCTGTAAGTTTACCCAATTCATTTAATACAGTGTTTTTCAACTTTTTCTCATTATTGCTCTTCCAAGGAGACTTATTAAACATTTTATCTTAATTAGCCCATCTTCACTGAAATGTTCATTTCACAGATACACTGTTTATCTGCTTGTGTACTATAGTACATCCATAATTGTATGTTATGTATATAGTATATGAGTTTTTTTTTAGTCATTCCCCAAGAGCCAATTTTTGTCCCTGTTGGCAGTGATATCATTCCCATTGAGAGTGCACAATTTATACTTTTCAATAATGTAAGAATCATTTATTAAGCACCTGATCTATATCAGATATTGTACTATGTGTTAAGGATATGAAAATGATAATGCTCTTGACCAACAGACTTTTACAGTCAGTAAAGAAGATTCCACCATGCAAAAGAAATTATGATACTGTGAAAGCTCTAGCAGAAATATGTGCATGAAGATGATGGGAGAATTTAATTCTGTGGTAGTCAGGGGACACTTCAAGAGGAAGACAGAGTAAAACTGGGTTTTGAAGCATGAGGAGGAGTTTGTTGGATAAAGGTGGTGTGCAGAGCTTTCCAGGTAAAGAAACAAAATGTGTGAGTCATGAAAGCATGCAATCACAATCTTTGAGATTTATTCTTGCCTGTAAATAAACAAAATAACATCTTCATTATAGAACTATTAAAGGATTAGAAAAAATACTCTATGATATAAACATTTGGAGACCACAGAATACTAGATACATTTATGAAATTATTCATATTACTAATTCCTTGCTGATTAAACAACCTATTATTCAAAATATTCATTTAATTGGATGTTTTGTTTATAGCAAGTTTTTGGTAGACTGAAAATGAAATATAAAATCTTTTTGATTTCAGCACTTCTTAAAATACAAATCTTAATAAATTAGGATGGAAATGTATATGTTCTATTGACTAAGCAAACTACATGGATCACAGTTTATTTATATATTTGTGTATAAATTTTTATTACTTTTTATTGCTGCCTAGCTATCACCTCAAAGTGTTGCAGCTTGAGACAATATTTATTGTCTCACAATTTCTGTGGGTTAGGGATCTGGGTGTAGCTTAGCTGGGGACCCCTCAGGGTCTCTCAAGGGGTTGCAATCAAGGCATAGGATGGAGCTCTGCTTTCCTCAGAAAGGCTCCACCAGGGGGATGAGAGTGGGGCAGCAGGATTTCCTTCTAAATTCACTCGAGTTGTTGTTGGCAGCATTTAGTTACTAACAGGTTATGGGACAGAGGGCCCCATTTCCTTACTTATTCCTTCCCAGAGGCCACCCTTAGTTCCTTGCCATGTAGACCCCTCCTTAGGGCAGCTCACGACATAGCAGATGGTTTCCCTCAGAGTGAGCAAACAAGAGTGAGAAAGAGAGCCCAAGATGGAAGCCCCATTCTTTTTGTAACCTAATCTCAGGACTAACATCCAGACACTTTTGTCATATCCTATTTTTTGGAAGAAGGTCATTAGGGACCCCCCCCCCCCCATTACACAAGGAAGAGAATGAATACCAGGAAGCAGGAGCTATTGAAGGCCATTTTTTAGGTTACCTACCATATATGTATTAATTCATTTCTCAATCCAGTTGAGACTATCGAAAATAAGTAATATTTTTATAGTCTTACAGAATCATTTAGTTCTAAAGTATAGTTCACATACGATTATTAAACCCTGATTAAAGATATCTAGCAACAGGGCTTCCCTGGTGGCGCAGTGGTTAAGAATCCGCCTGTCAATGCAGGGGATGCGGGTTCGAGCCCTGGTCCGGGAAGATCCCACATGCCGTGGAGCAACTAAGTCTGGGCACCACAACTACTGAGCCTGCGCTCTAGAGCCCACGTGCCACAACTACTGAAGTTCGCGCACCTAGAACCTGTGCTCGGCAACAAGAGAAGCCACCACAATGAGAAGCCCGTGCACCGCAACGAAGAGTAGCCCCCGCTCACCACAACTAGAGAAAGCCTGTGTGCAGCAACAAAGACCCAACTCAGCAAAAAAGAAAAAAAAAAAAAGATATCTAGCAACAGATACCTCGTTGGTAATGAAGACATAATTTCCACTTCTGGATAGCTGTGATGGTATACATTTTTCTATAATTTCTCAAGGTAATATTAGAAGACTGAGCCTATTAATGCATTTTAACGTTTATAAGTAGATGTTTGAGACCATTAGGATGTGGAGGACGTGAGCTAGAGGTTAGAGGAAGCTGACTAGGGGGAAATTGAGTTAACCCCCCTTGTTTTTGCAAGGGACTCATTCTTTCATTCCAACAATTACTGAGAATGTAAAAAGTCCTGGACCAGGCACTGAGAATACATTAAAAAATCCCACCTTTGTGCTGTTAATTCCAAGTGCAGGGAAGGGTTTGAGAGCAGAAAAGTCAGGACCTGGAGTCATACAGCAAACTGATACAGGACAGGAGAGGGTTACTGGAAAGAAATAGGTTGTGGTATGCATTAAATTGTTAAAATGGAACTCTTAGGATCTCCGTGTCCCTTGAGTCACAAAAGGAAGAACAATACAATAGGTCCAGAGCACTCACTTATCATAAGGAGGGGCCTGGGTCAGGGATTACCAACTACTAGCAGTAAAAGCATTAAAAGGAATATTTAGTAATAGAATTATTTGCAGAGTTGTTGAAATGCGTGTGCCCCTCTCTGTCGCTGCCCTCAGCCCCCAGCATGAGTAAGAAGGAGGTATTCTCCCATCTGATTCTAAGAGAGAGGTGATGAAGAAACTCACCAGGAGAGTTGAGGAGTTTGTATGCGTCTCCTAGGTTTGTGGAGCCTAAGCCTGCAGTGGGAGGTGTGTCTAGATCTGTCAAGAGAGTGAGTAGAAAGAGACAGGGTGCATTGCGTTGGGGATAACTTGGTGAAGTGAATGTCTGTGTTTTCTGTGGCCACCCTGAGACAGCCTCCAAGGGCATCCTCTGGAGGAATAAGCAACAACGCCCAGAAGCCGAGGCAGAAACAGAGAGAAGCCAGTAGAGGGCGCACTACTGCTTTAAGCGAAGTGCAATGGGAGAACTGAGAAACTCCCCCAGCCTTTGAGAAGGAAGATTCAGACTTGAGTGTTTGCCAAACCCAGAGGACACTCTTATAGAGCCGGACAGCACCAGTCCCCTAAAATCGTACCCACTCTCCTCTAATCCTCTCACATCCTGTGCCTGACCCTATATGGGTCAGAATCTAAGCCGGTAAATTAAGGCGGAGGCCAGTAGAAAAGTAAATTGGGGCAAGAGAATATGCTCACAAGTCTCTTCCCCAAAAGAATCTTTCAAGCTAGGAGTGACCTCAAGACCGAGGAAGGGAGGAGCCTCCACTTTAAATTAAGATGCTCATTGATTATCTGTTGAGGAGTAAGAGAGTGGGCGCTCTTTTGAGGGTACATCATAGGCATGATAGTTACTGAATGATAGTTATGGGATGAGGGATTGGGTGAAGCACATCATACCCGGGCAAAGAGAAGTGACATGGAAATGTAAAGAGAGGGAGTTTTCAGTGAAGACTCCAGCTCCAGGCTCAGATTGACTTGCATTTGCCCCTCAGGTCCTTTGTTCCCCTCCTGCACATTCCTAGACAAATCACTAAATCTCTTGGATGCTAAGTTTCTTCGTATATGAAATGGGAATCAAAATAGACTCACCTCATAGGGCTGGGATGAGGATTAAATGTGAGAAGAGCTGTAAAGTGCCAGGCACAGAAGAAGGCTCAATAAATGCTTCTTGTTGCTATGAAGTAACCGAAGTATTTGAAATTGGGGTGCAATAAAGCTTACCCCAGATCAGCAGCCAACATCCAGTGTAGGCCGTGTTTTGCTTCAAATATTAGTGAATCAACATTTTTTAATTCAGTCTTTCTGCACTACCTTTTGCTTTCTCTAAAACATTACAACTTTTGAAAAAAAAAGTAAACCTTTTGCTTTCCTGAAAAATATATAATTTAAATAGAGAAATCTTACCCCCCAAAATTTCATGCTGCACATTTCACAAGTCAAAGGCATGTGGAATAATGAAATCTATAAAATTAAAAATAAATTAGTTCTTACAGAGTCAAATAACACTAGCACACAGAAACCTTACTCATGACAGGATTTGGGTGAATCTACTAAAATATATATACATTTGTCAATAAATCATATAAAAACATAGCAGGTAGGAAAAATATGTTTATCAATGTAATTTCTCATTTAAAAGATATTATAACAACAGTAAAGTCAATTAAAAATAATAAAAACCCTTGTTTCCAAAATCTTAATAAGACTACTTTTTTATTTTTAACATCTTTATTGGAGTATAATTGCTTTACAATGGTGTGTTAGTTTCTGCTTTATAACAAAGTGAATCAGCTATACATATACATATGTTCCCATATCTCTTCCCTCTTGCATCTCCCTCCCTCCCACCCTCCCTATCCCACCCCTCTAGGTGGTCACAAAGCACAGAGCTGATCTCCCTGTGCTATGCGGTTGCTTCCCACTAGCTATCTATTTTACATTTGGTAGTGTATATATGTCCATGCCACTCTCTCACTTTGTCACAGCTTACCCTTCCCCCTCCCCATATCCTCAAGTTCATTCTCTAGTAGGTCTGTGTCTTTATTCCCGTCTTGTCACTAGGTTCTTCATGACTTTTTTTTTTCCCTTAGATTCCATATATATGTGTTAGCATACTGTATTTGTTTTTCTCTTTCTGACTTACTTCACTCTGTATGACAGACTCTAACTCCGTCCACCTCACTACAAATAACTCAATTTCGTTTCTTCATATCGCTGAGTAATATTCCATTGTATATGTGTGCCACATCTTCTTTATCCATTCATCGGATGATGGACACTTAGGTTGCTTCCATATCCTGGCTATTGTAAATAGAGCTGCAATGAACATTATGGTACATGACTCTTTTTGAATTATGGTTTTCTCAGTGTATATGCCCAGTAGTGGGATTGCTGGGTCGTATGGTAGTTCTGTTTTTAGATTTTTAAGGAATCTCCATACTGTTCTCCATAGTGGCTGTATAAATTTACATTCGCACCAAGAGTGCAAGAGGGTTCCCTTTTCTCCACACCCTCTCCAGCATTTATTGTTTCTAGATTTTTTGATGATGGCCATTCTGACTGGTGTGAGATGATATCTCATTGTAGTTTTGATCTGCATTTCTCTAATGATTAATGATGTTGAGCATTCTTTCATGTGTTTGTTAAAGTGAATCAGCTATACATATACATATATCCCCCTACCTCCTCCCTTTTGTGTCTCCCTCCCACACTCCCTATCCCACCTCTCGAGGTGGTCACAAAGCACTGAACTGATCTCCCTGTGGTATGTGGCTGCTTCCCATTAGCTATCTATTTTACATTTGGTAAGACTACTTTTTTAAATTAAGATACCCTACCTCCCTTGATCATATTTTTACAAACTTCAAATTATATTTTAGTTAACATTAAATAACAAATATATTCATGTAACAAATATATGCATGTTTTTTTAAAAAGAGGCATATTAATTCCACCAAACTAGAATAACCATTATAACCACTTGATATTTTTCTTTTTATCAAATCCAATTTTGTCACACATGTATACATGTGTGCTTTAAAAACTATTTTTATTTTCCTTAGAGTAGATACGATATAGTTTGCTAATTTTTCCACTTGGTTGGCTACAAAATAAGTATACTAATTTCCTGGAAGTGTAGTGATTTTTATCTTCATTGGCATTTGATTTTTGGGCCCAGAGTTTTGACTCTTCCTAATTATGTTAGCAAAATATGACATCATAATTGCTCTCATTTCCATTTACATAACTTTAGTGATACTAAATATACCCCACAAATTTTGTTTTAATATATATATCTTACTTTGTATCAATGTTTTTTGCTCATTTACACATGGATATCTTAGATACTTCCTTTCAATTCTTTTAAACTTTTTATATGATAAAATATTAGCCTACTGGTAACATTTTAAATACAAGTATTGCCTCTATAGTTAACTTTTTGGTTGTTATTTCAAGATAACAATTTTATAAAGTATTTATAATAGCAAGATTTTCAAACTAATATATACAATATAATGGATTTGTTTATCTTCCATCTCCCCCAAATGAAGACTGGTTAAATTAGTATCTACAAATGCGTACGAAAGATTTTCTGCAATTCTGCTTAATTTAATTGTTAATTTTTATTCTTTTAAAGTGTGCTATCTTAAACCCAGATTTATAGTATCATTTGTAAGAATTCTACAGATGAATCTTTCACAGGACATAGTGGCACTGTAGATGCTAGGCAAGACAGTTTCTACCTAGGTTTGAAATTCTTATGACATTTCAAGTCCATTTTTAACTTAAAGAGAATGAGAAATTGTAAGGACTTCAAATTTACAGTGTGCCTGAGGCGGAGATGGAACTGAATTCAGCTGGTACTATTATTCATGGTAGACAAAGCTAAAAATTGAAGTTGTATTCCTTAAATAGTATATTAAATGTGTCTTGAGAAAAAGTTCGTTTAATGAGGGAAGAAGTTTTCCAATTTTAGGCTTTCTAAATGACTAAAGCCATTACAAAATGCAAATAATCTGAATTGAAATTATTTTGTCTTTAGGTTTGAGGGAAAACTTTATATGAGTGCTTTATTTTTAAGAAAAAGTCATACTTATAGATAGTAAAATCTGGTCTGTAAATTTCCGTAGTCTCAATTTAAAAGAACACATCAATGTTTTAAAACTTTTTGAGTGAATTTCTTTTTTTTTTTTAGAAATGTGCCAGAATGTTCTTAAGCCGTGTATCATAGTGGGCTGTATTTCTTTTTTTTTTTAAAGAGCACCACCTTCTTTTTATTTATTTATTTATTTATTTATTCATTTATTTTTGGCTGTGTTGGGTCTTCGTTTCTGTGCGAGGGCTTCCTCTAGTTGCGGCAAGTGGGGGCCACTCTTCATCACGGTGCGTGGGCCTCTCACTATCGCGGCCTCTCCTGTTGCGGAGCACAGGCTCCAGACGCGCAGGCTCAGCAATTGTGGCCCACGGGCCCAGCTGCTCCGCGGCATGTGGGATCTTCCCAGACCAGGGCTCGAACCCATGTCCCCTGCATTAGCAGGCAGATTCTCAACCACTGCGCCACCAGGGAAGCCCAGAAGTGAATTTCTTAAATGAGCATTTAAGTTAATTAATATAAGCAATCAAGTGGAAAAAATTACATGCTTTCATTATAAACCCTAAGTCTTAGAACATTTGGGTCATCAAGAAAATAACATCTTACAAGTTATGATTACGTGTCAACTTGGCTGGGCTAAGTGATGCCCAGATAGCTGGTATAACATTATTTCTGGGTGTGTCTGTGAGGGTGCTTCCAGCAGAGATTAGCACTTGAATCTGTAGACTAAGGATGACCCTCCCCAATGCGGGTGGGCATCATACAACCCATTGAGGGCCTGAATAGAACACAAGAAAGCAGAGGAAGGGAGAATTTGCTTTTTGCTTGAGCTGAGACATCTATCTTCTGACCTCTAACATCTGTGCTCCTAGTTTTCTGGCTTTCAGACTCAGACGAGGATGCATGCCATTGGCTCCCCTGGTTCTTGGGGCTTTCGTTTTGGACCGGAACTATACCACTGGCTTTCCTGGTTCTCCAGCTTGCAGATGGCAGACCATGGAACTTCTCAGCCTTTGTAATCATATGAGCCAATTCCTATAATAAATCCCACCTTATATATATCTATATATATTCTATTAGTTCTGTTTCTCTCTAGAACCTAATATACAGGTTAAAGGTTGATTAACTGTCTAAAGAACTATTTATAGGAGATTGGGAAATGTCAATAAACTTATTCACTTGCATTCTCACTTTCTTCATTATTCACTGTAAATGCAGGAAAACAATGTACTTTAGAAGTGATTAGTTTATCCCTTCCTTATGGTGATGAGTTCCCTGTTAGTCTCAGAGCCTGGAGCTCTAGAGTCTTGCTCTACACCGTTTGTTTTTGGCATATCTGTTCTTACACACGGTCCTCTGTATAGCTGAACTTTGCAATGCTCGGCCTACGAATGTACAATTCAGCTTTCAGGTCCACTCTTAATCCTTATCTCATTTGTTAAGACCAGTGCACTATTTATCAGTGAATTCTCGAGGCACTGTGACAGCTAAACCTCCCCATAGGCATCTTACTGATATCACTTTCCGATCTCAAGAAGCCCAGTTTAATTGAACACAGCTGGCTCAAAGGTATGAGACTTTGAATCCCATCAGCAATCCTTCTTTACTGTGTAATCCACATGCAGTGTGATTTAAGCCACTTCCTAAGTTTTGTCTAAGTACATTAGTCTCCAGAGATTTCATTTTCCTCTAAGAGGGAAAGGGCTCCTTTGCTCTTCAGTTACATGTGTAGATAAGATGTAGTATGACAGCTCTTTTGGAGAGACGACTTCCACCATTGATCCAGTATACAATATACCTGAAGCTGTGAAATCTTCTGGTATTACTCATGAAAATAAATATGATGCAGGAGTTGAAGCCTGCAAAGTTACAGCTGGCACTTGCATCTTTAAAAAGGAGGTGATATTTTCATTGCAATATTGAAATATCATTTTTTAGTTTCCACATTTGTTAAACTTTATAGAGTTTATATCAAGCGATGTGTAGAAATACAGAAATAATGATTGAATATCTGTCTTAAGGAAACAAAATCTATTTCATTAATGGTCATTTTTTTTCAACATTTATTTTATTTATAAAAATAACTAAAAGTTAAATGAATCATGATGCATTGCATCATTTTACTGTGTGACTTATTTCACTAATAATGACTATCTACCAGACTCATTTTATTCATTCATTTGCATATTTGTTTAACATATATGTGTGTATATACATATATATATATATATGTATATATATATATATTTGAGTACCTATTAGGTTCTAGTGAGAAAGACAGACAAAAATTTAATAAATACGTAATATATACTCAGAAGATGTGGCAGCCCTGGATGTGTGTCACCAGTATCTCCCTTCAAGAGAAAATCTGCTGCAAAAAGTGCAGTCGGCCTACAGCTTCCAGAAACAATGCCCTTGGAATCTGCTTCCACCCTGGAGCCGTGAGTGGACAGCACCAGCCAATGACCGGGCAGTTGGGGGAGTAGGGCATATCCACTTTCGCCCATCACAACTCTCCTCTAACAAGCCATCTTTGCTCTGGAGCTCTCTGTTGGGCTGGTCAAGAACTTCTCAGGGTTGCACTTTAGTCTAAAGCTCTGTTTAACCCTCTCTTTCCCTCCCTCTTCTCCAATACCTGTCAGACCTGCATTGTGGCCTACCTACACCTGCTCCTTTTCTCCTTTATCTTTCACAGAAATACCGCCAATTGAATTACTTGTGCTTCTAACTCTGTCTTCGTGCCTGCTTCCAGAAAGACATGATCTGACACAGATGGTGATAAATATAATTAAAAAAATGGCAGCATAATGTGGTAAGGGGTTGGGTTTACCATATGGGAAATGGAGGTTAGCAACTTTAAAGCACGGTAAGAGAGGTGTCCCTGAGAAGATGAATTTTGAGTAAATCCTTAAAGGAAAAAGGAATGATCTATATGGATAGCAAGACAGAGGGAACTGCCAGCCAAAAATCCCTTCGAAACCCATATGCTGGTTCAGTGTGATGGAGGGAGGCCGCATGCTCTTCGCTTATCATTGAAAAAAGCTTGTTGGAAGAAGGATGATTTCATGAGTCCCTGCATGATGTAGAAGCCACAGTTCTCTAGCTGTGAAGTCGGGGACGATGTTCCCACAATGCAGCGCTTTAATGAAGTCATGCTTGTAGAAAAGGAATAAGCCAGTGAAATGGCTTTGCATATATTCTTATAAGATGAACCATTGTTCTAGGAGGAGTCAAAGTTGGTATGAAATTCTCTAGTGGTTTCCAAGCACTTCTGAGGATAAAAGCTAAAAAATATGATGTAATAGTTATAAAAAAATTAGAGTGAAATGCATTGTTAAAATAATGCACATGTACCTTGTATATTTACTCTGAATTTTTGTTCATCTTTCATCAATATTATTGTACCTATCTTTAGGAATAACGTTTTGAAGTTTTTCTGTTTCATCCCATTATGAAAACAATAAAAATACAAAACCAAACCATTAGATTACTTTGGGTCTCAGGATGAATATACTACTCTGCTGTCAACTATTCTCAAATCTCTGCAAAATCAGTTAAAATGCCCTCTTGAGAAGCAGCTAAAAAATAAAAGTGTCATGTGTTCCTTTGGTTTGAAATAGAAAACCAAATGATGTGGAGTAAATACACAGGAAGGAAATGGGAAGTATGACAAGATAAATGATGTTAAATAATTCCCAAAGGTTAAGGTTGCCCTCTGCCTATACAGTAGTGGAAAAACACTGGACTGGGAGTCATAAGTCACCAAATGAAAAGTGCTAATAGCGTGAAGGAGATGAATGGCACATATACAAGAGGCAGAGTAGATGGCAAGCATATTTGAATTGAGGTGGGTATGTAGTGAAGAGTTGGTTAATTAATTTATTTTTTTAATTAAAAAGATTATTTAATTTTATTTTTGGCTGTGTTGGGTCTTCATTGCTGCGCACGGGCTTTTTCTAGTTGTGGCGAGCGGGGGCTACTTTTCGTTGTGGTGCACAGGCTTCTCATTGCGGTAGCTTCTCCTGTTGCGGAGCACGGGCTCTAGGCACTCGGGCTTCAGTAGTTGTGGCACGTGGGTTCAGTAGTTATGGCTCGTGGGTTCAGTAGTTGTGGCTTGTGGGCTCTAGAGCACAGGCTCAGTAGTTGTGGTGCGCTGGCTTAGTTGCTCCACGGCATGTGGGATCTTCCTGGACCAGGGCTCGAACCTGTGTCCCCTGCATTGGCAGGTGGATTCTTAACCACTGTGCCACCAGGGAAGTCCCTGGTTAATTTATTATAAGCCCTGCAAATGCTCAAATGGAATCCAAGATGAAGGTTGAAGAAAGAAGCCTAATAAATCTTAAATCTCACAGTACTTAAAGACAAACTGAAGTGCACATATCCTCAGCAAACTTTTCAATTCTGACACTCTCTTCTGGAAGGAGGGGCCTGTCAAAATAGGTTCCAGTGGTCAAATGATGCATCTTCTTCTCCAACACAGAGCAGCACTTTCTGGTTTGCTGAGAAAATGTTAAGTTTACCCTTTGGACGTCGTCCAATTCCAGTCAGTGCATTGCTTTAACAACCATTTTCCAGGGACTGTAGCAATAAAACATGGCAAGAGCAATGGATTTGCAGCAGATGAAGGCGTTGCCAAATCCCCAAAGCTTTGCCTGCTTCTGTGTTGACAGAGGAAGGCAGAGGAACAGATGCTAGAAACAAACAGTTCTCAGGGCAGGAAAAATAAACACTAAAGGAAAACTGTATTTTCCCAGAACAGATGATTAAGAAATTAGATGATTAAGAAATTAAAATATCTGATGATAAAGGCTAGGTCCAGATGGCATTTATTTCTGACCACCCAAAGAAAAAAAAAATTATGGACAAAAAAATGCAGATCCCAGAGATAACTAAATTCCCTATGAAACCCTGAAATATACAGAAAACAAGGAAACTAATTTTTATTTTGAAAGGGATATGGGCATAATAGTTACTATAATGCTATCTGACTAAATATCAAAAATAATATTGCATATACTTACTAATTATTGCTATCAGATTAGGATAATGATGAAAATTTTAACGATTAGTTTTTTTAACTTGTAGAAAAACAGCAATTAATGTTTTGGTTTTTATTAGTGCTTTTAAACAAAAATTTCTCCTCCTGGCTTTTTTTGAAGTTAGGTGTGGTCATGTGACTTAGTTGATCGTTGAAATGGGTGGAAGTAATGGGTGTCACTTGCAGGTGGGAGATTTAATGTCTAGTGCATGATTCACCATGCCCCTTTTTTCAGTCTTGGCAATTGTGGAAGCAACTGAGTTGCAGTGTGGTGTCCTGAATAAGATGAAGTACAGCAGAGCAAGGTATAGCAAAACGGTTATAATTCTAAGTCACTGAATTTGGAGTATTGCAAAGCATAACCCTGACTCTCCTGATGGATGCAAATATTTAGTAAAATCAACATATTCACAGGATAAGAACTTAATTTTTTATTCAATGGCTTTTATAGAATAGCAGTTGTGTGGAATTCTACCCAAAGAGCTTGGGCCAGTTCAAATAAATAGAATTAGCAGGTCTTGTGCAAAAGACTATGTCATCTAATAAATATTGAAGAACTTAATTTTTTTCCCCAGAAACATTAACATATAGACATGATTCTCATTTCAGAGCTAAAGAATCTGGGAACCTGTGCATCACATGCACTAACTGAGACTCAAAAATCAGTGATACTAAGAAGGGTGAGGTTGGAGTACCTAAGTAGAGGCTGAATTTAGATTTTTAAATCTATTCTTGGGCCTGTACTATAAGAAATAAGGATTTGAGCCCAGAAAATTGATCCAAAGACAGGCAATAAATCAAAGAGGGCAGGGGAGGGACAAGGTGATATAATATGTTACATTTTCCAGCATTAATGAAAGACAGGCAACCCCAGATCCAAGAAGCCCAGATAGCCCTAAGCAATACAGATATCAAAACAAAATAAAACAAACAACAACAATGAAAACAACTTCACACAGACACATCATAGTCAATCTTCTAAAAACCAAAGATAAAAAGAAAACTTAAAGGGAGCCTATGTGGGGGGCGGGGAGTGAAGCATTATGTAGAGAGGACCAAAGGTAAGAAATACTCAGATTTTTCATGAAAAATTTTACGGGACAGAAGACAGTTGAATGGGAATGCTTAAAATGCTGAAACAAACAATAGTGTCAACCGGATTTCTATATCTAGTGAAAATATCTTTCAAAAATGGAGGCATAATAAATACTTTTTCAAACAAATACCAAGAGAATTTATTGCCAGAGACCTGTAATACAAGACACATGCAAAGAAATTCCTTAGACAGAAGTATGAAATCTGATGGAAATTTAACATTAAACTCTTTAAAAGATAATCGATTTTAAAGAAAAATTGTAATAAAGTACTCTGAGTTTATGACATATGTAGAAGTAAAATGTATGGAAAATAGTTCAAAAGGTGGGAAAGAGGAAATGGAATTATACATGAATGGTGTAAAAATATTTGATAGTACTAATACTAAGTTAAAAATGTTTATTTTACACCCTTGAGAAATTCACTAAAATTTTAAAAAAGTGACATAGTGACAACCCGCGTCCCCTGCACTGGCAGGCAGATTCTCAACCACTGTGCCACCAGAGAAGCCCTTATTTATTTATTTATTTATGGCTGCGTTGGGTCTTTGTTGCTGCGCGTAGGCTTTCTCTAATTGTGGTGAGCGGGGGCTACTCTTTGTTGTGGTGCGCAGGCTTCTCATTGTGATGGCTTCTCTTGTTGTGAAGCACGGGCTCTAGGCACGCGGGCTTCAGTAGTTGTGGCTCGTTGGCTCAGTAGTTGTGGCTTGCAGGCTCTAGAGCGCAGGCTCAGTAGTTGTGGCGCACGGGCTTAGTTGCTCCGCAGCATGTGGGATCTTCCTGGACCAGGGCTCGAACCCGTGTCCCCTGCATTGGCAGACAGATTCTTAACCACTGCGCCACCAGAGAAGCCCCTGTATATCTTCTTTAGTGAGGTTTCTGTTAAGGTCTTTGGCCTATTTTTTAATCAGCTTGTTTGTTTTCTTCCTGTTGAGTTTTAAAAGTTCTTTGCCTATTTTGTATAACAGTCCTTCATCAGGTGTGTCCTTTGCAAATAGTTTTTCCCAGGCTGTGGTTTGTCTTCTTATTTTCTTGACATTGTCTTTCACAGAGCAGAATTTTTTAATTTTAATGAAGTACAACTTATCAATTATTTCTTTTCATGGAGTGTGCCTTTGGCGTTGTATCTAAAAAGTTATTGCCATGCTCACTTCAGCAGCACATGTACTAAAATTGGAACGATACAGAGAAGATTAGCATGGCCCCTGTGTAAGGATGACGTGAAAATTCGTGAAGTGTTCCATGTTTAAAAAAATAAAAATAAAAAAATAGAAAGTTATCACCACAGCAAAGTTCATCTACATTTTCTCCTATGTTATCTTTTAGGGGTTTTAAAGTTTTGTGCTGTTTTACATTTAGGTTTGTTATCCATTTTGAGTTAATTTTTGTGCAGGGTGTAAGGTTTGTGTCTAGGTTCATTTCTTTTTTTTGCCTGTGGATGTCCAGTTGTTCCAGCAACATTTGTTGAAAAGATTATCTTTGCTCCATTGTATTGCTTTTGTTTCTTTGTCAAAGATCAGTTGACTATATTTAAGTGGATCTACTTCTGGGCTCTCTGTTCTGTTCCTGTTTTTTAAAAATAGTACTTCCTTCTAACAACTATGCAATTAACTTATTTTTATGTTATTTTTTAGTTTATTTTACTATGTAAGATACATAAGAGCAAGCAATTTTTAAAACTACTGTATCCCCAGTAAAGAACACGTTTCACAATATATATAGACACTCTGTAAAAATTTGTTGAATGAATAAATGAGTGAATCACTGAATCAGAAAGTTTCAAAATAAGGTATAATAATACTGACTGCTTGAACTTAGCAGCTTCTGTCCTCTGGTAAATAGAGATGTGAAAGAGGGACTTCCCTTGCTCTTGAAGAAAATACAAAGTTTTAGATCCTATATATTTTTAATTTACAGATTCTATGTCCAGAGCTGGTAAGATTCTAATTCTTGTTTTTAAGAATAAATGTAAAAGGAGTCTGACACAGAGAGAGAGAGAGATGAGTGCCATATTGAGACAATAGGAACTATACTCCATTTCTTATTTTTTCTCAGATGTCTTTGAAGTTTATTAAGGAAAGGGGACATTCCTTTTCTCAAAAGAATTGTGATTTTTCTCCTCTTTTCTTGGAAATCCCTGTGGATGGTATTGAGCTTACAGAATCAGGCATCAAAGAAAGCTCTCTTCTGCACTGTAGTGAACTAAAATAGACTACAGTTTAAGAACTGTTGTTTCCTTATGCATTTCTCCCTTTGGAGACGTTGACACACACATTTCTGAAATAACTTGGAGCACTGGGTACGTTTCATCTACAGGCTTTTGCTTATCACACAAAGCTTCTTGGCTTAAACTGTGCTTTGGTGGACGTCCCCCTGTGCCTGCAACTAAGAGTTGTGGCTTTCACAGGGATGGCAACTCCTGCGCGAAGAGCAGCCTGTGTGATAATTCAGACATAACTAGGTCAATTTCCTTTACTTATCATTTTGCCATAGATTGTATTCATGTTTCCTTTTGTTCTTGGAGACAGTGTTTCAAATTGTAGAAGTAATGAATACATTGAGCAGTCTCTTTTGAAAGGAAAGTATTACAATGAGATAAATGTTATTAAAGTATATTCCTTGAAGGGAAGTCCTTCAGGGCAAGGTAATTTTGCTGAACATATACTTGGTGTTATAATAACATATACAATACTACTTATGTTATTTTATTGGGATAATAATAACAGTTTCTATTTTTCTTCCAAGCCACTCAGGAGAGATTGTGTGTGTTGTGGGGGAGGGCAGAGGTGTTGCTTCAAAAAGGCTTATTTCATTACATGATGTTAGTTTAAGGAGAATTTATTACTTTTATATTTAGAGAGAGATGGCCATTGGATAAATTTTTCAAATTACCATCTAAGGTCATGCAGATATGGACAGACTATGATTGTTATTTTTAGTAAGGGCAGCTGAAGAGATGAACCCATAATGATAAATCCAATATAATCAAAATGTTTTTGTTCATCCTTGACTGAGATACAATTTTTCACAAAATATCATTTCTGAAAAGAAATTAGACTAAGATGAAGTGCATTGCTTTTATATTTTGGAAGGATTAAAATTTAAATAAGTAGGAATTGGAGGCCCATAGTGTTTATTTTTTCCCCACTAGAGAGGAGGGGTGATTTGTGAAATGACAGCACTATTGAAACAAGGAAAGCTAATTGTTGGAATTCCGCACAATTCCAGGAGAGAGAAAGAGAGCTTCATTTTATCTCTGATTGATCAATAGATTATGTTCACTCAAACAACATTTATTAAACACCTCCTATGGGCTGAGCACAGTGCTAGGAGCTTGGGATGCAAATATGAACACACTGAAACTCTTGGTCTCATGGAGTATATGTTTCAAAAATAAATTACTACATATGCTTTCAGATGGTAAGTTTCTTATGCAACTTGGTTTGCACTGTAAAATGATATTTTATTAAAAATTTTCTGATTATAGATATGGTATGTGAAACTACCCATAACTCTACTGCCTAAACAACTGTAAACATTGTTTTATCTTTCTAATTATATAACTATATTAAAATATTGCTTTTCGGGCTTCCCTGGTGGCACAGTGGTTGAGAATCTGCCTGCCAATGCAGGGGACACGGGATCGAGCCCTGGTCTGGGAAGATCCCTCATGCCGCGGAGCAACTAGGCCGGTGAGCTACAATTACTGAGCCTGCGCTCCGCAACAAGAGAGGCCGCGACAGTGAGAGGCCTGCGCACCGCGATGAAGAGTGGCCCCCGCTCGCCACAACTAGAGAAAGCCCTCGCACAGAAACGAAGACCCAACACAGCCAAAAATAAAAAAATAAAATAAAATAAAATAAATAAAAAGCACACTTTAAAAAATATATATATCTCTTTTCACTTAGTATCTATTTGTACATTTAAACATACTGATCCTAATGGTTATAAGATTACACAGAAATAAATAATTTATTATTCAGCATTTAGGTTGCTTTTAATTTCCTGCTGTTAGGAAGAAGATCTTTGTAAAATGTCTTTGGGTGAATCAGAAATCATTTTTAGGATAAATTCCTATAAGTGATGTTACTCAATACAACCATAAGGAAATTTTAAAAACTTTTGGTAATATTTTCAAATTGTACACTTTGCAAGAACAATCTATTTTAAAGCTGTTCAGTTAGGGCCTTAGATTAGTGACAATTTCCATTCTCACTTTCATTCTAATATTGGTTATTGTGTTGCATATTCCTCAGTACTCTGTGCAAAATGCAACATTTTCTCAAACATTATTCACTTACCTTGCTCCTTCAGTTAAGAGGATTATGGTGATGGATAAATAAAATTGCAGAGTGGAGATAATTTCTTGGAATGACAAAGCCTCTGCATATATTCAAATTTGACTTCTGCATTCTCTGGTTATTGCATTTTCAGAGTTAGTTTTTATCGGGGAAGATTTCACCTGTGTTCGTGAAAAGCAACAATGCATTTTTCAGCATAACTCACTGAGGTCAATCTAAATACCACACACTACCCTAGTTTTGTTGCTCTAAATACCATTTTTAGCACTGGGAATCACCAGAGAAAGGGAAGGAAGTAACCCTGAGCTACTTCAGCTCAATTCAACAAACGTTTATTTATTGTCTATGACATATCTGACTCCATCTAGGTACAGGTACTGTAACCATGTGAGTTGAGGCCCAGTTACCCTGGGTATTACAATTAGCTCTGGAATTTCCTCACAGCTAGCAGAAAATTCCCAATACTTGGGATTATGTCCCATATGGTGCCCTGTGCTAGTCTTTCTATATAATAATTATGATTTATGCTCTTCTCACAAGAGCTATCCTGTAGAATTCAATTCTGAGAAGTAAGGAAAAGAAAGTGTTTCATATTTTCTAGACATACATCAACTGGAAATTGACCGATTCCCTGAATATGCCGTTAATATTGGTTAAACAGAGTCAATACGTGGGAGGTTTTTGCTAGTCACTTTGAATCACCATAAAAGACTGTGGATGTAGCTTTGAGAGAATATGATGGATGCTCAGTGCAGGGTAAACTTAAGAAAGAAACTCAAAACTCGATTTAAGAGATAGAAAGGAAATGTAATTTCAAGAACATAAATCAAAGTTTGTTTCCTGAAATGTGTGTTTTAAGTGAATCTGATGTTTTGCCGCTTAGTCAATAGAAATTGAAAGCATAAAGAAGTGAATTCTGAGATATATTTGTAGTCTTATCAGATATTGGGGTGCCGACGTCTCATTTAATGTGGTGATACCCACTCACGGTGAAATATTATATCTCTCTATATATTTTTTTCTTCCTCCCTCCCTCCCTCCTTCCCTCCCTCCTTCCTCTTTCTTTCTTTCTCTCTCTCTCTTTCTCGCTCTCTCTCTTTCTTTCTTTCTCTTCCTTCCTTTCTCTCTCTCTTTCCCTTTCTTTCTTCCTTCCCCTCCCTCCCTCTCTCTCTCTCTCTCTTTCTTTTCTTCCCTTTTGTGTTACATGGTAGTAAGGAAGCCCCATCACATCAGAATTCTGCTCAGAAAACGCCTGGCAAGGGACACACTGCCAAATACAGAGTGAGTGTGTATGCCAGATTGAAATCTCCATGTGATTTTGTCATGCAGCATAATGAGCTGGCAGCTAAAAATGAGCACAAGCAGATTGCCTTTCCTTCCCTCTATTTGCAGTTATTCCTTTGGAGAATATTTGTCACCTTTGGATGGAGCTGAATTCCAAATATTTTGCTCATTTTCCAAATTCAATTTTGAAAAAATTCTATTTGCCCTATCAGACAGACGACCCTCCAATTTATCAGCTCTGGCCTTAGATTACATTCTCCCACTTTTTAAAGATGCACATAATAGCATGGCTTTAAATGCACTGACTTAAAATTATCCTTTTAATAGGAGGAAACTCATTTTTTCCCCCAAAATGGTTTTCAGCACTGTCTTCTGTCTGAAAGTGTATCTGAATTCAAGAAGACCATTGTCAAATAACTAGATGTGTGTGTGTGTTAATAATGCTCAGAAATTGCCAGAACTCCTAAGATTAATTCTATCTTCTAACTAGAGGAGAAAAAAGAAAAAAACAACAACTGTTAAAGAACATATCATTGTAAGTAAAATTTTTTTTTTTTTTGTAGAAAACATATATTTTTGTCTATTAAACCCACAACTGAATATCACTGTTTGTTTGGAGCAGAACGACATGAAGCAGTTGATTAAAAAATTTTGCATATCTATACTATAACAGTAGTGTAAGTTAAAGCTGTATTTTAAGAAAGTTGTGGTTTAGTGGAAAAAAGTTCAGGGTCCTGAAAGAACAATAGCAAAAGGAGCCAATTATCTTTAAATTGTCTGGTTCAGTAGGAAGAATCCTTTCAGCTTTTTTCACCAAAAGCATTTTTAGCCAAGCCTAATATCACTATTTCATACTAGTCTGTGTTTTTCCTGGACCCTGAGTGCCTTTGGGTCAAATCCTGGCATTGCTATAGTGTTCATGATTTGGGGTAAGTTACACAAATTTCCTGAGAGTTGTTTTATTTGTCTGTTAAGACATGAGACACAGTGTGAGGTTTCACTGAGTACATGTGAAGAAAAATCTCAACTTTGTTAGATTTAGGATACATTGGTTCACTTATTCTGTCATTTGAACTAGAGAGCTACCAGCTGGACCCTTGTCCCTTAGCATATATTTTACCTTCATTAAGAATTAATGAGCTTCCTCAACTTGGCAAAGGACACCTACAAAAACCCTACAGGCAACATTACACTTAATGGTGAAAGACTAAATGCTTTTTCCTAAGATCCAGAGCAAGACAAGGATGTCCACTCTCACCACTTCTATTCAACATTGTACTGGGGGTTCTAGGTAGGATAATTAGGCAATAAAATGGGAAAAATAAAGGCAGACAGATTGGAAAGGAAGAATTAAAACTATCCTTAATTTGCAGATGGCATGATCTTATTATAGAAAATCCTAAGGAATTCACTAAAAAAACTATTAGAACTAATAAAGTTCAGCAAGTTTGCAGGATTCAAGATCAATATATTGAAAAATTGTATCTCTATATATTTGCAAAGAAGATTCCAAAAATGAAATTAAGAAAACAATTTTATTTATAATGGTATCAAAAAGAATAGTACACACATCAAAATTAAACAAAAGAAATACAAAACTTATGCTCTAAATACTGTATAGCATAGTTAACAGAAAACAATAAATGGAAAAACATTCTATTTTTCATGGATTGGAAGTCTTACTATTGTTAAGATGGCAATATTTGGCAATATTCCCAAATTCATCTACAGATTTAATGCAATCCTTTTCAAAATTACAGCTAGCTACTTTGCAGAAAATTACAAACTGCTCCTAAAATTCATACGGAAATTCAAGGGATCTAGAATAGCCAAAATGATCTTCAAACAAAAATAACAAATGTAGAGACTCACACTTTCAGACTTTAAAGCTTACAACAAAGCTATAGTAATCAAGACTGGCATAAGGATAGATATACAGAACATTAAAACAGAATTGAGAGTCCAGAATAAACCCTCACATTTATGCCCAACTAATTTTTTACAACAATGCCAAGATCCTTCAGTGGGGGAAAGAATAGTCTTTTAACAAATGGTCCTGGGACAACTGGATATCCATACACAAAATAATCAAGTTGAAACCCTACTTGATATCATATATGTAAGTTAAATAAAAATGGATCAAAGAACTAGGTGTAAGAACTAAAACTCTAAAACTCTTAGGAGAAAACATAGGCATAAATCTTTGTGATTTTGAATTAGTCAATGGTTTCTTAAATAGGACATCAAAAGTGCAAACAATAGAAGAAAAAAGAAATAATTAGATTTTATAAAAATTAATTTTGTACTTCAAAGGATACTGTGAAGAAATTAAAAAGTCAACAGAATGAGAGAAAATATTTGCAAATCATATGTTTGATAGAGGACTTGTATCTAGAATATGTAAAGAACTCTTACAAAGCAACAATAAAAAGGAAAATTACTCAATTAAAAATGGACAAACGATGTGGATAAATATTCCTTCAAAGAATAGATACAAATGGCCAGTAAACACATGAAAAGATGCTCAATATCTTTAGCCATCAGAGAAATGCAAAAAAAGCACAATAAGATACTACTTCACACCAAGTAGGATGGCTATAACAAAAATGCCAGGTTATAATTGTTGGTGAGAATGTGGAGAAACCACAGCCCTCATACACTGCTGGTAGGAATGTAAAATAGCACAGCGTCTTTGGAAAACAGTTTAGAAGATCCTCCGAATGTTAAGTACGGAGTTACCATATGAACCAGCAATTCCACTCCTAGGTATATATCAAGAGAAATAGAAACATATGCACATACAAAACTATGTATTAACTATGTTAATACACTAAAAACCATTGAACTGTACACCTTAAATGGATGAATTGTATGGCATGTGAATTATATCTCAATAAATCTATTAAAAATGGAATTAATGAATGTAAGTGGCTTTTAGCTTGTGTGGTATGAAAACATTTAAAATCACAGCATCCTTCCTATAAAAAGCAATCATATTTAGACAGGACATATCTAGTTGGAATAAATGGCTAAATTCATGTGGGTACCAAAAGCAGTCTAGTATGGAACATTTTCTGTTTAGCTAAAGTAGCCATTTGATCTAAAACAAATGAAAATGGAAAAGTCAAGTTAACCTGTAATTGATTTACTAGGAATGTTATGTATTGGCATGCACATAAGAGAAAATAAATTTTATACACATACATATACACTATATATATACTATATACACTATATACTGTATATATACATGCATATAGTTATATATATGCCTGTATATGCATGTATATATAGTTGTGTTTTTTTATATGTTTTTAAAAAATTATTATTATTATTTTTAAATTTATTTATTCAATTTATTTATTTTTGGCTGTGTTGGGTCTTCGTTGCTGGGTGCAGGCTTTCTCTAGTTGCGACGAGCAGGGGCTACTCTTCGTTGCGGTGCACGGGCTTCTCATTGCGGTGGCTTCTCTTGTTGAGGAGCACGGGCTCTAGGCGCACGGGCTTCAATAGTTGTGGCACACGGGCTCAGTAGTTGTGGCACGCGAGCTCTAGAGCGCAGGCTCAGTAGTTGTGGCACACGGGCTTAGTTGCTCCGCCGCATGTGGGATCTTCCCGGACCAGGGCTCGAACCTGTGTCCCCTGCATTGGCAGGCAGATTCTTAACCAGTGTGCCACCAGGGAAGCCCTTATTATTATTTTTTAATCTGGAGAATTTTAATATTTGGGGATGGATATTTTCAGTTACTTTTTAAAAAAAATATATACTATAGTGATCATGGAGCGAAAATGGAATCCAATATGTGTGCTGTATGTATGTGTCTGTGTTTATATACATATCTATATATATCTGTATAAAGTGTACTTCACATGTTGAATGAGTTAATGATTGATTTCTTACATTTTCAGCTGTGTCATTTTATTTTATATTTTAAAGCTCTGCACAGAGCATCTATAATAAATAAAGCAATGGAGTGAACGCAGGGACTTCCAGGCATATCCAGTAATGAGTGCTTCTAAAATGATACAATTTCATCTTATATTTTAATGTTACTTCTCTTCAGGGTGTTATGTTTGTGCTATTGGAAAAATGTTAAATTATTGTTTGCATACTCTGAAGAATATTGTGCCTGAGAGGAGACAACTTTTCGTATGCAGAGGCATAGGCAAGTGGGAAGTTCCTTCTTCCTGCTTGTACATTTCAGGAAGGTAACCAGGGAACAAAACAGGTTACTAAAAAGAGAAAGAGTATAGGACTGATTGACTGCTCATTTAAAAATTGGCAAGTGTCCTATGTAGCTAGCTGGCTTGAAAATTATCCCAAACTAGAGTCATTGCTGCTTAATTGTAGACATGCCTAAGCATCCAACTCAGTCTCTCCAAATGACACAAGTGCTTCTTGTATGATGGAAATGCAGGTGAATGTTTCCTACATGCCTAGAGTACCAACCTAGGTTTAGTTTTAGATGCTCAAATGAAAGCTATGCCATACTGGTTTCTTTCTTTCTGATTCTCCTCACCATGTCTGAATACAGATACTGGCGTGAATGTACATTAGCGTATAGTTTATAAACAAGATGAAAGCAACAAATGAACAATGTTCCCTATTGATCCCTAGACCATGTACTGCATTAAACATACAGTGTGAAAGTGGGTAAATCTTTGTGCATTTATTAAAAGTTACAATCTGATATTTAAGAATTTTGAAAACCACTTCAAAGTGAAATGAGTATTTTAGTTGATATTTGGGTTATCTTTGATTATTAATATAAAAGAATTAGATAAAAATTATCTAAAATGTTGGCAATTTTTACATAGTTAGAACTAAGTATTTTACTGCTCCTCTGGCTTTGCCCTCAACAGAATTATTTAATGATTATAAATAAGTGATATCTTTTTTTTGTTACCTTAACAACCCCTAAAATTAGCTTCAGGGATTTCCCTATCCATCATTCTATGTAGGCTAACTGGGGCTCCACTCTCATCTTCAAAGTTTGGAAAAGTGACTTAGGCCAAAGCCATTTTGTTTAGAGATGGGCAGATGACCAAAACTAAGCTTTAAGTATGAATCGTATGACCTATATAGGAACACTCAGAAAGAAATTTCCTTCTTATCTGTTGGTTAGAAATTAATGGGCTGCTACCATGTAACCACAAGGGAAGGATCTTTCTGAGGTTGAGGAGTAATGCTGAGGTTGCCCAAGAAATTGTAAGAAACCAGAGCCCGAATATATTATTAGTATTCAGCCAGTAACACAAATCAATAAACTACTTTTTGCTTAAGACAGCTTTAGTCAGGGTTTCTATCATTTGCAGTGAAATGAACCCAATTTCACAAACTGTGGGAAATCCTCTTTACACTGAATAATTGCTTTTTACCAAAAACTGTAGTGTTTTAGAAGAAGTTAGATCTGGATGTGATGAAAATTGGCTAATTCTTAAAAATATCCCATTGGAATTACAACTTAAGAATTCTCATTTTATCTTTGTCATTCTTTTCTTAGAAATATTGTTCTTTTCCTCCAATACAGAAGGTGGCTGACATAATTTTATCAAGGCTTTACAAATTACGAGAAAGTAGATGGAAGTAAGACACGATGCCTTCAGAAACAAGGATCCTGCTGCAGTTTGTGTTTCCATCTTTGATTTATTCCTTTGTGCAAAAGTAGTACATTGAATAGTCACAATCTTTAGGCATCCACAAAGCTACCAGGAAGAGAATAAGAGGCACAAATGAAATTTTAGCCTTATATCTTGACTTATGGATGATGTTAGTCTTGACCAGATCCTTATTTCAGGAATCTTCTGTATATCGACTTATTCACTTCTGAAAAAGATAGTTGTAGTCAAAGAATAAAAGTGCCCAGTGATCTCTGTTAAGCTTTGCCCACCCAGTACCCAGATAATTGTAGGCAGGAATTTGTATGCAACCACAGGCTTCTGACTCAATGGTGAGGGGAGTTTGGTATCAGAGACTTACTTGAATAGACTGTAATAGTGATCATCCTTGATTTAAGACTTGGTATTCCTCCTCTATTCTCTGAAACTGAAGCTCACTCTCAGCACTCCTTTCTGCATTTTTCCTATCCTGTTAATATTTATCACTATTTATCACATGCCCTGGTTCTAATATGCGGGGACTGTTGTTCAGGTTAACTTTGGCTGAACTTTTGAATATTTCCTCCTTTTCTCCAGTCTTCTCTTTCTTCAGTTAGATTGTGGTATAGTTTGATCAGGCAGTCAGACATTCAAAGGGGTCATCATACCTAATTCCAATTTCAGTAAAAAATTAAGTAGGTATATATATGTATTTATAAATTTTTTCTGGCTCTTCTCAGAGCACGAGAATTCTGCCTTGCTTGTTCTCACCTTTCTTCTAGAAAATAAAACCCATCTCAAAGTGTTCCTATCTGCTGGCCTCTTGCTTCAAATACAGACTCCTTTAGCTTCCCTATTACCAAGCTTCACTCACACATGAGGAAACTTGGCTTTTAGTTGGGGCTGCTGACAACTCTGTCCCTGAATTTTTCTTTGAGCATTTTCAGCTGTAACCCTTGGATCCTGTCCTTCCTGACAAATCCTCACTGTCTATGGGACTTCCCTCTGGTGGCTGCCTTTCCTTAAAGGTGTGCCCTTGTCAGAGTTCAGCTCTTACTTCCTGACCCTGTGTTGATAATGCATTCTGGTACATCACATCAACTCTTTTCCCTTGGTTTTCATTTCTCTTTGCCTAGATGCCCAAAGGAATAGCAAAGTGTTTTTCAAGCTATGAGATACATTATGACTGGATTTTCATTGTGTTAAATATTGTAAGATATGGGCTTTTAAAAATGTTTCTTAGAAATCACCATTTCAGTGTTGGGATAGTTTAGAATCAGAGAATATCTCAAATTTTAAAAAAGGTGGATTTTGTTTGTATTCTTTATTTGGTCTTGCTTTAAAAAATATGTGAACTCATTATATAATAGCTAGTAATTCCAAGTAATTCTCTTTTGTTCTTAATTTAGTTCATTATTGTTATTTGGTATGAACTTCTAAATTTTATTTTTATTAATGGTGAGGAAAATCAAGCCAATAGTAAACATAGGGAAATACAGAGTCCATATGACTCAACGCATATGAACAATACCAACAATTTAACACAATGTGAAATATGATTTTTATTTTTCAAGCTTTGTGTGTTAGCTTGACTTCTGGGAAAATAACACTTTCCTTGGTCTGCTTTGAAAACAGGGAGTTTTCTCTCATCGACTTTCCTGAACTTTGTTAAACATTTGTTGCTGTTTTCTGCTTGTCCTCTCTTTCCTTAATTAAATGGTGATAGAGTTTGACAAGACAGTCAAAAATTCAAAGTGACATATGGAGGCTTTCCACTCTGTTTTCCATCTGGGAGAATTATGAAACAAGAATGAGGGAAAGGGGGAGGAATGGTGAAAAATAGAGAGTTATTGCAGTGATGAAGGGCAGAAGGAAATGTGATGTGAGACAGGAATGAAGCCAAACAGATAAAAGAATTGGGGATATGCATTGGGTCTTTCACTTTATTTTTGCAAATGGGGTCCCTGACTGAAACAACATTATTACTGAGGATGGAATTGAAAGAGCATGATGCCTGCCTCCTTCTCTCTCTGCCTTCCTTTGTTTTTCTTTTAACCTTTTATTGAAAAATGACACTTTCCAGTTTCTCTTACCTCCACACTACATATACTGTTTTATTACACTTTCAAGCTGTTTAAACTAACTTAAAAGATTGACTTTAAAGTTTAAGTAATTAAGTATAGAATTAATGCAGAAAATGTTAAAGTTATGGGTCTTCTGGCAACTTAGAAATAAAATGGCAAATTGATTCCCAGATGCAAGATGATCCTGCATCAAGATCTATAAACCAGAAGAAAAATAGATTTAGCTAAAAAATGAATTCTTCTGCAATAACAATAACTTCTGTTTGGCTGATTTCAACTTTTAAAAAATTAGAAAATGATTCTTGTCTTTTGACACAGCCAGAATTAATGAGAATGAAGGGGAACTATTGCAAGATGAGAAAGTGTTATCCATTAATTGTGACAGGAAAACTATACTCATTTGTTTGCTTGGGATCTTACAGTCACTTTTCATGTGAAGAATTAATTGAATGCATTAAACATGTTAATTTACAATCAAAATGAGCGTTTCTTTGCTCACCCTTGAGTAGGCACATGCTGAGTGACATGAGTAGGAATGGTGCTCCATATGATGTAGTGAATTGGCTTTTTCTCTGAGTACAGATTGTTTAAGCAATTGGAAAATCTTCATTGCTTACTATGTATATTAAGGCAGAGGTTAGGCAAAAGTTCACTAAAGCTGTTGATTCGTCTGCATATGAAATGTCAACTGCTATCCAGGAGAGAGTGGTAAATGTTCCACAGCCTTGTAAATTTGCCTAATAGAGGAGAGAGTGCATTAATTTACCATTAACTTGTTAAACCTCATTGCAATATTTTCACTTTTTATACACTTTACGGGTCGATTGAAATAAAAACTGCAAGAGTTTTATGCAGTCAGAGGAAAAACATAACTAGGTTTTGCCTTTTGAATACTATCATAGAACGTCAGAATGTTTTAGTCTACAAACAGTGAAGGTTATTCAATGAAGACAGATATGAACTTCCAGATGGTAAGTAAAACACTTTCTAATCAATTTTTATTTATACCTACTGTAAAAATGCTGCTTTAGTAAGTGAAGACTACAATACACTCTTTGGTGGCATCTAACATCTTGTGTAATGCTTGTAATAACTGAAAGTTCTGAAGAGAAACAGGATAAGGTTGACAAATTGAAAACAAGCATGTTGCTACCTGTTTGCCATCTCAGAATTTCAATCAAGCTGTGGTTGAAAATATTAAGAAAGGATTCTTGTGATAGCATAGAAATGACTAAGAAAGGTTATATTGGTTAGAGTTTACATAAAGAAGATAATTTAACATTATTCTCATTATAAACATAATTTTCATTAAATCCATGGCTGTGCGTGGGCATAGGTTTGAGTTTCCTTACATTCTGTACATTACGTTAAATGTTGTTTTTTAAAAAACTGGTTTCCCCCCCCCCCCCCAGAAAATATGTTAAAACAAATAGCCAACCATTGGAAACATCTTTATTTTTTGTATTGGAGAAAAAATGCAAATATTTTATACTGAATTTTTATATGTATTATGAAGCCACATCTTCCCAAATCAGTGAAGAGTTATAGGAAGAAAAAAAATAGTTTGACTTTATTCATTCCCAAAACGTATCTATATTTCATATCCTATCGAATGGATTTTATGATGTTCTTTTTGAATATTTGCAGTCATTATCTGGAAAATGTAAATATTTTGAAATGTGTCATCAAAGGTATATATTATTTTCTATATTTTAAGCTAGCCAATATGAAGAAACATTTTTGAACCCTGCAGGTAGGATTCTTTAAAAACAGATTAATTCCTTCCAAATAACATCACCTCTATGTAAACACAAAGTATAATTAAAACTGTAAGAGGGGTGGGGCAGATGCAACCTATAGCAGCCCTGCTCAGACATTGGTCCGCACAGCAGTGGCCCCTCCCTCTTGCCTCTCCTCTGTATAAAAGGAACCTGAATTCAGACTGGGACAAGATGGTCTTTTTCAGATGCTAGTGTGCCATCTTCTCAGTCTGCTAGCTTTCCGATTAAAGTCATTATTCCTTGCCCCAAAAACTCATCTCCCGATTTATCGGCCTGTCTTGCTGCGAGCAGAATGAGCTTGGGCTGGGTAACAAAACTACTCTTTAAGGCTTTGTACACTTGTATGATTTTAGGTGACTGTGTTTCTTTTATGTCTTTGCTGATTGTCTCCCATCCTTACTTGCCCCATTCTGGAGTGCCTTCCATCACTGTCCTAGAGTTTGGTTCTGTGAGTTAAGCACACAAGTTAGTCTTGTCTGTGCAGTTGGCTAAATTACTCAAAAAAATTTTTTTTTTTGCTCCATCTGATGCCTTTAGTCATAGAAACCTAACATCATACCCAGAGGTCAAACAACCTGAAACTCACCATAGATAGCCACTCTCTTCATTTGCAATCCTCCTCCTTACCCCCAGAATGAGAAATTCTAGTACAAAAATGGGCTTCTGAATTACAGAACTAGTTTTATTTAAATTGCTTGGAAAGAAAATATCACTTCACACCAAAAACTCATTTGTTCCTAAGACCCCGGCTAACATGTGTTGCTCCTTTGAGCAAACTAGAACTCTCCTCTCCCCACACGAACACACATACCTCCGTTTGAGTAGATACAGCTCTGTGGCTGCACAAAATTTTTAGCAGAGCACACACTAGATTTCTGCTGCCATGTGCTCCTCAGCTGGGCACCGTTCTGCAGGGACCCAGCACGTTCAGTCCTATATAAATTGTAATCTCCAGATTAAAAGATGTAGAGACGATTTCTGAAAAGAAATAGGTGATGGATAAATTGGAAACTGGAATAAACGTGCATGTACAAAATACGAAGTATTTAACTTTTACATTATACTGATAGGTTTAATTTTGACTATATTAATAATACCTGTTTATTTTAGTAGAGTTCAAACATAAAGAAAAAAGAAAAGAAAAATACCAATTTTCCCAGAGTTAGCTGTTATTAATATAAAGTTTTCATATTGTTTTTATTTTTTTCCAACAAAGCTCTCACGTATTTATTACTGAGCCAAAGCACTAGTGTAGAAACACTGACACAAAGAGAAAAATCATTTTCCCAATAAAACACATCCAGCTCTTCAGATAGTAGTGATGTTTTCAGAGTGGTATGGTAAGACTTAAGTGACCCTGACACAGAATAAATATGTGTGCCACCTCACATAGGGCTCCTTATAGACCCAGCTTGGTTCTTCTCCATTGTCTTCTCTTGGAGTTGTACCTGATTTTATTACCAGTTTTCATTCGAATCCCTTGGGGAATGGGACAATTCTTCTTTCGTTTCTTGGCTGGGAATCTCTTGATCCTGAGAGTCTTATGACAAGACATGGCAAGGAACAAATGCAACTGCTCATAGGATGGCAGAGAAGAGCAGAGACAGCTGTTTTTATTTAAAAAGAAAGAATAAACATTACTCAAGTCACTTAACACTTATGTATATTGTAACAATAATTTCTAATTTTATAATGTTTCAAAATGGATATACCAAAATTTACTAATCCCTAGTTTTTTGAAAAGTGAGTAGTTTTAAGTAAAATATCTTTCTACAACTTGAATTTCTGATGTTATTCATCTGAATAATAAATTATTTGCCTTTTAATGACATAAAAATTTCCATCCAACCTAAAGTAGAGGTCACTGCTAGGGGACAGTCTTTTTCTGTTAACATGCATTATTAATACTATTGTAATTATAACCACATTGCTACTGGAGAAAATTATTTTATTATGAGTTTCAGTGTCTGATATTAAGGATTAGATTTTATTCTCCATACTGCAGTTTTAATAGCATAATATATCAAGGGTTTATTTACTGTTTTAGGTAGAGCCACAGATTTGTTTATTCATAGACTCTTAAGTAACCAGATTGCACAGCTGAAAATAATTTGCAAATTTGATTCATTTTCTGACTTAATCAGGCTTCAATTTTAAGAACATAAATACTGAAACACAAAACATTATTTCTATTGTGATTATTCTAACTTGGAAAAGTGTAAGAAAGTAATATTATTGCCTATGGTACTATGCATGTTGCTATTTCTTTGCTTGAAAAGACTCCTTAACTAGAAAAATTGTTTATATCATTGTTTTAATGTTTGCACTTATTACACATGAAAACATGGAACCACTTAATCGAAGAAAAAATTGTCTAATTTCTTTCTTGTGGACTGACAAACACTGGGGGTGCAAGAGATATTTTTCAATCTATTTAGACATAGTTGCTTTTAAGCCAGTGGTTCCCTCTTTTACCACCCACTAAGTGCTTCTCTCAGCATCCAAGGTCAGTGGCTATTTTCAGTGAAAATTCTATTAACTGTAACTCATTGGTATCATTACTAATCAGATAGTATCTCTCTAATAGCTAACCAGGATTTCTTATAGTAAACTGGAGTAATTTTCAAGGATATATAAAGTGACTGGTTTTCTTACCTAAACCACAATTTACCTGTGGTACTCTGGACCCAATGAACACATGTGACTGTCTGGCTGTGGATGGCTACTGCTAATAATGCAGATGCCCAGGAAGCCAAGACAATTGAATTTGACCATGGGATGTCCAGCCTCTGTTAATGAACCAAACATTTGCCACTGACTTGCAGGCTTCCACCCCAGCACCCATTGAGACACATTCATTCTGCTTCAAAATGGCATCAGTCATAGGAAGGTCAGAAGCACCTCTTCCATGCTTTATGGGGCAGCATTTTGTTTCTGCTCCTGGGAAGTAGATACATGTGTGAGCACACGCACAATTGCTTTCTGAGAAAAGTCTTTCCTTTCAGATATTTCCACTGCCCACATCCATGGAGGTTGGGGAAGAGTCCTGCCCACACACCTCGCAACCTGGATGCTACACTGTGCATAACTCACCCTGTTACACAGTCAACTGAGGCAACACTTCATTTAAAAGAAACAAACTCAAGATGATGCTTCGTCCTTGTCTCAATTCATAGCCCCACAAAGTTTGATAAGTAGGCTACACGACTGGACATTCCTTTTATGCCTCTGCTTCACGTTTCCCAAAATTATGTCCTAATATTTTACCAAAAAACCATTTATGAAAAAGCCGTATGTCTGCATTTCAATGAAACTTGCTGTTGACCATATCATTTATTACTTTGTTCCTAGGGACTAATACCACTCAGAAAAACAAAAGGGGAGGGGTTTAAAAAGTTATTTTTCACATTGAATTGGTATATTTTCTATTGTTAGATAATGACATTTTCCTCTTTCTGTTGATTGCTAAGATACTCAGGTAAACTTTATGCTCATTTGTTGGTCTTTTCTTCAGCTACAGTGTATGACTCACAGTGGAAGCTCAATAAATTTTTGTGATTTTTTTTTTATTGCATGCTGACTCAACTAGCTCTTGCAATGAATAAGTTTCCTCCCACACTTTTCTTCCTCTTTTTTCTACAAATCTCTTGATTAAATTAAATATGACAGGAGTACATGGCAACTTCTGGGTGGGATGGAAATGTCCTGTACCCTGATAATAACTATTACATGGGTGTATACAATTGTTAAAATTCACCAAGCTGTATCTCTTTAAGAATAGGTGTTGTTTATAGTATCCAAATTATACCTCAATAAAGATGACTTTGAAAAAGGGTGTACAGAGTCAATATTCATGTGTTGAGTGCAGTTCCTTTTGGCTTGCTAAAATATCAATGCTATCTTTACATGAAAGAAACATATTATTTCAAAATGTTATAAAATGTATCCTTGAGAAAGCTTGCAATATTTATATTAAAGATAGCCACTGTGTTTAGAAGTGAGAACAAGAAATTGAGTCATATGAAACAGAGGCAAGTCTCAGGTAGAAAATTAACTCAGAGTAGAACCTTGGGAAATGCTTCCTCTTTTGTAAAATTGGACCCAGTAGCTTCTCATTAAGATTGCAGTAAGATTTTGTGTTTCTACAAGAATTCTGCAGTCAATACGTAGTAAATATGTATTTATATATGTATTTTTCTATTGTATTAACAAAAACCTAAATTGACAGTTTACATAATCTTTTACAAGTCCACGTATATTAAAATGCAATATCCATGATTCCATAGAACACAGGAAATGGAATATTTTAGCGGTCATACCACGCATACCAATTCTCCAGGTGTGCTATCAAAAACCTGTAAGAAGCATTATTTGGGGACCTCTGCTAGGGCCCAGACCCAGGATTCTGGGTGTGAGGTCACAGAATTTGGTATTGTATCCTTGAAATTTGCTAAGAATTTGCTAAAAAAGTAGAGCTTAAGAGTCTTCACCCCCCACAATGTGAGAGATATGTTAATTAACTTGATTGTGATAAATATTACACAGCATATACATATATTAAATCCTCACATTCTACACTTTAAATACGTACATTTTTTTGTCAGTTATACCTCAATAAAGCTGAGAAAAAAGAACTCAGGATCGGAGCTATAACAGTTCTGGGTCATGTCTCCCAGTGGACCCTCAGACCAAGATAAGAAGAGCAAGGTGATGCAATAACCACATATGGGTCACCTATCAGCAGAAGGAGACTGAAGAGAGTGATAAATGGGGAAACAGAACGCATCTCACAATCAAATTAGACACTTTTAATGATTAGGAACAAAAGCTATAGATAAATCAAGCCAGTTACAAATGATAACCTAAAATGATAATAGACGTAGCGACAAAAGAACAAATCATTTAAACAAGAAAATGAGCCAACTGAAGGCAATCTATTCACTTTGAGTCTGAATAAGAGAGGCAGAGAGAAAAGTTCAGTGTCATAAAATACAAGTAACATCTAAACGTTAAAGCAGAGGCCACAACATCAGATGTTATAGAGACCTGGGAGGATGAGGAATAAGAAAGAACACACATAGGTATGAACACACATGTTTCCCCCCCCCCCCACATATGCCCTTCTCCCACCAATAGTCTCATACTTTGTGTGTTTGAAAGAAATGATCCAAAATATTATTAAAAGAGAAGTCAGATGTAAAGGTATTTGTGGGTGAAGAAGCAGAGGCAGGGATTGTAGACTACGCATTTGAGAAATGGGATGGTATAATATTAGCTACAGAAGGTATCAGACTTGAGGGAATATTTTTAGGGTGTGCAGATGTGAGCAGTTTTGTGATCTGATTGAAGGAAACAGACAGGAAGATCGAGGATGAGAAATGTGTGTAAAGGTGTCTTTTGGGAGAGTAAGAAAATAAATGGATATTTAAGAAAGAATGGAGGATAAAGGTTAATTTATTCATTATTATGTGGCAGCCCCATAGGACATTGTCAACAGGGCACTAATAGGGGTTGGGTATTGGCTCAGGAAAGTGTGGATCGTGTTTGTTAAGGAGTAGAATGGAGTCACATATAGAAATGAATTTTGGAAGAAAGGATGGAGGGAGGGATATATGTTTGTATGTACATATTTGCCTTAGTATGTTTGGAAACTATGAATAATAGAGGCAGGGGGCTGGGGGATAGATGAGGACACGCTAAGTACATGGCTTGGTGAGTAGGCTGAGTTATGTAACTCAGGTTAGGATTATCGGTCTTTAACAAGTCCCAAGTTCTAGTGGGACAGTTGGTGTGATGTTGTAAGGCTGAGTCAATTTGCTCAGTGGTAGAGCAGGCAGGGTCATAGAATGGCCGCTGGAAAAGCTGCATTAATATCAACAGCCAACACTTCCTGAGCATTACTAAGTGGAGGGCACTCTTCTAAGCGAGCTGCATAGTTCAACTTATTTATTATTTATATGAGATAGGAGCTATTATTATCTCCATTTTTTTTTAGAGGCACAGAGAATTTAAGTAACTAGGCCAAGATTTCACAGCTTGTAAATGGAGAAGCCAGGCATAGGACCCAAGCTTCTGACTCTAGAGATCACGCTTTCAACCACAACATTATTCTGCCTCCCACATTAGTGAACTCAATGAGTTGCTAAATGAGAGTCCTACTTTCTCTTAGGCTGCTCTTCAAGGGAAGTTTCAGGCCTACAAAGGAGGTCTGGATAAACTTGCCCTTCTCATCATCCAGAGCAGGCCCTATGCTTTCTCCTGGGTAGAGACTCACGTTCCTTTCTGCCTCCGAGTGCCCATGTTCTCATTTTCTGCCTCATGTTAGCCTGGGCCGGGTACTGGGTATTGGCTCAGGAAAGTGTGAACCATGTTTGTTAATGAGTAGGATGGAGTCACATAGAGATCTGAATTTGGGAAGAATGGGTCAGTCTCATTCATTTTTTCCCCATAAACCTACAATTACTTCCCAGACTATCATAAGATTACAAAGGCTATTGAAGATAATGGGGATTGTTTCTGTCACCTACTGCTGTGTAAAATACCATATCAAAATTTAGTGCCATGAAAAGATGACCATTTGTTATTTCTTATGTTTACGAAATCTTGGAAATTATTGGCTTTCCTTAAGCGATAGAGAGTAATAGTTACTAGTATTTATTGTCATCAACAGGGGAAGCAGTAGCACGATACAAACAACCCACAACCAGGTATTGGAGAACTTATACCTCTTCTATTCCTGGCGCCCCAATACCCTCGAGTCAGGGGTGTGAAATGTGGGGATGCTCACAGACTGTTCTAGGTGACTCCAGGAATGTTTCAATGAACTTAGCATAGTATGTAAAAAGAGCATTGAATCAAATATAAGAAGACTTGGGGACAGTCTTGGTTCCACCATTTGGTAGCTACGCTAACTTGGGCAAATCATAGTCACTTAAATTCTGAGTCAGTTTCTTAGTATGACCAGTGGGGCAGATACTCACCTCACTGGCTTGTTACAGTGTGGCAGTGACAATCAGATTAATAATGTGTGCAGGGCACTTTGAAAAGGGTAAAACAGTAAGCCAGCAATACCTAATATGTATTAGAATCTTTCATACTGTGTTCCTATCTGAAATGCTTTACACGTTATTAAATCGTCTGTGAAGTTGGTGGTATTATTCTTGTCTTGCTGTTGGGGACCCTGAGGCACAGAGAAGGTCAATAATTTGTCCAAAGCCAGGCCAGCTCATAAGTGGCTGAGTGAGGAACCAATGAGAAGGTGCTCAAGGCTGACAGGAACCAAGGAGAGAGGGGCTTGCTCCTGATAGGAAGGGAACTAGAGAAGCCTGTAGTAATTCCTCTAGGTGCTATCATGATGGCACAGAATGAATGGATCCAGTCTCCACTGGCAGGGGCGGGTGTCTGCACGGGGCTGACAGGGAGTAGCTGAGTACAACCTTGCTTGACTATTGGTTCCTCTTCTCTTGGAGGCATTAGATGTGGCAGAGGAAGGCTATAGTGCCTCAGGCTTTATCTCAAGAGGCCACTAATCAGTCCTTCAGTGAACGGCACCCCAACTTCTTCCCTCAGGAGCTAGAGGCTCTAAGCAAGGGCTTTTTAGTCACTTGGTTTTATACAGAGAAATGAGCTTGGTCCTTAGTGATTTTGTTTACTACACTAGAATTTATATCTTATTGTTTCTTTCATCCTATTTTTCATTCTGTGAAACAGGAAAGAAGATAAAATGTAAGCTTGATAACCTTGGGGTTAGCCCAGGCCCTAGATGCTCATCTTCCAAGGCCTGAGTCAGAATCCCTAGCTGAACATTCAGGCAATTTCCTCTCCTCCCTACAGAGAGTGATGATCCCTAGGACTTTGGAGAATGCAAACCATTCCATGCATAAAATTAATGCTGTAATAAAATTAGACAGTGAAAATCCAGGAAAAAATTCACTCCCAAATTGTATGCACCCAGCCTGACAAGTGGATTGACTTGGCAAAAATACTGCTTTCTTACAATTTGTACATTTATTAGCTCTCTAAATGATACCTATAAAGTAGACTGTGGCCTTGACTTTCCTAACTTTGCCAAGTGCTTATAACTTGAGTTGAAAGTAAAATCACTGATGAAGGATAAGATACTAATCATTTGCTGTTTATTTAGCAAAACATTGCTTCATTTCCTCCTTTAGGGAACCACTGTGCTACAGCAAAGGAGAGGAAGAGATGATCTAAAACTTCAAGGGATTCCTAAAAGGGAGACTGTCAGATGAAGAAGAATTCCAAAACCAAAGGAAGGACTAGCTCACAGGAGCCTATCCCTTCAGTGGAAATCCAGAGAAGTTGGAGAGCTGCCCTCCTGGGACCATATTGTCAAGAGGGTCCTGAGAGGGAGTGCATGTACATAAGCCAAGGTGGAGAAAGATCTGGGCCACCTTCCCATGTGCCCAGCTAAAGGAGTAAGCCATGAAAGACCACTAGTATACACGCGCCAGAATCTAACAATGACAGAAGGTTCTAGTGAACAGAGATGTGTCACAAAAGTGAAAATCAGTGAGAGCAGAGTGCACAAGGATGAATGAGTCAAGATATATGAATGGTGGGTACTTAGGGCAAAAACCAAGACAAAAGCTAGTATACAGGCCTTGTGTGTGCCTCTCTCTTTGTGGCTGGGTATACGTGGCCTATTTTGTAATCTATTCTAGAAAGGCTCCCTGAAAGCCAAGGACTCCCAGAGTTATCCCTTGATGGATGTTGTCTACAAACAAGTCATTGGCCTGAACCAAACTAGATGAGTCTGAGAATGGTAGTGGAGGAAGAATGGTCTGGGAATTTCCAAGGGAAGGAAGGAACATACCAACTTTTATATCTGGTCTGGTGACCTGGGGTAAATAAGAGTGGTCTCTATTAGAGAGTATGTGCAGAGAAGTGCCCACCAAAATAAATAGAAGAAGGACAAGGCTCAGTAGAATGTCTTCTTGTAAGTTTTTAGAATGCCCTCTGCACTCGCTCATTTCTAGCAGAGCTGTTGTTCCTGGCTGACCTTTTAATGGTGAGAGAAAGTAGCCGTTGATGCCATGTGAACACTCTTGTATTCAAAGACACCCCTGGAATACAAATGGGTATCCTTGGGGTTTCCACTATCAGCTCCAAGGTCTCCCAATCACCAGAATACCAGGAGCAGCATGAAACCTACAAGATGTAATATAAGACTGAAGAAAGCATAGCTTTTGGCTGGGCAAAGAATCATTCCAAGGCTTACTGTTCACTGCCTTCCATTTGGAGGACAGAGGTGCTTTTTATAAAAGAACATTCAAGGAAGGGATAATAATACCTTTTGGGTGAGGACCTGTGATTCCCCACAAAGTGCAGTGGTTGTAGAGTGGGCATAGATTTTGAAATGTAACTCTACTTTATCTTCCTCATAAAGAATGTGTGGTGAGAAGATTTACCCACGTACAGCCAAATTTCCAGTTTTCTTTTCTTTTCTTTTCTTTTTTGATTAATTCTGAAGCTAGCTTTGCAAGATTATTTTGAGAAACGAATTAGAAACTGTCACAGGTTAGTGTAATTAAGCTGCAAAAATTAAGTCATCCAAACATTTTTTAAAAAGTGGAATTGAATTGTTTAGCGATGAATGTATTTTGTTTTTCACATTAATTACCTTTTAACATTTTAAACAAACTTTACATCTAGTTTCTAAGTATCCCTCAGTTTGGGGACACTTATTCAGCTAATTTTAGGAATGCAAATTGTCCGTATTAGAAGTGATGGGCAATGGAGTTTAGAGCTTATTTATATAGATATTTATAAATGTCTGTGGTCTTATTGACTAACTGAAAACAAAGATTTTGTTATATATATATATATATATATATATGATTTATCTGATGAGAGTTTGTAAGAGGTGATAAGTTCAAAATGATTTTTTTTGTTCCAGCTGTACAGCTTGTAGTCAAGCTTTGGAGATTGCTTTAGGAGAGAAACACTCAAAAATTTGAGACTTCAGATAAAAGCACACATTGTGTTGCCTGAAGCAACAGAGAGAAGTCAAGTTGGCTGGCACAATTTTGTCTCATCTTATTTCTTCCTTGATATATAATTGCTCTTTAGTGGTTTATAGTCACTGAAAGTTCTCATCTTTCTACATGTAACACATTTCTGTAGAAATTTTAAAAGAACAAAATGAACACTGTTAATTGCACTGCTATCTCCCTTCTAAGCTTGGTTATTTGTAAACATTTAGAACAAATTTCTTTTCAGAAAGTTGATTGATTGGCTGACCCCATTTTGAATAATGTAGGGCAATCTATTTCATAGAGAAAAAAGATAACTCTATCTTCTATTTGGAAGCAGCTCAACTTAAAAAACCCAGGCATCTTTAGCGTTCAAATAATCAAAGTTAAATTCCTTTCAGAAGCCTGACTTGATAGACCTTTCATTGTGTGTTTTGATTAACTGGCTGATTGATTGATGGGTCTTTTCCACATTGGGCTTTTCCTTTCACTGTTGATTGTGAAAGTGCCTGCAGTAAAAGGACCATGCTGTGTATTTTGTGAATGAATTCAGCTGTTAGTCTTTTGTGTGTAGTTTAGACTATAGATCAGTAGGCATTTGGACTTCAAGGCTGTGCTTCAGCTTTTTTATTCTTTTAATGATGTATTTCATATATCTAATACATAAAATATACACTATATCAAATTACAATACAAAGGTTATATTTCTGAAAAAACATTAATATTTAAAAGGTATGGCATTATTTAACTATAGCATCAATATTTTATTAATGAAGAGTTAATATTCAGTGGTTTAACTATTTCTGCAACTGTATAATAATACTTCTCCATTTCTGGCTTGTCCAAAAATCTTCCTGCAGTAATGGAGGGAGACATTTTCTATATGTGACCCCTATATGTTTGAAAAGTTTTTAAAAATTTCCCAATTAAACTTCCCGCAGATTCTAAAACCAGGGTGCTGAATTCAAATTCTGATTCCACATTTTGTCACTGTAGGACCTTGAGTGAGTTTACATAACTGCCCTGTGCTGCATTCCTTCTTCTCTATAACTAGAATCATATTACCTCTTATACTATTATGAAGATTGCATGAGTTATTAGGTACCTGGCATATAATAAGTTATAATTATTACTTTTTATTATTCTTGATAACCCCAATGTAGAGAATCGTCACTCACATCCATAAATTTCTAGGCGAGAAAGGATGTTGGCAACATATTAGAATTCCAGAAGGCCTGTTCTTTCTGAATCTTACTATAAGTGCCACTGCAATTAAATAATAAAAATCGTGGGGCTTCCCTGGTGGTGCAGTGGTTGAGAATCCGTCTGCCAATGCAGGGGACACGGGTTCGAGCCCTGGTCTGGGAAGATCCCACATGCCGTGGAGCAACTGGGCCCGTGAGCCACAACTACTGAGCCTATGCGTCTGGAGCCTGTGCTCCGCAACAAGAGAGGCCGCGATAGTGAGAGGCCCGCACACCGTGATGAAGAGTGGCCCCCGCTTGCCACAGCTAGAGAAAGCCCTCACACAGAAATGAAGACCGAACACAGCCAAAAATAAATAAATAAATTTATTTAAAAAAAATCAAGATATTTCATCAATTTTCACTAAACAAACAGTTACTGATTATCTACTGTCACACTCTGTATTGTCCTTTAAGGACACAAAGATAAATAAAACAAAATCTCTTCTTCGAATCTTAATAAAATTGGAAGGTTCTCAGGCATTTGAACATTTGTGACCTGCTTTGCATCTAGAGGTATATTCAGAGGCCGGGGTACCTGAATCAGTGTAAGGTGCTGTCCAGATGATCATCAATGTGATATGTGAAGATCTGTGTGGTCACATCTTTCAAAGGCCCCATAGAGCATCATTAAATATATAAATTTCATAATTGAATTTTACTGATATTCAGAGAGGAGATAGAAGTTGCAATGCCCTTTGCCTTCAACACCTTGCAAACCTGGGGCCCAGGGTAATCTACTGGAGGGCCATGCAATTGCCCCAGATCTACTCGAGACACAGACCTGATCGTGGTGACATGAATCCACAAACTGACTTAAAGATGAAGCTATTTAACTCCAACAAGGAATGGGAAGTTGTCTTGATAGAATTATGGAGAATTAAAATCACAGGGAGACATTTCTAGTCTAAAGATTAACTATAATACACACTGCTTTTGAAATTAATCCTCCTCATTTTATAAATGTCACCTACTTGGGGTGTTTGAGTATTCATAATGGTCAGAAGATAGCTGGAGAAGGGCTTTCATGAAAGACTAATAGTTATCCTAAAAAAGACAGAGACTTAAATACTTAGAAAGATACTCAGACAAATGTTAAATTTATGCTATATCATTTTCCATTGCTTTTGTTGGTTGAAATAAATTGAGTAAGCAAAAGGGGACACTGTGCTTTAGTGGAGAGAGGGTGGTTTTAAACCAGGCAGACATGGATGGAGAATAGGGTGATGTTGTAAAGGGATGTTGAATCCTAGCCTATGATTCTATATATGTAACCTTGGGTGAGATATTAAATATTTTATTCCTCTAGGACCTCATATGCATAAACCAAAAGCTGGTTTGTGGAGTAGTACTAATGTGTATAAAACACTTGGCAAGGCGTCTGTGTGTCTGGCATTTCAACAGAGTCTCAATAAAGAGCAGTTATTTGTTTACTTTAGCCACTGTGATGAGTACATCTAACACTGCACCAGCTCCAACCCCCCTTTTTGGAAAGTATTGTGTTACCTTCCATTCTGGGTTAGGTGACCCTACTTGCTTGCACATTTTCCCTACTGGAATGTAAATTCTTCCAGGGCAGGAACTGAAACTTTGTCAATACCTAGTACAGAGTTTGCCTTTTAGAATTTAGTCAGTCAGTTTGGAATGCTGAGCTCCACTCTATGTACCAGAAGGTTCTAGAAAATAATAAATTAAGTTCTGCAGAGAACAGAGATCTCCAGTGAATATAATTCTTTACCTGTGATAGACAGAAACAATAGATGGAATTTATCTTGATTTAAGCAACAGTTTTCTATTTTGCTTAATAACAGTATACCTTTGATTTTTTCTGGAAAATCACTTGAATGACAATTATTTAACAAGAGATTATTTTTAACTAATCTAACGTTTATCTGATACAGTGTTATACTTGATAGGTACTGAGTGAAACACACTGAGGAGAGGAGTTTCTTTCAGGCATTATTTTTAGTACAGTGGACCATTAAATGTTACATAGTTCATTCTCTTGCCTATAGTAAAGCAACCATGAAAGCTAGCTGTCTGTCTTCCTTTAAATATTGATAAATGATAGAAACTATTTAATGCAGCAAAAATGTCAATTAACATGGCAAGCCACTCAAAACTTACAATTAGTAATTTAAATGATCTTGAAAACTGAATAAATTTTCAGAACTAAATGGGGCAAAGCCCCACAAATCAATGTGTTTTTCTCCATAAAAATCAATCAAATTTACAATGAAGAAAAAACGATCATATTTTTAAACTCAGCTACAAAATACAGAGTTGCTAAATTCTTCAAATTCCATGAAATCATGGGTTATTTATTTTACTGTCCCCTTAGCTCATTACACAAGAGCAGAACATTTACCAGGACCCCTTAGGAGCTACACTGAGGTTATTGACTATTAGAGACTGTAAATAGCAGAGGGGCACATTCACAGATTTCATGTCTTTGTTTAGTTACATCTTTATTTTTTGGATTCTTGTCAAAGTACCAGTAAAAATGTGCTGGATATGGGCATATCTGTAGACTATTGCATTTGCACAGCAAATTGAGTCATGTTTTTCTTTTCTGTTTTCTAAACAGTGTCATTTAATCAAAAGGAGATCTGAGGTTGGGAGGGAGGGAGACGCAAGAGGAAAGAGATATGGGGATATATGTATATGTATAGCTGATTCACTTTCTTATAAAGCAGAAACTAACACACCATTGTAAAACAATTATACTCCAGTAAAGCTGTTAAAAAAATAAATAGATAAAATAAAAAAAAGAGGAGATCTGATTATTGAATGAAACCTAGACATACATTATGTATTTATTTATTTTTTTGGTCTCTGTAAAGGTAGTTAAAAGGCAGATTTCTGAATCTCTTGAAATTATGGCACAGTATTATCTGACCCTATTGAATAGTTTTGTGCTCACTAAAATATAATACTTTTAAAAAGTTGATTTAGGGTCTTCTTTGTTAGGAAAAAGCAAAACAAGATCATCATGATGAAAAAACAATAATTAATAACAGTATAATGTTTTAAAGTTTATATCCCTATTTTCCAAGAAATATTTGACATTTCCTTATTCATGAAATACTTTCATGGTTTCTTTCCTACCTGACTGGTCACTTAGTGTTGCTCTTGACTTCTAGAACTCTAAGTGGAGCATCTTTTGGGTCCAATGCACTCCTATCTTCTCTGTTCCACTTACATAACACATTACCAAGTGATCCCACCTAGCCCCAGGGCTTGAATTTCAACAGAGTGATGCAAAAACACAGGTTTGCAACCCCGATCTCTTCGCTGAGTTTCAGACCCTTAGGTTCTTTAGACTAAGGACCATTAACTGTTGGAGGTTTAATAGGCATGCCAAATTTGTTATGTCCAAAACAGAGTTTCTGATCCCTCCTTCAAACCAGCAACTCTGAGGTCTTCCCTATCCTGGTAAAAGATCCACAAGGGTTGTCTTATTGGTAAGGCCAGAAACTTGGGACTTCTCCCTATTTTCTCTCTCTTTCTGACATCTGATTTCCAGTCCATCAAGAAATCGTGTTTATTCTGAATGGACACTTCTCCCCAACAGCTCTGTTCCTGCCCTAGTTTAGGACACCATCATATCTTGCCTGAATAGTGCAATACCTCAGACTGTTTCCTCTGCTTTCATTCTTACTCTTCCCCCATTGCTCCATCCCACAACAAAACATCCAAGTAGACTTTTTCAAAATTTTAGTCAGAACCCCTATTCAAAGCCTTCCAAAGCCTCCTCTCTCAGTAACAGTCAAATCTAAACTCTTTAATCATGACCTGCCAGGCCGCACAGGAGCTGACCCACATCTACCTCACTCACTCATCTCACATCCCTCTCTTTCCTCCATATGCGATCAGTCTCATTCACGCTGGCTTTCTTCACCAGAAATTTTTCTGCAAGGTACGGATAGTAAATATTTTGGGCTTTTAAGGCCATTTGGTCTTTGTTGCAGCTCCTCCATTCTGCCAGTGTAACATACAAGCTATGATGTACAGTATGTAAACAAATGAATGAGCATGGCTGGATTCCAATAAAACTTTACTTTTAGGGAGTGAAACTGAATTTCATTTTCTTTGTGCATGTGTGTCATAAAATATTATGTTTTTATATTTTTTGCAACCACTTAAAATGTAAAAACCATTCTTAACTCATGGACTGTAGAAAACCAGCATGGGCTATATTTGGCACATGGAACCTAGTTTTCCAACCCTTGTTTGATGCTCCTTAGACACAATAAGCTTGGCCTCATCTCAGGGCCTTTGCATTTGCTCTCCCATCTTCTGGACATCTAGATGCTTCTCCCTGATCTTTGCATAGATTTCTCCTTCAGATCATTTACGTCTCTGCTCCTACATCATTTCCTTGGAGAGGACTTTCCTGACAACCATTCCCTGCCCTCTCTATGCACTCATCTTGCTTTATATACTTTACAGCACTTATTTCCACTTTGAATTAAATTATTTAATGGTTTTCTTGTTCAATGGTCTGTCTTTTCTACAAGAATGTTGGCTTTATGTGGGCAGGGTCTTTGTCTTTTCCTCTACTCTTTTCCCAGCTCCCACTGAAATTATTTTAGTTGCTCAGTGTTTGCTGAATGGATGACCTTATAATTGGAGCCATTGCTTTTGCTTAAGAGCACAGACATAATTGTAAAATGGACTAGGGTTCAAGTTTTAATTCTGTGATTTGTTGGCTTAACGAATCTGTCTTGTTTATCTAAGGTTTGTAAGCTTCAGTTTTTTTTTTTCATTAAGAACATATGATTAATAATAATAACACAGAGGTTGACTGAAAGGATAAAGCAGAAGATTTGTATAAAGAGCTTAGATCAGTGCCTGCTCTAAACCAGTAATAGACTTTACATGAGTGTGAATTCTTATTCCCTTCATTGGACAATAAACTTTGAGGACAGAGATTATATATTTCTTGTCTACTAGTATACTCCAGGTTTCTGGCACATGGAAAGGTCAATAAATATTGCTGACTTATGAGTGAATGAAGGAATGAAGTCTACAGAAAGTCAAGTGTGATAGGTCTTTTAACATGCAGTGGTGGTATTAATCAAAGTAAATATGTTACCTTTTGTCAGATAATCATAGGAATTTGATTGCTTTATATCACTGTGTTCTAAACACTGGGTTCTTGATGGCCAACTGTTAGTTGACCTCTGAACACTATGTGAAACCTGAGATCTGGGAACTTCAGTAGCTGGTGAGGCAGCTCTTTCTAAGTTCATCTTAGGAAACAAGAACATTTGATTCTAAGGAAAGTTAGGAGACTCATCGGAATTATTTATTAATCTACAAAAAATGAGACAATATAGCATATCTAATAATATGATCTTCTCGGGTTCTTGCAAGAGACTTTGTTTTAGTTTGTGAGGAAACTGCAAAACTCTCTCTACTAAAAGTAAGGATTGGCAAAGCTGCAGTGTATGGAACTGACCCTCCAAAGAGTGCTCATCTGGGTCAGGTCTATAAGTTTAATGGCTCCTGGAATTGCATTCCAAGGGTGTTACATCTAAGAGTCCTCTTCGGGAATTCTGACTCTCTCCATTTGCAGACTTAGACCAACTTCTATTTTCTTAGATTACTCTGAACTTGCTCTTGATTGCCAGTAGTTTTTCCGGTCCACAATCCATGTGATTGTGATGTGATGTAAAAAGATCAATAACCCTTCTGAACTTTTCATTTCAGTGTAAAATCATTTCCTATATCCTATAATTTTGCCAAGAAAAAAGTTAAAAAGATATTGTTAAACTATTAGAACATATAAAACATGTATTTGAGTCTAATAAATATGATTGTACATTAATCATTTAAAGTATATCTTCAGGAAAATTTTGAATCACACGTATTTTTCTCCTCGCACTTGATTTTCAATGTACACATGGAACTGCACTGAAAACACCCCAGAAGGAAGAGGACAATTTTGAAATATGTTGTACTTAAAAAAAAAGAAAAACAACTACTATAACAGAAACAGAAGGACATTACAAATTATATAGGAGCTGTATAGTTGGTATTTCAGTGTAGTCAAACATTTACTTTGAGCTGTGCTACCTGAAGTTCAATGTGGTCTGCAGAATATTTCAGTTCACTAACAGGGATTTGGTCAACAAATATGCTTTTGAGCTAAACTTTAAGGTAGAAAGTAAATTTATCTGCACATTTGCGTTTGATACCTTTGCTTCAAACATTGGTAAATTGTTCTAATCACAGTTTGAAGTGGAGCGATACAATTCATAACCAGATATGGTTTCCTTTAAATCATGAGAAATATATACTATATATATGTTTATTTTGTCTATACATAAATACTATATATTTTTCATTTATTTGTATTTATATGTGTTTCTATGTACATTTACATGTTTATGTATATAAGTCTCCACAAGGATGTTCATTTCAAATAACAGAAAAAAAGTCTAACATAGCCTAAGTGGAGTTTATTATCTTACAGAACATGAGGCCCGGGAGAGAACAGTTGCAGGGCTGGTTAGTTCAACTGCTTAGCAATATTACCAAAGGCTCACCTGTCCTCAGAACTTCAGTTTTAACCTCAAGCTTGTTCCCTCATAATTGTAATTTGGCTGCCACAGCGCCAGCCTTTACTTCCCCTCAGTCTTATTTAGGGACAGGAAAAAGAATTCTTATCAAATACCCTCTTTTTTTTTTTTTCTTTAAATCAAAGCCTTCCTTAAAATGTTTCTTCTTTTAATAGAAAAAAATCACGCGTCAATTTGTAGGTAAATTATTCTCAAGGATAATGAAATTTCGAATAGAGACTTGATCAGGCTGAGGATAGAGTCACCGCCTTCAGGGCATGACGAAGTAAAGGGCAGAAGTGGTCATTTGATCCATACTGCTGCTCTGCTAGCCAGGAAAGTATGGGGGAAAGACTTACAGAGATAGCAAATCACTGCTGATAAACTTCCTGTTACCCTCAAGTGCTAACATTTTTAGTTCTTTTGTATTTGCTGTGAATTTTTAAGTCAATACAATAAAATCAAGCAAGGTAACAAACTATGGTTACCAAAGGGGAAAGTGAGGTGGGGGGGATAAATTAGGAATTTGGGATTAACAGATGCACACTACAGTATATAAAATAGATAAACAACATGGACGTACTGTAGAACACAGGGAATTATATTCAATATCTTGTAATAACCAATAATGGAAAAGAATCTGCAAAATAATATATATATATGTATATATAACTGAATCACTTTGCTATACACCTGAAACATTGTAAATCAACTATAGTTCTATTAAAAACAAACAATGGGAATTCTCTGGTGGTCCAGTGGTTAAACTCAGTGTTTCCACTGCAGGGAGCCTGGGTTTGATCCCTGGTTGGGGAACTAAACCGTGGGTGTGGCCCAAACTAACAAACAGACAAACAAACAAACAAGGTATAGAGTCTATTGATGTAAAATTGCATCTTTCTTTTCGTGATCCTTAAAGAATTTAAAATATAAGCATTTTGAAGCAAAGGAAATCAAAGCAGAGTCCAAATTGTTAAAAATATAGATATTTTAAGTGGATTTATTCTGGTATTTTCTTACAGAGTAAGAGGGTGTGTTATTTCCTTACTACATGAAGAGGAGATGAAGGAGTTAAACAGTGATACAGAAACAGTTTTCAAATTTTACCTTGGTAAGGCTATTAAACATAGTACATTTCAAAATATTCAATGAAACCATATTAAAATGCACTGTTACATGAGAGACAGATATATATATATATATGCGTATACAAGTATGTATATATTTCATGATGATTGGCCTCTTAATTAGCAAATCATATTGAAAGTTTTTAAACACTTTATTAGCATCTAATCAATGGTTTACTGGATAAGGAAATTTGTAAACAAAAGAAATCAAAAGCATTGTGGGTTATGTTTTTTTCCAGTTTATTAAAGGAAAATTATTCTTTGAGGTGACTTGACATTCTCTGAGACTGAATAGAAATAACAACCTGCCTTCCTGGAAACATACCTCTTTACTGTTTCATTGATATATAAGAACATGATTTGCTATCAATGGCTTATTCCCAGGTTTCTATTGTTCTCACATTCTCAGTTTTATTCATATTCCTTGCCCATTACAGGGAAGCATGAACCAGTGAAAATGTCAAGAAAAAAGGGATTTGGAACCTAAAGCTGAGCTACCAGGCAGAATCACAGAGTAAAAGAGGGATTTTTTTTTAAGTCCAAAACAATAAGAAACATAAATGGCATACAGTTACATGTTTCTGTGTAAGACAAAGGAAATTTCTTATCTTTACCCGAGGATGTTTCCTGAGCTGTCAGTCACTTTCAGTGGGAGTTCAAATCAAGTCATTTGTTAATGTTGATATTAACTCTGAGAAAAGAAAAAAAGAAAAGAAAAAAAGTTCACAACATTATGAAAACTCAAAAACAAGTACAACCACAAAGTTTTAAATTGGTAGTTTGCTTTAAAAGTTTTTCTCCATTCATAATTTTTCTAATACAAATTCAAAATGGTATTTTGAATTAGAGTGTTGGTCAGTAAATAAATGAATTTATACATTAAGTGAATGGTTTTCATTGTTCTTTAGTAAAGTAATTCCGGCAGGAACAGGGGACTCTGATACTTACATTTCTGGGAAATTCTGGAAATGATGGAAGGACTCTGGGGACAAATGGTTGCCTGAGTTTCGCTCTGTCTAATGTTAACATCTTTCCACGATGAAACCTGAATGCCCCCAAATTCTCATGTCTTTGGTGATCACCTTTTCCTTTTTAATGCAGCCAACATGTAACACAGCCTGGGTCATCTTCCTCCTGATGGCAGTAAATCCTTGCCTTTGTGGGACCCTGTCCTTGGCTATAAGTTTGAATAGCCCAGGGATCCTTACATGTCCAATAAATCCAGCCTAAGTGGCTACTTGTCATCTCTTTTTTAAGATTCCTGTTCTGAACACTCTGGTAATCAGAGTTTGCCCTCTCATAATCTTCTCTCTAGGAAATGATCCTCTGTACACTGTTATGTCACATGCAGGGTCAGAACCTCCACCCTCCCTGGTAACATACTCAGAGACACCATTCCTCAAAGCAAAAAGCTAAGAAAGCTAAAACTGCCATGTAGCATTCAAAAAGAAACCCGAACAAGCAGAATGGGATTGCAATGCAAAATATTATAAAGATAAGCAAGAAAAAAATGTTAACAGTTATCACTGCTCCTTTGAGTGTACCCATTCTCCTTTACAGGGTTCCTGATTTCTTCTGGATTCCCCTTACCTCCTCCTTTTCCTTTCCACCTCTACCATGCTGCAGCCATGCTTATCTCTTTCAGGAGCTCCTTTCAACCATTTTGTCATTCCTTGCAGTCCAGGCTCCAACCCTCAGACTCAGATAAATAAATGAAATTTTCTATCCCCAAACAAATCCTACTTCTTTTATTCTGTCCCTGAATTCCTGATTCTGGAAAGCATCTGTTCCTTCAATCACTACGCATGCTACCCACATGAGAGTATTATGTTGCCTAGGGTCTAAACTAGCAATCTCAAGAGCTGACAAGACTTTCTCCTGGCATTGGTTCAAGACATCCCCATGAATAATGACTATATTACGAACACCTGACTCATTGTGCTTACCCAGGTGGTTCCTTCTGATATTAAGGAGGAGACTGTCCCCAAAACAATTTCCAATTTCCACCCAAGCAGACAGACGTGGCTTATCACCCCAGCACTGTCTTTTTTAACTGCAAAATTTAAAGGAGAAAATATACCTCTTGCAACAAAAAGAAACTGCTAGAAACCAAAATAAGCATAGTTGCTCTACACACACTCTTGGCAACTACTGCTGTGTCTTGTTACGTAGCAACCCCCTTAGTATATAGGTGCTGTAGCATCATCTTTTATATAGAGTCACATGAACCTTAACATCTGCAGAACTTATGTTTGCATGTTCATGTTTTATACTATTGTAACTTGTTTTTTAGAGATATTCTGTTAAAAGAAACAACTGATTTTGCAAGAGAAATCTCTAAAGATGGATGGAACTTAGGGGAGGGAAGTAAGTTTCAAAATTTTTTCCAGTCTAAGGATTTTTTACAAATCATCTTGAAAATTTCCTTTAATGACATCAACCAGTTAATTAGCATGTATTGCTGAGAACTCACCTTCTAGACCTGGAACTGATCTAGGAGTTGTAAGTGAGATGTTATTTAAACTTAAGACAAGCCTCTGATATCAAAACGCTTTAGTCATTCTTTCTGAAGATGTCATAATTCCTCATCAACCTGAACGTGCAGTTCAGAAAGTTCTAAATTTAATAAGTTTAAAAGAGAAGCTGATTCACATTTTTGAAAATTTGATATCTGAGTGATAGATAACCTGTAGCAACTTTTTGGTAAACAGTGGTATTTTATTTGCTTTCTACAGTGAGAGTATGAATATGGTTAGATGGTTGATAAAATATGTTTAAATGTTTCTTGTACATAGAATTAATCTTATTTATTTAATTAAAATAGTCTCATGCTGGCAACATTTTAGTTTTTACTGTATTTTAGTAGAATATAAAACCAGACTCAGTTATTTATTTCTCGTTTGAACAAATATGTCTTTCTTGTTTGCACTAACATTGAGTCATTGCAAAAATACTCTCTCCCACCAGCGATTTGCTATAGTTACACACAATTCTCCTTTAGCATGTTCTGCCTGGAGGAATAAGTGTTCTCTATCTTCATGACAGAATCTATCAAAGGGGCTGTGCTTCATAGCCTTTCCAGTGACAGCGTTTCAAGAAAAATTGCTGATTGAAAATAATGTGCAAACCTACTACTGGTCATTGCTCAGGTAAATTTCTCTTTTTAATGGCTGAGGGTCACTTTGTCTCAGAATAACTGTACACACATCCACAGAACTATAGCTTGGAGTACAGCTTTCCTCAAATGGTTCCTTTGAGACCTCTCAAGATGTTTTGAAAATATTTTTAAAGAGATCATGACAATGTGACAGTAAATACATTCATGATCATGTCCAAATGCTGAATAACTCATAGACTATCCTATGGTGCTTCACCAGGGCCCTTTAAAAGTTATTCAAAATCATTCTCAGCTGAACTCTGAAAAATGTCACTTGATCTTGACAACACTCAGTTATATAGAAAAGAGCCCTTGGTTTAATAATATATCAATGAGTGATTCAACTAGAATTGTTTTTGGTCTTTTATTGCTGGAAGTTTTGTCCTTCTGAACAAATAGCTCATTTTTACTTTAAATTGTATGTAATTTAATATTAATATACAAACTTAAATGCATTTGTATATTTCAAGTTCTGTGCCAGAGTGTTTAGAAATTTAGAGGTTGTGTTTCTTGAGTTTTCTGATTAGTCATAAAATATTTTTATAGTTTTGACTTTATCTGAAAAAAACTACAGAGAATTTTATTTCACTTTTCTAACCTAGAAGATTTGGTGCATAAACTACTTGATGTTTTTCATTTTATGGTTGAGGATCTTCTATGGCCTTAGATGGATTTTCACTACAGTCACTGGTATATTTGAGATAATGAGCTGAAGCTAAATATGTGCTGATTCCTGGTATTTTGTGGAAGTGTTTTGCTTAGTTCTTAATTTGGTTTTGCTATGCACATGGGTGTGAGTATGCGTGTGTGTGTGTGTGTGTGAAGTAATATAGCACATCGAGGGTTTTGAGTTACTTGAGGGTTTATCCTACAAAAATAAGATAGAATTCTTTATAATTTGGAAAAAATACAGAAATATACTATGTCAAGTGAAGAAATTCTTATATTGATCTTTCACAAATGTGATATAAGAAACCATATTTCTTAAGAGATTAAACCATATGGAGTCTATTTACACAGACACATGATTTCAGAATGTAAACACAGTTGGCGATGCCTATATGTTTAGGGTAACAATACTTTGAGAAGGTAGTTTTCAAAAGGTTTTTATGTTCCATGTTCTTCAGAAGAGAAAGTGGGATCCTGAGTTGATGCAACAATCACACATTATTAAATACGTTCCATATAGAGATAAACTTAAGAGATTCTGGATTTACATATATTAATATCTAACTTCAATAGAATCACAGAATGTTAAAGCTGGAAAGGAATGTTAAAGCTGGAAAGGAATGTAAAGATTATCTAATTAAAATTAGATAATCTCCCCATTTTAAGATCCTTAACTTTGTCACATCTGTGAAGCCTTTTTAGCCAAGAAGGTAATACATTCACAGATTCTGAAGATTGTGTTGTCTTTGGGAGGCCATTTTTCAGCCTACTACACTCAGTGATTTTTTTCTATGTTTAGAGAAACTCTTGATATGAAAATCAGTAAAATTTCTGTCATGCCAATTTACTGTTCCACTATACAAATTCCCAAGCGAAGAGTGACGGAGGAAGCACTGTTCATGAGATAAAATTTATAAGAACTTAATATATATTAGACATGTAATAAATACACATTGCATGAATAATTGAATATTTTTGGTGGAATCCTTGATTTTTACTTTGAATCAAATGGAAGAACACTAAGGAAAGATTCTTTACCACTCTGACCTAAGTTATGGTGACTAACATATGGAAAAAGGCAATGACCAATGCAACCAGATAGAATTTATGCCATTTTATTTTAATCTATAAGACACCAGACATAATGAAAATCTCTGCTCATAGGATTAAAGAAGGAAATCAGAATTTGTGGCCCTTGCTTAGGAGATTTTGGGATATAAGCTTAATTTTGTGAGTTACAAATCAATTACTCTTCATATTTGTAAATTTATAAATACTGTTAATAACCTTTCTGTATCAATCAACAGAACAAACCCTGAGTAAAGATTTTGATAGGACAACAGAACAGAGTACTTGACAGGTATAGTTAATTGACAATACAGCTAATACTGAAATAATTATCTGGCATAAAAAGATTTGCATATGCCTATAGATTCTGAATTTGAAGACTTTGACACGCTGCATTTCTAAATTCTTCAACTGTTATTATTTTTTTTTTTAAATAAATTTATTTATTTATTTATTTATGGCTGTGTTGGGTCTTTTTTTCTGTGCGAGGGCTTTCTCTAGTTGCGGCAAGTGGGGGCCACTCTTCATCGTGGTGCGCAGGCCTCTCACTATCGCGGCCTCTCTTGTTGCGGAGCACAGGCTCCAGACGCGCAGACTCAGTAATTGTGGCTCACGGGCTTAGTTGCTCCGCGGCATGTGGGATCCTCCCAGACCAGGGCTTGAACCCGTGTGCCCTGCATTGGCAGGCAGATTCTCAACCACTGCGCCACCAGGGAAGCCCTCAACTCTTATTTTCTTCTTGAGCTAGAAGTTTTGTTAGAAGAGATGTTAACACAACAGGATCTTTGGCTCTTCACACCATGTTGAATTAAAGAAATTAAAAAGATAGCTAAAAATGAAGCTTTAAAAATTTCCCAAAACTTTTCCTAGTTCTAACACGATTTGATGTAGTGTTGTATTTTAGAATGGAAGACCATTCTTATGTCATAAATATTTCTATTGTTTGCCTCCTAATGTTTGGTTTTTTTTGCTAGTACTTTTCTTTAGTAATTCGCAAATATTCATGTGTGCTAGATGTCTGCTAACCTGGTTCAAAGCATCATTATTTAGATTTACTAAGGTTTGATGCACGACTGCATCTTCTTTAGCAATGCATCTCCACGTCACTCTAAGTTTGCTTTACCTTTTGAATTCATGCTTCCTCTATTTGGAGTAAGCATGCTGTAGTTTTCTCTAAGAATGAGATTTATGCTGGAGCAAAGGGAAGTAGACCAGCACTTCGGTGCACACTGAAAATATCACCCCTCTGACTGACTACTAAGATTAATTCCCATCTCTATCAATAATGAGAAATTGCCAAAGGGGTCACCTTTTTGACCAGACATCACTTGGTGGTCCCAAATGCCACATTTTGTCTGCATTTGTTCTAACTTACCTAAACATGAATAGAGATATTTCAAAAGGGGAATATAAAGAAAGCTCAGAAATTCAGTGCACAGTTGTTTCAACTCTACAATTACTCTTATGAACCTATTTAAACTGTTTGGGTTCCTTTTTTAAAAAAAAAAATCAAGTATTCCCTTCCTATATTTAATAGTTATATTCATATTTTACTTTTTTACAAACAGAATAAAAAGTAATCTGGAATAAAGGTATTAAGGCAAAAATAGAGACATAAATGGGGTATGGAGATACAAGTGTCAGATCCACTTCTAAGTATTTTATATGTAATCTCATTTAATCGTCACAAGAATCATTTGAAGTAAGTATTGTTTTTGTCTCCACTTCATAGATGGGAAAACTGAGGCTCAGAGAGCTTAAGTGACCTTCCCATGGTCATGCAACTGTCAGATGGCAGAGTCAGGATTTAAACATAGCTATGACAGATTCTAAAATCTGTGTTTATAACCACTATACCCTCTTGAAGTACTGCCCCTTTGAAATACACTCAAATAGTGAGTATAGTTATTACCTTGAAATCCAGGCCTCCTGATAACCAAGATAAAATGAGAAAACATGACAAAAAAACGTAATTTTCATGATTTATTAAGAGTAAACATGATCTTTCTTCAAGAAAGGGGAGATTTGTTTTGCTACCAAATTCTGTTAGGTATTACTTATGTAGGCCTTTACCTATGGGGGAAAAATAATATTCAACAATTTTAACTTATCCTGAAGTATTCTCCATATGGCCTTTTCTTTTGAATTTTCTTACCATTTTTTGGAAAATAGCATAAAAGAAAATGTAATTTAGTAAAATGGCTAGCTAATGAGTATAGTCTGCTGATCATTAAATTTGAATTAAAATTGACCTTGAAAAACCAAAAAGATTAGATGACTAATACTGGATTATCTTCTGAAATATAATTTCCTGGACAAAGCTGCTATAATTTAATTTTAAATTTTTTGAGGAGGGGTCACTTTTGATAAGCAGATGTTCTTTGAACTCTACAACCTGCAGGAGGTTCTGCTCATGGGCCTTTATGGAGCTGAGATAACTCACTGGTATTCTCACTAGGTGGGGTGGCAGACCACCCTACCTCGGCACACATGTAGCTGTAAGAAATTCTAAGCAGCTTTACATATGCGCTTGAACTTGGTAAAGCCTAGTTTGAAGCATCACGGTCCTGCTCTAGAGAACAAAGCAGGGCTGATTATGACTTGATATGTTTAAGTTTAGTTAGCTCCACTGACAAACTTTGACCACAGCCAAACCCCATATTGCTTTCTGAGAATGTTTGTGTTAGTACGAATTGTTTGGTTAAAAACTGTGGGAGGTTATGCTTAGAAATGAGAATTGTAACAACTGCTTCTCACAGCAAGCTGTGAGGAGGACAGTGCCCTGAGCTTATTTTTCTTCACCTCACTCCACCCTTCCTTTTATGTTTCTCCACAAACCCGACTCAACTTCTCTCTCTGTCTCTTCTTCTCTTTGTGTTTCTTCTCAGTTTTCCTCCAGTTATGAGCATCTTGACTCTTTTCCATATTTTATTCCCAAACTCTCAGAGAAAGACCTGTTGGGATAATTTAATCACCAATGTCCCTGTAGGGTTGAGTGTTTATTGAGGGTTACCTTTTTAGCCACTTTCCGGATTGCATTTTGGTATTGGTTTTCTAGGGCTCCTGTTAACACACTGCTATAAAATTGGAGGCTTAAAACAGAAGAAATTTATTCTCTCACAGTTCTGAAAGCCAGGAGTTCAAAATCAAAGTGTTGGCAGGGCTGCCATCCCTCCAAAGATTCTAGAAAAGAATCCTTCCATTTCCACTTTCTGATGGCTCCAGGTAGTTCTGGGCTTGTGGCTATATCACGTCAGTCTTTGCCTCTGTCTTCACATGGCTTTCTCCTCTGGGTCTATGTCTTCTCTCTTGTCTCTTATAAGGACTCTTGTCATAGAATTTAAGCTCCACTTGGATAATCCTGGATCATCTCATCTTGAGATCTTTAATTATGTCTCTAAAGACCCTATTTCCAAATAAGGTCACATTCAGAGGTTCCAGAAGTTAGGATGTGGACATATCTTTTTGAGGGTGAACATTTTTGATCTCACTACAGCCTTGTATGTCCTTGAGCCAGATGCTCTCCAGTGTGCCATTCACTGGTTGGATAGGGCAGGTGTAATCCATGGCCAAAGATGCTAAAGGAAAAGCCAGGGCTAATCCTTGTGTGGAAACTGTGGTCAAGGACCAGGAGCTATGACCTTGGCAGGTCCAATGTTTGTCTTGCTTAACACATTGAACATGGATTATGGTGCCTTGAAGTGGGCCTTCCAAAATCAATTAGTTGCAAGTTTTATAAATAAGTTGGTCCTTAAGTGGTATAGGATTATTTAGTACTGACCATTTGGATTCAGAAAACAATCTGATACCAAGAAAAAAAGTCTAGTTTTACCAAGACTAACAATGCAGTATTCAGTTAGACAAATTGATGCTCTATTCAGATAGACAAATTAGAAAATCAAAGAAGTTTCTTTATAAGACTGTTCTTTTTTCTGATAACATAGTCATGTAACTGAACCTAAGGAAAGGACATGTTCCTACCTGCCATGACAAGAGGCCAAGCCTTTCACTCATCAAAACTTTGTATCACCTTATTTAGTCATAATTTAAAGTGAAATGGAGACTGAGATAAAAATCTGCTTTTATGACACTTTAATCAGAAGTGTTGTCTGTTCTTTCCTTTCTCTGATTCTGTCAGGGAAATACAGTACACTAGAAAAGGATGCTGAACTCATACAACTGGGTCCAGAGCCAATTTCTATCTACTGACACAAAAGCTGTGAATTGATTGTGGAACACTGAAAATATCTAAACTTCAAGTGAGGTTGAAGCCGAGTCCAGCCCCTGCACTCTGACACCGAATTAATTCTAGGAGACAGAGTTTTGGGTGAAGTAGAAAAGAATAGCTTTATTGCTTTGCCAGGCAAAGGGTGGGGGGGGGAGGGTCACAGCAGCCTAATGCCCTCAAAACTGCGTGTCTCAACCTGGAGGGGGTAGTGAGGAGATTTATAATAATGGTTCAAAGAGGGTGTGATCAGCTCCTGGACATTCTTTTGATTGGTTGGTGGTGAGGTAAGTGGGAGTCGGCATCATCAACCTTCTGGTTCCAGCCAGTCTGGGGTCCATGTGCTTGTGGGCACCATACCGTTAGTTTCTTCCACCTGATGGGGGTTTCAGTATCAGCAAAACAGCTCAAAGATATTATTATGTGTATCCCTTGATGGGGAGCCAGGACCCTGTCCCAAGGCTGTACTATTATTTCTTTTAACTTCCCATCCCTTGTCTCCACATCCCCTCTCTTCCCTGATTAGCAACTGTTTGAACCTGCCCCTTGGAACTCAGGGAAGGTCATGGAGGCTGAACGAAGCCTATTTCTTTAAATCAAGAAATGGAGGACACAGAAAGGTTTTTGTGCCCAGGAGCCCCACAGGGTCCTGCTCTGTATCAAGGAGATATCTCCAAACTCAGTACAATGCTTCAGGGTATAGCTCTTTTTGGATTCTGCAGTGTCCATGGAAAATTAATCAGTCGATCTAAGGAAGAAATGGAAAATTTTATTCAAGCCAAATTTGAGGATTATACCCTGGGAGGAGTATCTCAGAAAGCTCTGAGAACTGTTCTGCCTGTTAGAAGTTAAAGCACAGTTATATAAGTTTTTTGAGATGGAGGGTTTTACATCAAATGACGTATTATTGACAATTTGCCTAATCCAGATCTAAGTGCCATATGAACCCTTGCAAGATCAAGAAGGAAAGTTATCTTTTAAGGAGTTGTCTTGTTGGTGCTGGGAGAATGTTGCTCTTTATGATTGAGCAGGTATTTCTGTCTAAGGGGAAGGTTTGGTCAATGCCTAATGCAGATACACAATGCACAGTGTGATGAGAGAGGAAGCCAAAGGGCAGAGGCAATATTTTGTTTAAATTTTTCTTGTCTTGCCATAAAATATGAATCTTATTTCACAGCAGGAAATGTTTTTCTAACATTGTTAAGGTATTTTGCTTATCTGTTGTTCGCTTTACTAAGATGTTTATTCCAGCTTTATTGAATGAAGGCTTTCGTTCATCTAAACATGGAACAAAAGAAGTCATCTCATAATATGTACTTCTGGGAAAAAATCTTTTAAAAGTCAGCTGAAGGAAAAAACTACTAAACCCTTGGATATTTCTTATAGAAGTCTTCCTCTATTTTAATTTTCTGAATCTTTGAACTCACCGTTTAAGTCATAAGTACACAGAGAAACAGAACAGCTAAATGGAAGGCCAAAAGATCAGGGTAGAGTGAACATCCAAGGACAGTTAATTTCATTCAAGTCAGACTTCAATTCACCCTCAGAATCTTTTCATTGAACTGTAATTTAGGTAACAGTGACACAGAAGTTTAACTTTCAGGTAGTTAGAGGCAAAGTGGGTCTGGCCACAATAAAGGCTGTGACCTTGACTGTCAAGGCTGCTGGGGGAGGAAGATACTGAGTTTGTGAAAAACTAAATCTGGAGTGAGTCCTTAACAGGGAAAGTCCCTTGTCTAGTTCCAGCCACCAACAAGGCAATGATGAATTTGAACTTGTTTTTTGCAGACACTTTTACATGAGGAAAGCCTGTTGTGTGGGTCAACACAGCATTGGGAATTTCTAGAAAAGGGAATTTATTGCTGTAACTCATTGCTGTAATTCCATGTGACCTGTGCATTCAACGTGGAAGCAGAGCTATTGGTTCAACATGGAAAAGGTCATTTTGAGCTCCCCAGGGGAAGTGACTGAAAGAGACAGTAAGGGTGTCCTGGTCCAGCCAAGCTGGCTGCAGTCCAGGGCTAGGAGTTTAGTCTCAGGAGAGAATCACACAGGAATAAGACAGAATTCTAAGCAGATGGCATGTAGAAATGAAGTTGTGTGAACTTTACCCACAAAATGAAGATTCAAATTTACTGAACTTGGGAGGTTTCCTTGGTGCTTGGAAACAAAGATCATCAAATCTATGGCAGAAGAATTAATTTTAAGATTTACTCACCACCTTGGTTGTTTGAGCTGGGTGGTCTGACTAAGAGAATCATTTCTGAGATTTGTGTTCCAAGATAACCAGACTGTGGCAGGACAGGGGGAGCAAGAGAATGGTCACGTACCAGGTCTCGGGAAAGATCCTGGGATGGGCCATTAAGTGAAGGTCCTTGGCTTTGCACAGGAAAGAATTCAAGAGCCAGCCACAGTAAAGTGAAAGCTAGTTAATTTAGAGAGATACACATTCCATAGGCAGAATGCGGTCTGTCTTGTTTCAGAAGGCAAGAGTGGCCCTTGGATATGGGGTGGTTAGTTTTTAAGGGCTGGGTAATTTCATACGCTAACAAGTGGGAGGAATATTCTAACTATTTGGAGGAAGAGGTGGGGATTTCCAGGAATTCCTCCCACTTTTTGGCCTTTTATGGTCATCCTTGAAACTGTCATGGAGCCCATGATGGTGCTGGTGGGTGTGTCATTTAGCATGCTAATGTATTACAATGAGCGTATAATGAGGATCAAGGTCTACTGGAAGTTAAATCTTCTGCCATCTTGGGCCTAGTTGATTCTAGCCAGTTTTTGTTGTATCCTCAACAGCTGTGTCATTCTTTTAATGGTTGTGCCCTGCCCCCTTCCTTCTTGTCTCAAACTATTGCATGGTGTCCTTCCCAAGTGATCAGGAGTTGATTGAGCTGAAAGGGATGTTAATTACAAATATGAAGCTGAAAAGAAAATAATAGATTCAGAACTCAGAAATAAATCCAAGGATCTTAATGCTTATCATAACATCAGAAGTGAAATGAGAAGGCAATGAAGACCCAAGTGGAGGGGACTTGAAGCCTGAACTGTCTTCTCCTAGGAATGGGGTTACTGCTGCATCAATTTTCAGAAATTCTTACTTGCTTGCATGCTCATTTGTTTACTTGATGTCATCAGATTGCATTTAATTATTCTTTCAAGAAATATTTATTACTACATTCTTTTTTATTATTACGGTCTTTTTGCGGTCATAGTACTGCTGAATTATGTGGAAAATAAAAATGATGAGAAAGCATAGTCCTTACCCTCTTAATTGCCATTAACTTGGTTCATTGTGGAATAAACCTTGTTTGATCCCACCTGTGTGCCCAGATTCCTATTAGAAGCTAGACTGTGCACTAATGTGATTAAACAGTGCCAAAGTAGTCGGAGATTAGCAGGGAAGGGAAAAGAAACCACATGGAAATATAATACAAGGCATTATCAGTCACAAAATTAGTTTTGGAAGTTTATAATTAAGTTAAACCAGATAAATTATTTTATGACCATCTTCTGGGCTTTATGGCAATGCAACATTTCAGCCACATGGAAAATAGTGGAAAACTGGAATGCAACTTTCAAGGCTATATCAAGGGATTAGTTCACTTACAGAGCAGCACAGAAATAATGACTCTTAGATTTCTTTGGGGGTAGGGAAGTAATAACAACTTTGTCTATAAGGTAGAATTAAGCAAATGAGAAATTCCAGAGTAAAAGTATAAGCAGCTATTAACAAAGTGATGTTCTATATCGACATACTATTTACACATTTTTCTCCTTAGATTTTCTTTTCTTTTAAAATTCCAAATTGTAAGGAACATTTCCTATACAGTCATGTATGAATTTGATATAAACATAAAATACACCAATGCCAATGATAAAAATTTCACTAGTTTTACATATCAATACTCATCTTATCCCCAGAGCTTATACCTCTGGGGTTATCCCTGTAAAACCTGAAAAGAGACTATAAACACCTCTTGCTGGAATGAAACAAGAAAGTCTCTCTATTGCTTGAAATGCTTTCCTTTTTCTCATGTCCATGATTTCTGTTAATTCTCTGCCCACATCACACCCAGCCATGTCCATGGGGAATGATTAGCCTTGGTTACTCTCTTTCTTAGACAATCACATACATCCTACCTTACACAAGGGGTTCCTGCTGAGATAAGATGTTTCTGGGATGTGCTTGCACACACATACACCCGCCCCCTTACTTTGGTCAGTAAAAATTGTTACTTTTGGCAAAATTCAGACTTTGGTTCAGATTTCATATGAATCTTTATCTTCATCTTATTCCCATCACAGGTGAGGTGATTCAGTGTGGAGGATGGTCATTTATACATATTCAGGTCTTCTCATGCTTATATGTAATCATACATGCATTCAGCTATTTTCACATATGTTTTATTTACTATTTATTCACCCCTACTATTTATTATTGCACCCTACCCACGTTCTGTGAAGTAGATTGGTATTATTCCCATTTTTGTAAAATACATATGCAAATAAGTTTTGACATTTCAAAGGGCAGAGCTAGCAAAGGAGCGGAAATGAAAAGCCAAACTTTTGCCTTCTTCTTCTTTTTCTTTTTTTGTTTTTAACTTTCAAGTTCATTTTGTAGCTAATTAGGGGACTGCGGTTGCCTTGTTTTCCAGAAAAACATATTTATCCAAACTGAGATAGCCTTGTTTCAATGGAATTTTTTTTTTTTTTCTGCTCTGAGGTGTGATTCTAATATTCAGTGTGTGAAAGTGAATTAACAACCCTAGATGAATCTGTGCATCTCAGTGAATGTTTACAGCTTTCTTCTTTATAAGAAATAAAGATTATTCTTTAATTAATGCGTAATTATAAACCAGACCTGAAAGCATTTCTTTCAAAAGATTTTATTCAAAAAATGGTTACTTCTTTAAAATAAGTGATGAGATTGGGCAAAGAAAAGAAATGTTCTAAAACTGATATTTTGGCGAATTAGATACCATAGATTTTCTTACAACCACTTTAAAAATATACACATCACTGCCTCTGTCATTATACACTGACTTACGTTCTTACCTTAAATTATAATTTTCTCTGTCGTTTCCTGATATTTAAAATATACGCAAATCATGTTGAAAAGCAGCTTATTGGGTAAAAAAAAATTATGCAGCATTTGTCAATCTCCAAAGAAAATATTCTAAAAAGGTCATTCATTGCATATGTTCTTACATGTGGGATCTGGGGATTTAATTTTATCTTTGTTTATATAAAAGCCAGAAAGATTACTGAATCATAGCTCATTCTTTTCTTACTGATTTGTAAAACCTCTCTGCCTTTGTCTAATCTACGTGAGGTGACTCTCTGATTCCTTTTCTTACAGTTGTTGCCTAGATTTGGTGTCAAATTTACAATAGCTCCAGAGAATGAGTTGGATGGTTTTCCACTGAGCTTACATGTATAGAAGTTCCATCAAGATTTTGCTAAAGCTATTTATAAATCAACCTGTATATTTTGGCATAGAAATTACTAGCTGATGATCCCATATTCTTAAATGATCATGGAATTCAATTTTAATCTTTCAATGTGTAATTTTGCTAATATATATTCTTTTGAAAACAATTAGATAATTTCCTCCATTTTCAAATTTCTTTTTTTAATTCCTTGCTTCTTGTACTTCCATTGTTGAACTGGCTCTTCTGTTTTTTGCCTAAATCATTGTTTTTTGTTTTGTTTTGTTTTTCATTCCTGCATAAGGTCATTGGATCAGACCTTACCTTCCCTCTGTCAAGGATCTTTTATCTGAGTAGGAGCATGGAATTTTAAGCTCTTTTGTATTCAGTTCTTAAGTGCAGTATTCACTTACATTTTTGCTTAACTGGAACATTTTCTTTTTTTTATCAGTGAGTTTTTTTTCAGAGTCTATTTCTGCTAACCCTCTCCTTCTCCTCTCTTCCTCTTTCTTAATATTTTTTTGCCTTTCAAACTGCATCATTTTATTTTTCTGTTATTTTATTCCAATGTTGATGTATTAATCTTCTTTATTTTAGTATTCTTCAATTTGTGTTTCTTTTACTAAAACATTCTGGGTCTCTTTATGACAGATGCTTTTGGCTAATGTGGTATTCTATGGCGTTGTCTCTTTTTCATTAGGCATTTTTAAGCTACTGTAATAGCTTTGAGTTCAGAGCAAATCTGAGACACTGAAATTAAGAAGAACTACAAAAGAACTACAATTGCAGCACAGAAGACACTCTTGGAAAATGCAGAATACCCAGCCTGCCTGTCTTTTCACTTGCGGATCTTTTTTTTTTTTTTTTTTTTTGTTCCCCGCATTCCTCCATCTTTCCCTTGTTGATGTCATTCTAAAGAAATCTTAAACTAGATAGAAAAATTAAAAAAAAAAATGACTCTCCCATCAGATTGTGTTCAGATGTCAGAAAAAAACACACGTTGTTCCTGGATTTGATTTTTGGCTATGACTTGAAGAAAAAAATTAACTTCGTCACATGTGAGTTTCCTGGATTCTACATCCTGGTCTCTTGTTTATCAGCTTATACTCAAACATTCTGGATGACTGTGCAGTGCCTTGTGTATGGTTGTTTTTAGTAGTTATCTGAAATCTGTATTTAAAAACCACTTCCAATTTTTCTCTCCTTTTCACTTGCTCCTATCCAAACAGAAGAGAGAGAGAGAAGAGGACCAGAAAGCCTTCATGATACATCTTTATTCCTTCAACAATTCATCTGGGCACATGATTTACAGGCAGTGGAGCTGCATCAGTGAATCCGGTTTCCCATGGATCTTGGGGTCTCAGCTGAAGGATCCCTCCACAAGTGGCACCTGTATCTGCTTTGTGCTATCTTACTGCCTTTACTTTTTCACCACCACTTCTCTTTTCCCTCTTTCTACCTCAGTCCCATTAGTGATGAGAAGACTTCAAGCAAATCAAGTCATTTACTCTTCAGAAAATGCTGAAGGCTCATTCTATAGGCCTGAGGCTATGTGTGTGTGTGTGTATATATATATATATATATATATATATATATATATATATATATATATATTTATTTATTATTATTTACATATATATTCTTTTTCAGATTCCTTTCCATTATAGGTTGTTACAAGATGTTGAATATAGTTCCCTGTGCTATACAGTAGGTCCTTGTTGTTTATCTATTTAATATATAGTAGTGTGTATCTGTTAATCCCAAACTCCTAGTTTATCCCTCCCCAACACTTTTTCCCTTTAGTAACCATAAGTGTTTTCTATGTCTGTGAGTCTGTTTTGTAAGTTAATTTGTATCTTTTTTTTTTTTTTTTTAGATTCCACGTATAAGTGATATCATATGGTATTTGTCTTTCTCTGCCTGACTTACTTCACTTAGTACGATAATCTCTAGCTCCATCCACTTTGCTGCAAAAACATTATTTCATTTATGGCTGGGAAATCCAGAGAGGGCCAATAGATTAAAAGAAGTCTCAGATTCACTCAGTCAAAGTCAGTGAACCAATTTATGATACCTTAAGAGCCCAGTCACATGAAAATAGAAGGTTATGAATCTACCTCCTTTAGATAGAAAGTATAGTGTTTTAAAAATTGCTCTTTAGGCACAGATTATTAATGCTGTTATGACACTAAAGAGAATTAAATGCAAATTTGCAAAGCTCTGAAGAGCTTTATTAGGATAAGCAAAATTTTATTGAGCCAAATCAGTTGCTATTTTAATGAAACTCTGGATAAATAACTCTCAGTGGTAGCCACTACAGATGTTGTATCAGGTATTCTGGGCAATAAGCAATTGAAACTGGCAGGGTGGTGAGGGAGGAAAACCTGAAGGAGGAAGGGAAAGGTTGGAAAAATTGAACTTTTATATATTTAATCTGTATTTCAGAATGATTTACATCTCCCTCCATCTGAAGCCCTTAATGCAGTTGTGTAATAAGTTGTTCCCTGCTTTCTGACCCTAAGTTAGATTTTCTACATTTTATAAGTAAGAGTTGAATGACATTGCCAATGTTTTGTAGATAAAGAAAAAAATAAAGTCAAGGGAGAAAGGAAGAAAAGAATGAAGAGAAAAAGGAAGAATGGAAGGAAGGAAGGTAGGAAGGAAGGAAAGAAGGAGGGAAGGAGGGAAGGAAGGAAGATGGAGAGAGCAGGTTTTTTGCATGCTATGTAAGAAGATTGATAGGTGGGGCAAGAGTCCTAGGTTTTAATCATGGCATCTGCTATTTACAAAGAATGTGCTCTTAGATGGTCCACTTAACACTTGGGATCTCAGTTTTCTCATCTTTAACACTAGAGTAAGATCATTCTTCATTGTGCATTTCCATCCCACACATAGCAGAAAGATAAGCACCTTGGCAACAGCCTTCTAAATACCAGTAGCTCTTCTAAGCATTGAGACAACCAAAAACTTTACCACACGTTTAAAAATGCCCTCTGGGTGCCATTTTAGAACCGCTGGACTCAAGCTGACTTCCAAGAGTTTTATCCAACTTTAAAAATACCACAATGTTAGTAGGTTATTTGTAGGGGACTGTGTAATTTATCGTCCAAATAGATATTGTTGACAGTGCAAGTCAGAGTTGTTAATAATTACACTTGGGGGCCAGGGGTAAAATCAAGAATTATAATTTACCTGGTCATGTCAGTAATTGGTTTTGACAATTCCTTTTTAAAGTAGTTTTATTGTAAAATTAATTATACCTAAAAAAGGTACAAAAGAAATGTGTGAAATTCAAATAAGTATTATAAAGTGGAAACCAGGTAACCACTACACAGATCAAAAATTAAAATATTGGCGTCACCCACATAATCTCTCCTCATGACTGTTCTCAGATATTACTCTGGTCTCTCAAGTTCCCCAAAGTAGCCACTATCCTGATTTTTACACTATTACTTTCAATTAATTTTTTTTTATTACAAAAGTAATATACATTCCTTGAAAAACAATTTATGTTTGAATTGTATAAAGTAAAAAATTAAGGTCTCCCCCAATCCCCAATTTCATTTCTCTGTGGAAACTACAGTTAAAAATTCTTTACGTATTTTTCCCATGTGTGCACAAATACACACAGACACAAATGTTTTTTTCAAACCTGAGATCATACAGTACATATTACTCTGCAATTTGCTGAATTTATTAGAAGTGCATTTTCTGCTCCCACATATGCAAGCAATGATGGATGTGGTTACTATTAATAATTGCAAAGCCACTGCTTTTTTTCCCGTCTCATTATGTCTATGGGCATATGTAAATGTTACAAGGGAGGGCATTGAATGAGTGTAGGTTGAAGGTGAAGTGACTTCTGTGTTCTGAGGCTTCTTCCTCTTTCTGTGGATCTTAAACTTTTCTTTAATTTCCTATTTTTCCTGAACTTGAGAGGGATCAAGTTTAAGTGCAAAGACTGAAAGATCTGGAATCAGATCTAGGTTCTAGCTCTGTCATTGACTGCCTCTGTGATCTTAGGTCTATTGTGTAAAATGAATATTATAATGCCTGTCTGGAAAAACAGGTTTTGAAGATAATTTTTAAAATGTAATAAATCCATTAGTCTTACAACTATCCTAATTTGACTCTTAACACAAATTTTATGTTTTCCTTAAACATTGACGAAGAGAGTGTAGGACGATATTTACTGAGTTATCCTATGATTTGTTATAAATTGCTTAGGTTTTACATAAATCTTGATAAATGTTATGTAAGATAGACTCAAGATATTCTCAGGGTTGTTTATAAGAAGTTAAATGAAACGAAACTTTCCTTTTCATGTTGTTCTTTCTAATCAGGGCCAATTCATTTGAAAGATTGCCTGATGTGGTTAATGTATTTTTACGGGTGTATTTGGGATGAACTAATTTTATGTTGGGTCATTAACCAAAAACTGTTGGTGTAAGAGGGTGTTGCTAAGTCCAGAGGAACATCATTATTATTTTCAATGGTATTTGTCATGGTAGCGATATAAGCCCCAAAGATGGAACGTGGGATTTGGTGTTGTCAAAATAAATTCAGAGTAATCAGATTATAGCTGATGTAATTTAGATGTTTGGAGGTGAGGGATTTCTGATAGCAAAATCTAATGTACGTAGCTCCCAAAATGGAAAGAGGTGACCTTCTTCAAGGGAAAATTTTTCAGTGTGGTGATGCTGACAAAGATTTTAAGTTATAAACTTATTTTTCTGGAAGTTTTGGGTTTAGAGATGACTGTGGATTTTTGAATCTGGCCTAAAATAAGAGTGGGAGACGGGAAAGGCGAATGACTTTCCTTCCATACGTTTTCCTTTCATTCTGAATGTACCTTCCCATCACTTAACAATAGCTCTATCTTCCATTTGTTACTTGCTTCATGCATGACAGTCTCTACATGTACTTTGTAGTTTCCCACTTGTACAGAAAAGGGAACTGAAGCCTAGAAGAGTAATTTATGCAAAGTTTTGCAGTCATGAGAAACTCATGCAGTCATGGGACCATAGTTAAATCCTAGATATGACTCAAGAGTTGATGCTTTAAAAAAAAAACAGTTGACGCTTTTAACAAATATTCTATGATCTCGCATTTTGTGTCCCAGCCACAAACAAATGAGCCTTTCTTCAGTGCTAGCTGGTGAACTTCTTTGCAGCTTGTCATCTTAGTGCCCCCATAGTATCAAGCTGGTGTCTAAACGTTTCTTGAATCCAGTTTGCCACAGCTTTACTAAGGACAGAGTGAAGGCTTAAAATTCAGCTACTCAGCTTTTCAAAAAGAAGCAACAACCTAAGTTTTTGAGTTATTTCAGAAGTCTTGAAATAATAGTGCTTTGGGGGCACTGGGGTATAATTACTCTCTTCAATGTGATTCTGTCCCTCGTTTATCCATCAGAACAGAGAGGTAGACTGTGGTCCTGAAACTATTCCAGTGGGAATGTTTACTTATGGGGGAAGGTGAATGGTATTAAATTTTATTGGTATTGGAAATTCTTTTGCAAATATAATGCAGTTCACTGGTTAACTTTGCACAGAATACATCAAACTTAGTTAAAACTTGACATCTTTAAAAATGGTTTGGGTGTTTATTTTATTATTTTCCTTTTCTGAGGGCATCTTAAAAGCATCCTGCAGTGATAGTTAAATAGATTCAAGAACCAAAGTTTTTAAGTGAATGGTTATCTGACTGAATATACGTGTGCAGGTTTAAAGCGGATTCTAACTTCTTGCTTTGACAACAAGGAGTATTTTGTTTGACACAAATGGTACTCTTTTGTAGTCTATGTTCTCCTATATCATCCACTCAATTCCTGTGGAATTGGTTCTTTCCTCAAAGTTTTCAGGGAACATTCTTTTATGTTACTTCATTGGAACAATATGTTTCCAGATCACTTTTTTTTAACATTCAACATAGAGAAAAATATTGTAATGAATGTTAAATATCATTTAAGGTAGCTTCCTCCCATTTTCAAAATAGATTTCTCTGTGCATCTTTTCCCATTATACTTAGAGGGTCACAGAAGCTACTTCAACATTCTCCCTTCTTACACTTCAGATCCTTCCCTTCCTGTCTCGTTCTCCTGGATGTGAGCATGTCTGACTTCTCTGAGAAAGTGCTCGTCAGTGTAAGAGAAACCCTCAGCCTCCTGGTACCAAACCTGAGACTTTTTTTTTTTTTTTAACTGAATGAGACGGGAGAAGAAAAATCAAGGAAAATGCCAGGGACAATGGTAATGCCATTTACTAAGATGGAAAAAACTAAAAGTAAAAAAAAAAGCCTAAGGCAGAGCGGAGAAGCTCAAGATTGTATCTACAATACAATCAGGTTTTTACCTTGGGCTGCACCAGGTGAATCCCTTCCCCTGTGCTCTGGATCTCTCCACCCATCGCCTGCCATATTTCAAGTAAAAAACATTAACCCTTCTCCTGCATTTTTAACCTCTTTGTCTGGAAGGAACACCTTCCTTCATTTAAGCATTAATGCATGCTTAAATCCTTCCCATCTAAGGCATAAAACAAAATGACCAACAACACAAAAATCAAATTGAGTTAATAAATCCATCCTTAGACCTGGCAGGTCTCTGTAGCTTCTGTTCGCACCATAATTCTTCAGTTCCTGTAAATCAGTCCTGTACTCCCACAAAGACTCCCCTCATATTCCTCTCAGTAGTTCTCCATGACCAGCATGTTGTCAAATTTAGTTTTAAATGCTGCTTAGGAGTCAGATAAGATAAAAAATGAGGTGGTTGTACTAAATTTAGGGGTCCCTTTTCTCCTCTTTCTCATTTGCTTTCTATTTCCTTAGAAATCTCTATTCTTCTACTTTTTATCCCTAAATCAGTTAGTGGAGTTTCTCTCTATGGAATATTCTAGAAATTCTGCATTTTCAGTTGTCACAACTTTTGAAGTCTTGGGCTACTAGGTTTATTAAGAGGGGTGGGTTAGAGATATAACTCTAAATGTCCTGCCTGATATACATATTCGTGTGTGTGTGCGGAAACCCCAAAACCTGATTATAAATATGTTGTCCTTAACTTCAACTCTGTTTTAAATAAAAACAAAGGTTTTTTTTTGTTGTTTGTTTGTTTTTGCAGTTTTCATATACCCTGACCTTTCCAGGAATAAAACTACTGTGGAACTTGAGGAAGAGTGTATACTACAGAATTCAGAAATTTACCCAAGCGTTTCTCACCATTTTGGAAAACCATGTCCTCAGTGGCAGCTTCACTTGTGAGATTTTTTTTTTAATTAATTTATTTTATGTTTTATTATTTTTATTAATTTATTTTTCACTGCGTTGGGTCTTCGGTGCTGCGTGCGGGCTTTCTCTAGTTGTGGTGAGTGGGGGCTACTCTTTGTCGCAGTGCACAGGCTTCTCATTGCAGTGGCTTCTCTTGTTGTGGAGCACAGGCTCTAGGCACGTGGCCTTCAGTAGTTGTGGCACACGGGCTCCTCGGTAGTTGTGGCGCACGGGCTTAGTTGCTCCGCGACATGTAGGATCTTCCCGGACCAGGGCTCGAATCCGTGTCGCCTGCATTGGCAGGTGGATTCTTAACCACTGCACCGCCAGGGAAGCCCCACTTGTGGGATTTAAATCACTTACAGGCCCAAACTGGCTAAAGTCTGCATTAATATTGAATAGTTGGTGTGTTCACCTTATCCTACGTGAGGGTAAACATATGAGCCCTTCATTATAATTTTATTACATTATAAAGCACTTCCCTTTTAAATAAAAGAATGTAATTATGGTATTATATCATTTATTTCAACTTATGTGAACAGGAAGGTTTTATTATCTATGTGTTTCATATGTGGATGGTAAGTGGACACAACAAAATATTAGTTTAAAAAGTTTGCACTGGATCTAGTAGAGTCAAAGATCACTGGCTTACAATTTCATAATTGTTAGGCTTTTGATGAGGGCCAATTCTCTTTTCTCATGGTTATTCAAGCCTTGAAAGTGTCCAGTTACCATTTATTCATCGAAGGCTTGTGTACATCAATTTCTCTAGCACAGTCTTCTCTGCTGGGGTTTGGACCTTTTATGCAGCTGCCGAGTGGCCATAGATATTATATGTCTTTCAAGCCTTTAAAGATCAACTAATAATTGTGCCGAACAGAATCATTTGCCACAAATGGGCTCTTATTCCCCTGTTTGCAACCTCAGTGGGCAAGGGTCATGAAGGCTCATGCCATTATCCAATTAAATGATGATTTTCTCATCCTCACCTTCCCCAGCCTGGACCAGACCATCATCACCTCTCACTTGGATGGTTGCCACCTGAATTGTCACCTAACCTCCTCTCTCACTCCTCTCATTTTCCATTCCCTACTCTGCTAATATGAAAATATGATCACGTTACCCACCTGCTTATAATCCTTCACAGTCTTCCAAGTGTCCTGATTTAAGGTCCAAATTACTGTGTACAGTTCATCAGGCCAGGCACAACCTGGGCCCTGCCTACCCTCTCTGTCTCATCTCCAATCATTACACATTATGTTCTATCTAGGTTGATTCCTTTCAATTTCCTTATAGGATATTTTCTTTCTTGCCTCTTTCTTTGTAGTATATTCCTGCACTGAATATACTAGCCCAACTTTTTTCCAGGCTCATTCTTACTCAATCTTTAGGTATCAGCTTAATCAGTACCTCCGCTAAAGTGCTTTTTCCTACCCTTTTAATTACTTATGAACTACCTTGGCAACTTATACTTTTCTATTTTAACATTTTATTGCCTTCATAATTATTTGCCTTTGTCATTGGACTATGAGCTTTGTAAAGAAACTTTCTATACTTTTTGAGATCAGTTTTTCTCCCAAATGTTAGCACAGTAGGCACTAAATACATGTTTGGGCAATAAATGAATGCACAACAAATGATAAGATATTTTAATCTCTTTGATACATATGTTATATACAACCAAGGTAAAAGTTTAATCAAACAATAGTTGTGTACAAAATGAGATATTTTATTTTCTCTTTCATTTAAGACATTCTAGTCATGACCAGCTAATGGGCTGCAACCTGTAGTTTCAAAAACATTGTTATGACTTCTCTGTTGATGTGAAAATTGTTCCTAATTAATGATATTTTTGGCAATTGCATTAATTAGGAGGAGGTCACATTCATTTAACTTCTTTTTCCCAAATGTTAAAATCCTAGTGGAGCTCTGTGATATTTTGTAACCTAAGACAGTTGGATTTTTCAGTTTTTCATTATAACAAGAAATAATTTAAAAATAATTGTGCAAAAGGTGTATGAGTGTGCCTTTTATGCACAGTTCACATTTGTGTCAAATATCAGAGCATCGAAATTCGGTTAATCTAATCAGCATGGTAGACTCACAATTTTGATCTGCCTCAATCTTAATATTATCTTCTTTTCACCTCAGCAACCCAGTGCCTTGAACATATATTCTTAAGCCCCTTTAATTACCTGGAGATTAAAATTTAAATCCCACAGACTTCTATTCTTCAAATTCTTATTACTACACCACTACCCTTTAGTCCCAGGCAAGAGTGCAGAAGGACCCTGCTCTACTCCTCCTCTGCTTACACCTTGCTGGTTGGGTTAGGAGTTCATGCAGCCCAGCATCATTGCCCTCCTGGAACCCCTGCCCTTCCTTCCCAGAGTGCTGAGTCACAAAATGCTAAAATTTTCTGCTCAAATGGTCTGAATCTTGCTTTGAGAACCTGCACAGTCCTCTTCCCCAGATAAATCCTCTTGAGAGTGACTCATATCAAGATGTTGCATTTGATAGGCTCAAGGTCTGGCCAAAAGGTAAGCTGTTTATAGGGAAGTTAATGGAGCTTGGAAATGTGTGATTATACATCGGCACTTAGGCCACATCATCTTGGTGTGGGCCAAAGCCAGGTGAGAAGAGAAGCTGGCAGACCCAGGGCTGTGGGCTGGTACTTCCAGTGCTGGTGGAACTCTACACACTATTCTGGAGTGGACTCTAGCCCTTCCAGGTTGTGATAAACGTAAGTTGGTCAAGAGATGAGGACTAGATATATATTACTTAATACTTTGCCAGCTTTATATATAATTTAAAAATATTTAGGTATGTGGTGTGTGGGTCTTCATTTGCAAGCCTGCCTTAGACCTCACAAATGTCAAGGCAAGACCTGCCTCCATATATTCATTACTACCACACACTGATCTCTAATTCCTTGGCTTCTTTCATTTTATTAACGTCTGCCAGTTTTTTTTTTTTTTTATGTCCATCAATTTCAACCACTTTTTGTATGTACTCAGTTCTTCACCTCCTTTTCTACTTGAACTCTCCATTATATAAAACCTGAACCACAAATTGATATTACCATCTGCCTTCTTTGCTTTTGTATCCTGCCATCTGATACAAACTGGATAAATAATTGACCTTGTATATTACTGCACTTTACATTGATATGAAATCTAGACAATGTTCTACATCCATTTAGCATAAAATTAGACCTTTTGCCATGCGTATAAAAAAGATATTAAAGTTTTATAAAAACTGCATATCAAATGATTCAGAAATCTTTAGATGTCTTTAGTTTATTATTTTTGTATTACCTAGATGTGGTAGATTTGTGCAAACATGGTACCAATTTTCTAGCTCCCTTTATATACAAGCCCTTTAAAACTTGACTTTATAGCTCATGTTGGGAGATAGCATCTATTTCTTTACCCTTTGAATCATGGCTATCCTAGTGAATTATTTTGGCCAATGGAATGACAGGTGTGGAGTCTAAATCTGGACACACATTCCTGCTATGTCTTTGGATCCCTGTCACTACCATGAGAACAAACTCTAAGCTAGCTTACTGAAGGATAAGAGACTACCTGGAGAAGAACTGAGCCATTCCAGTCAAGACCAACCTAGATCAACATGCTTCAACAAACCTGCCTGTTGTCTGCTGATGCCTGGGCAAGGCCAACCAATAACTGGTGAGCCTAGCCAAGGTCAGGAGAATCACCCAGGCAATACGTAGACTTGTTAGCAAAAATAAATGTTGATATTTATTTGTCACTATTATTTTGTGGTTGCTTTTTTGTACGCCTTATGATTATGGCAGTTGATAATGGATATCTTATTACAATGATCAGTTTTATGTACCATCTTGGGAAAGATATATGTCCAGTTATTCATACAAAAGCTAATCTAGGTGTTGCTATGAAAGTACTTGGTAGATGGAATTAATAATTATAATTAATTGATGTTAGTAAAGGAGATTGTTCTATATAATCTGGGTGAGCCTGATTCAATCAACTGAAAGTGCTTAAGAACAGAACTGAGATTTCCCAGAAGAAGAAATTCTGCTTGTGACTGCAGCTTCCACTCATGCCCAGAAGTTCTAGCCTGCCCTTCCTGATGGACTGCCTTATGGATTTTGGACTTGCTTACCAAGCTTCCCAAATCAAATAAGCTAATTGGTAATAAATTCCTTAATATATATATTTTATCAGTTCTTTTTCTCTGATTGAACCCTGATTAATATATCAGTACAACAAAAAAGTGGTATCTTACACAATTAAAAAAAAAGAAATAGATAACAATACAATAGCAACCACTGTTTTCACATTTTCATATTTAATTCTTAGAAAAACTTGGTGAGATGTTACCACTATTGAGATTATTAAAATTCTTCCTCCTGGAACATGTGACTTCTTTGGAATCCTGATATAACTAAAAACTGGAGACAATGGGAACTATTTGACACCAGACTGTTGACCACAATGTATTGCCCCATTCTTTGGGCACCAAGCAAAGTGCTAGTCCAAGTTGCACTCAATACATGAAGCTTTCATAAGAATGTTATAAGCACCCAGTTTACATTAATGTCTCAAGTTTCCCATTCCCATCCTTCTCTTAATACTGTACCCTGGCTCACCATCTGACAGAAGAAGTAGTGAGGGTGGAGATACTTTATCAACACAGGAGGCACATACCACCTCAAAAACTTTGCTGTATGTCCTGCAACAATTCTGGAACTATGATGCACCATGGTCTTATCCTTACACTAAAACGGTCTCAGGGCAAACTTTGAAAAAAAGCTTATATTTTCTAGAGTTCTGCCGATCATTTGAAGAAATAATTTTAAAAGTAAAGTCTTTCTACATGCTTATTTCTTAGGGACCATAATTCCCTTAAGAAAACAGGTATCCTGTCCTTAATGCAGGTATTCCAACTCAATCTGGTGGGAATAAATGTGACAAAGGAAAGACAATGTATACATGTTTGGTAATTTAAAAACCATGTAGCTTTAAAAAAAACATAGGAAAATTCGGCATGAATGATATTGGGTGACAGTTTTCCTTGCTATAGTAAGTTTTAGGCCTTTATGCAATTAAGAATTATATACCTCAATAGTCAAATTCATATCTGCTGACTCCAAGCCTTGGTTCTTAGGCATTAGGGCCTCATTATATTTTAGTGGGTATTTTAGGTGTAGTTTATGTGAAAGATATGGACATCACTCATGAGTTCTATTTGTCTAAGTTTCATAGACTTACCTTCTTATTTATTTTATCTCCACAACAGGTGACCTGATAACAGCTTGGGATGCATAGGAAATATATATTTGAAAGTCTGGGATTATAGTTTAGGGTAAGCATGTGTCTTAGCATGTGGAAAGTGTTAATTATTCTTTCTTAATTCTTATTATAAAGTATAATTTTAAATACTAACAAGAGGGAAGCATTCAAAGAAGAAGACTAAAATAACTTTTTGCAAATGTTTGAAAAAGAAAATATAATCTTTATTTGGATTTTGTAAAGGAAAAATTAGCATATTGGTTCATTAAATTGAAATTAGTGTAAAAATGAGATGAACAGAGTATAATTTGTAATGCCTTTGAGAAAAAAGGAGAGAATCATAGCTATAAAGTCTACAGTGGAAAAGAATACAAAATAAAAAAATAGAGTTGGAAAGGTGAAAGTTTCAGGACTCTGACTACCTTTTGCTAACTGGAAAAATATTTGAGGGGCTGAAAACTTTTCTGTCTAATCAGAGGAAGAAAGTATAATTATAAGGCAAAAGAGTGAAGTGGTGAATTATGAGAACTATTTTAATAAATTCCATATCCAGAGACCTGACTTCTAGAATTTTTACTTGGTAACATGGCAACGTCAGCATTTCCTTTGACATATGACCTTGATCAGGTGCTATGGTCTGAATGTTTGTATCTCTCCAAAATTAACGTGTTGAAATCCTAACCCTAATACCTAAGTCTGTGGTATTAGGAAGTAGGGTCTTTGGGTGGTGATTAGGTCACAAGGATGAAGCTTTTATGAATGAGATTAATGCCTCTACACAAGAAACCCTAGAGACCTCCCTTGCCCCTTCTGCCATGAGAGGACACATAGAAGATGGCTGTCTATTAACCAAGAAGTGGGTTCTGACCAGACACCAAATATGCCAGGACCTTGATCTTGGGCTTCCCAGCCTCCAGGACTGTGGGAAACAAATCTGTACTTCTTTCTTTCTGGCTATGTTGGGTCTTCGTTTCTGCGCGAGGGCTTTCTCTAGTTGTGGCAAGCGGGGGCCACTCTTCATCGCGGTGCGCGGGCCTCTCACTATCGCGGCCTCTCTTGTTGCGGAGCACAGGCTCCAGACGCGCAGGCTCAGTAGTTGCGGCTCACGGGCCCAGTTGCTCCGCAGCATGTGGGATCCTCCCAGACCAGGGCTCGAACCCGTGTCCCCTGCATTAGCAGGCAGATTCTCAACCACTGCACCACCAGGGAAGCCCCAAATCTGTACTTCTTATAAGCCACCCAGTTTATAATATTTTTTTGTAGCAGCCTGAACAGACTAAGAGGACAGAAAATGGGAATAAGGGAAAGGAAAGGAAATAATTTTAATGAGAACACTCTCATGTGATGGAAGGATAGGTGAAAAGATGATTTAAACACATTTATTTACAGCAAAGAAGTTTTACAAAATAGTGTAAAAGATCATTTTAAGCAGGCTTAAGATATAACCGCCTGTCATACCTGATGTATATTCATATCTTATAAATTCAATTAAATTACTGGAGTTTTTGTTCTATAATTTGTTCTATAAATTATAAAAAATGACTTTATTGTTTCAGAAAAATGATTACATTGCACCTGAAAATACCAAAGGAAATAAGAAAATATGTAAACTGTAGAACAAAAGCAAATAAGCTTTGGAATGTCATCAATATAGAAAATATTGAACAGACATGTGTAGGTCCTCCATAAATGTCTCTGAACGCTTGTAGAATAGATGAGAAGAGAAAGACCTTAAGAAGTTTTTTATAATGAAATCTCAGGAGTGGACAAGAGAGAGGTTGGGAAGGAGACCATGAAGCTTATGAAGATGTGGAGAGAAACAGAGCCAGGACTTAAAGGAGTGAAAGGAATAGAGAAAAAGGAGATGAAGTCACTGTCGGGTTTAGACAATTCAGAAAAAGCTTATACAACGGTTCATTATTTTTTAACTATTAAAGAAAAAGAGAAAGAATCATTAAATGTCCTCACTGTCAGAGTGTGCTTTGAGATTCCCATGAGCTCGCAACTTTTTTTAGTAGTTTGCAGCAGGATGAAGGGAAAAAGTGTAAATGAGGTGTGAATGAGGAAGGAATATATTCTTACAACCATTAGGTTTCTTTTTTTGGTGCATTTTGAGTTTCTCTGAGTCCTTGCCATCATCTCTAGGCCTTTTGAACACCAGAGGGTGATAACGGTAGTTGTGACAAAAGCAGAACCCTGTCAAAGAGGCAGAAAGCTAACCTAGGTGTCACTCTGCAGAAACAACTTTTCTTTTTAATTACAGTCGACGTTTTTCAGCTCTATTTTTTTCTTGAAATGCACATGAAAATCTTCAAACATTTTCTAAATTTGAGTCAGGAATAGCCTATATCTCTAGTGTTCTTCTCAACTTTGTGATTTGAAGTTTTGCGATCAACCAAAGCTTCACAGGTTGGCTTGAGAGGTTGACTCATACCTCCAGCAATGTATACTGAGCACCTACTGGGTGCTCGCACCCTGGTCTAGGAGCTGGTGTTCATGGCTGGCAAAACCAGAGATGCCGCCCTGCCTGATCTTATCCAATGTTGAGTCTAGTGGGAGTGGCAGATACGAATCACACAACCACTGAAGATTGTAGTAAGGTAAGTGCTATAAGTGAAAAGGACATGGGACAAGCAGACTATAGGACACAGAAATCCAATTTAATGTGTGTGTGTGTGTTGGGAGGTGAAGGAAGGCTTTTTGGAGGAAGTGACCTTTGAGCTGAGTTCTCAAGACAAGTCGGAGTCATTTAGGTAAAAGAGGATGGCAGAGAATGTTCTATGAAAGTTAGGCAGGTGGAAAACAGAACACAATTGAAAAAATCTCTCAATGCTTAGAAAATATTCTTTGCCTGTTTATTATTCAAATGGTATATTTAATTTAACTTTTTATACCTCATAGAGTGTGGTAGAGGGCTGTAGTGAGAATGAGAAGAACTCAGGAGGCCTGGGTATGTGATTTTGGATTATGTGCCTTCCTGACCAGGCTCTCTGGGCTTTGGTTTCCTATCTAGACAGACAGGGAATTGGGTTAGATGACCTCTGAAGAACTTTTCCAATTAAAATTGCTGACCCTTTGCTTGGGGCAAAGAAATACCCTATTAAAAGGAACTGGTGTGAATTCGTATGTTAAGAAAAACAGTTCCAGTAAACTAAAGTTTCATTAAAAAAATTGCATGAATACTAGTCTGATTTCATGATTTTAGGATCAAGGTCTTAACATGATAGACAAAAGATAAGACACCTGCTAGATATTATTACTGCGGGGATGTCGACTAGAATAAAAATCATCATCAAGTGGCAAGCTTACTATTAGTGATACTTTTATTTTACACACACACACACAAATAATTAGCAAGAAAATAATGAATGTTAACAATTGTATTTATTTCTTATGTACCTACACTGATTGTGGTGGGGAAATTTGTTGAAACTAAAGATAATTCTTCATTAAAATCATAGTTTTTAAAGTTCTCTTCAGTACTACTCTTTTTTAGTCCTATTGATGAAAAAATCTTTTTATTTCCTGGGCTTCAAATGATTTGGGGGAATGATGCCAGGAGAGCAAAACAAACACCATTTTGCATGAATCCTTTTATTTTGCTGATTTCCTTTTATTTCTTTTTCTTTTTTTCTCTTTCTCTTTCCTCCTCCCTTCCTCCCACCCTCCCTTCCTTCCTTCCTCCCTCTCTCCCTTCCTTCCTTCTTCTTTCAACTTACCCTCTTGTAAATTTTTTTCATATATGAATTATTATTATGTTCCATATTCTGTGATTAAATGTGGTGTTCTTCACTTCAACTCCTCAGCAGGAGATAGGGAACACATCTTATCATTGTGTACATCATGGAATTTCTACTCTTCTTGATGTTGTAAGGGATAAATATAAATCCATACTATAAGCTACACTTTCAAATAAGTTAACATTGTGTTAGTTTGCGATATTCTGGTTCTTAATTTTTCTAGTAACCTTGGAAAATCTTTCATTTGTCTCATATCTGATGCTGACTTTACCAATTTAGTTGCTATTACAGCCATTGGCAGTGTCCAGTACCTAACAGTAAGAAGCCTCTTTTCTCTCTCTCTGCACACACACACACACACACACACACACACACACACAGAGGCATGAAATTAGCACAATACCTCACAAATATGTAGAAACTATATCTAATATATACAAATAATATATATATGTATAAATCAAAGGTAAATAAAATATGTAAGTGAATAAAATAAATAGTAATTACATTGATTTAAAAATATCATCTATGTAAAAATACTGTTTTAAAGTATTGATTCTCTGGTTAATTTAAAAATATGTTGTCTACTCTATAGCTTAAGAAATAATGCCTTATTTCCTATGTACTCAATTTCAACTGTATTTTCAGTATCATGACATTTAAGTAAATTTTTACATAATGTCAGTATTTTATTGTATAATTTTTGGTTATACTTCCCTTATTGACTTGTGAATAAATCCTCTGTCGAAGTAATAAGGCTTATTTTCTTAAAATACATAAGCCACAAAGTTGAGATATCTGGTATACAGTGTGTAAATTCCTGTTTTCTAATTATCTTTTTTATAGGTTCTCTTATTACAACTATCTTGGTATTTTTGCAAGCTCCTCATTTTTAATATAAAAGTGAAGGTGGTTATTTGTGAAATTTCAAACTATTTATTGTATCAAAATAAAAAATGTGTGCAAGGATGATGTAATTGTCATTAAACCAATAATTCTCTGCTCATTTCCATTATGAAACTATCTGTATTAGATTATTTGCAAAGTGTTTCACGTTATATATTTTCAGTGAATAGGACAGGTGCGTTAAAAAAATGATGGATAAACCTTAAAATCATGGAATCTCTTAACCCGACTATATACTTCCAGTGAAGTTGTCCTGTATAATTGCCTTGTTCTTGTCGCCTGAGCGTGGTGTGCATGGCATCTGGAGGAGGTGAAGTATACAGGTAAGGACTATATTGCAATGGGAGAGAATAAATAAGATGTAGTTCTTAATTGTAAGCTGTTTTCTTTGGGCAATAGCCAAGGACTATAAAAGCATATCCATTGAGGGGATCAGGGAGACAGATTGCTGCTTAGAGGGACACAGGAAAGGGTAGTATTGGAGTAGGGTTTTGCAATACCAAAGCATCCCTGTGGTAATGAGGAACTGGAAAGGCATCTCACAGAGGGTATTGGGGAAGAACATACATGTTTATAATGCCAACGCTGCATGGATCAGTGAAGTAGGTACATCTATAAAAATATAGTCAAAAATTCTGTACAATCACAACTTGGTTTATTTGCTGAAGAAACTGATTAAATATTCCATATGTGTAGGGAGGCATTTGTTTTGGAGCTAGGCAGACAAGAGTTTTAAGCCTGGCTCAGTTGATTTAATGACTTTGTGATGTAAAGAAAGTCTGTTAACCTCACATCATCTCAGTTTCTTCATCTCTTATGTGTTATTTTTGAGAGAATTAGAGCTATTTAATATAAAGAGCCTGTTACATTGTAGGTATTCAGTAAGTGTTAATAATTTGTGGTAAGTACAGTACTAGGACATGACCAGTTCAACACAGATAAAAAGTGACATATTGAAGAGATTCACCATAAAGTCCAGCATCACAATGTCACACAGTGTATTTTACTGGGATTATGGCCACATCCTCGGGTCTCACATTTTCCTAGATAAAACTGAAGCAAAATAAACTCTGTGGTCATTGCAGTTGCACATTTATTTAAACATAAATTACCCTGTGGTTATTGCAGTTCCACATTTATTTAAACATAAATTAGAAGTATTATCAATAGTTTCCATTTCCAGTATTATTTAATTATGTCAAAATACGACATTCTTAATAAAGTTTTCAGACTTCTGCATCCAGGTGGTATTGATAGCTGGCAATCAGCTTTTTCTGAAAGCCACTAAAAAAGCTAGGTAAAATAGAAAAATCATAGTTTGATACAGTGGACACCTGGAGGGGCTAAAACTCCAGAGAAAGAAGAACCCTGGAGAGTTAAACTGAAATCTGCAGCTGCGTCTACCCTGGATAATGGGATTCATCTTCATTATTTCTTATACAAGGAATACACATTTATTGAGAAAAAAGTACTTAAGCAAAACAAAAAGAATATGACAAAAATCCACTAGCCATATATTTTCATTGCTATTATGTGTTGTGAAACTTTCTACACATTTTTATTTAGGTATGTATATATGTAATGCAATTAAATAAGTAAATACTCATTACAAAATGGACAAATGCTCTAAAACTTGTTAATAACTGAGGTTTTTCACTGAACAATATACTATTTTTCTAGGCTGATATAGTTATATCACTATATAATAATACATTGCATGGATATGTAATAGTGTGTCAAATACCTTGATATCAAACATGTAAGTTTCCATTTTTTTATTATTCTGAGCAATTTCTCATTGATAGCATCACTTTTTGGTACATCTCTGATTATTTCCTTAAGATGAATCTCAGAAGTGGAATTGATAGTTTCAGATATATAATATCAAATTGGTTTCTAGATATCAAATCGGTTTTATAGTTCTAGTAATTTTATGAGTGTCTTTCTCCTCATTCCCTTGTACAAAGAATGCATTTTCATTATTATATTATCAGTTCTTGATATTTTCTATTTGGCTATTATTATTATGCCTATTGATTTAATTTTTATTTTTAGAATAATAAAAATCTCATTAACCATGTGTATTTATGCTCTAGTAAACTGCCTCAAAATGTTCTTTATTTTTGTGTACTCCATTTAGTTTTCTTTCCATTATAGTTAAGAATAGACCATAACTTTTAAACTTCTCATTTGCTTTGTTAATATTTAAGAATCAATTCAACAAAGGAGATTAAAGATTTTATTTAATTCAAAGTCTACTCAACTTCTCCATCTTGCTCAGAACTTGCTTCATTTTATATAGATATTCAGAATATTTTCTTCCTTTACATTTATCATTTTATTTTACTGTATAAATGTATAATCTATGTAGGATATTTTGTGATAATGAGTGAAGGAGGGATGTAATTTTACTTTTATTTTTTGAATGGTTAATTCTTCATTGCAATATAATTTTCACATAGGAAATTTCCATAATTTTTTATTACTCCATCTTTTCTGTTTACTAACTTGTTGCCTATACATTCTATGACTATTCTTTATTGGCTATGCTAGAGATTTCAACATGAGTTTACTTAGGTTATTTTTTTCAGCTTTATTGAGGTATTATTGACAAATACAATTGTAATATATTTAAAGTGTACAAAGTGATAATTTGGTATATGTATACATTGTGAAAAGATTTCTTTCATCGAGTTAACATATTCATTACCTCACATATTTACCCCTTTTTTGGTGGGTGGGTGGTGAGAACACTTCAGTACTACTCTCAATTTCAATCATACAATAGAGTGTTATCAACTATAGTCAGCAGGTTATACATCAGATCCTCAAATCTTATTCATCTTTTTAAAATTGAGATATAATAGACATGCAATATTGTGTAAGTTTAAGGTGTACAGTGTATTGATTTGATACATTTATATATTGCAATTTGATTACCCATATAGCATTAGCTAACACCTCTATCATATCACATAATTATCATTTTTTGTAGTAAGAACAATTAAGATCTAGTTTCTTAGCAACTTTGAAGTTTATAATGCAGTGCTGTTGACTATAATCATTATGTTGTCCATTAGATCTCCAGAACTTATTTATCTACTAGTTACAAGTTGGTACCCTCAATTTTCCCACTCCAGCCCCTAGTAACCACCATTCTACTCTCTATTTTTACTAGTTCTGCTTTTAAAAATTCTATATAAATGGAAGATTTTTTAACAAATTAATTAATTAATTAATCAATTTTTGGCTGCATTGGGTCTTTGTTGCTGTGCACGGGCTTTCTCTAGTTGCGGTGAGCAGGGGCTACTCTTCATTGTGGTGTGCAGGCTTGTCATTGCGGTGGCTTCTCTTGTTGCAGAGCACAGGCTCTAGATGCACAGGCTTCAGTAGTTGTGGCACACAGGCTCAGTAGTTGTGGCTCGTGGGCTCTAGAGCGCAGGCTCAGTAGTTGTGGCACACGGGCTTAGTTGCTCTGCGGCATGTGGGATCTTCCTGGACCAGGGCTCGAACCCGTGTTCCCTGCTTTGGCAGGAGGATTCTTAACCACTGTGCCACCAGGGAAGTCCTTAAAAATTCTCTATATAAATGATGTAATATAGTATTTATCTTACGTAGTATAATGCCCTCAAGGTCCATCCATGTTGTTGCAAATGGCAGAATTTCCTTCTTTCTCATATCTGAATAATATTCCCTTGTATGTATGTGTATATAAATATTACATCATCTTTATCAATTCATGTGTCGACCGACACAAGTTGTTACCACAACTTGGCTATTGTGAATAATGCTGCAATAAATATGGGTGTGCAGATATCTTTTCGATATCCTGTTTTCATTTCTTTTGGATATATGTCCAGGCATGGGATTACTGGATCAAATACCATAAACCTTCTAGAGGAAAACATGGAGAAAAAGCTCCTTGATAATGGTCTTAGCAATGGTTTTTTGGCTATGACATCAAAGGCATATGCAACAAAACAAATATCAAACATCAAACTAAAATGCATCTGCACAGCAAAATAAATAATCAACAAAATGAAAAGGTAATCTATGGAATGAGAGAAAATATTTGCAAGCCATATATTGGATAAGGAGTTAATATCCAAAATACATAAAGAAGTCAGACAATTCAATAATAAAAAACCCAAACAACCCAATTTAAAAAATGGGCAGAGGAACTAGATACTTTTCCAAAGAAGGCATCCAAATGGCCAACAGGTATATGAAAAGATGCTCAACATCATTAATAACCAGGGAAATGTAAATCTAAACCACAATGAAATGCCACCTTACACCAGTTAGAATGGCTATTATTAAAAAGACAAGAGATACCAAGTGTTAGCAAGGATGTGGAGAAAAGGGAACTCTTATGCACTGTTGGTGGGAATGTAAATTGATGCAGCCTCTATGGAAAACAATATGGAGATTTCTCCAAACATTAAAAATAGACATTATTCATCTTATAACTGAAAATTTGTACCTTTGTACCAACCTTTCCCAATTGCCCTCATTCCCCCAGCTCCTGGCAACTACCATTCTAAAAGTTGGACTTTTTGTTGTTGTTGTTAGGTTCCACATATAAGCAATACCATGAAGTATTTGTCTTTCAATATCTGGCATATTTTCACTTAGAATAATGCCCTTCAGTTTCTTTGGTATTTCTGTAATATTCCAGTGTAGTATATATATGCTACATTTCCTTTATTCATTTATCTGTCAATAGATATATAGGTTGTTTCCATACTTTCTGTTGTGAATAATGCTACTGTGAACATGGAAGTACAGATATCTCTTCGAGATGATTTCATTTCCTTCAGATACATACCCAGAAGTGAAATTGCTAGAGCATATGGTAGTTCCGTTTTAAATTTCTTGAGGACCCTCCATACACTTTTCCATAGAGGAGGTACCAGTTACATTTCCACTATCAGTTCCCTTTTCTCTACATCCTCACCAGCGTTCATTATCTCTTGTCTTTTTGATATAGACATCCCATTATGTATCTCATTGTGGTTTTGATTTGCATTTGCATCTCCTTGATGATTAGTGATGTTGAGCACTTGTCTCTGTTGGCCATCTGTATATCTTCTTTGGAAAAATGTCTATCCAAGTCTTTTGCCCACTTTTAAATTGAGTCTTTTTTTTTTTTCTATTGAGCTGCATGAATTTTATATATTTTGGATATTGATCCTCTATTGAATATGTGGTTGGCAGATATTTTCTCCCCTTCCATAGGTTGCCTTTTCATTTTGTTGATGGCTTCCTTTGCTGTAAAGAAGATTTTAGTTTGATGTAGTTCCACTTTCTTTTGTTGCCGTTGCTTTTGGTACCAAATCCAAAAATTCATTGCCAAACCAAAGTCAAGGAGCTTCTTCTCTATGTTTTCTTCTAGGAGTTTTATGGTTTCATGTGTTATGATCAAGTCTTTAATCTATTTTGAATTGATTTTTGTGTATGCTATAAAAATAGAGGTCCAAAAATACTCTAGACGGGATCAATAGCAGAATAACTGAGGCAGGAGAACGGATAAGAGACCTGGAAGATAAAATAGTGGAAATAACTACTGCACTGCAGAGCAGAATAAAGAAAAAAGAATGAAAAGAACTGAGGACAGTCTCAGAGACCTCTGGGACAACATTAAACGCACCAACATTCGAATTATAGGGGTCCCAGAAGAAGAAGAGAAAAAGAAAGGGACTGAGAAAATATTTGAAGAGATTATAGTTGAAAACTTACCTAATATGGGAAAGGAAATAGTTAATCAAGTCCTGGAAGCACAGAGAGTCCCATCCAGGATAAATCCAAGGAGAAACACGCCAAGACACATATTAATCAAACTATCAAAAATTAAATGTAAAGAAAACATATTAAAAGCAGCAAGGGAAAAACAACAAATAACACACAAGGGAATCCCCATAAGGTTAAAAGCTGATCTTTCAGCAGAAACTCTGCAAGCCAGAAGGGAGGGGCAGGATATACTTAAAGTCATGAAGGAGAAAAACCTACAACCAAGGTTACTCTACCTAGCAAGGATCTCATTCAGATTTGATGGAGAAATTAAAACCTTTACAGACAAGCAAAAGCTGAGAGAGTTCAGCACCACCAAACCAGCTTTACTACAAATGCTAAAGGAACTTCTCTAGGCAAGAAACACAAGAGAAGGAAAACACCTACAATAACAAACACAAAATATCTAAGAAAATGGGAATAGGAACATACATATCGATAATTACCTTAAATGTAAATGGATTAAATGATCCCACCAAAAGACACACACTGGCTGAATGGATACAAAAGCAAGACCCATATATATGCTGTCTACAAGAGACCCACTTCAGACCTAGAGACACGTACAGACTGAAAGTGAGGGGATGGAAAAAGATATTCCATACAAATGGAAATCAAAAGAAAGCTAGAGTAGCAATTCTCATATCAGACAAAATAGACTTTAAAATAAAGACTATTACAAGAGACAAAGAAGGACACTATATAATGATCAAGGGATCGATCCAAGAGTAAAGTATAACAATTGTAAATATTTATGCACCCAACATAGGAGCACCTCAATACATAAGGCAAATACTGACAGCCATAAAAGGGGAAATAGACAGTAACACAATCATAGTAGGGGACTTTAACACCCCACTTTCACTAATGGACAGATCATCCAAAATGAAAATAAAAAAGGAAACACAAGCTTTAAATGATACATTAAACAAGATGGACTTAATTGATGTTTATAGGACATTCCACCCAAAAACAACAGAATACACATTTTTCTCAAGTGCTCATGGAACATTCTCCAGGATAGATCATATCTTGGGTCACAAATGAAGCCTTGGTAAATTTAAGAAAATTGAAATAGTATCAAGTATCTTTTCCGACCACAACGCTATGAGACTAGATATCAATTACAGGAAAAGATCTGTAAAAATACAAACACATGGAGGCTACACAATACACTACTTAATAACGAAGTGATCACTGAAGAAATCAAAGGGGAAATCAAAAAATACCTAGAAACAAATGAAAATTGATAAACCATTAGCCAGACTCATCAAGAGAAAAATGGAGAAGACTCAAATCAATAGAATTAGAAATGAAAAAGGAGAAGTAACCACTGACACTGCAGAAATACAAATGATCATGAGAGATTACTACAAGCAACTCTATGCCAATAAAATGGACAACCTGGAAGAAATGGACAGATTCTTAGAAATGCACAACCTACTGAGACTGAACCAGGAAGAAATAGAAAATATGAACAGACCAATCACAAGCACTGAAATTGAAACTATGATTAAAAATCTTCCAACAAACAAAAGCCCAGGACCAGATGGGTTCACAGGCGAATTCTATCAAACATTTAGAGAAGAGCTAACACCTATCCTTCTCAAACTCTTCCAAAATATTGCAGAGGGAGGAACACTCCCCAACTCATTCTACAAGCCCACCATCACCCTGATACCAAAACCAGACAAAGATGTCACAAAGAAAGAAAACTACAGGCCAATATCACTGATGAACATAGATGCAAAAATCCTCAACAAAATACTAGCAAACAGAATCCAACAGCACATTAAAAGGATCATACACCATGATCAAGTGGGGTTTATTCCAGGAATGCAAGGATTTTTCAATATACGCAAATCAATCAACGTGATACCTCATATTAAAAAATTGAAGGAGAAAAACCATATGATCATCTCAATAGATGCAGAGAAAGCTTTTGACAAAATTCAACACCCATTTATGATAAAAGCCCTGCAGAAAGTAGGCATAGAAGGAACTTTCCTCAACATAATAAAGGCCATATATGACAAACCCACAGCCAACATTGTCCTCAATGGTGAAGAACTGAAACCATTTCCACTAAGATCAGGAACAAGACAAGGTTGCCCACTCTCACCACTATTATTCAACATAGTTTTGGAAGTGTTAGCCACAGCAATCAGAGAAGAAAAAGAAATAAAAGGAATCCAAATCGTAAAAGAAGAAGTAAAGCTGTCACTGTTTGCAGATGACATGATACTATACATAGAGAATCCTAAAACTGCCACCAGAAAACTACTAGAGCTAATCAATGAATTTGGTAAAGTAGGAGGATACAAAATTAATGCACAGAAATCTCTTGCATTCCTATATACTAATGATGAAAAATCTGAAAGTGAAATTAAGAAAACACTCCCATTTACCATTGCAACAAAAAGAATAAAATATCTAGGAATAAACCTACCTAAGGAGACAAAAGACCTGTATGCAGAAAATTATAGGACACTGATGAAAGAAATTAAAGATGATACAAATAGATGGAGAGATATACCATGTTCTTGGATTGGAAGAATCAACATTGTGAAAATGACTCTACTACCCAAAGCAATCTACAGATTCAATGCAATCCCTATCAAACTACCACTGGCATTTTTCACAGAACTAGAACAAAAAATTTCACAATTTGTATGGAGACACAAAAGACCCCAAATAGACAAAGCAATCTTGAGAACGAAAAATGGAGCTGGAGGAATCAGGATCCCTGACTTCAGACTATATTACAAAGCTACAGTAATCAAGACAGTTTGGTACTGGCACAAAAACAGAAGTATACATCAATGGAACAGGATAGAAAGCCCAGAGATAAACCCACGCACATATGGTCACCTTATCTTTGATAAAGGAGGCAAGCATATACAGTGGAGAAAAGACAGCCTCTTCGATAAGTGGTGCTGGGAAAACTGGACAGGTACATGTAAAAGTATGAAATTAGAACACTCCCTGACACCATGCACAAAAATAAACTCAAAATGGATTAAAGACCTAAGTGTAAAGCCAGACACTATCAAACTCTTAGAGGAAAACATAGGCAGAACACTCTATAACATAAATCACAGCAAGATCCTTTTTGACCCAGCTCCTAGAGAAATGGAAATAAAAACACAAATAAACAAATGTGACCTAATGAAACTTAAAAGCTTTTGCACAGCAAAGGAAACCATAAACAAGACCAAAAGACAACCCTCAGAATGGGAGAAAATATTTGCAAATGAAGCAACTGACAAAGGATTAATCTCCAAGATTTACAAGCAGCTCATGCAGCTCAATAACAAAAAAACAAACAACCCAATCCAAAAATGGGCAGAAGACCTAAATAGACATTTCTCCAAAGAAGATATACAGATGGCTAACAGACACATGAAAGAATGCTCAACATCATTAATCATTAGAGAAACGCAAATCAAAATTACAATGAGGTATCACCTCACACCAGTCAGAATGGCCATCATCAAAAAATCTAGAAACAATAAATGCTGGAGAGGGTGTGGAGGAAAGGGAACACTCTTGCACTGTTGGTGGGAATGTAAATTGATACAGCCACTATGGAGAACAGCATGGAGGTTCCTTAAAAAACTAAAAATAGAACTACCATACGACCCAGCAATCCCACTACTGGGCATATACCCTGAGAAAACCATAATTCAAAAAGAATCATGTACTGAAATGTTCATTGCAGCTCTATTTACAATAGCCAGGACATGGAAGCAACCTAAGTGTCCATCATCGGATGAATGGATAAAGAAGATGTGGCACATATATACAATGGAATATTACTCAGCCATAAAAAGAAATGAAATGGAGGTATTTGTAATGAGGTGGATGGAGTTAGAGTCTGTCATACAGAGTGAAGTAAATCAGAAATAGAAAAACAAATACAGTATGCTAACACATATATATGGAATCTAAGGAAAAAAAAAAAAAAAAAGGTCATGAAGAACCTAGTGGCAAGATGGGAATAAAGACACAGACCTACTAGAGAATGGACTTGAGGATATGGGGAGGGGGAGGGGTGAGATGTGACAGGGTGAGAGAGTGTCATGGACATATATACACTACCAAATGTAAAATTGATAGCTGGTGGGAAGCAGCCGCATAGCACAGGGAGATCAGCTCAGTGCTTTGTGACCGCCTGGGGGGGTGGGATGGGGGAGGGTGGGAGGGAGGGAGATGCAGGAGGGAGGAGATATGGGAACGTGTTTATGTGTGTAGCTGATTCACTTTGTTATAAAGCAGAAACTAATGCACCATTGTGAAGCAATTATACTTCAATAAAGATGTTTAAAAAAAAAAAAATAGCGGTCCAGATTTATTCTTTTCCATATGGATATTCAACTTTCCCAACACCATTATTGGAGAGACTATTTTTTATTCATTGTATAATCTTGGACCCTTTGTCAAAAATTAATCAACCATATACACATGGGCTTATTTCTGGACTCTCTATTCTGTTCCATTGATCTGTTTGTTTCTTTGTATGCCAATACCATAAGTTTTTTATTGCTATATCTTTGGAATATAGTTAAAATCAGGAAGTGTGTTTCTTCTAGCTTTGTTCTTTTTTTCTCAAAATTGTTTTGACTTTTTTTTTTTATGGTTCTATATGAATTGTAGAATTGTTTTTTTCTATTTCTATGAAGAATGTCATTAGAATTTTGAAGTGAATTGCATTAAATTTGTAGATTATTTTGGGTAGTATGGACATTTTAACAATATTAATTCTTCCTCTCCATGAATGTGTCAATTTCTTTCATCAGTGTCTTATAGTTTTCAGTGTACAGACATTTCACCTCCTTGATTAAACTTATTCCTAAGTATTTTATTCTTTTTGATGCAATTGTAAATGGGATATTTTTCTTAATTTCTCTTTCTGATAGTTGGCTGTTAGTGTATGGAAATGCTCCTGATTTTGCATATGGATTTTTTATCCTGAACTTTATTGGGTTTGTTTATTGTAGCAGTTTTTTTGGTAGAGTCTTTAGGGTTTTCTATATATAATATCATGTCATAAAAACAGAGGCAATGTTATTTCTTCCTTTCTGATTTGGATGCCTTTTTTTTCGTTTTCTTGCCTAATTGCTCTGGCCTAGGACTTCCAGTATTCTGTTGAATAAAAGTGGCAAAAAGTGAGCACTTTTGTCTTATTCCTGACATTAGAGCTTTTCCCCACTGAGTTTGATGTTTGATGTGGGTTTGTCATATATGGTCTGTTTTATATTGAGGTATATTTTATCTATATCTAACTTGTTGAGTACTTTGGTTAGTTTTTAGTCTCTGTGCATTTTTGTAATTCAGCAAACGTCTTCAAACCTGCAGTGTTTCTGCCAAGCCTTCTGTTGATTTCTCAGTTTTCTTGTAGCAACCCTCAGCCTGTGAAACCTTAATTCTCAACTTCCTGCTCACACCCTATGGTTGCTATAGGTTGATTTTTGGAGTTTGAAAATTCTTACTGATATTTTCTTCTAAGATTACCTAAGTTTTTATTAAAAATTTTGTATAGGCATGTCACAAACTAGATATTTATTTTTTCACACTATATTCCTAGGTTTAGAGAATACACAATTTTCAATAAAATTGTAAACAAAAGGATCCAGAAAGGAGCTATATAATGCATTCATTTTATTTTGCTTTCTAATTTGAAATTTTATATTGATTGCTAAATGCTATAATTTTTTCCATGGCTGGTGGTCATTATAATTTACATAAATTGTATATATTCTGTCTACTAAGAATTCTATACATAGTCTCTCTACTAAGCCTCTTAGATTTTGTCTCACATATTTTATTATACTTAAGATATATTTATTTCCATTTTTAATTAATAAAAGCTTATTTAATGCATTAAGCTTATTTTAAAAACATATATTAAACTCTTTTTTTTGTGTGTGTACATATTTTAGTACTACTTCTAAAATGTTCTGTTTCACGTTAAGCCCTTTTGGGAATGTAACTCTTCTTTATTTGGTGAATTGATTAGCTCAAGACTTCTTAAAAATATGTAACTCCTTTGGACTGCATAATATCTCTCATTAATACATACAAATACATCCAATATGGATATGAAGCTTGAAAGGATCAATAAAGACTTAGCAGGGAAAGAGGTTCTGCCAGAAAAGCTTTGACTAGTATTTTTTCAAAGAAGCATGTCTATCTTGTCTGATAGTGTTCCATTTTTAAAAGGAAGACATATTTTCCCCAAGGCAATATTGTTTTTGAATCCTAACCACAACCTCATTACTAATCAGGATGTTGTTCTAGAATTTTATTATGAATCTCCTTGAAAGAACAATATGTTAACCTCTGACGAGGTAAAGCAAGGTAAATTTAGTAGTAAGATAAAACAAGATAAATAAAACACAATGTAAGATTCACTTTGCTTTCTTATATTGCCCAAACATGAATTTAATTAAGAATGAAGTACAAATGAGGCAGAGTTCTGTGTTCATTTTATGAAATAATTTAAAAATTTATAAAAGCTATTTTTGAATATTTAAAATGTGGCTGAGGATAGAATAGGGGATCCTAATTTGAAGATTTAATCATTTAAATTTGAGTAAACTCTGATATTAGAGTGGTAATTGAGACAGTCTATCAGGCTATATCAGATCTTAATCTCTTCCCCAGTGGATAAATGTTAAAGAGATAGGAAATAGAGTGGAAAACAACACAGAGGAAAAACTTTAATCTGAATTATACTTTCTGTGCATGAGTGAAAGAAATCTACATGGTGGTCACTTATGAAAAAAAATGTATTTGCCTTTCCTGAAGGAGAAACAAGAGATGGAACTGGGGTATCTTAATCAAACTATTGTAGCTAGATATTGGGATCTCAGAGGGGGAAAAAGAGATCAATATTAAGAAATGTTAAAAAAGAAATATCTTCTAATACTCCTAGAAACCTAAGTTTCTTCTTAGATAAACAAGAAAAGCTCAATATACTCTAAGATGATTATGGCCCTTAAAAGAACATTTGGCCACAGTATCACATGCATTCCCTTCTGCCAGATGAGCTGGGACTATACCAGGGCCCACACAGGCCGTTCATGACCAGTGCCAGCCTCCTGCCAGGACCTTTACTGCTGTGTGGTTTTCCCACAAGCTGTAAAGAGTCAGGAAGATACTGCAGTTGCTCAGTTTTAGAAGCTGAGATGGCAAAAGAGACCTGCTTATTGTGAAATTAGTGAAAGTACAAGCTTTGGATTCCTCTTGACATTTATGTGAGGTTCCTTTAGTGTGCTGAGATGATTGTCTATTTCTGTCAATCTGTATGAGCAGCTGTAACTTACCATTCAAATAATTAAAATATGTGAGCCAAGAATCTCTATGGATTTTATTTATCTGTCTTTTCTCAGACTGTAACTGCAGGGTACACAGTTATAGTGTGTAAGCTAACAAAATAACTTGTAATGAAATAGCTTAAATAGTAAATTTGGGGGATGCCATGTAAAGACTCCTACAACTGAATATTTAGCAACATGGTCAACAATAAAATTCCAGGCAAATAGGTTGAATGTCCTAGGGAAAGTAATATCATTGTTATAGTATTTATGATGCCTGTAGTATATGCAGAAAGACAATTTTAGAGAACTCTGCTAAAGCAAAAGTTTATTATGTTTATTGGTGTAAACTTTTAAAATTATATTTGCCTAGGATCCTTACTCTATTTGGGTCATTTTAAATGGACATTATGGTGCTATAAAAATGTGGGAAGGCTTAGACAGTCGCAGTAACTTCAAAGGAAATCAATATACACAGAGCTGAATTTTACCCAATAGAAAAATAGTCTTTTAACACTTAATTGTACACAAAGCACAAATCAGGCAGAAAAAAGAGCAGGAATTACTTTAGCTGACTTTTTTTTAAAAAGGACAGAAAAATATCTTGACTATAGGTCTTTCATCTGTCTGAATGATGAAAAGCCACGACCTGGCTTCTTTAGAAGACCATTGCTCTGTTAGTAAATGTCACCATTATCATTGTGAAACCCCCTTTCAGCTGTCTGATTTTCAGCCACAAAATAATAAACTACCTGATACGATGATCAAAATAGATTCCTTATTTATGTGATACTTCCTGGAGAAAGTTGCCAAGAAACAATCATGGCGGTTTGCTTGTTTTCTACTGCATTGTATCTGTGTGACCAAAAAAAACGCTGGAGGGTGTTTTAAAATAGAGTTAGTAACATTTGCTTTTTAGTCATGTTTAAGATAAATCGATAACAAGACTGCTGCAACAACTAATTCTACTACTGTTATTAACGCTACCATTCTTTGAAATACTACACAGCTGCCTCCCCAATAAGCTGATCATAGAAAACTGGAAAAAATAATCAGTCTTAAACTTAATCCATAGTTTTGCCTGTCAGATATATGTATGTTGCAAAGTCACCTAATTTTATTAGCATTGGTTTCCCCAAATATAAGGTGGGTATAATAATAATCATACCTGCCTTTCTCACTATATGAAATTGTTTTGGATATAAGTGAAATTATAGAAGTGTTAACTCTGGGGACAATTTAGGGAAATCTACTAAGTATTGAAGTTGGTGGAATTTATTTTCTAGAACTCAAGTTGAGTCAATGATATATTATCCTATGAAGTAATATTAATATGTATATGGGTGAGTATATCTATGCAATTATTTTGAAATGTCCAAAGCCAGCTCTGCTCAAGCCTAAATGTGTTTGTTCTGCTGGTCTTTAAGCTAATACTGGTTCATTCTGTGGTATGGGCTGTGAGTATCACCATCTAAGGAGACCTGCCTTATTCAGGGCCTAAGGTAGACCACCAAATAGGAAACTTCAAAAATTATCATTATATGAAATGGTTATTTTTCTTTTTTGTCCTCCTTTCTCTTCATCTATCTTCTACACTTAAATCAGCCACAAAGTGTTCAAACCCACTGTACTTGAATTCCGAAGAGTTAACCATCAAGAATTAAGCCATGACTCCTCAGCCAGAGCCTTTTTACCATGCTGTTTTAGCTAAGTTATTCCAAAATAAAACAGGGTTCAATGTTCCAGAGTGAGGAAAATTTATTGTGTAGAAAGCACACTGGACACTCATCCTAAAGGACTGATTTATGAAAATCAACAGTCAGGCTATGTCTGACGGCAACATTTAAGGGGATTAAAAAGCAAACAAAAAACCTCATTTTTTCCCAGCTAATTGTTTATTTTTGTTTCTATTCAGAATGCTTTTAGGTGCCCCTACACCCCCCCAAAAAAAGAAAGAAAAGAAAAGCACTGGGCCAGTCAGTGCAGAATTAATGATAAATACAGGACAATGGAATGTGAGTTCTAAAAGAAGAAAATTGGCAAGATGACTGTTGACATCAGTGACACAAGTCTTCCATTCCAAACCTCCAACATTATCCTCAAACTGGGCTGTGCTGCTTTCCTTTTTAATTCTGAAGAGAAAGACAGGTATATGAGATAATGTACACACACCCATGAACTCGCCACGACCAATGTTAATACTTAATCACATTTGCTTTAGAATAATACTATATGAAATAAAATATTACAGATAACGTATTCAGTTTTATTTGTTCCCCTCTCAGTCTGATTTTCCTCTCTCCTTCCCCAGAAGGAAACATTATTTTAAATTTGTTATCCATCCTCACACTTTACCCTATTATACTTTAAGAAATTTTAAGATACATATGTATATACAAGATAGAGATATATCCATAAACAATAAAGAGCTTTGTTTTTTAATTCTCATAAATGCTTTCAGGCTGAGAGCAGACTTTTTGCTCAACATCATAACTAAGATATTTATCTATGTCACTGCATATAGATTTGTTTTATCTTTATCTTTGTTTTATTTAAACTGTACATTATTTCACCACATAAATATACCACATTTTATTCATTCATTCCTATATTGATGAGCATTTTGACTATGTCATCACAATGTTATGATAAAATTCTTTGTGAAGGTGTTCTTATGCATAAGCTCTTGAAAACTTCTCTAGGCTTTACACCTAGAAGTGAAGCAGCTGGATAAGCTATGCACATTTTCAAGTTTAATTGAAGGTCAAATTGCTCTAGAAATGGATTATACCAGTATGCCTGTCCACATGCAGCAAGCACATTATTTCTTAAATTCTATATTGTCTGATGATGTTCCTACAGGAGTCTTACTTTAGTTGATCTTTAAAGGATCCAACTTCAGAGATATGTGCTAGAAAAAACTAGGTAAGCTGATGAGCATCTTAGTTTATCAGATTTGGTTCTTGGTGGAGAACTAATGTGGGATCCAGGTTAGGTGAGGGCTAGCTCTTACAGGGAAGTGATAATATTAACTGCAGTTCTGTGCTTAGGTGTTCACTTAGGAGATAGGATGCGAGCAGCAGTGGGGAGAGCTGAATAATTTTAGTTCCTGCTCATTAACAGAGAGAAGCACCCTGTGCTTTGCCGACCTGGCCCTTCTTGGCGGGGGTGGAGGTAGCTTGTGCCTGAGGTGAGCCAATGTTTATTACAAGATGATGCCCAAGAATCAGACACAGAGAGACATCCACAGCCAAATGGAACTTCTTTTCCTTAGTTATACTTTCGTTCTTTGATTTTGGGGGCTTCTTGGTTGTAAAAGTTAATGAGAGAAAAATTTCAACTGTCACTCTAGTACTTTTGGAACTGTTCATCATTCAACTCAGTGCAGAGTAAACAGCAACAATATGCTTAAAAACATCCTGCTTACTACTTTTTCTGAAATGAATGAAATCTCAAGTTCAGTTAATTTAGGGCATGTTGTGATTTACAAAATATTCAACACCACTGCAGATACTCTTCTGTTTGCTTGGGCTGACTGTGCCCTCCTGGCCCACCAGGTGAATGAACTCTTCCAGCTTATTCAAGCCTTTGCTCAAGCATCTCCATGTATAAGAATCCTTTCTCAATGCACTTCCTTCCATGTTCACCCTGTCTGCACCCAAACTACAAATTTTCTTTTTCATACCGATAACACTGGTATCACTTATATTGGAATCACACATTTATATGTGTGTCTCCTTAACAGCATTGCAAAAGAGGCAGCCTGGGGAAGTAGAGATTTTAGACGGGACTGCCTTGGGTTGAAACCCAGCTCCATCACTTAGTATCTGTGTGATCTGGGGCAAGCAAGTTCCTTTAACTTTCTGTATCTCAGTTTTCTCATCTATTAAATGGCTATAACAATTCACCTATTGCCTAGTACTGTCATGAAGGTTAAGTTAATATTAGTTAATATACGAAAGCATTTGGAAGAGTGACACAGAGAGCACAATAATGGTAGCTAGTCCTATCCTTATGTCCTTGAGGGCAGGTACTGTGTCTTCATCTATGAATCCAAAGTACCTTGCACTATACCTGGCAACTAAATGGTTGCACAGAAATATGTGTTCAGTTCAGCAAACACAGATGTACCTACTTTTCTGAACAAGTATCTATATAGCATACATTTTCTTCTAGTTGGCATGTGTTCCATTTTTACATCAGCTTAAAAGATGCCTGTTAGCTATTCTTTGTTTTGACAGACTTTTAGCTTAAGTTGTCACCTTCATGTCAAGTCTGCCCCATAAGTTATGAAAGGAGGTGGGGAAGCATGATAACTTTTAACAGGAGCATCCTATTGGCAGGGCATTTGGGAACAAAGACACTTGGAATGCTACATTATCTCAGCTACAAGCCCAAGAAATATTTACATTTATTTATAGATTCCACTGGAAGGTGCTGTCCTCCCTCAATATAATGGATGGATATGTTTGGAGAAGACCAGATTGTTGTAAGACCTTCATGTAAATTGTTACAGCCACAGGCTGTGAAGTAAAAAAGACTTTAATTTTAAAAGTGTTTATTTCTAAATCAAACGCTGTCTTTTGATCACAAATAATTTCTCTTATAATATAGTGTTAGATGAAAAAGTTTGTGTACACAAAAAATTTTACATTGAAAAGTCTTACCTCTGTGGGTCCCTTAATTAGCACAGCATATTTTAAATGTTGGGCTGCTAACAAATGAAATTGCAAAGGCTTTTAGAAATGTATACCCATTTTAAACTTCTAGCTCTTTCCTCAGGTTCCTTTTTTTTTTTTTTTTTTTTTTAATTTAAAGTGGGAACGCATGTGGCTATATGCATAATATAGATCTGTGACTTTTCATCCAGGGTATTAGAATGGATGAAATACCCTGTTGAATGTTGTGGTCTATATCTTACAGGCACTCTTTTTTTTTTTTTTTTTTTACTTTTCGAGTTTTTTAAATTGAAGTATAGTTGATTTACAATGTTGTGTTAGTTTCAGGTGTACAGAACAGTGATTCAGTTTTATATACATATATATAACTATTGGTCCTTTTTGGTTATCTATTTTATATATAGTAGTGTGTACATGTTAATCCCAAACTCCTAATTTATCCCTCTCCCCATCTTTCCCCCTTGGTAACCATAAGCTTGTTTTCTATGTCTGTGGGTCAATTTTTTTTTGTGCATAAGTTCATTAGTATCAATTTTTTCTTTTTTAGATTTTACATGTAAGCAATATATAATATTTGTCTTTGTATGGCTTATTTCACTTAGTATGATAACCTTTATGTCCATCCATGTTTCTGCAAATGGCATAATTTCATTCTTTTTTATGGTTGAGTAATATTCCATTGTATAAATATACCACATCCTCTTTATCCATTCATCTGTCAATGGACTTTAGGTTGTTTCCATGTCTTGGCTATTGTAAATAGTGCTTCATTGAACATTGAGGTGCATGTATCTTGGAGGTTCCTTAAAAAACTAAAAATAGAGCTACATATGATCCTGCAATCCCACCCATGGGCATAGATCTGGAGAAAAACAGGCACTATTTAAAAATAGCTTATTATAACTTGGGTAGACTTTGATGTGCCTGAGAAATATAATCCAGAAACGAAATTTAAAGTTAAATCTACCAGTTGATTCTATCCTATGCACCAATCCCTGGATCCCTGAACTTACAGAAAACATGTTAACTGAAAAGAGAAAAGAGGGAAGGGGAACTCAAAAGGTGAAGAAAATGTGACATGGAAACTAGACTCACTGGAAACCAAGTGAAGTCCTTGGAACGATGTACATTCAAGTTTAGATTGATGTGATTTGTGTTCACAGGAAGGTCCTGTTCTAAGCCTATTAAAGATGATCAATTCAATGGTACATTTATCCATCTTTATAGCTCATGTCTCCTATTTACACACAAAAAAGGCTACTGTGACATAACACAAAATGGAATCCACATTTCCCACTTTAAAGATCAGAGGATTTAAGAGAATTCTTAGCATAAAGTGATTCCTGAACTATTTTTATTCATAGGCTACTTTCTCCTCTTTTCCTGATCAGTATGTCTTGGTAGAGATGATTTAATACCCTTTTTAAAGGCAGTATTTTAAATTGTTAAAAGACTCTGGTGTCAATCATCTATATAACCCTGTGAGGTGGTTTTTAAGTTGTTTAACTGCAGAAAGTTTCATTGAAGCTTCAGTTCATAGCATAAGTTTAGGTTGACTGGGAAAGTACTTTTCTTTTCTTTCTTTCTTTTTTCCCCTGGGGATTAGGGGAGCCCTGAGCAGGGAGAGGATCTGCAGGCTAAGGGGCATTTCTGTTGTGCCTGGTGGGCAGGGTGGGGTGTGCCGCACCCCTCCCCCCGCTCCCCCCCCCCAAACCCCTGGCTTCTGTTGGGGAAGCTAGTAACGTAGTCTTGTTCAGGCTTCAGAGGCAGCACCAGGCCTCTCTCTGACCAGACAATGACGCTAAAGCTGGCTGCATGCCAAACGGCTGAGCTACACCCAGGCCAGCAAGGGGTGGTGCCAGCACATATGGTAAACCACTAGATAAGATGGAGAGTACGTCGTGGGACTCCTTGCACCTTGAAGGCCTGGCCAGTTCCCAGGGATCAAGAACATTCCAAGACTTACGAGCTAAGACCAAGGCATTTATGACAACCACCAGAGCTGCAGACTTGCACATAGGCTGATTGCTATCAGCCTGCAGCCTGGTGCTAAAAGTCGGGCTCTTTCGAGTGGCAAACTGAAGTATCACCCGTTGGTTGGACGCACCGCCTGGGATCTTCCCAACTGGGACTCCAGACTGCTGTTCAAGGGACTTCCCAGCTCCCCTTGGATCTGGATGTAGGTGCTTCCCCAATTCGCTGATGCATAAACCTCCATCTTTACTATCCTTTCTTAATTATACTCTTCTTTTCTTAATTAGTATACTGTAATCTACGTTAATTCAATAACTCTCTCTAAATTCTTGTTTAACTGAGTGCAGAGTGGTTAGGTTGCCAGCGAATCCTATGAACCTTGAAACCGGAAGTAAGGCTTTGGGCAAAACAACTTCCGCAGCCCGGACACATCGGAGCGGCACCTTCTGGTCAGCAGAGCCTTTGTTTGCTAAGAAGAAAGTAGGGGCTGGGACAATCCGAAGGGCCCATCCTAGGGCCTGTCCTGGTCCAGCCTTGGCACTCGCTGGCCCGGCACAGTAGCCAGGAATGGGGGTCCCAGCTGGGAAGGACCTCAGCCGGCCCAGAGCAACAGGTCGCGGCGCTACCGGGAAACCGAGGTGCAGAGCCGGAAGCTGGTCAGGACAGCTCGCAGTCAGAGACCCCGGCCTCCAGGGTCCTCCCCAACAGGATACATGGACCCTCAGAACGGACGACCTTGAACCAGGCACAGCTCGCTCCACGCCTGCCCAGCTCTCCTAGTTACTTCTCAGCGACCACGTCGCCTTCTCCCATCCATTCGTGGGCAACCACTCTCCAGCCCTGACACAGATGTCAGAGAGAAAGTGCTGAACACACACACACACACACACACACACACACACACACACAACTCGAGTGATGGGACAGGCAGCTGAGGGCCTCTGTTTTGGGTTCTTACTCCCTTTCCAGGCCTGTGCCCCTCTTCCCCCAAAGGTACAAAACCAAGGGGATGGGAGCTGGGGGGCTTTGGTCAAGGAGCCGGAGGGCGCCAAGTTTTCTCGTCTGTGAAATGGAATGGTAATTCCTAAATCAGATTGTGCAGGGCCTGGCTCCCCCTGGGGAGTATTCTGACTGGGGGGCTCTCCCGGGATTTATGGGACAGGCGGCAGGTCCACGGGCTGGGGACAGTCCTGCCTTGGGTTCCCTGAGGGGCTGCTGGGCACCTGGGTTCTCTTGAGTCCGCTGGAGGGCAGGCAGGCACTTTCAGGGGGTCAGTGGGGAGCAGCGGTGGAGAAGTATTTTTAAATTTAGTTTCATTTTTTCTGTACATTATTTCTATTATTATCTGAAAAAGAATAAGTTAAAAAGATTCAGAGCTCTCTATGTAACATGTAGAGCATACTTGAAATATAGATGACACCTTTTTCTAATCGACCCTGATATCATTAAAAGGAATCTGATGACAACATAATTGAAAGATTAAAAATTGAGATAATGTGTACATAAAAGTGACTTTATTATATGATCATTTAAGTTTTCAATACAATAAAAGAAAATCAATATTTTTAATAAATTTACTTCAAGCTAAGTTAACTAAATGATTCCTTATAATTGGACAAAATACTCGGATGAGTGCTATTATACTTTTATTAAACATATCCTTGAAGAATCTTCCCTAAAAATTAGAAGTCAATTTATCAAAGATTTGTAATCATATCAGCTTCAGTGCTAACTACTACTGCAATTTTATTTTTGTGCTACTTCTCTCATAGACTCATATCAAAAGATAATTGGATCAAACTGGGTGTTAAAAAAATTCCACTTTCATTGAACTGCTTAAGCTATTTTTAGGGATTATGTAGAAAGTTATGAACATTTGACCTATTAAAATCAAGAATTTTGGAAAAAGTTAGCTGCTACATACAGACACAGTCACCAATATTAATTTTTAATATGGGAATTAGCTGCTTCTGGAAGCCCACTGAATAAAAATTATCCTGTTTGCAGTATTAAGGAGACTTTGAGGGAAGGATGAATGATTGACAATAAGTATGTCTCTCGGTTGTCAAAACATTTAGATAAAAGGGTGCAAATCGCAGTCCGTTTTCTAGCAATTTTATCAGCTGTGTCAGCTCTGACACCCTGTGGAATGGCTCATGGATAGAAGCTTCATATTCCTGATGTACGTTATTTTAAATTCTCTAAAGAACTCCAAGAAGCATGCTGCGATTCTAACAGAGCCTGATGAGAAGTTGCGTGGTTGTCACACAACGCAGGTTGAACAACGCACCTCCCCGTCTACCTACAATCACTGACCACCACACAGTGTCCCCGATTTGGTCAGTGCCTGGGCTGCTGCATCATTAGATGTTTCTCTGGGTGACCTCACACCTGCTCGGGGTGATTGCAAGTGAACTTCAGACTGAGGAAGGCCAGGAATAGTTTAAAGTAAACTCTGGCCTTAAATCCTTTCCTCTCAAGAATCCCTCATTTTCACCTGTGACTTTGCCCTTGGAAGAAGTTGGAGGCCTCCGTGGGTCCTTTCTACTCAGCCCCATGGCGGGTCTTTCTTCTCTGGTATGTGGCACCAGGGCCAGCGCCAGGTAGGAACATAGATAAAGGCCCTTCTTCCTGTCTCCCTGGCCTAGAAATGGCACACCAAGGATGAGCTCATTTGTAACATCCCGTGGAGGAGGGATGAGAGGAGCCAGTCTCATTGACACCCAAGAGCCTTTGCAGGAAAAGGCCTCCACGTGGGTCACCTACACTCTCTAGCCAGATAGCTGGCTAACCTAGCTCACCTGAGGTCCTGGACCTCTACTGTCACCTGGTCACCACTTCCACTGCCAACCTCCTAGCTCTGCTGTCTCCCAAAGCTGCTTATATTTCCTCTCCTGGAACTAGCAGGAGTCCCAACAAATGTGCTGGTCACTAGGTCCCTGCCTAGGAGGGAAGCTGGTCCAGTGGTGCTGAGCAGCATGTGTGTCATAGAAGCCTTTCTCCAGTGGTCCACCCCTCTCTCAGCATCCCCCGCCTGGGTGGCAGAGACAGCTTCGTTGTCTTCTTTAGCACACGCCCAATGCTCTTCCCTCAGGAGCCTGGTTGGAGCAACTTCTCACCAACATATACATTCCTAAGCTGGTGGGAGGATGGGATATTAGATTCTTAGTGTCTCAACACCTGAACTCTTCCACTGTATCGATATATTTCCTCACATCGTCCTCATAATGAAGACATCCCTTCATACTTTAAATTAATACACATACCCTTTGAAGGCTTTATTTCTAAGGCTTTATTTATCCTACTTTCTCACATTTTTCCTCCCTGTTCCAGACTGAGGAATACATGCAAATAAGTCTTGGGTCAAAATCATGGCCTTCTCATAATCTTTCCTTTGGAGAGCAATTCTCCCCCCCTCCCTCCCTCGTTTCCCCTCTCATCCTCTTTTTTCTCTTCTCCTTCCCTTTCCAATCCTCTTTTCTCTTCCTTCCTTTTTCTTTTTCCCTCCCCTTTATTTTACAAACTCTACTTTTTCATAGACAAATCAAAGTAGATACCGACATTGATGACGCATGAAGAAAATTACTTTTAAAGACAACTTTTTCAGAATGAACACTGAAAATGATATTTCCCACTTATTAACCTTGAAGAGACTTCCAGAGATTAGTGATATGCAATATATTTTAGCAGCACTGTTTTTATAGAAGCAGGAGGAGTATTTCTTTGACGGAGTTCAGGTTCTGATGCAGATGACATGAACAAAGCAAAAATCATTAGTTACTAAGGGACCAGTTCATTATTAGGCTGGACCAGGTGGGGTTTGTGTTCCACATTTCCTCTCCAGTCTTCTCCCAAGGGTTAGACTTTCAGTGTTCTGAGCAGAGAAGCCAAGTGTGTTATGAGAACATAAAATTTCCTTTTTAACTCCATGAAATTGATTTAAGAGAACATATTTGCTTTTCTGCAATTCAGAGAAATGACTCAGAGAAATTAAAAATACCAACTCCCTTTGGTGATGCTTTACTTTCTTTCATGGCAGATCTATTCCCCCTATGAGCAATTTCTTATACTAAGAAAGCCTCAAGAATGCGGTCTATTAATATCACTTGAAAATAATCTATAATGATGAATGGTGTAATAAATAAGCCAAAGCATGCAACAATAATGAGCTTTTAAAAATAGAAATTGAAAGAAAGGAAATAAAGTATATCGATTAACCAAGACTCCCCCCTAGAAATCTAACACTCTTGCAACGTTTTCAATATTTAAAAAGGCAATTATCCTTACGTAGTCATATGTATTTCTAAAAGTTCTGTTAACACTGCCTATTTACTAGGCTTACATAAGGAAACAAAAAGAATAACTATCTATGTCAGCTAGATTTAGTCTTTTTCTCAGTTTATTTTTATAGTTTGTGTCTTACTAAACTTCATTTTCAGAAGATGACATGCCCACTGCTCACAGCAGCTGCAATCAATTAGCCTAATGGTTTGGAATTACAGGTTGCCTTAGGAATTGTCTATTGTGTGGCAAAATCAAATGTAAACCCTACTGTGAAAAGTCTTGACACTATTAAACGTGAAAAATACAATGCGTTCAGTAAGGTGTTAAGAAAAAAGATGTAGACCATTTGACCAACCAACCAGAAAATAATATGAAGTTTATGCCAACATAGAAACTACTTGTGTTTTCTTGTTGTTGGTGTTTAGCAGAGTAATCATACATCATCATTTACCACCCAGCAGTGTTGGATAAATAGTACTATATGCTTAATTATCCCCTTGTCCTACTAAATACTGGCCATAGACTATTGCTGGATATGTCATATTCTGACTCAGAATTCTACCTCATGAACGTTTTCATTCATTCAACAAAAACATCTGAGTGCCTGCTCTGTGTCACACATTTTGCAGGTACAAGGTTTATAGACGTGCCAAAGCCAGCAAATGACCGACAAGGAAAACTCTTACTTCTCGTTGCCCTCTCATATCCTTTCAGCTCTTTTCCTCTCAGCTCCATCACAGGCCACCATTACTACTGGGGCAACACATAGGAGTTTTCTGCTTGGGGTTCAGGTCTGCAAGGAACAAGCAGGGCTTTGCCATTCTTGAGTTCAGTATCCACACAGAAAGGAAAGTGAGGAAGGGAACAACTAGCTTTCTTTCCAAGAGCCACCTAATGTTAACAAGGGAAATAGCTGTCCAATGAGGTGAGCTGTCCATTGACAGGTGGCACAGCAGGGACACCTATGGGAAGGCTATGTGCTGTCTAGCTTGGAGAGGAATAGTCACCCCGACACCGCTTTGGTGGACAGTATTGAGACACTTTAACTCACCTCTTCAAATCTAGCAATAATATAGCCCTGAAAGATTATTTGTGACATGTCCTGTCTCTTTATCCTTTTTTTTTTGTGCACTTCACTGATTTATCTGAGGATAGCTTTCTCCTACAGAAATATTTGTCATTTATATAGAAAATAAAACAAATATTTGAATACAATGCTTAATTACATAAAGGTTATTCTCAAATACACATCTCAAAAAAAGGGAAACAGGAAATAAACTAGATCCAAGGAGCTACCAGTTTTCAAATGTTAAAAATGAATCTTAACTTTCATAAGTTCAATACTATTATTTTCATTGAACTATCTTAGAAAACAAAAAGGTTGAATCATAGTATGCTAACATTTAGTCTTCAGCTAGAAGAAAGCTTCTCTTTGAATGTTTTATTGACTTCTCCAAGGGTGAACAAGTAACTCTTCTTGTCTTTATGTCTTTGTTTCTCTCTCACATACTGTGTCTCATGTAAACAGACACATTCACACACCTATGCAAACAGAATTCATATATTTATTTTGTCTAATAATCTATAGTAGTATTTCCTATATTCTTAGCACTGTGCTAGGTACAGTAAAAATTACACAGAACGTTGGTTTCTGACCTTCAGCCCGTACATTTGGAAAATGGAACATTCACTCATTCATTCATTCATTCAACAGGCAATTGCTGAGTGCTTGTTTTGTGCCGATTATGCATGTGTGTTAGTTAAGTAATGAACAAGTGAAGTGCTAAAACATGAGGGGCTGAGGTTGAGGAACTGGAGAAACGGTGACTAGGGGAGAAGCTTAATCAACCAGGCAGGAAGATGAGGATTCTAGAAGACTAATACATTGCATAAGGTAGAGTCTAGATACATGCCAGGAAGGCAGAAACTAAGTAGAACAGAAACAATCAACGATTTCAAATGGAGAGAGTGTAAGGAGAGCCTGGAGTGAGACCGAGGAAAGTGTGTTTCCATCCCAGAAGTGGTGTATATGTGGGATATAATCAAGGGCTGGTGTGAAAGGAGTGACCTCTAAAGCCAGAGCTTGGGTGGAGGGATCAGATTTGGATAAATTGATGAGGAACGGGAAGCAGTCCTTCTGGTGAGATGGGATTACAGTTTGTGCACGAGCTTGGAAATAAAAGTGAGAATTGCAAGTAAAGTGGAAAGGGACAAATATAAATAAACTGGAGCATTTGAAATAGAACCTGAGATGAATGAACTAAGAGGTATTAATTATTACTCTAAAGAGAAGGCTTACAAACTATTGCTTCTAGGCCTGGTTGTTCACCTTTGCCGCATTATGTCAATATTACATTACTCTTCAAATAAATTGCTTAATTAAGCTCTTGATGGTTATTGTAACCCATACCTGAAAGAATCTGAACATTTCATGTTTTCTACAAGAATTACAGATAGATATTTGGAGATTAAAATTTCGATAGGGTATCCAGGGAAGAGTCCTTACCAGGAAGTGACACTTAAGTAAAGTCCTGAAGGAAGTGAGTGAGAGAAACTTTTCAAAGAATGGGAAGAGCAAGTAAAAATACTCACTCCTGTATCTATGTGTGGCTCCAGATTTGTTCCATTGCTTCATTGTAAAAAAACAAAATACCTGCATCAAATGACCCTGTGTTAAATATAGTTTTATAATAGAATGAATCCAGTAAGGGTAAGTATGTAATTTAGTCCCACTACAGAGATATCTTGTCTTTTCCTGAAATTTTCCCTAACTTACCAGTTTTTATATTAAGCATGTTGATTTTCTTGGGAAAAAAAGTCCCATTTGGAATTTTATGGGAATTGCATTAAATCAGTATATACATAAAAGTCTGCACCTTATTCCAACATGATAGGGGTTCTCCACACATCCAGGAAATTCTCTGTGACGCAAGCTGAATGTCCTACAATTCAATTAAATTCTGACACTACCTACCTGAAGATAGTGTCAGATTCCACAGGTTAAGGGCTCAGTCTTACAAGACTGCCCCATTCCCCAACTTCAGATGGCAGTCACCCAGGTTATCACCTGCACTTCTGCCCTATGGGCTATATAGCTTGGAGATTCTAAGGACTCCCTCCTTGGGCTTGGTTAACTTGCTAGAGTGGCACACAGAACTCAGAGAAACATTTTACCTACTGGACCACAGGTTTATTATAAAAGGATATAACTTAGGAACAGCCAGATGGAAGAGATGCATAGGGCAAAGGTATGTGAGGTGGGGCTCAGAGCTTCCATGCCTTGTCCCAGAGCATCTCTCCCCAAATCTGCACATGGTCCCCAACACAGAAGCTCTCCCAGCCCTATCCTTTGGGTTTTTATATATATACAATGTCATATATATATATATATATATAGATAGATAGATATAGATATAGATATGGCATACATATAACATATGTGTTTTAAAATTTAACTTAATCTTGGACAAATTTGAGGGCTGAAATTGCAGCTTTTTTCTTCCAAGGGTCATTGGAGTTTTGTGTCCATCAGAGCTGAGTTCTACTACTCTCCTGGAATCTGTTTAACTCTTTTCGGTAGTCTTGGTTTAATGCAAATATCTCAGGTTCAGCCTCCAAACATTTTTTGGGTCTATGGTTTAGTCCCTTGGTCGTATCTACTCTCCTCCTCTGGTCCCTACTCCGGCTCCTTCCCTTCCTTCTTAAACTTCCTGTTCTGTTTTCAGCCAAGTAATTTATCGTATCCTTTTGAACAGTTCTGCTATTTTCATTAAAGCCAGAAATGTACTGAAAGTTGTATGTATTTGCTGTAATTAACCTGGGAGTATTAAACTGCACTTAATTGGTACACAAGTGGCAAATTAGATGTCTCATGGAATGCTTACATTCACTGCATTTTATAACGTATGTACAGTGCATTAATTAGAAAATGCAATGGCAATTGCCACCTTCTCACTGGACAAAATTAACAAAATGCAAGTATCTTTACAAAAGGTAGCACAGATAATTAACTTTTCTGCATTATAATTCATCATATAGAAAATGATTTGTTTTTAGAAATAGCATATGGCTCAATACTTTATTGCTTTTATGAATTCCATGTTCATCTTTGGGCAACAAACTCAAACAGTGAGTTTTATTTGGAAAATTCCTAATCTATGAACTATTATTTATTCTGCATTTTATATCACAAGACCAACTTTTAAATGGCTCATGAATCAAATAAACCTAATTGATTAAATATTCACTTATATTTGTGAGTCTGATTAGGCAATGTACATCCTATATATAAATCATTTTGTACTGCTTGACTTCATTTATGGCATCTCAGTGATGTTAAGTATTGATATTTAATGAATATTAATTTTCATAAATCAGTATATGATATTTCATTGTTGAAATGATGAATATTGATATTCAGCAACAAGGTTTCACCAAACCAAAGAACTCTATTTCACTGATGGCCATTTTTAGTTAGACAGACTTAGCTGATTTAACTTCCCTCAACAATGTCTGGAAATATAAAGGAGACATAATATAGACTTTTTAAGAGCAAATTCTCAGAATGGGGAAGTTGTGATTTCAGTTTTATGTAGATTACTAATAACACTTTCAAGTGCCTGTAATCTCATGGGATTGGAACCATTAGAAGTAATCACTTCGGGACTCCCCTGGCGGTCCAGTGGTTAAGACTTCGCCTTCCAGTGCCAAGAGTGAGGGTTCGATCCCTGGTTGGGGAATTAAGATCCCACATGCCGCGTGGCCAAAAAACCAAAACATAAAAAAAAAAAAAGAAGCAATATTGTAACAAATTCAATAAAGACTTAAAAAAAAAAAAAAAGAAGTAATCACTTCTGTTGACTTAAATAAATAGACTGCCAGTTATTTCTCCAGAAAAAAAAAAGGGGAGTGATATTCGGGGTCAGCAAAGAATTACAATTAGGGGCTGCAACCATGTGCAAGTCCCCCCACAGCAAGGGGAGGACCCTTTTATAAAAGGGAAAGGGAGTTAGGAGGCTTATAGTAAAGAGAGTCCTTGGCTTTTCACTGGCTGAGTCCCTGCCAGGAAAGAAGAGGAGACATCTTTCTTCCCTTTGGGCTCTGCTATTGTGGCAGGGCATGAGAGAGCCCCCTTCTGGTCTCCAGGCTCAGTCTAATTGAGGTTTCTGTTTATGGATTTTTACATTTCCAATGAAAGTGCTATTGAGTTAATGGGATCTGCCGGGAAGTAGTGATGTGTTAAGGAACGGTGGTTCTCATCACTTCACGGTTTGATTAAGTTCCAAGGTAGCATGAGTGGCTAGAACAGAAGGTGTTTGTTGTAAGGCCCTAGGTTTAGTATTCTCCAGGACTTAATCGCATGTTTACACCCTGCTCGTTACCAGGGGAAGTTGGTTCAGAATTAATAAAAATCTGTTGTTTCTTCAGCAAAAGTAAATTGAAATATACATTCAGTGGTTGGAGTAGGTGAAGTGCATTTGCTTGGATATAAAAAATCCCATCAGTGTCAAGTCCACTTGACAACTGATGCCTAATTATAAAGAAAATAGACAATGACTCATACTGTCTAATGTTTATATGCTTTCCAAATGTGCTCTGCTAATCCGGTTATGTCAGTCACCAAAAGATGACTTAAATGTTTACATGGTTTATTCATATAAGGTTGTACTCAGTAGATATTTTTGTTTTTAAATTAAAGTGGTTTGGAATATTTTGAATGGTATTTGGAGTACTAGCATGGCCATGAACACTTCTTTTTAGTTAATTTTCCTGCCAACCAAACATAAAGCAACTGAGAGTAATTTAGCCTTGATCAACACAAATCAAAGAGAGTGGAAAGATTGGAAATTAGCCAAATTATCTGAATTAATTTCTTAACATGGAAAATTTAACCTCCAAAAATCTCCCCTTTATTTTGTCCATGGAAACAATTAATTTGATGATTCAACACCATACAATTGAAGTTTCCAATGGTTAAGAAACAGCAAATTCTCCAGCTACTCCGATCAAGTTAATCAATACATTAAACCAAATATTTAAGGACTAAATTAGAATTTTTTTCATCCTGGGTTACCTAAGTTTGCTATCCACGTGGATTAAATTCCATAATCATTGCTGTTTTTCTTGGTATTATTCTCTTTACATGGCAACTGCCGATGGAGCCAGTGAAAATTTCTTGATCAAAAATTAAAAAGTTTCATTTCATTTAGGCTTGCCACTCACTGCTGGATTTATCTGCCCCTGTGAAACACATTGACCCCAAAGGCATTTTGAATGAAGGCTGATCTGTAATCTCTGTCAGCTGCATGTTGAACTCAGTACATTTGTCACATATTTTTTTATTAAAGGGAAGCAAATGCATTGAAATGGATATAATATTTTGAAAAATATATCTAGTCTACATTACACATGTATTCTCAGGCTAGCAATGGAGCTTGATTTAACAGAAAAATTTTATGGCCCATTCTGGTGTTTAGTTTATAGCCTCTGTATCTTGTTTGCCAAAACAATAAAAAGTCTGGTTTATGCAATGAACAAAAATAACAAGTCCTTTCATGGTTGGGCAAGCTGGAAGACAGTTAATTATAATCTGCTTTACAGTTATAACTGAAAAATTATAAAAGACTGGTTAAATCTGTATATCAAAAAGTGTTTCGATAATGAAATTTGCAAATATGCATGGTCTTCCTTTTAAAAAAATCAGAATTTCATTACGTGGAGAGGAGACATAGCACAAATTCAAAGCGAATAATAGTGAAAGCAAAAGCTAATAAAGTCAAAGTAAATCTTGTAATTTCAACATTAGAGATTAGATTTGACTCTATGAGGAAGAAAATTATATATGTTTGACAGGAATGTCAAACTAATAATGTCAGGTTAATCGTTACAGTTTAATATCTTCTAGTGAAAAAAAATTATGTAAATCTTCATGAATCCCCATTCTTGACATTATAATGCAGCCATAGCCAAAAGTTTCAAAGTTTCTTAAAGATGTATAGAAAAATATTGTTATAAAAAACAAAGTTTAAAATACACCAAGGTGCTCAACTTTACCAATGATTATTTACTCCATGCCCCTATTCTGTACATCAACATGGTGTCTGAAGGCCATACATGTAACAATTTCCATGCATTGTTCCTTGCTCTACATTTTTTCCTGGCAAGTACTAAGCTAACAATATGTAATACATTCTTTCTTTACAAAAAGAGCTCATCTTATTCATAAACGTATGCAAAGATTAATGCTAATCATAAAAAGAGACTCGATTCTCCTTTTAAATTTTAAAGTTCAAACAAATGAAAATGATAGTAGTCAAGTAATAGTACTGTCAGATAAATATAGCTGATTTAAAGAAAAGCAACTATAGAACTTCATTTTGCTTTTCTAGTTCCCAAGACAAATATTTGTGTATCAACAGTTGTGTGTGATCAGAGCTTTGGAAATCTCTTATTATACCCCAAGTCTATATCACCTTGCTTAAAATTCAAGTGATTTTAAACTTTCATTTTGAATGAAGCTTTTAGAAGCTTCTTAGAAGCACTTTTCTATCTCTGTTACATAATGAATAGCAGTGATGATCTCCCTAATGTGTGACTGGCTTGTGGGGAAATCGGTATTTAATTTTGAGTGTGATAATATAGACCCTATTGCCAAGAAATCCATTTCTCATAGAGCTTGATTCTGCTTTTATTTGACAAGTAATATACTGAAACATTGGTGTAGTTATTTTTGCACTGTATTTATAATACAAAGGGTCATGGAGAGTGACTGTGTAGTCATCATTTAGGGATTTCAGTGATTCTGTGCTGTTTTCCACGGGGTCTATTATAAATGAAAAGAACTGAGTGAGTTATAAAGACAGTATTTTATTCCGGTTGGCTGCCCTGTTTTTCTATCATAGAAGAGAGCCAACACCTTTCCAGCTATTTTGTAGATTCTCCTGAGGGAGAGTCTACGTGAGAACTTCTACTCTGCCATTAAGGATTTACAATATCTTGCTCTCAAATGGCACAATTTCACTTAAAATTAGTACATGAAGTGTAAGTTCTTAACCTTGGTAAAATAATTATCATTGTTTGTCTACAAAGTGCCAATTATTTTATATCTGTTATTTATATCTTACCCACTAATGCAAGATAGGTAATATTATTACTCCTACATAATAGTTGAGGAAAATGAGGATGACAGAAATTAAGTAAGCCTGCGTAAGGTCACAGTTTGTGTAGCTGGACAAATAGTTGAAACTTTGCTTAGATTTCTCCAATGCCCAGGCTCTTTTTCTTCTATTGGGTGATTCCCAATGCTGATAAAGTTTAAAATGTACAGATATAGTTCTAAAAATTTTGTTAGGTTTGCTCCCCTTCTACTGATTCCTGAGGAGAAAGGAACTGGAAGGCTTTTGTATTTGCGATTCTATAGGGACCATAACAATTTTTATTGTCACATTCAATGTCTCAGCAGGGAATGGACAATTCCAGTAGTTGCAGACAACTAGTTATTGTTTTAACTTTAGGTCATACAGAATAGTGGTTTAGACCAACACTGGCCACTAGAAATACAAAGTAAGCCAAATATGTAATTTAAAATTTTCTAATGGTTTTACTAAAAATGTAAAAAAAAGAAACAGATGAAATTAATTTTGATAATAAATTTCATTTGACACAAAATTTCCAAAATATCATCATTTCAACATGAAAAAATTCTTAATGTGATGCTTCACATTCTTTTTTCATATAGAGTCTTCAAAATCTGCTGTGCTTATTATACGTACTGAAGAGCTCAATTAGGATGCTAAATTTTCATTGGAAATACTAGATCTGTACTTGGATTTCATAAAATTTACAGTTAGAAGAAGAATCACTAATCCAAGTTGTTCCAAGACTACTAAAATATTTGAATATTGGTTTAAAAAAATTTTTGTGCTGATGTATAATATTAATAACATAAGTTTCAATATAAATAATATTCACATCTTTCAGTGACAAAGGAGTCCCTTCTTTCAGAGTCATTCTCAACCTTGGCTGATCACCAGACCCAGTGAGGAGATTGTTGAAAATACAGCATCCCAGCTGCCACTCAAAGAGGCAGATCGCTCTGAGCAGTGGGGCCCAGGCCTTGGCATTAAACATTTTTTTTTCTAAATAAACTTTTTATTTTGAATCAATTTAGATTTATAGAGAAGTTTCACAGCAAGTTCCCATATATCCCACAACCAGATTTTCCTATTATTAATATCTTATATTGATAAGCTAATTTGTCATGATTAATGGACCAATATTGGTACATTATGATTAACTGAAGCCCATATTTTATTCCGGTTCCCTTAGTTTTTATTGAATATCCTTTACTGTTCCAGAATCCCACCCAGCATATCACATTACATTTAGTCATCAGATCTAAAGACACCTCTTGGCTATGACATTTTCTCAGCCTTTTTTTCTTTGTTGACCTGAAGGTCATCTTCTGAGTAGTATTGATGAGGAATTTTGTAAAATGTACTTCAATTGGTATTTTTCTGATTTTTTTTTTCTCATAATTAGACTGGGATTACGGGCTTTACTGAGAGGAAGACCACAGAGGTAAAATGTTATTCTCATTTCATCATGTTGAGGTTATCAACTGTTTGCTATCAACATGACTCATACTATCAACAAACGTTACTTATGATATTCTATCATAGTTGAAGTGCTATTAATGTAGCTTATCACGGTTTTTGTTGACCTTGATCACCTGGCTCTGGTGATGTTTTTCAGGTTTCTGTTTATAAATTTATTATTTTTCCCCCTTTCCATACTGTGCTCTTTGGAAGAAAGTCACTATGCACAGCGCACACTTAAGATGTGGGAAGGTATGCTGCCGCTCCTTCACAGTGGAATACCTGTTGTTTGGAATTCTGCAGCAAGGAAAATTTGTTTCTTATCCCCTATTTATTTATTTATTTATTAAATTAATTATTTATATCAGCATAGATTCATGGATATTTGTTTTATGCTTTGGGTCATAATTCAATACTCTTTATTTTCTTGCTCAAATTTTTCCAACTTTGGTCATTGGGAGCTTTTTAGTTGGCTCCTGTACTTCTATCATTGTGTGTACGCATAAAATTTGAGTATAAAGGTTTTTTCTGTTTCGTTTTTTAGACCACTCTGCGTGGCTTGTGGGATCATAGTTCCCTGACCAGGGATTGAACCCGAGCTCCCTGCAGTGGAAGCACAGAATCCTAACTACTGGACGACCAGGAAATCCCTAATGTTTTAAAATTTAACCTGAGTTACTTAAAATTAAATAAGATTAAAAATTCACGGGGCTTCCCTGGTGGCGCAGTGGTTGAGAATCTGCCTGCCAATGCAGGGGGCACGGGTTCGAGCCCTGGTCTGGGAAGATCCCACATGCCGCGGAGCAGCTGGGCCCGTGAGCCACAACTTCTGAGCCTGCGCGTCTGGAGCCTGTGCTCCGCAACAAGAGAGGCCGCGATAGTGAGAGGCGCGCGCACCTCGATGAAGAGTGGCCCCCACTTGCCGCAACTAGAGAAAGCCCTCGCACAGAAATGAAAACCCAACACAGCCAAAACTAAACAAAAAACAAACAAACAAAAAATTCACTTCCTTTGTCTCTTTTTCCTGTTTTTAAATGCTTATTTGTCACATGTGGCTACTCTATTTGTAGATAAAACACCATATTGGACAATAGACTCTAGAGGGAAACTGCTTAGGTTTAACTGCTGGTTATCTCACTTACTAGCTAAGTAAACTTGTCCAAGTTACTTAACTATTTTGTCACTTACTTTCCACATATATGACCAAAATAATAGCACCTGCTACTTTATAGAGTTGTTTTAAAGATTAAATGATCTAATTCATGCAAGGTGCCAGATACATACCCATAAGTTCTCAACAAACATCAGTTATCCTTATTATTTGGCAAAGGTTTTTCAAAAATACTATCTTCTTTTACTATATTTTCCAGAGAAACGGCTGGCAATTAGTTGCTCCAAGGTAGATTTACAGCCAAAATTCTTTTGCTTCACTTTTGATGGGCCAAGATTTTTCACTTCCTTTCTGGCCACCATTCAACAGAATTGTAAAACAGGCAAAGTTTGAATTTGACTCCTTTTTCTTTCAGTTTTTGAAACAGATTATCAGGTATAATTGACAGACTATATGACACGTATACTTAAATCGAACAATTTCATTAATATGACATATGCATACACTTGTGAAACCATCACCACAATCAAGATCATGAACATATCCATCAGACCCATAAGATTTCTTGCACCCCTATGTAATCCTTTATAGATTTTAAAGTCTCTCATCAGCAGTCATAAGCATACTGTACTGAATAATTATATTGCCAAGGGCTCCTTTCTAAAAAGCAACCTATACATTTTTTGTCCATTTATATTGCATGTTTTTTTCTCTGAAAAGGACACACTTACTTTCCTCCAGTACATATAATGAAATGGGCAAAAATGGAAATAGTCTGACTCCAGTGATGGTGAAATAGAAATTGTATCCAGCTCCCGTTATGACTGCAGTCCAGGATTACAGAGTGTTTGCACACCCAGTGAATTATCTTTCCCTACAATCAAATGTGTGTCTTATTTCTGAATGTAGACCTTAGGCAATTTTTAATCTTCAGTAGCAAAAAAACTTAAGCCCAATCTTTTTATGTTACCTCATTATTCCTGTTCATAAATGAAAATTTAATTTCTGTTATGGGGCTTAGTGCAGTCAACTGTTATATTATTAATTATAGGACTGCTGCTAATGCCTAGGAATGATGTTTTAATAAGGTTTAATCTCTTTTCCACATTCTAGTGTCTTTCATAATTATGCCTCTGTTTTTCTTCCTGCTTTTATTTTATTTGCAAACAAATTCAGCAGTGCAAGCTGTAATTCCAAGTTGGCTGGTGTTTCTGAGGCAGCCATATCACTCATAATCCAGGCTCTGTGAATTTGTTCAGAAAAAAAGGGGGACAGGAAAGGCAACTTTATCTCAAATATTTCAAATACCAGCTGTAATCTTGAGCAACATTTCAGTCTGGCTTTAAGATTTAGTCCCTTCACAATTGCTGAGGGATCTCTTGTATATGTATTTGGCAATTGTTCTTGAAAATTTTTCTGTTGGGAGCTGTTTTGTATATCACAAGAAGCATAATTTTGGTTTTTATGCTTAAAGTTATGCTTCAGGGTAGTAGGGAATTCTCCAGATAGAAGGTATAGTGACCTGTGGTCATGTATATAATGGCATAAAGAGGATGGAAACTGAGATAGTTCCCTCCTACACTTTTTATAGTTTGTTTCTCCCAAGGGGGTGTCAATTAACATTATGAGAGCTGTGTTATTTTATTTTATTTTGAAGCATAGGGCTTGAGACCTAAGTTGTTTTGGTTAATATTTCTTTCTCTTTATTATCAGAATGCATAGTATTGAGTTACGCTACTCCCATGGTGATCTCTGTTTTTCTCTCTTTTGTTTTTAGAACATTTTAACTCTAGGGTGATTTTTTGTTGTTGTAATTGCTGTACGTTTTTATCTGATCAACTCATAAGAGAGAACCTTAAAAATACTCTTAGTTCTGGTGATTTGGGAGGATCAGCTCTTTTAGGACATTTTTATTTGTCTTATGGTGTGTGACATTGATGAGAATTCATAATAGGAAGAGAGAAGACTAATCTACAGGTCATTTTCAAGAGAGAGAATGAGAGCAGAAATAGAAATCTATTTTACTTGTTCCACAAGTGTTTACTCAGCATTTCATATGTTTTGATTGCTGATCAGTTACTAGGAATATGGCCAAATGAGAAAAAACTTTAAAAAGTCACAATCGTTTTTTGCAATGCATTAAGTATGATAGAAAAGTATGGGACATGTTAGACTATAGGGATGGCTCTTGTTTTGAGGAGTGGAGGAGACAATGTGAAGAAGTGCGTAATTGAAAATTAGGAGACATAAGAATGAAACTTTAGGATCTCCAAAATTTAAGGACTAGAGGAAGAGAATAAAAAGGAACTATTAAGAGAGATAAGAGGTATACAGGAGAAAGTGGAATCAAAGAGTCAAAGGTAAAGAAAGTTACAGGGGGAGGTAATGATTAGTAACCCAACCTGTTGGAGGGAGGGCAGGTCCTGTGAGCAAGAAGATAGCTTCCTGGGTCCAGGAACCCTTTGGAAGGTGTATAAATAATTTGTTCCTTTTTTTTATGTGAGTAGTATTCCATTGTATAAACGTACCATTGTTTGCTTATCTGTTCACTCATTGAAAGATATTTGGGGGACTTCCCTGGTGGTCCAGTGATTAAGAATCCTCCTTCCAGTGCAGGGGACGTGGGTTCGATCCCTGGTCAGGGAACTAAGATCCCACATGCAGTGGGGCAACTAAGCCCGCGCACCGCAACTACTGAGCCTGTGCGCCACAACTAGAGAGAAGCCCGCACACCGCAATGAAAGATCCTGCGTGCCACAGCTAAGACCCAAACGCAGCCAAAAAATAAATATAAAAATAAATAAATAAAATAAAAAGATATTTGCGTTGTTACCAGTTTTGGGCAATTATGAGTAGAGCTGCTATAAATGTCTCTTTATTTAAATTCATTAACTGTAATGTTGTTTATTTCAAAACTACTTTATCAACAGAAATATTAAACTGTAGTTTATGATATTTAAAAAAAAAAAAAGAAGATAGTTTCCTTGGATTTGGCAACTTCTAGAACATGGCTCACTAAACTTTTTCTGTAAAGTACCAGATAGTAAATAGTTTAACTTTGAAGACTGTGTGGTCTCTGTTGCAACTACTCAACTCTATCATTATAGGGCATGAGCAGTCATAGAGAATGCATAGACAAATTGCCTGCGCTCCAATAAAACTTCTTATACAATAACAAGTGGCTTGAATTTGGACTGTGGGCCATAGTTGCAAACTACATGAGAAAACTGAAACAAGAGCATTTAAGTTAGTTGTTTGAGACTAAATAGCCCATAAGTGACACAGGCACAATTACACATTTTCTGAGGCTCGTGATCTCTTCACTACTTCATGTTGCTTCTAAAATAGTAAAGCTGCAAAAGTCAGTTGGGGCCAAATTAATTTTTATTCAAGTCTCTCATTGAGTAATAGCCCTTATGCATTCAGTCACCTTTTTGTGGGATCATTTGCCTGTATACAATGCCTTGCTTGCATTAGTCCCACAACCAGCCTTGATATAGATGGCAGCTGCAGTGTCTTATGGCTTATTTTTTAGGTTGTCCATCCTCTAAAATATTGTTCCTCAAGAGGTGTCATGGAATTTGATAGTCTTCCATTAGGAATCTCTTTTTGAAATGCAAACATTTCTGCAAAGCAATATACATTAACTCAATTTGAATTAGTATGTCAGAAATTTTCATTAATTTATATATTTACTGAGATATAATTGGCATACAATACTGTATTAGTTTAAGGTGCTCTACATAATGATTCTATATATGTACACATATATAGAATGTGAGATGGTGCATATTTTTCAGATAATACTGGGAACACTGGTGATAAGTGGAGTCTGAAAGAAGTAGAAATTAAGGGAAGAGGAAATGGAGAAAAATGTCTTTACGCTTGCTGAAATCATTAGAAATTAAAAGTAAATATCTCAGCAAAATATAATATATATGCTGATGTGTAATTCTTATACTGCAGTCTTTTAAATTATGTTAATGCATGCTACAAATTAAAAGCCAGAGGTGTTCTAAAGTTTGCATGATTCTCAGATACTAAAAATAATGAAAATAAGATTTGTGAAATATAAGTTGAGTATGTTGAGTTTCATGTGGGTCTTTGATATATATGTTAATCCATCTCCATTCTAATTTTAATATGACCTGTTCCAATTACATTAGCCAAAAACACATTTTTCAGCATGTAATAAAAAGTGAATTATTTTAAAAAGTCACCATTTTAACATAAATCCTAGTAGACAATGTGCATGATAAGTCAATTCATACTTGTACATATGTGCAAATATAAGAATTAATGAATGACTGAGTGAATGACTTCCTCAATCGTAATTCTCAGAAGGTCTTAGGGTACAGTTTTATCAATCTATGAAAATCTCACCCAGAGACAATAATTGTATTTTCTACATGGAGAAAGAAATAGATAAAACTGCTGGTTAGGGTGACTCTTTGGCAATGCTGATGGGACATTAAGGATCAGCAGGGACCCCCAGGCAGGTTCCACCCCATAGCATCTTCTGGATTGAAAGCAGCAGGGGAATCCTATCCTACATCATTTCCCAAAGCATGTTTCTTCTTGAGTAGAATGCCTAACAAACGTGAAGGAAAATTGAAGTGTTAGCAGACTTTTGAAAGGAGGAAGAGATTATGACCATGAAAGCTTATGGAAATAAATGGACCAAAGTCATTTAAAAATAATGAATGATCCTTGTAAAGTTTATTAAACATATACAGCGGATCTTTTTTTTTTTTTTTTTTTCTTTCTTTCTTTTTTTTTTTACAGCGGATCTTTTAATTACTTGGAATTCTAGGCTCAATATTTTGGATCAATATTTTAGGTTTTAACAATGATACATATTATGTCTTTTCTAGTACAGGAAAAAAGCATTGTCATAATTTTAGAATATATAAAGAAAACCTCTAGCTGGATTTTCAAAACTGTGTTTAGTGAGTCATTACTGATTTCAAATATAAAAGAAAATATTCTGTTCCCTTGGAGGTTCAAACAAATCTGACAATTCAGCTTGCCTTTAAGTAGTTCTCATCAGAGCTATGAGCTATTATTCATATAAGATAGACAAACAAATATTTCCTTTTAATGTACATGGCTTGCTGATGGGCCCCCTCTTCTTTCTTCTATTGTCCTCTGCCTGCATTAAGAACAGTGATGAAAAATTGAATTGGCTTAAGGCATTAACAAAATCTTAACTGCTGGAAGCAAAAGGGACAAGAGAGTTTGCTGGGTAAGCAAATGTGCACCATATCATTCAGGACAAATCCTTGTGCCCTAAGCCTGTTTTGAATGTGTATTACTTTGTATAAACAGAAAATGAATAAAATCTACAGAAAAAGGAGAAATCATATTTGGCACAATTCAATTAAAATCATTGAGGATCCCGCAATGTTATTTTCTGATCTAAAATAATACTGAAACATTAATATGGAAAAAAAGAAATTCTAGGAAGTGGAGGAAACAAAATGTTACCCCTTCACCTCCACTGAATACCAGGATTGGTGACATAAGTAGCTCAATCTTTCTTTAAAGTGGTAAAATTTTTTCTCAAGTATCAAGTTACTGGTGGATTATCAGTCTCTTCTGGTTTTCTTAATGCCAGTGTTTAACCAGATTAGATCAATCCTCAAATTCTATTCATTGCCAGATAATTGATTGCTAATTAATTAATAAATGTAAAGTGCTTAGAACAGAGCCTGGCCTATAGTAATCACTCAATAAATGTGAACAATAAACATATATTCATGATTATTGTTAATGAGTAACTCCTCAGTCAAGTCTCTGCATATAAAATCAGAGTATCCAAGGACTGAATAAACCATGTGAAGTCTGTTTTGCCATGCCTCGTTCATAGATGTAACCAAAGTCTCCTTGAACAAGTAATTTTCATAAAAATTAAAAGGTAGTACCACTGTGTTTTTACTAGAAAAAAGCTAATAGCAATTATGAGAAAATATGGAAAAATGACTTGTGAAGGAAGATATTTCAAAAGTTCTTTATAAGTTAATTAGAAACTTAAAGATGCTGTCAAAATGTATTTTGCATGATTTAAGATGAAACCTTTGAACAGAGGGATAATATCCAATAAATTATCCTATCATCTGCTTCGCATAACCCTGTTATTTCAGGCAAGATAATTACATGGTAAACAACATTAGCCATTCATTAGTTGTAGCTGTTCTAGCTGATTCTTTCTCAGCTGGGGAGATTTAATTTAGTGATAAGAAAAACACTGCAAATCAACTCTGTGATATAAACTATGTAAATACAAGAATAAATAAGTAGGAAATAATTCTTACACACAGGAAGATAGTCTATGTTTAAAGAATAAAATTTCTCACATCTGGTTGTCATGATACTATATTAGATAGTTGTGAATATCTGTAAGTAGTAACATTCACAACCCATAGAGTATTTTGGTAAGTGCTATCAGTGTATATGAGTATATTGGGTGTTATAAAGAATCACTAGCAAATTAACTAAATACTATCATATTTGTTCATCATAGTCAAAATAGGTACTTGTTTTTATCTGATCGAAACCAAGATTTCTTATTTTTTTTTTTTATCAAGATGGTTTACTATTTTTAAAAATTTATTTATTTATTTATTTATTTTTAGCTGTGTTGGGTCTTCGTTTCTATGCGAGGGCTTTCTCTAGTTGCGGCGAGTGGGGGCCACTCTTCATTGCGATGCGCAGGCCTCTCACTATCGTGACCTCTCTTGTTGCGGAGCACAGGCTCCAGACACGCAGGCTCAGTAGTTGTGGCTCACGGGCCTAGTTGCTCTGCGGCATGTGGGATCTTCCCAGACCAGGGCTCAAACCCGTGTCCCCTGCATTGGCAGGCCGATTCTCACTCAACCACTGCGCCACCAGGGAAGCCCCAAGATTTCTTATTAATTCCTGCCTATGTGTATTGTTTATAGGAAAAACTATGATTAAGTTTTCCATGGACATGTAAATTTTATTATTTACTCTCTTAATAGGGATGTAGATTTACTTGATGTTTTCAAAAAGCATTTTCAAGCCAAAACATAAATTCTTATTGGAAATAATAAGTAAGTAAATAAATAAATAAAAACGTTTTCTTCCCCCAATTGTCAAATTCCCCTTTTCAGTGACTTTGTTAATTATTTGTCTTTATTTTTCCCTTTGAAATCTTACAGAAAGATTCTTAAGGAACCCATTTTATGTGGATAGTTATTTCTGTAAATTGTTCCTTCCTAGTAAATATTCTCCTGCTGATATTTATGGACAAAATTAAATGACACAGTGAAAAACAGGTCATCTATATTGGAAAAATACCTAATGGATGAATAATATACTTGAGATTTTGCACTTTAATCTTTGCATCTTTTCAAAACATCTTTTCATGTAAGCTGAAATGCTTTCTAAAGAATGAAGTTATTGCATATGGACAGGCCATCAGACAATCCTGGCCATTTCAACATCACCTCAGAGTAAGTTTTTTTTTTTTTTCTTAACATCTTTATTGGAGTATAATTGCCTTACAATGTTACGTTAGTTGCTGCTGTATAACAAAGCGAATCAGCTGTATGTATACATATATCCCCATATCTCCTCCCTCTTGCATCTCCCTCCCACCTTCCCTATCCTGCTCCTCTAGGTGGTCACAAAGCACCAAGCTGATCTCCCTGTGCTATGCAGCTGCTTCCCACTAGCTATCTATTTTACATTTGGTATTGTATATATGTCCATGCCCCTCTCTCACTTTGTCCCAGCTTACTCAGGGTAAGTTTTTAAAGTAACTCCATAGGTAGATGGAGAGTAAAAGTAGTCTTGATTAACTTGGAGAAGAGAAACCTAAGAGGATATACAATGATTGTCATTAACCCAGTATCTGTAATATCCTTATATAGAAAATAGTCCTCAATTCTCAGTTTTGCTCCAAAGGAACAGTGGACAAAATTTAAAAGAGAAAAGTTTTGATTCATTCTTGCACAACACCCAGATATTAAAAAAAATAGTTAATGTTCATGAATTTTTTATTTTTTATCAGCCTTTCTCTAATCTATCTTTCTATCTTTCTATCTGTATCTATCTATCTATCTATCTATCTATCTATCTATCTATCTATCTATCATCTATCTCTATCCTGTAACAGCTATCAATAGAACAAGTAGCTGCTAGGGATATAAAATTGTCCTTCACAATGATTTTTTTAGGCTGCATAACTGCATTTGGAAGATGATATGTTGCTGAAACAGACATGGTTCCTGCATAGATAGTGGTTGAACAAAATAACCTCTGAAACCCTTTTAAATGCTTTGATTCTATGTACTAAGGATTACAGTGGAGCCACAAGAGAGTCTTCCTAGGATGGAGAAAAATGAGTATGTAAATAAATTTTGAGCTAAATGTGTTTTGGCTAATATTGGCTATACCATGTTGGTTGGTTCTCAGCTTGAAAGTCAAAGTAGATGTAATCTCCCATCCTCTTACCTCGATGTGATAAATGCAGGATATACCATCATAGTTAATGCAGTGAAAGTATTCAGGTTCTTATCACAATCTGATGGAGGTCAAGCAATTCACTTAGGTTTCCTTCTTCTAAGAAGTGACTCAAGGATACAGTGACTTCCCATCCTATGTGTCAATGAGAAATTAATCAGTCGATCTAAGAAAGAAATGGAAAATTTTATTTGAGCCAAATTTGAAGGTTATAGCCCAGGAAGAGCATCTCAGAAAGCTCTGAGAACTGTTCCACCCATTAGAAGTCAAGGCACAGTTACATAAGTTTTTTGAGACAGAGGACTGTACATCAAATGACTTATTATTGACAGTTTACATAGTCCATATCTAAGCGTCATTGTGGTGGGTAATGTGACCTTTATGAGATCAAGGAGGAATGTCATCTTTTAAGGAGTTGTCTTGTTGATGCTAGGAGAATATTGCTGTTTTTGGTAGAGCAGGTATTCCTGCCAGTGGAGAAGATTTGGTCAATGCATAATGCAGATTCACAGTGCACAGTGGGGGGAGAGAGAAGGCCAAAGTGTAACAGGGAAGAGCCAAATCTGACTACATGTTGGATCTGTTTCTTTTACTTTAACCTTTGCTTCCCGTTGTTGTTTTTGTTCACTAAAGGATACTGTCCATACATAATGGCCTGCCTCGGGGAACCCTGCCCCTTTGCCTGAATGTTAAACCAAAGTGCCTTTGTTTAGGGAAACATCCGGACCCTGTTCACCTATGGATGGCTGCAAGAAAGAAGAAATTAACACATGCCCTCCTCAAGGCTGCCCATTCCCGGGAATATTTGCAGAACTTGTGGCCTTTTTACTTTATTTCCTCATCTCCTCCCCCTCTCCGTGCTATAAAAGAAACTGGCATCCAAACCCCCATAAGATGGTGATTTTGAGACTTTCATCTGCCATCTTCTCGGTCTGCCAGCTTTCCAAATAAAGTTTTATTCCTTGCCTCAACACCTTGTCTCTGATTTATTGGCCTGTCATGTGGTGAGCAGAGCAAGCTTGGACTCGGTAACAAAAGGGCAGAGAAGGTTTTTTGTTTAAATTTTTCTTGTCTTGCCATAAAATATAAATTTTATTTCACATATGGCTCTACTATCTTTGAGTTCTCAGTCTTCAGCTATAGAGATGGAAGAAAATGAGACAGTGGAGAATCACAGGAAACCTTTTAGATGCCAGATCTGGAAATGATGTTCACCACTTTTGTCTATATTCTATGGACCACCTATTTAACCACATGGCCTCAAGATAACACCAATAAAAGCAGGCAAATGGAACTTTCCTGTGAGCCCAAGAAATGGAAATGGAAAGTATCTATTTCTACATTATATGAATGTATTCAAAGTTATGCTTAAAAGTTTAAATACATTTATTTTCTTAATCAGTATTTATTACATATATTCTATGCCAAGACTTATGGTATATGCTGTGTATAAAATATTGATAAGACTCAGCTTCTACACTTAAATAATACCCAGATTAAATTGATTTTGCTCTATGCTCAGCTGTCATTTGAATGCTATTTTATTCCTTTGCTTATAGAACTAGGATCATTCAAGGTAGTCAATAAATAAACATTAATCTGACTGAACTCTATTAATCTAATCATTTGTAGATTCACTTTATGTTTAAAAGTTTTACATGTTTCTTCCATATAGCTGTTATACATAATTTTAATTTTGATTAATTGTTTATGTTTAAAGAATTATACCTACAAAACAAGATAAATATAGAAAAAGGAGGAGGAAACAGAAAATAAATTAGAAGTTCATAACAATAAAAGAACTTGGATGAAGTGACTTATTTGCATGAAAGATGGTTTTATATCAATAGTATAATAAATAATATATTATGTATTTGGTCTTTGTCCCCAGTTCCTGTCACAGGACTCCTAAAATCCTGGGCATTTCCTGAGTGGTGGGGATGTCTTTTGTTATTTGAAAGTGCAGGAAAGCACCTTAATGGACCCTTTCATTATGCGGTGGTAAAATGTTTGAAACTTGTTCCAGGAAAATAGGATGGACAAGACAATGAAATGGTAAATCACTCTGCATAACAAAAGTTAAATGGGTCATCCTTGGATGGAGATTGCTTAGTGTAAAGACATGGGTAATTCTCTCTGCTGCTGCCAAGACAGGAGTTAGAGCAGTTTCTGGCCCTTGAGAAGACAAGAGATTGGGAAAGAGATGCAATGTGAGGTGGGGAGTGGGTGGCTGAGGGAAGAGAGGCTGAGTACAGAACTTCCTGTGAGAGATGTAGCTGGGAATTCAGTGATACACGATATTTAGCCATGAGTTTTTGCTTTCTGTTTTAATTTTTAACAGGTCTTCAATAATGTCAGTTAAGCACAAAATACTTTTATTAGTCCTATTAGTGTTACTTTGTCAGATGAATGAGGAATTGGGAAAAAGGAGCCACTAGGGAAAGCAGAGATGAATTCTTTTTATTCACAGTAGAAAGTGTAGTTTATCAATGTTCATCATTTTCCTATAGCTTTTGCTATAAGCTTAGATAAATAAAAGCTGCTTGACAATAATCATGCTCATAAAAGAGTAAAAATTATGTGATATAAAGTGTTATTTTTTTTTTCCTTCCACAATTTATATTTTATGAAGTAGTAGCCTATAATGTTGATTTAAGAAGAGCCTGCTTTGCTATATTTGAATAATAATCTGTTAAACTGTCTTCTGATGTAAATAACATCGTTACCAAATCAAACTTGGGTCCGCTCACCGGCATGCAGTAAAGCCAATCTACTAACACCTATTGTGGTGAAGGAAAGTGCGGAGTTTACTTCAGGAGCCAAATAAGGAGTGTGGGCAGCTAATGCCCAAAAAAACCTAACTCCCCGATGGCTTCTAGGGAAAAGTTTTTAAAGACAGGGTGAGGGAGAGGGTTACAGGGTACATGGTCAGCTTGTGAACATTCTTTTGATCATTGGCAGTGGGGTAATCAGGAATCAATATCATCAACCTTCTGGTTCCAACCAGTTTGGGGTCTACATGCTTGTGGTCAGCATGAAGTGAATTTCTTCCACCTGGTGGGGGTCTCAGTACCTGCAAAACAGCTCAAAGTATATGGCTCAGAATATTATCTATAGCCCTTCAGGAGGAACTAAAGGTCCTTGACTTTGTTTTACAGCTAAACTATTATTGTCTTTGCTTGACTCTTTTCCTTTGGTTCTGAATTTTCTCACTTCTCTGATTAAATATATTCTTTGGAACTCAGGGATGGCCTAGGAGTCTAAAGTTTTTGTACAAAGAAAAAGCAGGCAGAGGACATGTGGGTGGTCTGTCCCAGGAAGGCCCCTTAGGGTCCCTCTCAGTTACAGCATGTGATTTAATTATTTTTCTCACTCATTTGTAAACTATAAGATTAGAACAAGAATACTGTTTTAAGGAAATTTCTATAAAAATGAGAAACAATTTAACCCTTGATGAATGTAAATTCCTTAGGAGCGCTGTGAATTGTTTTGCAGTAATCCAGTAACCTGGCCACAGAAGATGCTAACTTGGAACAAGGTAAACTTGATGGAGATGGAGAAAAGTAGGAGAATTGAGAGAATTTTAGGAGGTAAAATCTGAAAAACATGAATGTGCATGTTGATGGATAAATCTTAGGTTTCTGGCTTCAATATATAAGTAGATGGTGTTACAAATTCTTGTGGTTAGAAATACGGGATAAAAAGATATTCAATTCCTTTAAAATCTTGTAGTCTCTTTACGTTTTCTAAATCTTGAATTAAAAAAAAAAGTTCTAATCTATCAAAAATCTTTTTAAGGAAAAGATTTTCTAATTTATCAAAAAATTTTAAGAAAAATAATATAAAGTTTCTACCTCATGTAATTTAAAGTATATTATATATTTAATTTTGTTGACAAGAGTAAGAGTATAGTCATTTAGATATTGATTTTGTGTGTATATATATATGCATCTGTATATATAGACAATGAGATATTATAAGATGTCTCACCCTTTATAACTGTCTTAAAAGGCATCTGTTTTACTTTGTTTTATTTTACATTTTTCATTATCAATACCTTAGATTTCTAGTGTCAGGGTAAGGATCTGATGAGTGAACAAACTAGTATCTTAAGGGAAATAAAGCAGTCTAGTGTAATGGGAAAAACCTGTAGAGCAGTAATGTCCTGACTAGTTTGTAAAATGTACAATATTGTTGGTTTCATGCATTCAGGAAACTGACATAGAGAACCCCCTGCTGTCCTTCTGCACATTGGATCTAATTTAAATTCATAATGCCACCTGCTACCACTGCTTTTCTTTCTATGAATTGTAATAACTTAGATAGAACATTTAGCAGAGTTTGATAAACTCTAGGGAAAAACAAAGGGTTATGTTGTTAATATTTTTGGTATTTTTTACTATTGAAAAGAAAGAAATTACAGTCTATAGCAATACAATCTGAAAAATGCATATATATATATTTTTTTAAATTAATTTTTATTGGAGTATGGTTGCTTTACAATGTTGTGTTAGCCTCCACTGCACAACAAAATAAATCAGCCATACACAATCAGATATCCCCTCCCTTTTTGACTTCCCTCCCATTTAGGTTACCACAGTGCACTAGGTGAGTTCCCTGTGCTATACAGCATGTTCCCATCAGTTGTCCATTAATGTATATGTGTCAATCCCAGTCTCCCAATTCCTCCCACCCCACCCCTTTCCCCTTGGTATCCATACATTTGTTCTCTACGTCTGTGTCTCTATTTCTGCTTTGCAACTGAGATCATCTATACCATTTTTCTAGATTCCACATATATGCGTTATTTTACGATAGTTGCTTTTCTCTTTCTGACTTACTTCACTCTCTGTGACACTTACTGGGTCCATTCATGTCTCTACAAATGACCCAATTTCATTTCTTTTTGTGGCTGAGTAATATTCCACTGTACATATGTACCACATCTTTATCCATTCCTCTGTCAATGGAAATTTAGGTTGCTTCCATGTCTTGGCTATTGTAAATACTGCTGCAATGAACATTGGGGTGCATGTGTTTTTTGAATTATGGTTTTCTCTGGGTATATGCCCAGTAGTGGAATTGCTGTGTCACATGGTAATTCTATTTTTAGTTTTTCAAGGAACCTCCATACTGTTCTCCATAGTGGCTGTATCAATTTACATTCCCATTAACAGTGCAAGAGGGTTCCCTTTTCTCCATATCCTCCACAGCATTTATTATTTGTAGATATTTTGATGATGGCCATTCTGACCGGTGTGAGGTGATACCTCATTGTAGTTTTGATTTGCATTTTTCTAATAATTAGTGACATTGAGCATTTTTTCATGTATTTGTTGGCCATCTATATGTCTTCTTTGGAGAAATGTCTAGTTAGGTCTTCCACCCATTTTTGGATTGGGCTGTTCGTTTTTTTGTTATTGAGCTGTATGAGCTGCTTGTATATTTTGGAGATTAATCCTTTGTCAGTTGCTTTGTTTGCAATTATTTTCTCCCATTCTGAGGGCTGTCTTTTCATCTTGTTTCTGGTTTCCTTTTCTGTGCAAAAGCTTTTAAGTTTAATTAGGCTCCATTTGTTTATTTTTGTTTTAATTTTCATTACTCTAGGAGGTGGGTCAAAAAAGATGTTGCTGTGGTTTATGTCAAAGACTGTTCTGCTTATGTTTTTCTCCAAGAGTTTTATAGTGTTGGGTCTTACATTTAGGTCTTTAATCCATTCTGAGTTTATTTTAGTGTATGGTGTTAGGGAGTGTTCTAATTTCATTCTTTTACATGTAGCTGTCCAGTCTTCCCAGCACCACTTATTGAAGAGGCTGTCTTTTCTCCATTGTATATTCTTGCCTCCTTTGTCATAGATTAGGTGACCATAGGTGCATGGGTTTATCTCTGAGTTTTCTATCCTGTTCCATTGATCTATATTTCTATTTTTGTGCCAGTACCATACTGTCTTGATTACTGTAGCTTTGTAGTATAGTCTGAAGTACAGGAGCCTGATTCCTCCAGCTCGGTTTTTCTTTCTCAAGATTGCTTTGGCTATTCCAGGTCTTTTGTGTTTCCATACAAATTGTAAAATTTTTTGTTCTAGTTCTGTGAAAAATGCCATTGGTAACTTGATAGGGATTGCATTGAATCTGTAGATTGCTTTGGGTAGTAGAGTCATTTTCACAATGTTGATTCTTCCAATCCAAGAAGATGGTATATCTCTCCATCTGTTTATGTCATCTATGATTTCTCTCATCAGTGTTTTACAGTTTTCTGAGTACAGGTCTTTTGTCTCCTTATGTAGATTTATTCCTAGATATTTTATTCTTTTTGTTGTATGGTAAATGGGATTGTGTCCTTAATTTCTCTCTCTGCCCTTTTGTCGTTAGTATATAGGAATGCCAGAGAATTCTGTGTATTAATTTTGTATCCTGTAACTTTACCAAATTCATTGATTAGCTCTAGAAGTTTTCTGGTCGTATCTTTAGGATTCTCTATGTATAGTATCATGTCATCTGCAAATAGTGGCAGTTTTACTTCTTCTTTTCCGATTTGGATTCCTTTTACTTCTTTTTCTTCCCTGATTACCGTGGCTAGGACTTCCAGAACTATATTGAATAATAGTGGCGAGACTGGACACCCTTGTCTTGTTCCTGATCTTAGAGAAAATGCTTTCAGTTTTTCACCATTGAGAAAAATGTTTGCTGTGTGTTTGTCATGTGCGGCCTTTATTATGTTGAGGTAGGTTCCCTCTATGCCCAATTTCTGGAGAGTTTTTATCATAAGTCATTGTTGAATTTTGTCAAAAGCTTTTTTCTGCGTCTGTTGAGATGATCATATGGTTTTTATTCTTTATTAATGTGGTGTATCACATTGATTGATTTGTGTATATTGAAGAATTCTTGCATCCCTGGAATAAACCCCACTTGATCATGGTGTATGATCCTTTTAATGTGTTGTTGTATTCTGTTTGCTAGTATTTGTTGAGGATTTAAAAAATGCATGTATATTCACATAAGGACCTAATAAACCAAATATTATGATGGAAAATATACATTTCAATTCTCCCTTACTACTCCTTAATATCAAAAATGGCGAGAGACAATAAATTTCTAAAATGTCATCATTGAAAATTTTTAACATATGACTATAAAATTGTTGCTTCTGAAATTGAATGACAAAATATATGCACATTACAATTGAATTAGAACAATTAGAATTAGGACTATTGGATTTTCATATTTAGGTTTTGTTTTGGTACAAAACATAGTGTTTTAACTATAAAGGTGTTCCAAATAAACAGTGCTGATTAAATAGAATACTTCAGCTTACTAGTGCATGTAAAATGGTGTCTTATGATTTTGTTGTCACTTAGCAATGATGTAAAATATTTCTCCATATGTTTTCAAGTGAACAGTGTGATGACAACTCTTTAATTAACTTAGGACTTGACTGCTTCATCCATCGAATGCTTGTGGTAGCTTCTACACTAATGTAGTTTCTTATATGCTAATGTTTGTTAACTTGGCATTTTCCAGATATGTTGACAGGAGGAAATTAAAAATGAATTTTCTAAAGGTTAGTTAATTACAGAAAATAAATTTTGTTATGCAAATGTGGAAATGATTTAATTTCTCAACAACTCATATTGAGCCAGTAGATTAAAGCTTACTTTTTATTTGTAATGTTAAATAGCCAATGAGACCGAAGGTTATTCAATTATAAGAAATTTTAAGTTTCTAAGTGTTTTTGATCTTTTCCTTTGGAAGGAATCTAGGGATCCAACTTTGATCCTTTGAGGCACTCGTTAGAGCTTTGAGTCAATGATAAAATGTAGTTTTACCTTGAAATTAATCTTGCAATGTTTAAGTCGGAGCTTAGGAGTAGATATTGCATATTAGAAAAATCTGTGATATTTTACTAAATCATTCAGCCCATAAAATTTATTCTTTTTTATCTGAGAAATACAGTTCAGTATGATTAGTTTTATTTTGTGTTACAGTAACAAGAACAAGAATAGCATTTGACACCCCTACCTGGAACGATTTTGTCTTGTCCCTCAATACACCACCTCCGTTTACCTGATGACACCTACTCAACCTTCAGAGATCAGCTCAAATGTCAATCATCTTTCTCTGTTATATATTCTTTCTTACATTTCTTTCAAAGCTCTTTTCATGGATTGTAAAAAATACATTTATTTTGTAATGTTTGTTACCCTTCTGAGTTGTAAGCTCCAACTAGAGAAAAACCATTCCTATTTTTTAGTTCATTTTTATCTCTAGCACCTATCACACTGTTAGGCACATAACAGATGTTCAAGCAATATTCATTTAATAAATGAAAATATAAATAGATATATCATATATGTTCATATAAATTGGAGATTGGATAGAATAATAAAGATATTTGTAACAGCTGATTTGAAGAGATATCAGTTTTTCTTATGACCAGGTTTCAAGTAAAATATGGTGAAAACCAAAAGCATACTAAAATAAAAATAAAATCGAACAAGGGATTTGTTTCATGAACTTGCAGGGCTGCCAAGGCCAATGAAGTCAAGGTATGTGGCCTTTCAGTGATCAACCTAGACGAAGAGAATGTGGATTACAGAGAGCAGTGAGTGGTTATTTCAATGAATGTACTTAATACCAAAGAGGCAAAGCACTATGCTAGGTACTGTGGGGTTAGTTTATTTGCTTATTTGCAAAGGCAAACATTGATGCAGTATTGCATCAACCTTGCATACTCCCATTTTAACATCAATTCTGTGTAACCCGAATATCTATAGTATTAGAAACATCTAACACACTGATGGGATTCTTAAGTGCAGAATTTCTTATGGAAAGGCTTACCTGAAAATAACCCCAAACATAGTAAGGCATAACAACCATTGTTTTTGAATAGTTATATTAAACTTATCTAATTAATTCTAACTTCTGTGATGATTTTACAAGGATTCAAACTGAGTTCCCTTTAGGCCACCAAGCTCACCTCATTTAGGCATTTGGCAAATAAATATAAGGAAGAATTATCTAATTTTTCTGGCCTGTCTTGGTTTTTCGAACTCAAATGCATTCCATAGTGTTATCACATAAAATTTTCTTTCTGTATTGTTATTAACCTTCCTCAGCTAGTTCTTATGGGTAAGGCTGAGACCAGTTCCCATATTTGGGTAAGGAATATGGTTGGGATCTTTATTTTGTTGCTTGGGATGAAAAGGTTCACGAAAAAGCACCAGCTTTTGACTTCCTTCTCTGTATGTTTCTTTGTTTTTCTTCATTTCCTTCATCTTCTTTCCTTCCTTTCTGTTGTAATCACTTTTTTTCCCCTCCAAATTCCTGGTTTAATAAGGACTTGTTTATTTTGAGGAAAAAAGGTCCCAAACCTCAGGCTGCTCACAAAAAAACCCCACAGTATCAACTGTAGAAAACAAATCTTAAGACTATTACACTAATTATTTTTCTAGAGGATGCATTTGACATGTCAACTCTCATTCACAAAAATATATTGTTACATTTGTGTTGAACAGCCCCACATAGCACTATTATGTGGGATATAACACACACACCTCTAACTCAAAACTGCTCTCAGGTGCTACTCAACTAATGAGATTGCCTTTGTAGTTAGGTGGACCTCACCTAAAATTTGGTTCCAGTGTCAAGACTGATAACGTCACACACTGAGGGGGTATGAAAAGATTTTTTTATTCAGGTAATGAGGCTGTATGTGGAGAACAGGGTGGGCTTCCCAAACTGATCCCCACCCACCCCCCAAAAAAGCTTGAGAGAGCAAAGAAAAGAGACTGACTTTGAAATTTTATGGTGGTTAGAGGGTGGAGCAGGAGTGAGGGTGCTCAGAGCAAAAGCTTGTACAGTTTGAATGTCCTGCTGTCACCAAGGAGGGAGCACCCAGGATTTCTTATTAATTTGCTCATACGTGGAGCAGAAGAGAAAAAGCAAGCACCAAAAAATGGAGTCAGACTCTATTTCCCTACTTGCCTCTCTACTCTCTTCCTCCTTCTCTTCCTTCCCTCCCCATTCCTTCCTTCCTTTCTTCTTTGTATGTACACTGTATTTTTCTTTTGCCTGTCACCCTTTTTTTATCCTTTTTTTCCCCCTCTCATTCTAATTTAGAATTGTCATGTATCTCTTAAGACAGACTATGAATTGGTAGAGAAAGTACAGCCTTTTTCACAATACTCTAAAGACAATTCGTCCAAGGCAGCAACACTTATATCTCATGCCTTCTGTTTCCCAGGAATTGGACTTGGCAGGATTTTTTTCCCTTCTGAGCATTCCCAGTAGAGATTCAAAGGATGTGCCACATGCAGAAAGAAACAGTCAGTTCATTAACTTGAGCACACTACTACCATATTCTCTGAATTGTTGAGTCCTACAACACACTATAAGAGTACTGAATAACATAGTCACAAGTTGAAAATTTTATGATAAACTAAATTAAAAAAAAAATTGCAATATTTTGGGCTCCCCCATAGTCTAAAGCAGATATATGCTTGTGTATTAAGTAAAAAAAAAATAAAAATTCTGATTACTAGAATTCAAGTGATTATATAAGCTGTTCACAAACTACTACAGTTTCTCTTTCAAATATTAGAATTTTTCTTAGGGCTTAGATTCTTAGTGCTACTTCTTTATCCCATAATTTTAATCATGAATTTGTAGATAAATATATAATTGTAACTGAGCTACATTTTATGAAATAGCTAGACTTATTTTTATGTATCCATGGAATTCGCTTTTACCATCACAAGGTAGATTTAATATTTAATAAAGCATATAATTGGATAATGAGGTTACAATTTCAAGTTTATGACTGATTCTTCACAGAGTCAGTCATTTAGTTGTAAGGACTGAGAGATAAAAAGCTTTTTACTTTTCCTATTTGCACCTGTTTCTAACTGGAGAGGACTTGATGTCATTCTCTGTCTCTCTGGCTATTAACAGCTTTTGCATCTCCATGCTGCTTCTGGTTTCTCTCGTTCATCAACCCTTCCCTCCATGATGATTATTCTCAGATAAATCGCTTACTTTTCTCACTCTTGGATTAGGCTTATGTTTTTTCAGCACTTTTAAATTACATGTTCTTAAAATTTTACATGTGCTTTGTTTTGATGCATCAATCATTAACCTGTGCATATTTCATATACTTCTTTCAGTGTTGCTGTTTTTATTCCAATATACTCAGTTGCTTTCATAAGAAACTTTTTAGGAACTGCTGCTGTTTGTATTGAAGTAACCTCCTGGTTATTAGTGGATAGAGAGGGAAGTTGGAGATGACTAAAGTCTATTTGTTGAAACACAGGTACTATATTTGATACTCTTTCATGTTATCGTATTACCCTTTAAACAACAATCATGAGGTTATTCTGTTTTATTTTATTTCATTTCATTGGCTGCACAGCTTGTGGGATCTTAGTTCCCCAACCAGGGATTGAACCTGGGGCCTCAGCAGTGAAAGCACAGTGTCCTAACCACAGGACCACCTGTGAATTCCCCATGATATTATTCTTATACTTGATAAAACTGCTCCTCAAAAAGAATAAGTCACTTTAAAAATCTCATAACTAAAAAGTGGTAGGGTAGAGAAAATTTTAAGCTAGGGTTATTTGATTCCAAATACGTGATTTTTCCATCCAACCATATTCAGATCCTGGCTGTGTCCAAATAAACTATATTTCTTTCCATTATTTTTTGTAGTCACTTTAGGAATTAAAATATGTGCTCCTACCCCATCTTTTATGCTGTAGTGGTCATATATATTGCATCTACATATGTCATAAAACCTAGAACACAATAATATACTTGCTGTTTTAAAAAGATATCTTTACAAAAAAAGACAAAAAAAGATCATTTTAAAAAAGTAAACATTAATTTACTGTTTCCAATAGTCTATTTGCTCCTGTAGTTACATCTTGTGTTATTTCACCTGGTTTCTTCTGATGTTATCTTTCAGCTTGAACTCACTGTCATTTCTTATAATGCAGGTCCACAAGCAACACATTCTTTGCTTTTGCTTATCTGTAAGTGTATTTATTTTGCCATAATTTTTGAAATGTAATTTCCTGAATACAGAATTATAAGTTCTCATCTTTGTTTTAGAACTTTGAAGATGTCATTCTATTGTCTTCTTGACTCCATTGTTACTGATAAGAAATCACCATTTTTTTAAATCTTGTTTCCTAAATGTATCATTTATTGTTCTCAGGCTGCATTTAAGATTTTTCCTTGGGAGTTCACTGGTAGCCTAGCGGTTAGGATTCCAGACTTTCACTGCCATGGCCGGGGTTCAATCCCTGGTTGGGGAACTGAGATCCCACAAGCCGAGTGGCCCAAAAAAAAAAAAAAAAAAGATTTTTCCTTATGTTCAATTTTGAGTGGTTTGACTATAATGTATGCCCATGTGTATTGCGTTTGTATTAACATGTTCAGGGGTTCACTGAGTTTCTTAATTCACCACATTTGGGATATATTCAGCATTATTTCTTTGAATATTTTTGCTGCTACATTCTATTTAGCTTCCCTTACTAGGGCTCAAATTGCACATATATCTATATCAGGCCATTAGCTATTTTTTGTAGATCATCAAGTTTCTCTTTTTTAAAACATATTTTTCTCTCTATTCTTTAGGTTGGATAATTTCCATTTATCTTTTCCCAAGATCATCAGATTTTTTTTCTCTCAACTCTTAATTTGCTGTTAAGACAATGCAGTAAATTTTTTATTTTAGATATTTAATTTTCCATTTCTAGAATTTTCCTTTAATTCTGCTCAGTTATCTTCATTCATTATTAGCCTACTTCCTCTTAAGTCCTTGAACATAATTACAATATTCATGTCTATTAAACACCACATCTGGGTCATATCAGGATTGGTTTCTATTGACAAATTTCTTGGAACAATTTCCTGTTTTGATATTTTTTACTGCATACTAGATGTTGGGGATGATATATTGTACAGATTCTGGATTTTGTTCCTTACACTGAAGAGTACTTTTTTATTGCTGTCCTTGCGAGCAGAGAACTTAGCTGGACTGAAACTATAAAACATGTTTCCTGTCAAGTGAGCAGGAGCTTAACTTTCCGTTCAGTTCTTCTCTTCTTCCGTCTGTTGCTTTTAACAGAGCTGTTCGGAATGTCCTCAGGGATCAGCCCAAAGTTTGGTAAAGTTTAAGTGCAGAGTTTGGAGCATGTCTCTTGTGGTTCCCTGCCTTCTATGTCATTTCCTTTAACTTTCAGGTGCTCTGGCAGTCTTGAATTCTGGCCTCTTATCCTTCAGAAAAATAATGTGACAGGGGAATTCCCTGGTGGTCCAGTGGTTAGGACTCGGCGCTTTCACTGCTGCGAGCCTGGGATCAATCCCTGGTCAGGGAACTAAGATTAAAAAAAAAAGTGACAGGGGACTTCCCTGGTGGTCCAGTGATGAAGAATCCGTCTTCCAATGCAGAGGACGCAGGTTCGATCCCCGGTCAGGGAACTAAGATCCCACATGATGCTGGGCAACTAAGCCCGTGAGCCACAACTGCTTGCGCGCCTCAACTAGAGAGCCTGCGTGCCACAAGCTACAGAGCCCACTCGCCCTGGAGCCCTCGCGCCACAACTAGAGAGAGAAAACCCTCACGCCACAGCTGGAGAGAGGACCGTGTGCCACAAGGAAAGATCTCACATGCCGCAATTAAGCCCCAAAAACCCCACAAACAAACAGAATAGTTAAAAAAAAAAAAAGTGATAGGTTTCTGCTTTGGTTTTACTTATCTTACTTCATACAATGTGGAGAAGGGCTTCAGGCAAGAACAAGACAAAACAAAACAACACAAAAACCCATATGAACATAAATTTTACTGTTCCATTCTTTCAGGGTTCAACTCCTCTCTAATTTCAACCACTCTACCTTAGCTTCAAATAGTTGTATTTCATATTTTCTCCAGAGTAATGAATGTTATCTGTGTGAAGGTTGATTTGATACAGGCTACTCTGTCATACTTGAAAGAATCCTCCCACCACATTTGTTTACTTACTTGAGATAAATTTTTATATTCGTAAAGTGTTATAGTTTCCTGGTGAAATTTTGCCAACTCATTATTCAAGGCCCTTTTATCTGTACTTTACATATAATCTTTTTAAAGCAATTATGACACTGTATTTAATCTTTCAGTCTTTTCCACCCACCATGACTTTGTATGTGACAAGGATAGTTTTACCCATCCATTTTAGTATGTAGTGCAATGCAGACTTATATCATATATTAAAAAATACTACATTTATCCCCCAAGAGGTATGAGTTACCAATTCAATTATTTATTTATTTATTTATTTATTTATTTATTTATGGCTGTGTTGGGTCTTCGTTTCTGTGCGAGGGCTTTCTCTAGTTGCGGCAAGTGGGGGCCACTCTTCATCGCGGCGCGCAGGCCTTTCATTATTGCGGCCTCTCGTTGCGGAGCACAGGCTCCAGAGGCGCAGGCTCAGTAATTGTGGCTCACGGGCCCAGTTGCTCCTTGGCATGTGGGATCCTCCCAGACCAGGGCTCGAACCCGTGTCCCCTGCATTGGCAGGCAGATTCTCAACCACTGCGCCACCAGGGAAGCCCCCAATTATTTTTAATAGACTTTATTTTTAGGACAGTTTTGGATTTACAGAAAAAAAAAATGAGTTGATAATAAAGAGAGTTTTCAAACACCCACACCTAGTTTTCTCTATTATTAACAGCTTACATTAGTATGGTATATTAGTGACAAATAATGAATCGTTACTATTAACTAAAGTCCATAATTTATTCAGATTTCCTTAGTCTTTTTCTGATGTCCATTTTACTGTTCCATAACCATCCAGGACATGGTCATTCAAGACACCGCATTACACTTAATTATCAGGTCCCTTTAGGCTCCTCTTGGTTGTGGCAGTTTTTCAGACTTTCCTTGTTTTTGATGATCTTGCCAGCTTTGAGGAATAGTGTTCAGGTGTTTTGTAAAAGTGCCCCTTAATTGGAATTTGTCTGGCATTATCCACATGGTTAGATTGGGATGGGTTTTGAGAGAAAGACCAGACAGTTAAAGTGTTATTTCCATCACCTCGTATCAAGGGTTCATACTATCAACATGATTTATCACTGTTGTTGGTAACCTTGATCACCTGGATGAGGTAGTGTCTGTCAGGTTTCTTCACTGTCAAGTTACTGGCACACCCTCCTTCCATTCATTACTCTTTGAAAAGCTGTATCTATATGCAGCTCATACTTAGAGAGTGGGGAATTATGGTCCCTCTTGTTGACAGCAGAATATCTACGTAAATTATTTGGAATTTTAATGGTTAATTTTATGTGCCACTCTTGCTAGGATATTGTGTCCAGCTATTTGGTCAAACACTAGTCTATATATGGTTGTGAAGATATTTTGTAGATGTCATTAATATTTACAATCAGTTGACTTTAAGTAAATTACCCTCCATGATGTGAGTGGGCCTCATCCAATTATTTGAAGACCTTAAACCAAGGTTTCTCAGAATAGAAGAATTTCTGCTTCAGTACTCTAACATAAAAATGTTGCCTGAGTTTCCAGCCTTCTGTTATGTCTTACAGATTTTGGACTTGCCATTCCCTGCAACTGCACTAGCCAATTCCTTAAAGATCTACCTGTCTGTCTATCTATCTATCTATCTATCTATCTATCTATCTATCATCTCCTACTGGTTCAATTTCTCTGGAGAAATTGAATTCTTCTGCCTAGAAAGTTTGTCTTTTCTCTTAAATGTATTTATTTATTTAATCATTTACTTATATTAGTATGGCCTCATGGATATTTATTTTATATTTTGGATTACTATTCTAGTACTTCCTTATTGTTTTGTTCCTTAAATTTTTCAGTTTTGCCCATTAGGAGCTCAGTTAATTGTCTCCTGTGTCCTTTTAATGTACCCCATGAATGTAGGTTTTTATTTTGAGAACTTCTGTACTTTCTGTCATTACAAGATACTCCAACTCATCTTTTATATTTCTTCCCTCAATGCTAGAATCAGTCATTTCTCCAGAAGATGCTAGGTGTCTTTGCTGATACTAGAGCATCATTGATTCCAGGCTCTCTCAGCTGAAAAGGAAAAGATATATATTTATGTATATAAATCTTTGTGTATATGCACATCTATAAATATTTCTATATATAACCATTTGTGTCCATATTGGGCTAAACATGATCTTATACTGATGTCTCCAACTTTATAATCTATTACCACTTGTCATTCTAGCCTCCTCCCTTTGCTTTTATGTAAACTCCCACTCTAACAGTGAGAAACCTGGTCTTCACTATCTGCCACCCATTTATTTAATCATGCAGTTCCAGTATACATGTAGAGTAGCATCAACATTGGTGATTCCTATCTTCATGAGAAGCGATTTTATCCTTTCTCCATTGGATTGCCTTTGATCCTTTATGAAAGATTATTTTACTATATTTGTATGGATCTATTTCTGGGCTTTCTATTCTGTTCCATTGCTCTATGTGTTTATTTTTTCACCAAATACCATGCCGTCTTATTACTGTAGCTTATTGTAAGTCCTGAAGACAGGTAGTCTGAGCCTTCCAGACTTTTGTCCTCTTCTTAACTATTGTGCTCACTTTTCCAGGTCTTTATACATTTTCATATAGACTTTAGAACCAGTTTGTTGACTTCTACAAAACACCTTTTGGAATTTTGATTTGGATTGTATTGAATCTGTAAATCAAGTTGGTAAGGATTGACATACATCAATTTGATTTCCAATCCATAAACATGGTATATCTCTCTATTTATTTAAATCTTCAGTTTCTTCATCAGAGGTTTAACATATTTTCATATACATATACTTTATATATTTTCATAAATTCACACTTAAGTATTTCTTTTTTAGGAGCTGCTATTAAAAGTGGTATTTTTTTCATTTCGAATTTCAATTTTTCATTGCTGCTATATAGTAAGGCAATTGACTTTTGTATATTAACACTGTATGCAGTGAACTTCCTATAAACACGTATTCATTTCAGGAGTTTAGGTCAACTCTTTTGTATTTTCTACATAGAAAATTATGCCATCCAGTTTCTCAGCACTAAGTATGATGTTATCTGTAGGGTTTTATAGATTTTTAAAATCAAATTATGGAAAGTCTTGTATTCTTAGTTTACAAAGAGGTTTTTATTAATGATCTTCTATAGATCTATTAGAAGAGGTTTTTATTAATGATATTCTATAGATCTATTAGAAGAGGTTTTTATTAATGATATCTATAGATCTATCTTTATCTATGTATTTACTTTTAAAATTTGTATTGGAGTATAATTGATTTACAATGTTGTGTTAGTTCCAGGTATACAGCTAAGGGAATCAGAAATACACGTACATATATCCACTCTTTTAGATTCTTTCCCCGTATAGGACATTACAGAGTATTGAGTTCCCTTTGCTATACAGTAGGTCCTTATTAGTTATCTATTTTGTATATAGTAGTCTGTATATGTCAGTCCCAATCTTCCAGTTTATTCCTCCCCCCCTTGGCCCCTGGTAACCATAAGTATGTTTTCTACCTCTGTAACTCTATTTCTGTTTTTTAGATAAGTTCATATGTACCTTTTTTTTAGATTCCACATGTAAGTGATATCATATGATATTTGTCTGTCTCTATCTGACTTACTTCACTCATGCATCTGTGGTCACCTAATCTATGACAAAGGAGGCTGTAATATACAATGGAGGAAAGACAGTCTCTTCAATAAGTGGTGCTGGGAAAACTGGACAGCTACATGTAAATGAATGAAATTAGAATACTCCCTAACACCATACACAAAAATAAACTCAAAATATATTAAAGACCTAAATGTAAGACCAGACACTATAAAACTCTTAGAGGAAAACATAGGCAGAACTCTCTTTGACATAAATTGTGGCAAGATCTTTTTTGATCTACCTCCTAGAGTAATGAAAATAAAAACAAAAATAAACAAACGAGACCTAATTAAACTTAAAAGCTTTTGCACAGCAAAGGAAACCATAAACAAAATGAAAAGACAGCCCTCAGAATGGGAGAAAATATTTGCAAACCAAGCAACTGACAATCTCCAAATATACAAACAGCTCATTCAGCTCAATATCCAAAAAAAAAAAAAAAAAAAAAATCAAAAAATGGGCAGAAGATCTAAATAGACATTTCTTGAAAGAAGACATACAGATGGCTAAAAAGTACATGAAAAGATGTTCAACATCATTAATTATTAGAGAAATGCAAATCAAAACTACAATGAGGTATCACCTCACCCTGGTCAGAATGACCATCATCAAAAAATCTACAAACAATAAATGCTGGAGAGGATGTGGAGAAAAGGGAACCCTCCTACGTTGTTGGTGGGAATGTAAACTGGTACATCCACTATGGAAAACAGTATGAAGGTTCCTTATAAAACTAAAAATAGAGCTACCATATTATCCAGCAATCCCACTCCTGGGCTTATATGTGGAAAAAACTATAATTCGAAAAGATACATGCACCCCAATGTTCATTGCAGCACTATTTACAATAGCCAGGACATGGAAGCATCCTAAATGTCCATCAACAGAGGAATGGATAAAGAAGATGTGGTACATATATACAATGGAATATTACTCAGCCACAAAGAAGAACAAAATAATGCCATATGCAGAAACATGGATGGACCTAGATATTGCCAAGAGTTTTTAATCATAGGTTTTATCAATACATTTTATGCATCGATTGGCACAAATATATAATTTTTATTCTTTATTCTGCTGATGTGTTGAATTATAATAATTGAGTTTTGAATGTTGGACCAGCTTCAAGTGCCTGGGATAAATCCCACTTTATTGTGATCTATAATTCTATTTATACATTGTTGGATATGATTTGCTGATATTTTGTTGAGGAATTTTGCATCTAATTTATGAGAAATATTCACCTGTAGTTTCCTTGTCTGTAATGTCTTTATTTGGTTTTGGTATTAGAGTAATGCTTCCTTATAGAGAATGTTAGGAAGTATTCCCTCTGCTTGGAGATTGTGGAGTATTGAAGTATCATATCTTCCTTAAATATTTGGTAGGATTCATCTGTAAAACCATCTTGGTGTAGTGCTATTTTGTTTTGTTTTTTTGTTTTTGGAAGTGTATTGATTCAGTTTCTTTAAGAGATACAAATCTATTTTCAGGTTATCTATTTATCATTGTGGGAGTTTGATAGATTGTGAGTTTGGTATTTATCATTGTATGAGTTTGGTAGATTGTCTTTCAAAGAATTGGTCCATTTTATCTAAGTTATCTAACTTATGGGCATGGGGTTCTTCCACTGTATTCCTTTATTACCATTTTAGCGGTCAGGAGAGCACTAGTGATGACTCTTCTTTCATTTGTTATATTAACAATTTGTGTCTTTTTTCTTGGTTTCTACAATTGTAAAAAGGAATTGGATGATTATAAAATATGAAATAAAATTATAGCAAATAAAATGAGTGACACCAATGTTATAAGAGATAGGAGTAGGGAATTGGGAGCGTTCTCTTACCTGCAATTAATGTGAAGGTGTATAGTGTCATTTGAAAGTGGGCTCAGATTAGTTGCAAATGTATGCTGCAAACTCTAGTGCAACCAAAAAACAAAATTTTTGAAAGAGTAAAATTGATATGCTGTAAGAGGAGAGAAAATAGAATCATATAAAAATTTCACTTAAAATCAGAAAAAGGCATAAAAATGTGTACAACTAAATCAGTAATCACTTTAATATGAATAACCTAAATAGAGAAAAGATTTTCAGAGTTTACTTAAAAAAATACCAAACTATATTTTGTCTACAAAAATGTCACTTTAAACATAAAGAATCAAATATCAGCACCTCTTTTTCAGTAATTTATAAATTAAGCAGGCAGAAAATTAGTAAAGATATAGTTAATATGACTTTAATCAATGTTTATAAAGCACTCCATCCAACAGGAGAATATACATTTTTCTCAAGCTCACATGGAATGTTCATCAAGATAAACCACCTTTGAGGCATTAAACACACCATAACAAATTTTAAAATAATAGAAATTATTCAAAGTATGTTCTCAGATGACAATGAAATTAAACTAGATATTGATGACAAGATAGCTGTAATGTACCAAAATATTTGGAGATTTAAAAACATACCTGTAAATAACACATGGGTCAAAGAAGAAGTCTCAAGATGTGTAAACTAAAATGAAAATACAACATATCAAACATATGGGATGCATTTAAAGCTGTATTTAGAGGAAAATCCATAGTATTCTATGCATATATTACAAAAGAAAAAAGACCTAAAATCAATGGTGTTACCATTTGTCTTAGGAAGTAAGACAAAGAGGAAAAAGTTAAGCCTAAAACAAGCAGAAGAAAATGAAAAATAAAAAGTTAATATTAGAGCAAAAATCAATGACATTAATTTCTCCAGAGAAGATATACAGATTGCCAACAAACACATGAAAAGATGCTCAACATCACTAATCATTAGAGAAATGCAAATCAAAACTACAATGAGGTATCACCTCACACTGGGCAGAGTGGCCATCATCAAAAAATCTACAAACAATAAATGCTGGAGAGGATGTGGAGAAAAAGGAACCCTCTTGCACTGTTGGTGGGAATGTAAATTGATACAGCCACTATGGAGAACAGTATGAAGGTTCCTTAAAAAACTAACAATAGAAGTATCATAAGATCCAGCAATTCCACTACTGGGCATGTACCCTGAGAAAACCATAATTCAAAAAGAGTCATGTACCACAGTATTAATTGCAGCACTATTTACAATAACCAGGACATGGAAGCAACCTAAGTGTCTATCAACAGATGAATGGATAAAGAAGATGTGGCACATATATACAATGGAATATGACTCAGCCATAAGAAGAAACAAAATTGAGTTATTGGTAGTGAGGTGGATGGACTTAGAGACTGTCATATAGAGTGAAGTAAGTCAGAAAGAGAAAAACAAGTACTTTATGCTAACACATACATATGGAATCGAAAAAAAAAATAAAGGTTCTGAAGAACCTAGGGACAGGACAGGAATAAAGACACAGACGTAGAGAATGGACTTGAGGACACAGGGAGGGGGAAGTGTAAGCTGGGACAAAGTGAGAGAGTGGCATGGACATATATACACTACCAAATGTAAAATAGATAGTTAGTGGGAAGCAGCCACATAGCACAGGGAGATCAGCTCGGTGCTTTGTGTCTACATAGAGGGGTGGGATAGGGAGGGTGGGAAGGAGACACAAGAGGGAGGAGATATGGGGATATATGTATATGTATAGCTGATTCACTTTGTCATATAGCAGAAACTAACACACCATTGTAAAACAACTATACTCCAATAAAGATGTTAAAAAATAAAATAAAATGACAGAAAAAAAACAATGATGTTAAAAAATAGGAATAAAATAGAGAAAATAAATGTGTACAAAATCTCTCATAATGTGGGTATTATTGCACAGTTTTGTGCTTCAAATGACATGTTAACTAAAGTGCTTGAATCCAGAGCTTCAGGTACAACTTGGTTATGTTTATTTGGTGCAAAATGTTAGTTATCCCCCTTTCTTCAGCATCAGCTTGGAAGTAGATACTTTTTCCTACACTACTCCTCATTCCAGGAATCAAAGAGTCATAAAAGTATATAATATTAGAAAGCATCTTGACCAGTGAATATCAAAATTTAAGATTCACATGAATCATCTTTAGATCATTAGTTCTGGGGTAGAGTATGAGGTTCTTTATTTTTAAGAATCTTCATGTTAGTGCCAAAGTTAGTCCTTTGAGGCATAAGTCGTAGTCAGTATTTCTCTTTACATCAGAGGAAATAAAGTTTCATAGATTTGGCTTCAATTTGCTCCAAATAGTGACTTTCAAAATAGACTATTCAAAGGCATAGAAATCTGAAGCAATAATATTAACTTATGTGCAACTTTGGTTCTATTTCCCAAAGTTGGTGTGGTAGAGGGAACCATCTTAACTAGATTATTTGTTATATTTGTTTCCTAGGTTTGCTTAGGAGATACCCTAATTTGATTTAAGTAAGTTTTGTTTTTGAATTTGGTATAAAACTTTTGTATTAGACAAATATTCAGTCAAAATTGAAAATAGCACTTATATAAGAAGTCTGAGAACTTGTGCTATAAAGTCATTATATAGAGTCATGATGCGTCATATAATCTCTCATTAGCCTAATGTTGTTTCCCATGTTGATCAATTTTATTTAACTAAGAGAAGGATAACAGAGGGGAAGCATATGTAGGGGCTGAAATATTCAGTTCATTGCAAATGCAGCAGGTAAGGTTACAGCAGTTCTGGATAAAGAAAATTGATACAATGTATTCTTCTGAGAATATTGTGTCAAAGAAGGGTTATGTAAATGTTCAAGAGGAAACAAAGCTTGAGGAATCCTCAAATCATCTGAATTACAACACATGTTTCATACATCAAAGAGCAGATGTAAAAGAGTAATCTACTTGCCTCTAATTTATCATTATATTTTTCATCAAAGTTTTCATAACAGTGGAAAAATTAGATTATATTCTGTTTATTGACATATGAGATAATATAAATATAATGAAAGAACCAAATGGAGCTGTTTCTGGTTTATTGCTCATAAAATTCACATCAAATGGTCATCAACAACTGATGCACAGATGTAGATATTCTTTGTTTACTAAATCTCTTCAGGGGTAATAGTGGCTTTATTTGTGAAGTTATTGCTTCCACTCTTCTTTATACTTATCTAAGGATTTTATGTTCTTGAATATTGGCAATTTAATCTAATAGTGGCTTTCTGGATATTGCTTCAAAACCTGAAAACTGTCTAATTTTCCTGGGCTCAAAATAATTTATAATCCTTAGTACCTCCTTCAATAGTTGAAAAGACCAAAAGGATGTTATGCTACGGCTGACATGAATTTTAGTATATATATGAATATATATTATATGTGTTTTAGTATATATACATATATACGCATGTACATATACATATACGTGTGTGAGTGTGTGTATGTGCAGCAGTGACTTACAAAGAATAAAAGTAGATTTTATGTGGTAATAATAGAATTCACTTAGACATATATTCTAAAATTTTGCATTCTGATGCTTTTCAATAGCTGTTTATCTGTAAGTCTTTTTGTTTGTTCTGTTTCATTGGAATGTTTGATTTCCCATATTTTATCATGGACAGGTCTTTACTACAGGTATAAGATATGTGTGTGTGCATGATATATATGAATGTATATTTATATAAATATTCATACATGAGGAACTATATGTTAACATTGCATTTCTGATTCAGAAAAGCTAATATTCTCAATGAGTTGCTCCTGGTTATGTCCATGAAACAAATCTTGCTTAAATGACAATATGTCAGAATTCCAGGATCCTACACTGGTCCATTTTATAGTCTCTATAATTCATTACAAGTTTGTGAGGATTAAATAATATCAAATGTTTATATGACACTGACTAATTTGCATGTGCTGCTTGAACTGCCTTACATACTTACACTCATTCAATCCTCACCTCAACCCTAAGTAGGTCCTACTACTGTCCTCATTTAACAGATGAGAAAACGTACACACAACAGGATTAGTATCTTGTCCCAGGAAAGGACTGAGATTGAATTCCGTATAATCTGTCTCTCACCAAGTAAAATAATAGCTGTAAAATTCATTTACGTATTTGACACCAAGAATTTTCCAACAAATACTATTTTTCCTCTGCACTTGTTCTCAATTTCTCTTTTCTTCCTTTTCATCCTTAAAATATTTTTTTTTCTTATTTAAAGTAGGCAAAGAGAACAGAGAGAAAAGTCCTCAGTAGCACAGTTTAATTTCATTTCATATTCTCTATGGCACTGCAAAAAGGACTTTGATACTTTAAACTATGTTTTGGCTCTTTCTCTACATTATTCCGGCCCATTTTTAGTTAATCCAATTTTGCAGTTAAACTTTTTAAAATTAACCAAATACTTCTTGATAGAATGGCCAAAAAATTCTCATTGACTATGTTCTTAAATGTTTTGTCATACCTTCTGACAGCATAAATATTTTAGACCTAAAAATAGTCTAATTTTTTTTTCACATGTTAAAATAAGAACTAAATTGAGGGTTTAAAGAAACTATACAGTTATACTGAACATCCAAGTATGAATTTTGGTCATTCTTGTATTCTTATGACAAGAAATTGAACATCCCACATACAAAATTTAATTATACCTGTCTACTTATTATACTTATCTACTTACTATACCTCATAATTATCAGATAATGCATAATAGAGTAAAATGGCAATTTAATAGTTGCAGAATGGCAGTCAGCTACAGTATACAAAGTGAAATGTCTTTTATAAGGCTGCAGGCTCTTCTTAAATAAATAGATCTGTTAACATAATAAAATGTTGGCAAAATAAAATTATTTACTTGACAGATTTCTGATGTGATTTGCTAAATTGACCTGACCCATTTGAAATCATGGGGATTGAAGCTTTGTAAGAGTTAATGATATGAATGATGATCTGGGATGTTTAAAAGTTTTTCTTTTTCAGTACAGACTCTCCAGTGTGAATCTTTGTGGAGATGGTTTATGCTTTGAAGCAAGAACAACTGTTTGATCCTCAAAATCTCATTCAAAGAATGAAAACTTTATGACTTGTATTACAAATGGTCACATATTCATAAATTAGCCAGGTTAAATGCTTGGATAAGAAATTCTTGATTGAACAGACAGCTTTAGATCAGAAATGGAAGAGAAAATGATTTTCAGTCCTTATGATTTTAATTTTTAAAAAAGTCAGTGTTCTGAACATTTGAGGTATCTCTTAACAGATGGTAACTTTGGAATTTCCTTATCACCACATCCTGAGAATGATACATATCTGTTGTTACTAAAAAGTGTATAAGGACAATATTGCTACTATTTCCTAAAGTAAATCATAATGAATGGAAAATGCTCTTTGATTATCATTTATCATTAGATAGAAAATGAATAAATGCTTCATTATATCTTCCAGAACTTTTCAGAGACTACCAAAAAAGAATTCATACCAAGAGCCAAGAATTCTGTGGTTAATTTGTTTCCCATCATGGAGTCACAGCATTGAGCCATTTGCTGTGCTTATTATAGCTTTCAAAATTCTTGCTGGAATATTGTTCTGCCATTTCCAGCTATTAGACTTAGTTTTCCAAGGAAAGCAATAAAGAACTTATTTAGCAAAGTTGAGCAACGGTTAAATAATTATCATTGGCCTCTACATTTTTTCCTGATTTTAAAACATTATATAGGAAAAAAAATCCTTTCTCTTACTTTGAATCAAAATACCCAGAGAGGTGGGTATTTCTGGATGCACATAGGAGATTAAACACACACATTTATTTCTACTTCCTTAATAAACTCTGATAACATGATAAGAAGAGAGAGAAAATGATATAAGCAAAAGGACAAAGAGGATAGGGATAGGAGAGGAGAGAAGAGCAGACAAAGAATGTCCAAAATTTTGGAATATGTAAAATTGATGAATGGTCAAAGGAAAAGGTTAACAGCGCCTCTGATCCTTTCCTTTGGCCTCTGGGCTGCCTGAGGACTGGATGCTGTTTTAGATTGAATTGTGCCCCACAAATTCATTCCAATTCATTCTTATGTTGAAGTCCTAAACCCCAGTACCTCAGAGTGAGACTGTATTTGGAGACAGGATCTTTAAAGAGACAATTAATGTTAAATAAGTTCATAAGAGTGGGCCACCACTCTTATGTGGGTCAGAAAGCTGTTAGAGAAAGTGCTTCACCAAAATGAAAAAGTAAGTTCATAAGAATGGGACACCAGTCATTCAATATGACTAGTGTCCTTATAAAAAGAGATTATGACACAGAGACACACAGAATGAAGGCCACGTGAAAATACAGGAAGAAGGGAATGGCCATCTACAGGCCAAGGAGAAAGGCTTCAGAATGTAACCAACCCTGCCCACTTCTAACCTTCAGAACTGTAAGGACATAAATATTTTTAATTCATCCAGCCTGTAGTACTTTGTTATGGCAGCCCTAAGAAACTAATAGAGATTTTTAAATTAATAACATAGATTCAAGGAATATATAGGAGTATATCAGATCTAAGAAAAATGCGAGTACTCCTGAGTTTGTTATGTACTGAATCAAGCCTCTGTACTTAGTTGTAGAGATTAACTGGCTACCCTCTAATTGATTAGTAACTCTAATTAATGACTAACTTATAAATAATGAGCTTCAGCAGCATTAGAGAAAGAATGCAAGTGTCCAGAAAACTAGCAATATAGAAACGATGAAAGGACCCTAGAGTTGGTGGCTTCCGGGGCTGAGGTGCTTCATACCCATTCAGCATCTTCTCTCATAACCATACTTGGCAGTCACGAAACCTTGGCTATGCTACTTTACATACAATGATTCCTCTTCTTTATTCTTTCTTAAAGCTAAATAAACTTTGTCCTTGGTGAAAGCTACTGTGTCTAGTGAGTTTGAATGACAATCTAAACCTAAGACCTCTGAGCATAGTGGGAATTGCAACTGTTAGACAACTGAGAATACCCAAAGGGAAAATAATGAGAAAAGAACTTGCCTGCCTCACAGAATAAAGGAGAGGCTCAGGATTTGGTGCTAGTTGTACCATAAAAGAAAGAGAAAGGACGGCGAGTTGTGAGGCTGAAAACTGGAGGATGATAGAAATCTACATTGAGGACAGTAGACCCCTGAGCCCTTCTCCAACCCACAATCCAGGCAACTTACTCTCACCTTCTCTCCTTATCCCTCCCTCTCCCTCAATTTTTGATCAAATTCTATCTTCTGAGGAAATTAAACCAGTAATAACAACTCAGGGACAACAGATACCATGGAAGTCAAAGGTGAGTTAGATGGCTAAAAATAAGGAATTAAATGAAAATCTGCTTACAAATGGTAAAACCTGCAGTCCCTATTTCCACCTGATCTTAGAACTCATGCAGCCATATATGGTTTCCTTTTTTCAGTATGTCATTCTGCACAAAAACTGGTGCAGAGATATTTATATTTGGAGGTTATTATTAAGATTATTCCAATAAAGCCTACTAGTTGACAGTTTCTCCCCATGCCCATTTCTTCCCATACTGTAACCTCCTCTGTACTCTTGGTCAGAAAGCTGTCAGAGAAAGTGCTTCATCAAAATGAAAAAGTAAACTAAGAGAGAGGATGAAACCTAGAAGGAAATAGGAGATTTGGCACAGGAGAACAGGAAGGAGAAGCCCTATGTAAAAATCTCTGCAATGGGCCAAGAGAACGACTATTTCAGACTGTAGCAACCAAGAAGAAATGTCATGGAGTGGAAAGTGGGGGAAGAATAGAACTGATAGATTATTTGATTCATTTGATCACGGACAAAATAGCAGTGAAAGTTGTTTAAGAGTTCTAAGTATGAGTTTAGAAATAGTGATAGAAACAAACAAACAAACAAAAACAAATGAAAAAATGCTGCAATTATCAACTCCAGGGGAAAAATTAAGAAATGGAAGTATAATCATAAATATACTACGTTTTTTGGTTGTAGATAAATTTAATATTATGTTATTTTAAACATTTAATATCAATTTAACCATAGCTGCAGCTTAACTATAATAGCAGATGAGAGAGAATAAGAAGGAGGAGTTTAAGGGATTAAAATAAGGTACATCATAATATGTAATAGATCATATCTAAAATTGGTGTGTCAGGAAATAACAATGGGCTGGATTGTCTATTGTCAGTTTAACAGGTATTATGACCAAGTCCTTCTAAGGTCTTCTGTAAGAAGTAGAAGCAGGGAACTGCCTTTTCCAGATTCCCTTTCTCTATTTTCTTCATCTAAAGAATAGTACTTTCATAAGACTTTAAAGTAAAGGAGAAGGGCAGGGTTTTATTTTCAGGTGTCAGCTGAAGACAGACACTGGACCAATGTGAGATTTCAAGAAGGCTCTAGTTGAGCTTTTTGATAATCATCTTCACTGGTGTTGATAACGAAGGTACTTGGATGGAAATGGTCCAGAGATTCTTGAAATCTATAGTGGCTTTGGGGTGAGCATGTAAGACCCATTTGTTTACATGCTTAAGCTAAGATCTTCATTGGCTGTTTTCTAGATGTTTTTCCCCCAGTCTTTCCAACAGTCATGTAAACATCTAATTGCTTGTATTAATACAATCAAAAAATATAGATTGGCTTCTGTTTTTCTAACTAAATTTGTCCTTAAATAAGCAGTAAAAATGTGTATTTGAAATAAAGAGAGTAATATGAGAAGAAACAGCTAAAATGTTAAATCTTGGAGAATAGAAGGGTGGAGTAAGATTGAATTTTAATATCCATATTTATCAGTATTATCCTAAGTGCACACACAAGGCTTCCAGGGCAGAGAAGACAATATTTACACACAGCAAATAAGCATGTTGTTCCCCAGTGCCTCAATTTCTTAACCCTGGTGTGAAGCAATGAGATCCAGATGTCATCCTACGTGTACTGGTTTGTACTGTAGGTAAAGAACCTAGAAAAAAACAACCTGAGTGCTTTGATCCTTGGGAAGGATGTTTTTACTTTAACCCTTTGGAATGTATATACATCTCTCCAGGGGAAAGATGAGACCATTGTTTCCACCCGTACAGCATCTTCATATGATGCCTTCATAGTCCCAGGCCTTAGCTCCCCAACCTCTCAGATAAATTTCTCTGGAATTATGTCACTATCTTAATCAGTCATAAATTATCTTCCCAAATTTGCCCATGTAAAATTTACTCACAAAGCTTTAATTGTGCAGAAATACAAAAATATTTTCTCTGTCCCCCCACAGGCAATTATTGTGTTTTAGAAGAATTATGGATCATATGAATATTTAAATTATGTGCATAAGTTACCATAATTAGTATCTGTATTATTATTCACTGTTTTTTTTTTTTTTTAAAGAATATATGATCTTGGACCTAGGTAAGACTTTGTTGGTGGTTAAGTACTAACTGCCACAGCAAGAGCAGAACTGCAGTGGCAAGAGCCATACAGATCATTACCTGATTATTTGTTTTGTTTTTTTTTTAAATTTTTATTTATTTATATTTATTTTTGGCTGTGTTGGGTCTTCGTTTCTGTGCGAGGGCTTTCTGTAGTTGCGGCAAGTAGGGGCCACTCTTCATCGTGGTGTGCAGGCCTCTCACTGTCATTACCTGATTATTATATAATATTTGCATACAGAAACAAGATGTCTTTAAGGTTCACATATTTTGTTGAGGGATTCACGTGCATCTTGTGTGAGATAATTAAATTATCATGACACCAAAGACTACTTATGAAGCCTACATCCAAGTTTTAGTCTTCAAAAGACTATTAGTTGTATAATTTGCTTTTTTATATCAGTATTTTTCATTTTTAGAAGGAAATACTTTTATTAAGTGCACTAGTGATATCCGCCCCCAACTCCACCTCAGAAACATAGGTATTAACACAGCTATTTTGTACTGAAGCTGATAGATTCTGCTTCAGCTATTAGGGGAAAAGCCAACAACCTCAGCAAATTAAAACTGAAGCATCAGCAGTACACAGGCCCTAGAACTCATGGGGTTATTTGCATACAGCTTATGTTGTAATTCCCAGAAATACGTTTGATTTTTTTGCACTGTTCAGTGGTAGTATATTTTATTCCCACTAACAGCAAAAGTAATTGCTTTGAACATAACAAAAGTAATTGTGTGAGAAGTTCAGCATGACTCTATTGTACCACCTCTGTAGTTTCTGCATTTGCTTTTGCATATCTAAATGTGAAAAAACAGATATATTCCTGGTACTTGAAAAATGAGATTTTGGTAAGGGTACCATGACATATTCCAGTAGAACATGTGTTTTTGTTTCCTATTCTTTTCAGTTTGAAATACTTTGAGAACGTACTTTATAGCCACCTGATAATTTGTGTCTTTTTAGAAGAATGGTCTGGAAGGTCAGTAATTATGTTTTTAAAAAAACAAATGATCAGTTTCTCCAGGAATACTGATAAATTCAGACTCTGTCTGTTTTCCAGCATTTGTATCCCTGCTTTCCTCACACCTCTGTTATTTGCCTTCCACTTTTAGCTTCATCTACACTTCAGGTCCTAAAATGAACCCTATCTAATTGAGAGAAAGTTGATTAGGTTGAACACAATATGCCAAAATTCAGTAATAAGCCAGTCATCACAAATGCCTGTGTGACTTTATGAATTCCTCTTGATGGGAACTCCCTTTCCCAATGCCTCTTGGATAGCTCCAACTTTAAGATTCAGGTCCTAACACTCCCTCTAGGAGCAATTCTTCTATTTATCCTCAGACTTATTTAGTTGCTTATCACCCCCTCCTCTCTGTCCACTTATCTTAAAGGACTAATCACACTATGTTACAGCAGTTTGCATATCTGAAAAGTAGGTGATGGAGTATTTGACAACAAGGGGTGTAATATTCTTCACATCTCCTTCTAACACCTAAGAAAATACAGGCACAAGTATGACTTAAAGGACTTTGTTAAATGACTGAACGGATAATTGATAAAATACTTTGAAGATTAGTAAGTGAGGGTAGAGGGCTCTAGTAGTTTGAGTGTCACCTGAACTTTGGGAAGTCCTCATCAATTTATTCATGTTGGAGCACCTATAAAGGCATGGCAAAACTTGAGAGAAGTTGTTTAGAGATCACCTCACTATGTTGATTCTAGTTTAGTGCTGCTTTAGTTGATCAGCATTTTTTAGATATATCCCCACACATTGAACTTCAGCACCCAGTTAAGATTTTACTTCTTAGTTCTCTCTTTATAGTAGAAATCTATACAACTGATGCAACTCTACTTAAAGTGAAGTTTTAAAGGAGTAGACAAAATAAGAAAACTAATCTTTTAAAGTTTTCTGGATCAAAAAAATCAAAGGGGTAGCTGCCTCTCTTTTGGTGACTTGAACTATTTATTTTTAAGAGCTGCAGTATTTCTTCATTTTTACATCGTATTTTATTTAGTACAAAACTAGATCCAGTTGATAGTTAATTTTTGTCAAAAAACAAATTGATAACTACTGAGTTTTATCATTTCACTTACTGATTAAATCAATTTATTATGAAGATTGCCAAAATAATCAGGCACTCATTTCAGACAGTTGCTATTTTAATAATGAATGTAATTAAAATAGATTAGCATAAGCATCAGTCATTAATTAACTAAACTTATCCAGGTAGCTTTATACTTAATCCTAAAGCAATAAAGGTGAGAAAAAATTATTTTAAGATCTTTCCAATTTCATCATCTGAAATATTTTGTCTACTCTGTGTAGTTTTGGCATACTCCTGAACTACTGTAGCAAAAATTTCTTATTCTTGAAAAAAAGGTAAACGTTTCTAATAATCATTTTTATTGCTATGTGTTTTCAAATTTTACCTTTAGTTATTTCTTACTCTTATATGCTTATGAAATAGATTCATAGATTTTTCTTCTGACAACACCTGATGGTAAATAAGTAAAAATGTGTTAATATAAATATATTTCAGCAATTTCATATTTTTCAAGTTAAAAGTACACCCATAATTGTATACACAGATTGGTACGATAGCTGTCTATAAATTAATTTTGTCTAGGTTTCAATGTTTTTATTAATCAGGAATATGTATAGTATACCTTAGGATATAAATGAAAGACTCTGAGGATTTTTCAGCATTCTTACTATTTGCAACCTGTTCTTACTCCCAGGGTAATCATAAATATATCCTCATGAATTGATTTTATATTACATCTCAAAAAATGATTCTACTCTCTTCTGTTCTCATAATTCTGGCTAACATACTGTTACCAAACCAAACTTGGGTCTGCTCACCCAATGCACAGCAAAGCCAATCTACTGACAGTGGGTTGTTTCTACAGCATTTTTTGCAAAGCCCTCAACGTGCGGCCAAGCAAGGAGAACAGGCGGCAGCTCATGCTCAACTCCCTGATGGCTTTTAGGAAAGGGTTTTTAAAGACAAAGTGAGGGAGAGAGTCACAGTGTGTGTGATTGACTCGTGCACAATTCTCTGATTGGTTGATGGTGAGATAATAGGGTGAGGTTTCGGGGATCTCAGTCATCAACCTCTGATTGCAACTGGTCTGGGTTCTATGTGCTAGTGGTCAGTGTGGAGTTAACTTCTTCGCCCTGGTGGGGATTTTAGTATCTGCAAAACAACCCCAAGACATGGCTCAAGACATTATCTATAGTCCTGGAGGAGGAACGAAAGGTCCTTGACTTTGTTTTATGGCTGAACTATTATTATTTTGTCTTGCTTGACTGTTTTCCTTTGTTTCTGCACTCACTTCTCAGATTAAATTTGCTCTTTGGAACTCAGGAAAGGCCTAGGAGGCTAAAGCTTTTCTACAAACAAGAGTCAAGAGAAACAGGAAGGTCCGTCCCCCGGAAGCCCCTGCAGGGTCCTGCTCAGTTTCAGAACTATATTGGACAAAGCTCTTTAGTATTATCTTCATATAAGATAGAAACTTGCTTTTATCTTAAAACAGTAATTCTGGAAAAAGGTATCAGTTCAACCTCCAGGGAAGGGAGAGGGGCTGGAAATTGAGTTCAGTCACATGGGTAATGATCCAATCAGTCATGCCTACATAATGAAATCCCAATACAAATTTTGGACACCTAAACTCAGAAGAGCATCCCTCATTGGCAAAATGCTGTGCATATCATAACATATCCATGTTCTGGGTGGGTAATATATCCTGACTCTATAAGGAGAGGACACGGGAAGCTTTGAGGTTGAGATCCTTTGCGACCCTGACCTATGTGTCTTTCCTTTGACTGGTTCTGATTTGAATCCTCTCTGCTGTAACACAGCTAAAATGATAAGTATAACACTTTCCTGAGCTCTGTGAATCATTGTAGCAATTATCAAACCTGAGGGAACTCTCAAATTTGTGGTCACTTGGTCAGAAGTGAGGGTGACCTTGGAAACTCTCAGGTTTGTGGCTCGTGTCTGAAGTAAGGGTAGTCTCGTAGAGGACTGTACCCTTCACCTTTGAATTTTTGCCTAATTCCAGGTAGTTAATGTAGAAGACATTGCACTGGTATTTTCTGGGCTGGGAAATGGTGAACAATTCTTGTAATGATCTTTGGTGCTCTTTGCAGACCTGCCATCCTCTGTAGAGTGCCCATGGTCCTTATCTAGAGGATTCAGCTAATCTGAGTCCCCTGAAAACCACAGGGACCTGCATGCACTGCCTGAGGTTCATATGTCCATCTGCCATAGCTTCTGGCATGCCATTATTCTCAGTCCTATTGAAAGTGGCTGAATACACTGGAGGCTGGTACTACCTCTGAAATTTCCAGAGTGGATTTTGTGATGTGCCACCTAGACTCCTCTTCAGGGCTAAAAGACTTAGTCCCTTAGCTTCTCAGGAGGTTGCTAGCTAGCTACTGTTAGATGAAGACCCTCGCTAGAAAGTGCCCCATACCAGAGTCAGCTGCTTTGCCCAAGATCACACCCCCTTCCTAGAGATAGCCTGCATTCAATGATGATAGATGCAGGAATATTAAACCCAGCCCTCTGACTAGAATGAAGGCAGTGCTGAAGGGTCATCAGAGCTTCAGAACTCCTCATAGGCTTGGCTAGGGCTCTGTTTGGGCTACATCATAATTTTTCTCCTTCTGTTCAATCCCACCACATTTCGTTTCTCTTCAGAGTTTCCATGCACTCTGTGATAAAGCTCTTGCATGTTAATCTTCTCAGATTCTGCTTCTTGGGACCCCAAACTGCAGTCATTGCTGCCAGGAATGGTCAGAGGAATGAGATAGAATCTGGGAAATTAGTCATCTGCTAGCTCACACCTAGGATCCATTACTAGTGTTAGATGATCACAGAAGACCTGGTCCAAGAGAGCAGTACTTTTGTTAAAACTTTCTTTCACAGTAAACTGGATTGGTCTATCAGTGGAGAAGGATGCACGAGCAAGGGCAATGTATTGCAACTTTGAGAGATATGGGATAAGTAGCAACTGACATAAAAGACAGTGAATGCAAGCGGCTGTTGCTAAGTGTACTAGATGTTAGAGAAAAGATAACCAAAGGGTAACAGTGATTAAACAGCAATTAAAAATTCAATGTGAGAGCTACGGGCTTCCTTGGTAGCACAGCAAGCCCTAATTGCAACCAGAGAGCAGTTAAAGCTGAGAACCAGGCAAAAGACTTTGTGATTAAAGTACCAGAGCTTCAAAGAAAGTGAAACAATGAACTAAGGCAATTGTCTTATGTAAAGTCAAGGCTCTGATTGAGAAATAAAATGACTTAGTTATATGATAGAGATATCTGGATTGACACACTAAAAAAATCTTACATTCACAGATTCCCCTAGTTCATGTAGTAGTAGCCCACTCTTCCCTATTAAGGGTTAGAATACTCCATCTCCTGTAGAGTATCTCTGTTGTAGGAATATGTGTATCTCATCCCCAGGATCTGTCCTTATCTTTTTTCCTGGTTACTAGACCATTAGGATTATATCCCAACATAATTTGGTTTCAGGAAGTGTTTGGTTGGATAAGGGATTAAAGAACCCAAGGAGCTGCAGGAAATAGTCTTCCTTTTCCTGGGGAGATAAATAAGGCTCATCCTTCAAAGAAGGTTATGAGAGAAAATGGAAGTGAAAGGCACAAAGATATATCCAGAAAACATATTTTTAAATGAATGAATGACCCAGTTCCTGTCAACTCCTCTAAGAATATTGCATGTCCTATCAAGGCAGAAGTACTTCCTCTTGTGCATGCCAAGAAGTTCTTATTCATATTTTTTTGTAGGAGTTATTCCATTGCTGTTATTCTTCAGAGACCTGTCTCCTCTAGTACTGGAGGAAATTCTAGAAAATAGCGAGTGTGCTTGATCCATCTCTGAATACATAGCAGATAGCTAACACACTGTCTGGCTTTGAAGTGAAGAACTGATAATTCTGTGATAGTTTGCAATTCTAAGACCACTCTGACTGAAGAAATATTGACTCATCTTTCAAGTCATCCCTTAAACTCACTTTTCCTTAATATGCCTAATATTTTTTTTAAGTTAGTGAGTAAATAGATGAAATTAATTTTTTAAAAAATTCAGTTGAGATGATGGAAACATTTTCTCTCAAAAATATCTGGTGGGTTAAATGGCCTGATGCAGCTGACATCTGGATATGTTTGAATTGAGTTGACATGATTATACTAAAATGATAATACTAAGTAGAATTTTCTTTTCCAGACATTGTTCAGATAAATATTTTGGGGGGAGGCAATTCTTCCTTGCCCCACCAAAAATACATGATGTTTGAAAGAATGAGTAATCCTAATCAATTCCATTTTGCTTGCACCTAGCCATGATGGTGGAATGTTGTCAAAATCCAACCCTAGAGACCAGAGTTATTACCTCCTACAAAACATGTGTTCAAGCTGCCGATTTGTGGCTTAAGGTAAGCTCTCAAAAGATAGCTGATAGCAGTACCTCTACCTCGAATGAAGCCAACTAGCTTAAAGCCGCTTGAAGATATTTTATTGGCATCTAAGTCAGGAAATGCAGCAGGTCAACCAAGTTCCAATTGCCCAGAACGGTGGTGAAGCTTCAGGATGCGCAGCTCCAAGTGACAGATGAAAGTTCTTGGAAATTGTGCTCAAAGGGAATTATAACCAACTGGCTGCATGATGAAGAGAACATGCAATGCTGTGGCAGGACATTCATGAGAAATATGGATTCAGCTGGCGCTGTTTACAGATCAGAAAAATGTATTTTCGTGCTAAATCCAATCTGTGATGTTCCAGTGAGAACATGTGGCATCCAGTAATCCACTATCAAAGCTGATCTCCCAACTCTCAAAAAGAGCGATATGAAAGAAACAGCGATTTTAGTCTCCGATTTATTCTGTTCTTCCCAATGTTATTTTTGGGGGATTAAGGATGACTGACGCTGATACACAGAAACAACCAGTTTTGACCAAGTAATTCTTGAGACAGAGAAATGACAGCTATATCTGGCTGTGCACCTGAACACTGGGAAAATACTGATGAAACTTTGAACTGAGTTTAGAAATGTTTATTTGGATAGATAGTGTATATATCTGAATCGTACAGGAAAGAGCAGGGCTATGTGAAATCTGTAGTAAATGGCACATTTAGAAAGTCAAATTGGCATTTTTGTAACTATACCTCCTACTTGGAAATGAAATTAAAATAACTAGAAGCATACACTACAGTTTTGTTTATTAGAAGGTGTCTACAAATTTCTTTGCAAAAGGAAAGATGCTTAAAAATTTCACTCTGTTAATATGCTGTCACAGTGAGTTTAGCACTGAAACTATGCTTTTGGCAGAGACACTTTTACTACAGGAGTGTCAACACACAGGACAACCAAATGATAGTTTCATACCTGAGAAACATGAGCAGGGCCCAATTTTCTGTATTCTCAGGCCCTAGGAAAGTATCTGGAAAATGTAAATATTTCTTTATTAATGTTTGCTGAATTGAATTATATACAAGTGAGGAAGGTCAAGCAGGTTACAGATTGAAAATTGTCCTGGAAAGAAAAAAAAAAAAAAGAAACATCAAAGTGTGGATGCCATTGTAAATCTATATATATATATATTTTTAGAAGGATGTCTAGATTGGCCTGGGAGCTCCTCTAAGAGGAAGTAACATTTGATTCTTGAGGAACTAGTGAGAATTAAGTGGACCAGATAGTTAAGGGCATTCCAAGAAGAAAGAACAGCATGAGGAAAGACATAGAGGAGTGAGAACATGTAATATTTGGGGAAATTCAAGTAGCAAGGATTGCTCAAGTGATATTTGTTTAGTTTTTATTTTTTTCTTATTTTTTGGCTGTACCGCGCAGCATGTAGGGTCTTAGTTCCCCCATCAGGGATTGAACCTGCGCCCCCTGCAGTGGAAGTGCAGAATCTTAACCACTGGACGGCCAGGGAAGTCCCCATTGAAAATATTTTTGACTGAATCCTTTAAGAAGCTTATTTATACATACATGTCCAGTTTTATTTCTAAAACTGAATGTATTCACTTTCATTTAAATAACCACTTGCAAAATAAGTTTTCTCAAACCAAAGGGCTACCCTTTTGCCCTGTGGTGGGGTAAGTTATTAGCAACAAACCCACTTTGTTGTGACCTCAATTCCATATGGATGGATCCCCTCAAAAACCCATCATGATATGACTTAAGAATTCTATTTAATATTATATTGTCCATTAAACTGATACATTAGCTGGATGATTTAGTACCAAGAAAAAATGATCTCATTTGAAGAACTGGTATATTGTTTTTTTATCAGATAATGACAATTAGATAATTTATCATGTTTCCATTTTTATCTTGCTTGGAAGCCCAGAACTAAATTTAATGCTCAATTAATGTAACTACTTAGGCATATGTTGATATATTTTCTTTGACATGTTTTTATTTTCTCTTTCTATCATAATATTTACATAATAAAACTGAGTGAACCAGCGCATATATAATAAGTATGTAGGTAGGTAGCCAACTAGCAGACTAGATATTTGTCATCATAAAGATGTTAAATCAAACAACCTGAAAAAAAATCTTTTGTTGACAAGACAAACACGACCTAAGAGCACTCAAGCTGAATGAAATGGAAGGAATAACCTTCAAATTAGGCACCAAACTCTGCTTGTCATTGCAAAACATCTTATTTTAAAACATTTATTAAAATTACCAGAATATTAGTCTCTTCTTCTGGTTTCAAAAGGAAGAATTAAATAAACATTTGTTCTGAGATAATTTTATGTCCTAGATATAGTAAGGATAATTAATATTAGCTGTTCCCCCCATTTTATCAAAATTCGAGTTTAAATACCATCTGAAATTGTATTTTTCTTTTAACTCATTTCTACAATAATATGTAAATACTCAAATTTATTTGTATGAATTTGCTTTTATAGTGTATATATAACAAATTATGGTTATTATAGCATATAATATATAGTATATGTAATGTTATATTTACATAAATATGTATTTATGTGGTATACAAAACACGAAGAGTATTGGATATTACTTTGTTTTTGAAGAATCAATAGCAACTTTAATTTGTTAGTCTACAAATCTGTGATAATATTTTGTCAGATTTCTAAAACTGAAAGTTGCTTGAGTGGCATTTGTGGAATTCTTTATCAACAGTAAAATCTCACACTACAAAAAAAGAAAACAAATGCTTCTTTAAATAAGAAATTAGTGTAAACCACCATTATTGTTATGTTGAAGATTAGGATTAAATAAAGAAGTTGAATGTGTACTATGTTGAAGATTTTTCTGTTTATGGAATTGACAAAGCTAGAGGCCTAAAGTTAAGCTTCCGTAACAGAAAGCATTTTACATAAATTCATATGATGTTATGCTACGGAGTCTTGTGTTAACCAAAATTTATAAAAGTAGTTACTCTGATATGTGATGTGAAAGGTTAAAAATTGAGGTATATAATATATATAGAGTGCTAAAGAGGCAAAGAATATTGAGTTACACTTTTGTTGAACAGGAGTTGATTTTTGTGCTACTCTATCACGATTAAGAATTCTGGGGAATCCAAATCCCTCAGAGTCTATTACTGAGATCTCAGGACAATACGTGGAACAATAAAACATAGCCTTGGAGCTTTTATATTTGATGCAAGTAGAATTTTACAAGGGATTTCTTTGTTCAGATGCTGAGTTCCTCTCCACTAGAAATCAAAAAATGTCCTCAGCACCACCCTTCTATGGCAATTCAGAGAAAGAGTAGGAGCACATATGTTTTAAATTCATACCACTGTTTTGAATTCCCCTATTTAGTTAAGATAGCTTTGAATTACTCGTCCCCATGCATGAGATATTTTAAAAGTAGAACCACTTTCTAAAATCACTAAATACCAATATCTCTTCTAAGTGACTTTAATTCATTCCTGAAGACTCTACCCCTAAGTGAAAAAACATTAAATAAAAAAATTACTTTCTTTAATTTGAATGGAAGAAAGCATGATATATACCAACTTCACCCAAAATACCCAATTTTCACAGATAGAAGTATATGTCAAAGAAAATAAGCTTATGTAAGTTATAAATAATTTGCAACTAAATAGATACAGTTTGTAAATAAAATAAAAAGTAGTAGAGTTTAATGTATTTATTCCAAATTTCTTTCTGTGCCAAGTTCTTTGCACATTTTTCAATCTTTTGAGGGCTTGTGGTTATTTTGCATTGAAATTCATTTTAAAATAGAGCTTTACTACAGGAAAACATCTCCAGGGCAAAAATAAAGGCCTAACACTGAAGCCTTGGAAAGCCATGGAAAAAACGAATACACACAATAGACCAAAGTCATAGCATATGTTGTCCCTTCATTTCTCCCATTTTATATAAGTACACAAAGCATAAAGGGTTTTGGACTCATCCAAACAACATATACAATTCAAGCTTGTTTCATAAAATATTCTCTGAATGAAAATCTTTTTGCTGAGTAAACTGATACGTGTGCTTTTTCCTGAAATCATAATGTCAAACTATCACTACTACTACATTGTATTTCTTTGCTGAGGTTTAGAGTTAAAACTTATTAAACAAGTAAAAAAGGAGACATCATCAAACAATGCAAAAATTTTCTTAAGTTGATATGGCTAAAAGTCTGACTACAGACTTACATAAAAACGGTTCAGCCATAAATATTAAGTAATAAATTTAATTTTAGACCACTTGAGTTTTTGATAGCTCTTAATTTTTAGATTGCTGTCTAATTAAATTGACACTTTGTCTATCTTTGTTTATATTCATTTCGTCCAAAATTAGTTTTTCAAGAGCGTCTTCATGTTCAGGATGTCTTCAGAAGCCTTGGAAATGCTGTTTCCCTTAAATAAAGTATTTTATGTTAAAATAAAATATATACAAAATTTAATAGTTGAGGCTTAAATTGAAGCTTTAACTTCATTCTTAGCTCTTCTTATTAATGTAATATATTAAACTACTGAGGATAATGAAACCATCAGAGGAAGGATCTTGGGTGACTCTGGCACCTTTTTTCCCCTAGTAGTTTATATTCACCAGGGAAATGGTAATTTTTATTATTTAACTTGACATGAACAGAAGTTAAACTGACATTTCTTACGATGCTGTGCTATTTTTACTTCACTTTCATTAGTATCCCCCGCACCAGTAATGCTGAAGGGGGAAAGACTTACTTTTCTTTCCTTTGAAGGAAGAGAGAGGCTGAGGTTGTCAGAAATTCTGAGTTGGTCTGTGAGCTCCTTATTCCTTTATTCTATCATGAATAAGGAAAAAATATGGGAGGTTACATTGAGATATATATATTAACCTAAGTCAACCAATTGGCAGAAATCTTATGGAGAATATTCTTTAAAACTTGAACTTCCTAATACAAATTTTCAGAGCATCTGTGTTTAAGTGTTTGTGGTAGGAAGGCAGGGGTCAAGAAGAGGATGCAATGGGTAGACCAAAGAGGAATATGGTGAGTCCAGGATTATTGCTTCTTATAATGAAATAAGTTATTTTAGCTATCTCAGCTGGTCTCGGATGCAGACTGTGCTATAACAATCAAAAGGTGCAAAAATTGCAACTTGAATCATAAGGAATACGTTTTCCCCAGAGATTATTCTTAGGCCAGCATTCCCTATATTCAGAATATTTGTTTCTGGCTGTATTAGTTTGTTAGGGCTGCCATAACAAAAATACCACACATTGGCTGACTTAAACAACATAAATTAATTTTCTCATAATTCTGGAGGCTAGAATTCAAGATCAAGGTGTCAGCAGGTTTGGTTTCTCCTGAGGCTTCTCTCCTTGGCTTAAAGATGGCTTTCTCCTTGCTGTGTCCTCACATGGCCTTTTCTCTCTGCACAAGCTTTACTGGTATTTCTCTCTTCTTCAAGGACACCAGTCATATTCCATTAGGACCCACACTGTAAGCCTCATTTTAACATAACTACCTCTTTAAATGTTCTAACACCAAATAAAGCCATATTCGGAGCTACTGGGAGTAAGTACTTCAACATATGAATTTGGGGGAGACATAATTCATTCCATAACAACTATTATATTTAAGTAAATATTGTCCAAAAAATAAATAATATAATATTCTTCCAAAGATATGAAAACCCATTTTGAAAACTAACCTATTTAATTCAGGAGCATCAAGCTCAAAAGTCTTAAAGCTTGCACAGATATCATTAAAACATTTTTGTAGGCACCAAGTCAAATAGCAATGAGTTAATCAGATATTCGTATAGAAAAAAATAAACCTCATTTTTTTTTTATACATATACTCAAGGATGCTTGCTTATTGCTTTGTTTCTTTTTTTTTTCTTTTAATTTTTATTTATTTATTTATTTATTTTTGGTTGTGTTGGGTCTTCGTTTCTGTGCGAGGGCTTCCTCTAGTTGCGGCGAGTGGGGGCCATTCTTCATCGCGGTGCGCGGGCCTCTCACTATCGCGGCCTCTCTTGTTGCGGAGCACAGGCTCCAGACGCGCAGGCTCAGTAGTTGTGGCGCACAGGCTTAGTTGCTCCGCGGCATGTGGGATCTTCCCAGACAAGGGCTCGAACCCGTGTCCCCTGCATTAGCAGGCAGATTCTCAACCACTGCGCCACCAGGGAAGCCCCTAAACCTCATTTTTAACCCCTAATTCATTCCATAAACAAGATTTATTCCAAGCTGGATTATAAATCTAAGAATAGCTGCTAGAGCCATAGAGTTCGTAAAAGAAAACATAGGGGAATATATCTGTGACCATGGAGACTGGCAAACGCTTTTCAGACAGTATACAAAAAGGACTATTCATAAGGGAAAAAAATGGTAAATTAAACAAGATTAAAATTTATCATTTATGCTCATGAAAAACACTGTTAAAGAAATGAATCGGTAACTTACAGTTTACCTACTGTAGAATATATCTGATGTTGAATACACACATATAAGTGCACACACATACACATGCACACACGTCACTACAAATTAATAGTCGGTAATCAATAACTATAAACTATATTAGTCTAAATCTGGAAACAAACCAAATGCCTATCAACAGGAGAACATGATAAACACTTTGTGGTAAACCCACAAAATGTAGTACTACTCAGCACTAAAGGGAATCCACTATTTATTTAGTTACTTAAATTTAAAAATTTTTATTGAAGTATAGTTGATTTACAAGGTCGTGTTACTTTCTGCTGTACAATCGGTTATACTTATACATATACCCACTCTTTCTTAGATTCTTTTCCCATATAAGTCATTAAAGAGTATTGTATATATATATATATATATATAAAATAGATAACTAATAAGGATCTACTGTACAGCACAGGGAATCCACGATTTAGACCTGCAACCCCATGGATGTGTCTCACAGACACTCAAAGCGACACAAGGAAACTTTCTGCAGTGATAGAAATGTGCTAGACCTTATCAAATGCTTTGAACTGAACACTTAGAATCTGTGCATTTTCTTGAATAAATTGTTTTTTAAAGAAAAAGGAAAAATACACATATCCACAAAACTTTTTGATAATGGTAAAACGACTGAACATTTATTTATGACTATTAAATATTTTTGCATTTAAATTTCTGGAGGAGAAGGCCTCAGCTAAATTATTTACCATTATGTGAGGTATTCAATAACTAGGTACCCAAGAGGAGTTAATCTGGAAAGGTGGTAGGGAACAGGAAGGTTATAAGAAGGTAATTTTATTTAATTTTATTTTTCTGATAGGAAGAAAATTGGTTAGCTTATGGAAAAATATATGCAATACACACACACGTTATGTGCAAATATTCTTAAAATTGTCTTAGAAGTAATCTGAACCCAATTTATTATGATTTTGCTCAAGTTTCAGCCTGAGAAATATGTACACTTTTTATTCCTGTGCTATAGGTTAGCCAATAAAAAATACAGCATCAATCCCTGTCATCTATAAAAATCTCTGATGACTTGTGAACTTCATGCAATTTATACTTTAATCACTGCTATTGGTAGTAGAGAAGTGACTGACTATATTACATACTCCTCTTGACACATGCAGAGGTTATAAAAGAGGAAACTAAAATATAACCTCCATTTGGACCCAATTTTTTCCTCTGGGAAACATTCTCAGCAAGAAAGGGAGAAAGCCTCTTCCACAGTCCCCCTAAACTTGCAGAAGATTCCTAGGAAGACTTTTAGTTACATGATTAAAGGTGGGGAACATGATGTTGGGAAGACAAAGTATATCCTTTGGTGCAGTCTTCAGAGAGACTGCACCATCAGGTATTTGAACCAGTGTAAATGTTGTGTTTTTATTTCAGATGGGACTTGTTTACAATTGAGTGATTCCAAGCTGCCACTGAGAAACTTAGATTAAAACAAATGAGTGGATGAATACATTAAATACATCAAGTCATAGAATGGAGTATTTAGTAACCTTTACTCATCATGTGATTTTGTGGAATACTAAATAACATGAAAAAATGTACATGATAAAATAAATAGAAAAAATATTAAAAACCACACCAAAATCAGCACAGAAGCAACAACAAAAATAATAGATAACATCTATATAATGATAATCATTGGCAGATACAATTCTAAACAACTTGATGTACATTTAACTCATTGAATACAACATTATAAGTTCTAACATTTTCTTCATTTTACTTATGAGCTATCTGAGGTCCAAAGTAGTTAAATTGCTTATCTGAGGCCATGCTGATAAAAGAACCAGATCTGGGACTCAGACCCAAGTTGTAGGGCTTCAGAGTCTGTCCTCTATACAGCGTAATTCTGTGAGCATAAGATTCTGATAGAAATGCACATTGATAGAATGGAGGTGAGAGTGTGTGGAAATTCATTTATGATTGCCTCTATTTTCCCAGTAAATAAAAAGCAAGGCCAATAGTTTGTAATAAGGAAGGGGAAAAGAAAGTTGGGATGACTAAAAAAAGAGGGGGCATTATGATTTGGTCATTTAATATTGAGTGAATTAATAATGGGAATTTAATAGTTTGTCATGTAGCACTAAGGGCCAGATTGAAGCTATTGGTCATGAATTTAAAGTGAGTTGAATCAACAAGGTTGCAGGAGTCAGTTCTCCAGAGAAAAAGAATCAATAGTATATACAAAAATGTATATCTATATCTATCTACCCATAGTATCTATACCTAATAGTATCCATTATTTGTATAGATTCTCTATTATATATTCTTATATATATCTATTATATATTCTTAAATCTATAAACCCGTAGTGTGTGTGTGTATCTACACATATGGGAGAGAAAGGGAGAGAGAATGAATATTTTTCTCTTATTCAGCCTTTTTGTTCTATTTAGGCCTTCAATGGATTGGATGATGCACATAAGGAGGGCAATCTGCTTTCCTCAGTCTATCCATTCAAACATAAATCTCATTGAGAAATACCCTCACACACATATCCTGAGGAATATTTAGCCAAATGTATGGGCACCTCATAGCCCATTCAAGTTGACACATAAAATTAACCAACACAATGGTTGTATAATTTTCTCCAGCCACATACAGCTTCAAAAGTGCAAGTGTAAAACAGACAGAGAATTTGATTTATTTTGAACTGAGGTTTTACAAGTGATTAAGACAGAGGAAGGTCCAAGGGAGTAGAGAGTAAAATGCAAGAGTGAATGATAATAGACCATGCTATTTAGATTGTGTAATAAAAAATAGTTTGGGGGTAGTGAGAAGGTATAATATTGTAAAGTTGAACTATCTGATGAGATGGAGGAATTGTTGAGATCAGAGACTAGAGGCAATGAGCTAGAAAGAGCAGAATGAGTAGCTGGAGATTGGAAAGCTTGAAATTGAAGTCATGAAGGGAGTGCAGTGGTAGTTATGATAAAAAAAGATGAAGGAACATGCACGAAGTTTGGTAGAGGGAGAGTGGAAGATAACCCAGATCGCTGCCCTTAGTTATAAAGGAGGGTGTAAGGTAAAGACAGGACTTGTGCACATATACAACTATTTTATAAATCAGAATGTGGTCAGTGCCAGAAGATATGGATTAAGAGAAAACTAGGTGAGATCTGAAGAGAAAGAAATCACTCTTGGCTAGTTAACCAAGAAGGAAGTGGATTTCAATTCCACCCTGGAGTATGAGAAATATTCATAGATGCGGCCGTGGAGGAGAGAGGGCATTCTAGGTAGAGGAAATTCCACAAATGCTGGCGTTTGTGAGCTGATGTTGGAGGACTTTTAAATGGCAGGGTAGGGAATTTGGATTGATTTGATAGGCAACAGAGGATTACCAGAGGTGTTTGATCAAAGACATCTTATTATCTATCATCTAAAAAGAAAGATGAACCACCAATATTGGGAAGGGTGAATTGAATGAGTGTTTGGTGAAAGATTAGTTATCATATTAATGCAATTATAGCCTAGATAAATATAAAGGATTATATATTTAGCCACAGTAGGTGGAAAGTGTACAGATTATTGGCATAGATTATCATAAAGCCTCAACAACACACAGTCTGTTTATTTTTGTAAGTTAGTTGGCTGGCCAGTTTGCTCTTCAGTTCTCTTTGATCTTGGCTGGGATCACTTACATGTTTCATGACCATCTGTCTGATACTGATCTGGGATGGCCTTTCCTTGAAATGACTAGGGCAACTTGACTGAGCTTCATAAGCCTCTCATCCCCTAGAAAGCTTGTCTTGGCATTTCTCATGCCAATTGCAGAGGGACAAGAGCAAAGTGAAAAAGCACAAGCACTTTTTTTTTTTTATAACATCTTTATTAAAGTATAATTGCTTTACAATGGTGTGTCAGTTTCTTCTTTATAACAAAGTGAATCAGTTATACATATACATATGTCCCCATATCTCTTCCCTCTTGCATCTCCCTCCCTCCCACCCTCCCTATCCCACCCCTCTAGGTGATCACAAAGCACCGAGCTCATCTCCCTGTGCTATGCGGCTGCTTCCCACTAGCTATCTAGTTTACGTTTGGTAGTGTATATATGTCCATGCCACTCTCTCACTTTGTCCCAGCTTACACTTCCCCCTACCTGTATCCTCAAGCCCATTCTCTACGTCTGCGTCTTTATTCCTGTCCTGCCCCTAGGTTCTTCAGAACCTTTTTTTTTTTTTTTTAGATTCCATATATATGTGTTAGTATACGGTATTTGTTTTTCTCTTTCTGACTTACTTCACTCTGTATGACAGTCTCTAAGTCCGTCCACCTCACTACAAATAACTCAGTTTCGTTCCATTTTATGGCTGAGTAATATTCCGTTGTGTATATGTGCCACATCTTCTTTATCCATTCATCTCGTGATGGACACTTAGGTTGCTTCCATGTCCTGGCTATTGTAAATAGAGCTGCAGTGAACATTGTGGTACATGACTCTTTTTGAATCATGGTTTTCTCAGGGTATATGCCCAGTAGTGGGATTGCTGGGTCATATGGTAGTTCTATTTTTAGTTTTTTAAGGAACCTCCATAGTGTTCTCCATAGTGGCTGTATCAATTTACATTCCCACCAACAGTGCAAGAGGGTTCCCTTTTCTCCACACCCTCTCCAGCATCTATTGTTTGTAGATTTTTTGATGATGGCCATTCTGACAGGTGTGAGATGATATCTCATTGTAGTTTTGATTTGCATTTCTCTAATGATTAATGATGTTGAGCATTCTTTCATGTGTTTGTTGGCAATCTATATATCTTCTTTGGAGAAATCTCTATTTAGGTCTTCTGCCCATTTTAGAATTGGGTTTTTGTTTTTTTGATATTGAGCTGCATGAGTTGTTTGTATGTTTTGGAGATTACTCCTTTGTCAGTTGCTTCATTTGCAAATATTTTCTCCCATTCTGAGTGTTGTCTTTTCATCTTGTTTATGATTTCCTTTGCTGTGCAAAAGCCTTTAAGTTTCATTAGGTCCCATTTGTTTATTTGTGTTTTTATTTCCATTCCTCTAGGAGGTGGATCAAAAAGGATATTGCTGTGATTTATGTCATAGAGTGTTCTGCCTATGTTTTCCTCTAAGAGTTTGATAGTGTCTGGCCTTACATTTAGGTCTTTAATCCATTTTGAGTTTATTTTTGTGCATGGTGTCAGGGAGTGTTCTATTTCATTCTTTTACATGTAGCTGTCCTGTTTTCCCAGCACCACTTATTGAAGAGACTGTCTTTTCTCCACTGTATATGCTTGCCTCCTTTATCAAAGATAAGGTGACCATATGTGCGTGGGTTTATCTCTGGGCTTTCTATCCTGTTCCATTGATCTGTATTTCTCTTTCTGTGCCAGAACAATACTGTCTTGATTACTGTAGCTTTGTAGTATAGTCTGAAGTCAGGGAGCCTGATTCCTCCAGCTCTGTTTTTCTTTCTCAAGATTGCTTTTACTGTTCGAGGTCTTTGTGTTTCCATACAAATTGTGAAAATTTTTGTTCTAGTTCTGTGAAAAATGCCAGTGGTAGTTTGATAGGGATTGCATTGAATCTGTAGATTGCTTTGGGTAGTAGAGTTATTTTCACAATGTTGATTCTTCCAATCCAAGAACATGGTATATCTCTCCATCTATTTGTATCATCTTTAATTTCTTTCATCAGTGTCTTATAATTTTCTGCATACAGGTCTTTTGTCTCCTTAGGTAGGTTTATTCCTAGATATTTTATTCTTTTTGTTGCAATGGTAAATGGGAGTGTTTCCTTAATTCCACTTTCAGATTTTTCATCATTAGTGTATAGGAATGCAAAAGATTTCTGTGCATTAATTTTGTATCCTGCTACTTTACCAAATTCATTGATTAGCTTTAGTAGTTTTCTGGTAGCATCTTTAGGATTCTCTATGTATAGTATCATGTCATCTTCAAACAGTGACAACTTTACTTCTTCTTTTCCAATTTGGATTCCTTTTATTTCTTTTTATTCTCTGATTGTTGTGGCTAAAAATTCCAAAACTATGTTGAATAATAGTGGTGAGAGTGGGCAATCTTGTCTTGTTCCTGATCTTAGTGGAATTGGTTTCAGTTTTTCACCATTGAGGATGATGTTGGCTGTGGCTTTGTCATATATGGCCTTTATTATGTTGAGGAAAGTTCCCTCTATGCCTACTTTCAGAGGGTTGTTATCATAAATGGGTGTTGAATTTTGTCGAAAGCTTTCTCTGCATCTATTGAGATGATCATATGGTTTTTCTCCTTCAATTTGTTAATATGGTGTATCACGTTGATTGATTTGCATATATTGAAGAATCCTTGCATTCCTGGGATAAACCCCACTTGATCATAATGCATGATCCTTTTAATGTGCTGTTGGATTCTGTTTGCTAGTATTTTGTTGAGGATTTTTGCATCTATGTTCATCAGTGATATTGGCCTGTAGTTTTCTTTCTTTGTGACATCTGTGTCTGATTTTGGTATCAGGGTGATGGTGGCCTTGTAGAATGAGTTTGGGAGTGTTCCTCCCTCTGTTATATTTTGGAAGAGTTTGAGGAAAGTAGGTGTTAGCTCTTCTCTAAATGTTTGATAAAATTCGCCTGTGAAGCAAGCCATCTGGTCCTGGGCTTTTGTTTGTTGGAAGATTTTTAATCATAGTTTCAATTTCAGTGCTTGTGATTGGTCTGTCCATATTTTCTATTTCTTCCTGGTTCAGTCTTGGAAGGTTGTGCTTTTGTAAGAATTTGTGCATTTCTTCCGGGTTGTCCATTTTATTGGTATATTGTTGCTTGTAGTAATCTCTCATGATCCTTTGTATTTCTGCAGTGTCAGTTGTTACTTCTCCTTTTTCATTTCTAATTCTATTGATTTGAGTCTTCTCCCTTTTTTTCTTGATAAGTCTGGCTAATGGTTTATCAATTTTGTTTATCTTCTCAAAGAACCAGCTTTTACTCTTATTGATCTTTGCTATTGTCTCCTTGATTTCTTTTTCATTTATTTCTGATCTGATCTTTATGATTTCTTTCCTGCTGCTAACTTTGGGTTTTTTTTTTTTTTGTTCTTCTTTCTCTAATTGCTTTAGGTGTCAGGTTAGGTTGTTTATTTGCAATGTTTCTCCTTTCTTAAGGTAAGCTTGTATAGCTATAAAATTCCCTCTTAGAACTGCTTTTGCTGCATCTCATAGGTTTTGGGTCGTTATGTTTTCATTGTCATTTGTTTCTAGGTATTTTTTGATTTCCCCTTTGATTTCTTCAGTGATCACTTCGTTATTAAGTAGTGTGTTGTTTAGCCTCCATGTGTTTGTATTTCTTACAGATTTTTTCCTGTAATTGATATTTAGTCTCATAGCATTGTGGTCAGAAAAGATACTTGATACGATTTCAATTTTCTTAAATTTACCAAGGCTTGATTTGTGACCCAAGATATGATCTATCCTGGAGAATGTTCCATGACCACTTGAGAAGAATGTGTATTCTGTTGTTTTTGGATGGAATGTCCTATAAATATCAATTAAGTCCATCTTGTTTAATGTATCATTTAAAGCTTGTGTTTCCTTATTTATTTTCATTTTGGATGATCTGTCCATTGGTGAAAGTGGGGTGTTAAAGTCCCCTACTGTGATTGTGTTACTGTCGATTTCTCCTTTTATGGCTGTTAGCCTTTGCCTTATGTATTGAGGTGCTCCTATGTTGGGTGCATAAATATTTACAATTGTTATATCTTCTTCTTGGATTGTTCCCTTGATCATTATGTAGTGTCCTTCTTTGTCTCTTGTAATAGTCTTTATTTTAAAGTCTATTTTGTCTGATATGAGAATTGCTACTCCAGCTTTCTTTTGATTTCCATTTGTATAGAATATCTTTTTCCATCCCCTTACTTTCAGTCTGTATGTTTCCCTAGGTCTGAAGTGGGTTTCCTGTAGACAGCATATATATGGCTTTTGTTTTTGTATCAATTCAGCCGGTCTATATCTTTTGGTTGGAGCATTTAATCCATTTACATTTAAGGTAATTATCAGTTTGTATTGTCCCATTACCATTTTCTTAATTGTTTTGGGTTTATTATTGTAGGTCTTTTCCTTCTCTTGTGCTTCCTGCCTAGAGAAGTTCCTTTAGTATTTGTTGTGAAGCTGGTTTGGTGGTGCTGAATTCTCTTAGCTTTTGCTTGTCTGTAAAGGTTTTAATTTCTCCGTCAAATCTGAATGAGATCCTTGCTGGGTAGAGTAATCTTGGTTGTAGGTTTTTCTCTTTCATCACTTTAAATATTCCCTGCCACTCCCTTCTAGCTTGCAGAGTTTCTGCTGAAACGTCAGCTGTTAACCTTATGGGGATTCCCTTATGTGTTACGTGTTGTTTTTCCTTTGTTGCTTTTTTAAAAAAAAATATTTATTTATTTATTTATTTATTACTTTTGGCTGTGTTGGGTCTTCGTTTCTGTGCGAGGGCTTTCTCTAGTTGCGGCGAGTGAGGGCCACTCTTCATCGCGGCTTGCAGGCCTCTCACTGTTGCAGCCTCTCTTGTGGAGCATAGGCTCCAGACGCGCAAGCTCAGCAGTTGTGGCTCACAGGTCCGGTTGCTCCGTGACATGTGGGATCCTCCCAGACCAGGGCTCAAACCCGTGTCCCCTGCATTGGCAGGCAGATTCTCAACACTGTGCCACCGGGGAAGCCCCCTTTGTTGCTTTTATTATTTGTTCTTTGTATTTAATTTTTGATAGTTTGATTAATATGTGTCTTGGCGTGTTTCTCCTTGGATTTATCCTGTATGGGACTCTCTGTGCTTCCTGGACTTGATTAACTATTTCCTTTCCCATATTAAGGAAGTTTTCAACTATAATCTCTTCAAATATTTTCTCAGTCCCTTTCTTCTTCTCGTCTTCTTCTGGGATCCCTATAATTCGAATGTTGGTGCGTTTAATGTTGTCCCAGAAGTCTCTGAGACTGTTCTCAATTCTTTTTACTCTTTTTTCTTTATTCTACTCTGCAGTAGTTATTTCCACTATTTTATCCTCCAGGTTACTTATCCGTTCTTCTGCCTCAGTTATTCTGCTATTGATCCCTTCTAGAGAATTTTCAATTTCATCTATTGTGTTGTTCATCTCTGTTTGTTTGCTCTTTAGTTCTTCTAGGTCCTTGTTAAATGCTTCTTGTATTTTCTCCATTCTATTTCCAAGATTTTGGATCATCTTTACTATCATTATTCTGAATTCTTTTTCAGGTAGACTGCCTATTTCCTCTTCATTTTTTAGGTCTGGTGGGTTTTTGACTTACTCCTTCATCTGCTGTGTGTTTCTCTGTCTTCTCACTTTGCTTAACTTACTGTGTTTGGGGTCTCCTTTTCGCAGGCTGCTGGTTCGTAGTTTCTGTTGTTTTTGGTGTCTGTCCCCAGTGACTAAGGTTGGTTCACTGGGTTGTGTAGGCTTCCTGGTGGAAGGCACTAGTGCCTGTGTTCTGGTGGATGACGCTGGATATTGTCTTTCTGGTGGGCAGGTCCACATCTGCTGGTGTGTTTTGGTGTGTCTGTGGCCTTATTATGATTTTAGGCAGCCTCTCTGCTAATGGATGAGGTTGTGTTCCTGTCTTGCTCGTTGTTTGGCATAGGGTGTCCAGCACTGTAGCTTGCTGGTCATTGAGTGGAGCTGGGTCTTTGCATTGAGATGGAGATCTCTGGGAGATTTTTGCCATTTGATATTACGTGGAGCTGGAAGGTCTCTTGTGGATCAGTGTCCTGAACTTGACTCTCCCACCTGAGTGGCACAGCTCTGACGCCTGGCTGGAGCACCAAGAGCCTGTCCTCCACACGGTGATTCTGGAGTTCAGCAGTTCTGTGGTAGTGCTTGGGCGCCACGTGGGGACCAAGAGGAAGGAGGAGAAGCAGTGAAGTTGGTGGGGGCTGAGGTGGGAGTGGGGGCCAGCACAAGCACTTTTTACAAGTTTCTATTTAAGTCAGAGCTACTCATCTGTCACTGAGCAAAGCAAATGCCATGACCCAGCTCAGAGCCAGAGAGATAGGGTACCAAAAAACCATAAGGGAAAAAAAAAAAGTGATACAGAGAAAGGTGAAGGATTTGGGTCATTGTTGCAATATATTTACTACAGAATAGAAAGGAGAGGACACATTTACACCATATTTTGACTGTGTGAGAGTGTGTATGTATATGTGTGTATTTAAGCAGTAACTGCTTAATTGATACAGATAGGTACACTGCTTCCATGGTGGTGATATAATTTCCAAGGGAAAGTATGTAAAGAAACAGATAGAGAGAGAGCAAGAGATAGAAAGAGATGGAGAGAGCATCTCACATAAACAACTTTGAAGTATGTCTAGAATTGCCTACAAATAAGAAGGTGGATTTGTCAATGAGTTGAAAGACCCCATCCTTGTTTCTTTTAGATTTATACCTGAAATGAAAAGCTGAAATCCAAGCAGAAAATATACTCCTATAATAGGCTTCAACTGGTTGAAGAAAGACCTTGTTTTCTGGAGCTACATAATGAGTTTTTACTCTATGTTAATTATCACATCTGGCCCTCAGGCATCTCATCTGTTAAATGTGGATATCTACTTGACAGCTGTAATTTCGAGGGTTGAATGAAATATCTGGCAAAAAGACAGATGTGTAGTTAGTACTCAATAAATACATCCATATCTCTCCTCCCCAATCTTCTTCTTTTAACTCTCCTTTCCCCCAATAATGTGTGTGTGTATGTGTAATGAATGTTTATTTTCTTAATAGAACAGCAACTAAAAGAGCTCACTTTGCTATAATAGTACAAGTAAGTAAAAAACTACATTCTTGAATAGTTACTCCTTTATTCCAGAAAAAGATCAGTGGCAGGATATCAAGATTTTGATGCAAACCCTGCTGATACATTTTGAAGTGCTATGTAAATGTTAAAATCCCGGTCACAGGTTTCCTGTGACTACTTGCCTACTGATGACATCTGTGGATTCTCTGATTTTTCATATTTTGTATCACGAATTTTAAGACTGTACAATTTAATTTTGAAGCTACTAAACTGGATGAAATGAAAATAAGATTGTGATTAAAGATTGTGATTGTGATTAAAAGTGACAACAAAAGGAATTTACAAACCAACAGCTGCTATCTTGAAATATACTAATAAAAGTTCATTAGTTATCTGACAATTTCAACTCTACAGATTTAAATAAAGACATTCCTAAAAACAAAGTGCTCCTTTTGTACAAATGGGTAGAACAAAAATTAGTTTGGATATTTCCATGCCCAAGTTAATAAATTTGTCAATGTATTTAGCATGTCTTAGTGTACTCAATGATTTAATTTAGTTTAATATCATTCAATCTGATTGTGATTTAATTTCATCCTTATTTTATAGCTAAATACTTATACACAATAAGTGTATGATGATAATAAGTAATCAATCCTCAGATGAGTCAATGGATGATTCAATGACCATTATTATTAACAGATGTTTATAAAAAACTATTCTAGGCCTATTATAATATAAAAAAATGGAAAAATTCTTATTCAATAAGACACTGGACTATTTCTTGGTGGAGGAAGATAACACCTGTGATGATCGATTTCAGGAACATTGAAACACATAATTTTATTTTTCAAAATAACTTCTAGTCTCTAGAAATTCTCAAAAATTTTTACATAGTGGAAAAAGAAGAGTTTTCAAAAATTATTTTAGGTACAAGTGATTCTAGCAGAAATTATTATTGCTGACTATACAGGTTACCTGAAGTTGAGCTTATTTGGTGGTTTTATTTGAAGGTGACTAAAAAGAGAACACAATTCAAGGCAAACAGTTGTCTAGAAATAGGTTTTAATAAATAGCAAAAACAGAGTACTAGGGGCTTCTCAGCACCAAGTAGATCACCAAAGATAAATGTCGCCTTTGGAGTTTTGCTCAGAGCTGGCTCCATGTCAGAGGTACCTGAACTGAAACACCTAAAAGCAGACACGTAGATGAAGGAGACAGCTCCCCACCAGTAAAATTTGAAAAGTAGAGGAAAAGCTCTGCTAAACAATATCCTGCTTCAATATTTTCTAGGTGCCTGAATTTAATAGCCACCATCTTAGTAATTTAAGGTGATTGTAATTGTGACATTACTCCAGAAGAGAAGTTCTAGAAGAGAAGCAAAGGGTCCTGTGTTTGAGATCTGGCTTTGGCATCTCTTTATACCTCTGGGATGATGTAGAGGCAGGTGTGAGGAAGTTAGAACAGGCTGGAAAGAGGAATTCCAGCAATAAGGTCATATATAGAGAAATGAAGATGTGCACACAAAAGAGCCGAAGTGAAACTAGGTGGGTGATCCTGATATTTCTCTCTCATTTGCACCATGTTTGAGGTGAATTTACCAGTGAGTACATGGTTTAAGGAAACAGGAAAACCCATGAAAACTGAAAGGAAAGAAAAGGAATTCAAAGGGCGTTGAAATGCCAGGTAAATAAATAAATGTTGCCTTTCCTCCTCCTCCATTACCCCTCCCCCCTGCCAATTATAAGGTTATATGAGCTTAAAAGAATCAAGGTTAATAAAGTGTAGAGAATGATAAATGTTTATTAATTTCTAAGATGCTTAAAGTTTATAAATGCTTAAATTCGAGTCTTTCTGGAAAAAAAGACTTCCTTTCTTTTTTACCTAATATATGTAATAAATATTAAAAAATTTTTTTTTGGAAGGAAGCTAGATTGCAGGACAGAGGGATAGGGGGAGGAGAGAGACATTGAAAGGACATCTTTATCACCAAGGAGGAAGGCCAGATGATTGAATCATTATTTTAGTGACTATTTTGGTAACTCAAAATATGATTTTATTGATACACAAATAGGTGATTGGGAAACACTTGGTTATAGATGTATTCATAATATCTCAGAAAATGCATATTGGGCATTCTAATGCTCCTCCCCTGTATGTGCTATCAAATTGAGGTTATAGGAAACAAAAAGAATATAATGTGTAGGTTCATGTGGGAAGTGAGAATCCTGCCTAAATCCACTCTTAAATTTCTACCAACAGGGCTCATGATTCCTCGAGAGATGACGAGTGAACTTGTTAACTCAAATGCCAATCTTAGGTCCTTTCTGATCTCTTGGCTTCCAGGAGATACTGGTTATCTACACGTTGGCTTTCTGGTCTTTCAGGTGCTCGAATGAATGCTGTGTGTTTGAGCCCTAGGAGTTTTGTGCTGTGCTCTCTCAATTCCTTTAAGATCAGCTTCTGGCCTAAGTAAACGCTGTTCCTTTCCCTTAGCGTTGCATTCGTTTTCCTCCGTCTCTCCACCTGACTATAGGGAAGCTTGTTTGTGTTCACAAAAATTAGCCCATACTTCCTCCTTAGTGAACTGACTTCTTATCTTCACTATGGCTTCCATTCCACAATAAATCTATTAATCCCTACAGAATCAGGGGGAAAGAGCTCTCTGGAGACAGCCAACTCTTGTGTCTACAGATTATAAGTGAAGGTGCAATTCCTTGAGGTCCAGTGGGCAGGGGTCAAGCTATACATATTTTTGAATGAGTGAAAAGTCACAGGTATAAAGTTAAAATACTAGTTATGTTTCTTATCCATATCATTTTTTCACCTAAATTTATCTTAGGGTGTGCATTTTTGAAATGAAGAGTGACAAAACAAATGTTGTCTTTTGCAAACAATGAAGCAAAACAAGAGCAGTACACCAGAGGTTTACTTTCTGATCTCTCTCTTACCTTTGACCTTGTGCACTTCAGTATCATCAATGTTGCTGTCTTTGCTATTTTGTCTAGGTTAAGCTTTATGAAATGCTTATGGACAATAAAATATAGATAAGTACATTTGGAGTCTTGAATAAAGTTGGCCAACATCTCCTTCTTTGTAATTTATAAGAATTCTCACAAATGGTCTTCTACTATATTTTTCTCTTACTTAGAACAACTTTGTAGCATTCACTTGAGTTTTTCAATCATAATGAAGATGTGAATTCAAACCCTGAGTACTAGAAACATTTGGGGGGTTTCTCATGAACAGATAAATTAGGGGGAAAGTAGGTCAAAACAAAGCTAAAGAGAAGTTCAATGCCACGTGTTTGAGTCCATGCTAACACAGATTTCATTGTCAGACTTCCAAGATAGCAATCTCCATATATCAGGTGCTTCATTGAATTTGCAGCTTCAACTAGACCCACTTAATATGTCTTTATAAATTAGTGAGATGGTTTTATTGGAAGACGGTTCTTCCTTGATCTCTCATATTTCTATGGGTCTCATTTCTTTTCAGGATTCTTGTATAAGCAAATAGCCTTGAAAAGGGAGAGATGTTTCCCTCCCTGGAGCAGATTTAAATTTCAGAGTAATGAAGGTAATGTCTCTCTCTGGAGAGGAGGTTGGGCCAGTTTTCCAGAAGTACCTGTATAAGATCAGAAGCTTACTAATATCAGTGTCCTTCTCCTGTGATTCATCCCAGTGTGAAGCCAGGAAACACCTGACTCTCATGATGTTGCCCTTTGAGAATTAGGCTCAGAAAACTGGGGCAAGACGTTACTCTGGACCTTGCTATAGCTGTGTATAATCAACTGCTTTTGCCCTGACCCAGAAACCTCGTGTCTTTTTGTATATATGGAACTGTAACAGGCTAACTTGTTAGCTTGCAGTAAGGTAAGATCTGAAGCATTGTACCTGAGGTGACAACTTTAGGAAATGCCTTAACAATTTTCCTTGACTGGATTATATTTTGTCATGGTTTATAGAGAGATTTGTTCTTTTATATCAAGAAACCTTATCTAATTGCATGACTAATAAATACTCACAGTAGAAAATTAGAGGGACTCTAAAATAGGAAAAAATGACATTAACAACACCCATCATTGTACCACTTTGAGAAAATCACTAAAATATTTTCCATATATTCTTCGGTCTTCCCCATCTTGTGAGTACACACAAACACACACACATTCACACTTAGAAATATAATTTTATAATTTGGGACCATACTGTATACAATGTTATATTTTGTGCTCTAATTCTAGAACCCCATATTATGGAGTTCTTACTCATAATTGCTTATATGATATACTATTATTATTGGGTTATAAAAGATACCACTTGGGTGTTACTTTAATTTTCTTATTATCACCTTTGTTTCTCAGCCTATCTTCCAGTTCCCAAAATTACATTTTAAGATAACACTTACAGGGCTTCCCTGGTGGCGCAGTGGTTGAGAATCTGCATGCCAATGCAGGTGACATGGGATCGAGCCCTGGTCTGGGAAGATCCCACATGCCGCGGAGCAACTGGGCCCGTGAGCCACAATTACTGAGCCTGCACGTCTGGAGCCTGTGCTCCGCAACAAGAGAGGCTGCGATAGTGAGAGGTCCGCTCACCGCGATGAAGAGTGGCCCCCTCTTGCCACAACTAGAAAAAGTCCTCGCCCAGAAACAAAGGCCCAACACAACCATAAATAAATAAATAAATAAATTTAAAAAAAGTAGTATTATAAAAAAAAAAAAATAACACTTACAGGATACTAGCCTATCCTGCACAATCTACAAATAGCTTTATATGTATTATTTTTGTAATAATATCAAGAACTCTAAGAAAATATCATTAGTTTTTTTTTCTATTTTACCAGCTGTTCATATCATCCTTAGAGAGACCTTTCTTACCCTAAGATCATACTTTTATTTTATAGTCTTAAATATTGACATTTAACACAAATCCATGTAGTGAGGAAGTGAGCTACTACTTCTAATAATGATACGATATTTAACATATTTATTGGACATTTATTATTGTCAACTGCTTTTCTAGACAGTGTGTATAGATGATATCATTAAAATCTCTCAGTCTCTTCAGCTGGTACTGGTAGTATTATTATCCTCATTTTAAAGATAAATTAACTGAATAAGAACAAGTTTTAAAAAATCTTCTAAAAGTCACTGAGCAAGTATTTTGTAAAGTTAGAACTCACATTGCGCAGAGTCTGACTCCAGAACCCTCTCTGAACAATGGTAATGTTCTGTCCTCCAGAGTTAACCAAGAGTCCTATCACTGTTTCTTGAAACCACCAGACTACGTGGCTTATAAACAACAGATATTTATTTTTCACAGTTCTGGATGCTGGCCAAGGTCAAGGCACTGGCAGATTTGGTGTCTGGTGAGGGCCCACCTCCTAGTTCATAGAGGGCTGTCCTCCTGCTGTGTCCTCACATGGCAGAAAAGACAAGGAAGCTCTCTCAGGTCTCTTTTATATGGGCATTCATTCCATTTATGAGCGCTCCACTCATGAACAAATCACTTCCCAAAGGCCATACTTCCTAATACCATCACCTTGGGTGTTTGGGAGGACATAAACATTCAATCTACAGCATCTCAGTCTATAAAGAAGGAGAGGTACAAATTCCATCCACAGGGGATAACAGAATGTCCTCCAAGACCATCCTTGTCATGAAATAATTACAGGAAATGATGAAAAACATTTCTTCGGCTTACTTGTTTGCAGCGTGTTATCTTTAATTAGAACAAATGGTCAGCACACTCTTCTCCCATTCTCTCTTTATGATCTTTAAGCACAGAGGTTTCTCTTGCCAGCACAGCCCTGACACATAGGCATGACCGAAGCGACAGTCTTCTTAACTCCCCATCCAGCATTTGTTCCACCGCCAGCCTCCCTAAATTTAGATTGGGATGCTGCTTTAGAATTTGGCAAGAATATTTCATTCCTGCCATTATCCTAGATCCACAACTTTCCCCCTTTCTAAATATAATTTAGAAGCTCTTTTATTGTTAACTTGTTTATGTAGCACTTTCTGAGATTGTTTATCTTTATAGCAGCCTGCAGTGTAAGGTTGAGAGGTTCAGAAAAAAATACTTAATTTTTTATAGATGAAAAGTTAGAAAGTTGTATACAAACTTTGATTACAGATTATTTTTAATAACCATTCACTAATTTTCATGCTGATCACTGTAAGAACTATGTCTGTCACTGAAATAATGACTTACATTTTCAGGTTTTGATAGGGGGAAAAAATAACATTTCAAGCATCAGTCCCATATATACTTTTGATTTTTCATAAGCATTTTGCAGTGTGACTTAAAATTATATTTAGACACTTCCATATGGAGAAGGGCATTGCTAACTAATTCATTAAATTTTATCTAGAAACCCCCCTAAGTTTCTTTCCCACTCTCCATGATGTGTACATTCTGTATGAAATGACATATAAAATGTGCCTTCAAACAGAACTATCATTTTTCTGTTGTTGGGCTACTACAAAGGGGTTGTTGCAACCACTTCATTCCCTAGTGCGCCAGGGAGAGTCATAGAAGAATTTTTGGACTCTGGCCTGATATCACACACAGTCACAATCACTAGTACTTTATGCATTGTGTCTATTTGACTCTACCCTTGCCAGACAGCGAGCAAAATTAGTATTTAAGTTGTGATCACATAGCAAATGAGTTGTTATTCGTATTGCTTAATACTGACAATAGTTAAGAGTCAGATTTTGAAGATTAAGTCAAGAGTAGTGTTTTTCCTTGAAAAGTTTGAAGATAGATTATCTGTATTTTTTCTTCTTTATAATTCATGTTAACTTTAAGACTTGAATTGCTTATGGGAAAATAGAGAATTAGTCATTTAGTTAAGTATACTGTTGATGCTATTTTTTTTCTTTCCAAAGGATATAATTTTTGAAAATGACTGCTTCCAAGAGAATTCAGTTGGGAAGTATTATAGATGATTTTTGCTTCTTTAAGAATCAGTTTGAAACATCATATACATTGTTAATTTATACTGTTCTCTATACGATTTCCTTGCTGGAAAATAAAAATTTTACTATCATGTTTGGAAGTGACTATGACATCTGCATTTCTAGTTCTCAAAGGGGCTAATAATAAAAGTTATAACTTATTTTTTAAAAAATTAAATGTGTTCCAAAGTCTTCTATCTTTTAATTCTCCCAATAAACTTATTGGGGTAAGTAAGCCTAAAATGATGTGTTCTTTGTATAGGCGAAGACAGTGGCTCAGAGATGATGAGTGACAATTAAGGGCCCACAGGCTTGGTTTGGACCTAACTCTTATGGTTTTAAAACCAATGAGTTTTAAAATTCTTTCTTTAATATTTTTCTTTATTAAACTATAGTTGATTTACAATATTATATTAGTTTCTGGTGTACAACACAGTGATTCAATATTTTTACATATTATACTCCATTTATATTTATTACAAAATAATGGCTTTATTTCCCTGTGCTGTACAATATATTTTAAAATTTATTTCACATACAAGTCTTCAACTACCTTTCTACAGACATTGACTACAGCTGCTTCTAGGTTTTTAATATATTCTCTAATCGAGACAAGCAATATATCGTGCTTCACTTAACTTTTGTACCTTCTCTCAATGATTTTCTTCTTCCACATCACCCCTTTGGAAACATCCAGGGCACATCTGCCAAAATTCAGAGAGAAAACTGGTCATGGTGGGAGCAGAATACAATAAAACCTTCTTGACCCTGAATGTCATAAAGTCTCTCAGACTCAATAAATCTAAACTGAATAATCCGATAGCCTTCCGCATTTCAGAGATAATACTACAATTCATTCAGTTGCTCAAATCAAAAACCTCAGAGAGAGGAGATGGAGTGTTTGACTAGAGGAAACGGTGGAGAATTTTGGAATGCTGGACATATTCTGTATGGTATCTTAGTAATGGACACATGGCATTATACATTTGTTCAAAAACCAGAGAACTTCACACCAGAAAGATTAAATCTAATATAAGAAAATTAAAAATATAATCAGCCAGAATGTTGGGGGATACTGGGGAGGAATGCAGACTGTGACAAAATTATTAACTATATTTCAAATGAATGACACATCTTCATTGAGGTGGTGAGGGGTTAAGGGGCTGACCTAAGTAACTCTGGAAAATGATATTTTGACTGGAAACTATAAGATTAAAGACAAAAGAAATTGCATATGAGCACTCTACTATGGTTGGTAAAATTGTTTCTCACAGAGGTACAGGTTAGTAATTCTGAAACAGTTGTGCATAAATTCCAGAACTGAGCAAGCAAATACGTGGAAGACAGATGGGGGATGCCAGGTTTCTCACTGTTGGAAAGAGGGATTACAGATTAGCAGGGGGAAGAGGCTAAAATAAACCATGTAGTACTGGATTAGAGTCAGAGTTATCAGCATCAATTCAGGTTTAGCTTAATATAGCTAAGCAGATGGGAAGGTAAATAAATAATTATAGGTAAGTATTTATACATGGGTTAGTATATATACATATGTTTTCTAGCTTTGTTCTCTGAGAGAAACTACAAGCATGACATCCCTGTAGTAATGAACATACTCAGTGTCTAGATCTTGGCTCCTAATTCCATTCTCCAATGAAATGAAATAGGGCCCCCTGGAGAAATGACTGATTCTAGAGATGGGGCAGTAATATACAAGGTGAACCTGGCACATGTTTTAGAGACAAAAAGTAAGGATGTTCTCAAGCAAGAAAAATATTGGTCTTGTCATATGGACACAGGAGCCAAGATAAAATATCACCTAATGGCCAAAACTGAATAATATGAGCAACAAAAAAAAGTGGTAGTGGATTATACTACAAAGTATAAAATAAATATGCATGAGATAAACTCATGAGAACAATATTTATCTCTGTGACAGTCCTTTCAAAAAATTCATAGCCTCAATCTAACCATGGGAAGGTCATCAGACAAACCCAAATTAAAGGACATGCTTCTAAATATCTGACCAGGGCTATTCAAAACAGTCAAAGTCATCAAAAATAAAAACAAAAATGTAAAAAATTATTATACACCTGATGAGGCTAAGGAGATGACAATTAAATATAATGTGGTATTCTAGGATGGAATCCTGGGACAGAAAAAGAATTTTAGGGAAAAAATAGTAAAATTAAAATATAATATAGTATTTAATTACTAGTAATGTAGAAATGCTTTTTTTTTTTTTTTTTTTTTGGTTGTGATGAACATACCTTAAGAGGGTAAGATGTTAGTTATAGAGGAAACTGGGTGAGGTGTACACTAAAATATCAGTACAACTTGTGCAATTCCTCTATAAATCTAAAACTCTTCTAAAATTTGCAAAGATTATTTAAATAAATTTAAAATAAACACTTGAGAGTCATCCTTGGAAGTTCTTTCTTTCCCTTCTCCCAAATAGTATGTCAGTGAAATTTATTGGTTTCAGCATCAAATTATACAAAAATATGTTCACTTCACTTCATCTCTATTTATACCCTAGTCAAAGACACTGTCAGTTTTGTCTGGTCTGTTCCAATAGCTTCTTAACTGGTTTCCTTGTTCCTGTTTCTTAACAACCCATTCTCTACATCGTATCAGGGCTTTTTTAAAAATATATTTTTTTGTACCACTCACACTATATCTATATATTCTATTGTTACCAAACCAAACTTGGGTCCACTTACTTGCATGCAATAAAGCCAATCTACTGACACTGGGTTGTGGTGAAGGAAAGTGAAGCATTTACTGCAGGGTGCCAAGCAAGGAGTCCAGGTAGCTAGTGCTGAAAAGGCCTGAACTCCCTGAAGGCTTTCAGAGAAAGGTTGCTAATGACTGGGGGTGGGGTTGTGGGGTGTGTGATCAGCTCATGGACATGTAATTGGGAGTCAGCATCATCAACCTTCTGGTTCCAACCAGTCTTGGGTCTGAGTGCTTGTGGGCAGCATACAGTTAACTTCTTCTGCCTGGTAGGGGTTTCAGTATCTGCAAAAGAGCTGGAAGGACATGGCTCAGAATATTATCTATAGTCCTTGAAGAGGAAAAGTCCTTGACTTTGTTTAACGGCTAAACTATTATTATTTTGCCTTGCTTGACCATTCTCCTTTCTTTCTGCATTTTCTGACTTCTCTGATTAAATGTATTCTTTGGAACTTGGGGAAGGCCTAGAAGGATAAAGTTTTCTACAGACAAGAGGCAAGTGAAGGACATGGGGAGGAGGGGGGAATCTGTCTTGGGAAGGCCCCATAGGGTCCTGCTCAGTTACATTATTGCCATTAGAGTAAGATCCAAATTCTTTATTGTATTATTTTAGGTAATGCTGTCATAACAGACAAACCTGAAATTTTCAGTGGCTAAACACAGTAGTTTTTAATTTTTTTGTCCACATAAAGTCCAAATCAACTTTCTTGATAAACACATGACTTTCCTTCAGAGTGAATTAGAAAAAGCTCATTTTGTGGTTCAGTCTGTTTCAACAAGTGACTTCTAAATTAAGCCTGGGGAAAGCACATGGATAATTATGTGAGAGATTTTTATGGATTAAGCTTAGAAGTGGCATGAAATATTTATGGCCATGTTGTAATGGTTATATGCAGTTACATGACCCTAACTCATTACAAAGGAGGCTGGGAAATGTAGCTCAACTGTGGACCAAAACAGTAGAGGGACAGGGTGAAATGATCAGTCACAAAGGTAACAGTTTCTCCCTAACCTTCATTGGCCTCCACTGTCCCACATGAATGGGGCTCTAGGGACCAAGTCCCTTATGCTATAACCACACTTGAATTCCTTCTTTCATTCAGTATTCTAATTTCAACCTCCTTAGATATTTAAATTGGCTATTTTCTGCATCTACAATATTTTTGGATTATTTTAAAAATTTATGCATCAGATTTAATTAATCTTCCCAGGGAGACCTTACCTAACACTGAATTCAAAATAATCCCCAATTCTTCTCTGTTTTAGCAAAGCCTTTTATGTATTTCCAACCCCCATCACATTCATCTTATCAAATTTTTAAAACTCATTTATTATTTACCTGCCTGCTTCCCTGCCAAGCTCCATGGGAGCAGGACCTGACTTTCTTGTTCATTGCTCCTCCATCAGTGCCAACAGAAAGCCTTAAAATAAAAATCTTTGAATGAATGTTCAGAAAGAATTGATCTTCACTTCACTGAAAGGACTAGAAGAGAACACGAATTCTTCTTTGTGGAAGGAATGAAGGAAAGGAAGCACAAGAAATGATAAAAGAGCACTCAAAAATTTATATAAAGACTGAAAGTTCAACTGCTAACAGAATGTAGAGTTTCAGATTCCTTATGTAGGCTCCTATTAAATCATAAACCTTCATTTCAGAATTGTGTAGTAGTTTCAATTAGTGGTCAAGCATTTCCATATATAATGTGGTATAATTCCTCAAGAGACGTATCTACGCAGCTCCCTCGAAGATTCACCAACTTTTCCTCAGCTACTTCTCTATACCTTTTATTTTTGCTAAACTGGAGGACTATCCATTTAAGTGAAGGAAGCAAATTTGAACTGTAAATGTGAATTATGCTATTTGTAAGATTCATGTGTTGTTTTACTATTTCCCCTTTTCCGTTTTACTCCCTTCTCAACTGATTTCTTAGGCACATTTTTAGAGAGAATTCTAATAAATAGAAATTTTTGTTAGCTGAAATTTTTGAATAAGATATAACTTGAGTACTGCTTAGTGTTTTATTCACTAAAATAACATTTTCTAATGTTATGAGTAATTTGTTGAGTTATAATTTTTCAGAAAATGCTACTTATTCACATACCTACAAATAAAAACACATGTAGTCTCTACTCAGAAGATATATACACGTGAAGCTCCCCATTGTTATTCAGCAATTTGGCATTTCTTGAAAAGCTAAGATGAAACTTCTTGCAATAAGTTACAACAGATGAAATCAGCTTTAGGAAATACTTTATAAACAAGTCAAATCACGTTAGAATAGTGACCTTCAACTGTCTTTTCAAGGTATAGTTAGTAACTCCATTTTTTTAATATAGTGAAATTTCACTCTAATGAAATAACATGAATAGCCCCAATAATTTGCCTAGTCCCTTGCACTTTATGTAATTGCATTGTAAATCCATTCTAATGGGATTTACCGTTTGCATATCTTGAACCATCTCCTCCCTCAATTGGCTTCTTTTTCAGTTCATATATATCAGCAACAGGATTTTAGAGATGTGAAAGATTATACAGCCCCTAGAGAGTGGGTACTGCATAGATGTAAATTTAACTCAATTTTATATCTCAAAAGCTCAGGCACTATTTCATTTCTAAATCTTCCAGTCGATTGGAAGTAGGTAATGAAAATTTGTGTTAGAAAAGGGGAAAACGTTTGTGTTTTAGCAAGAGTAAAATATCGCAGGGTTTTGCAAAATATATACTTGGCTATGGAAATGTAGAGAAGTAATAAAGTATATATTAAGAACGATTCTTCAGCATCAGCTAGGTTGCCACACAGAGGAATTCAGAAGCTCCACTCTACCCATGCTTGGGAAAATCTAGGTTCTTACTTTAAACCATAGAAGTGCAGCCAATAGGAACGTCCACAGAAGCCATCCTCACAAGGAAAAAAATCAGTGTTGTAGGTTGTTGTGAATAATGACAGTGAGACCTTTATGAAGTGAATGCCTTAAGGAAATTGTGCAGGACACGGTGGTGTTTTATGAAATGAAATCTCCTACAAAACAGACCTGTGTTTAAATCATAGCTCCTGCCACCTCTTACTTGTGTCCTGAGACAAGTTACTTAATACTTCTGATTTCCAATTTTATCATGAGTAAAATTAGGATTAATAAAACCAATCTAAAGACACCGTTCATATTAAATCAAATGTGATAGTAAATGCACTGGGCGAGCACATTAAAACTATGATGGAGGTGACGATCTCCAAGGTGACATGGAGTGGAATCTTCCTGAGAAATCTATAAATGTAGTTAACTTATCTACTTAGATATTTTAATTTGTAGATTATCTATATAAATATTGAATATCAATGTAGTTTCATTGTGAAAGTCAACATATTTATAAGATACTTATTTTTGCTTTTTATGGAAGATAAATTGGTTTTAACACTAGTTGTGTTAACTGTAGAATATTGCGATTGCATATCACTGTTATACTATTTACTTGAAAATTGTTAGAATTTATCTTTTATTGACCCTAATTTAGTTACATAAAGATGATATAAATATTAAATAGAACCCTAATAAAACCCTAATATAAGGAATTCCCTAGCAGTCCAGTGGTTAGGACTCCAAGCTTCCACTGCCAGGGGCCCGGGTTCAATCCCTGGTGGAGGAACTAAGATCCTGCAAACCGTGAGGCTCGTCAAAAAACAAACAAACAAACAAACAAACAAACAAAAAACCCTAATATAAACTAGTATAAGCCAAACTTAAGCCAACTTTCAGAAATTATTCTCTGTAGCCTATTGGCCTAGGGAGAATAAAAAAATAAAGACACATCTCTGGATAAAAGCCACACTATGAGATATAATATATTTGATTTTATCTACCTTTTAGATTATTTATATCCTTGATATACTACTCTACAGACAATAAAGTGTTAGCTTCTGCCTTGTTAATTTCATCAGCCACTACAATGTTTGATTAGCTTGTTCAGGATGATCATTGGCTCAGTGAAATTAAAAGCAAACACCAAAAGGTTAAACATTTTTCTTAATCAGATGCTGCTAGGATTTGAGGGCATGTCTTATTCATACATAAGAAAACCTACCAGATGTCATTGTCTTCTGGGGGGTATTACAGAGAAAGATGAGCAGTCTTCTGTTAAGACAGATGGCAGTTGGTCCACAGATGAGAGAGGAAAAGAGTAGAAGAAAAGGATCAAATGACTCGCCATTTGGGAAGAAAAGCATGGGTAGTTTCATAGTCAATATCTGAAAAAATGTGTTTAGGAGGGATTTATTTTATATATTCATTACTCATTACAGTTTATATATTTACGTATTGGTTCATTAGTCTATCGATTCATTCGATGTTAATCTCACTAAAACAATTTAAAATATTTTTTCTCCTGTTTATTTGGGGCTGTAATGAATGGTAAGTTAGAGTATTTCCTGAACGTTAAGCACTACCTCAAAAACAAACAAAGAGACAAACAAATCTTGGAAGATAGGAAAAATTCAAATTCTGAAGATATTTAAAAAATTTAGTTAGTATGCTTTTGCTCTGCAGGCTGACCTGATTCCAAATGCTACTAATTAATCAGCAGATGAAGTGGTAAATAGGTGTACTATTTTTGTTCCAACTTTGCTCTAACTTTGTAATTACTTACATGCAAAATGTGTGACTCTAGTCATAGTGGTATCTATTAAAATTTTAATTCCAGCTAAGTTAATGTGTACATGAGGAAGGAAATGCTTGCAAAATTATTATAATTAAGTTGCCTTAAATGGCCACATTTTGAGAACACAAGGCAATGAGTAGTTAGTTCCCTAGAGCGATAAGTGAACATACCGTAAGGAGCAAAATGTACTTTAACATTTATAGCAATTTCTTGCTTTTATCACCCTGACTTCTCTGATTGGAGTTAAATCCACCTTGAGATGACACATTCAACCTGATAGAAATAATCACTACACCAAATTGGCAATGAAGGAACAAAGTATAACCATTTTTCAAGAGAAATTTCAGTTCTAGCTACTACATGCTTTAGGAAAAAAACAAAAAAACAAAAACACTGGTATAGTCTGTCTTTTGGAAAGTTGTTTCTCTCATTTTTATATTATAATAATTATATGTATATTGTTATTATAAGATATTTTTATCTTATATGCTCCAAGAAAGTGCTAGAAAAATTGACCTTTTAAATGTTCAATTCTGTTTTAAAGTTCTCTTAAAAAGAAATATTAAGTAAATAATGTTTAGAAGATGTTTAGAAAAGAGAACAGTGAGAAGATGAGTTTCGGGATAGTTACATGTACCGATTTTTATTTTCCTTCATTGTTTTTTTATCCTCTCAATGTAGGATTGGAATTTGTTTTGTAATATGCTGCTGGTGTTGTCCTGGAGAAATAGCATTGTGGGGTTGGAAATACTAGATTGAGTTATGGAAAGCTGAAGTTTATAGACTATAAGTTAATAAAGATATTTCAGGAATACCATCAGCATATCACTTGTTGCCAAAACTGGGGACAGTATTTCAATACAGGCAACATTTACTGCCTTCTTGTATCTTGCAGAACTCCTTCTCAATTTCCTTATTCCTTGTGCCTCTGGATGTCCAGTGCTTCATAGAAAAATAGAAGTACCTGACTGCCAAAATCAACCAAAATTTGCTCTATCCAATCTACATTTCCCATTTCCATTTGCTGATTCCATTAGTGTTAGTTTCATATTTTGGCATTTATTTTCAGCAGTTCCAGATAAAGCATAGTCAATGGCAGAGACTGCATTCTTCATCCCTCTTTATCTGGATCTTTGGGATATTTCCCACCTGTGGGCCTGTTAGGATGTCAGTCTCCATATCCTGTTTTCCCCTGCAACGGTATTGGAAAGAGATCCAGGCTCATCCAATATAGCTCTGCATCTCTACGGAAGAATGACTGCTTAACAAATGGACATGAGGATCTAGCTAGACCAAATTGAAATCGTCCTTTACATTTTTCCACTCGGAATCATGGAAAAAGCTATCTTCATTTTGGATCATTTGGTGGGGAAGATAGAATATGGGGATTTGGGGATGTCATCTTTCTTGGTTGTGAAAAAAAAGCCTACCTGAAGCAGAGATGCATGAAGTTGACATGAAAAGAGAAGTAGAAATGACCTGAACTGAGCAACTGGGAGAGAGCCATAGCTGCATGTCTGCGTTCCTCTCTCGCCTGAAACAAGCATCCTTTCTGAACGTCTAGTAATGTGAATCGATAACATCCCTGTGTATGAGCTGATTTGAGTTTCTGTCACGTACAGCAGAAAAAAATTCTGTTAAGTTCCTAAGAGGTAAATAAACTTTACCTAAACCCAAACAGCTATACTGTTAATTAAAGTGGTAGAATTACTTGGAAGCAATTTCTGTTGCTAATAATAAGTGTAGAATACATTTAATAATGATTTATATCAAATTAATGTGACTGACATAGAACTTTAGTTTTCGAAGAGATTGCGGTCATTACCTCATTGGAGTCTCACAATAATACTTTAAGTTAGATAGGTACTAGTAGTTTTATAGTTTAAACATATAAGAATTTAGTTAAATTAATTGCTCATAGTAACACAGATAATAAATAGTTGAGCTGAGATTAGAACTCAGGAATTTTGATACTAATTTCAGGTTTTTTCCCCACATGACGAACACTTTTGCTCTTTTGTGCTCCCTGTCTGTTCTGCTTTTCCTACCCTCTCACCCTCTCTGATTTCCTGGAAGCTCAGCACTGCAGCCACACTTCATCTTTCTACTAGCCTACACTCATCCCTTCCCAACCTCCTCACCCCAAACACTCACATGCTTATAAGTGGGGTCATAGTTCAGGCAGTGTGGGTTGCCGGAGGGAATAGTGGAAATTCAGAACTATGAACCACAACTACACAGCTGAATAATGCTTCCTGTACAATTTGCAAAGTCTCGGTTCTCTGATACCCCATAAACATGAAAAGGGAGGCTCTAAGGGGATATTCTTTATGCTAATCTCACTCTGCCCACTTGTGGAGGCCATGGCCCATGCTTAGCAATTTAGGCAATCTGAGATATAAATGACCTAAAAATGTGATCCTCAAGTGTTAGCCTGCCTCAGAATCCCCTGGAGGGCTGGCTGAAGCACTCTCAAGAGTTTCTGATTCTGTATGCCTGGAATGAAGCCTGGGAATTTGCATTTGAACAAGTTCAAGGAGACGCTAATGCTAATGGTCCTAGGAACACACTCTGAGAACAATTTACCTGAAGAATAACCTCTTTTAAGTAGATAGAGGTAGTCAAAAATTTACTGGATTCCCAAGGAATCTAACTTGCCCTTCTTTCCTCCTACCTGTCCCGAACTCATGACCAAAGGCACTGGACACTCCACTCTTGTTTGCAGGGCAGTGATAAGTGTATTTTTCAGTGTCAGTCCTTAAGACGTGGGATATATTTATGCGAAGGAGTCATGACAGGCAGCACGAGGTAGTGGTTGAGAGTATGAGACTTAGAATGAGACCACCCCGAGTCTAAATCCTGGCTCTGACTCTCACAACCTGTGTGATTTTAAACACATTAATCAAGTTCTTTCTTATGCTCCTTAAAGTAGGGGTGATGGTATCACCTACTACTCGGTGCTGTGGTGAGCATAAATAAGATAATTAATGTGACACACCTAACACTGTGCCTAATACAGTTTGCATTGAATATATAACATTCATAATAATTTATTAAATTATTTAAAAGGCACTTAGGTAAAGTCAGAATATGATTATTGGCAGTATATGTTGGTATATCCAAACGGACTTCCAAATGAGTTTTGAAGCATAATGTGTTTATAATTTGATGACTGTGTAGATAAATAATGTTTAAGCCAGCTATAATAAACAATCTGTAATATTTTTCTCTTAGGCACAGCCATAAAATGGCAGGTACAAGCATATTTGGTTGTTGCTTACTCTGTTCTGAGTCTTTGTCCATAGAAACAAGACTTGTTGATGGTGCCACACAACTGAGCATGCTAAAGACAGACAGAGTCATCAGTGACAACCTTTATTACACACAGGACAGTGATGTTCCCAAGGCTTGATCATCTTATTTATATGCTCCCTTATTGGCCCTTTGTATATTTATTTGCATCTACTTGGAACAATATTTCTACTAACCCCTCTTGCTTAACTGATTCATATTCATTTTTTTAGATTTCACTTTGGATTTTGTTCTAAGGGTGAATCAGAAAACATATATTTCCTAATAAAGCATCTACTATGATAAATTTTAATTCAATATTTTATTGTTTACATACATTATTAGATTCAAAGTTCCTTGAAAGTAGAGACCATCTATACTTAAGTTAGGCAATGAACATTTACTGAGTGCCTACTATGTAATAGGATAGGTGCTGGGGATTCAAAGTTGAGTAAGACTCTATTTCCCAGTGATACCAAAAAGATCTATGAGTAGATGTAATAATGGAATGGAACCTAATTTTGATCTGGAATTAAGGAAAGGTCTTCCTTTCCTGTCATTTAAGTTGAACTTTAATGAAGATGATAAAGAATTACTCACATGGATAGTGTCGTGAAGAGCATTCAAGGCTAGTGTATATCTATGAAGAACCTAAGTTGGGAAAATGCTTAATGAGTTCCAGAAAAGATAGAAGCAAATTTGACTGGACCATGGTGAGCAAGGGTAATGTTAGATGCAAAATGAAGCCAGAGACGTGTTAGAAGCAAAACATAAGTTCTTATAGGTGATGTTAAAGACTTTGAATGATGAGAGCAAAATCAGAGGGTATTTTCTTATAGAATGAGATATAGAAGAGTTTTTTTTCCCCCAAGGAGTATTAACTGTGTCAAATGCTGTGGAAGATCACGAAGGATGAGGACTAAAAGAACTCCACTGGAATGGACATCACAGAGGACACTGGAATTTCATCAAAAGCAATTTTGGTGGTGTGGAATAAGTAGAAATCAACTTTGACTTGAGGAGTGATTGTAAAATCAGAAAGAGGAAACATATGAAAAATTCTGCCAAGAACCCTGATTTATTGCAGAAATAAGATGCTAGCTGGTTGGGGGTTGAGGGTTAAAAAGGTTGTTTTTTGTTTTTTTTTTAGTGGGAAACATACACATACACATCTTGTGGGGACAAGATCGAGTAAGTGTCAACTCAATATTTTAATATGATTTAAGATATTAAAGTAAAACTCCTTGTTCAGTTAAATTGAAAATCTAGAGTTAGACATCCATTATAACTCAGAGCCATTTATTTTACAATTTTATTCTCTAGCCTTAAAGTTCAACAGTAAGCAGAGACTTTTTCTATTTTTCACACCTAATACCTAGAGTCTAATCCATTACAAGTTACTTTCGAAAATTTAAATGTCAAGAAATATATTTTTTCTGTATAAAATCTTGAGTTATATTCCTTTTTAAACTTTACAGATGTCAACGCTTCCCATACGTGCAGAAATTACTTCTACTCTGATATCAGTATTTCAAAGCTCTTTAATTACTAAAATATGCATCTTATACATTTTAGTAATGTACAGTTTTTTTAAATCAAGGAACAAGCAAAAATAATAAATTTACAAATTATAAAACCATACAATTTTAAATTTAGTTGACATGGAAAAATATCATTTAAAAAAGGAATATTATTCTTTTCATAAATTAAAGGGACTTGGTCATAATTTTCAGCCTTGCGGACATGATCGATCAGAATGGAGTGATGAGTTTCATAAATAAGACAAAGGCCTCCATGTGATGCTGATATTCCTTCAGGTGAAAAAAGCAATTTTTTCTCACTTTTTCCTTGGGTTTTCATCATGAGAAAGTCAATTTTCTAAACAAAATTGTGCATCTCAGTAGGAGGAGCTGAAGGTCACGGTGTCACCAAAATTTGTAGCAAAAACTATGGGCTTTTTGGTTGATGGAGTGGTTACTGACCGGAATAAAGATGGAAGAAAAATTATGATTTTCATACCAAGACCAGCAAATTCACCAGTGTTGTTTTTAGTAGAGAAAAACATCATCATTTCTACCATCTCCCTCAACTTGTTTATCCCATCTGTCAGATTCTGTGTGATTCTTTTTTGAGGCAGGCGAGTTCAGTCCTTTCTCCCAGTAGAGTTTGACAGTGAGTTAATCAGCTTTAGGGGCTACTGAATACTGTCTAATGGGGCAGGATGACTGGTCCTATTTCCTCTCTTCCCTCTGCTCAAAATATTGTTGCAAATGTAAAGTGAAGACCCCAGAAGCTTCATCAAGTCACACATCATAGGGCATCAAATGGATATTTTTCAACATACTTGACATCACATAAACAGTACAAAATCAGGTTCTGTGACTCCAATAATGTCTCCGCAGTGAATGAGAAAAGCATCCCCATGGGAATTTTAAAAAAATTACTCCTCAACCCTAAACAAAGAACTCTTATCAGGAGGGCAATCTAATCTTCCTAGGAGGCTGCTATGCACTGTCAGATACTCCTGATGCTCCAATAACCTCTTTCTAGAGAAAGGGTATCATGGAGACTTACGGTTAATTAAAGCTATTTAAGGTAGTAGATAGTTTTTCTCTTCCAAGATTCTGGAAATTTCCTTTTTAGAGCTATTTCAATGAGTTAATCATTGCCTAAGATTTCACTGGGCACTTCATGCTTGCTTTGCAAGTCTTCTCTGTTGAATGTCTCTTCCTAACAGCTTCAGGCAAAGCTCAAGGCAGCCTTAAAGGGGATTCTGCCTAAGTTATAAAATCCTCCTTGTTCCCAAGAAACCACTGTTTAATTTCAGGCAGTCCCCACGGAGTGGGGAGTGGGACATATTTGCACAAAAAGCGTGATAGGAGGGTGAACACTTTTATTGGTTTCACATAATCAAATCTCTCTTTTTAATTATCTCCTCTTAGGTGACTATCCCAGGCTAAAGCCAGCCATATCCCTTTCTCCTTCTAAAAAGACTTTAAATAGTAAAGCTACTCAAGTACTCATCACCTGTGACATAAAAATGTGCTGGTAAGTAGGAAAAAACATCCAAGTTTTATTTTTATTTCAACAGGATACTAATATCCTCGGACCTTTCCATTTTCTTCTTATTTTTTTTCCCTTTCTAGCTTAAGTATTGCAGGATAAATCCGAAACTATAAATAAATACTCAAAACTATTCCATTTATAAAAGTGTATTTTTCAATAGGAAAATAAAAGCCAAAGTCATTGATTTAAATTGACAGTCAGTTTCTCACCTAAAAGTGTATTTTTGTACTTACATTTAACTCCCTGGAAGTGAGAAGAAAGAGATTAGGTATAGAATTGAGGAAGTTATCAAATAAGCTACACCAACAAGATCAGAAAAAAAAAAAAAAAGAAATGTGTAGAAAGTGCTGAGCACAAGCCTATCAGAGTGTAAAAGGAAATGGCAATACCGAATCTATGCATATTCTGTCTTCTAGACTTTTCCATCTGGATTAGAGCTAGGACTTTAGACTCACAATGTGCAAATTCTTACTCATGTTAACATTCTTTCCCTCTTCCTCTCAGTCCTGCAATCTGATTAGCCCTTTATATGGTGTTTCTTTCCTACTTTCCTAAATTAACAGCCCCATTATCTGCTTAGCCATCTCAGTTAGAAATTACAGAGTTGTCTCCATTACTTCTCTGGCCCACATCTTGGAGTATCATTCATAACCATCACACTACTTTATCGGGTCAAGTATATCCATCTCTTCCACGCTACTGGCTCTGTCCGATTTTCTATTTAGATGCTCATAAATTCTTCACTGTGCTATAACATAGCTTCTGGCCACCAGCATCTTTTTTATCTGCTACTGCCATGAGGATTATTTTCTAAGACTGGAGCTATACACAGTCAAGCTGCTGAGTTAACAAACTGTTTTCTGGATTCTATGGCATAAAACTTTAATACACTTTCTCATAGTCATAAAAAAAATGATTAAAATCCCTGTAAAACTGACAACTTTTAGTTCTCATTTCTATAATTCACATTCCTTTGAATCTTACAATGCTGCGTCCATCTTTATGTGTCATTATTTGTGAACTGCTTTCACTACTCTAATTGCTCTTTGCTAATATCAGCTATATCCCTGTCACCTAAATGGGATTTGTTCCAGTAAAAATTAGAAAAAAAAATGTGATTTCCTTTCTCATTTGGTGGGGGAAATCTCTTATATATTTGCCAATTTTTTTTTTAATTTAAAGAAACCCCCGAATATGAAGTAGTATACATAACATTAATTCTTTCCCCCAAATAGGAAAATATCCTCCCTGTCAGTAATATGTTTGCACCATGACACTAAATCTTTTCTAGCAACATCTTTATGAGCGAACAATTAGATTTTTAAAGATACCACACTACCTTTTAATCTCACATTTTAAAGCCAAACAATCCCTAAGATTTTGCTCTTTAAAGAATTCTTAACAATGTTCCAAATATAATAACAGATCTCCCTTGTAGTCTATTTAAATTGTGTACATACATTTAAATATTAATTTTAAGATTCTGTTAAAGACGACTTGTGAATCTTTCATGAATTTTTGATAATTTTATTTAAAGAAACATCATAGCCTTGAAGAGCCATGACTCTGCTTTTGACACTCAAGTTCTTTTTTTTTTTTAATCTTGAGATAAATGATTTATTCTACAAATGATGATTGGTGTGAAGTAGATGTGAAGATTCTCTTATATAATTGGAGGCTCTCCCCACTCCCACCTCCAAGCGTGTATCTCTCACTGGCTGGGAATCTCTAAATTAGAGCAATTAAATCTTAGCGATAGACCTCAAATGAATGAGCTTTCTTTCCCTAAATGCAGAAATAAGTTCAAAAGAAAAGAGACTACTGAAGTTGGAGAGAAATGCAAGGCACAGGGGAGTGGAGGGTCAATGATTTAATTCTGGACCATAGAGGTGTTTCTGGGGTCTTGCCCACCTCCACCTGAAGACTTTATAGTACAAACACCTGAAACTTTTTTTAAAAAATTGTATCTTTTTTAAAAAAAATTTGAGGTATAATTGACATATAACATTATATTAGTTTCAGGTGTACAACATAATCAATATTTGCATACACTGTGATCACCACAATAAGTCTAGTTACCATTTGTAACCATAAAAAGTTACAAATATTTTTTCTTGTGTGAGAACTTTTAAGATTTGCTCTCTTAGCAACTTTCAAATATGTACTACAATGTCATTGACTATAGTCACCATGCTGTGCATTACATCCCCATGATGTTATTTATTTTACAACTGGAAATTTGTACTTCCTGACCCCTTTTACTCATTTTTGCCCACTCCCCTATTCCCCTCCCCTCTGGCAACCACCAGTCTGTTCTTTGGATCTATGAGTTTTGTTTTGTCTTGTTACTTTGTTTTTTAGATTCCACATATAAGTGAAATCATATGGTATTTGTCTTTCTCTGTCTAACTTATTTCACTTAGAATAATATCCTCAAGGTCCATCCATGGCAAGGTTTCATTCTTTTTTATGACTGAGTAGTATCCCATTGTGTACATATACTATTAGACTGTTTCTGTATCCTGGCTCTTGTAAATAATGCTGCAGTGAACATGAGGGTGCATATATCCTTTTGAATTAGTGTTTTTTTTTCCTTTGGATAAATACCCAGAAGTGGAATTGTTGGATCATATGCTAATTATATTTTTAATTTTTTGAGGAATCTTCATTTTGTTTTCCATAGTGGCTGCAGCAATTTACATTCCCACCAGTTCACGAGGGTCCCTTTTTCTCCACATCCTCGCCAACATTTGTTATTTCTTGTCTTTTTGATAACAGCCTTTCTGACCGGTGTGAGGTCTGACACTCTTTACTAGAAGGCTTTCTCCACCACCTCTCCCTACCCCTTGCTGAACATCACATTCTTAAGTATTCGAAGGAGCTGATGGTGACACCTTCTCAATAGGTTTTGTTTGTTGCTGCTGCTGCTATTGTTCAAACTTTCTTCACTTAGTTTCAACCTATTTTATTTTGAAGTGATTATTCTTAGTTCTTACAAGTATTCCCTTTATCATTTGGGCTATATTTCTCTAGTTTACCAAACTCTCCTGAAGTATTTTGCTAAATCCAGTGATCATTTCTCCTTGACTAAAACTCCAAAGTATTAAGTTTATCACTTGATGCACATGTAATTGCCAAGGTCTTTTCCCTACCATCCTAATTCCAGCCTTCCTGGCTTCTGAACACTTTTGTTCATTGCCATAGGAACTGTGTCTCTTATATTCCATTTGTGTTACTTTTGTACTTGAAATATTCCCTGACATGAGAAAATAACTCATCTTCTGTTGTCTACTCCAAACTTGACTGACTAAGATACAAATCAAGTTTTATCTCCTTTGAACTCTTTCAAGGACTCCAGAAACATCTTTTTTTTTTTTTTTTTGCATAAATAGAAATATAATACTCTACGCTATAATGTTCCAATTATACCAATAGGTAGGGGCTGAATTGTATCTCCACACAATTCACATCCCACTACCTCAGGACGTGGCTGTATTTGAAATAGAACCTCAAAAGAGGTAATTAAGGTTAAATGAGATCATATGAGAGGACCTTAATCCAATCTGATTGATGACCACAAAAAGAGGAGATTTGGACACACAAAGAGACACCAGGGGCATGTGTGTAGAGAGATCCAGCAAGAGAGTGGCTATCTGAAAGCCAAGAAGATTCCTCAGGAGAAACCAGCATTTCTGGCACCTCGGTTTTGGACTTTCAACCTCCAGAATTGTGAGAAAATAAATTTGTGTTGTTTAAGCCACCCAGACTGGCAGCCTTCATAAATTAATACATACACAAATACAAACTTAGCTGTAAAAATACATGAGATAATAATTCAATTTTATATACATCAAATTAATTGGATATAAGTATTCTATGATAAATCAGAAAAAAAGACAGGTGAATGTTAAACCTGGTTATTATTATGTTTTCTGTGAGCCACTGGGTTGCTTCTACCAGCATTTGTATCAAGACTATGTAATTGAAATAAATTCTGAATTCATTACCTTAAAACCCTGGTCAGTGCCGGGACTAATGGAAAATGTAAGCTATTGATTTCTGTAGAAGGATTGCAAGTGTTCTTAGATTAGTTATGTTTATTGAAGAAAAAGAATAAAGAAAAAGGTTATTGAAAAGGAAAATTAATACGTTTCCCTCAAATCATTTTAAGGTACACAAAGAATATGAAAGTCAGGCTAATATACATGGTCTTGAATCTCAAACACGCCACATTTACTTTGCAAGAAAGTGGGAAAGTAGCTTGACTTCTGGACTATAATGAACTGGAGTATCTCTTTATTTATTAATAAAGAAACATTTTAATATTTCACAGGCTGTTGATAGGATTACATGTATATATCATCACCTAATAGAGTTTTTAGCATATGCAAGCAATCAGTAAATAAGGTTATCACCATCTCATTTAGAAAACTGTGAATAAATGGATTGAGATGAGTCACTGGTTGGTGGCCTGAGAAATACTGCAAGGCAGCTTGAAGGTGAGGGAACTTTGTCCTTAAATACCTAGTCAAAGTGAGATAAATAAGGAAAATGTGAAGATACATAAGAAAGGTTCAAAACTATGTATACTTATGATCCACCATATCACTTATCTCTTTTTTGGCACATTTGTCTATTCAGCTGTTTCTTATTAGGTATTAGTGATACTTCTTTTGTTCTTATGTTATTACCTTGAATTTTTCTCAGACTTCAGTGAGGAAGAATACTTTAGAAGTTTAAAAAAATCCGTAACACTACAATGATAGAGTCAACATTTAAATGGGCTGTATGTGTCTGAGGGTGAATATATTTTGTAGGAAGAGGGAAAGTCATCAAGGTTAATTAGAAATGAAATGAGTTTAATTAATTAGAAAACTTAGGAGAAATTATGTCAGCTATTGATGTAATGACGAGAAAGAGATGTACCAAGGGGGAGAGAGAAAAGAAAAAGAGAAAGAGGGAGAGGTTGAGATAGAGAGAGAGAGAGAAGGAAAATACAAGCAGAATTATGGAAAATTTTCATTCTCATTCTTTTGACCACCAGAGAGAGAAAAGTTAAGAACACATGGGAAATTAACATAACAAAGCTATAGAGTCACCAAAGACTGGAGCTGTGCCAATAGTACTCCCAGTTTCTCTGGAGGTGGGGCCCTCACCTTAAGGTGATTATGGTAAATGAGAAAAATAAATGTAAATAGAATAAACAGTAGGCAGAGGGCATGCCAAAGTGATTTAATGAGCTGCCATTTGGAGAAAGTCCTGAGGAGTGTCTGGACAGGCCAGTGCCATGAACAAGATGAGCTCATGAGAGACAAAACTTGACTTATGTATAGAAAGGTTGCCGTGTGTTTGAGAGTCGAATGTTTCTCTCCATGGCTCACACTCAAGTTGGTGTAATTTATCAATCATGTTGTTGCATGTACACTTGGTTTCTTCCATCTCCCAGCACCATGGCCTGGGAGTAATGATCAATTACTAAATGGCAGAATTTCCTTCTCCTGGGCATCTGGGCTAGGGAATTTGGAGCGCTGGCGGCAGTGCATCCCTCATAGCTCACCTTGATCCCCTTGTCTTCACTCTTGCCCAGTAGACTTGTGCTCACCTGTATACAACCAGAGAGGCAACGGAGTTGATATTCCCATAATGAGTTGCATTAGGTATACTGAGGGAATGACTTCATTTGAAAGAAAAATAATTGTAGAGAGAATTATAGTTTTTTAACATGGGAAATGAATATTCAGATCAGTGTAATCACTTCGTATGTCAACATGTCATATCTATGGTATCGCATAATGACTGTCCTGCAAACAGAAATAATGAAATACTGACATCAGTGAATCTCTAGAAATAGATATGCCAATCCAGGCAGGTAAATTTCTTGTGTTAACTGACAAATTAATATGGGATTCTAGGCTTTCTAAAGTGTGTATAATATTATAAAATCAAAATATGATACCTCTGGCTAACATGGAATAGAATGAGATATTACGAGACACTAGTAACAGGTTAAGGACCTTCACAAGGAGTACTCAGATAAGGATGGAAGATTCTTTTCAAATCTGGTAACCTTTCAACCCTTAGATACCCAGCCTTCTTGGAGACATATTATATTGTCTTATTAATTCTGTAAAAGCCCAAGTCCAACCACCTCTATGCAACATTGAACACTCTACAACATCACATAAAATCTAAATTAAAATAAATTGAAATGTTTGGGGATTTGGAGAATCTTTGGAACAACTCGATAGAATGAAAATTAGCCCAATATACAATAAGAAAACTCACTTTACATTCTTTTAGTAAAAAGGCTGAAAAAAGCATATGAACACAAAGAAATAGATTGGAATTATTTGCCAAAAATCAAGCAACTGTTTTCCCTGGGGCAAAGTGAAAAAATTTCCAGTTACACATCATATTTTACCCACACATGGTGGTTGTCCCTGCTTTGCTTCTGAGTATGCAAAATGATTGCAGGGAGCGGCATCCTCACAAAGCCACACTTTTCAGACATGGATTCAAGATACATTTCATTCATGCTCTTGATTTGCCACTGTCTGGAGCTCCCTGACTAAGAGAACTTCAGCAACATTAGTTACTTCCCCTTGGGGTTCCCACCATCTCTTCATATTCCTTAAAAGACAGTTGTACTGTGTGCAGTTCATATGATTAAATTCATAAATATTTCTGAAAGTGACTACTACTTATAAAGCTTAAACCTAGTCTAGATTTATGAAAGTGAAGCATTGTGAGAATAACTACTTAAATGAACTCATATAAGCCTTAATAAAAACTTAACTGGGGGCTTCCCTGGTGGTGCAGTGGTTAAGAATCCGCCTGCCAATGCAGGGGACACGGGTTCGAGCCCTGGTCCGGGAAGATCCCACATGCCACGGAGCAACTAAGCCCGTGTGCCACAACTACTGAGCCTGCGCTCTAGAGCCCGCGAGCCACAACTACTGAGCCCACGTGCCACAACTACTGAAGCCCGCATGCCTAGAGCCCATGCTCCGCAGCAAGAGAAGCCACCACAATGAGAAGCCTGTGCACCGCAACAAAGAGTAGCCCCTGCTTGCTGCAACTAGAGAAGAAGCCCATGCGCAGCAATGAAGACCCAATGCAGCCAAAAATAAATTAAAAAAAAAAAAACAAAAAAAACTTAACTGAGTTTTTTCTTGTTTCTTTTTTTTTTTTTCTTTTGTGGTTAGTAAGTATGGTGAGACTAAAAACATTTTCCAAAATAGTGTAGATTTGCAAACAAAACATATTTTCTTGGCTGAATGTTCAACCCTATAAAATTTTCACATTTATGTAAGTTGTTCCATCTGTTCCAGTTTTGATTACTGTGCTTCACATGCAGAGAGAAGAATAATTTTTTTCTGGTATTTCATCTTAAGGGCTTTGCATATCATTTCATTTCTATTTTTCCTTTTCTTTTTAAACAAAAGGCACTTGCCAAGGTCAAGGCATGTTTCTCTAAAGGTGGATATTGAGGGGAATGTGTAAACAAATGGTAGAAGAAATAAGATAATTGCTTATTTTATTCCCTTGACTAAGTTAACCCCAAATCATTACAACCACTTGCCCCCTGTTTCTATCACTGTCACTTGTCTCCCTCCTGCCTTCTTCCTCTTCTTTCCATTGTTTGAATGGATATTCAAAAGCTTCAGAAAATTAATCATACAGAACTGTTTTTAACATGAATCTGCCCTGAGAAGACTTTCACACAATTAGCCTCTTTGCAAGTGTTCAAAGATGTAATACATATTGCCAAGATTGTAAAGTGTCCAGATTCCTTGCTTCCTGTCATTGATCTAGATTAACCTAGTCTTTCGAGATTTTATTTCAATTGCTGTTAAGAACATAGACAGAAGATGGCACTGTTTACTCATTATTAAAAAGGTCAGCAACAACTTTAAAGAAAAAAACAATGCTTCCCTGCTAGGAAAACATATAGTATTATTAGAAATCAGACTACATATATAATGAACATAATTTTTGAACATTACGATAAGAAATATACATTTAAAATTAGACAAGGTAAACTAAACCGTGGAAAACAGTCTTACTGTGCACTGAATTTTCAGGAATAGCCCATTTCAAATGGAAGGCAATTGTAGTCACATGCAGTGTAGGGATTGACCAGGGACCTGGGTTCGAGTCCCAACTCTACCATTACAAACCATAAGACCTTGGACAAGTTGCTTAAGACAACCTTCTCTCTGAGTCTAAATATTCTTACTGTAAAATGGGGGTAATAACACCTTTTCTGTAGGGTTGTTTTGTGGATTGAATGAGCACACAGTAAAAGTACATTAACAGTGCTAGACTGTAAGTCTTTGGTTATCTTGTTAATAAGACATCTATCATCCTCAAATAGCGAAATGCTTAACCTAGAAAAGCAGTGTAGAAACTGATTAAATGACTGGAAAGAAAACCCATAACTTAATTGAATTTTGTGTTGGCTTACAGATGATTCTTATTTAAACAAGAAGCAGGGCAAGTGTAAAAAAAAAATTAATTAGTTACTAATCTTTAACTCTAGAGCACTTGACAATATCAATATTTTCTTTTTCTCACAGAAATGTGTTTATCCCCAATTAAATGATTGAAGATATTTCATTAATAATCAGGGAAAATCTTATTCAAGTTTTCTGAAGAGCTAAGAGAATAACCTATTCTATCTAGATAGAAATAGAAGTATTGTTCTTTATGTTTTACTCTATTTATTATAGTAATTGTAGATATTTCTTCATAACCTATCTTTCCTTTGAGAAATTTAAATGGTAAGGTAACACGTGATAGAATATTTTGCCCCATTGCTTCCTTGAAATTTAAAGACACATTATTATTAGTGTCCATACTAAAGATGAACATTTTAAATTGACATGCATAAAGGCTTACTTTATCTTGTAATATTTAATTGTGCAGTAATATTAACTTTCAGCATCAAAAGTTTAAATGGTTGTCTAGACATTTTTTAATATTTAAATATTCATTTTCATGACTCTCAAGTGATAGAGTTAGTCACAGATATGTATTTCCTCTTCTTGGGCACACAGCCAGCCATTTCCTGGTTTCTAAAGTTAAATGTGGTCATGTGACTGAGTTCCAGCCAATGGAATGTGCGTAGAAGAGATGGTGCCAGTTTCATGCCAGTGCTTCTAGAAAGAAGGTATGCTTCCAACCACAAAGGAGCTATTTTTCCTTTTATTGCTTAGATGCAGATGACAAAGGGCCCTAAGGGATAGCAAAGCCATGAAAGGGAAAGAATCTGGGTCCCGAAACTCCACCTAAAAGAATTCATCCATGGGCAAGTAACTAGTATGTAAGTGGAAAATCGACTTCTCTTTGTTCTAGCAATTAGCATTGCCCAAAGGAACACTCCCATTAAAAAAAAAAAAAAAGGAGCTATCAATCACATTGTAGCATGTAATGTACTACCATTCTTTAAACTTTCTCAGTTGAAATAGGGACACCAAGTGATAACGCCTTTTGAGGCGAGGGACAGGATGATTTGCTCATTCAGTTCATTGAAATTCTGTATAGCGGATGTTCACTTTTCATTAATCTATTTTTTAAAATTGATTAATATATTTTTGGCTTCATTGGGTCTTCATTGCTGCACGTGGACTTTCTCTAGTTGCGGCGAGCGGGGGCTACTCTTCATTGTGGTGCGCAGGCTTCTCATTGCATTGGCTTCTGTTGCTGTGGAGCATGGGCTCTGGGCACACAGGCTTCAGTAGTGTGGCACATGGGCTCAGTAGTTGTGGCTCGCAGGCTCTAGAGCACAGGCTCAGTAGTTGTGGTGCACAAGCTTAGTTGCTCTGCAGCATGTGGGATCCTCCTGGGCCAGGGCTCGAACCCATGTCCCCTGTATTGGCAGGCGGATTCTTAACCACTGCGCCACCAGGGAAGTCCCTATTTTTTTTTTTAACTAAAAATACCAAACAGTGGCTCATCAATTGTTAGCTTTAGAGTTCATCTGCACAGATATCTCCTCCTCATGTTTCTGCTCAATTTGATCCACTAGACAGTATAATGCCAGAAAAATAGTTAAAACTAAAATTGTTAGCAGTCTTATACCTTCCAAAGGATGGGGATGAGTGGCATAATAGTTATTTCCCATTTTATTACTCTTTTCCCAGAGTCTAAAGTGCAGCAAGGAAGTTAGAAATTCCTAAATTGCAGCTATTTCTTTACTGTAGAAGAAAAGGACCTGGAAGATCGCCCATCGTAGAACTACTCAATAATCAGTCTCTGGTGGTACAGAAATCACTGGAGGCCTTGAGGCAAGCAGAGAATGGAAAGTTAAGTTTTCCCCATGATAATGTAATGGTTGGATGGATGGTGAGAGAAGAGGTACAGTCTTAAGCAAAGGGGCTGGCAATTTTTAGTAAAGCTTGATGCATCCCACTGTTTTCGGTGTAGTTTACAGTGAGGTCACGTGCTGGTTGGTTCTTTTCCAGTCTCTGCTCTTCTCCTCCTGCTCTATGCTGCAGATTCATGTAGTGTCTCTCTTGCTGGTTTCCATTTGGACTTGGCCAGTGAGAAGTGAGGCAGGAGATTGATGGGCCCCAGGCTGAGCAGCTGGAGTTTGTCCCCTGTGGACAGATATTCCAAGATGAAGATAACAGGAAGATAACAGGAGAGGCTGAGCCCTGCCCAGATAAAAGATAGAGACCACATATTTCTCATTCTCGAGGTCAACAAGAACTTCCTGACTATGCATGTGCGCAAAAGCTCCTTGCAGGTCAAAAAGGGAGTGATGTCAACCTACCCATAGGCCTCTTTGCTAGAACCCATCTTGGCTAAGAGATGCACGTGCACACATGGGAGGACCCTGAGATAAACCAAATATGGACTCAGAACCAGGCAGAGCAAGATGATTGGCCAAAGGAAACCTGGAAGAAATGCCCCATATAAGTGATTTAAAATAGCAGTCCCCAACCTTTTTGGCACCAGGGACCGGGTTCATGGAAGACAACTTTTCCATGGACTGCGGTTGGGGGGCTGGGGGAGTGAGGGGATGGTTCAGGCGGTCCTGCGAGCGATGGGGAGCAATGTTAGGGCGCGGCTGATGAAGCTTCACTCACTCGCAGGCCACTCACCTCCTGCTGTGCGGCCCGGTCCCTAACGGGCCGAGGACCGATACCGGGCCACGGCCCGCGGGTTGGGGACCCCCTGATTTAAACTACCACGAGGGCGCGACTCTCTCTCTGAGTCCTCCCATGTGTCTATCCACACGTACTCTTTTTCCTCCTAATAAACACTTGTCACGCTACTTTCCGTCTTTGTGGGAATTCATTTCTGCAAAGCCGAAGGGCCAGGGGCCTTCTTACTGGTCACTGGTCTAGTGGCCAGGATTCAGTGCTCTCACTGCCACAGCCTGACTTCAATCTCTAGCCGGGAATCGAAATCCTGCTTCAAGCTGCTGCAGGCCAAGGCCACCCAAGATCAGGAAGCACTTGCTGAAAAGTGGGTGATAGAAGGAGAGACGGAGCGAGGTGCTTCTCCTCCATCCCTCTTCTGCATAGGATTCTGGAAGGCCCTGATGTCACCGACAGTACCTAGATCTGACCACTGCCTCTTTCCCTGGCCTCTTCAGGCTTAGGGTGGCAATGACATTCCTGTTTTTCCAGTTCCCGACTGTTGCTGTCTCCATTTTTCATTCTCAAACCTCTAAATAGTCTCTTTAATAAAGTCTTTTCAGTTAAACACTTCTGAGGGGTTCTTCTCCTTCCCGCATTCTGTTTGGTAGTGTGTTGGTGGTGGTGGTATGTTATAGGAAAGGTACTGAGCCCATGCTTAGTCTGGTCCTCATATTAATTTAAAAGTCTTTGAAAGCAAACTTGACATTGAAGTTATACTGGTTCACTGACATAAAACTTTAATGATCTTCTGTACCCAGAGAGTACAATGAGATCATTTGTATACCTTCAGTGTTGCTTACAAATATGTAAACATTGTGAATACAGTGCCATAGGCATTTACTCCAAGGGTTCCTCTATTTGAAAGTATTCAAACAAATAAACCCCAAACCAATCTGTTTTTATCCAAGCTTCACTCTCTAACAGCTGCTGAGATTTTGGGTTGGGGGAGGATCTATGACTTCCAGATTTTAGTGGTATGTGTGCACGAGAGGAATATGTGAATTCTTTAGTAGAAAGAAGAGAAGAAAATAGTCACAGGATTGAAAACAAAATAAGATCAACAATTCATCAAGAAGAGGATTCTTACAGCTATAAATGACTGTATGTACTTAAGCTGCCTGGGAATGTTGAGAAATCTCGGGAGAATACAGTATACCTCACAAAAAGTGGGTTTATTAATAGAGCCAATTTAAAAGATGAATTTCAAGTAACAGTAACCCCAGCTAATAACTGGTTAACACAAGTCTAAAATATAAGCTACACAGATTTATGGGTTTGATTTTTTTTTTCTTGAAGAATGTATATGTTCCTTTGACTTATGTTTATAACTTTTTATTTTAGACTGGTTTTAGATTTACAGAAAAGTTTTGAAGATAGTACAGAGTTCCCATATACCTCACGCCCAGTTTCCCCTTTTGTTAACGTCTTAGGTTACATTTCAACTAATGAACTGGTATTGATACACTATTATTAACTAAAGTACATGCTTTATTCTGATTACCTTAGTTTTACTGAATGTCTTTTTCTGTTCCGGGATTCTATCCAGGACACCACATGACATTTAGCTGTCAGGTCTCTTTAGGCTCCTCTTGGCTATGAAAGTTCCTCAGACTTTCCTTGTTTCTGACAGCTTTGACAGTTTTAAGGAGATTTTTGGGAGGGGGAACACAGGGGTTGAAGTGCCTTTTTCATTACCTCCTATTAAGGGTGTATACTATCAACATGACTTGTTACTAATGATGTCAATGCCTTATTTTTTGATGCATATATTCTAGGGTACTAGACTGAAAACCCTCTGAGGATGGAGACTGTCTTGTTCTTTATTATGTATAAACTACATGCTGTGACTGCTAAAAATGACTAGTTTATGAATTTCCCAACATTTTAACATGTGAGACATAAAGACCATGCAGAAGGAGGCAGCATTATTTTCCTCCCCCACAGGTTTGACAAAATTATATAAAGCTGGCTACAAAATATCATAATAAAAGTGGATGCATGCTACATGAAACTGGGAAATCATATTTTTATTGATGTCAAGTATCTTCTCATCTTATTGTTGTCCTATATTGCTCTTTGAAATTCTTTGTCTAAAATTCTTTTAAAAAGTCAGAAAAACATGTGACCCTAGATGTTTGGCAGCCCTGTTCCTCAGCCCCACTATTCTTAATACCAAGAATCCAGAATCTTTTTTTCATCAATTCCTTTGGGGAGAGTCTACATTAACCTTCACAGATTTGGGGGCAGGGATGAGCACTTGTTCTGGGATTGCCTAGAAGTTCATCAGTGAAGAAGAATGCTGTGTCTTTTGAGTGTCTTTTGCTTACTGCAATGGCTGCAGGTGTGGGAAATGTCCTAATTAGCATCAACTGTGTTCCAAGGCTTAGAAACTTGTCATAGAAACCTCTGGGAGTCCAGTAAGGGCCTTCTCTCTTGCAGGTACAGACTCATTTCTTGTACCTAGACTATCTTTTTCTGTCTTAGGTTCTTTTGCTTTTCCTGAAGCTCAATTTGCACCTGCAGAATATTCCTAGAGTATGCAGGGAGAAAAGGAGGCAGCCTAAGGAAAATGAAGAAGTGTTGATTCTTTTCTTGATATGTTTTTCTTTTTTCACTCTAGTCCAGACAGCTTCACTGAGTTCATAACTTGGTGGTAAGCAGATTCACATTTTTACTTTCCATGATGACTCTTTTCCCAATCAATCTTCAGGAACTATCTCCTTGTATAATTTTTTGGATCATATCAGGATCTTCTAAGTAACATGGAAGGATAAGTTTCCAGCTTACAAAATAATGCCAATGCACATATTACATTTGCTTTTTCTAAAAATACAAATAGCATAGGTTTTCTCCCAGCATATGCAAACTATCAATTAAACAAGACTCTCATATTTGTAATTTGTTTTAGGAATATCTTTTTATTTATATTTTCATGTTTCAAGTATAAAAGATATGATATAATTTTGCTTCTTTTGCATTTATTATATTCATTCTATTTCCATTAAAGTTGTTTATTAATAACTCTCAGACTCTATTGTTTTCTTCTTGAAAAGAATATCCATTTCAGAAGCCTGTGATTATGTATCTTAATTCTATTTGGTCAAGTAAAATGATGTAAAATTATCTATTGTATGTTAAAGAGAATTGCTGATTCTTATTCAATAGGTTGACATCAGGTGGGGAGATGGAAAGGCATTGTACTACTTGATTGACATAAGCAAATCTTGTATACTTTAACTTGAACATATAGTCCTCTTCCCTTCGTCAATTTGCCAGACATCATTTGGGGCCATATCAGCTTTATTTGCTATGAACAGTTATATTTATTAATGCAACTATTATTTATTTAGCACTCAATATGAGGTAAGCATTGTGTTAGACATTGGGTATCTAAGACTAATACAAAACAGATGAGGTTTCTGCATTCAAGAAGCATATAGTCTACTAAGAGAAAATGTATTTTATTTAATTAATTTTTTAAAAAGTTTTTAAAAGTAAATTTATTTTTTCCTCTTATATAAAGTCCATGCAAGCTGTGATTTCTGTAAGATTCTATTAATTAAAAGTTTATTTAATATATAAGATAGATAAACAACAAGGACCTATTGTATAGCACAGGGAACTATATTCAATATCTTTCCTTTTTAACTTTTTATTTTATATTGTAGTATAGACGATTAACCATGTTGTGATAGTTTCAGGTGCACAGCAAAGTGACTCAGCCATACATATACATGTATCCATTCTCAATCAGACTCCCCTCCCATCCAGGCTGCCACATAACATTGAGCAGAGCTCCCTGTGCTATACAGTAGGTCCTTGTTGGTTATCCATTTTAAATATAGCAGTGTGTACATGTCAGTGCCAAACTCCCTAACTATCCCTTCCCTCCACCCTTCTCCCCTGGTAACCATAAGTTCGTTAGCTCTAAGTCTGTGAGTCCGTTTCTGTTTTGTAAATACGTTCATCTGTATCATTTCTTTTTAGGTTCCTCATATAAGAGATATCATATGATATTTCTCTTTCTCTGTCTGACTTACTTCACTCAGTATGACAGTCCATGTTGCTGCAAATGGCATTATTTTTCTTTTTTATGGCTAATAGTCCATTGTATATATGTACCACATATTCTCTATCCATTCCTCCATTGATGGACATTTAGCTTGCTTCCATGTCTTGGCTATTGTAGACAGTGCTGAAGTGAACATTGGGGTGCATGCATCCTTTCGGATCATGTTTTTCTCAGGGTATATGCCCAGGAGTGGGATTGCAGGATCATATGGTAGCTCTATTTTTAGTTTTTTTAAGGAACCTCCATATTGCTCTCCACAGTGGCTGTACCAATTTACATTCCCACCAACAGTGTAGGAGGGTTCCCTTCTCTCCACACCCTCTCCAGCATTTATTGTTTGTGGATTTTTTTGATGATAGCCATTTTGACTGGTGTGAGGTGATATCTAATTGTAGTTTTGATTTGCATTTCTCTAATCATTAACAGTGTTGAACATCTTTTCATGTGCCTCTTGGTCATCCATATGTCTTCCTTGGAAAAATGTCTATTTAAGACTTCTGCCCATTTGTTGATTGGGTTGTTTGTTTTGATGATATTAAGCTGCATAAGCTGTTTGTAGATTTTGGAGACTAATCCCTTGTCGGTCACCTCATTTGCAAATATTTTCTCCCAATCTGTGGGTTGTCTTTTTGTTTTGTTTATGGTTTCCTTTGCTGTGCAAAAGCTTTTGAGTTTAATTAGGTCCCATTTGCTTATTTTTGTTTTTATTTCCATTACTCTGGGAGACGGATAGGAAAAAATATTGCCACGATTTATGTCAGAGAGGGTTCTGCCTATGTTTTCTTCTAGGAGTTTTATAGTGTCCGGTCTCACATTTAGGTCTTTAATCCATTTTGAGCTTATTTTTGTGTATGGTGTTAAAGAATGATCTAATTTCATTTTTGTACATGTAGCTGTCCAGTTTTCCCAGCACTATTTGTTGAAGAGACTGTCTTTCCACCATCATATAGTCTTGGAGAGAAGTTATTTTAAAATGGTTACAAACCAAAGATAAATATACAACTCTGGAAAATGCTATAAAGCTGAGGTATACTATATACCTTTAAAATTAGTTTTAGTTGAGATATAGTAAACGTGAAATTTACACTTTGGGAGTGTACAATTTAGTGCTTTTTTGTTTGTTTGTTTTTTTAGTATATTCAGAAGATTGTGCAACTGTCACCATTATCTAATTCCAGAACATTTTTATCACGCCTTAAAGGAACTCTATCGATATCCATTACCAGTCATTCGCTATCCCCTTTCCCCATCCTGTAATCTGCTTTGTTTTAATGGGTTTGTTTATGTTAGACATGTCATGTAAATGGAGTCATATAATGTGGAGCCATTGTGTCTGACTTCTTTCATTTAGCATAATGTTTTCAAGGTTTGTCCATGTTGTAGCATGAATATATCAATACTTTATTTTTTAATGAATCTAATATTCCATTGTGTGGACATACCACTTTTTGTTTATCCCTTTCACTAGGTGATGGACATTTGCATTATTTCCATTTTTTGGCTCTTATAAATAATGCTACTGTGAACATTTGTGTACAAATTTTTGTTTGAACATACGCTTTTGATTTTGGGGAGTATATAACTAGGAGTAGGATTGTTGGATCACATGGTACTCCTATACGTAATTTTTTGAGGAACTACCAAACCTTTTCCCAAATTACTGTACCATTTTACATTTCCATTAGCAATGTACAATGGTTCCAATTTCTTTATATTCTTTCGAACAGTTACAATTGGCAACCTTTTTTATTATAGCCCATCCTAGTAGGTATGAAGTGTTAACTCATTGTTTTGATTTGTATTTCCTTAATGATTAATGATGTTAATATCTTTTCAAGTACTTACTGGTCATTTGTATACTTTTTTAGAGAAACATCTATTCAGATGATTTGCCTGTTTTTAATTGGGTTATTTATCATTAAATAGTGTTTTTATATGTTCTTTTTTTGAGTTATTTTCTTAGTGGTTGCTCTGGGACATGCAGTTAACATCTTATAACAATCTAGTTATAAAGTTATTCAGTCTTATAGATCACATTTAAGAGTTTAGTCTCTATTCTAAGGGTACAGGGAGATCACCAGAGGGTTTTAGGTAGAAGGAAGGTCAGTATGGACTTAGGGAGATCAGTTAGTGAGGAGAAAGAGAGATTCTGACTGCTAGACTGAATATGGAAGGGAGTGGAAATTTAAAAAACTGGATAGATTAGAGAGATATTTAGGAAATAAAATGAACTGGGCTGTTGGTGGATTGAAGGGAAAGTTTGAGGAAGCAATTCACAAAAGAACTTGGCTTTCCTGTCCTTTCATCACCTCATGGCCCGTTCTCTTGGCTAAAGTGTCTAATAACTACTACTAGCATTTCATCTTGGTTGAATGCACAACGTGTAAAGTAAAATTGCCATGAAGTATAGTCACTATCAGTACAAGTACAGTGGTCTCTCTCACTATCACTTGACAAAATGTAAGAAACTTCTTAGAGGCAGAAGAATTGACAGAAGCTCTGGTTACCAAGAGAATAGAGACAGGAGAAGAGACATGGGAGAATGTTTAGTGCTGAAACAAAAACAAAATCAAACACTTGTCTTTCTCCTCCTCTTAGGAGTTTGTGGAAATCAAAACACTAAAAGAATCTATTCTTAAAAAACAGCTATCTTTTTTCTTGCGATCACTTTTTGACATCTCAGATTTGATTTGTCTAATAGTTCAAAATATTTTCACTAAGATTCTCACCTATCCTGACATATCCACAAGTTATCTGTTTATTCGCATCTCTAATCCTGTCCCTGAGCTTTACAATAGCACAGCTATTGCTGCAGTTTTACTTCCAATAACCTCTCATGGGTAACATTAATAGTCCATTCCCAAATAGCACACTTATTGCTATAAAAGTTTTCCAATGATTCAGTCCATTAATAGCAAGTTGGAAATTATGGCAATATCAGAAATCATGAACTTCCAAATGAGTTGTTTAATCAGGGTAGAAAGCATCTTATACAGGTAGAGGACCACAAATACCATAGAGTAGTACATGTTATTTAAATATCGAAATGGTACCAGGATGTATTAATCATATACAAATGTTTGCCATATAAATATCAACATAGCATTATTTCACAAATATAAAAAAGGATATAAATCTTTGATGTAGAAATTCCACATCTAGTATTATATTATAAAGATCAACAGTTACTTTCACTAAAAAAGTATTTGGAATGATGTGATTTCAGCATTTTCTGACAAAGTCATGAATTATAAACATCCTAAGTATATTTCAATAGGAAATAGTTAAAATTATGATAAAAAAGGATGAGATCATTCTGTGTGTACTTATATGGAAACATCTTCACAAAATATTTTTAAGAGGAAAAGCAAGGTGTAAAACAGTCTGTAAAATGTATTATTATGTGGAAATAAGAGCATGTACATGATTATACATCCAAAGACTATATCTGAAAAGAGCCATAGGCAACTGGTAATAATAGTTAACCTAGGAAGGGGAACTGATAGGCTGAGAAGTTTGGAAAGGGGAGGTATTGTGTGTGCTTTTTTGGCCCATACTTTCTTGTATTTTTTAATGCTGTACTGTGCATATCTTTACAGCATGCTCTAGCTAGCTAGCTAGATAGCTATCTATTTTTTGTACACACATATACATCAAAATAAATACACAGTGTATTTGTCACAGTTCTCCAGGGAAACAGAACCAAATATCTATATATATATAGAGAGAGAGATATACATCTCTATTTTTATCTTTATCTCTCTCTGTATATATTCCTGCCTGGCTAGAAAATCAGGGAGAGTTTCTATGTTGCAATCTTGAGGACAATTCCTTTTTCATCAGGAAACCTCAGTCTTTGCTCTTAAGGCTTTCAACTGATTGGGTGAAGCTCACTGTGGAGAATGATATGCTTTACTCAGTCTGCATATTTAAATGTTAATTGCAGTAAATATTACCTTCAAAGCAGTAACTAGACTGGTATTTGATTAACAACTGGGCACCATAGCCTGGCCAAGTTGACACAAAATTAGCTATCACACGTACACTGAGAATTTGGGGTTTAGAAATGAAGAGCATTTCTACAAATGGGACAAAGGAGAAACAAGTCGATGAAATATCTCCATGATCTACAGATAATTTTCCCCTAAAAATACCATCTATTCAAGTAGGATAAAAAGAACTAGAGATAAGGTCAGCAAATAAACAGACCTTCTGTTAAACACATGCCTTTAGATAGAAATTCTCTAGTTAAGATAACATACAGTTGACCCTCTGTATCCACAAGCTTTGCTGTCTGCAGATTCAATCAACTGTGGATCAAAATTATCTAAAAAAAATTCCAGAAAGTTCCAAAAAGCAAAACTTCATTTTGTCACGCACTTGCTGGCCACTATTTACATAGCATTTACATTGTATTAGATATTGTATGTAATCTAGAGATGATTTAAAGTATACTGGAGAATGTACATAAATTACATGTAAATATACACCATTTTATACAAGGGAACTGAGCTCTGTGCATTTTGGTATCTGTGGACGTTCCGGGAACAAATCCCCTGCAGATACCAAGGGACAAATATAACCTTTCCTTCCCTGGTATCACTGTGTGTAGAAATGGGTGATGTCCCAGTAAGGATAGTAGGAGAAAATGGAGATTGATAATTGAAGGAAAAAAAAAAAAAAACCTAAAGGGTTTATAGAAATGTATCAGATCAACATGTTGTGCTGTACACTTTAAACTTACACAATGTTATTTGTCAAATATAGCTCAATAAAGCTGGGATAAAATAAAATAAAATGAAACAAAAACAAAATAAAACAGAAAACTACAGGGTGTGAAGCATCCTGTAAGTGAGACTCCCCTACCTCCTAGTAGTTAGCAGAGGTTTTATGTATCACAGGCAGTTGGGTTGGTCATGAGATAAAAGGGGCTAGAACACAAGGATGTGATGTAGGAGGCAAGGTAAGTGATCCAGTCTCACTTTTCAGAAGTATTTAGCCTAAGAATAAGCAAGTCTGCAGTTTGGAAGTTTGCAAGGAAAATGGACAGTTTAAACGACTCCAAAAGAGTATATCCCACAGCTTGGGGGTTTAGGAAACAAAGAAAGAAACTTTGGGCTAGGGGCTTGCAATTCTTGGAGTAGGATTTTCTAAAAGACTAACTTTCAGTGAAAGACCTAATCATATTCCAGATATTTAAATGTTATTACATTTGTGGAAGAGAACTATGCAGTGTGTGTAGCTATAAAGATAAACTGGAGATCAAGGTGTTGCTGATGGACAAAGACTCAGGTTCAATTTTAGGTAGATTTGTAGAACACTGTGTTCTCCATAGCAGCAATGGGAAGCCAAGGGAGGTGATGGATATTTTAGCATTATGCGTAGTTTAGCAGAAAAAAGATGGCCAGGGAAGTATATATAGTCATCATGGCTAAATTTGATGTGGCTAGGCTGCATAACTTTAAGGTTTTAGGATTCTAAAATTTATAGTCCCTGAAACTAAAATATGTTTTGTCTTAAATAAACCAGCATAGCTATGCTCATGAATATCTGAAGGCAGAAATTAACATACACTTTAGCATCTCTCACTGTTTCAAATTTTTGATATCACTTTTAAAGTAGTGTGCAAAAATGTGCATAAAGTTTCAGACAAGAGTTTTATTTTTAGTATTCTTATTCTATGGCTTGATTCTTAGGTCAAATTCTAGTCACTTGAGATTTTACAAAAAGTTGTTTCCCTTCTTTTAGGACACCGTAGGCAAGCACGAGGACTAAATTACGTGATAAAATTTTGGAAGATGGAAAATAAACACATTATTTTTAAAAAGAAGGTGAAATAAGGAGTTTCATATGGTTTCCAGGTGTTTGGATTTCATTGGCCTATACAATGATTTTTGTACTTCAGAGAGAGAGGACCAGCAAAGGGTAGTCAATGGGGGTTTTTTTTTTTTTTTGGCCTTTTTAAAAAAAAAAAAAATTATTTATTTATTTATTTATTTATTTTTGGCTGTGTTGGGTCTTCGTTTCTGTGCTAGGGCTTTCTCTAGTTGTGGCGAGCAGGGGCCACTCTTCATTGCGGTGTGCAGGCCTCTCACTGTCGTGGCCTCTCTTGTTGCGGAGCACAGGCTCCAGACACGCAGGCTCAGTAGTTGTGGCTCACGGGCCTAGTTGCTCCGCGGCATGTGGGATCTTCCCAGACCAGGGCTCGAACCCGTGTCCCCTGCATTGGCAGGCAGATTCTCAACCACTGCTCCACCAGGGAAGCCCCAATGGGGTTTTTTGACTAAGTCTATATTAAAGAAAAAACAAGAGAAAATAAACTCTAATAGTTCCACCATATCCTAGAAGAAAGAACTTTTAATACATAAAATATAATTCAGTCTCTAAGTTTTATTCAAAATATTGTACTAACTGTGCTTTTACTAATTGACCAGCCAGAACAGAGAGTAGCTGCCAAGATTAGCACTTAATGAACATAATCTTGGAAGAAAGCAGAGCCCATTATGTTTCATATTTTAGAGTAACAAAAGCTTACTTATTTTTTTCCATTTGCCAGGCTGCTTGAAATTTTGGTAGACACCTATACATGCTCACAGACCAGCATTTGCAATGTTGACTTGGAATAATTTTTCCATGGCCAGAACACCTAGAGTTGCTCCATAACAAGGCAGTGAGGAATTTAGAATGTTTTTGAAAAGTATAGAATTTCAGTCTATGAATTCACTTTCTTAGGATTTTAAGGGAAATGTTGGTCCCTTAGGAATGAATTATAAAAATAGGCATATAATACTCAGTATAGAGGAAAAATGGGCAACAGAAGACATGATTCGAATTTTTGAGAATGTTTCAACCTACCTAGAGAAAGACAATATATGTGTATGAAATGATGGGAAAGTAACTTTAAGCCAATTTATCAGTAAGCATCTTATAGGGGCTTTAGCCCAAATATATAAATGCTAAGGTAATCTAAAACGAAGAGCTATTACATGGAAGTAATTTTAAACTGAGAAGACTTCATAAGGTTTTCCAGTGCAAAGTATCTTATATTTTTAACCTATAAGAATATTAATTTGCCTATGTGTTACAAACAAATATTAGAGATCTATAATTAAACATTAGATGTTCGGTTTAAAGTTTCAGAACAGGCTAGTCAGAGAGAAGTGTATTCATTCTTTGTTTTATGCTCATAGTCGCATCTAAGTCTTCTTGACATACTTACTGGATGCTTTGTAACTTTAGGTGCAGTAGCTGCTCTCAAAATATTCTATAGTAAATAAGTTGATACATTAAATATTCAGTAAAGTCACAGTCAGGAACTTGCTGGGCATATAGAAAAATGGAAATGATTTTCTCTTCTTGGCTCCTGCTTTGATTTTACATTTTAAAATTAGATTCCACTCAGTGCCTTCCAAATTGGTAGCTTGCATCATATGCTGCCTTCATCAACTACATTCTGTTTTTATTCACCTTCTTTTTTATAATGGCATACATCCAAAAGGAAAATTACTTGAATTGAAAGGGGAGACATTTTTTTTTTCTGAAGCAGTGTATCAGAAGCCAGATAAGTGTACATGATTTATCTTACCCTTGTTGGAATCTAAAAAGCACATGGACTTTCTCATGAGATAGCCAAAAGCACTTTTTTTTTGACAACACAAATTATTTCAAGCAAATCAAATAGCCATTTATAAAGTTTTATGTTTTGGGGTATTGCATATATTCTCCAGTGAGTAAATTTGAAAAGGCACCATTTCAATATAAACTAGAAATACACACACATGTGTTTGTGTATAAGTGTACTGGAAGTCTCTCTCGCTCCATGATAATGACAGTATCAGAAAAAAAAACAAAAACAAATTGGGAACCATTTAAGAAAATCCAAACCACTTTGTAAGAAATTTATGGGTCACAAGCCCAGAGAACCAAATTTGTTTTTCTGAGGTGTTTATCAAAAGGAGACATCTAATGTGTCATGGGAAATTAGACTCAGGAAATTGGAAATCTCTCAGAATTGAACAAATTGTCTGAATGAAAGGACAGATGAAGTTTGCATAGAAGCAGTTTTGAATTGAGGCTACTCAAGCATCCAGCGTGGATGGAGACTGAAAACTAAGACCACCTGTCAACATAGCAACAATTTACTGCAGGAAATTCTTATCTTGGAACATCAGACTGATAACCAGTAAATAATGCCACAATTTTAGGAATTTGTATTAATCAAATTATTCAAGCACACAGTTTGCTCATCTGGGAAAAGAGCTGTCCTTTTAGAATAATAGTTTGACATCAAAACGTACTCAGGACATTTGACTCACTATGTCCACCAAGTCTTAAATTACTATCTTGCAAACTTTCCCAAATCCAACCAGTTGCCTACCTTGAAAATCTTGCCTTAAATTATTCAAAACCATGTCCCCAAATCTTGTAAATTTCTTGTCTTAAATTTCCCCTCTACGGATACTACTGGCACATCTCAAGGTGGAAATCTCTCTCTCTCTCTCGTAAATTTAATGAATTTAGCTTTGCTCAATCATCATATTATTGTCATGGTCTTTTAAAGGAAATTAAATGAAATTAAATTAAATAGTAATTGAATATTAGAATAGGTAAATCAAAAGTTAAATAGTTTTCAGGTATTGGTGTGATAAGACATTATAAAAGCCACAAACTTGAACAGTAATAAAATTACTGCTTTATTAAAAACAAGGATTTGAAGAATTTAGGTTATGTTTGTCTGACTTCAGAAGTCTTATATCCAATAATGTTTATATTCTCATGCTAGTCATGCTATTCTCTGTCAAGTGTTTTGGGGACACTGTAGTAGATCAAAATTCTTCCTTCCTTTCCTTCTTTCTTCTTGACTTCCAATATTTTATGACGGTGTTTTATTCCTTTTGAGTCCTTGTTATTTTCATCGTTTATCATTTATGGCCCTCCCAGAGTAGTCTTCACCCCAATGAAAGACTATTTATTGAAGGTCTGCTTGTCCTTTATACATTTATATCTATTAGCAAATACTCTGGGCATTTTCTAATTAAATCACCTCATTGTCTTTTGGTGATGGAAAATCTGCATTTATGAATGACAGGTGTAGAAGACCTATAATTTCCCAATATTATTGGTGAATAAAAAAACTTGGAAAGATTGATAAACATTAAGGGGATTGTACCTATAAAATGTGTAGTAAGAGCATTTTTGCAGTTTTTACAGAACAAACACCATAATGACTACTTGCCACTATTTCTGAAATATAATCATTGTAAGAAATTTAATGCACTATTGATTACTTTTATTGAAGATAAAAACAAAATAGTATGTTAAGGCTGCATTAATGCCTCATTAACATAAAGGGATTTTTTGTTGTTGTTAGCTTGGCAATTTACGATATAGTGCTTCCATCTTTGATATTAGGCCTCCAGGAGCAGATGCAACTGCTTCTAAGGTTTGGAGATGTAAATTTAGAGTCAGGAAAAGGGGAATGTTGAAAGCACACCATTGTTTTAGGAACATGTAATAAAGAGTAGAAAATGCAATTAAGGGCAGAGGCACACTCCTGAAGATGACTGGGTGGATTGGAGCCTGTCCCCAGGGCCACCTTGGGAAGCATGTGCTGAAGACAGGTAGCAGAGCTACATGACAGAAGAGCCTGGGTCATTGTGTCACCCCTGGAGGAGAGTCACCCCCTTCCAGGAGCACTTGAATTGAACAGCGACAAGCTGACTCCACATAAAACCATGAAATTGTAAGACCCAGCCATTTCCAATTGATTTCTCCTGAGTGCTTATCATTGAAATCCAGGTCTCTTAGTTAATTCTTTTGGAGATTCAGTTCTCTACCCCTGCCAGACTGCTTTGACCAAACACAAAGGAGTGAGAAAGCCTTCAGAGAAGGGAGATCTCTGGGACCTTTGTAGGCGGGACCTGAGGAAACTTGAAATCAAGAGAATGAGCCTCACCCAGGGATGTGGGCCCTGACAGGCTTATGTGCAGATAAGAGGGTATCACATGGGAGTGCTTCGACCTTCTAGGTTTGCTGTAGGACCAGGTGGTTCCTGGAGTAGCAGAGCTCCAGGCTGTAGTCGGCCCTTTCCACTTCCCCTGTTCTACTGTGTAAGTAACATAATTTTCTTTTCATGCAGTGAGCTGAACAAAGTTAGGGAACACTGTTTTCTAGTACCTGGCTGGCTTCCCCGTCCCTCAGTCCAGCTATTGGACTGCCCTGTTTGCTTGGCACTTGTACACGTTAGAGATGGATATTCCACAGGGTTTCCTGTGATCACCTGTGGCCCACAGGATGCTGGCAGTTAAAGACAGAGCCTTCCCCTGAGATGTCTTTTCAACAAGTCCTGGAGTAGCTTTGCCTTCATCATCACTGCTCTGATGATGACATATTAATACTTGAGACAAGTTCCAAGTCTCCTTGGGTGTCCCTGGGAGATACTGATATGAACAGCTGTGATGGTTTTTATAGTGAAGAGCCAACACATATTAAGAAGGGAAAATGAGCTAGCCAAAAGTTGCTCCATCTGGGTTGATGGCTATGGAAAAGGCAGCGAGAAGAATGGAATAACAGCACAAGCCAATGAAGCCCTCAAGTCACCTGTGGTGGAAACCAGTCCTTCAATGTGACAAACCCTGTATTTGGTGACGTTGAATAAAAATCTGAACAGGGCTTCACTTGAGGATATAGTAGACTTTCTTAAAAAAGGACAGAATAATGAGCCCTTATGTTTTCCCAAGTGACCGATGCCAAACACATCTTAAAACACTGCACAACTGGTAATGCTGGCTAATGTCAAATCCAAATTCAGGTCTTTCCTAAGTGGCCATTTTTGCTTCTGCTGCTACACCTGCAGCCCAGGGAAGCACAGAGGTGTCAGGGATCCTCTGGGTCATAAGGTCTCCTAGGAAGGAGGTGGGTCACACTGTGAAGGCTCAGGGATTCCAGGTCCCCTACAGCTTTAACAGAGCAGGTCAGAACAAACAAATCTGAAGAATCATCAGCACACTTCGTCTTATTCCATTGAAAGTGTGTGTGTGTTATTGTATTCATTAACATAAATTTGTTTAATGAATATCTATTGAGCTTCTGCGATGTCTTCAAAATTATTCTAGATGCTTGTGATGCAGTGATGGAAAAATAACTGGATAAGGTCTGTGGACCCACAGAGCTTACATTCTTACATATCAAGGTCATATGATAATGAACAAATAAACAGATGGTAATACGTGCTCTATGAACAATTGCAACAGGATGATGGGATAACAGGGGTTATAGGATAACACCAAAGCTGTAACTAGTCATGTGGTCATAGCTGGTATTTATAACTACTTTTTTCCACTATACATTCACTCTTTTTGCCCTTAGCAAGTTTTTCAGGTGGTCATGGTTCTTTACCTGGCAGGGGTAAACCAAACTTTTATTCCTGAAGGATCTGTGCCATTAGTAGTCCTGCCTGGATTGGCTGTTGTAGTTTTCCACTAACTTTAATCACAGGATATGGTAATACTGAAAGTCACCCTAAGAGATCTCCTGTATTCCAGACATACTCTTCCTTTTAACAGGGATGGAGGGAAAAAAAAAAACATTTGCCAGATCAATAACTGCATGCCAGATACTAGGGTATGTGTTAATTTTCTCAAGCAATGAAACCAATTAAACAGTTGCAATTGGAGTTACCACTTGGTTATATTTATGACAATCCACTGTCAGACTCCAAGATCTGTCTTCTGTACAAACCAAATAGGCTAGCTGAATGGGGAAGTGGTGAGAATCACCACCCGTGCATCTATCTTTTAAGTCCTTCATGGTGGCACTAATCTCTGCAATCCCTCCAGGGATATAGCATTGCTTTGGTTTACTGTTTTTCTGGGTAGTAACAGTTCTGGTGGTTTCCTGTTGGCCTTTTCTACCATCATAGCCCACACTCTACATCTCAGGGAACCAATGTGGAAATTCTGCCAGCAGACAGCCTTCAGATTTGAATTGTTGCATTGGATTTTCCCTAGATCTCCAGTGTCTGGCCTGTTCTGCAGATTTTAGACTTGTCAGCCTTCATAAACATGTGAGTCAATTCCTTAAAATCTCTATTTCTCTACACACACACACACACACACACACCCCTTATTGGTTCTGTTTATCTGGGAAATCCTGACTAATACAGACTTTATATTAGTCAGGGTTCTCTAGTAGCTAAATACTAAATGTTATGAGCTGAATTTTGGTCCCTCAAAATTCATATGTTGAAGTCCCAGCACCTACTACCTCAGAATATAACCGTATCTGGAGATAAGGTCTTTAAAAAGGTGATTCAAACGAGGCTGCTAGGGTGGAACCTTTATCCAATATGACTGGTGTCCTTATAAGAAGGAGAAATTTGGACACACAAGGGGACACTAGGGGTACCCATCCCCCGAGGAACGCCCATGTGAGGACACAGAGAGAAGGCAGCCTTCTTGAAGCCAAGGAGAGAGTCCTCAGAAGAATCAAAAACCTGCCAGTACCTTGATCTAGCCTCCAGAACTGTCAGAAAAGAAATTTCTGTTAAATCTTCCAGTCTGTGGTATTTTTCTATGGCAACTCTAGCAAATGAATTCACAAGGCATTGTTGGAATTTTTCCTATCATTGCCAGTGTTAATCTTATAATTTTACTTCATATAACTGCAGAAAATGTTTCCCAAATTAATTGAAACTCCACTATTTGTTTTTGCTTAGGGTTCAGAATTTCCAAGGTCTATAACTGACTCAGAAGCATTTTGTATTTTTGCTCCATTTATATAGGGTATGGTTTTCTGTACATTGTCACAAGAACAGCAAGGTGGAATCTGTAGCCTATTTCCTAAATAGTTGTTCCACTAACCAGGATAAACTGCAGCCCTTATCCTGGTGCCTGTGCACAGAATATTCTTTCTCCTAGTGAAGCAGAGAACAGCATATCTCTTGACAGTTTATTTGCAAGGTGATTTTATCTTACTTTGAAACATCATTGTGCAAATGTGCAGTGTAACTGTAAACCATGAGTGTTGTTGGAGTATACTAAATTTTCAAAATATGTCCTTTTATTCACCCAAAAAGGAAATATTCAAACTTTTGCAGAAAAGAATGGGGCTGAAACTATTTATATTTATTTGTTGGTTGTGTGTATATGTATGTGTGTGTTTGGGGGGGGGTGGTGAAACCAAAAATGTAGAGTAGAATATAAATTTTACATGAATCCACATTTTACATGATTATTGTACAAGTTTTAATACTGACAATTGTATCAGATTCTTATGAGTCAAATACTGCTAAAAATAATAATAGTAAAAGGAATAAGAATATAATGATAGCAAGGGCTTTGGGTTTTTACTGTTTGATAGACAGTGTTCTATGTGCTTTACATTTGTTAGCTCATACCATTTTCACAACAATTTATGAGGCATGAATTATTGTTTTCTCTACAGGTGAGGAAGTTGAAGCACAGTGATTGTACATCATAGGCCCAAAGTCAAAGTCAAGAATAGAAGATATATTAAAGCTTAGATTGAAGTAGGGCCGTCTGTTACTAGAGTCAATTCCCTTGATAATGTAACACACTGCCTTACCATGGAAACTTCAAGGATTTCCAAATATAATGAAAACAATTTCATATTTCATTGCTACTGATTTACTTTTTCTCTGTTGAGAAATTGTGAATGCTCTATTTGCAAGTATATAGGTCTAGATTTATCTCTACATATGTATATGTAGATGTTTCTACATGTATATTCATGTCACTTGTGTTTCAACTCAAAAAAGAAAACTCAGTCCTTGTGGATTGTTACATTTTTCTAAGTAGTAATATTTTACTGGAATTTTTTTAAAAAGTGCCATATTTTTTCCTTTATATTTTGCTAATAATAGATGCTATACTCATTATTTTTATATTCAAGAAAGGTTTATAAAAAGAAGTAGAAATAATAATAATGTGTTTAAATACTGCTTACAGTGTGTTAAGCATTCTTATTAGTGATTTATGTTTATTAGCTTATTTAGTCCTGATGATGTCTATGAAGTAGGTACTATTATTAGCATCATTTTATAAATAGGAAACTGAGGCACAGATAGATTATATAACTTGTTCAAGGTCACACAGCTGGATTTCAAATCTTGAACAACTGGCTCTAGAGTCTGTGCTCTTAAACTTTTCTAAGTTTTGCTTCTCAATGTAGAAAAAAATCAGAAAAAAAGTAAATAAAAACTACATAGAAATGTAAGGTCATTTTTCTAGCAGTTATTAAGTGAGAAATGTTAATTATTAATAATAATATACCTATAATACATATGTTTAATCCTAACCTATTAAAATTAACTACATACTATGATTTCAAAACATACTTAGCATTATTTATGGTTGTGTCAAATTTAAGATGGCTGCAAATCCTTGCAACCACTCCTAACCTAAACAGAGGTGAAATCTATTTCTTTATCCTCCTGAATCTTAGCTGGCCCTGATTCTATTTAATCAGCAGAATTTAGCAGAACTGACATTGTGTCAGTTGCAGGTTTGAACTTTTCAGAGGACTGGCAACTTTAGATTCTCCCTTTCTGACCCCATCAACCATGCTATGAGGAAGCCCAAGTAGTCAGAGAATAGAGTCCCTGGTTAATACCCCTTCCCCTGAAGCTGAACTCCAGCACTGAGGGTGAGCCATCCTGGAAGTAGATTTTTTCCCCAGTAGAGCTTCCTTAGCTTGATTTTCCCTACTTGCAACATCCCTACTACGTCCTACGCAAATTGCAAAATTGTGAACAAATAAATTATTGCTATTGTTTTAAGTCACTAAGCTTTGGTAGGGTTTGTTATGCAATAATAGATAATCAAAACACTGATAAATTCTTTTAAATATTTTATTAAATGTCTATTATTAGCAACCTTAAGAAATGAAGATTATTGGATGATTGTTATATTTCTCTTTAAAATAAGTATGTGCTTCTAATGTTTATGTTTGTTTCATTTAGAATTGTTAACTTGATTTGTTTTTCTATTTTGAAATTCACCTACAATAAAAGGGGACGGGCTGGACCATTATACTTTCAACTTGGTTAAGTGGAACTGTTTTTCAGAATATTCTTTTCTAAGTGGTCTTGGCAGAGTCGACCAAAAGATACACTTGTGTGAGATTTGGGAGGCAGAAATAAGGCATTGCCCATTGATTTCTGAAGGTTAAGATGGTGAGTGGTTGTGACAGATAGATTGGAACAGGTCAGGAGATTCTGCATACTCTAATACCCTGTATCCAGCTCATTTTCCAGCTGCTGACCAACTAGGCCTATCCCAGGTGCTTGGTTGAAGACTTCAAAACTTCCCCAGATATTTCCAAATTACCCTCCATGGCTCCATTCCAGTAGCTGGATGTGCAAGGCTTCTCAGATTGACTGGTTGGTGAGTTCTTTGATTCCCTATCCCGACCTTCAGATTTTACTTCCCAAGCTTGTCCCATATAGAACTTCTGCTACCCTGATTGAATCCCAACTGTCATGGGGGTTATAGAGTTTCTGGCTCCATGCCAGCCACATTTCATATTTTAAAAGATTTATAATTCTTATAGTATTCCATGGTACATTGGTAGAGGAGAAATACATGATAGTAACCTCAGTATACAATATCTCAGCCAGTACATGCCAAGAACAATGTAGAATGTAAATGAGAACCATGGCAACTGATACTACAGTAATGAAGATGCATGTTAGGTATGTTTGTTTGTACAATAACTGAATTCCTGCAGTATGGCACATAAATAAAAGCTTATCACTTTCAGTTCATTCAACAAGTATGCACTGGGGGTGTACTATGTAACTGCATTAAATTAAGTATCAAAGTACAATAAAGAAAAAAAAGAAGTGTGGCCTCATGTCTCATAGTGTTTACAGTATAACAAAAAAACCAGACAATTAAACAAGTTAATAAAATGAATTTATAATAGAAGTGTAAGGTTCTTTGAATTTTATGGCATGGGAGCCCTCACAAGTCTCTGGTTTCCTGATAGACATTCCAAGAAAGTGATGGTTCAGCTAATGTCTGCAGAAGAATGAGCCACTGTTTCCTGACTGGTGCAGGGAGAACATCCCTCCCACAGGATCAATAAGGAGTGAGAGATCATAAGATGGGAGGCACTGGAAGGGGCCTCAAGAGGGCTGGAGAGCACAGAGTGATGGGGGAAAGTAGTGAGAAATGAGGCTTGGCAGTTAGGCAGGGTCTAGGTTTTAGGGGCCTGAGTCCCAAATGGGTATGACATTTAATCAGTTTAGGCAGGAGGAACCTGAATAAATTACATTTAGCCAATAGGGCCTGAATCAACAAGAGGAAACAGCAGCAAGAATCTTGATGGCCAGAGGGGGATAAAACTGGAAGGAAACGTAATCTAATTAGCATTTGGAAGGAGTGGTATATGGAAAAGAATAGTTAATCAGGTTACAGGTAGAACCACCGGGAGAGGCTGGAGCAGTAGGGATTGAGCAGATCTGGGACTTGCACAGTTCCCTGAAGCGGAGGGAGCACGTGTTAGAGGGGAGGTTCTCCCTGAGGTCCTGTGTCAAGTAGGCCAGGCATCTATGAGCTGGTGAAGTCCCCGCAAGAAAGATAGAGGGTAGTCAGGGAAGGTGGGGTGTTGGAATAGTCTCTCAAGTTCTCTGGGAAAACTAACCATGACCAATAGGGTGCACTGGAGAAATTTGTCATTTTAACTAAGTGAGCAGGACATTGAGGTGGCCTTGGCTTAGACTTGAAGAGACTTTGACTCCAGATCTTTGAAGATGAATTGGGGATGGGGGTTAAGCAAAGGGGAATCACAATATTTTCATAATGAAGAATATATTCTATTTAAAAGAAAACCTAAATGAATATTTGACAAATTTATTTTGGAAATATGGTCTCTCTTTAAGTGCTACACAGACTAACTAATAATAGGAATGATTTACCAGCCCAGTTCTTCTAAACCATTTTATTGAGGTATGATTGACATACAAAAAGCTGTACATATTTAATGTATATAACTTGATGAGTTTAGAGATGGGTATGCATGAAACCACAGTCTATGCCAACCCAATCCTTGTTCCAAGAGTACATGAAGTGAATATATTCCTTAGTTCTCAATTTCATATTGGAATGCAATAGCCATCACTCTTTTTTTCCACTTTCTATCCACAAAGTGTTTACATGTAATTGCAGTACCAATTAAAAAAATCTTTAAAAGCTTATCTGGGGGCTAACCTAGCATAATTCACAAGTGTGTAAGTAACACTTAGATTTTCAGGCTCTTGAAAAAGAGAAATTCCCTCCTCACTGCCCAGCAAATTGCAAATCTGATTTCTCTCCTCAGACATAATGGAGGGTGAGTGTCATGAGGGTAGAGGACGAGAGTAACACTGTGCACATAGGAATACGTCAGGAAGCAGTTCATGGGCTGGCCTTAATGAAATTTCTGAAGAATTGTACTTTTCATAGGCTAGATTGCAGGAAAACTATCACAGTGGGGTTTAATAAAATCAGAGGTTAGTAGTAGAAGGAGTGTTCTGGGAAAATAAAAAATAAAATTTTCTACTTCATAAAATATACCCTTCCACTGAAATTTCCAGCATATTATAGATAAAGCTACATTGAAGTTGAAAAAAGCACATGAAAATTATGATTATTTTTTAGCCTTTAAAACATATTGCTTTTTCTACTTATCTGCTAAAACCTGAGTTCAGGGATATGCTCTTTTCCAAAAGATATGGCATCTTGAAATGGTCAGACGGTTGCATTCTCCACTGTGCCTTACATGTTAGTCAAGAGCTGGATTTGGGGGAGAAACTAGCGGGGACTGAAGAGCTGATTTGTCAACTACAAATTATTAGAATATTATTGAGATGAAACAGCGTATGGCCATGCCACCCAAGATGGCTGCTCTCTTGTTCTCTGTACATCCCCTGCTTGACCAGTGCCTGCTTCACTTACACCCTATTCACTCACATGACTGACCTTCATCATACTTGCCCCAGCTAGTGATTGTTCTAATCTTTAGATCAGAACATCTCCACCATGATAGCTTATCAAAGGGGCGGTGAGGGGTGTGCCCCTCTGGTAGTTTCCCTGGTAACTTATGAGCCAATCTGACCTCAGTTCCTCCTATAACTGGTAACCTCCCTCCTGGAACAAAGACCTCTGCCATGTCCTGCCCACTGTCTGCTGCGCACAGTGGGGTGTCGCTCCGGGACCTTGCTTCAGACATGTAAGCTCCCGCATCCATTAAACCATTGATGTCTCTGTCACTGTCTCTGAGCTCTTTCTTCAATCTTGAAGCGGGACAAGCACAGGGCTTGTAGACCTGCGAGGTGCAGCCCAACAAACGGACAATTTTCACTTTGGGGCATTTTAGAATCCATTCTGAAAAAGAATATCTGTTTAGATTACTCTTTCATCTATCAACCCTGAGTTCTTCAAAATGTTTTAATAATTTTTATAAAGTATACTTTCACATCTCTCCTGGAATCACATATGCCTGTAACTACAGGTGTAGAACAATGAACATAATGTTGAAACTGAACTTTTTAAGAAAAATAAATAAATAAATACTGTAGTTATATTTCTACAAAATTCAAGAAAATAAGCAAAAGTGATATTTTAAGGCTGGCAGAATAAGAATTGGAATAAGGCAAATAGGTAATGCATCTAATGCATAGGATACATCCTGTCCATCTTTACATGTCTTTGTATGGGTGGGATAGATGAGAAGAAGGAGAGAACTACTGGAAATAGATCACTTTATGTTGGACTTCCTGACAAAATTGTATAATAAAATATTTCTTAAGAGCAATCAGTTCATTGAAGATAAGAGGAACTTTTGAGCCACATGCAGGATTAGGATAACCCAGACAATCTGTTCATGGTCCTCTTTCTGCTGTTGATCATGATTTGGGATGAGCAAACAGCTTGAGACGAGCAAACAGCTTGAGACCATGTGACTGGAGTGCTCATCAATTTCCAGGGCCCAACGTGTGAGGAAAGATCTCTTTCAACCTCTACCAATTAGCTGTATTTATACTAATTGTGTGGCATGTGGTGTTATGGTTTAAATGATGTGTCTCCCCGAAATTCGTATGTTGAAGCACTAACTCCCACCATGTGATGATATTTGGAGGTGAGACCTTTGGGAGGTACTTAGGTTTAGGTGAGGTCATGAGGGTGGAGCCCCCATCATAGGATTAGTGTCTTTATAAGAAGAGGAGGTGATACCATGTGAAGCCACAGGGAGAAGGTGGCTCTCTACAAGCCGGGAAGAGACTCTCACCAGGAGACTAACTGTCGGCACCTTGATTTTGGACTTTTCAGCCTTCAGAACTGTGAGAAGTAAGGGTAAGTGTTTAAGTCACCCAGTCTATGGTGTTTTGCTCCTGGTTGATAGTTTTACCATGTCTGACTAAAAGACGTGGTATTAGTGCTGTGGTATTTCAGAAGAGGGCTGACTACTGTAGATTCAAATTGTGAGAAGAGCCACTATGGAGGATAGATTTGGATAGTTAAAACAAAAGAACATTCCAGAAAGAGAAGCAAAGCATGAAAACACAGAAGAGGAAATGAAAAAAAAATGGTAAATTTAATGGGGAGACTACACTGATTATTCTGTTCTAGGTACTTACACATTGACTGACCTATGTACTCAGGCACTGGGCATAGAGAAATTAATTAGATACTCATCTTCCACTCAAAATTTCTTTAATTAATTGTTCAGAATACAACCAGTGAGAAATTTTATACACACACATATCAATTATAGTATATTTCCAATGGTGGACGGAGAGATAAATTAGGACTTTGGGATTAACACATACACACTATTATATATAAAATAGATAAACAACAAGGACCTGCTGTATAGCACAGGGAACTATATTCAATGTCTTGTAGTAACTTATAATAGAAAAGAATCTGAAAAATAATAGATATAGATATATATGTATAACTGAATTACTTTGCTATACACCGGAAACTAACACAGCATTGTAAATAAATTAACTATACTTCAATTAAAAAAGGGTTAATTACATATATATATGTATGTGTGTGTGTGTGTGTATATATATATATATATATATATATATATATATATATGATATAAAGATGTAAAATACTCGTTTCAAACCTAAAAGAAATTATGGTATACTTGCTATGTTCTGAGCTCAGAGAAAAAAATATAAAGTAAAATGGGAGGATGCAGGGTGGGTCAATTAACTCTACCTGGGGAAGGAGTTTTCAGGGAAGCCTACTTATAAAAGTCCTAAGTGGAAGCATTTGTGTGGGTTGCAGTGTGCAAAAGGCATTGTGAATCCTTTCTGGTGAAAATGGGGCCTGAGATGTATCCTTGCACCTCAGAAGTCTATTGGTTGTTGCCCGTCTTCTCCCCCTGCATCACAGAGGCTGCCCCTTTCTCACCACCCTGCACACCTGTATACTGAACCTGCTCTACACTGAATGGGATATGCCTTGAATTTGTTTCCTTTATATATTATTTCCTCCAGCTTGAACTTCTGAGGATACTTTTATAAGAAATCTCTCCCTAGCCTTCATCAGAAACATGCAAATATCACTAGTTTCATCCACTAAATAATCTTTGTATCTGACATATCTATTCCTTTAAAAAAGTTTTATTTTAAAATGTAATGCATATAAGATAGTATATAAAATGTATACATAAAATTTGAAGGCTAATAAAAATAAAACAAAATGACTACCTGCTTACCTATCTTAAGAAAGAGAACAGATTTTTTAAAAACATCTAATAGGCTAGGTTATATTTCTGATTTTCACAACAACTGCTGGATTAGAAAAGACACGTTATTTTTGGCTTATCTTAATATTTCATCACTCCCTAATACTCAGTGAGGTGCTTTTTAAATTATTTTATGGTGATTGAATTATGTCTCATGTCAGACTCCTTTCCAGGGATTGTGAGATGCATTCCTTTGTCAAGAGGCTTTTTTTTTTTTTTTTTCTGGAATGAAAGAAACATTGTGAATTTGACATTCTGTTATATGTACATCTGATGTTCAGTTCCCAAATATTTCTTTCTTCCAAAGTTAGCTTTCTAAAGCCTTTAGCTGGAAGAAGAGAAATTCATCTCTGATAGCAGTTCTGTTAGTAGTTTGCTGAGGACTTCAAAGTCATTTTAAAAAATCCAGGTGCAAATCATTTCCACACATATTAACACATTTGAGGAGTCTAGTCGATTCTCAGCCACAGTTTGGAAACGTGACCTTGGAAGATAGAACATATCTCACCAATCATATCAGTTATAAAAAAATCCACTGAGCTCATATTTTATAGCTCTTTGTATGTGAAGGACATTGTGTTAGTTATTTCAGCACGAAGGGATGAGGAAGACATACCTATTTTTTGAAAGTTATAACTTAGGATAATCTTGCTATCTAGTCAAATTTCTGATTTGAGAGACAATGTAGTTTCCGGAAATGGTAGGGTCTTATGATCCTTAGTCCTGTCCAGGTTTCTATTTTCCAGTCATATCTCTAACATCATGTTCTCAACCCAGCTACCCTGCCTTGTCCCAGAACTTGTTAATCTTCCTCTTATTATTCATTACCTGTGCACATATTAGGCTATCGCTCTGAATTCTCTCTGCCTAAATTAGGCAGAAATTTTCCTTGCTGGTTCCCAGTAATATATTGATGTACGCATCCTATTTACTGCTCTTAGACTATTGATTTCAGAACCTTAGATTGTTTTTGTTTTTGCTTTGTTTTCCCTGTTTATTCTGTGTCATGAAAAGCTTTCTTAAAATTTTGTTAAACCCGGTAGTTGCCTTTGGTAAACTTGTTTTATTCATCTTATTGTTAAGCTGATAAGTGTGTAGAGTGTCTCTGAGGTCCCTGAAGTCAAAGAACTGTTGGTCTTTTAAGCATTTTATGTTTTTATTGTTGTATTAGTATACAAATTCATTTTAGTTTTGTATTGATTGCTCTACAGACTTCAATATATATCTTTAACTCATCACTGTCTATCTTTAAATAATATATTACTTTACGTACAATGTAAAATCCTTATAACAGCATAGTGCCACTTCCCCCCTAGTGCTAGTGCTGTCGTGCATAGTTTTCTTCTGTATATGCTAAACACCAAACATTATTATTAGTCTGCTTTAAAGAGTCGATCATTTAAAATTAATTTTTTACATGAGAAAAATACGTTTTATATTTATTAACATATTTACCATTTCTGGCACCCTCCAATTCTTGATGCTTCATTTTATATCACTTGTTTTCAGCCTGAACAGTTTTCTTTTCTTTTCTTTTCTTTTCTTTTCTTTTCTTTTCTTTTCTTTTCTTTTATGGCAGTCACAGGGGAGCAAGGAAGCGAGTTTGAGAGCAGAAGCCCCAAGACTTCTGAGGCCAAGGCTCAGAAGTCACATACTGCTTTCATGAACACTTTTTGTAGTAAGTTCTGTTGGTGTCAAATTCCCTCAAACATCTCTTATTTAAAAATTTTTGTCTGGCTTTTTTTTAAGGCTATTTTTGTTTTGTATAGAATTCTAGATTTCTCCCCACAACCACAGGACTTTAAATAGGCTGTTTCCAATTTTTGTTTGTTTGTTTGTTTCCACTGTTTCTGATAAGAAATTATGAATTACTCTTCATGATTTCCCCATGCATGTGATCTGAATTCTCTCTTTGGCTGCTTTCAATATTTTTTCTCAAACATTAGTTTTCAGCATTTTAATTATGATTTACCTTGAGATGACTTTCTTTGTGGTATGTTGTCTGGGATTTATTGCAATTCTTGGAGAACATTTACCTACTATTTCTTTAGCAATTTTTCTCTCTTTTTATTGTGATACTCCAATCATATATTTCAGGTCACTTGATAATGTCTCACAGTTCAATGAGGCTTTGTTCAATTTTTTTCCAACTTTTTTGTCTGCTTGCTTTGGATATTTTCACTGCCTGTCTTCAAAGTCACTTAAGTTTACTTTCATAGTGTTTAATCTACTGTCAAGTCCACCCAATAAAATTTTCACTATAGATGTTATATTTTTAACACTAGAACTTCCATTTGTTTAATTTGTATAGTTTCCATGTCTTTATTGAGATTCCCTATTTATCCCCTATTAATTATTTGTTGGTAACATTTCCCTGATTTTCCACATGTCCAGAACTTTTTTTGTTTTATTGCTTGTTAGACATTGTGCTATAATGTTGAGTATCTCTATTTTATTGTCTTCCCTAATAGAGTGTTGGGTTTGTTTCTCATAGGCAGTTAATTCAATCGAAGATCAGCCTGCTTAATAAAATCCTGTTGTTCAGCAATGTTAGGGCAGTTCTAGAGTTGCCTTGACCTAGATCTAGAATATCTCTTTCTTACACTGTAATGTTTTGGGGATATTACTCAATGTCCATGATGTAGAAGTGGTCTTTCAACTCTGGCTGGTTTGTACACAAATATTTTTCATCCTTTTATGAAGTCTAGCAGTTATTCAGGTCACATTTCCAGATAGATGTTGATTTTAAATTTTGTTTTTTGCCTCATCTCATGGAGTCTTACCCTGTGCATTTGCACTTACAATCAGCTGAAGACTAGCCAAAGCATTACACAAATTTCCATGCAGATTTCTGGATCTCCTTTTCTGCATATTTTCTACCATTCTGATATCTTGTCTGACAGATCAGGTTTCCTTGGTAGCTCCAAATGCCCCTTTCTGTCTCCACAGATCAACAAGGCTTCTTTGCTCCCACTCTTTGCACCACACCCACCTATGATGGATCATCAAGCTATGGGTTTTGTTAATGAGAATGTGATGGATGACCTTTGAAAGAATAGTTTTAGTAGATGTGTCAATATGATCCTATTTCAGGTTCACAGGTGTTAAAATGATGGAGAAGTAACTCCAGTTATTGCAAATTTCACTGTATGTTCCCATGGTCAACTCTTCAAAATACAAGAGAGATGTGTGCTGTTATGTTTTTCTAGAATAAGCAGAATAAAGGAATCACCAACCACAAAGTTGGTGCTGATGGCTACAGTAATAGAAATAATAATAGGACAAAGCATTATTAATAGTGGACATGAACAAAACCCTTGAAATGTTATTTTATTTTACTCCTAGTATTTTCTTCAAGTGAATGCTTATATATTTATCACAAGATTTTGTATTATAATTGTATTTTTTTCCACTGGGCTGTGAGAAATTGGCTCTTTGACTTTTCATCTCATAGTTCATGAAAGAGCTTATCTAGAAGTCTTTTAATATTTAGGTAGTACGGATTTTTTTAAAACTAAGAGTTATTTAGTACTTTGCTAATTTCCATAGCTAAAATTGTGAAACAATTTTATAGTTGTTATATAAATGAAGAAAGAAGCTTAGACAGCTAGAGCTCTATTTAGGGAAAAATACAAGGAAAATAAATGGTTAAACAGTTAATATTATTTATCAGCATTATATAGTATAGTATAGTACAACATAGTATAGTGTAGCATGGTATAGTACACATAGTATAACAGATAGCATAACAAAAGCACTGGACTATAGAGTTCATCTGCCTTTTGTGTTATCATTATTATTCAAAAGAAGTAAGAAGGAGTTCCTGCAAGACAGTTCATAACCAAACACTTTTGGTTCTCTATAATTTTGTAAGTCTATTTCAATATAAATTAAATCTACCATGCAGGCAAAATCAAAGCAAGGAAAGAAAATATAACAGACAATAAGATTTAAAGGAGAAACGTACAGTTTGAAGTGGTACTTTATAATGGTGAGGGCTGCAAATCAAGAGGATGAACCAATTTTTAAATAGTTTTTCCTCTGCCATGACACAACTGGGAACATATCCCCAGGGCTCACTGATGTCCTTGGAAATGGTTGAGAGGTTTGAACATACCCTGCTCTACAGCAGGCTCAACACTTAAATAAAATGGTAAAGCAGATGTGTCTTTGTTGCTGTAAGTAGATTGACCTTAGTAAAAAACAGTTAATGATTCCCAATCTTAGATTACTGTAGCCTGACACACTTTCTGTTGTACTTATCTCTGACCTACTCTACACAATGGCTCTGTCCTGATAATAGGTTGTATTCTACATAGATGGCTGGCTTTGATTGCATATTGGAAGCTTGTTTTTTCTCAATATATTCACTATTGATGATAATTAATGACTTGCTTGCCTTTACATAGGAATAGAATGTTGATAATTCTAGATATGGAGAAAAACCTGTCACATTCTATCATTTAAAACATTTTACTAGAGGACTTCCCTGGTGTCAGTGGTTAAGAATCTGCCTGCCAATGCAGGGGACACGGGTTCGTAACCCTGGTGCAGAAAGATCACACATGCCACAGACCAGTTAAGCCCGTGCATCACAACTACTGAGCCTGCACTCTAGAGCCCGCGAGGCACAACTACTGAGCCCGCGTGCCACAATTACTGAAGCCTGCGTGCCCTAGAGCCCGTGCTCTGCAAAAAGAGAAGCCACTGCAATGAGAAGCCCGCGCACCGCGATGAAGAGTAGCCTCCGTTCGCCGCAACTAAAGAAAGCCTGCGTTCAGCAACGAAGACCCAAAGCAGCCAAAAATAAATTAAAAAGAAAACCAAACAAACAACATTTCATTAGAGAAATTCTGGCAATTGAAGTGCTCTTATCAACAGAAAATGGTTTGTGTTTCTATGTTCTTTGCCCATGGAAATGTTTGGATGTAATGATCAAATTACTTTTGGAATGTTTTGTTGCTTTAAAGGTATATGTTTAGAAAATCAGATAAAGTGTTTTGCATTCAAATACATCTTCTTCATTATTTAAAGAATAAAATTACAAGAAACATCTTAATGTGTTGATACTGATTATGGAATGGTCATTTTGCAAAAGAATTCCAAGATAGTTTTCAGGTGTTGGGTGCTTGGCTCTGTAGGTCCGACCAAGTTGGTCCTGTCAGGGTATGTGGTGTGAATGGAGCGCAAATAAAGGTTCTATAAATGTGAGCTAAATTTGCATAGAGAAAATATGTGTTTGGACTTGGCTTTTAATTTCAGCTTAAACATCTTCACCAAGGCATGTTGTGGGGTGTCTCAGTGAAGATCCCCAATTTCCCAAAACTCTTATAATAAAATAGGTAATATTTAGATATCAAAGTCCTATGTTTAAGCCCTTACTCTGCAAGTTATTTCATATGTGGTTTTGAAGAAACTCACTTGCATAGTAATATTTTTACTTATAAAATGAAAATCAGATTAATGCACACCTTACAGTATGGTAGAAAGATTAAGTGAGAAAGTTTACAAGAAGCTTTGAAAACTATGAGAAAACTGAAAATTATAACTACTACTTTTTTGTTTATTGTTTTTATTTTTTCTATTATCATTGTGGGAAAATAGCTAAATGTGTTCTCATGCTATTGACTTTGGATCAACAAATTTTACTTCTTTGTGATAGTGATTTACAGGACCAGGAATGGCTTTGATTTCTAAATGACTAGCATTGTGAATTATGCCATATTAATAATAACCAACTGAAGAAAGTGTTGTGAAAATTCCATGAAGACTTGGAGAAAATGGCATAAGTGCCTGTGACAAAGTGGGCGATTCCCATTAATTTTTCCATGTTCTGTTTTCCCTCCCTGTATTCTAAGTAAACAGACTGCAGTTCTCACTATACAAAGAACCTTGTTAGTTTAGGGAGAAAAATGTGTTTAAGTCAAAGAATTTCAGTACCTTATAGCTTTGGTCAGTTTTACAATTGCACATTTTGCAAAGAAATTAAATTGGAGAAATTACAGTCTGATATAAAGGACCTATGTCAGAGAAAAAATTTAAGTGTGATAACTACAAGTGCAAATATAAAGTCCATTATTTACAACCTATTACTAGATGGAACAGCCCAGGAAACCTATTGCTCTCAATATTCATGGCTATTTTGGGCCCGGAGATGTCCATATTATGATAAGAATGAATACATAATGCATATACACACTACTGAATACTGAACACCACCTAAATTTCTATGAAGAATATGTTTACTATACCAAGGAGTTACTGCCCATCACTGCTTAAAAGCTTCTGCAGAGGTCTTAGCGAATATCCACTCACCCACCTACAACTATGTGTGACATTTAAATGTGTTTACCATAATAAATCAAAAGAAAATGTGATTAGTATTCACTTTAGATTATAAGTATAATACACCCAATTGATAACTAAATAATAAAACAGAGCTGAGCTCTTCCTTGGAGGTATCTGAAATGCAATATCTTCAGATCCTCAGCTCTCATGCTAAGGAGAATTTATTAGTGGTCTAGTATTTTCCTTCTAAATAATTTCCTTCAAAAAATACTTCCTTTATTACATTTTACTAACAACAATCAATTAAAAAATTTTAACACTCTATGATAGATTCTTGTACCAATTTGTGTTCCATATTATGTTGCCATATTAGCAGAAAAACTACTTAAGCAAAAATTAACAAACTATCAGTTGAAAGCATCCATTTTGTTTATTCTATAGTCCAACAAATCAAATAGTTTTGGGCTTTATGACTAGGAAATACTAAACCAGTTTGACTTAAATGGAATAAAAAAATGAGAGATATAGTACAGCTTATCTCTGGGCATGCTTCTCATTTTGATAAGGTAGTTTAGAAATAAATTTCCTCTCTGTAAAATATAGTAAAGTACACTTATGCAATTTTTATTAGAAAGTTCTGAGCATAACATAAAAAATTAAAATGGGATTTTGAAAAAAGATGGCTACTCCATTTTGAACAGGATAATTTATACTTCGGGAGTATTTAGTACATAAAGCCCTCTCTGTGTGCCTTTTACAACATTTTCACTTAAATTTAAACTTGCCTTAAGTGGATTGCTTAATAATCTTCAATGGTTTTTCTCAGAGTGATGATGAAAACCAAACTCTTTTCCCCGCCTACGAAGCCCGATGACACGTGGCCTGTCACTTAACTTGCCTTCCTCATCTCAGACCACAGTTTCCTCCACTTGCTCTGGCCTTTTCATTCTCAGAGCACACCAAGCTTGTGCCACCTTAGGGGCTTTGCACTTTATCATTTGTCTTTCCCCAAATCATCTTCTAATTAATTAGCGGCTCAAATGTCAGCTCCCTCAAATCACCTTTTAATTCATCTCTCAGCTCAAATGTCACCGCTTCAAAGACATTTCCTACGGCCTTTAAAGTCTTGGATAGCATCCATCCCCTTGTTTACTTTTCTGTGTAGCATGCATTGCTATTTTTTGCTAGGGCTTTGTTGGGAAGGAAAAACTTTTCCTCCACCCTCTCAGTTTAAGTTCCTGTGGACCAGCAAATTAAATTGACAAAGGACCATTTAACTGGAGAAAAATGGTTTGTTTGTATGCATGTGGGAACTAACAAAAGAAACAGGCAGCTTACTAAATGGTTAAAGTTAGAGGCTTAGGTACCTTATTTAGTGTAGGAAAGGGAGTGGGGAAGGAGAACAAATGAGAGATAAAGTCTGTGATATGTTTGTTTATGCAGGTGTGAGTGCTCTTTCTATCTTGTTCATGGCCATGAAGCTTTCCCAGAGAGGGGACTTATGGTACGTTTTCTCTTGGCCTCTCTCCTGGGAGTAGACTCTCCAAAGTGGAAATTTATGACAGACTCATGTCTCAGAAGTTGTTGCTTTTGGTCAGATAAGTGAAGATCTGAGAAAACCTCTGTCTGCTGTTGAATCTCAAATCTTCAACTTAAGATAATCTTCATACCACCTATGGGGTTCCAAGTAGATCCCTACAGCTGCCAAAAAAAAATTCCACAGACTGGGTGGCTTAAAAAATAGAAATTTATTTTGTCACAGTTCTGCAGGCTACAAGTCCAAAACCAAGGCGTTAACAGTGTTGGTTTCTTCTGAGACCTCATACCCTGGTTTGCATATGGCCTTTTCTCTTTGCATGCACATCCCTGGGGCTTCTCAATGTGTTCTAATCTCATATTATAAAGACACAAGACAGATTGAGTTAGGAGCTATCTTTATGGCCTCATTTTAAATTATTCACCTCTTTAAAGGTCTTATTTCTAAATATAGTCACATTTCGAGGTACTAGGGGTTAGGATTTCAACATGTGAATTTTGGGGGGACACAACTCAGCCCATAACACATATTATTTACTTTAATTCTCTGCTACCTACTGTCTCTCTCCCCCACTAATAAGCTCTTTGAGGGCAGGGAAATGCCTGACTTCATTGATCTCAACATGTAAAACAATTAGCAGTCATAGTTGACTATAGTTGGTGGACAATAAATATTTGTTGAATACCTACATGAATTGTTTCAATGAATAAATATGGATCTCTTAATGTTGAGTAGAACATTCACCACTAGAATAAATATAAGCATATATTACATGAAGAGTCAATGGAAGACAGAGAAAACTTACTTTCTCAAATATTTGGAAAAATTGTTTGGTGTCAAAAATAAAAGTAAATTTATTTTATTTTGAAAATGTTACTCATTAAATTACCATGTCAAAAATCTGTAAAAGTTTAAGAATATTCTTCAAGAACACAGCTAAATAGCTTACATAGGAAAACAAAGTCATATACTTAGCCAACTTCCTCTCTTGAAAGATATGTGAGATGATAAGGTATTAAAATGACCAGAATGGAGTAAAATTTTTTTATGGAATACTTGCTGAAGTGTGTGAGACTTAAATAGCATTTTGAAGGAATGAGGGAATTTACTATATAATTTCCAATTATATAGTAGTAAAATACAAAATAGAAAAGTCAGGAATAGCAGACAATAAAAGCTGGTAGGTGAAAGAGTGAGTTGCAGAATCTTGTAGCTCATGGTTAATATTTAATTTGAATTAGATCAACTATGTCTTTTCTAAAGGGAAAGTAGTTATATGTGGTCAATGTGTAAACATTGGAGATTTTAAAGTTAAGAAAGCAAGGGTTACTGCTTTTGTGATGTGCTAAGATTGTAAACCTAGACTGAGGTTATTATAACATTTGATATATTGTACAACTGGAAAAATGGAAGTGAAGAATTAGCTACCTCTTTTACTATAAGCTTTGGAAACTGGCTAAGTGGTTAATTGTGCTGCTGTTTACAGTGTGGGAGGAGCGAGTGAGGGGTCATTGTTTGGAGCAAGAAATAATGGTATTCTTTATTCACGTACAGTGGTTTTGTAAAATGGAAAGCAATATAAAGTAGAACTTTGAATTAAAACAAATCTAAATGAACACAGAAGGCAGAGGTGTAAATTTCAGAGTCATTAGGGCAGAAATGGTCTCCTCATCAAGGAAAGGAGAGAAGGAAGAGCAAATTACCTAATACACAGGCTTCAAGAATGACCACATGCAATACAAATTACATGATTTTCAAGAGAATATGCTGTCACCAAAAAAACAGGAGAATTAGAACCAGATTGTGTCTTGGTTGAGGTACTTTAAATTATTTTCAGTGTGGAACAGGGTCAGATTTACTGGGGAGAAATGACTTCTTGCTTTTCCACCATCTGTGTTTTGGGGAACGGATTGGGGAGATGGCAGTTTGCTCTAAGTTCTAGTGGTATCAACTTAATTAAGAGGAAACAATCTACATTTTTATTAAGTGATGGTGTTTTGTGATTAAGATTTTTATTATGGAATATAAAAGTTGAATTTTCCTCTTTATCCTTATCATTGCCCTTGCTACCACCTCTAAAACTCATTCTTATCTGGAGCATTCTGGACTATTAACTGCCATAGGAAATAATTTGAGGAATGTTGAGGGAAACCTGACTCATATTCCAAGGTGTGGTTGGGCCATTCTCCACAAAGTATTTTAACATACAGACAATTTTGGCTAAGCTAACCTATAAAACAACTTTACATACACCAGGGACCCTAGAAAGGATGCCTGGAGAAGTATTGTTGAAGAGAGGTGAGCAGAACTTGAAGAAAAAAAAAAAAACTTCAGCTACATCTTGGTAATTTATTTATTTATTTTTAGCCTCTTATCACCAAAAATGTAATAATAATAGTAGTAATAATAAAACAATGCTGGTACATAAAACTGTCCCTAAAAATAAGCCTAGACCAGTCATACCATTTTATATTTGTATTTCTGTGCAGAAGCAGCATAACACTGTGCATTAGTAGTATTTTTAGCTTTACAGGAGGCTATGCAAAACAGAGCATCTCTTCGGTTAGAAAGTTTTCCTCCAGGATCTCACAATTTTGTAGGTTGAAGAGTTTTCACACATCAAAACAACCAGTTCAACTCTAGTGAACATGAAAAGAAACTTCTGGTGGTACTTTGACCTTTCTAACTAACTTGCCAACTCCTCCTCCCTTTTGTATTTAGGAGGCAAATTCTTGTATTTTCTCTATTTTCATCTTCTACTGTGAGAAATTAAGGTGAAAAGCAAACCCCGAATCCCAAGACACACTGGAAACTGATTCTGTTCTGTTTCCTTTTGGCCATAAGATTTCCCTGCTCATTTTCAGGAATAAACAGTTTCGGGAAGCAATCTTTACAGTTTTAATAGCTTGTGGCATTTGCAGTCTCTGAAGCCTGAAGTTTTCTCTAAAGTTTCCTTTTCACCAGTTGGGGCTTTTGGATATTGTCATTTGTGCTCTAAGCAAGATTTTCCTTCTACATTTCTCCTGGATTTTTTTTCTGAACCAGATACATTTATATCTATTCTGTGTCAGTCATCAACACAAAATAAAACATCAAAAATATTTCCAAGCTGTTTCTTCACAAACATGTAATCTACATATTTCTTTAAAATATTTCTGTCATTTGCCTACACATACATTTAATATAGGCATCCAGAGGTCACATATGAATTTTCTTTCTTACAGTGCTTAGAAGATAGAACATTATATTACTTATATGGAAAAAATTCTGTAAGAAAAATATTTGGAGTGGACATAATTTTCTTCTCAATTCACAGTGTGCAATATCATCAAGAGAAGGTGTTTTGGTGAATTGAGGTATTTAAGTAATTTGTTTGTGAATGTGAGGACATGGACAGACATACAAATTATTTGACATCCTTGGAGAGAACAGTACTGCTTCTAGAATTCATACTTGGATTTCATTCTTTTGTAAATATGCATCATTTCCAACTGTGTTCACTTATGCTTTCATGTGACAGTGAAAGCTTAACTTTTTTTCTCAGCTGAAGTCATACATAGGGAGGTTAATCTGAAGAGAAAAACACAGTATTTTTTAATGTTTTTTAATCAGTTGATTTGGACAAAGTTGCCTGAATTCACTTCATTACTTGAAAGGAATTACATTTACTTATTATGCTTTAACATTGTGACTCTGCTATTCTAGGAATATAGCCATTCTTTTAGACCTGGATTATGTATTTGGTTGTAGAGCTCTCTAAACATAGTATTTTTGGTTATGAAGAGATAATAATCAGAAAGTCACTTAAAGTTAGGTAGGGTAGTTCTTACCTCGAAACAATGTTTCATAGGCCAATATTTTAACTACTCATGTGGTGTACAACTTTTCTAACAGAGAAAATATAAAGTATATATATATATATATATATATATATATATATATATATATAAAGTAGTATATATAAAGTATATGTATAAAACAGTGGGATTTGAGCATATGTATAATATACACATATACAGATATATATAATAAAGTGAGATCTAAACAGATGTATATATCTGTATCTCTATCTGTATTCTTTTGTGTTTAAATTCCACTACTTTATATTTTCTGTGGGGACCTAGTCTTCTCAATTAGAAGAAGCTGAGTTTTACATAAATTTAAAGTATCCAGGACTTAGTTTTGTAAAAATTTTAACTAGTCCTGTTTTTTATAGTGCATAGAAGTTCACTGGAGGGCCGTAAGAAATAAAAAGAAAAATGGTGCAAAAATGAGTCAGGTAAATGATAAAAAGAAGATGCTGATTTAGAATAAATTCCTTTTAAGTGCAAAGACCAGCCAAGAGGAAAGGAAATGAGCATCATTAATATATAGAGGAAATGAGGAATGTGGAAAACTGTAGTTTTTCATGAGATGATGAAATGACGCATGCAAAAATTCTTATAAATTTAAAGAAGGATTTTTCCTTGTTGTATTAAAAGCTGAAGAATGCATTAGTGTGCTTCCAAAAAAGAGAACTGAACATCAGTCTGAAAGTGTTGGCCTTGGGGATGACCACAGGTAAGTTTTCTTAAGACCTGGAGGCCACTTTTAGTTTTTAAAGTGACAGATTTCTAGGATGAGCAAGGTGTCCTATTTTTCAGCCTGATTATAAGCTTCTTGCTGGCAAGTTACTAATCTTTTCATCTTAGCCACAGCAAATAACGCACAGACTTTATATTTCCTTCCTGCTTCCACTCTTATGCCCCAAGCATACTATCTACATGGCAGCAAAATTGTCTTTAAAAATGCAGTTCTTGTTACATTTTTCTTCTATTTAAAACATTCTTATGGTGTTTTAGTTCACATAGAATAAACTTGAAGTTCCTTATCATGGTGTATTACTGGTTCCTTCCGAGACTCAGTTCACACCTTGCTCTCCAGGACTTATTCTGCAATATCCCAGACAGTGTTCCTTTCTTCCTTGATTATTCCACATTTGTTCCCGTCTCTTGGTCACCAGCTGTTTTACCACCTGAAACATTTTCCTGACACATAATTTTATAGCTGTCTACTTCTTTTGATAAAGCTTTGCGATGTCACATCCTTGAGAGACCCTTCAACTTGGGGGTGATGTGGTTAAGTCAGTCTCTAGAGTATGAATTGGTTTCACTCCAATATCCCAAACTTGATTGCTTATTTCTCTACTTAACAAACAAACAAACAAACAAACAAATCAGCCAGCTCTAAGGGAAAGGGGGGGCCCTTATCAGTTATGATTAAAGTATTTAATCTCAGCACTCAGAAAATTTCCTGGCACAAAGGAGGTTCTGATCCTATATTTTGTGAATCAATGGGTAAGAGCAAAGCACGTGCTCAAAAATTATTTGGTAAAAAGAACTCAAAAATAGACACAGGACTTTCCAGCTTCCTTTTTCTGACTAAATGCTTGCAAAAACAATCATCTTAAAACTTGGCTTTCCAATTCTGTACAATTCTGTCAGTCGGACAGTCAGTCATTCTGACAGCCAACTGGTATTTTTAATAGCACTTAAGTATCAGACTAGGACTATTGGGGTGGGGGGTGAACAGGCCAAGAGGGAGAATCACTGCCTCAGGAAGCTTGTATTCTAACAGGAGAGCAAACTGGAATATATGCAGACAAAGAATATAATGACATCAGAAAAAAGGGGCCATGCAGGTATAGGTCAGGGACTCTGGATTTTAAGTTTCCTATAAAGCCATTGTGAGGTTGAAAATGAAAAAGTGAAAATACTGAGCTGTACTTTAGAAAGATGACACTAGCACTAACTAGATTGTTAATGTTATTATGCTGCCATCGTATTTGTCTCTTCATCAAAAATGTGAGAATTCAGTGACTTGAGAATAACGTTTGATTAGCTTTGATTTTCAAAAGTTTATTCTTAGACCTGTTTCTTAAATACGTCCTGGCTGCCTGTTGTAATCTGGTGAGTCTGATCTTTACAACTTGTCCATTTCCATTTTTGTCTGTCTTGTCCTAATTATAACAAAGTTAAAAAAAAACATTTTATATCTGGAGAGTATTTTTAATATATATTCTGAGACAGTTTTTAAATAGAAGCCCAGTTGGAAAGTAATGATCGAAGTAGTTGTGAAAACACAAAGTATCCTATACCTTTAAATTTCAGTTTTAATTGGTTGAATTCTGTATCTGTATATGTTATATTTTCACTTCAAAAATGAAGTGGAGGATTATGACAATTCAAACAAGAGAACTTTTACAAATTTAATCATCTGAATAACTGTGTTACTTCTTTAAACTCAATTCTCCAATGGCAAATTGCTTATATATTTATAACCACATTAAGACTAATATTTTAATTATTTAATATTAAGACTTGAATTAGGTCAGTCATTTTCCTTATTTATTTATTTAACCAATGAATTACTTTCTTCAACAAAACTTTAGCTCTGTCAGAGAATGAAGCAGTGCAACTGGTTAAAACAGATAATGCTATGCTGTATTGTGCACTTGAAAGTTGCTAAGAAAGTAGGTGTTCTCACCACACAACAGAAAATGGTAATCATGTGAGATGATGGGATATTATCTGTTGTGTGTCATATAATTTCTGGTCAGTGCAATATTGTGTGTCACTCACAAGAACCAAGTTGTGCTAAGCCATGAATATGTAATTGACTCTAAAAACATCTGTTAAGATTGGACTTGTTCCTGTTTTTCCCTTTTCCTTCTTTCTTTCTAAAATCTACCAGCAGCTTCTTACAGGAAGATATGACTATTTTCCTGAAGAGAATTTTGTCTATTTTAATTTCAGACTTAATTTTTGAAATGTGTCTTAAGTAGATTGTTGTCTGAAGAATATTTGGAAATAGCTGAAATTCTTAAGCTGCATAGAATTAGTTTTAAATTGGCAATATGTATTATTTAATGATATTAAACCTTTGACCTTAGTTGTGGACTTTGATTCATGTTACCTGGGAGTTAAACAGCATTGTAGGGAATGGAATTTTTGTTTCATTTTATTTTAATATTAAGCTTCTATTTTCAAAAATTGGGGCAATAACATGATAAGAAATGGAATATAAGAGACCATAATTGTACTTTAATAATAGTCACATAGCCTGTACTCAAAAGTAAGATATGTATTACATAAAAATAATCAGCATACAGATAATTTTGTTTTTAAAACATATACTGAGAAGATTATATATTTAAAGTCTATCTCAGTATTCATACAAGTTTGGTAAATTGATTGCATAAGAAGAGAGGACACACTTTAGTTTATATTCCCTCTGTTTTTCTCTTTCATATTTCTTCCTTTTCATTTCTCTTAAGTTTAAAAATTAATTGTTGCTTTCTTGATTAAGAAATATCTATGCATTTATTTGGGATTCAATTAGTTTTAAAAATCCTAATTATTTTATTCTTCCTACGACTTTCTTTGAAGATTTTAATTTTGCTTTTATTTTTAATTGTTCCAACTGGACCCTGTCTCAGAGAGGAAAAGGTAGATTCATTGATTGTCAAATAGGAGTTCTTTTGAACCGATTCCCCCCTGCAGGTAAACCTGACTTGGTGGTTTTTAGAATTAATTCAAAGTTTCTGATACGGTATTGATGAGACTTCCCTCAACAACACAAAGGCTCTTGCAAGTGATTTTAGATTAAGACTCACAGAACCCTAATAACTGCTTGACCTCAGGTTTTTTTTTGTAACCATAAATTGCACTCAGAGGGGCATAAAGCATACAGGTGACTGAAAAGCCTGGTTTAGGCTAGAGTTCAGGATGAGGCTCAGGGTTTATACTGCAAAATGAACTCCAAGTAGTTCTTGAAACCTGCCCTTTCCCTGTGCCATGTCTTGGATGAGCCTACTTTGTCCAATCTTCAGAAATGCAACTTTTTTTTTTTTACTGCTACTGTGTGATAGCATTGTTTGTATTTGTCACTGTCATTTGGACTTCCTGCTCTGCTTTTCTTAGTTACATTCTATTGTGTGAAAATGTACTAAGGAAAGTCAGGAATGGGAAAATGAACCAGGGTTGTGAAGCCTTGGGCTTGATTTTGACTCTACCAGAGGGCAGCTATTTAAGAAAAAGTGGAAGAAAATATCAGCCCCATCTACTATGTGTTTCTGGACAGTCATATGAGAAAATTAATATGAATGGGCAATGTAACTTAAAGAGCTGTAGGCAAAACTAGTCTTAGTATTTGCACTATGATCATTTTTTTCCTGCAATCTTGTGAGGGGCAGAAACTCAAAAAACTTTCTCAGAGCAGCTTTGTTTTTGATTTCCAGAGACAGCTACTCCATTTCCTCTTCATTTCTACATAATGAAATTTTGATCAGGGAGGTCATGTTGTCACTGTGTCATTTGGCTATAGCTGTGCAAACCACCTCCAAAATGCAGCGCTTAAAACAACAAATCATTTATTATAATAGCTCTCAAGTTCTGAGTTTGGGGTTTGGCTGATCTCCGGTGCCCTCACTCATATCCAGCAGCTGAATGATACGGGCTGGCCTCGTCTGGGCTCTGCTCTGAGTGTCCTTCATCTTTTTTTCTGGACCAACAACCAAAGTTAAGTATGGCTACCTCATGGCAACAGCAGAAGGGCAAGAGTGAGCAAGCCTGATCTTGCAGACCTCTTTCACGCTTCTACTTAGGTACAGATGCTAACATTCCATTGGCCAAAGCAAGCTACTTGGCTAAGCCCAGGGTCAGGAAATTATACATATCACCATTCCACGTAGGATGCTGCAAGGTATGTGGTAAAGCATGGAAATAGGAGGGAGAGACAAATTGGGGTCATTTGCAATTTACTACAGTCACCTCCTTAGAGTACTATTTTCCAAAATGAGACAATTGGATATATGCACATGATTGTGTAGACATACAATATAGTCATATATATTAAGAACAAAAGTAATCTTGTGATGAACATGATGAACACATTTTTTTTTCTTATTTTTAAATTTTCAACCAACTTAGAGTTATCAACTCCAAGTATTAGCTGTTAACACATAAAGTGTAGATTGTATAGTTAGATGATACCAAATAATATAAACATTAAAATCCTAGGTAGTAAAATACACACACACACACACATACACACACACACTTCTCTTTCCAAGTTGAGCCATATTTTGAAATTTATAACATCAGATTAACATCCTAAATCAAACATCAATATAGAAAACAGAAAGTAATAATAACTAATATTGCTGTTATCTTCTACGCATGCATGTTATAAATGTATTTTTGTGTTCATTATAGTTCTTATACTTGATAATTTGGAAGAACTTCTTAACTGTTCACATGGTTTCTTATTTCCAGAAGATATTTTAGCAGAATAAATTCACTTTATAGCACTCCTTATAACATTTCATTTGATTTAAATTGTATTTATCTTTGCTAAATCAGACATGATTTTTGAGATTACATTGCTATTCTAAAGGTATTAAAATATAACTTAATAGTCTGTTTTAGTAACTATTTTTGCTTTTCTCTAAATGAGTTCTTGCCAACGTATTTTGCATTTCTATTCCAACTGACTTTGCAGAACCTGACATCGTTAGAGAGGGAAGGCTGATAATTATTCTCCAGGGCACACTTTGTCATATTTATGCTTCATTCAGCCCATTAGGAAATAAAATTGTATTTGGTTTTAGCATGTTCATCATTTTCTTTTATGTATATTTGTGTGTGTGAAGCAGTAATTCTAGTAGCTCAAATTTGAACTCATACATTGTCATAGAAATCATTTAAAACCAAACTACTTTTGGCCTATTTGGAATACAGCAAGGATGCTGACTTAACCATCTAAAGGAGGCTAATAAAGTATAGGTAAAATACATGTAGACAAGGTTTGTTTCTTTAGGGAGCAGCAGAGGTCAGATTTGTTTAAGAAAAAAAAGTATAAGCCTCAGTTGACAAGATCTAGTTTTAACACTTATCTGCACTGTGATCTTGAGGAAGCCACAATCTTTTGATTTTATGTTTCCTGATCCAAGAAATGAAGACAATAATAAGCAGCTTCTCAGTCTTATACCTTTTGGGAACGATTAACTCAAATATCAGGGAAGTGTTAAGCAAGTTTAATGTAATACATTTACAACCCGCTACAGTAGAAATTGAGTTAGGAGCTTGTAGTTATTATTGGGAGCAATAGAAACTAAGGAATAAGCTAGTGATTCAAACAGTTTTTTTTTTTTTTTTTTAACATCTTTATTGAAGTATAATTGCCTTACAATAGTGTGTTAGCTTCTGCTTTATAACAAAGTGAATCAGTTATACATATACAATATGTTCCCATTTCTCTTCCCTCTTGCATCTCCCTCCTCAAACAGTTTTAATAAAATGGAAGTACCCTCTAAGTTTCAGATGCCTGACTAGTCAGTGACACCATGGAAACCCTCACAGCAGAAAAAGAGCTGCATCCCTTGACCTTATGAGAAAAAGGAGACACATTTTTCATGAAAACGTATTGAAAATTTTGTCTCTGAAACTTTATATGTTGGTTATAGACTTAATGTGTGGTATAATGCATAAAGAATCACATACACACATAGAGGCACATTTAGTGATTTTTAAAGGAGGAAGACATTTCAGTTGTGGAAACAGCTCTGAAAAGGTACAAATATAGGTATGAAGAAGGTTTGCACAGGGAATCTTTTCTTCTGAAGCATAGATTAAGGTTTAGAAAGTACAACAATTTTTAGACAGTGTGAGAGGAAACAGGCAATGCTTATAAGTCTCTGACCAAGTAATTTCAGTGATAAAAGAGTGTCTGAGTCAAATTTATCTGGCAGTAGCCTTACAAATAGATTGTATGGGATGGAGAATGAAGGATGATCAGCATAATGTTGAGAATTATAGGGTGAGAAGGAGCTATAGGAGTGAAGAGGGGAGAGGACACATCCGAGGGTCATTTCCAAAGAGATGACTAGATGACCCACCGGATTAAAAACATGGAGGAGAAAGAACGGTTAAAATGTTTAGCTTTTTAGTTAAGTACATGGAATACATGTGCTCATACACTTATTTAAACTGTTTTTGCACACATGTTTTTTAAATCAATGCGGAGGTATAATTTACATACAAAAAATAAAAATACTTTTCTGAAAGGGCCAGTAGGCAAAAAGAGAGCAACCTTGTAAAATGCTGTACTGTAACTAAGAAAGATGAAAACTGAAAATAGACATTAGCATTGAAAGAATTTGGTTTAATAGCTATCCTAATAATATTGTGAGAAGCCTTTTTTTTTAATTGAAGTATAGCTGATTTACAATGTTATGTTAGTTTCTCGTGTACAGCAAAGTGATTCAGATATATATATATATATATATATATATATATATATATATATATATATATATATTCTTTTTCATATTCTTTTCCACTATGGTTTATTACAGGATATCGAATATAGTTTCCTGTGCTAAACAATAGGAACTTGTTGTTTATCCATTTTTGCAATTTTTTACTATGTAATTAATAGCTATGAAATCAGTGCCAAATTTCCAATGAGAAAATATTTAGTCATTTTCTTTTAAGAGTAGATTCTGTTCAGCTGTGAAAGATTAATAAACAGAAACCTCAATGAAATAGAGCGGGGAGACCACAAGGGGGAGCTCTCATGTCCTATGACAATGACAGAAGCCAACAGGAAGAAGAAATATTCCGTTCTTTCTTGGCGAGGACTCAACCAATGAAAAACCATGGACTCATTGTTTACTATATCCCTCCCTCCCAACCTCCTTTTCCTCTCTATAAAAGAGTTCTCCTTCCCTTGCCATGCAGGGACTTGCACGTGGCTCACCATGTTTGCAGACCCTAAATTATAATTCTCTGCTGATCCTGAATAAACTCATTATTGCTAGATAAACATCTGGAAGTCTATTTGTTTCAGGTCAACATTTTGGTGGCCTCTAAGAGGACCAGAAAAGACTCTTGATGTCTCCAAGGCTAGTGAGCAAACAGGTTCAGTACCACAATTGAGCACATTGTCCCTCACTGCTTTTCTCGCTGACCCTGGAGTTTGAAGGTACTTCTTTCTATCAGTTCTGAGTTCACACCCTCTTTGCATTTGAAGTTCTCCTGGGTTTACTCAGGATCTATTTAAAATCTTCCTCTTTCTGCTTAAGGTCTTGATCTGTATACCAGCACTCATTTGACACTTGAGTCTGATCTTGAGATCAGACTTTTTCAACCAAAGCTGGGTGAAAATGCCTTTGGCATGGTTCCTTTGGGAAGAAGCTACTTCAAATGAGACTGTGCCAGTTCAGCCTTTGGCTTAGTCCTTTGAAGGGCTATTACCTGAAAACTGGCTAAGAAAACATTTGGTATGGCTATCCTGGGACCAATCAGTTTCCTTTGAATTTTCTGGGGTTGGCCTGCAAGCTGTTTGAATTGAGTCATTTGTGCTCTGAGCTGTTTGAAAACTGTTCTTTACTCTGGAGGAAAAACCTCAAGAAAATGGGAGTTATTTAAGTATTTTGAGGGCAACAATCTTAAGGGACTTCAGGTGATTTTATTGAAAAAAACCCTGCAGGCCTTTCTCATGCTCATTTCTAGTAAATGGGCCTACTCGACCAAAGACAATTTAGAATATCAATGACCAGCACAGGCGTTAGCAGAAGCAGGTGTGAGGGCTGCGCTGCTGAGATGCTGGGGCTCCTGGAAGACCCCCGTCCTGAGGAAAGGGAAGTTGGAGACTGAGTTGGTCCCCACACTGATGCTCCCGGTGAAGGGACAGAGCAGAGAAGACTGTGTGGCTGACAGGGCCTTAGTGCTCTGGCTGGGTGTCAGGCCTGTGCCTCTGAGGTGGGAGAGCTGAGTTCAGGACATCGGTCAACCAGAGACCTCCCGGCTCCACGTAATATCAAATGGCAAAAGCTCTCCCAGAGAACTCCATCTCAAAACTAAGACCCAGCTCCACTCAACGACCAGCAAGCTCCAGTGCTGGACACCCTATGTCAAACAACTAGCAAGACAGGAACACAATCTCACCCATTACCAGAGAGTCTGCCGAAAATCATAATAAAGTCACAGACACCCCAAATATACCACCAGACGTGGACCTTCCCAGCATAAAGACAAGATCCAGACTCATCCAACAGAACAAGGGCACTAGTCCCTTCTACCAGGAAGCCTACTCAACCCACTGAACCAACTTTAGCCACTGGGGGAAGACACCAAAAAGAATGGGAACTATGAACCTGCAGCCTGTGAAAAGGAGACCCCAAACACAGTAAGTTAAGCAAACTGAGAAGACAAAGAAACACACAGCAGATGAAGGAGCAAGGTAAAAACCCACCAGACCAAACAAACGAAGAGGAAATAGGCAGTCTACCTGAAAAAGAATTCAGAGTAATGATAGTAAAGATGATCCAAAATCTTGGAAATAGATTGGAGAAAATACAAGAAACATTTAACAAGGATCTAGAAGAACTAAACAGCAAACAAACAATGATGAACAGCACAATAAATTAAATTAAAAATTCTCTAGAAGGAATCAATAGCAGAATAACTGAGACAGAAGAACGGAAAAGTGACCTGGAAGATAAAATAGTGGAAATAACTACTGCAGAGCAGAATAAAGAAAAAAGAATGAAAAGAATTGAGGACAGTCTCAGAGACTTCTGGGACAACATTAATCGCACAAATGTTCGAATTATAGAGGTCCCAGAAGAAGAAGAGAAATAAAAAAAAGACTGAAAAAATATTGGAAGAGATTATAGTTGAAAACTTCCCTAATATGGGAAGGGAAATAGTTAATCAAGTCCAGGAAGCACAGAGAGTCCCATACAGGATAAATCCAAGGAGAAACATGCAAAGACACATATTAATCAAACTATCAAAAATTAAATACAAAGAAAAAATATTAAAAGCATCAAGGGAAAAACAACAAATAACCTGAGGGAATCCACATAAGGTTAATAGCTGCACTTTCAGCAGAAATTCTGCAAGCCAGAAGGGAGTGGCAGGACATATTTAAAGTGATGAAAGGGAAAAACCTACAACCAAGATTACTCTACTCAGCAAGGGATCTCATTCAGATTCAAGGGAGAAATTAAGATCTTTACAGACAAGCAAAAGCTAAGAGAATTCAGCATCACCAAACCAGCTTTACAACAAATGCTAAAGGAACTTCTCTAGGCAAGAAACACAAGAGAAGGAAAAGACCTGCAACAACAAACCCAAAACAATTAAGAAAATGGCAATAGGAACATACATATGGATAATTACCTTAAATGTAAATGGATTAAATGCTCCCACCAAAAGACACACACTGGCTGAATGGATACAAAAACAAGACCTGTATATATGCTGTCTACAAGAAACCCATTTTAGACCTAGGGACACATACAGTCTGAAAGTAAGGGGATAGAAAAAGGTATTCCATGCAAACGGAAATCAAAAGAAAGCTGGAGTAGAAATTCTCATATCAGAAAAAATAGACATTAAAATAAAGACTATTACAAGAGACAAAGAAGGACACTACATAAAGATCAAGTGATCAATCCAAGAAGACGATATAACAATGGTAAATATTTATGCACTCAACATAGGAGCACCTCAATACATAAGGCAAATACTAACAGCCATAAAAGGAGAAATTGACAGTAACACAATCATAGTAGGGGACTTTAACACCCCACTTTCACCAATGGACAGATCATCCAAAATTAAAATAAATAAGGAAACACAAGCTTTAAATGATACATTAAACAAGATTGACTTAATTGATATTTATAGGACATTCTATCCAAAAACAACAAAATACACTTTCTTCTCAAGTGCTCACGGGATATTCTCCAGGAGAGATCATATCTTGGGTCACAAATCAAACCTTGGAAAATTTAAGAAAAAATCATATCAAGTATATTTTCCAACGACAAAGCTATGAGACTAGATATCAATTAAAGGAAAAAATCTGTAAAAAAAAATAAATACATGGAGGATAAACAATACACTAGTTAATAACCAAGATATCACTGAAGAAATCAAAGAGGAAATCAAAAAATACCTAGAAACAAATGACAATGAAAACACGATGACCCAAAACCTATGGGATGCATCAAAAGCGGTTCTAAGAGGGAAGTTTATACCAATACAATCCTACCTCAAGAAATAAGAAACATCTCAAATAAACAACTTAACCTTACACCTAAAGCAATTAGAGAAAGAAGAACAAAAAAACGCCAAAGTTAGCAGAAGGAAAGAAATCATAAAGATCAGATCAGAAATAAATGAAAAAGAAATGAAGGAAACAATAACAAAGATCAATAAAACTACAAGCTGGTTCTTTGAGAAGATAAACAAAATTGATAAACCATTAGCCAGACTCATCAAGAAAAAAAGGGAGATTCAAATCAATAAAATCAGAAATGAAAAAGGAGAAGTAACAATGACACTGCGGAAATACAAAGGATAATGAGAGATTACTGCAAGCAAGTTTATGCCAATAAAATGGACAACTTGGAAGAAATGGACAAATTCTTAGAAAAGCACAACCTTCTGAGACTGAACCAGGAAGAAATAGAAAATATACACAGACCAATCACAAGCACTGAAATTGAGACTGTGACTAAAAATCTTCCAACAAGCAAAATCCCAGGATCAGAGGGCTTCACAGGTGAATTGTATCAAATATTTAGAGAAGAGCTAACACCTATCCTTCTCAAACTCTTCCAAAATATAGCAGAGAGAGGAACATTCCCAAACTCATTCTACAAGGCCACCATCACCCTGATACCAAAACCAGACAAAGATGTCACAAAGAAAGAAAACTACAGGCCAATATCACTGCTGAACATAGATGCAAAAATCCTCAGCAAAATACTAGCAAACAGAATCCAACAGTACATTAAAAGGATCATACACCATGATCAAGTGGGCTTTATCACAGGAATGCAAGGATTCTTCAATATATGCAAATCAATCAATGTGATAAACCATATTATCAAATTGAAGGAGAAATACCATATGATCATCTCAATAGACGCAGAAAAATCTTTCTACAAAATTCAACACCCATTTATCATAAAAACCCTCCAGAAAGTAGACATAGAGGGAACTTACCTCAACATAATAAAGGTCATATATGACAAACGCACAGCCAACATCATTCTCAATGGTGAAAAACTGAAACCATTTCCACTAAGATCAGGAACAAGACAAGATTGCCCACTCTAACCACTATTCTTCAACATAGTTTTGGAAGTTTTAGCCACAGCAATCAGAAAAGAAAAACAAATAAAAGGAATCCAGATTGGAAAAGAAGAAGTAAAGCTGTCACTGTTTGCAGATGACATGATACTATACATAGCGAATCCTAATGATGCAACCAGAAAACTCCTAGAGCTAATCAATGAATTTGGTAAAGTAGCAGGATACAAAATCAATGCACAGAAATCTCTTGCATTCCTATACACTAATGATGAAAATTCTGAAAGAGAAATTAAGGAAACACCCCCATTTACCACTGCAACAAAAAGAATAAAATACCTAGGAATAAACTTACCTAAGGAGATAAAAGACCTGTATGCATAAAACTATAAGACACTGATGAAAGATATTAAAGATGATACAACAGATGGAGAGATATACCATGTTCTTGGATTGGAAGAATCAACATTGTGAAAAAGACTATCCTACTCAAAGCAATCTACAGATTCAATGCAATCCCTATCAAACTACCAATGACATTTTTCACAGAACTAGAAGAAAAAATTTCACAATTTGTATGGAAACACAAAAGACCCCGAATAGCGAAGGCAATCTTGAGAAAGAAAAATGGAGCTGGAGGAATCAGACTCCCTGACTTCAGACTATACTCAAAGGTACAGTAATCAAGACAATATGGTACTGACACAAAAACAGAAATATAGATCAAGGGAACAGGATAGAAAGCCCAGAGATAAACCCACAAACATATAGTCACCTTATCTTTGATAAAGGAAGGAAGAATATTCAATGGAGAAAAGACAGTCTCTTCAATAAGTGGTGCTGGGAAAACTGGACAGCTACATGTAAAAGAATGAAATTGGAACACTCCCTAACACCGTACACAAAAATAAACTCAAAATGGATTAAAGACCTAAATGTAAGGCCAGACACCATCAAACTCTTAGAGGAAAACATAGGCAAAACACTCTTTGACATAAATCACAGCAAGATCCTTTTTGACCCACCTCCTAGAGAAATGGAAATAAGAACAAAAATAAACAAATGGGACCTAATGAAACTTAAAACCTTTTGCACAGCAAAGGAAATCATAAACAAGATGAAAAGACAACCCTCAGAACGGGAGAAAATATTTGCCAACGAAGCAACTGACAAAGGATTAATCTCCAAAATATACAAGCATATTATGCAGCTCAACGTCAAAAAACAAACAACCCAATCCAAAAATGGGCAGAAGACCTAAATAGACATTTCGCCAAAGAAGATATAGAGATTGCCAAGAAACACATGAAAGGATGCTCAACATCACTAATCATTAGAGAAATGCAAATCAAAACTACAATGAGGTATCACCTCACACAAGTCAGAATGGCTGTCATCAAAAATCTACAAACAATAAATGCTGGAGAGGATGTGGAGAAAAGGGAACCCTCTTGCACTGTTGGTGGGAATGTAAATTGATACAGCTACTATTGAGAACAGTGTGGAGGTTCCTTAAAAAACTAAAAATAGAACTACCATATGACCCAGCAATCCTGCTATTGGACATATACCCTAAGAAAACCATAATTCAAAAAGAGTCATGTACCACAATGTTCATTGCAGCTCTATTTATAATAGCCAGGACATGGAAGCAAGCTAAGTGTCCATCGACAGATGAATGGATAAAGAAGATGTGGCACATATATACAATGGAATATTACTGAGCCATAAAAGAAATGAAATTGAGTTATTTGTAGTGAGGTGGATGGACCTAGAGTCTGTCATACAGAGTGAAGTAAGTCAGAAAGAGAAAAACAAATACCGTATGCTAACACATATATATGGAATTTTAAAAAAACAAACAAACAAAATGGTTCTGAGGAACCAAGGGGCAGGATAGGAATAAAGACGCCGAAGTAGATAATGGACTTGAGGACACGGGGAGGGGGAAGGGTAAGCTGGGACGAAGTGAGAGAGTAGCATGGACATATATACACTACCAAATGTAAAATAGCTAGCTAGTTGGAAGCAGCCGCCTAGCACAAGGAGATCAGCTCGGTGTTTTGTGACCACCTAGAGGGGTGGGATAGGGAGTGTGGGAGGGAGATGCAAGAGGGAGGAGATATGGGGATATATGTATATGTATAGGTGATTCACTTTGTTATAAAGCAGAAGCTAACACACCATTGTGAAGCCATTATACTCCAATAAAGATGTTTTAAAAAATACATATATATATAAATCTCAAAAAAAAAAAAAAAAAAAGAATATCAATGACCATTATGGGGACCTTTTGAAATTTCCAAACTTAATTTACTTAAAAATGAATTGGGCTCCAATTGCTCAAAAGTGTCCAGAACTGAATGGAGTACTTATTTCAATTGGCATGTTGAGGTTTCCCAATGTTTTCAGGAGTCTAAAATTGCCGCTCCACAAAACAAGATTTAGGTTATCTGAGGAAACAGTTAAATTGGCCCCCAAAGCCTCAGGCTCCTCTTCCTTGGCTTCTTTGTCCCAGCCTCCCCCTCCTGCACCATCTTGTCTCTCTCCCTCAGCTCCTCATGGTCAGATGCTGTGTCCACGGCCCTCTTCCTAAACTCCTTCCCAGCCACAAGGCAGGAGCCATTCCTAAAATGCAGGTTTTTATATGTTCCTGGCCAGATAGTTATATATTACAATCAATAAAAATTGGATTCTTAAACTCCATTCAAAATAATTTCTCATCTACCCACATTCTTAGCTTGAAGGCATCTATTCACTCATTAATTTAGACACCCAATAATTATTGAACAAGGTACCACAAGAAAAGTCATTGTCCTAAAATGTAGAGGGGAACTGACCAGAGGACCTGTGAACTCAGAACACGGAAACATATAGTGAGAAGCAGGAACCCAGGAAGGGTGGAGATCTCGAGGACCAGCCTTTGATCAGATGTTTCCAGACTGAATTTCACAGGTCCTTACAATTTCAACAAGTGACCAAAATCTAGGGGTCCTGCATATTGGGTTCTCAACCTTCCATACTGCTAAGTAAGAAATTAAAAACAACAGACTACCCTCATTATAACTATTATTTTATAAAAGGAATTTTAAGTAGAAAAAAAAGAGACAAGGCAAGTTATCTCAAAATAGGAGACCTTTTCTGAGTTAAATTTATTTAGATTTATGATGATTTTCTATCATTCTTTTTTTTTTTTTTTTTTTGCAGGTATGTGAAAAGACTTCATATGAACAGGAGATGGGAATGTGGGAAACCACCATTCTGGTACCTAGCAAACCTTGTGTTTAGGAAGAACATTGGGTAGAACTTTCAGAATCCTGTCCTTTGTCACATCTGTGTGTTCACACATCCATTCTGTGAGCATTTAGTGAATGCCAACTCAGGACAGGCCCTGAGAATGTAAAAAATAGAAGTAGACAAGAAGCAGCCCCAAGAAGCCACAAACACCACCCTGCCTCCTGTCTGCTCACATCCTGATGGGGAGACAGGAACGAGATAAATTCATGGAGCCAAAGAAAGTGGGATGACAGCATGGTCATGAGAACAAGTGGTCCCACCTTGGCTCTTCATCTAGAAGCAACGGGGGCATAAGGACAAATATATTAAATACTGAGTCCAGGGCTCAACCTAGATTTTAATATTAGGTATTAGAGGTTTATCTGACAGTTGCTTTTAGTCTTTATTGCAGCATTAGATGCAAGCGGTTTAAATTTTCCAATAATCACACAGGCTGACAGCAAAGACCACTGTCCCTGGCCCTGTCTCTCCAACCATGGCTCCAGTTTCCTTGATTCAACCACCACCAGCTCTATTTGTGATTTCTTCTGGAATTTACCTCTATATTTATAAATAACATGCTTCTGGGTCATATTCTGATCTGTCCATTGAGCATATTAACTCTTGTAGTTGGCAGAATAATGTTCCTCAAAGATGACCATAGCCTATTCCTGGAACGTGTGAGCATGTCACCTTTCATTCTAAAAGGGACTTTACAGGTGTGATTTCCTTGAGGATACTGAGATGTGGGAGACTAACCTGGGTTATCCAGGCTGGTCCAATATAACCAGCAGGTTCTTACAAAGGATGGAGCAGGGAAGAGTCAGAACACACAGATGTAACAAAGAAATCAGAGGTTGAAGTGATGTACTTTGAAGGTGAAGGAAGGTGTCAAAATCCAAATCATGCAGGCAGCCTCTAGTTACTGGAAAAGGCAAGGACACAGATTCCCTTAGAGCCTCCAGAAGGAAGACAGCCTACCTGACACCTTGATTTTAGCCCAGTGAGAACCATTTAGACTTCTAAACTCCAGAACTGTAAGATAAGACATGTACATTGTTGTAGGCCTCTGGCTTTGGGATAATTTGCTACTGAAGAAACAGGAAAGTAATACAGCTCCATGATATTTCCCCAAACTGACACCTGTCACCCCCAAGAAACATAAATGCCCCTTTTTCTTTTTCCCAATTTAGTTTCTCTGGGTTTTCAGTTAAAAGTCAACATTACAGCTATGTAAATATTTTTCACTGAGAAAACAGAGAAATATGATAGCATTTTTTGTGTTGTACAGTTGTTTTTCTTCAGTGAATAATTACCTTATTTTTTTCCATGCACTTATGGGAATTGTAAAAGCTACAGTTCATGTGTAACACTCCCTTCTCTTTTCCACATGGTCCATACATCAGACAGCTTCTTATGCCAAAGCATAAAAAGATCCCGAATGAGTTGCTGGCCTTACAGTAAAACAATTAGATGCTCCCACTTCAGTTATTAATCATTAAGGTGAGGGAAACTTTTGAATATGACAAGTGTAGATGTGATAGATGGAATGGACATTGGAAAAGCAATTATCTTCTACTAGCTAAGACATTGAATGAAAAAGAAAAAAGGTTGATGTTCAATGATAGTGCTCAAGAGATGACCAAGTGCCTAAGTTACTATTTTACACTTAAATTCACCATGAGAAATTTCATGTAAATGTTTAAAGAGAAGACTTGAAAATGTGTGATGGATTTGGGTGCCATAATATTCATCTTACACCTTTTAACCAAACACAACTTCTTCCTGAGTCAAAAAACTAATCACGTGGCAGGTATCTCTCATAATGCTCAGGTTTCACCCACCTCTCAGCCTATAACCATCATCTTCAGACATTATAATTGAGGGATAATGTTTCCTCCTTTGTGACATCAAAACTGTTAATTTAAGAAGGAGAGGTTTCCAGTGCAAATCGAATTCTCAGATCAAATGCTCTCTGATGTACTCCTTTTTTTTTTTTTTTTTCTTTTTTTGAAAACTCCAAGGACAGTCCAATTTATAATCAGACCATAGCTATTTTGGACACTGCCTTAACATCACCCATGTGTATAAGTCAAGCCCAAACTGAAGAGCTTCGTAAAGTGGTTAACACTTTGCAAGCTAAATTTCTACTGACATCTACATAACCATTGGGGCTGAACCCACAAAGGTACAGATTGATGCATCAACAACTTTATGCAAGCTTGCACAACACCCTTTAAAACTAGAAATTAAAGAAAAAATAAAACCAGTATTTGAAAGCCTTGTAGAGGATCATCATACCTTGCACCTATCTATGTAATAATCATATTCTTCCATAAAGAAACCCATCTGAAAAGGCTATTGAAGTATTAAGCACCCCAGGGCCATAATGAAATAGTCACACTACACTTCCTTGTGGTATTGAATGTAAATGCTATTTTATCTTCTGTGCTACATTATAATTGTTGACCTATGTTATAGCTTCTGTAGTCTCCTTCAGGTAAATAGTCGATACACGTTTGCTCTTTCCTGGGAACATCAGCAGTGTATCCAGATCATTCAGTATCCATTTCCTTTATACAAGATAAAGAATTATTTGAGTTCCTAAAAACTTAAGTAACCTTATGTGGATGGCCAATTGCTACGTTCTAATCATGAAATGAGCACATTGATTATATTTATCTAGTTACTGTTTGAACTCCAAAAGGATTTTAAATTTCCAAAGGAAACTTTACATTTTTATATAAAAGGACATGATATAGCCCAGGGAGATATTCACCTCACTTCTGACAGATTACAAACAATTCAAACACTCCTGGTCTCTTAAAGATAATTAAGACAATTTTTTGAATCCCATTGGTTCTTGTAGGAAATGGGTTCCCAAATTTTCTTCAATTATCATGCTTATATTTGACTTAGCCAGGTCCTTAGTAACTTAGAAAATTCTTCCTTAGGAACCAAAAAAAAGGTTAAAGATTATGTAATTTAAAATTAGCACTTCAACAACTCCCAACCTTGAGTTTACCTTATAATCACAGGCTTATCAACCTATTGGTAGAGTGATCTGGAGATCACTTTCAGTTATGGATTTTTTTGGTTTTCTGACCTGTTGTGTTTGCCATCTCAAAAATATTTTGTTGATCACTGATCACTGGAGATCAGTTTCACCCTTGAAACAATGACTCAAATTTATGGAAATCATCAACGATCAATAGCTCACCACAGCCTTTCACTTAGACTAGTGGCAGAAATTTCCACACCTTGCCTCAATGTAATAGTAGCTACATCTAAACTAGTAAAACCCAGTGCTGCCTTATTCTAAAGTTACCCCTAAACTACACGGTCCTTAGTGCTGTGCAATCTTTTTTACTTACTGAAAATACACATTTTTTTTCTAAAAAAATACGATGCTTTATCCTATAAAAACTTATTATTTTCTCTTCATCAATTTCCATTCGTAACACTTTAAATCCTGCTATTCTTTTTCGATTACCTAAACAAAGGAAAACTTATAACTTTCTAGTATTTGTCTGAAAAACTGCCTGGCTCTGAACAGACTTATTAGAGGCTCTTATAAGGAAATCCAGATTTAATCTCACTTGTTGATGGATCATAGTTTAAAATTGATAAAGGAGACTATCAGGTCAGATATGCCTCAACAGATCTCAACTCACCCCTAGAACATGACTCCTTACCAAGGAAAAATCTTCCCAGGTCGCAGATTTCACTGTTCACTAAGATAGATAAGGGAATTAAAATATACATCAATAGCAGGTATATATACCAAGTAGTCCCTGATTTTGGAATGCTTGCAAGTAATTGTGTTTGATCTTATACAGGATCACGAGTAAAATTTGTCAATAGGGAGTACTTTTAAATCCTCTAAACTGTCCAAGGAGGTGGCTAATATAGATAAAACTCATTCAAAAAGAGATCATATGAAGGTTAAAAAAAAGTCCTGACTGATCATATTCTTAGACAGGCAGCGCTCATGTGAAAGGTCTAAAGTGAGTATTATAAAATACCATTTTTAACTCTAGTGTCAGAAAGGGATACTGGAAAAAAAATCTTTGCAGATTAAAAGAGAATAATCACTGGCACTTTCAGGATGGCTATTTGTTGGCACCAGAGAATCTCAAATAAAGAAAATAATGAAATCATTCATTATAGCAAGGACAAATTGGCCACTGTACTCAACTGGCATTGCTGGAAAGTTTGACTAAAGTTGCTGATGTTGTCTCCGATGAATGTCTCACTAGTCACCAGCGTGAGAAAGGAAAAGACATACATAAGAGTTCAAATCTTAGAGTCCTTTGAATATCTACAAGTAAGTTTCATACCATATTCCACAACAATAGGTTTTGAATATGTTTGGTCAGTGTGTTCTTATTCTAGTGATGGATGAAAGCTTTTCCTTGCCAAAAAGCTGAGTTTAATACTGGCAATGATATTACTTGATTCTGTTTTCCAAACCTGGGGATTCCACCTTACCTAACCAGTGACAGAGACACCCATTTTACTGAGACTGTCACTAAAGTGATTTTCAACACTTTGCTGCTTATTGAGGAACTTCACTGCCCATATTATTCCCAATTGTCAGAATGGTAGCAGTAAAAAATGAATTTTTAAACTAAAACAAGAATCAACAAAGCTTTCAGACATTTTAGAAATTCAAATGGTATTGACATTGTTTTTAATGACAATGAAATTAGCTATTTTCAGGAGTTTACTGACTCTTCCTTTCTGAATTAGTAGTAGGCTGCCTTTTACACCTAGGCATTTTATTTCTGATTCTGGATCCTCCTTAACACAAGCAGACATTTCCTAATACTATAAGGGACTCATGGAATTCACGTAGTCTTATCATTAACCGATAGTTTTTCTTCAATATCCTCCTGAACAACACTTGGATGGTCTTAAATATTGAGCTCTTACTTTCCGGAAGAAACATTGGATAGCATTGTTGAACTCTAATATAAGATAGCTTATTAAGTACTGCAACTAGTCAGCACAGAAGTAAAAACTCTAGGAATACTATTGTTTCCTGGATGCACTTGCACAATTAGAACAGAAGTCATCCTGAAATCATAGAAAACTGTTTTAACCAAAGACCTTAAGCTGAGGATTCTTAGAAATCTTCCAGAAGCAGACACTATTGAGAAAGAGAAGCTTCAACCCAAGATTTTTGTATCAAGTTGATGGCTGCACCAAGTCATTGATCCAAGGAACACAGAGCAAGATCCAGATAATCAGAGACATAGATTGTCACACTTTAATTTGCATGTTCTTATTCTTTACCTTCCTAAATATTTTCTTTGATATTTGCAGGTTTAAGGTTCTGGACTTTTAATAAACACCTGTTGCCTCTTAATTATTATATCTATAGTGTCTTTAAAGTCCTTACCCCTAAATTTGCATTGCTTTGTGCATACTTAATTACTACTTGTTACATGCCCTGCTACAATTTCCTGAGTTTTTGCTAAAATATAAAAATAAACAAAACACCAATTCTGTTCTTAGCCTCCTTTGGATGGCAACTAGTTTATTTTGATAACAGTTCCTTTTTATAAGTAAGTTTGTATCTTGGATAGGCAGACTTGAACAACAAAATATTTTTGAGATGGCAAACACAACAGGTCAGAAAACCAAAAAATCCATAACATTCTATCACATCATATCTCCAAAGTGGGCCTTTGCAGCAGCTAGATTTTTAAACTGAACTATCAGAGAAATAGACCTAAGGAAAAAATAGGATACAGATGATATATACTTGGAGACTGTATTACTGTCATAGATCTTACAAGAGAGCTACATTACAAATTCTTAACCCCAAACATTTTCCTTTACATCTACCTGAAGTCTTCTGTATTTCAAGTAACACTGCTTGATGATGTATCACTCTTGATGATGGTAGAGAATAATTAAAATAATATTAGACATTACAATATGTGGTATTTTTGGCTGAAAATAAATCACTGAACAGTCATGAATGACCAGTACTGGATTTGAGGCATACAGCCTATTGGCTGCTATCTGCAAGAGACCTGTTTTCTGATGACTACCTGATTTCACCCAGGGTCAGTTGTTTCACCCAATGTCTCTTTTGGTCTCTCAGTTTCCCTTTTTACATATATATATATATATATATATATATATATATATACACACACACATATATATACATATATATGTATATATATATATATGTAATTCAAATCAAGAACAAAAAAATTGGAACTTGATTTTGAACATTTTTATGAGTGAAAAATAATCTTTTCCCTTAATTTCATGTTTTAAAAGTTTCCAAAAGTGAATAAAATTCTGAACGTTATAGATCATAGAATAGAAGAACTAGATAATATCACTATGACTTTAGAAAACTTTGTCATGAAATTCAACAATCCAGTGGTTCAAAATAAAGCTGATTTAGATATATCAGTGGCATTTGAGAGTAGAATATATATTATCTTAGGAAGAATGTTTTGCTTGTATCCATACAGATTTCTCAAGTCACTTTAATATAACAAGAAAGATCTATGAAACAAAGGAGTGAAATTAGGTGATTTGGCTAATAGCCAGTTAAATTAATTTGGTTAAATCTGGTTCTGAGAGCACTTCACATAATGAAGGGAATCTGTTCTCTGGCTATAATTTGAAATGTCTTTGTTCTTCTCTTAGAAATAAACTGTGGGCTCTGGTTATAATACGTCTCTTAGTATTTTTCTGGGCTTCAGTGTTCAAATGTGTGACCATCAGAGAATTAAATCATATTGCTCAGTCATTGTCATAAATGCTATGCAGCTGTTGTCCCATGAAAATTTCCAGCAAATGATCATCCAACAAATTTGACACAAATAGATGTTGAAACGGCTACCATGAAGCACTTCAACCCTGTATCAATTAGAGTTGAACCAGATAAGGAGAATCAGTAGGAGATGTACATTTAGAGATGAATCATAGGGAATTGGCTAATGTGATTTTGGGGGCTGGCTAGGCAAATCCAAAATCTGTATGTGAGATTCAGGAAGGGTAGACTTAAACTCTCAGGCATAGACTGAAGTTGCTCACGGGTGAAATTTCTTCTTCTTCAGGGAAACCTCAGCTCTGTTTTTAATGTTTTTTGATGACTCCAATCAGCCTCACTCTGATTATCTAGAATAATCTTCAGTCCTTAAAGTCAACTGATTATTGGCTGTAACTACTTCTACAAAATATCTTCACAGCAACACCTAGTTTAATGTCTTATTGAGTAACTTGAGACTGTAGCTTATCCAAGTTGGCATATTAAAATGACCATCATAGTTGGTCTGTATTAGTTTTCTATGGCTGCCATAACAAATTAACACAATCTGTGGCTTAAAACAGCACAAATGTGTCTTACAATTCTGTAAGTCAGAAGCCCAACACTGTTCTCAATGGGTAAAATGCAGGAGGTGGTAGTCTATGTTTCATTCTGGAATCTAGCAGAGAATTCATTTCCTTGACTTTTCCAGACAATGGAGGCTTCCTAGTTTCTTTGGCTCATGGCCCCCTTCACCCATCTTCAAAGCCAGCAAGGGCAAGTTGAATTTTCCTTACATTATATCACTCCAACCTTATTTCTGTCATCATATCTCCTTAGGTGACTCTGCCTTTTCCTCCCTCTTTTATTTACTTTTTAGAAGTTTTATTAAGAGAATTCATTTACCATACATTTAACCCATTTAAAGCAACAAGTCAATGATTTGGATTTTCTTCTTGTCTTTGACTTTCAGCATTTTTACTACTATGTGTCTGTTTGTGCATATCTTTGCAATTTCCTAATTGGAATTCATTGAACTTCCTGGATGTGTAAGCTGGTGTTTTCTAATAAGATTGGGAAGTTTCCAGCCATTATTTCTTTGAATATTTTTTCCTCCTTTTTTTCTCTCCTCTCATTCTGTTCCATCCATTACATGTATATTGATACAACCTAATGGGTGTCCCACATTTCCCTGAGCGGTAGTTAATTTTTCTTCATTCTTTTTTTTTTTTTTTTTGTCTTTCTTCTTAAGCTTGCACAATCTCTATCAATCGATCTTCAAGTTTGCAAATTATTTCTTCTGTCAATTCAAGTCTACTGTTGACCCCATCTAGTGTACATTTCACTTCAGTTACTGTATTTATCAGCTCCAGAATTTCCATATTTTTCATTTATATAATTTCTATCTCTTTAGTGATATTCTATTTTTGGTGTGACATTGCCATCATATCTTCCTTTACTTTTCAATTCATAGTTCCCTTTATTTATGTGAACATATTTATAATGAGCACCTTGAAGCTTTTCCTGTTAAATGTGACATCTGGCTGCTCACACACACAGTTTCTGTTGCCTGCTTTTGCTCCAATGTATGTGCCCTACTTCCTTATTTTTTTTTGCATGCCTTATACTTTTTTGTTGCAAGCTGGACATTATAAATAGTGTATTATGGCAACTTTGGGTACTACTGGTCTCCCCTACTTCAGGACTGGATTAATTTAATGACCTCTATTTTCCCCACCTAATGTTTCTATACCTATGATGTTGCTCCTCAGGAAGGTTTTTGTTTTGTTTTTTGTTGTTTGTTGGTTTGTTTAATAATTTTCACTAGTTTCATTGTGGTGGGAGCCCTGGAGCTCCTCACACTGTCATGCTGGAAGTTTTCTCTCCCCCTCTTCTATTCTAAAGAAGATTATATTGTGCCAACTTAGATAATCCAGAACAATTTTCCTATTTTAAAGATCAGCTTATTAGTAAATTTAAATCCATCTGTAACTTTAACTTACTTTTCTATGTAATGTAACATATTTACAAGTTGTGGAGTTTAAGAAGTGGACATTTTTGCGGGGAGGGTGTATTTCTGCCTACTGCAGAGACCCTGACACAGCAAAAAGTAGTGTTGATCTATATTAACCATATCCTCATAACATAATGGTCTATATTTCAGTTTAGCATAAAGCATCACCAAAAGGGTCAGTGAGAATTAATACGAGCTTACTTTTTCTCTCCTTGTGTTAAGCCAGGCATATTTTTCTGTCCTTGTGTAATATGGGTGCTAAACATATTTACATGCCCCTGTATTAAACAATACTGAAAGCAAGCAAAAATAACTTAGGTATTTATTCATGGGCATATTTATTTTTTAAGAAAAAACTGAATCAACTTTAATACCTTACTAAAACTCTTCTCAAGACTCATTCTTCACTGTTCAAACCCATTAATTCATAAAATTTCCCTTAATTCAACCAGTTTCCTGCTTTGAAAGACCCATCTTAAAATCACTCAGCCCACATCATGAAATCCTAAACATCTCCTTCCCAAACTTTCAAAGGTTGTGACATTACTGAAGCTCTGTTAAGGAGTATGTGTGTGTGTGTGTGCGTGTGTGTGCACGTGCATGTGTGTGTTTCTCCATTACTTACAAGAAGTCCAAAACACTAAGCTTTGCTTGATCATTTGATTTTTCTGATGACCATTTTTCTGAAATTTGACAGCTGACAATGAATCAAGTAGGTAAGTATAGACAAGATATTTACAGTGGGAAGTGTTAAAAGTTAAAAACAAATGAGCCATACTGTGATATTGTACATTATCTTTTTGCATATTTGTATTAACAGTCTTTAAAATAGTGATATTGGAAGAAGAAAAATGATGCAATCATCCAAAGTACCCTAAAGTGCAGAAATAAGGGTTTCAGAGAAACATTAAGAAAAGCACAGATTTTTAGACTGTTGTTGCTTTTTTCTCCTTTTGGGTTTCTATGATCTACCTATTGAGATAGAAAATATGTATGATTGTTTCTTTGCTTTGTTTTATTTATATATTTTGTCTTTCTCTTCTATCCATCTCCTTAGTAAGTTAACAGAAGTGAAATATATTTTTTCTTTTTGCCACCATAAAGAAAGAGAAATTAAATAGTCCTGGATGTTTTTTTTTGCAGAGAGTTTCCACTGATTATTTAAATCAATATTCTCTGAAATATTACTACACTACTGTTGAGTACTATGTCCATGTGAAGTATACAGAATGTAAATCCTTAGACTTATGGAGCAGGAAGAGATCTGGATATCAGTAACCAACAGTTTTCAACCCTGGCTATAGGTTGAAATCACCTTTTGAAGCCACATTTCTTAGTGCTAGGCCTTGGTTTCTTCACAGATGATTCTGATGCACAGTGATAGTTTGGCAGTACTGATATAATTCATCTGCTAGATTTTTCATTTTGAGAAATAGAGATTCACAGAGGTTATGTTTTCATTCAAGGGTATCAAATTTGTAAATGGTGGTTGTGAAATTATAACACATTATTTCTGATATCAAAGTAAGACACCTGATTAAATAAATCATGAAAATAAAGCTAATACTATAATCCATGCCTTGAGATATTTATTTTACTAGTTGATCTAGGTCATGGTTGCAGTACTTCGATTAAGTTGTTAACCTTAAAATATACTGAGTCCTGTATATCAAGGGTCAGGAAACAATAACCTGTGGGCCAAATTGAGCCTGCCACATGTTTCTGTATGGCCTGTGAGCTATGAATTGTTTTGCATTTTTAATTACCGGACAAAATTTTTAAAAAGAATAATATGTGATACACATGAAAATTATATGTAATGAAAATTCAGTGAAAATTCAGTAAATAAATTTTTATTAGAAAATCCATGCTCATTCATTTCTGTATTGTCTGTGGTTACTTGTCACAGAGTTGGGTAGCTATAATAGAGATCACAGTGCCCACAAAGCAGAACGTATTTGCTATCTGGCCTGTTATAGAAAAGGTTTAACAACACTTGCTTTTCAACAAAGACTTAAAAGCTCTGGATCTGTGCAAATTAGTGGGTGTGTGTAATTATGCAGCCTATGTAGTTGTTGAATGCATTCTTGGGTGTGCTCCTCTATTTGTTTAATGTCACTCATTATTCTATTTGATTCTAATTGTGTTGTTGCATTGATATGTTAAAGATTAACGATGCACTTATTCTAAATCAAGATTCATAGAAATGTGAAGATAAGCAGAGAATAGAAGGCATGATGGTTAAAGATTTGATTTTTGCTTTCCTCTGGAGAAATTCTTAAGATTTTAAGTGTAAGAAATTTAAGTAGTTATAGCAAACTTCCCAGAGGGTGCATAGCTCTGCTGCATTCTTGTCATAAAGCTGACAGTACACCTATGCTATCCTGCTTGGAAAAAATATGACAAGCTAATGTGCAGTGGCAGTCGTTTGGGGTTTAATTGAATAATAAGTATACATAATATTTGCATGTGTCTCTAGTTGAGAAAGATAACTTCAAAACTGAGTGCTTAATAAGATGGTAGTGACTGTCACAAAACAGTGTGGGTCTCTGTCCCCAAAGCAAGATATTATTTGGTAACAGGTATAAACTACTGAAGGGCTCCCAGTACAAACGTAACTACTAAATAAACAACATTTGCAGTAATTAACATGCTATGGGATGATGAGGACAGGTTCCTGTTGATTATATGAACAGGAGTCAACTTTTAACCATTAGGATCAAAACAACTACGGCAACAACAGCAGTAGTAACAATAGGGACAGCAACAAATATGTATTTAGCTCTTTCTATGTGCCCAGAACTGTTTTAGGTACTTTTTAAGTTTTAACTCACTCAAATCCTCACAGCAACCCTACAAGGTAGATAATATTACACTGTGTGAAGTACACTGTACATCATATTGTACAGATGAGAAAAATAAAAAGCAGAGAAGTTAAACAGCTTGGCCAAGTTCACACAACTAGGAAACAGAAGAGTCTGATTTGAAATCAGGAAATCTGACTTCAGTTTTTGCTCTTAAATAGTATCTTTTACTGCTTAACAAAAACTGCAGTTTATACAGCGTTTATGCTAAACAATAGAATCATGTTTTAGAAAAAAAACAGAGATTCAAGTCATGACTTGTTTTCAAGGGATTTGAAAACACACATACATACAGATATAAGTAGATATATTTATTTCGGCTTTCTTAACTGAAAAATAGGAATTCTATTTACTAATATTGTAGGAGAACGGGACTATCTCTCAAGACATGGACAGTTAGGTACGTCAACTTTGTAAAGGAGAACAGAGGACTTTAAGCTTATATTAAAATGGTTACTTTTCCCGTTAATTTATTAAAACAATAGCTACTTTTCCCCTCTGCCAGCCTGAGCATAAGAGGATATTTCTCTGATCTTACCTGTGATAACCTGATAGAGCTCCTGGAGGTGAAACTCACAAAACTATGGGAGCCCCCTGGTTGGGCCTCAATAGTTTTAACTCTAGTTCACGCTGAATCTCCAGCAATCTAGCTTACCATAGGCTGTGATTCTTTGTACTTGGCTCTTTCTCCAGTTTTTCAGGTTGGCAGTGTACCCATGACCTCAATATTCTAATCGATATAAGAAAGTTGTAGATTTTCAGTTTTTTGAGTTTTTACTTGTGAAGAGGACAGAAGAGATGGCTTCCAAGCTCTTTACATTTGATAGCAGAAACCAGCTCTCCTTCACCTTTAAATCACCTACGGTAGACTTACTTGTGCCTACATTCATGTGACAGTTCTCATAAATATTTTTGATTTATAATTATAAGTTGGCATTTTTAAACATAGTATAAATTAGTAAACTATTTCAATATATTTCCAGTAATGTTTAATTTTTTTCTAGTTTAGACATTAAGAAAAATTTCAACTAGCAATCTCAACTTGGACTCTAAATATTTGAGCTGAATTGTGAAATATTCACATCTCTATACATGGGTTTAATCAGAAGAGTGATTTTCTTTCTTGAAATATTTTCCACCTTAATTTCTACATAAAATATATTTTTTTCAATTTATAATTTAATTAATAGTTATAACTATTAATCAAATGTATACATACATATATGTTTATATTTCTAGGTTCTTTATTACTTTTTCTTTCTTTGCATTCTCTAATTTTCACTCTAAATATAATATAGGAGCTCTATCAGTAACTACACATAAAAACATATTCTAACTGATGAAATCAGCAAGGCATAGTTGCAATGCTGGTCATGCTTATCTTTTAGCTAACTGATCTCCTCTGAATTAACGTTATTCCATAAGACAAAGACTGTGATATCTATTTGGCTGAGTTACTGTGAGAATTAGAAATTATACAGGCAAGTTCACTATCCACAATACTTGTCATGTTGTTAGAAATAAAATGAAGTGTGGTCACAACACATTATTGAACACATATATTTTATTAAGACATCACTAAAGTGTTATCCTCCAAGACTATTGATTGTCAGAAATAAAGGTTCAAGTGAAAAAGTTCACCTTAAAATTCAATGTGTTTATTTTCCTCTTAACAAACCTACCATGTCTCATGTACAATCTTTCTCCATTCAATTTAATACAATGTAAACAAAATTCACCTCAAGGTAATGATGAACATTATTTCATTGCCAAAAGGGTTTTTCTTCTCTGAAAATATGTAGGGAATGAGGCCTGCATCCCTATAATGAATCACTAAATATTTTGCTTTTGGCCTAGTTGGAAAACCACAGACATATTTATGAGATAATAGATAAAAAAGAACTGAGCCTAACATGCAATAGTTCTATGGAAAAAACAAATTAATGTTTTATTTTCCTGAATGTTAAAAATGTTAAGCATATAACTCATTCTGTTTTTGTGTGCTTTAGAAAAGCACAGTGCAAAATATCTTTTTATAGGTGAAGCAGAAATAGGTGAGCTAATGGTCTGGAAGATTTGTAAGGTGCTGCATCCGAACTGTTCTCTCTTAAGATGAGCTGGAAGTACAAGCCTGCACATTTTTCAAGTAAATTGGCAGAGCTATTGTATCAAGGGGATTGACACAACAACACACGCAGGTCTTTGCTGTTTCAAGTTGGACTGTTGAGCTCAAATTATTTCATTTTCTCAAACTCTTTCACTGAGTCAGTTAAATTTTAGAGTAATATTAAAAAACCAAAAATGATTTTGTACATTCAAAACTGTTAGAGAAATAAAGACATATAAAATGGTTCTTTCTTCTCTCTCAGAACAAACATCTATATTCTAAACCGTATCTGTGTTACTAAAAAGTGCAGAAAAAGCTCCATGGGCTACTGCTTCTCCTGAATGATTATTATCCTCAACCCTAACTCCCAGAGTTCAGACCTTCTTCACCTTTCCTGTTGGTTCAGTCTTTATCTTTCAGGATTTATAGAAGCAAGTCTTCCAGGTTAGATACCGTAACAGAAATAAACTAGCAAGCCCCGAGATTAAATGGGACAGACATTCTTTATTTTATTATTGTAAGTTGTAGTGCTTTGAATATCTTTTTATACCTTCCCTACATCATCAGACTTTCTCTGTGTTAAAGGAAACAAAACTCAAAATTCAACCTCTCATCCAACCTGTGAGTCTTGAAAGTATTCTTGTCAGTTGTTCATAGGTCACTTCAGGAATATTATAGTCATGGTCGAAGCAGCTACTAACTCATAAAAAGACAGATTGCAGTTCTGATGTTTCACGTGATGAGCCTAACCTGCCAACCTCCAGTTTATCTGCCAAATTTTGTTCAACCGTTTGGACTGAAGCAGAATTAATTCTTCTTTCATTCTTCATGCATGCAACTGGAATTTACTGAACCATACCAGGTACTGATATGTGTATTGGTGATTAGTAGTGAGCAAAATAAACATAAATCCCTGCTTGCATGGCCTTCACATTTTAGTAGGTTTGAGATCATGAACAAGAAAAATATATACCATATTAGGTGGAATTATGTGGTAAGTGGGCAAATACAGAGAGGAAACTAGGAGGTGTGTGTGCACAGGATTTAGCAATTTAAATAAGGTGACTGTGGAAGACCTCACTGAGAAGGTGACTTGTCAAATACACATATTTGAAGGAAGATTTCCAAGCAAAAGGAACAGCATGACAGAGACCGCAAAGTAGACAATTTTATACCATTTACTCTATGACAGTCCCTGAACTATTTATCAATTACTAGCATATCATTCAGTACTTCCTTCAGTTGAAAAGCCCAGTGTTTTCCTTCACTTCACAGATAAAATAATTTAGACAACCTTTAATAACACAGTGACCTTTCTTCTGAGAACATTTTCTACTTTGTTTTCACCATCTTTTCCACATTTGCATAGTATAATATTAAGTATTTTATTATACCTTTTCAGGAATGACTGAAATGAATGAATGGATTATTTTTATGTCTAGTGCTCTCTCTTTTTTTAAAAAGTATGGTTCTGATATGATTAAAAACTTTGTTGGCTATTCACTTCTCTTTTATATTAGTTCTATGTATTTTCTCTTGCTCTTAACATCTTTCTTTGTTCTAGCTTTCCAACCCCCAAAAAGCACTCAACTACGGATTCCTGTTAAAAACATTTAATTATTGTATTTCTATCTCAGCCAAAGCTGAGGAGGCAAGAAAGAGTGTTGAATATTGGACAAAGTTCACTCCTTCACCTAATCTCTGTCATTCAATATCTGTCTCATTTGGTACCAAGCAGCAGAACTGGAATTGCTAAATAACAAATTGCTAAATTCTAACAAATTTCTATTGTGTCATCACCTATGTCATTTTTTTTTCTCTAAAAGTCAAAGTGATAAAAATCAGTGAAGCACTGGCAAATGACACTGCAGACTTCACCACCTTTAACTGTATAAATCTCTTCCTAGGTTTTAGATACTCATTATAAATCATATCAGTCAATAATACCTGTTATAAATAGAGTGAACATACAATTTATCAAACAAGCTGGAATTTTTTGCAAGTTAACAATAGATGGGAACTGTAAAAATTAAGCCACGATAACAGATATGAAGCAGAACCATGTAAAGCAAAACTGGACTCACGTTTACTCTACTTATATTAAATTTAATAAAGGTAGTATCACATAGCTGCTACCAGATCAGGTTCTAGAATCACAAAGAACTGAGTTTGTATCCCACTGTTTGTGAAACAGCTGTAGGACCTTGGAGAAATCGTTTAACCATTTTAAACCTTATTCTCTACATTTGTAGAGTGTAACAATCTATAGTATTTTTCCCATAGGATTGTCCTGGAGATTCACTGAGGTTATATGTATACATTATTTAGCTTAAGGGTTATATATATGATGCATTAAAAAATAGAAGCACAAGATTTGTGAGACACTTTATATTAAAATACTAAAATGACTTATTTTAAAAATGGACTAAAAATCATAAAGACAAAATGCAAAGTGTATTAACAAGCATAATGATACTGAAAATTGGCTTTGATTTCCTGATTTAAAGGTAAATGACTAGATAACAGAATTAAAGATAATAATATATGACAGACATGGTTTTAAGTACTTTATAAGTGCTAACTAATTTAATCATATCAACAACTCTATGAGGAGTTACTGAGACACAGTGTTCAGAAACCCATCCAAGATCACCTAAATAAGAAATTGGCAAAGCAGAGATTTAAATCCAGGAAGTTTTGCATCTTTACATTTATGATATATTCTTGTTATGAACAGAAATGAAAAACCATACATAGCAAAATTAGAAATATAAAAAAAAGGTACTTAAAAAAAATCTGGGGCTTCCCTGGTGGCGCAGTGGTTGAGAATCTGCCTGCCAGTGCAGGGGACACGGGTTTGAGCCCTGGTCTGGGAGGATCCCACATGCCGCGGAGCAACTAGGCCCCGTGAGCCACACTACTGAGCCTGCGCGTCTGGAGCCTGTGCTCTGCAACAAGAGAGGCCGCGATAGTGAGAGGCCCGCGCACCGCGATGAAGAGTGGCCCCCGCTCGCCGCAACGAAGACCCAACACAGCCAAAAATAAATAAATAAATTAATTAATTAATTAAAAAAAATAGAAACACTCCTTTAATTAAAAAAAAAAAAAATCTGTCTCTGTTTGCAGTGAAGGTGGAATAAACGAAAAAAAAATTATTTCCAAACTAGAAAAAAAAACACCTAAAAAACCAGACAAAATATATAAAACAACCATTTTTAAGATATTGAGCAACAGGCAAAAGGCAGTATAAGAATGTGATTCTTGAATAAATAAAAACAAATGAGATGAGCCCCATTATTGCCCTAGCTTATGGCTTTGATAATTTCCAGACTTAAATGCAGAACGTGGAGAACCAATCAAAGCTTAAAGTGCTTGCTGAGTTAAGGAGACAGAGTCTGGAGTTTGGAAGGCCAAGGTGGACAAAATGTACAGTGCAAAATTCTAGAGAGGAGAGAGATTGACAGAGAGTGAGCACTGGATATTTGTGTTGGGGAAACCCCTCATTTTTGTCTGAGAACTGAACTTTACATGCATAAGAGGGCACTATCTGAGGTTAGGGAAAGAAATATTGGAAAGCAATAAGTGGAATAATGCTTGTAGCTCACAAAGAGTTGGGAAAAGTTAGTGTCCCAACCAGACAAAGTGGAAAGACTTACAATACAAAGGGCATAGTGTATAGACCTCAATATGTAGATAGTATTGCATTAGTAATAAGGACAAGTTAAATTTATACTGCTTGTCTTGACCATTCTTACAAAGCTTAGTAACTGATTCACTTTGTTATAAAGCAGAAACTAACACACCATTGTAAAGCAATTATACGCCAATAAAGATGTTAAAAAAAATCAAATAAATAAGACAGGAACAATTAAAAAAAAAAAAAGCAAGCCTTAAAAGGATCAAACTGATCCCAAGTATCTTAACTGCATCTCAGAACAAAACCCAACAATATTTAAAGGACTCTCAACAATACCCAAGAAACAAAAACATAAAATTCATAATGCCCTATATCCAAACAAAAACTAACAACCATGAAAGGAAGTAGGCAAATATGATCAATACTCAGGAGAAAATGCAGCAAATAGAAGTAAGCCCAGAATTTTAAAAGATTACAGAATTAACAGTAAAGAACATTAAAACATCTACCATACGTGTAATCCATATTTTCAAGATGATATAGAAAAAATGAACATAATGAGTAGCAAAATGGAAGATGAGAAAAGAATAAAATTGAGTTTCTAGAGATGAAATAGCCTATCTGAAATGAAAAATACACTGGAAGATATTAACAGGAGATTAGAAACTTCAGAATAAAAGGTCAATGAATACGAATACATAGAAATAAAAACTATCCAAATGAATGAAACACAGAAGAAAAGAAAACCTGAAACAAAAATACTAACAGAGCTACTACATATGAACAGATCTTTAGAACAATATCAATAAGCGTATTATACACATAACTGGAGTTACAGGAAAAAAGGTGGACAGAAATTTATTTGAAAAAATAATGGCTGAAATTTTCCAACTTTCAATGAAAACTATAAACACAAGAAACCCAAAAAGTTAAAAAAAATAACAACATCAAGAAAACTACATCAAATCTTATAAGAATGAAATTGCTGGAAACCACTAATAAAGATAATATCTTTGAACATAAAACCAGAGCAAAAGAAACAAGGAACAAAGATAATAAAACCACAATCAGAAAGTATGCAAGCTGAAAGACAATAAAGGAGTATCTTTAAAGTACAGGGGGAATGAAAAACCAACAGCTATCAACTTAAAATTATAATCTATAAAATGTATCTTGAAAAGGAAGGCAAAATAAAGATTTTTCAGGAAAAATTGCTGAAATAATTGATTTCCAGTACACATGTATTACAAAAAATGTTAAATAAAGTTCTTAAGGCAAAAGAAAAATGTTACAGTCAACTAATTTTGCATATGTATATGCATATATGAATATATATGAAAAAGGAGAATGAACCAAAGTGGAATTTATCTAAGAAATGCAAATTGTGCTAACATTTAAAAATCAAAAATATAATTCACTATATTAACACACTAAGAAAAGAACACAAATTATATTAATAAATGCAGGAAAACTTTGATAACATTCAAAATCCATTCATGAAAAGAACTCTTAGTATACTAGAACTAGAGAAACACATCCTCAGCCTGATAAAGGAAAACTGCTAAAATCTTGCACATTGTAATGCTGATTGTTTTCACCTATTTTGTTTTCTCTCACCACTTCTATTCAACATCATGCTTAAGGAAGGTCATGAAAGTGAAAAAAGACAAGAAGAGAAGGAAAAGTCATACAAATTGAAACAAAAGAAGTAAAATTGTGTTATTTGCTGGTTATGATCACATATGCAGATAATTCAGTCGAACTGTGAAAAAAATTCTGCTAGAAATTATATGTGAGTTAGGAAGTCCATAGTGTACTACTAGGTCATTAGACATGTATCAATTTTATTTTACATACTCAAAGAAAAATGGAAATTTAACAGTAAAAAATTACCATTTATAATTTGAACAAATATGTGAAAATGTTAGGGGTAAAGTTAACAGAAGTTGTTCAAAACCTGTACATGGAAATCCACAAAGTATTACTGAGAAAAATTAAGGAAAACCAAAATAGAGGAATAAACCATGTTCAAAGATTACAAGACCTAATTTTGTTAAGATGATATCAATTAATCTATAGATTCAAAGAATTCCAAATTAAAACACCAACGGGATTTTTTTTTTTTTTTTGGTAAAAAATGTCAATCCAATTACAAAATTTCATGGAAATTCAAGAGATCTAGAATAACCAAAAATTTTGGGAAAAAAGAATACCAAAGTGGAGAATTTAGACTATCTGCTTTGAAGACATTGTGGAATGGGTTTAAAATTGACATGATCAATGGAACTGTATACAAAATCCACATATAGACCAATAATTGTATGTTCAATTGATTTTTAACAAAGTTTTAAAGGCAGTTTGATGGAGGAAAGGGTAACCCCTTTAACAGGTACTACTGGGACAGTTGGATATTAATGTGCAAAAATTTAACCTCAAATCTAACCTTAAAATATATACAGAAGTTAAACTCAAAATGAAAGATCAACCTAAATGTAAGGGAAACATTTATGAATCTTCTAGAAAAAAATAAAATCTTAGCTAACTTTGGTTAGGCAAAACATTCTTAAGACATAAAAAGCATCAAATAAAATGATAAATTTAACATTTTTTACTCTTTAAAAGACAGTGTGAAACCAATGAAAAACAAGCCATAGACTGGGAGAATATATTTGCAAGTTGCTTTTCTGCAAAAGAGTTTGAATCTAAAATATATCAAGAGCATATCTTTTGTGTCAGCATAAGAAAAAAAGAAAAAAAATAAAGATAAAATGAGAAAAGGATTTGAACAGACATTTCACCACAGAAGCATGTTTTAAAATACTTGATAAGATTAGTCATTAGGGAATAGCAAAATAAAACCACAGTGAGTTAGAACTACATACATATTGAAGCGATTGATATTAAAAAAAGACTCAGTGTTTGAATGGATGTGAAGCAACTAGGAAAACAGTTTGTTAGTTTGTTTTAAGATTAAACATGTGCTTTTTATATGACCCAATAATTCCATTCCTAAATGTATAACAAGGGAAAATAAAAACTTATAACTACACAGAGATTGCAGTGAATGTTCATGGTAGCATTATTCATAACATCCAAATAGGAAAGAACCCAAATGTCCTTCATATGATGAATAGATAATTTGTAGATATCTATCCAATGGAATACTACTCAGCAATAAGAGAAAATAAATTATTGATATAAACATCAACATGGACACTTTGCTAAAGCATTACGCTAAGCAAAAGAAGCCAAACACAAAAGGCTGCATACCATATGATTTTGTTTATACAAAATATATTTTTAAAAAGACAAAATTATTATTTTAGAAAGAAGATCAGCGTTTTCCAGGTTAAGAGATGTGGGGAGAGAGCATTTACAGTTAAAGGGGAAGGAAATGAAATTTGGGGAGTGATGGAAATTTTCTGTTAGTCACTATCAAATGTATGCATATATTGACTTTTACAGTGAAAATTGGTAAATTTTAGTGTATTAAAACTGTGTCTCACTAAGGCTGATTTAAAAATCTGGGTAAAGTAATATAAAATATGTAGAGGTGGCTAAAGACATATCTAACAATAATTTATAATAAAATGTACAAATGAATATGTGTAGAAAATTAACCTTCTAAACATTTAATAAAATTATCATAAGCTAGAATTTCTTAATGAGAATTTTAAAGTTAATTCATAGTCATGCATACTAAGTATGAATTCTTTACTATTAAAATAAGCTAGAAAACTAAGCAATACCAGTGACATTGACTCAAATAAAAATAACAAGCTTCAAATTTATTATGTCTCAAATTATAAATAAAAATATTTTAAAAGTAAAGTTTAATGAGGTTGATGGACCTAGAGTCTGTCATACAGAGTGAAGTAAGTCAGAAAGAGAAAAACAAATACTGTATGCTAACACATATATATGGAATCAAAAAAAAAAAAAAAAAGGGTTCTGAAGAACCTAGGGACAGTACAGGAATAAAGACGCAGACGTGGAGAGTGGACTTGAGGACATGGGGAGGGAGAGGGGTGGGCTGGGACGAGGTGAGAGAGTGGCATGAACATTTATACACTACCAAATGTAGAATGGATGGCTGGTGGGAAGCAGCTGCATAGCACAAGGAGATCAGCTCCGTGTTTTGTGACCACCTAGAGGGGTGGGATAGGGAGGGAGGGAGGGAGACGCAAAAGAGAGGAGATATGGGGATATGTGTATACATGTATACATATGGCTGATTCACTTTGTTATACAGCAGAAGCTAATGCACCATTGTAGAGCAATTATACTCCAATAAAGATGTTGGAAAAAAAAAAAAAAAAGTAAAGTTTAAATACAAAAGAATTATTAATGGAAAAGACCCCAAACTTAATACAGTTATGAATTGTTTTAAAAGAGAATGTATGGGTTTTAAAGTACATCATTAATTTTAAATGAAAATAGAAACATCAAGTATAATATGCCACAGTGTTATTTATGAAAGTGCTATCAAAACTCTTGTCATTTTGACAGATCATTTGAAAATGTAGCAAAAATATGTCCAAAATTGCTGAAAAACTCTTTGCCATCTGGGTAACATCAAAATAAGTAACGAAAATTTTTTTTATAAATAAGAGAATGTTAGAATATTTTCATATAGCTCTGAAATAAATAAATCAAAATAAATTGGAAGTAAATTAAAGGATATTAATAAAACTATATAGTTATTGCCTACAATATAAAAGTACCTACTAATATCTTAAGCTATTGAACTGCAATTCTACCTGAAATTTGTAAAATGTAGTTGCTAAAATTGTAGAATTGAAGGCTGGATGTCTAGGTAGCATGTGTTTGGAAAAGCCAGGATTGTAACTGTCTGGGATCCTCAGAGACTGTTTGATTCTGTAACATGCATCCCTAATCATTACACTGTACCAGTCAACTTTCTGGAATACTAATTGGACATATTTGGCCAAGTTGAACAAAATTCCCAAATGAGCTCTTAATAAGCCACTAAATTTTTAAATACTTATTATATTTGAGAGATGATGGAAATGGGTATAATATTTTTGAGCAAATCTTTTTTTAAATTTTTTCATATCGCAACATGGCATCAATGCACTTTCACGACAATTTTCACATTTGATCCTATTTTCCACCAAATTTGTTCATTAAAAAGGTAAGAGGAAAATAGAAGGCTTCTTGCACTACTCACACACACAAACATTAACCAATAAATTCTAAGACTGAAGTATTAATTTAGAAGAAAATTTCACTGAGAAAGATACAAAAATTCAGTAACTGGTGCCCTCGACATGAATGGAATGTTAATCAATAAAGAGAAATCTAAAAATCTACTTTTCCCTCCATCAAAGTTAGTGATGTTTATTTCACCATTCCTTGAGAATTCCATGTTAATTCTTGCTTCAAGATTTCACTCTTACCCTTTCCAAGTCCTGGATCTTTCTTGTCCTTTTCTTATACTTTCACATTAGATTTTAAGGTCCATGGGGAGTGCCAGTGTGTCTCATTTACTGCTTTACCTTAATTCCTAAGACAAGTATTGAGACATAATGGGGGTTAGTTAATTTATGTTGATTGGAAATACATATACTTATCCAACTTTAGTACTTGAGGGAACAATAAGTTACAAAGGATAAAAACAGAAGAGCATTGAGAAAACCAAGCCCAAACATTCATGTTCCAGAAATCCATTATCAGCTAAGAAGAAAATTTTATAAAACAAAATTTTTAACTGTTGGCAACAGTCACTGTCATTACAGAAATAGCTAAGAGGTATGTGATTTGCTCAATAGCTAGTGATAGCTTTTGCATCAAAGTCTGAATAATATTCTAAGCAAATAATTTTAATAATTCAGATATAGACTTATTGGTTTGTTATTTACTAATGTGGAAGATTTGATCAAAAACATTGATTATAGTATTGACATGGACATTTTGAGGAAGACAACATAAAAAACTAACATGTTCATTTGAAATGACCATTACTAGATGGTAATTAAATAATCATAATGTTTTTGCAGAAGCAATTAGGAAATATCCTGATATATGAGCAGGCCTTATTTCTATTAGGAAAGACACAGATTATATACCACTTTAGGGAAGATATTTTAACAAAAAAATAAGTCCAGAGCACTGTACATTAGAACTGTAGGCCATACTACAACCTCGTCATGAAGTGTAATGGAGTTGTCATTTAAAGACATATTTCCATATTTCTAAAGAAAGTGATAACAAAATAATCAAAGATCTTTGACGTTGATATGCAGCCAAAAGTGAGACCATCAGGAGAAAGACCTCAGAACAAGATTAACAGTCATGAACAAGGTGAGAAAGTGATATTAAACCTTTTCATCCTGGAAACTTCACTGAGAATTCTCCACCCACCTTGTGTGAGAGCACATGTAACTAGGGCTCTAACAGCAGCAAAGTTTCTGAAGACAGTGAGAATGAGCTACTAAAAACATCATTTTCAGGAATCTGGAGCTTCAACCCTCACTAAGCTATTTAATATGAACTCTTATTTAATTTATTCTAACAATACCAGAACTAAAAGTATATTGTGCCAGATTCTCATATTACAGAAACTGTCTCAGTTATGCAAAACCTTTTCTCTTTTTCTGGATCATGTTTTCAATCAACTCCTGGACTTCTGCAGTCAAGGCTACTTCAGGATTAAAGGATGAGACACACAGCATTGCCTACATGTCTTAGTGATCATGTACACTCCTTTTGTTTAAGAATGCTTAGCTTGCTTTTGGCTGATAAGCAGATTTAATGTTAATATTGCTATTTGATCAATCTCTGCATTTTTGAAAAGGAGAAGGAGACCACCCTCCAAGAAGTCAGAAATTACTCAGAGATGACATAGAAAAGGCAGCAGTGACATAGAGCAAATATCTGGCTCATTCAGTTTGAGTCAACTGACTTTTTCGCAATAATTTCTCCAATGTTTACCCTCTTTGAAGGGCATTGAGAGGATTTCAGTGAGAATAAGTGTTGTTTTCCCTCTCCTTATTTAAAAATATTATTCAGAAATTATATTTGGAAGTACAATGGGGATATGCATGCCCTTGAATCTGTCATGTCCAGAAATCACGTTATTAACATTTTTAGTGTCTATAAACCAAAATAACTGGCAGGAGAAAGCTGTTCTTTCATGGATATTAATATACATGAAGTTTGTTCTTATATTTGTTTACCAGATATCACTGAGTAGGTACCAGGAACTGCACTAGGATGGGGCAATGGAGGTGAAACAGAACCAAGTACTCTGGTCCTCAAGGAATTCCCAGGCCAATAAGATTTAGACAGTCAAATTCCCCATGGCAGTGTAGACTGCTGAGGGTCACCATAATCAGAGTCCAGTATGTGATCCCAAAGTGTGAGAGGAGTTGTGCTCAGGTGAGCTGTGCTAATTCAGACTCTTCCTCTTCATTGTTCTTTCTCTGGATGCCCTGATCAACCACTTATAAAATTATCACCATGGGAAAACCTACATATGAAAGAGAAGTAGACAAATTTGGACTCAATATAATTGTTAAATTTGGTCTAAAAATAGAGGTAGCACTATTGATTTTTTTTTTAATGATCAGTCATTTTTCTCTTTTAGCATAGATTTTTTTAAGTGGTTTGAGAAAAAAAAAATAACAGCAAATTTGAAAGCCTGAGTCCCAATGCCTTCCAGGCACCAGTGTGCTATGATAAAGCAATCTGTTCATGGATCTCAGACTACATACATGGAAAATACCAAAGACACTCTTCAGTCTTTAAGGTGAGAGACTATCTTTCACAAAGTATGTTTATATGTTTACTTCTTGGAATGTAAACTCTATGAGAGCAGAAATCATATCATTTGTTTGCTGCTATATTTTTAGTTTCTATTACATGGTGGTACGTAAAACATACCGTTGACAGATTGATTGACTGACATTTAGGAGTATCCATAGACCAAATTAATTAAAAATCAAAGAAGCTTATTTTGTTTTTTTTAAATTTAGTTTCTTTGTATTAGAATTCTCCAGAGAATCTGTGTCTCTGGAGAACTCTAATACAAAGAGATTACAATATATTATATGTATGTATAATCCATATATCATATATCATATATATATCCTATAACCAATAGGATCTACCTATTTATCTATCTATCTATCTATCTATCTATCTATCTATCTATCTATCTATCTACATATCTATCTCCTGAAAGAAATGTATTGTAAGAAGTTGACTCACATGACTGTGAATGCTGAGAAGTCCCACAATCTGTTGTCTGAAAGCTGGAGACCCAAGAAAGCTGGTGGTGCGGTTCCAGTCCAAATCTATAGGCCTGAGAATCAGGGGCACTGATGGTATATGTTCTAGTTTAAGTTTGAAGGCCTGAGAATTAGATAGTTTATGGTGTAAATTCCAGCCTGAGTCCATAGCCCTGACAAACAAGAAGGAGGAGTGTCAGCTGGTGTAATTCCCAAGTCTGAGGGCAGGATAAGACCTATGTCCCAGCTCAAATATTCAGGCAGAGAAAGAGAGAGAGAGAGAATTCCCTCTTCTTCTACCTTTTTGCTCTGTTGAGGCCCTCAGTGGATTGGTTGATGCTCAGTCACATTGGGGAGGGTAAACTTCTTTAGTCAGTTTACCAATTCAAATGCTAATCTCTCCTAGAAATACCCCATACCCCAACAGACATAGCCAGAAGTAATGCTTAATTAAGAACTAAGGGGGAAAAAAGAGAGAGAAGAAAAATGAAGTCACTAAAAAGAAAATGTAAGCAGTCAAGAAAAAATTGATGAATGGAAAGTGAAATAGTCACATGCAACATGGTATATAATTAAGATATGCCTACAAAAGAATATAAGTTGAGAATCAAAAGAGACACAGAGGAGCCTTGAAAATTTAAAACACACACATGTAATAAGATGTGCATAAAAATGGATTTGAGAAGTAATGTAAAGGCTTTGGCATAAATAGCATAACACTCTTCACTAACAACAGTACGTGTGATGATGAGAATCAAGTCTCTTGTCTAATAATGCATCTTATCCACTATAAATAATTTTTAGCAACCATTATCATAAGTTTGACCCCAAAGAGTAAATAATAGAATATTACCTTTCTTTGTAAAAATGAACCAGAAAGCTACCTAAAATATCATGAGAGAAAAGGGAATAAAACTAGAAGAATTGTATAACTTATTGTAAAAATGACCCTCTTTACCTGCATCTATGTCCTTTTTCCAATGTGATTTCGTAGCTACTTCCCAAAAAAGGTGTAGTTAACTTTCCCTCTCTTGAATCTGGGCTAACCTTTTGGCTTGTTTGGACAATAAACCACAGAAATACATTTCTGGACCTAGGCTTTAAGAGGCAATACACACTTATATTCTCTTGGAAACATGGCAAGCTGCTATGAGCTAGCTATTGGATGATAAGAAACATGGGTGGCCCAGTTAACCACTCTACCTGGCTGACCTCTCAGAGGAAGAATCGTTTGCTGACCAACTGCTGACAGCAAATGTATATACGAGTGAACCCAGCCAAGATCAAAAGAACTTTCCATCCAGATAGTTGACCCAAAGAACAGTGAGCTATTTAAATGGTTTCTGTTTTAAGCCACTAAGTTTTGGGATAGCTTGTTTAGAAGCAAAAACCTACTGATACACAGATTGTAAATATACTTTGTTTACTTGCATACTATAGAACTGTCTATCTAAAAACATAAAATCTGAGAGTCTACTGACTTATTAGAATTAGTAAGAGAATTCATAAATTTGTTGCATATAAGATCAATATAAAATTTCTATAAACTAGTGTTAAACAGAAAACAAAATTTTTAAGAAAAAATATACTATTTACTATAGGAACAAAAATATAAAGCAACCTAGATAAATCAAATCTTTTTTGGAAACATTATTTCACATTCATTGGCTTTTGCAAGCATTAATGTCATAATGAAGTCAATGGTCCCAGAATTAACTTATAAATTTAATGTTATCCAATTATAATCTCATCAAGATTTTTTGTGGTACTTGGCAAGCTGATTCTAAAATTTATGTGGTAGTACAGAAGCCCAAGAATAATTAAATCAATGTTGAAGAAGTAAAAAAATGTGGAGGCTATCCAGATAGTTTAATTCATTATACAGTTAAGAAAGGTGAGTGTGTTTTGCAAGTAGACAAACACAAAATTAACTGAGAAATTCAAGTTTGGAAAATCAAAGTTATTTTTAAATATAAATAAATAATTATTACAAATCTCAAATCATTACACATGAAAATGTTCAATTCTATTTTATTAGTGTTGATTAGCTACAAATTATACTAATGTAGATTGTCAACCAATAATCAGTGTCAAGGCTGCAAAGAATAAAGAGTTTTTTGGGGGGGTCTCAAGAATTGCAGTTTGGGAGACACATATTTGGGTAAAGCCAAAAGAGTGTTCTGGGGAAGAGAAAGAGTCAGGTGTTTATAAAGGCAAAAGCCACAAGGTTGTTAAAGTTGTCTGGCAGGAATTATCATTGATAGACACAAAAAGGAAAAAAAGAAATATTTGTCCTTAAGAGATAGACTGTCACAAGTTACTTAGGGTAAGGGTAGGATACGTATCCTGAGTTTGTGGAACATTGTGCTGATGTCTGGATAACTGTTTTAAGACATTAAGTGGTCAAAAGTTTCGATCGTATCTGGGCTGAAACATTCATAAGTCACCCTTCCTCCCAGTTCCGTTTCAGAGAGCTCTTTTAGTGATACTGACTCCATTTTGATTTTCCTTTCGCAAGATACACTGTATCTTTTACAATGTTAATATGATGTCACCTTTTATAGAATGAAATACTGTCAGATTTAATTGATGCCTAATGTATTTAATAGAAAATCCACTAGAGGATCCACTAGGGATTTAATTTTTCTATACTTTGTAGAACTGGCTGAGACCATTCATGAATGATTGATATTAATTGGGATCAGGGCTTGAGATTGATGATGATTTCTAGTATAAAAATTAAAGATATCGTATCATGATTATTTTCATTGTAAGTTGATAAACCAAACTCAAAATTTCTTAAGCAAAATAAGCATGCAATGATTGCCTTATCCTTAACTGAGAAGTCCACCTGAAGGGGGCACTTTCAGCTGGGGGTTCAAACGATGTCATCAGGACTACTTCTCACTTGCACTACATTTTTCTGCATCTTATGACTTTACCGGTCTTTTTTATTTCTCTCCTCCATCATATAAATAAAATAAAGAATCTGACTAACCTTGGATCATGTGCTTGTTGATAGATCAATCACTGTGTTCAAGCATGTGGGGTGCCATGATTGGCAGACACGGTAGGGCTATTTGTTGAAAAGTCTTAACAGAATCACACTAAATAAATGTGGGAATCCTCCCATGCCAAAAAAAAAAAAGAGAGAGAGAGATTGAGCAAACAAAAATAATAGACAATAAGTCTTCTAATCTGTATTATGCATGTCTTTTTATTTTGATGCTTTGACATCTTGGGCCTTGTGGACACTGGGACTGTTTGTCCCAGCCTTACCTAAATCCTAGAGATAGAAGACAATTTACCAGGGAGTGTGTTTTTCATATGCCAACTATACAATCCATAGCCCTCTCCTCCAGCCCTTAATGGGCTTTTACACTTCTAGCTAGACTAACATTACCCTGCTCTAATCACCTCAGGGCAGGTACCAGGCAACTGAGAGCCCACTGAAATTATTCAGACTAGCCAATTCTAAGCCTACCTGACCTACCTCTCCCTTTTCTTCCTTTGGAAACCACAATAAAGGCTCTTACCCATGTTTTCTTCTTGTTCCTTCTGCTTCCTGACTGACCCTGGTTCCTCCTCATATGTGGCATGGTGTGGCATGCCTCTGTTTCTAGGGAACTGTGCATATAAACCTCTTCCTTCATGACAGTCATTTTCATGTCTGCATTCTTTATTAATTGAGTAATACAGATCCTGGGTACGTTTTAAAATATAATCTAATATGCTTATTCTTTTAAAGTCAAATTAATTAATCAATTCATCTATTCATTTATTATTTTATTATTCAAGTGATACTTATTAAGTCCTTAGTTTATCCTAGATGCAAGTATTATTTCTGTAACTTAGGTATTGAAAACCATCTATTGGTTCAGGTTCTTCAAATACACTTTTCTTCCATTATCCCTGTACTAGTCAGGATTTTCCAGAGAAACAGAATCAATATATGTAGATATATAGAAAGAGATTTATTATGAGGAATTGGCTCGGTGAATAAGGAGGATGAGAAATCTCACAATCTGCTGTTTGCAAGCTGGAAGCAGAGGAAAGGAAACTGTAGTTCCAGTCCAAACACAAAGACCTAGGAACCAGAGGAGGCAATGGAGTAAGTCCCACTCTGAATTGAAAGTCCCCAGACTGGGGTCCAATGGTATAAGTCTAGTTCTGAGTCTGAAAGCCCAAGAACTAGGAGTGCTTATGTCCATGGGAAGAAGAAGACAGAGGTCCTTGCTCAAGCAGAGAGTAAATTCATTCTCCTGACTTTTTGTTATATTCAGGCCCCCAGTGAGGGCACATCTTACACACACTGCTGAGGGCACATCTTCTGTAATGTCTGTCAATTCAAATGTTAATCTTTTCCAAAACTCCCTCACAGGCACACCCAAAAATAATGTCTTACCAGTTTCCTTGGCCTCCATTAGCCCAGTCAAGCTGACACAAAAAATTAATCATCACAATCCCTAAGTACCTTCTCTCTCTCTCTTTCCTTTGTTTTGAAGTGATGAGTCTGAATATTTATTACCTTTTTTGAAGTATATTTGACTTAAAATATTATATTACTTGAAGTTCACAGTATAGTAATTCAACATCTTTATAGATTACACTCCATAATAATTTATAAAAGATTGACTATATTCCCTGTGCTGTACATTAATTACACCCTTGCAACTTATTTATTTTATAATTGGTAGTTTGTAGGAGCAAAATAGGTGAGGGAATTAAGAGGCACAAGCTACCTAAGTATCTTCTCTTATAGCATCACCTAATTTATAAGATATTTAAAGACTTTGAAAATTGTAGAATTTTCAATAAGAGAGAAAGAGTGAGTTAGATAGAGAGAGAAGGGCTCAAAGTAAATGGATTAATCAAATATTTTATTTATTTTTGTTTTTAGTTTTGCATGTTTGTAGTTAGTTCCAATACAAAAATAAAGAGCTGTAGATTACCTAAGTTTTTAAAAAAATTTTCTTTAAATTTCAAGATTTAAATCAGATTCTATGGTTTTTTTTTTTTAGGTGTTTGTTTTATACCCACCATTTTATCAGACTTTTTCCCATAATTTATGATCTAAAACACACAGTCCATATGGTTTGATTAAGAAAAAATAATATCCTTGTAAAACTTAAAATCAGCCCATGGTAAAGAAGCAAAAAAAAAAAAAAACAACAACAACAACTGAAAAGATGTTCATCAAAAATTACTGTGAGATTAATTTTGAAAGTATTTTAGTGGAAGTGAGTTTTGAGTATGATTTGAAGGACCAAGAAGAAGAGCTAGAGAAAAGTTTGGGGAGGGTGTGTCAGTTTGGAGCTCAAATAGAAAGTTATGTGTCCTCTCTACATTCCAACTTCAACTAAAATCCCTTTCCTCACTATTAAGAATACAGGGGAGAACTTCAGTGAGTGAAATGACAATTCAGGAGACATAAGTTTGAAGCTGTTTTAGTTTAAATTTGAAATAAAGGAAATCACAAAAACAAGGAATTTTTAATAGTAAAAAAGAGCTTCGGACACACTTTGTATATGATTAGATGTTATCCTGGTAGATCATATTTAGAGAGAGAACAGATAAGAGAAAGACTTGCAGAAAGCTTACAGTGGGATGAGGGGCTTAAACAAAGAGCACACATGAAGCTAATGATTAGGTCACTGTGAAGATGAAGGCCCTTTATGAATCTCAAAAGAGCAGAGACTTGGAAGTATGATGGAAATTAGAATCACATTAATCCACATTCTCTTGAAGTGAGATGCTTTAATAAATCGAACATAAGACAAACATAGATTCCATTTATACACTACCAAATGTAAAATAGATAGCTAGTGGGAAGCAGCCACATAGCACAGGGAGATCAGCTCGGTGCTTTGTGACCACCTAGAGGGGTGGGATAGGGAGGGTGGGAGGGAGGCACAAGAGGGAGGAGATATGGGGATATATGTATATGTAGAGCTGATTCACTTTGTTATACAGCAGAAACTAACACACCATTGTAAAGCAATTATACTCCAATAAAGATGTTTAAAAAAAAAAGATAAACACATCTGTGGAGCCATGCATAAAGTCTAGGAGATAGAATTAGACTTTGCTTCTCAATGTCATCTAATTTTGTCGTCTATCATTGTGAAATTTTGGAGACAGCTATCCAGCAACTTCTAAGTGCATGTCTATATATAGAGAACACAGCAGCAGAAATAAAACTCCAAGGAACCACTGGAACCACAAAGTTAAAGAGAAGATACTCATCATCCAATTAAATGAATCAGTCTTTTGGATTGGAACGGGGTTTTCTTGGAACTGTACCTCAGTTTGTAAATGCTACTGGACACAACCTATTGTCTTTTCTCAAGCTGGAATTAAGTACCCATAGAGAGACCTTTTTAGCAATTACAGACCTTGTTGATCTGTAGCACATGTGTAGAATGAACCTAACAAATTTAGAAGATGTATCCTCAAATCAGTTTGCCTCTGCAGAGCTTTTAATTCTTACATTTTATATAGCCCTTATTTGCTCAGCTCATGCTGCAGAAACCTAGCATCCATTTAGGATAGTGTGTACCCTCTGTTTAATTCTGAATCAGGACATGTCTTCTTTCCAATCACGACTGTCTGAGGCATCTAACAAAAAATAGAAATAAGTCAAATTTTCCTGTTCCCTCTTGTCTTTGCGATTCCACAGAGGATGTGTTGGATGACCCAGGTTGTGAGGCAACAATAAAACTTTCCTTTTCTGTATCTTCTGCATACAAGATCAAGTGCAGAAGGGAGAGCAAAAAAGTGTATGCCTGCAAAAAGGGCAGCTCTGAGTTGCCACAAGCAAATTACATCCTGATCTAGATGCCACTTGATGCGTAAATGGTAAGATAGAAGGTGCCAAACACCTAGATAATCTGTACAACATTTAATGCTGCAGATTTCAGTTTTATTACACTCCCCACTAATGATTGGCTGTGAATCTGCACTGAGTTACCTTAATTCTCTGTTCTTTAAATTTTCCATTTAACGTGTGGACAAAAAAAGCAGAACAGTACAAATATATAAACATATTTCTTTTCTACAAAAGTTGGGAACCTCAATTTTTAATGATGGAGGAATATGATACAAAGATAATGTTAGAATAATTCATTAATTCATTTGATAAATGAACATTCACTCATTCAATAGACATTTACTGATCCTCTACGGTGCGCCATGACTATTTCAGGTTCTTGAAACACTGTGGTGAACAAAGTAAATTTTCTGCTTTTATGTTTTACATTCTGTTATGGGTGGGGGAAGGGAAAGACATAGCCAAACAAGGAAGGACACACATTCATGTTATGTCAGTGAGTGATATGAACTAACAGAAAAATAAAGCGGGTAAAAGGATAGAGTGACATAAGCAGATATAATGTAATACTATGCAGAGAGCAATGCAGACTTTGGCCCAGAGAAGAAAATTCTCTAAAATTTATATAGATAAGCCTCTGCCGATGATTATATTATTTTCCCAATCTCTCTTTGTGATGGTTAACTTTATGTGTCAACTTGACTGAGCCATGGGATGCCCAAATAGCTGGTAAAACATTATTTCTGGGTGGGTCTGTGAGTATGTTTCTGGAAGAGATTAGCATTTGGATACATAGACTGAGTGAAGCAGATTGCACTCCCTAATGTGGTGAACTTCATCCGACCACTGAGGGCCTGAATAGAACAAGAAGGCAGGGGAAGGTTGAATTTGATCTCTGCTTGACTGTTGAGCTGGAACATCAATGTTCTCCTGGCCTTGTTTCTCCTGGTTCTTAGGGCTTCGCACTCAGACTGGAATCTACACCATTAGCTCTCTGGTTCTTTGGCCTTTCAATTACATTACTGGCTTTCCTAGACCTCCAGTCTGCAGACAGCAGATGGTGGATATTCTCAGCTTCCATCATCTATCTATCTCTATTTCTATCTCTATCTCTAACTATCTCTATCTCTATCACCTTTATCTCTGTCTCTTTCTTCATCTCTTCTACTGGTTCTGTTTCTCTCGGTACCTCTGAATAATATACTCCCAAATTCCATGTGATTAAAAAATGCCACACAGTAATGAAGATCTAGCATCATTAGGAAAGGAGATAGTATGGGAGGCTTCTTATGTTTGCTTATTTTGTTGTCTGTTTCCTTTAAGTTTCAAAGTTTTTCTCAGCTTTATTAAAGTATTAGAGACAAATAAAATTTTAATAAATTTAAAGCATACAATGTGATGATTTATACTCATATATAATGAAAAAATTCCCACCATTGATTAATTTACACATCAATCACCTTACATATTTGTTTTTTTAACTTTAAATGTACATGTTCTCAAGTACTAAGCAGCCAATCTTTACAGTCCTCATCAATGGCTATCATAATCCTTTAAAACCATATGTGTCTTACCACTCAATAGTAATTTAACAATATTAACTTATCAACATTCACTTAAACTTCAATTTTTTTCTCTACAACTCTATTTTCATAAAATATTTCTCAAAAAAAATCCTGATAGATTACGTTCAGGGAATACAAATATATCAATCTTGAGAGACTTAAACTAAAATAATTTTAGAAGATAGCACACTGAAAGGTCATGAATATTTCATAAGAAAAGTAAGTACTAGATAGATTTGATGGACAAAGTAGGTTCAAGTCAGAATTATTTTTCAAATAAATTGTTCTTATTAAATCTACTTAATGTTCAATAGTAATTAAACGAATTTCTCACTTATAGAAGATGGTACGTATGTCCTCTATTCCTTATTTTCTCATCTATATTAGAAATAAACTAATAATACATTTGACTTAATGATTTAATAATGTGAGTGGATATATCACCAAGATAAAAATCCTTGGTCTTTTAGTTTGAAATAGTAACAAAATCAATGAACAAATAAAACTGTACTCACTTGAGATACTATTTTCATAAATGGGAATAAGGTTAGCACATGACATTCACATGGATAATTTATTAAGATTTTTACTTTCTTGCTGTTAACTTCTGCATTTTGGAAATGTTATGGGAATTTTGTATTACTGCAATTTTTCAAAGAAAAGATAAAATGGTCTCTAGAGTAAACATGCATACAACATGTTTTCCTTTCCTAAATCTGCACAGAGGAAAATAAGTGTCTTTTTCATGATATTTAACAGAAAGTAAGAGACTTGTAAGTCCCAGCACCAGCTGTACAGAGATACCTCATGGAAAAAAATATTCAAAGGCAAGCTACAGAGTTGCTTCTCAAGAAGCGACTGCTTGTGGTAGCAAAAGATGCTTACCAATCTGTCTTTTCTGCCGGCAGTTCTCCTGCCATATTGCAGAGGTCTACTGCATTCTCCTTGACTCTCAATGCAGAAGTCCTGACAGGCTCCAAGACATAAGCCAAGTCTGAGAGTAGAAGGCAGGGGTGATGTGTACTATTCCTGTTATGCTCCTGTGATATTTAATGATTAGCAAATTGATCTTTAGTTAATACAGTAACAGGAGAGGTTGGGTTCTAATTAGTGTGCAATAACTTTAGAGATGATAATATATGAAAGTCCCCAAAAATGTTTTTTGCATTTTAAGTCATTCATCAATGTTTGTGAGATTCTGAGATTATTGAGTCAGAGAAATTAATCTTTAAGATACTAACCTAATTCAGCCAACACATGTTACCATAGACTTTAATGAAAATCTTTTTTTTATAATAAAAAGTTTGTGTTACCATAGACTTTTATAATTAAACCGACAAAAGTAAATATGCTCTGATTTCAGATTAATAGAAATATGACTAGGAAAATGGTCAAATCTTTATGATAGATTTTTAGACAATTTGCACAGATCATTATTTTAGTGAGGCAGTAGTACAGGTCACTCACTGCCAGCTGTTGTCCCATCTGTCCTTAGAGAGTCACCTGGGAGAGTGTGTAGTGGGAATGAAGAGATTCCCCTTACCTTTATGATAATACAATGAATTTAAGGCAAACACTGTTTCAGTATATTAACCAATATAAAACATACAGTGAATTTTGTTTACTACATATCTGACTCAAACTCACACTAGAGTGAAGAAATAGATATAACTTTGCTCAAAAACTCATAAAGATTTACATTGCCCTTCAGATTAAGTCCAAATAATATTCATAGTACACATGATCTTTCATAGTAGTATAACCTTATCTCACCTCCCACTACTTTTGAAAGCCTGTTTTCTCTTATACAGTAGTCTATTTCTTTATATCAATCTATACACAATGTGCATTTTCTCATCTATAGATTTTCTCGTGCTTTTGTGTTTGTTCTTTTAATGACATTCTTTTTTGTTTTTCCTAAGTTGACCACTCCTCAAAGTTCAGATAAATCCCTATTCCATCATGAGACTTTCTCAGATGTTTGTAACAAATATTATCCTTTCATTCTAATGACTACTCAGGCACATATATTTGGAACCAAGCATTGTGAAAGGCCCTCTCAGCTTTTGTTTTCAAATTAACTTATATTCTCACCTCTGGCTTTAGGTGTAAATATATTTTTTGCTGCAAGATTATTGAGTCAATGCTCAAATATTGCATTTTTACCAACCCAATGTTAACAGAGGCAATAACTTGCCATCTTCTTATTCTATACTCGTGGGGTAGCATAGTACAAAGCTAAGTATATATTACACTCTCAATAAATGATTGTTGAATTAAACTGAACAGAAAAATAAAACACCACTTTTTGATTATTGGTTTTAGCATTTTTACCTAATGATGTCACTTTATAAACTTTTTCTATGACATTATTTTATTGACTTAAGAACCCCTGTTTTATTTCTTGTTGATAAGGAGACTCCAAATCTTATTTTATCCTCAATTAAAATATAGAAATGTATTAGTCTTAAAATTAATTTAATTATAAGATGAATAGCTACCATGATGGTCAGGTATTATTTGTTGGAATTTTTCTTTTCTTAAATCCCCAAATACCCTGTAATATTATGATTCAACATAATAATAAGAACTATTAATAGGTTATTAATAGAACTAAAATTTGAATCCAGATATATCCTGTTTGACACAAACTATCTGGTAAAACAAAGCAAAACAAAACAAAACAAAAAACAAAAAATACAAAAAAAAACCCCTACATTCTTAATTTTTAAAAATTTTATTTATTATATCTTTAACTTTTAGACCTTTCATAAGGAAAATTTTTATAATTCATAGCAATGTCTAATTTAAAAACACAGGTTAAAGTTTGTTCATATGAAAAATTTTGCTACCATGTAAGTAGGGAAGAGTAACTTTGCACATAGCAAAATTATGATACAGCTTAATGAAAAATTCTAAAGCTATTTAATTCAGTGAGTTCCCTCATTATCTTTACTGGTCCAATCTGACCCATTTTACATATTCTGTATATCTTACACTTGTCACTATTGAAAACACACAGATAAGTTTGTGATCTATCTATCATCTATCATCTATCTATCTATCTATCTATCTATCTATCTATCTATCTATCTCTGTATGTGTAAACTAATATGGTTTTATTCTCCTTTAAAATAATCCCAACTTATTTTTTAAATAGTAATAATTTTATGGAATTATTCTATTTAACTTATCTTTTATACCATTCATGCAGATTTTGTTTTACAAGGTTGCTTTAAGTATTCTTAGAAAACTTCAACATTTTACTATACATAATATTTAAATAATATCTAGTTGAAAGATTTGAAACAATATGAAAACCATGTCAAAATATAGAGCTTAAAACTCTCTATTTGACTTCAACAGCTTCAGTCCCATAAGTCCCCTTTAGGTTATTAACTAGCTTTTTCTATAGCAGTAACTCACCAAGAGAGAAATTAATTCTGTCCAAGAGCAAAAACAGTCTTAAAAAGAATCTTTAACATTCATGCCAGAGAACCTTGGAAATATATGCCAAACACTTCACATATATTGATCCTAACACTTGCAGAACCTCAGTGAGAGAATATTCCTCTTAATATACAGAAAAACTACAGCTCTGAGAATTTAGACACCTTAACTAATAGGTAGCAGGGAACTTGATCAATGTCTTTCTCACTGAAGCAAACTGCCTCTGGCTGGTCATTCTACTCTGAGGTCTTTTCATTTTCATTCATAGCATTTAGTTTTCACAAACTGACAATGAAATTAATTTTTTGTAACAAAAAAGCAACATTTTTATTGTATTTTTCTAAAGAGAGAAAGAATAATAGAATGGGAGATACTGATATGATCTATAAATATAAAAAAAGAGAGAAAATTACACTAGTATGATATGATACCGTATGACTAATTTTACCAATATATTGAAAATGCAGTGTTTAGAGGTTATAAATAGGTTCTGTTTGGAAAGCAATCTTTCAAAGCACACCTCTGCCTTCAAATAGACACTCCCATTTACTTCCGCATAAAAGGTACACATACATGATACTTACTGTGTTATTTGTTTCATTAAGATATTCATAGGCAGGATGGCTTTGAAGATGGAAGTTGCTTTAAAGTGAAAATGTTGCATGTATGTTTTCTATTATTATCGAGTATAAAACATTCCCTAACACAGAATGTAACTGAAGAAGAAAAGGAATGTATTGAGTGAAAGGTCTAATGTACTAGTTAAATTCTCAAATACTAACACAATCTTGTTCTCTATCATGATGAAAATAAATTCATTGAACCTAATTTGTTCTATAATTCAATGAGTGCAATAATTGTACTTTTTTACAGAGAAAAAAGATAAAATAACCTGGTATTATGAGTTGATTTATACTGACTAAAAATGTTACCTCAGTATTTATAAGGAAAAATATCATCATGATACAATCAATAATTTAGTTATCAAAATTTCAAAATCAGATCACACTCTAATTTATTGAAATCTGAGGGAATGTGTATTGATCCTTAAATCTGAAACAAACTTATCTGTTGCATCACAGCTTACAACACTCACATTATAAGCCAGAATAATACATCACATCAAAATGTTGTCTTTTTGAAAGCAATATCATGTCAAATGAATTTGCTTAATTTTTGTAGACATTATAAAAGTGAGAAGTATCCTCACTGTCAGTGATAATCAATATAGCGTGCTGAATTTTATTGATCTATAGATTCATTTAATATTTACTGATTTGGCAAATATTTATTAAACATCTGTTATATCCACTTCCAGGTATAGGTCTAGGACCCTTGCATATAAAATAAATAAAGAGTAAAATAAAACATAGAAATGTGAATTAGCTCTCATGTAACATACCTTGTAATGGTGAAAAACTTATTAATAGAATAATGTAAATAAGTTTGAAACTGGCAAATACTATGAAGAAAACAACATGATTTTGTGATTTAATAAGTAAAGCTAGGGGGTTTGGGAAGGATTTTTTTTTTTTTTTTTCAGAAGAGTAAGTACTAATTGGTTAAGATAATGGAGTAGTGTATGGAAGTGGTTATTGAAGCCACAGCATGAATAAGCTCATGTAATGAGAGGTAGAGATAGAGAGTTGTGAAACTCCAATTTTAATGGTCCAATTAAGATGGAAAAATCAAAAGGAGAATTGAGAAAGAATGGCCAGAATTCTAGAAGAGAGTTTTCATGAAAAACAAGGGAAAAGAGTATTTCTAGAGTGACAGAATCAAGAACAGTTCTGAATCCTACTGAGAGGTCAAGCAAGATAAAGACAAAAATATTCCATTGGATTAGCAGCAGAAATTTCAATGGACACTTTAGCAAGGTCACGGTGGAATGCTGTGGACTGAAGCCAAATTGAAATGTTTAGAGTAATGAATAGAGACAGATTTTCTGAGAGGGCAGAGGTGGATATGGAAAGAAGGAGGTGAATATCATCAGTATTTAGGATGTAAAACTGACCAGAGTTTATAACGGACTCTATAAGAAAGGAAAAAACTAGCAGATTGAATTATGACTACAAATTTTCTGAATTGCAGGCAGTGATATTTACCAAAACAAGGCACACTGGCAAAAGATCAAGAGTGGGTTATTCTCTGTTTGCTTTTTTACAGTGGGATGGAATTAATGAAATTATGAATTTTAATTTGGGCATGTTGAGCCTGAAATGACTTGGAGTTATCCAAAGCAATGTCTTTTAAAAGCTGTTGGATATCCTGGTCTGAAGTTCAGAAAGGTGAATAGAGAGGAGACTGTGAGTGACAGAAATAGAGCATGGTGGGAGTACTTTTATTTTAAGGAAATGGGAAGGACTCACTTGAGGAGAAGGTAAATATCAAAAAGGAAAGGGGATAATCAATAGCTGAGAAGACAGGATATGATGGGGCAAAAGACCCGTGCTCTGAAAAGTATAAGATGCTGATGAAAGAGATTGAAGACAACACAAACAGATGGGAAGATCTATCATGTTCTTGGGTTGGAAAAATCATTATTGTTAAAATGAGCATACTACCCAAGGCAATCTACAGGTTCAATGCAATCCCTATTAAATTACCAAAGGCATTTTTCACAGAACTGGAACAAAAAATTTTAAACTTGTATGGAAACACAAAAAACCCAGAATGGCTCAAAACAATCTTGAGAAAGAAGAGCAGAGCTGGAGGAATCATGCTCCCTGACTTCAGACTACACTACAAAGCTACAGTAATCAAAACAGTATGGTACTGGCACAAAAAACAGGCATATAGACCAATGAAACAGAATAGAAAGCCCAGAAATACCCACATACTTATGGTCAATTAATCTATGACAAAGGAGCCAAGAATATATTGATACAATGGAGAAAAGACAGTCTCTTCAATAAGTGGTGCTGGAAAACTGGACAGCTACATGTAAAAGAATGAAATTAGAATATGCTCTAACACCATATACAAAAATAAACTCAAAATGGATTAAAGACTTAAATATAAGACTGGTGACTGTAAAACTCCTATAGTAAAACATAGGTAAAATACTCTTTGGCATAAATGGCAGTAATATTTTTTTGGATCCATCTTCTAGAGTAATGGAAATAAAAACAAAAATAAACAAATGAGACCTAATTAAATTTAAAAGCTTTTGCACCGCAAAGAGAACAATAAACAAAATGAAAAGACAACTTATGGACAGGGAGAAAATATTTGCAAAAGATGTTACCAACAAGGGATTAATTTCTAAAACATACAAACACCTCATACAGCTCAAAATCAAAAAAACAAACAACACAATCAAAAAATGGGCAGAAGACCTAAATAGACATTTCTTCAAAGAAGATATACAGATGGCCAACAAGCACATGAAAAAATGCTCAATAATGTTAATTATTAGAGCAATGCAAATTAAAACTGTAATGAGGTAGATTGTGTGGAGAAAAATGAACCCTTCTACATTGTTGGTGGGAATGTAAATTCATGCAGCCACTATGGAGAACAGTATGGGGATTCCTTAAAAAACCTAAATAGAACTACCATAAGATCCAGCAATCCCATTCCTGAACATATATCTGGAGAAAACTCTAATTTGAAAAGATAAATGCACCCCAATGTTCATAGCAGCACTATTTACAATAGCCAAGACATGGAAGCAATCTAAATGTCCATCAACAAATGAATGGATAAAGAAGATGTGGTTTGTGCATACAATGGATTATTACTCAGCCAAAAAAATAAAATAAAATAATGCCATTTGCAGCAACATGAATGGACATAGAGATTATCATATTAAGAGAAGTAAGTAAGACAGGGGAAGACAAATATCACCCAATATCACTTACATGTGGAATTTTAAAAAACGATACAAATAAACTTATTTACAAAGCCGATACAGACTCACAGACACAGAAAACCAACTTATGGTTACCAAAGAGGATAGCGGAGGTGGGGGGGGGGGGCAAGATAAATTAGGAGTTTGGAACTAACAAATACGTATTACTATATATAAAGTAGACAAACAGCAAGGACCTACTGTATAGCATAGGGAACTATGTTCAATATATTGTAATAACCTATAATGGAAACGAATCTGAAAAAGAATAGATATATAACTGAATCATTTTGCTGTACACAAAACTCTAACACAACATTGTAAATTAACTATACTTCAATTTAAAAAATGGTTAAAAAAGTAAAGACGATGAAAAAGCCAGTTTTGATGTATACAACAGCCTTAAAAGCAGGCACTTAATTTTGATTAGCTATGATTGTGATGGTTAAATCAAACCATCCTGAGTTCTTGAGCACAGGAATTTGACGTTGTGAAAATTGGGCCCTGTGAAAATTAGTCTAGCAGAAGTTTGAAAAACAATTTGAAGGTGTGAAAGTTGGGAGTTGTTCAGAACACCTAGAAGGCTATTACAGAATTGCATATGAAAAGTAATGAAATCCTGAAATAGAGTGGAAAGAGATAGGCAGGAGGTGACTATGAAGTATCTGCTTATGTTTTTGCATTCTTCATTAAAACGCTTCTATTCTGGTTTCAGAATCAGATATCCTAAGGTAATTGTTTTGTTTTCCTGCTGAGTCTGCCTGCAGAGGGATCCAGGTGGGAAGATACTCTCATTAGGAATCTTGTTGAAACATTTATCTAACTGGAAGGCTACTTTCTGTGGCTCTAACTAATGGTAATTACTTTGAATTTTATTTATTTCTAAAAAATGGAGTGAAAAAATTTATTCTACCATCTGAAAGAAAAATATTAACAGTGGTAGGATAGCTTTGCTTTGCTCTATTTTGGGGCCTCCTCCATCAATTAAGTAACTAACCAATTTTTTAAAAAGATTTAAGATATTCTTTTTAGAAAAATCAAAATAATTAAAGTGTTCATCAACATTTCCTCTTTCTAGCTAATTTTTGTTTGTTTGTTTGTAATCCATTCAGTTTTGTCTGATGCATTATGTATTATAATCAAATAGGCATAGAAAAAACATTTTATTTTAGAGCACCTGTATTTTAGAAATTAAACTAAAAAACAAAACGAAACAAGTTTTATTCTACTTTGTGCTATGTTGAGCTTTCTTCTTGTTTAAATGTTTGGTTTTAGAACTTTCAAATAAGGAAAACAATCATCTACATCATATTACTTGAAATTAATATACCCACAGTTCTTAGGGTATATATCTTAACATATCTCAAATTTATTAAATTTAATGTTTAATAAAGTATAAAACAATTATTTGAAAATTTTGAAATATTTTAAGATGTTGTAAGGGTCTTTGTTTCTAGTCAAAATGAATAAAAAGGTAAGTGATTTACTCTCCTGACTAAAATAACCACAAATTGACAAAATATATATAAAACAATGATTTTAAGGTACTTTAAAATTGGCAATAAAGGACAGTAATTCTTACAAGATGGGAAGTAAATGAGGTGAACTCTCTGATTATCTCAGCTCATTGCTTTAAGAGAATTCCCAGGCCATGGGGAAGGAAGAGGTAACCCAGGAGGAGACCAGATGACTCCTTAAGTTGAGGAGACAGAGCTCAGAGCCTGTGAAGACAGAACATATAGGATTTGTAAGGCTGAGTTCTGGAGGGGATAGAACTTCAGAGATAGATATATAGAGAGAGCTTCAAAGACCTGAGTACGGCTAATACACAAGTGTGAGGAAAAAATCGAAGGCTAAGGGAAGAATCATCTAAAAAGTTAATGGTGAGAAGGCTGGGAATAGTGATGCTACCACCATACAACCCAGAAAAATCTCATGATTCATGGGCATTGAGTAAAGTTCACAGAAGGATCCTATGTCAGTAATGGAGAATAAATAACCCTAAACTAAGCACCACTTCAGTTCTGATTATAACTTTTTTAAAGAAAAAACATTAAAACTTGACTACATCCCAGAACAAAGCTCAAGAATATTTATAATAATATAAAAATTACCCAGATAAAATTACAATATTACCAATTACCCAGACAAATTTCACAATATCTATCATCCGATAAAAAATTGCCAGGCATACAAAGAAGCAAGAAACTATGACCAATAATAAAGAGACAATTAAACAATCAAAACTAATGCAGAATTGGGAAAGATATTAGAATTGGTAGACAAGGATATCGAAACAATTATAACTGTATTTCGTATGTTCAAGGAGACAGAGCTGACATAAAAATATTTAGATCAAATATTTGGAGATAAAAACAATTGAGTAAGATTTAAAAAGAATACTCCATATGAGATTAATAGCAAATTAGATATTGCAGAAAAGAAGATTAGTGAACCTCAAGACGTAGCAAGAGAAACTAGAAAAAGATTCAGAAAGAAAAGAGAATCAAGCAAAGTGAGCAGGGAATAAAATAATTCCCAATAAATTTAAAAGGATGCAAGTTGATCAATGTATGTTCTATGCCACAATGGATTTATAAAATAAATCAGTAACAAAATGATCTCTAAAAAAAATCTCCAAATATTTATAAGTAAAATAGCACAATTATAAGTAAACTACGGGTCACAAAAGAAATAAAAAATGAGCTAGATCGTATTTTGAAGTAAATTAAAATAAAAACACATTATATAGAAATCTGTGTGACTGCACTAAAACTGTGTTTAAATGGAAATGTATAACACTTAATACTGCAGTAGAAAAGAAGAACACTCTCAAATAATTGAATTTAAGTCCACTTTAAGGAACTGGAAAAGAAGGGCAAATTAAGCACAAAGTAATTAGAAAAAAACAACTATAAAGATCAGCATGAAAATCAGTGAAATAGAAAACAGAAAAACAATGGAAAAATCAATGAAACCAAAAACTAGTTCTTTGAAAAGTTCAAAAAATTGACAAACATCCAATTAGACTGAACACAACAAAAAGGAAGGAGACAGAAATAGTCAGGAATAAGAACTTGACATCACTGCTAATTTTAAAGGTAGTTAAAAGATAATTAGATGATACTATGAGTAACAATTATAGCAATTATTATTATCATAGTAATTATGGTAATCTAAATGAAATGGGCAAATCCTGGAAAGACATACTAACAGAGTTCACTCAAAAAATACAACAAAACTAATCAATAAATAGAATTTGTTTTAAAAATTGTCTGATAGAGAAAATTCCAGACCCAGATGGCTTCACCAATAAATTCTTAAACATACGAGGAATAATAATATTGATTCTATAATAACTCTTCTAGAAATTTGAAAAGGAGGAATTAATTTCTAAATCATTCTAAAGAAAATTTTAGTAAACCAAGTCTGACATTACATAAAAAGGGTAACATATCAGAACCAAGAAGCTTTTATTTCTGAAATGTAAATCTGGTTTAACATTCAAAAATCAATGTAAATCACCACATTAACAGTTCAAAAAAGAAAAAAAAAAACACATGATAACTTCTATGTACATAGAAGAAATATTTAACAAAGTCCAATATCCATCTCTAATAAAAACTTTATAAAATAGGAATATACAGAACCTTCTTCAACCTGTATCCCCTGGAAACCTATAGCTAACATCATATTTAATGATAAAAAAGTGAATGCTTAGCTCTCAAGATAAGGAACAAGAAAAGGATGTCCACTCTCACCACTTCTGTCCATCGTTGTACTGGAGGGTTCAGCCAGTGCAATAAGCAAAAGAAAGTCATCCAGATTAGGAGGGAGGAAGTTAAATTGTCTTTATCTGTGGAAGGTAAAGTCATATATGGAGAAAATGTAATGATATATAGTATAAATCTACTAGAATCAACAAGAGTTCAGCAAGGATGTAGGACACAATACCAATATGTAAAAATTAACAGTATTTCACATTCTGTCAAAGATAATCAGAAATTTGATTTTTAAATATAATTTATAATACCATCAAAATATATGTAATATTAATAGTAAATCTGAAAAAAGGAAGATATGAAAATATGTACACTGAAAACTACAAATAATTACAGAAAGAAATTTCACAAGACCTAGTAAGTGGAGATGCATAATATGATCATGTATCAGAAGGTCTAATATTCTTAAGATACCAGTTTTCACCAATTCAATTCATACTTAATGCAATCTCAATAAAAATCTCAACAGCTTTTTTTTTTTGGTGAAAATTAAAGAAGTGTTTCTGAAAATTATATGGAAATCAAAAGGCCAAAAATAATCAAAACAACTTTGGATAAAAAGAATAAGAATAAAAAATTAACTCTACCTGATTTCAAGATTTATTATAAAGCTACAACAGTAAAGATAGTGTGGTATTGAAAAAGACCCACCTCCACGTAGGTAACTGATTTTTGACAAAAGTGCAACGTCAACTTCATTGACAAAAGATAGTTTTTGTAACAAATGATGCTAGAATGATTGGATACGGATGAGCAAAGAAATAAATTTTAATCCATATATGTAGCAAATTTTTAAAAAATGAAGGGGAAAGTAGCCATTTTGAAATATGGCCAGAGAATTCTCCATAGCAAAGACTTAGCATGTGAAAAGACTTTACCAGAGCCTTTTTAACCTGGAAGAAGGAAAATTACCCAACTCTAGTTTCCTGTCTCAGCTGAGAAGGGAAAAACTCTGAGAGACACTTGTGGAAATCACAGCCCAGGGACACAGACCTACTAAAAGACTGAGATTTAATTATAATTATAGAATGCTTACCCTGCCCCCATACCTTACCACCACATCAATGAGACTCTAATAAAGTGGTATTACAGATGAAAGAACTGCAAGGTGCACAGTTTATTTAAGAAGGTGTTTTTGAGGAAACCCAAAAACAAAAAAAAGAGATAGAAATGACACCAGAGAAAATCGAAGACTCTGAAACCTATGGCTACAAGAGATACTTAACCCAACCCCTAGCATAACATAACATAAAATCCAAAATAAAGGCTCATTTCCCTCAGTTCATATTACCCAATATATCATGTCTTGTTTTCAACAAAAAAGTACAAGTCGTGACAAAAGTTAAGAGTCTGAAGAGACAAAACAAGATTCAAAACGAGACTCATATATGACACAGATTTATAATTATCAAAAAATTTAAAATAACTATAATTAGTATTCTAAGGATTCTAATGAAAAAAGTGGACAACATATGAGAACACATGGTAAGCAGAGAGATAGAAACTCTAAGAAAAAATCAAAAGAAAATGCTAGAAATCAAAAACACTAAAAGAAGCAAAGAGTTCCTTTAATGGTCTCATCAGTAGGCGGGACAAGCCTGAGGAAAAAATTAGTGAGGTAGAAGATATGCCAATAGAAACTTCTCAAACAGAAATGCAAAGGAAAATTAATGAAAAAAAGGAACAAAATTTCCAAGAACTGTGGGACAATTTCAAAATGTGTAATACATATGTAATAAGAATACTAGAAGGAGAAGAGAAGATAGAGCAGAAGTATCTGAAGTAATAATGGCTGAGATTTTTCCAAAATTAATGACAGACACCAAATCACAGATCCAGTGAACATCGAGTAGGATAAAAAAATCTACACTTAATTACTACACATCCAAATTGCTGGGCAACCAAGGGCAAAGAAAATCTTGAAAGCAGCCAGAGGAAATAAATGCATCTTACTTATAGAGGAACAAGGATAAAAAATTATATCAGACTTCTCTTCAGAAACCATGTGAACAAGAAAGTGAAGTAAAATTATTAAAGTTTTGAAAGAAAAGAATAATTAGAATTTTATATCCAGCAAAATTGTCCTTCAAGAATGGAGAAACGTTTTCTCTGAAAAACCAAAAGTAAGGGAATTCATTGCTAACAGATCCTCCTATTTAAAAATAAAAAAAAAATTCTTCAGGGAGAAGGAAAATGATGTAGGTCAGAAGCTCAGATCTATATATAAAAAACAAATGTTTAAGAAGGAATAAATGCAGGTAAGATCTGTTTCAAATATTTTCTTTTTCTTAATTGATCTAATAGATAATGTTTGTTCAAAGTAATGATAGTAACCATATATTGTATGATTATAGAATATCTATAAATAAAATGAATGGCAGCAATGTTATAAGGGGCAGGAATTGGTAATACTCTGTTAGATCAGTTATAGTAACCTTATGGTATATGTTATAGTGATATAGTGTTATTTAAAAGTGTACTTAAATTAGTTGTACATCACATATATTGCAAACTCTAGGACAAGTAATAAAATACTTTAAAAATGAAGTATGATTGCTATTAACTTTTGCTATACATATTTTTATCAGTGCCAAATATCTTCATAAATATTTGGTTTTTTATGAATTTTCCATGACCTTTATTGGAAACATTCTTCATTATAAATTCTCCTAAATGACTCCCAATTTTAATTTACAAATAAGTTTATATTTCCCATTCCTAATATTTAAGCTAGACAGTTTTTATTTTTTATTTTATTATTTTTTTTTAACAGGGGAAAGGTATACAAATTCAGTTAATAAGTTTTACATGATACAGAAGTCTTCACAAGGAAATGAAGTCCTGAAGAAATGGTTAAGCCTGAGTGTCTTTATGCTAGGTTTGATGGATGGGGCAAGTCATGGAGAGATATGATAGGACAAAGAGTATGTGCTAAGTAAGCTGGGGGAAACTTAGAAAGTCCTGTTTATTCAGATTCTTCTTGCTGTCCCTCCATCTTGGAAATAAGGATGCTCCTTTCCTCTGAGTGTAGGGAGGACACCTCTTTTTTTATATATATATTGTTGTATAGTTGATTAACCATGTTTTGTTAGTTTTGGGTGTACAGCAAAGTGATTCAGTTATACATATACTTGTATCTATTCTTTTTAAATGACTAGTATTTCTAGTCTGAATTAACCCTTTCATATCCTTACTATGCATGTTAAGAAAAAAGTGATTTAATGACACAGGTACACACATGAATATGGAGGAATCTGCTGTCAACAGCAACAGCATTGATGCCCTTTGTTTACCCACTTAATATGCTTTCACTGGGAAATCTTGTATTTAGTGGAAGTAAATTTAAGTTTTTCCTCATGGTAGCCACTGCACATTTTGGATTCAGGCTGTTTTAAATTCTCCTATTTAAAGTATAATCAAAACTCCTTTCTTAGTAATGAACTGATCAATATACTCTGCAAAAATCAGCAAATCTGGGGAAAATCTAAAATATACAATCAATTATATGCTGCAAAGAACTTCATTCTACGTGTGTAAAGTTAATAATAAAAATTCATTAGAAAAAAAAAAAAAAGACTGACTCTAAAATCTCTCATCTGCAGGATACTTGAGATAATGAATTTCCTTTTTTCCAATGTGGTTTTGGTAACATACACCATATTTTTTGCCTATATCTCAATATCTGGACATTCCCTTGCCTGTGGTTGTACTCTGAGAATTAGAGTAACCATTTTGTGTAGGGCTCAGAAAGCTTTGAAAGTTAATATAGGATGAACTTGGAGTGAAAAACATCTCTTTTCATAGGTATAAGTCACATACTAGAGTCTGGTGTCTGCAATGATACATGAAAAAGAAAAAAGTGACATTATTTTCATGCCTATTGTGACAGATATATAAAGGTTTTCCATTGGTCATGATAATCTCTTGGAATAAATTTAACATTTGGGACTCATATTGATACATTCGGGAGTCAAAGACAGATCCTCTATCTGTTCTATCTGTTCTAAGGAGGTTTTCATGAATGAGACTTTTATGATATTCAAATTAATGGGTATATTAATTCACTAAGATTTAGATTCTGAAAAGAATCTAAAAAAGAGTGGGTATAAGTATATGTATAACTGATTCACTTTACTGTAAAACTGAAATTAATACAACTTTGTAAATCAACTATACTTCAATAAAAATTAAAAAAAAATTTAGATTATTGTCCTTATATTAAAAAAAGAAACATAGTTTTATTTTCAGTAGAATAATATTAAAAATAAAATATTCCTGCTTACATTTTGCAATTCTTCTGTCTCTTATGAAAATTATATTGAATGTTATAGAAATTAAATTTTTCTTTAATATTTTCTAATTTTCTTCAGCAAAATGTTTTAACTTTAAAATTGCAGATATATCACTGACATACTCTGACATTTTATTGACAATTTCTGCACTTTTTTAATCCTCGATTTAACTATCAATATAAGAAATAAGATCTGAGTTAAAATTTAAAAAATATATAGAAATATTACAAATTAAAAAATAAAAAGGAACATAATAGAAAACTACACAATAAACAAATGCCAGTATACATTGTGTTTCTGAGGTCTTTGAAGAGCCTTTTGAAAAGTCATGGCATAAGGTGACTTCAGTGATAGAAATCTGAGTAGAACGAAGAAAATATTTCCTTAGCGATTCTATCCAGAGAATGGAAAAAGCAAATTAAGCTCTCCTAAATCAGAATTTACAAGATAAATGATAAATTTAACTCCATTTTTTCCCCACATCATTTAAACAAGGGAATCAATTAAGCAAAATATTAAAAACCAATGAATCAAAAAGTGGCATAGAATAGTAATTAGAAAATAATTAGTTAATAAAGTAAGATGGTAATGGAGAAGTCATCAAATGACAGTATCAGAACCAGACCATTAATTAGAAGTGACATTGAAGAATAGAAATGCCAAATACAACAGCAACTATGACTGTGTGCATATTGAAAAGACTGATACAGATGACAATACCTCCAGAGTTTAAGTTTTCCCAGTGCTGATTTAGTATAGTTAGAGGAGAAAAATAAGTATCTTTAAAATTATGCTACTCTAGAGATGACTTCCAACTAAATCATCTCATATTTAGAAAGTGATTAATTTGAGCTTCTTCAACTTTAGTTATCTTTTGTTTAAAAATGATCATGATTTAGTTTTCTAAATAGAAATAGTTAAGGTGAATATACACCATGTATTAGGATCACCATGTGCCTCTTCACAGCTTAAAGCAAGGGAGGAAAGTAATATGTTACTAAATTCAGGTCAGTATGACATGACAAGAGTAAAATAAATAGCTAATATGATTCCTGTATCCATCAGACAAAAACAGAATCAGTAGAATGTGTGCATGTGTGTGTGTGTGTGTGTGTGTGTGTATAAAGAAATTTCTTTCAAGGACTTGATCTTGGCTTACACAATTGTGGGGTCTGGTTAAGGAAGTCTAAACCCATAGGGCAGGTTGGCACGCTATATAATCTCAGACAGGAGTTGAGTTTGGGGTCCAGAGGTGGGATTTCTTCTTCTTCAGGGAAAAATCAGTTTGCTCTTACATCCTTTTGATTGATTATACAAAGCCCACTCAAAATATGGAGGATAATCTCTTTTTATGGAAGTCAATTGATTGTAGCTATTCATCACATCTACAAAATACCTTCACAGCAACACCTAGGTTAGCAACAATTTCATTAGTGTTCAAGTAATTGGGTGCTACAGTCCTAGCTAAGTGGACACATAATAATCACCAAAATTCCTAACTACTCCTCTGTTTCCAGAACCATTTCTCTTTAATAGAGAAGGGTTTTTGAAAACAAACCTTTTCAGAAAATATTATCTAAGTCTTAGCAATTAGCTCCTCCTCTAAGATTAGTCTTTGTGCAAACATAAACATAAAAAAATAGAATAAAAGAGAACAAGGTTGGAAGACTGATGATGCTACTTGACTTCTAGACTTGCTATAAATCAAGACAGTGTGGTATTGGCAAAAGAATATACAAATACATAATTGGAACTGAATAGACAGCCCAGAAATAGACCCCTATAAATATAGTCAACTGATCTTTGACAAGGAACAAAGACAGTACAATGGAACAAGATAGTTTCTTTAATAAACCGTGATCGAACAATTGGGCATCCACATGCAAAAAAAAATGAATCTAGACACAGACCTTACATGCTTCACCAAAATGAACTCAAAATGGATCATAGATATAAATGTAAAAATGCAAAACTACAAAACTCCTAGAAAATAACATAGGAGAAACTATGGATAACCTTGAGTATGGTGATGTTGTTTTAGACACAGTACAGGATCCATGAAAGAAGTAATTAATAAGCTGGACTTCATTAATATTAAAGTTTCTGCTTTGCAAAGGACTATGACACAGACTGGGAGAAAAATATTTGTAAAAAAAACACTTCTGATGAAGGACTGTTATCCAAAATAGACAAAGAAATCTTAAAACTCAAAAATAAGAGAACATGGGACTTCCCTGGCAGTCCAGTGGTTAAGAGTCTGTGCTTCCACTGCAGGGGGCGTGGGTTCAATCCCTGGCTGGGGAACTAAGGTCCCACATGCTGCCCAGTGTGGCAAAAAAAAAAAAAAAAGAAAGTAAAAGAAAACTAAGAGGACCTTAATAGACACTTCACCAAAAAAGATACACAGATGGCAAACAAGCATATGAAAAGATGTTTTACATCATATGTTCTCAGGGAAATGAAAATTAAAACAACAATGAGATACCACTGCATACCTTCTAGAATGGCCCAAATCTGGAACACTGACAATTCCAAATGCTGGGGAGGATATGGAGCAATAGAAACTCTCATACCTTACTGGTGGGAATGCAAAATGGCATGGGCACTTTGGTATCGATAGTTTGATGGTTTCTTACAAAGTAAACATACTCTTACTATACAATCCAGCAGTTGTACTCTTTGGTACTTATGAAAGAAGTTAGAAATTTACATCCCCACATAATTTTTATAGCAGCTTTATTCATAAGTGCCAAAACTTTGAAGCAACTAAGGTGTCCTCAGTAGGTGAATGGATAAACACACCTGTGGAATATCCAAACAATGGAATATTATTCATTACCAAAAGTAAATGAACTATCAAACCATGAAAAGACATGGAAGAGCCTTAAATGCATATTACTGAGTGAAAGAAGCTAATCTGAAATGGCTACATACTATATGTCATTCTGGAAAAGAAAAGACAAATTATGGACACAATGAAAAGTTCAGTGGTTGCCAAAAGTAGTTTTGGGGAGCAGGGAGGAGGAATGAATAGGCAGAGCATAGAGGATTTTCAAGGCAGTGAAAATACTCTGTATGGTATTATAATGATGGATATATGTCATTATACATTTTTCCAACTCCAAGAGTGAACCCTAAGCTTAACTATGGACTGGTTGATTATGATCCATTTATATAGTTTCATTTTTAAGGCGAATGAAGGATTCTGGTGAGTGATTTTTTTTCAACTGAGAATAACTGACATATAACATTGTGTAAGTTTAAGGTGTACCACGTGTTGATTTGATATATTTACATATTGCAATATGTTTTTAACCAGCATAGCATTAGCTAACATCTCTATCATTTCACATAATTATCTTTTTTTGTGTGGTGAAAACAATTAAGATCTAGTCTCTTAACAACTTTGAAATTTGCTCATTTTGCTAATAATGCAGTATTGTTGGCTATAATCACCATGCTGTATGTAGGTTTATACTGTAAACATCTCCCCAGTTCCTCTCCTTCCTGGATAACAACCATTCTACTCTTTACCTGCAAATTCTTATAAACTCAAAACCCTTCAATTCCCTAGTAACAAATATTTTCATTATGTAACATCATGAAATTACCAAATGTCATGATTTTTGATAGCATAATTTTTTTTTTTCATTTTTCCTTTATTCCACGCTATGGTATGGAACTAAGGAAAACTATTGAAAGGAAGACTAAATTCTTTGAAGCTGAAAACTGAGAGAAAACTAATGAGTCAAATCCTGGTGGGCTCCTGTAGGTAAAGTAAGTTATATAATCAGAGATAAGATAAAGAATTCTGGTTACCAAAAAATTTGCAGAAAGTGGCAAAACGTGACAAAATTTCAGGATTTCAACACAGGCATAAATAGACACTAAATCTGTTTTGGAAATAATTGTTTGATATGAGTTTTCTTGATTAGTCCCTTACTTTGAATGACTAGTCCCTTTATATTACAGTCAATATGAATCATGCCCCTGCAATTTAATTCTTCTATCCTCTATCTATCTTGGTATCCCACTATCTTCAATGAAGTCTCAAGAAACTTCACAGGTACAGAAAATTTGAGTTCCTCTTCAGTTTCTTTCTTTCTCACAAAGGTCATTATGATATTACCACTGGTTATACTTTTCTTACCTAAATGGTTGTCTTATTTCTCATTTTTCAACAGAACTTAACACGTCACCACTCATAATTCTTCATTACTCTATCTTCTTAGCCTTGCCTCATGTACCTTCCAATCAAATTTTAATAAAAACACTTAATTGGTATTCTATTACCTGACTTTATGAATGTGGCTCTATTTAGAGATGGGTAATAATTTCTTCATGGAAAAAAGTATACCAACTAAATAAGTTATTAGTATTTTCCATGGTATTATATTTCTTGCTATAAAATCTTTAAACGTAAGAATACAAGCATGTGATAATGAAGAAGAATTTCCCTTTTTATAACAGAAACATTATCTCTAATGTTTGTCTTGAGATCTCTTCCCCTATCCTGGGGCCATTGATATCTATAATAGCAAGGACAATAGGAAAATAACATGGACCACTGAGTCTTTCACTGTGGTCAAAGCATGACACAATGATCCATCCTGAACTGAAATGGCTTAAATTTATATGAATATGGCTAGAAAATTTGGGAACACATGCAAATATGATCCCTCTAAGTTTATCCCACCAAAGAACCACTCATCTGCTGTAAATGTAGTCTCCCATAACAACTAATAGTTCAACGATCCATACTATCTGAGAAAAACATTGAGATTTTTGGATCTGTCCTTTTTATTGGCCTGGGAAGGAAAATAGGGGAATGAGAATTCAATGCTGTCTCCTCAGTATATCTGCCAAAGTAATTGGGATGGTAGAGCTACCCTGAATATAGAGTTGATAGAGATCTTATTTTTACTCTTGTCCACCCAGAATGTTTCTTTCCCAGAAATCATCCTGGTGATCTCCTGACTCCACTTCTACAAGGGGATGGATTCTCTTATCCAAATTGTCCAGTTAGAATACCCCACTGACTTCCATACACTAATTCATCCAGGGCTGCCTGGATGGTAGAGATGGGTCAATCAGATCTCTTTTTCAGGATTGGATGAGCATGCAGGAAGCGAGAAATACTCTGTTCTTATGATATTGTGGATGGCTTGGATCACACAAGACTACAGGAACTATTTTTGCCACCTTGTGTAGTGATACTGCCTTAGAATTACACAATAAGAAAGGGAAAAAAAACTGAAGAGCGGACGTTTTTAAGTGAGTAAGAGTATATGTGTGTACATGCTTTTGGATTAGGAAAGTGGTGGCAGTATAATAAATAAATGAAAAATATTGTTTCAAATAGTTATTTTTTCATGAATAAATATTTATCTGGTAGAATGCCCCTCGGTATTTAAGATACAAAGCACATGGTATGTATCTAAAGCTTAATAACAATTTTTTCAATTAATGATTATATAGGAAAAATTATTAGTGTCTTAGAACATAAAAATCTTCACTGGGAAAAGTCTGTAAACTCTATTTCAAATACAGTTGGAGGGATGGCAGAACCACATTTGCATATTTGTATAGCTCAGTGAAACTCAACCAAGGGGTCCTCCTGGCTTTGAGCAGGTGTTGCTGAGTCACTACAGACAATGGGTCACAACTGAATTTTTGAGGATCTGGAAGAAATGTTTTAAACATTTTATACTTTGGTATGATAGTTTGTAACTTATATAGAAGTATGGTTGCCTATTTTGGCTATATTTTAAGAAAATGCTGAGGGTTGACATGTAAATAAATTGTAATTATTTTCCTTTTAAAATAATGGAAGAGGGACTTCCCTGGTGGTCCAGTGGTTAAGACTCCACGCTTCCAGTGCAAGGGCGCAGGTTCGATCCCTGGTCGGGGAACTAAGATCCAACAAGCTGTGTGGCGTGGCCAAAAAAAAAAAAAAATAATGGAAGATAGTCTCCCTATTTACACTCTCCAGCAGAGTGTCCATTTTCAGAAATGAATTACATTAAATGGAATATATATTATATAAAATAATAAATTAATATTTTATTAACATATGCTTTTATTATTAATAATAAACCATGGATTTATATATATTTAAATAAATGTTTTATCATTTTACATTTATATTATATCATTTTATATTTAAATAAATTTTATATCATTTTATATTTGTATAGAGATTGATATATTTAAATCTCTAATTGCTTTGGAAGTTGGGACAGATACAATAAGGTATTTGTTAACATCTGAGGTTAAAGCATTCATAATCGTTATGTATAAAATGCCTTCTGAGGAAATTAAAGTTCAAAAGAAAAAAATATTTATCTATATACCTGTATATTCTTGCAATACTTTATGACACTGAAAATAGTAACCTCAATGGACACATTATGGACTTTTTCTATGCTTGTCTTTTGATATACTTGTTACCATTAATTAGGTTTCAGATCTATAAATAATATTATTTAAATATGTTTCTATATGACTTTACACAGGTATAAATCAATGTATGACTTTACACAGGTATAAATCAATGTATTTAAAAGTTAGTAAAACATATATAATTGAGAATAAATGTAAAACACTGATAGGTCGACGAATAAATAAAATCAGTCTCTGGTCAGTAGTCTGTTCAGTGAGGTCTTGAAATTTCCCTGTTTCCTCTGTGCTCTGCCCAGGAGGGGAACTGGCAGCTCTCCTGGAGAATGTACACTCACACATTAAAAGCATCAGTTACCATCCTTTTCATGATGCCCTTGGGTACTTCTTGGCTGAGAAAAATTGTGAAAGTAATGAGGGGGTTTTTGCTTCTGGAGAAGCTCAATTTTTAATGGTACTTATGTTACCTTCTACTCAGGCTATTAAAAAATATTGTTTTCTGCCTAATAACACAGCTAAGACTGTGGTCATTCCTCATTCTCAGACTACTCTCACACTCTGCTTCACCAACAGAGCGATTTCCATCGGTAACTCTTTCAGATATTTCCATTTTCTAACTTAATTAAAAACAAATAAAATGGAGAAAAGGAAGACAAAGAAACTTTGATGTGAAGACAGCCAGTATCTTTTTATTTTCCACACAGATCATCTTTGATCTCCCCAGATAGTTGCTCAAAATACCAAAGTATTCACTCCTCATTTCCAGAGTGTCACCCTTGCCCCAGCACATGCTACAAAGAGGTGATATTTAGAAGAACTGAACATGATTGATACATCCAAATTTTCTACAGCATGACTCAGTAGTAATGTAGGAACTGTTTTATTGTCAACTTCACAAACTATGTTGGGGGGGATGGACTCTCCAGACAAAGTGACTCACTTCCCTCCCCTTCACCCTTTGGAGACTACTTGTAAATATATTCAGAATCCATTATTCACCTGAAAAATCTTGACAGTGTTTATGTTTTTCAGAATGTGTAAAGTATAACCATGAGCAAAAATTGACACAGTGACCATCAGCAAGATTCTTCTAAAACATTTTGAGGTATGGATACTTCTTAATAATTATGAGGGCACACACTTTACAAGTCTGGTGGTAAAGAAGTTTATAATCTCCCTTGGATGAATTAGTACTGTCCCTGCCTAAAGCATCTGAAATGTTAAATGGGAAATTCCAAATAACTTGTTAAATTCTATGCACAAACTATTCTGAAGTGGCCAGATGTTCTACCTACAGCCCTTATAAATATGGCAGCTGCAGGAAAACAAGAGCTTTGGATTCTCCTTCATGCAAAGAAAGTGTTACTGGGTGGGCTGGAATATTTTCTGGTAGATCAGATCAGATTTCCCCACATAATGTGATGAGACACTTGTAAAGGACACGCCTCAGAGTGGCCTGGCGGAGCCCAAAGCTTCTCAGAGCACGTGACCACTCACCTTAGGCCTGGACAACTTTGTCTGGTCATCCCAGCGTGCCATATACACATTGTCATTTCCTCTGTGTATAGTAACATGAAAAGGTTGGGTAAGTATGGCCACTATTTTTCCAAAGTATCAGGGTGAGTCAACAGAATTCCTTTCACAGGTTGATTTGGGCAAACAGTATCACGGTAAATGTCTGGTGGTTGTGTTCTCAGCAAGGACCTTTGGCTGAAAACATCACTAGAACTTCATTGGAAAAGCCTTATTATGCTTTGCTGCCTAATAATGGGTTATCAAGTACTAAAAGCTACCATTTTTGGATTTATGTTTCCAAATATTAGAAAATGTCAGCTGCACCCATTAACTAACTTTGTAATATTAATTTTTTTAATCCTTAGAAACATGACCAGCAATGCTCTTCTCACTTGAATTTCACTCTGGTGGTGATGATTGACCAGAAGACCCTGGTAAGCAGCTGATAAACCCTCAAATTTAATCTCTTCCTGCTGACCAGTAAAATTAAACTCTACCTTACAGATTCATTTCCCCCATTATCCAAACATGCTCTACATGAGTTCTGTTCTGTTCTGTGTAGTTAACAAAGTCTCCAACAGGACAGCATTCCTCCCTGTTTGTCAATAGGAGACTGTAATTTCTTATCTTTTTCACTTCCCTCTTACCTCCCATATATTAAATGTAGCTTTTATTTACCTCATTCACTAGTCAGAGCGCAAAACTGACTTATCATAAAATTTCCCTACTTGAAACATTGTAGGAACTGAGCAAGATTGCTAATCCCCTCTCCTCTATTGAAGAAAACCTCCTAATGATCACTTTCAACAGTTATGCCAAAAAGCGAGTGTCTTGGGAAATGCTAGTTACTGCAATGTTTGAGCTGAAATTTCTGTTCTGGACTCCTGGTTCAGAATGAATAGTAAGTAAGAATGACTCACTGAAATTGATAGACATTGCCTACTTACTGCTACTGCAATATTGCCTAAAAACCACACAAAGATATAACGTTAATTCATTATTTCTCTGTGTTATTAACATAAAAATAAATATTAAATGTCTCAAAGTTAAATTTGCTCTTATTACCAATTGTACTGAGGGGGAAATCGCCGATAGAGATGACAGTTCTTGGCATGAGAGGTGCTGCAATGTTTCAACAGCTGGAGTTGAAAATGTTCTTTAAAATTATCAGTATTAACTGCCTTTAGTTTGCAAAAAGTAGTAATTTTCTACTTCACACTAGTCAGTTAAAAATGCCTTCCCTTTAGCAGTCTCTGTCTTGGATTATTTTACTAAGATTTTACTGTGCTTATGCATAACCAGGCTTATTAATAAAACCGAAGCTGTACTAAAAATTCAACTTTTGCAGGACGTAATGATATTATGCATTATATGTAAATTATAATAATTTGAAAAGGTTTGTTTTGTCCAATAGCCAGAAAGAAGTCTCCAAATTATACCAGACTGAGATTGAGCCCTATTTTCATGAGTTGGTGGCCTTTAAAGAAATTAAGGTATAAAAACATATATACAGGATACTTTAATGACACCGGAATGGTAGCATTTGTCTTCAGTGGATGCTTAGAAAATGTCTCATATTCTGGAGCCATAAAAGGGTACATGACAAATATTTTTACCTGGATACTGAACAAGTAATGCTCACTATGAATTTAGATAGAACATGAAATCTGAAGAACAAGAGATAAATGCTTTATCTATTAATAAATTATTAATAAATTTATGAATCTACATGTGGTACAATAAAAAGGGACATTATTCCATATTCTATTTTTTAAAATAATTCTCTCTGTATTTTTCTTTTGCAATATTGTAAGCTGAATCTTCTTAGGCCTGTTTTTTCTTCCGGTACCAAACGCTGGAATTCCAGTGCTTAGAAACTTGAGAATTCTTCCTATGAAAAAAATCTCAGAAAAATATTAAAGGGAAAGTAGGAAATTCCTGTATCAATACATCTTCAAGAACACTTGGTATTCTCAATTTTTGATGGCATAGTCTTCTTTTTATTTATACTTTGCTGATTATTAGTGAGGTAGGACATCTCCTTACCAGAGTTGGAAACCACAACAGAAGAAAACTATAGAATGTGGAACTGATTGTTATTTATAAATTATTCTAAAAACATATTACTGTGCAGAGGAAAACAATTTATCTTCTAGGTAATAATAAATACCATGTTTTTGTCTCATTTTATTATGTGAAATGCAGTTTTAGAGGAATTTGTTAATTTGGTTTGCTGTTTAAGATCTGGTGCATCTGTTCTCTAAAAAAAATTTAAAAACCTCAGTGACATTAAACAATTCTTATACAGATCTGCATTAACATAGTAGTTACTTCTGTATAAAATTGCTCATTAAGGAAAGCAACTACTTATTTAAATTAGACCTAAGTATAAGTAATTTACAGGCATGGTGAGTCTGTAAACTTGCAAACTTACAGACACCATTTCTAGAAAATTATCAGTGACCTAGATGTGCACAGTTCTGAAATCAACTGAACTTTGAGGCAATTGACTAAAATTCTTTTATCTAACAGCTGTACAGTGAGCTGCTATGGCTATTGAGAGAGTCTGATTAGGGCAATATTACAGCATATTTTAAAACCATACTGAGAGTAATTTAATGTGGTTTAGCAGGTAATTCTATATTTTGTAGTGACCCAGGGACATACAAATTTGTAATACAAAAAAACATGCAGCAACGTAGATACAAAAAAGTAAAAGATTAGATTCACAATGTATTTACCTGATAAATTTCTTTTGCCGACTTAATTTTAACTGCTTTTCTGAAAATTGTAAGATAGTGTGGATGATAATTTTCCTGCATATACTTAGTATGCTATTTAAGAAATAGCTCTCTTAATTTGAGTTTTGCATATGTCCTTTTAACGGAGTAAGCTATTTAGTAGAATATTATTTGGCAATGTAAATTCAATGAGCAAAACCTATTTTGAATATCCATCTAGTCATATGAAGGCTTTTACAAATATGCATATAAGTACACATATAAATGCACATACTATTATGTATACATAATTTATTGAGGTTTACTTCATGCAAGCCAAGCCAAGTTTTATATATGAGACACATTTAATTCCTACAAATTATAAGTCTGATGGTATTTTACAAATGAAGAACCTGAGCTTTAGAGAAACTAACTGAATTTCTCAAAATTATATACCTTGTAAGTGGGAAAGGTAGAATTAAAATTTAATTTTATCTATTTCAGTACTAGAGCTCTTTAATATGGCATTGTTCTTTTCTAGACTCTGTCAAATCAATTCCATATTTTAAATTTTATGATCTATCTACTAACCACAAAAGAAGACTAGCAGTTCTTCACTTAATTATGTATTTGTAGCAATCATAAAGCATTAAGATTGACAGATGCACATGTGTTAGACAGCTCTCCCTCATACTTATGCCTCTGAATTAAAGCAACAATGTTATCAGATAAATGGCTTCTAATATAACACTGTTGCTAGAGTTATATGATGTCAACCCTATTTTAATCAAAGTTTCAACTAAAGTCTTCCTATTTTCACCACACATTTTCACAGTGTATTTCCCTTTCTTTGATAAATTTCTGAGTTGTTTCATTGCTGTAATCCAAAGAATAAAAAGTGGGAGATATCATCTTTTGCTACATCGAAATCCATCCACCTCCACACGGAAGGGGAAAAACAATTCAAAGCTAAATGATTTTGCTATGTCAAGAAATGACTAAACTTCTCTAGTGGGGATATAAATCTATGAAAATAAAACTGGATTTTCCAAATCACTTTCCTAAACCTGTGTTTTCTAGCAGATATATATATATATATATATATATATATATATATATATATATATATATATATATGTATATAAAACATTGTCTTTCAGCCTAGGGCTCCAAGAATGGATAGTAAACAACGAAACCATATTTTTAATTACATATTTCATTTTACAATATTACCTAATACCAGCCAATATTTAAAAAGGAACCCAAAGAAAATGAACAATATTTTAAGTTACAGGGAACTTCCTTCACTTGTTTTAGATTCTGTACTCAAGATTTCTTCATCCTGTTTTTGTCCTCTAAGCAGACGATGGCTTGTGCTGGACTGACAGAAACTGTGAGAAGGAAGAAACAGAGTACACAAAAATTAGAGAAGTTTTGAAACAGGAGGCTCTTAAAACAGAAGGCTCTTTTATTCACAGGCAATGCTAGTGCTCTATGGTCACCCATAATTCGAACTTTCTAAAAGTCCTATGCTTATGGATTTTTCTGTGACAAATTCAATCACAGTTTACTTATATAACAAACTGGAGACACCAGATGACATCTCCTCTTTAGGTCCAACTCCTGATACAGGATAGTCTTTCCAAAGACATATGTCTTCTGTATCGGTTTTTATGTTACATGAAAACATTTAGCAACTTGCTTGTATGTTTTAGTTACCTGGCTTGGCAAGGAACCCACACCGAAACAATATTTTCCTTTGTACAATCTTCTTCATCACTTTGTTAAGGATAACGTTGTTTTTTGTCTTTTACTTAGATCAATAAAACATAGAGAACAATTCTGAAATTTTATTAAATGCTATATATCTACTTAAATGGAATTGTGTATTGTGGTACAATTGCTCATAAAAACAAAACTAGAAGAATGAAATGCATTCCAGGTAGAGATTATGGGATCAAGCTTGCATCTATCATGGTGATAGTTTGCGTATTTTCAGCATTTTCTTACTAAGGTTTTCAAAGAGCTTTATCATGCTAAGGTTGAAATAACTGTGCTTCAATTTACATAACCTCAAATCAAATAAAATTATCTCTACATTAGAGATGTGGAGATTGCTTTGTTTTACAGTTCTTCAATCAGCAACTGCAGTTTTACTTACAACCTCAATTTCTAGATTGTTTTTAAAGCTGAATGATTTGATTTAAAAGTACAATAACCCTGTACTTTTAACTTTATGGTAACTTCACTTAATTCATTGAAGACTCTGTCCTCCTCTCTCCCCACACCTGTCATTAATCATTGTGAATTCGGCCTCCGCAGGGATTAACCAACACTCGGGTCTCTCGGTTTATCTCATCTTCAGATGTCTTTCCTCCCCCTCCACCTCAGCTGTCTACTGCCATGACCACTCTCCAGTTTTGTCACCTCCAGATTTTGGGCGACCTCTGAAATTTTATTACAAAAGTTTGCTTCCCAACTACAATATCCTAGCCTTCATCTCACTTGCTCAAGAAAATTACTGCCACAATCATTCAGTTTCACTAGAACTCTCAGGCCATTATCCTCACAATAATTTCATGATGTAAAGCATCTTCTGATATCACTTTCTTCTTCGTGTAATGTAGATTCCATACGTAACATTATCATCACTCTTTCAAATATCCTTAACCTCTATAAAGTATTATCATTTATGTTACTATCACAGTTGTTATTATTGATTACTTCTCATAAACTTCTCTGCTACCCTAGTCAAATCATAATAAGCTATGATTATTGAGCATTTAAGATAAATATTTTCCCCATCCAATGGGCAAGAGTAGGCATGATCATAATACTCATAGAAACTAATAATTTCTGAGTGTTTACTATGTGATATTGGGAAACATCCATTTTGAAAAATAAATTTACTATTTTTCTTTTCTATTTAAGCCAACAAGCCTCAAAATGACAAAATGCTTTTCTTTTAGGTTTTCAGCTGAGCATGTTTCTGTCTGGTATTTGGATAATAGAAATGTGATTCTGAGTCCTCTATAACCCTGTCATCAAGGAATATTGTCAAGAGAAGCTGATAAGAGAGGTGTTATCTGATTAGTTAATAATTTCAGCAGCCATAAAGATCAGGTGAAGTTGTAATACATAAATCCATCAAAGTTTTAAAGATCTTTTGTTGATTTTTAAAGAGAAAAAGTTTATGTTTAACATAATTTTATAGGCTGTGTTTGTTCATGCAGTCAAAATAAAAGGGAAAATGTAATGATTTTCCCATCCTTTATTTATCTAGTAGAATCAGTATGATGTCTGTCTGCATTCTGCCCACTTATACTATTTTTTCTTCCAGTTTTATTGAGATAGAATTGGCATACAGCACTGTATAAATCTAAGGTGTACAGCATAATGATCTGACTTACATACATCATGAAATAATTATCACAATAAGTTTAATGAACATCCATCATCTCATATAGATATAAAATTAAATAAATAGAAAAAAAATTCCTGGTGATGAGAACTCTTAGGATTCACTCTCTTAGCAACTTTCATATGTAACATACAGCAGTGTTAATTATATTTATCATGTAGTACGTTACATCCCTTGTACTTATTTATCTTATAGCTGGAAGTTTGTACCTTTTGACAGCTTTCCTCCAGTTCCCCAACACCCCCAACTCCTACCTCTGGGAACCACAAATCTGATCTCTTTTTCTATAAGTTTATTTTTGTGGGTTTTTTGGAAGTATAATTGACTTACAACATGATGTTAGTTCCTGTTACACAATATAGTGATTTGATATTTCTATACATTTCAAAATGATCACCACGATCAGTGCAGTTACCATCTATCACCATACAAAGATAATGCATAGTTATTGACTATATTCCCCACATTGACTCATTTATTTTGCAACTGGAAGATTGTACCTCTGATCTTCCTCACTTATTTGTTTCCCTCCCCTCTAGTAATAACCTGTTTGTTCTCTGTATCTATAACTTTGTTTCTGTTTTGTTGTTTGTTCATTTGTTTTGTTTTTAAGATTCCACATATAAGTGAAATCATACAGTATTTATCTTTCTCTGTCTGGCTTATTTCAGTTAGCATAACACCCTCTAGGTCCATCACCCTCTAGGTTCAGTTTGCATAACACCCTCTAGGTTGCTGCAAAGGGCAAGATTTCATTCTTTTTTGTGGCTGGGTAATATCCTGTTTTATATATTTCATCTTCTTTATCCACTTATCTGTTGATGGGTGCTTAGGTTCCTTCCATATTTGGCTATTAAAAATAATAATGCAGTGAACATAGGGGCGCATATATCTTGTCTAATTAGCATTTTCTTTTTCTTCAGATAAATACCCAGGAGAGGAATTGCTGAATCATATGTTAGTTGTATTTTTAATTTTTTGAGGAACTTCCATAATGTTTTCTATAGTGGCTGCACCAATTTACATTCCCACCAACAGTGCATAAGGGTTCGCTTTTCTCCATTCTTTTTTTTTTTTTTAAGTACATTGCTCTTTTATTTAATGTTTTTTAAAAATTTATTTTATTTTATTTTATTTATTTATTTTTGGCTGTGTTGGGTCTTCGTTGCTATGTGTGGACTTTCTCTAGTTGCGGCCAGTGGGGGCTACCCTTCGTTGTGGTGCACAGGCTTCTTATTGCGGTGGCTTCTCTTGTTGCGGAGCACAGGCTCTAGGTGCCAAGACTTCAGTAGTTGTGGCACACAGGCTCAGTAGTTGTGGTTCATGAGCTCTAGAGCATAGGCTCCGTAGTTGTGGTGCACGGGCTTAGTTGCTCCGTGGCATGTGGGATCTTCCCGGACCAGGGCTCGAACCCATGTCCTCTGCATTGGCAGGCAGATTCTTAACCACTGCACTACCAGGGAAACCCTTTTCTGCACATTCTTGCCAACACTTGTTATCTGTTGTCTTTTTGATAATAGCCATTCTGACACATGTGAAGTGATATCTGATTGTGGTTTCGATTTGCATTTCTCTGATAAGTAATGATGTCGAGTATCTTTGCATGTTCCTGATGGCCATTCCTTTATTTACTTTGGAAAAATGTCTCTTCAGATCTTCTGCCCATTTTTTTTTTTTAATTATTATTTATTTATTTATTTATTTTTTGGCTGTGTTGGGTCTTCGTTTCTGTGCGAGGGCTTTCTCCAGTTGCGGCAAGCGGGGGCCACTCTGCATCGTGGTGCGCGGGCCTCTCACTATCGCGGCCTCTCTTGTTGCGGAGCACAGGCTCCAGACGCGCAGGCTCAGTAGTTGTGGCTCACGGGCCCAGTTGCTCCGCGGCATGTGGGATCTTCCCAGACCAGGGCTCAAACTCGTGTCCCCTGCATTAGCAGGCAGATTCTCAACCACTGCACCACCCGGGAAGCCCTGCCCATTTTTGAATCAGTTTTTTTTTTTATGTTGAGCTGTATGAATTCTTTGTATATTTGAGACATTAACCTTTTCTTGAATATATTGTTTACAAATATCTTCTCACATTCAGTAGCTTGCCTTTTCATTTTGTTGACAGTTTCCTTCACTATGCAAAAGCTTTTCAGTTTGATGTAGTCCCATTTATTTATTTTTGCTTTTGTTTCACTTACCTGAGGAGACTGATCCAAAAAATAATATTACTAAGACCAAGGTCAAGACCTTACTGCCTATATTTTCTTCTAGAAGCTTTATGGTTTCAGGTCTTACATTTCAGTCTTTAATCCATTTGAATTTATTTTCATGTGTGGTGTGAGAAAGTAGTCCAATTTGATTCTTTTGCATGTAGCTATCCAGTTTTCCCAACACCATTTATTGAAGAGGTGGTCTTTTCTGCCTTGCATATTCTTGTGTCCTTTGCTGTAGATTAATTGCTCATATAAACGTGGGTTCATTTCTAGGTTATCTATTCTGTTCCTTGATCTATGTGTCTGTTTTTGTGCCAGTATCATACATTTTGATGACTGCAGCTTTGTAACATAGTTTGAAATCAGGGAGCATAATGTTAATATTTCCAGCTTTGTTCTTCTTTCTCAAGATTATTTTGACTATTCTTTTTTTGTTTTTTCCATAATCAGTGTTTAATATTCTGAGGACTAAGGAACAAAATTAAATATTTTTACTTTACTAGTTTTATTTCCTCTGAATTCTTCTAAGAATTAAACAAACAAACAAACAAACAAAAACAACCACACTTATTGATTCAGAACCATAGATTTTATTTCAGGAAAATATAATACCTTTCAAAAAGTTATAATTTTAATGTTAGCCCACAAAATTACTTCCTAACATTTCATTGAAAGGGATAAAAACTCTTTCCCATCCAAAGATTCCTATGTTTGAATTACAGTACTGCAAGGCACATTCAGAACATACCTCCTTCAAAACACACAGATGCTAAACTCCCTGAAATAGAGTTTTAAAGTCCTTAAGCAAGTAGTAATACTACAAAGTTGGCAATTCTTAGGTAAAATTGTTGCTCCTACAGGGCCATGCACCTTTCTTAAAATTAATTAAGCATGTATGTATAAACAATCCTTTCTTAAAACCTTTGTACTTGAAATGCAGATTTAGTGATGCTGCAGACAGCACTAAACAAACCTGAAAAGTACAACAGCTTGATAAATTTTATGTAATGCCTTCATAAGAGATTGTATCATCTCATCTAGTATTTCCAAAGACTTGATTTAATAATGGGTAGCTACACAGAAAATAAAATATTTTCTTTCTTTCTTTTTTAAACAATATTTCCTTCACCTGTAACATCAAATCTTTTATAAAGGATGCTAAATGAATCATAAATTTTTTTGGTAAAATTGACGTCAGGACCATTTAAATGCTTCTACTAAATTTAATGCCTCTTATTTAGGGACCAGCTACATATTGCCCTCTGAAAATTCTTGGTCAGGCATGTCTAACCATAACAGCAAAAGGCATTTTAAGAGGTAGATATTTTTTCCCTTGATGCATTTTTGTTAATAAATGTATTGTCAAGAAAGTAAAAGCAAACACTGTGTTTTTTTAATTATAAGGGTCTAGTGAAAAGAAAAATAAAAGGCAGTTATGATATTTGTTACACTCTGACATTTTAACAGTCATGGTATTGGATGTTTTGCAACCAGTGCATTATGACACATCATAATATTTTTTACTTGAAATATCAAGTCCATAGAATACTGTTTTAATTTGCTTATGTTTTCATGATGTGAATTATTAAAATAAGTTAGCTATCCCAAATACATTTGCCTCTGCATGGTTATAGAATATAAGGCAACATTTATTAGAACACATATTCAGAGCATTTCTATAGAGCAATTTATCAATAACCTTCCAATTACTGCCAGCTTTCAGTTATGGAGAAATTAATCCTTAAATTTAAAAATTTTCACATTTTAATCCAAAATATAAATGAGTGTTATATTTTTCTGCTTTTATGAAGTTGAGAGTAGGACATCTTACTGTGCCATCAGTAGTATTTTAAAAAATCAAAAACATAAGACTAGAAATTTGTACTATCATTAAAAGAACTAGATCAGAATTACATTAATAATGTGAGAATTTTATGCTGTGTACTCAATAGCCCTAAAATGATAAGTTACTTATGAAACAAAAATAATTATTGTAATTGCATATCACATAAACAATTTCTGAAGTCAGTTTTTCCCCTAATTATACATTGTCAGGTTTCCATGGTAATAACTTTATATTTTAATGCTGAAGTAGGTAATTATTTATTCATTTATATTTCTACTATCAGAAAAATGGTAATCATGGTGCTCCATGAACTATAACTTTCAAAAGAAATTGATTGAAAGGCAGCATTCTTGGGTTTTGGTGTTTGAAAAAAATTGTATCTCTATTAATGCTTATGGGATAAAAGTTATTAATACTATAAAGAAATTAAATTCCCTGTGTAACATTTTTTACTTATTAATGGATTAGGGTTCTACCATATTTGGTGATTTAATTTAAAATTTCCTAAATTAAAAGGAAATTATGAATATATTAGTTAAAAAATAAGTCTTCCCAAAATGATTGAAATTAAACAGTCAATGTGATTTAACATGCACAGGTATCTGAACACTCATTTGAAGCTAGAGGGTCCATTTGACTTGGTTTTCTTTCTTTTTTTTAACATCTTTATTGGAGTATAATTGCTTTACAATGGTGTGTTACTTTCTTTTTTATAACAAAGTGAATCAGCTATACATATACATATATCCACATATCCCCTCCCTCTTGTGTCTCCCTCCCACCCTCCCTATACCACCCCTCTAGGTGGTCACAAAGCACCGAGCTGATCTCTCTGTGCTATGCGGCTGCTTCCCACTAGCTAGCTATTTTACATTTGATAGTATATATAAGTCCATGCCACTCTCTCACTTTGTCCCAGCTTACGCTTCCCCCTCCCCATATTCTCAAGTCCATTATCTACGTCGACGTCTTTATTCCTGTCCTGCCCCTAGGTTCTTCAGAACCATTTTTTTTTGTTTGTTTGTTTTAGATTCCATATATATGTGTTAGCATACGGTATTTGTGTTTCTCCTTCTGACTTACTTCACTCTGTATGACAGACTCTAGGTCCATCCACATCACTACAAATAACTCAATTTCATTTCTTTTTATGGCTGAGTAATATTCCACTGTATATATGTGCCACATCTTCTTTATTCATTCATCTGTCGATGGGCACTTAGGTTGCTTCCATGTCCTGGCTATTGTAAATAGAGCTGCAAAGAACATTGTGACTCTTTTTGAATTATGGTTTTCTCAGGGTATATGCCCAGTAGTGGGATTGCTGGGTCATATGGTAGTTCTATTTTAGTGTTTTGAGGAACCTCCATACTGTTCTCCATAGTGGCTGTATCAATTTACATTCCCACCAACACTGCAAGAGTGTTCCCTTTTCTCCACACCCTCTCCAGCATTTATTGTTTGTAGATTTTTGGATGATGGCCATTCTGACCGGTGTGAGGTGATACCTCATTGTAATTTTGATTTGTATTTCTCTAACGATTAATGATGTTGAGCATTCTTTCATGTGTTTGTTGGCAATCTGTATATCTTCTTTGGAGAAATGTCTATTTAGTTCTTCTGTCCATTTTTGGATTGGGTTGTTTGTTTTTTGATATTGAGCTGCATGAGCTGCATGTAAATTTTGGAGATTAATCCTTTGTCAGTTGCTTCATTTGCAAATATTTTCTCCCATTCTGAGGGTTGTCTTTTGGTCTTGTTTATGGTTTCCTTTGCTGTACAAAAGCTTTTAAGTTTCATTAGGTCCCATTTGTTTATTTTTGTTTTTATTTCCATTTCTCTAGGAGGTGGGTCAAAAAGGATCTTGTTGTGATTTATGTCATAGAGTATTCTGCCTATGTTTTCCTCTAAGAGTTTTATAGTGTCTGGCCTTATATTTAGGTCTTTAATTCATTTTGACTCTTTGGACGCTTGTATTATTCACAAAAAGCACACTTCTAGCTCTACACACATCTCTCAGCTTCAAGACGCTGTGATATTACATTATAGGGAAGGTAGAGAGTAGAGATTTTGAAGGTTTTTCGCACTATTTATTCAGAGATATTTTTAACTGAAAAAGTAATAACTATTAATTATTCTGATTGTGAAAATTAACATTATATCTAAATAATTCTTTCATGTTTTTATTCACTTGCCTTAAATGTGCAACCCATTTCATTGTGCAGTGGAGACTGCTGCACTGTCTTGAGATCTAACTTTCATTGTGGATGTCTTGAAAGCCAGTTGATATAAGATGTATGGAAGGTATAAGATGTTATGGAAAAGCCCGAATGAACTTTTTGGCCAACCCAATAATTGGAATGCGTGAGGGTTGCTGCCCTGTGGTTGAGCTGTGATGAATAAAATATGGTCTTTTCCTTCCTCCGTTCCTTCCCCGACTCTAAGATGGACTGCAGCTGCAGCAGCTTGTACATCTTCTCTGAAGGTAATTTGTGAGAGAGAGCAATCAGCCACTCTTATTACAAAGTCATGAGCAGGTAGGTGAAGTCCCTTTTTAATTGACTTTTTCTCACTTCTGTCTCATTTCCCTTTTTCACTCTTTCCTTCTTCCCACTGTGATTGCACTCCCATTAAAGTGTTAGCATATAATCACATAATACATTGTGCTTTTTTTTTTTCCCTCAGAATCAGTTTTCAAGGGAACCTGGGCTAACACGATCTCAAAGTGGAAATGGCATATTTAAATTACTTTAAAATGTGGCAATAGTAAAACTATAGTGCCAAATACTGGACTAACTAGCATATGATAAAGAAAATTTAAAAAAATATATATTGCTAAACTTGAAAATAGCCAAAGATGATTTAAGAGGAGAATGAGAAATTAAGGTATGTGTTAGGAGGAGAAAAAAGTTACTTTGACTTTAGAGTCTTTAGAACATTATCCTGTGTTCCCCTAATATGGGGCTTTCAGACTCTCATCAAGTATCAGAAAACTCTGTTGAAGGGGTCCAGAACGTGCCATGCAAAAATATGCCACTTCGTCACGTTATGGAACCCAGCTCCAGCTGCTTGAAGGCCAATTCTAGAGAGACAAGTGTTGGTAGGAAAGGAAAGGTTGCTTTATTTTGGAGGCCGGCAACCAGGGGGGAGGGCTGACGCCTGTCCAAAGGCCGACTCTCCCTCCTTGACAATCAGGGTGCAAGAGTTTTATAGACAGAGGGAGGGGGCTACACGCATAAACAATACAGTCAGCTCTGACAGTCATCTTGAAATTGGTCGTGTGGTGGTCTGACCAACGTCATCTTGACTGTTTTAGGTACAGTTAATCTTCAGTTCCAGGGTCAGTTTGTTTCCATTTCTTTGAGGTCAATTCTTGGAATTGTGGCAGCTTATGTCATGGCTACAGTCTGGTCATCATGTAGTTAACTTCTTCCACCTGGTGGAGGTTTCAGTATCTGTAAGACAGCTCAGAGGATATGGCTCAGAGTATTATCTATAGCCCTTGAGAAGGAACTAAAGGTCCTTGATTTTGCTTAATGACTAAACTATTATTATTTGGTCTCCTCTGACTGTCTTCCTTTGTTTCTGCATTTTCTCACTTCTCTGATTAAACTTATTCTTTAGCTAAAGTTCTTCCACAGACAAAAGGCAGGCTGAGGACATGGGGGGCAAGGACGGTAGGGTCCTGCTCTGTTTCAGGAATAAGAACTGTTTGGAGCTGAAGGCAATTGAGAAACAACAGGCGCAGGAAGAGTTCTCTGCCCTCCCCATACCTGCCTAAAAGCAGGGCATAAATTTTCCTTTGAGGAAGGTGTGCCACACACCCACCCTCACCAGGGAGAGATGAGTGACTCTTATTTTTGAAGACAGGGAGTCACGAAGATGAGTTCGCATAAACAGACCTGACTAAAATAGACCTTATCTTCCATTAGTTCCCCCATATATTTTCTGGTCACTGCCCCACAATTTATTGTCCCTTAAAGCCCAAATCTTCTTTCTTCTGTTAAAAGGGTATATAAACCTCTGTTAAAAGGGTATATAAGCCCAAGAATCTAACTGCTTTGATGAGCTTCAATTTTTTTTTTTTTATGAACCCCTGTACACATAAATACTAGTAAAAATTATGTGTCTTTTCTCCTAATTTTCTTTTGTTATTTTAATTTGTAGGGGAGCTTGGGGTAGTGACAGATTTGACCTTTGCGAAGTAGTTTTAGACTCTGCTGAAGACGCTTAAAAGTAAAAGCTGCATAGGGAAGAAATGTTAAAATTTAGGGAAGTGTATTTATTTGTTGAATAACATTTATGAATATCTGCTTTGGTTTATGGCCTTTGATTTGTGTTACAGAGACCAATACAATAACAACTACAAACACAAAATAAAGACAGGCATGAAAATGTGCCATGCCAAATGAATGTGATTCTTGATATAATACAGATATACAGCAAATAATATGGAATAACTGAAAATGGAACTGTTAGGGATAGTATAGGATAGTTATATAGGTAGTTATAGAAGTCCCAGTCAGGAATTATAGATAGAGAGGGAAACCTAGGGAACTTTGGGAGACCACTGTAAGTTAATGATCACTCGAGAAAGCTATCAGAACATTGTGGAAGGAAGCAGGCTTGCTTAACTATAAAGTCATAAATAAAAGAATGAGATGTTCCCCAGGTCATTAAGTCAAAGAAAAAAATGAGGCCTGCATTCTGCTGGTCGAATTCAGCAAGATAATGATCCTTAAGCCCAAGGACAGGAGTTTAAGGGAAAAGTGACATTCCAAAGTAGGAGACCCTCATTGTACAGAAACCGGAGATGATTCAACATATTTTAATATATGTTACTACCCTTCTGCTGATTTGAGTAAGCGCTATTTACTAATGTGACCACATTGGGTCAGGCACCCTCCTGCCCGATAAGAAGGAGAAGCTAGTGATGTAAGCCTGATGTCTACTCAAAGAGTGAGGAAGAAGGCAGTCTCTCCCTCCGCCACCACCACTTTCCTTTGATTATAAAAATGTAGCCCACTTAATCCTCTGGGTACAGCCTCCTTGCCTGCCCGCTTGCATCTCTCACAAGCATCCTATATTAATAAGTCTACTACTTGCCCATCACTTTGCCCCTCTCTGAATTCCTTCTCCGCTGAGACACAAAGAACCTGAGCCTCAGTAAGTCCATACACCAGGTGAGTGATTCTAATTGAAAGATCATGGGTTCAAGTCTCAATCTGGGATTTGGCTGAGTTCGAGTCACAATCTGAGTTACATAGTTTCAGAACACTTGGAAAGGTGACAGAAGTGTTTATAGTTTATACTTAGCTGAAACAGCAAGCATGAAAAGAAAGTGTCCATTAAGCATAATTAGAACGCTCTAGATTAAAACAAAAAAAAAGAATGAGACGTATACTTCAATATTTTCATGCAATTGTCATTGTTATAATTGCTATTGAATTCTGAGTTAGAACTGTAACTTATAACTCCAAGTTCTGCAGCTGTTGACAAATAGAAGTAGAAATCAGGGTAATGAAGAAAAAAAAAAACAAGCTTATTGCTGCTAAATGTTGGGTTTGGGGATGAAGTTTAGACTTGGAGACCAGTGGGCATGAATTACGTTTACTTTTCCTTTGTCACAGGGAAAGTTTGAGGATTACAGATTCCTGTAAAACTTTCATGTAGGAACAAAGAAGACCTGAATAAATGCTGTCTTCAATGCGGCAAAGCCCTGAAAAAAAGATGAAAAGAATAGTTGATGATCCAATGTCCAGTTTCTTCTCTCAAACTCACCAGTCAGGCAAGTTTCTTTGGGGAGAACTCCCTGGGGAGAACTAAATAAAGGGTGAAGAGAAGCAGGGAGAATTCTACCTGAGGAGTGGAACCTACTGTTCCAACCTACTGTTGGTTCCTAACATCCTCTTCAGTTTTGTTCTCTTAGTCTGTTGGTCTTTGCTGTAAAGTCTACTGCCTCAGAGGCCAGTGTGCCCCTGACAAGCAGAAATGAGCTTCCTGTAGGGCAGTTCTTCTACTCTCCTGCAGTAACTCCTCTTAAACCTAATACTGCATCTTCTTCATGTATTTCCATATTGCTAACAAAGGGAACTTTATCTTTTGCCACTAAGGAAAAAAAAATCATTTTATTTAATTCCAAAGGTACTCGGAAAATTCAGTCTTTTTTAACTCTTATCTGTGTTATCCAATAAACCCACGAGAAGTGTTGCAATGAATAAATGGCAACATAAAGTTTCTCCAAGAGTAAAACACCAGCAACATAAAATGTCCCTAATTTAAATATAAATTCAACACTGTTATGTATTTCCTGGAAAGAAATCCGCTAATTTTAAAGTTCCAAATAGATTAAAGTTAAAACAACAAAATAAAATGAGCTTTACTTAAAAGTGTTGCTAAATATTTTCATTCTCTTCTCCCTACTGTTCATCACACAGTCCAAAAGTTATCAGTAATGTAAACCTGAGAGTATCATATCATGGCTTTATTTCTCAGGAAGGGACTGTTTAATCAGCTAATTGTAGTTCCACTCTCAGTGACAAAGTCTTGATTGTCAACCATCCCCTGGAGGGCAGCTTTTGGCATCATTGGCGCTGCTGACTTGACTAGTCAGACCAAAATTTCCAAGACTTCCACACTTGGACCTTCCCATTCTTCAGAGCATTGACTGGTCTGCTCTCTCAGCAGGGGGCAGGAGGTTGTTGCTCTTCTAGCCTGAACTGTCCTTCAGACTCATTTCCTCCAAGGAGAAGATACCTTACATTGACTGCCTGTACATACATCTATGGCTCTATGGGTAAAAATTATGGCTTTATAATTTTGAAAATTCCAGTCACTTTCCTACAAATGCTTTGTCAACCTTACCCCTCCTGCCTGGGTGTACAGAGGCTCCAAAACTTCTACTGATCCAGTTCTTTCTATATATCTGTGCTGCCTCAAACTCTGCCCTGGAGGGCAAATATCTATATGTATCCACGCATTGATTCATTTAACCAAAAAACAATGCTATGATTTTATAAAATAGAAAAGAGAAGTAAGTTTAAGGAATTTTCCTAAAGGAACATCAACTGTGACTAGATTATTCTAATTTTAAAACATTCTGGAAAAATGACCCTTAAAATAATTCAAAGACTTTCCTTCCCTCTTAGGTTCTGTTTTATTGAAAAACAAACAAGCAAACAAACAAAAAACAAAACTTCTGCCATTTATTTATGGCTGTATTCCAAAATAAATTAAAAAAAAAAATCTCTGTTGAGATCAGCATTGGAGGAGACCCATTTGTTAATTTTTCTGTTTCATTACTTTTGTTAAAAATGAAGGTTTAATAGGAAGCAGAGAAACTAATAGTGGCTATTATGATACTCCCTCCAGAGTATCTATTTTTTTTTTTCTCCAAATTGTATGTAAGTCTTAAATTGGTGAATGCGTGCCATAAGTCATTAGCATTTTCTTACATGTATATTTTGTTTAAGTAACAAATCATATATATTTTTTTAATCCAAGCGAGTTTACTGACATAAAGCTAGAACATATGATAGATGTAGACACTATTCAAAGATGCTTTCTTTCATTTCTGCTTACATGTTAAGGTTTATAAGATGGAACTTTTCTTGGAAGATGTTAAAACCACAGGGAGATCTGTGATCTTAGGACAGAGATGCTCTCTTCTATGTTTCAATCTTGTTTTACATTAGCTCATTAAATATTGTAATTTAATCATTATATTTCTACTGTTTACATTCTTTACATCTTCTCATTACAAACTGAATACAACATATATAAATGAAGATATATATTTCAAAAGCAATTTAGAGTTATTTAAACAAAAACAATGCTATATTAATTTTCATTGTATAAGATAAAGTTAATATTTTGCTGGATTAAGTTAAAGTCATGTTTCTCTAAATCTGAGGTATTATCAGAAATGAAGAGAATAAGATAAAGCCTCATATGTGCTTTACAATACTTTTCGATTTAGGGTTTTTCCTCAGTGAGGCGTAAGTCTTTAGGAAGCTACCTATATAGGAAGACAAATCTTCACTTTCCCATCTAACAGCCTAGAGAAGAGCTCCTGGACTTTAGTGGGGATCCATGAATTGGGGATAATGGGAAAGCAGGGGATAAATTGTGACTCCCACCAACGAGCTTCAGGACAGTTGGTAGAATGCACTGAAATTTGCAGTTTTCTATTTCAAACAAATATTTTATGGAGTTTAGTCATATACATCTGTGTTTATCTCCTCTCCATTATCTCAAATCTTTGAATTTAATCTTTTGTTGCTAAGTAACCAAAGTTTACTACCTCCAAAATGAGTCATTCTTTTACTGGTAATCAATAGCAAAAGTGTACAGATAAGAGTAGCTTGTTTGCGGGGGCTTCCTTCCCTGGTGGCGCAGTGGTTAAGAATCTGCCTGCCAATGCAGGGCACACGGGTTCGAGCCCTGGTCTGGGAAGATCCCACATGCCGCGGAGCGACTAAGCCCGTGAGCCACAACCACTGAGCCTGCGCGTCTGGAGCCTGTGCTCCGCAACAAGAGAGGCCGCGATAGTGAGAGGCCCGCACACCGCGATGAAGAGTGGCCCCCGCTTGCCGCAACTAGAGAAAGCCCTCGCACAGAAACGAAGACCCAACACAGCCAAAAAATAAATATAAATAAATAAATAAATTTATTTAAAAAAAAAAAAGAGTAGCTTGTTTAATGAATTGCTGCTGTTTTAATACCTTATCATTCAATCTGAGATAGACTGGAAATATTTAAAGAATGGTGCACTATGGAAAGGGTACATATATCCTTTTCTTTGTATTCTACATTGATTTAAAGACTAATAAATTGCTTAATAAATTTTACAGAAAAAATGCTGTTAGAGCGTACTTATGAACTTATCACTAATAAATAGTGAAACAGTATAATTATTTGTATAAGAAAAAGTAGAGACAATAAAATAAATCTCAGAAATATTGTAACAAGTTAATAATTTCATAATATCTTCTAAATTAGTCTACCTTATGACATTTCTTTGATAACATTATGGTAGAAAATGGTGGTGCAGACATTCTAGAACCGATGTTTTATTCCAGAGAAACTTTCAGTTTATATAGAAAGTCATGGAGCAACAGTAATAAAGAGATTATTTTGTAAGCATGCTTTTTCTACACTAAGTGATGTAATATAATTAAAGACACCCTCTGTATCATTGAAGCATCAGGTGACTCACATTATGCAGCACTAAAGGCTCCACCCATGAAATAAGTCATTTCTTATTCTGAGAAACTGGCATCTGGTTAAAAAAAAAAAAAAAAAAAAAAAGCAAAACTGTTCAGAAGTGTACAGTTTGAAACTCAGTAAACTTAAGTACTTGCTGTTCTTATCATCTTAACAGTTTTAACATTTCTTAAACTGACATATATTCTGTGCACTTGTACAAGATAAAACGACTAGATGTTTTTAAAAACTTACTAAATCTATGAATTTTAGTTAGGAAAAATTTTTAAATATATATATATTAAAAAGTAAAAATATGTAGAGGATTAAGTTGTTCAGATGATTTTTGATTATAATTTAACTATGAAGTAGTTTACTATTTGACGGATTTTTCTACTTGAGAGAGTAAATTGAAAGGAGTACATTGCAGACTCAGAATGAACACAACCAGTGCTGTGTTGGGTTAGTCTACTATGGCAGAGCATCTGGGCTGCTCAAACAGCAGGGAAATCCAAACTAGTTGCCTGACTTTAATGGTTGTTTGGCTTGATTAGTCAATTTAATGAAACTTTTCAATAGACTATAGCCTATTTTATGTTCTTACATGTAGAATACTAATCTGGCATTATGTCAAGATGGAAGGGTTAGGAGAAGTGGAAGTTGCAAAGGGACTCTTACTTTCATCAACAGTAAACATCTGCCAATGAGGAAGGTAAATATCTTCACCTCAGTTTCTTCTAATCTTGTTTCCATAAGAAAGTACAGGTTAAGATAGCACGCACACACACACACACACACACACACAAATTAAGCGCCCTCCCCACCTTTTTCGAGAAACCAGTTGGCTCTATCTTTGTTCTCTATTTTTCCTGTTGACTTTGATTCAAACTTATTTATGTAGATAAAGCTAAAAAGCTTCAGTGTTTTGAAATAACAATCCAAGACACAATTGTGAGGACTCAGTTAAGCTGATCTCCTTACTAATTGGAGGTTTACAATTTAACAACTTATAACAGTGGCTGATAATAAGAGCAATATAGGGCACCATTCTTAAATCTCCATCTCCAATTCCAACTTTGCTCTTTTACCTTTTGATCTTTATCCTACATGTCTAATCACCAATTGGCCATAATATCATTGGTTCCCAAGGGCTCACCTCCAAAGGCAGAGACAAGAGCTTTCTATAAGCTTCTCCACTAGCTTTCTTTTACATTCCTACTCTGGCAGATGTATACATGCCTGGTTTTCCAAATTTTCTTGCTAGTTTTGACTTTTCTAACCACACAAGTGTTTCAGGAGGTTGGTTAGTAACTTTTTCCCTTTTGGAGCTTTTCTTCCTCAGGTTCTCTAGCAAATGTGTAAGGTGTTAATACTCAAAATAGTTTTGTTTCACTGATAAACACTGCATCATACAATGATATATTTGGGAGGAGGGAAACACTTTACTCATAACTAGATATATATACCCACACTGCTTCTGCCAACCTTTCATATGAGGAAGCCCAATTAGAATATGGTTGCCAGATTTAGTAAATAAAAACATCCAATTAAATTTAGTGTTCATATAAATAACTAATAATTTCTAGTAAATTATGCCTCATGTAATATTTGGGATATATTTATGTTAAAAATACTCATTTATTTGAAATTCAGTTAACTGGGCATTCTGTATTTTATGCAGCAACTTCAAATTGGAAGAAATCTGAGCAGTCCCAGAATTAATGAAACCTAGAATGTTCTTTGATGCAACATAAAATGCATCATTGTGGTTAGATGTGCCCTTTACTTTGCCCTCAGCCTCATTTTCACATATATAGATATGTCATTGCCTATTTACAAGAGTCAGCTTTCCTCTTCTTAAGCAGACCATGGTGGTCAATTACCTCTGTCAAGAAGACACATGAAAGTGTTAATATGATGATCTGTCTACCTAACTGATCCACAAAAGCTGTCCTGCAGAGTTTCTTAAACAGTTTTGGTTTTTATTACATTTTTTTTAATGGGGAACCTACTGAATAGAACTGATTCAACATTCTAAAAAAAGTCTTAAACTATTTTAAAGTCAAGTGACTATTTCAGTCAATACTTTATCAGACACAATTGGAGAAATACAATAGGAATGTAGGTCAGCAATTTAATAAATACATGATGAATTCTCCAGTAGTAGCACAGGTCAACTGTTCTTAAACTGTGGTGCCTAAAACACCTGGGGACATCATCATCACCTGGGATCTTATTAGAAACACAAATTTTCAGTCCCCATCGTAGACATACTGAATCAGGAATTCCAGGAGTGGAGCCCAGCAATCTCTCCTTTAACAAGCCCTCTAGATGATTCTGATGCACGTGAAAGCTGAGAATCACTGAATTACGTGAAAGACAGACTTTTACTCATTTCCAGCCTTGATCTTTCAGATGAGTTCTCTTCCTATGAAGGAAAAAATGTATTACCTAGGGAATTGAGGGAATTACAATTTTAACTGGATCCTTTACCTGTGTACATTGTTCATCAAATGATTTGGAGACAAGAGCAGTTTGAAGGTGAAGTTAATCAATGTAGATAACTAACAGGAATAATTGCCTCACTCTCTGCATTACTTAGCCTGCATATAAATTGCCTTAAGCCATGTTCAAATGCCAATGTTGCATCAGTCTGGAGATAAGAGGTTAATGAATCTCAGAGAATTTTGAAACTTGCATGGTTTTGAGACCAAATCATTATGGAATCATATCACTAAGCAAGTACCTGGGAATCAATATACTCAAGGAAAAAGTATTAAAAATAAATTTTGGCTTATGGGACAGGGCTTGTAGCATGGGCTAAATCAGTTTATATTGAAATAGCACTAGAATGTATTTTTAAAAATCTGCAACTAAAATGCACATTTAGTGCATTTTAGTGATTTTTATATGTGGCTCAGCACGCTATTAAAGATTTACAAATTTCATGAAGTGCTAATACTGGCGTAATTATTATTGCTTTGAAACTGCTCCACAAATTTATCATTTTACCTAACCATGTAAATAGGAAGTTCTTTCTAAAAAGAAATAATGAGGAATTAAAACTGGGGGATATGATAATAGTGTTGAAAATTGTTAATGTTTGTTGTTAACATTTCAAAGTAAATATTTTTACTTAGGCTGCTTTTAACTGTGCAGACCTAATATATTTAAATATATTATTAAAATTCGAATTGGAAACACTTTTGGTTCTTGTTTTATCATTTTAAATGGACAATTTAAAGCTATTATACTGTGAAAAAAAAAATTCAACTGGGTAAATGTAAAGATCAAATTTTCTGTATTCAACAGTTCGTGAATCTGGTGGCATCCCATCTGGCAAATAGAAAGAAACATGGAAAATGGAAGTTTTTCAACAGCAGAGAGAGGGTGGAACAAGGAAGTCAATAAAAATAGAAAGGATTATTTCAGGCAAGGTCACCTTCCTTTGGGGGCAGGCAGGGGTCTATGTGGCAGATTGACTCACTAGTGCTGGCCAGGAAATTCCAGACTGACTGGTTAAAAGTCACATTCCTGAGAAGGGCTGAAACTGCAGTTAGGTTAGGTATTTTATTAAGTCTTGGTTTGCTGACCTGGGGCTTAGCACATGTTACTCCATTTGGGACTGTATGTTTCTGTTTTAAAACATTATGTATACAGTTTTCTGATGAAAGTTCTTTCCTTTATTTATCTTTGAGCATTTATTGGAAATAAATGACACATGATAGTAATTTTAATAAAAATATAAACATACTGTATCCTAAAATGTGAAAATATGTATATATTTCAAAATTTGTCTTAATTCTACTTAAATCTAGGAGAATGTATTTAAAAAATATATTTAATTCAACAGTACATATGTTTTCTATCTAACTACTAAATCAATTCCATACAAATAAAAATTATCATATTATTGGGGGGGATGTGTTTATTTATATTGATTTGCCTTTGCATGTCATCACTAGCTGTAAATAATGGAAGTACCACTCTCTACATAGCAAATTCTGCTTTTTCTAATATAGAACGTGATTTTCATAAAGATATCTTTGAATAGTAAATAAAAGTTGTTTATAGCAAAATGAGACATTTTCAATTCTGAAAAGACACATACACATGGGATTATGAAAAGTAAAATAAATGTGTATATATACAATATAAGACATGTACAAGAAATACATATATAAACATATATAAACTTTATAATATATAACACACATAAAGCAGGAGATAAGAGATCTTTTCCGATTTTTCTATATAATCAGAGACTTGATTTTAAAGGAGGCTAAGTTATTTTAAGCCAGAGTAAGATAAGAAAGTGGATCTGAAGCCTACACGTTCATTTAGAGTTTTGAAGGGCCACACTCTCAGGAGAAGTATGGACTAGAAAAAATCCACATGAAGGGAAAGGAGAACTAGAAGAAACCCTAACTAGGTTGCCTGGCTTGTGGGTAAGAATCAAGTTTCTCTTGTCTATTGAAATTCATAGTCCTCACAAGTATTTAGAACTCCCAGCCTGTCAGGAAAGTCCAGGCTGACAATGAATTTCAGGTATTTATTAATTGAGAGTGAGTAGGGTTTGAGGGCATATTGCAGAACCAAAATAAAACAAAAAACTTCTCTTTGTGAAGAAACATCCTCAACAAAGCCCTCAGACTTCCTGCAGATGAAAGTCTGCCTACTTAATTGCACAATCAAGATTTCAAACGTTGGAAAATAAGCCAACAGTGAAGAGTCAACAGAGACAATAAACACCAGAAGTAGATTCCAGTATTTTTGGATATTTGAATTTTAAAATAAAGAAAATAAAATAATTTGTTCAAGAAAGCAAAATGTTAGCAAAAATTTGAGAAAAGAATATACTACTGTCAAAAAGCCCCTCATACTTCAAAAGAAAATAGAACTTCAAGGATTTGCTAATAGTATAATTGAGAGTCATAGCTATTTTACATAAAACATAGTTAACAAGAGTTAATATGCATATAAATAGATAATTTCACAACCAAAAAAAACTAGTCCAGTTGAAGAAATATATAAAGTTGTACACAAAGTGTCATATAAATTCAGCACCAAAAAGACAGAGATTTGGGAAAGAATAGTTAAGAGACATCTGGGTTATAATGGCATAAATAGGGATAGCTTCAAGATGGCTGGAGGAGTAAGATGTGGAGATCACCTTCCTCCCCACAAATACATCAAAAATACATCTACATGTGGAACAGCTCCTACAGAACACCTACTGAACATTGGCAGAAGACCTCAGACTTCCTGAAAGGCAAGAAACTCCCCATGCACCTGGGTAGGGCAAAAGAAAAAAGAAAAAAATAGAGACAAAAGAATAGGGACAGGATCTTCCCCTTTGGGAGGGAGCTGTGAAGGAGGAAAAGCTTCCACACAGTAGGAAGCCTGTTCATAGGTGGAGACATCGGGTGGGTGGGAGGGAAGCTTTGGAGCCACAGAGGAGAGCGCAGCAACAAGAGTGCAGAGGGCAAAGTGGAGAGATTCCCACACAGAGGATCTCTTCCTTTTAATTTTATATATATATATTTTTTTCTTTTTTCTCCTTTTGTGAGTGTGAATGTGTATGCTTCTTTGTGTGATTTTGTCTGTATAGCTTTCCTTTTACCATTTGTCTTAGGGTTCTGTCTGTCCCTTTTTTTTTTTTTTTTTTAGTAGAGCTTTTAGCACTTGTTATCATTGGTGGATTTGTTTTTTGGTTTGGTTGCTCTGTCTTTCTTTTTTAAATTACTTTTTAATTTTTTAAATTTTAATAATATTTTTTATTTTAATAACTTCATTTTATTTTATTTTATTTTCCTTTCTTTCTTTTTTTTTTTCTCTCCCTTTTATTCTGAGCCAGGTGGCTGACAGAGTCTTGGTGCTCCAGCTGGGTGTCAGGCCTGAGCCTCTGAGGTGGGAAAGCCAAGATCAGGACATTGGTCAACCAGAGACCTCCTGTCCCCACGTAATATCAAACAGCGAAAGCTCTCTCAGAGATTTCCATCTCAACACGAAGACCCAGCTCCACTCAATGACCAGCACGCTACAGTGCTGGACACCCTATGCCAAACAACTAGAAAGACAGGAACACAACCCCACCCATTAGCAGAGAGGCTGCCTAAAATCATAATAAGGTCAAAGAAACCCCCAAACACACCACGGATGCAGTCCTGCCCACCAGAAAGACAAGATCCAGTTTCATCCACAAGAACACAGGCACCAGTCCCCTACACCAAGAAGCCTACACAATCCACTGAACCAACCTTACCCACTAGGGGCAGACACCAAAAACAATGGGAACTACGAACCTGCAGCCTGTGTAAAGGAGACCGCAAGCACAGTAAGTTAAGGAAAATGGGAAGACCAAGAAATACACAGCAAATGAAGGAACAAGGTAAAAACCCACCAGACCAAACAAGTGAAGAGGAAATAAGCAGTCTACCTGAAAAAGAATTCAGAGTAATGATAGTAAAGATGATCCAAAATCTTGGAAATAGAATGGAGAAAATACAAGAAAGGTTTAACAAGGAACTAGAAGAACTAAGGAGCAAAAAAACAATGATGAACAACACAGTAAATGAGATTAAAAATTCTCTAGAAGGAATCAATAGCAGAATAATTGAGGGAGAAGAATGGATAAGTGACCTGGAAGATAAAATAGTGGAAATAACTACTGCAGAGCAAATAAAGAAAAATACTCAGTCCTGAGTAAAGAAAACCATATTTTAATTTTGGCTTTATATTCTGAATTGAACCAAATAGTAAACCAAGTTTTAGATTATTTTGAAGTGAAACAGTAAGAATTTTTCTCTGACATTTAAACGAAATGAAATATTGGAGAAATTTTCTTTCATTGTGTAAATTTCACCTTAAAAATGAATTCTAAAAATACAAATATATAAAAAAGAAAAAGAACAAATAAGTACTATTCAAGATGATAGAAAAGAATCCAATGTTGCCAGTAAACATAATAAATGTAACTGTATTTAATTTATCAGTAAAGACAGAGTTTGTCATATTATGTCATATACCAGAGATATGCCTAGAATATAAAATAAATTAAAAGAAAAATTTATACCAAATGAACGTGAACACAAAGGAATCTAAAAGAGCTGTATTAAGAACAGGCCAATTAGATTCTAAGGCAAGGAAAAGAAAAAACTATTATTAAGTAAAAACAAGTTTTCTTCTTAATGATATGTGGTTCAATTCATGAAGAAGCTATATTGAGTTGGCCAAAAATTTTTTCAGGTTTTTCTGTAACATCTTATTAATATTTATCATTAAACCTCAATTTACCTAGTAAAAGAGCTTCAAAATGTATGAGAAACATAAACAAAGCTTATGGAACTCAAAAAGAAACTGATGTATTCACAATCACCCTTTCACTTTGGTAGTTTTGCATTACCCTAGATCGAGTAGGCAGAAAATTGTTTAAAAATAGTGAAGATGTAAGCGGCACATAAAACATTTGATCAAATAAATACACATGGAATCCTGCACCTATAAGTTATATATATGTATACATTCTTCTAAAATATGCATAAATTATTTATTAAAATTGAGCAAGATTCTAGTTGATAAAGTCTCAGGAAGAAAGTATAACACCCAATTGGAGAAAATTATAAAACCTTGTTAAAAGACATTAAAGAGTTTCTATACAAATAGCAGATACAACAATGTTCATGCACAGAAAGATTCAATATCAGAAGTATGTAGAGTTGAGCTTAGAATAACGCAGGGGTTAGGGGTGCCAACCCTCCCTGTAGTTGAAAATCTGCTTGTAAACTCACAGTTGAATTCAACCATACATGGATCATGTAGTATTGTAGTGCATGTTTAGTGAAAAAAAAATCTACATACAAGTGGACCTTTGTAGTTCGAATCCTTGTTGTTCAAGGATCAACTGTATATGTTTCCTAAATTAAGCCATAAATCATAAGTCATTACAATGCTAATAACAATCCCAACTGGAACGTTCAATAAATCATTTGTTTGTGTCTATGCATATGTGTGTGTGCGTGTGTGTATGTGTATGTATATGTGTATCACCAAAAGTTACCACAGGTCAACAAAATTGACAGGCAAATTCTGAGGAAAAATAATAAGATAAGGGGGCTGTTCTTATCAGAAATATTATAAAGTTATTGTAATTTAGATGATAGCCTGTATGTATTGATGCAGAGAGCAAACATAGATGACTAGAACAGAATAGAATTAAAGTAGACTTAGTTGTGCAAAAAAGGTATATTTGACAAAATTGGAATTTTGTATCAATGTAAGTGTAATAGAATCTTCAATTTATGTTTGGTCATTTTTTTCTCCAATGGAAAAAAAAGGGATACCTATACAAATGCTTTACAAAAATGTATTCTGGTTATATTAAAGATCTAAACATGAAAATGAAAACTTTAAAATGTCATAGGTAATTATGGGAGAATATTTTTATGTCTTGGGACAGGAAATAATTTCTTAAAGAAAACACAAGATTGATACATTTTCTTTCATAATAATTATGAACTTATCTATATCAAAATACTCTGTTAAACATGAAAAGACATGAAAAATAGAAATAAGTTATTTAGAACATACATAATAGACAATTAATACCAAAATATATATATAAATTTTCTACAAATCAGTTAGATAAATGCTAAATTTTTAAAAAGCCAATATAAAACTAAAGACATAAACAAAAGATATACAAAACAGATGATACAAATTATGAATAAACATATATTGATCAATAAAGATATTCAAATTACCTAGTATTCGGGAAAATGCAAAAGAAAATCCCAATAAGATACAATTTTATACATATAGGCAAAACTTTTTCAGTCTGAAATATCAAGTAATGGAGAGGATGAGGAACAAGAACAAGAGAACAAGAGAAATTCTTTTTTAATACTTACAAGGAAGTACCTTATTACAAGAAATTTGGAGAGCTGATTGGCAATGCCCACTCATGGTGGAATATTGCAGTAATGACTCTCAACAGGCCACACTTCTCTTTGAAGTTGGCTAAGTGAATGCTTTTGCCCATGAGACAGCTGCAATCCTAACTTAAGCAGAGCCTTAGAAAGTGTTTGTTCACTGGGTCTTCCCTTCTCCCTTGGTTATGGGAACCTTGACACTACCATTTGAAGCGGCCCTTGATAACTGACTATCAGGGTTCAGCAAAGTTTTTGCTTTTGACTATTAAAATATGTATAGGTGATTCACTTTGTTATAAAGCAGAAACTAACACACCATTGTAAAGCAATTATACTCCAATAAAGATGTTAAAAAAAAATAGACATTTTTGTGTCAGGCACTGCTTTGATTGTACAATGTGAGCCTTAGGTTCTTTCTTCAAAATAAAACTATATCAAGACCTGCTTCTTAAATATTCTAAACGCATTATTCCTATTTGTATTATTATGTATTCATTAAGTATTGTATTCACTGAGAGTTACTTGGTCAATAATAAACACGAGGATTTTTTTTTTTTTTAATTTATTTAGTTTTATTTATTTATGGCTGTGTTGGGTCTTCGTTTCTGTGCGAGGGCTTTCTCCAGTTGTGGCAAGTGGGGGCCACTCTTCATCGCGGTGCGCGGGGCTCTCACTATCGCGGCCTCACCTATTGCGGAGCACAGGCTCCAGACGCGCAGGCTCAGTAATTGTGGCTCACGGGCTCAGCTGCTCCGCGGCACGTGGGATCCTCCCAGACCAGGGCTCGAACCCGTGTCCCGTGCATTGACAGGCAGACTCTCAACCACTGCGCCACCAGGGAAGCCCATACATGAGGATATCTTTATGCTCCTACCCATTCTTTGATTTTAAGGTTGATTCCATTGAAAAGAAAATTATTATGACAGGTTTGGTTGTTAAACTACTTATTACTATTATTTAGTGTTTGAATTTTTTATTCTTTGGGATTTTAAAAAAAATTATTCATTATGAAATAATTTCAAATGTACACAAAAATTGCAAGAAAAATACAAACCACTCTCCTACTCCACTCATAAGATGATCAGTTGTTAATATTTTATTTCATCCACCCATCCCATACATAAAACCTTTTAAAATTTTGTCTATTATCCCAATAATGTCTCTTTTTCCATTCTGGTCATGAGTCCACCTTAAATTATGTTTCTATGCATAAAAAAATAAGTGCTTGGGAGACTCTGCAGTCCATAATATATGGTCAAACTGATCAGCATGGGCTCCTTTATTATGGTTTAACTGGTTTCTCCAATGATTTGCAATCTTTGCTAAGTGACTTTGGAGAAGTCTAAGCTAATTAATTTGCCTGAGATGAATGCTGTTAAGTGGTTCAATATCCATACTGCTACCACTTGGGTAAACATAACCTCACTATTCTATCACTTAAGGTGACTGCTGTTATTCAAATTCTGAGTCATATTATGCAGTAACCTTTGTGGCATTTCACTATGGTCCCATGCCAGATTAACCAGGCCAGATTGCTTCTGGACCAACTATTGTACAACATTATCAACCCGCAATTACCAGCAGGTCATTGTGTCTTTGCCCCATGCTGAGCTTTAATATTATAGATTGGGTTTCCTGCAGCAGATAGGAAGAAGCAGACAGTAACAAATGACATTCAAATTAGAATTCATTAACCTTGCAAAATTACTTAGTATCATCATTTGATAAAAATTCTAGTAACTAGTAAGCTTTAATTATTCAACAATATACTAAGATTTATTTCTTCATAAAATTGTGGTTCTCACAACTTTGGAGTTAGTGTACTGGATATTAAGAATTAAAATATTGTTAACAAATTTCTGAGGAATAAATAAAGCATTGAACTTTGATATTTGTTAATGTTTGTCACCTAAATAATTATTTAAATTGCTAAGGTAAATTCAAATTTCCTCATGACCTTGATCCAGGAGTTTAGCATATTTATATATCTAAGGGCAAAGCATTTATATGAGAAGAAATAAGAGATTGACAGATTTTTTTTTTTACAGTGGCAGTATTACAGACTAATATGCATTTATCCCCAAATATGGACTGATTTGCTTTATTCATTTTTTTTTTTATTAAAGTATAGGGCTTCCCTGGTGGCGCAGTGGTTGAGAGTCTGCCTGCCAACGCGGGGGACGCGGGTTCGAGCCCTGGTCTGGGAGGATCCCACATGCCGCGGAGTGACTAAGCCCGTGAGCCACAGCTACTGAGCCTGCGCGTCTGGAGCCTGTGCTCCGCAACAAGAGGGGCCGCGATGGTGAGAGGCCTGCGCACCGCGATGAAGAGTGGCCCCCGCTCGCCACAACTGGAGAAAGCCCTCGCACAGAAACGAAGACCCAACACAGCCAAAAATAAAAATATAAATAAATAAATAAATTTATTAAAAAAAAAAAAAAAACTATAGATGACTTTACAATATCATATTAGTTTTAGGTATACAACATAAAAATTCAATATTTTTATAGTAGATTATATCCTATATAAAGTTATAAAATATTGGCTATATTCCCTGTGCTGTACATTATGTTCTTGTAATTTATTTTATACCTAGTAATTTGTCTTAATCCCCTTCTCTTATCTTGCTGCTTCCTCCTCTACTCTCCCTTCTGGTAACCAGTAGTTTGTTCTCTGTATCTATAACTCTGTTTCTATTTTGTTATATTCATTCATGTGTTTTATTTTTTAGATTCCACATGTAAGTGAAAACAAACAGTATTTGTGTTCTATGTCTGAGATTTAACTAAGCATAATACAGTTCAGATCCATCCATGTTGTCACAAATGGAAAAATTTCATTCTTTTTCTATGGCTGTGTAGTATTCCCTTGTATATATATATACATATATATACCATTGTATATATATATATACACAACACATCTTTTTTACCCATTCATCTGTCCATGGGTACTTAGGTTGTTTTCATGTCTTGTAATCTATCATCTATTGTAATTAATGCTGCTATGAATATTAGGGTGCATACATCTTTTCTAATTAGTGTTTTTTTTTTCCTTTGGATAAATACCCAGAAGTGGAAATGCTGGATCATATGGTAGTTCTATTTTTAATTTTTTGAGGCCTCTCCATAATGTTTTCCATAGTGACTATAACAGCATTACATTTTTACCAACAGTGTATAAGGGTTCATTTTTCTCCATATCCTGGACAACAGTTGTTATTTGTTGTCCTTTTAGTAATAGCCATTCTCACAAGTGTGAGGTGATATCTCATTGCAGTTTTAAATTGCCTTTCTCCTGATGATTAGTTGGCCATCTGTATGTCTCCTTTGGAAAAATGTCTATTAAGGTCCTCTGCACGCAGTCTGAAAGTGAGGGGGTGGGAAATGATATTTCATGCAAATGGAAACAATAAGAAAGCAAGTATATTAATCCTCATATCAGAAAAAATAGACTTGAAAGGAAAGTCTATAACATAAAGCAAAGAAAGGCATTACATAATGGTAAAGGGATCAATATAAGAAGAGGATACAAAACTCATAAATATATATGCACCTAATATAGGGGCACCTAAATATATAAAGCAAATATTAACAGACATAAATTGAGAAATTGATAGTGATACAATAATAGTAGGGGACTTTAACATCCCACTTACATCAAAGCAGAAATCAGAAAATACCTTGAGACAAATGAAAATAAAATCACATATTTCCTAAATCTATGGGATGTTGCAAAAACATTTCTAAGAGGAAAGTTTATAGTGATAGAGGCCTACCTCAAGAAACAAGAAAAATTTCAAACAACCTAACTCTCCATCTAAAGGAATTAAAAAAAGTATAACAAACAAGGTACAAAGTTAGCAGAAGGAAAGAAATAATAAATATCAGAGCATAAATAAATAAAAGAGACAAAACCAACAATAAAATGATCAATTAAACTAAAAGCTGAATTTTTAAAAGATAAACAAAATGGATAAACCTTTAGCCAGACACACTAACAAAAAAAAAGACAGTCCAAATAAACAAAATTAGAAATGAAAGAGTATGTTACAGCCAATATCATATAAATACAAAAAAAAAATAATAGAATAATACCAACAGTTATAGGTCAACAAATTAGACAAGCTAGAAGAAATGGATAAATTCCTAGAAACATACACTCTTCCAAGACTGAATCAGGAAAAAGTAGAAAAACTAACAGACTGATTGCTAGTATTGAATTGAATCCATAATCAAAAAACTCCCTACAAAGAAAAGTAAAGGATTGGACAGTTTCACCAGGAAATTCTACCAAATATGTAGTGAAGAGTTAACACCTATCTTTATCAAATTATTAAAAAAAAAAAAAAATGAGGAGAAAGGAGCACTTCCAAATTCATTCTACAAGACTAGCATTATCCTCATTCCAAAACCAGACAAAGACACTACAGAAAAAAAACAAAATTACAGGCTAAAACCCAGATGAACATAGATGTAAATATCCTCAACAAAATGTAAGCAAACCAAATTCAACAATACATAGAAAAGAATCATACATCATCATCAGTGGAATTTATCTCAGGAATGTAAGGATGGCTCAAAATTCACAAATCAGTGTGACACACTACATTAACGAAACGATAAAAATCACATGATTATCTCAATAGACATGGAAAAAGCATTTGACAAACATCAACATCCATTCATAAGAACTCTGACAACATGAGTATTGAGGGAACATACCTCAATATAATAAACACCATTGATGACAAACTCACAGCTAACATCACACTCAATGGAGAAAAGCTGAAAGTTTTTCCTCTAAGATTGGGAGCAATATTAGGATGCCCACTCTTGCCATTTCTATTTAACATAATATTGGAAGTCCTAGTCACAAAAATCAGACTAGAAAAATAAATAAAAGCATCTAAATTGGAAGGGAAGAAGTAAAACTGTCAGTATTTGCAGATGCCATGATATGGTATATAGAAAACCCTACAGACTCCACTAAAAAACTGTTAGAACTAATAAATTAATTCAGTAAAATTGCAGGATAGAATATTAATATACAGAAATCTGTTGCATTTCTGTACACCAATAATGAACTATCAGATAGAGAACTATCAAGAAAGCAGCCCCATTTATAATTACATCAAAATTAATAAAATAATTAGGAATAAATTTAAGCAAGGTGGTGAAAGACTATCTGGAATTTATAAGAACTTGATGAAGGAAATTGAAGACACTACAAATAAATGAGAAGATATCCTATGTTCATGGATTGGAAAAATTAATACTGTCAAAATGTCTGTACCAACCAAAGCAATCTACAGCTTTAATGCAATCCCTATCAAAATACCCATGACATTTTTCACAGAACTAGAAAAAATAATTCTAAAATTTGTATGGAACCACAAAATACCCCAAATAACCAAAGCAACTTGAGAAAAAAGAATAAAGGTGGAGGTTTCAGGATCCCTGCCTTTATACTATACTACAGAGCTAAAGTAATCAAAACAGTATGGTCCTGGCACAAAAACAGACAGATAGCTCAATGGAACAGAACAGAGTCCAAAATAATTCCACTCACATATGAGCAATTAATCTATGACAAAGGAGGCAATAATATTGAATGGGGAAATAGTCTCTTCACTAATGGGTAATGGGAAAACTGGACAGTTACATGTAAAAGAATAAAACTAGAACATTTCCTCACACAGTATGCAAAAATAAACTCAAAATGGATTGAAGACCTAAATTTAATACCTGAAACCACAAAACACCTAGAAGAAAACACAGGCAGTATGCTCTTTGACATAGGTCTAAGCACTATTCTTTTTGGATCTGTCTTCTCAGGCAAGGGGAAAAAAAGCAAAAACAATCAAATAAGACCTAATGAAACTTAAAAGCTTTGGCACAGTGAAGGAAACTATCAACAAAATGAAAAGGCAACCTACTGAATGGAAGAAGATATTTTCAATAATATGCCTGATAAGGGGTTAGTATCCAAAGTATACAAAGAACTTATACAACTCAATATCAAAAAAAAAAAAAAAAACAAAAAACAAAAAACCTGATTATAAAATGAGCAGAGGACCTTAATAGACATTTTTCCAAAGGAGACATACAGATGGCCAACTAATCATCAGGAGAAAGGCAATTTAAAACCACAATGAGATATCACCTCACACTTGTGAGAATGGCTATTACTAAAAGGACAACAAATAACAACTGTTGTCCAGGATATGGAGAAAAATGAACCCTTATACACTGTTGGTAAAAATGTAATGCTGTTATAGTAGCTATGGAAAACATTATGGAGAGGCCTCAAAAAATTAAAAATAGAACTACCATTTCCCTAAGCAAAAATTTAAGGCTATAACAATAAATTAGAAAATATATGAAAGGAAAAATCCCACTGGTAAAAGCAAATATGTAGTAAAGCCTGTGGATCAATTACTCACCTGCCAGAACGTTAAACATTTATATACAGAGGTCTTAACTGGGTTCAGTCGTGTACACCATCCAAATGGTCTCAACAACACATTGCTCTCTCAGGGTTGCATCCTTGAAAATGTCTCCCGCTGTGGGAGGGGCATTCCAAGGACAAGGGAGGGGATGAAGAGCTTCTAAGTGCCTGGGTCCAGCCCAAGGGGCAACTAGCAGCCATATCCTCTTGATGACCTCCTCCAACAGGAGAAAAACAAATTCCAAGTATCGATAGATTTCAGAGTATGCATTATACCCACGTATCTCTCTAGAAAAGTAATTATCTTGACTCGTGATGTAGTTTTACAAAGAAAGGAGACTTTAAGATTTTCATTTATTCAACTATTGATTACTATTAAGGAGAGGGGAAAGGACAGAAAAATAATATAGTGGCAGTAGTAACAACCAGTTATAGAACGTCCATATTGTCCTATAAGGTAGGTAATTTCCCTGCATTATCTCATGTAACTCTTTTAAGAAAATTGTTATTAGCTCTGTTTCCTATGAAGCAAAAAGACTTCTTGAAAATGATTTATTAGTTTAATTTTAGATACGTAAGAAAGCTAAAATTTAAATATAGGACTTCTGAATCTAAACCTTTTTTTTTTTGTTCTACTGCAAAAATTGAAGTCTCTTATTTGCCAGGGACTTTCTTATGTATTGGGAATAAGATTATGTGCTAGAATTCTATCAAAATTCAGAGTGGAAGATGTATAGAGAAGGAAAATTATCATCTAAATCTTGAAGAATGACTAGGAATTTTACTAGTAAACAAGGTCGTCAAAAGTGTATAGGGATAGGAAGGAGGGAGAATATATTTCAGAGAAATCAACAACTTTTACAAAGGTTCAGATTTATTAAGGGAGGACAATAAGGTATTTTTTGCACTAGATGATAGTGTACACACCGGGGGGTTTCAGGAGCTGAATTTGGAGGTTGCAGCAAATAGACTGAGAAACATTTCAGTGAACATAAAGATAATCAAAAAGCCAAGTATGTAAGATCTTCAAAGAGAAAGTGAGAGCAAATAATATTAAATACTGCAAGAGACTGAGCTGGATGAGAAATTAAAGAGGATGTTATACTCAGTAAATAGATTATCAGTTATCCTTGAAATGTAATTTTATTGCAGTGGGAGAGAGATACTGCATATAGAGGAGTGACTGTATGGTAAAAAAGAGAAGACAGAAAAGGTAAAAGTCTCTAAAACATTAATGGATTTTAAAAAACTGCTACCTTTGCGATGCTTTTAAATAATTTGTTCTGTGACCTTTATAATATTTCAAAGATGAGAGTTCTCAGTAGATTGAATTTTCTTAAATAAATTTTCCCAGTGTAGGGATGTCACACTATTTGACCTTTTAATATTTGATAAAATACTCACAACTTCTTTTAGATTGATTTTGTTCTTTTAATCCTAACAGATTTTACATTTACACCATTTTGAACTAAAAGGTGAAATTGTGAGAGCCGTATTTTCTCTAACCAAATCAGCTCCTCCCAATATATATGGGCAATTTGGGAACAATGATTCTTAGAGAATGAAGGTATGACAGAAAGAGAACTGGGACTCAGAAGTCATTGTGCTGAAGCTGAGACCAAAGGATGGATTGGATCACTGAGCTTCATAGAATCCAAGTGTGAAAAGATCACACATCTTCGTTTGCAATGGATTTTAGCCAGTAAATATACATTTGTAAAGATTTACTCTTTACAAGCCTTGAGTAACTATATGTACTGATTTCCTTAAGTCTGCAAACGAGTTAATCAATGCAATACAGCGGTAGTTGTGGATCCACTCATTAGATTCAGCTTAGTTACTTGAATTTGCAGGTGGAAAGACAGATCCAGCACTTTCCAGTTAGAACTAGATTTCTCTTAAATTATCCTTTTTTTTCAATAGCTGTGAAGTAGACATACACACATATTGCACTCATGTATAATATATATATATATATATATATATATATATATATGCATATCTGTGTGCATTCATGCCATATTTATATGTTCACATTCACATCATATTCATACTTATTTCTCAAATATATCTTCCTGTGACCCCAATCACTAGTTTTCCATTTAAAACAAAGTTGATGCATTCTCTAAACAATAGCCCATTGAAATGAGCTTTTTTATCAACCTGTGTCAATTATTTATTAATCCAAAATACTACTAGATTTTTATCCTTATAATAGGGTTTTAAATTCAGTTACTATTTTAGTTGACTAATTCTTAATATGAATTTTAAAAATATATAAATATATATTAATATGTGTCCCCAATATTGAATTCCAAGCTTTTTTCTTACCCTTCTAAAGAAGATATTCCATAGTGATGAATGTGAGGAAACCTCAGGGTCTCATTCACCATAGCTAGAGTAGCAGAACCAGTAACCTGCCAAAAACTTCAGGAATTAATTAAAATCCTCCATCAGAGTATAAGAGCTGCCTGTAGGATTGATTGTTATTCTTTAAAGTTGCAAATCTCACAATTTTTCTTTGATTTCCAGAAAGACTTTACTTGCATCATGGGCATACAATAGACCATATTGAATAAAATTATTTTTTATTTTAATTACGAGGATTATTAGTCCACAGTTCTGATATTCTTTGAGTTCTCACACAACCAGAAGTAAAACCCATCTTCTTTCCATCATCATGATCATCTCTCTAAACAAATTATTCACGTCTTTTTGACAATCCAAGCATTTTCTAGTTCCCAATAACAAAATCCATTCAACTCCTCTTTAGCAACTTTATTTCTAGACACATTAAGCAATTCATCCCCCTCAAAAAACTTTAGCAATGTTGTGTTGAGAAATTGAATGTATGGCTTCTATGGTAGAATGCTTTTTCCAGAGATGAGCTCTCCGATATATCCCATTCTTCATGCTTTTCTTACAATGTAACATTGACTCTCTTCCTTTGAGAGACTGGACTTATGCTCCTTTCCCTTGAATCTGGGCAGAACTTTATAAATGCTTCTACCAAAATAATGAAGCAGAAGTCATGATGCTTTCTTTCTGAGACTAGATCATAAGAGACCACACTACACTTACCTTCTCACTCATGCTTTTGGAGTTGCAAGGACCTCCATGTAGGTAGTTCAACTACTTTAAAGCCACACTGCAGAGATCATGGGAACAGACCACAAAGAGGTAGGGAAAGATGCCCAAGGAGCTCTGGCTGCTCCAGCCTCCAGCTATTTAAGTCTTCCTGGACCAAGCATTTGAGTGAAGAGGTCTTTTAAATGATCATAAACCCGGCTGCTCTCTGACTGCATCATGAGCAATCTGATGAAACTCCCAGCCAGAAACTCCCAGCTGAGTGGCTCCAAATTTCCTGACTCACAGAAACTATAAAAAATAATAAATTACTACTATTTACACAACTAAGCATTGGGGTGATTTGTTATATGATGAGAGATAACCAATACAGCTACCAAAAAAATGGATTCACTTTTGGAATATCAAAAATATCACTTTTGTTAAATGCATAAATTAAAAAAATTCTACTTTAGTCTTGTACTTATTATAGTGTGCCACATCTGATGTCTCTAGTATGTGATAGTAAACATCATATGAAGTTACTATTGTCTATGAACTTTAAATTTATTCTTTGCAATTTTTTATCCCCTTTGGGTGTGGGGATTCAAGTTACCAAGACACACACTAAAATGCAAGTTCAGTGAAGGCAGATGTGTTTTATTTCTGTGATCTTTGTATTGCCAATACTTAGTATGGCACTTCGCATAGACCATATTAATTTTGTTGAATAATACATGGTTCCATAGATTTTTCATATTCTTTATTATAATTAAAAACATGTTTAAATCAGTGAGTTGAACTATTTGTATGATAATCTTATGATTAGTGTTTAACTTAACTAATCAAATAGACCAACTTGGTTTTTAGAGAAATTTTGAATGTTTTCTCTATCCAGAGTAATACAAGCAAATGTGCTCTATGAAATAAATGTGATGTCAGTGCCTTTTTCTGCTTGTTTGCTGAAGTCTTCTCTCTAATCAGGCTTATTCACAGCTGACCTTTCAGTCATGAATATTTTTCATCTCCTATGTGTGGTTATTTAAAGGACAGTCAACCATTAAAACTAACACACGTGTTTATAAAATGTTTGGGTTGAGTTATAATGGCTCTGTTTGATGTACAGGAAATAAGTGGGAACGCAAAATGTGATTCTGGTTACCACTGAAACTAGACTTCAAAGTTGGAAAATGTGTTAGCCACTCTCCTGGAAGACAGAAGAACAAGGATCACTGAAAATACATTTTTATGAGGTGTAAAAAGTATTGCAGCCATAGATGGAGTCTCAGAGAAGATGGGTTAGTAAAAGGAAATCTAGGTGCTTGGATGGAAATGGGGCACTGAAATAAGAGACCAAATAGAAAATTGTCTCGAAAATTGTCTCAATAATTTCTCAAGGCAAACGTGGTCTACTTAAAGACTGTGTCTCTTTAGAGTGTAGACAGGTCCATACACCACCGTCAATTCTTAAAACTTCCAATTTGTGTGGTAAGAAATAATTACATGACTATCTCATTGTAACCTCAAAAGTACCAAAAGTGAGCCGAAGAGTAAGATGGCAGAATCACCCCCTGGAACTAGTCTGGCCATTATTCTTTTTTTTCAGCCCATGCAAACACATCCTTTCTTGTTCAGCACAGCATGCCCAGGCAACAGCTAGGAATGTGTTTGAGTGTCTAGTTAAATAATTTTTAATATTTATTTAACACATATAAATGGATGACTGTCATGTGTGGATAATATCAAGAATAGAGTGATGGTGAGGATGCAATTTATGGAACATTTTTACAATGCATTTTATAAGATGTCCTGCTGATCTTTTCCCCTTTATCTGTATTCCATACTGTATAGCAGATACTGGATACTTGGAGACAATAGACTTTGTTTATCTCCTTGAAAACAGTTATCATCTTTTTAATAGTAGAGCTAGTGTGAAGTTTTTAAAGTTCAATATGTGGAAAAAAAGGTCTATTTAGAATTGCTTGAATTTAAAATTAGCATCCAGTATATTAAAGTTATAAATTACCTGGATTGTAAGAAATTGTTAAGGTAAAATATATGTTTTATTATCCTACTTATTAATCAAATTAATTAATTTTTACTTCTCATTGAGTAATATTAAATTAATGCAGTTGGAAATAATTAAACTATCCTAAACAGTTTGTACCCTTTGTAACTTATATTCCCTTAGGCCTTACAAACTGCAGTTAAAAATATAATTTTTTCATTTTATGTTAAGCACTTCCAGTATGTAATAGAGCAAACATACGAGCATAATAAACAAAAATTCTGAAATAATTAAGCAATTTTTGTAAGTCTGAGTGTTTCCTTCCTTTTCTGTCAATCTGAAGACATTCTTTTAGCATATTTTGTAGTAAAGTTTTACTGATAATTCTTTCTTTAAGTATCTGAAAATTATTTATTTCTTTTAATTTTTAAAGTATATTTTCACTGTATATAGAAATCTGCATTTAGTTTCCACCCCCCACCAACCCCCGAGCTTTAAAGTTGTTGTTCTAGTGTCTTTTGGTATCTGTTGTTTACTGCAAGTCAGCTGAAATTATTTCCATCTCTTTATGTAATGTGTAGTTTAACTTTGGCTGTTTTCCAGACTTTCTGCTTGTCTTTGTGTTTTAGTTGTTTGACTAGAATGGGTTTAGGTGAGGTTTTCTTTGAGATTTGCTGGATTTCTTCAATCTGTAAGATAATGTTTTCAGATTTAGGGAATATTTAGCTACTTTTACTTTAAATATTTTTTTCAGTCCCCATTCTGGTTCTTCTATTTATAGAACTCCAGATATGCATATGTTAGATCTCTTGATATTTTCACACAGATAACAGTGTTCATTTATTTTATTTTATTTTTGTATCTGTTCTAGTTAGATGGTTTCTGTTGATCTATGTTCAAATTCTCAGACCATTTTCTGACATCTCCAATATGGTGTTAAATTTAACTTGAAATACTGTACTTTTTAGTTGTAGAATTTACATTTGCTCTTTCATATAGTTTCTATTTATCTGCTCATATTCTGCATGTGTTCACTCATTATGAGAATATTTATCTTAAAACCTTTGAACATATTTATAATGAATTCTACAAAGTTCCAGTCTGCTAATTTCTAAGTATACTTAGAGCAACTGAAATTCTCTTGCTCTGCTGGTGAGAGAGAAAATTTGTACCACTCTTTTGAAAATCTCTTTGACAGTATCTATTCACATCAAAACATACACAATTGTTCATTGAATCAACTCACATATCCTATATCTCAGGAAGTATTGCTGCTTTTACTATAGAGCGCTTTGCCTTTGATTAAAGAATAGAGAAAAGTAGAGCTGATCACAATTAGTATCCTTTTCACCATACACTTTATTTATTTATTTATTTTGATTGCAACTTTAGACCACATTAAATTATTTGAACAATCTAATGAAACTGTCATGACATTAATGTTTTATTTAAAAAAGCACTTTGTATTACAGTACGCTATTGTACATTTTGGAGTAACAGGGAAGTGTTTCCAGTTGTAGTTTCACTTGTGTTTTGAATTGGCATCAGTATTTTAGTATTTTGAAAATTAGATTATTGTGTTTCTTTCTATAAAATTGAGTCTGTACATCCTGATAGATCTGACTTAGGAGTAAAGGAAATAGCTTTTTTTTCAGAGAAATGCACACACACACAATGCACACACACAAACGCAGTTAGATGAGGTGGTCAGTGACACATTGTAGTACAAGATGTACATAAAATTTGTGATATTCTCTTGGGGCCTAGGAGAGTCAACACAGTATATGTGTGGATGGACTACTCACTTGTTTTTGATTGTCTCACTTCTCTATCCAACTTTATACTATGCATTTTTATGGTATTTGAACAAAGCAAGTAATTCTAATCATTAAGTGATGTGTGTTTTATTTATGTATATTTATAATACTTCTGGAGAAATGTTTACATCAACATTGAATTTTTATGTAGATTTGCAGTATTTCTCCTTGAATATGCTTGATGTTTAATTCTTTTTTTTTAAGATTTTTTTTTTTTTTGATGTGGATCATGTTTAAAGTCTTTATTGAATTTGTTATAGTATCACTTCTGTTTTACGTTTTGGTTTTTTGGCCCCTAGGGATCTTAGCTCCCCAACCATAGGTCAAACCCATACCCCCTGCATTGAGAGACAAAGTCTTAACCACTGGACTGCCAGGGAAGCCCCTGCATGTTTAATTATTAACTAAGTGTTAGCAACAGGATATCTGACACAAAATATATGAGAGGTTTTGGAAAATAAAACACCTTTGTACTTTTTTTCTTTATATTGATCTACCATTTGATTTTGTCTAATGAAGAATTTGATGTTTTTTGAAGTGGTTTAGTCTTCAGGTGGCCAAACACAGTGTTCCATTGGATGACACAAACCTAACAGATTCTAGAATAGAGATTTAGATATAAGGATGTTTGTGAGTTTTGTTAAATGAGTCAATTTTAAAATTAAATTGAATTATATATCGATAGATCATTTTTTGTCCAAAAATTCTAATTTTATTCCATGTTGCTTTAGATAGTTACTATGGGAATTTTACCATAGTAATTAATTTCCAACGGTCTAAGTTAAATATGGGCAATTCATCTGCTGAGTGTGATTCTGAAAATTAATCTAATACCCAGAGATAACAATATCAGAATATAAGTTTTTCTTGGTGTTCAAAATACTTTTTCCACATCAATGTGTAGGTTATGGGGGGACCTAATTTTTCTTAGGAGACAGAATATATTTTATATTTATTATTAAATTCTTCTTCCTCATTGGTCTTCTAATAGTTCCTCTTCCAAAAAACAATTTTTGATTCTTTCATGTAAGTCTGTATATATCAGTTAAAAAAAATCCTTTATTAATATATTTCAACTCCCACTAAACTAAGCCCTTTGAGGGTAGAATCTTGGTTTTATTCCCCTATATCCAGAATGCCTCATCCTTTGAGAATGATTGGTACAGTCCAATGTTTGCTGATGAATGACTTATTTTTCACTTTGATTTGGGCACTTTTAAAATGGCTTAATGGCTAACATTTAGCTATATAACTGTCAGCACAACTTACATAACTGTTTTCAATTTTAAGATAAGACAATAAAACCTCAAGTACAATACATTTTTCAGGAAGGGGGCTACTGAGAATGGTCTACTTGCTAATCATTAAATACCCGTAGGAAGACACAATGACACATTTTAGGCTCAAAGTTGGCAGATATGTATGAAAATTGTGGAATTGTGCAAGCTAGCTCCATGAGGAGGGTTAAACCAACACACTGACAATGAAAAGCAGTAAGTTAGAAGTAATATTTCTTAGGTCATTCAGACAATAAATTAAACAGCTCTTAGAAGTGCTCTACCTAAACATTTCTTAATAAGTGAGATAATAAATATTATCTCCTTTTTAGGTCACTTTGATTTTGGGTTTTGTTACTTGCACCTGAGTCATCAAAAATAATAAAACTCTTAAATGTTTTATTTAAAAACTTCTTGTTGGGCTTCCCTGGTGGCACAGTGGTTGAGAATCTGCCTGCCAATGCAGGGGACACGGGTTCAAGCCCTGGTCTGGGAAGATCCCACATGCCACGGAGCAACTGGGCCCGTGAGCCACAATTACTGAGCCTGCGCGTCTGGAGCCTGTGCTCCGCAACAAGAGAGGCCGCGATGGTGAGAGGCCCGCGCACCGCGATGAAGAGTGGTCCCCACTTGCCGCAACTAGAGAAAGCCCTTGCACAGAAACGAAGACTCAACACAGTCATAAATAAATAAATAAATAAATAAAAGAACGTGAATTTCTAAAAAAAAAAAAAAAAAAAACTTCTTGTTAACTTGTGTTCAAATACTAATGTTTTAAACCTATGAAATGGCTATAAATGCTACATTTAAATAATAATTTTAATTGTCTTACTCCTAATGTGATGAAGTAAGATTTAAAGATTCAAGCAGTAAAAATGTTGTTAAGAATGCCTCAAGAGGGTTTCCCTGGTGGCACAGTGGTTAGGAATCTGCTTGCCAATGCAGGGGACACGTGTTCAAGCCCTGGTCTGGGAAGATCCCACATGCCGCGGAGCGGCTAGGCCCGTGAGCCACAACTACTGAGCCTGCGCGTCTGGAGCCTGTGCTCCGCAACAAGAGAGGCCGCGACAGTGAGAGGCCCGCACACCGCGATGAAGAGTGGTTCCCGCTCGCTGCAACTGGAGAAAGCCCTCACACAGAAACGAAGACCCAACACAGCCAAAAATAAATAAATAAATAAATTTAAAAGGTACTTTCAGGAAATTAAAAAAAAAAAAAAGAATGCCTCAAGAAAATGCCATATTAAAAAAAAAAAAAAAAAAGGAAAAGACTGTGGAAATACACTACTAAATCGCCAAATTTTATCATCTGGTCAACCAGCAATAAAATTAGCAGGGATAATGTTTCTCTTTGTGTTGCTTCTGCTAGCCTGTAAGTAGAGCCTTAAGCTACACACACACACACATACACACACACACACCACACACACATACACACACACACACACACACACTAGAGCTGATAGCTATGGAAGGGCTGAGTTATGAGAAGGTCACTTATGGAAAGTGACATTAATAAAATGATGGAGTAAGAGATCCCCCACTCATACACTTTGTCAGTAATAATTTGGCAGCCATCCATGAACACAAGTGACTTTGTGGCAGCTTTGGGATCCAGGTAGGAGATTTTGAAACTTCAGTGAAGTCCAAGATTGAGGAGAACCATTTTCATAAGTCAAGTTTTCAGCTGGCTGGCTGACTTGCTTACCATGGTCCCAGCTATAGACCCCAAAACAGCTCCATACCCTTCAGGGCTCAGCTACAGCCCTGTCTGACCTTGAACTTATCGATAATACAATATACCAAGGAACCCAAGAGGAGTCCCATTCACTCATGCCTCAGGTAATAGGCACACAGACCTTGTTCTTAACTGTAGACTCTGAAGGAACCCATGACCTGGCTCCAAATCCTCTCAGTCATGGTCCAGGAGCCCCTACAGGTAAGTCTGCAAAATTTAGTCTGGCTATAAATTCTGAAATGGCTCTGTAATTGGGCTCCAGGCTCTCCCAGCTGCAGTCAATGAGTAGTCTTGCTAGCCCTGGGAACTTGTGGGAGACACTCTTGCCTGTGCCCCTGGAGATCCTGAAAGGAACCTACACTCAGCTTCAGCCTTTCCCAGATTTAGTCTGTGAGATGTACTGCCAGCACAGAGACCCAGCAGGAAACACTCCCTTCTGTGTCCCCAGAGATCCTGAAATAACCCTGTACTGAGCTTTAGTCCCTTCCAGCCATAGTAAGGAAGCAGTCCTGCCTACCCAGGGATCCAGTGGGAGTCATACCTTCCACACACTTAGTAACAGACCCACTGTCTGAGGACCCAACTGCAGACCTTTAAGTGAACGCTTATCCCAGTGTCAGCTAGTAAACTCCTGGAGGTAGTCTTGCCCATTCAGGGACAAGACAAGATCCATGCCTGCCTAATCCCCTGGTAATAAGCCCACTAACCACAGACCAACCAATCACAACCACCAACCACAGCTCCAACCCAGTATGACTGTGATTTCAGAGGTAAACCAATAAGCCCAGGGAATAGACAGGAGGAAATTTTACCATTCAAAAGGAGTCTGTAAAGACTGTAAGAGGTGTTTGCTCCCTTAAATGTCCAGACACCACACAAAGAAACAGGTAAATATGATACCATCTAAGGACACTAATAAAGTGCTGGTAACCTACCCCAGTGAAATGGAGATCTATGAATTGCCTGAACAAGAATTCAAAATAATCATTCTATGGAAACTCAGTGAAGTGCAAGAAAACACAGACATTTAAACAAAATCAGGAAAAATGCATGAACAAGATTAGATGTTGCATAAAGAAATAAAACCATAAAGAAAAGAACAAAACAGAAGAGCACAATGACAAAATGGAAAAAATCAATAGAAAGCTTCAATAGCAAACTCAATTATGCAGAAGAAAGAATGAGCAAATCAAAGACAAATTATTTGAAATTAGCCAGTTAGAAGAACAAATAGAAAAAAGGATGAAAAAGAGTGAAGAAAGCCCACATGAATTATGGGACACCATTAAGCAAATGAACATTCCCCTCCTGGGAGTCCCAGAAGGAGAATAGAGAGATAAGGGCAACAAGATTATTTAAAGAAATAATAGTTGGAAAAGTCCTAAATCTTAGAGAGATATGGACATCCAGATACAGAAAGCTCAAAACACTGCAAGCAAGATCAACCCAAAGAATATTACCTCAAAATACATTATAATCAAAATGTCAAAAGTCAAAAAGAAAGAGATAATTGTGAAAGCAGCAAGATAAAAACAACTAATCACATACAAGGGAATCCCCATAAGACTATGAAAGTATTTCTCTGCAGAAACCTTGAAGTCCAGGAGTGAGTGAGATGATAAATTCAAAATGTCAAAAGGAAAAAAAAAAAACAAACCCTGTCAACCAAGAATATTATACCTAACAAAGTTGTCCTTCAGAAATGACAGAAAGACAACCGCAGAAAAAATGCTAAGAGAGTTTGTCACTATTAGACCTGCCTTATAAGGTATGTTAAAGGGAGTTTTCCAAGTTGAAATGAAAGAATGCTAAGTAACAACATAAAAATGTATAAAAGCATAAAACTCCCTGGTAAAGGTAAATATATAGTCAAATTCAGAATACCCTAATACTGTAATGGTGGTGCATAAATCAGTTTTATCTCTAGTATAAAACTTAAGGACTATAGTATTAAAAATAAATATAGCTACTATAATTTGTTAATGGGTGCACAATATAAAAATATAAGTGTAATATCAGTAACATAAAATATGGAGGAAGGAGAAATAAAATTGTAGATCTTTTGTAAGCAATCAAAGGTAAGTTGTTATCAGCTTAAAATAGACTGTTATATCTATAAGATATTTTATGTAAGCTTGATGGAAACCACCAAGAAAAAAAAAATCCTATAATAGATATACAGAAAAGAAAGAGAAAGCAAATAAAGCATATCACTCCAAAAAATAAATTACTATGGAAGATAGCAAGAGAAATATAAAGGAACAAAGGAAATAAAAAAAATTTAGAAAATAATTAACAAAATGGCAATAGTAAACCCTTATCTATCAATAATTACTTTAAATGTAAACATAGTGTTCTCCTATCAAAAGACAGAGTGGCTGAATGGATAAAAAATGCAACACGTTGCCTACAAGAGACTTACACAAGGTTTAAGCACACACACAAGATGAAAGTGAAAGGATGGGAAAAGATATTCCATTTAAATAGTAACCAAAAGAGAGGAGTAGTGTGTATATATATATATATATATTTTATACATATATTATCAGTCACATGAGATAAAGAAGGTCAGTATATAGTGATAAAGGGGTCAATTCATCAAGAAAATACAACAATCATAAATATATATGCACCCAACAATAGAACACCTAAATACTTAAAGCAAATCATAATAGAACTGAAGGGAGAAATAGTAATACAATAAGAGTAGGGGACTTCAGTAACAGACCATCCCTACAGAAAATCAGTAAGGAAACAGTGGACTTGAGTAACACTTTATACCAATGGATGTAACAGACATACACAAAACGTTTTATCCAAAAGCACCAGAATATTACATAACATACTCTTGAAAATGAGTTGGAGGCATCACGTTTCTGATTTCAAACTATACTACAAAGCATACTAATAAAACAGTATGTTACTGTCATCAAAATAAATTCAAGACCAATGGAATATAATCAGGAGGCCAGAAATAAGCCACACATATATGGTCAAATAGTATTTGACAAGAAAGACAAGAATACTCAGTGTGGAAAGGATAGTCTTAGTTAAATGGGATTGGAGAAGCTAGAAATTCACATGAAAAGTATGAAATTGAACCCTTATCTGACACCACTCAAAAAAAAAACCCTCAAAATAGACTAAATACTTAAATGTGAGACATAAACTATAAAATTCCTAGAAGAAAACATACGGTAAAAATTCTTTGATGTTGGTCTTGGCAATATATTTTTTTTTGATTATGGCACCCAAAGCACAAGAAACAAAAGGAAAAGTTAACAAATGGCAATACATGAAATTAAAAAGTTTCTGCACAGCAAAAGAAACAATCAACAAAATGAAAAGACAACCTGCAGAATGGGAGAAAATATTTGCAAACCATATATCGTATAAGGGGTTAATACCCAAAATTCATAAAAAAACTCATACAAGTTAATACCAAAAGTTAATAACCTGATTAAAAAGTGGGCAAAGGACTGAAATAGATATTTTTTCCAAAAAAGACATACAGATAGCAAATAGGTCCATGCAAAGGTGCTCAACATCACTAATCATAGGGGAACGCAAATCAGAACCACAATGAGATATCCCCTCACACCTGTTGGAATGGCTATTATATAAAAGATAAGAGATAATGAGTAATGGCAAGGATGTTCAGTAAAGGGAACACTTGTGGATTGTTGTTGAAAATGTAAATTAATAAAATCATTATGGAAAACAATATGAACTTTCCTTAAAAAATTAGAAATAGAACTACCATAGGATCCAGCAAACCCATTTCTGGTTATATATCTGAAGGAAATAAATCACTAGATCAGGAGATATCTTCACCCCCATATTCATTGCAACATTATTCAGAATAGCTAAGATATGGAAACAACCTAAGTGACCAGCAATGGAAGAGCGAATAAAGAAAATAGATAGATAGATAGATAGATAGATAGATAGATAGATAGATAGATAGATAGATAGATTTTTACTCAGTCACTAAAAAGAAGGAAATCTGACATTTGTGACAACATGGATGGACCTTGAGGGTATTAAGCTAAATGAAATAAGTCAGATAGAGAACAACAAATAATGTATGATCTCACTTATAGGTGGAATTTTAAAAAGTCAAACAGAAACGAAGAGTAGATTGGTGGCTGCTATGGGTTGGATGGTTGTTAAAACGAGGAGATGTTTGTCAAAGAAAACAAACCTCCAGTTATAAGATGAATAAGTCCTTGGGATCTAATGTATAGCATGGTGACTATACATAATAACACTGTACCATAGAACTGAAATTTGTTAAGAGAGTAGATCTTAAAAATTATCACCACAAAATAAAATAATAACTATGTGAAATGATGGATTGTCAACTAGCCTACTGTGGCAATTATTTTGCAGTATATATGTATACCATATCATCACATTGTACACCTTAAACTTACACAAAGTTATGTGTCAATGATATGTCAGTAACTCTGGAAAAATACATAAAAATGAAAATCACTTATGAGAAGGAAAGAAAAACAATATCTTAGGATTTTTTCCCCCCAATTTCAGATTGTTATTTTGGGAACAAAATCTTTACTGAGAACCAGAAGTTTCTCTTACAAAAATCACAAAGAAGGTGTCATGAATTGAGTAACAGATGAAGACAGCAACATCTAGCAAACAAGACACAAGCTATTATCCTCATAAAGAATAAGAGCCCTGCCATCTATGCGGCTTTAAAGCAGAGGAAGTACATGCATGAAGCAGTTAATTACCAGCATAACAACTAGATATTCAGAATATGGAGATTGGCAGTGAGTACAATCACATAATATGTCATACCAAACACATCTATTATTGAAAGAAAATCAATCCTTATTTTGCCCTACCAATAGCACCACAGTGAAGTAAACACAAATGTTAATAGAAAACAAAGAGCAAGTTTTTCAACAATATAGGACTGTGATTTCAGGATTTATGCTATCTCAGATCAAACTCTAGCTCTGTGATTCCTGGCATGAAATTGCAAGGATTAAAGAAGATGATGCATTTAAGCCCTTATACTTGTAGTCATTCATTAAATGCTAATTATCATCATATTGAAATGGTTGATAACACTTCAATAATTAACCACTAATATATTTATCAGAAAGGTAAATGTGTAATTATAAATGTAATAAAAGAAACAAATAAAATAGTTTTATGGTTCTCTAAAGCCTGTGGAGTTATGGATGATCCCTTGAGAAGGTGTTATTTAGACAAGGATAACATATCAAGGAAGTAGGGTAGGGGCAGGGAGAAGGTATAAAAATAGGCCTACGGAACTACCTGTGTGGAGACCTTGAGGTTGAAGGGAGATGGCATTGTGCAGAATTTTGACAGCTGTGTGTTGAGTACTGTTAGTATAGATCGTGCATATATGATACATTAATATATATATACAGCTATATTTTCAATAAGAGAGGGAATCTTGTTGGTTTTATGCTTGTGAGAGTAGTAATATTATACCCAACAATTAGCACAGATTTTAGCAAAAGCTTTTCTCTCCGTAAATACTGATTGAAATATTATTTTACACATATGTGCAAGCACACAAGCACAAACATGTTTATTATTTACAATAAGACTATATGAACATTTAGGGGAAAAATCGTGCATTTGGCTGCTTATTTAAGATGAGCTTTGTTGGGTACTCACGGAAGAGGGAGGTACAGTTAACAGAGGACTTGAGTAAGGTGGTCATTTAGAGATGACTGAAGTAAAAGGGAGTTTCTAAGAAAATATAAATATAATGACAACAAATATAGTATATTTCGACTTTATTTAATATTGTATACAAATTTATATATTCTATTTTGTGCATTGTCCACATATATAAACAAAGCATTACTTGTGGGTTGAATTCGGAAGTATTAAAATTTTGAAACGGCCATATTGGTCAAAAAGAACATTTGTTAGTGGTTGCTGTACAGAAGTAAATGAATTGATCTCTGGGACCAGTTATTACATGGAGTTCTAATGATTCTTTAGCTAGTTTTTGTATATTATAATTAACCTTTTGAATGTAGTTTAGAGCAGATGAAGTTCTTTGTTTCTGTTCATAACTCCTTCTTTTTCTCTCTCATTTTGGGTTAAGTCAATTATTCCTAGGGAGTATTGTTGCATAAAATATATCATTTCTTTGGATAAAGAAAAAACACAGAGATGGGGAATGGAAGAATTTTCATTTTATTTCATTAGATATTGTTTTATATTCCTGACCCTAAATGTTTGATATGGGCAAACTTATTTTATGTTGTGGTGTTTAAAGTCTCTGTCATCTAAGTGACAGAGACTGTTTTTTATGAAATGAATTTAAAAATTGTTCCTTTAATGATATTACACAGAAATCATCTGCTTTTAGAGAGTCAAAATTGTACATATATAATATTCCTACTAAATTGTTACTTATAAAAATAAATTTAATATAAGTTTGTGCTAAGGGATTCCATTAATATTTATGTATAGTTTTATAAAAGAATTTTAGTACTTTTGACTGAAGAAAAAGACAATTATGTTTCTAGCCTTTATTCCTTGATATCTGTTTTGTATGAGGCTATTTTGGTAAAATAATATTTTCTTTACCATATGCGAGGATACGGAAAAGGTAGAGGTGTTTATGATGAATAAATTTTGCAAGCAAAGTGTTAAGACCTAAACCAAAAATTTAAAAACTCTGAGCGTTTTCACTGATATTAAAGCATACAAAATAATACATCACCCAACATTTTTTTGTGTGATTCTTATAGATAATAAATAAGGCAGAAATATTTTATAAAGTTCAAATGTTTTAGTAAAATTAGTTCAAAACTTGTTTTTTTAATAAATACAAATATTAAAATATAAATGTTATATATAGCATATATGTGTTTATAATATGTTTTTGTTTTTTCTGATTGATGCAATTAAAAATGCAATGAAACATGAAGCATGCTGAACAAATAATGTACACATTTCAAGATATATTATTTTGAAAGTTATTGAAAGCCATTTGAACACTGGTTTTATTTGCTTCTACCTTCTGACAAATAGTCAATAAAATTATACTATATTATATTCTTAAAATATTGAAAATATATATTTATATGGTACCGAGTAGATTCTAGGATGCTTTTTCATATATTTAATTCACTTACTATTTAACTCCTTTATCAATCTGCTAGAAAGGTATTAGTTGTCTCATTTTACATATAATGGAACCAATGTTCAAAGAAGCTCAAAACTGCAAGGCTAGTATGTGATAAAACTAACACTTGAAGCTACATTTTCTGACAGCCCTGTGCTTCCAAAAGTCACTCATATATTTTATAATATGTTCACAAATACATTACTTTTATATAAGCTTACTTTAGAATACATTAAAAAGTGGGAGATTATTTGATATAGTGGATCAGACAATGAGTTTGAGATCTAACAGGTGTCTTCAAATTTGCCTCAATTACCTCCAGCTATGTGATCCACAAGTTACATAATTGGGAATAAAAATGAGATACATGTAGTTATTTTATTAATTTTACTGCCTATCCAGCTCAGGTGGCAAAAACATAATATAAAATGATTGGGTGACTGTGATTATTCTAAGACTCATTGTATTAGTCTGCTCAGGTTGCCATAACCAGATACAATGGACTGGGTGTCTTAAGTAACAGAAATGTATTTTCTCATAGTTCTGGAGTCTGGGAGTTCAAGATCAAGGTGTCCGCAGGGATGGTTCTCGTGAAACTTTTCTTTGTGGGTTGGAGAAGGCACCTTCTCCCTGAGTCTTCACATGGTTTTTCCTCTGTGTGTGCAGAGAGAGACAGAAAGATCTCTGGTGTCTCTTCCTCTTCTTAGAAGGATAGCAGTCCCACCTTTAAGACCTCGTTTCACCTAAATTAACTCTTTAAATGTCTAATCTTCAAATACATTCTTATTGGGGGTTAGAGCCTTAAAATATGAATTTGGGGAGCACAAAATTCAGTCCATAACATTTACAGAAAAAATTAGATAAAGAGACCAAATAGGTAACATCATCGACCCAAACTGTATGGTTAACAGATTTGTAAGAAAACATACAAGTGTCTTTATTATAATCTACTCATTATTTTATTCATTTTTAAAACAAATATTCTTGAGGCATTTGCTATATGCTGGCATTTTCTAGTTGCTGGAAATGACAGAGTTCACAGTTAATATTTTATCCTACTTCCCTTGGGTATCATGTGAGGCTAAGTTCATTTCAAGAAAAAAAAAGGAAGAAGAAGCAGATTCAGTTTTTTTTTTTTAATTGTAATTTTTTTTTTTTTTGGATAAACTTCAATCACATACTTTATTTCCCCCTCAGTAATACTAGCTTTATTGTTTTTATTTAATATGCAATAATTTTTGTCATTAAACAAATAGAAAATCTTATCCCCTCCCCTCATTTTAAACAAAAGAGCAATGAATAAAATTCTAGAGTTCTCTCTACACAGATTAGATTAAAACTTTTTTTTTTTTTTAAGTTGGCTTACAAGACAAATCACAAATATCTGACATTAACCAGGATAGGAAGACATGGACGAGCATTCTCAAGCATTGTGCGTTTCAGGAAAAGTAGGAACAACTTTTCCAAAGAGCAATTTGATGGTATCTATTAAAAATTTAAACATGCTTTTAACCCAAAAATTTCATGTCTAAGAAAACATATTAACTGTAACATTTTGGCTAAGATTTCTAGGGAATGAAGCAAGATGAGCCACATATTATTCCAATATAAAAGGAACTCAGTTCATCATAGCTGGGCCTTACATCATCCTTAAGAAGTTAAATGGTATGGCTACAATTATAGGTCCCTGATTCCTACTGTGGGTAGAGGAATGTGGAGAATTATTTCCACATGGAAAGTTACTATTTTTTATATATTTGTCATGTCTAACTACAAATATAGTCACTGTATGGGTATTACTCTAATTTGATCAAAAGAGTAAAGAGCTATAAAAATTTTTAATTATAATATCTACCTTCCTAAACTGTAGTTCTCACTGTTATTAAATTTCTCTTCTCTTGATGGTTAAAAGAGGCTTTGAGGTTTAAGTATAAGAATAAGATTTTCTATTGTGAACTCTCACTAACAATTTATTACTTTTTAAAAGCTCAAATTCATTAATTTTTAAGAAGTTAATCTCAGGTGAGTAAGAATATGTCTTGAGTATCTCTTTTTAGTACAAAAAGAACATTTAGAGGTATAATTTTAGAGAAATTAAAAGGTAGATTAGTGGTTTGTGCTTAGTTCTAAAAATTGGCTGAAGCTCCTCAAATGTTAATTTATTAAATATATATTTATTGATTACCTACTATGGATTGGGCATGATTATAGGTATGGTTGATATAGTGGTAAAGAGGGAAGAAAGCAGCATTAATTCATGAAACTTTTATCCTAATGGTGATGGTGGAGGGCAGAGGGATAATAAATGTATAAACAAGTAGGAAACTACTAAGAAATGTGATAGATAAATGTCACTGTCAAAATTAAGCATGGTGATAGAATAGGACAATATATGGAGTGTCTTTGATTGCATGTTTAAATAAGGTTTGGAATAGGAAGGGGTTTTTAAGATGAGACCTAAGTGACTAAAAGTAGCTGGCCTACAGATCTTGAGAAGGGCTTTTATGGGATATAACTGCCCTAAAGTAGACATGTCACCAAACCAAAACTTGACCACACTCACCCACATGCAGTAAAGCCAATCTACTGATACCAGGTTGTGGTGAAGGAAAGTTCAGTGTTTTATAAGGCACCACACAAGGAGTCTGTGACAGCTAGTGCTCAAAGAGCCCAAACTCTCCAATGGGCTTCAGCAAAGCATTTTTAACAGCAAGGCAAGGGAGGGCAGTCCCAGGGTATGTGATCAGCTCATGCACAACACAATTCTCTGATTGGATGATGGTGAGGTAAAGTAAAAAGGCGGTAAGCTTTTGCAAATATTTCCTGGCTCTGGCCAGACTCTGGAGGGAATGTGTTACTTTCTTCCATTTGGCAGGGATTTTAGCATCTATATAACAACTCAGGAGAAGTGTATCAGATACTATTATCTAGGTACTTTAGAGAGGAGCTAAAGCAGAGGATATGGGGGGAAGGGTCTGTCCTGGAAAGGCCCCATAAGATCTTGCTCAGTTACAGACACAAGCTTTGTATGATGAAGATAGTAAAGAAAGAAAATGTGTATACAGTAAAGAGAAAAAAAGTTGGAGATGAGGGTGGAAATTGTGGGAAAGTCAAGAATCAATTAAATTAAGACTTTATAGAACAAAATAATGGATTTAGAGTTTGCTTTCACTGCAATGGGCAGCCATTGAAGAGTTTTGGCAGGGAATGGAAATGATGTAAGTTGTGTTTTTGTTTTTATTTCTCCTTGGATACTCTGTGGATGGCTGATGGCAGAGGAGCAAGAGATAAAGTAGGAAAGATCAATTTGGATGACTTTGAAGTGTTCAGTGTGAGAAAAGATCTTTTCTTGGGTTAGTGTTTTCAGCATATATAAATATATGGTAAGAAGCCACACATTTAGAGTGAGTCTGGACAAGCTTACTCATGGTTTGAGTGTGTGGGGAAATTATGACTCTTAAAAAATTATTTGAGGTGTTACCATTTACTTGATTAAAAAAGTTGTGTGAGAAATAGTGTGTGGGCTGGACATTTGAAATACCAGTAGAAGTTTAGAGGTGAGATCATGCTGGTGACAGAATTCTGGATGTCATCAGAATAGAAATGCTTTTAAAAGCCACATCACTGTATGACATCATCTAGAGAACAAAAGTAGGTAGATAAGAGGCTCAGAACAAAGTCTTGGAACATTATAGGATCCACAGTTTCACTTTTTCATGCATTATTTTCAAATTCAATCTTACAGTATCTGACTTCTTGGATCCAGGCATTCCAAATATAGACTCAGTAAATAGATAGTCCACAGGTCAATAACATCATCTTGCAATATTTTCACAACCAGGAAACTTGTCTATACATGTATATGTACACCTAGAGTTTCATTTACAATATGAAATGGCTGCTCTCTGCATTGTCCCTACACAGTTTTGGTAGTTGAAGTTCTTAAATGACAACTCAAGGCTATAAAATAAAAATTTCCAGAAATAACGTTGGAATCTACACAGTCTATTATAACCTAGCCTCAAAAGTCATTGTCAGGTATTAAATTTTGTCCCCATGGAATTGACATGTTGAAGCCCTAACACCCGATGTTACTATTGCCACCGCATATTATTGGCTTTTTGTTGATATTAAATCTCTCTTCTCTCTTACTTTTATATTTAGATTAATGCTATTGCCTTTATCTGTTAGAACTTTGCCTATAATCACTTGCGATCTTTTGTTAATATAAATCATGGTGATAGGTTTGTGATAATTATTACCCTGTGATGACTTTACATTGGCAGACTCTGAGTTCTATGTATTTACTTTTCAAAAAAAAATTTAGAAATAATTGACATATAACACTGTGAAAGTTTATAGTGTACATGTTTATTTGATACATTTATATATTGCAGTGTAATTACCACTTTAGCATTAGCTAACACCTCTATCACATCATTTAATTTATGTTTCTTTTTTTGTGGTGGGGACATTTAACATCTAGTCTCTTAGAAACTTTGCTTTAACCATCACATTTATCCCTCCATTTGTTGTTGCAATAGAATGTAAGTGTATCCTGCCCCTAACTAAGACAGAGTTACCCACATAGAAAAAGATATAAAACCTGCTGGAGGGCTTCCCTGGTGGCGCAGTGGTTGAGAGTCTGCCTGCCAATGCAGGGGACACGGGTTCGAGCCCTGGTCTGGGAAGATCCCACATGCCGCGGAGCAACTAGGCCCGTGAGCCACAACTACTGAGCCTGCGCATCTGGAGCCTGTGCCCCGCAACAAGAGAGGCCGTGATAGTGGGAGGCCCGCGCACCGCGATGAGGAGTGGCTCCCGCTCGCCGCAACTGGAGAAAGCCCTCGCGCAGAGGCGAACACCCAACACAGCCAAAAAATAAATAAATAATTAATTAATTGATTTTAAAAAAAAAAAAAAAAAAAAAAAACCTGCTGGAGAATTTTGTAAAACTAAGTTACTATTATATGAAATCTCTGGTATCAATCCCATTATGTCTCAATTCAGTCTTGTCAGTTTATTATTTTTTCTTTCTTTTTAAAGAAACTTGGATCCAGGAAGAAGTAAATTCTCAATATATTTAATAAAGCATTTAGCATTAGGATAACGCTTTAGTATCATTAACAAAAATTTAATATTTAAAAAAAATTTCCTGGGTGCTATCAAACTGATGGTAGGCAAATTCTAGAGACTGGACTTTAAGAGAAATAAGGAAGATGTTTCTCTTGGTCTTCCAAGTCTTTTTGTGTCTTCCAGTTTGTTTGTTTGTTTTTTCTGGGAGACATTTTATTTTTTATCTAAGTCATCAGTGGCTTGCTTTTCTGATTATATTTTCACATTACTATTATCTTTAACTGCCTGATAAGAAAAAGAGTCACTTAACAGAGCATTTTAAAATGAAGTTTAGTGAATGATATAGATTTTTGAGATTCCTTCTCTTTTTGGAGCCAATCTACACAATAGCCCTTATAGTTTCTAGGACATTTACTAGAGAAATTGCACCCAAATTATGTACTCTCTAACATATTCCAGAGTCAACCCTAAGAGCCTGATGTACGTTAATTTCTGAAATTCATTGCAGACGTGTTCAAACAAGCTGACAATGAACAAAAATTTGTTTCTTATTATTGGAGAATGAAGAATATTCATTAAAATGAAGCACCCTGTGAATTAAATGGAAAAAAAAGCATATTATATTTTGAACAGGAAGAAAACAACACTGTTTTTCTACATCGAACAGACCCTCAGTGAAAATAGTGAAAATATTATTGCATATTTGGCTTGGCTTGGGGTTATTACCTAAATGGAAAGAAAATGTATTTGTAAAAGATGTTTTGTATACAAAAATTTGCACTTATATATTCTGTAGGTAACATTTACTATTTAGATTCCATAGAAACAGATGCTATACAAATGCACAGTTCAGTAATTGTTCATGGATTAGGAGTGTTTATGTTCATGATCGGAGTTTTTAAATACAATAAAAACAAGAATCTTTCTCTCTTCCTACCCAGAGTGTTACACATTATCATATGTGGTTCTGCCCTGGCTATAATTACAACAAAGTAATTATATTTTTGGTCCAAACATTGGTCTAAACAAGGTTGGTAAATGTCCTCACAAAATGCACATAAAGTGAAATTGACTGAATCAAACGTTCTCTCTTTATTAACGTGGTCTACTTGGGCTGTCATACTTTGTTTCTGTTTCTCATATTTTGATAACTTGCCCCTGGGGGACAGCTAGAGGAAATGTTCCTGCGGGAGAAGTGAGTGGTGATAGGAGTCTCTATGCAGCACTGGGAATAGAAGACAGAGAAAAGACCATGAATAATTCCTACAGCAGCTAAGAAAGGGTTGAAACTAGAGAATTACACATAAAGTCATCTCAGTTCTGGCAAGGGCATAGTCAAAAGCTAGAATAAAAGAAGACATAGGTAGCATGGGGCTTAGGAATTAGGGACAGAGGCGGGGTTTATAAAATAATAAGGATAAAGATAAGCTTTGAAAGCTCCAAAGAGTCCCTTTTCTTAACTCTGGGAGAACTATTTTATTGCAGCAGTACTATTTACTCGGCACCTGTATCCTATTGTTGGATGTTTTGTTTAAAGTTCTCACTCCCGCTTTTTAGTCTCTCTCTCCCTGATTTTCCACCTCTAAAATGGTGAGTTCTGAGACTGGCTGGTTCTTTGTGTTTCACCTCCATTCCCAGACTTGTTGACCGCTTGAACTCCCTGTAACAGTTTGCTTGCTTTTTTTCTTGAATATCGCCCCAGCTTCTGATGTCCTATAACTTGTACTGAGACTCAACATGGCCAGAATGGAAAACGAGCTAAATTATTGCTTGCACCAGACATACACATGCATAAACACTCACACCTAGTTCACAGAAATCATTCCTGTGTAGTCCACTTTATGGTCTGCTGTCACCTTCATTTGTCAGCCTCCAGGATGAAAGTTTCCCTATATACGCGAATACACACATATAGTTTTCAATCTTCTTTGGAGTCAGTGAGATCTTGGTCCCACCCTTCATCATCTTTTCTTAAAGCATCTAAGGCTGAGGTAGAAGGTTAATACAGTGATAGAGGGTGGCTTGCAGCCAGTAAGCAGGTACATTTTCCTTCAGTTTCCAATGCCTTATTCAAATATACCAGAGCCCTGTATCGGACTGTGGGACATCATTACTGACACTATCTCTTTCAGGTCTGAGGATCCCTTGATTCAAAAAAAGACAGTCACACTGCTCTATGGCTTGGGGCCAAGGAGTTTTCTCCCTTTGGGTGACTGGGGTTTGGCTCACACAGTTGTGACCTTTTTCTAGGAGTTTACCTTAATCTGGCCATATTACCAAGATAATGTCTCTTAAATTTTTCTCAGGTTTCTACAAAAGATTTAGGGGAGTTTTGCAGGGCGAACAGGTATGAACACAAGAATATATCTAGATTGTTGTTTCACATTCTTCAGTTTGTCACCATCATTGGCATTAAAAACCCAACCCAAGTCTATAAGAACTTGGATACTAGAATACTAGAATACCTCATCTATAATTTTCCCATGGACCTTTTTCTCTTTAAAGGAAATCTTCCCAAGAGAGCCAAAGGGCCCTTTTGGCAAGTAAGATTCACTATGTTGAATTCTGATACTCTGTAGTGTTACGTCTTAATAAATCTAAGGAGTGTGGGAAGGCTTGAGCCCTAAGATGTCCCAACTGTTGCCATTGCCCTTTATAAGCATTTCACACCTTGATCCTCCTCTCCCAAGAGAACCAGTGAAAGTTTGATCATGTGCCTGATTTCTGCCCACATTTAGTATTAAATTCCCTCCTTTTATATTCAATGTAGGTGTACATCTTTATAACTACATCAGAAAAGTGTCCAGATTTTCTGCCTACTTTGGATGGATCTTGATGCTAGTTGTTACACATCATGTTAACATCATGTGGTGGACCAGAGGGTGACCTCCAGCAGGCAAGTAGAACTCCCTCCTCATAAGAGAGTGAGCAAAACCAGGACACCGTTAAGCCTTTATTCTGCTTCATGATGTTTGATTTGCAACCATCTGTCCAATTTCTCCTCAGCTGTAGGCAATAAAATCGAGGACAATTTATATCCTCGTTGACCATACAACATTTTCACTACTGTCATTTTCACCATTGGTTTCCATAGATTTCTCTCAAATCCTCTTGAACAGCTTGCAAAGCTTTCATTCTTCCTCTTCCAGAAGACCATGTATCTATCAGCATCACATTCATTGCCCAAACTGTCCAAAACTGTGAAGAGTCTAAGATTTTCTCCTACTTGTAAACTAATTTATCAGTGCTGTAAATTGAATATACCACTTTTCTTTTCTTGTGTATAGACATGTAATTTTCATGGGTATACAAACTCCTGTAATTTTTTGAAGACATCATATGGATGTCTTCAGCATATAGATTAGAGTGACAGCATATACATCATAAAGATGACTAAGTTACAACTTGACAGGTTTGTCTCCTTGGCACTGAAATGTAAAGAAAAATAGTTAATTTCTTGGTGTTAAACTTATAATTTATATAAATTGGAATAGGAATGCATGGATCTACTTGTTTGCTAAACAATACATGTTAGGTGGGTTGAATCGCAAAAAAATAACTTTAATACTGCATTCCTTTAATAGGAAAAGAGTATGGGTCCTATAAAGAAAATAATGTAAAATTTAGTCTTACAATGTATAACTGATGTTACTTGTTCAATAGTTTTCTATAAAATAATCATATCTGATATTTTCCCCATAATACCTGTTTATAACTGGTATCTTTTCGCTAGCAAAATGATTCAATGTATTCAAATTTCTCCATTTTTTGCCGTAAAAATAGAAACTTGGTTCTAGGAAATGTGTAACTCTGTATAATATCATTTTTGGACAACTGATTAAAAAGGATCCACTTTATTTGATGAGCTGTCTTTCTGGTGCTATGCTCATGGAAGCAGAACAGTTTCATCAGAGGCATTAATAAGACATGTTACCATTTGGTACCTGAAGGTGAACATATAATAGGTCTGCCTTCAGATAAACATTTCAGAAATCTTCTAGTGAGGGAACCAGTTACTCACTTGAAGACATCTTACCTAATTAAATCCTACATAAGAATTTTCCAAGGTATTACTTTTGGGAAATGACATGCTTCTTTAGTTTATTATTTTTTGTTTCTTAAATGAAGAAAGTTAGACTCAAAAGACACTTGGTAATGAATATAGAAGATGAATGCAGTGCACTGAGTTGAGTTTGCATTATGTTGTTTACTTTCTTACCAGAGCAAGTTTTGCTGCAATAAGCATGTTTGTATTTTCCAAAGTAGAGAATGTTAGATCACTGAATCTCTTAAATGAACATACAGAAAATGAGTTAACATTGCAAAACAACTGTTCAAGTTTGTTACATTATTAATATAGATATTTCTTTATTTTTATCTTATGGAAATGCAGAAAATTTAGTATCAAAATAACTGACACTTGGAGGGATCATTAAAGAGGTGACTGACTTCCTGAAATATCTGATTCCATTTCAATGTCCTTTGACAACTCTTGTCTCAGATCCAACATATGGTATAAATAATCATTTTATAGGAGGAAGTAGCCAGAGAAACAGAAACAACACTGAAATGAGTAAAAGGCCAAAAATATATTAATTCAAGAAATACCAATATGTTAATGAATATACACAGATCTCTTCTTTTGTTTAGCAGACTTTAGATTAATATCTGTGATTCACTTGTTCTGGAAAGTATATTTTAGAATATTATTTTAGAGATTTTGAGGAGACAACAGCTACTAACGACATCAATTGTTTATGAAAACATGTTATGGTTATGTAGCTATCACTTTTAAGGAGCTTGGTAAAAATTTTTACTATATTTTGGATATAAAAATGTTCTCTAGAGAATTATTATTTTATTATGATATTGTCTTCTCTCATTTGAATGTAATAAATCTAAATTTGATCTTGTAATGCAAAGAATGTTGATAGAACTTTTGGCTAAGCATGTTCATGAATTCAGCCTACAATATGCTGTATAGTAAGTGGTCACTCATCAAGTGTTCTTGAGAAGAGACATTTTTGGAATAAGGGAAGGAAATCTACAGGGGGAAAAATAAGTCCTATTGGATGCTTAGTAAGCGTAGATGTTCTTGCATGAGAAGGGTCTATTAAAATAAATCTGTGGTTAATGGATATAATTCTTATTTTAATAGATAAACAATTCCACACTCAATAAAAGTAATGAGGATGAATTTTACGCTTTCTTTACGGATTGAGAATGGACAACGCCATTACAGGTTCTGGGCTGGTAACAATCATTTGTCAAAATGAAAGTACTCAAATGTGCAACTCAATAGCCATCACTTTTTATAATTAACCTCTTGCTTCTTCATTAGCAGTTTACAAAACATTTTACTAGTATATTATATTTTACTAGTCAATTACATGCAATATTTTCTATTATTATATTGCTATTAGTATTAAGTGCTGCGAAAATATATTAAACACCTAGGTAATATTAGTATTTCAATCTAAGTTATCTCAACTTCTGCAGTTATATTTTAGCAAAATGTGTTTCACAGCAGAAAGAAACTTGATATTGGAATTTAGCTTGAGATGAAGATTTGACCCTTAACCTAAATCATGGCTGACATATTGAATTAACTTGGCTATCATCTAGCTATCAAAAGGTAGCTAATAAAATAGCTAATGCAATGCTTATTTATTCACCACATATTTATTGAGGGCTTATTATATGTCAGAAACCATCCCAGACACTGCCCATGGAGCAGGGACCAAAGAGACAGAAATTCCTTCTCTCACATGAGTCAAGAAAAGATCTACTGAAAGCAGAAACTTTAGCTAAAACCTGAAGGAGGTAAACACTTGAGCCACATGGCTATGTGGGAGGAGAGTTTTCATGTTCAAGGAAAAATAAGCACAAATCCATGAGGCATAAATATGCCTGTGGTGTACAAGCATGGAGTTAGTGTGGCTTCTACAAATGCAAGAAAGGGAGACAGTATTAGTGGGTATAATTTAAAAGACATAACAGGGATCAGCTCATAAAGGGCTTTGTGCACAACTGTAAGGACTTTGTTACTATGATAGACTGGGAAACCATTGGATGGTTTTGAGAGATAAGCTATGTCTTCTGTTTTAACTGAATAATTCTTGCTATTGGGAAAGAATACACTGAATGCAGGATGAGGGCAGAACAGAGAGACCAATTAGTGGGCAATTGAAATAACAGTGATGCCAGCATGAAGCAGGGTGGTAGAAGTGGAAATGATTATATATGGACACATTTTCTAAATATGTAAAGGCAGCGTCAATAAGACTTGCTGACATCTGAGACATGAAATAAGAGATAAAGAGAAGAGACAAGGAAGCTAAATGTTTCTTGTTTCTGCATTAATTTTCAGCTATTTTAAGAGATGTATTCAAACTCCTGGAAGTCGTACTATGTCACATTCCTAAAAGTTATCCTAGATCTTTGTGGTGCCAAGTTCTGAAGAGGATTATCTTAAATATGTGTGGTAAAGAGTCTAAGAGGGCTGAAGAGCCATGATCACTTCTTTGACTAAGTCTCTGTTTCTCCTCTTTAAGTGTGTCCTCTCAAAGTGTGCTTGAGAACTCATCAGCCTCCCCCTTTCTCCCAAGAAAATACTAATCTTTACGGAAGACTTAATAAAAAACACGTATTCCTCTTTATCTACCAGGATATACCTCTTATTCTTTATCTTTATTTACCTATCTTTAGTTAAAGACTTATATCATGCTTACAAAATGCCAAGTACTATATCTAATTTATATACACACTTTATCACTCATTTAGTTTTTACAGCAACTCTTAAGGTAAACACAGTAATGATCCTTAATTTACAAATTATAAAACAGGCACAGGAGACTTGAATGACTTTGAATCAGTCAGAATTCAAAGGTTTTGGGAAAGTCCATGTTGTTATCTACTCTCTAAATACCTTATGCTGTTTTGTACCTATTAAAATTATCTAGAAAATCTCCTGAGAATCCCACACATTTCAATAAACCGTGACAAATAAAACTTACATAAGAAACAGCATATAAGCATGTTTTTAAAATGAAAAGTAAAATTTGGAAGTTTATGATAGAACACCTATAATTTTACATTCTGCCCCTCATGGCTTGATTGGAATTAATATGAAAAAGAGTATTTTTTTTTGATATTTTATATCCTAAACCAACAATTTAAAAATGCTTCTGAAATACACACATTCAGTTATCAGTTCAATGGCCATATAACTTATTATCAAACTGGAACAATTTTGAGAAGGAAATGAAATGGTATTGATAATTATTCTAGGACAGTAACTATAGATAAAGATTGTCCTGAGCAAACTTGGTTATCCAGTCACCTTAGTTATGGATCTATGTGTATATAATAGAATGACTTTATTTCTTTGACATAAACTGATAGATTCTCTAATTAAAATAATTCATTTAGGTTTTCTAATACTATACATTACTTTTTTGGAAATACACCTTTCAATTTACAAAGGTAAAAATCTGTTACTCTAGTAAACTAATATCTATAATTGTAAGTTGTTCCTGATTGTTTGGTCAGGTTTCCTATTGTAACTGCATTCACTATTCAATCACTGGGTCATGAATATAAGCAAATCCATGGGGCATCACACTGTAAAATAAGAAAATGATCTCCATATTTGAAAATCATGATTTCAAGATCCCTTTATGTTTGTTTTCTAAAATTGTTTCCTCTTTTCCCAATGTTTACATTAAAGCAGAGTACTCTTAGCACAGCCCCGTGGCTCTGGGTAAAATAGTATAGCTATATAAATAGATGTGTTGTTTTTCTTTTGTTTTCTTAGCAACATGATCTCCAAACTCAGACAGGCACTTTTCCCCTCACTGCCTTTCCTGGAGAGTAGCATGTTCCAGTACTTAAAGCCTGACTCTGATCATGATATTCCCCTGCTCTAATGGATTCCCAACAATTAAACTACAAAGTATGACTTCTTACCCTGATTTCAGGGTATTAATTTACTCATGTTCATTGATTCCAAGATACGTATTTTCTACCATTTTAGCATCTGTGAACCTAAGAAGAAAATCACAAAGTTTGTAGGGCAGCAGTTGTGGTGATACACTACAAATTTCCTGACTGCTCTTACTAAATTTCATTATATCTGCTCCTATGTCAGCATTTCTATTATCTGTATATCTATAACAAAATAAACTTTTCAATTAATATGACACACTAAGTGATAGAAAGTTATTGTGTCATACTTTATTTGGAAATATGATTTTTGTTTAAAAATGTATATAAATCAATGATGCCTCTCACAGTCTACGTCTTAAATTTGATGGAATATAAAAGCTTGTAGAATTTATTTCAAAATGGTTTTGTTCATTTATCTCATACCTATGAAATATTATCTTACCTTATAAATATTACCAGTAACAATATCACATCACATGCCACTTTATATGATGCACTGGGAATAACACAGCATAATTTCTGTGATGTATATTAGACAAAGCCAAATTGATAGGAATTCTTTGCAATAATTGACTAATAACATTCAATAATTTCAAAGTCATGAAAGACGAATTGTGGAACTATCCTAGATTGGAGGAAAATATGGAGACATGACAACTAAATGCAATATGTGATCCTGAGTTGTATTCTAGGACTAAAAAGGGAACTTAATGGTACAGTTGGTGAAGTTTGAATAAAATGTCTAGATTGGTTAACAGTATTACATGTATTACAGTATTACAAATTAACAATGTTAATTTGTTCTTTTTGATAATTGCACTTTGGTTTTGTAAGTATTGTCACATGTGGAAGCTGGATACGTAAATGGACTCTGTACTAATTTTGCAACGTTTTTGTATGTATGAAATTATTTCAAAATGAAAAGTTAAAAAATAAAAATATATAAAGTAAAATAAATTTCATTTAAGGTGAAAGAAGGAGAAACTAAACTTTAGAAAGAGATAGTTGTATATCAACTGTTCGGTTTCACTGATTGAATTGGGAAAGTAGAGAATGTGGAGATGATAGACTTAGATGAGGAATTAATTGAATAAGCAGAATATGTGGTCATACACACAGTGACATGTCCTGAGTATGTGAATTTGTGAGTGGCTACTATACATCAGGTACTGTTCATGTTACTAGGATTGAATAAATAATCATGTGAATCAATGAAAGACTTTAATTCATACATTCATTTAAATTGCTGTACATTTTTGTTAACATGCAAAAATAAGCACTTTGAAAATACCCAGTATTTCTCCTTTAATCCTATTTAAAGAGGAATTTTGAAGATTAACTTCTAAGAGGGAACACTGTCAAGAGGTAGTTGAGCACTTACACATATGATTTAAAACATTTCTTAGGGCTATGATAAGCTAGACCTGTGATAGATGATCACACTAAATATGATACAGACACAGAACCAATTTTCCATGGTGAATTAAGAATATAAACAAACCAGCTCAATAAATATAAGTAAATTAAGCCTAGAGGGGACACGAAGATGTAACTAAAAAGACAAGGGAAGTTAAAAATGAAGATATTTTTGGAAGGGTTGAGAATTCCAGGTTGACAATTATTGATACTTTGAATTCTTTGAAAATATTTTTCCATTATTATTTGCATTCCACTGTTACTGTTGAAATGTTAGCTGTAAGCCCTAATATTGTTACTTTGCAGGTAAAATCCCTTTTATGCCCCCATCCCTGGTCCTGCACCCCAGCTTTTGCCTGTTTTTAAGCTTTTCTCTATACTTTGGTGTTTAACAGTTGTGCTATGTTTTTTTGTTTGTTTGTTTTGTTTTGTTTTGAAGTCTGGTGTTCTTTTAATGTCTTACTTAAGATTTATTGTATTTCTTTTATATGTGGCTTTATATTATTTCCAGTTTTTGTTAATTCTCAGACATAACCTCTACAATTGTTGTTTCTTAATAATACTCTCTCACCTCTCCTTCTTTAACTAAACATATATTAGAATTTTTCATCATATTACATGTGCTCTTTCACTCTATTCTACATTTTCCTTTTATTTCTTGTGCTTTTCTCTAGATATTTACTTTTGACATACTTTTCTGTTCATTAACCTTCTCTTCACCTCTGTCTAATCTGCTGTTACAAACATACACTGAGTTTTCATGTCGAATTTTTTTTTTGGTTATGGAATAAATATTGGTTTATTTTTTATAAACATATGTTGCAAAATCTGTGCTTAACATCTATTTCCTTTAGGTCTATGTTTCCTAATGGTTTGCAATATTTTCTGATCTTTATGGTTTGTCTGATAACTTCTGATTCAGTGCTTGATTGTATGTGAAAATTATAGAGAAATTGAGATTAAAAACAATGTTTATTTTTATCAAGAAGTGTATACTTCTGTTACTAAGAGGCAATAAATAATCTCATATCTGCCTTAATTCAATCAGGGGTTGAGCTCTTTCCAAGGGGGACTTTAGTATATGAGGAAACTGATTTTTATCATACTTACTCTTGCTTATAGTGTGCATGGGTCAGGACCTCAACTGATATTCTGTTGTTTACCAAAAAACCTATGCTTTTTGTGTCCTTAACTCCATTGTTTTGTGTCTCCAGTATCATGTATACACTTAAAGCTCTGCTTAGCTTCTCACCTTCTTGTTCATCACTTGAAATTGAAAATTTCTTAAGAAAAGTGGCCCTATTATCCCTTCTCCTCTATCACCATTTTAGAAATCCTCTCAGCCTGGGCAGTGATTTAATGTCTCAGGCTTTACATGCATTTATTTCTAAAACACCAAAATGAAAATAAGTAAATAAAAATTATTTTATGATTGCTGAGTCTCTCCCTCTCTTATCACTCTCTCTCTCTCTCATATACACGCATGCACGCACACACATATGAAACAATTTTGAACATGTACTGGTCTCTATGGATCAAGAGAGGTATAAAATATCTTCTCTGCTACTGATGTGTTCAGATTTGAATAGACACAAACACACATGCACACATACATCTATAATATTATATATAATATAATATAATATATATTTGCATTATCTCAATTTTCATATGGTCATTATAATATTTTACTAGCCACACAACTACATTTTATGCTTTCAAAATTGTTCTGTTTCTCCAATTTAACTTTTTTCTTAAATATAACAATTATAAAGTCATTTATATCTATACAGTGTAACCTTGCAACCCTGAATGATTTTACATATGAAATATATAGTAGTAAATATTATATAAAATATAATAGTAGATGGAACTGTTATAAATAAATCTTCTAGTATGTCTTGGACATAACTTTTAGACATATTTTTCAAGATCCACTTCAAGTTGCACTTGTTCAGTAATTACTTTTTCCAGCTTTTGAATCATATTATGCAATTGTTTTAATGCTTTTGGTGCTTATTATCACAGCTATTTGTTCTATAATTTGCTTTGCTACCAGTTGTTTTCTTTTAGATACATTAAGAGACATTTGGATCCATGAACCATGATTTAATGTTATAATTATCCCTTCAGATCCTAGAACAGCATCGGCTAATACTAGAAGGAGTTTAATTATTACTTGCTGGTTGTTGGTGGATAATACTATAGTACAGCTTCATAATAACCTGTCAGGAATTTTACCTTCTTTTACTATCTACGTATAATCATTTTATACTAAGTCATTATAAAAAATTTCTTCCATGATCGGTTATCTTATATATATACCTACACAATAGCATCTCATGCTCATTTTCAAACTTATGGTACTAAGTCCACAAGTCAATGTGGTATACTATACTGCTAAAATTAAATATCTCACAGTGTTCTTCATTTATTCAAAAACGTAGAATAATCTATTACATTGTATTCATGCACTTATTTAACAAAAATATTGAAAACGTACCTTGTGACGGGTGCTTTATTCAAAGCACTTGCTATACATCTGTGAATGGAACAAAAAGGGCTGCCTTTGTGGTGCTTATATTCTAGTTGAATAAAGGAAACATTAAACAATTAACACGGGAAGAGTAAATTATTTTGAATGATATAGAAAAATATAAAAGGGTAAGTAGGGTCAGTATGGGTGTGGAGATGTACGATATAGAAATTTTAAAATAGGAAGGGTAAAACATATTGAAAAGCTGTATTAGCTTCTGAGGGTTACTGTAACCAAGTCACACAAACTGTGTGACTTAAATAACAGAAATTTATTATGTCACATTTCTGGAGGCTAGAAGTCTGAGATATAGGTGTTGGCAGGGTTGATTTCTTCCAAGGGCTGTAAGGGAGATTCTGCTCAATGCTTTTCCCTTGGCTTTTGATGGCTGATGACAATCTTTGGTATTCTTGGCTTGCAGATGCATCGATCTCTACCTCCATGTGGTGTTCTCCCTATATTTCCTCACATAGTCTTCCTTCTGAAATGTCTGTCTCTAAATTTCCCCTTTTATAAAGATACCAGTCATGTCGGATTAGGGGCCACTCTACTCCAGTATGACCTCATCTTAACTAATTGTATCTGCCCTGACTCTTTACAAATATTGTAGCATTCTGAGGCATTGGAACTTAGGACTTAATGTAAATTTTGGGTGGAACACACAGAGGCTGATTTTTGAACAATGTCTCAAATAAAGTGAAGGAGTGAGCCATGTTGATAAAGGGAAAAGAGCTTTCTATTCAGAGGAAAAAGTCAGTGTAGTGACCCCACAGTGGAACTGTACCTGGTGTGTTCTAGAAACTCCATGGAAGCCAGGGTGTAGGGTAAAGGAATGGGAGACTGAAAGGAGGTGAGCTTAGAAAAGAGACCCAGAACCAGAAGGGTAGGACCTGGCAAGCCATGGGAGAGTGTTTGTGTTTCCCCTGAATGAAATGGGGAACCACTGCAGGTTTTCAACTGAGAAGTAATAGGATCTGACTTAGGTTTAGCAACATCACTCTTCTTTAGCACTATTTGGGAGGGCAAAATAAGAAATAGGAAACCAGTTAAGAGGCTACAGTAGTAACCCAGGTAAGAGATGATGGTGACTTGGGACAGAGGTGTAGTGAAGACACATGGTTCCATTCTGGATATATTTTGAAATCAATAAGATATACTGTTCAGTGTTATGTTCATGTGTGGCTGAACCACACTGACTCCATTTTATTAGCTCCATCTTAGGCCCACAGTCCTAGCCGCTCCCCTTTCTGCACGACTGAGCTTTAGCCTACTCAAAAGAATGCCCCCAAGCCAGATAAGTTCCCTATCAACTTTTACCCTTGCCTTCATATGATATGAAAACTAGAAGAATGCCTTTTGCTGACAGAGATGGTTAATGGTTCATGAGGAATACATGACATGCCTGGGGGGAGGAAAAGCACCCTGGTTCCAGTCAGTGTAGACATGCTTCTCCCTTAGTAGTCAGATTCTATTTTTAGCTTTGGCCCCTTTAAATCTCCCTGTATCCCTTTTGGCCATAGAATGCAGCTGCAAATGCCTTTCCATTGTCCTCTACCCTATCCTGCCTATATGTAAGTTACTTACAATAAACCTCATAATTGCACTTCATAGAGTTGCCTGCTTCATATTTTGGTCTCAAAGTTTCTTCCCAGTTCAGAGGATATTATTAAATATCTCTACCATGTAACAAGTCAACTGTATGTATGTGGGGCTTGAAATAAAAAGAAGAAGCAAAGATGATTCCTGAAATTAGAACAGAATTTCTCTCTCAGGGGATTTTTAAAAATATTTTTTTAATATTAAAAAGATATTGGTTACAGATACAAATGCATTCACTTTTTACCCCTAAATACCCTCTCTGCAAATAAAGTATGCAAGGACTTTTATTTAAACTAGAAACAATCTTCAAACCTGATCTTCTTTTATGACATGTCAGTTTATCTGCAGACAGGATCTTCTCTCCATTCATGTTAAGACTTTGCATTCAATAAAATGAAGCATTTCTCATTGTTGTATTTCTCTGTTAGATATTATAGGATACTTTGTATAAAGCTCCCAATATAAAAATAAATTGAATTGGTTATAGTCTTTATCACAGAGGATAATTGTTACCAAAAAGAAAATCAGCAGGTAATTATGTTTGTATCCCTATTTTCAAACTGGCATGCATGGAATTTTCTGTGGGAACAATGAATATACAAACTATCATAACAGTTCAGATCTCTGTTATAACTTTTACTTCTTATTACCTTTACCTTGGCTTTAAATAAAATTATCCTTTTTCCCATATTAATAAAGATTAAGATTTATTTTTTAAAATAAACTATTGTTTACAAATTGTTTTCTCATCTTTTTTCATATGAATAGAATAACCTTGGATATACAATTTGAAAAGTACTTAAAGGACAAATATTAAAATAATCACTTTATATTTGGACAGTGTTTGGTTCCCTAAGGCTGTCACAACAAAATACTACAAAGTGGGTAGATTAAAGCAATGAAATGTATCATCTCATAGTTCTAGAGTCTAGAAGTCCAAAATCAAGGTGTCAGCGGGGTCATGCTACCTTGAAATCCATAGAGAAGAATCCCTCCTTGCCTCTTCTTAGCTTCTGTTGGTTTGCTGGCCATCCTTAGCTTTCCTTGGTTTGCAGCTCCAGCACTGCAATCTCTGCCTCTACTGTCACATGGCAAGGCCTCTTGTGTGTCTGTCTTCATATCTTCTTCCCTCTTTTTATAAGGACTCCAGTCATATTGAATTAAGGGCTCATTCTACTCCAATATGAATTCATATTAGCTTATCTAATTATATCTGTAATGACCCTGATCTCGCTGCCTTGACCAGTAGTGGCTTGAAGCAGGATATCAGTTCCCCAACCAGAGATTGGAGTCAGGCTGCGGCGGTGAGAGCACTGAATCCTAACCACTAGGCCACGAGAGCCAGTGGCTAGTGAGAAGGCCCTGGCTTGTCTGCTTTGTAAATATGAATTTCAACAAAGAGACAGAAAGTGGTGAAACAAGTGAAGTGTTTATTAGGAGGAAAATAAGTATATGTGAATAGGCACACATGGGCGGGCTCAGAGAGTTGCGCCTTAGTGGTAGTTTAAGTTACTTATGTGGGACACTTCTTCCGTGTTTCCTCTGGCCAATCATCTTGCTTTGCCTGACTCTGAGTCCATATTTGGTATAACTCAGTGTCTTCCCCTGTGTGCACGTGTATCTCTTAGCCATGATGGATTCCAGCGCAGAGGCCTGTGGGAAGGTTGACATCACCTATTATGGGGTGCTGTTTCCTCCCTTTTTGACCCCCGAGGAGCCCTTCTGTGCATGGGTAGTCAGGAAAGTCTCCTTGACCTCAAGAATGAGAAATACGTGGTCTCTTTATCTTTTATCTGGGCGGGACTCAGCTCCTCTCTGCCTCTGCTATTATCTTTTTCTTGAAGTATCTGTCCACAGGGGACAGACTTCAGCTGCTTCAGCCTGGGGACCATCTATCTTCTGCCTCAACCCCATTTCCAAGTAAGGTCACATTCTGAGGTACTAGGAATTATGGCTTCAATTTATCATTGGAGGGGACACAATTCAACCTATAACAGGCAGCATATGCCTTTTCTCTGCAGACTGTAAATCCATTTCTTCTAATACAAGTTTTATTAGCCATACTATGACTTCATTAATAAGAAAAAACCCTAATTATTTTAACATTTGTTGAAACAAAGTCAATACAAATTCATTATGTAAGAGGCTTACATTTATCTATAAGAATGGATTGACCTGATATTTTTGAAGTTCATTTTTTTCAATAAAACTTTTGAGATATGATCTTAAATGAACATGCACACTGAGAAGTAGGACTTTATATGAGTCAGTGTTCTCCAGATAAGCAGAATTATTAAAATGTACATATAGTGAGAAGGAGATTTATTATACGAAATTGGCTTACATATTATGGAAGCTGAAAAGTCCCAAGATCTGCAGGGTAAATTGGAAGGTAGGATTTCCCTGGCGGTCCAGTGGTTAAGAGCCTGCACTTCCACTGCAGGGTGTGTGGGATCAATCCATCAATGTGGAACTAAGATCCCACATGCTGTGCGGTGCAGAAAAAAAAAAAAAAAATTGGCAAGGTAGAACCCAGAAGAGCTTATGATGTAGCTCTAGTCAGAGTCTGAAGGCCTGAGAACCAGGAGAACTGATGGTGTAGTTCTAGTCTGAAGACGGGGAGGCTCAATATTTGGGAAGAGCTGATGTCCCAGTCAAAATGATGTCCCAGTTAGAAGAGAATCAAACAGAAAGAATTCTCATTTACTCAGGGAGGGTCAGTTTTGTTCTCTTCAGACCCTCAACTGATTGTTTGAGGCTCACACACATTAGGGAGAGCAATTAGCTTTACTCAGTCTACCAATTTTAGTGCTAATCTTATCTAAAAACACCCTCACAGAAACATCCAGAATAATGTTTGACCAAACATCTGGGAACTCCATGGCCGAGCTGACACATAACATTAATCACCACAGATTTTATTAATTTTTCAAATGACAGTTAATTAAAGTAGCATTGCTGTGGAAAGATGTTGACTTCTGCTTTTTGGCACTCTGATTGAAGGATGGGTAAAAAACTAATGATGAATATAATCTTCACCTATTGATTACCTACTGTATTTTCCAAAATGTTTTCCATAGTGGTTATATTTATATTCCCACCAACAGTGTACAAGGGTTCCCTTTTCTCTGCGTCCCCACTAACATTTGTAATTTGTGGTCTTTTTGATGATAGCCAGTCTGACAGGTGTGAGGTGATATCTCACTGTGCTTTTGATTTGCATTTCTGTGATGATTAATGATGTTGAGCATCTTTTCATGTGCCTGTTAGCCATCTGTACATCTTCTTTGAAAAAATGTTTATTCAAGTCTCTGTCCACTTTTTAATCAAGGTGTTTGTCTTTTTGATATTGAATTGTATGATTTGTTTATATATTTTGGATATTAATCCCTTATAGATCATATCATTTGCAATTTCCATCAACAGATGAATGGATAAAGAAGATGTGATATATATATATATATATATATATATATATATATATATATATACACATATGCTTTCAATTTAATTGTGTGGTTGTAAAAAAAAAATCTCAAAAACAAGACAGAACCTGTTAAGGTAGACTATAGTATTACTCTCTATTGGTTATTGATCACTTATTTCAAAATTAATGTAATTTGAACATTTATAGAAAGAAGTTCTCTCTTCTACCAAATGTCTATTTTTTAGTCTTTATTTTAAATGAGGACTTAATTACTGCCTGTCAAAGGTGCCCAGGTGTCTCTGTCCAGCCCTGACATAAAGCTTTAATGACAGGCAGTTCCTAATTAGATTAAGACCATTTTCCTGAGTTTTCACTGAGCTGTTTCCAATTTCTATGCACTTGCTTTCTGTTGAAATACATTATCCTGAGAGAGGATCATTTCTGAATACAAAATTTACTTTTCTTACACCTTGATATTTAAGCTATTTATCACTTCCATCTATTTTCTTTATTTGTTTTCCACATTTGAGACCCCGTTTATGGTTTTTATTTATCCTGTTTCAGAAGTTATAAGAAATTAATGAAAGCTTATTGTCTTTAATATAATAATATTTCATCCTCTGTTCATGTTTAAAACCAGGACTGTTTTTTTTTTTTTTTTTATCCTGCCTTGCAAACGTCTGGCAAAGTCTGTGCCATTATTTTACGTGGCAGACCACCACTTTTCAATCTGTCAAGCACCAAACTTAGATAAAATAGAAAAAGGAACCAATCATGTGCAGAAATAAGATATGCATCACCATGGATCTGAATCAGAATTGCAACACATAGTTGTGCTTGGACCTGGAACAGCAGGACCGCTGGACTCCAGGACAGAAACTAGGAGATACAACGGAGATTATAAATCATTTGGTTTGACGTCCCATGAAGCTCTCTCAGCTGGACCTAGAGATGCAGTGTGAATCCTGGGCCTTGAAAACAAATGCTAGAGTCTCATGACCACTGAGAGGCTGGTGCATCCACTGAGCTCTTCCTAGGATGCTAGAGGGAGTAAGAATAGGGGGCAACTGCGCCTTGCCCACGTCATCTGCCAACATGGTCACTAGATCTGCAGAATCCCCAGTGATAAGATCCTCAGCACACCAGGCTAACATCTGGTGCTATAGTGGGGAGCTGGGAGTTCAGATAGAATAAGCAGACATAGAAGCATGATTGTAGAGGAAGGAAAACACATATGCTCCCCCCACAGAACTACTATTCATTTTTAGCACTACAATAAAACATTCTATGCATTTATCATTTTATATGTTAGATTTTAGCATTCTGTTATATAAGAGGAAGTACTATATCATATAAATGAAGATCTCTAATGATTTTTGAAAATACCTTACAAATATAAAGTAATGTATTAGAGAAAATAATGCATATACACATTAATGCTTATTCAGAAAATATTTGAATATTGTTTTTTATTTAGTTTTTGATATCTTGCCTGCTTATAAGTGAACAAAACAACAGCTTTTTGCTTGTACTGAACTTTTATTTGTGAGGGTTTTAAATTAAATTTCTTATTAGTGCTATATACAAAGAGAGAATCATTAATATGGCTTAGTATTATGCTGATGAAATCTCAACCTATAGAGAAATAATTCATAGAAAAGCAATTCTTAAGGCACATTATTCTTAGGCAAAAAAGTTTCTCTTATACCAAAGTGAAAACACTTTATCTGTTTTTTTTATTCACTTTCACTCTATACACCATTTTAGATGATATATTAATGTCTTCTGAGAATAAGAAAAAACTTTAAAACTTAGGTTTATCTTGCAAATGTTTGCCTAGAACTATATATATGATAATAAGGTTTATATTCACTGAATATTTAATTTACTTTGATAGCATCAACTTTTATTTGCTTTTGTCTATAATGACAAATATTATTGTCAACAGTGTTTCCTTTTTGGTAAACATTTTAGTACATGTATCTAGAACTACTGTATTTTTACTCTGACATTAGTCATTGACTTTCAAATATATCTGCCTTTCCCAAACCAAACACTGAATCCCACTCAGAGTAGTACTGTGACACAAGGTTGTTTGAAATTTTTAAAGGATTCTATTAAACGACTGAGTTAAATTAATTTAAAGGATAAAATTAAAATATTATTTAAATTATTTGAGGGAAACACAGTGGCATCTATTGGAAGCTGCGAAAACTGCTAGCACAAAGTAATTTATAGTTTAAACATCAGATCACTAAATTTCTTTCTATGGCATCTTACCATTGTGAAACTGGGTTTTCAGTGATGACTAAGACAAAATGGAGAAAAACAATGTAGAAAAGAAAACAAAGGTGACAGCATCTAATCTGAGTTGGAAGTTTACTGATAATTGTTAAGAATACTTTTTAAGCTGTTAGGCTTAACTAATATAAATGCAACTTTTAGAATTCCCTTTGGCCCAGGGTTGCTTTGAAAAAAAAGTTAAATACTAAAGAATGCCTTGAACAGAGAAGATTTGGGAATGTGCGAAATATACAGAATGTCATTCGTAAAGTAAATGGATTTTTAATAGATGCTTGTTTTGCATTCAATCCAAAATAAAAATAAAACATTTCCTTAATGTTGTTAGTGGCTGCTACTACATTTAAATCCAATAAATATCCCTTTTAAAAGAAATTGACAGCACATATACACACAACTGTGATGAGATTTCTATAGATAGATACTGTGTGATAAGAGCTGTATATCCCATAGTCACACACATGCACACACACACACACGCACACACACACAGAATGACTCGATACCAGTTGTGGCCTCTTGGACTCCAAGACAATGGAGAAATAAGGCGTGTCCAGGAAAATATCACACTATATACAAAACTAAGTAGATAAAGATAATTATAAACACAAAAATATTTTTTTTCTTGTTCTGCTCCTACATACTTTATGGGGATTAGACCCCCCACCAACATATCTCAAATAATCCAGAAAATTCCAGGAATTGGAATCTCCTCATACATCAGTCTCTGTAGGTATTGTGTAGCTAGTATCAATTTCCTCCCTGATTCCACCCGGGGTTTTCTATGCCTGGAGTAACTGCTAAGGCACTTATATCTGACAAGGTGGGAGCTCCACAGTGTTACTGGTGTCTGAAACTGGCACTGATGTCTGTGCTGAGGGCAGTCTCTCTGGAAGCCCTAAAAGCACTAGCGTGATTGCCAGTCCTACCAGGGTCAACAGCTGACATGTGCATTCACCTTGACTCTCAAAGTCCCATGATGATGCTAAAAATATCTGTTTTTTAAAAGTATCTTGTGCATTAAATGCAAACCCATTTCTCTAAGGCTGAGACGCAAGGGCACTTGGTACAAGCCGAAAGGAAACTTGAGTAATGAGCCCTATATTAAGTATGACTCTCCAAATCCAAGCTGTATCTTTATATGTGATGCATATCTTAGTGCTCAACTGCTTTTCCCTTGAGATGAAATGTTTTCTGGAATGATCTACCTCTCTCTCTTTCTTTTTCTGCCTCTGTCTTTTTCTCTCTCTCTCATATATATATATATACATACATATAAATATACATATACAAGAATATACATGTTCATAGCTCTCTGGGCAAATACAAAATACCTATATAGCATGCCTGTGTCTCAGAGTACTTTTATCTCAAGATTGCATTTAAGCATACATGTACACACATGGACATATATATACATACATACATATATGTACATATGTTTAAATTCGAAAACAAATCACTCTACATTTTGATAGTCTGTGAATGTGAAGATGTGTGTTTGTGGGAAGGATTCTGTCTTGCTTCATTAGTAGGCATCAGGCAGGCTGCCTGCTCTCTCTCAGGCTCAGTACTTCTGTCCTGAGAACCCTCATAATGGAGTGTTCAGTTAGGGAAACATGTAAAATCACATGTGAGGTTGTAGTTATGAAGAAGAAACATCGCTTGTCCTTATTCTAAGAAGTAGAGTAATTTATTCATGAAAAATAAAAATTTACAAGCCAACAACTTTAAAAGAAAATAATAGAAATGTGTTTTTTACCTGAGAATAACATTTTGAGAATGATTAAATTTAGAAAGAGACTGTAAACCTCTACTGGTGTGTAAGAGACATCTATAAAAGCCAATGTCAGGGTGTCACTCAGACATGACTGTGTGTTATGTCAGGTGCACCTATGGGCTAGAGAGTAGGTAAGAAGTCCCTAATTACATCTGACAACAGTCTATGCATAAGATAGTTGACAATATTAACCTGTGAAATCTACATAAAGAGGGATAATGTCAGTTCCAAACATATGTGGGAATATACATACACACATATATTCATACATACATACTGCAGGATATCAGGCTTTGCTTGAGATAAAATGAATAGGAAACTCATTATTGTTTCTTTTTTGTGGGTATCATCATACTTTTAGAGATTGTCTACAATAAGTCTGTCATCAAAGACAGAGAACATCAGAACTGAGACATAAAAATTGTTGCTTTCCAGTGACTTTGACCTCGGGGTCTCCGAAATTAGGAAAATGTAACGATGAAGCAATTTTCCTCTTCTCAGAGAACTGTTTAATGGAATCTTCGGTCTGCTCTTGTTACTGTCAGGTTGGAGCATCTTTCTGTTTTACTCTACTTAATATTTTGCCATATAAACAAAAATTTAATTTGAATTTAATTATAAAAATAAATTTAATTACCAATGTTGCCTGTTGATAAACATATCTTACTCATGGTCTTCTGTAATTCACCTCCGTGCTGCTTAATGAATAATTGATAGCATTTATTTTGTCACAACTTCTGCCTGCTCCATGGGAAAATTAATTACTTTTATGAGGAAGCTGACGTAGGATAGCAAAGCTCTCATAAAAGTTCTAGGTTGTGGTGTTGGCCAATATGTTTTATTCACAGCTTCTTTAATCCAGGTCAGCTTTATTCGGGGTCACTGCTCCTGCCTGCGGTTCTGCCACGTGGTAGGTGTGATGAGTAGATTTCAGACTGGAGGGCTAGAGCTCATTCCTGCTAATAAGTTGAATAATTGCTCCAGGAACATTTTTAATGAACTACTCAAAGTGTTCATCTTAATTCTGTCTTCAGCAGTCGTCTGATTTTGTCCGTGCCTCTGACGATCAATTTCTCTAAGGCTAAAAACAAAGTATGGAAAAAAATACCAGTTTCCAGTCAAATCTGCCAGTTTTCCTCTGGTAATTTTTTTCTTAGGTAGCTAAACTTAAAACATCTTTTAATATCTCATAATAAGAGAAATATTTTATATGTTCATATAATTTTAATGCTTATTTTTTTCCTGTTAGGATTAAGTCTTTACATGGAATTAATTGCTTTGTGGGGTACAAGATTAGAATATAAATTGATATTGTTTTCAAGGCTAGTAGTGATACTGCACCAGTTAGTGGAAACTACTCTGTTCCTGCACACAGCCCTGGAGCGCTACACTTGGGAGCCTCTGCTTCCCCCTACATTGTTCTTAGGTGAATTAGCACACAACCTCAGGATTTAATTTTACCCCGATGTGAGTACACAGGAGTGCATGTAGCTTTAGTCTGGTCAAATGCTAGGCTTACCAGCTTTCTGGTTTGCTTCTGGATGTGGAAATAGGACAGCAGGTGACCTCTTTCCTTAGGCCAGGCAGTTCACTTCTTATCTGGCACAAATAAAAACCGCTGTGATCCATAGACTCTGACAGGAGATCAGTTTGATAATCTGCCATGATATGAAGTTCTGCCTTTCCCATAAAATTATAAATATAGGACTTAGTTTTGCATTCAAAAATTTTATAAGTCTCAGAGCAATTTTTTCAGAAGATGGTGGGTCAGAAGCTCTGAATTCGCTGAGATGTCCACAATGATCTCTGCAAGGATTATTCAGCTGATGATATGCCTTGTCTATCTTTTACTGCACAATGCTTCCATTCCTAAACCGATTAGGAGGGGTTAGTATGCTGTCAGCTCAAATTTGCCCCAGTTCTATGGGGGGCAGTCACACATTACCAATATGACCAAATGAGTTATATTCTGGTAAAATTTAGGTTAAAGAGACTCTCCTCCATGATATATATTTGGAATATATGAAAAGCTATAGCTCTGGCATCAAGTAATGTAAGGAGTTTGATATGTCATGTGATGAAAGAGATTTTCACATATTGAGGTGTGGAGAAATCATTCTGGCTTATACATAAGTTAACTTGAATTTTATGCTAACAAAACAGCCTGTCTGTGGTCTATCAAGCATACATTATTCATCTGCTTTAATTATTAAAGAAAAAGGCACATTGGCGAAAAGTGAAGAATGTCTATGTTCAAAATAAAGATTAAATTCCTCCCTTCCTGAGACACCAATGCTGATATACTCCTTCGATGGTAAGACTCCTTTCCTAGGTACCAAGGCCATACCAACTCACTGTGTACACGCTGATCTGTTTTTTTAAAAAACCTTAAAGGAATGTATTCCTGACTTGTTTGATGTTCTTTGTTCTGACAAGACATAAAACTGTGCTAAAACCCATGCTTCACCGGAGCAGTTTGTCAGAGCTATCTGAGAGACTGTCTTCTGGGCTATAGCCCTCAGTTTGGCTCAAATAAAACTCTTTTCTATTCCTATTATTGATTGCTTATTGATTATTTGTGTTGACACATGTAACTTTTGACTCCATTGTGGATTTAAATGATGGAGTATTTATAGCCAAACTAGATTTTTAAAAATCTAGTTTGTACAAGCATCCTAAAACTTCCAAACAAAGCTGTCTGGTAAAAGATAGTTTAAAATTTTTTTCTGTTCTGGTGAGAAAGTTTCCAGATGGATTCTTCAATCATTTTGAGCTCATTAGGGAACTAACCTTTTAGTAATAACAATTGTTACCCTTCATGAATAATTGGAGATGTATGTGGATGTCAAGTTAGCTACACTAATGAAAGACTTTAGGTATTTCAGATGACTGGGAAATAGAGTTTAATCACACATTTGGTGTTGTCAAGATAAAAAAAAAATGTTATCTGGAGCCTGGAGGTTTGGCTTCAGGTCTACAATATTTTAAACAAGGGTTTCTCAACTTCAGTGCTATTGATAGGTTGGGCTAGATTAACTCTTTGTTTTGTGGGGCTGTATTATATGTTTCACGACATCCTTGGTCTCTACCCAATAGATGTCCAGTGGCAAACCCTTGCCCCAGTTATGACAATCAAAGAGTTTCCAGACATTACCAAATATCTCCTGGATGATCAAAATCCTCTCTGGTTGAGAACCCCTAGTTTAAACCAAGCTTGATTCAAGGCACCTGGTAGTGACCCATGATTTGGAGGATGGCTACACGGGACACAGAACAAGCAGGGAACCAAAGTGTGTGTTTCAGGAAACACTCTAACAGTGTAAGTGCTGAGAGAATGGCATCAATCTCCCTCAAATATTCATAGTGACCAGGGATCTGGACCTTCAGTAGAACAGTTGTTGGGACCTGCTCTATGTGGAAAAGAGAAGCAATGGTAACACAGATCGAACTCCAGAGTCTATGCAACAGGAGACTGGATGTCAGCCTAGGTGTTACCCTGTGGAGGTTCCCTTTCAGAGATCATGATAAAGGATTCAGAGGAAGTATTTTCAATTAAAAAAAAGTAGATGATTTGGCATTTTGAGTTTATGGATCTAATTTATTCCAGTTATACTTTGAGGTCCTTATGTTAAGAACCATGAGTCTTTATGCAACATTTTCAAGCCATTGTCAAAGAGTTATTTAGTCTATGACTATAACCTTGGTGTATGGTATTCATGGATTACATTGACTACCTAGGTAAATTCCAGAATATTTCAACCTCAATAGCTTATAAAAGGAACTGTCAAATTCAGCCAAACAATAACATAAAAAAATATGGTGAAGGTATAAAATTTAATGACAATTTAAATCTCAATGCATCTAAAATCATTTTCTAAGTGATGAAACAGAGGATAGTGGGGCCCTGAAAATGGTCAGATCACAAAAGTTCAAAACAGAGAGCTGATCTCGTCGTCCATGTAAGACTCTACTCAGCCCTAGAAAGGCATTCTCTGACCATTCTTCCTTACACTTCTCTCAAGATACAGAAGAAACAGAATAAAGCTCAACTCTGCAACTGTAGCTCAGAGGTAAAAAGGGTTTCATATGAATTCATCTGGGATAAATTGAGAGAGATAGATATTAGGATGGCCAAAAACTTCGTTTGGGATTTTCCATAAGATTATACATAGATAGATAGATACATAGATAGGTGATAGACAGATAGATAAGACAGACAGAGAGATAGATAAGATAGATAGATGATAGATAAGATAGATAATAGATAGGTAAGATAGATAGATACCTATTTACACATGAATAGAATGAAAAGAAATAAGAAAAAAATTACAGGAAAAGAACATTAAAAAAAAAGTGCAAAGGTTTTTTTTTTTGGTTTGTTTGTTTGTTTGTCTTTAAAGTAAAATCATGGCAAATAGCAACCTGAGAAATATTCAAAGAAAGGCATATGGAAATTAAATAAAAATTTTATTTAAAGTGAAAGGCTGTACTACAGGACTTGATTTAGGTATTTCCACAATGGGCTTTATAACAGAGCAACCCAGTGTTAGGAAGACCACCCTCTCAGGTCAGAAAATCATAGGCCTACCTCACAGGTACAGAACTTTTACCATCAATCTTATAGCATATCCAAGACCAATTGAAAACATATGACATCGGTTTCTTTTTCCCATTAAGTGCATATTTTATTGTAACTAATTGACACAGGTATTTTAAAATGCAAAGCTGTGAATAAATTTTGTTGACGGTTAATCATGCTGGTCTTTGTATATGAGCATGAGTACACTCTATCCATCCTGAAGACACACAGTTGCTGAATCATGTTCATTTTAATATAACAAGACATTGTAACATATGTAATATAACATATAACATATGACATCTTTGAGCAGACAAAGATTAACAGAAAATATAAGGGAAAAGGAGTAGATTACATACACTAGTGCCATATATATATATCATATATATATAGCTAACTAAATGATCGATAGATAGCTAGATAGATAGATAGACCATTTGCTTGGAGAGAGTAAACAAAGGAGGAAGAAAAAGACAAAGAACACCAAGCTAATGGACACTCTTCCACTTAGATGGAAACTTTAGGAGTGGTGGTGAGTATGTTACCTCTTCTCAATTTTCTACCCCTACTCTTGACCCAGCAATACTGGAAGCCTAGGGGAGAGGCCTTCTTGGACAAACAACTTGGAAGGGGAAAATCATCCTATTAATACCTATGAAAGATCTAAGCAGGGAAAAAAAATGCAGAAAATATGTGTCATGTATTAGACTCTAAAACCAGTTTCAACAGTGATATCATATAAAAGTGATAAGCCTAAACTAACTCAGCCTTGATGAGCTGGGATGTGTACTTTTTACTAAACTGATTCTGGTTACTTGGGTTTATGAACTACTTAAAGCCAGGGGTGTTTAGAAAACTCAAGAGAGAAATATTTACATTCTACAAAATTCTTATTATTACAGCAATAAATTTAAATGTACAACCTTTTAAAATTTAATTTTAAATAAAATTTAAAAATATATATATTTTTTAAATTTTCACCTTGAATTTATGGGTCAGATAATACCATTTATACATTTGCTAGAGATAAGTGCATATATCTAGATTACATATTAAATTTAAAATGTTTTAGAGGTGGAACCTAGAGACGATATCTTGCTAATTTGTGTATCCCCTATAGAGAAGACCAAAGTTTTTAATGTTTTATGAGTAGAGACTGTGCAGATTGCGGGAGGGTTATGCTAATAAGTGGTCAGCCAGTCCAGCTCATCGTAGATGCCTACTATATTTGATAATGTATATGTGTGTGCACAAGTGTATGTGGTTGGCATCAGCTAAGAGGTATTTACCCTCTTGCAGTCTTCAAAGTCTCTAGATGATTCATCAGGAGTGGCTTGTGCAACTCCAGCTGATAGACAGTGAGTCAGTGGCCTTGCTGCTTCTGCAAATAAACTGCCCTTCCCACTACCTGTGGGTCCCTGGGCAAGTTTTGTAAACTTTCTGTTCCTCAGTTTTCCCACCAGTAAAACTGTAGCTGTAACATTACCACCACTCACAGTACAAGACTGATATGATGAATTAATACATGTAAATTTTTTGCAACAGTGAGTGACATATCCTAAGTACTCAATAAATATCAGCTATTGGGTTAAGGATGAATCTAATACCATGATTAGAGATGAAGAGGAAAAGGACTTAGGTCTTATCTGTACTCTGATAATGCTCTTAAAATGAGAAATGTGGACAATTTTCCAATCATAAAGGAATTTGTAGCTATGTATCAATAGCAACCTGCCAGTTGCTTAAGCTCCATTTGAAACAAAAAGAGATTTACTGCTTTTGGGTGAAACAGTAATTCAAAGAAATGGGTTGTTGAGTACTTTGTAGGTACTTCTTGTCACATATCAGAATAACCTCTGTCATAGGATAAATGGCCCGTTTTTACCTAAATAAACATTGTCTCAGGTTCTGAGAATTTCCGGCACACACTGCAAAACGTCTTCCAAAATTAAGCTCAGAAGGACAGATGTGGATCTAAGCATCCTTGGCATCTTTGACTCTGATTATTAGAGTATATATTTATATATATATGTGTTTCCCCTTATAGAATTGGATTTCAGAATGTTTGTCAAATGCATTTGTTTATTGAAAAAATTGTGTATATTGATGAGGATATTTTAAGGACAAGGAAAGAGCACATTGTAGTGCCTCTAAGTTTTCTACTTGAGCAGTAGGAAAACATGCAGCTCTGAAAGCTTAATATGTACCAACTATTGGAAAATGATCAATTTTTACATCGATATTATATTACTCTCCTATGGCTACTGTAACAAATTACCACAAACTGGGTGTCTTAAAACAACTGAAATTTATTTTCTTACAGTTTTGGCAGCCAGAAGTCTGAAACAGGGCTTATGGGACCCAAATTAAGCTGTTGGCAAGTCTGTGCTTCCTCTGGAGGCTCTAGGGAAGAATCGATGTCTTGCCTTTTCCAGCCTGTAGAGCTGCACTCCTTGGCTCATAGCCCCCTCCTCCATCTTCAAAGTCAGAGGCATAGACAGCACCTCCTCTCTCTGACACTGCTTCCCTCTGCTCCTTATTCATGCCTTCCATTCTATTTGTAGTCCAATGTCCTTCAGCTTTCTTCTTCTAAAAACACTTGTGATGTCATTTAAGACCTACCTGAGGATAACCTCTTCATCTCAATATTCTTAAATTGATCACATCTGTAAAGACATTTTTGCATGTAATATAAGACTCACAGATTCTAGGATTAGGACCTAGATATTTCTTTGGAGAGGAGAGGTGCTATTTAGCTTACCACTAATATGAAAGTATCACTGGAAAAAAAGGTAATCTTTCAGACATCAAACTGTTAATCTGATTGGCACAAGCTATTATTAATAAGGCAAGGATTTTGAGTGAAAGCCCTCATATAGCTATAGCTTTGCTGTATAAATCAATAGCAAAAAAACAAAAACAAAAAGTCTACTATTTTAAAGACATTATTAAAACAGCCAATCAATGTAAATTGGTATAATCAATTCTGCCTTTTTTATTTCTGTTTATTGTAAAGTTTATTTATTTTTACAATTGCTTCCATTTCAACATTGGCAAGGACAACCACAGAAACAAACTTTTTATCAAATTTGTTATCATATCCTAGTATATGCCTAAATTCTTAGAAAATGCCATTTTATATTTGTAAACATTCACTCTGTTTAAACATACTTTGGGGTGATTTATATGTTCATACATGTAAAATAGATTCTAGGTAGTCAAGAATTAAAGCATCAGACAATCAGGAACAAAAGTTTGCAAATTAGCTTTGAATAGGATGTTTATAAATGAGTATTTTATTAATCAGTCTGGCATTCTGCTATAACAGAATACCATATACTAGGTGCCTTAAACAACAAACATTTATTTCTCACTGTTCTGGAGGCTGGAAGTCTGAGATCAGCCTCGTGGTCAGCATGCTCAGATGCCAGCATGATCAGATTCATAGTGAGGGCCTTCTACCTCTTTCCAGATCACTGCCTTCTTGCTGATTCCTCACATGGAGAGAGAGAGAGAGCTCTGGTCTCTTCATCTTATAAAAGTACTAACCCCATAATGAGGGCTCCACCCCAAGGACCTCATCTGAATCTAATTACCTCCCAAAGCCCCCACCTTCACATAGGGTTTCAACATATGGATTTTGGAGGAACCCAAATATTTAGTCCATAGTAAGTGGCAAACAATTATTCACTAAAAAATTTTGATTTCAGGAAATGTATTTTACTGCAGATCACTTAGGATATGTTGTTAGTATCTAAAATATTTGGGATCCATTATCTAACCTTTCAATATTAGCCTCCAACTTGTATCATTTCTTGAATAACAAGACAAGGGTAGACTGATTTTTTTAAATTTTTGAGAGAGATTAATGAATCAAAAAGAATGACAAGATTCAATATTTTTCATCATGGGGAGAGTATGTTTACTAATTATCAGACTGGAAAATTGAAAGGATACACTTCAGTTCATCCCAAAAATATAATATTACTCAAGTGGTAAAAGCTTAATAAATGTATTTTTGAGTGCACTACTTGAAAATTTGAAAAAAAATGCTCTCCTCCCCACAATGAAGGGGCTGTGATTTAGCTAATTCTTATTGGTGGTTTTTTCCAATGTTAGTAACTTTGTCATGTAGAGTAATTACAGAGTATAACCAAGTGGGTGACTATTGTATTAACTATGATTTCTCAATTGAATCTGTTAATTTAACAAGGAGTAAATGTCTAGTTCCTAACAATAACAATGGAGTTCTTCGTAGTACTTCACAAATACCCAGCCAACCCTTGTCAATTAATTTAATTTGCTTAGTGGAATTTAGATAACCTTCATAAAATAGTCTCTTGATTTATCTAGTCACGTTGTAAATAAAAAGATTAATCAAGATGTAATACAAAGGAAAATGAGTTTCCTTTTATAGAATTTCACTTGATTAGAAAAGGAAATAAAGTCTATAAAATGTGGTAGAGAAGTATTAAAGCTCCTTATTCCTATAGGGCATATATTCTGCTGCTTTGATTCATTTTTTGGATGAAGTCTATAAATAAAAGTATATGTAAGAAAACCACAGTATTTTCTCTTTAGATGATTCTAAAGTTTTCTAGTTACCTAGCAAAATTGGCATGCATGTATATGTATATATGCATATATGTGTATATACATAATATATGTCATGTTTCTGTATACATATATGCATACTGTACATAAATATCACTCTTCAAAACTTAAATAAATTTACCAGTTGTTGATATACAACTTTTCATGAAGGAATTTTGTAAGACAGATTAAAGACAGGAAGAAAACAAACTGCAAAAGAGTGCCTCTCTAACATCTTTCATCTCTAAAACATAAACTACATTCAGTCATCAAGGATAGAGATCTTCATCAAGGATAGAGAAGTGTAGTGAAATTGAATTTTTAGGTATTTTAGAATTAACAATGTAATGAGAGTGACTTATTGTGATACTCACACATGATGGATGAAAAATATCTGGTTGAGTTATTACAATTACAGCAATGATTTTGTCATTTTATCACAAAAAATAACCCAACATGACTCTTATTCCACTTGAATAAGATTACTTAAGAATGTGTGCATAGAATATAAAATCGGCTAAGGGTCTGCATTAGCTCATGGAGTATTAGGTGGCTCAATTCAACCTTTTCATGAGAATAACTAAAAGGTTTGACAAAATAATCAAGGCATCTTATTGGTGGTGTGAGATATAGCACAAGTACTGGGAAACATTAAAGTACCGAAAGCTGATTCTGCTAAGAGGGAAGGCATATTCTGATAAAAAGGAAAAAAAGAAAGAAGGAAAGAAAGAAAGAAAGAAAGAGAAAGAGAGAAAGGAAGAAAAAAAGAGCCTCAAAAATTGGCTGTCTTTTTGATGTCCTCCTTAGTCTATGGAGACTCAAGTTCAAGATGAGGGCGTAGCAAAGGAAGAAATTATGACAAACCTTCACTAACTTAAGTTTTTTTTTTTTTTTTTTTTTTTAGGTTTAAACAAGGAACCAGCTAAAGGATCCATTCTAATTCACTATTTTTTTCTAACTCTCCCTCCATCCATCTCCCTCTCCTCCTTGGCAACCACTAACTAAAGCTTGTATCCTCCAAAACTATGTACTAAGATAAAGATGAACCATAAGTTAAATAGCTCTAAAATGCACACTTATGGCCCTGTGTTGGATCACCCAAGTGATTTGGAAATCTTCAAATATTAAAATTGAGATAATGTAGTACTAGACTAATAGAAACCCCAGAAGACCTCAGGAGAAAGAAACTCTTTCCTCCTCTACAGGGGAAAAATAGTCTAACCTCAAGTAAAGAAAGGTTGATTGGAAATTCCAATAAATTGTTTCTCTAACATTATTTCCAATATCTGGTTGCTTGAAGGGAATAAGCTGATGAAGTCATGTAGAGACATGTGACCTTGATTTATATTTTGGGTATCTATGAGTCAAGATATTCCTTAGATAAGGAATGTTGTTGCTGCCATTGGCTGTATCAGGCAGACAGACAATTGTTAATGGCTCAAGATTCTATAAAAATATTGATGAACTAGTTGTTGGCCATGGCATCCAGTGCTAAGATGACTATCAGAAGTATCTCCAACTATGTTGACCCTTGGGTCCTGACCTTTATCATGGGCGTCTTGGTTAAGGGATGTAAAACAGCAACTCTGCAGTGGGTTTATCATGCATGATGGTAGTTGATACCATGTGTACAGTGTATGAGTATAAATATTTTACCACCTTAGTTACATTTACTCCTAGGTATTTTATCTTTTTGATGCAATTGTAGATGGGTTTGTCTTTTTAATTTCTCTTTCTGATAGTTCATTCCTTTTGATCATGAAGTATAATCCTTTTAATGTATTGTTGAATTCAGTTTCCTAACATTTTGTTGAGGATTTTTGCATCTATGTTCCCCAGTGATATTGGCCCATAATTTTATTTTTTGTGTGTGATCTTTGTCTGGTTTTGGTATCAGGATGATTCTGATCTTGTAGAATGATTTCAAAAGCATTACTTTCTTTGCAATTTTTTTGGAATAGTTTGAGAAATATAGGTGTTAATACTTCCCTAAATGTTTGGTAGAATTTACCTGTAAAGCTATCTGATCTTGGATTTGTTTGCTTGGACTTTTTAAAATTATTGATTCAATTTCATTACTGGTAATTAGTCTGCTCATATTTCCATTTCTCCTTTTCCTTCCTTCTTTCCTTCCTTCCTTCCTCCCTCTACCTTTCTCCCTTTCTTTCTCCTCCTCATTTAGTTGATATACTTTGGTGTAGGTATATTTCTAAGGTTCTTGCTCCAGAGAACATCAAATCAGTATGGTCACATTTAGGGGCCTCACTCTTTGCTTTATTGGGTTCAAAGATCCATCTGAGCTTTAGTGGCTGTGCTACAGGGGTGCCATGGGTGTGTTTTTCTACAATCTTGAAGATCATGATATTTGCTTTGACAGAGGCATAAGCAGCAAAATATTTTTGTAGGGTTCTAGTGAGTCATCTGTCTTTAGGAGTATGGATCTCAGTAATTCAAAAATTTTTTAATGAAAATTTAAATTATTTTATTATAAAAATTTATACAAAATAACCATTAACACAACAGTTAAAAGTAAAATTTAAACAGAATTAAGCCTGTCCATAAAACATTTCAAATGAAAAATAACAGAAACCTTATCAGCTTGTTTGAAATTATTCATCTTTAGATATATGATGCTTTATTTCCTAGACTTAAAACAGTGATCTCCATTACAATTAGTTAGGCTGTGAAATATTGAATATTATTTTTAAAAGACAAACAGATTCTTAAACTCAAGGATTAACAAATACTTGGAAAGTGATCACCAAAATCTTTGGGTATTTGTTAACAAAATCATAAATCCAGAATACAAAATCTACCTGAAGTAATCTAAACAGACACCAAATTACTTAAATGAAACTCAGTTTCTGAGATGGTATCAAGAGAAAATTAAAATCTTATTTATATACAAGGTTGTATACACAAATAGATTTTTGTCAATATACTTTTAAAAAACAAATCAAACCAGCCCCCATTCCTGAAAATCCTTTCTACACTATGCTGGAATTTAAAAGGACTTTTAATAACTTCAAAATTACATAGAAAAATAAGTTTTTTATTGTTGAAATTACAAATAATTTTTCTTTTGAACTTATAGAAGTTTGCAGTATTAAGTTCAAAGCTTCTAGAGAACAGTTCTTCAGTATTAATGCTTTTCTCCTCCTCATTAAAAAAGGGATGGATTCTATGAGGGGGCAACACTTAAATGTAAAGAAGCCATTCTCCCCAAGAAATTCCCCCTCAGAACCCAGACGTTGGCTTTCACAAATAAGCTCTTCACACAACTGTTTCTAAAGAAAAAGTTGCTACCAGACTACTGCGCTCACTCTCCTTATTCATTTAAAATCAGATTTTAGAGATATTCAGTGACAAACTATCATTTGGATGACTCTGTCTAAACATGTACTGATGTCAGACAAAAGAATAAATATCTGCTGATATCTGGAGCTAAATCTCAATCTAGAAAATAAGGATTTTATTTACTTGACTACTGTCAAAGTTAAGTGTTGATTCAAGTAAGATGTTCTATCTTGATTAATGCCATTACTCCATAAATAGTCACTTTTTCCAAAACTGCATTCAAATTTCATGTTGTACATTTCATAGTAAGAACCTAGATGGGTAGGTTCTGACACCTATAATCAGCACAGACTCTCTTTGAAAAACGATAATCTCATTTTAAAAAAAAGTCACAATTTGTGCTTTCTTCCCCCATTTCTGGACAAAGAACAGTCAGAAAAGATTTTAGGGTATATTGCATAGAATGACTCCCTCCAATAAATCAGCCCCCCAGAAACACAGGATGAGGATGATGTTTTACAATATTTCCTGTAAGAAAGTTAATTAAAAATTATCTTACACATATCTCTTTTTTTCAGAGCCTTCCTAACAAAGATTCTGCCATATAATTTCTATTAATAGCTCTAAGTGATGGGGAAACAATTTTTACTATCATGCAGACATTTTTAGTTTCTTTTTCTTGGCCCTCAGTACTGGAGGTAGAGAAATCTTAAAGGCTGTCTTGCATGTAGTGCAGAAAGGGCCGAAATTGCAGAATACTGACAAGCACACAGAACAGATGTAGCCTATTTCAATGAGATTTCGATGACAGAAGCAAGCGGCCCGAGTCAAAAAGAATTGGGGGTGGGAGGGAGGATTAACCGAGATCTCTGATCTTGATCAGGAAGAAAAACCCACAGTATATACTGCAGAAGGGAGGGTACAGTCTCCCTGTGATGTCACAAGCCTTTTGGAGGAGTCCTGAATCAGAGTCTAACACGCAGGCACCAATCAAAATATTCTGCTTCTGTTCTGCGAAGTTGACATTCATGAAGTTCATATATTGCAACACACTGTCTTCTGCAGCCTTAATCACCCAATATCCGATTTCATTTCCTGATTATCTTTAACCTCCTTGTTCATTCTCTGAATGTAGCAAAGAATTTTGGCGAGGGATCCTGCCAGCAGAGTTTCTATATGTTGACCCTCTATGTCACTCTTGGTCATTAGATCTTTGATCTCTTCAACAATAATTTCATTTGCTGCTGTTAACAACTCGTATTTTCCGTCTTCACTTCCTGAGGGATTAAATTCAGAAGAAGAGTTGCCAGAGTCTCCAAAGAAGTCTCCAAGTCTGCCATTCTTTCCGGGATATAAGAATAGAGTTTCTTGAATGTGACTTGCTATCACAGCAAGTTTGTTGAAACGACTCATGAATAAGTGAAAATTTCCTAGCACCATCACTGCATTTATGCATTTTGATAAAGTAAACTGAGATTACTTTAATGCTTGCTTTCCCCACCAAATTAGGCTGGTATCAACTACGATAACTAGAAGATTCAATTCATCTTCGTCTGAGACCATGACAGCCCGGGTCCCTCAGCACACAGCCACTTGCAGTCTCAAATTTTTAAATAATTATATCTCTTCAAATATTGACTGTTCTCCCTCCACATTTGTGACCATCCAATGAGCCCGTATATCACATAGGGCATAATTATTTCCCTTGTGTTTAGCATCTTTCATGGATTATGTTGGAATTGAGACATGATTCATTCTAAGATATACAGATAAGTCTGGGCTGAGACAGAAGACCCAGGGCCACTTTGAGGAGCCTCTAGTCCTATACTCCTGTCCCTAAATGTCATTTATCAAAACTTCTGACTTAGGTCACTTAAATCTATAACAGAGGCCTGGTAAAACTCAGCAAATATGCACAAAGTATCACAGCTTAAAGTGCTAGCTACCCAGTAAGAAGCAGCTCAAAGTTCATGCTCACCAGCAGACAGTAGAGCCAGTTAGCAAACCAAAGCAAGAGAAGAAAGACCTTGGTAGTGGTCTTCAATTGGACATCCTGCTCAGGACACCAATTATTTAGTCCCTCCTGCAGAGGTAGTATGGACTCCCTTACCCAAAATTTGTTTCAGGTCTCAAGACTGATGATGCCACAAACACACTCCAAGGGGATATGAAAGATTTATTATTTTTATATAATGAGGCTTTAGGAGGACAACAGGACTGTCCTCTTAACTTGGTCCAAAATGGCTTGATAAAAAAATAATAGTAGACAGATTTAGGGGGTTTGCTGTTGTAACGGGATGGGTGCTTACACGTGGACAGGGCTTTGCATGGTTTAAACTCTCACCAGCGCCAAAGGAGGGAGCTCTTGGGCTCTCTTATCAGCTTTCACACATGTGGGCCAGAGGGAAAGAGGTAAGCTATAAAAGCTGTCAGTGGTCAAGCATAAAAATGGAGTCAAACTTTGTATTACATGAGCTCTGTGCCAGGGAAAAACAAAACAAAACAAAAATAAAAACAAGTGCTGGTCTCCAGAGAGCTGCCAAACAGGACAAATAGTGACAGTAGTCTAGGCTTTTTGGTGAGGTCCAAACTTGCTCTTCAAGTTGCTTCTGGGATGCTGGTTTTTATAGCTACTGTGTTTGAGAATCTATTAGAGAGAGGAAATTTTGGAGCATGGATGAGAATAAGGGAAACTTAAAATACAACAAACCTCACTGTTCTTACTGATATTCAACCATTTTTTCCTTAAATAAATAGTCCTTGGGAGGTTGCAAGCTTTGGTTAATTTCTAGAGTTCTGAGAATATTGGTTTTGAAGTTGTTGTCAATGTTTACATTGCTTTTCTGGAGGAGTGGATTTCTGGAGTTTCTTATTCTACCATTCCATATATGTTAGTCTCCAAATCCTTTCTTAGTGTACACATATAGAAACATGAATCTTGAGTCAGTCCTCTGAACTCTGAAACATCTACATTTTGAAGTAAACTGATGAAACCAAGAATGTTTAGAAATCTTAGAAGACAAAAATACATGTTACAGCATCCTTCATGAGATATTACCTTTATTTTTTTAAGGTTGAGGTGTTATAATAAATTTAAGCAATTTAGATTATTAATGACAATCCAGAAGTAATTGTTACTCTTTATTTCCCATTGGATAGACAATATTTACCAAGAATAAAATCCCCTCACTCTTCAAAATTATTTGTGCCAGAGAAGGTACTGGAAAAAAAAATAATATTTGAAAATATATACAATGTTTTTGCGTACACACTTCAGAAGTTCTATAGGATAGTAAGTTTCCAGCAGAAACTTGGACATCAGTTTTATTCAAAGAAGCTCTATGTGAAACAAATTGATTTCATTTGGAATTGTTTAATTTATTAATAGTCATTTGTTTTTACAGCTGGAATAAAATGTTAATGCTAATACATAGAAATACAGTCTGGTATGCTAGTTGACATTTCTGCAATGTTAAATATGCCCGTTAAAACATAGAAAATGATCTAATCATTATTAGCGTTTTTATCTCTTTTTTAAGCCTTGACCTTTTATCCACAAGCAGAAAGGGCTACTGAGAATTTGTATGCTCTTCTACCTAAGTTGATACCTTTTTATTTTTCAGCTGGGCTTTTCTACAATCAGTCCTTTAACTCTCTAAATCACAGTTTTGATGTACTCAAAGTCAGTGACTTCTTGACTCTTGATCCTGCACCGTTGCATGGATGTACGTGTTTATTAATAAACTTGAATTTTCTCTAGGCTAGGGCAATAATGGTCTCTTGAACAGTTAGTTTGGGCAATGTGATTTGGGAACATTATCCCTAAGTAATTTTTCTAATGTACTGAAGGAATTGTTACAGGCATGACTGAACAAGTTAACTACTGTGGTCACCAGGGATCAGGGAATCACTGTATTTTATACTGTCAGAGAAAATTCATTGCCAGTAGAACAATGTGAGTGATACCTTTAAGCATTGGGTCATATTGAGTTGGTGAAAATTGATGTTTACAGACAAAGTTACTGTTTTTGTCTCATTTGGCACATTTTTAAAAGGGAGTCAAAGAAGAGAGTGGTCATTTATTTTCTCTGATATTTAATTAATTCTCAAAATTAATAAATTGTTTCATAATTATGCTATATTTTGATCCATATTTATAAAGCAAAACCCTCAGCTAAACATCTTCTTCATCCAAAAAATTTTCTTTATGGAAATTTGTAGGCTAAATTTGTTTACATTTCTCTGACTGATCCCATAGGAGAGCTCAATAAATAGTCCTAGTTGAATATCATTAGAATATTTGAGACGAGTTGAGCCTTCTTAGAAACATAGCAAATGTTTCAGGGCAGGAAAATAGAAATTCATTAACCAAACTTTCTATTTTTCATATAAAAACTTTTTATGAAATAGAGCTTTTCAAAAACATTGTTAATGAAGGTGAGAACTGGAATTCAAATTTCTGCCTGTTAGTGTCAAGTTGATCCCCTGTCCTCAATCATCTCTGTATACAGGTTTGTGCTATGTTGATTCTATATTGGTAAATGAGTTTCTTTAACTTGTTTTGACAAGTGCACATACACTAGAATATATTTGCATAGGGAGCTCCCTAGTGCTCTAGTGGTTAGGGTTCGGCCTTCTGTGGCCATGGTTCAATCCCTGGTCAGGGAACTGAGATCCTGCAAGCCATGCGATGTGACCAAAAAAAAAAAAAAAAAAAATTTGCATAGATGTGTTGATGATTTTATTTACTATAAATTTTCAGTTTTTATTTTTGCTTCTATATATTTAAGTATTCTTTCCTGTACTAGTCATTTTATAGCAAAGCATGTGGTCCTAGAAAACAGTTTTGGCAACCAATGTTCATAAACTAAATTGTATTTCAAATAAAATTCACTTATAAGATTTTGATTTTGAGGTTTATAGAAAATGAACTGTCCACAAATAGAATTTTTCTTTTCTAAACCCCTAAATATTTAAACAACTTTAATGAAATCAAATAATATTTTCCCACTCTTTCATGAGATAGTCTCACTTGGAAACTTTTTTATGTGGGAAGAACTTTTGGGGAGAGGAGGGGAGAAAATCCTCCATAACAGATATTGTTGTGACCTGCCTATGGCTTTTTGAGTTTCAGTCTATGTATGTACACTAGTGGTTTCTTTCTGAGGGAGAAACCAGGCTTCTCTGTATATAAGAGCAAGCTCCACGTGCCAAAAGAACAGAGTTGCTGAAGAGTTGAAGCACCTTGGAACAAGTTCTTAATAACAAGCAAAGGGAGTTGGTGAATAGATTACCATCTTCCCCTCCTCTCAGATGGGTAACTCACAAGCAGTCCCCATGCAGTGTCCCAGCCGTCCCAAGTCAGATAGAGTTCCAGTTGCCCACCCTGGGAACTTGCTTCTTAACATGCCCTGTATTGTCTCCCTTTCCTTCTCTATCTCATTTTCCTACTCCCAAATTAACTTTTCCTAGGATTGTACCCAAAATGATGCAGTCTGGGGTAATCCTAGCAAACATTCTCAAAGTAGTCTGACTTAAAATCATAGAATGTGGAGCTGTTTACATAATGACTTTTGAGGTTTGAAGTAAAACAATTAATTGGGCTCTTTTTCCTTATTCACATCATAAGCCAAGGACGGTAGTAGTCAAGGTGAAGGGCAAAAATACATCATCATTATTGACGCAGATGATCTTGCAGAATATAGGTTATATCTGAGGGCTAGAAAACTTCCTAAGATCCAAACCCAGTATCATATAAATTATTATCAAATTTGTCTTTTTACTGCCCCACTCATTTATTTTTTAAGTCTTCATAATGAATGTTTTTTATAAAAGATTTTAATCTCTTTTCAAATAGTCATCACATATTGAAAAATCATTTAATTCCTTTTATTAGAAAAAATCCTCATCTTTTTCTCCACTCTTCTCTTCTATTTTCCTGGTCAATTTAATCACCCTTCATATCATTTCATATATACATACATATGCATACACAGTTTATATTTATTAGATGTAATCAAAACCAAAATTTAACCATTGAAAACCACATTTACACATTGGAGCACACATTTACAAGACTTCACTAAGAAAGTAGAAAACTAGAAATGCTTCATGTGGTGATTTGGCACTGTGTCTACCTTGTCTAACCTAGAACTAGGTCGCCCATTGTCCCCTCCTCTGTATGGTTTTCAGTTGGAGTTGATCTAAAAAACATTGCCATGAGGTTTGGAAGCTGGAGGTGAAGCAGGAGCCACTGTTTTATGACGGTTTCACAACTACATGAATGAGAGCCAGGTGCAGAGATCTTAGCGGATTCCAGCTTGTCTTGGCTTCCTCCTATTAATAGTCCAACCCTTTTTTCCTAATGCCCTGGTGACCCACAATGGACCCAGGCCCACCAAAGGGCACAGAGGTAGCACCTCCTACTAGCTCTCCTTTGTAGTGCCTCTGGGGCATCTGGACAGACCAGAAAGCTCAAACTTTTCTCCAGATCCCAGTGCTTCAAGAGCACTGATGAGTAACTTTTCTCTGAACTTTTAGCTCCACCTTCCAGACATTATTGTCCCATCTCCTCCTCCAAGTGTGTGTGATCTACCTCTTGCAATCCCTCATTCAGAACATTCACAGTGGTTATGCTTCCCTGATACATAAAGGAAATAAAGCAAAGAACTGGTATAATTCTGTAATGAAATCTCTTATTTTGCTAACTGTATAGATGACAAAGAGTCTGATCTTGTAACAAAAATCTGAAGGAAGTTCTAGGGAATACACCAGTAGGCTCATTCCTTTTATGCCAAGCAGTACCAGAATCCAAGTAAATTATCCTATGTTCTAGATTTTTAAAATCAATCAATCAGAATTCACAGCAAGAATTACCAAATAATGACCATAATAATGTGATAAAGGAAACCGTGGTCTTTACATGAAGAGGCAATGCAAAGTCTCATTGATTTTTGTTAGCAATTAGTATTCATTGAACAATCTCTCTGTAATTGCTATGATATTGGTTGCCCACAGCAAAGCTAATGGAGAAAATTGCTAAATTCAGGAAAAGAGTGTTTGTAAAAAGCTATAAGTAATTGGTTTCATGGGGCAAAAAGCAATAACATTCATGTGTGTGCTTGAATAAATTTCTGGAAAATCATGATAATAACATATTTAAAAAATTAAGAACAGTTGAAAGAATGTATACCGTTTTTTGCCTCTCTTCTATGTGGTTTATTATTTCTTAAAGGGAATATCATCTTAATCTGTGTTAACACAATAATTCATTAGATGGTTCCTACCATGTCATCATAAGGATTTCAATTCATAGGATAATATTTTCCTGCCCAGGTGAGTTGATAATAGATGAAATTCTCACTTTTGTAAAAAAACTAATTATGCAAAATTAAGCTTTAACCAGTATCATAAGGAATTACTTCTATACATTTTGTAGGCTAGAGAAGATTTTAAGCTCAACCTCTATTGTCACCATAATAACCTTCAGATCAGTTCTATGTGTTTGTGTGTGTGACTTGGGTGTGTATGAGAGGGCTTCTCTGTTGGTCATTTTTCTGTGATGAATTTTGTTTTTATCCCCTCCGTCCCTCAGAGAATTAATGGTATCCTTGCAGGTTGATCAAAGATTTTCACTATTGAAAGACTTTTGTGGGGAAAATGAAGCCAACAGAATTTTAGTCTCGCTTGGAGGCTTGCTCTAAATCCAGGTGGGACTTTAAAATAAGGAGAAAAGTAATGTGTAGAAGGAGACTGAGATTTTCCACAAACCTCAGGTTTATTCTGATATCATGAAAATCTCTTTTCTGTACAACAGTTTCTCCACACAAGGAGACTGAAACTACTAAAAGGCCAGTCAAAAGAAAGACAGCAGTAATTAGTGTGCTTGGACAAAAATCTGTGAGGTAGAGTCGTTTCATTAGTCCTTATTTATAGCCTGAAGAAAGCATTTCTATTTATACTTTTCTCTTTGATGGTCCCCACTAAGCAAGTTTGTGCATAATTAACTACAATTCTAACATGCTCTGACATAAAGAAACAATTATTCTAATTACCTCAAAAGACTTACGCTAAAGTGTAAGATAATAAAATGGCATCTTGATTAGTCAGATACATGCATATATAAAAGCATAGCTCCATACATAATGAGTTTTTTTGGGTTCTAATTCGTATTGAATGAAAAATGATACAGTTCAATTTGTACCTTCAGCAAACAGTCTATCAGGTGAGATGGTTAAGTTAGTTATAGCCAAACTTTAGCAAGGCGTATTAAAAGTGCAATCAGGGGCTTCCCTGGTGGCGCAGTGGTTGAGAGTCTGCCTGCCAATGCAGGGCACACGGGTTCGAGCCCTGGTCTGGGAAGATCCCACATGCCGCGGAGCAACTAGGCCCGTGAGCCACAACTACTGAGCCTGCGCGTCTGGAGCCTGTGCTCCGCAACAAGAGAGGCCACGATAGTGAGAGGCCCGCGCATCGCGATGAAGAGTGGCCCCCGCTTGCCGCAACTAGAGAAAGCCCTCGCACAGAAACGAAGAGCCAGCACAGCCAAAAATAAATAAATAAATAAATTTTTAAAAAGTGCAATCAAATCATCAGGATATTGTCAATGAGTAGCCGTCACCTGCACAAGGGTATCAGAAAGGGCTTCTAGAAGAAAATACATTTGAAAACTTGTAGGATATCTAGAATTTCAAAAGAGTTCAATGTTAAAAATCTTTTATGTAAAGAAAAGGTCAAGAACAAAAGTGCATATTTAAAGGAGATTCTGAGCCCTTTTCTCACATTTCTAAATTTATTTCCTTTCTGTCTCACCTTTTTTCCAGCTTTTTTTCCACCTTTTTTTCACCTTTTTTCTCAGATTTTTTTCCAGCTTTAGCTGGTCTCCATGGTTTTCTCCATCCCCAGACACACTACCAACTCAGGGAATTGGCACTTGTCATGATTTTCTCCCTCATATCCACATATTTTGGTTTCTTCTCTTCTCAAGTCATGGTACAATTAATATTTTCCTATTGAACCCTTTCCTGACTTCCTTATTTCAAAGTACAACTCCATCTTCACAATCCTCCCACAACCTTGACCTTTACTCTTTCTCTTTTCTGTTTACTTTTTCTTCAATACACTATCACCAGATGACATAATATAAATTTCCTTAGTCATTTGTTTACCTTCTATTTTCTTCAACTTAAATATAAGGTCTCTGAGAGAGGGATTTTAGTCTGATGTGTTGACCCTTGTGTCTACACAATTTAGATAGACTTGTCACATAACAGGTCCTCATTAAACACTAACTAACCAAAAGATGAAATATAATCTGAAAGCAATGACTGGAATAGTTATATGATTAAGGGAGTTACTTACAGAAGAAATATAATATTACATTAGATAAGGAAAAAGGGAGATTGAAAGTGGGTTATGTTTAGCTAGGAGTCATCAGAAGCCCATTATAATTGTGATTTAAGACATGGAAACTTGTCCTTTCATGTAAAAATCATGCTCCATGCCCAGTATCTTGACAATTTCACAAACCCAGATATGTTTTATTTTATTTTTCCCCTATAGTTCTCCATTCCTAAGGTCACTGAACATGGCTCTTTAAGTTTCAGTAATAACATAATCATTCCAGCTAACAACAACAACAAAAAAGGAAAGATAAGAAATTCACATTCTTCTGATTTAGGCTTCCTAGAAGTTCCTACACCACTTCTGCTAATATTCCCCTGGCCAGGATTTGTTCCCTTCCACACACATGTAGTAAAGATGCTGGGAACTCTTTATTGCTGTTTAAAAAGTGTTTTACTTGCTGTGGAAGAGTGGAGAACACATCTTGAGAAACAACCTCTGCCATACAAAGGAAGAGGAAGAATGAACATTTATAGGGCATCCACCATGGTCTAGCCATTGTGGAAAGAACTTTGTAAGTATTGTATTATTTAATATCGCCAGGCTTTATAAAGCAGAGATACATGTGTTAATGCTTTCATAAGTATTTGTAAAATTCAGAGGAAGGAAGAGATCCCACATCTGTTTAATACTGAATATTATGCTTTTTCCATTATAGAAATGACTACAATCACAAAGTGGGACAAGATCTCCCAAGGCCAACAGATGCCAATCCTTTCCATTTTCACTTAAAAAAAACACTATTCCAATAATAAAAAAGTGTCACTATGCAAACTTTTATTAAAGATTTGTAAGGATAGTTTTCGTAGAAAACACAAAGGATATTTATCTTAAAATCTTGTCATCGAAATCATATAGGTCAAATTAATCTTGATACTAACTCGTAGACATAAGTGTTGGATAAACGTATATGAAATATGATAAAGTCAAACTAAAAAAAATTTAATTTAATTTAATTGTGACAGTAGAAATAGAAACATGTGACCAGGTCAAGAAAATAATTATGATGTAATGATAAAAATTTAACATTCCTGGAAGTTACAGAAATTCTAACACGGATATGTACACAAGAAGATGCAGTTTTATAAAGATTTCAAACACTGTTTGTCTGAAGGACTGCAAAATATGGGTTGCTTTTTAGTTAGCTATAACAACACAGTGGTTTACTTTATGAGTAACAAATTTTATTGGGTTGGCCAAAAAGTTCGTTTGGGTTTTTCCGTAAGACGTTACCAATAGAAACCATTAATAGTTCCTCTGGTAAACTATTTCTGAGCAGCCTTTACTTTTACATTAAAAAAAAAAAAAAATGTGAAATTGCACAAAGTTCATACACAAAAGCATGGGGAAGGACTTGCTGTTTTAATTAGTATACAGGTAAACAGGAAGGGTTCATTATCTGTCTGTGAGCTTTGAATACTGCTTTAATAATCACAGTACTGTTACACTGTGTAGGGTTTTGAAACACACATATAATGATATGAGTTTAATCTGCATTCAATGGAGTATTAAAACTTCTGGGAGTGTAATAATTGGTGATGTCAAGCTTAACACTTGGAGGCGGTAGGTACAATAATTGTATTGTATGGAGAATTAATGAGAACAAGAATCTGCCTATTGGCGGTAGAAACATAATTTTGAAATGGAACTTAAAGTGATTTTTTTTATTGACTTAGAATGGATTGGAGATAGAAAAAGTATAAAAGTTCAATCAAGTAATAAAACAGGACCAGCAGAAGAATGCTGAAGCTTTAAGAAAATAAGGAAGTCGGGAGGAGAAACTAATTTAGTACAGATGATAGTGAGTTTAGCTTCAGTCATGCTGAAGTTAAGAAACTGGAAGAACATTCAGGAATTTGAGACCTAGTTTTTTTTTGGAATGTAGACTTGAGAGTCATTCAGGTGCACCTTTAAAGCAGAATAAATCACTAAAGTTGATAGGTGATAGATAAAACAGATAATCTTTATATATATAATTTTTCTGCTAAAATTTAATTTTATTGTATAAGAAGACAGTGCTTATTCATCTTTGTGCTACTTAGAGTTATAGCTCAATAAATGGATAAAAGTACCAGCTTTATTTTTAGCAATGAAACTTTATTTGATATCATCTCACACAATACCTCATAACCAGGCTACTCATTAGACACCTGGGTAATAGTTTCAAAACCACCAATTCCCAGGTCAGCACCTTGGTATCTCTTAATTGAGGGGTGAGATGTCTCTTGTAGAACTAAATTGACAATCTTCACTATTGCCTTTTTCTTAAGAACAATATAATAATTTAGAAATATTTGGAGTATTAGAACCTGGTTGGTAATAAGTGGACTAACACATGTTTATGCTGCTGTGGCAGGAGGCTGAAAATGATTGGAGAAATGAGAATTTGATAAATATTTGATAAAAATATTATATTTACAAACATATTTTTCATGATGTTTATAATGACACGAGGCTACAGGGTTAGTACTTTTGTTGACAAAAGCTTATGCCTTAGAAAGCATATTATTAATGTACTGCATTTTGGTCAAGTTTGACTTTTTCATAAGAAAAGAGGATAATATATTCTAAAATACTTTTCTAACATTTATATTTTATTTTTTTACATTTTTTAATTAAATATTTATTTATTTATTTGTTTTTTTTCTTAACATTTTTAATGGAGTATAATTGCTTTACAATGGTGTGTTAGTTTCTGCTTTATAACAAAGTGAATCTGTTATACATATACATATATCCCCATATCTCTTCCCACTTGCATCTCCCTCCCTCCCACCCTCCTTATCCCACCCCTCTAGGTGGTCACAAAGCACAGAGCTGATCTCCCTGTGCTATTCGACTGCTTCCCGCTAGCTATCTATTTTACATTTGGTAGTGTATATATGTCTATATATACACTACCACTCTCTCACTTTGTCCCAGCTTACCCTACTCCCTCCCGGTGTCCTCAAGTCCATTCTCTAGTAGGTCTGCATCTTTATTCCCGTCTTGCCCCATGGTTCTTCATGACCCTTTAGATTCCATATTTATGTGTTAGCATACGGTATTCGTTTTTCTCTTTCTGACTTCACTCTGTATGACAGACTCTAGGTCCATCTACCTCACTACAAATAACTCAATTTCGTTTCTTTTTATGGCTGAGTAATATTCCATTGTATATATGTGCCACACCTTCTTTATCCATTCATCTGTCGATGGACACTTAGGTTTCTTCCATGTTCTGGCTATTGTAAATAGAGCTGCAATGAACACTGTGGTACATGACTCTTTTTGAATTATAACATTTATATTTTAAATGATCATCAAGCATTTATATCAAAGTATAACTTGTTAACTAAATCAGCAATAAGCTTTCAGAATTGAAGCATAATAAAAATATTTGGTAATTGCTTTATTTTCTTTTTAAAAATATTCTCTGAAAACAGAGAGCTCCTATTTAGAATTTAATTTTTACATTCACCTTTTTTTGATTCTACTCATTGTTTATACAACTGAGGCATTTGGTACATTTGGCCCATACTTTTGCTGTGTGTTATTTAGTTTTCTAACTAATTTTTTTAGAAAAAAGAAAAATGGAGCTTTTAAAATGGTAAAATACAGAATTTGATTCTATGTTCAAATTAAATAACTTCTGTTTCTGAAATTACATTATTTTGGGAATCGGATGAATCTTTTTGTGTTAAATTGTCATAAACTGTTGTGACACATTTTATGGGCTTCCATTGCTTTTCTTTTGCTTACTTCGGATTCAGATGCATCTGGCAACTCACTTAAGTCAATGAAGTTTATTAATTACTTCCTATTATTTCAGTTGTGATGTATGATGGCTTTCACACTGTGAGACTTTTTTGCTCTCCTCATTTGAAGATGATGACAAAGAGTTCCCCTGAGAAAATGACCATCTTGGTTCAGTTAGGTGCTCCTAGTCACCCCAGATTTCTTTTTTAGACAGTTGAAATGTGTTAATAGTCCACTTGCTACTTACTGATTACAATGCCTTTCAACTTATTTGAATCCATTTGACAGGAATTCACCCTTTACTGTAATTCATATATTACAAAGTAAATGACCACTTACTCTGCACTGCATTCCTCTTGATTTTTGAATTATTCAGTCTCAATGAATTGAATAACATATCACTGTTAATAACAAAGAAGATATCCAAAAACACATAGGCAACAAAAAAGATTTTCAGATTCATATATTTTATAGAGTTAATATATTTCTGAAAATAAAACCCTTGTAAGCCAATATCTTCCTTACTTATTACATTTGAATATGATGATTCAAATTATTTAACCCTGTATACATTAAAGAAAGAATCCTTACATTATAAAAATATGAATACATTTCTTATAATTATTTGAATTTCACAGAGAGAAAGTCTGGGAAGCTGCAACTTCTTAGTCTGTCTCAAGAACCTAAAATATTATTTTTGTTAAATTAATGCCTTTTCAATATGATTATAATAATGGCCATAGAAAACTCAAATCTAGCAAATCTGAATTAAAGTCATATTCTTGAGTCCAACACATATTTGTTTTTGTTTTATCATTACATGACACATTATTACCAGGATAGAGAAAGAATTATTTAACAAAGGTGGGTAGAGAAGCTTCAGATTCTTGGGGAAAATAATTCAACACATTTTCAAAAGAAAAATAAATGTAAACTTCAAGGGAAGAGTATTTTTAACAGGAAATAGAGGCATTAAGAGGTCTTTGACAAGACAATACTTTTCTAAAAGAGAAAATAAAGGAAAATCTCATATTATGGTACCAAATTTTATGTTGGAAAAAAAAAAAGATTGGCTATTTCTGATGAGAAAAAGTGTGTACAGAATTAAACTCCAAAATAGTCTGAGATTATAGAAGTCAAGGAAACAAAATGAAAACCCTATATAAAAATTACCATCACAAAATAGATCTCATCAGAAGCCCCTGACATGCTCAATTAGAAAAACTCACTCCTTTTACATATTTATAAATTTACAAATTTAACTCCTGTTACATACCCTGGTGTATTATTCCCTTTAAGACTGCTGAATTTGATGTTATGATAGTCACTTTATGTTTGCTGAGTGTGTGTGTGTGTGTGTGTGTGTGTGGCAGAGGGGAGGATGAACAGGGGTGATGCCAGAAGGGATCTGTTGCAAATGGATATCTTCCAATAAATCAAACAAAGAAAGTTAAAATTTCTTTGTTTTTGTGAACAAGTTGAGTTTAATTGTTGGATGTTGGATTCAGTCAATTATTTTACCACTTTAACCATATCTAAATTTTAATTTTCTTAAAAATGGAAATATACCCTGGTCTTATTTTTGAACATCATTTGTGCCTAGCCTACATTTCTATTTGCTAAAATTTATGTTAACTCATCTATTTTCTATATTTCCATCCATATATGCAATCTTTAAGAAATTCCCATGGAAAATCTTATAACTTCTTTCTTTTCTCAGCATGATCATTTTTTCTTCAAAACACATGTTGTAAATTTATGTTTCCAAGTACTGAAATGGAAATAAATAGATTGAGAAAAAGCAGATCTGTTTCTAAGAAAAAACATTTGGATAATAACTTAAATTTGATTGTAACTGGAAAGTGGTTGCTGCTGTTTTAGAGAAATGAACAGACAGTATTAACTTTTATCTTCAAGGCTGTGGGGAGCAGGTATGAGGGTGTTGGAGAACTGTTCTGGGTCCTGCTGAGCATAACTTGGGGAACCTGTCAAGAAAATCTAATATATTTCAAAAGTTATGACTATCTATCCAGTGCATAGAAGGAAATTTAATGTAGCCTTTCCTAGATTCGGCCCAATGAGGAATAAAAAAAATAAAACAAAACATCCATAAAACAAAAAACAAAACCAAAACAAAACAAACAAAAAAAACAGAGATAAAGAATGCCCTGCAGGTGTTTTGCTTGTTTTTTGTTTTTTTAAGTTGCTTGTTTTTTGTTTTTTTAAGTTTAAACTGAAAATGAGAGAAAAAGAATAAAGAAGATACATATAATTATTTTTAATTCAGGAAATGATTGTAAAAAATGGAAATTCTTGAATAAAAATACAATTATAGGAATGGCAAAACAGATACATAGAATACGTATGTTAACTTAAGCATGGTAAGAGTGAAAAGTGGAAGAAAAAGAACAGGATCTCCATGATAGGCAACACATAAATACCTGAAATCCAAGGGAACTGGAGAGAGAGAAACTGAGGCAGAAAATGTTTGAAGAGATTCTAGCCAAGAATTTTCAAAACTGATGAAATACATCCACCTACAAATTCAGGGAAACCAGAGAAACACAAACATGATGAATAAAAACAAAATCATATCTAAATTAAAATTACTAAACACTATATATAAAAGACAAAAATTTTAAAGTAGCAACAGGAAAAAAAAAAAGATATCTTAAAAAGAACAACAACAGGGCTTCCCTGGTGGCGCAGTGGTTGAGAATCTGCCTGCCAATGCAGGGGACACGGGTTCGAGCCCTGGTCTGGGAAGATCCCACATGCCACGGAGCAACTGGGCCCGTGAGCCACAATTACTGAGCCTGCGCGTCTGGAGCCTGTACTCCGCAACAAGAGAGGCCGCGATGGTGAGAGGCCCGTACACCGCGATGAATAGTGGTCCCCACTTGCCGCAACTAGAGAAAGCCCTTGCACAGAAACGAAGACTCAACACAGTCATAAATAAATAAATAAAAGAACGTGAATTTCTTTAAAAAAAAAAAAAAAGAACAACAACAAAAAAATAAGACCAACAGCTCATATGTAAAAAGAAACTATTGAAATCATAAGAAAATATAATATTTTAGGTGCCAAAATAAGCTAGCTACAAATTAAATTCTATACTTAGAATAATATCCTTCAAAAAGAAAAATGATACAATGGAAAATTCAAATAAAACTGAAAGAATTTATCAGTAGCAGACCCACAAGTAAAAAATTTCTATTATTTGTACTTTTCTGTTTCTCACTTAAGGAACCCATCATTCTTTGGCAGTCAAATATTCTCTTTTATTGTCTTCTAAAGTTTTATAGCTTTACTATTTCCAATTAAGTCTTAAGTAACTGCTATTCATTGATACAGTTGACCCTTGAGCAATGCGGTATGAAGTGCATGGGTCCACTCATAGGTGAAACATTCTACAGCATTACAGGACCAGTGGTTGGTTGAATTGAGGAGCCATGGATACAGACGGTTGGGATGGAGGGTTAACTGTAAAGTTATACATAGATTTTCCAGGTGCAGAGACAGTGACCCCAAACCCCATATTGTTCAAGGTTCAACTGTATGTTAGGAGGGGATAAATTTCATTTTCCCTCAAACTGCCAGGCTTATTTATTGAAAACCTCACTTATCAAAAAATGAAAGCTATTTATAAAGTGGATTTCCACTTTATATAAAGCCCTGAGCTTTCAACTTTGTTTCTTTTTGTCAGTTTATCTAACCTTGGGCCAAACTCATAACTGTCATACGTTACTTTGCCACATTACCAAAACTGTGTTGGCTTTATAACAGTTCTATATGTATTGAAAGGAAAACCTACTCATGACAATTTTCTGTAAACTGGTTATTCTGGGCTTTTGTACTTAATATAAATTTTTGAACCAGCTTGTCTATTTCCATAAAAATTTCAGTAGGAGTTTTAATTGAAAATAATTTAAATCTCTACTATTTGGAATATATTAGACATATTGGTATTCTTGTAATATTGCATCATCTAGTTTATTAACATGTACATCTCTTTCTGTCTTCTTTAATATATTACACTTCTCTTAATTTTTCTCTGTAATAATTTCATATAATAAGTTAGAATTATTTTTTAGAAAGGATATCTTTTACATTACAGTCTAAGTGTTTGTGGCTCATGTCAATGATGAAATAGCCACTTAAATTAAAAGCATTAACAAAATTACAAAAATCAATAAATTGCTCATAAAATAATTCCCAAGGAGGGACCAGCATACAGATCAAGAAATGAGCTCCCAAAAGGAGCCCTTTACCTCTTTCCAAATACTAGTCCTGAGAGTTAACATTAATGTCACTTCTAACAATCATACAATAATTGTGCCTTTTTTTGAAGTGTATATGTCATGTGCATTCATTTGTATCTAGTTTATTTTGTTCAGCATTATGTTTCTAATATTCATCCATGTTGTTTGCATGTAAAAGTAGCTCATTCATTTTTATTGCTGAATTACTGTATATTCCTTCATAACTACCATATAGTTATGACACAATTTATGTCTCCTTTTCAATGCTGATGGATATTGGTGTTGTTTTCAGATTTGGGAAATTGCAAACTGTGCTGTTATGAACATTCTTATATGGGTATGTGATAACATAGATATACATTTCTGTTGGACATATTCCTAAGAGTAGAATGACTAGATCAGAGGGTATATAGTCTAAGGAGATTCTGCTGAACAATTTTCAGAAGTGTTGTAGTAATTTATGGGTCCATCTGCAATATATAAGAACATTCTATGGACTCATTAACACTTGGTAATGACAAGATCTTTTTGGTTTATGTTTTGTTTGTTTATTGTTGTTATTTTCTTATATGTTATTTTCTTATGTGGCACTCTCTTTGATTTAAATTTTCATTTACCTATTGTCTAATAAAATTCATCATCTTCTCACCAATGTTCCTGTCCATTTCGGTATTCTCTTTAGTGATATCCAAATTCTACTATTCCTGTGTTTGAGAGAAATGAAAAGTTTAAAATAAATGAACAATAGAACCATTTTTCTTGATATTTGCAAATAAATAAATTTGGTGAATGGAACAAATATCCTGAAAATTATATGTATGTTTCATTATTTAGTGCAATGATCTGTCCCTTCCCCCCCTCCTCCTCCTCATTCTACTCCACCTTCTCCCGCTCTCTCTTGCTCTGATTTTCACATAATTTCTATACTTCACTGGTTTATATTAGTTCATTCTATCAATGACATGTACACACTGCTATATTCAAAATGGATAACCAACAAGGACCTACTGCATAGCACAGGGAACTCTGCTCAATGTTATGTGGCAGCCTGGATGGGAGGGGAGTTTGGGGGAGAATGGATACATGTATATGTATGGCTGAGTCTCTGCGGTGCACATGAAACTATCACAACATTGTTAATCGGAGATACTCCAATATAAAATAAAAATTTCCAAAAAATTGAAAAATGTCTTAAGATCTATAACTGTGTTTGTTATTGGTCTACTTCTCCTTTTAGTTCTGTCAATTTTCCTTTATATATGTTGAAACTGTGACCTTAGGTACATACAGTTTTAATATCTTTATGTCTTCCTGATGGATTGACCCTTTTCTTATTATATATGCCTCCTTCTTAAAATTCATAGTAATATATTACGCCTTAGAGTTTTCTTACTGCACATTTTTTATCCAACCCAATATCTTATATTGTTTTTACTTCTTTAATATTAATGTGATATAAATAAATTAATCCATTTTCTTCTATTAAGTTATTAAGCATGCATTATTTAATTATTGTTTAGTGGTATCCTATAGAATAAAATATGTATGTATCATAGTTCCATAGAAAAATTTTACATTTACTATTTCTCCAAGACTACTAAAAAGTAGAATTATGTAATTCCATTTTACCTCCTTCCATCTTTTGTATCATTGTTACCATGCATGTCAATACTACATATGCATAATTTAAAATCAAATATTGTTAACTACCAATATTCATTTATGTATACTTACATCTTTCTTGTTTTTTTATCACTTTCAACAATTTTGTGTTTATCACTGGTATAATTTTTTTCTGGCCTGAAGTCCTCCTGTTGGAAACTCAGACATTTTACTTCTATAAGATCGAAACACAGTAAAATGACATCTTTAAATGGTAGTGTGCAAGCTGATTCAAAAGAAATACTTTTACACTTTTTGTGTTAATTTAAATTATTGCAACCATTTTGGAAAAGTATTTGAAATAACATAACAAACATGTGCTGGTACTAGGCCTAGTTTTTACCTGATCCATCCCTCACCCTCTTCCTGCTCTACTATTATAGGTGTTTGACACCATTATTCCTCCCTTTGTAAAGAGAACCCACTAAAACTCAATATTTCTGTTAACATTTGCAAAGATTTTTTAAAATACAAACATATTGGATTTTACTATTCTATAGACCTTATTTTGAGAGTTGTATGGTTGCCACATAGCATTGTTTAGTTTCTGTCATCTCAATTATATTCTCACTTTATCCTCTATATCTAATTCTGCTCAAGGCACAACATTTGTTTCTTCTCTTCTTATTGAAAAATTAAACAATAGAGATTGAACAAATGCAGGATTTGTCAAAGCAATCAATGCTGTAAGACTCTAAAGAATTATATTTAGTTTATTTATACATCATGCAGCAGATAGAAATTGTCCATTTAGAATTTCTATTTTTGACTATTTGTCAAAGCATCTAAGCAAAAATTGCACACACACAAAATTCCACTGTGAAGCTGATAGCATTTTAAGGACAAAAGTCATTATTCATCTAATTAAATAGGCAAAAATAATTTACTTAGTTTGTGGAAAATATTAAAATGTACACTTAGCTTAAACTCTTTGTTAGCAAATTAACATATTACAGGGAGATCTATGACAGTATCAAATTGTTGTCTTTGCTCTATTGTATATACTTGGACCCCTTTCAAAAGTTAGCTTCATTATTAGAAAAAATAATTTATTCTCCTATTTTCCAAATATTAGGTAAGACTGAGCAGTTTTTTATTTGCTTCTACATATTTAATCTGAAATATTTTAGATTTTTTTTTGTTTTTAATTTTAGAAGTCTGGAATCAGCATTAAATTTTAACCAATCTTAACAACAAAATAAAAGTAAAATTGATAATGAAAAGGTTTTTCACCTGGTTTTTAAAATCACCTGGTTTTTAAAATCACAATATTTTTATCTTTCTAAGTGTAATTTGAAAAAGAAAAGACACTTTCAAATATGGTAGTACTAGTTCCATGAGTGATGAACAGTTAATGTGGGAACTTAAGACTTTTAATTGTACTTCAATAATTTAATAAATGGTTTATCACATGGTATTTTGTAATAATATTTACTAAAAGCTAATTTATTAGTCTATTGATAAACAAATAACATTTAATATTTTTATATGTGTTATGGCAAGTCTCCATTTATTTTCTTCTAATTCAAAGTTTCCTTTACTCTTCAGGACACTTAATTTTTCGTAAGAAATTTAGAATAATTTTGTTTATCATTGCAAGTACTATTTCACTATAAATAAAATTGATGGCTGTCCACATTTAATCAATGTTACTTCTTGATGGACTACCCATAAAAAAGAGTTTAAAATTATGCTTAGCATATTTCATCTTTTCAGAATTGTTGAGAGTAAAAAAAAAAAAAAAAGATGTCATTTGCTTTAAAATAGTACCTCAATCTTCCTGGATGACAGTAAAATTATAACAAGGAATTTTTCTTCTCCAAAATTAAGTGAACTAAGTATTCTTCCTTTTTACCTTCCAGCTATAATGTGAAATGTGGAGGAAGATAAATTTATGCAAATAGAAATATGGGAACAGTAGCTGTGTGCTTAGGGCAGCAGAGCAGAAAGATGGAAGAACGCTGAGCTCCTGCTGGTATCATGAAAATTCTGCGCCAGCTGTGTAATACTTATGTCTTCTGTGAAAAAGTAAAATCTACCTCAAATTGGTTAAACTACCAAATTCGGAGTCATGATACATGCTGCCAAATACAATCTAACATATTAAGGGCATGTGATGATGGCATTGTGTGTGTGTGTGTTTTAACATCTACATTGCAAAAGAAAAATGTTTTCCTGGAAGATATCTGATCAAGATGACACTGGAAATTTATACTGTAAAATCTATTCACTCTCTAATCTATCTCTCTCACTCTCTCTGACTCCCCACATAAATATCTCCTGAATATATATGTACATATTCACAAATATGATACTAATACTTGTGGACTGCATACACATAGAAGAAACTGAAGGTATAGGTCTCTCGGACTCTGAATCTGGAATCAAGCAGAGGTGGCAAAAATTTGACTTCTGCAGGGTGACTGGACTAAAAGACTTCTAAGCATGGTGGAGCCCTGAGCCTGGTTTATTTCTTGAAACTGAGCACTGTTGTAAGTGTAATGCACCTATGGTAAAACGTTAATGGAAACTGCACCAACTTCATGGATTTACTGCATATACATAGTGTTAAGGGGAGTGACACAGAGCTTCATAAAAATAAATTTCTCTAAGAATGACCTGGGTGTCATTTTATCTATCTATTATTATGTTACTGTGTATGTGGTGTGGGGGGGATGATGGAGGATGTGGAGAGGGCAAGGTCCTTGTCTGATGGGTTTTTTTGAAAAGAGTAAATAACTCTGGCTAGGTAACTGCCTAGCAGTCTCTTGGAGGCAGGGTAGTCTACAGAGAAATTAGCTGATCTAGCTCCAGGCCTTCCCTTTTCTGCTCTCCTTCAAAATTATTTAGGATTTCCTGAGCAATAGAATAGTCTTGCCTGTGTCCAGCCTCATTTGTAACTGCATGAGGAATTGTGCCTATCTATCTAGCTATCTATCCATCTATCTGTTACTTATTTGTCAACACCATACACCTGAGAATTATCTTTAATATTTCCTCCTCATTTGCTCATATATTGAAAAAAAAGTAGAAACATTTTTTGGTGAAAGAGGGGAAATTTAGCATCTCAATTTTATCTCCAAATTCTCCTCTTTTCTGTGTCCATACTATATTGCTGAGTATTTATTTCTGATTATTTCTCCTCTGGATCCCTGCTGCATCCTCCTCTGGTTATCCTGACTGTGGAAAAACACCTTCCCCTTCCATCATCTTCTACACCATTGCTCAGTTGTTTCTTCTAAACGTCCTAATGTTACTGTTAAAATACTTTTAATATATTGCTCTACAGGTAGAGAATCTGAAGCAGGAATTATTCAAATGTATTTAATAATACAGAAGGAAGACAAATTTTCTCAAGATATGAGATCTTCAATCATAAATTTTAAAGGCTGAGCAATACAAGACTGTGATGTAAGAGTCACACCTAATTGTACTACCTGTGGAGTGATGAGAGGAAAAAAGGAGAAATTGTTACCAAAAGTGGGGTCCGGCTGCTTGCCCTTCTGAAGCCAAAAAAAAGGTAAGGTTGATGGAAAGGAAAGTTTGCTTTATTTTGGATACCAGCAACCTGGCCAGGGGGAGCGGAGTCCTGTCCAAAGGCCAACTCCCTCCTCACCCGAATGACAATCAGTGGGCAAGAGCTTTTATATGTGAAGGGAAGAGGCTCCAGGCAGAAACAGCACAGGCAGCTCTGACAGTCATCTTGAAATTGGTCGTGTGGTGGTCTGATCAGCGTCATCTTGATTGTTTTAAGTACAGTTAATCTTCATTTCCAGGGTCGGTTTTTTCCCATTTCTTTGAGGCCAGCTCTTGGAATTGTGGCAGCTTATGTTATGGCTACAGTCTGGTCATCATGTAGTTAACTTCTTCCACCTGGCGGGGGATTTAGTATCTATAAGACAGCTCATAGGATACAGCTCAGAATATTATCTATACTCCTTGAAGAGGAATTAAAGGTCCTTGACTTTGCTTAAGGACTAAACTATTATTATTTGGTCTCTTTTGACTGTTTTCCTTTGTTACTGCATTTTCTCACTTCTCTGATTAAATTTATTCTTTGTCTAAAGTTTTTCCACAGACAAAAGACAGGCTGAGGACATGGGGGCAAGGACCATAGGGTCCTGCTTCGTTTCAAAATCAGTGCTCGTGTGCACTATAAGTAGCCTGTAAAAATTACTTTATTTTTATAATTATCCTCTGAGAGGAATGGAAGGAAGGATACTACTTGTTTCTCAGTATTTTATTTTGTTCAAATTAGTAATCATAATAATTTGTTGAATGCTCACTGAAATTTTCCTCTGGGGATGAATTTCAACTCTACTTAAGTCATGTTTGTATAAACAATACAAATGACTCTAATGTCATAAAATGTCTGAAGATTATATTGCAATTGTATAAGATCTATACATTTCAGGAAATTTGAGCTATTTAAACTTTTAAAATTAATATTGATGTTACTATTATTATAGTTACCTAATCTTGTATATTTCTTGGTCAATCCTTTCTCTTAGATAACATGTGTTAAATATTTTTCACAGCTTATTATTATTTTTTGCTTTAATACTATGAAGTTTCAGGACTGGTATTACAAAAATATAACTCAAATCCAAACAGTGATTCAGTTTTATCATATATTCTGATGTTTTTACCCACATTTAAAAATTTCTGTGAATAAAATGTGCTCTTTTGCTTGAGGTGAATTCTTTTTGTACTTTCTTCTTGCTTGCCATTCCAAAACAACTTAATCAGTACACTCTTGCAAAGAAGCCCACTGGGAGAAGTGCTCAAATGTAAAGAAATTTCTTTAAAAGCATCCAAGGAGACCAGTTGTTGTACTAAATCTGGATTATTCAAAAGGAGTGGATAAAATGATATAAAATAGACAACTTTTAGCTTGCTGATAAAGAGTATGTTTATAGAGAATTCCTTTATTCAACTTTTTTTTGAGCTTCCTTTCTGCCTAATGATTACTTGTTTCCTTTGTATTATTCATCTAGCACACGCAAGACACTTGAACAGTAATAAGAGAGACCTAGATAAGCAAGTGGCAAAATAAAGCAAATCATCCTTATTCTGTGCTTCACTTGACTCTGTAGTTTTATTCAGACTTATTTCAAAGTGAGTTATTACAGGAATTGATGGGATGCTCTTCAGTGCATCTTGTGATTGTGAATATAAACAGCAATTGAAGTAATATAACTATATTTCCTAATCACACTGGCAGTGTCAGCTAACACCTCATGATGGAAAAAAAACTGATGCAACGAAAACTGGGCACAAAGTAAAAATAGGGAGACATGAGTAAAAACACTAAAGAGCCAAGGTAAATCAGACATAACACTACAAAGTTAATTCTGCTGTCTTACTATAGGGCATCTAGATGTCTTAGGAACAGAAGAAATTGGTTCTCTGGATCCTGACCCTGTGGCTTTCCTATGAAAATTAACTTTAGTAGAACCAAATTCAATGATTTTTATTAGCCGAGCTGTTCTTACCCATTGCTTAGAAAAAAATTGAAATCCAGCATAACTGATGATAAGCTTTCTGTTCATGATAATATCTATTTCAAAAATTGCTTAAATTTCAAAATAAGAATATATAATGTCCTGTTTTAGAATGTTACATGGTATAAAACAATGTAAAAATAAAGTCATCAAAACTATATATAGTTCATCAATTGTTTACACTGCCATGCCTTGGAAATTTTTAAATTATGTAGAATGGTTTAATTTTCTTATTGTTATCAGAAAAACACCATGGTACTTATTATGTCATAGAAATTATACCTCTGAATAATGATGTAAGTTATACACCTTATGATACTGAGTATCATTTTTCTTTCTCTCTTTAGATAATTACCTCTACTAGCTTGAAAATGAAGACATTTGATGTTCCTGTTATCATGCTACAGATTATACAAGCTAAGTGTGACATATCATATGCAAATATGATTGTGGAGCATTCTTTAATAATGATGTATTCTTCATCTATAAAGCTAACCCATATTTTTAAAAACTATATTTTAAGTACCATCTCATAATCTTGCCATGTTGATTTTATTTGCTTTGAGTCATTTAAAAACTTCTAATCCTATGTCTGAGCATCTGCAAGAGATGTAAAAAGATAAAATGAGTTTGAGAAATTTCTAAATTACTTAGGTTTGGCTAGGTTAATGGGAGAAGTTAAAGTTAGCTGAATGTTGATAATTGGCAGAAGCTTATATTATAAAAGGAAAAAAATTAATTTAACAGTTTATAATTGGATCAGAATATTTCTATGGTTTGTTGAATTGGGTCAGAATATTTCTACGATTTGTTGGTTTAATCTTGAGAAATATGATCACTGAATGTAAAATAATTTCAAGTATATAGAATTTTCATCATTTGTACCCAAGTAGATAAATCATCTGTATGTTTGCAACAGAAAAAGAAGCTTTGTTGAATAATAAACTGCACACAACATCAGTGATAATGTCATATTTGAGCAATCCAATAAGCTTTTAATTATTGTTTGTTATACTAATTTATTTTTTCAACTCAAAAACACCTAAAACGCTGGATAATAAGTATGCATTTCGATTTAAGAAGGGATCACTGTCTCCAGACGATGCATTAGTTTTAATTAATTCTTTAATTTTGTGGGATGATTAATTAGGGTCATTTGGAGGATTCGGTATCATTATCTCAATTTGCATCTTTATCTGAACAGCAGATTAAGAGAAATGTAATTTTAGAACCCTAAGAATATTCTCTGTGGATTTATCCTCTTTGGAGAAGGGGAATAAGAGATGCTATTATAAAACTTTTCCTGATTCAATACCATATATAAATAAGGATTGCTTTTCAGAGTTGTTCCTCATATATGTGCAGAGGTCAGCAATTCTTTTTGACTCCCTCCTGCAAATAAGAAGACTAATACAGAGGCCAAGAATACTTTGTGAACATTCATATGTCTCTATATCCATAGAGGTTTATATTCATTATAGTTATATGGATATTTTAGTAGCACATCTGATAACTTAAGGCTAAAAATATGTTTAAAAACTACCTAGAAAAAGAGATATTTAAATACTTTCAAGTCAAACATGTAGTGACTTGAACTACAGTACTTCAAAATAGCATCCATTTCCTATACTGTAAGAATAAGTAATTGTTGGAGTTTGAGTCATAGTGACTAAATCACTTCTCAGAGATGTAAAAACTGAAAAAAGTAAAATGTGTAAAAAACATCTATTAATATACATAGGAAAATAGATAACTCCTTAGCAAATATGACTTTGTTATCTGGAGTTAACTGGTCTATATTTTGAAAGTTAGCATAAAAGATTAACATCTTTGTTACTCAGAGCTGTGCATTACTGGGATATAGTGGATCTCTCTCTCTCTTTTTTTTAAGTCAATTATTTTATTGGGGGAGATAAGTTTCTCAAATGTTGGCTGGTTGAAGGCAAATGAATCTCTTGATATTCTAAAATTTCATAAATTAAAAAACAGTTTAAAGCTGTTTGTATATTTTGGAGATTAATGCCCTGTCGGTTGCTTCTTTTGCAAATATTTTCTTCCATTCTGAGGGTTGTCTTTTTGTTTTGTTTATGGTTTCCTTTGCTGTGCAAAACCTTTTAAGTTTAATTACGTCCCATTTGTTTATTTTTGTTTTTATTTTCGTTACTCTAGAAAGTGGATCAAAAAAGACTTTGCTGCGATTTATGTCAAAGAGTGTTCTGCCTATGTTTTCCTCTAAGAGTTTTATAGTATCTGGCCTTACATTTATGTCTTTAATCCATTTTGAGTTTATTTTTGTGTATGGTGAGTTAGGGAGTGTTGTAATTTCATTAGTGCACATGTAGCTGTCCAGTTTTCCCAGAACCACTTATTGAAGAGACTGTGTTTTCTCCATTGTATATCCTTGCCTCCTTTGTCATAGATTAGGTGACCATAGGTGTGTGGGTTTATCTCTGGACTTTCTATCCTGTTCTATTGATCTATATTTCTGTTTTTGTGCTGGTACCACACTGTTCTGATAACTGTAGCTCAATACCAAAAAAACAAACAACACAATCAAAAAATGGGCAGAAGATCTAAATAGACATTTCTCCAAAGAAGACATACAGATGGCTAAAAGCACATGAAAAGATGTTCAGCATCACTAATTATTAGAGAAATGCAAATCAAAACTATAATGAGGTGTCACTTCACACAGGCCAGAATGGCCATCATCAAAAAATCTACAAATAATAAGTGCTGGAGAGGGTGCAGAGAAAAGGGAACCCTCCTGCACTGTTGTTGGGAATGTAAACTGCTACAGCCACTATGAAGAACAGTATGGAGGTTCGTTAAAAAACTAATAATAGAGCTACCATATGATCCAGCAATCCCACTTCTGGGCTTATATCTGAAGAAAACCATAATTCACAAATATACATGCACCCCAGTGTTCATTGCAGCATTATTTACAATAACCAGGACATGGAAGCAACATAAATGTCCATCAACAGAGGAATGGATAAAAACAATGTGGTACATCTTCCACTGTGGTACAGCGGAATATTACCAGCCACAAAAAAGAATGAAATAATGCCATTTGCAGTAACATGGGTGGACCTAGAGATTGTCATACTGAGTGAGGTAAGTCAGACAGAGAAAGACAAATATCATATGATATGGCTTATATGAGGAATCTAAAAAAAAAGTTACAAATGGACTTGTCTACAAAGCAGAAATAGAGTGACAGAGGCAGAAAACAAACTTACAGTTACCAGGGGGCAAGGGTAGGCAGGGAGGGATAAATTGGGTGATTGGGATTGACATATACATACTACTTTATGTAAAATAGCTAATAAGTACCTACTGTATAGCACAGGGAACTCTACTCAATACTCTTTAATGGCATATATGGGAAAAGAATCTATAAAAGAGTAGATATATATATATATATATATATATATATGTATAACTGATTCACTTTGCTGTACAACTGAAAGTAACACAACATTGTAAATCAATTATACTCCAATAAAAATTAAAAAAAAGAAAAAAAACCCACAACAGTTTAGAATTGTGACCTAACCTAGCCCTGACAAAGTTATGTTATATTATGCTTTCATTGGTAACTCTGCTCTTCCTTCACAAAGTAAGCACATAGTGAAGTAATAAATTTACCCTTGTGATTAATAGTTCAATATTTTTTGCACCCAAGGGAGTTTACACTTCATGAAAGCATGGGTGTGTCTGCTTCACTTATTATTTTATCTTTGACAATTAGCTTATTTCCTATAAAGGGAAAGGAATAGGAAGGGTAGATGCTTAAAATATATTAGTGGAATAGATTAACACAGGAATGAAAATGTGCACTTACTATGATTAAACAGTGAGCAGACTAAGAAAATGTGGAAATGTATGTGGTAGTTGCTTAGTAGACAGCTACAGCAGTCTTCCTACTGCTAGTGTTGTCTCTTCAAATTCACTCTTTCTTGAAACATTAGAGTTTACTTTTGAGTGACAATCTAATTACTCTGAAAACCTGTTTGTTGAGACTCTATATTAAAGACCAAGTTATAAGGTAAGTGAAAAGTTAAATCTCCATAGTCATTCTGGACATTTTCTTTAGATATATCAAAAAAAAAAAAAAGGAAGAGGCTGTCATTTTATTATTAATTTTTAAAAAAATCTATGTGACTAAAAGGTCAATGTCTTTTGCATTCAGAGGAATTTAAACTTCATGAAAGCGAAGAGGACTATATCTGTTTCATTTACCATTTTATTGCCAACCATTAACTCAGTTCCTGTTAAGGGGTAGACTTTCCAGGGTTCTTCATTGCCCTTAGGCTAAAGTCCCAACCCTTGTGGATTCTGACAAGGCTATTTATGACACTATCCCTAATGTCTCTCCTGCCTGTCTACTTCTCCCTCCATCTCACTTTAGGCCCTGAATCATGCTGTTCACACACAATTGCCTTTTCCTAGACCACCTCACATCCCCAACTCTTTCTGACCTACAGCTAAACGAATTCTAATGCTAATTTAGATATCAATTTCCCAAGATTATTCTGATATGTGATATCAGGGTAATTTTCCTTTCTATTCACTCTCAACCTGTCTCCTCCATCACAGCAAAGTTCCTATTTATATTATTATAGTTATTATCCTCTTACATGTATTGATCATATATCACCAATCTGCCAAGAACAGCCTCTATTTGTGCTGCATGTTATACTTGAAGCCACACTACCTGACAGGCTTTGCATCCCTGTCTCCCGCACCCATATTGCACCCCCAATACTCACCAGAAGGGGGAGGAAATCCACAAGCTATTAGGAAGAAATGTGGACTTTACTGAAGATTTTGGACAGAAGATTTAAGAGGTAATCACTATATCTTGGCCTGAAACATTTCATTCCAACATTTTCAAGTAGACCACTATCTCAAGCTTATCTTTTGGGCCACAGATCACAGATCTTCTCTTTCTCTTTGACACTTTCTCCATTAGTTAAGTATTAAATTTGTTCTGTGAATTACTGTAGCTATGACAACAAAGGAAGCATACGAACTTCATTTTTCTCCTTACAAGACAATATAATATATTAAAACAAATAAAATATAATAATTTGATGAAAAGTCCCCCACCACTTTTTTGGTAGATCTAAAGAAAATGTTCAAAATGATTATGGGGATTTAATCTTCATTTACCTCACAATTCAGTCTTTCAGGCAGCATCTCAAGAATCAGGTTTTCAGAGTGCTTTTGAATCTCAAATTATGTAAATAAATGAAGTATATTTTATATTTTAAGATTGAACTTGGAGTTAAATAATGAGATATTTTATGTTGCTTAATTATGAACATATACAAAATCAGCATACTGATTTAACTGAATAATTTATATATTGAGTGTCCTTTACTTTCTGTTTCACTTTGCCTGAATGCTGAAATCAATGTGTTTTCCAAACGCCTAAGATGAATGATTTGCATGAATAATTATAGGAATGAAGGTTAATACAATTTATTTTTTTTGTATAGAGTTCATTTACTTTAGCATTGTCACATAATATTTGTAGGAACAGGAATAATGCCTCCATTTAGTCCTTTTAAATAGCGAGACATTGAATTGGTGTACAAATTAAAGATACTGCTGCATTAAACATTTTCTTAAAAAACCTGACAAAGTTGTAACAAATAAATGAAATGATTTACACATGAAGATTTCTGTTTCCAATCTGGACCATATCACTGAATCCCAGATTAGCATATGCAAAAGTCATCAAAACATCTACACTTAAATAATTACCAGGCATCTCAAACTTATCTAAACAAAACACTTGCTCTTCCCCAGCTACTCTTCCTCAGTCTTGCCCATCTGAGTTGGGGGCAACACCATCATTTCATCTGTTCAGTCTAGAAATTTTGAAATCATCCATAACTCCTTTCTTTCTTGCTATTATCATGTCCAAATGCATCAGCAAATTGCACTAGCTCTACCTTTGAAATGTGTTTAAACACGAACTATTTCGCACTGCCTCTGGTAGTAATATTTTGGTTCAAACCACCCATACAGATGGCCTGAATTTTTGCAATATTCTTTTACCTTCTCCACCCAACTCCAGATCTTCTCTTACCACAACAGCTAGAGACAATATGTACAAATTTAATTCCAATCATATTACTTTTCTACTCAAAACCCCCAAGGGCTTTTTCTTTCTCAGCATAAAACCATAGTCCTAATTAAATCAAAGAAGGCCCACAATAATCCACCTCAACCCCACTCCCTCCTTGTTTATCATTTTGCACTCATCTGCTACTCAGTGTTTGCCTTTCTGTGTCCCAGTCACATATACTAGCCTCCGAATACCCAGGCACATGTCAATCTCAGGGCCTTTGAATAGCCTGGAGCACTTCCTGTCAGATTCACACAAGATTCACTCTCTCTCACCTCATTAGGTCTTGACCCAAATATCTTATCACTGAGATTTTCCAGAACAACTCTAAACTCCAACTCCCCCTTTGTTATATCCCTTCCATGCTCATTTTCTTTTTCCTCCAGAGTGCTGGTCATCATCTGACATATTATATATTCTATTTATTTGTGTTTTAGAATCTACCTTACCATTACTTGAATGTGTATTTCATCAGCGTAGGGATTTTTGAATGTTTGTTAAATGCTTTATCCCCAGTGTCAAGGACACATAAATACTTGTTGAGTGAATGCATTATGGAAGCAGGCTATTTAAATGAGAGAATAAATAATGCATTATTTAAAATATTAATGTTATTTCTCTATAATATTGTGAAGTAGTAAAATTGGTACTACATTACCCATTTTGCAGTTGAGGCAAAGGATATAAAAAGATTCACAGAATTTCCTACATTAGAACCTATGCTTCTCAAATCCTTCAAACTTGTCATATATATTATATTCCTACTGCTATTATACAAGTTACCACAAACTTAGAATCTTAAAACAACACAAACTTATACTTCTGGAGGTTAGAAGTCCAAAATAGATCCCACTAAGCTAAAATCAGGTGTCGGCAGGACCGCATTTTTTCTTGAGGCTCTAGAGGAGAATCTGTCTTTGACTTTTCCAGCCCTAGAGGCTGCCTGCATCCCTTAGTTTATCTCCTCTGTGTCTGTATCACCCCGATCTCTGTTTTCATGATCACGTCTCCTCTGACACTCCTATCTCTCTTTTGACACTTGTGATTATATTGGGCCCACATAGATAATTCAGTATAATCTTCCCAGTTCGAGGTCCTTAACTTAATCAATTCTATGAAGGCCCTCTTGCCAGGTGAGGTAGCATATGCCTAGTTTCGGGGATTAGGAAGCGGCCTTCTTTGAAGGGCTATTTTTCTACCTACCATACCAGAATACTATCAAATACTCTATATCATATCATAACTGTAATCTTTTAAATTACATGTTTATTTTTCCTAGAGGTTTTAAATTCTGTAACTTTGATTTGTAAATTCATTTCAAAAGTTGTTAATCTGCATCTTGTACTGCAAGATTATTTTCTGTTACTAAGCATCTTCCTTTGAGATGTACAATATACTCGATTTCTTGTGTCTTTTCTTTGGGTTATAATTATTTAAATTGATTATACAAATTAATCATTAATTGAAGTAACAGTTTTAGTCAAATGCTGTCTTTCACAACATTTCCCCCATACTGATTTAAATAGGCTTTTATGTAAGTGTTCGAACCTGTCAATATATTTGATTTTCTTCAATGCCTAATATAAACAGTATTTAAGGTTAAAAATAGGAAAGAAGAAATACTTTATTCAAGACAGTTGTAGTAATTGGAATTGTCCTCATTAGAATCTGGTCAGTAATAGATGAATGTTTACTATACGTCAAAAATCAATCATTTCTCTATGTCATGATCAGGAGCTTTGGAAAGTCAAAAATTTTATATTCCACCTTTAACATTCATTTTTCCCAAAATATCCATTGATAAATCTATGATCATAGATATATTAACATATGTTTGATATATATGAGATATAAATAGCAAAGTAAGTAAGTTAACTCTTCTTTTGACACTTGTAAAGAGAAATACTGTCACCACAGTGAGTAAGCTAGGCTTCAGAGTTTGTGCTCTTAGTGATTCTGTGCAACACTGGTCCTCACAAATAAAGACGACCTTTAAAAAATTGAATTATCAACTTTGAACAGGCACATATTCAAATCAAAAATTACTCCTGTGGTTCAATAAGCATGTAAAGCAAAGTAGAAGACACCTGTACTGAAACTGAAGTAGAGTAAAAGTAGAAGATTTACTCCTAACAATGACTAAACAAGTAATATTGTTGTAAGGCAAATTACAAGCTATTAATTGAAATTGATTTTGGAAGTAATTCAAGATAAAAAAGAAAAAATACAGACATACTATATTTATATGAAGTATAAAGTATATAAAATATTCTAATTATATTCCATATTCATAGAACAACTTTTATGAGTAAGATACACAGAAAGGCTGACTTTTATTGAATGTTTTCTGAGTGCTAGACACTGATCTAAATCTTCTATGTTAATTCATTAATTCACTTATATTACACTGAACCCTGAAAGCTGCGTATTTCAACCCAAACTTGTGATTACCTATCGATTATAAACAAAAGGGATTGTTAAATATTCACAATACAAATCAGTGATGTAGTCCACTCCACTTCACTCCCAATGCACACCTGTTTCATGATATTGCCAACTTCCAAATATTTAAAAGTTGCCCTTGACTTCCAGGTATTTCTTATGAGACAGGGGAGAAACTAATCTGCAGATCACTGTGAAATATTTGGAGTTGGATTTGCTGATTGTAACAAATAAAAATAATCAGTTTCAAGATTTTATAAGTGCAGACATAGGCAATTTGTTTTGGTTTAAACAAGCAGCAGCAATATTTCTTTGGAGATAAAGTACATGATCTAAGTTTAAGCACTTAGAAATTTGTTTTTGTGAAAACAATGAAAATAGAAGATTTATTTTTTATTATGACTGTTTTAATATTTTTCTAAACTTACATTCAACTATAGCAGAAGATGATTTATTGCTAGTACATTGAATACAATTGTGCTTATATAATTTCTTGCCAGAATCTAAATCATTCATAATAACAACTTTGAATTTAGGGGACATTAATCAGGATATCAGTTGCTGAGGAAGTGCTAAAACAAGGGCCATGATGAAAGAGAGGTGTAAAAAGAAATTTGCTTGGAGACACTCAGTTACAGACATACCATCTCATTTATTTCCATTCAAATATGAGCATAATATTTTGTTGAATTCATGCATTTTTTTCACACACCTGTCTCCTTACCCACTCCAGGTGGCATTTGGCCTTTATTCTCTGAATTTGATTTGAAAATGTTTAAAGAAAATGTTTCTAATAGTGTCATTAGCACTTTGTTATATAATTTATTATCATACTGTTACCTGGTAATATAACTTATTTAGCTTAAAAAATGATATCACTTATTTGGCTTCCTCCGTTGTGCTCTTATAAATATTCAAAATAACATTAAAATCTGTATCTATATGTTGAAAGAGGCTGCCAGTGGTTCCACCCACATCTATCTTTTTACTTTTAGTAAGGGTATTTTTAACAGGGTACACAAATGCCCACTGCAAACTAAAATTTCTAGACTTTAGCACGAAAAGGTGTACCTTCCCTTCTCTTCCCATCTACAGACTGCAACACAATTATTGTGCTGTGTTAACCTCTACCAAGTAAACCCATAACCCATTCAACAGATGAACTGTCTCTCAACATCATCAAACTTCCATACCTGCCTTTGCCCACCAACACAACTGTCCTGTAAGAATGAAACAAATTCTAAATCCTGTTCAAGTTCCTGTGTTTTGTGGTCCCTTATGCAAATAACCTAGCTCATATCCCAACCAATCAATTTAGTAGAAAGATGTAGAAAAATTCTGGACAAAATAATAAGAACAATGTGGCCAATCCTAATAGAACAGGGAGAAAGCTGAGCAAGGACACAGCTATTGCTGCTGGAGTTGGTGACCTCCGATAAGTCCTGGTAAAAACGTCACCAGGGATCCTTTAGAAGATAGGTCATATACCAACAGAGTTTTATCTTTCAGCAAAAATTGTTGGATATATGCAAAGTTTTTTTTTTTTTCCTGTTTCTTGTTACCAGTAGTAAAGCACAGATTGTTTATTAAAAGAATGCTCTACTTTAAAGAGGCAGCCTGAGGGGGAGGGATAAATTGAGAGATTGGGATTGACATATACACACTACTGTATATAAAATAGATAACTAGTGAGAACCTACTGTATAGCACAGGGAACTGTACTCAATACTCTGTAATGACCTATCAGGAATCTTTAGAATTTAAGTCCTTTAGAAAAGGAGTCTAAAAAACAGTGGGTATATGTATATTTATAACTAATTCACTTTGCTGTACAGCAGAAGCTAATACAACATTGTAAATCAACTATACTCCAGTAAAAATTAATTAAAAAAATAAAGAGGCAGACTGAGCAGGAAACAACATTGTATCCCTAATCTTTTCTCCATCTCTTCAGCTAGACTTTGGAAGCCAGCCCAGCTGCAAGTACCGAATTAAAGACCTTTTTTTTCTTTACCACTCCAGCCTATTGCTCCAGATGACCATAATGCAAGGTCAGTGTGTACAGCTGAGTGATGCCCAGCAGTGAAGAGGGCAGGTTAGGGCTGAAATCTAGCTTCAGCTCCATTCAACATGCAGTGAGGTTGGCTGCTCTGAGAGGATGGAGCCCCTTTCACTTCTTACAAAGGTCCTGTCCACGTACTGAGTCGATGCCTGTGGGAGTGCCTCAGCACAGAGGGGGACCCTCTTTCTCTTCTAGCCATCCAGAGCAGTATGGTGTCTCATCTGTAACTCTCACTTTGAAGCCTGCTTTAGAGTAGTTGTCACTATCAACAGAAAGGGATGGTAGAATTCTGAGGCTAATAAAATTTTTTAATAAAAAACTAGAATATTAGAGATATTCTAATAAAAATATCAGACATGCAACAAGATAAACCGACTATTTAAAAATATGATCTTTGTTGTAGTTACTCGCACGTGGAACTTATTAGAATCAAGTTAACTGGAATTTTACTGTGCATTTTGTGGGAGCCAACAAACCATAACTACTTGGATTGAAAAAGCCTGGGAATGTGCGACTACTAGCAACTCTGGGTTCCAAGCATACCCTGCAAAAATCAGAAGAAAATGTTAGGCAGATTTCAAGGATGTAATTTACCTTTTCCATCGCTATCATCAATGTGGCCACAGAGTAAAATGAACAAAGAGTCTCTAAAGAGAACAGAACCCAGAACTGCCATATAAACTCATCAATAGGACTTCCTTGAATACCAGGGCAAAGACTTGTCATATTCACGCCTCATATGTATTGGCAATTGCTGTGGCATAGAGGCTGTTTGTTTAATATGCTTCCATTTTCTAAATGGGAGTATTATGGTAGTTTTCATGTCCCTATCCTATTTTATAATTTGTATGGGAGAGGATTTGGTTTATTTGATATTAAAACCTGCTAGAAATGATTATTTAACATAAAAACATTATGGAATTTTGCCTTGGTATAGTAAGCGAAGGGGTCCTTGCATTGTCATTATTGGGTTAAAGATGAGTGTATTTTATTTGTGGAAAGAAGCATCTACATGATCACCCAGCTAAACACTATGTCCTCTGCTTTCATTAGGTGTGTGACTTAACTTTCTGTTTTGGGTAAGGAGATATGAACAGAAATGATGTGGTCAAATTCTAGATCATTTCCTTTAAATGATATGAATTGCCCTAGCTTTTCTCTTTTCTTTTATCTCACTGGCTGGAACTCTTTTTCATAATGTGGACAAAGGCCGATGGCAATGGAAAAGTAGAAGATGAAAGAAGTCTGGTTCCCTAATACGATCAATATACCATAAAAACCCTGGAATATCTGTCTGATGTGTTAGATGAGAGATACATATTTTCCGGCACTGTATCTTGAGGTCTTATAATTCATAAGATTAGATAAGTCAGTAATAAACTATTTTGAAATTTCACTAAATTTGAAACCTTGCATGGAGACGAAATAGGTATTTTGAACAGCAATTGTGGTTTTCTGTTAATCATTTTTGCACTCTGGATCACTTACTGTTGCATAAGATGATTTATGCTTAGCATGTGTCTGGCACACAGCATTCACTCAATAAATGTTTGTTGAGTGAATTCATTTAAAAAATGTCCATCATTATTTATTCATCATTCATTCTTTCCAAAGGCAAGAACTGTGCCTGGAGAAAGTTTTGTAATCTCCATAGGGTTATTAGAATTTTAACACTATTCTAATGCCTTTATCAAAACACAAACATATGAGCCAAATTGCCCTCACAAAGCCAAAATGAAATTAACATTTGACAGAGCAATTCCAAAATAAATTACCCCAAACAGGCTCTTTTCTCCCTTGTAAGTGCAAAACTCTGCTGTTGAGCAAACAGGCTTTGGGGCTGGATAATGAAATCTACGTGATCTGCTTCTCCTTCAGTTTTTTTTGTTTTTTTGTTTTTTTGTTTTTTTTATAAAGCCTTTTAAATTTTATTTATTTATTTATGGCTGTGTTGGGTCTTCGTTTCTGTGCGAGGGCTTTCTCTAGTTGCGGCAAGTGGGGGCCACTCTTCATCGCGGTGCGCGGGCCTCTCACTATCGCGGCCTCTCTTGTTGTGGAGCACAGGCTCCAGACGCGCAGGCTCAGTAGTTGTGGCTCACGGGCTCAGTTGCTCCGCGGCATGCGGGATCTTCCCAGACCAGGGCTCGAACCCGTGTCCCCTGCATTGGCAGGCAGATTCTCAACCACTGCGCCACCAGGAAAGCCCCTCTCCTTCAGCTTTAAGCGTCATTTTGTTCAGAGCTAGGTTTTGGGACTCAGTTTTAGTAGCTTCTCATTAACTACATTCACTTTGTAGCTTTTTACATACAGTGCCTCTCCGAAGTAGAAGTGACGGTGCGCAAGAACAAAGGGATGTTGTCCTCTCACAGAGATGAGCTGTGTGATGTCTAGTCATCAAGGTAGGAACGGATTTCACACACCAAGCATCCGTTGACTCTTGTCATCTTACCCTATTTTATGGTATATTATGTGACCTTATAGGAACTCTGGATTATATTTTAAGCCATTCCAAAATTACTATAGAGTAGGTAGAAATGAAGTAGTTAATAAATAAATATTGTTCTCATTTTCCTTTTATATTTATGTTTCAAATTGATTCGTTTAAAAAACAACTGATTGAAATATATTGTTAGTCCTACTTCAATGTGAACTATATAGTATACTGGCAAGAAAAAAAGATGACAGGATAAAAAATGAAATCAAAACTAAAGGATAAAAATATATTAAAGGTGATAAATGCATAAATACAGAAGTTCCCCCAGGTAGGCTATCATTATGTTTTGGTTAGTCTTTATTTAACTGTATTCTATATACATCATATTTACAGATCTCTCTTTTTTTCATTCATTTTCCTCTCAGTGCTTCACTGAAGATAATTTCCATTGAACTCTTTCAATTCACTGATTCTTTTCTCTGCTGAGTACACTGTTTACTCCCTATGAGTGCCCATTCCTTTATTAACAGATAGAAGGTGTGGGAAGTCACCTCAATGTGATGCAAAAATGGCTCTTTGAGGGATAGGTGGCAGCTACACTTAGTTCACTTTTGCAAATGTCCTGGAAGCGTGACTTGATGTGTCAGTGTTACAGACCCCTCCTTACAGTGGGATGTTGCCTCCTAAGTACATAAGATTGAGAGATTTCACATTGCTTTTCAAATCCAGTGCCTCCCTCTCACCCTCCCCACGCCCTCCGCACTATCCCATAGATATAGACTTCACAGGGCCTCACAGATCTTTATCACTTCTTCCAGAAATTTCTATCTTTTGGAGATTTAGAGCTTAGCTCATTAGATTTTAACCACATGCTGTTTCGTAACCTGGCAAATGTCTAGAGTGAAAGACCTGTCTTAAATATGTTGAAGATTTCCCTCTCTAGGTTTTGTCTCCTATGTATTGCCTAACAGCAGGGGCCAGCACTGGGGCCATTCCTCAACAGTCCTCCCAGAAGTAGTAAATCTGAGTTCACATTTTCATAGTGAATACAGTTTACCACTTGCACCACACAGATCTACTTTCTAGACAGGGTTATAGAAAAGCTCCCCCATAGTGGCTGCGGACTTCTCTTTCTGATGTGAAATTTAGACAAGGGAGGTTAATAGGATACACTATAGATTCTGTTTCTGCAGATGATCTTCAGGTTGCAACAGGTACTCGTCCTCCCCCGCCTCATCTATTCATTCCAAATTCCCCTCAACTCAGCTATCCCTTCAGCTATCACTTTGGTAGTTTTTGGTGACTGACTCATTAGTAGGATCCAAGCCATTATTACAGAGGGATCTGAGTCTTTGGCAGTTATATTCTTTTCAGGATCGGGTTGTTGTTCCTGTTCATTCACAATTAGATTAGATCAATGAAGAGCACAGAGGCACCAGTTGTCACATGGGTTCAGTACATATTCCTCCTTGCCCTCATTGCTTTACGGCAACTCAACCACTGTCTGCTGATTAGGGTCATTTGTCCCTGACTGCATAACAATTCCTACTCAAGCTGGCCACAAGAAGTCCAAAATATCCCGGAAACAGTCAGAGTTTATAGTTTATTGAGATCCTTCCCATGTTCCTCGACAAGAATGGGTCTCCCTTTGGTGACCAAAAGCTCCAGTCCCACACAGCCCAGAATCACAGGGACACGAAGCACAAAATCTCTAGCAATAAGTGGGGTAACTGGGTGACTCCTGCATTCACACTTTTTGATCCCAGACACATATACATATTCTTCCTGTTAGAGACACAGTACAAAGTCTGATTTAATGCATATACTGTATCCTAAAAGGATCTTTCCTCTCTGGAATTTAAATTCTTATCGTTTTCCTTGCTTCCACAGTTATCTGATATTTCTAAACTATATCTTTTAGTATTATTAAATTGTTTAATGGTTGTAATGACTTTTGGTTACTTTTTACATTCAGAAATAGAAATTGCTCCAGTCATAACCATTCATATATGGTTATGAAACAGGAGGGAAGGGGGCAGGGCACAACCTTTAAAAGAATGACATAGCCATAGAATATGACAAAAACTGGTTAGAACAAACTAGATCCAATATGGCAGAAGATTCGACTTCCAGTGGACCTTGACCCTCATTATATGCTCGTTATAGTACATTAGCATCTAAATGACACACCCACCAGCACAATGACTGTTCTGAGGCTAACCATAAAAAGCCAAAAAGTGGGCAGTGGCCCAATTCCTGGAAATTCCCACCCCTTCCCTGAAATAGTTGGACTAATCTTCCCATCCTTACCTATGAAATTAACCAGCCCATAAAAACTAACCATGCCATGTTTTGGGGCCTCTTGACTTCTGAGATGGCCCACACTCTGTGTATGGACTGTGTTTCTCTCTGAATAAATCCACTTCTTACCCATCACTCTGTCTCTCACTGAATTCTTTCTGCAAAGAGACATAAAAATCCTGAACTTCATTAAGTCCTGAGACCAGGTGTGTGATCTCATTTAAAAGACCATGGGTTCAAGTCCCAATCTGAGGTGCACGGTTTCAGTTAGAGTCTGGAAAAGACAAACCAAGTTATTAACGTGTAAACCTTTGGTTAGAGCTAAAATTGGAGGAGCTGATGCTTATATCATACTTTTTTAAAAAACATGCTTGTATTGTTTGGAAGTTTTATATTTATCATGCATTCATGCCCTTTTTTTTTTTTTTTTCAAATTTAAAGTAAACCCAAAGTTTACAGCAAGAAGTTTGCTGCATTTATTTCTTTTTATTTTATTTTATTTTTTTAAGAAATGACAACTCACTAGGTGTCCAAGATATTTCCTCAGCCCGCCTTTAAGAGAGATTGCAAGGTCACAAATACACAAATAGCTTGAGACCCCAAAAAGCATTAAACATTCTATAAAAAATGAGTTTAGGTATATCATTTCAGGCACACAGAAAATCATATGTGAAGGCACCAAGACAGGAAAGAGTTTAATTCTTTTCAAGAACTGAAAAAAGAAAAAAGAAAAAAAAAGAGCTTCTGTAAATAATACAAACAAAGCAAAAGAGAGTGTTCTAAGATTGAAATGTGGGCCATAGTTAGTTTGTGGAAGGGACTTTAAAACATAGTAATTCATTTGATATTTTTCCTTAGTTATTGGAGAGTTGTGGTAGTGAATGAAAAACCAGAGCTTTTAGAATTCACTGTGTCCAAGAGTATTAACTTATGAAACTTTCATTGCAAGTTACACCCCTGGTATACATTAACCATGTGATGCAGAGCTAGGCAGTGCCTTCATATCTAAAACTTTTATACTGTACTTTTTAAAGCTTTAATTTTGAGGAAAGGAAAAGGACATTTGTCTGAGTATGAATTCTAAGTTGTATATATTTCTTGTCATTCTAAAAAAGTGAATTTGTGAAGCAAAATTTTGCTAATGTTAAACTTTAAAATGTAATATACCAGGTTATTAAAATACTGCCACTAACTAGTTCATGGACTTTAAAAGTAAAATATGTCTGACTGTTAAAAGTATATGAAGAAAATTTAATTTTTGTGTAATTGGAATTAAAAGAAAATCTTAAAATCTTAAAATGAAAATAAAATAATACTTTTCAACAAAGAGCTTAGTGATTAATGTAACAGGAACTAGATATGTGTTTGTTAGATATAAAGCATATGTAAGCCAAATTTTGAAATAAAGCGATTCAAGAATTCAAATAGAATGGAAAACAAACAAACAAACAAAAAACTCATGCTTTAATCTCCCGAACCTGTGAATATATTACTTACATGGCAAAAGGGACTTTACAGTTAGCTAAATTAAGAATCTTGGGTTGGGGAGATTATTCTAGATTTTCTGGGTGGGTCCAATGTTATCATAGTGTCTTTTTAAGAAATAGGTAAGGGCATCAAATTTACAGAGAATATATGTAATGAAGGAAGCAGAGTTGGAGTGATGCACTTTGAACAGAGTAAGGGGTCATGAGCCAAGGAGTGCGGGCGACATCTAGATGCTGGAAAACTCAAGGGAACAGATTCTCCCCTGGAGCCTCTGGAAGGTAGTCATGTCTGTTAACACCTTGATTTTTGTCCAGTGAGACCCATTTTAGATTTCTGAGCCCCAGAACTATAATATAATATATTTTCATTATTTTTGTTGTTTTAAGCCACAAAGTTTGTGATAGTTTGTTTTGGCTGCAGTAGGGAATTAATACAGCATCGTTTCTGCTTATTCATTCCTATGGTCATATTGCCTTGCTTAACCCTGCAGTTTCAGAGACATGTTACCCTCTATGGGGAGGGGAATGACATAGTAGTGAAGGAGATGAAGTAGTCTGGCTAGCTGCTTCACAAGGAGGGTAACGGCTGCCCTGTGATTATTGACTCACTGATTTCTGACAGGGAGAAGATTGCAGTGGTTATGTCAAGATGGTTGTCTCTTTCCCATATTGTCATGATCGTTGATCAATTTTCCGGGTTTTCTGTCCTGAAACTGTACTTCTCTTTGGGATGTTCTTGACTGTGAAGGGGCAAACAAGCATCAACACCTTTCATGACTCAACACAAAAACTGTCAGGCTAATCTCTTTCATGACTGTACAGCAATTATGTAACCAAATTTAACAATACCAGAGCAATGGAAACTTTGATGGAAAACAGACAAAATCTGAACACAAGTAACCATATTCTGAGAAGAATGATTTAAGTACAAATGTTCTCTTTAGTGAGATCACTGTATAGTAAGAAATCTATGTTAGTCTAGTCTACCAGACAGAATCAACACAGCCATGGGGGGGAGAGGGTGACAGATCAACCTGCCCAATAGATTCAAGCTTTTAAAACAAAGTAATCATGGTACAGTATGCAGTTTCAGTAAAAATAAAATAAAAATAAAACAGCGAAAGAGCATTTACCTTTGAATAGAAATGTAAATAATAAGATTTAGTTTGAAAATTCTGAACATAGATATAAGCCCAGTACTTGCATAATTTATTCTAAGGCAAAAATTAAACAAAACAAAACAAACAAAAAAGACTGCTGAATTTAAAAATGAAAGCCTGATTGCATTATTTCTTTATAAGCTCTATTATCCCGTTATTCCAGGAGCTGATAAAAGCAGTGAAATTTGATCCTAGTTCTTCAAAATGAGGTTTTGAGCAAACACTAAAGCCCTGAAAGCCAGATTAGTTTATAATACATTCAACTCATCACAATAGTTCCTAACACAAGGCTGACTTAAGCTCAGGGTCAAGCAAAGAACTTGGGAAGAAACCAGACTGGTGACAATCTTCTTTGTGTCTCCCTGTGACAGGAAAAGAATTTGAAATCTTTTCCTGTCTTTCCTTTTCTTCAAGCAGACCTTCTTTAAGGCTGAAATATGTAGAAGTGTGGCATAAATGTAATGCCAAACATTATAAGCAGCCTTAATTACAGTGTGATTATGTAAATAATTATACATTGCTTTGTTTATTTATAAATATTTCATCCCTACCCTAAACACAACTTATATTTTTATTCATAGCTGGTTCACCAAGTGTGACCTCCACTCACATCTTGAATAAGTGTAGAAGAAAACCTTAGAAAGCAAAATGCTGTTTGGTGAAGTTATTGTATCTACTTAATGATAAACACATTTCTTATATGACATATATAGCATCATTTAAGAAATTCTTCTTTGTATTCAAATGCTCTATGCTATATACATTGGTATAAAATTAATTAAACCAAAAGCAGCATGTAAGTCACGTATTGTTATTTTAAAACATGAAACATACATTGTGATATCTGAGAAGGACAAATATTTGAAGCGATAGATGGCAGTATTGTTGCATATTTTTATGTGCGTTCTAAAGCTTTTGTTCATTTTACCCCTCACCCAACAACTTTCATTACTTTCTAAAGTTTTATAGGTCAATGTATGAAGACATTAGAAGTCTTAATTTGAAGACTTTTTTTTTTTTTACCTAGGCAACTTTGATTTGCATTTCCTCTCTGTGTAAAAGACAGTACCCAGAGAACCACAGAAGTGGGAATAAAAGGTTTCCATTCTTTTACATCTGGTTTGCACAGCTAACCCACAAGCCCAAGGGACTGTGAAGGTGGCACAGTGAGCTGCTATGGATTGGTCTATCTTATCCTTCCTCAGTTTATTGAGTTCCCAGTGTAATTTCAAAACATACATTTTATAATATTTATTTAGCTTCAAAATCTCTTTGACTTCAACATTTTTTTTGATGCTGGGGTTAAATGATGCTCATCTGTTTTCACATAACTTGTTATCTGATAATCTCGTAGGTATTTTTAAAGATCATTTTTCAATGAATGACTAGATCTTATAAGGGAGAGAAAAGTAAACTGTTCATCTTTTAAACAGTTCTTTTTTTTACTTTAAAAAGTAAACAGTTCATCTTTAAATAAAAGAAATGTATAGGAAAACTGTAATGATGAAGTAAGCTATATATTCGGAAGAAGGGAACAAAAGGGAAAATGAGTAGTGGGTCCAGTTAAAATTGTTTTCTAAAATTTCAGCACGTAAGTTGAACTACACAACCAAATATACTTAGTTTAAGCTTTTGCTGCCCCAGGAATAGTGTTTGATATCCAAGGAGGGAAAGGATATTTCTTGCTGCATCCAGTGAATTTGTATTGGATATTTCTTTCAAGTGTACTGGTTCTCAAAAAAACAAAGAAAAAAAAAGCCTCAAAAGCTGTACTCTGTTTCCTTTTTTTTTTTTTCCCATAAAAAGATCAGGTATCAATCGAAGTTAATAGCTAAAGTAAGAAAGTACTCATTTAATCTCATCAATTTTTTGTGAGGGTTTTCAGCTCTAAGAATGCAGTTTTAAATTTTATTTATTTATTTATTTATGGCTGTGTTGGGTCTTCGTTTCTGTGCAAGGGCTTTCTCTAGGTGCGGCAAGCGGGGACCGCTCTTCATCGCGGTGCGCAGGCCTCTCACTATCACGGCCTCTCTTGTTGTGGAGCACAGGCTCCAGACACGCAGGCTCAGTAGTTGTGGCTCACGGGCCTAGTTGCTCTGCGGCATGTGGGATCTTCCCAGACCAGGGCTCGAACCCGTATCTCCTGCATCGGCAGACAGATTCTCAACCACTGCGCCACCAGGGAAGCCCAAAGTGCAGTTTTCAAGTGTCACACTTAACTGATGTGCTATCAGTGTTTCTTTTTTGTATCTTCAAAATAAGTTGGCGGTATTCTGTAATTCACCACAATAGCAATTAATGTGGGAGCAACCTGAGCGTCTTTGTACACTTTATAACATGATCACAACTCTATAAATAGTTTTTCTTTCGAAATACCTAAATGTGGTCAGATGACACAACATGATTAGGATCAAAATTTTTTTTTTTTTTTAATTTATTTATGGCTGTGTCGGGTCTTCGTTTCTGTGCGAGGGCTTTCTCTAGTTGTGGCAAGCGGGGGCCACTCTTCATCGCGGTGTGCGGGCCTCTCACTATTATGGCCTCTCTTGTTGCGGAGCACAGGCTCCAGACGCACAGGCTCAGTAATTGTGGCTCACGGGCCTAGTTGCTCCGCGGCATGTGGGATCTTCCCAGACCAGGGCTCGAACCCGTGTCCCCTGCATTGGCAGGCAGATTCTCAACCACTGCGCCACCAGGGAAGCCCAAAATTTTTTTTTGAGTTTTGACACTGCCTCTAATTTTTTGTCTCCAGTTTTAATACCCAACCTAAGCAAATAATGACAGTTCATTTTTCTCAGTGTTAATTTATCTTCGTGATTTTCAATAAGCCTTTACACATACTACAGAATTCTGTCCTAGAAACTGCCCCTTAAGAGAGTTGGCTCAGTTTTTGCAATATCAATTGCCATTTGTGAACCACTAGACACAGTCTGAACAAATCGAAGATCCTCAGTCAAATAATGAATAAATGGCAGAGACTACAAAGGACGGTCCTGAGAATCTGACTCTGGAACTTTCTGCTACCCTTGGCAGCTTACAATTAGGAAAATTAGTATCTCGAAATTATTCCTTTTAAAGGCTCAATGAGTATTGAAAAGCATTTAGTTCATGTTTAGAAGCATAGATAAACATACAAAGATCATTTTACTGTTTTTCAGAACGTTGCCATATGAAGTAATAGAAATTAGTAAATAATAGAATTTATTTAATAATTTATTTGTGTCCATAAAGTACTCCATGTATACTGTTTGAAAATAGACTATTATATGATTAATAACTTATTAAAAATGTTTAATTTTTCAAATCCATAAATGTTTTTTAATTATAAAAGATAATTTATAATATTAATAAACTATATAAAATAGCTTTTTTAAACAGTGAAATTGCTGAATCCATCATAAAATAATGTCAATAAATTACAATCGTAAGGAAAAGAAGGCATCCCTCAATAAAGTTATTTTCAAAATTGTAGAAGCATAATCTATGTATATGTGATGTGACTTCAGCAGAATGTGTCCACACTCATTACCTAGGACAGATCACAAAGTTTGTTCCAAGTTAAAAATGTAAAGAGAATGGAGACATGCAGATATTTCAAGATCGGTTTCACTACAGATCTGTGCAGGCAAAAGAGCAGTGCAAAGGAGGTTATGCAGTAGATAAGACTTGAAATGGGTTTTGTGTCAGTGTTCTTTCCCTTGTTCCTTATAAAAATGAAGGAACTGCATATACAGGGGGAGGTTTTTGTTTTCTTTGGGTAAATACACAGGACTGAAATTGCTGGATCATATGGCAGTTCTATTTTTGTTTATTTTTTGAGGAAACTTCCCACTGTTTTCTACAGCGCCTGAACCAATTTACATTCCCATCAACAGTGCCCAAGTGTTCTCTTTTCTTCACATCCTCACCAACACTTGTTATTAGTTATCTTTTTGATGACAGTAATTTTGACAGTAATTTTGAGGTGGTATCTCATCTTCTATATGCTAATAATAAACTATCAGAAACAGAAATTAAGAAAACAATCCCGTTTACAATTGCATCAAAAAGAATAAAATAGCTAGGAATAAATCTAACCAAAGAGGTAAAAAACTTGTACTCTGAAAACTGTAAAACATTGATGAAAAACATTGAAGCCATACGTGCATACTTAATTTTAGAAGTTTATTCCAAATTGTTTTGCAACATATTTGTGAAAATTTTATTTTGAGGAATGTGTGAGTTCTGATTGATTCAGATATTCTCCAACTTCATTATTGTTAAACTTCAATTTTTCCTAAACCTATAGGTGAAAAATAGAATCCTAATGTTTTTAGTGCTTTAATTTTTATCACCTGGCTTTCTGATGCGGCTGAGCATCTAGTATTAGATTTGTTGCCTATTTGTTGTATTTACTATGTGAAATGCTTATTTATGTTCTGTATCCATTTTTCTTTTGCATTGTCTGTACCTATTTTATTGTTTTATAAGTGTTTCATATAGATTTGCATTTACTTTCAGTGCATAGATTGCTTTATATTTTCTGTCTTTAGGACATTACACTCTTCTGAAAATCATAAAGATATTCTCTTGTGTTATACTCAATAGAAATTGATTTTTTTTTTTTTGATGATGAGAGGGCAGCATTCTTTTTTTTCAAAAATGGAAAACTATTAAAAATGATTAATCTTTTCCCTACTGATGAAAGGCTCCACCTCCATTGCGATCAAGACTAAAGTTTCCATACATGGATCTACTTTCTAGTTGCTCTAATGTATACTACTGGATTATTTTCAACAATTTAATATGTTTTTCCTTTCTTGAAATATTATTTAAATTTTTTTATATTAAGGATACTTTTCCTTTAAAACATAGTGTTTCTCCCTACTCCACTCTTTCTAATATCTGGAAATTTTGTGTAAATTTCTTTCTATTTATTACTTTAATTCTTAGAAGTGTTTACTAGTAAAATCAACTTGATCTAAAGTTTCTTTGTTGGCAAGTTTTGTTTTTCATTTTAAATTTGTGATAATTTATGCATAATGAGATTCACCTCTTTCTAATATATCAGATTGAGAAAATTTCCTTCTACACCTGGTTTATTGAGAGTTTTTATAATTAATCGATTTAAATTTTGTGAAGTGCTCTGTGCATCGATTGATACGATTGATTATAGTTTTCCTTTTTGTTATGTTTCAGCCTGTTGATACAGGACATTACATTGATTGACTGCTGAAATTTGAATTAACCTTACATTTCTGGGATAAAATGCACTTGGACATAAGGTTTACCCTTTCTATAGATTCCTGGATTTGAGTTGCTAATATTTTATTCAGAATTCTTGCACTTATGAGGGATATTAACCTTTAAATTTAGTTTAGTTTTGTCTTTTTATTTGTCTGTGTCTTAGAACACATTCGTCTGGTTTGGGTAGATGCTTTCAGCTTCACAAAATGTGTTGGGAAATGTTTCTGTCTCTTACTTTCTAGAAAAGTTTATATAAGACTGGTGTTATTTCTTTTTTTCCTGGAGTATTTGAAAAAAATTACCAACGAAGCTATTTAAGTCAAGATTTAACTTCAGGGAAGGTTTTTAAATTAGGAATTAAATTTTTAAAGTAAATACAGGATAATTTAAGTTATCTACTTTCTCCTGAGTGAACTTCAGTAGCTTTTTTTTTTCCCATGATATTTTTACTTCTTTTAATCTAAATTGTTGAAAGAGGGAAGCTTTTGAAATATTGATTTAATTTCTTTAATAATTGAAAATATTCAGGTCTTTCACATTTTTTAAGTTAGAGGATGTTTGTGTTCATGAATTTTCTATTCCATCAATGTTTTTACATTTATTGGTATAAAAATGTTTCTAATTTTATCATATATTTTTAATATCTCTAGTACCTGATCTTAGTATTTGTTTTTTTGTTTTCTTTTATTTTCCCAGGGTAAGTCTTTTTAGTTACAATTTTATTAGCCTTTATAAAGGAACAGATTAGTGGGGTTTTTTTTTGATAAATTTATTTTTATATTTTGGTTTGTCTTATTTCATTTATATCTATTCTTAACTCTGTTATTTTTCTCTTACTTTTTCTGGATTTAAATTACATCTATTTTTTTTCAAACTTTATGATATGGATTCTTGAATCATTTATTTTTAGCATCCTTTTCTTTCTAATACAGCATATGAGGCTATGAATATTCTTAAAGCACTGCTAAAATTCATTGCACACATTTTGATTTACTATGTTTGATTATAATTCAGGTGAAGATATTTTATGTTTCTTTGTAATTTCTTTCTTCACCCAAAGATTAGAGTTCTGTTACTTAATTTCTAAATATATGTAAATTATTTCTTCTTTGTTCAGAGAACATAAACATAAATTAGTAGACATCATTTATTTCCAGTTTCTAGATAATTCCTTTTCAAGTCAGTTTTCAAATATGTGACTTGATTGGCAATCTAATTGATAGCAGCTCAAAAGTCTGGAGTAATTTAAAATATGAGTAACATATGAATAAGTTGAGTAAGCATGTACATTATATTTTCTTGGGACTGATCATTTTTTAAGTGTTTAAGCAGACCTTCACTAACAGCATTTATTTAAGTAATTTATTTAATATGGTTATAGAGGCCAGACACCAGGATAAGTAAAAAGAATTAAGTACCCAAATCATATCACCTTGCTGCAAATTATATTACCTTTCTTTAGTTCTATGCCTTATTGTTTGAGACTTCCTTGATTTAATGGTTATCAAGAGTCTCTTTTGGTGCCATTAATAGATTAATCAGCATTAAATTTGCCCTAACAGTTCTTTGACTTGAATGAATAATTTTCATTATTTCTTTGGATCATTTCCATTAAAGACTACATTTGGATTTAGAATAATGTATTTTTCTTCTTTTCTGAAACCTATGGCACTCTTTTATTTTTAAGAATTTGTTTTTTGAAAAGATGTTTTATTCATAATTGTTCTTCTTTCCTATAAAACAAGTGTTACAATAATTGATCTATCAAATCTTGAGGGAGGGCTGGTTGAATTGATACTAAGTCAATGAAAGCTCTTAAAAATGAATGAGTTCTGAGAATGAGTATTCCAGATTTTCCATCAGTAAAGTTCAGTTTAATTCCTGGTTGGAAAAATTTCCCAGGTTGTAGCACAGGGAGAGAGCACACACGTGGAGAATTCTGTTCTCACTGAGTTATGGTGATTAAACTGTCTTCTGGGGAGGCCAAGGCAGCTAGATTTCCAAGGCAGACTATCAGAGACTATTGGTTCTAGTAGAGATTTGAATGCAGGTAATCTGCCTTAAATCCATGTTCTTAGCCAATACATTATGCTGCCTCTCAAAATAATTGCAACATCTTGCATTTAATAAATATTATTAAAATGTTTTAAAAAATCACTGTCACTTGTTACTCTTCCATACAGAGCAATTATCATAGCAATATTATTCTTTAGAGAGCAATCTAAATTTAAACAATAAACAAGATTAAAAATAGCTTTATACCTAGGTAGTTACCTTCTCATTTCCATTCAGTCAGTCCTGCATTGAAGGTTACTGGAGAATATAGAATTTTGAATCACACTGAAGCTTTCATAAACCAGTAGTTAAAATGACAGACAGATGGTCCATACAACCAGTCAATCACAAGAGGAAAAATGGTACCAATTGGATTAGCAGTAGAAAGACTAATTCATTTTTGTCCTTAAGGGTTAGAAGACAAATAGATGTTTCAGCTCTGCAAGAGAGCACAAGAGATCCAAAAGCATTATTTGTGCAAGGTAGTTTTTAGAATCTGTTCCATTCATCACCAGAGCTAGTGCTTGAGGCTTGGAAAATTTGAATTATGGTTCGGGCTCAAGTTCAGTGGCCCCATGTTCAGAGCAATACCTTAGGTTTAAAGGTGATTGACATCCCCTAAAACACTGAACCACAAGAGCTACCCCAAATGATCAATTTTTTAATTTGCAGGGAGGAGTTAGGATTGGCTAATCTGAAGAAACGAGGGAAAAAGATGAAATTCTACAAATTATTTCCCCCAAAGCAGATGTTAACAATATTATTGCATATAAATAATACTAATCCCTATAAACTTTTCTTTTATGTATAATTATACATTAATCTGGAAGGCGAGGCAAGTCTTTGTCTTTGATGCTATTGAGTTTCTGAGGGGAAACTTTCTCAGAAAATATTTTTGAAACCTAAAAAAAAGGAAAAAGAAAAAAAGGCAAGATTCCTGCAACTATAGACTTTCTATAAGCATCAGCAATTAAGAAAGAATAACTTCAAAGGCATGGTGTCTGCAGGATTGATAGAAAATGTTAGGTATGTACCATATGTGTTATAACACATTCACAGCATAAAAGCCTAGAGACACAGAGCATGTTTGATGTTGTCAGTGCTTAAATATCTACAGTAATTAAAAAATAAATAGATGACCTTAGTAGGACCAACATCTATAACACCAATACTGACTACATATGGACCAATCTGATTATGAATACTAGCTGCCAATATATGTATAAAATAGCTTCAGCATTCAAACTATTTTCAAATCAAATTATATTGTTTATCTAAGCAATAAACCAAATAAAGTGGATTCATTGATAAGTAAAAAGTGTATGCCAGCATAATAACATGTGACAAGCACAGTTCTAGGCACTGGGAATATAACATTTCTGATCTCATTTTGTACCTTACATTTAAGTGGGAGAGACAGAGCATAAATAAAATCAGACTATGCTCAGTGCCATAGGGTGGACCCTTAGGTAGCGTGTTGCAGGGAGGTCTCTCTGAAGAGGTGAGTGTGGCTCTATGATGAGAAAGAATGTTCTCACAAAGGGTGGTGTGGAGGGCATGGCAAGGAGCATCAAAGCCCTGAGGTCAGGGGGAGGGAAGGACATGCATTGGAGAAAGAACTAGGAGGTCTGTATCAGGAAGCCGAGTGACACAGCATGAACATGAGTGAAGAATGGTAGGGAAAACAAACAAGTAAAACTAGAGAGGTAGTTGGGAGTCAGATGATAAAAGATTGTGACACGCATGTATTTCTACATCACGGAATGCTTTAAACAGAATTTCTTAGAGCATTATGGTGACCCCTGAGGACCACTATGGAATCCTATATATAACTATATTGATAAACGGTATATAAATGGTATTCTTGGAACTGTAGTTTCATGAGTAATTTTAGGGCATGATGTATTAGCCTCCTAGACGTATTTAGTGTTAGTAGTTGAACATATAATATGAGCTTGGTTACACTGGAGCTTTGAGGGTGTTGATATTTAAGACTGTTCCGGTAGCTAGAATGTACCAATGTGACCAGTTCACTATGATAGGCTCCCAACAGTAGTAGACTTTGGGCTTACTCCCTGGAACCGGGCACCGGGGTACTTTACGTACATGCCTTTGGTATGTGAAATCTGTATGGAGCACACCCAGAGGGACCCAAAAATGGATGGACAAAGAAACATATTCCATTTATGCCATTTGTGCGCTGTATTCTTTGCCTACACAGTTGCTCCATGAGTATATACAATGTATAACCTATAAGTCTTTCTGCAAACACTCAAGTTAAATAATGCCTAATTAACACAGTTCCTTACAGTTTTTTTTTAAAAAGTCAGTAAACTATTTTGTGTCTGATACTTTTGGAAGGTTATTGGTAATAGTTTTTTCAATAATTTGATCTTTGTAAATTCAGATATTTTGTCTATCATTATTTTATAAGTAAACTACGGCCTAGCCTAGTGAATGTAGTACTTCAGTAGTAGTTTGAAATTTTTCTAATCCTAAATCCTTTCTTCAAAAGGATGCTTAGACAAGGTAGAAGTATAAAACACATAAAGCAAGGCTGTTTTGGATAAAGGAGAATAAGAGGAACAGAATCCTATTCACTATATTTGAATAATCGAAATTAATGATTATTTTCCCATCAATGTTCATTACTATGAGTTTAGCTTTTAATATATATGAAACATTTTGGAAATTTTAGAAACAGACATAAGTCCCATCCATATTGGCTCTGAATCATCCTCAAATGTTTAAGTCCTAGCATTATATAGTGCACATAATAAAGTACCAACATTGTTTTGAACAATGAGGGAATGTTTTAGGAACTGGCAATGTTTTTGGAATAAAGATTTTTTTTTCCCCAAATACATTTTTAATTATGCTGTTGATCTATTGTTTTAAAAGAATGCCATAGGAATACTATTAAGTGTGCTGCACAGTGGAACATAGCACATGATGTAATAAAAGACATTCTTCTGTGAAATTTTATTTGGTCTTAATATACGAGTGATCAACACTATTGTTTTAGTCTGTCAGGGCTGCCAAAACAAAATACCAGAGACTGGGTGGCTTAAACAACAGAAATTTATTTTCTCACACTTCTGGAGGCTGAAAGTCCAACCAAGATCAAGGTGTTGGCAGCTTTAGTTTCTCATGAGTCCTCTCTTCCTGGCTTGAACATGACCGCCGTCTCATTTTATCCTCACACAGCCTTTCCTCTGTGTGTATTCTTGGTATCGCTTCCTTTTTTCATAATGCCAGCCTACTGGATTGGGGCCCAAAGCAGTCCTATTGGATTGGGGCCCACACATATAACCTCATTTAACCTTGTATACCTCCTTAAAAGTTCCTTCTCAAATACAGTCACACTGGGGACTAGAACTTGATGACAAATTAAAATTAGAATGGAGTAAACAGAATTCCGGCATACAAAACTGGGATTGGGTAGCCGCTGAGAATCTGGTCTCAGACATATCCATGCACCTCTGAAAACTTGAATTCTTTTCTGAACTGTACCAAAGCCAAGGACACCACCAGCTATATTTAGAACAACATTAACCAGCAGAGCCTATGGTTTCAAGGTCCCCCCTTGTAACTATGTTCAGACTCAAACCAATCTTTGCTTAACCAACACCCTTACTTCTTGGCAGCTCCAGTTAAAATTCTTGAAAAATAACTTATGTTTCTCACTGTGGCTTTGCAGTTTTTGCCTTTATAAACTTCCTCCATTTTTTTAGTCCGGTGGAACATAATTCAAGTGCTTCTCAAATCTGTGTCTTCTGGGCTACAGTCCTAATAAACCCCAAATAAACACCTCTTTATTTCAATCAGATCTTCATTTCTTAAACTTTGCTTCAACAGGTAAATTTGGGAGGAATAGAATTTGGTCCACAGAAATCATAGTGCATGAGGGATCATCACCAGGATCTTGTTTTGGAAGAGTAATTTTTGTATTCATAATATAAATCTCTAATGTTAAATCCACACCCTTTGTTCAGTATTTTGTGATTAAGAAGATTAGGGGATCATTTGTTGATTATGATCCTGAATTATTGAAAGTAAACACCTCAAAGTTATTGTTATTTTATTTTATTTAAATATTTTAACCACTTTTTCATGAGATGAAGACAATAGCCAATTCCAAATTTACAAAATTTAACATTTTATTATTATTTATAGTAACAACTCTCATGATTTTTAATGCTAATTACATACCTGTTCTATTTTTTAAAAGAATGCAAGTTAATATTTGATGACTTTTTATTATTTCAGTTCAGCAATTAATAATCCATTAATTATACAAAAAGGAAAAAAATTTCTTTTCCCCAGTATCTTTGAAATGCTTATCATAACGTGTTTGGATAGTTTGGCTCATTCCTTCTAAAACAGAGATTGCTTTCCAATACATAACAAAGGAAAATTAAAAGTCAATATTTGGTGTGGATTTAAAAACAATTATCCATGTATTTACTCTAGAAATAGGCAAAACCCTGTGTGTTCATTTTGTTTAAACTTTCCATATAATGATCCTAGATTCAAGTAAAAGTCTACACCCTTAAAATTAATATCATAGTAAAATTTGAACATACAAAAGAAACAATTTAGATATTATGATTTTGTTATGTTACAAAACATTTTGCCTGCTTTAAAAAATAAAGCTACAAAATGTATTTAATACTGTCGAATGATAATGCTCCTGTTTCTCTCTTGCTCACTACTCAAGGGGTATTTCCATATTCTCAATACTACTTGACTGCTGGTCACCAAATATGCAGGTTTTCCACACAACAAACAATCCTCCAACACCAGCTGGGTTTCCTGAAATTTAATTCAATTCTGATACTGACCAGAGTTGCCACAGATCCCACAGGTTAAGGACTCAGTCTCACAAGATTGGCCTCACTTCAGAAGCCTATGGCAAGTAATAGGCCCCCAGGTTAACCATACATTCTTTCTGACTTGGCTACAAACTGGAGGTTCCTGCAACCATCTCCTTGGATCCATCGTTCGCTAGAGAAGCTCACAGAACTTGGTAAACACTTACTTATGTTTATCAGTTTATTACAAAGCAAAGGCTATGACAAAAGGTACAGGTGGACACTCAGATGAAGGGGTACATAGGGAGAGGTCTGAAAGTATCTTGAGTGCAGAAACTTCTGTCTCCATGGAATTGGTGTGCACCACCCTCCTGGCACATAGATGTGTTCACTGACGTAGATGCTCTCTGGACTCTGTACTATTGAGATTTTTATGGAGCCCTAATTACATAGGCACAATAAGTTATTAACTCCATTTGTAGTTTATCTCTCCTCTCTGGAGAATGAGGGGTGGGGCTGAAAGTTCCAAGTTTCTAATCATGGCTTGGTCTTTCTGGTAACCAGCCCCCATGCAGGAGCCTAATGAGTTGCCTTATTAGAACAAAAGATGTTCCTATCACACAGGGAATTCCAAAGGATTTAGGAGCTCTGTATCAGACATTCCTACCACTCAGGAAATTACAAAGGTCTTAGGAGATCTGTATCAGAGACTGGGGTCAAAAACTAAACAAAAGATTAGAACAAAAGATCTCTTAGCACCCTTAATTACAAGGGTTTTAGGATCTTTGTGTCATGAACTACTAGGTTTGGATATATATATATATGTATATATATATATAATTTCAAAAATATTCATTTAAATTATCACTCATTTTATTTAAATGTAAGTATTATGTCAAGCATGTACATCTAAAAATTTAATGCACTTAAGGCAAGCAACCAAAAGTACAATAATTATCATAAACCATGAAGAAAGATAATTTGATGATTTGATTTTTTGAGGCTATTTTGAGTCATACTTGTCTATCTATCTATCTGTCTATCTAACTAGCTATCCATCCATCAGACTTTATAACCATAAGGCATGACAACAGAGTTTGACAGAATCACCCATAATAATATGGTTGATATTAGAAGTGTATGAGATAGTCATTATAGCATCCCTTTTATAGGGTATCTCCCTTCCTCCCTGTATTGGTTTTCTATTGCTGCTGGGACAAATCACTGCGAACTTAGTGACTTAAAAACAAACAAAACTTTTGTATTAGATTCTGTAGGTCAGAAATCCAACATGGGTCTCACTAGTGTCAGGAGGGCTGCATTCCTTTCAGGTGCTCTAGATAAGAATTTTTTTCTTGCCTTTTCCTGCTTTTAGAGGCCTCCCTCTTCTTCTTGCACATAGCTGCTTGCATACCAGAACCAGCAGTGGGGCATGACATTCTTCTCATGCTGCCTTCTCTCTATGACCACAGCTGAGAAAGGTCCTCCAGTATTAAGGACTCCTGTGATTAGATTGTGCCCTGCTCAGATAATACAGTATAATCTACCCATCATTCTCATCTTAATTTAATTGCTATTCTGTCTGCTGACAGTTGATGATGATCCAACCAATTATGAATACCTGATTTAATTTGGATCAGGGAATGCCTCCATGGAACTTTGCTTTGGGATTGGGTGCAGGTCATTCTCTTTCATGGTGTCTAAAGCCATGAATTTTAAAATTATGAAACTGTTAGCTGACATGTTTCTTGCCATACAGAGGAAATATGCCAGTAGACAGAATCAAACACAGAGGGAGATTAAGAGACAAGAGCCAGAGACAAAGTGAGACTGATATTATTTACGTCTTCATAAGACCCCTGAGGTCCAGCTCTATCTCTGTCCTTTCTACACCTGAGTAGTTCAATTCCACCTTGAATTCTAGGAACTAAAATTATTTACTTATTCTTTTTTAAATTAAGTCAATTTGGGTTTCTGTTCTTATATTCAAAAGTCCAAACTAATATGCAATAAATTGGACTTACATAGAGATTTAGACTGAAAACTAATTCTTAACCAAATTACACTCACATTGATTTTATTTATATTGTAAGTTAAATAATTAAGTCGACTTCCTTATTGCCTCAACCAGTGTTATTTCTTAATCACTCTGAAGTTCTTTTGATCAATACTCTCCAAATTAAAAAAGAAATTTACCTTACTTGTAAACCTTTGTCAAAAATACATCTTAAATTCCAGAAATTAGTTACTCCAAATTTTCACATATTTTCTCTTCTTTGTTTACTCTCTCAAAATCTAGACATTCAATTCTTTAAGCAACTACCTTGTTTTAATCAGAAATAATTGTTTTTTACAGCTTTACATAGATTTTAGCCCAAGAAAACAGATACTTACACATAGAATCAACAGGTATCCTCACAGATTTTGCAAAGCCAGAAAATATAGCTGAGTGGAAAAGCAGAAGCAGAAATCACTTCCTCTTTTTGATGGGGCCACCCTTCTCTCTAATCTTTGCTTTTTTTCTCTACCTCTGCTTCATGCTCTCTCTGCAAAATAGCTCCCTTTGTTCACTTGTGGATTCTCTTTCCCCAAAGTTTTGCTCACATATAGATCTGACTGGTCAAGACAACAGCTCTAGTATCATCTCTATACAATATTTTGCTTCAAGTGGTCACATCATATGATGTAGTGGCAAAGCCCCAATGCACATTCCCAGGAAAGAGTCATTGCCTGGCCCACCTTAAATTACCTGTCCTTCTCTAGCCAACTGGCTATGCTTCAGATTTAGGTGATAATAAGGCTTTCCTTTCTTTGAGCTTTGGGATAGAGTGTCTGCTCTACAAATCCAGATGTATGCTTCACTACTGCTTTGCCGTGTTAATTTATCTTTTATGTATAAACATTTCCAGTTTCTCTCTGGTAGCCACCATGTCTTACATGTCCATGTAAACCTTCCAAGACAACCAGGAAGAAATAGAAAATATGAACAGACCAATTACAAGTACTGAAATCAAAACTGTGATTAAAAATCTTCCAACAAACAAAAGTCCAGGACCAGATGGATTCACAGGTGAATTCTATCAAACATTTAGAGAAGAGTTAAAGCCTTCCCTTCTGAAATTCTTCCCAAAAATTCCAGAGGAAAGCTTATTCTGCAAAGCCACCATTACCCTGATACCAGAACCAAAGATATCACAAAAAAAGAAAATTACAGGCCAATATCACTGATGAACACAGACAAAAATTTCCTCAACAAAATACTAGCAAATCAAATCCAATGACACATTAAAAGGATAATGCATCATGATCAAGTGGGATTTATTCCAAGGATGCAAGGACTTTTCAATACCTGTAAATCAATCAGTGTGATACACCACATCAACAAACTGAAGAATAAAAACCATATGATCATCTCAATAGATGCAGAAAAAGCTTTTGACAAAATTCAACACCCAGTTATGATAAAAACTCTCCAGAAAGTGGGCACAGAGGGAACCTACCTCAACATAATAAAGGTCATATATGACAAACCCACAGCAAACAACATTCTCAATGGTGAAAAACTGAAAGCATTTCCTCTAAGATCAGGAACAAAACAAGGATGTCCACTCTTGCCACTGTTATTCAAAATAGTTTTGGAAGTCCTAGTCACAGGAATCAGAGAAGAAAGAGAAATAAAAGGAATCCAAACTGGAAAAGAAGTAAAACTGTCACTGTTTGCAGATCATGTGATACTATACATAGAAAACCCTAAAGATACTACCAGAAAGCTATAAGAGCTCATCAATGAATTTGGTTAAGTTGCAGGATACAAAATACACAATTTGTTTCTTGATAATTCTTTCCATTACCCTTTCTGCCAACTCAATCTCCACTTCATTGAAGTATTAACTTAATACCACACCACTCAATAAAGTTCTCTATCATAACCATATGCCTAAACTCTGCTTTGCAAGCTAATACTTTCATCTCTGAATCTGGGAAATATATGTTGGGCTTTGACCACCTCCTAAAACTCCCCTCCTATATGTTTCCCTGTGGACAGTTTCCAGTGATTCCTTCTATACTCAAAGATAGATGTCATAATGAGGCAGATAATGTTGGAGTCACAATTTTATCTAATATATACAATGTTAAGGAATATTCTTTATTAGAGATTGATGATATCCATGCTAGCTAAAATGTCTTCAGAGGATAAATAGATACTAAATAACATTGTTTATACTGAGAATTATTTTCTAGTGCATAGATTTTTAAATATTTTAGTGGCAGAGTACTAACTTAAAATATGTTTTACACTTGAAACCATATAAAACAACACCAAAGAAAAGAATGGATAAAACCATAAAACTTACATATAAAGTAAAATAACATTGGCAGGCTATGGTTGAATCAAGATAGGAGGGCCCAGATTCGCTACATTTTTTGTCTCTCAATAACTTCCCCTACTAGGAGTTCCAAAAATTCCCAGTAAATCATTTTTAAAACCACTAGGATGGTAGATAAATCCCAGTCCAAATTTAGAAAGCCAGCCTTATCCTGATGCAGCTTCTAAATAGCTAACTGTGTGACTTTGGTCTCTGTGATCTTCAGCTTTTTCAACCTCAGATAAACTAGTGAGGGTAGGAAGGAAGTAGAGGACTTCAATTACATCCTAGTCAAAACCTTTACAATGTTTGGTCTACATTTAATTACTTACAAAAATGGAAAGGTTTAAGAGTTTACAATCAATGTATTTCTGAAATCCAAAATGATAAAGTTCTCAGAGGAAATGTAGCAATAAATCATTGTTCAGACACTTTGAAATAGCAAGCAATCTTTTTTCTTTGTATTTTAGAGCAATTTTGAATAGCATATAGAACCCCTATAACTTTCTGTGATCATAGAAATGAATGACTAGAATAAAACAGATGAATGGCCAACGGCTATAATACATATTAACTGAATTATTTCCTAAGTACTTCACAAATATGAATTCATAATAGCCTATTACAGAGAAAAGAAATTCCAGTCTTTATAAGATCTAAAACTTGGCAATCCATTTTAAGTACCTAGTGTTCTCTTTTTCCTAGATTCATTGTGTGAGGGATTAAAAGAACAAAAGAACAGGGGATTCTTAAGAAAAAAATGCAGTATTTTCTCAGATTTTCTTGTTGTGTGTCAGCTTAGTTTTTGACTTTTAGAATACATAATGAGAAGTTCTATTCACTACGAATATTCAATCATTAGTCTACTCTATTTACACCTTAATCTAGTAGATCCAGATCTATGAAAAAACAAAATATTTTTGAAATAATCATCAGAACATTAATGAGCCTCTCATACAGTGTTCCAGTAGACAATTAATTTGGGTAAATATGCAATCAAATACCTTAGAGAAAAACAAAATATTTTGCTCATAATTATGAATGCTCCACTTTTTAGATTTTGGTATTATGCTTCCTTACCACCCACTTGATCCCTAAGGCTACTTTATACTTTTCCCAATGTAAGAAGCTTAACTCACAGGGAATATTAAAATAACTCCTTGCCCTCTGAATTCCAGCTCTATTTGGCCAATGATAAGAAAGGCGGATCTGGCCAGTGTACATATTTCCATGGTTCCCCCATCTGGGGCCCCCGTGTCCTTCAACTTAAGATTACTGCTTCCCTTCTGGTAGCCTTCCCTGCAAGACTCTCTCCTCTGGGTCTAGTTAATCACCTGCCCCTCTCTTCTTATTGGGTGGCCAAAAAGTTCACTTGGGTTTTTCCTGTAAGATGTTATGTAAAAGCCCAAACGAACTTTTTTGGCCAAACCAATATTTAGGGAATAACAAGTGACAACACTCTGATCCTTCTTCTGTGTTGCTGCAGTGTTTCCTGTGAGTTTTGCACACCTGCCCACATTTTTGTAAATAGTGTCTGTATGAAACCCTCCAGTAATTGTGCTATATGCGTGTGCCACCTGCTTTTTGTGATCAATTAATACCTGCTATATCTCATACCAACATGTAATACAAAATGATATCTCAGACCTGACTCTTGCAAAATTTTATTTAGTCTTTAAGCAAACACTAAACGAGTGCTCACACCATGTGCAAGGCACTCTGTTGTATAATGAGAAAACAATAATATATTATTTTCTCCTCCTATTCCATTGCTAATAATCTCTAAATAGCTACCACCTCTAAGACATCCTCAGACTCAATATCCAGCTTTGAAAATCTACTTTCAAATATATAAGGCTTTTACCTTAACTCTGGCTACAACTCAGAAGGAATTTTTATCTTTTCTTCTTGAATCTGTTATCTGTTCCAGTTTTATTCATGCATTCATATCTTGAGCAGATACTCACCAAGCATCATTATTGGTCAGGAGTTAGTTAGGATAGATGCAGTGACCAAAATTTACAAACCCCTCTGCCCTCTGGAGCTTACATCCTGGTATCTGTTCTTTATATCATACCACAGGGCAGACACTCTTCTTTAATATGACAAGGAAAACATTCATCTTTCCCACGTCATTCTATTGCAATCATTCCATATCTCCGAGCTGTGGGAAACTTCAGCTATTTTTTTCCACTATCTTTATAGGTAGCCTCAGTTCTATCAGTTTCTCAGTCATTCAGATACCCAGGTTGTTGGAGACACTCCCTGTTGGGAGAAAGTTCTCCACAGATCACTTGCAGTCTGTATGTCTAATAAAGAGATGCTGGCAGCTTTTATTCCAGATTCTATTTTTCAGAGTGTTTGACTAATAAACAGTCTTGGAACAGCAATATCATCGTCCTTCTGGAGACAGGGCAGACTTGTTTCCTGACTGGGATAATAAAAGTCCTGCCTCTGGAACAAAGACTAGACACATCAGCTAGCAGCCCCTTTACCATATTAGGGGTTTCCTAAACTCTGGGTTCCTCAATTGGACAAAACTCACTATGTGCAGCGTTCACTTGGGCCATTTCCCATGGTACTTAGGGGCAGGAAGAACCAATGTGAGCATGAAGTTCCTACTGCTTGCTGTACTGTGAGAAGTAAAGTCATCTGTCTCTGACCCAGGAGTCTCATGTGTTCTGCTAGCATCAGTGAATCTGTGACAAGTTAATTGGTTGGTTTGCAAATAGGGTAAACGTACAGTTCCTGATATTCCTACCTCCTGCACTATCTGGAATATGGGCTTCTACAATAGATGCCTAGGAGATTCTAGCGAATTAAAGAAGTCACACCTGACTTTGTCTGCTTCAATTCAAAATTGACACATCGAAAGACCATTGACTGGAATTTGTCACACGACCCGAACAAGTGGGAGGGTAAATGTACCCTTCCTGAGTCCAGTTCTCCAGAAAAAAGAGACCAGTATATTGATGAGTGCTAGTAATATATACCCCCTGGGCTTTCTCTGTCATGTGGTCTGTAGATTGACCCCCTTCCCCATCCCTTATAAATACCAGATATTGATGTTGTGCATTTGGTGAAAAAATTCCTATTAAGAGCTTCCTCTTTTTATGATTGTGCTTATTTCTAGCTTTCCAACTTGGGAATACTAGTAGATTTTTCTAAGTTTGTGTTTTAAAATTGTGATTTTTTTCCAGGAAAGATTATAGTGACTTGCCTCTTAATGCATTATTTTACTTTTCACTTATAGGCAAAAATCTAATCTTCAAAATTTCATATATTTCAATAATTTCTATTTGTTGACATTAGTCTCTCCATATTAGGCTGATATTTGCCTTCAATCATTCAATTTAGTTTGTAAAATGAGTATTGAGAAGATAGTTATTAACATGTCATTCTTTCCAGATGTTCCCAAGAAAGCTTTGGAGATTTTTAAATCACTGTACAGTACTTAGTAACTCTGAGCTATTCCATGGTATTTAAACCATCTCATAGGGTTTCAGATTTTGGGTGATAAGAAGGTTTAATCTCATAAATCATTTCTGAACTATTGGTAGAGGCTGCTTGGATTACTTTGTGGAAAAGTGCTGTGCTAGCTGCTGTGGGCCTGTGAGGAGGAGAAAGTATATGTATTGAATAATATTCCAACCCAACTGAATCCTCTTTAAGCATATCACAAAAAAGCAGAGTCCCACTGAGAAGGAAAGTGTTATTAGATGAGGCTAGAAAACACTTCACTTGCCAGACTAAATGGGACATGGACAATATTAAAGTGTTTGATCTTTATGCTAAAGCACTGGAAACCCAGTGAAGGATTTTAGTTAAGATCTGCCTGATAAGTCCCTCTCACTCCCATGCAGTACCCATCATGTATGTGGCTGCTTTCTCTTTGAAATAACAACCAACCTTTTCTATTGATATATCTCCTAAGACTAAAACTTAATCCATTAAAATATCTAATGCGAACTTGAAAGAAAGCATAAGATGATGGAGAAAACTCAGAAGGTTAAAATATTTCTGTTGGGGCAAGTTGCTTGTTGAGCTACAAAGATAAGGAAATGTCTTGGAGGAGAGGGTCTAGGGGAGACCTTAGCAAATTGTAGTTTGTTTCAAGTAAACTCCATTTCTCAGAAAACTTTGTCTAGTTCTCTGACTTTCAAAATATGTTCTTCTTTTATTCATGACTCTAATATTTTAATATGTTTTTGACAGGTTTTTGGTTATTACTTGGTGTTATACATTTATAGCAACAGAAAATTAAATTTAACTAAATGCTTACCTATTCTACCATACTGATATTACGAATATTTTTTCTCTGGATTTGTAAATTTGATAATTTATGGATGATTGCTATGCTTTTATGGAAAATCATTTTAATTACTATATAGACTATATTTTTATAATTTTGATAATCTTGAAAACAAATATTATTAAACCTAGGATTGTTATAACTTCCTTCAAAAAGCCATAGATTTAGTACACTTAGTACAGTTTAGGAAGTAAGCCAGAATGAACAGTCATTAACTGTAGTAGTTTCATGGGAAAAAAAAAAAAAAAATCAGGTAAATCTTCAACTCATGAGTGCATTAAACATGGAGGCATAAAGTTTCTGGCTAAAGTATCTGTGCTTTGTGAGCAACATCTTGCAACTCATAAAATAAATTGTTATTTTTTTTAACTTGGACTAAGGATAGGAAATTTGTATTTGGATTAGTTCTGTAAGATGTAGATCTGAGTTAATCAGATATGGACCCAAGAAGAACGTTTATCCACAAGAATGCTACAGGCAGTTTAATTTTCTCATAACTGCTCTGTAACGCATGAATTATTCTTATTATTCTATTCTTATGAATCATAAATAAAAACAAGCTTTTGAGATGATAGTGAAATAAAAGCTGCAGCATCATGATTAGTAATACTAATACCATTTCCCAAATTATCTATGCAAACAAAGCAGAGGAAAGAAATGTATACAAGGCTAAGTGATGTGATTTACAACTGTACACACAGGCCTGGTATGAATTCTAGGTCCAGAATCTATTTTGTAACATAACAGTGTTGGAAACCTTAAATACAGAATAAAATTAAGTAAACGTTTTATCATAAGTATTTAGTGAACCTTTCTCAAGTGAATGAATGAATAAATGACTAGGATCTATACAATAAAAGTATCCCTAATGATCACATTGGTTGAATACAACAAAACATTTTAACAGAAATGGATGTCAAAAGTGATTTATTTTAGACTAATAAAAACCCTTACTGGATTCAAAGAAATGGAAAGATACTCCATGCTCTTGGACTGGAACAATTAATATTGTTAAAATGGCAATACCACCCAAAGCAATCTACAGATTTAATGCAAGCCCTATCAGATTATCCATGACATTTTTCACAGAACTAGAACAAATAATCCAAATTTTATATGAAACCATAAAAGACCCAGAATGCTGGAGCAATCCTGAGGAAAAAAAACAAAGCAGGAAGCATAATTCTCACAGATTTCAGACAATACTACAAAGCTATAGTAATCAAAACAGTGTGCTATTGGTACAAAAACAGGCATACAGATCAATGGAACATAATAGAGAGCCCAGAAATAAACCCACACATCTGCAGTCAATTAATCTTCAACAAAGGAGGCAAGAATATACAATGGGAAAAAGTCTCTTCAGCAAGTAGTGCTGGGAAAGTTGGACAGCTGCATGTAAATCAATGAATTTAGAGCAAACCCTCACACCATGCACAAAAATAAACTCAAAATGGCTAAAAGACTTAAACATAAGGCATGACACCAAAAAACTCCTAGAAGAGAGCATAGGCAAAACATTCTCTTGAATAAATCATACCAATATTTTCTTAGGTCAGTCTCACAAGGCAACAGAAATAAAAACAAGGATAAACAAATGGGACCTAATCAAACTTACATGCTTTTGCACAGCAAAGGAAACCATTAAAAAAAACTGAAAAGACAACCTATAGAATGGGAGAAAATATTTGCAAATGATGCAACAGACAAGGGCTTAATCACCAAAATATACAAACAGCTTACACAACTCAACAACAAAAAAACCCCAAACAACTCAATCGAAAAATGGGCAGAAGACTTTAATAGACATTTCTCCAAAGAAGACATACAGGTGGCCAGTAGGCACATGAAAAGATGCTCAACATCACTAATTATTAGAGAAATGCAAATCAAAGCTACAGTGAGGTAGCATGTCACACTGGTCTGAATGGCCATCATTAAAAAGTCTACAAATAACAAATGCTGGAGAGGGTGTGGAGAAAAGGAATCCTCCTACACTGTTGGTAGGGATGTAAGTTGGTACAGCCACTATGGAAAATAGTATGTACGTTCCTCAGGAACTAAAAATAGAATTACCATATGATCCAGCAATCCCACTCCTGTGAACATACCTGGACAAAACTATAATTCAAAAAGATACATGCACCCCTATGCTCATAGCAGCACTGTTCACAAAAGCCAAAACATTCAAACAAACTAAATGTCGATCAACAGATGAATGGATAAAGAAGATGTGGTACATATATACAAAGGAATATTACTCAGCCATTAAAAAGAATGAAATAATGCCATTTGCAGCAACATGGATGCAACTAGAGATTATCATACTGAGTGAAGTAAGTCAGAAAGCAAAAGACAGATACCACATGATATCACTTATATGTGGAACTAAAATATGACACAAATGAACTCAAACTTCAGCTTTCTAAAACACTAAAAATAAGAGAAAAATCAGCTTTTATTTTGCCAAGGACTTTAATGTTTATTGAACAAAATTAGTAATGAGTCATATCAAGAAAGATATACTAATTATGATACAGGTATTTAAAGAATAGAAATTTCAATAAAAATCTTCTAAAAATGAATTTCTCTAGTATATGGGAATGTTTAATTTACAAATAAAATGTATATTTACTGAAAACAAAAGTCAATTAAAGTTTCAAATATTTTAAATTAAATGCTCTATATATTTTATTAAAAACTTAACAATGTTGTTACTAAATCAATGAATTTTTTAAAAATTATTGATTGATTGGTTGTGTTGGGTCTTCATTGCTGCATGTGGGCTTTCTCTAGTTGCGGAGAGCGGGTGCTACTCTTTGTTGCGGTGCGTGGGCTTCTCAGAGCGCAGTCTCAGTAGTTGTGGCACACGGGCTTAGCTGCTCTGCGGCATGTGGGATCCTCCGGGACCAGGGCTCAAACCCGTGCCCCCTGCATTGGCAGGCGGGTTCTTAACCACTGTGCCACCAGGGAAGTCCCCAAATCAATGAATTTTTGTTTTGTTATATTTTGGTTTTTTTCCCGTAAAGTTGAACATGGGATGGAACTTAGAGACACCTCAAAATAATTACTTTTACAAAAACAATAAAGCAGGTGTCTCTACTCTTTTATATTTGCTTTGATTCCAGAGACGCCTACTATATGAGGTCAGGGCAGTTTAGTGCTCTTTGTAGAAATTCTAAACCCTCTTTTGTTCAGACCAAAATACAGAGGTCAACAGAGTCCAGCCCATTTACTAAAAATGGACCCTGTGATCATCAATGCAGAATAGATTTAGAATAGCTGGGACTGAATCTCAGCCCCACCATCTACTTGTTATGTAAACTTGGGAAAGTTAATTAACTTCCTCAAGATTTTGCTTCCTCATGTGTAACATGACAACACTAAAACTAATACTTACTTTAAAGGATTATTTAGAAAATAAAGCAGATATTATACGTGAAGCATATGTTGCAGAGCCAGGAACACAAAAATTGCTTGAGACTGGTTTATTATGATTATAATTTATACCTGATATTCTTGAATTCTAGCGATCTCGGCCTCTTCTACCAAAATCTCAGTTCTTTCTGCTGGTATCCACTCCTATCTCCCCCACTCTTCCTTTCTCTGCAGTCTTCTTCATTCTGATCTAATGAGGGATCTATCTGGTATCTCGTTCCTGCCTAACAAACACAAATTTTGATATAAATATATAATAAAAATAATACCTGGTAAGGGCTTAATATGCAATCTCCTTAGTATATTTTGTATTGTAAAATAAGAAAAAAATAGAACATTCCATAACAAATGGGTACCCTGCCAGCAGTCTCACCCCTACTAAGCAGCTCACAGAAGGCACATGTCCATGATTTAATGGGGATCATCATATCTGTGATGATGTGATTTGTCTCAGGCTCTAATGGAGGCCCAAGGGGTCCTGAATTAGATCAGGCACTTTCCTCATTCTTCCAGAGACATATTTTCAAAGATCTGAACAATCTATGTTGCTTTCTATTTGTTCTTTCATGTTTGATATTTTATGTTCATCTTAGAAGTAACTTTATATGACTTGTGGAGATTACAATATTTTTAATGTCTCATTGACATCTTTTTTTCCCTATAATGTAGGGTAATAGAGTTAATCTTTTTCTTTTTTTCTATAGCACAATACTGCCCTGTAGTCAGTGCTGAACAAATGGCCCATTAGCAGTTCTCAACAAATGTTTAATGCAATTTAACTCAGAAATTTTTCCCCTAACAAAATAATATTAAAATTGTCCCATTTTTAATAAACATAACTCTTATACTTTTCCTCTGTGGTAAGGCATATAATTAAGTGACAATTTTCTTTAATTCTCTGTGAGGTGGAAACACACTGTTATATTGGCAGGATCAGTCAAACATTTTTTTCAGAGCTTGCACCTAAATACTCAATTAATTGAATTAAGTGGGATGGTCAACCTAGAATGTGATTTTGTAAGTTTTTAATATGCAGAGTTTGTCAGATATTTATTCCTTGTTCATACAAGGTGGTCATATAAGGTGTTACCTGTTCATGCAATGACTATAGAACAAGAAAGTTCTTTCTAGTGAACATATATTAAACACTACTAATTTCAGCAATTAATAATTATTATTTTTTTTAAACCATTTTGTAAAGATTTATTTGAGTCTCAAATGTCATCTTCTTTTTCTTAGGACTGAAAGCCAAGATGCAAGCATTCCGCCTTCACCATACTTGGATTACTTTAAATAGCACCTGACTTATCAGTTCCTAAAAATTTTGGAGAATTACTTTCTGATGCATTTCAAGGGAGTTTTACTCTTATTTTCTATTCTAATTAGTCAGCTCTTATGAAGCCCATTTTTGTTAAATTATGTTTTCCTTAAAAATATAATTTTCATCCATTATTACAGTTTATATTCATAGATTTCATCAAAATCTTTCCATATTTTTTCTTCTATAATTTATCACCTTATGTGTGACTATTTTATATTTCCTTAATTCTATTCGCTAAATATTTATTTGATATTTAAAATAGCTCTTAAATTTTTGTATTTCCTAAAGAATTAATGTTTGCTTTTTTTCTTTGTTAATCTTTGTCTTCTTCTTTTCTTGGAATTGTTTTGGTGTTTTTCTAACTGTGTGAATTTCAAGGTTAATATAAGCACATTTAAAATCAACACTTATTTGTTAATAAATTATAGTAGACTCAATATTTTGGAGCAAACAGTGCTTTGGTTGTTTTCCTGTGTTTCTTAAATGTTTTCAATGTTGGCATTTTCTAGATAACGTACAATTTTATTTTGGGTGAACTGTTTATCTAAATATTGTGAGATATTTTAAAAACAGTTCCCAAGTAGTGGCTTAATATTTCTAATTTTAAAAAATGTTATTACATTCTGCTCTAATAATTTTATATTTTATTTTTTTACTTTTAGAATTTCAGTATTTTTATGTTTTCGAAACAAATGGTCAGTTTTTCCCTCTCCATTACACTTTTTTTTTTAATATAACTTTATTGGAGTATAATTGCTTCACAATACTGTGCTAGTTTCTGTTGCACAACAAAGTGAATCAGCCATATGCATACACATGTCCCCATATCCCCTCCCTCTTGAGCCTCTCTCCCATCCTCCCTATCCCACTCCTCTAGGTCATTGCAAAGCACTGAGCCAACCTCCTTGTGCTATGCTGCTGCTTCCCACCAGCTGACTATTTTACATTCGGCAGTGTATATATGTCGATGATACTCTCACTTCGCCCTAGCATTGCCCTCCCACCCCATGTCTTCAAGTCCGTTCTCTATATCTACCTCTTTATTCCTGCCCTGCAACTAGGTTCATCAGAACCATTTTTTAAAAAAAGATTCCATATATATGCATTAGCATACAGTATTTGTTTTCCTCTTTCTGACTTGCATCACTCTGTATGATGGACTCTAGGTCCATCCACCTCACTACAAATAACTCAATTTCATTCCTTGATATGGCTGAGTAATATTCCATTGTATATATTTGCCACATCTTTTTTTTTTTTTTTAACATCTTTATTGGAGTATAATTGCTTTACAATGGTGTGTTTATTTCTGCTTTATAACAAAGTGAATCAGTTATACACATACATATGTCCCCATATCTCTTCCCTCTTGCATCTCCCTCCCTCCCACCCTCCCTATCCCACCCCTCTAGGAGGTCACAAAGCACCGAGCTGATTTCCCTGTGCTATGTGGCTGCTTCCCACTAGCTATCTATTTTACATTTGGTAGTGTATATATGTCCATGTCACTCTCTCACTTTGTCCCAGCTTACCCTTCCCCCTCCCCATATCCTCAAGTCCATTCTCTAGTAGGTCTGTGTCTTTATTCCCATCTTGCCCCTAGGTTCTTCATGACCTTTTTTTTTTTTTTTTTTTTTTTTAGGTTCCATATATATGTGTTAGCATACGGTATTTGTTTTTCTCTTTATGACTTACTTTACTCTGTATGACACACTCTAGGTCCATCCACCTCACTACAAATAACTCAGTTTCGTTTCTTTTTATGGCTGAGTAATATTCCATTGTATATATGTGCCACATCTTCTTTATCCATTCATCTGTTGATGGACAATTAGGTTGCTTCCATGTTGAAATTTCTGGTGCATATTTCCACAAGGACTTACTAAGGTTTTGGTAGCCACCTCTGAATGTGGATTCCAAATGTGAGACTTCTTAAAGAAAATAAACACAATTAATCCATGTGTATGTGTGAATTATAGTATTTCAAATTTTGAAATTTGTCCTTATATCAGGGGTCCACAGCCCTTGTGCCATGGACTGGTACCGGTCCGTGGCCTGTTAGGAACCAGGCCGCACAGCAGGAGGTGAGCAGTGGGTGAGCGAGCAAAGCTTCATCTGCCGCTCCCCATCACTTGCAGTACCACCTGAACCATTTCCACATCCCCCACACCATATGTGGAAAAATTGTCTTCCACGAAGCCAGTCCCTGGTACCAAAAATTTGGGGACTGCTACTTATATTACAGATTAACTTACACACATTTATATTATACCATTTTAATAAATATATTTGCTATAAACATATTTACATGTATATGTATGCATGTGTGTATATATATGTATGGTTACATATGTATAAGGAATATCATATCATTCAATTAATTTCATTCAATCATCAATTACCTGACCTATAGAGAATGTGAAGGAGCAATATACACAAAAAATATAAGATGGTCTTAGAGAAAACAGATAAGATGAGGGGAGGAAAAATGGACATACAGATATCCTCAAAGGTATTCAAAAGGTGTGACATCTCTCAAAAGGCAACAGAAAACAAGAAGAATCTAGTGAACATTAAATTATAGTATCAAAACAAAAGAAAACTTAAAGGTAAATTTAATAAAAACATTTTGACTCCTGAAAAAAAATACAAAACTATGAAAAATGTAAGATAAAGGAGACAGCGAACTTCTATCCTGGAAGTTCCCAGAACTGAAAAAATGCAATTAAGTTTTTTATACTTTTATTAGAAAATGATTTAGAGTGTCTAAAATAAACCAAATATGCTTTAGCAGTTAATAACCTTTTGTATTTATTTTTCAATTATGTATATATGTAGGTATGTATTTTATATGTAATATATAGTTACAAAATGGTCTATTTATCTATTCATCTCTGTCTGCCTGCCTATGTATCTAATCCATCTATCTACCTACCATCCGTGGACGCATTTTGGTGTCCATGCATTCATCCATCTATCTATCTACCAATATAGTGAATGGATCTTCTCTTTAGGTGAATTTTAGGTAATTTGTACTATCTCAAAATATAATAATGTGTTAATACATTAGACTGCAGTATTTTTGGTCATATTTTTACTGTATCAGTTATTGATGCATAACAAACTACTCTAATAATGAAAGCTTAAAACAACAAACATTGTTTTAGCTCACAATTTAAATTGGACTCTGGTGGCTAGTACGGCTGATCTCAGCAGAACTCTCTCATGTGTTTGCATTAAGCTGAAGGGCACCAAGTTGGCTTTGTTTCTGAGCATATCCTGGCTGCCTGATGGACAATCTCACTTTTTCAGATAACAAAGGCCAGGCTTGTTCACGTGGCAACAGCAGAGTTTTAAAAGAGAAACAGAAGAAAGACTTGTTGAGGTCCATGGTCAAAACTGTCACACTATCACTGTCAGATGTAATATTAGTTAAGCAAGTATCAAGGCCAACCGAGTTTCTGTTGGTGAGGAAATCAAGACTATCTCTTAATGGAATTATCTTCAAAGTCATATTGCAAAAGATGTGTGTGGAGAGAAGGTTGGCTATTTTTGCCCTCTCGATTATGATCTTATTTTTACCTTGTTACTGACTTAGAGGAGTTTAATAGATTACCTTATAAAAAAGTTAAATTGAGTTTTGCCTTGTTTATTCTTTTTTCTTCTCCTTTGCTTTGTTTAAGTTCTCTTTTGTTGAGTACTCACCTCAAACTGATCTCAGTATTGTCTTGTTTCTTGTGATTGTCTTGGGTTGTTGTGTGTTTATGTATTGTGTGTGTGTGTTTGTGTTTGGGTGTGTGTGTGTGCTTATTTGATAACTGGATTATTTTAAAATTATGAGTTATAGCATACTTCTTATAAGTAGTGATGCTAATATATTCAAAATCTGGTCTGGAATCTGATTTTATCTATCTATCTACCTATCTATCTATCTATCTATCTATCTATCTATCTATCTATATCTATCAATATACAGTTGACCCCTGAACATCATGGTTTTGAACTGTGTGTGTCCATTTATATACAGATATTTTTTCAATAAATATGTGCTATAGTACTACATAATTTACACTTGGTTGAATCCTTGGATGTAGAACCATGGATACAGAGGGCGAACAGTAATGTTACATGTGGATTTTGACTGCAGATATGTGTATATATATATATATATTTCTTGTTTATACTACTAATTTCTATTTTATAGTAGAGAGCAATGCAATTGTAACACTTTAATTGGCAAAATAACAGGCAATTTTTAACAGAAAATTTAAAAAATTAAGTAAAATGTCTGGTTGAGAAGAAAAGGCTAAATAAGCTGTCCATGTAAATAAGTTCATTTACTCTGAATTTCATGACTCCAAGGAGGTGTCATTGATGCTTGTTTCCTTGCCAAGTGACATACTCATGCTAAATATTTAAAAATAATTTAGAAAGTCATAGTTTGAAGGCATTAGTTTAATCATGCACATATCATTTTTCTATAATAAAAGAAGTCACTCTGGATAAGGGAAATAATACACTTTTATAGAGAAAGAATAATTGGTATAGATGCATATTATATTGGATAGTGATGACACAGAAATTCAGAATTGATTGATTAGTTTTACACTTCTATATTCTGCACCTAGACTTCAGAGATAGAGGTATAAAGTAATGTATATGAAACTTTCAATGAAAAAACATGAAAGTAACAAAAGACCACTAATTCTTATAATTTAATTGGGTTATATATAAGAGCAATCTTACAACTCAGTAACCACTCTTATCCCTATTAAAAACACACACGAATTTTCTATGTAAGGTTAATTATATTTGCTCTCTTGTAGCATTATAATTTAGAAAATAAAATGTCTACTGAGATAATCCATAAACATGTAAATTGCATAGGTTGTTTTTTAAAAACTTTTGGATTATTTTTGTAGAACAGTTTTAGGTTCAAGAAAAATTGACTAGAAATTACAGAGAGTTCCCATATACCTCCTCAATACTACCCATACCCAGTTCCCTGTATTTTTACAACTTGTATCATACATTTCTTCATAATTGCTGAACCAATATTGATATATTACCATTAATTAAGTTCATAGTTTACATTAGGGTACTCTTTGTGCTGTACATACTGCGTGTGTTGACAAATGTATAATAGTATGTATCCACTATTATAGTATCGTACAGAGTTGTTTCACTGCCCTAAAAATCCCCTGTGATCCACCTATTTGTTCCTTCCTCTCTCCGGATGAACTCCTGGCAATCACTGGTGTTTTTACATTTTCCATGCCTTTTCCAGCATGTCACATTTTTGGAACCATATGTTATGTAGCCTTTTCAGATTTGCTTCTTTCATTTAACAATATGCTTTTAAATTTCCACTATGTAGTTTTGTGGCTTGATAGCTCATTTCTTTTTATTTCTGATTAATAATCCATTTTATGAATGTCTTGCTGTTTGTTTATCCATTCACCTATTAAAGTACATCTTGGAAGCTTTTGAGTTTTGGTGATGATGAATAAATCTGCTATAAACACTTACGTGCAAGTTTTTGTGTAGATATATTTCAACTCATTTGCACAAATACAAAATTATGATTGCTAAATTATATGGTAGGAATATGTTTAGTTTGTAAGAAACTGTCAAACTATCTTTCAAAGTGTGTACCAACTTGCATTCTCATTGGTGATGAAGGAGACTTCCTGTTGATCCACATCCTCACCAGCATTTGTCAGTGTTTTGGATTTCCATTATTTTAATAGGTGTGTGGTGGTATCTTATTGTTTTGTGTCATGGTATATCATCGATGAGGTGTCAGTTCAAATCTTTTACACATCTTTTAATGGAGTTGGTATTTTCTTATTGTTGAGTTTTACATGTCCTTTGTATATTTTGGATAACATTCATTTATCAGATTAGTCATTTGCAAATATTTTCTTCCAGTCTGTGGCTTATCTTCTCATTCTCTTGACAGTGTCTTCTGCAGAGCAGATGATGATTTAAATTTAATAAAGTCCAACTTATTCATTTTATTTCATGGGTCATGATTTGGTATATTATTTAAAAAGTCATCACCAAACTCAAGGTCACCTAGATTTTCTGCTACAATTCTTCTTTGAGTTTTACAGTTTTGAGTTTTACATTCAGGCCTATTATCAAGTTTCAATTAATACTTGTGAAAAGTGTAAATCCTCTATTTAGATTTTTTTTTTTTTTTTGGCATGTGTATGTCCAGGTGTTCCATCCAGCGTCTTTGTTGAAAAGACCATAGTTTGCTTTTTTAATTTTATGTAATTAGCAAAAACTTACACTGATGAAATTTACATGCTTTCTATGGCTAGTAAACACCATAAATAATTCTTTCCTAGCTGCTGAACTTATGTTACTTACAGTTCTAATTTAACAATTGCCTTAAAATAAGGTATCAGAAAATTTGTAATAATAAAACAAGTGAAGAAGATAAAAACAGTTTTGCATTTATTTGTAAATCTTAACCTAAACCTCAGAATCCTGTTGTTATTGAATTTGAGTTGTTCCATTGCCAAAATGCAGTGCATTAACCCTACGGTAACTCTTTAAGTGTTACTTAAATTGAAGTAGGTACAAGAATCTTAGACAAAGACAATAAAACTCTGTAGAACAATGTTCTGAGAACATTTTCTGTGTGTTTATGGTGAGCACATGTTTCATCATAAGTCTGAGGGAGAACAGCTATTTATAGCTTGTTTAGCACTTTTATGCTCCAACAGCTCTCTTCTGCTAAGTGTTTTGCTGTGAGTGTGAGGATTGGATTAGGTCACTGTTCTGTGCTGCACACAGCACCACCTCTTAAGACACATGAAAGAAAAAGAGAAAACAAAGGAGTTGTTAGGAGATGGATATATCAATTAACTTGATTGTGGGAATCCTTTCACAATGTATACGTATATCAAATCATCACATTACACACTTTAAATATATTACAATTGTATTTGTCAACTATATCTCAATAAAGACAGAAAAAAAATTTTAAAAAAGACACACCAATAAAAGTTGCTTAGCAAAGTCAAAGTTGAACACCTAATTCATACCAGTGTTATTTCAGTGAATGAAGAAATTCACCACTCCCTGCTCTTTGTAATACATTCTGAAAAAACACACATATATAAGACTTTTCCAAGAGAGCCAGTTACATGCATGATTCAGGATAACATTATTTCTGACTTGATGTCTACATTATTTCTGACTTGATGTCTACTCTTCCTCCTCTTAAATGTGAAAAGCATTCACATGATTCACTAAGGCTGAGAAGTCCCAAGATCTGATGTTAACTGGAGATCCAGAGGAGCCAATAGTGTAGTTTCAGTCTGAGTCTGAAGTCCTCAGAACCAGGAGAGCCAAAAGTTCCAATTTGAAAGACAGCAAATTTGAGACCCAAGAACAGCTAATGTTTCCATTCAAGTCTGAAGGCAGGAAAAGACCAGTGTTCCAGCTAAGGTTTTCATTTGATTGGATGGGGACCACTCACATTGAGGAGGGCAATACTTTACTCAGTGTACTGATTGGTTCAAATATTAAGCTCATCCAGAACTATTCTCGCAGGCACACCCAGAATAATATTTGACCCAATGTCTGAGCACCCTGTGGCCCAGCGAAGTTGACATATAAACTTAGCCAAAATGGGGGAAACAATGAAGTCTCACTATGCATTGACATAAGATGCATAAGATGGAATTTCTAACTCTTAAGCAGTCTACTGCATTAAACATTCTAAGCAATTTTTTTTGTATTATCAAATAGACATGATAAAATCTGCATTAACTTTTATAAGGATTTAAATCATAATAAACTAGATATGTATTGGAATGTTTGCACAGAATAGTAGAGAAATATATGTAATTTTTTAGGAATTTGAATATTCAGTAATTTTCTGAGACTATGAAATTCATGCAAAAGTGGGCTCCTAAAGGGACCCATGAAAACAGAAATGGATTATCTCTCTCCAATAAACATATATAGCAACCCAAACAGTAATGAGATCATCAATTTACTTCTAGTGTATGTAGAAATATTCATCTTTGAAAAAATTGCATTATATTGACTTTATTTTATTTATCTATATAAATATATATCCCATCCTCTTTCCAGAAATTGAGGTAGCTGAATCCAAGTGCAAATTCATTTTTGTGTTACTAAATAAGATTCTTATTTGCAAATATCTAATAATATGTAGCTGAAGTAACATGGCCACTTCAGAGCCATAATCTCACAAGTTAGAAGTTTTGAAAGCTATGTTGACCTTTCTAAGCCTCAAATGTATCAATCAGTATAATGAGTGCTAATTTCCTAAATAATATCCAAGTGGCCTAAAAGAGCACAACTTCTGAAAGGGTTGCTTAGTCTCCCTGGTATAGTTTACTTAGCAGCAAAATATAGTAAATAATGTCACAAACTTACATTGTAGGGTAGAACACAATTGTTGCAATTACTCTTTTGATTGCTTTTACTAAATAATACTCAAAGGAATGTATTTCTGATAATGTAGTAAAATTTACATGTGATATGCAATATTAAAAGAACATTTTCCATTTTCATAAGTTTTACCAATAATCTTTATGTTCATCCACAAGCCAATTTTAAGAGTACTTTTAGGATATGAATGAGTATCAGTAAGAAAAGACCATATCAGGGCAAATTTCTTTAGTGCACATGGAATGATAATTTTCATCATCTCCTATTGCTCTCTGAGGCCTTTTTTCAATTCTGCAAATTAATGTTTTGTTGTTTTAAACCTTGAACAACAAATGAAACATATTATTTAGTCCAATGAAATATAAGGGCAAAATCCTACTTGTCTTGAATAATCAGCTTCTTTAGCTTTAGTTGTTTGTATCCTAGTCATATTAAATTTCTCTCATCAACTAATCCAAAATATAGAATTTCCCCCAATATAGAAATTTTATCCCATCCAAAATTTTCCCCAAATGCAGAAGAAATCCTGCCTTTGTTCATTAAAGCCAAAGCTAAAGAAGTTAAGGAAATGACATGGTTTGACTTGCACACAATCCAGTTCTCACATCGTATATACTGCTACAAGATTTTAAGCTGAACATTTGAGAACTAAGGTTTCTGGGTGAGAAAAAACACTCTGTATGATATGAGTTGCCTGAGATGTGCTATATTCTCGGATCTGTGAACCGAGAATATAGTTGTGATATTACCTTTACCTCTCCTTTTAAACTTATTTTCCTTTAAACAACAACATAACGTATAATTTGCATTACTCAGTGATGGATAAAGAATACACTGGTAACTATGGGTTGAACAAAATGTTTGCCATTTTATTAAAAGAGTAAAGCATTTATAAACTATTAATCTCTCTTAACCTTAAAACTATGCAATTATAAACTGCTGTTCATGTTATATTCTTAAACAAGCTTTAGTTCATCAATTCTAAATGTATACTACATTACCAAATGCATTTTATTCTCTTTTTCATGCTGTGATTTGAGAAGTTTTGACTCTTTACTTAGTAAATATTCTGTATATAAGAGTTTCAAAGCAGATATAGCTTCAAATTTATATCTCTAGAAGAAAGAAAAGCATTTCTTCTAAAGACCTAATTTCCTCTTTTCCAGCTCTAAGTTTCTTACCATTTTCATCAAAAAGTCCTACATGATTTGGGTCCCGAATGACTCTCCAATATCATGTCTTACCTCTTTATCCATTGCTTATTTCCTCTTACTTGACCACTTTCATTCCTTCATACACATCAAGAATGTACTGAGCCTTCAATTTTGCTGTTTTCACTGAAATTCTCTCTTACCAGTCATGTGCATTATTCTCTCAATATATTCAGATCTCTGCTAAAAGGTCAGATCATCAAATAGGACTTCCCAGATCATCCTACCTAACATGCAACCCCAATTTATTCTGTCCCTATCCTTGCTTTATTTTCTCACTAAGGTGTATTATTCCTGAGAACATTCATATGTTCAGTTGCTTATGAATGTGTGGTTTTCTCCTGAATTAGTACATAATCTCCATGATGGCAGGAATCTTTACTTTAGTCACTCTAAAATCCCTGGTGCCTAGAACATGGTTTGAAATACAGGACACATTCAAAAAAAAAATATTTAATCAATATAAATTAATAAATGGGTGAATTCATTTTAAAGAGAAGTTGATTGAAACATAAAGTGATTGTCTCATAATATGAAATAATTATTTTCAACACAAGTCATGTCAACTATAATACTATATAAACCAAGATTTTTTGATTGCCGTACTTGAATTAATTTATTTGTTCCTTTCAACAGCCCTAAGAATTGGATTTTATTATTATTCCTGCATTATTGAAGTAAAATAGTAACTAAGATCCAGATTTAGTCTGTATAAACAGATAGTTTCCATTTCATCATACATTTTTGTGGACTGATTTGGTGCAATTGTTAACTAGCAAGTTTTTTTTTTTTTTTTTTTTTTCTGAAACCAAATAGGAATTTCTCAACAACAATAGAAGAGAATTTATATTTTTTGTTTGTTGGGTTTTTTTGTTTTGTTTTGTTTTATGGGGTTGCTTAGTGACTGTGGTGGAGTTATTGATTTAGGACATAGTAAAAGGTAAAATTACCATATTATATCAATCAGATGCAGCAAGAAAGATTCATAATATGGTATTTAGGATATTAGAAAACCGTGGGATAATGAAGAATAAGAAAAATACTAAAGCAATTTATCATTCTGAAGGGGTATATAAAGCACTGAGTTTAAGCTTATCAACATCTGGGAGGAGAATGCCTAATCCTCTTAAAATCCTTGTGATGGGTAGTGTCTCCTCTAGCAATCCTGTTAAGTTGTTTAACTTGTATGTGCCTAGGCTACCTGCTTACTTAGGTAGGACCAGAGGCCAAGTTTTGCTTTATTAAGCATGATAATGAAGCAAGAATAATCCAAATCAGAAATATACATTATCAAGTACACATCATCCCCAAACCAGTTTCACATCAGCCACATTAGGTTCTCTTCCATTTCTTTGTGAGAGCTTGATGTGTAGTTTGGGCATTCTGTTACTTATATTTCCCCATGGATTTTCAAAAATCTTAAGTCCTGATAAGTGGGGTTCATTAGAGAGTACGTCTGTGTTGTGTGTGTGTGTGTGTGTGTTTCCTAGAATCAGAGATCAAATTGTTCAATATAAGAAAAAAGATGCTCAAAATACAAGGGAGATTCTGGAGATGGGAAAACAAAACATTGACAATAAACACTTTATATAGATGGTAAAGAAAAAAAACAGGTTGTCAATGATAGCAAAGGAATACAGGTTCACTATTACCTTTGTTGGTAGATATGTAATGTAATTCTTCCCTTTCCCTCAGTCTTTCCTCCATTAGTGTTGTCTCAGGGCAGAACCTCTATTCATCTGGGATATATACATAGCACGTGTCTAAAGAGGTGAGTTTAGGGAAAAAATAGGGCTAGAATAAATCAGTGGTTCTGGACCTCAGATCTTCATTAAAATTTTTTTTTGGAGGGGAAGCTTTAAAAAAGTATAGAATCCTGAGTTTCACTCTCAGAACTACTGATTTAGAATGGGGAAGGTTGAATGGTATAAATCAACACATTTAAAAAGCATCCTAGGTTGTTAGAATTATCAGTCAGAATGGGAACAACTTCAGTCATTGACTCTGACATTTCCTCCTGTTCTGAGAGTCAAAGATGCTAAACTCTCCCTCCACGTTCTTCTTCTTTTCTCCAGTGGCTACAGTGAGAATGAAATAGCAACACTCCATTGGCATTGATGCCACCTATGTGAGCATCTATAGCCTGGAAGACTGATGGGTTCCCAGTACTCTCTGTTCCATAGCTGGAGACTGCAAAAGATGAACTATGTTTAGAGCTTTTGCTGAACAAGTCACCTTAATTTGACAACAACCCAGGTGCATTTTACCTGCAGTTTTCCTGGCATGCTGAGGGTGTACTGCATTGTTTTAAATTGCATTTCAGAGTATCTTGGAATGTCTCTGCTGATCACTCTGCCTTTAGTCTGCCCACTAAATTCTATCTTATTGACATGTTCACACTACTATATTTAAGATAGATAACCAATAGGTACCTACTGTATAGCACAGGTAACTCTGCTCAATATTCTGTAATAACCTAAATGGGAAAAAAATTTTGAAAAAGAATAGATACATGTATATGTAAAAAGAATAAAATAAAACTTTTTAAAAAACTGCTTTAAGAAATTATAACAATTGAGCCTCAGCTATGTGATTAGTATCAATGCATGTGTTTAGTATGTGACATTGGCAGATTAATTCTGTTCTACATCTTGGTGTTACTGATTCTGTCTTTTTTTTAAATTTAATTTATTTTTTTTAAACAGCAGGTTCTTATTAGTTATCTATTTTGTACATATTAGTGTATACATGTCAATCCCAATCTCCCAGTTCATCCCCCCCGCCACTTCCCCCTTGGTGTCCATACGTTTGTTCTCTACATCTGTGTCTCTACTTCTGCCTTGCAAACCGGTTCATCTGTACCATTTTTCTAGATTCCACATATATGCATTAATATATGATATTTGTTTTTCTCTTTCTGACTTACTTCACTGTGTATGATAGTCTCTAGGTCCATCCACGTCTCTACAGATTATCCAATTTCGTTCCTGCTAATTCTGTCTTAATGTCTATACTTTGCATAGATTATAATGATGGTGATAAAACGGCACCAAAAATTTTAAAAAGCCAGATTGCAGTAGCTATGAGTCTTAGAACTTGAGTGTTATCATTAATATATATAATAATGCATATTAAGTATAACATATAATACATATATTCTTAATATATAATGGAAATATTATCAATATATAATATATTATTGATATGTAATAACTATTATATAATATATAGTAAATATTATATAATAAATGTTATATATAAATAAAGTAATACATAATTATACATGCCATATATATATATATATATATATATATATATATATATATATATACACGATTTAAATGAGAAATCAATAGCATATCTGTACCACAAAATTTACTTATATCTCAGAAGATATTGTAGCATTCTTGATACGGTTTACTTCTTTTTAGAGTTAAATATATTTTCATAAGAGAGGGAAAAGCACTCAGTGATTATTTTAAGATCATAATTTCACGTGAAAATTACATTTTTGTGCTCCATTTTCCCTTTGCTGGTTGGTGACATCAAACTTATTTCACATAGTTATCCAAAGCATAGCACTGAATCTGTAAATTAATTCAGAGCTATTGTAATTTCCTCGTGCAACTGTCTTATTTTTTTCTGTTATGTAAATGATCCAGATGGCAACAAGATCTTAAAAGATAATCAATGTAACATAATTTGGGCAAAATTATACCTGATTATATCTATGTCTGATCATGGGAAAATAAAGGTAGTATGATGTCTTCAACTTTTGGAAATATAATTTCTTTTTCCAAGTTTGAATTATTGTTCTTCCTATTGCTTTTTTGTTGTTGTTGAGCAAGTTTTTGGATCTGGATTTCAGATCTAGATTGCCATTGATAATATAGGGAAAATAAGAGCGATATTTCAAGAGTGTTTTAAATCCTAGAGAAAATATTTGTAAAATGTCTGTCTTACAACTTATACTCAATTAATTCAAGTTATTTTTATGGTAGTCTCAAAGTCAAAAAAATAAGGTAATCACACTAATAATCATATATATATAAATGGATTGTATATACAATATACTTATAATTGGATATATTGGATATACATAATCATATATAATTGGACATATAATTTGATTACAAATTATAATCAAAATTACATAAGTTCTTCAGGTTTGGGAAGAAAATAGTTTTTCTTATACATATTTTCTAGAAACATGACCTATTGCTTCATCATGACCACAGGTATAACCCTCTCCTTAGCCTTGCGTTTAGAGTTTGCATGGTATAATTCTAAGGTTGTGGATGTTTTCTTTCTCTTAGATATTTCTCTGCCCATCAGTTAAGTTCCTGCTGGCCATGATCTTCAGCAACACTGGCTGATATAACTTCCTGTGTCCTGAATTCTTTGTTGTAAACACCGCCTTAGTTCTCATTTGTGATCCACATTATGAACAAGATCCACTACCACGTATGACAAAGGTCTGTCAGGCTATCTACAAATGTCACCTGTACTTGAACCTTAAAATGCTTCCTTCAGCCAAGTCTGACTGCTATGTATACACATTCACTCTATGATAAGGAGAAAACAACTTTCAATTCCAGTAAGGTAGCAATCAATTTATTTATATCTCTAAAGAAAATCTCCAATCACAGTCCGTAATGGCTGTTCTTTAGGTGAGTTCAGTTACAGAATGTGAAAGAACTGGTCAATAAGAGGTCACCCTAAAGTGTTCTTGAATCTGTTTGCTGAGCTTTGCTGCCTCATCTCTCTGTTAGTCCTGCAGGAAGAATTACCAGAGTAGTTTATATAGTACCTATGTGTTCACTATGTGTGACTGCCCTCACACATTTGTTTCACTTGAAATCACAACTATTGCTGTTTACATATCACTGCTTCTTGGCTATCATTATAGGACACATAACAAGGATATTTACTTTAAAAGATGACAAAAAATAGATCATTGGATGAAATGGAAGTATGCACTTTGGAGAGGAAATATAACAAAGTCGGTGATTTTTAGAGGATCAGTTTAGATTGTGTTACAGAGTGTTTAAAGAAACAAAAACTCCAACATTCACATTGGCAGTACTGATGGTTATACTGATGCCTAGGAGTTAGAGACGAATCTTTACCAAATTCAGACAAATGCATGCCAAATGAATGAATGATTTTCATAAACATTGTGTTAGTTTGACAAGAATGTGTAAAATTAAACTTTACTTACATTGGTAATGTAGGTGACGAAATACTAAGTAGATTAATCAAAAAATTACCATTTTGTTCGCATATGCAGATATGTATACATAAGCCCTCATGGGGCAAGCTTCTTCATAAATATCTAGCTAATTAATTCATTAAGTCAATATATACTACTGTGTTCTAGGCACTAGAACTCACAGGAAATATAACAAGGAATAAGTTCATATTGAGGAGATATACAAGTTAATCAGTTAATGTATAGAACTATGTTCTGAGGAATATACCATATACTTCATACTGTAAGTCAAGAAGCCACAATCTTAAAACTTCTTATTTCCGGAAAGACACACACATACACATACACACACAACTTACATATGCACAAGTATATTTTGTATACTCCCTGCAGAAGTTGGAATTTACACATAAGTCAAGAGCAAAAGAAAAAAAAATCAACTTTCGAGGACAGACTTAGGTAAACATATTAAAGATTAGAACCTTGAGCAGGATATATATAAAAATCGTATATAGAAGTGGTCTGGAATACGTTTGTTCTTTGGTTTCAGGAAGAAGGTGTAATGTTTTTAATTCTGCTCCAGGTCATGTGGAATACACTAACACACACAAGTGTGCTTGAACACATACATGTGCATGTGAACACACACACATCTGTTTTTGATCCTCTTGTGTGTCTTCCCCATCTGAGTACTTAGCAGTGACAACCAACTTCAAGGCTAGGCAAACAACAAAAAACAAACAAAAAAAAGAACATGTTTGTTTTCTTAATCTTGCCCCCAACCCTCATCCTCCACTCCCTCAATACTTCACTCTTCTCTGTGGATCCTCTAAACACTCACACACCCTTTTAAGTAGTCTGTTCATTAAATTTCTCACCATCCTCAATATGAGTGTAACATTTGTTTAACGATGGGATCTGACTGATTTAGAAGGAAATGTTCAATTTTATAGACTCAGGACTAAACTCATCCTCATCAACATCCCTTAAAAAACATTTATTCTAATGTTATTTTGGTTCAAGACATTCTCCTTCATGTAGTTCAGTAAGCTAGAATCTTAGCAACATGTGTTATTTTGTCTTTTTCCTCAATCTCAGTGGCTGAATATGTCTTTCCAAATCAGCCTGAAATTCTTAACTCTCCAACTTCCTATTTCTTCTCATCTGCTTTGGATACATTGTTTTCTCTTTCCTATTGATCCTGATTCAAGAATAGTCCTCACCATAATGAAGACTTTGGGGGCTCTTTCCTCAATATCTTCTACTAGGGGCCAACCATATCTATAACTCCTACACAACCTTAGATCTCTAGTTTGGGGAGACCCATCTCTTACACAACCTGTGCACAAACTTTTAGTCTGGAAAATAATTCAGCTTCTGTGTTTTTAAGAGTATATTTCATTAATGAAATTCTGAGCCTATTCTATGAGGAACCATCATGGTGATCTTGATAAACCTGTCCTATAGCTCAACTGCACTTAATTATTAAAAATGACTGCTTATTCTCCCAGTCAGTTAAGATAAAAGGATTAAAGGTTTCAGCTCTAGTCAATTCAGACTCATTGATGGAACCTCTCCTAACGTGGTTGAATGATGATTAGTGATTAACAATGAACTCCTTAGCTTCCTTAGCTATCATCATACCCAGAGACAGACACAAGATCATCTTCCAATGGCAATCAATCAAATGACTTGAGGAGACTAAGCGGAGATCCAGAACACTTACATCAAAAAGCAACATAGTTGCTCATTCCAGATGCTACTGTTTCAAAAACAGTGATGCTGGGAACTTACGTTTTTTCTCTTGCAGATCACCTTCTTACAGACCATCCTAACCTCCAGATTAATAGGGATGATTCCTCATGTTACTAGGAGTCATCAGGGAAGTGTAAGTATTGTCCAGTTTGGAAGGGGGTCTTGAACCATCAGCATTCCTCTGCTGGCTTCTGCTGAGTTGAAGCTCATACTGTTCTGTCCAAATCATTCTGGAAAATCATACACTGGAATAAGAGTCTGAAATCCATGTTCCTGTCATGGCCTCCATTCTCCTGGACCATGTGCTCTGCAGCCTCTTCCACTTGACCCAAGCATCCTCTGGCTTTTTTTGTTTTAAATTCCTGACCATTGGACTGCTCAGCTGAACTCTGCTGAGGTGCACAGGTCTCTGTGAGGCTACTATATGGCCTTTTTCTGTCTACTTCTAACTTGACTATTGCTCATAAAATAAAAATAATTGACAATGGGATTGGACATTTTGCTAGGTGTACAGTCACTCCACCTACTCTTGGGGGATGTAAACACAATGTCTTCTCTTCTCGAAAATACTTACTCTTTCCTTTCTGCCAAATTTCTTCCCCTGTCTAGTTTTTCAAATGTGTATTTCTTTTCCCTGTGGGAGAAAATCTAGTTTTTGCATAATTTTCCATCGTTCCCCACTCTATAGTTTTCATGGTGTGAACTCGAGGCTATGAGCCTTTTAGTCCCTGGGCATTGTTGTGCTAAAATTCATCTCTAAAACAGCCTAGCTTTCATACTAATAAAGGTGTTTCTGCTTTAAGACTAGTATCTCTTGTAAACATGAAAAATAATTTATTTAGAAATCTGCCATTTTCCCTGAAGCAATGAATGCCACTGATTGATATTACATTCATTTTAGGGTATTTTTGCCTGTAAGCAACAGAATTTTGTCTCAAGTTGGTTTAATCAATAATGAAATATATGTTCCAACATGAAGGCAGTCTAGAGTTGAATAGTCTTCAGGGGTGGTTGTTTCAGCAGTTTAATAGCATTTTAAGAATCCGGACTCTATCTATCCTACTTCTCCTGTGTTAGTTCATTCTCAGGCTGGTAGTAATATAGCTATATCCATTCTAATTTTCACAGCCCCGGGCACATTCACATCAAGAGGAAAATGAGAATCCTATCTCTTCTTGTAGTTTCTCTTTGAAATGAGAAAACTCCCTGAAGTTTCTGAGTCCACTTCTACCAGTCATGGTAGTAGAATTGTAGCCCACTCCTTCACCAGTCTCTGGCAAGATATTGAGGATTACCCCAAGATTGATTACACCACGGGATTCAGCTTCCCCTGAGGCATGATGGAGGTAGAGATAACAGGTATGTATCTTCAACAAATGGGTTCTATTAGGAAGGATAATGGCATGAATGTTTATTGGGTAGGCAGACGGTGAAGTCTGCAACAATCTTAAAACAATATTTTTCCACAAAAATATACATGTGAGGAATTTAAAGATGTCTTTGTTTCGAATGCTAAAGATTTTAGATTTATCCTATAGAAAAAGGGCACCATCGAGGGTTTCTGAGCAGAGGTATAAGATGACCATGTTTGCATTAAAGGCTGAACTTAGAAAACGTGTGGGGAAATGGAGTTACGATGTATGTGTCGACTAAAAATAATGTACAACATGAGAGTTGTAAGTTAAGTTCTCTTTGGGACAAAATGAAGACTATGGCCCGAGAGACAGCATTTCCGATAGTTCTGAGAAACTGCTCCAAAGAGGTAGTGGGGAAAGGTCAGGATATATGTGATTTTGGTGAAGGGAGAGTACAGGCAATCAAGCACATATTTTTTGCAGAAGGTTGTTGCTAGTCTCGTGAAAGTTACTGCTAGTCACAAGGAGCAGATGTCACCATGAAGGATTTTAGTGCTTTTCTAGATACGAGGAGATGAAGGAATTTGGCTCATAAAATCTTCTCCTGAACAATCTAACTACCTGAAGACCTGTTCTGCCAGTTTTTCCTAGAGCACAGAGTGCCTTATGCCTGATCTCCACCCTGAAGTCCTTTCGGGGGTTCTTGAACGTCAGCAGCTGCAGCTGTTCATAATTTGATCCTTGTAGAGGTAGATGGCAAGTGCCAATTTGGAGGAGACATATGAGTGTAGATTTCAGGGATGGAGAGGAAGCTACATGCAAAATTTCAGAAAGCCCCAAAAGCTGTTTAAAAAGTGAAGATGCTCAAACAAAAAGAGTGAAGAGGGAGAAGAGAGGTTTTTATATTACTACTTTTCCCACTGTCCCTTCTTTCAAAACAGTTTCTGCCTGGATTTGCCTCTTCAGAGATGAACTTCTGTATGAAAGTGGATTGGATGGGCCGCCCCTCTAACTGGAGAATGGAGAAGGTAAAAATAAAGTGTATGTTTCATAGAACATGAACATGAAGTGCAAAGAGGAGGATCAAACACCATATCAACCTAGGCAGGGAGAAAGCAAAAAGTGGATTTAAAAAGAAGATTCAACAATGACAGACAAATTGAATGAAACACTAAGAGAGGTATGTTTGGCATTGCTAAGGAAACCAAACTGGTTTAGATCACATACATTTTTTTTTAAACATCTTTATTGGAGTATAATTGCTTTACAATAGTGTGTTAGTTTCTGCTTTATAACAAAGTGAATCAGTTATACATACACATATGTCCCCATATCTATTCCCTCTTGCATCTCCCTCCCTCCCACCCTCCTTATCCCACCCCTCTAGGTGGTCACAAAGCACTGAGCTGATCTCCCTGTGCTATGCAGCTGCTTCCTGCTAGCTGTCAATTTCACATTTGGTATTGTACACATGTCCATGCCACTCTCTCACTTCGTCCCAGCTTACCCTTTCCCTTCCCCATGTCCTCATGTCCATTCTCTAGTAGGTCTGCGTCTTTATTCCTGTCTTGCCCCTAGGCTCTTCATAACCTTTTTTTTTTTTTAGATTCCATATATATAGATCACATACATTTTTAGATCCATTTTTTGGCTTTCATTTGAGGATGTTAGGAAGCCTAGACTTTGTGATCAGACAGATCTGCATTTACAACTTGTCATTGGCAATTAAAAGCTAGGACACCCTCTGTTATCTTGGAGGGTGTTTTCGGCACACACTTGGGCTGGAACCCTATCTCCATGCCTGCTGGTGTGTTACACATAGTGATTCAGGCCATGGATACTGGAGAAACACTGCCAGGGTTTTATTTCACTTTCACTGCCAAGTGGTTATAACCCTGAGCAAGATGTTAGACTCCTCTGTACACTTTAGCTGTCTCATCTGTAAAATGGAAATAATTACAGTACCTAAAACATAATGTTGTGTGGATTAAATACCAGGTATATTTTTAGTTGTGTTTGTTTATACTTCATGATTCTGTTTTCCTTTTTTAATTTTAAAGTTGTCTCCTGGTTAGTGTAGAAAGATAATCATACATTTCATACTCTATTTAAAAATTCTGACATTTACAAAAAATGAAAACATTAGCCTCCCTATAATAATTTAGATATTATGGGATTTTTAATGCCTTACTTTTGGTTCATTTATATTCCATACCACTACATTAAATTACTGTGGATGTGTGGCCTTGTCATATGAGTTCTTATAAAGTATGACAAGAGACTATTAGCTTGTGATATATATACAGTGAATTATGCTCAGTGATCTATGAGTATGACTTGAAATAAGTTGAAGGTTTAAGGGATATTTAACTTTATTTTGAGGTCTCTTCTTAAAATCGAGTAGGTTAAAATAACAGCAATACATAAATACATACATGCACCACTTAAAATGTGCTGCGTGTTAGCAGTGCTAGTATATCATTAATTTAGCAATACTTTTGCATATATTCTTTTATTACTTTTCTTTGTAGAAAAAAATTTATCTATATATTTATTTTTTCATGGTCTGTTCATAGTAAAGAATACAAGAGAAATGAAGGTCTATGTCTCCACCACTTAGATTAGGAAATAGATTCTTTGTCACCCCTCATGTGGTCTTCCTGTTTTCCCCATGTGCAATGTCCAAAGTTCACGTTCAACTCTGTAGATATTGCTAAGCAATCCGAAGTGATGGTACCAATGACCCTCTAACAAGTGATAGATAAAAATCCTAGTTTCTACAAATCCTTAGCAATATTTGCTATTAATAGATTTTAATTTAATTTTTTACCAAACTTTTAATTATGAAATTGCATTTCTTTGGGTTTCAATTGTTATTTTCCTAATTTTAATGAGTTTGAGCATATTTTCATATGTTTATGGACAGTTTGTATTTCTATTCTGTAAAATGCCTCTTCATGTCATTTAACCATTTTGCCATCTGATTGTTTGACCTATGGTAATGACTGATAGGATTTCTTTATATTCTGATTAAAAATTCTTTGTTGAATACAGTATTATCCTGACATAAGGATTTTTTCTCTTTAATGTATGTTTTCTTTGAAATTTTATATAGTTCATGTTATTAAACACTTCCATTAGAGTTTGCATTTATTTTCTTGCTAGAGTAACCCCTCTCTATGCAGAATATAAAGATATTCTTCTATATTATCTTCTAAAAGTTTTATAAGCTTTCTCTTTCAAATTCTTTCATGCAAATAAAATTGAGTCTTATACATGTTATGAGGTAGGTATCTGGTTTCAGTTTCAGAACTAATTGTCCCAAATGCACTTATTGTCTTTATATATATATTTTTATGGTAAACAATATATTGATAATTTCCAAATTATGGAATTTACTAATTGTTAGTGGCATCGCTGTATAACTTCATAGATAAACGTTTTCAAATTATCTGAAACACGTGTTCTGGAATAAGCCAAGTCTCCTATATGTTTTTTAATATGATCCTGGTTTCAGTCTTTGAAACCAGATTCTTAATTACTAAAAATGTTATCATCTATCCTAATATCTATAAAACACCTATCACTTCATTGTTCTTTTTGAGCGTCTCAGTTACTCTTGATCATTTTCTCCTGCATTTGTTATATACTACACACATCCAGTCGTGATTATTTTTTAAAATTGTATTGATCCTAATGGTCATTTTAGAAGAATTGTTATCTCCTTTTTCTAAAATCTTTTCTCTGCAAGAACATATTTTTTTTTTCCTCTCTCTCTACATTTATTTAGGTATTACTAATGCCTTTCAAAACTATTGTAATTTTCACCACTTAGCATGGTTTTTCTTTAGCTTTTATTCAAATTTCTCTTATCAGATCAAATAGTTTGCTAGGAGTTATTAAATATTACCAAACTTTATACTGATTTAAATGGCAATGCTGTTTTTCTCTGTTAATCCCCTTCAATATAAGAAGTCACATTCATCAATTAATTGATACTAAAGTATTTTACATTCATGATATTCACCCAAATGGGTCCATTGTGTATTAATATTTTTTCATGCATTACTGAATTCAGTTTACTAATATTTAGATTAGAGCTCTTGAACCAATTGTTATGATTGAGATAAATGTACAATTACCCTTTTTTTCACTGTTTTTATTTGGTTTTGGTATCAAGAATATTTTCCACTTGTGTAATAAATTAGAGACTGAACTTTTTTTCTATTATCTAAAACAGTTTTTATAAGCTTGCAATTAACAATTCATTGATATTTAGTGAAATGGGAGCCATCTAGATTTGGTGTTATTTCAAGGAAAAATTAATTACTAACTAATTTTTCTAAAAGTTTCTAGAGGACAGGTGAACCGTTTTCCCAACTGAAACTTTGTTCAACCATCACCACAAAAGTAAAGGAAGCAGAAAATCTCTTTGACACAGATACTAAAGACATGTTATATTAGGTTTTGTTATGTTATCCTATGATGAAGCCACAAGAAATCTTAAATATTGGAGGAATGTGTAATTAATTCAGAACATGTTATTCATTTGGGCACTTTTTTACAAAAAGAAAAATATATTAAATTATACATCTTTCTACACTGTTGGTTGGGAAATTCATCCACATTCTCCCATCTGATAGAGGAACCTTCCCCATGAAGGTGTGTGTGACCAATAATACTGGTAGATCCAGGGCTTGTGGGCACTCCTCTATACAAAAATGACTGAACTGAAGGTCAATCTCCCAAAGTCAATTTCTCACATATTACATAACCTTATTCAGTCTGGACTTTAGGCCTGCCTGAAATCTCTCCTGCATTAGTTGTATTTACTACTACAGAAATTAAACACTTCACTACTTCCTGGGCTTAGAACAAAAATTATAACCATTGTGTTGAGTAAAGATGGAGAGTTTTAAAGCAATAAATTAGAGAAATGAAAAAAAGAGGTGATATTGCAACTGATGTTCCCCCAAATGCATCTTAGAACAGTCAGAGCTAAGACGAATATTAACACATTTGTGCCTGATTAGTACATTTTCCCCTACCATTTCACACCTATTTTAGAAACATAAATGCAAATATTATCAACCAACTACTATTCATGTCCTAAGAAACTATATGAGAGACCTCCAGTTGGCTAATACTAATATTTGTTGGGTATAAGTAAAATGAAACAAACAGAAAAATATCAATAGGCCACCAATATGATAATCCTTCACTGCTGTTAAAAAAAGGTTCTTATTCAAGCACCCCCATATGACTACTACTTGCAGCCAGAGGAACTAAAAAGAATAGAGTCACTTAATTAGCCCATGTCAAAAATATAAACAACTTTACAGCTCAGAGGACGAGACTGGAAGATTATCTGGTCTTTATCACAAACGTTCAGCACTTTTCTACTCTAGAATCAGAAACTCATCAAATTTCATTCCTTCACAAATTACACTTTTAAACTTGCTCTAGAAATGTTAATGTAATTTATTACGATGATTTCTCAGTACTTTCATACCTGAAAAGGTTAAAATGTTAATCATTCTAATAATTCATTTAAAACTAGTGTGTGAAAACAACAACAGAAAAACAATCCAAAAATGGGTAGAAGACTTAAATAGACATTTCTCCAAAGAAGATACACAGACTGCCAACAACACATGAAAGGATGCTCAACATCACTAATCATTAGAGAAATGCAAATCAAAACTACAATGAGGTGTCACCTCACACGAGTCAGAATGGCCATCATCAAAATATCTACAAACAATAAATGCTGGAGTGGGTGTGGAGAAAAGGGAGCCCTCTTGCACTGTTGGTGGGAATGTAAATTGATACAGCCACTATGGAGAACAGTATGGAGGTTCCCTAAAAAACTAAAAATAGAACTACCATACGACCCAGCAATCCCACTACTGGGCATATACCTAAGAAAACTATAATTCAAAAAGAATCATGTACCTCATTGCTCATTGCAGCTTTATTTACAATAGCCAGGACATGGAAGTAACCTACGTGTCCATCGACAAATGAATGGATAAAGAAGATGTGGCACATATATACAATGGAATATTACTCATCCATAAAAAGAAATGAAATTGAGTTATTTGTAGTGAGGTGGATATACCTAGAGTCTGTCATACAGAGTGAAGTAAGTCAGAAAGAGAAAAACAAATACCATATGCTAACACATATGTATGGAATCTAAAGAAAAAGAAAACGTGGTTATGAAGAACCTAGGGGCAGGACAGGAATAAAGACGCAGACATAGAGACTGGACTTGAGGACATGGAGGGGGTAAGGGTAAGCTGGGACAAAGTGAGAGAGTGGCATGGACTTATATATACAACCAAATGTAAAATAGATAGCTAGTGGGAAGCAGCCACATAGCACAGGGAGGTCTGCTCAGTGCTTTGTGACCACCTAGAGGGGTGGGATAGGGAGGGTGGGAGGGAGATGCAAGAGGGAGGAGATATGGGGATATATGTATATGTATAGCTGATTCACTTTGTTATAAAGCAGAAACTCATGCACCATTGTAAAGCAATAATACTCCAATAAAGATGTTTAAATAAATAAATAAATAAATAACAGTAGCTAGGTTAACTACCTCAGCAAAAATAAATAAATAAATAAATAAATAAATAAATAAATAAATAAAAGTAGTGTGTGTATTTAGGTCAGTGAAATTCTGCCCAATAAAAAAAAGAAAAAAACTTATTTGACTACCTCTTACATTTAGCCATCTGGTTATAAAATGAAGTATTTAATGTTTTCAAAAGAATTTTTTAAACAATAGTTTATTTTTCATTGTGTCTTTGATAAACAGCTCCCTTAGCAAGGAATTGCCCCAGCAATTAGCATAGGTGTTCATGCAAGATTTTTCTAGTTCCATTTAGATATCATATTATGATTAATTTCTTTTATCCTCTCTTTACTGTTATAAGAGGAATTATCTATATTCAGAACTCATGAATATAAACCTTAAAATATGGTTCCATAAGAATTATAAGCTAAAATTAAGTGATTTGCCATTCTAAATAGATTTCTACTTGCAAATTTAAATGAAGAGGTGTATTGCTTCAAACATAAATTTTGTAAAAATACAAACTGTTCAAATATATTTTTTAAAAAGTAGAAGAAAAATTTTTTTCATGCCTGTCATTTAGAACTTGACAATTAAAAGCGTATATCACTAGGCTCTCTTCTTTTACATTGTTGTAATACATGTGAAAACTCTGGCAGAGCAAAGACATAGAATGGAAAACGAAGAAGTGATTGCTATAACCAAAATAATCCCAAATGAAAATGCATTTGGAATCTCTGTTTCGAAAATAACTATTATTAAAGGTTTGACATTTGCTGGTTTGGTTTAAAGGGGTTAAATAAAATAATATCACTGAAATTTGGAAATTTTGGAATCTCTGGTTAAATATTTCATTCTTCTTAAAGTTAACCATTTTTTTAAATCAAACACATGATTTTTTAAAAAATTTAATTAATTAATTAATTAATCTATTTATTTTTGTCTGTGTTGGGTCTTCGTTTCTGTGCGAGGGCTTTCTCTAGTCGCGGCGAGCGGGGGCCACTCTTCATCGCGGTGCGCAGGCCTCTCACTGTCGCGGCCTCTCTTGTTGCGGAGCACAGGCTCCAGACGCGCAGGCTCAGTAGTTGTGGCTCACGGGTCCAGTTGCTCTGCGGCATGTGGTATCTTCCCAGACCAGGGCTCGAACCCGTGTCCCCTGCATTGGCAGGCAGATTCTCAACCACTGCGCCACCAGGGAAGCCCCAAATACATGATTTTAAAAATGACTGGTCCATTCATTTATATGGCATGTAAATTAAATAAATACATTTTGGAAATGTTATTACCATGTAATTATAACATTTATTAATTTGTCACAAATATTAACAGAATTTGGTCCCCATGGTCCTGTGGACTTTTTGCAGGATATTAGTATTGTTAGATAATTTGGCATTATTGCTAATAAGGGAAACACTGGAGTTTATCTCTGGATCTAGTCCCAGAGATGCAAAATGACTTTCCAGTGGTCAAATATCTTGTGAATGACAGAGCTGGAGGTAGAATCTCAGTCTCCTGACCTTTAGACTGGTGACACTATTACTCCCACATAGGAGGAAAGAACTCTTACAGAGCAGGCTGGGATTCTAGTGTCACTTCTGTTTCTTAATATATTTGTGACTTTCAGCAGGTACATTACATTTTCAGATTTTCATCTTTTCATCTACTTAGTGAAGACTATAACAATTTAGCACTGTCATGGAGACCTGATAGTGTAATATATATTAAATTGTTTTTAAGCTTCTCTAGTGCTATTAAATATCAGTTATTTCAATATCGCAAACATTTTTTTCATTGTAAGTGTTTCTGATATAAAGCTGAAAATATAGAAGTACAGCTCTATGTCTTATTTAAGTAATGATATTTTAATTTTAGATATTTCACTGTAATGGTACAACATGTGATCTATGTTTAATCTCAAAATTTTATTAGCCATCCTGGGTTTAAAACTCAACTTAGTATTGAGAAGATTTAAACAGTGTATTCTATCTAAGCTAGAAGAGATAATACCCAATTCTTACTGCTTTGCTTCTCCTTAAGCAGTAAATTGCCAGCTCAGCAAATTAAAAACAACAACAACAACAAAAACAACTATGCCTCTAAAATGGGAACCTCTGTGTGTATCTGATTCACAAGTATTTCCTAATATTATTAAAGGTCTCAGTGAGGGTTACGAGGTAGTGTCAGATGCCAGGAAGACTGCCTCAATCTCTTGTGCCCAGTTTCAGGTCCTCTGCTCATCAAGTCCTGCCTATGGTGCGGTCATGCTGGGTGGAAGCCATGGTCAAGTGCAGCAAATCTCCAGCTAAGCATGCGAAGCTGTTCTCCCCCTGAAGTACATTCACTGTTGTTTTTCCCCTATGGCTTGCACCAACACTGTATCTTCCTTGTAGAGCACATAATCAACTATTAGAAAAAGAAAATAATGAAGAGAATAGTTTCTCTCAGTGGGGAAAAAATTTTCTTGCATAAAACCAGGAAACAAAATTGAAAAATAAGGCAAAATAAATTTCTGGTAGCAGTCAATGAGAGAAACAGCTGCAGTAGAGATGGTAATAAGAGAAAAAGCATAATTAAATCAGATGTTTTAAAACGTGTAATTTTAAATGATACACAACAGTGATTTAAAATATAAATGTAAATAAAAGTGGATGGATGGAAGCATAATTAAAACCAAAAGAAACAAAAATAATCTCAGTGAAAATGAAATTAGAATGATAGACAATAACTGACTTTGCTTAGCCAACAAACTATTACCTAGTGAAGAAGATTTTTCTTGATTTTAATTTTAGTGCTGCTTAATCAAACATTCATTTACCAGGGTCTCAGTAGGCATGTTCAAGGATGATGAACTTCAGAGAAAATGAAAGAGGGAAAATGTGCTTTTTTTATAACATTTTAAAATACAGTTCATGAAACTGTATATAATGCTTTCAAAAATTCTACTATCTGAGGTACTGGGGGAATCTCAATAATGTGACTAATTTAACAATTTATTTAAACCCCAATCCACTTCATCATCTCACCTTAGCCTAAATTCTCTTCTCACCTGGACTAACAGTTTCCTTTCATCTTGGAACTCAGTTCAGCCCTGTTACCTGGAAAGCCACAGGCCTGTATCTGTTTCCTCTTGATCTTGCTTCTCCCCCATTTTTTAAAAGTGTCATTCCCTACTTGCACTTCATTTTGCTAACTGCTTTCCAGTCTGGTAACAGTCACACGTCCACACATACTACTGCCTAGGCTATTCACATCTGGGATTCTCATTAAGGCAAAGAGCAGCTACTGAAGTCATTGAGGGAAGAGACGAAGGGCAATTGGGAGAGCAGTAATTGTTGGAAGGTTGGGCTGGCTTCAAAAAAGGCAGTGTGAGTGCATCCAGAGGTGCGAGGTGGAATGCACATTGCTGCAACCCTGGGACAGACAGTGACCCCCTGAGGAGGCAATGGTTTCTTGCATGAAGCTTGGTGTTAGGCATATTATTTTGAATTAGCTAGAATCTTATATATATATATATATATATATATATATATATACATACACACACACACACTCTAAGGAGAATCAACAACAACAATAACAATCAAATACAACAATCATTTTATAAGTATTAAGTATTGGAGAAAACCAGTACCATCCCAAACATATGAGAATGTAATATAATATTAACTGTAACACAATTTTGAATATTACAATCAATAGAACACTAAAAACTGTATTATATTGCTAAAAGTGAACAAATATATCACACAGAGTATACTGAGGAAGCCACTTGCAAGCTGTCACTACAAACATGGGGACAATGGATTGGCACAATAAGACTGTTCTAAAATTCCACCTGGGGTTTAATTTTTTTTTAATTTTTAGAGGTATGGCTGATTGACAACATGGAGAGACGAATGCCATTGAAAGGAGCATTTGTTGGTGCTGTAGGGTATTTCGTTTCTTTTTATGGGTAATATTCCATTAGATATATGTGCCACATCTTCTTTATCCTTTCATCTGTCGATGGACATTTAGGTTGTTTCCATGTCCTGGGTATTATAAATAGTGCTGCAATGAACATTGTGGTACATGACTCTTTTTGAATTATGGTTTTCTCAGGGTATATGCCCAGTAGTGGGATTGCTGGGTCATATGGTTGTTCTATTTTTAGTTTTTTAAGGAACCTCCATACTGTTCTCCATAGTGGCTGTATCAACTTATATTCCTACCAACAGTGCAAGAGGGTTCCCTTTTCTCCACACCCTCTCCAGCATTTATTGTTTGTAGATTTTTTGATGATGGCCATTCTGACCGGTGTGAGATGATATCACATTGTAGTTTTGATTTGCATTTCTCAAATGATTAATGATGTTGAGCATACTTTCATGTGTTTGTTGGCAATCTGTATATCGTCTTTGGAGAAATGTCTATTTAGGTCTTCTGCCCATTTTTGGATTGGGTTGTTTGTTTTTTTGATATTGAGCTGCATGAGCTGCTTGTAAATTTTGGAGATTAATCCTTTGTCAGTTGCTTCATTTGCAAATATTTACTCCCATTCTGAGGGTTGTCTTTTGGTCTTGTTTATGGTTTCCATTGCTGTGCAAAAGCTTTTAAGTTTCATTAGCTCCCATTTGTTTATTTTTGTTTTTATTTCCATTTCTCTAGGAGCTGGGTCAAAAAGGACCTTGCTGTGATTTATGTCATAGAGTGTTCTGCCTATGTTTTCCTCTAAGAGTTTGATAGTGTCTGGCCTTACATTTAGGTCTTTAATCCATTTTGAGTTTATTTTTGTGTATGGTGTTAGGGAGTGTTCTAATTTCATTCTTTTACATGTACCTGTCCAGTTTTCCCAGCACCACTTATTGAAGAGGTTGTCTTTTCTCCACTGTATATTCTTCCCTCCTTTATCAAAGATAAGGTGACCATATGTGGGTGGGTTTATCTCTGGGCTTTCTATCCTGTTCCATATTTCTGTTTTTGTGGCAGTACCATACTGTCTTGATTACTGTAGTTTTGTAGTATTGTCTGAAGTCAGGAAGCCTGATTCCTCCAGCTCAGTTTTTCTTTCTCAAGATTGCTTTGGCTATTTGGGGTCTTTTGTGTTTCCATACAAATTGTGAAATTTTTTGTTCTAGTTCTGTAAAAAATGCCATTGGTAGTTTGATAGGGATTGCATTGAATCTGTAGATTGCTTTGGGTAGTAGACTCATTTTTCACAATGTTGATTCTTCCAATCCAAGAACATGGTATATCTCTCTATCTATTTGTATCATCTTTAATTTCTTTCATCAGTGTCTTATAATTTTCTGCTTACAGGTCTTTTGTCTCCTTAGGCAGGTTTATTCCTAGGTACTTTATTATTTTTGTTGGAATGGCAAATGAGAGTGTTTTCTTAATTTCACTTTCAGATTTTTCATCATTAGTGAATAGGAATGCAAGAGATTTCTGTGCATTAATTTTGTATCCTGCTACCTTACCAAATTAATTGATTAGCTTTAGTAGTTTTCTGGTGGCATCTTTAGGATACTCTGTGTATAGTATCATGTCATCTGCAAACAGTAGACAGCCTTACTTCTTCCTTTCTGATTTGGATTCCTTTTATTTCTTTTTCTTCTCTGATTGCTGTGGCTAACACTTCCAAAACTATGTTGAATAATAGTGGTGAGAGTGGGCAACCTTGTCATGTTCCTGATCTTAGGGGAAATGGTTTCAATTTTTCACCATTGAGAATGATGTTGGCTGTGGGTTTGTCATATATGGCCTGTATTATGTTGAGGAATGTTCCTTCTATGCCTACATTCTGGAGGGTTTTTATCATAAATGGGTGTTGAATTTGGTCAAAAGCTTTCTCTGTATCTATTGAGATGATCATATGGTCTTTCTCCTTCAATTTGCTAATATGGTGTATCACAATGTTTGATTTGCATATATTGAAGAATCCTTGCATTCCTGGGATAAACCCCACTTGATCATGGTGTATGATCCTTTTAAGGTGCTGTGGATTCTGTTTGCTAGTATTTTGTTGAGGATTTTTGCATCTATGTTCATCAGTGATATTGCCCTGCAGTTTGCTTTCTTTGTAACATCTTTGTCTGGTTTTGGTATCAGGGTGATGGTGGCCTCATAGAATGAGTTGGGGAGTGTTCCTCCCTCTGCTATATTTTGGAGAGTTTGAGAAGGATAGGTGTTAGCTCTTCTCTAAATGTTTGGCAGAATTTGCCTGTGAAGCCATCTGGTCCTGGGCTTTTGTTTGTTGGAAGATTTTTAATCACAGTTTCAATTTCAGTGCTTTGGATTGGTCTGTTCATATTTTCTTTTTCTTCCTGGTTCAGTCTCAGAACGTTGTGCATTTCTAAGAATTTGTCCATTCCTTCCAGGTTGTCCATTTTATTGGCATAGAGTTGCTTATAGTAATCTCTCATGATCCTTTGTATTTCTGCAGTGTCATTTGTTACTTCTACTTTTTCATTTCTAATTCTATTGATCTGAGTCTTCTCCCCTTTTTTTTTTTTGATGAGTCTGGCTAATGGTTTATCAATTTTGTTTATCTTCTCAAAGAACCAGCTTTTAGTTTTATTGATCTTTGCTATCATGTCCATTATTTCATTTTCATTTATTTCAGATCTGATCTTTATGATTTCTTTCCTTCTGCTAACTTTGGGTTTTTTTTTGTTCTTCTTTCTCTAACTCCTTTAGGTGTAAGGTTAGGTTGTTTATCTGAGATGTTTCTCTTTTCTTAAGGTAGGATTGTATTGCTATAAACTTCCCCCTTAGTACTGTTTTTGCTTCATCCCATAGGTTTTGGGTCGTTGTGTTTTCATTGTCATTTGTTTCTAGGTATTTTTTGATTTCCTCTTTGATTTCTTCAGTGGTCTCTTGGCTATTAAGTAGTGTATTGTTTAGCATCCATGTGTTTGTATTTTTTTACAGATTTTTTCCAGTAATTGATATCTAGTCTCATAGTGTTGTGGTCGGAAAAGATACTTGATATGATTTCAATTTTCCTCAATTTACCAAGGTTTGATTTGTGACCCAAGATATGATTTATCCTGGAGAATGTTACATGAGCACTTGAGAAGAATGTGTATTCTGTTGTTTCTGGATGGAATGTCCTATAAATATCAATTAACTCTATCTTGTTTAATGTATCATTTAAAGCTTGTGTTTCCTTATTTATTTTCATTTTGGATGATCTGCCTATTGGTGGAAGTGGGGTGTTAAAGTCCCCTACTATGATTGTGTTACTGTCAATTTCCTCTTTTATGGCTGTTAGCATTTGCTTTATGTATTGAGGTGCTCCTATGTTGGGGGCATAACATTTACAATTGTTATATCTTCTTCTTGGAATGATCCCTTGATCATTTTGTAGTGTCCTTCTTTGTCTCTTGTAATAGTCTTTGTTTTAAAGTCTATATTGTGTGATATGAGAATTGCTACTTCAACATTCTTTGATTCCCATTTTCATGGAATATCTTTTTCCATCCCCTCACTTTCAGTCTGTATGTGTCCTTAGGTCTGAAGTGGGTCTCTTGTAGACAGCATATATACAGGTCTTGTTTTTGTATCCATTCAGCCAGTCTATGTCTTTTGGTTGTATCATTAAATCTATTTACATTAAAGGTAATTAGCGATATATATGTTCCTATTCCCATTTTCTTAATTGTTTTGGCTTTGTTTTTGTAGGTCTTTTCCTTCTCTTGTGTTTCCTACCTAGAGAAGTTCCTTTAGCATTCGTTGTAAAGCTGGTTTGGTGGTGCTGAATTCTCTTAGCTTTTGCTTGTCTATAAACGTTTAATTTCTCTGTCAAATCTGAATGAGATACTCACTAGGTAGAGTAATCTTGGCTGTAATTTTTTCTCCTTCTTCACTTTAAATATGTCCTGCCAATCCCTTCTGGCTTGCAAAGTTTTTGCTGAAAGATCAGCTGTTAACCTGATGGGGATTCCCTTGTATGTTATTTGTTGTTTTTCCCTTGCTGCTTTTAATATTTGTTCTTTGTGTTTAATTTTTGATAGTTTGATTAATATATGTCTTGGCGTGTTTCTCCTTGGATTTATCCTGGATGGGACTCTGTGCTTCCTGGACTTGATTAACTATTTCCTTTCCCATATTAGGGAAGTTTTCAACTATAATCTCTTCAAATATTTTCTCAGTCCCTTTCTTTTTCTCTTCTTCTTCTGGGACCCCTATAATTCGAATGTTGGTGTGTTTAACGTTTTCCCAGAGGTCTTTGAGACTGTCCTCAATTCTTTTCATTCTTTTTACTTTATTCTGCTCTGCAGTAGTTATTTCCACTATTTTATCCTCCCGGTCACTTATCCGTTCTTCTGCCTCAGTTATTCTGCTATTGATCCCTTCTAGAGAATTTTTAATTTCATTTATTGTGTTGTTCATCTCTGTTTGTTTGCTCTTTAGTTCTTCTAGGTCCTTGTTAAACGTTTCTTGTAGTTTCTCCATTCTATTTCCAAGATTTTGGATCATCTTTACTATCATTATTCTGTATTCTTTTTCAGGTAGACTACCTATTTCCTCTTCATTTGTTAGTTCTGGTGGGTTTTTGCCTTGCTCCTTCATCTGCTGTGTGTTTCTCTGTCTTCTCATTTTGCTTAACTTACTGTGTTTGGGGTCTCCTTTTCACAGGCTGCAGGATCGTAGTTCCCGTTGTTTTTGGTGTCTGTCCCCAGTGGCTAAGGTTGGTTCAGTGGGTAGTGTAGGCTTTCTGGTGGAGGGGACTGGTGCCTGTGTTCTGGTGGATGAGGCTGGATCTTTTCTTTCTGGTGGGCAGGTCCACGTCTGGTGGTGTGTTTTGGGGTGTCTGTGGCCTTACTATGATTTTAGGCAGCCTCTCTGCTAGTGGATGGGGCTGTGTTCCTGTCTTGCTAGTTGTTTGGTATAGGATGTCCAGCACTGTAGCTTGCTGGTCGTTGAGTAAAGCTGGGTCTTGGTGTTGAGATGGAGATCTCTGGGTGATTTTCGTCGTTTGGTATTATGTGGAGCTGGGAGTTCTCTTGTGGACTAATGTCCTGAAGTTGATTCTCTCACCTCAGAGGCACAGTTCTGACACCTGGCTGGAGCAGCATGAGCCTGTCATCCACACAGCTCAGAATAAAAGGGAGAAAAAAGAAAAGGAAAGAAAGAAAGAAGATAAAATAAAATAAAGTAAAATAACAAAATAAAGTTGTTAAAATAAAAAATAATTATTAAAAAAATTTTTTTAAAGCAATAAAAAAAAGAAAGAAGAGAGCAAAAAGTATACTAATAAAAGAAAACTATACTAAAACTATAAAAACTAAAGTGCTAAAAACTATACTAATAAAAGAAAACAGAAAAAAGAAAAAAAACAGACATACAGAACCCTAGGACAAATGGTAAAAGCAAAGCTATACAGACAAAATCACACACAGAAGCATACACATACACACTCACAAAAGAGAAAAAGGGAAAAAAAATATATATGTCTTTGCTCCCAATGTCCACCTCTTCAATTTGGAATGATTCTTTGTCTATTCAGGTATTCCACAGATGCAGGGTACATCAAGTTGATTGTGGAGATTTAATCTGCTGCTTCTGAGGCTGCTGGGAGAGATTTCCCTTTCTCTTCTTTGTTTGCACAGCTCCCAGGGTCCAGCTTTGGATTTGGACCTGTCTCTGCATGTAGGTTGCCTGAGGGCATCTGTTCTTCGCTCACACAGGACGTGGTTAAAGAAGCAGCTGATTCGGGGGCTCTGGCTCACTCAGGCCGGGGGGAGGGAGGGGTACGGATGCGGGGTGAGCCTGCAGCAGAAGAGGCCGGCGTGATGTTGCAGCAGCCTGAGGTGTGCCATGCGTTCTCCCGGGGAAGTTGTCCCTGGATCACGGGACCCTGGCAGTGGCGGGCTGCGCAAGCTACCGGGAGGGGAGGTGTGGAGAGTGACCTGTGCTCGCACACAGGCTTCTTGGTGGCGGCGGCAGCAGCCTTAGCGTCTCATGCCCGTCTCTGGGGTCCGCACTGATAGCCGCGGCTCGCGCCCCTCTCTGGAGCTCCTTTAAGCGGCGCTCTGAATCCCCTCTACTCGCGCACCAGGAAACAAAGAGGCAAGAAAAAGTCTCTTGCCTCTTCGGCAGCTGCAGACTTTTTCCCGGGCTCCCTCCCGGCTAATTGTGGTGCGCTAACCCCTTCAGGCTGTGTTCACTCAGCCAACCCCAGTCCTCTCCCTGCTATCCGACCTCCGAAGCCCGAGCCTCAGCTCCCAGCCCCACCCGCCCCGGCGGGTGAGCAGACAAGCCTCTCGGGCTGGTGAGTGCTGCTCGGCGCCGAGCCTCTGTGCGGGAGTCTCTCCGCTTTGCCCTCCGCACCCCTGTGGCTGCGCTCTCCTCCGTGGCTCTGAAGCTTCCCCCCTCTGCCACCCGCAGTCTCCGCCCGCGAAGGGGCTCCTAGTGTGTGGAAACCTTTCCTCCTTCACAGCTCCCTCCCACTGGTGTAAGTCCCGTCTCTATTCTTTTGTCTCTGTTTTTCCTTTTTTCTTTGGCCCTACCCAGGTACGTGGGGAGTTTCTTGCCTTTTGGGAGGTCTGACGTCTTCTGCCAGGGTTCAGTAGGTGTTCTGTAGGAGTTGTTCCACATGTAGATGTATTTCTGATGTATTTGTGGGGAGGAAGGTCATCTCCGCGTCTTACTCTTCTGCCATCTTGAAGCTCCTCTCAATTATAATTTAATCCATGGAGGGAAAAATCAAAACTTGTGCTTGCTTGAATTTGATTTATTTATTAGTTTATTAATTTGTTAATTATTTCATATTACAAGCTGATTTTGTAGAAACATGGCTTAAGTATTTTGAGTCATATGTATCTACAATCACAAATAATCTCCTTACATTTATTCTACTTAATTTCTCTGCAGTTATTTCATAATAGTTTTCTGTCATTGAAAAAATTAACAAAACAGTCCTTTGAGAAAGTTTTTTTTTTATAAGCTGTTAAATATTTAATCATGAATTATTGTCTTTTTCTTTTTTAATTAAGTTCTTGAAATTAACTTTGTCCATCTTTATCTCCTGGAAGGCTCCAGATATAAAGTTGATACAGTAATATTTAAATTATATTCTTCTAGCCTAGGTCAATTCATAGAACACATATTTAAAATAGGTTTTTAAATAATCATATAGTGTACTTTTTTTGGATGTAAAGAGAAAATAATATATTCATCAAATGACAGATGAGTAATTTATCTAAAAATGCTGTAGTACATCAAAATTTTTCATCCTAAATAAATGAGAAATATTGCTAACATTTGTTATCATTTTACACAGATAAAGAGACATAAGGCCTTCGGAAATTTATATAACCTTATATTTAATATAACAATAGCCAATTCAAAGTATTCTACATCAGAACATACATACATTTACTCCCTCTCTGTAGCCTCTTGACTGATTTCAATGATGAAGTCAAGATTTAGTATAATTTTTTTAAATGCTATTTGCTATCACTCACAATTTATAAGTAAATAAGATACATTTTACTTCCTGAAATATTAATATATGCCTAAACAAACAAGTACACAGGCAATATACATATAGATGTATATCAATATTTCTCCATACACATCATTTTCCTTTCTTTTTTTATACTATGACATTTTTATATTATAACAGGAGGATAAGTTTCTTTCTGATTATTTTTTCAAAGAATTAATTTTATGTCTATATAAAAGTCAAGTTTAAAGTGGTTTTGTTATAAAAATGTTATTTAAAAAAATGTGAAATAGCCCTATTCTAATTTTCTTTAAAATACATTAAAATGACAGAAGTTTCAAAAAATCAGTCACTCTTTGGCATTTAATACCACTTCTGCCATCAGAAGTCTATGAAATATCTCTGCTAAAGGGTTTACATTAGCTTTTCGTTTTTTTTTTTTTTTTGACCTTTATGATATATTTGGGCAAGTATTCATCACCTTATCTTCAAGACTGATTCACTGTCTCTGATTCCATTCCATAAATATTAAACAATTTCAAGGCCTTTGAAATATATATTTTGTTATTCTTCATAGAGGGAGTCCTTTAATAGCCTACAGTACTTAAATTAATAAAATAGCTTCTAAAGATACACTGTGGTCAAAAACACATATATGTATGCGTAATATATATGTGTATGTATAATTATGCACATACACATACATGTATTATTTTATTATGTATTGCATAATACATATATAATACATAATGTGCATTGTATTTATAATTATGCACAATATATGTACATAATATATTATAGATGGTGTGTGTATATATATATATACAAAATTTTGAAGGAACCAAGGAGTAGTCACCTTTATTATCACCATTTCCTATTCCTTAAGGCTTCATGTTCCTTTTAGAATTCAAGTGATTTATCCTTGTGAGTTTTTTCAGCTGAAATATTCTAGAAATATTTTAGTTAAAAATGCCTTGCTGAAAGTATATCTTCATAGTGAATACAGTCAAAATTATATTTAATTATAATTAGAATAGAAACATATTATATTAGGCAAGGCTACACACACACACACACACACACACACAATTACCAGATCTAAAAGGCCCAGATTTCTTCATTTGCAAGCACATTACTGGTCCCTGAAATAATATGATTAGAATTTATTTAGGATAAATATTTTCTCCTTAATTATTGCAATTTCTCATTTAAGAGGTGACCCAGTAATCACATATTAATCATAAGCATCTTAGACCGAATGAGTTATATCATTTTCAGTCATTTGACTGTTAGCTGAAATCTACAGTTCAGCCATCTACATGACTTGTTAATTTGGACAAAGAGTGAAAAAAAAAAAAAAAAAATCTGACACCCCTTTATAAGAAAGTGGGAATTGAGACCAAAAGTGAGACCAAAGTAGCCAAGAGAAGTTTGAGGACACTAGGTGTTGTGTCCTACATATTTGCTTGGAGACAAAATTATAAGAGCAAAAATCTCCATTCATTTATTGTTTAAAAGTTAGAATGATATTTCCAGGTGACATTTTATAGTCAGTTTAAAAAGATTAAAAACCTTCAGGAGTCTGATAATTTATGGTTGGTTACTGTATTTTAAAGTTATATAGTTTAAAAGAAGTTTTCAAATTTTTTGTATTGTTAGTTTTCAGTAAACTTGAATGAAAATAATGGGCAAAACATTTTAAAATGATGTATTTATGATTAGAATCATAGAGGATACTGTGAGCTTCTTTGAACAGAAGGAATCACATCCTTCAAGTGATTTCCCTCAGAAAGGGTGGATAGAATGAAAAATGTTGATGGTGGGAAACCTGCACAGCAAAGCCATTCCAGAAGAGCTATGACACAGTTACTTTCAGGAACCCACAGTCACTATTCTTCTTACGGGAAATGTCTATACCCTTGTCTCATGATTATTGTGTTTATTTCAGTGCTTCTCTGAGCAGCGCACTTGAAACAACTTCATCATAACTTACCTGAAACAAAAAAGCTAAAATTCAAATTTCTAATTGAGACAGGCTGGGACTTGGGAACTGTGTCCCTTTGCTGCAGTGTTTGCACCTGGACAAATGTCTCCTCAAGCAACAAAATACAAAGAAACTATAAGGCACTAAAAATAACTGTGTGTATGCATAGTTGGGGCAAATTATGGACAACAAGATACAAAAAAAATATCAAAAAGCCCAGCTACCACTTCTGCAGAGCCGGGAGCTAAAGCAGGGTAGTGCACATGCCCACAACACCACCAAAGTGGTGGTGGATACCACCATGGGGATACCACCTAAGCCACCCTTCCAGCCAATCCCTGGACACACCCCTACCCTCATGCCATATAAGGAACAAGCTCACTCCCTCCTCAGCGAGAGAGCAATCAAGGGAAACTGTTACTTGTAAATGTAGGTTTCAGGGGAATAAATTCTTTGAGGAAAAAACAACACACTCCTTTTGACCTTATTCTCTTTCATTCTCTCTGGCTTTATTTATTTTTTTGTTTGTTACAACAGTAATTCCAAGCTTGAGTCTCAGGTAATATTTAACTTGAGTATGACATTAGGACAATTTCCTTAGTCCTTTTTCTATCTCTGATTAAATCCCAGGGAATATTAATGCTGACCTGCAAAGTGTCCCTGACAAGGTTGGGACCATCTCCTTGAGTCTGCCAGCAGAGCTTTTAGACTATTACACAAATTTATCCAGGGCCTTCAAGTGCCTAGAAATTATATCTCCCCAAATGTTCCAACACAGTATTCTGTCCAGAAAATTTGATGTAGAAAATGTATATAAGCCCTTGAGCTATGAGAGAGTGGTTCAGGTTTGTCATTTTCAACTGCATATCTTTGCCTAATTATATAGAATGGCTGAGAGACTTTAAAGATCCTCATCAAGTTCTTATATGTAAAAAATGTTATGGTAAGTGCCAAAGAAGTAGGGATTGCTGTCAAATTTACACCTTCTGATTCAAATCCACTCTGCTTATTTAACAAATTTAATTGCCATTCGGAGATATTGGCAGATTTGCTCAGGACCACAAAGGTGATTTATGGCAAAGAGAAAGCAGAGTTCTCAACTTCCAGCCCACTGTTTTTTCCATCATGTCACATTAATGCTAATGCCGTCTTTTGTTTTGAAAAATCATTCCTTGACATAGTTTCTCTTATTTTGATGCAAATACTAAAAGATAAGGCATGACATTGCTTTATTAAAGCTAAAATTAGAAAACTTAAAATATAGTGGATATTAGATATTACGCTCATAATCACGGCAGTATTTCATTAATGGAAATATCAACAAAGCAAAATATTAGGCAGATTCCAGAGCTAACCATTGAGAAGAGATATCTTTTTAACAGATAAGGCAAGCATTTTTACAGGACACAGAAATGAGCTTACTTGTAAGAAGAGCTGGCCATTCAGATTTCAATATACATTCTGATTGTTTTCAAGATAGTGATTCTGTTTAAGGTAATGTTCAATTTGCATTCCTGAGACAACATATTTTTGAGTGGGACCAATTTAAGTTGAAGAATCACTTAGATAAAAACTTTCATTTGACTCAGAAATGTGACCAGCTGAAAGAAAATAAATCTAGCTTTAATCACATATTGAGACAAAGACAAAAAAGCATAGATCTTAATTGCTTTGCTTCACAAAGATGCTGATGCTCATTTAAATCCTTTGCTGGAAATGACAATCAGGACACTTCACATGGACTCTTTTTGGTACTTTATAGGACAATCATTCTCATTTTATACATTTGTATAGTTTTTCTTCACTGAAAAATCAAAACATTTGTCTGCTAAATAGTTTATGCTGATTATTAGGATAAAGCCAAAAATATGTGTTTTTTTTGGGGGGGTGAAATTATAAAGTCATGTGAGTCATATATATATGTGTGTGTGTGTGTATATATATATATATATATATAAAACTGTAGTAAAAATACATAAAATTTACCATTTTAATCTTTTTAAAATATACAGTCCTAAGACATTAAGTACATTCACATTATTGGGAAACCATTGACACCATCCATCTCCAGAATTTTTTCATCTTCCCCAAATGAAACTCTGAACCCATTAAACATTAAATCCTCTTTTTCCCCTCCTCTCAGCCCCTATAAATTTGACTATACTAGCAACTTCATGTAAGTAGAGTCATACAGTATTTGTCCTTTTCTGACTGGCTTATTTCACTTAGTATAATGTCTTCAGAAATCATCCATGTGGTAACATGTGTCAGAATTTTCCTTCCTTTTTAAGGCTGAACAATACTGCATTGTATGTATATACCAAATTTTATCCATCGATGCACACTTGGGTTGTTTCCACCTGTTGGCTATTGTGAATAATGCTGATTTGAACACGTGTGTATTAATATCTTTTCAAGTCACTGCTCCAGTTCTGCTGGGTATATACCCAGAAGTTAAAATACTGCATCATATGACAATGCTATGTTTAATTTTTTTGAGAAATCACCATACTCTTTTCAAAAATGACTGCAGCATTGTGCATTCTCACCAGCAATGCACAGAAGGTTCCAGGTTCTTCAAATCTTTGCCAGCCCTGGTTATTTTCTGGATTTTTTGTTTATGTTTTTGTTTCTATTTTTGTTTGTTTTGTTTTTGGCTTTGGTTATTTAATAATAGCCATCCTAAAAGATGTGAAGTGGTATCTTATTATGGTTTTTATTTGTATTTCCTTAATGACTAGTGATGATGGGCATTTTTTCATGTGATTACTGGCTATTTGGATATCTTGTCTGGAGAAATATCTCAAGTTCTTTGCTCATTTTTCAATCAGCTTTTTTGTTTTATTGTTGTTGACCATGCCTGTATCTTAGAAAATAAATACTTGGTATGAACACACTTTTACAGATAGATAATGATGATATCTCAACACTCATTCTCTATCTTCAATTTTCAGAAAATTTCTCTAATATAATCCTAAAGTATATTTTTATGTGAACTTACAGATGAATACTAAATGTTGCCTATATGCAGCATAATGTACTATTTTTCAAAGACCAAACTGAAAATATAAATGACTTGACTGTTTTGAAGAAACAGCTGGATAAAGAAGCAAGAAAGATGAGTTCTAGCCCAAACTCTGTCCCTTACCAGCTATCTCATTCTTAGAGAATTTACAGAACCTATTTCATTTTTAGTGAATTAATATATTTAATTGTTTAACTTGTATAATATTTAAAACATTTAACTTGTAATACTTGGAACTGCTCACATTACATCTGATGCACCTCATCTTTGTTTCATTACTTTACACCTTTTATGACAACCTTTTAGAAGTGCTGCACAAACTATTTATTCAGATATGAATTCAATACAAATATCACATGTTTTAACATTTGGAACTTAGAATTTCTTTCAATGTCATAAAAAACTTTTTCAATTTAAACAAACAGAAATTTTTAATGTTGTATCAATTAATTTAAAGTGCCAATACAACTACATTGCATACCTTGTTTCAGACTGCTTGCCAGTCTGGAGAAAGCCAAGTAGTTTATGCCAGAGTCTGTGACTTTCATCCTGTAGGAATAAGATTGCCCGAAGCCTTTTGCAAATTAAATTACTTCAGTTTGAACTGTAGCTACATCTGTTATTAAGACAATGAGTGGTCAATATGCTAAAGCTTATCCAATGTTTACTCTGAGAATGAAATATCTGGGGAATGCAAATTATACTTTTGAGGTCATTTACATAGCAAGCTTATCATCATCATTATCATCGTCGTCGTTGTTATTATTATTCTCCATTTGGAAAATAATTTTCACATTATATAAATCAAAGTCTTAAAATCAGTTCTCTGCTTTAGTATTTTTCTCATCGTATCTTTGGAAAGCTATTTAATTGATGGAAGTTGACTTGTGCATCTACAACCTTCCAGTGAGTATTATGTAAAATATTTAGATACAAGCAGAATCTGAACATACATTTTGAGATGACTTTATTTTAGCTAGAATAGGTATATTATTAAATAGCATGTCATATGCAATCCCTTTTTACTGCTTTATTGCACCCTTCAATGACTACCAAATTATATACAATGACCATATTTAGTTTAGTGATTAGACAAATGAAAACAAAAAGAATAATCTTATTGATCTCTTCTTATCCAAAATGTAATGTAGATAATATTTCAATAGCAGAACAGAAGTGTGAACCTAAGAATGGATATTTTCCCCTAAACATGATTACTTGAGAATAGGTGTCATCAAGGCTATAAAAGCAGCATTATTTTCATTACAGATAACCAGCCAGGGTAGCTACTGAATTTTCTTTTGCTTACATTTTCTTGAAGGGGCTTTGATTAAGATAGAATTTGCTTTTCATCTCAACTCTGCAGCTCAGAAATTCCACTGTAATTGCTACCTTAACACTCTGCTGAGAATCTTCATTAACTGTTAACTCAGAGGAGAAAAAAAAAGGCCTGACAATTTCAGAAGTGAAACGATGAATATAACAGAGTTCAAAATCTCTCAAAATAATGTCATTTTGAGAATGTTTCAAAAGAAGTATAGGCAGGACTGTGAAAGGAAAATGAAGGCAGAATTGGCTCCATTATAGTCAGGCAGGCCTCAGTGCATTTTTAAATTACAAATGAGTCGAGTAATTTTAATAATGGTTAATATGTACTAAATCATCTTTGTGGGTCAGTCATCACACAAAGAGGTTTGCATGTGGTAGTTTACTGAATATCCACTGGAAGCTTGTAGATGAGCAAGCCAACTTTCATTGATTAAAGAGCTTCCGGAAAATATAAATGATAACTGTGTAAGTAAAAAGGAGTATGATGCTTTATCTAGTAAAAAAATATTTTCATAAGTTATATTTCAGACTTTCTGAAATAATGATTCCAGAAGACCTAACATCAACTAAATTTCTAGGACTTGAACATTGTCACTCTGATATTATAATTTGCATTTTAGATTTCTACAATTATTGTTTTCAAATACTGATTGTCATATTATGATTCAAAAAGCATAAAACATTATCACCATCTTGGAAACCTAATAATTATTTGTATAGAAAATTCTAGATAACTGATATATCAAAATAAGTATGAGATAAATTACATTACTACACTATTAGCTTCATATAAAACCATACATATCATGTTCTTTGCTTAAATATTCTCACATATTTTTAAGTTTCTTTTTCAAGGAAAAAAAAAGTTAATAGGAATGATTCTAAAGCACAGTACATAGACTACAAAGAACAAAGGCAAAGTAAAACACGTAGCTAAGTTAAGTTAATGGCATCCCATCAACATTTAAATTCTTATAAATTAATCAATACTGTAAGTCCAAAAATAATTCAAATTTTTCTTTCAATATTGATATTATATGAAATGATTTTTTGTGCAAATATTAGCTCTAGTATTCAAACAAAGAATTGCAGTTTTATTTATCATACAATGTATTTATTTAATATAGGCCAGCAGAATCATAGCTGCTAATCCCGAGTGTGAGATTTATTTTAAGAACTTGAAATATTCATATTTTCTAAAATCTGATTTTAATAAATAACCTAGGAAACTATGTTTTAATTTGTCATCACTTATGATTTTAGGTGATAATACATTTACCTATAGCATTTATTAGACCATGATATCCAGACTCATTAGAGTTAATATGAGATTTAAAAATTAGAATATTAACAAAATAATGTTTTTTTCAAGAATATTTTAAAAATTATACTATTGAAGCCAATATTTAGTACAAATTATAAAAGTTCAGTATAGTTAAATATTAGACTAAATCTGATGCTTTGAAGATTCATACCACCAGAAATTAAATGTGCTTTATGATTTAGACTCTTAAAGTAATTCAAAAATCACATTTTTATTGATGTAAAAAGATCAATATTTTCTTAAAGTGAGGATTGAGCTTTTGGTAGAATTCTAAGGGTCCACGTTTTATGATGAACAATTTTTCTGATATCATAAAAATTACACTAATAAACAACAACAATAAATTCCTTGCTTGTACTTTAGAAATTACAGTCTACAAGCGCCCCCAAAATAAAAGTGAAAGGTATAGCTTGCAATCTTTTCAAAACTCTCTCAGCTAAACTCATAAACCGAAAACTTAAAATACGTCACAAAGAGCAATGCAGCATATTATGACAGAAATGTTGACATTTTCCAATGGACTTAGCTTTTTGAGAATAAAGAAAAGAGCACTGTTTAAGATAGGAGGGCTCATTTAGAAAATGACAAATCTATATTATTTAGAAAATAATTAGAGGAATTGAAATTATAAGAAATGTTAGTTTTTAATTAAGTAGAACAAGTATAATAATGAATTTATTAGATGGGATGAATGACATATGTGTGGTTTGAAAATTTATTTTATTAGTATTTGAACAAACATACTACTCATCACTTGGACAGAGCTATATTTTTTGCGTTTTATTCAAGTAAGCTTTAAATAGTAAAATGAGTATAATGTTCCCAAGCTTGGCACAGGAGGTTGTAGTTACAAATATTTTTAAGGATTATTAGAAAGAAAGGCTACGCTACAACATCCTCCACTCAAACTGAGCATGCGATTTTCCAAAATTTTATAGCACGGTATTCTCCAGTATTTATATAAGAGCAAAATCAACAAACAACTGATAAAACTATCAGGGTTTGTGTGTGTGTGTGTGTGTGTGTGTGTGTGTGTGTGTACATGTATGTGTGAGAAAACTAAAATTAACGTGACTAAGCAATAACTTTTTGAGACATTGTAAGTTAAGAGTAGTACTGGAAAGATACTATTACTTTCCTACTTAAATCTGTAATATGTATATTTTCCTACTGTAAGGTGTAACACACAATTGTTTTTCATTCTCACAAGAAACCTGTTGTCTTACTTCAAAAATAAAAATCTAAGTGGACATATTTTGGTTTCAGCTACTTCAAAATGCTTTTAGTTCACCCTCCATGTCAAATTTCTAATAGCCTATAAACTGTGACTAATAAATTATGTTAATACCACAGAAAATTATACCTAGTCTCTTGAAAATGTGATTGTTATAAAAAGACAACTGCATTTTCCCTAACTGAATATAAAGATCATATTCCTGTGTTTCAGTTTTTGATCTTTCCATTTTATATTTGGGTAGAAATACATATTAAAATGATATAAAACTTGGCATTATTTGCTTTTCATTTTAGATCAAGAAAATTCTGCATATGAAAGTTCCTGAGTTCTACCTGTGTCTTTATATTATTTTATTAAATAGAAAATTTGTATAATTTTATATTCATATGCAAAATAGATCTTCTTTTTTAGACAACACCATGATATATAGCTCTGGTGACAGGACAAATGATGGTAGTTGGAAGTGATCATTTTTTCCCAGTGACAGACAGAAGCAAGTTATATCACCTCACACCAACAGAAATGCTTGGGGTTGGTAATATAAAGCAAGTGCCTGTGTGTGTGTGTGTGTGTGTGTGTGTGTGTGTGTGTGTGTTGATAGAGTTACTCTGGACTTTGCTTCTATCAGTCATCAGCAATTTTGCCAATGCACTAAGTGTTCAAGGAATGCTCCTCTGTCTTTAATGCAATGCAATGTTTTGTTTTGTTTTTCATTTTGCAGAAGGCAAGTAATAATCTTTGCCAATAAAAAGGAAGGGGAGCAACAAAGAAGGAAAAACATTGATTGGTATCCTTTGCACAGTTATTACTAGCTTGATGATCAAATGAATTCATAAAGATAGGAATATTCTTCCATTTGATAATTATCAAGATACCGCGGCATGTTGATGTGGCTTGAAAATTATGTATAAACATCCTTCAAGGTTATGATGAGTTCTACAAATTTACCAGTAATACTTTTGCTTTACTTTTAGAAAAGAGAAACTGTGATCAAGAGAAACACTTAGTATGACTATGGATATTATTAACTGGAAACACTAACTTGGGTTACATATTTGGGTCTCTTTTAATATCTTTCAATAGGTTATTTTTCTTACAAAGAAATTGACTCATTTTCTTACAAAGTTTGTTGGGTTGAATTAAAAATTTAAATTATTTACACTATGATCTATAAATTGTAATACTTGGTTCTTTTTACAAGAGGTGTGGTGATAAGGGCACTTATTAAATTGACAGGTTGAATTTTTAAGGTCATCTGTCTATATAGGTGCAAGTAAAAATGCCACAGGTTAAAATTCCATATTTTCGCACTTAATGAAGCCAAAATTTCCCAGAGGGTTTTATGATGGAGGCCTGGTAATAGATGGCATATCTACCAGTCAGTTAAGACTGAGGATTTGAGATAAACTAAGAATGGAATTTGGGTGTCTTCTGACTTAACAATTGTACTAAATAGGAAAGAAAACAGGAAAAAAAGATAATTGTGAGTGGATAACAACCAGGGGTCTATAGAAAATGAGAAAAATTATTATAGGAAAGCAGGTAAAGAAAATAATACAGCAGAATTAGACAGGATTCTTGGGTCAAAGTCTTGGAGGGTAGCTATCGTCTAACATCGTTGGTTTGTTCCAATGGTCTTGGTTTACCTGCATAGTTCTGAAATTGGCTGTTTCTAGGGGATCTCTGAGAATCTTTGGTTTGAGTTCCTGTCTTAGAGTAACCTTCCAATTGTGTGGAATTCAAAACTGTATCTTTAGTTATGAAATGTGAACCCAAGTATTGACTCTCAAGAGTGTCACTGTCGTATTTTTTTTTTCTTAACAGTACCTAATGAGATTCCTTCCAATGATGTTCAAAAGCTATTTTTCTTTTATTTATTTCCCAATAAATAAAATCCCATAGTTAAATATCCTGAAAAAGCTGTTTTGTAAGATGTTGCAGGAAGACAACCTTAACTTGTTGATGAGATTTGGATACAGTACGTGAGTCCCTGGCAATATTTTGCCATGTCTATGTCCAGTAGGGCAGATTCTGGTATCAGAGATAAGTCACTAAATGCATGTGCCTTCCAGTTATTAGTTCAAAAGGGATAATTGAGTGTACCTGAAGGAGTAGACTATATGGATATAAGGAAGGGTTATATCTTTGGACAAGGGAGTTCAAAAGTTTCTGAAATCTTGTCAATTTTTATACACAGATACCACTCCTTCTTTCAACCTTTCCAGAAGATTCTGAGTGGTAAATGTAGGACAAGTTGTACATCTTAATAAGGGTATCTCCATATAAAGTTCTTTTATAATGGTTCCCTTAAAGTTTGTCTCACATGCTTGATATAAAAATCGGTATGTTCCGGGGTTGCAGACACAAAATCATGCAGGTTTTTAGCAACTATAAAAGCAGTAGCTTTGTAAAAAGCAAATGTTTTAACCCACCCTGAAAATAGATGTAAGTAATTAAAACATTTATGTACCATAGATGGCAGAAGCTTGATGAATTGCATCTAGAGATGTTCAAATGCCCAGTAAGGGTTTGGTTTCTGGCTATGTGCCACCTTTAAAGTTTCTTTCAGAATTATGTGGTTGGCACATCTCCCATAACTCAAAAGTAATATGAGTTGTCCTTTCAATGTTTTCCCATTTTGTTGATTTAAAACAGTAACTAATTTGCCTGTACCATGATATATACTTTTGTGGAGAAATTTAGCTCATATCTGTTTGAAATCATCTGGTGCCAACAAGCAGAAATCTTGGGAGCATTAGAGATGATCTGAGTGAATGGTGCAACCAGATTTTTTTCCATCTGTTCTTTTCAAAATCAGCAGCTACACGTTGCTATTTTATAATATCCTGAATCACTGGAGACATTTATCCTTTAAGTATTTAGTTATGACTTTATCGTGATTATGGCTATGTTTTTGGTATAATATCCTGTTAGAGATTTTTCTTTGCCTTCCATATCTTTTTTTCTTTCTTTTATCTTTTCCACACTGGCCTCAACTTTTATAATAGCTCTGTCTCTAGGATGCAGTAGTACATTTGAAAGTTCTTTAATTTGTCTGTTTCTGATGGGGTTTCCAGCAGAAATGAGAAACTCCCTTTTGTTTTCCAAAGTATAACGGGGCCATGTACTACTCAAAAAGCCTGGCTACTATCTGTATATATGTGTATTCATGGCTGATGATTAATTGACAAGTCCTAGTTTGTACAATTATTTCTGCCATATGGACCGATTTTATCTCAGATATAGGACTGCGTAATAGAGAAGAATTTTTGTTAGCTATAGCACGATTGTTATTAACCTCTAGTTTCAGTATTGAGGCATGAGGTATTAACAAATACTATTAGGTCAGTGCTCTTAATGGGAATCTTTAATAAATCTGAGTGAGATCAACTTCCCTAAATGACTAAGAAAATAATGAGTATCCTACTTTTCTGGTAAGGCCCAGAAAGTGGTGAGATTCAGGGTGTAACAATGGGAAATAATGACGCTAGAGAGAGCTCAATGGATTCTGATAAAAGGTTAATCTACTGGCTTAAAAGTGTTGTGTTTCTCTAGTTAGTAGTGTATATACTGTGTGAAAAACCATGAGGTCAGGTGCGGAGCCTAAAACTCGTTCAGTAAGAGCATCAATAATTTTTGTAGCTATTGCCCTAAAACAAAGTGGCGATAGGCCTTTGCAACCTGGTCAAGGATGAAGCTATAATAAATAAGGCATTTTTATGTTTCCCCTGAAATTGAGTTAAAATTCCAAGGATTCCAGGTTTCTCATGTACAAAAGCTTTTCTAGAAGGGATATCTAGGATATCAAGTTCTAAAAGGATTGTTTATGTTTAGGTTCCCAAAAGAATTTTTTATTTTATTTTATTAATTAATTTATTTTATTTTTGGCTGTGTTGGGTCTTCGTTTCTGTGCGAGGGCTTTCTCTAGTTGCGGCGAGTGGGGGCCACTCTTCATCGCGGTGCGCGGGCCTCTCACTATCGTGGCCTCTCTTGTTGCGGAGCACAGGCTCCAGACGCGCAGGCTCAGTAATTGTGGCTCACGGGCCCAGTTGCTCCGCGGCATGTGGGATCTTCCCAGACCAGGGCTCGAACCCGTGTCCCGTGCATTGGCAGGCAGACTCTCAACCACTGCGCCACCAGGGAAACCCCAAGAAAGTATTTTAATGTGAACTTAGCCAGTTAACTAAAGAGGTTTTGGAATCTCAGAAAAAAATTGGCATTCATGTCTACAATATCCAGTTAAACCTAGTGCTATGGACAGAATATTCGTGTCTCCCCCAAACATTTATTTTATAACCTCACCCCCAAGATCATGGTATTTGGAGGTGATTAGGTCATGAGAGTGAAGCCCTCATGAATGCGATTGTGCCCATATACAAGAGACATGATAAAGCTCCTTTTTCCCTTCCTCGTTGTGAGGTTGTGGTGAAACGATGGTCATCTGTGAACCAGGTAGCAGGCCCTCACCAGACAAAGAACCTGATCATAGGGGCACTCTGATCTTGGAATTCCAGCCTCCAAACTCTGAGAAAAATATTTCTGTTTATAAGCCACTCAGTTTATGACATCTTGTTCAGCAGTCTGAATGGTCTAAGACTCCTAGAAATTTTTCTGATTGTCATTTTGTGAGGGTCTAATATAAGTTTGGAGACACTCTAGTCTATCAGGAGAGACTATTTTCTTTGTCTTTAGGTAGGCCATGCCCTAAATTATGGACATTAAGTTTGTTGTTTTTGTTAAATTCTTTAAATTTTGTTTTGTCTTATTTTTCCTAGAGGTATGGGTAAATTGTAGTGGAATATGTACTGAGTAAGGTCTGTTCTGTTCTTGAGAGTGGGGACATGATTAACATCCCATTCCTATTGGTATATTTGAACTCTGAGCACAGAGCCTCTGCATTCCCATTGCCTCCTCTGCTTCTCTTTAATTATATTACGTTGTTACTTTCTTGGTTAGCTTCATTCATTTACTCCTCTTTCTATCATCCAGGTACTTGTTGAAATTACCAGCTTATTGGTGTTTCTCTTTGCCACTCTGTCCAGGAACTAAAGGTACCTATTACTTTTCAATAGAAGTAATGATAATTCACTGTATATTCAATCGTATTTCCATTCTTATTACCAATGAAACTTTTAAATTAGTAGCTACTGTATTAAATCATTACTAAATCATTCACGTTTGACCATAACAGAGGATGTGCTTATCTGACTCTCCAGCTTGGAGGAGGGCAAAATGCCAAGTACAGAAGAAAATATCTTGGCCCACTCTTTGTAAAGGAGTGTACTTTTGGATAACAGAAGGAGAATTGAGCTTAATGAATGTGAATAATAAAAATATCTTTAAAATTAAGTTCATTGAGTATTATACCTATTTAAGATAGTCATTGCGATAAATTTATTACAGTGTTATCCCATTCTGCACTCATCTACTTTCACTCAAGAATCAGTGATTAAAATTTCTATAACATCAATATTTCATGGAAAATGAGGCCTTAGCCTTTGTCATGTTATCACAGCCTTTCTATAAAAAAAGGAACCCTGGCAATTATTATGAAATTTACACATTCATTTTATAATCTATATTTAGTCTTTCAACTTAGAATGTCCAAAGTTTACAAGCTAAGAGAAAAAGTTAATATAATTGTAGCATTCAAGAAATAAATTTGAAATAGCCATCTACTACAGAGGCCATCTCATAAACTTATATACACACAGAGTACCTCGCACTGACAGGTTTATTGCAGTGGCCTTGTTGCTAAACTATGGGTACACATTTGTCAAGGACAAAAAATTCTTACAGGTGAATAATAGCAAATAGTGATATGGTCATAAACAACTTCAGATAAACTACAGAGGTTTTGCAGAGAATATCAGAATTGTTAAAATTAAGCACTATAATTATTGGATATATTTAAGACAAGGGTTTTCGTATGTATAAAAATTCTCAAAACATCAAGTTATGTTCAAATGCAGCCATGAAAGTTAGCAAACAAAAACACATCTATAAGAGAAATTTTGATTTTTCAAAATTAAAATCTAATACAGTAATCATTCTTTAACCCTTTTTTAAGAGGTAAAGGTGATCTGGTTTGTTTAGCATACTCTCCCACTTTCATTCTGTGTGTTCTGATTTTGCTTTGTAAGGAAACATTTTCCCCTGAAATTTAACAACTTTTGTTCAAAAGAGGGCAGTGTGTCTTCACAAATGTAAAAGATATGTATATATATATATTCATATATGTTTTTGTATTTCAATCTCTGGGAACTACTGAGTGGAAATGAATTTGAATATAAGAACATGCTGCTTAATTTGAGAATCTTTTTGAAATGAACATTATTTTTACTTAAGTTCTTTTAACATCATGTTAACTTACATAAACATGGAGTGTAGATGATTGGTTTTAGACAATGGTCAAAGATTAAATCCTTAGCTAATCAACAGTATTCTCAGTGTAAAATGTGGTAAAATACAATTCAGATATTTTTAGATTTTACTGTGTTTTAGTATGCATTTACTTCTCAAGTAGAGTGTTGGGAAAATTTACACATTCCTTGACTTTATCATTACTCTTTTTCTACACTACATACTCGAGTTAAAACCAAAATTATTGTTTCTGAAAGCATTATTACCATCTTCTGAAAGATTTATCCATAATGAGATGAAGAAATCTGAATTCATAATGATCTAGACAATGTTCCATCATTCTAACCTACAATGAGTTGGTCCAAATCTTACTATCAGGCCTACCCTGTCCAGGATAGAATAATGGAAAAGGGGATGTGCTTAGCTATATTGAAAGATGGATCATTTAAAAAGGTTTTGTCTTTGAATGAACTACTGCAATGCGTGAGAGAAAAATATCTGAAATAAAAGTGAGCCTTATGATTCACTGGAAGGAAGTCCTGAACTGGGCATTATGTGACCTTAAACTCATGGATTTTTGCCTCTTGGTCCAGTGTAGGATTTCCTTACAGAATGTGTTATTCATACAAATATATAGATAATTTCTATGTGCAGTTTAAACAACAACAATAAAATGAATGTTAGTGTATTCAGCATCCAAGTTAAGAAACAGAAAGATGCCATGTCTCTAAACACCCTGTCTTGATTACTGATTGGATCCTCTTCACTCCCTTCTTCCCTTTTTCCTAGGACAGCTATCACACTGTGTTAATCACACTATCTTATTTCGTTAGAGCTCACATTATGTCCCTAAATCACATTTTATTTAATTGTCTAAATTTGAAATTTAGATAATGTTTTCTCGTATTACTGCAACAATACAAAATTATTGGAGAAGAATTCTGAATAGAAGTGGTGATAGCATCCATCTTTGTCTTTTGTCTGATTATAACGGCAATGGATTCTGTATTTTACCATTCAGTATTTTTACTGTTGGTTTTTGTAGATGCCTTATATAAGGTTTAGGGACTTATCTTCTATTACTGAGTTGAAATAATTTATTTTATGCTTTTTAAGTCATGAGTTTAAAATAATTTTGTAATGTTGTATTAACATTTTATTCCTAAAATTCCCATTCTGGCCATAACCTATCCTCATTTTCAGCCGTCTGAGATAGACATTTTGCATCACTGATCTTAAATGATAGTGACCTGTAATTTTATTTACTCACACACTCTTTGACTGATTTTAGTATCAATGTTAAACAAAGTTTACAAAATTACTTGCTGCTGTCTCTTCCTGTTTTATTCATGCCAGTTTTCTCATTCTCTCTGCCAGAAGCCCAAATGTTTCCCAGAATTACTTGTATTTAGTAGTCCATAAATTCTGGTGTGTTTTATTAGTTTGCTTTTATTTTATAGCTCACACTAACGCCTGACATATGACAGGCATCAAGGACATAATTTGTTTATGAGAAAATGTGTAAATAATTGACAAAATGAGTAAATACCAATGCTGTACTAGTAAGCCATCATTTATTTTTGTTCTCCCAAAAGGTTTTTTGTTACTCATTACAGATTCAAATAAAAATTCCTTACCGTGGCTTTAATAACTGTAAAATGTTTCAATATATCTTTCTAGTTTGATTTTCTACCCGCTTTTCCATGCATAATGCTAGTAATCAATACCAAATACCTATGCCTTAAATATTCTCACCATAATGGCTTTTTAAGAGTATTTTAAATACAAGCATTGAGTTTCAGAAATCAGACTCAGTTAATGTAGTTTGTATCCTGGCTTTATGATTTGCTAATTTTATTCCTTTATGTAGGGCTTTTTCAGTGCACTCATAGACATGAAGTATTTAAGATAAAGTCTGACTAACTATAAACACCCAATGCATTTATTTATTATACACTCAACTTATAATGTCTTGTGTAATATATGATATATAATATACCAAACTAGTTTGGAGGCTTCCAAAATTTGAGGATAGATAATGTGTCTTGTATTTGTTCAAACTCCCACAATGTTTAGTACAATGTCTTAGAAGTCATAAAGTAAATTTCCCAAGTAGTATAAAGAAAAGACTCTGAAACGATTTGAACTGAGCTGGTCTTTGAAAATAATTTGAATTCCACATGAAGGAAATAAATAGGCAAGATATTACAACAGCCATAGATATATGTCCTTTAATTTCTTCATCAATCTCTATGCCTTGGAGATATTCCATATGCATTTGCCTTGAAACATGTCATCTCTCTAATCACTCTTGCCTTCTAACTCACTTCTCTCCCTGCTACCCCCATGGAGAATCTTCTGATATTTATTACATCAGTTAGCAAGATATGTAAATGTTGGCAACAGTGTATATATCCATTGTCAACTGCCAAAATGACTTTAATGACTTTCAATATAGAACAAAATGTACAAGATAGGTGAGGATCGTTTTCAAGTATTCCATGCTGTTAACCTGGCAAATCCAATTAATTACTTATAGAGAATCTTCCGAAGTATACTTCTGAGAGATATAAAAAAAAAATGGACAACAGATTCTTTTTAAAAATAAGTCTTAAACTACTAAATAAAGGATAATGGGAGATGGAATTACACAACATTTTATTTATATCCACTTTATTTTTTACTATAGAATGAATATTTGTGTCCTCCTAAAATGCATATGTGGAAATCCCAACATAATGGTATTTGGAGTTGGGGGCTTAGGAGGTCATTAGGTCATAAAGGTGGAGCCCTCGTGAATGGGGTAAATTACCTTGTAAAAGAGACCTTAGAGAGCTCCCTTGCCTTTCCTGCCATGTGAAGACATATCAAAAAATGGCCATCTATGAACCAGGAAGAATGCTCTCACCAAACACTGGGTCTGCCTGCACCTAGATCTTGGACTTCCCTGCCTCTAGAACTGTAAGAAATATATTTCTGTTGTTTATCAGCAACACAGACCACAGTAGTTAGAGCAGCCCAAATGGACTAAGATGTTGTCAATTCCAAGACCGCAATAAAACCATTCTGTGTTCTTAAAAGTAATTTTTGAATTTTGCATTATAGTAAGAAAGAGAATCAGTTGCTGAATAAAAATATCCATTTTTCTCTCACTCATAAATTACAGGAATGGCCATTGCCATATTCCTAAGGGGCATCAATATTTGTTTAAACCAGAGAAAATTGATTTCTCTAAGGAAAACCTTGCTCCATCAACAATGCTTTATAGTCCTTGACTACTTGTTTTTTTGAAGATAAAAAAGTAAAACATACAATATCAGATAATCAACATTAAAATTATTTGTTTTCACTATAAAGTGAGAAGATAAACAATTCTCATCAGTGGAGACTATATTATTTGTTTTAGCCCATGAAATATCATACTATACAACTATGAACATCAATAGTTAATTTATCTTGTATGTTTCTTCTGGTGATTACATGTCAGAATCATCATAATACAACAGGGCCACTATAATGAAAAAGAAGAAAGAAAGAGAAATTAGTAATGGTGTACCTTCATAGCCAATTGCAAATGCAGATAGATAAGAGCATTTAAATGTCTCCCACAATAAATTAAGTAAAACAGAATATATTAATTAATAGTAAGTAATAAAAATAAGACTATTTGTTATTATGCACCCATATTATACTATATATAATTTTGCAACAGTAAATACTAATCTGACATATATGATTCACTATTTCTTAAAATATGATACAGATTTCAAGTGTTTATATTTTTCTAATACAATAAGTTTATTGTAGTAGCTTTCACATAGTACTAAAATTTAAATAGTTAAATAAAATATAAGAATTTACACCTTTGTAATATATGTAGAGTTATCTCATTATCACTTACAGTTTTAGCAATCTTTCCAGCCACTGAAAAGATACAGAAAATAAATGGAACACTGATTTCTCTAAATTGTTTTTCTGAGGCACCAATCATCAGAAACTACAGACAAGCCACCAAGGACCATCATGCAAAAATAGAATCAATGTTGATTGCTTTTATTGTGGTTTGCATCTGCTTGTTTCATTATTTGTTCATTTCCTTTGATTTGCTGCCAATTTTCTATCAGATTTTACAAAAGCACTGATAAAATTATTAATAAAACATCTATTTGTTTGTTTTGAATTAACTGGAAAATCTAGTGGAAAAAAGTAGAGTAAGAGGAAAATTGGTCATATTTTACATTCAATTTGATGCCTTTCTTATCTACTTAGGAAGGAAAGAGAAGCACTTCTATTGGTATTTTGAAGAGCACATAGAGTACAATACAAATTGCCAAAGGAAACAGATGTCACTTGATTCTTCCATAATTATTGGAAACAGTTGGGCTGATAATTTATATCAAAATAATATCAGGGACTCCAGTGATAGATAATGTTTGATTTTCCATTAATATATTCAGATTTCTAGAGTAGTACTGGCATATCAGAGGGAAGTTTCCTCAAAAAGTACAAAATTTTAAAAGTTGAAGTTGTTACTGTATGCTAAGTAATGCCTGATTTATAAAAAGCCTCACACAAAACAAACAAAACAAAAAGTTAAGGCCCTGTTTCAAATTTGCGTCACCTATTTTTATTTTTATTTGTTATTGTTTTTCCACTGCTGAAGCAGTCAAATTCCCAGGCTATCAATTACTATGTAAATAGTCTTTTGCAAGGCACAGAAAAAGGTACTGCACTTCAATCCTTAAGCTTTTGACTAAGGTTATGGACAGAATTGTCCTCCCCCCCAAATTCGTCTGTGGATGCCCTAATCTTCAATGTGATTGTATTTGGAGATAAGGCCTACAAGGAAATAATTAAGGTTAAATGAGGTAATAACAGTGGGGACCTAATCTGATAGGACTGATAACCTTATATAAAGAGGAAGAGACACCAGAGAGCTTTCTCTTTCTGTGCACACACGAAGGAAAAGCCATGTGAGGACAGAGGAAGAAGGTGGCCATTTGCAAGCCAAGAAGACACATCTCATTAGATACTAATCCTAGTGGCACCTTGATCTTTGACTTCAAGCCTGTAGCATTATGAGAAAACAAATTTCTGTGGCTTTAGCTACCCAGTCTATGGCATATGATTATCTTGTATGGCAGCCCAATCAGACAAATACACCTAATATAATTTCCAAAATAAGAGAATATTTTTAATCCCTATCTGTGAAGACTGGGATTTCTAGCAAAAGTTGAAGTGATAGGAATTGTAGCATCTGTCCCCATTTCATAAACTCTGCTCAACAAGCAAACCCAGAGACCAGATCTTGATTGCCAATAAAAGGAAACAAGATTCCTAGGGTTGGGGAAGGCAAAATACAAGATGGACCAGTAGCATTTGTAGTGGCAGAAAACAAGGAAGTGAACAAAAGACAAAAGGATGGGAACATGTCCAAGTGACACAGAGGCCAATTTGAAAGATCTCATTCAATTTGGTTCCAAAAAGCAGAGAAAGACCTACACAGTGAATCTCACAAACAGGCTAGGTTTATAGGGAACAGTCTTAATACTACTTGGAACAAGGGAGGTTTTAGATTGTGATGACTGGAAGGTTACCATGACTCCTCCTCACTCCTAAGGAATCTTCCCCATTTTGCTGGTCTGGCAAATTTCGAATCAATCACCAATGAATAATTCTAGAGGAACTTGAACTGTGTTGACCCAAAGATTCTTTAAGAAAAAAGACAATGTAAACTCACAAAATATTCCTATCATGTATCAGATGAAACAAAACAGTCATTAAACATTCAAACCTGAAAAAACAAAATTCAAACCTGAAATGAGCATGTGTGTGTGTGTGTTTGTATACAAATACACACATTTCAGGTATATAAGCTATACACATGCAAATTTCAGTGGATGTAAACTAAAGCACTAAATGCATATGTACATATATACACATAATACATATATAGATACATATATTTAACATTAATATGCTAACTTTATATATTTGTAAATGTGTGTACGTACTGTATAAACATATCTGTATATGTGTACATGGATACACATATACATATGCATATGTGTATAAATGTACCTTTCAGTAGGTATACAATATATGCATTACATGCATGTGTATGTATAAAATTACCTCTGTGAAAGGAACAGAAATTCAAGAATTCAAAGGAGACATAATAAATCTACTGGAAAAAATAAAACATGAGCTATCAGAACTTAAGAAAAAAGTAGAAATTGTTTTAGATTACTGAAATATTCAGTTTATTACTAAAATATAAAGTAATTTATTTTGAAATAGAAATATTAAAGACCAAATAACACATAGTAGAGAAAGACAAAAATGATCCAACATCACAGAGTCCCAAATGGAGAAAATACAGCATAGAAATGGGAGAAAACAAGTATTTGAAATTATTATTTATGACAACTTTCCTGAAATAAATGGTGTCATATTTCTCCACTCACATTTGCCATAAAATATATTCAAGGAGAGAAAGCGTAAATCAAGTATTTTTATTAAAGTAAACTGCTCTTCAAGTATAAATCCTAGAGAAAAACTGATTTGAAAGTGTAAGAACTCAGAAAATACTTTCCTTTGATTTTTAGAAATTTCTACAGTTCTAAATCAGACAAGCAAAGTGCTGGGTAACAAAGGAAAATATACTGGTAGCGAGTATGAAAACACACAAACACATATACACACACACACACAAGGGAGTTAAAATACAATCTATAGATAAAATGCTGGGAGGTTTATAAAAAGCAGATGTTTATTTCTCATGGTTTTGGAAGCTGGGAAGTCCGATATCAAAGCACCAGCATATTCGGTATCCAATGAGACCCTACTTCCATACAACAGAAGTTGTATGATATACACATACATACATTGCTGTATGATATATAGAAAATTTAAGTGGGTAAATCCTAAGATAAGGATAATTTTTTTCCTGTATTCTTTTCTTTTTTTTTAATTGTAGCTATATGAGAAGATGGATATTTGCTGAACCTATAGTGGTAATCATTTTACAATATATGTAAATCAAACCATCATACTGTATGCCTTAAAGTTATATGATAATGTATGTCAATTATTTCTCAAAAAGACTGGAAAAAATAAAATATATGAACCTGAAATTTCTGTTTCCAAATATTCTCACAAGAAGAAAACAGATACCCTTGCCAAATTATATGAAAATTTAAAATAAAGAAAGAAAAATTTTAAAAAAAGAATCACCAAGGCAAAAATATTATTATGCATGAAGTTTATAGAATCTCCCTTATTTTTATTTTTCCTATTGAGTTGCATACCTACACTATAGTGAAGGTCAGTGAGCACTGCCTGTAGGTTGAGAGCCAAATCTCAATAAGCCTCTCATCATCCTGAACGTCTTCTGAAGAGATTCATTGATATTACTGAACATTTGTGTCATTATATATGTTTAAGGAAGTTCATATAGCAAACAGCCTTGTAGGATAGAAAGGTTATTTCTCTCCAGGACAAAGAACAGATGTTCTGTTCCTCTCCAGAATAAAAAAGAAAATATCTTTCTCTGGAGAAAAGGTTGGACACATTTTTCAGCAGCCACAGTTGAAAGACTGAAATTTTCTAAACTTGGGGCTCCTCATCAGTCATGCAAGTGTACTGTCTGTGCAGAATCTGAGATGCTCTGCATTGTCTAGTGAGACTTGGTGATGAGGGAAGCCATTATGAACATAAAACTTATGCTTTGTCACTCAATCAAATTGAAATTCCTACTGCTGTTCTAGAAAAAAATATCTATAATAAAGGTCAGGTAATCTTCTATTTGCATTTTAAATTAAGAAAATACTTCCATAATGAACAGCTCTGTCTGTCATGCAGGGATGACGAATGAGTGTGCACATTTGTCTGCATGATTTGATGTGTTAACTTTCTGAAGGAATACAGCTTTTGAAATGAGTGGTTTTGACTGCCATAATGTATCCTCTGCCTAATGCTTCTGAAGGGGTTTCAAAACAAACCTCCCCAAAATATGCCACTTTGTAGCATGTGGATTATCTTGAGCTGAAGACAATCAATGCCCAAAAGACTGATGAAGAGCTTTTTACATCCCCCTTAACTACCTAAAAGAATTTATATGTGGGTCCTGCTCAGAGAAAGAGCTACTACCAAAGATAACTTTCGTCTGAATGACCTACCTGCATGGCACGGCAAATAGCTAATTATCAAACACCTGCTCTTCTATTGTCCTGTGAATTACCTTCCATTCCTTTGAAACCCTAGGCCCCTACCCGACTCATTAGCTCAGAATCGCATATACTCCTCAATTACGCAACTTACCCTTGGGTCTCATATCTTTGGGACTTCCTAACGTATGTAATTAAATTTGTTTTTCTCTTGTTCATCTGTCTTATGTCAATTTAATTAGAATAGCCAAAGAACCTAGGAGGTTAGAGAAAAAAGTTTTCCTCCCCTACACTTCCTTTTGATTTGTCCATTGTGTAAAGAATGTGATCTGAAGGAGACTGTAAGTTTAAGTGTTTTTGCCTGGCAGAAGTTTGCTTAGCAGCTTATCTTGACATAAAGATAATTATCACTGTTTATAGTCTGATTCTCAGCTTACTGTGAAGGCACAAATAAAATAGGTTCAGTCTCTTGAGAACTGGCTCACATTAGTAAAACTTACAAACTGATATTAAACAGTATATCAGTTTTTGAATTGTAATGAGCAGTGTAAAGTCCATGAGGATAACCAGCATGTTTCTTCATGATAGGAAACAAACATTTTGAGACACATTTTAATCACAAGTTTGTTTGAAGAGGATGACATATAACGTAATGACATCTGGTTGTCAGAAGTACTGAAAGCCTCCATCTCTAACATGAGAATATATGCCTTCTAAGCAGACTTCATACTACAATGAGGCTGTACATCCCCTTGGATTTTTCTAATTGGGGAATGCTATTTTCCCCTCTAATACCTCAGTAATGAATTTTAGTAAGTATTTAGATGCTCTATGCTAATTATTAATAAAGTCTCCCTTCTGTCAAATGGTATTTAAGGTACAGAAACATTTCTAGCAGAATTTTGTGCACTCCTTAGAATGTGATTCACTAAAACTTCTAGAATAGCTGTGCATATGGCTTCCTCTCCTAGCTACCAAAAGAATATCCATGGCAGTTATATAAATTGTATAAACTACTCACACTTAGAAGACATTTTAATCTTTGGGGTCTCCTTAATTTCCATCATTTTTAATACAAGTATACAATAGGACATTGTGAATAGGGAATACAAATGTCACAACATTCCTTAGAGGTTTATGTCTCAAGCTTTGACTATATCTTGTGACACTTTTAGCTCATCTGTACTATCCTAGCACTAGAGTTATCATTAAGGCTGAAATGTGGGCAGAAGTTGTTTGCCACTTCGAAGAAAGATGTAAGGAGGAATAATCCTAATTGATTTTATTTCTAGCTCTTCACTTCAAACAAAAAGAGCAAAAAAGCCCTCCCAAGAGCCCTAACTACTTTGAGGGAATGGTTTTATAAATAATTGAGTTATATACCCTGGGAGAAAATTATTCTTTCTTTCCTTATATTTTGTGACTTTTCTTTGAAATTTTCTTTTGACATTAATACTGTTTACTTCTAAATAAGTTAAGGATTCTGAATAAGTGAGTTAACTGTACCAGCTAATCTACAACAAACAGAAATATTATTAATTTATTCCTGGTTTATTATGTTTGGAAAAATGTCTATAATGAAAATATTCTCATTGTCTAATCTGGTTATATGATGGATTATTATGTAGTTTCTAATGGAGAATAGAAGAGTATACTATCCCTTTAGCATGAGAACTATTTTGAGCTAAAAACAATTAAAACAAAACAAGTATAAGAAAAGCTTTCTGTCTTCCCCCTATTTGCCTAAAATAAAGATATGAATTTTTAAAAGTGTCCCTCTGCCCCTCTCTACAAGGAAGGACAGAAGATAATCACTGGAAACAACTCTAGGCCCTTATCAGCTCAGAGTGAACACCAGAGGAATCTAAATAACAATTCTTGCTAAACTTACCCTTAGCTAGCATCTTTACCTTCCCACAGTTTTCCACCCCTAGAAGCTCAAAGTCCTTTTCCTTTGCCTTGTCACTTATCTAATATGGATTCTTCTTTTATTATGATGATGCTAGTTAAGCCCACTTTCTAATCACTGCCAGATATATGTCTGATGCCCATGTTAATAGACTTCTGTTTGTTAATCTGTCTATCCATCTCTTGTTAGTCTAATATACAGGGCACCAGCCAAAGAATGAATGAGGGTAGAGGGGAAAATCTTTTATTTTTTTCCCCTACAGAAGCAGCTGTGGATTTCTAATACATTGACTCATTTCTACTTTCACCATTAGAAAAAAAAAAATTAGATGCTTTTGAAATCTTGAGTAATTAATATTAAGTATTATTTATATAATAGTACAATGATATTTTAAAATGTTCATGCTGATAGGGCAGAAAATTATTTAAAGAAAATTTCCAGTTGGTCAAGGAAAGAATTGTATAACCATTTTCTATATGTGTTTATTTTTTAAATAATAAAGCATTAATTTTCATTAGTAAATAATTTTTCCCTCTTGGGAACTTAAACTTGTGACAAATATGTATAAATGTCAAAGCTTAATTAGAAATTTTAAAGCCATAAAAACCAGCTGCTACCTAAGTGTCAAAAGAAACAGTGTCAATATTTAAAGACTATGCACTAAAATGTAGATAAATCAGGAGTAGGAAAAGAAAAAGGAAATCAATTTTTCATTAGTTATAAATTCCCACTTTTTTCTGATGGATGATTTCAAGTAACTTCAATAAATTTGGGGTCCTATCCTTTGTGACTCAGCTCAACTGCCTCCTTTCCTGAAGGTCCCACTGAACTTTGTTAGACATCCCTCTTACTGATGTGCACCCCTGAAGCACAGACACACTATCCTTTCACTTAACATGATTTCATTTATAAACCACCTGTTTTATGCCTGGCCTCTCTTGATGGCATATACTCTATTGTTATTTATTTTCAAAACACCAGGATCTGGCATAATTGATCTAGTACCTTTTAAATAGATATGTGTTTAATGAATTAATGTATTAAAAATATATTATCGAGGAGACGTAGATAAAAATTGACTTTTGTTTCATTCATTCTCAATTCCAGCTTTAATAGGCATGAATTGTGAGATCTTGAGTAAGAATAAACATATCTAACTTTTAGTTTTCTTATTTGTAGATTACAATAATTAAACTCATTACAACACACACACACACACACATGCTTTTGGATGCATATCCAAGTTCATCTTTCTTTATCCATGTTAGTAAAATCCTAGATTTGAGTGGGGAATCGCTATATTCCCTGAGTTCAGTTATTTAGGAAAGTGGAAACTCTCCTTAGGCCCTGGAAGTTTATTTTTCTTTGGTCTGTAACAATGGTTCTCAAAGTTAAATCTCTAAAACAATAACATAGAAATTATGGAAGTTCCATAAAGAGCAGAGAAAGAGTAATGGAAGAAAGTGTGTTTAAAGAAATAATGACCAAAAACTTTCTAGATCTTGAACACAAACATCCAGATGCATGAAACCCACAAAATTCCAAGTTGATGGATCATAAGAGGTGATCATCAAGACACATTATAATCAAATTATCAAAAGCCAATGACAGAGAGAGAATTTTGAAAACAGAAAGAGAAAAACTCTTCATATACAAGGGAACCCCCATCAGACTATCAGCAGATTTACCATCAGAAACCTTGCAAGCCAGGATACAGTGAGATGACTTATTCAAAGTGCTGAAAGACAAAAATATTATACCCAGTATAGCTGTACTTCAGAAATAAAGGTGAGAAAATGACTTTCCCAAACAAACAAAAGCTGAGAGAGTTCATTAGCCCTAGACTTACTTTAGAAGACATGCTAAAGTAAATTCTCCAAGTTGAAACAAAAGGATTCTAAATAGTAGCATAAAAACGCATGAAAGCATAAAACACATCAATAAAGGTAAGCATATAGTCAAATTCAGAATACTCTTATACTGTAATGAGGGTGTATAAATCACTTTTAACTCTAGCATAAAAGTTAAAAACAAAGATAACTAAATAACTACAGCTACAATAACTTGTATAACTTAATGTATATACAATATAAAATGATATAAATTGTGACATCAATAACCTAAATTGTGTGAATGGGAGAAGAAAAAGTGCAGAGTTTGTAAGTAATCAAGTCAAGTGATTATTAGCTTAAAACAGACTATTCTGACTATAAAATTTTTCATGTAAGTCTCATGTTAAACACAAGGAAAAACCTGTAGTAAATTCACAAAAGATAAAGGAAAGGAATCAAAGCATACCACTACCAAAGAAAAAAGAAAAAAAATCAGCAAATCAAGAAAGAAAATAACAAGAGAGAAAGAAAGGAACAAAGAAACTACAAAACAGTCAGAATATAATAAATATCAATAGTAAGCCCTTATCAATCAATAATTACTTTAAATGTAAATAGATTAAATTCCCCAACTGAAAGACAGAGAATGGCTGAATGGATTAAAAAAACAAGACCCATTTATAATACATGCAGCCTATGAGAGTCTCACTTTAGCTATAAGGATATATATATATATATATATATATATATATATATATATATATATATATAGGTTAAAAGTGAAAAGATGGAAAAAGATATTCTATTCAAATGATAATCAAAAGACAGCCGGGGAGCTATACATATACCAGGCAAAATAGATTTTAAATAAAAAATGGTAACATAAGGCAAAGAAGGTCATTATACAATGATAAAGGAGTCAATTCATTAAGAGTATATAAAATAGAAAATACATATGCAGCCAATATTAGAGCAGCTAAATATATAAAGGAAATATTAACAAACTGAGGGGAGAAATAGCAATACAATAATAGTAACGGACTTCAATACCTCATATTCAGCAATGGTTAGATCAAACAGGGAGATAATCAATAAAGAGAGTACTTGAACAATACTATTAACCAAAGAGACCTACCAGATGTATACAGAACATCCTATCCAATAGCAGCAGAACACATATTTTTTCAAGAAAATATGGAACATTTTCCAGGACAGATCATATGTTAGGCCACAACACAATTCTTAACATATTTAAGAAAATTGAAATCACATTAAGTATCTTTTTGGACCACAGTGTTATGAAACTAGAAATCAAAAATGGACAGAAAATTGGAAAATTTACAAAAATGTGGAAATTAAACAACATACTCCTGAATGTCAAATGAGTCAAAGAAATCAAAAGAGAAATCAAAACATATCTTGAGACGAAGTAAAATAGAAGCACAAGTAAAATAGAAGCACAAGCAAGAAACACCATTTATGATCTAGAAGGGGGTCTCGCACCAAATACCTAATCTGCTTGACACCAGCCTTCAGAACTGTAAGAAATAAATTTCCATTGTTCATAGCCTATCTAGTCTATGGTATTTCTGTTATAGCAGCCTGCATGGACTAAGACAAATGATTGGGGCGGGGGGGTTGATAATAAACTTTGAGGATGGAAGTCTGAACGAACTTCGTCCTCACTTGTCCTGGCCTTTTGTGAATCTACATATGACTACATGACTGTATAAAAAATACTGGCACTTGAGTCTACTCTGTTAATCCTAAAGTATCCTCATTGTTTTTATCACCAAATCCTAGCCACTTCCTCATAGAATTTAGCAGCTGACGAAATTTTACCAATTCTTTGTCATAATACAAGTAACTTTAACCAGGTCACCCTGCAGGGGGTGGGGGAGGTCATTCTGTAGGCCAGAGTTATTTTATAGCTGCACTGGGAGATATCTTTCCATTTCTCAGGAGGCCTGAGAATCTGGCTTTAGCTCTTGGCTAAAATAAATATAATTGGATTAACTAACACAACTTAATGTGTTTTGATGTGCTGTTTATTTTATTTTATTTTATTTTTTGTGTGTGTTTGTATTTTTTTTAAAATATCTTTTTTGGAGTATAATTGCTTTACAACGGTGTGTTAGTTTCTGCTTTATAACAAAGTGAATCAGCTATACATAGATCCCCATATCTCCTCCCTCTTGCGTCTCCCTCCCACCCTCCCTATCCCACCCTTCTAGGTGGTCACAAAGCACTGAGCTGATCTCCCTGTGCTATGCGGCTGCTTCCCACTAGCTGTCTATTTTACATTTGGTAGTATATATAAGTCCATGCCACTCTCTCACTTCGTCCCAGCTTACCCTTCCCCTTCCCCAGGAATAAAGACACAGGAGTAGAGAAGGGACTTGATGCGCTGTTTAAAAGTCAAGACTCCCCTTGTGACATCCAGGCTCAGTATATTTATGAGTGGTTTTCACCTGACAGACCAGAGAGCTATGGACAACTCAGCTGGAAGTTTTCATCAGAAAACTTCTGAAACTAAGATTCATGACACTCATCTTGGCAGTTCATGTCAAAGCCAAAGTATGTCCCTGAATGAATGAAAAGACTCTAGGGTGACTTGATCCTGAACGTCCCTCAGAATTCTAATGCTTGCCTGCACTTCTCTTCTCTTGCTCTATCATATTCTTTGCTTTTGTTACAAGTCATACATGAGTATGCTCTGTGGCGTCTGTGAGCCTTTCTATTTATTTGAACTTGTGAGATCATTACAGTCATCAAATATGATAGGTTTTGTCATACTTGGTCTCTTCTTCCCCTACGGATCTCCTAGTCACATCAGCCAACTCCTGTGTGTGCATCTTGAACCTTGGTATAATTTGAAATGGTGCAGTTTTCAAAATAAAGACCCAACCACATCTTCTTATCCCTCCTTCTTTCTTGCTGAAACCTGTTCTTCTGTCCGGTTTATTAAACAATGAATTGTTTACTCCTTATCTATCAAAACAATTCTGAATTCATTTTATGTTTTATATATTTGATGTTTTGGATTCTGTGATGCATATTTCGAGCAATCTTTTGGCAATATTCAACTGCTTTTTCTGTTTTACTCTGTTAAAGCTACCTGGCAAAAATCCCAGGCCCGGTTTAGCCAAAGTAAATATTGTCGGCTTAAAAACAATTAGTGATGGGCTGAAGAAGAAAAACTGAATACAATAGAGATATTTATTATTTTGTTATTTCATGGTCAATCATTTCAGCTGAGTCTCAATACTTCCTAAAATTTTTACTTTGTTTATTTATAGCCACTGATATCTATATTTTTTTAAAGGGTAGCTGTAGAATTCATGAGGGAATTTATTAGATGTCTAAGCCTTTAAGGGAAAGTTTCCTGAGCAATAGCTCATCTTAAGAAAAAGAGAATAAGGATATCAACTTTTTCAATAACATTAGCTTGATCACCAGAGGGAAAGGACATGTTTAAATAAGCAATGTATCACTAAGATTGTTCCCAAGATCAACCTTGGTGGACTTTTATTAGACATGGTGGTGGAATTAAGGTTAAGGGGTTCCATGAAACAAACAGAAAATTTAAAAGATTGTTTAAAAAACTTAATATTGAAATGTAGGATTGCTTTGAGAACAAGATCATAGAAAAACATACATCAGGGAAAGTGGCATTACCTCTTCTTAAGTACAAGAAGCAGGATGGCCTCTGCACATTGCAGTTTCAAGGAACTAAGTGTAGTTGGTAAATATATGCTGGTTTTCATCAGTGTTAGTTACGAAGCCTCCAGTCCTGCCATACCTAGAGCTAATGTTTGCAAAGATTGTGACAGTGGGCAGCTAGGGCTCCAAGAACAATACCAGTTAGTGCCACTGGTTTCAGCAGCATGGCAAAGCAGTGGTTGCCACATCAGACTGGAAGGACAGCAATTTGGGGGACAGTAGGCAATAGTGCCCATGGCGCATAGCTCTGGGCTTTGGACAATGAACAACAGAACTTTTTGCAGAGGGTGATCTGAATACAGCGGAAAGGAATTTAAAAGTAGGTAACAAGTCCAAAGAATAAATGGAGCAAGAAAAGCAAAGTGCTTTCTTTACTGTTTAATGTTACATCTTTTTTAGGCCTAGGCTGTTGCATTACAGAAATATTTATTCATTCCTGTACAATTACACAAATTAATCTAAAAGGGGAGCATTACTGCCCAAATTGTACATTATTCTTCAGTTCTCATTATCTTTCATAATATAGCTATGTGTGATATCATTATTAAAACTTTAAACACATTAAATCATTCAAACATCCAAACACAAACATTAACTAACTTCTTTATATTTAAAATGTTAAAATATGATTTTAAAAAGCCTGGAATTTTCAGTAACAAAATTATTCATTTAAAGAGTTTATAATTTTTTCAAGCATCTCTTGCAAGATTATGAGTGTTTTGACATATTAATATTCAATTTGACACAGATTATAGTCAAAGATTAAATATATGAAATGATATATAACTGAAATCTGATGTATTGTTAGTGATTCAGATAAATTTAAATGATGGCATGTTTTGATTAGTGATATGACTCAGGTACTATTTGTAATATGATTATCATTAAGGAGATGTTTTTCATTGCTTGCAATGAGAATATTCAAATATACTTACTTCCTGCCTTTTGCTTTTCTATATGGTGCTGTTTTTTCTTTACAAGCATCAGTTCCTATCTGTGCCCTGTTCACTCTCATGAGATCAAGTGTTTATCCTTCCTACCTGCAAATGGAAGCCAATGGCATTGAACTGTCAATGTATTTAAAACCTTATGCAAGAAATTATTACTTACAATCTATAATAGTAAGTAATGTAAAGGTCACTCAGTAACATATAAGGCCAAATAGAATATCAAATCTAAGATAAAAATACATAAACATTTTCCCCAAAAGTATTTGTTGGAGCTCCTACCTGTTCATATTAACAGAAGCAACATTCTTCTCTTCTCTCTTCTCCCTCTCCTCTCTCTCTCGGACTCCCACATTTTAATTGTCCAGGAACCCTATATATTACTCAACACCAAAGGCTCACTGTTATGCCAAATGTCAGAAAAGAGAAATATTAAGTATGTTATCAATGTATTTGCAAACCTCACATACAGTTCTCTTTTCTTCGTTCATTGCATGAAACAGCTCTCTTGGAAATGAAGACCAGACGGCTTTACTGAATTTATTTACTACTATAACGAGTCCCTCACTTATTGCAATCCCTAAATTAGTAGCACGGGCTCTTAGTGGTATGATAATTCTACTGCCTCCAACGTTATGCTCAGTCAAGCGTGTCTAGTATGTAAAATTGCAGGTTTTATTTTTTAACAAAGTTTTAATATATATTCTTATATATTAAAGAATTAATATATATTCTTATGTATGTAGAAAATTAGGGAGATACTAAGAACATTTTGTACATAATATACCTTTCTTTTACTTATTGCAAATTTTTCTGTGCTAGATGGATCTCCCAAACAATAATCATCTGCAAGTTAGAAATAGAAATATATAGCCTTCTCCCCAAAAATTGATATAGTAAAGTTTTTCTGTATCAAATGCATTTAAAATTAAAGCTTACATACTAATTATAATTAATTAGATTAATTAATTAATTGATTAGATCTTCTTATGTTATAAGACCAAATCAAAAGTAGTCTGTGTGTCTAAAGAGATGAAATTCTCTAAATGAATAGGCTACTTGACCTACTCATTAATGTACTGGGGCAGGCATGACTATGAAAAGACGATGGGGGACAGAGAAAACAGCAGAAAATGCCCAATATGTAACATTTAAATTAAATATTTCTTTCTTTAAGTAAATTTGTAATTTTGTTCAATTTTTTGTAATGGATATGTTATTTAGAGCTTAATTTTCCTCTTAATCTATGATGAAGTGAGACTGAGAAGACTTCACATCTTTCTGCAGCTGTTTCCAGGTTTATAGACATAATTTCACCAAGCTAAAGGTAGGATATGTATTGCAACATATGTCCTAAAGGATATATATATATATATATATATATATATATATATATATATATATATATTCTAAAGACTACTAATTAATTTTTTTTGGTATTAGTTGGTTCTGAATGTGGCCCAGAATAGGTAAGTACATACTAATATTAGACCCTTTATTATCTTTAACTAAAATGCCTAAAATATTAAGAAATATTAAAAGAGGTATATATCTAGTTAGGTAGCTAGCTAGCTAGATAAATAGATGATAGATAGATAGATAAATATCAATAGATAGATATAATGGACTATTACTATTTAGCCTTAAAAAAGATGATCCTGCCATTTGCAACAAATGGATGAACCTAGAGGACGTTATGCCAAGTAAAATAAGCCAGATACAGAAAGAAAAATATTGTATCCTCTCACTCATACCTAGAATCTGAAAAAAGTAGAATACATAGAAGCAAAGAGTAGAACAGTGGGGGTCAGGGAGGTGGAAACAATGGGGGGATGTTGGTCAAAGGATACAAAGTTGCAGTTGTCTACAAAGACTAAGTCTAGAGATTGAATGCAAGGCATGATGACTATAGTTTACCATTCTCTATTGAATAAGGGAAATCTGCTAAGAGAGCAGATTTCAGGTGCTCTCATCACACACACACACAAAAGTAGCTGTGTGAGGAGAGGATATGGTTACGAGTTTGACTGTGGTAATCATTTCACTATGTATATCAAGTCATGTTGTACAACTTAAATCATATAATTTTTATTAAAAAATAAAGAACTATTAAAAATACAAGTATAAACATACTGTGAAATACAACTTTTAGTAAAATACACATGAAAATATCTATATGTTGAAAATATTATTGCCAAATTAGAATTACAGAGGCTTACAGTCTATTACAGTCACCACTGTGGTCAAAAGTAGTAAGAGAAACTGATTCTGCATCTAAAGTTTTATGCATAGAACTTTTAGTAGTCCAAAGAAATTTCTGAAAACCATTACATTGCATTAATTAGAATAAAGAACAAAAATCTAAAATCAATTGTATCTTCCAAAAAGGTTGCTCTCCAAAATAAGAAATGTAATTGAGATTTCAAATGAAGTATCTTATGGAGACATATGAAAGTCTCCAGATTATTCCACTAATTAAGACAAACAGTCCTATTGGTTTGTAATTTAGAAAGAAAAACATCATTTTATATGCTATAATAAGAACCTTAATAATTTGTTTTCACAAATAGTTAACAATCTCCAGCTATGTCTATAATAGAGATTACAAAACTTTTATGAAATAAGTTTATTTTACTGGCTTTAGAGCTCTATTGCTTAGCTCCTTTAAAATTTAAAAATGTGGATTATACCATTGCTTGTATGTCATACAACATGAAGTACCTTATATGAGACCAAATTTTTTAAACTATTATCTATGGCTACTCTAGAAAAAATGTTCAAGAAAGGGAAAATTTTCTTAAATAAAAGTATTTCTCCTCTGAAGAAATTATTTTTCTTTGACATATTGTTTCTAGTATGTTTACTTATTCATGCCTTTGACTTCTTTCTTAAAGAATAAATACTGGAATACATGCTATAAACTCAGAAGAGATGGCACTATTTATATATATATAGTCATTAGAATATGAAATGAATTGAAGAATAAGAAGTTGCACAAGTTATGACTTCTTGGGAAGCTTCTAATTAAGGTCTAGATTTCATGTAGTATTACAGTAGAAATGATTCTTTGACTTCATGAAACACATGGTTGCCATGGTAACCTTTTTCTACATTGTACATACTACATTTTCTCATATTGTATATTAATTCTAGCAATATAACTTGAATTACATTTTTTATATTTTGTACATTATTTTAAGTTGTCAAAGTAAAACACTCTTGGATCTGAGCAGGATATTTGGAATTTTAGAACTGCAATGCATTCTGTCCATGAGATTAAACAAAATCATGTAAAATTGAGAATTATAAATTTTTCTGCGCATGTTCAAATATTTAACATTAAACTAAAACATACACTTAATTAGAATACATAGAGGACTTAAAATGCAATTCTTAAATTTTTAAAAGTGTACTTCAAAGCAGCTGTGTATTTCTGCATATAATTAGCATTAAGCCCACCTCCACAAAAGCTCCTTGAAAAATTTTACTTTAAGTATTATCTAGACAATAGCATCTTATTGGAAACTACTGGCAAGCTCATATCCAAACGACCCTCAGTATAGGGGAGAGAGTTTGGAAATATGATGTCAATTTATTACAGTTTTCAACATTTACTCAAAGTGATATACTGAAGAAAGAAGTAAAAAGAAATAAGACAATCCATCACTTCATTACAAAGAGGACCTATGATCTTAATGCTCCTTTATACTGTTATATTCTGCCAGAATTCAACGAGAGAATGTTACTGAAAATAAAATTCAAGAAGTGTTAAGCCACAAGTATGAAAACATAGTGAAATAGTTCCTGAATTCTGAAGGAATGAAGTGTAATGTTATTTTTTTAAATTTGTATTGGAGTATAGTTGCTTTACAATGTTGTGTTACTTTATACCGTACAACACGGTGAATTAGCTATACGAATACATATATCTCCGCTTTTCTGGATTTCCTTTCCATATAGGTCACCGCAGAGCATTGAGTAGAGTTCCCTGTGCTCTATAGCAGGTTCTCATTAGTTATCTATTTTATACACAGTATCAATAGTGTATATACATCAATTCCCATCTCCCAATTCATCCCACCCCCCACTCCCCCTTGGTATGCATATATTTGATCTCTACGTCTGTGTCTCTATTTCTGTTTTGCAAATAAGATCATCTGTACCATTTTTTTACATTTCACATATATGTGTTAATATACGATATTTGTTTTTCCATTTCTGACTTACTTCACTCTGTATGACAGTCTCTAGGTCCATCCATGTCTCTACCAATGACCCAGTTTCATTCCTTTTTATGGCTAATGTTCCATTGCATATATGTACTACATCTTCTTTATCCATTCCTCCGTTGATGAACATTTATGTTGCTTCCATGTCCTGACTATTGTAAATAGTGCTGCAATGAACTTTGGGGTGCATGTGTTTTTTTGATTTATGTTTTTATCTGGGTATATGCCCAGCAGTGAGACTGCTGGGTCAAATGGCAGTTCTATTTTTAGTTTTTTAAGGAACCTCCATACTGTTCTTCATAGTGGTTGTATCAATTTACATTCCCAACAAGAGTGCAAGAGGGTTCCCTTTTCTCCACATCTTCTCCAGCATTTACTGTTTGTAGATTTTTGATGATGGCCATTCTGACTGGTGTGAGGTGATACCTCATTGTAGTTTTGATTTGCATTTCTCTAATAATTAGTGATGTTGAGCATCTTTTCATGTGCCTCTTGGCTATCTGTATGTCTTCTTTGGAGAAATGTCTATTTAGGTCTTCTGCCCATTTTTGGATTGGGTTGTTTGTTTTTTTGATATTGAGCTGCATGAGCTGTTTGTATATTTTGGAGATTAATCCTTTGTTGCTTCATTTGCAAAGATTTTCTCCCATTCTGAGGGCTGTCTTTTGGTCTTGTTTATGGTTTCCTTTGCTGTGAAAAAGCTTTTAAGTTTAATTAGGTCCCATTTGTTTATTTTTCATTACACTAGGAGGTGAGTCAAAAAAGATCTTGCTGCGATTTTTGTCAAAGAATGTTCTGCCTATGTTTCCTCTAAGAGTTTTTTAGTGTCTGGCCTTACATTTAGGTCTTTAATCTATTTTGAGTTTTTTTTGTGTATGGTCTTAGGGAGTGTTCTAATTTCATTCTTCTACATGTAGCTGGCCAGTTTTCCCAGCACCACTTATTGAAGAGGCTATCTTTTCTCCATTGCATATTCTTGCCTCCTTTGTCATAGATTAGGTGACCATAGGCTCCTGGGTTTATCTTTGGGCTTTCTATCCTGTTCCATTGATCTGTACTTCTGTTTTTGTGTCAGTATCATACTGTCTTGATTACTGTAGCTGTGTAGTATTATCTGAAGTCAGGGAGCCTGATTCCTCTGCTCCATTTTTCTTTCTCAAGATTGCTTTGGCTATTCATGGTCTTTTGTGTTTCCATACAAATTGTGAAATCTTTTGTTCTAGTTCTGTGAAAATACCATTGGTAATTTGATAGGTATTGCATTGAATCTGTAGATTGCTTTGGATAGTATAGTCATTTTCACAATGTTGATTCTTCCAATCCAAGAACATGGGATATCTCTCCATCTGTCTGTGTCGTCTTTGGTTTCTTTCATCAGGGTCTTATAATTTTCTGCATATATATATTTTTTTACTGAATTACTTTTATTTAAACTTTTATGTTTCCTAATATCTTGTTATACAGTCATTGAACTATATTCATCTTGTGATTTGAAAAACATTAGTGACGCTTTTTGTTAAATTCACAAGCAGAGCAGCTTTCCTTCCTAATTTTTAAAGGCACTGAAACAATAATTGCATTTCAGCTTTCCCAGTGTCTTCGGAGGGCAAAAAAAGGAGTAGATTTAAAATGGTAAGAAGCAGAATTTTCATCTTTACTGTTCTGGAATATACTTCTATGACATTTATTAAAATGAATTTCAAATGTTTACATGACTGTTTTTCATCTTTGGACAATGATTCTGTCTTTTTCTCCGCAGTGAAGACCCCAAGAAGTAGCAGCCCACAACAGCATCCTGACAGTTTTCTACCGTATTTCCTAAAGTCTTAGTTAACTTAACTGTAACAATCACTATTATCATTACTATTACTGTTAATTAGTGTTTTTTCTTTAGCATAAACAGAATTCTCAACAGTCCGTCAGAAGCCTCCTAATCTTAGATCTTATGCTGACTCAACTATTTCCATGTTATAGGGTCTATCATGTGTAGTAGCCTATGTCACCCACCACCATGTACAGACAATTTCATTGTTTGGATTGCAAATGGTGAACAATTACGGTCAGGTGTACATCATTTGCAAACCAAAATGAAATTTAATACACATTGTGGTTCATGAGAGCAGCCTATTGAAAGTTTCAGACACTGAAAATAAAAAAATACTACTAATAAATAATTTTCATAAAATTCAAAGTTAAAAAATACTCAGTGAATTATTTTCAGATATGGTTAGATACAGAACCCTGGAAATATAATCAGGGTTTTTCTTCTACATTTTTTTTCTATGTCTCTTTTTCTGCTTCTCTTTGCTTGGTGATTTCACATTCATCCACAGCAAAAAATTGGGACCATGAGATGAGAGAAGCCTAGTGTATACCAACCACATGAGTAGATAATTCACAGTGAAGATTTTGATTGGTTCAATTTTATCACTATGTCCAAACATGGATTACTGGTCCTGCAGATGGATGATCAACGTCGTCAAAAACACATGCAAAAGAGAACTTCTTTGAAGACAGTTCAACCATAAAATATGAATTTAATACAAAAATCAAGTGGCATTTTGAGTTGTAATATTAACTTTACATGTGTTTATCAATACTAGTTATTTGGATATTTCTTAAAGCATGAAGCTAATGACATGAATGATTTTATTTTGGGAATGATGAGATGTGATCCCACCAATGCAAGTCAAGAGCAGTCATCATTGAACAGGTAGTCTAGCCTGACCCCAAGCTAGAGAGAATTAGAATTAAAATCTTAATGTTCTGTATGAAAAGTAGCTAGAATTTAAATATAAATAAGGATACTTTTTAAAATCACAGAGAAAATTCACTAGCAATTAAAGTTTGCTTTATTTTTTTTTCTATTTGATACCCTTTGATAAAGTTGATAATTTTTTAAGTTTAAACAATAGAGAAATTCCACTGTGAAAGAAAGAGTAACTATTTTAGTAATTTATAGTTACTTTATCTTAAGGGAAATTAATGGGTTATTTTACTAAAATTAAAATAATAATAGTTAAAAAAAAAATAATAATAATAGTTAGCAATTATTATTGCCCAAATTCCAATGATAGAAATGCTGCGTAATTTTACTTTACATTTTCTAAAAGGATATTTTGAAGACTAAAACCAATCTGAAAGCTAATATAACACCAATGTAACTTATTCACTGTCCTTTTAGAAAACGGATTTATTTCTCTGTGTGTTAACATTTTTTAAAAATGCCTTGGCTTATTTTTCAATTCATTTCAGCATTTCAGTTTCCTGTGAGTGCTTTCCATTTGTCACTACTTACTAAGAAAATAGTAAAAATGGCTTAAACATAATTGTCCTTTTTATGACAACAGTAGAGTATTTCAAAGAATGAAAGATAATCCAGTTAAATTGCTATTTTTCATCTACATTGGAATTTTTAGATATAAATGAGTTCATATAAATGGAAGAAGAGTTAGGGTCATTTAAACAGTTAGCTGCAGTTGAAATAATTTCATGACAGACCGACATGTCATGCAGCAAGGCATGGAATTGGTACTATGATCAGTAACTTTTGTCAAGATGTTCTTCCTCACTCTGATTCTATTGAAATGTGAAAGGAAAATATTCAATTATTATAAATTATTTTTAATGTCCAGGTAGTGAATCTTTAAGGTATATGTCTTTAAAAAATAAATCATGTGTCCAAATGGGGGTGGGGTGGGGGGGAATCTTAATGTGTGACCATGATAAATAAATTATACTTATTTTTTCTGTAGAAGACCTTCATTAGTTGGACTAATAGGCTTATGCTTGTGGAAGAATAAAGTTGGCAGGATAAGAGACAATGAACGTAGCATAGTAATGTTCTTGTTTGTGCAACACTCCCAGTTGGTTTTAATGGGAAGCATTTAGCCAAAGTATAGGTTTAAGGTCTGAATGGCATCAGTCTTCACAAGGGGTTTAAGAAAGATAATTACCCCTGCCATTTGGTTTGTATGTTTATCGAGTGACATAATACATATGTCTTCTAGTAGAGTGTAAGGCCATGAACATGAACAATTATTCCAAACATGAATTACAAATATTTGCATGTAACTAAAGCTTCTTACAGACTGATATGAGTTATATGGAGTGGAGCAAAAATGTAACAGTAGGTGATGCAAATTTAAGAGTCATTTTTACATACTTGGAGTACAGAACAGACATCTGGCAAATTGACAGCATCATTTTAAAGAAAAAACCTACAAATAATTATTTTCACTTTGAAAGGTCCAAATAATTTTTCTGCTTTAAAAAATGTTATAATGTTTCTTCTCAATATGTGTAAATTCTCTGGAAAATTTGCTTCCACTAGTAATGATAACTTTTTCAAATGTGACTTCAAATTGCCAATCTCACAAGGCAACTATTTTATTAATTAGTGTTAACAGAATAGTTGTTTTACTTTTAAAGCTAGAAGTGTGAATATATTCCAGTCGATTGCAAACTTTTTCAGGCCAAATTATACTTTATATCGCTGGAATTTGTAAACAAAGATTAAGTATTTAGATAAAAAGTAAATTATTTGACTAAGTTATAAACAGAATTTATATCAAGCTAAGTTTGAATAGTGTTTATTATCATTTTGATGTTTACTAGCAGAAGAAAGTTGTTTTTGTAACCACATTTTTTTCTGTTTACTTTTTTTATTATGAGTTTCAGGTGTACAGCATTATAATTCAACATTTGTATACATTATAGAGTGATCACCGCCAAAAGTCTAGTTACCATCCATCACCATACAGTTGACCCCCTTCACCCACCCCTGAAATCCCCTCTCCTCTGGTAAACACTAGTCTACACTCTGTATCTATGAGTTTGTTTTTATTTTATTTTATGTTTATCTTAAAATACAATTTTGAAATCATATAAATATTTGCTTTCAGAGACCATAATGTTGAACTAAGGTGCAGTTTAAAAATAATGAATCTTGTTTTGTTTACTCATTGTTTATGGCTGTAACTGATGTTTTTAAGAAATAAGTTTCCACGTAATAGTTGAGACTAAAATTAATTTAGGACACAAAAACAGTCACAAATATTTTATCATTGGACACATTACTTGAGCATCCCTGAGCAATTTTACGTATATCTTCTGTATATCAAAAGCAATGCTAGAGATCTGTGTATACTTAATGACTGCTTATTTACTTATCTATTTATTTCCTTGGTAATTGAGTGATATTTATGCACCAAAATATTCAAAACTTAGGCATAAATATTTCCTAAATGCCTGTTTATCCAAGGACATTTTAGCACTGTATACTTCTACAGTCACCATCACTCTGCTCTGCCTCAATGACTCATCCTTTTCCCCTCAATATTTCTCCAAATTTCTCCTGTACTCTGTTACCCTGTTTTGAGCATGTTCTCAGATTTATCTCACAGATTCACTAACAGCATTCTAATATGGAAGGGATCTGTGAGATTAAAGGTCTGAATAAAATAAATTGTTACTTTATATATTTAATATTTTTAATTAAAAAATATTGGGTACATAGGGGTAAGGGATTAAGAAGTATTAACTATTATGATAAAATAAGCTGCAAGGATATATTGTACAAGACGGAATATAGCCAATATTTTATAGTAACTATAAATGGAGTATAACCTTTAAAATTGTGAATCACTATGTTGTACACCTGTAACATATAATATTGTACATCAACTCTACTTCAATAAAAAGACGTTGGGTTTATTCTTATAAATGTTAGTCAACAGTGTTTGGTTAAAATAAAGAGCTGAGGGAAAGTTATATTATTAAGAGTTTTGAAAGATTTAGCCTTATGAAAAGGAATTAAGAAAGAGAGTAAAAGGAAAAGGCACACATAACATTTTGTGCAAAACCAGAAATATCTAGAAACTTCAAAACCCTGATATAAAAAAAAAAAACCCAGCAAAATATTAAGGGCGTAATTGCTTAGAATGGTATATATTGTGATGGAGGAGGAGAAAGCATTCAGGTTGGTTAGTAGTTCTAGAACATATAAAGCCAGTGAATTCAGAGGAAATGTGTAGAGGTCATTAAGATCCTATGAAAAAATAAAAATAATATGGAGGAAGAGAGAAATGCAGTGTTTGTGTATGTGTTTCATTATGTACATGAAAAACTAAAAAGGGCATATATATATATATGAAATACATATATTTCAAATATATAGGTTATATATATTGTATATATATATATATATATATTTCATTACAAATAGAAACATTATCTGTATGTGAGTGTATGCATATGTATATACCATATATTTCATTAGTAAAAGAATTGGACTTAACGTAGGGCTGGGTTTAAATCACATTATATGCCTGATAGTTTCTGGACATAGCAAATCCTGGTATTTTCCCCTTCTAACTTCGCCTGGGATCCATGTAGATAACACTGTAGTTGGATGTTTATATTATCTAGTTTCCTCTATGCACCAGTATACTAATTTGCTAGGGCTGCCCTAACAAAGTACCACAGATTGGGTGACTTCTATGACAGAAATTTATTTTCTCACAGTAATGGAGACTAGAAAGCCAACTCAAGGTATCCAGAGGGTTGGTTTCTGCTGAGGTCTCTCTCCTTGGATTGCAGATAACCATCTCCTCCCTGTGTCTTCACAAATTCTTCCCTCAGTAGATGTCCGTGTCTTAATTTCCTCTTCTTATAAGGACACCAATCGTATTGGATTAGGGCCCACCCTAATGACTGTATTTTACCTTAATTACCTCTTTAAAGGCCCTTTCTCCAAACATAGTCACATTCTGAGGTACTGGGGGTTAGGACGTCAGCATGGGAATACGAGAGGTTGGCAGAATAATTGGCATTACAGTCTGTAAAGAATATTGTACTGGGAATATCTAGAAATTGTTATCCAGGTGACCCATTTTAATTGTTTGTGAATTAAAGCAATCTAAAGCTGCCTGATCTTTACAGTTTTCTCTGTGCCCCTTACTATGCTGGGGCTGTTCTCACCTAGAAGTGGCATTAGGATTAAAACAGTGAATCAACACACGTTAATAGACCTTTATCTTTTGTAAGATAAAATAATTTACAATTTATGGATTTTAAAAATTTAATATTAATTAATATATGAATATTATATTTATACTTATATTTATATTTATCAACATTCATAATTTCTACTTTAAAAATCTGTTGTGTGCTTTCCCTTTAAATATCTTCTTTACAAGATTTAGAGAGTTAAATTAAATAATACAGTGTTTTAAACAAGCTTTTAGATAAGACTTATACCTATGAATATAAATTAAATAATTTGTTTAGAGATTATTTTGACAGGTATGGGAACGTTTCCCTTATTTTCAAAAATTAGAAAAAATAACACAAAGAGATTGAGATGGGAATTTACAACTACTACCCTCATTTTAAAGTTTATAAACCTATTTAAAATTAAAACAAATAATTTAGCTGAAAAACACTTATCTAACTTGTTACTTTTATAATAAGCATTATCATTTAAATCTCACTATGAATAGAATAATTATGTGTATTGAATGGTATTCTCATTTAATTAAATTTAGATTACTTTAAATTACTTATAAGTGATATCTTAATATTTACCATGTAATGTCTGACATTTTGAATCAATGTGCTACAATAAATTAAGGAAACAAAGCATAATTTCTCCCCCGTTAATGTACTCAAGATCATAATTTGAAATCTGCTCTATATCTGTGATGCTGTGGGATCATTGGAATTTTTTGTAAACATCTTCTTTAAATGAGCTTCTGCTGTTACTCAGCACTTATATATTTAAAATGCTCTGTTTAAGGGAAAAAATATAACTCGTATGTGTGTGTGTGTGTGTCTTGCTCACAAAGAAATAATAAATTCTAATAAAAATAAACTAAATTTGTGCTCACTGCCACTGTTGCCTAAAAAAGGTGTCTCACAGTTGAGAGAAAGAAAGAAAGGAAGAAAGAAGAAATAAAGAAAGAAAGAAGGAAGAAAGAAAGAAAGAAAGAAAGAAAGAAAGAAAGAAAGAAGGAAAGAAAGAAAGAAAAAGAAAGAAGGAAAGAGGGAGGGAGGAAGGGAGGAAGAAATTAAATAAGTTAGTTTTCTGGGAAAATTGAAAGTGAAGTCATTTCTACTTACTAGTAAGAAAGAAATGATATTGTATAAAAAGTGACTTTTTAGAAACCTTGGTTTATAAATCATGCCTAACTTATAATAAGATTTCAATCCAACTTTTTAGTTTGAGGTGCAATAATTTCCCAAGAAACATGGGAATTCCTTCCAGGAGTATATTATTAAATAGTCAATGTTATAATTCTCCACTGAATTATTGCATAGCTCTATTGTCCCCTGAATTAAAAATATTTTAAGGTGTCTAACTCATGACAATACAAAAAATTTGATTACTCCCGATTTTTAAAAAATGTTAACTGATGTTTAACAACCATGCACATTTATTTTAAGTGACTTATGAATATTACTTCAGCACAAATATTAAAGTTATATGAAATTGTATTGATAGCAGTTATCCTCTCTGTAGCTTAACCATTTAGTTATTTATTCATGAGTCAGCCTTCTTTCTGTACACATATGTGGGTACTGTGAATGTTTGACTGAGGGTTGGACAAAATTATATTAGTTAATTAGAATTAGATCTCTTTTAGAGATCTAGTCTTTATACTTAAAAAATAAAAATAATAAAAACAGATGAGATACATCATCTTTGTTAAAATTAAATATTTCAACTCATAGTATTAACACTAAAGAGCATCTAGCAGTTATATTTTGAATTAAGTTCAAAGGAAACACATAAACACAGGGTTTAGTGTTTTGGAAAGAAAGAGCAAAATAATAAAGGATTTTACCATTGGTCCAAAAATTAATAGCTGGTAGATGGTAGGATAAGTGAGGAATAGAGTACCTGGAGCCATTTCCGCTCCAGCATGTCTTCAGCGGCCATGAGTTTGCAACCAAGACCTCACTGCCAAGCGCTGGCGTGTGCGCTCCTTATCAGCATTCTCTTCCCCCGCCTTCCTTCTCCCTCTCTTCTTCTTCCTCCTCCTATCTATTTAAAAAAAAATTTCTTGTCGTGACTAATAAATCACATGAGGGCATATTCAGAAGGAAAATAATATTTTTTAGCTATCAATCAAAAATAAAATTTCAGTGAAAAAATATACTCTGCAAGCCTTGAGACATGGATTATTAATATTTACATACCTCTGAATGAAACGGATTGCTGACTCTAGCAGAACTAAAGCCTAAAAGCACATAGAATCTGAAACGAGGATAAAAATAAATTGTGCAATAAATTGATATGAAATGACTGAAAACAAATACACAATTAATATGGTGAGGTCACCATCTTGCCCTTATTTGAAAGCAAATTATATATTATATAAAGCTTTTGGTAAGCAATGAAGTGTGCGGTATGCTGCCAAAATTCTGGCACTCATCTATTCATACTTCAGGCCCATAGTAAGTATATGAAGGCTGTGTAATTAGCTAACAGAAGATATATAATAAACATATGAGTATAAACTCTATTATCAGCTGTTTTGAAAATATGCTTGAACTTCGTGCCACCTAAACTGAATGGAATAGTGTGTGGATCTCAGAGCAGCCTTATTTCCCAGTTATAGGTAGAGAAGGTGATATGTCCTCCTGCTTTCCAGCCTCATTCCCAAGAGGAAACTCTTATAGGAAAAGAGAACCTTAGCCTTTCTTAGTGATACACAGAGAGTCAGTAAAATAATAATAATAAGTGCAACCACTGCTGGTGTGAGAGATATATGTTCTACATACAGGTGTCAGGCTTTCCCCAGTGGTTACTTAATCCTCACCTGAGGAAGGAGACAACAAGAGGTGGAGAGGCAGAAATTTACTCTTAGAAGTTCTCTCAGGAGGTAAGGTGGGAGGTTCTATTTTTTCTCCACGAATTAATGTCCCGTTTCACTTTGCAAAATTATGTTCTCTTAATGTATTGGATTTATGAACCAAGTCTATAATCTGTCGAGGGGGGAAAAAAAACACAGTATATCCACGCAATCCTACATGTATTTTCTTGTGACCTTTTGCGCAAGACCTGCCTCTGCTCCTTAAGTAGGCTTTAAGAGCAGTTGGATAAAATTAAATTTTTGCCTGAGGCCATTTCTTAATTTATCAGCTCTTTTCCAACTGGAGAAACTGGGAATGATAAAGTTTTATTTTCTAACCAAGCAAGTCCTGAGCTAAAAAATTGCCTTCCAGAATCTGCTTGAAAACTTAACAATTTCTTCTTCAGTTTATTTCTATCTATAAGTTAACATATGTAAGTGAAACGAACCAATTGGCACTTTAATGTCATGCTGGGGATTTCTTTATTTTGCGGGGGGGATCTCTTTATTCACAAGTTCATTTGGGATATTTTATTTCTTCTGTGTTACTGAAGGTAACTATCTCATATAATATATGTCTCTTTTTTTCACCTCCAATAGCAATTTTTTTTCTCCTGTTCCACACTCCACCTCTAATTAGTTTATTTCACTTTAGCTTTTGGCATAGGCTTCTAACCATCTTTCCCATTGTTACTTATTAGTGGTTTCCCTGGCAGCATATGTTTCAGGTTTTGTTAGGACAGTCCACTACTTTTCTTATTTATTCTTTATAAATAAATAATTATTTACCTACTGTGATTAATATGTATTTTGATATAACAAATCATACTGAAACACAGGGTCTTGAAACAGTAAAAATTAATTTTTTTTCATGTTTCTGAGAGTCGACTAGGTAGATACGTTGTTGGCTGTGATCACTCATGGGACTTAAGGACTCGGCTGACCTGGGATGTCCAAGAAAATTTAACTCACATGTATGGACTATTAGTGAAACTCTTGACTGGATAGCCTGATTCTCTTCCATGTGGATTTTCTTATTCCACGTGGTCTCTCATCATCCAGTAATTTAACTCAGGCTTCTTTACAAGGTTGATGGCTTTCAAAAGAGAGTTGTTTTAAAATGTACCTGAGATTTTGTTTTTATTTAGGTATGAGATTATTGAGAAGACCACTGACTCTGAAAAGATAGTTTGTTACTCACGGTCCCCAAGTGGAGGAGCCACATGGAGAAGCTCCAGGGACAGTCAGGAGGTAGAAGGAGCTGAGAAAAAGCATGGGCAAAAAAACTTATTGTGTTCTTGTGGGAAGGAATGAGTGTGGCACAGCAAGCAGGTTCCGGATTGGATAGTTTGAATAATTTTGGTGGTCCCTGAGTTGTGGGCATAGCTCTTAGTTGTTGGGTAAGTGGCCCTAGGGGGATTTACAGTAGACAGTAGATGGATAGTGTCCCCTACTACAGGGGCAGATGGGGGTGTGAACTCAGATTTGGTTGGTTTGCATATCAAAGGTATGCTCTCCGACAAGTTGTTTGTTGTCTTCAGGAATTAGCTAACTCTGGGAGATGGAGTATCTCCATAGGTCTACATGGCCCCAAAACAGCAAAGCATCATAAAATACAGAAAATAACAACATGCTTAATACGAGAGAATTAAAAATAATCAAAAAGATTTCAAAGCCTAGCCTGAAAGTCACAGTGTAGTGGACATGGTGACATACCATCCAGATTCCCCTTCAATGAAGAATTTGATGGAGAGAAAGCATTCTGATGTAAGGTTTGCAAAAGCTGTCACAGTTGTAGAGAGTCACCTTGCTCACGGTCACATCATTGTCAAGGTGGGCCACATGTAACAAATGATTTTGATAGTGATATATAGAAAGACTTGGCTATTTTAGCCCAATGCAGGACAATTCTTAAGGACATTTTAGTTCCAAAGTTGCCTGTCAGGTTTGCTAAAGCTGTTGTCAGAATCTCTTTACAGGTTAACTTCTACCTCTGCTTAGTTTTGCTTCTTTTTCCTTCCTTCTACAGATGTGGAAACCAACAAAATCCCTTAATAAATATCATGCCCACTGACCTCCAACTCAGAGTCTATTTCCTGAAAAATCTTACCGGTAGAAAACAGCATTATTCCAAAACACATTCTATTAGTTAAAGCAATTCACACAGCCTTCACCAATCAAAGGAATGAAAAAGTGGATTTAACTTCTTTAAAGAAAGAGAGTCAAAGCAATTCATGGTAGAGTTTACAATCTTCTACAGACATAAATGCAAGGTTATATCTTCTGACATAGGGAACTATTTGCCATTTAAATAAAAGTTTTTGACACGTTATTGAAACTTAACGGAGTCAGAAGACGAACAGTGGTATATTAAGTACCTAAGTGACTGGAGTCAGTTATTACAACTCAGGGTATTGTCAGGCCCACAAAATAATTAGGTCAACAGGGATATTAGTAATCAAACGTATGATGGAACTAATATAGTTTGGATAGTTGCAAAAGCTCCAGAAGACATAGTAAATTAGCTACATAAAGAGGTGGGTCAGACTCCTGTCTCACCTACATCACTTGATCTGCCACCTCCTCAGATTACGCTTATGCTTATATGTGCTTATATGTGTTTATGCTTATATGTGTGGTTTTTATATCCATTTAATGGAGGAAGTTAAAATTCCTGAGTAGTTCATGAAAATGTTGTCTCAATATGTTAGAGCAGAAAACAAACCACGATAATCCTAACAGGGGCAGAAAATCCACACTATAAGCCATGTTTTGCTAATAAATTTTGCGTAGTTGTGTATGTGGCCTGATGAAGACATACGTACAGATTCCTGGACAGTGGTGAATGTCTTAGCTTATAAGTAAGATGCCTAGAAAGAAGAACTAGAATTTTGGATACAAAACAGTCTAGAGAAGAAGGATAGTATTGCACTAATGGGAACAAGGTATGTGAATCTTTGAAACTTACATCAATGCCTCTGAAAAAGGAGAACATCATTTGAGATGAGTTATTTCACAACTAACTGATGGATGTCAGCTGCTCTCTCTTCTTGACAATATAGAGTTTATATGATCCATCCATGAACAGTTTCCATGTCAAGAATGAACATGATGTAGGAGCACAGATGCATGGCTTCCTTCTCATGATGGCTACTGCCACTGCTGAATTCCTGAATTATTAACCATAAAACCTAAGCTGCACTCTGCAGAGAAAGATCTCTTGAGGACACTAGCTAGCTACTTGGTGCCAAGTCAACAGCAAAACCCACAGGCAAAAGAAAAAAGTTAACATGAATAGTTAGACTTCATGATACAAATTAGAGCATGTCTAAGAAAACAGGAGTTTGTGTTACTTCTCTATCAGGTGATAACAATGAATTGGCAATTGCAGTTACCACGACCTTAACTGAGCAAGGAAATCAATGGCTCATTCCCCTTAGGGATTAAGCTCTTACTATGTAATCATCCAAGCAGCCTAGACTAGCTGTAGCATTGGAGTGGGTGGTAGAGGAAGGAAAAAAATAATTATGGCTTCCGGTGGAAATGTATTTCAATAACTCTTTTGTATTAAATGTTCTTTTTTTTAAAGTAATTGCATTAGACCACCACCTTGAAAAGGACTTGAGAGGACTTTAAGAGCCACAGAAAACTTTTGACAGTAATGTTATGTTTATTTTTTTCACTGTGATGATAATTTCACAGGTACCTGCATATGTCAAAATTTATCAAACTGTACAATTTAAATGTATTCATTTTACTGTACTTCCATAATACCTCAATACATCTGTTAAAAATGAGAATGAATATATATATGTGTAATGAATATATATAATGTGCACATATATAATAAACATTCATATAAACATATATGAGTGTGTCTTTGTGAATATATTACATTTCGCTCAAAATTACAAGTTGTAGGTAAGATATTTCACAGTGAGAACTTCCTTGCCATTATGATGTCATGACACATTGACTGTCTACAAGCCTGACATGGTTGTTTAGGATCCATCACTCTCTAACTTTATTGAAGTTCAGGATAATGTCACCATGTGTTCAAAACAAGTGACAATGCCACTGAGAGAGCTGATTAATGATGATTTGTTTTGACTTTATGGTATTGATACAAATAGACATACTATGCTTTTAATTTGTTCCTACCTATAAAGTTGTATTTGAAAAAAAGTAAAGATAAATAGAGCAAATAAATTTAGAAATCAATCAAATCCCAAAGGTCATCAAATCACTCTCTCATAATTCAGAGAGGAAACTATGCCATAGAAACATATAATAACATTTGCTGTTATTATACATTTTATGGCATCAAGGTTATTATACATTTTATGGCATCAAGGTTTAAAATACAGGGTTTAAGATGTTCTATCAAGTGATGTGTATCAAGTGATGTTCACTACTTCAAACAGATAATATTATTTGTATGATTTATTGTATTGCAGCTACACAGAATGGTTATTTCACTGAATGGGGGATAACAAAAGATCAATGGATATTTTGAAGACAACAGAGAAACGGACAGAAACATTCAAAGAGGAATAGCTTTACTTGTGATGAAGAGATCTAAGCCTCATTTGTTTTCTTCTTTATGTAGCTCTCTTTAATTAAATTTAATGTGTATGTACATTAAAAATGATAAGAATTTAGCTGAGATTTTATTGAAGTAAATTAAATCCATATGTACAAATTACAATTTACAAGGAGTTAAGAAATATGTTTTCAGAGGTGCTTCCAGAGATGAGATATTTCTAATTGCTTTCAATAGAAGTTCTGTGATATAGTAGACTTTAATTAGAGTGCTACTGAGCAAAAAGATAATTGCACTTACAGCATCCTGAGATGGCAGTCAAGATGCAGCAGGTGGACAGGAAATACTGCAGTATGCCAGTGAGAAACAACATTTCACTGAATGCAGCAGCATGTGTCATGCAAGGGAAATAAGATTAGTGAAATGATGGCATGAATGTAGCAGCTTCAGTTTTGTTAATTAGGCTCCATTCATGCTTCAGTGATGCTGCAATTTACCACTCCATTCTCCTGGAGCCTATTGTGCAAATGCTCTCATGCTTCTAGTAGATATAAGTGGTGAGTAATACGTGGCCCTAAGAGGTGTGGTTACAACATTACAATAGTGTTCTTTTTAACAGATTGTTTTTTAAAATTTATAATATTCTTTCAAAACAAAACAAAATATTAGTAAATATTAGTAAATCCATTGCTGCTTTTTTTAAAGTTAAAAGTAATTTTTATATAATTTCTAATACCTGGCACTAAGACTTACTGAATTTGTTACATTGTTTAGCAATAGCGCTTAATTATTTAAAAAATACACACACTTTCGACATATAGCACCTTTCTGCAACTTAAATTTTGCAGGATGTCTCTGTATAAGTTTATGGACATTTGCTTAAATGAATCATGATATTTTAGTAATTTAGAAACATATGATTTAAGAGCATAATATTTGACTAAATGTTGATTATTGTGCACTTTAATATAAAGCATATACATGAAAGTATTTTGTTCTGTTTATGTTTTCCTTTAACATTTTGATGATGGGCATTTGGTATATATTGATATAGACCAATACGATGACATTAGAAAAATACGACATGCAGGCTGAAATGCCAGGCAAAAGGCTTGGAAACACAAGCTCATGGCAAGTTGTCATAATGGCATCATTGTCAGCTGTGAAAAACAAGTGAGCCTGTGACACTTCTAATCAAGGCAATTAAATGAGAAATCGCATGTTCAGACATTTAGTGCAGCGCCTACCTCACAGGAAATGCTCAGTAAAAGTATGAATTGCTACTGTTATTAGTATCTTGGATAGTTTTGTGCTTACTTTCAATTGTTTCTGATTTATATTAATGGAAAGAAACGTAAATTTATTAGACATTATTATTTATTGAACTTTAAAATGAAAATTGAAAATGGGCAGAGGAGCCAAATAGACATTTTTCCAAAGAAGACATACACATGGCCAACAGGTACATGAAAAGGTGCTCAACATTGCTAATCATCAGGGAAGTGTAATCAAAACCCAGTGAGCTATCATGTCTCACCGAAGGGTTATGACCAAAAAGCAAGAAATAACAAGTGTTGGCAAGGATGGGGAGAAAAGGGAACATTTGTGCACTGCTGGTGGGAATGTAAATTGGTGCCACTATGGAAAACTGTATGGAGGTTCCTCAAACAATTAAAAATAGATATACCATATGATCCAGTAATTCCACTTCTGTTTATATATTCAAAACAAAATCATTATCTCAAAGAGATATCTGCATTCTTATGTTCACTGCAGCATTACTTACAATAGCCAAGACATCAAAAAAAAAAACCTGTGTCCATTCATGGATGTATTGATAAGGAAAATGTGTAATGGAATATTACTCAACCATAAAAAGAAGGAAATCCTGTCATCTTCTACAACATGGATAGACCTTGAGGGCATAATGTTAAGTGAAATAAATCAGAGAGAGAAAGACAAATACCATATAATCTCACTGATATGTGGAATCTAATACAAAAACCAAAACCAAAAAAATTGAACTCATAGATAGAGAAAACAGATTAGTAGTTGCCAGAGGCTGGGATGGAAAGTGGGGATGAGTGAAGGTGGTCAAAATGTGCAAACTTCCAGTTATGAGATGAATAAATTCTGAGGAGGTAATGTACAGCGTGGTGACCATAGTTAACAATACTGAATTGCATATTTGAAAGTTGTTATGAGAGTAGATCTTAAAATTTCTCCTCACAAGAAAAAAATGTAACTATGTGAGGAAATAGATATTCTCATTGTGCTAACCATTTTTAAAACACATACATATACCAAATCATTATAGCAGACTCTAACACAATGTTATATATCAATTATATCTCAATAAAACAGTAAAAAAAGAAAAAAATGTATTTCTCCCATTAAGCATCCAGAACAGTTTAATTTAAAAGTATTCTGAGACTACAAAATAGTGTTTTGGAAAAGTACTGTTATAGAGCTGTGTGTTTCAGAGTTTTGTAATGTGCAAGATACAGATTTTCATTTCATGCAGAGGTTGAGGTGATCCTGTTAATAGTAGTCAATTTCCGCTATTCAAATTTTGCCATTTTTGCTTATTCTGATTCTACATGTTCTAAATTTGAAGTATCAAATAAAAGTGAACTAAAAAAATATTTTAACTATTAAAAACATTTTTAAATATGCCAATCACATTTGCTTATATTTTAAAGGACTCCTTAGTGCTACTGAGATATTATAATATGAAACTAACTCTAAACAGAATCATGTCTTCTAGAGTTTAATACAAGTAGTCAATCATATTTTATTTTTGGCTTTTCTTCCCTTTTACATCAATAGCAATAGATGCAACCAATCAAAATAGTAAATGGTAAAATGTGTGTCCTTAGACACCTCTGAAAATTGGCCACTTTCTCATTCTTAGGACATTTTGCAGAATTGCCAGGCCTGTTTCTTTCTTCCTGCCCTCTATAACACTAATCACTTTCTCAAGTAGAAATGTCTACTATTTAACCAAAGCAGCAGTAGCTAACAGCATAGCATTAGTTTTATTGTCACTTGGAATTATACAAGATTTAAAATTAAGCACTTTTTAAAACCTTATTGTGCTTCCTTTTCTTATCTACTGCTTTGAAGAAACACAGTGGGCTTTAATTATTTCTTAAGGGTCCAAGAATAAATAATACTTTAGGAGAAAAAAATAGTTTTTTTTTTCCTTTCTAAGATCCCACAAAAACTATCCTATTCTGAATGAGCAATGAGAATGTCACTTGCGTGTTTAAGTTAGTGAGTGCATTGATTCAATACAGTAGACAAATCTTTAAAACATCCAGTTTTTCTCCTCTCCTACTATGACTCAAGACAGACTCAGAATATGGTTAGATGATTAAGAACTGTGCCCCTGAAGAGTATTTCTAGATTATGCTACGATCAGTGGTTTCTCAAGGGCCCTGATTGTTCTGATTGAATAAAAAATAATATAGCTGTTGAATTTGAAACATGTGTTTCTAAAATAAAAGAGTAAAGCCCTTGAGTAGTCAGAAGAAGGTGGGCAGGGAATAGCCAATAGCTTTTCTGTTCTGATCTTAGACTTCAAAATTTGTTGTAAAAGAGCAGCAATCAAACAGAAGATGTTTGTCCAAATGAATGAAATTTCAAGTATAAGATTAAAATGAAAATTATGAAGAAGAGGGTCTCTGTATTTTTCATGTGCTATGACGCCTTCCAGTTGAAAAGGTCACCTCAATGACACAGATAATTTATATCAATAGGATGGGGTAGGTTCTGTTTGTGCATTTATAGTTGGTCAAATAGGGGGCTCAGAAGATGGAGGAATTTGTTCTTAGATTGAACAGCTCTTTGTTTCTATGATAAAGTCTTACTAAGAGGGTTGAAAAGGAAATATTTAACAGTTAAGGTCATGCAAATATCAGAGGTGGGCAAAAAAGGTTGTAGGGGACAAAGTCATGATGAGTCTAAGTGGATATTTTTCAGTCCTTCAGGGTCCTTTACAGTTTCTTCCTTCAGTCAAAGGAGAGATGAGTCTCACAATTTGACAATTTTTGTTAATTCCTCCAAATCTATACCACTCCTGTCAACTGAACTCCCTGACTCTTTGGTGATGGCTGTCATGAGAGCTTCTCATGACTATTACTCTTTGTTGTTGAATTTATATTATTTATTAAATGAGTTGTTATTTAAAATATTTTAAGGCTTCTGGAGAAAGTGAAGGAAAAAAAGAAACTTGGGAATACAACAAGGATGAAAATTAAAATTATTAGAAAATCTTGAACATACTTTTAAGCTAAGATTCTTCCCAACCTGAAATCATTGAAGAGAACATAGTCCATCTCAGTCCCAAGTCTGTAAGGAAATGCAATTTCATTATCAGTAGGCTTGAGTATAATGTGGTTTATCCTTCTGATGCACAAAGAAACAAGGTTAAGAAAAAAAGTTTTTAAAGTAAGTCAGACAGAGTAAGACAAATATTGTATGATATCACTTATATGTAGAATCTAAAAAATAGTACAAATGAATTTATTTACAAAACAGAAACAGACTCACAAGCATAGAAAACAAACTTACGGTTATGGGGAAGGGGGCAGTGGGATAAATTGGGAATATGGGAATAACAGTTGTGTACTACCATATATAAAATAATCATCAAGGGTTTACTGTATAGCCCAGGGAATTATATTCAATATTTTGCAATAAACTATAATGGAAATAAATCAAAATAAAGAATATAAATATGTACATATATATGTATAACTTAATGGAATCACTTTGCTGTACACCTGAAACTAACACAATATTGTAAATTAACTATAGTTCAATAAAAAAGAAGAAAAAATTAAGAAAGAAAGTGTGGCAGTCAGGGAAGTTTGGGGCATAAAATATCCATCTGTAATAATCTTCTATATCTAAGATTCTTGGGAGGGCTGCTTCCTTCATGATGACTTCTGCTTCTGGACACTCTTGAAGAAATTTGTTTTAGATCTACCATCAGCTTAGAAATTTAGGAGGTGAGTGTATGAAGTTTTTTTAACTGGGAGACATAAATTCACTGGAATTTCACTGAAATGTTCGTGGTTAACTGTAATGTCCCTCCAATGAGGCTCAAATGCACTCTTAAACATTGCTGTTGTTTCCAGTAAACTGGATATCTGAGCTGAAGCTCATGCAGGAATTCTTAAATTTTATCCTGGGGAAGGTCACTGAACCTGTTGATGTTAAGCTTGGTCATGAGGTATTAAACCTCTACATTATTGGCCATATCGGCCAAGAAATAGAATCAAGATTGGGGTTGAGATTTCCAGAGACACAGTGTATCCAGTAATGAACTCCTATGGGGGTGTCTGAGTTACTATGGAGTGGACATATAGAGCTGATGATACTAGGAGTGTTCTCCTAGGAATGTAAGCTCAGAATTAAACAGTGTACTTGAAAAGTATTTTTAAACTGATTTACGGCTTAATAATGCTAACCTTCCTGTAAAACTCTCATTAATTATACTAGCTAACTTTTCCGATCAGCCTGAAGATCAAATGATGGTACTGAACTTTGCTTTTTTTTTTTGTCTTTTTTGTTGTTGTTGTTAAGAGAGGAGGGTGTGAATTACATACAACAGGGTCATATGTGACAATTAAAGACCTCTTATAAACAAGCACTTATGGAATTCCATTATATCTGTTTCCAAAAATTTCAAATGTAACAACTAAATCCACATCTATTGCATGTAATGAATGACTATTGAATTAACGATTGTAGTATAGGTTATAAAAGGAAGTGACTCTAGTAGATGCAGTCCTGAACGTTGGCCAGAGCTAAGTCCTGACATCAAGAAATGAAGCCTGCTCAAAATGTCCATCTTCTCCAGGGTTAGTCACTCCCCAGATAGCAAAAGCAGAAGTAAGATGATGTGATTAACAACCTTTTATTACTAATCTAAGAGACAAAAAAGCAGTGACTGACAACAAACTACCATTATTTTCAGCACTCCATTCCAAAATAGATCTTGATAAGGAAATGGTGAGTCAATATAACTGTGACCTTGGTTGATATCAAGGTCAATGGAGATGTTTTTATATCATTAAACTCTAACAATTGTTGGCCATATGCATTTGGGGAGAGGAAGGTCTCTAATGGTTTCAGGGCTCATTCTTTTTTCTTGATGCACCCAACAATGAAAGACTGGCTGTTGACCTTTAAGAGACATTCTTGATGCCAGATCAACCTATAAAATTGGAGAGCACAGGCACTGCAATCTGCCCTTTATGATCTCATTAACTAAGTACGCTACACAAGTTGGTTCTTTAATTTGATCTTAAAACACTTTCACATGGCAATGTTGTGTTTAATTATTTTTCCAGAATTCTCTAGTTCTTTCATGAATTGCTTTCACTGTTTGACAAGGTTTTGTAATCTTTATGACAGAACAGTTAACTTTCTGCCAAATAAACCATTTGTCATTTTTGGAAATCCTAGCTAATGTTTTTTGATAGTACTTCTAATCCTCCTTCCATGTTTAATACAAATTAAAAAAAAAATCACATTTAAATATAGCATTTCTAAATTGCATATGTTTAATTTACTTTGCTTTTAGTTTCAATAATCACTATTTTTAAATAACTTCTTACATTTTTTTCTAACCCTTCCTCATTATTTCTCTTTTTTGTCTGCTATTATTATACTAATTAAAATTATTTTGTTAATTTCAAGTAAACTTTTATTTTCTGCTGTGTCTAAAAATATTATAAAAATAGGCTAATAACAAAAGAGTAATATTTAGATTAGACTTTTATGGCCAATTACCAAGTTTTCCAGTGTTCGTATGTTTGTGTCTGTTTTTTTGTGTGTGTGTTTAGTGTGTAATCCTATATTATACAATAAAAATGAGTTTATTATACAAAAATTAAAGTACTTGTTAGCATCCATGCCTTGATGCACATGGACAAGGCATCTGCCTAGATCATATTAAAGGATACCCAAAGCTATTTAGATTTTAAGCAAAATTAACTGTCACCTTTCACTATGAGCTCCTAACATGGAGTTATAAAGAATGTCTTGTAAGTGTTCACTTACATGTGGTAAATTTTAACCTTTATATCCTTGATGAACCATGCACGCCATACTTTTAATTTATCTTTCAAAAGTCAATTAAAGCCCCTGTCATATGAACATTTCCATGACTCTCTTGTATTTTTCACAGCCTTCCTTTTGTGTTCATTTATCTATATTTACCTAAAACACAAGCGTTTTAGTGTTTGTCTCTTTCACTCAAAATTAATCTTCTTGACTGATGCTAACACATTATTTGGTTTTAGGTTCCTGATGCTTACAACAGTGGATGAATGTTGAGATCTCAATAAATATTTATTCAATGAATGGATGAATAAATAAATGAAGACAATCTGAATATCTGAAACCTATGCACAAGAATATAGTCATCATTTTTCTTTGTCTATAGGTTTAGCCGTAGGCTACTAACAACAACAAATGATTGTATATCAGAGTAGACTCCAAACTTTTTTCTCTTTCATGGCCTTTGATCCACTGGTTTCATCTTTTGTGTATCACTCAGATGATCAACCTGCTATATTTGTACCTGTCACTCTTTTGACACTTTAGGCATTTCTTTATAACTAGAAGATGTCATTAATTTTTGTTTATTTGTGACAAATAATTTTGTTTTGTTTTTTAACCCCTGTGTTAATTCATTTTGAATTGGCTCATGTGTTTTTATATCTGTCTTTTTTTCACTGTTTAGATTTTTGTGTTTTTGGTAAGTCACATTTTGATGAGGTCATAATTCTGAACCATGTTAAACTTGGTAGTGTACAAATCACAGAGTAAAATTTTTACAAAATATACAAGTTCAATCTACAAGATTCTTCATTTATCTTTGATATTTCTTCTCATCTCATCTTTCTGTTTTTATAATATATCAAAGATGATAATGAAATTGTCTTCTGTGTTAAATTGTAGTACATCAATATTGCAAAAAATGTTACAGACAAGCACACCTTTATTCTGTAATTTGATGGCCTCCTTCAGTTTATTCTATAACATGATAACTCAAAATATATCTATGCCATAAAAATATTTTTATATTTCATCAGGTCCACCTTTGAGAGCTAGGAAACTAATACTGTGTGTACACATTTATTATTTTTTTGTCTTTCATAGTATATATATACTCTAACACTTAGGAGCCTTCATCCAAAGGATATTTCAGCATGCTCTTCAAGAAATGGCTTACTCTCAAATATTTGAAATATTAATTTGCAGACTTTAACTGTTTTTTCTACTTTTTTCACTAATTATAATATATGAGCCATGCTTCTTGATGTTTTGATAGATAGCTGGATGAAAGTACAGATAGATGCATAATTAGATATGATATATAGATACACAGATAGGTAGTGAATTTCAAATCAATAATATTTTCATTACATAGGTATTCTAGAATTGCTTCCTTAAAATATTTCTAAAACCACTTTATTTTACTCTCCATCTATTTGTCAGTTTTTAATGAAGTTTAACTTTGTGATAATGCATAAAATATATTTTTCAGTGGAAAATGATACATCAGATTGGAAAGAATAGAAAATTCAAGAAAAGTTGCTCAGAAATTAGACAGCCTCGTTTAAACAGGATTCATAAAAACTACTATACAGGGTTTGAATAGCTTAAGAAACAATACAGATTTAGAAAAATCCAAAGGTCATTTTTTAAAGGAATACAAATAGAAAGTTTTGCTTAATTTGAGAATATACCCAGCTGTTCCAAAGACATTAATGTGAATTCAAATTTCCAAAGTTATGGGAAAGTTCAGGTGTTCTTTTCATCTTTAACTAAAAGCAAAATATAACTCACTGAGGACCTGCATGTTTCCTCTTTCAAATTTTGGTTTGTAGTGAATTTCTGCATTATTTCAGGTTGGAATTCTACTGTTTAGGTAGACAGAGTGTTGCCCCATGGAAGTTAAATCTACATCTTAAAAGCTTCAATATGAAGCATTTCTTTTGTCAAGAGGGCTCATCTTTGGTTATATGATGTTCTTTGCTGTGAAGAGGCAAGTATCTCAGCAGCCACACTTGGGCTTCCTGCCGCCATTATGAATGTGTATGAAGCCAATTTCCATGCAGAAAAATAGCTCCAGGACTGACATAATACTAGTAATGTAAGAAGCTAGTGTTCAACGAACTGCCACACACACACACACACACACACACACACAAATACTTCTCCCTCTGTCACTACTTCTCTAAGAATGCAAGGGAATGGCAATTGAATGCACTTACTTAATATGGATCAATTCAATTAAAAAATGTATAAGTTTGTACATGCTTCATTTGAATGCATCTGCATACCCTATAGAAAATTTAAGGAATATTTTTATTGTAAGATAGACAGCAATATTCTTAACAAATATATATATATAAGTATACCCATTTGTTCCAGAACAGAGTTCAGAATAAAGGGAGGGTATAAATAATAAAGGAGTTTCTGGGAGCATCGAAACATACATTTTCTAAGTATGTCTACGTTTGTGTTGGCACCTGTTTACCAAGTCATAGGTTTTGTTATGTTTGTTTTCTTGGCATCTTCCCAGAATAAGAGAGTAGATATATTTTCAAAAAGAAATTAAAAACTGTGAGCTATGCATCTGAAGATGGCCCATTGAATACTTTTTACATCTTTACCAATAATATCACATTAAAATCAAGAATGACCCATTTTCTAACTTTTCAGATGGTATTTGGGAAAAATAACTCAGTTGTGAAAGAAGCAACTCATCCCCTTGCATGAGCATTCTTGGATGAAAAAAGGCCAAGAGACTGTAGAAGTCTTAACAGAAATATACATAGATATGTATGTTTGGTAATTCTTAACAAAAATACAGTAGGTATAAATTTGGGGGCAACCTATAAATATAAATCCATATTACCTCTTGACCCTAATTTGAACTAAAATCTTATGCTGATTCCAACGAAAGATGGTGGTGAGCATAACACCAGGGGAACCTAAGAAAACATTAGAATAGGCCACTCAGACAAATCAATTAGGAAAAAGAAATCATATATATGAGACTTCAAGTCCTTTCTTTAAAAATATACAGATAGAATATAAAAATTAATCCATATATTTATTTTGATATTGCTTGAAAATGGATGTTTTTCTGTCACAGCAAATATTGAGCAACAGAACAATATTTATCAAAACTCAAAGATCTCTGGATTCTTGTGTTGAAAAATACCTTTCAAGCTTATATTTTTCTTCATAGATTCTATTTTCTGAATTCTGACAGACATTAAATATGGTATATGTTATAAAAAACGAAGAAATTTGAAATTGTATCAATTTATATGCAGTGAGAACAGGCACACAGGAGACATGGATGAAGGATGAACCCTGAGACACTGTGACTTTTAGAATCCAGAATGTAAACTGAATCAACCAAGAAGCTAGTTTGGTGTGAACAGATATGTAAGTGGAAAAGAGATGAATTTGGTATTTGAAGACGAAATGAATAAATTGGCTCAAGGAAAAGAGATAAACCAGCAGTGTCAAATTCTGCTGATGGACAAGTATTAACCACAGGTTTTAACAACATAAAGGTCATCAGTCACACCATAATTACATGCCTGGATTGTTACAGTATCTGTTCTAGGCAGAGTTACCTTAAAAATAGACTCTGAAATGGAGACTTAGTCAGGCAGTTATTAAGGAGTACCCTCTAGAAAAACACTTGTGAAAAATTATCGGAAGGATGATCAGATAGAGGGAGAACATTGAACTGTGATTCAGTTGCAAGAGGTCTCTAACAATCCACCAAGAAGTTCTAGATTGGGATAACCCTTCAGAGATGGACTGAATTGAAGTTCAGGTGCCAGGTGTAGCTTCAGGTGATGCATCTTCCTACAGCCAAGGGAGATTTCTGGCATGACCCATCTGGAAGTCATCAGCAGCCAACTTTCTCAGGAACTAGGAAAACAGTGCTTTATTACTGTGGAGAAGCTGCATGATGTTTATAGCATCCAAGAGAATGTAATAACTGATCACCTTGTTCTCTTATAGTCTATTTCCAACATAGCAGTCAGAATTATTTGGTTAAAACAGAAGTCACATCACGTTGAAAACCCTCCAATAGTTTCCCTTCTTACCTTCTTACTGAAAGTAAACAACAAAATCTATACAGTGGCCTACAATGTCTAGGTCCCTGTATTATTTCTTTTACTTTATATACTACTGCCTCCCTCTCGCCCACTCCTTTGAAGCATTTTTTAATAGAGAGGTTGCCCCCAACTCAGGGATTCTGTACTTTCTTTTTCATATGCTTTGAATGCTCTTCCCCTAGAGAACTACATCACTATCATTTCCCCCTCATTCTTGATAAACTATTTTCTTACCAGATGTTCTTTTATCACCCTGTGTAATCTCAGTAAACTGTCTGACTTCTAGAAAACTTATTCCCCATTCTTGCTTCAGTTCTATAGAATTTGTAAACTTCTTTGTAGTTAAAATATTTATTTCATTTAATATTTGTCTATTCCTGCTAAAAGTAAGTGGCATGGGGCAATTGTGTGTTTGCCTCAGCACTAGAAACAGTTTGTAAAACAATGCTGACATGCAGAGAACCTCCAGTTAATATTTGCTGGACAAATGAATGATGAGTGAATAAATGGATGATGAAAATTTGCTCCTCCAATATGAATTTGGGTGAATTTAATCATAAAAAGGAGTATAATCATAACAATTAGCTTGGTAATCAGGTAAAGTTTAATATTTCCTGGTAGAATCTACTATCAACATACTGTACTACTACTAATAAAGAGGCATTCATCTTAAAATTTTGAAAAAAATATTGCAGCAAATTTTGAAGATACCTGGATATTTATCACTGAATTCACTATATGAAGACATTTGTTACTGAATAACGTCATAATATCATCATCAAAAAAGGTATATTGTACATTAAAAATCAATAAAAATTGAGCTAGTAACCTTTGGATTTTATTTTTATGTTTTAGATATGTTTTGTCTTCAGTTATCTTGTTATTCACCTCAAGTTTTTTCCACTGTGTAATCAAAGCTTAAAAAAATGGTTATTCTGGGGAAAAGTTGATTTAATACTAGCAATATAAGGTAGCTTTGAAAACTTTAAATTAATTGGCTTATGTGCTAAAACTTAGTAAGTTAATCTAGATGTGTGTGAAAAGTATATTTATGTATGGTTTAAATATATCTGTTGTTCTGATAAATTACCAAAGCATGAAATTTCTCACACATCACTTTCATTTGAATAATTTTCCAAGGTAGCATGTTATTTTATGCTTGATATTGAACTATTTTTTTTCCAGCTGACAAACATTCTATAGGATATGATTAAATTATACGTTTGCATAAAATTGTATGCATTGTAAATCAAAGTCTTCTTTCAAATTTATTCCTTTCAAGAGAGCAATAAATCAGTAGAAATATACAATTTGGCTTCATCATTCAGACATAATGGGAGCACTGGAAAGTGTTAACTACATAGAGTTGACACGTGATTTATAGACTTGTGTGAAAATCTACTGATAATGTCATCTCAATATTATGCTTCCTCATCCTTTTCCTTATTTTAAAACATATTCCATATTTTAAAGGAAAGTAGCATATTTTAACTCAAAATCTAGAATAACAATTTTACATTGATATATGAAATATATTTTCAACCAAAATCATCTACAAAGAGTTCACTTATTAATTGATCTTCTCTTCAGGAGTAATCTTCCTACATAAAGTAGTACACAGCTTATGACTCATATAAGGGAGAAAGAAAAAATACTATGAAATTAAAACCTAATGCCATAAAATACCTCTTTTTGTACATAATAAAAAGAGGCAAGATCAGAGTGATTTGGAAGGATTAACAAAATGTATTCTTAGGAAGGATCTTGGGATATTTATCTATTTTAAATTACTCTGCGTATGTATTCTGCATTGTCTCGGGTTTAATAGGATCCAGACATCTTCTTCACCATCCTACTTCTATCCATCCTACTTCTCCTAAGACAGTAAGCTAGAAAAACAGAAACGTCTAAGTGTAAAATAAGTTGCCTCAAAATAATAGTTCTTATGTAATCCAATTATAAAGGAAGTGAAATTAAAATAGATGCCAAATTTATTTCAGAATTTTTAGTGGGACTTTCTCCATAGGCAAGAATAGACAGTCTTGAGACCATTTGCCAGGCTTCTCCATGTACTGTGACTTAGGAAGGTTAAGTGACAAAAGATTATGAGGGTACTCACATTGTAATTTTTTAAGAGAAATGTAATTAAATAAATTAATAACATGCTATGTGTTGTTGAAGCAGTGCTTAACACCTAGCAAACATAAATAATGATAACTGCAAGTATTATTTCTTTATCTTTAGAGATGTGGTATCTATCTCTCCAGTAGACTTACTTTATTCTTCTTGCAGGTTTTTCTGAAATAATGCTTACTGTTTTCTCTCATACAGAAGAAACACGTGCTCTGTTAAACTTTTAACTGATAGCCATTGCTAGCTTGTGCAGATCAAGGGGAGAAAGAGGCGGGGTATGTGATAAAGAGTCACTTTACACGACACCTGTAATAACTGCCCCTAGGATAGTTGGAAAGAAATAGAGAATGGTTCAGTACTAATAATAAAGGATTTATGCTACTAATATACATTAATTATGGTTATCAGAAATATTTATGTGAAAAATATTTTCTTGTACTTTAAATTAAAGCAAAAAAAGTTTAGTGAAAGCCATTTACCATTATTTTACCCAATTTTCTTTTTATCCTTATTTAATATATTTTACACATTAACTTATTACAAGGAGCTGGACAAAAGTTAAGGAGTTAGGACAATTCATCACCTTAACTCTTTTTTAATAATATCAGATAACTAACCCTCCATAAAGCATTCCCACAATTATTTTGCTTTGATTTTTTAATGCGGATCCTCTTTATGCTCCATATACACATGATAAATTAAAATATGATTAAGTAAATTAGTGCATTGCTTAAAATATGTTATAAAGATATATTTTACAATTTACCTATACATTTTCTATGGAACTTTTTTTTTCTTGTGCAAAAATTTTATGTAGTCAAAATTCTCAATAGTTTTCCATGAGGCTTCTTGATTCTGTACCTTGCTGGGATGATCTTTCCCACTAAAATGCACTCGCCAGTTGTATTTTTTAATTTTAATTTGCACTTCAATTGCATTATTTATATCAACTCATATTTGGTATAAGAATACAGATAAACCCAGATATATATATATATATATATATATATATATAAATTTTTAAATTTATGTTTTAAGGCAGTAGGGAGAAAATCATTGTCCACTTTCTATTTCACTCCCAAATCTTTGACATATATTTTGAATATATGATGGGGATTTGGGTCTGGGGCTGGTGGAATAGGTTAAACAGTACAAAAGATATTTACAAGGGAAAAGATTCAGATTATATACATTTACCTTATCTTGAGAAAATATTGTAAATCATTTAGGCGTATAAGGGCTGTGAAGCCAGGAGAATAAATTAGATCCCTGCATCCTGTTTACCTAGATACTCATATATTCACTTAGGTTCTTCCTAGATGCCCAAGTGTGATAGAAAACTCAGGATGTCAAACACTAGATTCTCTTAACATTGCATTTAAATTCTGACATTTTTTGCCACCTAGTGAATTGATCTCATCTATCTGTTTGAATGTGCAGTGGAGCAACCTGCTTTCATGAATATCTTATCTTAAGAAAGATACAGGTACCACAGAGAAAAATATGAATTCATATTTTCTAGAATCCATAAAATGAAAAACGTATCTCTTATGCTACTTTTGCTTGCTTTACCTTTAAAATATCTTCACACCAGACTTATTTTTACACATTTTACACTTGATATAATTTTGGCATGGAAACTCTGGATTTATTTATAGTAGTCAATTTTTGGATTCTGTATGTGTCATATTTTTAAACATTTTATTATGGTAAAATATACATAACATAAAATTTGCCTTTTTAACCATTTTAAGTGTAAAATGGAGTGGTATTAATTACATTCACAATGTTGTACAACAGTCATGACTTTTTTGTTACCCAGAAACTTTGTACACATTGAGCAGTAAACCCCTATTCTCCCCTTCTTCTAGTTCCTGGTAAGCTGTAATAATTTCTCTTTTGAATTTGCTCATTCCAGGTATTTTATGTAAGTGGAATTATGCAATGTTTGTCTTTTATATCTCGCTTATTTTACTTAGCATAGTGATTTCAATTTTCACACATTGTAGTATTTATCAAATTTCATTATTTTTTATAGTTAATAATATGCCATTGCCAAATTTTGTTTATTATTCATCTGTCGATGGACACTTGGTTTGCTTCCACAAGTTGACTATTTTGAATAATGCTGCAATGAACGTTGGTATACAAATATCCATTTGAGTTCCTGTTTTCAATTCTTTTGGGTACATCCCTAGGAGTAAATTGCTAAGTCATATACTAATTCTATATTTAACAGTTTGAGGAACCATCAAAATGTTTTCCACAGTGGATGCACGATTTTACATTTCCACCAGCAATATATGTGTTCCAATTTCGTCACATCTTTACCAAAACTTATTATTTTCTTTTTTTTTTCTTATTATAGCCATTTGTGTGAAGTGGTATCTCATTGTGACTTTGATTTGATTTGTGTTTCCTTAGTGACTAATGATGTTTAGAATCTTTTTATGTGCTTATTGTCCATTTGTATATATTCTTTAGTGAAATGACTATTCAAGTCCTTTGCCCATTTTTAATTGGTTTGCTTGTTTTTATTGCTTTACTGTAAGAATTCTTTATATATGTTGGATATTAAAATTTTATCAGAAATATGATAGGCATATATTTTCTATCATTCAGTAGATTCTTTTTAATTTTTGATAACATCATTTGATGCACAAAATCTCTGCTTTTCAGATGTTCAACAGATACGGGAATATGTGCAACCTTCACTGTGACAAGGATAAGTCCATCTTCCTCAGAAGGTCATTGAGTTTCTCTCCATATTCATATTACCAGACATTTCCATGATATGAAGTAGAGATAGAATACACAAAAATAAGTCATACGCAAATTATCACAAAGATATCATTTTGTTATAATAGTTTCTGAAGTTAGTGAAGCATCATAATTATATATATTTTGAATATATTACTTAAAATTTACCCATCCTCCAAGGAAAAAAAAAAGAATAGAAGGAAATATCTTTATTCATAGAATTATTATTTTAAAATATTTTGAGCTCTTAATGGAGCCTGATTAATGTTTCTGGTTTGAAATCTGTGTTTTAAATAAAGAAGTAAACTTAGTTTGAGCAGAATGTTCTCCAAGTCAGTATAGTCTTGGAAACTCTAATGTCTTAATCTACACAAAATTTTATTCATTGAAAACTATTCATCTTTTAGCTCTTGTCTTTGAGAGTCTAATTTACTTCATTTTAAATGATAAACAATTAGTTGTACTATTTTATACATCTTATACGAATGTTTCTATCATTAATTTTAGAGAAGAAAATAAGCTAAAAGGGAATTGGATGATAGTATTTTTATTGTTAAATGTAAATTCCTTACTTCTTTACTTCTATCTCTAATTAACCACCAGAAATCCACAAAATTATTACAGTTTCTTTGCTAGAAAAATGATATTTATACTTCCCACGATTAGATAAACAGATAACGAGGAAGATAGAGGAGAATCTTTAAATAAAACTTCTATAAATTGATTGCATTTTGGGGTTTATGTGTTTAGCATAATTGAAATATTTAAACAAATACTCTAATGAGCCAAGTTCCTTAACCACTTAAGGTAGCCCCAGGGAGATATTTAGGCATTTTTGAAATCTAACGTGCAATTTTCAATCAAAGTTGGACTATTTAGTTCTGTGAGACCTAGATTAGTTAAAAGATGTCCTGAAGATCTGAAATATTTTAAAAATCCTTACAGCTTACTATGGTATTACACATATATTTAGAGAGAACGTTAAACACAGAGATGATCTAGTATAGGGTAAATTTAAGTTCAGTTCAGTTTTGTTATGTTCTATTCTCCTCAAAGTCACATTTTCTTTTTCAGTGACCTGAAGATGAACCAGTAACTATTTTCTTCAAAATGGCATTTTAGATTTAAATCAAATTTCAGAATTTGCTTCTTATCAAGTGCATAATTTGATTGTCTTGAAAATCAGTCTCAGATTATTTTCCTTTACACTTTAATAATCTTGAGGATTTCCTTGAAACATTAATAAAACTTTCCAACTTTAATTTTTTCTGGAGCTCAAAAAGTTCCCACTTGCCTCATCAAGATTAGTTTTATTGTATTCATGAAATGATACATAAAAATCAATAAATGTTCGTTTACTAGATGAATCAGTAAAAAGAGGGGTATAAAGTAGTGGCTAGTGCAGAGTCAGAGAGTGAGGATTTAAATACCAGATCTGCCAGTCACAAGCACTGTGGTTTGTTATTTAGGCAATCTACATTTCAGTTTTTTCATCTATAAATATGGCTAGAGTAATTGCAAATGCCCTATAGGGCTTATTGTAAATATTAATGAGTAAATATATGTACAACAATTAGAAGAGAACCTGGTCCATAAGAATCACTCTAAAAACATTACTACTGTAACTAATAGAATTTAATAAAACAAACATACTTACAAAAACAGGCATATTATCATTGAGGAAAGTGTCCATTTTAACAAATCATAATAACCAGCTTCAAAGAAGTTTCAGCATTTGAATTTCTAGTCTCATAATTCAACAATGAAGTTATTTTATTGTTCCTGTATATGATTTTGAAAGGTTATACAATCTTTTGAAATATATATGTTTATATATAAATATATATATATATTATATACATGTATTACTTATATATAAGTAAATGTATATATGTATGCATACATATATATTTTCCTTTTGCCATTATAAAGATGCACTTTCACACTTATTTTTAAAATTCTGCTTAAGATAAAAATGGTATGAATCCATATATGACTGAATAATGTACATCAATAAAAACCTAACTCATATCTTTATAGTATGTGAAAATAATAGCTGTTTAATTTTTGAAAGTATTATTTAAAACATTAAAGGCATTTCCACCTAAAATTAAAGATCTGAGAACAAATGAAAACATTTAAAAAATCTTTGACTTACTCTGTGAAAATATTAGTAAATATTGGTAAACGCTTGAAATAAAAAGTGGATAGTGATAGAAAATGTGTGGCTAGTACACACACTGAGTACTGCATTCCACTTCTTATATTCCATTAAATATAAATATCATTTTAAGATGCAATAGATAATAATATCTCAATAACAGATTCATATGCAAAAATCTCATTTTGTATGAATTAATCAGTTCAGGTTGCTATAACAGAATACCATAGACTGTGTGGCTTACCAACCAACATTTATTTCTGGAAGCTGAGAAGTCCAAGATCAAGTTCCAGGCAGATTAGGTTTCTGGTAAGGGCTCTCTTCCTTGTTTGTACATAGCCACCTTCTTGCTAGGTGTTCACATGATATTTCTTCCCTGTGCATGCATGAAAAGAGAGAGTGCTCATGTGTTTCTTCCTCTTCTTATAAGGGTATTAATTCCATCATGGGTGCACCACCTGCATGTCCTCATCAAACCTGAATTATTTCAAAAAATGTACCACCTATATATACCATCGCACTGAGGATTCAACATATAAATTAGGGGTAAGGGGACACAAAATCAGCAGAACTCACATTCTTCTTAAGTTCACATGGAATATTCACCAAGGTAGACCAAATTCTGTACCACAAAACACACCATAACAAATTATAAAAAACAGAAATCATAAAATGTCTACTCTCAGATTACTATGGAATGAAACTAGAATCCAAAATACATAATGATTAAACAACATACTTTTGAAAAACATATGGGTCAAAAAAAAAAAATCTAAAGAGAAACTTTTAGATATTTTGAACTGAATGAAACTGAAAGCACAACTTATCAAAATTTGTTGGATGCAGCAAAATCAGTGTTTAAAATATTTATAGGACTTAATGTATATAATAGAAAAGAAGAAAGATCTAAATTCAGTAATCTATGTTTCCTCCCGAGGAAACTAGAAAAAGGAGAGCAAATTAAATTCAAAGTAAGAAGAAGTAAAGAACTAACAAAAATCACAGCAGAAATCAATGAAATTGAAAACAAGAAATTAATAGAGACAACCAATTAAACCAAAAGATGGTTCTTTGAAAAGATCAATAACATTGATGAGCCTGGAGCCAGGACAACTAAGAAAAAAAGAAGGAGGACACAAATTACTAATTTCAGAAATGAAAGGGGGAACATCACAACAGATCCTCTTTGATTTCTTCAGGGATCTCTTGGTGATTTAGTAGTGTATTGTTTAGCTTCCATGTGTTTGTATTTTTTAGAGATTTTACAGATTTTTTTCTTGTAACTGATATCTAGTCTCATAGCATTGTGGTCGGAAAAGATACTTGATATGATTTAAATTTTCTTAAATTTACCAAAGCTTAATTTGTGACCCAAGATATGATCTATCTTGGAGAATGTTCCATGAGCACTTGAAAGAAAGTGTATTCTGTTGTTTTTAGATGGAATGTTCTATAAATATCAATTAAGTCCATCTTGTTTAATGTATCATTTAAAGCTTGTGTTTCCTTATTTATTTTCATTTTGGATGATCAGTCCATTGGTGAAAATGGGGTGCTAAAGTCCCCTAATATTATTGTGTCACTGTCGATTTCCCCTTTTATGCTTGTTAGCATTTACCTTATGTATTGAGGTGCTCCTATGTTGTGTGCATAAATATTTATAATTGCTTAATCTTCTTCTTGTATTGACCCCTTGATCATTATGTAGTGTCCTTCTTTGTCTCTTGTAATAGTTTTTATTTTAAAGTGTAATTTTTCTGATATGAGAATTGCTATTCCAGCTTTCTTTTGATTTCCATTTTCATGGAATATCTTTTTCCAACCCCTCACTTTCAGTCTGTCTGTGTCCCTAGGTCTGAAGTGGGTCTCTTGTAGACAGCATATATACAGGTCTTGTTTTTGTATCCATTCAACCAGTCTATGTCTTTTGGTTGGAGCATTTAATCCATTAACATTTAAGGTAGTTAGCGATATGTATGTTACTATTAAAATTTTCTTAATTGTTTTGGGTTTGTTATCATAGGTCTTTTCCTTCTCTTGTGTTTCCTGCCTAGAGAAGTTCCTTTAGCATATGTTGTAAAGCTGGTTTGGTGGTGCTCACTTCGCTTAGCTTTTGCTTATCTGTAAAGTCTTAATTTCTCCATCGAATATGAATGGGATCCTTGCTAGGTAGAGTAATCCTGGTTGTAGGTTTTTCTCTTTCATCACTTTAAATATGTCCTGCCACTCCCTTCTGGCATGCATTGTTTCTACTGAAACATCAGCTGTTAACCTTATGGGGATTCCCTTATATGTTATTTGTTGTTTTTCCCTTGCTGCTTTTAATATTTTTTCTTTATACTTAATTTTTGATAGTTTGATTAATATGTGTCTTGGCATGTTTCTCTTGGTATTTATCCTGTATGGGACCCTCTGCACTTCCTGGACTTGATTGACTGTTTCCTTTCCCATATTAGGGAAGTTTTCAACTATAATCTCATCAAATATTTTCTCAGAACCTTTCTTTTTCTCTTCTTCTGGGACCCCTATAATTCAAATGTTGGTGCTTTTAATATTGTCCCAGAGGTCTCTGAGACTGTCCTCAATTCTTTTCATTCTTTTTTGTTTATTCTGCTTTGCGGTAGTTATTTCCACTATTTTATCTTCCTGGTCACTTATCCGTTCTTCTGCCTCAGTTATTCTGCTATTGATTCCTTCTAGAGAATTTTAAATTTCATTTATTGTGTTGTTCATCATTGTTTGTTTGCTCTTTACTTCTTCTAGGTCCTTGTTAAATGTTTCTTGTATTTTCTCCATTCTATTTCCGAGATTTTGGTTCATCTTTACTGTCATTACTCTGAATTCTTTTTCAAGTAGACTGCCTATTTCCTCTTCATTTGCTTGGTCTGGTGGGTTTTTACCTTGCTCCTTCATCTGCTGCATATTTCTCTGTCTTCTCATTGTTTTCAACTTACTGTGTTTGGGGGCTCCTTTTCTCAGGCTGCAGGTTTGTAGTTCCTGTTGTTTTTGGTGCCCCCAGTGGGTAAGGTGGGTTCAGTGGGTCATGTAGGGTTCCTGGTAGAGGGGACTGGTGCCTGTGTTCTTGTGAATGAGGCTGGATCTTGTCTTTCTGGTGGGCAGGACCGCATCTGGTGGTGTGTTTTGGGGTGTCTGTGACCTTACTATGATTTTAGGCAGCGTCTCTGCTAATGGGTGGGGTTATATTCCTGTCTTGCTACTTGTTTGGCATAGGGTGTACAACACTGTAGCTTGCTGGTCGTTGAGTAGAGCTGGGTCTTAGCATTGAGATGGAGATCTCTGGGACAGCTTTCACTGTTTGATACTACATGGAGATGGGAGGTCTCTGGTGGACCAATGTCCTGAACTCGTCTCTCCCACCTCAGTGGCTCAGGTCTGTCACCCGGCTGGAGCACCAAGACACTGTCAGCCACACAGCTCAGAAAAAAAGGGAGAAAAAAAAGAAAGAAAGAAAAATAAATAAAGTTATTAAAATAAAAAATATTATTAAAAATAAAAAAGGAAAAAGTAATATAAAAAAGAAAAAGAAAGAAAGGAGAGAGCAACCAAATCAAAAACCAAATCCACCAATGATAACAAGCACTAAAATCTATACAAAAAAAAAAAAAAATAGACAGACAGAACCTTAGGACCAATGGTAAAAGCAGCACTATACAGACAAAATCACACAAAAAAGCATATACATACACACTCACAAAAAGAGAAAAAGAAAATACATATATATACTAAAAAAATAAAAAATAAAAAAGGAAGAGAGCAACCAAATCAATAAACATATCTATCAATGATAATAAACTCTAAATACTAAACTAAGATAAACATAAAACCAGAAACAAATTAGATGCAGAAAGCAAACTCCAAGTCAACCGTTGCTCCCAAAGTCCACCGCCTCAATTTTGGGCTGATTCGTTGTCTATTCAGGTATTCCAGAGACGCAGGGTACATCAAGTTGATTATGGAGATTTAATCCGCTGCTCCTGAGGCTGCTGGGAGAAATTTCCCTTTCTCTTCTTTGTTCACACAGCTCCTGGGGTTTAGCTTTGGATTTGGCCCCACCTCTGTGTGTAGGTCGCCTGAGGGTGTCTGTTCCCCACCCAGACAGGACGGGGTTTAAGGAGCAGCTGATTAGGGAGCTCTGGCTCACGCAGGCTGTGGGGAGGGAGGGCTATGGAATGTGGGGCGAGCCTGTGGCAGCAGAGGCTGCCGTGAAGTTGCACCAGCCTGAGGCGCGCTGTGTCTTCTCCTGGGGAAGTTGTCCCTGGATCACGGGACCATGGCACTGGTGGGCTGCCCAGGCTCCCGGGAGGGGAGGTGTGGAGAGTGACCTGTGCTCGCACACAGGCTTCTTGGTGGCTGCAGAACTAGACTTATCATTTCATGCCCGTTTCTGGGGTCCGCACTGATAGCCGCGGCTCACGCCATCTCTAAAGCTCGTTTAGGCGGTGCTCTGAATCCCGTCTCCTCGCACACCCTGAAACAATGGTCTTTTGCCTCTTAGGCCGCTCCAGACTTTTTCCCGGACTCCTTCCCGGCTAGCCATGGCACATTAGCCCCTTCAGGCTGTGTTCACGCAGCCAACCCCAGTCCTCTCCCTGGGATCCGACCGAAGCCTAAGCCTCAGCTCCCAGCCCCCACCCGCCCTGGCGGGTAAGCAGACAAGCCTCTCGGGCTGGTGAGTGCTGGTTGGCACTGATCCTCCGTGTGGGAATCTCTCCGCTTTGCCCTCTGCATCCCATTGCTGCGCTCTCCTCCGTGGCTCTGAAGCTTCCTTCACACCCAACACCCCATCTCCACCAGTGAAGGGGCTTCCTAGTATGTGGAAACTTTTCCTCCTTCACAGCCCCCTCCCTGAGGTACAGGTCCTGTCCCTATTCTTTTGTCTCTGTTTTTTCTTTTTTCTTTTCTTTTTCTGTCCCCAGGTACGTGGGGAGTTTCTTGCCTTTTGGTAAGTCTGAGGTCTTCTGCCAGCGTTCAGTAGGTGTTCTGTAGGAGTTGTTCCACATGTAGATGTATTTCTGATATATTTGTGGTGAGGAAGGTGATCTCCATGTGTTCTTCTTTCACCATTTTGAAGGTCCCCAAACTTCTTTTCTAAGTTCCTCTTCTTAAAAGAACACCAGTCATAGTTAATTGTATGTGATTGACATGTACACACTGCTACATTTAAAATAGGTAACCAACAAGGACTGTATAGCACAGGGTACTCTGCTTAATATTCTGTAATAACCTAAATGGGAAAAGAATTTTTAAAAGAATAAATACATGTATATGTATATCTGAATCATTTTACTGTACACCTGAAACTAACACAACATTGTTAATCTTCTATGCTTTAATATAAAATAAAAAGTTTTTAAAAAAATTTTTAAAAATAATTGCTGAAAATTTTTTTTAAAAAAGAACACCAGTCATAGTGAATTAGCACCCACCCATATGACCCCATTTTATCTTAATTGCCTCTTTAAAAGCCCTATCTCTAAGTATAATCACATTCTGATATACTGGGGTTTAGAACTTCAACATATGAGTTTTGGGGTACACAATTCAGCCCAATAACCTCAAGTAATGGAGTACGTGAATGATTGGGTTTTATGGAGAGTTACAGAAGAGATGGTCAAGTAGATGAGAGGCCAGTGTCCTGAATACTTGCAGCTGTTGAAATTGCCCAAAACAGGAACATGAATAGGTGAAGAAAGGAAGAGAGTGAATCTGATCCTAAAGTGTTCTGAAAATCAGAAGCAGAGATGGGGTAGCCAGCAGATGGCAGCAAAAGGAAGGACACCTGATGGTAAAATCTCAGGGCAAGAATTCCAAAGAATCTGGGGAAGGAAAAATGAATGATTTGGAAATGATAGTGGTTGTCTGTGAGGAAATCTTTCTTGTGGCTCAGAGACAGAGTTACCTGTGGTTAAGTGTTTAGGGTAGGGACTTGTGGGAAAAAGAAAGCCTCCACTTGAGAAGTTTCCAGTTAGAGCAAAATATTCAAGTGACATATTACGTTTTAGTAAAGGGAAGGAGGTGATTAGAACATCCAATTGTATCATTTTCTAACAGAGGCCTTCAATAATTGCTTTATTTAATTCAATTTACAGTCCCATCTTAATTATATGCATTTATATCACTCTCTACTCTTTAATTCATTGTTCTTTCTACAGTTTGCGACATATTTATTTACTTACTAGCTTGTTATTTTGTTTTATTTTATCTCCACCCCAAGAGTATAATCAGTCCAGAAGGGCAGAGACTATAAGAGATTTGTTTAATAGAAGTATTCATTACCAGAGCATAGATCAGCCTTATTTATTTATGTATTTATCTATTTATTTCTAAATGAATGAATATATTACAGTCACGAGCCTGTCTCTGAATGATGCTAGTTCAATGAGGAAAGAAGATGTATTCATTATAGGCCTTTGTAAGACGCCTTGCAATTTTTTTTATCTCAAAGAATATTAATTTCCTAAGCTTTAATGTTTAAATATTTATTTATATTGGTTAATTACACTTCCAAGTCCCATTGGTAAAATTCCTTTAGTCATTAATTGCTATCTTTTACCACAGAGATTTTATTGTTCTAGCTTGCAAGATCTTTTTCAGCATTGGAAGCTCACATCTAAGTTCTAAGCTCTAAGTCTAAGGTCAAGGGTCAAGCTGATATGTGTTAGTACCAATTTGTATTTTTGCTTGTTTCCATGGTGTAAATATTATCACCATGGATAATAATTTTAAGCTATAAAGTTAATCTTACTGAACATGGAGTAGAAAGGAAAAGCTCAGGTGCTTCGTACCTTTGTTTTTAATATATTTTTTTACTTTTAAGTTGATAAATTTCACCTTATAAGGACGGGTATATTTAACAACTGACTTGTGAAATTCCCTAAAATTTACCTTTGTGAGCCAATAAGAACAAGTTGCAGCACACAATTGGACCCAGCCATGTAGACACCTGTTCTGGTCCTGACACCTCTCCAGCTTTCATGGAGTACATTTGAACCCATGCTTTGCAGAAAAGACCAACTTGACCTTTCAACTTTCTGCAATTTGCCTCCCCCTTCTTTCCAATGAGTGTGCCCAACAACCATGACATATGTTTTCTGCAGAATTAATAATGAATCTTGAGAGAGTTAACTCGGTTAATGTTTACTGACAAGTTTTACTCTCTGAAAATTGACTATTTAAAATAATTCTGTTAATCTAGCAGCTGTTTATCTATGAAAGAATGAGAGTTATCTGGGGATTAGAGCTCTTTCGATATTGATCTATTTTGATGTCTATTTTTTCATCATTTATATACCATTATCTTATTTACTAAAGAGCAAATGACCACTTTCTGACATTGGTGTCAAATACTAAAAGCACAACCAGAAAATGGATGAATATAGCAGTTGAAGGCCAGAAAGAAACGAATAAAATGGACATGCCAATTATTTTCTGTGCATCTGGACAGGCACAGACCTTACAGATCTGCCATAGGCTGCCAGCCAACATGGAGGAAAATAAAGGCTTTCAAATGTGGAAATGATTAAGGCATCTTTCCAATTCATCTTCACCTGTGAGAGAAAGAAAGGCTGCTAAAATTGCAAGATGCATTAGTAATGTGCAAGCTTACTGTCCTACTTTTGCATAAACTACTCAAACCACTTTCTTTCTCATTTTCAAATATGAGTCTTCCTTAATGTCAGATATTCACTGGGAGAAATGTCTTTCCCTTATTCTAATGATTCACTTGCTACTGGGAATTACATTGAACAATACATTTATAAAGAAATATATTTATTTTCTAAATATTTTTAAAAATATTTTACCAAAAATTGTCTGATTTTTTCATTGAATGTAGCATTACACTATATATATATAGATAATCAAATACAGAAATAGAAAATTTTATTTTCAATAACTTTTTATACCAAAGAATTTTATGAATGAAAAACAGGATGTCCCTCCCTTGCCACTTGTTTTTCTTTCATAAAATTAAATTTAACCTCTTATTCCTTCAATTGCTTCAGCTTGTGGCCAAACAAAACAAGGATTTGACTTACAAGATCCATTCATTGCTTTCCAGAGAGAGGTAAAATGGGTGAGACTTATGGTTTTAGAACTAGAAGGGCAGTTAGGAACAAGTATTATCAAACAGCACATCCATCATTGACGTGGCTCAGCTCCATGTGCTTTATTTTCTCCATCATCTAATCAAACCTGTCATCAGCCTTTAGCTTTAGTCTCAAGGGAAGTTATTTGGTTGACCTATTTATTAGCCATCATTCCAAATTGAGCAAAGTATTCATATAAAGCTGTCAGAAAGTACATTGCTTAAATTTTGTAAATTATCTAATAAGCATTTAGCTCAATCTAAATACACATTCTGGGACTTCCCTGGTAGTCTAGTGCTAAAGAACCTGTCTTCCAATGCAGAGGATGCAGGTGCGATCCCTGGTCAGGGAACTAAGATCCCACATGCTGCGGGGCAACTAAGCCTGCACGCCACAACTACTGAGTTTGCACGCCTCAACTAGAGAGCCTGCATGCTGCAAACTACAGAACCACATGCTCTGGAACCCCCAGGCCACAAATGGAAAGAAGGCTGCACGCTGCAGCGAGGAGACGGCACTCCTCAACAAAAGATTCCGCATGTCTCAACAGAGATCCCGTGTGCTGCAACTAAGACCCGACACAGCCAAAAATAAATAAATAAATAAATAATAAATAAATCTTAAAAAAAAAAACCTTTAAAAATATATATACATTATTTAAAAAATTATACATAAATAAGCTAGCAAAAATAATATGTTTTTAAAGGAATAGAAAAACAGAGAATGATGGGGTGAATAATTCACCAAACTCTGAATAGCCAAATCCAGAGAAGCAAAAAAAAAAAAAAAAAAAAAAAATCTTTCTATAACTACAGAACAAGTTTTTATTTCTGAAAATGTTTATCAGGCTTTGGCTGCTCTTTATCATTACTTTGCAACCTTGGTCTTCCACGTGGCCTTTAACTGTAGTCAGCAGCTAGTTCTTATGCTTTGCCTTGTGGTTAGAGTCAAACTCTTTTCTTAGCCAATAGAGTTCCTAAAATTTGTCCGCCTGCACGGAACAGTTAGTAATTCATTTATGTGTAAATTATTTTACATGCATTATCTCCTTTACCCTCAAAATAACCAAATAAGTTAAGTGTTATCATTTTGTAGGTCATAGATGAAACTTAAATATATAAAGATCTTACTAATATCCATACACATAATTTTTGTATATAAAATATTATCTCTTCATAGGTATGTTCTTTAATATAGTGATACAGTATATATAGGTGAACAATTTTTTCTTTACATATTATCATTTAAAGAATTTATTAAAATTCCAAAAATAGAGTTACAGATGTAGAAAACAAACTTATAGTTACCGGGGGGTAAGAGGGGAAAGAGATAAATTGAGAGATTGGGATTGACATATACACATTACAATATATAAAATAGATAACTAATACGGACCTACTGTATAGCACAGGGAACTCTATTCAGTACTCTATAATGGCCTATATGAGAAAAGAACCTAAAAGAGAGTGTATATATGTATATGTTTAACTGATTCACTTTGCTGTACACCTGAAACTAACACAACATTGTGAATCAACTATACTCCAATAACAATTAAAAAAAAAACAATGTAATGTTTAGGTTATTAAAATACTGAATGCATTGATTCCTATTTCAAATAGCAACAAATTGATTAAATTCACTTTAAATTCCAGTCATGACATAAAATTATGCTAGGAAAATGGTCCATCAGATATGAATTAATTAAGTGACAACATTATAACATCCAACTTAATAATCTAAGGAGAAGTCTGAGAAGTTATGGGAACTGTTGCTTGATTGCAATTGATCTGTAATTATCTGTTCATTACCATACCGTATCTTTGACAGTTTAACAAGTCAATCTTCATAATGATAATGAAGCAGATAACACTGCACTGTACATAAAGATGCAGTTTTACAAAATTCAAGTTGTTTACTCATGATATACTAAAGCTTGATTATGCTCTTGATTATAATAGTTTGGAAAATTATATTCAACTATATGTGTTATCAATTATTGAAGCTGTGAGTTATTTTTCTAAGCCATAATGTGATGTTTCTCTAATATTACATATATTTATGATTTCCCAATATTTCACATATACATACATTTGAATATGTAAACAACTATTTAAATACTATTTAAAAATATTGCACAATGACTAGGAATAGGATACTAGAGCACTCTTGTAGACTTATAAAAAAATTCTCTAAAGTGTAACATTTAAAGAATTACATAGAAAACATTTGCAAATATAATCACTATTTGAGAAATATTTGTTATTAATAAATAACTTCTTGGGGGTTAGTAGGAACTTTTCTAGGTATTCGTGAGACAAGGTATTCTATACCTGCAGTAAATCAGTTTAAATAAAAATTTGAGGGTGGGAATTCCCTGGTGGTCTGGTGGTTAAGATTCCTCACTCTTACTACCTACGGCCCAGGTTCAATCCCTGGTTGGGGAACTAAGATCCCACAAGCCACAATGTGTGGCTAAATAAATAAATAAATAAATAAAAATTTAAGGGAAAATTTACCTTTAGAATTCTAATACATGTTTTCCTGTTTTTTTCTTGAAGTATAGTTTGACTTATTGTATTAGTTTCAAGTGTACAGCATAGTCCATTTTTATTTACTTTAGAAACTTCAGGATTACTGAGGAAGCCACGTGAATCCTATTGTAAGCAACAAGCATTTAATTTAAAGAGGATTTCAGTAGACTTTGTTGGAAGTTGATACATCTCAGAGAAACACCATGCACGACTTGTCTCAATTCATTGCTTCACATTGTTATTCATTTTCAAATGTACTGGTAGATGGTCAGGGAGCATTAGTATGTAAACCAACATGAATGAGTATCAAACATTTATCACTATTCTTTAGACAAGACAGTACATCTTTTTGCAAATTAAACTTAGAAGTCATTTTGTCTCTGTGCTGCTACTGCAGAAATAACCATTAATTTAAAATTTGAATGAGAAAAAAATGAATTCAAGACAATATTAAAACATACAAAAGGCATGGGGTATTTAATTTATTTATTGAGGTATGCAGGTTCAAAGAACCTGCATAATGTCTAATGCATAATGTCTATAATCAGATGATTGTAAGGAAACATGAAGTAGGAAATCATTTTAAATTTACAAAACTGAGTTCTAACTAATACAAAAGCAAGTATTATATCAAACTGGCCATATGTTTTTAATGGCTTTTAATCCCACACACTAAAGAAATGTGGATAAATTGCAAGTGAATCATCTCAAAATACATATCGACATTGTATAATTAAAGCATAAACATAAACAAAAAATATAAATTACGAACAGTCTACTAGAAACAAATATAGCAATCTATACTTGTGTGCATTAAGGCTGTCTGTAGATGCCCCCAAATAGAATAACAATTCCCTATTTCTTGAGCATTTTTAATAGATCAAATTATTTTTAATCATCTAAACATAATAGCAAATTAATTTTTCCCCACAATTCTATGTAGGAAGTTGTATTTCAACACTCTCATAACTAGTTTATTTATTTTAATCATTTCAAAGGATTGCTCTAACGAATGCCTGTCTTTTGATACTGATGTTACTAAAAACTAAATTTTTTCCAGTGGTATACTAAAATACAAAATAAAGGGACTTCCCTGGTGGCGCAGTGGTTGAGAATCTGCCTGCCAATGCAGGGGACACGGGTTCGAGCCCTGGTCTGGGAAGATCCCACATGCCGCAGAGCAGCTAGGCCCGTGAGCCACAATTGCTGAGCCTGCGCGTCTGGAACCTGTGCTCCGCAACAAGAGACGCCGCGATAGTGAGAGGCCCGCGCACCACGATGAAGAGTGGCCCCCACTTGCCACAACTAGAGAAAGCCCTCACACAGAAACGAAGACCCAACACAGCCATAAATAATAAAAAAAAAAAAAAAAAAAAAAAAAAGCCTATCTGGTAGATTGGTTCCTTTAAAATACAAAATAAAAATAATACCAATTAAAGAAACAGTTTCTCTATCCCTAAATCTTTTTCCTGGAAATTTGAATGAAAGGTGATCAGGATTTTTCTGCACAAAATAAAGTATGCAAAATTAATTAATTACTGTGTAGGAGATCTTTAAAAATGTTGGAGAGAAATTTGTCTTACATCTAGCCCACACATATATCTACCCCCATAACTCAAAACTCAAAATGCCAGGAAGACATAGTGTGAGAACTCTTGCTCCCAAATGACTCTAGTGAGGAAGTACACAGCTCCAAATGCTTACTAGCACCAATCCTGTAATTTAAATGATGGGGGAATTTAGAATGTAGCTGATATCGCAGATGAGAGAAAAGACCTTGATGCCTGAGGTTATCATTGAGCCTACGGAGCAGTCAACCTATAGATATGTCTACAAGTCAGTACATCGTTAATATTGTTGACACTATTTGAAATGTAAACATTTACAACTGATTTAAAGGAACAGACTCATTCTTTAAAAATTTATGTTATTTACATCGGTTACAGTACTGAAAAGATCATGATGTATTTTCTACTGTTCATCTTCTAGATTTAGAGTAAGACAATATGTAATGAAGAAAACTTTTTGGAAAATTTCGCTCTATGAAATTAATTCTCATGCAACATTAATTGTTCTGTATGGTAAGTGTTGTCTGGGGTCACTGCCATGACTAACACAGTCAGGTCGGCAGAGCCTAAATATTTCCTGTAGAACCTAGAAACAACCAAATGAAAATAAAATTGGATCACAGTCGATATATATATAGAAGTTCTTTTATGTAACGGATTTTATTTGAGATTATGTAAAATGTGTAATAATTCGGGGTAACATTGATGCAAAGGCTTCTTCTATAACTAATCTCCCATAGTACCAGTTGACTTACATTACAAAAAAATCTATTCATGAACTTCCCCGGTTTAAAATCTTTTACTGATTTTTATTGCATGACATCAAGGCCACCCACTGTTGGACACCACTTATCTTTTCAGACTCATTTCCCAGAATACTCTCCCAGGCAACACATGGTTTAGTCCAGAATTTTACAAACATTTTTGTGTCACATAATACTTCTTTTTATTTTTAAGTATTATAATGACAAAACACTAGCAGGGACACAAAATAAAAGGCTCTCTTGAATTATGGAATGAAGTATAACTGATTTAATTTTAGGAAAATATTATTGAAATTTGATATATGACTTTATATAAAAGTACAAAACTATAATTACAAATTTACTGTGTCAAAATGAAAACAGCAAAAATTATATTATGTAATATTGTGACACTTTATTAAGACAAAATTTGAAGAACACAAGACTCTTAACACATAGCCTGCTTTCAACCATGTGTGCATGGTAGAGAAAGTTTAAACTTATAATATTTACTTAATATTGGGAGATAGTGATAACATAGACCAGTGATCATCAAATACAATTAATTAATTCAATTAATATAAAATGTATTTAATAAATGATTTCTATGAAATAAAATACCTAGCCAAAATTTTGAGAATAAATATATAAATATTTTTAAACACCTTTTTAGATAAAGATATATGTTTTAATATACTTTTATTAAAAAACTTGCTAGTTTTGCTCCCCAAATACTCTATTTCCTTTCCAGTACATATCAGCTCTGTGCGTACATCAATTTCTAGCCATCTCTTCTTAGAGGTTTCCTATTACTAATCCACGTGTATGAATGCATGCATAAAACATGTATGACATACTATCCTTATTATTTTACATAAAATAAATTTAACTTTATTTCTGACTCATTCCAGAAAAAACAAAGATGACTGAAAAAGTACATGAATGTCAAGCCAGATGCTTTGATGATTGTTACGCTGTGATTTTACCATATTAAAAAATAGAGAGCATAAATGTTTATAACAAACCCTTTAATAGACCCTTTTCTCTTTCACTTTACTCTTTTCATTCCCCCAGGTAAATCTCAATAGTTTTTCAAATATAATTTTTTATCTCCAGTTTAGTTCCTTGCATAAGATCAGGTCAGGGAGATTCAAGATATACTCCCAAGATATGTAAAGATTACCATGCCCAAAATCATTCTTAGGGGAAAAACTTCTTAACCTTATCCTTCTATTTAGAGGTGATTATCTTAGAAGTATTAGAATAAATTCTTACTCTTTGCCCGTACTCCTTCTCCACAGGATTAATATGTTTTGGTCAGTTCCCTGCTTTGTGGTCAGGGGCTGTACTCATTAGAAGAGCCTGCTGGTATCCAGATATGGTGGTGAATAATTAAATAACTATTTATCCATCTCAAGGATATATAAACTATCTTACTAAATACAGATCTACAGAAATACTTTTTAGTTAGTTTCAAGCAGACCTGGAGGGAAGTGATCAAATGAGTGACTGAGGTCTGCCATTAACCAGCATTAACTTGCAAACATTTGAGTGAGTTACATTAGATGTGGATCCTCCAGCCCCGGCCAATGAGTCAGATCATTGCAGTCCCAGAGACATCTTGACTGCAGCGTCACAAAAGACTTAGTGCCAGAAGTGTCCAGTTAAACCATCCTCAAATTCTTGACTCTAATAAATTGTGTGAGATAAATATGTTTGTTGTGTTTTCAAGACACGAATTTTGAGAGTAATTTCTTACAAAGCAATAGATACTTAATATAGGTGTATTATTAATTGTCCTTCTCAAAAGCCTACATTCATTATCCCTAACCCTCAAAAAAGAAAACCCAATCTATATTCTTTATCTCAGTCAGTGGAGTCAGCAATGATGAAGTTCTTCAAATGTATCTGAGACTTCCTTCCTTTCATTTGCTCTCTCTATCTGATTAGTCATCAATTGATCTTTATTCCTTGCAATTGTTTAATCAAGTATTTCTATATTTCTCTAACCCATGACAAGTAACCTATATTGAATCACTGTGATAATACCCTTAGATTACAGTTACAGATTATGAACTGTGTCTTGTTTGGCTTGCCCTTCTGGAACTTTAAATCCATTCTCTAAAAAGAAGTAAATAGGCATATTTAGGAATATGAAAATGCCTTGTTTAAGCCCTGTTGATATTTAACTCCTTACGTCCTTGAACATATAGATTTGATCAAATAATTTATAAAGCCCTGCATGTTTATGCTTTGCTTCATGCTTCATTATCATCTTCTATCACAACCGCCTCCATAATCTTAATCAAATGATGCTCTAGTTGGAGTATCTCTCTTAGATGTCAACATCTAACTTAGAACAAATTAATTCAGTACTTGGCTTCTGATTCTCAACCATTGATTTTCCTCTAGTTTGATCAATAAAAACATCAGGAGGGGTTTGCTTTTACATCACTAGGACAACAGAATACTTTCATTATTTGGTCTATGTGATTTTCCTTCTTCTCAAGAGATATGTGCTGAAGTATTAAAGGGTGATAAATCATGATGTCTACAGCTTCTTTCAAATGGTACAAAAAATTTAAATACTTATTCATAGGGAGAAAATGTTGCAAAATATTAAAAATTAATTAATCTAAATGATAGTCGAAGGTTGTTTGGTATTCTTGAAAATTGGCTATAATTTTTAAATTGTTCAAACTTAAAATTTGAAAAATATGTGAAAGTAAGTTCTTCTTGTGGAATAACAGGGACCATATCCCCAACTGAAACAGCTGAAAGACTAATCTAAATATACGTAACAACGCTTCACAAAACAATGCTTAACAGGCAAGGAAATCCAAAGATCTTTAAGAGTTGGGAAAAAAAATCACTTGAGCAGTAAAATTTTGCCAGTTTACTAACCAGAGAATTTATAGGCTACAGCATAAGGAAGAGAAACACAGGAAGTATCCATAGTCACCCTGAGATGAGGAAATTGAGATAGCAATCCAGGGAAGCCAAGGTAGATAAAGTCTGTAGGGCAGAGTACCAGAGTGCCAGAGAAGAGTCGCCCAGAGAGAAACTTTGGAGATCTGCAAATTATAGATCTGAGTACAGATTAGGGCATATGAGTGAGGAATCCACCTGAAGCCAGAGAAAGAACTATCTAACATCCAAATAATAGAGGAACTGTGCCAAAACACTTGCAGGGCAAGTAGAAAATCTTATAATTTATGGACATTGAATAGAATACAAAACAGGACTTTACTTTGGTAGTCATGAAAAATTAGCCCAAGATTAAATATTGCACTAAGAAAGCTTAAAATCAAGACCCAAGAGGATCAAATTGATTTCAAGTAACTTGACTGCGTCTGAAAAAAAAAAAAAAAAACCCTCAAGAATATTTTTTAAGAATGCAAATAGGGGCTTGCCTGGTGGCGCAGTGGTTGAGAATCTGCCTGCCAATGCGAGGGACACGGGTTCGAGCCCTGGTCTGGGAGGATCCCACATGCCGCGGAGCTACTGGGCCCGTGAGCCACAACCACTGAGCTTGCGCTCGGCAACAAGAGAGGCCGCGACAGTGAGAGGCCCGCGCACCGTGATGAAGAGTGGCCCCCACTCGCCGCAACTAGAGAAAGCCCTCGCACAGAAACGAAGACCCAACACAGCCAAAAATAAATAAATAAAGTGTAAAATGAAAAAAAAAAAAAATCCAACTACATAACTACATTTTGTCTATGAGACTCACATTATATTTAAGAACACACATATGGTGAATGTGACAGAATAAAAAAAAAGATATTCTGTGAAATTGGTAACCAAAATAGAATAGAAGAGATCATACTTATATTAGACAAAATACACTTTATGTCAAAAACAGTCAAAAGAGACAAAGAACATTATATAAATGATAAAAGTGTCAATACCTCAGGAAGATATAACAATTATAAATACATATGTGCTAACATTACAACACTAAAATATGAGAAGCAAACATTGACAGAACTAAATGGAGAAATAAATAGCAACATAACATTAGTAAGGGGTTTCAATATCCCACCTTCAATAATGGATAGACAAACAGACAGAAGATCAATAAGGAAAGACAGAATTTGAATAAGCTATAGACCAAATGAACCTAATAGCCATGTATAGAACATTCCACTCAATAGCATAAGAATACAGGCATACATCATTTTATTGTGTTTTGTTTTACTGTGGTTCACATATATTGCATGTTTTACGGATTGAAGCCTTGTGCGTTGAACAAGTCTATTAGCACCATTTTCCCAAAAGCTTTTGTTCACCTTGTATTTCTGTATCACATTTTGGTTATTCTCACAATATTTCAAACTGTTTCATTATGACTATATTTGTTATGGTGATCTGTGATTAGGGATCTTTGTTGTTACTATTGTAATTGTTTTGAGGTACCATGAACCACACCCATATGAGACAGGCAAACTTAAATGTTGTGTGTTTTTTGACTGCTTGACTGACTGGTTATTCCTCCATCTCTTGCCCTCTCCTCTGGCCCCCTATTCCATGAGACTCAAGAATATTGAAACTAGGCAAATTAATAAATGTATAAGTGTTCAAGTGAAAGGAAGAGTCACATGTCTCTCCCTTTAAATCAAAAACTAGAAATGATTAAGTGAGGAAGGCATGTGGAAAACCAAGATAGGCCAAAAGCTAGGCCTTTTGTACCAAATAGTTAGCCAAGTTGTGAATGTAAAGGAGAAGTCCTTGAAGGAAATTAAAAGTGTTACTACAGTGAAAACACAAATGATAAGAAAGCCAGACAGCCTTATTGCTGAAATGGAAAAAGTTTTAGTGGTCTGGATGGAAGATCAAACCAGCCACAACATTCCTTTAAGCCGACACCTAATCTAGAGCAAGACCCTAACTCTCTTCAATTCCATGAAGGCTAAGAGAGGTGAGGATGCTGCTGAAGAAAAGTTTGGAGTTAGCAGAGGTTGGTTCATGGGAGTTAAGGAAATAAGCCATCTCCGTAACATAAAAGTACAAGGTAAAGCAGCAAGTGCTGATATAGAAGCTGCAGCAAGTTATCCAGAACATTTAGCTAAGAGTGTTAATGAAGATGGCTACCCTGAATAAGAGATTTGCAATGTAGATAAAATAGTCTTATATTAGAAGAAGATGCCATCTAGGACTACCATAGCTAGAAATGAAAAGTCAATGCCTGGTTTCAAAGCCACAATAGGATAAGCTGATTCTCTTGTTAGGAGCTAATGCAACTGGTAACTTTAAGATGAAGCAAAGCTCATCTACTATTTCAAAAAGCCTATGCTAAATCTACTCAGCCTCTGCTTTCTAAATGGAAGAAAAAAGCCTAGATGACAGCACATCCATTTACAACATGGTTTACTGAACACTTTAAGCCCTCTGGTGAGACCTATTACTCAGAAAACAAATTTCTTTCAAAATATTACTGCTCATTGATGATGTACCTTGGCATCTAAGGGCTCTGATGAAGATGTACAATGAGATTAATGTTGTTTTCATACTTGCTAACACAACATCCATTCTGCAGTCCATGGATCAAGAAGTAGTATTGACTTTCAAGTCTTGTGAATTAAGAAATACATTTCATAAGGTTATAAGCTACCCTAGATTGTGATTCCTCTGATAGATCTGACAAAGTACACTGAAAACCTCTAGAAAGGATTCACAATTCTGGATGCCATTTGGAGCATGATTCATAGGAAAAAGTCAAAATTTCAATATTAGCAGGAGTGTGGAAGAAGTTTGTTCCAACCCCCATGGATGACTTAGAGGGGTTCAAGACTTCAGTGGAGGAATTTACTGCAGATGTGGTGAAATAGTAAGAGAACGAGAATTAGAAGTAGAGCCTGAAGATGTGATTGAACTTCTTCAATCTCATAGCAAAATTTTGATGGATGAAGAGTTCCTTCTGGATGAGCAAAGAAAGTGGTTTATTGAGATGGAATCTATCACTGGTGAATATGCTGTGAAGATTGTTGAAATGACAACAAAGGATGTAAAATATTATATAAACTTAGCTGATAAAGCAGTTGCAGGATTTGAGAGGATTGACTCCAATTTTGAAAAAATATTCTACTGTGGATATATCAAACAGCACTGGTTGCTACAAAGAAATCGTTCATGAAAGAGTCAATTGATGTGGTAAATTTTATTGTTGTCTTATTTCATGAAGTCGCCACAGCCACCTCAACCTTCAGCAACCACCACCTTGCTCAGTCAGGAGCCATCAACATCAAGGCAAGATCCCCCGCCAGCAAACAGACTATGACTCACTGAAGGCTCAGGTGACTGTTAGCAATTTTTAGCAATGAAGTATTTTTTAAATTAAGGTATGTACATTTTTTTAGACATAATGTTATTGCACACTTAATACACTACAATATAATAGAATCAGAACTTTTATATGCAGTGGGGAACCAAAAAAAATTGGGTGACTTGCTTTATTGTGATATTCGCTTTATTGCCGTGGTTTAGAACCAAACCCACAATATCTTTGAGGTATGCCTATACATATGTCTTGTCAAGCATACTTGGAACATTTTTCAGGATAAATCAAATGTTACATCACAAAATAAATGTTAACAAATTTAGGATAATTTAAATCATACCAAGTATATTTTTTTCTGAAAAATTCACAAATATATGAAAATTTAACAATACTGTCTTGAAAAACCAATAGGTCAAGGAAGAAATCAAAAGGGAAATTAGAAAATATCTTGAGACAAACAAAATTACAACTTAACAAAACTTGTGAGATGCAGCAAAAGCAGTACTAACAGTGAAGTTTGTAGTAATAAATGCCAACATTAAAAAGCAAAAAAATCTCAAAAAAATAACTGTACACCTAAAGGAAGTAGAAAAAGCAGAACGAAATAAGCCCAAAGTTAGCAATGGTAAGAAAATAAACATTATAACAGAAATAAATGAAACAGAGAGTAGGGAAACAATTAAAAATTGAATGAAATAAGTTAGATTTTATAAAAGATTAGGAAAATTGATAAACGTTTAGTAAATTAACTTAATAAAAAGAGATGACTCAATATCAACAATGAAAAAGGAAATATGACAAATATTAAATGAATTAAAATTAAAGGTTTATAAGGGACTACTATGAATAATTATATACCAAGAAAATAGATAACCTAGAAGAGATGAATAAATTCTCAAAAACATACAAACTATCAAGGCTGAATCATAAAGAAGTAGAAAATCTTAACAGACCTATAACTAGTAAAAATTTTGAATCAGTATTCAAAAACCTTCCAAGAAAAGCCCAGGACCAGGTGGCTTTACTGGTAAATTCTACCAAGGATTTAAATAAAAATTAATGCCAGTCATTCTCAAACTCTTCCAAAAAATTGTGGAGGATGAAACACTTCTAAACTTATTGTACAAGGCCAACATCACCCTGAAAGCAAAGCTGGACAAAAATACTCAGAAAAATACAAACCAATGTCCCTGATAGATATTGAATTTGAGTTAGTCAGATTTCACAATCATCTTAATATTGAATGTCTTAGCTAACTATTGGCTTCATCTGCATATTTTTACAGAATCTTAGTTCACTGACAATGATCTGGTCATCTGGCCAGGCAGATGGCAGCAGTAAAATTTTGATATCCAAGGTTTCCCCCTTTGGGGAAAAGAACTCTGGGAATTTTGTGACTCACAAATGCCCATGATAGGGAGTTCCCTGGTGGCGTAGCTGTTAGCATTCCAGGCTTTCACTGACATGACCCGGGTTCAATCCCTGGTTGGGGATCTGAGATCCTGCAAGTCGTGTAGCGCAGTCAAAAAAATAAATTAATAAATTCAATAAATTAAAAAACAAACAAACAAAAAACCCCAACAAAACAAATGCCCATAATATAAATCAAGTTCTCACATGCCTCTTCATATAACAAAGCCACACTAAGTGTTCTTATTAAGACACTCTTTACCCTTATTGGAGTTCTAAACATCATCGATAGTGATCAAGACATTCATTTCACTTCACAAAATACACAATGCTGGACTCATGTATTTGTCAGGGCTCTCCAGAGAAATAGAAACAGTAGGATGTATATATATATATATATATATATATATATATATATGTATGTATGTATATGTATAAAAAGAGATTTATATGTATAATATATATAAAGAGATGATTATAAGTGGTGATTATGGAGTTTGGTAAGTCCCAAATCTGCAGAATAAGTCAGCAAGCTAGAGCTCCAGCAGAGCCAAAAGTTTAGTTCTAGTCTGCATTCAAAAGCTCAAGAATCAGAAGAGCTAATGGTGTAGTTTCAGTCTGAAAGTCAGCAGGCTCAAGACCCAGGAAGAGCTGATGCTTCAGTTTGAGTTAGAAAGCAAGAAAAAAAGTCAATGTCCTAGCTTGAAGGCTATCAGGCAGAAAATATTCTCCTTATTTGGGAAAAATCAGTGTTTTTGTTTTATTCAGACCTGAAACTAGTTGGATGAGGCCTACCCACAATAAGCAGGATAGTCTGCTTACTCAATCTACCAATTTAAATGTTAATCTCATCCACAGACAACCTCTTAGAAACACTCAGAATAATGTTTAAGCAAATATCTAAGCACTTCATGACCCAGTCAAGTTGATACAAGCAATTAACCATCACAGCCCATAACCAAGGGATTCAATCAAAACTCTTACTTCCTTACCAGTCTCACAGAATATCATAATGGCTTACTTTAACAAGTTCAAATACAATAAAATGAATCATGGCACATTTTAGTTTAGTCAAACCTTGGGGTAAGTTGTAATTGTGTCTGAATCCATTTTTGTTTAATTGTTGACTATTTTCATGCCCCACCACTTCCCCTCCTTCTTCTGTCCCACATCTTGTCAAGCCAATAATACAATCTTGTTCCTTACCTTGGTACCTGTTGGAAATTCAAACCATGTAAACCCTATACCAAATTCACAAGAAACCTTGACCTGTCCCCAACAGTAACTACAATAAAAGGCAAGCTAGTGATCTCTCCAGGTTTTCACAAGCCATTTTCAGACCTGCCTGGAAGCCTGCCATACTCTCTCCAGAAATCCACATCATATAAGAAATAAAAATTTTGATATCCCCTTGATTCATGCATGACATCATCAGTTTAGACATCTGAACTAAATTTTAGGTCACAGGTTCATTCTTCCTTCACAGGTTGATCACAAAATATCTCTTGCTTCTGTCTTCCTGTAATGTCACAAAAAAACTCTTTTTTGTGACCTAGCAATCTTGCCTTTATATCCAGGCCTTTGTATCTAATGCTTAAAGTAGGACCTTATAAAGTTGACATGACTATACTATGTATACCTGAAACCCAAGATACTCAGAGACAAGAAGATTACCTAATACATAAAACTAATATGAAGCGTATATAACTACATATATATTGTTTTTCTTCAAGTGATATGGTAAAATAAATTATGTATGTTGTTTAGGTATACAGCTTCTTTGTGTAACTTATAAATCAAAGTCATCTAATCCTCTTGTTGGGAAATGTGTGTTATTGCGTTATAATCTAACAATGATTAGTATTTGCTTTATTCCTACTTTTGTGCCATATTATTAAATTGTATCCAAAAAAAAAAAACAAAAAAACAAAACATATAATGGATCTTATTAAAGAGTATATATAATAGTTATGGTAAAAGATTAAACAGTAAAACAGCTTAGATTAAGCACTTAAATATAAAATAATATAAAATTATAGAGCAGTCTTGTTGCACTCATTATCAAGTAAAAAATGTGTTCCAAAGTAGACCTCTTATTTTCCTTCTTTAAGAAGTGCAGACTATATAGGTCAGGTAGTCAAGCAAAATCTCCACAGCAGGATATACAAATTTGAAAACTTTCAAAAGGCAATGTTTTTACTCCCTTTAATTAGGCAATTAATTCTACCGGCATTTATAGGCTGTATGTGGTGAAAGAAAAAGAGATAAAGAAAAGCAGTAAAATCAAATATTTCAATTTTACTTTAAAGGTCACTGAATTATATGACCTACCTTGGAAGTATTTAACTTGAAATAAAGAAGTCAGGAAACAAATGAGCTGAGTAACTCAAGTTGTGAAGTTTGCTACTTTAATTAGAACACAAAAGATTTTCTTTTTAAGAACTCACTGGTATGTTTGAATAAATGATCTCTTTGTAAATCCCTTGAACTAAAGTTTGTTTTGAATTTCTCTCTCTCTCTCTGTATATATATATATATATATATATATATATATACACACACACACAGTTTCTCTTTTATGATTTTTTTAATATTTAGTTTCTATTTTATGAAGCAAAATGTAGAGTTAAAAGAATAGATTTTTTCCTCTTATATAACAAGAAAATATGTTTTCAAAGAATATAAATATGCTAATGCAGGCTTAAATGTTATGCTCTTCAAGCAGAATTAATTTATCTGTTAAAAAGTCATCAATATTTACTAAAATTTATTTATTAATTTTATGTACAAATTCCAGATAATATTATTAACTTACCTCTTGGTTAATGATTACTATCTTAGTGCAAGAAATAAAGAAATATATATATTTTTAATATATACATAAAACAATTCAAGAGAAAATATACAGAAGTTTTGAAAATCATATACAATAGCTATAGGTAAAAAGTGTCTTGTAGAAAAGGTAATGCATTTTCTATGAAAGCCCCAACAAGACACAAAGGACCTATACATTTATTACATATCAGGTCATGTGGAAATTCTGAATAAATTCTCAAAAGGGAAAAAGTATACTGACAACATATAATAAAACTAAGAAATAAAAACAAAGTGTTAGGGAAAACTAACAGACCTCCTCCCTTAAATAAAATATAGTTTAAGTGGTAATTACAAATTAATGTGTTTTTTAACTTTAGAATATAACAATGATTACTATGGCAGAAATTGCCATTTATCTACCAATATGGATTCTAAACACATCTATTAATGGAAGTTTGGTTGGACCCCTGCTCAGCAGCTGAATATATGTAGCCTCTCTTCCAGCTACATATAGACTTAGGTCTAGATTCTGACCCTCATAAGTGGATAGAAGTTGTGTGTACAGTGTTCAGGTTTCACCAGTCAAAGAAAGGATCATACCACCACCTTTTTCTTTTTCCTTCCAGCTGACTACAGTGTGGATATGAGGTTGAGACCAAAAACAACCACCAGGGCCCTCTGTTGGACACAGCAGAGCAACAAGAGAGAAAGAACATAGGATTATGGCTTTGTAAGTTATATTTCCATCACTGGAGATTTATACTTGGACTCATATCAGAGAAAAGAGAAAAAATAAACTTTTATAATATTTACTTTGTGTTACTAAATTATGTCAAATACCCAAAGCATTATATTTTTTGTGTTGCTTTATCATAGTTTCCTAACTTGTATCTCAGCTTGTGAATCTCCAATTTTTCTCCTCTACAACACCTAAGGAGATAGTAACATAAATTCATTTTCCTGATATGGGAGTAAGTATAGGATACATTAATATATTCAGTGAAGTTCATTTCTTGCCAAATTATTATGTAAACTAAAGAATATCAATCAAAATTTAAACTTTTTAACTTGTTTAAAATATTACCAAACCAAACTTGAGTCTTCTCCCCTGTATGTAGTAAAGCCAAATACTGTGGTGAAGGAAAGTGCAGAGTTTATTGCAGGTGCCAAGCAAAGAGTCCAGGTAGCTAGTCCTAAAATACTCAAACTCCCCAGTGGCCTTCAGGGAAAGGTTTTTAATGACAGGATGAAGGAGGGGGGTTGTGGGGTGCGTTATCAGCTCCCAGACATTCTTCTGATTGGTTGGTGGTGAGGTAACCAGGAGTCAACATCATTAACCTTCTGGTTCCAACTGGTCTGGAGTCTAAATGCTTGTGGGCAGCATACAGTTAACTTCAAGCTGGTGGGGGTTTCAGTATCTGCAAATAGCTCAAAGAATATTACTCAGAATATTATCTACAGCCCTTGAGGAGGAACTAAAGGTCCTTGACTTTAATAGCTAAACTATTATTTTTTTTTTGCTTGCTTGACTATTTTCCTTTGTTTCTGCACTTCTCAGATTAAATTTATTCTTTGGAACTCAGGGAAAGCCTAGGAGGCTTAAGTTTTTCTACAAACAAGAGGCAGGCAGATGACATTGGGTGGGGGGTGTCTGTCCCAGGAAGGCCCCATAAGATTCTGCTCAGTTACAATAATATTTAGTCAGAAGATAAAAAGACTTTAAGAACTAAAGACTTATGAGGTTTCTTTCAAAAACTACTATTACCAAAAAAATAATGAGAGAAAGGAGCAGACTAAAAGACCAGTTATAATAAGGACGGTAGTAATATATCTGATCATATATTGGAATTTAATATATAAAAAGCTATTGATGGCACTGGAACAACTGACAACACATTTTGAAGAAGATAAATTAAAACTCCTACTTTATTCCATGTGTGCAACATACAAATATACCCAGAAATACAATTTTTAGTAAATAAGACTTTCCAGAAAAATCTACAAGAGAAATAACAAGCAATTAGCAAAATACAAAACAATAACATAAACCTACACACACAGAGATGAAAGTCAAATGTTCAATCATATTACTCAAAACAATACAAACTTAAACACTAGATGAATACTCACCCAAAGCGGCAAGTTTCCTAGGACACTATTAGAGAGTATCAAAGAGGGGGATTTATTTGAGTCACAATTTTCCAATATAGTTAGAAAACATTCATTTTCATGAAATGAGATAGATTAATGGAAGGTGGAGAAAGGTTTACTTATCTTACACTTCCAAGAACTATCTCACTCATTCATATAATAGAAATACATCAGTGTCTGCAAGTAAAAAACACTATTTTTAAATTTAATTTTATGAAAAATTGACTTGTTAATTAGTTTCTGTACTTAATTTGTTCCGAACCATGGTGGTTTGGACATTCTTAAAATTTACTGGTAGCTATATTAAATAGGTAAATTTGTTAGTATCTGTAGAGTTGCTTTAAATGGAACTGATTTGGGATTACGTTTATTTCCCCTTTTTTGAATAAAAACTTTAAAATTATTTTAAAATTATCCATGCAGGAACAATTTGGCAATCTCAAGGTTATTAGGCCTTACAATCTGGGATTATGACTCCTGCTATTTTTATGGGAAAATAGGACAGATTGAAAACGTAACAGAAGAATATCAAAGAAGGAGAGCTGATAAAGTCAAGTCCTTGATCATTTTGGTTAGAAGGTAATGTGAAGTAACAGGAATAAAAGTAGGAAAAGAATAAAGGAAAAGTAGAAAGGAACTGACTCACTGGGGAATGTGAAAAGGGTTAGAGCAGAGATATGATACTGTTTAGATGAAGCAGAGCCCTAGGTGCTGCTTCTTAATGCCTGGGGCTCTGCTTCATCTAAACAGTATTGTTTGTGGAGAATACAAGAGCAATAACTAGAAAAAAATTAGAGGAAGGATAGATAAAAGGATGGCAGTAGTTTCTCAAGATTTCCATAACAATAGGAACAGAAATTCACAAGATAATGACTTTTCAAGTGATCTTAAATTTTTATTGAAATTATTGACTAAGCAAGTAAAACAACTAAATAAGCAACCTATGCTGAGTGACAAAATTTATAACCTTAAATGCCCTACCATAGAAAAAAATTCTATCTGAATCTTAACAGTCTTATTAAATATCATAATCATACAAAATAATGTACACTGTAGCATAAGAAGAAAATCATTCTTAGACATAAAGCACCCAACTTCAATTTGTTTTAGACTTCTGAAACTTAAATTGTGATTGACATGTACACACTGTTATATTTAAAATGGACAACCAACAAGGACCTACTGTATAGCACAGGGAACTCTGCTCAATGTTATGTGGCAGCCTGGATTGGAGGGGAGTTTGGGGGAGAATGGATACATGCATATGTATAGCTGAGTCCCTTTGCTGTGCACCTGAAACTATCACAACATTGTTAATTGACTATACTCCAATATAAAATAAAAAGTTAAAAAGAAAAAAAATAACAAAAAAAAAAGATTGCTATGTTTATCCTTTGAGGAGCAACTAGGACTCTGTTTTATCACTGAACTTTTGTTTCTTGACTGTTTTTCTTTTGTTCCTGAATTCCCTCACTTCCCTTAAGATCATGAATTACTGATACCTGTTCAAGGGCAAGCATTGTGGCCAAGCTTAGATCACAAAATGGCTTAGGCCAAAAATGGCTTCTCTTATGTCAACAAAATCATGCCTGGTTCTCTTTCCCAGGGGATCCCCCCCTATCTTATATACTTACAAAATTTGCTCTGTTTTTAGATGTTATGCACATGAACTCTATGTATTTTCAAACTTAAGGTTTTTTGAGTCCATGAACATTTAAATGTTTCCTTTATCCATCTTGACCTAATAATTTGTTCTTTAACATGAAAAGATATAACATATAATCATATATTTGAATGAAATTGTATCATCTTAGTGATATTAAATGTGACAATTCTGATATTCATTAGCAAATAAGCTCTGATAAAAAATAGAATATTTGATTAGGAAGAATAAAATAAAGGCAGTTTTAAGCATGGAACTTTTGAGCAGGTCTTAACGCTATACCAGAGAGAGAAAGTAGCTCAGTGAGCACTTATTTTCATGCAGAGAAAGGTAAATCAGAGTTAGAATGTTTCAATGACATTTGTACCCAAAAAACTATTCTGTGTCAAAAAAAAAAAAGAAAATCAAAGAACTTTCCTCTCCTTCAACTCTTTCCAATACCTTCTGGTCCTGATACAGATCTCAAGCACAAACTATTATACTAAGCTTATAAATTAAGTAGCTTTATTGATTTGCTTAAGCGGTCATCACTGTGACTTTGTAGAAAATGTTCAAGTGCCAAAAATAAACCTTTAAAACACAACCTATTTATATGTAGGAAACCTTTTAAAAGATAATAAACCGGCATTTTTAAGTGCAAGTTTGTGTGTGTATGTCAAAATAGCATTTTTATTTGTTTAATAAAGTTGAATAATACTAATTTTTATTAAAGATAAGAATATAAGATAATGATAAGTGTTTCTTCTACTGGGCTTGGAGCTGTATTAGACACCAAGCCTACTTACTGAATTTGTGATTAAATATTTCATCAAGGTATGCACTAAAAGTCTTTCCAATTTTTATTAGAGTCAAATGGAATTTATCTAATATTGCCATTTGTAGACATGTATATGCTTAAGTACAATCATCATTCAGCACATTGACTATAAGTTTATGAAGCTGAAGAAAATAATTCAATACTTACCCGACGATTCTTATGTTATGCAAAATGTGATTGGTAAATGTCTTTATTTGTGTTGATAAATTATTTTCTACAAAACACTGCACGAAAATCTGTAAATGTACTGAAATTTCCTTTCTCAGATTATCCCTGTCACATTTTTGTATTCAGGTTACACTTGCCATAGAAAATGATTGCAGTAGTGTTTTATACTTTTTTATGTACTAGAATAGTTTTGTATGCTATTAGAGCTATGTATCAATTGACTGATAGGACTTCCCTAGGAATCAATCTATTCTATTTACATTCTGAATGTATCCTTAAATTCATCCTACCATTGATAATTGGCATTTTTTCTGAGCTGTATGTATATACATATATATACATGCACACATATCTATCATTATATGATGTATATACACTAAGTATGGTATGTTTATGCTGTATTATGAGATATATATATATATACATATATATACTATCAATCCTCATTATTCATGGATTGCATATCTGTAAACTCACCTACTAGCTAAAATGTGTTTGGAATCTAAAAACTATTTGCGACACTTACATGGTCTTTTGTGGACATATGCAAAGAGCTAAAATTTTGAGTTGCCTGATACAATACACACAACTCCAGGTGAGACTGGGCATGGCAATGCTCTGCCTTCTTGTTTTAGCTCTCTTATTATAAACAATCATCCTTTTTGTGGTTTATTAAGTGCCAAGTTTTTCACGTTTTTGTACTTTTTGGTGGTGATGTCACTTTTCAAAATATCTCCCAAGTTTAGTGCTTGAAATGCTGTCTAGTGTTCTAAGTGCAAGAGTGTGATGGAACTTATGGAGAAATTACATGTGTCAGATAAGCTCTGTTGAGGCATGCATTATAATGCTGTTGGCAAAGAATTTAATGTTCATAAATTAACAAAATATCAATATATTAAATAAACTGTAAACAAAGACATAAATAAAGCAAGGGTCTGCACTGATCAATAGATGAAATTTTCTGACCAGATATTTGCAGAAACCTAACCGTGTTTTTTCCCCTAAGAGTTAAGTATTTGCTAATTCAGTGTTTGTGGCAATTTATAGAACATAAATTATAAGAGTAGACTCATGTATGTGTGGATATAGATATAGACAGATACGTGTATTGTATAGATATTCATATAATTAAGTATATTTATCTCTGCTCTCTCTGTTTTTATGATCTCATTGGTATTCTTTGTAGTTCATATTTATGTATTTTCTTCTTTTCTGTTGCATTCTTATTAAAGATTTGTCAACTTTAATTATCTTTCCAAAAATTGTCTTTTTCTTAATTCTCTATATTTCAGATTTGTTTCTACATAATTAATTTCTGATCTTAATATACGATTAAGAATAAAATATTCTATGTAGGTTAATTCTGCAGGTTCTTTAGTCTTAAGTTAGGCTATGTTATAGCCTGAATGCTTGTGTTCCCCAAAATTCATAATTATAATTGATATATAATTCAAGTTACATTCAGGAAATCAGAAATGGCAAAAAGAAAATATGGCAACTCTCAGTTTAGGGATGTTCCATATTTATGTGACCATTACTCCTCAAAACTGTTAAGATCATCAAAAACAAGGAAAATCTGACACTTGGAATAGAAGAAAAGAGAACTGGGTGCCTAGACTGTAATCTCAGTGAGAGTAGGAATCAACTGTGCCTTTGAGTAGTTATTTGGGCGGTTATTTTTCAAATGCCTTTTCACTAATAAATTAAGCAAATTCACACAATAGGTGAAGCCACATATGATTTTACCATTGTGTCCCTAGAATATATTAGGTGCTAAATAATTTTTGTTAAATGAATAAATAACTGAATAAATGAAGTTGTACAACTACTAAATGCATTAACATCAAATTTTAAATATATATATAACATAAATATACATACACACAAATATATATAGTGTATATGTATATTATATACATAATTATGTGTGTTAGAGTATGTAAGAACAGATATAATGTTATATATACATATTTATTATATAAAATAAAATTATGATTCATATGAAAAGTAACAATATAGAAATTAGCAAAAAACTTAAGATAGGACTATTCATCATCACAGATTTCCTTTTAAGTTAATTTATAAATTTAATGGAAAATGGTAGATATTTAGTGGTCACAGGAAAAACATGGATATCAGGATATTGCTGCTTTTTGGTTTTGCCTTCTGTTTTGTTTTGTTTTTAGGTCAAAGTAGACCATATTTTTAAAATGAAGGAATATTTATCGGATCAATTTCTACAAATATATAAAATTAGGGACGATGATATTAATATTGAGTTTAGAAATAACTAGTAAAAATAAATCTATTGTTAATGAAGATGAAAGAATAAATGCTAAAACACAGCAATGTGATTGTTAGGAAACGATTGACTGAAACCACCTGCCTTGGCTAGGCTCGATGATAACCACTTGCATGAGTTGTTTCACAACAGGGGTTCCCATTTGGGAGGGGTCAAAAAGAAGGAGGAGATGCCAGCCCATAATATTGTCCTACCAACCTCCCAGAATTCTTCACACTGGAATCCATATTGTCTGAAAGATGCATGTGCCACCAGGAAGGACCCTGAGTCAGACCAAATATGGGACAAGCAAGATGATTGGCCACAGACTACCCAGAAATTAACTCCATTACCATAAAACTTGAGACTGCGAGCCAATTAGCAGAGCAGTTCTCTTGGGTTCCCTTACCTTTCTGCTCTCTGCCCAGATGCCCCTTCCCAATAAAGTCTTTTGCTTTGTCAGTACACGTGTCTCCCTGGACAATTCATTTCCGAGTGTTAGACAAGAGTCCACTCTCCAGCTCTAGAAGAGATCCCCCTTCCTGCAACACAATCAGTTCATTTTCTAAAGTCAGGATGATTTCTTTATATTTCATTTGTGAAGTAGGAAGTGAAGATATGCACTGAATTAGAAGGGTGGTAAGGCTGAGAAGAGTAAAGAGAGTGAAGACTAGAAAAGGAAAAACAAAAACATTTGTTTGGATCATTCAATATCTAGTCAGATTAGAAACCAAGATAGTATAAGTAGTATCATTTAGCAAATTTTCTTATTTTCTTGATAGTGCTGAACTTTTCAGTTGTAGATGCTTGTAGGGAAAAATTTGCAAAGGGGTAAATTTGCAAGAGAATAGTTGAAATTAAGAATGGGTAACATTAGCTAGATAACTAAACAGAAAGCAAGGCCACTCAGTTTAAAAAAAAGGATTAAGGGACTAGATATCTTTACATAAAGTGCAGTTATAATGATGGAATTATAATGAAAGAAACAAAAATGTAGATTATAGTAAATTAGTAATATATTTCAATATAGTATTATAAAAAGTAGCTGAACCTGTAAAATTACTGATAAATCCTTGAGATGTGCACGGACTTCAAAGTTTGAAATAGGGTTGATATTAAAGCCTCTGAAATTGATGAGGTAAAGAATTAATCTAGAACAGTGTTTTTCAAAGCCCATGAAAGAGGAAGAAGAATTTTTTTTTTTAATTTCAAATTTGTTGCATAGAAGTGCTTTCACAAAAAATCCAAACAAATGAAATTAGAAAAATAATTATATACAAGGATGTTGTAATCTCCAATGTGTTACTTTCAGTTTCAGTGCTTATCTCATTGTGGACCAATTGCAGTTTTTTGACTGGATATCATAATTTCAATAACACAAATCTAAATAGATAGCTAGATTATCAACATGGTAAATAGGTAAATTAGGATAATCAAGAGGACTGAAATAACTTGGAGTAGAAACAAACAAACAAACAATAGCAACTACCCAATTAACTCCTACGTAAACAGGGGCATTAAAAAGTCTGTAGAAAACTGAGAAGAGAAAGGGATGAGAAGTAGTAAAGCCATAATTTTCAAAAACGTAAGTATTTTTGCAAGAGGTAAGTGAAGGTGTTCACAACCAGACCCCACAAAATGATCCACTTTGGCATGTGGATTATTTTGAGCTGAAGGCCCAGGAAGAGCTTTTTACTTTCCCCTTAACTACCTAAAAGATTTTATGTAGAGGGGTAGCTCCAAGAGAGTGCAGTTACCAGAGATAACTTTCACCTGTACGACCTACCTATATGGAAGGACAAATATGTAACTATCAAACATCTGCTCTCCTTATTGTCCTGTGAGTTACCATTTTCCCCTTTGAAACCCTGGGTCCCTAACCCATTCCTTAGCAAAACATAACATATAAGTTTCAGCTGCCCTACTTGCCCTTGGGTCCCATATCTTTGGGGCTCCTGTACATAAGTAATTATATTGGTTTTTCTCTTGTTAATCTGTTTTATGTAAATTTAATTATTAACTAGCTAAAGAACTCAGAAGGGTAGAGGAAAATTTTTTCCTCTCATACATAAGCAATGCAACAATATAGCATATGGGATAATAGGCATAGTCTAGGATGCAGGGGACATGTTATAACGAAAAGACAATCCGTTTTTAATTAAAGGTGAAAGCCTTCAAAGATGGTTTAGAATATAGAATGTTTAAACAAACACAGAAAATCAAGTGCTCCAGAAAGAAGCATTTCAATCTGGGTCAGGGGAAAGGGCTCAGAACAGCAGGGGATAGAAGTACAGGAGATGGAGAGCCAGAGGGAAAACATACTGGGTGATGACCAATGATATGATCTTATTAGGCATGGTGGGGTTTAGTTGGTTACTAAATAGTCACAAGAATTCAGATTGAGCCAACTCCTGATGGATGCCTAAGGCAGGAGGAAGGTCAGGTCCTGGGGAACTGCAGAAATAGGCAAACAAGGCAGGGGTTAGTATAACTCTGGCAAAAGCCTATTAAGTGGCCTTGTCTCTTAGAATGTTAGGGAAATTTTGTTTTCTTGTCAAGACATTATTGTTCTGCTTTCTTTTTGCTTTTATTTTTCTTTTTTCTTTCCTTGTTTCTTCATGAAGACGTACATTAAGACTGATTTTAAATATGACCAAATCAATTTACCTGTACAATTTAAAAAAAATGTTAAACTGTTTTTAAAGATAAAACAACAGTGTATAGAATGAATCATATCCAAAAATAAAAACAGTTGATAAGTTCCTTCATGATCTTGATATTTAGTTTTGATTCCTGTTTCACAAACTTGTATTTTCTGAGAGAGAGACTGCCCAGTGTTTAAATTAAAGTCTTGATTGTACCATTTGCTTATTGAAATGTCCTTGTTTAGCTCAAGACTTTGAACTTTGTAATTGTGAATTATTAGTTGACTAATAATCTCTTTGTTTTTAAGGTGACAATTTCTTGATGAAATCTTCAACTTTCACTTTTGATTTTATATTTCTTTCAAGGAAAGAATATGGAAAGTTTTTGATTTGTGTAAGGAGGATTAGAAGATTGGCAAGGAAACTGCATATAATGAAGTTTATAAATATTCATCATGCATAAATCTGTTTTCTGGTATGCATTTTTGGCATGTTAGTGTTTCCATGTGTATATTACTTCTGCTTAGTGGGAAAATAGTCTTGCTTTTACACATCTCAGGAAATATCCAACTATGTTTACTATCCTAGAAAGTGTAATTCACAATGTGATTCGTGAAGAAAAAAGTGTCCGCCAAAGGTATGAAATCTCCGGAAACCATTCTAGTGATCAAACATATTTAATCTCTTTAAAAAATCATCAAATCTGGTGGCCTGGAACATGTTATTTAATGTTAATCGAGCATTATAAAATAGAAAATGTAGTCATGGAGAGATTAATTAAAGCTACTATAATTTGTAACAAATTGAAGGAAACCAAAATGAAAAGTCATTGTTTGGTACCAGTGAAATGACGCTGGCCATTGCACATGGCAAAAACGGTCCATGTTTTTCATGTTATTTATTTCTCAAATTATATTTATGTAATAGAAAAAAGTCAGAGAAAAAAATATAACTAACATGTAAAATTCCCTGTAACTCATTGACCTGGTATGTGCCAAAAAAGAGACTTGGATTTAATTGCTAAAAGTAGTTGGTTGCTGTGTTGGCTATTTTCCATTGTTTCTCAGTTCCATACCAAGCCTTCTCTGCTGTATGAGGAAATCTACAAATCATACTTTTTTAGGCTCTCTTTCCAGAAAATTTCTGTTCAGTTCTGTCAGTATGACATAGTGAGGTGGACAGAAAAAAGCATCTTTCTAATTCTGGCTTAAACATCAAGGCAGTTGCTAGAAGTTGCTAAAAGTTGCTGAAGCAACAATAGCAGTTGGGTAATTCTGGAATCTAGCAGCCCAGCAAACACACCATTTTGGCAATTCCAGCTTCAGGTGACATAGAAACTCTTCTGCATCTCTATACAAAATGCAGCAGCTAGTGTAGGCTTGAGTCTTCCACCCTGGAGGTATCAGCTGCTTTAATTGCTGGGATAAACACGGTATTCCTTTTGTTCCTCCTTTCTTCTCAAAAACAAAAAACAAAAAACCTCCTCCCTTTTCCTTTTTACACAAAACTAACAACTTTGTAACGTTTCTGTATATTAAATAACTTCTGTGTTAAACTGCTTCTATATCAAATGGCCTCCATATTAGAGTTTTGTATCTGTATACAGTACTAGTTAAATTATTTTAAAAGCAAAAAAATATATATATAGATTACTTCCTCAAAGCATGTTTTAAAAGTATTTTCTATAATATTTCTTCCACATACAATAATTTTGAGGTATACACGTACTATATGCCAGAAACTCTTTGAGGCACTTGGGACCGATCAATGAATAAAAATGAGAGGGGTCTTTGCCCCGACAGAGTTTTTGTTTTTTTGTTTTTTTATATAAATTTATTTATTTATTTTTGGCTGTGTTGGGTCTTAGTTCCTGTACGAGGGCTTTCTCCAGTTGCGGCAAGCGGGGGCCACTCTTCATCGCGGTGCGCGGGCCTCTCACTGTCGCGGCCTCTCCCGTTGCGGAGCACAGGCTCCAGATGCGCAGGCTCAGTAGTTGTGGCTCACGGGCTTAGTTGCTCCGCGGCATGTGGCATCTTCCCAGACCAGGGCTCGAACCCGTGTCCCCCGCATTGGCAGGCAGATTCTCAACCACTGCGCCACCAGGGAAGCCCCTGACAGAGTTTTATTCTAGCTGGATACAACACAAAATAAACATGAAATATAAGAATGTTATCTAGTATATCAAGCATTAAAGATTATTCATGTAAGTAAAACAGAGTTGGGAAAGGGCAATGCAGAGGCAAGTTAGAAACGGGAACTTTAGTGATTATAATTGGAGTTCAAAGAAATAGACCTCATTGTGAAGGCAACATTTGAGCAGATTTCTAGGATATGTGAGTTAACCATGGGAAGAGCCAGTGCAAATGCTATAAGGTGGGGATGTTGTTTGGGTCACTGAAAGACCCAGAGGGGACCAGCGTGGGTGTAGTGCACTGTGAAAGGAAAATCTATAAGGAGATAAGTTCCTTGAGGGAGTCAGTGGTGGCTGAATCACAGTGTGGGTCTCTATAAGGACTGTCTTTTCTTTGAGTAAATGAGGAAGTATTTTACAATTTTGAACCCAGCATTGACATGATTAGACCTTCATTTTAAAAGGATCTGTCTGATTATGTAATGAGAATAACATACAGGGGAGCAAGTGAAGAGACAGGAAAATCTGAGAGGCTTTTGCAATAATACCAGTGACAATGGATGTGGCTCAGATTCAGATGGTAGCAATGCATGTGGCCTGAAGCAATTGGAAGCTGGATATACTTGGAAAGAAACATAAACAGAATATCCTAGTTCTCAGTCATGTTTATAAAGACCTGAAGTTTCTCCTAATTTTAGAGCTATATCCATTCTTGATATGAGAAGGCTAGCCATAACTGGGTCCTGGGGGGGAAAAGGCTCTCCCATTCTGCATACTTCCTACAGTTCACTGACCCTGCTCCTATTCTCCTTTGGGAACACTTTAAGTGACTTAATTTACCCAATATTGCAATAAATTGATGTTTTGATTACTTTCAACAGCACTTTTGCTTGACATTTATCTCTTGCAACATCTAAATAAAGGTCGACTGTACATATAAATAGTGTAAATTATAGCTTTGGAGAAGTTAAAATATACCCAAAAGAATACACTTTATGGAATATCTAGATTCTCATTTTATTATTTGTATTAGTGAACTAATACAGGCAATCTTTTTTAGGACTCATTATGATTACATTTATGATTACTTATGATAGGTTGGAAGAATCTAATACATTTTGTTGTTTATCTCAATGGGTAATGAATTTGAGTTTTACATATAAAATTGAATAGAAAATATATGAGCATAATAGATTTTTTAAATTATGAAATATGCTTAATATTTCAAACACCAGATTTATAATTGTAAAGAGAGGACTTAAAGAAATAAACTAGGCAAATTATATCAATAATTTAGCACATTCTACCTTAAATAGGAAGACTGATACAAAAATTAAATGATTCTACATGCCCAACATAAAGTAACAGAAATGAACTGCCATCTGTTCCATTTAAGATTATTATAAATATAAAGCTTATAGTGAATCTCATTTTGTGATCTTATTCACACAATTGAGAGGAAATTTTCCCTGAGAGTTTATAAATTGAACTGTCTGCCTGAACGGCAGCTTTCTTCACTCATTCTTCAAAATAAATGGAGGCATGGAAAGAAAGAAGGAAAAGATTAGGTAGCAAAACAACAAGTTTGGTTTAATAATGTATGGCATCATCCAAACATAATATCTCTTAGTATCCTCTGAAGTTAAAAAACGGAACATATTTATATCATTTCTCTTCCATAAATTTTAAAGCATTGACTCATTATCTGTTGTATGTGAGAATGAAAAATCAACAATAAATTCCACCTGTCACAACCCATATGAAAAACACACACACTTATAAAATGTATGTAAAATATTCATATTTTAAATACACAATTTAGGCACACACACATATACAAAGATACATATATAATTATATATACAAAGATACATATCCTTAAATCTACATGAAGAAGATTCAGCCAGGTTTAGGCAGGACATCAGCAGCTCTTCTGTGCAGCAGGAACATGATTTGATCTAGCACAAAATTTGCATCACAAGACAAGGTCCTATGCATTCTCTAAAATTACATGAGAGGAAAATTACTGAAAAGCAGGTTCTGGGCTGATTCTAAATGTAATTTTTACCATGGCATGATGACTAAATTTTTTTAAAAACTAAGAAAAATAAACTGAACAGAGAATTCCCTGGTGATCCAGTGATTAAGACTGAGTGCTTTCGCTGCCATGAGCCCATGTTAGATCCCTGATTGGGGAACTAAGATCCTGCAAGCTGTGCGTCATGGCCATAAATAAATAAATAAATAAATAAATAAATAAACTGAACATGACATAGAAATTTAAATAACCAGAATAAATACAAAGTCTGGAAAAAAGTTAGCACATCTTTAAATTCCAAGGTGCTACTCAGGCTTATGAGGTGATAAAGCAAATTAAACCAAATAAAGTACATTGTAAGTGGAAATGGAGGTTGTATGACATTGTGTGGAAGTTGTATGGCCCCAGTTTTAAACCCAGGCCTGTGACAGGCTCTTGGTGCTCCAGGCTGGTGTCCGGCCTGAGCCTCTGAGGTGGGAGAACTGAGATCAGAACATTGGACCACCAGAGACCTCCTGGCCCCATGTAATATCAATCAGCAAGAGCTCTCCCACAGATCTCCATCTCAATGCTAAGATCCAGCTCCACCCAAGGGCCAGCAAGCTCCAGTGCTGGACGTCCCATGCCAAACAACTAGTAAGAGAGGAACACAACCCCACCCATTAGCAGAGAGTATGCCTAAGTTCACAGACACCCCAAAACACACTACTGGACACAGCCCAGCCCCGCAGAGAGACAAGACTTAGCGCCACCCACCAGAACACAGGTACCAGTCCCCTCCACTGGGAAGCCTACACAAGTCACTGAATCAACCTCACCAACTGGGGGCAGAAACCAAAAACAATGGGAACTATGAACCTGCAGGTTGCAAACAGGAGACCCAAAAGACAAGAATTACACAAAATGAGAAGACAGAGATATATGCAGCAGATGAAGGAGCAAGGTAAAAACCCACCAGACCAAACAAATGAGGAGGAAATAGTCTTTTCAGTCTACCTGAAAAAGCATTCAGAGTAATGATAGTAAAGATGATCCAAAATCTTGGAAATAGAATAGAGCAAATACAAGAAATGTTTAACAAGGATCTAGAAGAACTAAAGAGCAAACAAACAATGATGAACAACACAATAAATGAAATTAAAAATTCTCTAGAAGGAATCAAGAGCAGAATAACTGAGGCAGAAGAACGGAAAAGTGACCTGAAAGATAAAATAGTGGAAATAACTACCACAGAGCAGAATAAAGAAAAAAGAATGAAAAGAAATGAGGACAGTTTCAGAGACCTCTGGGACAACATTAAACGCACCAACATTCAAATTATAGGGGTCCCAGAAGAAGAAGATAAAAAGAAATTGTCTGAGAAAAATATTTGAAGAGATTATAGTTGAAAATTTCCCTAATATGGGAAAGGAAATAGTCAATCAACTACAGGAAGTGCAGAGAGTCCAATACAGGATAAATCCCAGGACAAACATGCCAAAACACATGTTAATCAAACTGACAAGAATTAAATACAAAGAAAAAAATATTAAAACAAACAAGGGGAAAGCAACAAATAACATACAAGAGAATCCCCATAAGGTTAACAGCTAATCATTCAGCAGAAATTCTGCAAGCCAGAAGGGAGTGGCAGGACATATTTAAAGTGATGAAAGAGAAAAACCTACAGCTAAGATTACTCTACCCAGCAAGGATCTCATTCAGATTCAATGGAGAAATTACAACATTTACAGACAAGCAAAAGCTAGGAAATTCAGCACCACCAAACCAGCTTTACAACAAATGCTAAAGGAACTTCTCTAGTCAGGAAACACAAAAGAAAGAAACGACCTACAAAACAAAATCCAAAACAATTTAGAAAATGGTAATAGGACCATACATATCAATAATTACCTTAAATTTAAATGGATTAATGCTCCAATCAAAAGACATAAACTGGCTGAACAGATACAATAAAAGACCTGTATATATGCTGTCTACAAGAGACTCACTAAAGACCTAGGGACACATACAGACTGAAAATGAGGGGATGGAAAAAGATATTCCATGCAAATGGAAATCAAAAGAATGCTGGACTAGCAATTTTCATATCAGACAAAATAGACTTTAAAATAAAGACTATTACAAGAGACAAAGAAGGACACTACATAATGATCAAGGGATCAATCCAAGAGGAAGATATAACAATTGTAAATATTTATGCACCGAACATAGGAGCAACTCAATACATAAGGCAAATGCTAACAGCCATAAAAGGGGAGATTGACAGTAACACAATAGTAATAGCAGACTTTAATACCACACTTTCACGAATGGACAGATCATCCAAAATGAAAATAAATAAAGAGACACAAGCTTTAAATGACACATTAGAGAAGATGGACTTAATTGATATTTACAGGACATTCCATCCAAAAACAACAGAATACACTTTCTTCTCAAGTGCTCATGGAACATTCTCCAGGATAGATCATATCTTGGGTCACAAATCAAGCCTTGGTAAATTTAAGAAAATTGAAATCATATCAAGTATCTTTTCTGACCACAGAGCTATGAGACTAGATATCAATTACAGGAAAAATACTGTAAACAATACAAACACGTGGAGGCTAAACAATACACTACTAAATAATAAGAGGTCACTAAGAAATCAAAGAGGAAATCAAAAACTACCTAGATACAAATGAAAATGAAAACACGATGACCCAAAACCTATGGGATGCAGCAAAAGCAGTTCTAAGAGGGAAGTTTATAGCAATCCATTCCTACCTCAAGAAACAAGAAAAATCTCAAATAAAAACCCTAAACTTACATCTATAGCAATCAGAGAAAGAAGAACAACAACAACAAAAAAAAAAAAACCCACAGTTAGCAGAAGGAATGAAATCATAAAGATCAGATCAGAAATAAATGAAAAAGAAATGAAGGAAACTATAGCAAACATCAATAAAACTAAAAGCTGGTTCTTTGAGAAGATAAACAAAATTGATAAACCATTAGCCACACTCATCAAGAAAGAAAAGGAGAGACTCAGATCAACAGAATTGGAAATGAAAAAGGAGAAGTAACAACTGACACTGCAGAAATACAAACGATCATGAGAGATTACTACAAGCAACTATATGCCAATAAAGTGGACAGCCAGGAAGAAATGGACAAATTCTTAGAAAAGCACAACGTTCTGAGACTGAACCAGGAAGAAATAGAAAATATGAACAGAACAATCACAAGCACTGAAATTGAAACTGTGATTAAAAATCTTCCAACAAACAAAAGCCCCAGACCAGATGGCTTCCCAGGTGAATTCTATCAAACATTTAGAGAAGAGCTAACACCTATCCTTTTCAAACTCTTTCAAAGTATAGAAAAGGGAGGAACACTCCCAAACTCATTCTATTAAACCATCATCACCTTGATACCAAAACCAGACCAGGATGTCACAAAAATAAAAAAACTGCAGGCCAATATCACTGATGAACATAGATGCAAAAATACTCAACAAAATACTAGCCAACAGAATCTAACAATATAAAAGGATCACACACCATAATCAAGTGGGGTTTATCCCAGGAATGCAAGGATTCTTCAATATACACAAATCAATCAATATAATACACCATATTAACAAATTGAAGGATAAAAACCATATGATAATCTCAGTAGATGCAGAAAAAGCTTTCGACAAAATTCAACACCCATTTATGATAAAAATTCTCCAGAAAATTGGCATAGAGGGAAGTTACCTCAACATAATAAAGGCCATATATGACAAACCCACAGCCAACATTGTCCTCAATTGTGAAAAACTGAAACCATTTCCTCTAAGATTGGGAACAAGAGAAGGTTACCCACTCTCACCACTATTATTCAACATAGTTTTGGAAGTTTTAGCCACAGCAATCAGAGAAGAAAAAGAAATAAAAGGAATCCAAATTGGAAAAGAAGAAGTAAAGCTGTCACTGTTTGCAGATGACATGATACTATACATAGAGAATCCTAAAGATGCTACCAGAAAACTACTAGAGCCAATCAATGAATTTGGTAAAGGAGCAGGATACAAAATTAATGCACAGAAATCTCCTGCATTCCTGTACACTAACGAAGAAAAATCTGATAGAGAAATTAAGGAAACACTCCCATTTACCACTGCAACAAAAAACTTGGAATAAACCTACCTAAGGAGACAAAAGACCTGTATGCAGAAAACTCTAAGACACCGATGAAAGAAATTAAACATGATACAAAGAGATGGAGAGATATACCATGTTCTTGGATTGGAAGAATCAACATTGTGAAAATGACTCTACTACCTAAAGCAATCTACAGATTTGATGCAATCCCTATCAAACTACCACTGGCATTTTTCACAGAACTAGAACAAAAAATTTCACAATTTGTATGGAAACACAAAAGACCTCGAATAGCCAAAGCAATCTTGAGAAAGAAAAACGGAGCTGGAGGAATCAGGCTCCCGGACTTCAGACTATACTACAAAGCTACAGTAATCAAGACAGTATGGTCTGGCACAGAAACAGAACCATAGCTCAATAGAACAGGATAGAAAGCCCAGAGATAAACCCATGCACATATGGTCACCTTATTTTTGATAAAGGAGGCAAGAATATACAATGGAGAAAAGACAGCCTCTTTAATAAGTGGAGCTGGGAAACTGGACAGCTACTTGTAAAAGAATGATATTAGAACATTTCCTAACACCATACACAAAAGTAAACCCAAAATGGATTAAAGACCTAAATATAAGGCCAGACACCATAAAACTCTAAGAGGAAAACTTAGGAAGAACACTCTTTGACATAAATCACAGCAAGATCCTTTTTCACCCACCTCCTAGAGAAATGGAAATAAAAGCAAAAATAAACAAATGGAACCTAATGAAACTTAAAAGCTTTTGCACAGCAAAGGAAACCATAAACAAGATGAAAAGACAACCCTCAGAAGGGGAGAAAATATTTGAAGACAACGTAACTGACAAAGGATTAATCTCCAAAATTTACAAACAGCTCATGCAGCTCAATATCAAAAAAACAAACAACCCAATCCAAAAATGGGCAGAAGACTTAAATAGACATTTCTCCAAAGAAGATACACTGATTGCCAACAAACACATGAAAATATGCTCAACATCACTAATCATTAGAGAAATGCTAATCAAAACTGCAATGAGGCATCATGTCACACCACTCAGAATGGCCATGATCAAAAAATCTACAAACAATAAATGCTAGAGAGGGTGTGGAGAAAAGGGAACCCTCTTGCACTGTTGGTGGTAGTGCAAATTAATAAGCCCACTATGGAGAACAGTATGGAGGTTCCTTAAAAAACTAAAAATAGAACTACCTATGACCCAGCAATCCCACTCCTTGGCATATACGCTGAGAAAACCATAATTTGAAAAGAGTCATGTACCACAATGTTCATTGCAGCACCATTTACAGTAGCGAGGACACGGAAGCAACCTAAGTGTCCATCAACAGATGAATGGATAAAGAAGATATGGCACATATATACAATGGAACATTTGTCAGCCATTAAAAGAAACGAAATTGAAGTATTTGTAGTGAGGTGGATGGACCTAGATTCTGTCATGCAGAGTGAAGTAAGTCAGAAAGAGAGAAACAAATACCGTATGCTAACACATATATATGGAATCTAAAAAAAAAAAAAAAAAAAAATGGTTCTGATGAACCTAGGAGCAGGACAGGAATAAAGATGAAGACGTAGAGAATGGACTTGAGGTCACGGGGAGGGGGAAGGGTAAACTGGGAGGAAGTGAGAGATTAGCATTGACATATATATGCTACCAAATGTAAAATAGATAGCTAGTGGGAAGCAGCTGCATAGCACAGGGAGATCAGCTCGGTGCTTTTGTGACCATCTAGAGGGGTGGGATAGGGAGGGTGGGAGGGATACGCAAGACGGAGGGGATATGGGGATTTATGTATACATATAGCTGATTCACTTTGTTATACAGCAGAAACTAACACAGCATTGTAAAGCAACTATACTCCAATAAAGATGTTTAAAAAAAAAAAGAAGATGGCTTAAATATAATGGAATACTATCTCAGTGAAAGTATGACTATTATTAAGACATTTTCCACCATGATGGCAGGATTGAAGTTAGGAATGGAAATTCCAATACCTTGAAAGATAATGTCAGAGTAAGAGAGTTGGCGACTGAATTAGTTTATCTATCTTAAATAGATTATTACAGAAGAATTGTCTGTCATTACAGAAACAGTTACTGTTCTGTTATGGTCTCAGTTGTGTCTCCTCAAAATTTCTGTGTGAAACTCTAACCCCTGGTACCTCAGTATGTATTTGTATTTGGAGATAGAATCTTTAAACAACTAATTAATGTAAAATGAGATGATATGCATGGACCCTAATCCAATAAAACTTGTATCCTTATAAAAAGAGATTAGGACACAAATACTCATAGAGGGAAAAACCATATGAAGACACAGAGAGAACATTGCCATCTATATGCAAAGAATACCTTATCTTAGACTTCTAGCCTCCAGAATTGAGAAAATATATTTTCCCTGTCTACACCACCCAGTCTGTGGTTCTTTGCTATGGCAACCCTAGAATACTAATACCTATCTCTTCACTCTATTTTTGCAACAATTATGGTCTCATGTTTCCCACTGGGTGAAACAGATAAGGAAGTGAGAATTCTGGATGGCCTCCAGTGTCATTTATCAATTAACTGCCCCTCAGCTCTTAGTGTACCCTTCATATATGCTCTGTGATAAACAAAGAAATTCCTTTAAGTATTAATCCTTTAACATAAGCAGGGTGTTAAACATTCTCAGGAGAAACCAAAGGAGGGATATTACACCCTCTCATTTTGGGGGTGAGACGGTCCTGCCATGTGGGTGTGATGGCATCAGGTGGAGCCTGCCCAGATTAGACTATATCTGGTCCCTCTGACCTTGCAGAAATAGCCGTTTCACAGCCCTCATCATTCTGAGACTAGAGCCGCTGACCAGCCTGAGGGTTCTACAGAGCCCCATAGAGCCCACAAGCAGTTGCTGGTGGCTTGGGGAATCGTATTTAGAGCTTCCATTTCTCCAGCTCCTGTACAATCCCATGCTCTGAATGTCTTCTGCCCTGCCCTAGACTATCACTGCATGCCCACAGCACACGACTGGTGGCTGGTTGCCATCTCTACCACCCATACTATGCAGGTGGCTCACTGTTTGTCCAGCAACTCCGGATCATCTTAGGCCTGACCAAACAAGTGAGGTTCCCTGCTATAGGGTAAGTTGATCTCTGTCAGCTCTAGGGTATTACAGAGAGTTTCCACATATCTTATAACTACTCTCTTACTTTACTTACAATTACTTACAATTAAATAAACTGACACCCAGAACAAGATTTGCAGAAGTGTCTCCTTGTGTGTGTGGTGTGTGTGTGTGTGTCTGTCTGTCTGTGTGTGTGTCTGTGTTTGCATGAGAAATGAACTGATGTCCTAAACAAATGGGGTTATTAGTCATTTAGGAGATGGTTGAGTGTCCTCTGTAACTCCAGTGTGCTCTTGACACTGTCATTACAGTGAAGGTTAAAGCAAACAAACAAACAAACTCTTTATTCATTAGGCTTCGTTAGAAAATAGGAATAGAAGGAGATGAGAATGGAAATAAATGAACTCCATATGTTATCCTGCACTTGATATTTTTTGGCTATTTTTAGTGATTCTGGTAAGTGTGTATTGGTATCACATTGCCGTTTTAATTTACATTTTCTTTCTGGCATTCAGCACCCTTTTATATTCTTTTTGGTCATTTGGCTAATCAATTTGGTGACATATCTATAAAAAGTCTTTGGGCAATTTCTGAAATGAATTGAAAGGCAGAATTTAAACCATACCTTTTCACTATATTGATTGTAGCCAAAATATTTATTTCAATTTTCTAGGTAAATATAGAAAAAGTAAAGAGTAAAATATATGTGCACCCCTGATTTTGTTCTAAAAGTGGTACCTATAAGATTAAGAGGGCGGTGGTTATAAAATGTAGGATTATCATTGAAGTAGAGGGGAAATATCATATTTGAAGAGACTCCCACTCTATTAAACAGGTAGTCATGGAAACAAAAAAGGATAACATTATCTTCCCAAATGAATGCTGTACTTCTAGAGTGCCATGTTTGTCTTGGCACTTTCTAATACAAAAAAAAAAAAAAAAGCCAAAATATTTTTCACAGAAATTAGGGTTTTTATAAATATTTCATTCTGTAATTTATTTTATATTTTCTCTCAGAATCATTTCCCCCCAAAATTTCACTTTCCTTAAAATTTACATATTATCCCAATTGACCAAATTGCTTAGTTCTCCATGGTGGTATGATATCACAGTCCATTGCTCTATATTGGTCCTGGCAAGAAACAGATAACATGAATCTATTGGGTTATTTGAGGATAGTTCAATATATCAAAGTGAAGGATTTATTCAACCAAAAGGATTATTGCAGTTTTCTGTGGCTAGTAACAACAAAATTCCATTATTTCTATGAAATTAAGAGGAAAAAACACAAGAAGCTATTTTTTGAACTTGGTAGTGAGAGTGAAGTGGAGGAAGTTTGATTGGCAGGTGTTGTGGAATAAAGAACCAACAGGATGAGGAAACAAAAGATAGAATGGAGCCATAGCTTAGGTAATTGGACACTTTCTCATTCTATAAAGTCAATTACATTTCAGATATATCTGAACCCTAATTCACCTAATCCTATCATAAGTCTCCTCATTTATTCTCAATCACCAAAATTAACATTGATAAAATTATTAAGGAATATATTATTTCTTCTCACTGTCACTTGGTCTTACTTCTAGCACTGTGGCAAGGTCATGTCAGCACTCTGCTTGCAGAACAATGTGGGTATATAGATGTATATATACACACACATACACAGAGTTTTGATTACTTCCTCAGATTTAAGATTTGATTAATTAATCACACACCACCACCATCTATTTGTGTCTTTGTAGAACTACAAAGTAATTATTTGTGTCTTTGTAGAATTAGGCAATGTATAATAAATTACAACTTTGGAATTTTGAATAAACAGTATTTGTTTCAGTATACTTCAGTGCATGTTCCTAGATATATGTATATTCATCTTTTTTATGCAATCTAAACTTCCCCTGCTTTCCCAAATTTACACAACTTTATGCTTGTTAGTTGTTTTCCCTTGTCAGAAATTTAAAACAAATGCTTAGTTTTACTCAATAATCTAAACAACACATAGTGAGCAGTAAAAAGACCATAAAGCATTTGCAAAACACTTCATTCTTATATCGTACAGAATGTCATCATACAGAAACTGGAATAACCTTCAGGATATAACACAAACTTTTCATCTTGTTGCTCTCTTCACAAAAACACCAATTTGATTTTCTCCCTTCTAGTGGTTCTCCTGTATTGCTTTTAATTCTTGGAGCTCAACACACTAAAGCTATTCTCCTTTTATCTAGAGTATAGTTCATGAATTTTGCATTATCTCTGTGTTTCTATGGAATTCTTTTCCGTTTACTATTTTCTCTAGTTAATGACCCTGAAGAGGAGCCAGATACAGAGAGTTCTGGGATCAGACTGTCTCTTTCGGGCCTACTAGCGCTCCAACATGACTTACAATTAGGCATCTAGCTCCATTAGATATTGAGAATGACATGCTTTTATGACTACAAAAACCGAGAGTAGGCATTTACCACAGAGAACAGAGTGAGGTTGATAGATCCAAAAATTTAATAAAAATGCAAAAATATCCCAAGATACAAAAGATGTTCGGCCATCACTGGATGTACAGAGAGTAGAGAGGAAAGTATACGAAGAACTAAAGCACGTCAGCTCCACAGATCAGAGAGTCTTGGCAAGAGCTTTCAATTTGCTCATTTCCTTTTCCATCAAATTGCCCTGAGTAGCTTGCTTCCTCACCAGTATGGGGCAGAAAACATACCAATATATCAACGCCTGCCTTTTTCCAGCTGAATCAGCTAGGTGACATCATAAGCACTTAAACTCTGTTACTATGCATTGATAAAATACCAGTTAGTCATTTTTGTTAATTTTGTTAAAGAATTTAAATGTGTGTGTGTGTGTGTGTGTGTGTGTGTTAGAGGAAAGAGGTCTATGTGTTCTACCAAAATATTAAAACTTCCAAATTCTGTAGCATCTATAAAAGGACATCCTTAAAAAGCAAAATAAATTTAAACAGATTTTTGTATCATGAAGATGTCCCAGGATTGAATATGTAAATGGCCCACAGTGAATGAGATTTCTCTTTCTTTATCCATGTTCATTTCAGCCAAAAATATATATTTTAGGGTAATAGATTCAATGCAAGTCATAAAGCATTTCTTCTTAAATAAAAATTGCTTATTTCTGCAAATTCTCATTATATTCTTATCTCATATTTTACATGAAAAATGGTCTTCAATTTTAAGAACCTAAACAAGAATAATTTTAAATATCTAAAAGCTTTGCAGTGGAAAATAACTTAAGTCAATACATTTGCAAATTTTTACTAAAAGGAATGTAAAATTAGTGAATAAATGTATTGTGAGTATGAAAAGGTGTTAAAGAATCTTAATATGATTTCAATTTTCTTAAATTTACCAGGCTTGATTTGTGACAAAAGATATGATCTATCCTGGAGAATGTTCCAGGAGCACTTGAGAAGAAAGTTTATTCTGTTGTTTTTGGATGGAATGTCCTATAAATACCAATTAAGTCCATCTTGTTTAATATATTATTTAAAGCTTGTGTTTCTGTATATATTTTCATTTTGGATGATCTGTCCATTGGTGAAAGTGGGGTGTTAAAGTCCCCTACTATGATTGTGTTACTGTCAATTTCCTCTTTTATGGCTGTTAGCATTTGCCTTATGTATTGAGTTGCTCCTATGTTGGGTGCATAAATATTTACAATTGTTATATCTTCTTCTTGGACTGATCTCTTGATCATTATGTTGTGCCCTTCTTTGTCTCTTGTAATAGTCTTTATTTTAAAGTCTGTTTTTTCTGATATGAAAATTGCTACTCCAGCATTCTTTTGATTTCCATTTTTATGGAATATCTTTTTCCATCTCCTCAGTTTCAGTCTGTATGTGTCCTTAGGTCTGAATTGGGTCTCTTGCAGACAGCATATATACGGGTTTTGTTTTTATATCCATTCAGCCAGTATGTCTTTTGGTTGGAGCATTTAATCCATTTACATTTAAAGTAGTTATCGATATGTATGTTCCTATTACCATTTTCTTAATTGTTTTGGCATTGTTATTGTAGGTCTTTTCCTTCTCTTGTGTTTCCTGCCTAGAGAAGTTCCTTTAGCATTTGTTGTAAAGCTGGTTTGGTGGTGCTGAATTCTCTTAGCTTTTGCTTGTCTGTAAAGGTTGTAATTTCTCCATCAAATCTGAATGAGATCCTTGCTGGGTAGAGTAATCTTTGTTGTAGGTTTTTCCCTTTCATTACTGTAAACATAACTAAGACTATAAAACATCCTGTACATTTACTTCTTTAAACCAAAACAAAACAAAAAACAGTCATGACAAATAACATATATGTTACAAAATGTCATTAACCCTATGAAAACTGACTTGTTAAACACAGTAATAATATCTTGCAATACCTTATGTGTATCAGAATCCTGGTAAAGTATTGAAATTTACACCTGTAATCCAACTGCTTCTATGCCTCTGGGATCAGAGGTTTTGTACATCTATTCACCCTTTTATTTTCCCCCACAAAACAGAGAAAAAAATATTCTCACTGTGTTTTATTTCAAAATGTGCAATTTTACCTAATGAGAATAAGGAGGAGGAACATTTGTCTTGTATGGGTTTAGCAACATTATATACTCAAACTAAAACTATACATTTTAATCTGCATCATTTTGAAGACACAGATTTATCAACTAAATATAAATTGAAATATGGGGATATAAATTAAGACATGCAAAAAGCCTAAGAAAATTATTTTATTTTTAACAATGGCAAAATCAATTTTACTATTTACTTGCTTAGGTTTCTCTAAGTAGTTATCTAACTAGAATGGGTATTTCTTAGCTGTACCTTCATTAGGTCTTTTCAGATTGCCTTTTTCGGCCTGTTTTATCTTTTTTCCACTAAGTTTAATTTTAGTTTTTTTTTTGAGAAAGCTAATACATGCATCTTATTAACCAAATTCAAACAGTACAAAATATTTCCAACTAAAGTATTTTGAGGATTTACATAAAGAAGCAGCCATCTGTTTGGAATATTTTGATAATTCACACTCCTATTTCCTTTAAGTCTCTATTCAATGTTGGATCACCGCATATAAAACAGCATCCACAAAAAAAAAAACAAAAAAAAAAAACAGCATCCACAACCGTCATTCTATCCTCTTTATATGCATTATTCTTTTGCATCATGCTCTATGACCTGAAGGACTAATACCCAATTCTTTACTGTGTTAGTGTCTCCCTCCCCATACTGGAATGTAAACTCCATGAGATCAAGATGTCAAGAACTGGGAAGGGTTTGAGAATTTACTTTACTTGTAGGCTGGTAAATTAAGGTGCCACAGGTCTATATATGGTGACAGAAGACATAGACTCCTGGGTCAGGGACAAACACATTTTTACTCACAGCACAGAAGGCAGCCTAAGTTTCATGTTGCATTTATTTCCTCACCTCCAAGTATCATGGGGGTGATGTAAAGTGGCATAGATTGATGATAAATACACAGTGGGTTTGAGTTACAGCTGAGGAACCCCGCACTTCTTAATCTTTAATCTTATAATGTGCTACTGGAAAACCTGCTCAAAATTTGCCCTGGACAGAGACATTATCTTTATTATCCTGGTCAGGAAGCTGAGGGAAGCTTTATCTCTATCTTCCAAGGCTGTTTGCTATACCAAATATGCTTAGAAAATAGTCTGGAAAAAAGCTGCCAATATCCCTTGACCAGAAGACATGCAGTGATGTGAAAGAAAAAGAGGAAATAATCTGTCTCTTCCCTAATATTCACCTCCTCATTTCTACAGTGTCTTGGTTTCTGGAAACTTTCTTATGAATACAGCACACCTTCAGACATAGAATGAGACCATATCTGCCAAATTTGATTCATGCAACATTTAATTTAGGGCACTATCAAAGTACTCCAAGCACCAGAATAATGGGAACCTTCAGAGATGACTCAGTTGTACCCAGAACGCCCACATCAGTTTTCCAGCTGAACAAATCTGATCAACCATCAGGAACTACCTTAGGAAGACAGGTGATTTTCTTTATAAGTTTCCATATTGGATTTTCCACTTGGCTGATTCAGTATCAAAATGATACAATGATTTTGGAAAACAGTTTGGAAGTTTTTTCTTTTTTAATTTAAATGTACAATTACTAGATGACTAAGCATTTGTACTCCTCTGTATAACAAAGAGAAATAAAACTCTATGTTCATACAAAGACATACAAATGAGTACTCATAGAAACTTTATTCAAAAGAGCTCCTCATCAAAAGAATCAACTAAAATGATTCTTATGATTATTAAATGAACTAATAAATAGATTAAATATGGTGTATCCATACCATGGAATACTACCCAGAAATAGAAAAAGAAACAGACAACTGATAAAACAATAACATAATACTGTTAAAAAAAATAGATAATAACTGAAAGAAGTCAGACACAAAAAGCTGCATATTGCATGATTTTGTTTATATAAAAATATATGAGGCAAAACTATACTGACAGAAATCTGGTGATTCATTGCCTGGGACCAATTATCTGAGGATTAATTGAATGCAAAAGTATGAAAGAACATCTAGGGTGTAGCAGTGTTCTAAAACTAGATTGTGGTGGTGGTTATACTTCTTTTACATTTACCAAAATTTATCAAATGGAAAATTTACATGAATAAATTTTATTTTATGTAAATTTGCTACAGTAAAGCTGAAAGAAATTAACTTTAGATGCAAGTACATGCATTGAATTATCTTGAAACATACCTATGAAACTGATACTACTGTTTGTCATTAAAGACTGGTTGCCTTTAAAGAGAATAGTACAGTAGATTAGGGTTGAGCAAAAACATTCTTTTCTTGCTACACAAATTACAGGACAAATGAGTTTCTTGGTGGTGGTGCTCAAGTACCATTAGTTACACTCTCAACTCCATGAATGCGTATACAACATACATAGACAATCTAAGTAAGAACAGTGCACTTACTAAGTAAATACCACCCCAATAAAATTCCTTAGGCCTTTATTCATCATTCATCCACTCAATAAATACTTTTATTAAGACCTTATTATGCAACAGGGGATCTTATATTCCTGGGGAGAATGTATTTTTTATTGTGCCATCATAAATCTTTATTAGACCAATCTAATAAATATATCAATATTGTATTTTTCATTCAATTCAATATATTATATTTTTCAGCTTTAATATACTAACAGAAACTCTGAAGTGTTTGCTAAATTCAGCATTTGGGCCTAATTAAAGTTAGTTTATATTGACTGCTTCTTTTCAGAATAAGAGTCACACTTTCTTATTGCTTTATATATCTAGTAATTTTTTGTTGAAGATTGGACACTTTCTTTAAAAAAGATTGTAATGACTTTAGAGTCTGCTTTGTTCTTTGAAAGTAATCAAATTCTAATTTGCTTATCCAATTAATGTGTCTGGACTCAAATTTTTAAATTTACATCCCTCATGTGTACAATTGTTGGTTGATTTCTTTCTAGACTGTTTCCATAGTGATGTCTCCTGCGCAGGTATGGTTCAGGGGTCAGGCAAGGATTTTCAAAGACTGCTCAGACTCTTTAAGCCAATTAGGTTTTCTGCCAATTAAGATGTATGTGGGTTAAAGAATACATTCACAGCCCCAACAAGTTTTCAAGTCTCTCAGGATTTCAATTTTCACTGGGCTTTTGGCTTTTCCATCCCAGAATGTGTGAAGAATTTATTATCTTAGCTCTTCTAAAGATCTCTCACTTTAAAATTTTCCCAGTTAGTTTTAAGTTCCTCTTTCATACCCCTCGTCAAAAAGGCAACAAACTTGCCATTCTTACCTCATAAAGTAGCTATTTTTCAAGAGTCACTTTCAAGTTGTTGATTGCCTTTGGGAGTTTTCAAACTTGTTGAAATTATTATTTTTTAAAATGTACAATGGACTTATCATTCGCTTAAACTCACATACGCAAAAAACCTAGATAATTTTAAATTATAACAGGTGATTGAAACACCTGCTTGCAAAATTGAGAGTTTATAAGAAACTCAAGGGACAGTTCACATGATTGAATGAATATGTGTGTAAGAGATCATTTGTGGATCAATGGTTAAGATACTGTTGGGAAGACAGGAAAGAGATAATGGGGGATGACACAGAAACTTTCATGCATTTTACTTTACTTTTTTTTTCTTTCTGCCTCAAATTGTAGTGCCAGATAATGTGTTGACTTTATGAATTTTCTGAAGGAAAACTTGACACAATGACTATTCCTTTAAATTCTTAGAGAAATAATTATCCTTTTGTGGAATAATTGTTCCTTATATTTACTTGTCTAATCTGCCCCTTTCCACCAGTGGATGAATTCGTCCTATATTCATGTATTTATCCAATATTTCTCCATACGACTGGCAGTTGGAAACCACTGAGCAGACTCATATTGCTGCCATCTCTACAGGTCAGTCCTCTTGCTTGCTTGACCATTATACCCTAGAAGTGAGGGTATGGGTGAAGATTAATGACAAATGGCAAGAAAGAGAATTGAATGTTGATTGACAGTGAGCCAATAAATAATTAATGCAAAGTGGAAAATATTACTTTGTCTTGGTGCCTCCTGTGAGGTTGAGAACAAAAAATGATATTGTCTATTAGGTGCATTTACAGTGTCTATAGAGTGAAATTATTTGTCTGATATAATCTATTATTCTATATGAAAATGAAGATCTAGGTTGGATCCTGCTGGATATAAGGAGCATTCAATCTGTATTCATCTAAATGATGTATTAAAATGACCTGTAACACCTTGTGGGTGGTGAACACTTGAATAATCATAAAAGTCTCTTTGTTTTTTGGTTCCTGCTTTATAGGTTATAACTATTACAGAAGACTCTTGTTGGCAGTTCACATGTCTCCTTCTCGAAAGCATGAAGTTGACTTGTTCCATGTCAGAGACATGCGTCTTAGTGTAATCAAGAACATCAGATGATCTGTTGAGAAATGTATAGGATATGATGGACATTATGTCCATCTGCTCTACATCTGACTTGTCATAGTATTATAAGCCCTGACACCTGTGAACCATGCTCTTGTGAGTTGAGGAAAATTTTCAAAGTAAAGTATAATTGGACAGTTTAAACCGAAGTTAGCTTAGAGTTTATTTGTGGGATTTACAAACATGCTACTGATAGCCCCAATGTTCACAGATGTCACCTATGGTAAACTTTTTGGCATACTCAATCTAAAGTGTATAAGTGGCTAATAATACCTTTAAGATACCATCCTAGGGAACTTAGTCCTTTTCTGTCAAAAGCTAGATTCAAACCATAATTAAGCAATGAGCAGGCAATGAAAATACATATTTGGTGGGTAAATCAACTTTTCCAAATGAGCGTGAAAGAGACTTAAACATAAATGACAGCAGTCTAGGATTCCTGGGAAAAGCTAAATTAACCTTTAAAAGGGAGAACTATTGCGGAAAAAGATTTATTGGCAATGCTATTTCAGGAGGAAGGAAAGGGTGGCAAGAAGTTTGGGCAGATAGGAAATAAATTACAGAAACTCAACAAATAAGTGAACACCATGCTAGAGGAGAAAGTTGGGACAGATTGTGAACACTATTTCAAGATGAGCAATTAAACGTATCTATACAGATAAAAGTACGCATAGGTCAAGGAAGATGGGATCTCTGCAGTAGAAGTACAATAAATAAACTTACAGGATAATTATGGTCCCACCAGTCTGTAGGAATTTAAAAATGGAAAATATAATTTGCATTTGAGCTCTCTGTCCACACTCAATGCATAAATTTAAAAAAAATCTGTGGAAGATTCCTAAAATATCTACCCCTTAATCTCTAGAACCAGTGAATATATTATCTTACATTGTACATGGGATTTTGAAAATGTTATTAAATTAAGGACCTTTAGATGGAGAAATTATCCTGTATTATCTGGATGGCCCCAATGTAATTATAAGGGTTTGTATAAAATGGAGGCAAGAGGGTCAGAGAAAGAGAAAAAGATGTGATGATGTAAACAGAGGTTGGAGGGATGTGAGAACACAAGTCAAGGAATGAAGGTAGCCCTTAGAAACTTGAAAGTCGAGGATATGGTTCTCTTCTATATCTTCCAGAAATAATGTATCCTTGCCAATCCAGTTTGTATAGAAAATATCCATAATGATGGTTTACACCTGATTTCTGTTTTGGTCACTTGATTTCTGCATTGAAGTTTGGTCATGCAGCCAGAGGGTTATAAAAAATACCTCCTTGAGTGAGACTGGGTCTTTCCTGAAATCAAGTTACTGTACATGGATATTGGTGGTTTATGATCTAGAGACAAACTTTACGCTATGCAATTGAGAGTAAACCCTGGAAACTGCTTAAATATCTCTCACACATGTTGGGTGTTTGTCAGTGTTTCTTTCTCCTGCAGTATTTTATCTTTTTACTGCTATAAAACCTCATATAAATACACCTTGCTAACATCTTGAGTAATTACTCTAACCTGAAACCTTATGGTTTTATGAAATGCAAATTCTCCTGATGGGTCTTGAATTTTGAGAGGGGTTTGCTTATTGATTTGCCTCAGGTTTAATTTTTTTTTTTTTTTAAACATCTTTATTGAAGTATAATTGCCTTACAATGGTGTGTTAGCTTCTGCTTTATAACAAAGTGAATCAGTTATACATATACAATATGTTCCCATATCTCTTCCCTCTTGCATCTCCCTCCCTCCCACCCTCCCCATCCCACCCCTCTAGGTGGTCACAAAGCACCGAGCTGATCTCCCTGTGCTATGCGGCTGCTTCCCACTAGCTACCTATTTTACATTTGGTAGTGTATATATGTCCATGACACTCTCTTACCCTGTCACATCTCACCCCACCCCCTCCCCATATCCTCAAGTCCATTCTCTAGTAGGTCTGTGTCTTTATTCCCGTCTTGCCACGAGGTTCTTCATGGCTTTTTTTCCCCTTAGATTCCGTATATATGTGTTAGCATACTGTATTTGTTTTTCTCTTTCTGACTTACTTCACTCTGTATGACAGACTCTAACTCCATCCACCTCATTACAAATACCTCCATTTCATTTCTTTTTATGGCTGAGTAATATTCCATTGTATATATGTGCCACATCTTCTTTATCCATTCATCTGTCGATGGACATTTAGGTTGCTTCCACGTCCTGGCTATTGTAAATAGAGCTGCAATGAACATTTTGGTACAAGAGTCTTTTTGACCTATGGTTTTCTCAGGGTATATGCCCAGTAGTGGGATTGCTGGATCGTATGGTAGTTCTATTTGTAGTTTTTTAAAGAACCTCCATACTGTTCTCCATAGTGGCTGTATCAATTTACATTCCCACCAACAGTGCAAGAGAGTTCCCTTTCCTCCACACCCTCTCCATCATTTATTGTTTCTAGATTTTTTGATGATGGCCATTCTGACCGGTGTGAGATGATATCTCATTGTAGTTTTGATTTGCATTTCTCTAATGATTAATGATGTTGAGCATTCTTTCATGTGTCTGTTGGCCATCTGTATATCTTCTTTGGAGAAATGTCTATTTAGGTCTGCCCATTTTTGGATTGGGTTGTTCGTTTTTTTGTTATTGAGCTGCATGAGCTGCTTGTAAATCTTGGAGATTAATCCTTTGTCAGTTGCTTCATTTGCAAATATTTTCTCCCATTCTGATGGTTGTCTTTTGGTCTTGTTTATGGTTTCCTTTGCTGTGCAAAAGCTTTTAAGTTTCATTAGGTCCCATTTGTTTATTTGTGTTCTTATTTCCATTTCTCTGGGAGCTGGGTCAAAAAGAATCTTGCTGTGATGTATGTCATAGAATGTTCTGCCTATGTTTTCCTCTAAGAGTTTGATAGTGTCTGGTCTTACACTTAGGTCTTTAATCCATTTTGAGTTTATTTTTGTGCATGGTGTCAGGGAGTGTTCTAATTTCATACTTTTACATGTATCTGTCCAATTTTCCCAGCACCACTTATTGAAGAGGCTGTCTTTTCTCCACTGTATATGCTTGCCTCCTTTATCAAAGATAAGGTGACCATATGTGCGTGGGTTTATCTCTGGGCTTTCTATCCTCTTCCATTGATCAATATTTCTGTTTTTGTGCCAGTACCAAACTGTCTTGATTACTGTAGCTTTGTAATATAGTCTGAAGTCAGGGAGCCTGATTCCCCCAGCTCCATTTTTCGTTCTCAAGATTGCTTTGGCTATTCGGGGTCTTTTGTGTTTCCATACAAATTGTGAAATTTTTTGTTCTAGTTCTGTGAAAAATGCCAGTGGTAGTTTGATAGGGATTGCATTGAATCTGTAGATTGCTTTGGGTAGTAGAGTCATTTTCACAATGTTGATTCTTCCAATCCAGGAACATGGTATATCTTTCCATCTATTTGTATCATCTTTAATTTCTTTCATCAGTGTCTTATAATTTTCTGCATACAGGTCTTTTGTCTCCTTAGGTAGGTTTATTCCTAGATATTTTATTCTTTTTGTTGCAATGGTAAACGGAAGTGTTTTCTTAATTTCACTTTCAGATTTTTCGTCATTAGTGTATAGAAATGCAAGAGATTTCTGTGCATTAATTTTGTATCCTGCTACTTTACCAAATTCATTGATTAGCTCTAGGAGTTTTCTGGTAGCATCTTTAGGATTCTCTATGTATAGTATCATGTCATCTGCAAACAGTGACAGCTTTACTTCTTCTTTTCCGATTTGGATTCCTTTTATTTCTTTGTCTTCTCTGATTGCTGTGGCTAACACTTCCAAAACTATGTTGAATAATAGTGGTGAGAGTGGGCAACCTTGTCTTGTTCCTGATCTTAGTGGAAATGGTTTCAGTTTTTCACCATTGAGGACAATGTTGGCTGTGGGTTTGTCATATATGGCCTTTATTATGTTGAGGAAAGTTTCCTCTATGCCTACTTTCTGCAGGACTTTTATCATAAATGGGTGTTGAATTTTGTCGAAAGCTTTCTCTGCATCTATTGAGATGATCATATGGTTTTTCTCCTTCAATTTGTTAATATGGTGTATCACATTGATTGATTTACGTATATTGAAGAATCCTTGCATTCCTGGGATAAACCCCACTTGATCATGCTGTATGATCCTTTTAATGTGCTGTTGGATTCTGTTTGCGAGTATTTTGTTGAGGATTTTTGCATCTATGTTCATCAGTGATATTGGCCTGTAGTTTTCTTTCTTTGTGACATCTTTGTCTGGTTTTGGTATCAGGGTGATGGTGGCCTCGTAGAATGAGTTTGGGAGTGTTCCTCCCTCTGCAATATTTTGGAAGAGTTTGAGAAGGATAGGTGTTAGCTCTTCTCTAAATGTTTGATAGAATTCACCTGTGAAGCCATCTGGTCCTGGGCTTTTGTTTGTTGGAAGGTTTTTAATCACAGTTTCAATTTCAGTGCTTGTGATTGGTCTGTTCATATTTTCTATTTCTTCCTGGTTCAGTCTCGGCAGTTTGTGCATTTCTAAGAATCTGTCCATTTCTTCCAGGTTGTCCATTTTATTGGCGTAGAGTTGCTTGTAGTAATCTCTCATGATCTTTTGTATTTCTGCAGTGTCAGTGGTTACTTCTCCTTTTTCATTTCTAATTCTATTGATTTGAGTCTTCTCCCTTTTTCTCTTGATGAGTCTGGCTAATGGTTTATCAATTTTGTTTATCTTCTCAAAGAACCAGCTTTTAGTTTTATTGATTTTTGCTATTGTTTCCTTCATTTCTTTTTCATTTATTTCTGACCTGATCTTTATGATTTCTTTCCTTCTGCTAGCTTTGGGATTTTTTTGTTCTTCTTTCTCTAATTGCTTTAGGTGCAAGGTTAGGTTGTTTATTCGAGATGTTTCCTGTTTCTTGAGGTAGGCTTGTATTGCTATAAACTTCCCTCTTAGCACTGCTTTTGCTGCGTCCCATAGGTTTTGGGTTGTCGTATCTCCATTGTCATTTGTTTCTAGGTATTTTTTGATTTCCCCTTTGATTTCTTCAGTGATCACTTCATTATTAAGTAGTGTATTGTGTAGCCTCCATGTGTTTGTATTTTTTACAGATCTTTTCCTGTAATTGATATCTAGTCTCATAGCGTTGTGGTCGGAAAAGATACTTGATACGATTTCAATTTTCTTAAATTTACCAAGGCTTGATTTGTGACCCAAGATATGATCTATCCTGGAGAATGTTCCATGCGCACTTGAGAAAAATGTGTATTCTGTTGTTTTTGGGTGGAATGTCCTATAAATATCAATTAAGTCCATCTTGTTTAATGTATCATTTAAAGCTTGTGTTTCCTTATTTATTTTCATTTTGGATGATCTGTCCATTGATGAAAGTGGGGTGTTAAAGTCCCCTACTATGATTGTGTTGCTGTCAATTTCCCCTTTTATGGCTGTTAGTATTTGCCTTATGTATTGAGGTGCTCCTATGTTGGGTGCATAAATATTTACAATTGTTATACCTTCCTCTTGGATGGATCCCTTGATCATTATATAGTGTCCTTCTTTGTCTCTTATAATATTCTTTATTTTAAAGTCTATTTTGTCTGATATGAGAATTGCTACTCCAGCTTTCTTTTGATTTCCATTTGCATGGAATATCTTTTTCCATCCCCTCACTTTCAGTCTGTATGTGTCTCTAGGTCTGAAGTGGGTCTCTTGTAGACAGCATATATATGGGTCTTGTTTTTGTATCCATTCAACCAGTCTGTGTCTTTTGGTGGGAGCATTTAATCCATTTACATTCAAGGTAATTATCGATATGTATGTTCCCATTCCCATTTTCTTAAATGTTTTGGGTTTGTTATTGTAGGTGTTTTCCTTCTCTTGTGTTTCTTGCCTAGAGAAGTTCCTTTAGCATTTGCTGTAAAGCTGGTTTGGTGGTGGTGAACTCTCTCAGCTTTTGCTTGTCTGTAAAAGTTTTAATTTCTCCATCAAATCTGAATGAGATCCTTGCTGGGTAGAGTAACCTTGGTTGTAGGTTTTTCTCCTTCATCACTTTAAGTATATCCTGCCACTCCCTTCTGGCTTGCAGAGTTTCTGCTGAAAGATCAGATGTTAACCTTATGGGGATTCCCTTGTGTGTTATTTGTTGTTTTTCCCTTGCTGCTTTTAATATGTTTTCTTTATATTTAATTTTTGACAGTTTGATTAATATGTGTCTTGGCGTGTTTCTCCTTGGGTTTATCCTGTATGGGACTCTCTGTGCTTCCTGGACTTGATTAACTATTTCCTTTCCCATATTAGGGAAGTTTTCAACTATAATCTCTTCAAATATTTTCTCAGTCCCTTTCTTTTTCTCTTCTTCTTCTGGGACCCCTATAATTCGAATGTTGGTGCGTTTAATGTTGTCCCAGAGGTCTCTGAGACTGTCCTCAGTTCTTTTCATTCTTTTTTCTTTATCCTGCTCTGCAGTAGTTATTTCCACCATTTTATCTTCCAGGTCACTTATCCTTTCTTCTGCCTCAGTTATTCTGCTATTGATCCCATCTAGAGTATTTTTAATTTCATTTATTGTGTTTTTCATCGTTGCTTGGTTCCTCTTTAGTTCTTCTACGTCCTTGTTAAATGTTTCTTGCATTTTGTCTATTCTATTTCCAAGATTTTGGATCATCCTTACTATCATTATTCTGAATTCTTTTTCAGGTAGACTACCTATTTCCTCTTCATTTGTTAGGTCTGGTGTGTTTTGACCCTGCTCCTTCATCTGCTGTGTGTTTTTCTGTCGTCTCATTTTGCTTATCTTACTGTGTTTGGGGTCTCCTTTTCACAGGCTGCAGGTTCGTAGTTCCCGTTGTTTTTGGTATCTGTCCCCAGTGGGTAAGGTTGGTTCAGTGGGTTGTGTAGGCTTCCTGGTGGAGGGGACTATTGCCTGTGTTCTGGTGGATGAGGTTGAATCTTGTCTTTCTGGTGGGCACGTCCACGTCTGGTGGTGTGTTTTGCGGTGTCTGTGGCCTTATGATTTTAGGCAGCCTCCCTGCTAATGGATGGGGCTGTGTTCCTGTCTTGCTAGTTGTTTGGCATAGGGTGTCCAGCCCTGTAGCTTGCTGGTCGTTGAGTGAAGCTGTGTCTTGATGTTGAGATGGAGACCTCTGAGAGATTTTTGCCGTTTGGTGTTACGTGGAGCTGGTAGGTCTCATGTGGACCAGTGTCCTGAGGTTGGCTCTCCCACCTCAGAGGCACAGCCCTGATGCCTGGCTGGAGCACCAAGAGCCTTTCATCCACACAGCTCAGAATATAAGGGAGAAAAAAATAGAAAGATAAAAAGAGGATAAAATAAAATAAACTAAAGCTATTATAATAAAAAATATGAAAAAAATTATTAAGAGTAAATGTATTCAGAAAAAATTTTTTTTAATTTTTAAAAATAGATTTATTAATTTTTTTATAGTAAAAAATAAGAAAAAGATTTTTAAGAAAAAAATTTATTAAATAAAAATTTTAATTTTTTAAAATAAAAAATATGAAAAAACTTATTAAAAATTTTTTTAATTTCTAAAAATAGAAAATACGGAAAAAATTATTAAGAAAGCATATATTAGGAAAAAAAATTTTTTTTAAGTAAAAAAAAAAAAAAAAAAAAGGACGGACCTAACCCTAGGACTGATGGTGAAAGCAAAGCTATACAGACAAAATCTCACCCAGAAGCATACACATATACACTCACAAAAAAAGGAAAAGGGGAAATTAATATATCCTGCTCCTAAAGTCCACCTTTTGAATTTGGGATGATTCGTTGTCTATTCAGGTATTCAACAGATGCAGGCACATCAAGTTGTTTGTGGAGCTTTAATCCGCTGCTTCTGAGGCTGCTGGGGGAGATTTCCCTTTCTCTTCTTTGTTCGTACAGCTCCTAGCGTTCAGCTTTGGATTTAGACCCGCCTCTGCATGTACGTTGCCTGAGGGCGTCCGTTCCCCGCCCAGACAGAACGGGGTTAAAGGAGCAGCTGCTTCGGGGGCTCTGGCTCACTCAGGCCGGGGGAGGGAGCGGTACGGAGGAGGCGGGGCGAGCCTGCGGCGTCAGAGGCGTCGTGACGTTGCAGCAGCCTGAGGCGCACTGTGTGTTCTCCCGGGGAAGTTGTCCCTGGATCACGGGAGCCTGGCAGTGGCGAGCTGCACCGGCTCCCGGGAGGGGCGGTGTGGAGAGTGACCTGGGCTCGCACACAGGCTTCTTGGTGGCGGCAGCAGCAGCCTTAGCGTTTCCTACCAGTCTCTGGGGTCCGCGCTGTTAGCCGCGGCTCGCGCCCGCCTCTGGAGTTCGTCTAGGCGGCGCTCTGAATCCCCTCTCCTTGCACGCCGCGAAACAAAGAGGCAAGAAAAAGTCTCTTGCCTCTTCGGCGGCTGCAGACCTCCTCTCCAGCTCCCTCCCGGCTCGCCGCGGCACGCCAACCCCTTCAGGCTGTGTTCACGCCGCCAACCCCAGTCCTCTCCCTGCGATCCGACCGAAGCCCGCACCTCAGCTCCCAGCCCCGCCTGCCCCAGCGGGTGAGCAGACAAGCCTCTCGGGCTGGTGAGCGCTGCTCGGCGCTGAGCCTCTGTGTGGGAATCTCTCCGTTTTTCCCTCTGCGCCCCTGTTGCTGTGGGATCCGCGCTGATAGCCGCGCGGCTCGCACCCGTCTCTGGATTTCGTTTAGGCAGCGCTCTGAATCCCCTCTCCTTGCGCGCCGCGAAACAAAGAGGCAAGAAAAAGTCTCTTGCCTCTTCGGCAGCTGCAGACTTTTTCCCGGACTCCCTCCCGGCTAGCACCAAAGCCCGAGCCTCAGCTCCCAGCCCCCGCCCGCCCCGGCGGGTGAGCAGACAAGCCTCTCGGGCTGGTGAGTGCTGGTTGGCGCCGAGCCTCTGTGTGGGAGTCTCTCCGCTTTGCCCTCCGCACCCCTGTGGCTGCGCTCTCCTCCGAAGCTTCTCCCCTCTGCCACCTGCAGTCTCTGCCCGTTAAGGGGCTTCCTAGTGCCTGGAAACCTTTCCTCCTTCACGGCTCCCTCCCACTGGCGCAGGTCCCGTCCCTATTCTTTTGTCTCTGTTATTTCTTTTTTCTTTTACCCTACCCAAGTACGTGGGGATTTTCTTGCCTTTTGGGAGGTCTGACGTCTTCTGCCAGCGTTCAGTGGGTGTTCTGTAGGAGCAGTTCCACGTGTAGATGTATTTCTGCTGTATCTGTGGGAAGGAAGGTGATCTCCGCGTCTTACTCTTCCGCCATCTTGCCCCCTCCTCAGGTTTAATTTTTAAATTCACCCTGGTACATTCTGATCATCGCAGGTTGTGTTGTTTTAACAAACTGTTGAGTCTCATAGATCCTTGAGGGACACAACATTGCTAAAATCTATATTTTTAACTTATTTGAATTAATTTCTTAAAGTTTGTCTCATTTTCATAAGCTTAGTGTATTGCTTTAAAACTATACATTATACTTACAAAGTTGTAGCACCCACACAAAACATGAAAATGAGGAGTATGTATAGTTAACATATAAATAATCTTTAAATATTTTTACATTGTCAAAAACTATCAACTTGTTAAGATCTGAGAGATTATAAGCATAACCATATTTTACTATCATCTTATTGGGTAAATAGACTCAAGACTAAATAATCTAGAAACTACTTAACAGAAGTTCTACTTGTAAGACACTTTACTGTATATGAAAATCTGAGAAGTGAACATTTTGAGAGGAAAAATGAGAGGAATTTTATAAATAACCAATTCATGCTAATACTTATTGAGAACTTATACCATGTCTATATGTTAGGTACTAGGTATATAAAGACCCCTAAAACTAAAATTCCATCAAACCTACAATTTTGAGGGTTAAAGAAACAAAAACAAGTTCGATAAAATTTGAGGAATTCTAAAATTATGACAACTAATGTTTACCATGAAAATGCCATGTAGTGACATTTAACCCACTTAAGATGGATGGGATTGGGTAGCGGTCAATAAACGTATTCTGGAAAAAAATGATATGTGATTGAGATGTGAAGGACAACGTTTTAATCAGAAGGTTCTGGACTTCCCTGGTGGCTTGTGGTTAGGATTCCGGGCTTTTGCTGAGGTGGCCTGGGTTCAATCCCTGGTTGGGGAAGATCCCGGCAAGCCGTACAGTGTAACCAAAAAATATAAAAAAAAAGAAAAGAAGGTTTCAGAATTGGGGACACTGCACAGGGTGATTGAGATTGATTGAACAACACAGAGCAAAGAGGACAAAAAGTGAATATGCCCATATTGAAGAAAGGAAATATTTCCTGTTGCCAAATAACAGAGTGCTGTTTGCTGCAGTGTGGGATTGCAGAAATGACACCAAGTAACACATCAGAGGTGAGCAGGAGCATGAGTTTACAAAATGCAGTGGTGGAAGGAAGCCTATAGGTAAAACTATAATGATGTCTCTTTCCATGAAGCTCCTGCATGGAGAAGGTGTTCAGTGTAACTACTTCCTGTGTCCTGTTAATATGCTTCTCATACTGATCAATACTACCTTCACAATTTTATTTTAGTCTCATATTTGTCTTTTCCAGTCTAAATTTCTTGTAATTATAATCTCCAAAAGAGATCCAGGTAGCTTTTCAAAATGAGGTGGTACCTAGAAACTAAATGAGGAAGCCACTTAATCCTACATTTTATTGATGGAAATAATAATGAAAAATGCTCATGATTCGTAATGTACCACTTATTCTGTCTGATTTTTTCCCTTTGAACATGTGACAGCAAGCTAGTGCAAATAATTATGAGTATGGTTGACAAAGGACTGGAACCAATGCTGAAATACTTTTATGACATTTTACAGATGGGATTCATATATACTATAATGGAGAAAAGGAAAAATATATATTCGGCTACTTTGGCATTCCTGGAAATTCCTACAGAATTTCAAATTATGGCAAAATGATTAGTGGTATTTCAAAGATAAAATAGTTGCTTAATGTGCAGAATTGAATAAAAAGATTATTGAAAACAAAACCTGTGCATTGTTTTCTATATTTAAAAAAACCCATAGGAGGAGCTTCAAGATGGCGGAAGAGTAAGAAGTGGAGATCACCCTCTTCCCCACAAATACATCAGAAATACGTCTACATGTGGAACAACTCCTACAGAACACCTACTGAACGCTGGCAGAAGACCTCAGACTTCCCAAAAGGCAAAAAACTCCCCACGTACCTGGGTAGGGCAAAAGAAAAAAGGAAAAACAGAGACAAAAGAATCGGGATGGGACCTGCACCAGTGGGAGGGAGCTGTGAAGGAGGAAAGGTTTCCACACACTAGAAGCCCCTTCACAGGTGGAGACTGCGGGTGGCGGAGGGGGGAAGCTTCGGAGCCACGGAGGAGAGCACAGCCACAGGGGTGAGGAGGGCAAAGCGAAGAGATTCCCTCACAGAGGATTGGCGCTGAGCAGCACTCACCAGCCCGAGAGGCTTGTCTGCTCACCCGCCGGGGCAGGCGGGGGCTGGGAGCTGAGGCTCGGGCTTCGGAGGTCGGATCGCAGGGAGAGGACTGGGGTTGGCTGAGTGAGCCACAGCTAGCTGGGAGGGAGTCCGGGAAAAGATCTGGAACTGCCAAAGAGGCAAGAGACTTTTTCTTGCCTCTTTGTATCCTGGTGCACAAGGAGAGGGGATTAAGAGCGCTGCTTAAAGGAGCTCCAGAGACGGGCGTGAGCTGTGGCTATCAGCGCGGACCCCAGAGACGGGCATGAGACGCTAAGGCTGCTGCTGCCACCACCAAGAAGCCTGTGTGCAAGCACAGGTCACTATCCACACCTCCCCTCCCGGGAGCCTGTGCAGTCCGCCACTGCCAGGGTCCCGTGATCCAGGAACAGCTTTCCTGGGAGAAGGCATGGCGTGCCGCAGGCTGCTGCGTCATGTTGGCCTCTTCAGCCGCAGGCTCGCCCCGCATCCATGCCCCTCCCTGTCCCTGGCCTGAGTGAGCCAGAGCCCCCTAATTACCTGCTCCTTTAACTCCATTTTGTCTGAGCAAAGAACAGACACCCTCAGGCAACCTACACACAGAGGCGGGCCAAATCCAAAGCTGAATCCCAAGAGCTGTGCGAACAAAGAAGAAAAAGGGAAATCTCTCCCAGCAGCCTCAGGAGCAGCGGATTAAATCTCCACAGTCAACTTGATGTACCCTGCATCTGTGGAATACCTGAATAGAAAATGAAACATCCCAAATTGAGGAGGTGGACTTTGGGAGCAACAATATATATATATTTTTCCCTTTTTCTCTTTTTGTGAGGGTGTATGCGTAGGCTACTGTGTGTGATTTTCTCTGTATAACGTTGCTTTCACCATTTGTCCTAGGGTTCTCTGTGTCCATTATTATTATTATTTTTTGAGTTCTTTTTGTATAGTTTTCAGCACTTGTTATCATTGGTGGATTTGTTTTTTGCTTTGGTTGTTCTCTTCTTTCTTTTTTTAAAATTACTTTAAATATTATTTTTAATAATTATTTTTTGTTTATTATTTTAATAACTTTTTAATTTTATCTCATTTTATTTTACCTTTTCTTCCTTCCTTTCTTTCTTACTCCCTTGTATTCTGAGCCATGTGGATGACAGGCTCTTGAAGCTCCAGCCAGGTGTCAGGGCCTTGCCTCTGAAGTGGGAGAGTCAAGTTCAGGACATTGGTCCATCAGAGACCTCCCAGCTCCACGTAATATCAAAAGGCGAAAATCTCCCAGAGATCTCCATCTCAATGCCAAGACCCAGCTCCACTCGACGACCAGCAAGCTACAGTGCTGTACACCCTCTGCCAAACAACTAGCAAGCCAGGAACAAAACCCCACCCATTAGAAGAGAGGCTGCCTAAAATCATAATAAGGTGACAGACACCCCAAAACACACCACCAGACGTGGACCTGCCCACCAGAAAGACAAGATCCAGCCTCATCCACCAGAACACAGGCACTAGTCACCTCTACCAGGAAGCTGACACAACCAACTGAACAAACCTTAGCCACTGGGGGCAGACACCAAAAACAATGGGAACTATGAACTTGCAGCCTATGAAAAGGAGACCCCAAACACAGTAAGATAAGCAAAATGAGAAGACAGAGAAACACACAGCAGATGAAGGAGCAAGGTTAAAACCCACCAGACCTAAAAAATGAAGAGGAAATAGGTAGTCTATATGAAAAAGAATTCATAATAATGATAGTAAAGATGATCTAAAATCTTGGAAATAGTATGGAGAAAATAACACAAACGTTTAAAAAGGACCTAGAAGAACTAAAGAGCAAACAAACAATCATGAAAAACACAGTAAACGAAATTAAAAATTCTCTAGAAGGAATCAATAGCAGAATAACTGAGGCAGAAGAATGGATAAGTGACCTGGAAGATAAAATAATGGAAAAAAACTACCACAGAGCAGAATAAAGAAAAAAGAATGAAAAGAATTGAGGACAGTATCAGAGACCTCTGGGACAATATTAAACACACCAACATTCGAATTATAGGGGTCCCAAAAGAAGAAGAGAAAAAGAAAGGGACTGAGAAAATACTTGAAGAAATTATAGTTGAAAACTTCCCTAATATGGGTAAGGAAATAGTTAATCTAGTCCAGGAAGCACAGAGAGTCCCATACAGGATGAATCCAAGGAGAAAACACCAAGACACATATTAATCAAACTATCAAAAATTAAATACAATGAAAAATTTTAAAAGCAGAAAGGGAAAAACAACAAATAACATACAAGGGAATCCCCATAAGGTTAACAGCTGATCTTTCAGCAGAAACTCTGCAAGCCAGAAGGGAGTGGCAGGACATATTTAAAAAGAGAAAAGAGAAAACCCTACAACCAAGCTTACTCTATCTGGCAAGGATCTCATTCAGATTTGACGAAGAAATTAAAACCTTTTCAGACAAGCAAATGTTAAGAAAATTCAGCACAACCAAACCAGCTTTACAACAAATGCTAAAGGAACTTCTCTAGGTAGGAAATACAACAGAAGGAAAAGACCTACAATAATAAATGCAAAACAATTAAGAAAATGGTTATAGGAACATACATATTGATAATTACCTTAAATGTAAATGGATTAAATGCTCCAACCAAAAGCCATAGACTGGCTGAATGGATACAAAAACAAGAACTGTATACATGCTGTCTACAAGAGACCCACTTCAGACATAGGGACACATACATTTTGAAAGTGAGGGGATGGAAAAGGATATTCCATGCAAATGGAAATCAAAAGAAAGCTGGAGTAGCAATTCTCATATCAGGCAAAAGAGACTTTAAAACAAACAGTATTACAAGAGACAAGGAAGGACACTATATAATGATTAGGGGATCAATCTAATAAAAAGATATAACAATTGTAAATATTTATGCACCCAACTTAGGAACATGTCAATACATAAGGAAAAGGCTAACAGCCATAAAAGGGGAAAACGACAGTAACAAAATCAGAGTAGGGGACTTTAACACCACACTTTCACCAATGGACAGATCATCCAAAATGAAAATAAATAAGGAACACAAGCTTAAAATAATACAGTAAACAAGATGGACTTAATTGATACTTATAGGATATTCCATCCAAAAACAACAAAATACATATTCTTCTCAAGTGCTCATGGAATATTCTGCAGGATAGATCATATTTTGGGTCACAAGTCAAGCCTTGGTAAATTTAAGAAAATTGAAATCATATCAAGTATCTTTTCTGACCACAGAGCTATGAGACTAGATATCAATTACAGGAAAAAATCTGTAAGAAATACAAACACATGGAAGCTAACCAATACACTACTTAATAACCAAGAGAACACTGAAGAAGAGATCAAAGAGGAAATCAAAAAATACCTAAAAAAAAATGACAATGAAAACACGATGACCCCAAACCTATGGGATGCAGCAAAAGCCGTTCTAAGAGGGAAGTTTATAACAATACAGTCCTACCTTAAGAAACAAGAATCATCTCAAATAAACAACCTAACTTACACCTAAAGCAATTAGATAGAGAAGAACAAAAAAACCCCAAAGTTAGCAGAAGGAAAGAAATCATAAAGATCAGATCAGAAATAAATGAAAAAGAAATGAAGGAAATGATAGCAAAGATCAAAAAAACTAAAAGCTGATTCTTTGAGAAGATAAACAAATTGATAAACCATTAGCCAGACTCATCAAGAAAAAAAGGGAGAAGACTCAAATCAATAGAATTAGAAATGAAAAAGGGGAAGTAACAAGTGACACTGCAAAAGTGTCACTGCAAAAATACAAAGGATCATGAGAGATTACTACAAACAACTATATGCCAATAAATTGGACAACCTTTAAGAAATGGACAATTTCTTAGAAATTTTCTTAGAAATGCACAACCTTCTGAGACCAATCACAAGCACTGAAATTGAAACTGTGATTAAAAATCTTCCAACAAACAAAAGCCCAGGACCAGACGGCTTCACAGGCAAATTCTACCAAACATTTTGAGAAAAGCTAACACCTATCCTTCTCAAACTCTTAAAAAAATATGGCAGAGGAAGGAACACTCCCAAGCTCATTCTACGAGGGCAACATCACCCTTATACCAAAACCAAAGATGCCACAAAAAAAAGAAAACTACAGACCAATATCCCTGATGAACATAGATGCAAAAATCCTCAGCAAAGTACTAGCAAAGAGAATCCAGCAGCACATTAAAAGTATCATGTAGCATGATCAAGTGGGGTTTATCCCAGGAATGCAAGGATTCTTCAACATACGCAAATCAATCAAGGTGATACACCATATTAACAAATTGAAGGAGAAAAACCATATGATCATCTCAACAGATGCAGAGAAAGCTTTTGACAAAATTCAACACCCATTTATCATAAAAACCCTCCAGAAAGTAGACATAGAGGGAACTTACCTCAACATAATAAGGGCCATATATGAAAAACCCACAGCCAACATTGTCCTCAATGACGAAAAACTGATACCATTTCCACTAAGATCAAGAACAAGACAAGGTTGCCCACTCTCACCACTATTATTCAACATAGTTTTGGAAGTTTTAGCCACAGCAATCAGAGAAGAAAAAGAAATAAAAGGAATCCAAATTGGAAAAGAAGAAGTAAAGCTGTCACTCTTTGCAGATTACATGCTACTCTACATAGAAAATCCTAAAGATGCTACTAGAAAACTACTAGAGCTAATCAATGAATTTGGTAAAGTAGCCGGATACAAAATTAATGAACAGAAATCTCTTTCATTCCTATACACTAATGATGAAAAGTCTGAAAGTGAAATTAAGAAAGCACTACCATTTACCATTGCAACAAAAAGAATAAAATACCTAGGAATAAACCTACCTAAAGAGACAAAAGACCTGTATGCAGAAAATTATAAGATGATGAAAGAAATTAAAGATGATACAAATAGATGGAGAGATATACCATGTTCTTGGATTGGAAGAATCAACACTGCAAAAATGACTATACTACCCAAAGCAATCTACAGATTTGATGCAATCCCTATCAAACTACCACTGGCATTTTTCACAGAACTAGAACAAAAAATTTCACAATTTGTATGGATACACAAAAGACCCCAAATAGCCAAAGCAATCTTGAGAACGAAAAATGGAGCTGGAGGAATCAGTATCCTGGACCTCGGACTACACTACAAAACTACAGTAATCAAGACAGTATGGTACTGGTACAAAAACAGAAATATAGATCAATGGAACAGGATAGAAAGCCTAGAGATAAACCCACGCACCTATGGTCAACTAATCTATGACAAAGGAGGCAAGTGTATACAGTGTAGAAAAGACAGCCTCTTCAATAAGTGGTGCTGGGAAAACTGCACAGCTACATGTAAAGGAATGAAATTAGAACACTCCCTAACACCATACACAAAAATAAACTCAAAATGCATTAAAGACCTAAATATAAGGCCAGACACTATCAAACTCTTAGAGGAAAACAATGGCAGAACACTCTATGACATAAATCCCAGCAAGATCTTTTTTGACCTACCTCCTAGAGAATTGAAATCAAAATGAAAATAAACAAATGGGACCTATTGAACCTTAAAAGCTTTTGCACAGCAAAAGAAACCATAAATAAGATGATAAGACAACCCCCACAATGGGAGAAAATATTTGTAAATGAAGCAACTGACAAAGGATTAATCTCTAAAATATACAAGCAGCTCATGCAGCTCAATATCAAAAAAACAAACAAGCCAATCCAAAAATGGACAGAAGACCTAAATAGACATTTCTCCAAAGAAGATATACAGATTGCCAACAAACACATGAAAGAATGCTCAACATCATTAATTATTAGAGAAATGCAAATCAAAACTACAATGCGATATCCTCTCACACCGGTCAGAATGACCATCATCAAAAATCTACAAACAATAAATACTGGAGAGGGTGTGGAGAAAAGGGAACCATCATGCACTCTTGGTGGGAATGTAAATTGATACAGCCACTATGGAGAACAGTATGGAAGTTCTTTAAAAAACTAAAAATAGAACTACCATATGACCCAGCAATCCTACTCCTGGGCATATACCCTGAGAAAACCATAATTCAAAAAGAGTCATATACCACAATGTTCATTGAAGCTCTATTTACAGTAGCCAGGATATGGGAGCAACCTAAGTGTCCATCAACATATGAATGGATAAAGGAGATATGGCACATATATACAATGGGATATTACTCAGCCATAAAAAGGAACGAAATTGAGTTATTTGTAGTGAGGTGGATGGACCTAGAGACTGTCATACAGAGTGAAGTAAGTCAGAAAGTGAAAAACAAATACCGTATGCTAAAACATATATATGGAATCTTAAAAAAAAAAAAAAAAAATCGTCATGAGGAACCTAGGGTCAAGACGGGAATAAAGATGCAGACCTACTAGAGAATGGACTTGAGGACACGTGGAGGAGGAAGGGTAAGCCTGGACAAAGTGACAGAGTGGTAGTGTACATATGGACATATATACACTACAAAGTGTAAAATAGATAGCTAGTGGGAAGCAGTCACATAGCACAGGGAGAGCAGCTCAGTGCTTTGTTACCAGCTAGAAGGGTGGGATAGGGAGGGGAGGAGGGAGGGAGACGCAAGAGGGAAGAGATATGGGGATATATGTATATGTATAACTGATTCACTTCTTCATAAAGCAGAAACTAACACACCATTGTAAAGCAATTATACTCCAATAAAAACGTTAAAAAAAAAAAAATCAGTGTAGTGGGTTCTGGGATTCAAACCAGAAATATATTCAAATAATATTTCCCTATTGTGATATCTAGTATCCAATTAATTTTTTGATGCTTCCATCTCCCAGTTTCAAGAGTAATAAAAATTACATTAATTACTTTGCCTTGCACATAGAAATGTTTTGAATGTTTTCAGAGACAAAGTTCTAATTAAATTTTTTTTTAATCTGGAAATTAATTTTATCTTATGGTTTTTGAGTCACTGCTGAAATTAGGGGTTAACTCAGTAGTAGTCAAGATTAAAAACTAAAAACAATTATAAAAAGTCTTTTTATCAAATCCTGTTTAATTTCACTTTTTTATGTTTTTAAGGCTTTTTATATACCTTTTGCATTTATTATCTAGATTAAATCTGTGCTAATAAAATATGCAACTTACAATGAATACAAATTCAATGACTATTTTATATGCAACCCGATGAACAACTAGGGCCAATATGTATAGCCTTAAAGTAGTTGGAACTATTTCTCTCTCTGATTTTTTAATGACAACTGTGTTGAGTGTGTGTATATTGATCAGTATGCATCAAATCAGAACACTGCATGTTTGTTCTAACTTAGTTATAAATTTGAACAAATAATAATATCACAAATATTATTACATTATTCCAAAGTCTTAATACCAGTTAAGTGATATAGGCTATTTTGGAGAATGGCTGCATAATGAATTAAGAATACAATGAAGAATGTGGTCAATTTATACATAAATAAAATGTTTTGGTCAACTAAAATGTCATTGTGGCAGAGGGAAAAGACAACCGGGTATCAGGAGATCTAGATTAAGACAGTATAGTATGCCAGGTGAGCACATCGGTTCCAGAGTCAGAGACGACTGATGGTCTCTCTCCATCCTCTCCTTCCCTCACGGTTTCTGTTCAGGACCCTCCGTTCAGGTAAGCCAAGACTCTTTGTATTCCCTGTCTGTCTCCCCAGTCTTGGGGACAGAGGTGTGCCCTGTGTCCTCTGCTCTCTTATATATAGATCCAAGAAGAGTTGTTGATTTTTCAGGTGTTTAGCTTTTCACTTCTTCATAGGCAGTGATGACTTCCAAGTTCCTTATATGCAGAACAGAAAACTAGATGTCACATACATATTCTTCCAGGGGGATTTCTTCTTATGTTTAAATTGTGTCTGATGCATCAGAAAATACATTACTTGAAAAGAATGCTGGTCTTGGTGAGCATTTTACAAAAATTCCTGTTTAAATATAAGGAACTAATCACAGTTATGCTCCAGAGAATTAAAATGTAACCTTTGGCTGCAAATATTTTTATCTTGTATTTTCAAATAGAAGACTCCACGCTAAGCTAAATAGTAAAATAATGGTCTAAACTGGGCTCACTGCTTTGCTGTCAAATATGGCTATTGAAATACTTGCCTTAGAAGCTTTTTTTATTTGTAATGATTGAGTAGATTCCTTGACGGAATTATCTAGACCAACCCCCCAGGCCGCAGACTGGTACCAGTCCTCGGCCTTTTAGGAAGCAGGCCGCACAGGAGGAGGTAAGTGGCGGGCGAGTGACGAAGCTTCATCTGCTGCCCCCCATTGCTCCCCATCACTGGCATTACCGCCTGAACCATCCTCCCTCCCCGTCGCCATCCGTGAAAAATTGTCTTCCACAAAACCACTGGTCCCTGGGGCCAAAAAGCTTCGGACATGCTGATCTAGACTTTAGCGTGTGTATTTTTGAGTGTCTGATTTAGCTCTTGTATCTATTTAAAATACTTTTCATTGTTCAGTTGTTTTAGATTGCATGTACCTGTACCCATAAAAGTTTTCAAACTTTCAAAATAAAGCCTAGAAAAACTTTAAAAAAATTAAGACTAGTGAGAAATACGTATGTTAGGCTAGGAAATTTGCTTAGAAGTTTTTTTGTTCAGTTTCCTCCTGTTATTTTAAAATATACTAGACATAGAGGTGACCAATTTTTTTTTTTTCATAAGTAAGCACAAGGTTTAATGGGAAAAATGATTTCACTAATCACCAGCCCATTATTAGTTCTGCCGTAACTACCTGTGGTCACTAGGCAAACTACATAACACAATCTCATTCTTCTTTTGTACAATCAAGGTACATTGACAGTTCCTTATGTGTCAAAAATGTTCTTAATATAAATAGAAAAATAAATCTGAATTGAATAATAGCCTTTTGCATCTTGGGTTTAAAACATCTTATTGACAAAATATCATATTTCTACTGTACTCCAATAAAAATTTTAAAAATTTTTAAAAATTAACAAAATAAATTTGAAAAACATACCATATAGATAGGAAGAATGACTTAATTTTTAATATATTATAACACAAATAAAAGTGGCCTTTTTGCCTATAATCAATCTTAAATTACATATCAGATTAACATAACTAATTGTAATACAATTAAATATTAAATTTCATTTCAATGGATTAAAAAAAACCTCTTGTACGCATATCTAGATATACAAAGTCTAATTGCTTTAGTGTCTAGCATGACATTAAATAAAAGAACTCCTGCTATCAGAAAGGAGTTGAGTCAAAATAGATTCACAAAATATGCCTACACAGAATTAGGATTCCTTTTCTCTTCCATTAATCTAGTTCAGTTTTATTGGGCAAAGTTCTGTTATAAATTCATCTGTTCACTGCAGAAATGTCAATGAATGTGATAAAGGAACTTCTTTGGTGATTTATCATAGAATGTAATTTCTGAATTTTACATTTTGTTGCACTGTACAGTGTCACAGATAAAAATGCTTCTGAAATTGCTGTTTCATAGATGATTCTGAGAAACTTGAAAGGCCATGAGTCTTCCCTCTGTGGCTGTTAGATTAAAAAACATGGTAATATCTTACAAAGAATGATTGAACTAAGACATAAGATCATCTCTAATGTTAATGCACATTTTCTTTTACTTTTACGCCAATATGTTTAGAAGTTTGTGGCTCATTTGACATGAATGTTTATTTAAAAGCATATCTTATAAGATAAGAGGAGTGTGGATAAATCAATGTGTTTAACCTAAACAGCAAGCAGCTGGCCAAAAATATAGGCTTCTTGAGTAGAGATTTTATATCAACAAAAGAGAAGCCAGTTCTGCTGCTCCCAGATAACTTGCTATTTAATTGAAGAAAGTAAATAAATGCACATAAACATTAAGTAGGATATACAAACATGGCAAAAATATCGACTTGTGTCTATTACTGTTAAATTTAATTGATTGTAGAATCATGGAAACACACATCTAAAAACAAACAAACATAACCTAGGACACTTTATTTTAGTTTTTGCTAATATTTTTATCTGATTAAATTAAGAATACCAACAATATTTAACAAGTTCAAACAGATTTTGATTCTGGATATGTGAAATGAATAATCTAATAAGGCTTTAGGGTACAAACTTGCACCTCCATAATCTGAGTAAATGGAATTTACTTAGCTTAGATGGTTGCCATAATGAATGTAAAACAAAAAAGAAAAAGGACCCCCATGAGGTGTTCCCAGAACAACTGATTTTTGCACAAAGCTGGTACAGGAGCTAAGAATCAAGTCTTATAAGAGCTTGGTGAAATTTTGGCATTTCTTTATGAGGCAAATTTTATTTTTTTCTTTAATTCTTATATATTGTATTATATTTATAAACATTTAAGTTCTTTTTAATTCACACTTACTTGTAATACTTAAGTCGCTTTTTAAATTGGAGAGATATCACCAATTTCACAGAGTTGGAGAAAGAAGTACAAGAACAAGATGCGGGTAAAAGAGACAAAACACAGGTAAGATCAGACAAAGGAAAATAAAACTGGCAGTGCTTCCTTCTTCTGTCTATATGTGGTGGAACTGTTCTTGATCTCCTTGGATCCTAGAATCTCATGGCTGTGGAATGGCTAGGGAATAACAGAGAACAAACAGAAGAATGTCCAATGTCAAAAGAGAAAATAGAATGCACTATAATTTAAGCTAGTTTTGTGGTTGAGGAACAGAAGCATACTTCTGCTAATTAGTCTCAAGAATTCTAAAAGGGTCTTAGATTTTATCCTACTTGCAAACTAGTCAACCACAGTTTCATGGATGCTGGCTGAAAATGAGACTGCTGGGCCAGTAACAAAATATGGTTTATTAATCATAGCAGTAGTTATAGCCCGAATGGCAGCATTTTCTTATGATGTTTCTCTGAGCCTCTACTGCCAAAGAGTAAGTAAAGGAGGATCAGGTGACACCTGGACACATAATGGGTTGCATTATAGGAAAAGAATCCTGAGTTTAGGAAATCCTGATCTTTTACAGTGGGCTTCATGCAAAACTGCCTGGCCTTTGGAACAGAGTGAGACAGTTAAAAAGAACTTCCCTTTGCTCAGGAAGGAGACACTATGTCCACCAGGGCTGTTCACTACACAAACATTATGGAACAAAAGGGCAGAGCCTCTTCCCGCAAGATGTGCCAAAACATAAGAAATCCATAGAGAATTGCTCAAATATCTACTCCTCATTTCTACACTGTCTTGTCTTCTGGCCATGAATATGACACTCCATTGGCCACTTGGATTACTCTGACCAACAGAGACTGTGATGAAATCCATTTTTCATATAGAGCAGTTAATTAATTAAGGCTACCCTCAACTGGACACCAAGCAGCAGGATGTGTCAACCTGAAGTACTAACCTCAAAAATGTTCCAGAGTCCCAAACCCGCCAGCTGAACTGATCTCCTAACCATCAAGGTACACCTTAGACATCTAGGTAGTTTTCTCTTTAAAAGTCTGTACTGACCCTTCCAATTTCCTGAGGCATTAATCCAGGTATAGGTATAGCAATTGCATAGAATCTGCCTTGGTCTACAAGGAGGATGTCTCGGACAATTTCATTTTCTTTAACAACCCTGGCCAATCAGGTGAGGCTGAACTGAATGCTTACCAGAGCTAAAGGGATATTGATCACTTCACCTAGAGTCAGAGACAAATTTCGTTCCCACTTTATAATTGAATAACTTATATAGTAAGATAACTATTCAGTTTGCCCATACATTATGATTCAGTTATCCGTTGGGAAATTCCACATAACCTAGGGTAGCCTGACCGCAGAAAACCCTCATATTCTTCTGAGAGCTAGTCTTTCCTTAAGCACTTCTAAGTGTTTAAGACTGCCCTCGAGAGGCAAGTTAGTGTTTTTTGGAAGGGGATTAGCTAATGCCTGGCTTCCACCAAGAACAGTGGTCCTGAGTAAATAAAATGTTTAGGATTGCTGGGACCCGTCAAGTGGACCTACATCAGCTGGGTGACAAAAGTCAGTACTGCCTCCAAAGTGGCACCCTGGCTGGTTGGTAGACCCTTAGGGTCCCCAGTTCCTTTCATACTGAGTCAAATATAAATAAATTAAAAAAAAAATGAGTCAAATCTTTTTTTGATTTTGGAAAGACTGCTTAAGAGAAGTTACTCCAATGGGTCCTTTGTACAGTGGCACTGAGGGAGGAGATCGATAGGCCCCAGGCTGAGTAGCTGGAGTTTGTCCCCTGTGGACAGATACACCAAGATGAAGAGGAGGAGGAGCTGAGCCCTGCCCAGATAAGAGACCACATGTTTCTCATTCTCGAGGTCAAAGAGACCTTCCCGACTACACATGCACAGAAAGGCTCCTTGAAGGTCAAAGAGGCAGTGATGTCAACCTACCAGCAGGCCTCTTCACTAGAATCCGTCTTGGCTAAGAGATGAACGTGCACACATGGGAGGACCCTGAGATAGACCAAATTCGGGTTCAGAACCAGGCAGAGCAAGATGACTGGCCAAAGGAAACCCAGAAGAAATGCCCCATATAAGTGATTCAAACTACCATGAGGGCATGGCTATTTCTCTGAGCCCACCTGTGTGTCTATCCACATGTACTCTTCCACCCCCCCACCCCCCAATAAACACTTTACTTGATTCGCTACTTTCCATTCTTTGTGGAAATTCATTTTCTACAAAGCCATATGGGCCAGGGCCTTGTCACTTACCGCTGGTCCCTGGTGGTCTGGTGGCTAGAATTCAGCTCTCTCACTGCCCCAGCCTGACTTCAATCTCTGGCTGGGAACTGAAAGCCTTCTGCAAACCACTGCAGGCGGAGGCCACCCGTGATCAGCATCAACTGGATCTCATCCCACTCCAAGGAATGATGAGTGACAGCTTTGAGAGTAGGAATGTGGCAGAAAACTAGTATTTTCCATGGGAGGTCTAATATCTTGGGCCATCTAACTCCAATAGACTATTTCTGTTATCACAGAACAGTTGAGCAGAATGGTGATCAAACTGTATTCAGAGCTCTTTCTTGGGAGATAGGAAACCCAGTTGTCAGTTAAAATTACTGCACTTTCAACCCTTTTTAAGGGACATACCAAAATACTTCCACTGGAAAGAAAGATTATTAATGTCTCCCCCTCACCCTTTTCTTAGTTCTTACAATGTAAGATGCTCTCTCCCTAAGTGTCTGGCTGGTTACTCTCCAGAAATATTCTGTTTTATCTAGAAACACAATAGGTATAATTATTCTCTCCTCTTTCAGTTCTAAGAACTTCGAGTTTGTGCTTTAAACTTGTAAATTCCCTTGTAACACTCCTTGGTTCAGTGTGTGTTCCACTTATAATCCCATTTTTCTAGATTTACTACTTCTCCATTTCCTTGTCTGCTTATCACTTAGCTGATATACCACTAAGACCAAAAGCTACTGAAAACTTGGAGAGAATTCAGCTACTAGCATTATTTTCATATCTGGTATTCATTCTTGACAGTATTATGAGGAGTAAGCTCATCTGAGTAATGGTTCCTGAAGGCAAAACACAGCAAATAGAAAAAAGTGCATCGGTGGTGTATACATGTTCTGTGTGGCTAGAAATTATGCATGTTACAATGAAATGTTAGATCAAGACAGTAATTTTCATGGATAGGCACATTTCTTCTATGGTGTATATAACTATAAAATTCTGCCTTTTGTTTAAAAGATTGCTAGAAAAATAAGATTTCACGATCAAAGATTCAGAATTTGGAATTTTATGACTTTTGGAATATCATTCAAGGCCATGTTTTATACATGAAGAAACTGAGGCTGAAGGAAGTTATGATTTTTCTGAGGATATGCAATTAGTGGTGGGGCTGGTACTACACACAGGTCAGCTACCTTAAACCCTCTTTCAAGATCCATTCCTCCATTTTGAAACAATAAGAGTGCATCCTTATATCCCCAGCAATATTCTAAGTACTTTACATATGTTAACTGGTTTTATCCTTCAACAACATTATAAAATAGTTATTAATTATCCCCATTTACCAGTGAAGAAACCGTGGGACAGAGATGTTGGATGATTTCTCCAGGGTCACCCAGTAAGTGGTAATCTGGATCCAAAAAGCAAGGTCTTCAACCATTCAGTTACTCTGCTTCTTATTTGCTAATGTTTAAACTGAAAAATGGGATTTTATTTACACAATAAAAAGACCTTTTAGCCTGGCAATGTGACTAGTCATGTGTGCTTTGTTTTGAAAAATTTAAATAGTTTTATTCAAGCATTATAGAATCAGGTCATTATCAATGATGTTTTTTATCCTATAACCATTGGTTCTCAGCTGGGGGTGACTGTGTCCTCCCTCCCCTCAGTGGAAATTTGGAAATGTCTGGAGATATTTTTGATTGTGACAAATGGGTGGGGAAGTGGAGAGAGGTGCTACTGGTTCTAGTGCGTTAGAGGTCAAGGATGATGTTTAACATTCTACAGTGTGTATGACAGCCCTGACAACAAAGAATTACCTGGCTGAATATGTCCATAGTGCTAATGTTGAGAAATCCTGTCCTGGACCTGGTCTGGCAGTGCTAGTTCAGGTCACACTAAGACTCATTCACACTCTATGATGAGTGCACTGGTCAGAAGCGTGTTTGCTAAGCTAGTCTCTAGATATGTTTCACAGGGATGGAATAAAGATAGATAGAGGAGAATGAAACCACACACACACACACACACACACACAGCAAAGCAGATTCTCTTGACTAATTTACCGATTTTTCCCCATTTAAAAATCAAACTTACATGTATTCTTATGTTTAATGTCTTGTAATCAGAACAATATGACTCTGAAGTCACTATGTTTTCTGGCAATTCCTATATCATAAGAGCTGGAAGGCTCTTCCATCCATGTCCAAGTCTGGCAAATTGTTTTTCTTATCTGTAACTGGATTATTTGAGAGGCACAGTTTTGTTGTTGTGAATATATTTTTGCACAACAGACTGCTCCCCACATACATACACCCTCCAAGCACAGGCGCGTAGCCCAAACCTCTGTATTTCCTAAGAACTCTCAAAGGTCAGAGAGGAGAAGTTGCTTTAAGCCAATGACTTTACATGCATTTTTTTTAACTTAAATTCTCTGAAGACCATTTTATTGGTGTCCTAGAAGGAGAGATGAAACACAGAAGTGCTTTTGAGATTAGTGGTAATAGAATGATTCCTCTGGCCTGGAGAGCAGATAGTAGTCGTTCTAGCTGTGTGCTTTGGATGTCAGGACATTGCAGAAAACTGAATGCTACTTGTTCGTTTGAAATATTTGGGGGGAAAATGACATTATGGAGGTTTTTGTAAGGATTTGTATCTGTCTATTTATACACACTCATAAGTTTTAAAATGTGGTTTTTGTAAGACTTCAGCTTAAATACATTCATAAATTGCTTTTCACCTTGAAATACACATGGCAAAGCACCTGTGGGTAGTGTGACAGAGAATAGGGGCCCAGAGGGAATGATGACAGGGACACTAAAATAGAGCCGGGAAGTTGACAAATGCACCCAATTCTCTGGGAGTGCAAGTCAAAGGAGAAGTTGAGGAGAGCAATTTACAAACCTTTTATAATTTGGTGGGCACTTAAAAATAGTGATGTCTGTAAATATTATAGTCAAAACATTTATTTAAATAACCTGAATAAATGACCATGCATATTGATCTGACATTGTTATTGTAAGTTCAGAGACTTTTATCCTGTCATCTTATATAATTGATCATAATGTGATATTAAAATAAACCATATTTTTAATCAAACAGTAAATGTTGGACTGAGGACATTCCATTCTTTTCCAGAAGGATTAAAAACAGTAGTTTTGATTTTCATTGGACACGGCATTCATTTATGATTCTGTAATCAAAGAAAAATCTTCCCCAGGTAATTTCTTATTTTGTATGTAGAGAAATAGCATTTTTGGATAGAACCACATCTCACATCTAATCTTGCACAGATTAGAGGGTAAGTTATACTCCATTCAAATGGAAGGGGACTAGTCTTGTTTTCATAATTCATTCCCTTTGAGAAACAATGAGATTTTAAAATTTTATAGTCATTAGTGAAACCTAGGGAGAAAAATATTTTCACCCCATGGGCGTTTCTCTGTATCATGTAATTTTCTTTCTGTTAATAATATTTTCCCTTCTGAATGAAAGATAACTAGGTTCAGCTGAGGGTGATATTGGAGAAACCAAAACGACACAAACCTCAGCCTTTAATTTGTCACAGAAATTTGAGAAGTGTAATAAACGACCTCTTTACAAAGATGTCAAAAGAACGTAGGAAAACTTGAGGTAATTTGGTGACACTGTGTGCGAACAAGAAGTGGGGTTCTTGTTGGTGGCTTACAGCATTTAGACTTGATGGGACAAGAAGAGGAAGGGTTGGCTATCAAAACCTGGAAAAGAAGGTCTGTATGAAGAGGCTGACCTTTCAGTAGCCAGTGTCTTAGTTAGTTCAGACTGCTATAAGAAAGATACCATAGACTGGGTGCCTTGCACAACAAACATTTTTTCTCATCTTTCTGGAGGGGTTGGGTGCTGGCAGGGTCAGGTTGTTGGTGAGGGCTCTATTCCTGGTTATGTCTTCACATGGTCATTCCTTAGTACATACACTCAGAGAGAGAGGGGGAGGTCCTGTCTCTTCCTCTTTTCATAAGGGCACTAATCCTGTCATGAGGGCTCTACCCTGATGACCCAATTACCTCTCAAAGGCCACACCTCCAAACACCATTACTTTGGGGATTAAGCTTTCTGCATACGAATTTGGAGGGGGAGGTGGGGACACAAACATTCAGTCCAATGCAACCAGCTGGTGTCAATTCCACAGAGAGGGGTGTCCTCACTCTCCTCCTGCATTTTGATCTCTTACTATCAGCTGAAATTGATCAGAAGCCAGAGAACAAAGGATCCATTGATACAGTCCAGCTGTACAGAGCAGGATGGCAAGGAGTGGAATAGATCTGGTGGAACAAATGAGACCTCTCTAGCAGAACCTCAGAGACAAGTCATTACTCAAGGAAAATGAGCTTCGCGGTTCCATGTTCTCTGGTGCAGTACTCAGTTTTGAGGAATCTATTGAAGGCATAGTTTATGCAGCAGAAGAGGTGATTTTCTGTGGCACATAAACTTAAAAAGTAACTTCCAAACTTTCACACTTGAATGTCTATAGAATCCCCAAACCCCATATGTCTAAAACTAAGTTTATCTTGCTATCCAAAATGCTGGTTTATCATCTGTATTGTATTTCTCATTGAATGACGTTTCAGTCTGCAAAATAGCCCAAGATCTAAGATTGTCTTTGACTCTTTTATTCCCTCTTTTTCTTCAGCCAACTAATTAATAAATATAATCAGTTTTACGACCTGGATATTCACTACTGTCTATTTCTCTTAGGGATGTTAATTTTATCTTCTGCATGACCTCAGGACATTATGTTCTCTCAAGAGTCTAACTTGTCTCAGAGACTTCTGTCTTCACTTCACTGCATTCTCTCCATAAAACTAGAACCAACATTTTAAAATGTGAATCTAATGAATCATTTGCCTACTTAAAGCTTTTCAATATCTCTCTTTTATCAAGAGAAAAAGTCAAAGTTATTAAACTGTGTCTCTGCTATCTTCTTGCTTCCATCTCTTGGCTCCATTTCTACATTCTGCTTCCTGTCTTCTGAACTTTCATTGTCTTAATCCTGACTTCTGCATACTCTCCCTGAAATCTTCCTGAACATAAAGGTTAGCTCCTGGTTGAAAGGCTGTCTGTCAATTCTTTTTCTTCTCTGAAGCATCCCTTCTCTTGAGTGCTGCTTCAGCACTTTCCTTCAGTTTTGGTTGAGAAGGATTATCAGGCTCATGCTGGATGAGCTGTCAAGAGCATTGAGCCTGCATGGAAGTAATAAGATTAAAGTAGCAAAATGACAAAGATTTTTCTGCGAAGATTCTCAGATTCAGTAGCTCTAAGCACAACTTAATTTTGCTCCAAAATGAAAACCAGAGGTAGCTAAGAAAGACAAAATTTAGGACATTTAACTTGGGTTATGGCATTTAGATCTTCAAATGGGAGACATGGAGCTATCAGACAACAGAAAATTTGTTTCTGACTAAAAAACTATAATTATTTCTATACATGATATGCATTTTCTTAAAAAATCTGTAAACTCGACTAAATATTTTGGTGAATGAGATTAAGCAAGTCTTCCTTATCTTATTTAATACATTTCATTTAGTAATTGAATGCTTAGATATTTTTAGTCCTGTTACATAAGAAATCTAGATTACTCAAAAATTGTTTCATTTTAAAACAACTGATGTATTTAATATTGTTATAAATGATAAACGTTATATGCTGAATAGCAGACTTATATACTTAAGATCTCCTGAGACGAACCATCACTTGCCATCATTTTGATGGTTGTTTGTGATTACTCTAAGACCCCATCTCTTGCTGTAAGAAGAAATTCAAGGAGATTTATTTGTTGAGTACTTAAATATATTTATCAAGATAAGCATCAATAAAAAATGAAGGCGTTTTGTAAAAACATACTTCATCACAAGGTAAAAGTGAAATTCACTAATGAATTTGTTGATGCAAAGGTGATCTCACTTGTTCTGTTTAATGAAATTTGTAGACTGTGTTAATAAAAGTAATGCATGTAAATTATAGCAATACTATGAATAAAAAATATCTACCACTAGTGCAACTGAATGAAAGAAACTCATGAATATTAATGCTCAAAAAGAGTGGTGGATGGTTTGCCACTATGGGCCCCCAAGGCTATAAATCTGGAATTGAAATCAACTGAAACAATCCATTATAAATCAACTACTCACTACCCATATTGTGTTTTGCAATTCCAGCCTAACACTGCATTTAAAATAGGCAATCTAAATCTGTTCCTAGTGGATAAGAATAAGCCTCAGAGAACTACTTTTTAAACAGTGTATTTCTTCTCAGTAACTAGACTTCAAAAATATTCTGAAAACACCATAAAGTGTCAAACTTCAGTGTCCTCAGAAGACTCGCATGGCTCCCACTGACATCAATCAGAATTTTATGTGCATGGACTGAGGGCAAAGGATAACCATTTATATGATTAACAATACATTTGATGACAAAAAAAAAAAATTGTCTGAAATTCACTGTGCTAACTTTATACTCTGCGAGGACACTTAATGTCAAATGCTCACCAGCTGTCTATATATGGGGGGCAATACTTGCTTAATTTCAAAATTTAAAAACTTGAAAGGAATTTTTTACTTGCAGTTTGAAGGTCATAGCAAAATTAACTGAAACATCATAAATATTGATGGGACTTAATGTGGTGTGAATTTTTTCTAAACTGAGATACTGCTATACAAAGCACTGTCTTATTAATACCATAATCCATATGCACACAAGCAAATATTACATTATTTTTCCATTAAAGTAAGTATCAGTAACGAACAAGAGGAAATTTTCATCTAGTAAATAGGAAAAAAATTCTTTCATTGTAATTACATTAACCAAATAAAATATCAGGATGTATTTAAACTAGTACCTCAAGTCCTATTAGCTGGTTATACCTGTGATTAAACTTCATGTAGTTTGAATATCTTTAGCTCTCTGTGTTGTAGGTTTATGCTTATTCATTAGAAACTGTAAACCTCACAGGCTGATTTTTGTCTTCGATAAGAAATATTTTAGTGCTCTTTTATTCCCTTAAATAGTGTGGAGTTCAATACTTTCAGATCAAATGATTATAGATAACTATAGAGCAGGTATCTTCTCAACTTTGCACTGTTGATATTTTGGGTTGGACAACTCCTCCTTGTGAGGATCCTGTCCAGTGCATTGTAGGATGTTTAGTAGGATCCCTGGACTCTATCCCCTAACTACACGTAGTATCCCCACCCCAATTTTGACAACCAAATATTTCTTCAGACATTGTCAAATGCGGTACTGCTGTAGAGGAGTTAATATTCAACATTGTCTTCATTGTTCATCTTGGATAAAATTCCATTTTCAGTAATTATTCAAAGGGTTTTTCAACCTTAAAGAATCTCTTCAAATACAAGTATGATTGGGAAAGACAAAACTATGTTATTACCAGCTAACTCTATAGTGAAAATTAATAGATCACAATGCTTTTTAACAAAATAATAGGGTATAATATAAGAAATAGAACATAATATAGGACCAGGGGAATCAGAAAACAAATTGTGGGGAAAAGTTGGGAAAAGTGAAATAAGAGGCCATCAGATTTAAACTTCAGCTACCCACACTATCTGGGCCCTTTCTGTTACAGTTTATTATAGTAAAAGGATACAGATTAAAATCAGCAAAGGTAAAATGTATGTAGAACAGGGTCCTAGAGAAAATAGGGACAAGCTTCAATTGTCCTTTCCCAGTGGAGTTGTAAGGAAAGCAATTTCTGCCAGCAAATCTGTGTCACAATCAGGGAAATTCACCAGGGTCTTGGTGTCCAGGGTTTTTATTAGGAGTTGGTATGTATGAAATGAGTGATCACATAACTGACCTCAGTTGCTCAGTCTCCAGTCCCTCTCTAGGTCAAGTCATACCACATAGCCCAAGGCCCCCATCATAAATCACATGGTTATCCTAGACTATTTGACATGGCTCAAGGTCTCAGTTGAATGAAGACATTCTTCTCAGGAAGGATATTCCAAGAACTTAGAGGTTATCTCCCAAAAGCTGGTAAGAGCCAAACCATTCCTTGGAATGTGCAGGCATTGGACAACCGAGGCCTGCTGAATAATCCTTTACTGTACAAATTTGTTTCCTCACACCACCCACCAGATCAGCAATACACAATCATAGGAATTTTAGGGAGTCCTCTAGCCCTTCAAGATTAGCTTTTTTTTTCAATGTCGTTATGTGTACATATATTGCTATTAATTTAAATGATTATTATGTATGTTCACCTACATATGTGATGCAAATAGGAGACGCATCCTATATTGCACTAAAAAAGAAACTCAATGAGAGCTAATACATATTGTTTTCTGTGTGGCAAACAGTTTATGTAGTTAAATAATTTAATTCTCACAAAAAATCTATGCAGTGATGTGTTGAGGGCTCTGCTACCTGTTTGCAAGGGCCAATTGTTAAATTTTCAGAAATTTTGTGAACCTATTGACATCACATTGATAGCTTGATATTGGTCATGGTGGTAATACTTAAATCGTAGAAATTGGAAAATATTATACATCAGTATTCTCCCCACCCCTCAAAATCCAAGAGTTAAATATTTTAACCAGCATATCACTGAATACATTATTATATTATTTTACTTATAATTTTTTTTATGTCAAGTATTATTTTTAATATAGAAAACAATTTTGGCAATACCAGTTTTTAAAGGATACATTTTTATCAACTGATGTAAAATAAGACTTTTGTCCTTTAGCAAATTGCCATAGGCATTGGTTCATTTCTATTTTGATCCATTGATCTCTTATTCCATTTCCATTCCAGTTTGCCATACACTGTACGTTTTCTTTTTTTTTTTTAAGAATTACCATAGGGGGAGGAGCTTCAAGATGGCGGAAGAGTAAGACGCGGAGATCACCTTCCTTCCCACAAATACATCAGAAATACATCTGCATGTGGAACAACTCTTACAGAACACCTACTGAATGCTGGCAGAAGACCTCAGACCTCCCAAAAGGTAAGAAACTCCCCATGTATCTGGGAAAGGTAAAAGAAAAAAGGAAAAACAGAGACAAAGAATCGGGACGGGACCTGCACCTCTGGGAGGGAGCTGTGAAGGAGGAAAGGTTTCCACACACTAGGAGCCCCTTTGCGGGCGGAGACTGCGGGTGGCGGAGGGGGGAAGCTTCGGAGCCACGGAGGAGAGCGCAGCCACAGGGGTGCGGAGGGCACAGCGGAGAGATTCCCACACAGAGGAGCGGTGCCGAGCCGCACTCACCAGCCCGAGAGGCTTGTCTGCTCAGCCGCCGGGGCGGGCGGGGCTGGGAGCTGAGGCTCGGGCTTCAGTCGGATCGCAGGGAGAGGACTGGGGTTGGCGGCGTGAACACAGCCTGAAGGGGTTAGTGCACCACAGCTGGCTGGGAGGGAGTCCGGGAAAAAGTCTGCAGCTGCCGAAGAGGCAAGAGACTTTTTCTTGCCTCTTTGTTTCCTGGTGCTCGAGGAGAGGGGATTAAGAGCGCTGCTTAAAGGAGCTCCAGAGATGGGCGCGAGCCGCGGCTATCAGCGCGGACCCCAGAGACGGGCATGAGACGCTAAGGCTGATGCTGCCGCCACCAAGAAGCCTGTGTGTGAGCACAGGTCACTCTCCACACCGCCCCTCCCGGGAGCCTGTGCAGCCCGCCATGGCCAGCGTCCCGTGATCCAGGTACAGCTTCCCCAGGAGAACGCACGGCGCGCCTCAGGCTGCTGCAACGTCACGCCGGCCTCTGACGCCGCAGGCTCGCCCCACCTCCTCCATACCCCTCCCTCCCCGCGGCCTGGGTGAGCCAGAGCCCCCGAATCAGCGGCTAATTTAACCCCGTCCTGTCTGGGCGGGGAACAGACGCCCTCAGGCGACCTACACGCAGAGGCAGGTCCAAATCCAAAGCTGAACCCCGGGAGCTGTGCGAACAAAAAAGAGAAAGGGACATTTCTCCCAGCAGCCTCAGGAGCAGCGGATTAAATCTCCACAATCAACTTGATGTACCCTGCATCTGTGGAATACCTGAATAGACAAAGAATCATTCCAAATTGAAGAGGTGGACATTGGGAGCAAAGATATATATATATATTTTTCCCTTTTTCTATTTTTCTGAGTGTGTATGTGTATGCTTCTCTGTGAGATTTTGTCTGTATAGCTTTGCTTTTACCATTTGTCTTACAGTTCTGACTGTCCGTTTTTTTTTTTATTGTTAAAAAATTTTTCTTAATTATTATTTATTTTAATAACTTAATTTTATTCATTTTACTTTATTTTATTTTATCTTCTTCTTTCTTTCTTTTTTTTCTCCCTTTTATTCTGAGCCGTGTGGAGGACAGGCTCTTGGTGCTCCACCCAGGCATCAGGGCTGTGCCACTGAGGTGGGAGAGCCAAGTTCATGACACTGGTCCACAAGAGACCTCTCAGCTCCACGTAATATCAAATGGCGAAAATCTCCCAGAGATCTCCATCTCAACCTCAAAACCCAGCTCCACTCAACCAGCAGCAAGCTAATGTGCAGGACACCCCATGCCAAGCAACTAGCAAGACAGGAACACAACCCCAACCATTAGCACAGAGGCTGCCTAAAATTATAATAAGGCCACAGACACCCCAAAACACACCACCAGACATGTACCTGCCCACCAGAAAGACAAGATCCAGCCTCATCCACCAGAACACAGGCACTAGTCCCCTCCACCAGGAAACCTACACAACCCACTGAACCAACCTTAGCCACTGGGGACAGACACCAAAAACAGCAGAAACTACGCACCTGCAGCCTATGAAAAGGAGACCCCAAACACAGTAAGATAAGCAAAATGAGAAGACAGAAAAACACACAGCAGATGAAGGAGCAAGGCAAAAACCCACCAGACCAAACGAATGAAGAGGAAATAATCAGTCTACCTGAAAAACAATTCAGAATAATGATAGTAAAGATGATCCAAAATCTTGGAAATAGAAAAGAGAAAATGTAAGAAATGTTTAACAAGGACCTAGAAGAACTAAAGAGCAAACAAACAGAGATGAACAACACAATAAATGAAATTAAAAATTCTCTAGAAGGGATCAATAGCAGAATAACTGAGGCAGAAGAACGGATAAGTAACCTGGAAGATAAAATAGTGGAAATAGCTACCACAGACCAGAATAAAGAAAAAAGAATGAAAAGAATTGAGGACAGTCTCAGAGACCTCTGGGACAACATTAAATGCACCAACATTCGAATTATAGGGGTCCCAGAAGAAGAAGAGAAAAAGAAAGGGACTGACAAAATATTTGAAGAGATTATAGTTGAAAACTTCCCTAATATGGGAAACGAAATAATTAATCAAGTCCACTAAACACAGAGAGTCCCATCCAGGATAAATCCAAGGAGAAACACGCCAAGACACATATTAATCAAACTATCAAAAATTAAATACAAAGAAAAATATCAAAAGCAGCAAGGGAAAAACAACAAAAAACACACAAGGGAATCCCCATAATGTTAACAGCTGATCTTTCAGCAGAAACTCTGCAAGCCAGAAGGGAGTGGCAGGACATATTTAAAGTGATGAAAGAGAAAAACCTACAACCAAGATTACTCTACCTAGCAAGGATCTCATTCAGATTTGACAGAGAAATTAAATCTTTACAGATAGGCAATAGCTAAGAGAATTCAGCACCACCAAACCAGCTTTACAACAAACGCTAAAGGAACTTCTCTAGGCAGGAAACACAAGAGAAGGAAAAGACCTACAAAAATAAACCCCAAACAATTAAGAAAATGGTAATAAGAACATACATATCGATAATTACCTTAAATATAAATTGATTAAATGCTCCAACCAAAAGACATAGACTGGCTGAATGGATACAAAAACCAGACCCATATATATGCTGTCTACAAGAGACCCACTTCAGACCTAGGGACACATACAGACTGAAAGTGAGGGATGGAAAAATATTTTCCATGAAAAGTGAAATCAAAAGAAAGCTGGAGTACCAATTCTCATATCAGACAAAGTAGACTTTAAAACAAAGACTGTTACAAGAGACAAAGAAGGACCCTACATAATGATCAAGGGATCAATCCAAGAAGAAGATATAACAATTGTAAATATTTATGCACCCAACATAGGAGCACCTCAATACATAAGGCAAATACTAACAGCCATAAAAGGGCAAATCAACAGTAACACATTCATAGTAGGTGACTTTAACACCCCATTTTCACCAATGGACAGATCATCCAAAATGAAAATAAATAAGGAAACACAAGCTTTAAATGATTCATTAAACAAGATGGACTTAATTGATATTTATAGGACATTCCATCCAAAAACAACAGAATAAACATTCTTCTCAAGTGCTCATGGAACATTCTGCAGGATAGATCATATCTTGGGTCACAAACCAAGCCTTGGTAAATTTAAGAAAATTGAAATTGTAACAAGTATCTTTTACTGCCACAATGCTATGAGACTAGATATCAATTACAGGAAAAAAATCTGTAAGAAATACAAACACATGGAGGCTAAACAACACACTACTTAATAACCAAGAGATCACTGAAGAAATCAAAGAGGAAATCAAAAAATACATAGAAATAAATGACAATGAAAACACAACGACCCAACACCTATGGGTTGCAGCAAAAGCATTTCTAAGAAGGAAGTTTATAGCTATACAAGCCTACCTTAAGAAACAAGAAACGTCTCAAATAAACAACCTAAGCTTACACCTAAAGCAATTAGAGAAAGAAGAACAAAAAAACCCCGAAGTTAGCAGAAGGAAAGAAATCATATATCAGACCAGAAATAAATGAAAAGGAAATGAAGGAAATGACAGCAAAGATCAATAAAACTAAAAGCTGGTTCTTTGAGAAGATAAACAAAATGATAAACTTTTAGCCAGACTTATAAGGAAAAAAAGGGAGAAGACTCAAATCAATAGAATTAGAAATGAAAATGGAGAAGTAACAACTGACACTGCAGAAATACAAAGGATCATGGGCGATTACTACAAGCAACTATATGCCAATAAAATGGACAACTTGAAAGAAATGGACAAATTCTTAGAAATGCACAACCTTCTGAGACTGAACCAGGAAGAAATAGAAAATATGAACAGACCAATCACAAGAACTGAAATTGAAACTATGATTAAAAATCTTCCAACAAGCAAAAGCCCAGGACCAAATGGCTTCACAGGCGAATTCTATCAAAAGTTTAGGGAAGAGCTAACACCTATCCTTCTCAAACTCTTCCAAAATATAGCATAGGGAGGAACACTCCCAAACTCATTCTATGAGGCCACAATCACTCTGATACCAAAAGCAGACAGAGACGTCACAAAGAAAGAAAACTACAGGCCAATATCACTGATGAACATAGATGCAAAAATCCTCAACAAAATACTAGCAAACAGAATCCAGCAGCACAATAAAATGATCATACACTATGATGAAGTGTGATTTATCGCAGGAATGCAAAGATTCTTCAATATACGCAAATCAATCAACCTGATACATCATATTAACAAATTGAAGGAGAAAAAACATATGATCATCTCAATAGGTGCAGAGAAAACTTTCAACAAAATTCAGCACCCATTTATGATAAAAACTCTCCACAAAGTAGACATAGAGGGAAGTTTCCTCAACATACTAAAGGCCATATATGACAAACCCACAGCCAACATCATCCTACATGGTGAAAAAGTGAAACCATTTCCACTAAGATCGGGAACAAGACAAGGTTGCCCACTCTCACCACTATTCTTCAACATAGTTTTGGAAGTTTTAGCCACAGCAATCAGAGAAGAAAAATAAATAAAAGGATCCAAATTGAAAAAGAAGAAGTAAAGCTGTCACTGTTTTCAGATGACATGATATTATACATAGAGTATCCTAAAGATGCTACCAGAAAACTACTAGAGCTAATCAATGAATTTGGTAAAGTAGCAGGATACAAAATTAATGCACAGAAATCTCTTGCATTCCTATACACTATTGAAGAAAAATCTGAAAGTGAAATTAAGAAAACACTCCCATTTACCATTGCAACAAAAAGAATAAAATATCTAGGAATAAACCTACCTAAGGAGACAAAAGACCTGTATGCAGAAAATTATAAGACACTGATGAAAGAAATTATAGATGATACAAATAGATGGAGAGATATACCATGTTCTTGGATTGGAAGAATCAACATTGTGAAAATGACTATATTACCCAAAGCAATCTACAGATTCAATGCAATCCCTATCAAACTACCACTGGCATTTTTCACAGAACTAGAACAAAAAATTTCACAATTTGTATGGAAACACAAAAGACCCCGAATAGCAAAGGCAATCTTGAGAAAGAAAAATGGAGCTGGATGAATCAGGCTCCCAGACCTCAGACTATACTACAAAGCTAGAGTAATCAAGACAGTATTGTTCTGGCACAAAAACAGAAATATAGATCAATGGAACAGGATAGAAAACCCAGAGATAAACCCATGCACATATGGTCACCTTATCTTTGATAAAGGAGGCAAGAATATACAGTGGCGAAAAGACGGCCTCTTCAATAAGTGATGCTGGGAAAACTGGACAGGTACATGTAAAAGAATGAAATTAGAACACTCCCTAACACCATACACAAAAATAAACTCAAAATGGATTAAAGACCTAAATGTAAGGCCAGGCACCATCAAACTCTTAGGGGAAAACATAGGCAGAACACTTTATGAAATAAATCACAGCAAGATCCTTTTTGACCCACCTCCTAGAGAAATGGAAATAAAAAGAAAAATAAACAAATGGGACCAAATGAACCTTAAAAGCTTTTCCACCACAACGGAAACCATAAACAATACAAAAAGACAACCCTCAGGATGGGAGAAAATATTTGCAAATGAAGCAACTGACAAACGGTTAATCTCCAAAACATACAAACAACTCATGCAGCTCAATATCAAAAACACAAACAACCCAATTCAAAAATGGGCAGAAGAGCTAAATAGACATTTCTCCAAAGAATATATACAGATTGCCAACAAACAGATGAAAGAATGCTCAACATTATTAATCATTAAGGAAACGCAAATCAAAACTACAATGAGATATCATTTCACACTGGTCAGAATGGCCATCATCAAAAAATCTACAAACAATAAATGCTGGAGAGGGTGTGGAGAAAAGGGAACTCTCTTGCACTGTTGGTGGGAATGTAAATTGATACAGCCACTATGGAGAATAGTATAGAGGTTCCTTAAAAAACTAAAAATAGAACTACCATATGACCCAGCAATCCCACTACTGGGCATATACCCTGAGAAAACCATAATTCAAAAAGAGTCATGTACCAAAATATTCATTGCAGCTCTATTTACAATAGCCAGGACATGGAAGCAACCTAAGTGTCCATCAACAGATGAATGGATAAAGAAGATGTGGCACATATATACAATGGAATAGTACTCGGCCATAAAAAGGAACGAAACTGAGTTATTTGTAGTGAGGTGGATGGACCTAGAGATTGTCATACAGAGTGAAATAAGTCAGAAAGAGAAAAACAAATACCATATCCTAACACATATATATATGGAATCTAAAAAAAGAAAAAAAAAAATGGTCAGAAAAACCTAGAGGCAAGACTGGAATAAAGATGCAGACCTAGTAGAGAATGGACTTGAGGATACAGGGAGGGGGAAGGGAAGCTGGGACAAAGTGAGAGAGTGACATGGACATATATACACTACCAAACATAAAATGGATAGCTAGTGGGAAGCAGCCGCATAGCACAGGGTGATCAGTTCAGTGCTTTGTGACCACCTAGAGGGGTGGGATAGGGAGGGTGGGAGGTAGGGAGATGCAAGCGGGAAAAGATATGGGGACATATGTATATTTATAACTGATTCCCTTTGTTATAAAGCAGAAAGTAACATCATTGTAAAGCAATTATACTCTAATAAAGATGTTAACAAAAAATGTTACACATAGAAGAGGTAGGAAACAGAATGGAAGGATCGGGGATGGAGGCAATATTACTCTTAAGATACCTTGTTATAGTTTGACCAGCAGACATGTACTTCTTTTAACACATTCAAACAATAAAATTAAGTCAAAATGAAAAAAAAAAAAAGAATTACCATAAGTATTACTTGAGATTTAATCTTCCAAATATATTTTAATCCATTTTGACAGATATCATTATTTGGTATGAAAGGATTTACATATTTAGTCCTGGATAATTGCTATTTTGCCATTAAGGCCTCTTCCCATTCATAAACTGTGTGTTTTTTCACTTAACTGGATAATTTTTAATCTGCTACAATAAGATATTCTGATATTTTCTATAAGTAGATCACCTGAGTATCTGGTCCCAAACAGTGTTTGTCTAAGTCACGTGCATTTTGTCACTACAATGCTAAGAGCTTACGTTGAAAGTCCTGATTACAAGGACAACTGGGAATGGAGTATGTACAGTATCACTCTGAGTAGGACACTTCACTTTAACTGGTCTTAACAGTAAACTGCCCCTGCCTGTCTTTATTCTTGCAGTTAAAAGAGTAAAACCCCCTCCACAGTACTAATTTCTTGTTTGCTTTTGTTTTTACTTTCAAGGTCTTGTTTAACTGAACCATTTCTCTCTTTAATTTATTAATTTAACTCTTCATTTAATTCAATGCCTTTCCCTCCTCATATTCAATATATTCCTCCATATAATCAATACTCCTCTCAATAGTAAAATCTCCTTAATAATCTGGTAGGATTGCCTTAACCTCCTTTTTATTGGGCCCTTTTTGGAAAATAATTTTAACCTGTAGTTCAGACCGAAGAGTATGGCATAAAAGTACAATTGTCCCTCAGTATCTGAGAATGATTGGGTCCCGGACACCCGCAAATACCAAAATCCATGGATGCTAAAGTTCCTTATATAAAGGGCATAGTATTTTCATATAACCTAGGCACCTCGTCCTTTAAATCATCACTAAATTTCTTATAATACCTAATACGATGTAAGTAGTTGTTGGAGCATGGAAAATTCAAATTTTGTTTTTCATTAATTTCTAGAAATTTTTTAAAATTATTTTTGATCTGAGGTTAGTTGAATTCATGGATGCAGAATCGAGATTATAGAAGGCCGACTGTATAGAGATGGGAGAGAGAAATGAGAAAAAAGAATAGCACTCTGCCATAGTTTTCATTAGTTCCTTTTCCCATAACTTCCAAGTTAAGGCAAGTTTCTAAGTTTTGGGGTCTCACTTATTAACAGTGTAAGTTAATAAAACTTGATTGTTTAGTTTAGTTGTATTGAACAGTAGTTGAAGAGCTTCTTACCTATAACAACTTGTCATATAGGGCTCTTATTTTCAGTATGGTTAGTAAAATAGGTCAAACAAACGCAGTAGAAGAAATATAGTTTAGCAAAGTGATACTTAGAGGCTTCTTTATATTATTTTTTCCCCAAATCTATAGAGTTTTGAAATCCTGCCTCAATTTCAGAGTTTAGTCTTCTACAGTGAATTGTTCTGATAAGATTCAGTGCCACCAAAGTCCAGAATTCTTCTCAAGAGTAAAACATGTCAAAATTCATTTTGTTTTCTAGTGTGCCTCTTTCATTTTCAATCTGAAATCAAAAGAGTGTATCTCCTCTAGGGAAAAAGAATGACACAAAGTGATAACATAGTCTGTGAAAAATATTAAAGAGAAAGAAGCAATATCTTTTCTGTGACCATTCAAAGTTTAAGTCTTAGAAGTCTGAGTCAATAAACTATAGTGAATCTGTTAAATAGACCTATTTATATTAACCCTTTGAATGAAGTTGCAATGCATGACTGTACTATACCTTATATCATTTTAATAAAATATCTATCTAACATAGAAACAACAAAAAATGCTTCTATTTTCTTCTACATATTAGTAGACTAATAAGCATAAGCATTCAATTATTTCAAAGGATATTAAGTTCTACTCAATAATGATATAACAAAATGCTATACATTTACGTAGTATTGCTCATTTTCTTGGGTAGGATTCATCTTCACTAAGTAAGCATTCTAAGAAAGTGATAAGAGGAAAAAAATACAGGTAATTTTGAAGTTACTACTTACATGGTCAGACCTTAGAAGCTTATCCTTAAAAAACGTTCCACAAAGATCTAACTCCTTTATATTAGGATTATAGTGAATCAGACAAGTTTCAATGAGATTTGTTAGAGGGATATGACCTAAGGAAGTTGTGAGAGCCAGTTAAGCAGTCTCTCTAAGGAGCTTGTCTTCCTGTCTGATTGATGCTAAAACTTGAATAGCACAGTGCAAGCAGTTGAAATAGGCAAATAGATGCAAGGTTGGCAAGATCAAATGTAAGCTGGAACCTACAAGAAGAGCTGCAGCTCATAAAGATAGACTAAAACGCCTGTCAATTTTCATTGCCTCTGACCTTAGTAGAGTGAAGGCCCTGAAGAAAGCAAGGCCCCTTATTATAGAGTCAACACACACACAAAAGCACACGTGTTCGACGCAGAATTTGGAGAAGCTGAAGAAGGATCCAGTACTTAAGGACTTAGAAACTAACGATAAAATCTGAACAGTCTCAGAATATATTTTAGCATATCTTTAGCAAATAAGTTGAATGACTATGAAATCAATGTCATCTTTGTCATTAGAAAAGGAGCTACTTAATGACAGACTTGATAGAATTGTTTGTCTCACTGTCTTCCCACTCCCATTTAGGTAGCATCTCCTATGTTTTATTTATTTTTATATTTTAGTAACCCTCATTGGTATGCAAAGCAGTTTGAAATATTAGTATGGCGATCCCTGTGACATTTTTATTTAGAATTCCATTTTTCATCACCTATCAAAGGCAAAAGGAGGCATAAAAGCAGAGATTAGAGAACATGTTTTTTCCCTTTGGTATTTGTTTTCACATTCACTCTTTGCCTTTAAGTTCAATGGAGTGTTTTACATTTTAATGGCTCAATTTATTGTTGCTTCAAAGGACACAATCTATAAAGAAGTGAGAAGGTTTTGTTATTTTTTTCATCAACAATTGATGTAAAGGGCTAGGGTGTAGTTTCTATGTTTACTATGATTTGTCTTGTTTACTTTTTTGTTTCATAAATGATAGGCATTAAAATCAAATTTTTAAGATTATTATAAGTGCTTGTTTAGAAAGTGTGTAGTAGAAATAGTTAAAGCTGGGAAAATGTTTTACATGTGAATAAAAGGGAGAAATTGTGTAGTTGTCTGGATAGCTATCTGATTTTTTCCAACAGTTTCTTCCAACAATTGTAAGAAAGTTTGTACAGGATATGGAGAGGAGAGTGTTGTGTTGGCAGAAATGGGAATTGTTTCATAAAACAGAAAAAGAAAGTGTATTTTCATCTTCTTTGGAAGTGATAAAAGAAAGTTTTTGTTTTTTTCACTCTCCTCTCCATTTGCAACTAGGAATTTAAAGTATACTGGCATTCTCTATATACCATGAAATCTCTTTTCATTCTCACAATTAAATGAATAGATATTATCATCATAATCATTGTAGAGATGAATAAAATGTATATCTAATAATTGTCAGAATTAAATTTAAATCTGTAGGACTACAAAGCCTGTACTCTCTCCTACATAACACAAACTCTAAATATAAGTGGATTATGTAAGTAGATGCACATAGCATTCTATGATATGACATAGGATTATTATTTTAATTCTATTTACAGCAGTACCAACATATAATACTTGGAGACACATTTAACAAAGGACATGAAAGATTTTTAAGCTGAAAACAACAGAACATTACTGATAGGAATTTTAAAAGATCTAAATAAATAGTGGGATAACCCTGTCCATAGTTTGGAAGGCTTAATATGCCTAAAATGACAATTCCCACAAAATTGATGAATAGATTTTAGATCCAGTACAATACCATTAAAACATTAGCAGGTTTTTTTGGGGGGGTATAAAATGACAAGCTACCAAAAAATAAGAAGTTTTTCCAGCTTTACTGAGCTATGATAGACTTGATAGAATAATTTACTTGATATAATTAAAAATTATACATATATATAAAGTGTAGAACTTGAGGTTTTGACATATGTATACATTGGGATATATAAAACATATACACAATCAAACTAATTGACATATCCATCATCTTACATAGTTATCTTTGTCTCTGAGCAACTTATAAAATGAAGAAACACATTGGAGGCTTTAAACTACTTGTAATATTGTTCCAATGAGCAATATATGATAAGTATATAGAACACAATACAGAATATAGAAATAGATTTACACATAAATGGCCAATTGATTTTCAACAAAGATACCGACTCAATTAAGGGGAAAGAAAATCTTTCTGACCAACGGTATTGGAAAAAATCAATATCTCTGTGAAATATATCTATTTGAGATATTAAGAATATTGACTTTCCTTCATACTGCACACAAAATTAACTTAAAACATATCATAAACCCTAGTACAAAAGCTAGAATAATATAAACTTCTAGACAAAAAAAATATATATATATATTTGTAATATTAGAGTAGGCAAATGTGTTTTAGGAAAAAAAAGTCAGGCATACTAAATAAAATAAAAATGATAAACTGGACTTGATCAGAATAAAAACCTAAGAAAATAAAAATGAAAATTACAGAATGGGAGAAATATTTGCAATATGCATATCTGAGAAAGGATTTACAGGCAGAATATATAGAAGACTTTTATAACTCAATCACGAAATGGGAAACAACTCACTAAAAACAGGCAAGCATTTGAACAGGCACTAGACAAAATAAAACTAAAAACCAGTCATTAAGCAATGAAAATATGCTCATCAAAACCAGAAATAAGGTGAATACAAATTAAACCAAAAAAATGTGATTCTACTAGATATCTTCTAGAATGACTAATGCTAAAATGACCAAGTATTTGGTGAGGCTTTGGAGCAACTGAAATTCTCATACATTGCTAGGAGTATAAAACTGAACAACCGGGCTTCCCTGGTGGCGCAGTGGTTGAGAGTCTGCCTGCCAATGCAGGGGACACGGGTTCGAGCCCTGGTCTGGGAAGATCCCACATGCCACGGAGCAACTAGGCCCGTGAGCCACAACGACTGAGCCTGCGCGTCTGGAGCCTGTGCTCTTCTTCAACAAGAGAGGCTGCGACAGTGAGAGGCCCGTGCACTGCGATGAAGAGTGGCGCCCACTTGCCGCAACTAGAAAGCCCTCACACAGAAACGAAGACCCAATGCAGCCAAAAATAAATAAATAAATTAAAAAAAAAAAAATTCAGCACTTTGCCCACTGAAAGTTTAAAAACAAAACAAAACAAAACAAAAAACCTGAGCAACCACTTTGGAAAACATTTTGTCTGTTTCTTAAATAATTAATATAATCCTCCTATATGACCCAGGCTTTCCACTCCTAGCTACTTAATCAAAAGAAATGAAAACATATATCCACACAAAGACATGTACATGAATATTCGTAGCAGCAAAATTCACAATAGTCAAAACCTGAAAACAACCTGAATGTCCATCAACATATAAATGGATAAATGAAATGTATTATGTCTTTCAATAGAATACTTCTCAACAACAAAAGGAAACAAATTACCATAAACATAACTCCATGGATGAATCTCAAAATCATGCTGAATGAAGAAAGCCAGGAACAAAATAGAGCACATAAAATGCAAATTAGTCTGTAGAGAAGAGAAGCAGGTCAGCCATTGCTGAATCCATGGGTGGAGGGAGGGATGGTTTGCCGAAAGGCATGAGAAATTGTGTGTTGCAGGGGAAAGGGAGGTAGAAATGTACTAGATTTTGATCATTATGGTGATTGCAGAGATTTATAACATTGTCACAAGTCATTGAACTGTACAGTTGAAATGGATGAAGTTTATTGTACATAAATCATTCCTCAATAAAATTGATGAGAAATCAGTAAAATTATGACTAAAAATCTTCTTAGTGTGATGAGTAAGCTAAATCGAACTAGTGATGGGACTTCTTATAAATTTCCACAGTCCTAGTATTATTTTAACATGATTCATAAATGCATTTGATTGACCTACAAGGAGGTATAGTAGCACTTAGCAAGAATCAGCAGAATTGCAAATTTTATTTACATTCCAAAGATTGCTTAAGTGCTAAATTGATTTAGGAAGCATAAATATACTGCAGTCCTTTTTAAATATCATTAGGAATAAAAGACGATGAATGTAAATTGAAAAAAGTTCTTGGAAAATGGACTATAAAAAGCAACTTTGTACATTTAAATGGAAAGGAATCAATTTGAATTGTCTATTTCTCAGTGTTCCAAAGGTCTCAGAAATTTTGTAAAGAAAATAAGAAAATTTGCTAAAATCTCTCATGTAGACATGAGACATTTATGTTTTTAAAATAAAATGACTGCATTGCTGTCTATTATTTGCTATCCTATTTGATAAAATTTTTATACAACAACTATGTATCCCTTTCCTTTCTTTTTATACTTTTGCCATTGCCAAAGTATCTATTGGAGATTTACTATGTGGACAAAAATAAATTAGTTGTCATAGTGGCAAAAATATAAGAGAAATGTTTCCTACTCTCAGAAATACTACTTATGAAACTGAAGTTAAATTGAGCATGCTTTGAATTTTAAATGGTATTAAAATTTCTAAAATTATTGACAAAATATGTTCATACAATTAAACTGTTGATCATAAAATAGTAAAGAACTAAATAAATCTGCTGGATTCCAAAGCTAACCTTTGAATTTTAAAACCCTATATAAATCATAATATTTTAATAAGAAAAGGGAATTCAGAATGTCTACCCATTCTGAAGTAGCCATGAACAATAAACTTTTCAATAAAAAAAAATGGTTGGGAGAAAATAGAAAGCATAGGGCTTAGCACAATATCATTTTTGTTGTATAAATTATTAAAGTTTTGGAATATATGCCATATTCAAAGAGAGCATATACTACAATGAAATCAACTACATTAAATCTATATGCTCTAAAGGGAAACACATCGGAATATTAAAAGAATACTTTAATAGTGTTCTGGGGTTGGCATAACAAAGTAGTATAAAATGGGTAACTTATACAACAGAAATGTATGGTTTCACAGTTCTGAAGTCTACAATTTAGAAGTCTGGAATCAAAGTGTGGGCAGGGCTGGTTCCTCCTGAGGGCTGTGAGAGAGCATCTGTGTCATGCCTTTGCCAGCTTATGGTAACTTCAAGAGTTCCTTGGCTTGTGGATGGTGTTCTCTCTGTGTCTTCACATTGTCTTCCATTTACATGTCTGTCTCTGTGTCCAAAATGTCCCCTTTTTATAAGGACACCAGTCATATTAGATTAGGGATGACTCTAATTGATCAGCTGCAAAGATCTTGTTTAAAAATAAGATCACATTCACAGGTACTGGGGGTTAGGACTTCAAGATCTTTTGGGGGGACAGAATACAAACTGTAACAAGTACTTCGAGTATTACTGCAAAATAATTCAAGATCTGTTCAAGGAATAGTGTAATATGAGAGTATTTAGCACCTTTAGTATATTGTTTTCTCTACCCAAGTTAGATTTACACTCTTAGGCTTTAAAGTAACATGTGTGATTACAATCTTTGTAAAATGAGAAATTTAATCAAAAAAAGCTATTAAAAAATGTGAGAAAAGTAGAGAGTAGAATAAAGGAATTACCATATTTATTATAAGGAATTACCTTATAATAAATCTCAATTGGTTGGATATTGACTTGGAAATGAAAAAGAAGAAGAAAAAGAAGTAATTGCTAAGATACAGCAAAGTTTCACTGAATATAAATGTCTAATTACATCTGGCTACTAAATGGTTAATCAATAAAATATACACCTCTGATTATTCTAACTACCTAGCACATTGCACACTGTTTATTGTGTTAGAATAGGTAAAAGTGGGTTGAGAGATGGGAGCTAGTATATAATACCTAAATAATATTACTGAAAGAATATAAACTTGCACAATTGACTTAAACCATATCTGGTATATGAATTTGCAATTGTCTTAGTTTTAAAATTTACAAATGAGATGAGATGGGAGGAATATCCTAAAAGATAGTAGAATCAAATTTAAAATAAACAATAAACAACTCAGTTGACTTAAGTAGTAAACCCAATCAGGATGTATTAATATGATATAGAAAAGGGACAGAAATCTTTGATGTCAAAAACGTGTTAATTTAGTAAAGTATGGAAAACATTTTATATCTTTACTAAAGATGAATAAAACAACAGCAGAAATAATAGAATGATAGTCATCTAAGTAAAATTTCGTTATTCCATTTTAGTCTGTGTTTTCTACAGTTTAACTATGTTGCCCATTTCTTCACATGAAACCATCATAAACGTATTACAAACAAGAATGATACATAAATATACATTTGAAATAACTTGATGACATGTAATGTGGACTGATTCGAGTGTTTGAACACATATTATTTGGAATATTATTTGGAATATGATGGGACCTTGACTGGCATAACTAAAGAGGTGAGAATCAGAATCAATTAGATTTTAAAGTTAAAAAATCCTGTTCTATGTAAGGAATACCTACCTGGTCCTGGTAAAGTTTTAACTGTTCAGAGATGAAATGGGCATTTATGTTGTTCTTTGCTTAAGACCTCTGTTCTCTTTGAAGAACACTTTATCTTATTCCAAACAAGCCACTTGACCAGTAGTAGCCACAGATCTACAGACTATTTAAGGGGAAGCCAAAATAGTTTTTCCTAGTGATGTTTTAAAGTGTACTTCTCCACTTGGCTATGTTATAAAAGAGACTTGGTGAGCTCTAAGATTCAATGAGTCTATGATTCTAATGATGTTTACAACAATCTCTGAGATTTACAAAATACAGTCCTTCCGTTTCTTTTTTCTTTTTCTTTTTTTTTTAATAATCTTTTGATGTTCCTACTACCTGGTTTCTTTTATAAATTTATTTATTTATTTATTTATTTTTGGCTGCATTGGGTCTTCGCTGCTGCGTGTGGGCTTTCTCTAGTTGCAGCGAGCAGGGGCTACTCTTTGTTGCGGCGCATGGGCTCCTCATTGCGGTGGCTTCTCCTGTTGCAGAGCACGGGCTCTAGGCGCACGGGCTTCAGTAGTTGTGGCATGCGGACTTCAGTAGCTGTGGCTCAAAGGCTGTAGAGAGCAGGCTCAGTAGTTGTGGCACATGGGCCCAGCTGCTCCACGGCATGTGGGATCCTCCCAGACCAGGGCTCGAACCTGTGTCTCCTGCATTGGCAGGAGGATTCTCAACAACTGCGCCACCAGGGAAGCCCCAGTCCTTACGTTTCTTTTCTCTTTTTTTCTTATTCAAAGCAAGTGTTTTTTTTTTTTTTTTTTTTTTTTACTTCAACTTATGTTTATATCTGTGAGTGATACATTGGCTCACCCATAGTTTTTACAGGATTCTGAGGACATAAGAATCTTGAATAGATAGTTCACTCCTTGTACTGGCTACGATAATGACATTCTGTTCATAATAATGAGTTATGCTCTGATAGTCTACTCGGGTTTATATCAGTAATAATAGAAAGGCAGAACTGGAAGATGTAACATTTAGAAAGTATCACAAGGCAAGCCTTGGACATCTCAGTGAGAAGCACTACAGGAAGCTGCCATTAACCATCAGACTAGGGAATTGGTTTGATATATCAACACAATTCAAATCCTGATCCCTGGCTACATGGTTTAGCACACATAAAGTGTGACTCAGACACTTGGTGATGACTGTCTACCAATCAAGGACAGTGGGGACTAATATAAAAATAGAATGTCCTTTATTCATTTAAAACAAACATTGTAACTGTTAATCTGGGTTGACTTTGGTACCCTTTGTCCAGTGAATTCTCTCTGGGGTTAGAATATAGAGGGCTACAAATTACAATTAATAAACAAATAAGGATATGGCTCAAATATGGGGAGTGATTAGTATAATTCAGTTTTCTGATGGCAGTGTGCAAACAGACTTATGTGCTCAGCCCCACAATAAACTGAAACTTCCAACGATAGAAAAGAACCCACTTTCACTTTGAAAAGTATTCAAGTTTAGACAAAAAACTTATTGTCCCCTATAGCTAGGTGACTTGACCACAATTATGCAGATAGTTAATTGAGTTAATAGAGACACAAGGTTCAGACACTAGTTAATTGAGTTAATAGGGTCAGTAAGTTCAGAGGTCTTTCTTACAAATGAGTCCTCAGTAAGGCCAGAGGTAAAATTTATGCTTGAAGGAGTCTTGAGTCTGAAAACATTTTATCACTTTATCATAAAACTTTAATTCATGTGCATTTCATTTATCATTAAGTTCAGCAAGTGGCTCTGCAAATAAAAACACTCTCTTAGTTTCCAGCTTAGCTGCAATCCTTAGTGCATTTTTGGATAATCTTTAAAAAAACTAACATATGACTTGATATAACTTGGATATTTTATGAGAATTATCATTTCCTTCAAAACACTCTAAAAGTAGAAAATGCACAAAGTACAACTATAAAGATACAAGTTCCTCTATTGATTTCCAGCATTAATTATCAGTGGGAAACATATTGTCTCCAAGTGGGCAAAAAATGGTTCTTGGTGGTGGTGAAAAATCTTAAACTTTTTGTATAAAGCAAAGATAACTGGTACATAAAGATAAACCAGATAGACAGTATGTCTGTGTTATTAAAGTTTCAAGGGTGGTTTATTGGAAAAAAAATTCTTCAAAGATAGTAGAGGAGGATGACAATGAAAAAAAGGTGAAGAAACACTTATTTACAGAAACAACTTACTGAAACAATCTTTGCTTACCTAAAGAAAAGTCAGATGACTTTTTCAAAGTCAGCTGACTTTTTCAAAGTCAGCTGAAAAGAATTACTGACACTCTTACAAGAAGAAGATCCCTTTAAGATCATCACATCCCAATGCAGAACTCTTGGTTCATTTTTCTTCCTCACACTCTTTGTCCTTCATTTTATCTGATATTTTCCCTCTGCTCAAATCTTCACTTGAAAGCTTCATGGTCAGTAATTCTTCCTTTAATAACACATTTTTCTCAAGAATCACCTGCAGTTCCTTCCCTTGTTAGGAATCCTGTGCTCCAGCATGGTCAGCTATAGTTCAGAAATTCAAATTATGTTCATAATCAACTGGGGAGTTTTTTGTTTTGTTATGTTTTGTGTTTATATCTTCCTATTTTTTCAAGAGTAAGATATTTCCCCTGGACACAAAAATGAAAATATCACCATTTGTCACATGACATTAAGTACCTGAAATTCTTAAAAAGTATAACCTCAAAGATTCTCACTTATGTCAGGAAAATGTGAAAAAAGTGACACATCTAAGATTCTGGGCTATTCCTTGCAACAGTGAGGATAAACATTCCAGGAAGGCTGCATGTCCTCTGATAACTCAAATATCTACTTGACGGTATGATACTACACAGTACCTACTTTCACCATCATAACTGATCCAAAATGAATCTACAGTACAATTCAATTGGTGAAAATGTGCAAAGGATATAATCCATTTGCATTTCTGCTAAAATATCTATCCCTCAAAGAAATGTTCACTAACTGTAAGAATAGTAATCCCTCAATTTCTGTCATTATAATGTTTTTTTGTTTGTTTTTCAAAGCTTACCACTACCTGATATATTATAGCTTTATGTGTTCATTTATTTATCATTTGAGTTCATGCTCCAGGCGATATGCTTGTGGAGAACACGTTTTCAGATGTGTTCGCCTTAAGTATACTCCAGGCCTGTCACCAAGAAGGTGACAGTAATTATCTGTGGAATGAAAGTAATGTTAAGTGAAAAACAAATGATACTTCTAAAAAATTGTCTCAATAAGACTAAGATGATATTATAATTTCAAATTACATGCTTCCAAAATAAATGTACTGATTTTAGCAAGGGATATTTTATATCATTATCATAAAATAATCAGTATTAATAAATGGCACCTAGATATTATATCCCAGTTCCTATTACAAATTCCCATTTAGTGCTTTAAAATTTCATTTTATATTATAGAATTACTATATTTTCATCTGGGAAAATAAAGCCATCTGTAATTGAATACAAATTACTCAAGTTACTAACATTTACTAACATTTTCAAAAAGCATGGCATTTCGTGATATCTCCCATTATCAATAATCTGAAAAGTTATAAAATTGAAATATCCATACTTGAGAATGAAATAATGTGACATATTGGAATGTACAAAAATTTTAATTTGAACGTTTAAATTATGACAGAGGTGTTAAAACTAAAAACTAAAATTTGTTTTCTGAACAAATTCTTTGGTTATGATGCCATTATCTTAGGTCACTTCAATAGTTTCCTTCTCAGTAAGAAGTGAATTTGAAATAATAAAGCTCAGAATTGTGATCTTCCACATTCTGGGCCAGGTTTTCATTCTGTATTAGGTTTTCTTTATGTATTGGTATCACTTTCAAGTTGTCAGGAAGTGTACATGAAAGTGTGTTTTTTTTTGACCTGGATCCATTCAGTCTCCCTGCAACCTGAAACTATCCACAGGGGTGTTAGGAAGAGGCTGTACTGAGGACTTTTATCAATTTCTCTGCAGCCAAGTAGCCCACTGAAATCAGCACGCTAGTCAGTTCTGCCCCTCAGATTCTTTCTAAAAGATATCCTGAGACACTTAAGGGGCCCCGAATGGTACTTTGGAAAATTCATGTTGTCGTGCTCTGCTCAGGGAATAATAAGAGTCTTGCATGCCACAGATGATATGAATAAAGATGTATACAGGAAAAATACAACCAGCAAAGAACATGTAAAAAAATACAAAAGCGCACTATAGCCAACAAAAATAAACTTAAACAATCATCATGCACTTTTGCTATCTGTGGTAGGCTGCATTACTACTCACCGATATCTGCTGCTCCCTCCTGGGAGGAGATTTTCTCCCCATAAAATTTGGCTCAACTACGTGACTTGTTTAGTCTGGTGACATGGGAGAGGAAGTAATGTGTCACTTCCGGTAAAAGAACCATCATGCTTTCTATTTCCTGTTCCTATAAAGACTAACAATGGTCCTCCTATTGGCTGCTCCTTCAGCTTGAATTCTGGAGTGAAGATATTGTACAAAAAAAAGAGCCACAGCTGCCCCATGGTGGATACACAGCAGGAGCAAAAACCAAACAGCTCTGAATTAGCCAGAGAAGAAGAGAATACTCAGCCACCAACTGAGATAAACGGTTTCATAAACTAATCTGTAAAATAGCAAGAGGCCTCACATGCACAAAATGCAGGTAATCAGTGCTTCAGGATTTACTTGAGTGTATCCAACCAATGTGAAATTGGAGAACATGAAGAACATATCTTAAAAATCCTATTTAAAAATTTGACCTCAGATTAAAAGCTAGAAAGCTTTACAAAAGGCTACATTTTGTCAGTTATGGCAAAAAATAATTCTTATTTCTCTACCCGTGCCCTCAAAACAAGGGTCCAAGGGAGTATTGTAAAAACAATATGACCCTATTGTTTATTCCAGTTTAAAAATAATATTTAAAGATGATCATACTTTCTACATTTCACATGGCCCATTTTTACTACTTTCAAATTGTGTCAGTAACATTTTTATTTCTAGATTAAGGAATAGATTTTGTAACCATCAACCATCCTAAGTATGACCCATGAAGCTGTTACATATATAGGCACTTAAACTTCAAACGAAAATTGATGCTCTAGATTATATGAAATTAAGTATTTCTGAGAAACTTGAGAGTAAATGCCTATTTGTTCTATTTAGGAAAATATTATCTATCCCTTTGTAATTTATATAGCATTACAAACACTGCTCAATTAAAACACAAACAAAATCATATGAAGAAACATTTTGATAGAACAATTGATAAAATATCATTATTCTCATCATATATTAGGGTGATTTTTTTTTTATAGCAACTTCTGATCAATAGCCATGTTCAGTGGATTATAGTAAAAATAACTATTGTGCTTTGAGGATTTACATCAGGCACTGCGCCAAGAACTTTGCATACAATATTACAGTGAATTCTTGCAAGAATTTGAGAAGTAAGTTCTGCTATTATCTTCAATTTACCAATGTAAATTGATAATTACAGGGATTAAACATCTTGGCCAAAGTACAAAAATCATTAAATGATAAAGATGGTGTTTGAAACCCGATCTACCTGAATTCAGTCTCTGCTTTTCTCCAGTGTATAAGGCTGTGTGTTAGAAGCTCTTAAATCTTGGAATCTTCACTTTCCTTTCCCTCTTCCAGTTTTCTAGCTCAGACAAGCATCATGTCTTTTCTTTTCAGTAACTACGAGCACCTTCTTTTTGATTCGCTGTCTCCACAACATAAATCTAATCAAGTTATTCACTACTCTACTGCTTAAAACGTGTCCAAACAAGACTATTTGTTACCTGGCTCCTGCTTCCCTGTGTAGCCTTAGCCCACAAAACTCCCGAGTTTATAAGTAGCGCTCTAATTTTACTTTTTGTCCTTTAGTTCACTGAGGATGCCAAGTTACCTCTTGGCTTGATACCAGTGCCTGCATCTTCTCTGACTCCTTTCCCAGAAAATGCTATATCTTCATGTCCTAACTCAAATTACACATCTTACTCAAAAATTGGTCTCACCTGAAAAAGCCTGCTTAGATGCCTGTACCACAATTGTATACAGATAGTCCACTAGCCTCCTTGATTTGAAAGGCAAGCATATTGGTGAAAAGGAGAAATTTACACATTACTGAGGAACGACTGCCAATGATAATCTGGATGATTTCTCCATTGGTCCACCTGCATACTAACTTTTCTCAGGTCAGGAACTGAAACACTAAAAGTACAGCGGTTTCTCTGGAATGATTAGGCCTGTCTTGTAGCAATGTTATTTTCAGTGGAACTCAAATTCACAGGTCCATGGCTGGAGTTTTTTATCCAGTGGACTGGATAATAAATCAGAGATTAAACCTAAATACTGATTAAAATAAAAAAGCAAGGTCCTAACTGCTCCATCGTTATGGAAAGTTCATCCCTGCTCCTTCTCTCCCAATCTACCTGTGTTCTAATTTGACATCGTGACACACCACACTTGTTTACAGGGCAGTAGATGTGAGGGATAATATAATCTAGTGTCCTCTAGTGTCCTTATCTTTTAATGCACTACCTCACCCCCAGACCCACTATTACTCCTTGATTTAGCTCCACAGTTCTGTCCAAACTCAGAAGGTGAGATAGATGGCAGGTTATTATCTATCTCAATATTGTCTGCTTATTTTTTCTACCAATTATTTCATTACCATTGGGAAGGCTTGCATGACCAGAGTCCAACCTGATCTAATGTCCCTCATATAAACAAGTAATAATTACTTCAAGGCCTTCTCACTAAATTGGCACCAGGAGCCCATGTCTGATGCTTGGTTCCTTAATGTTAGAGATAGATAAAATTCAGGAATTAACCAGTGTTTTTTTTGAAGGTGTTACAAGAAAATGAAGAGCAGTCAACCAGTTCTTTTTCACAACTTTTTAGAAATCTCTTACAACATGTAATCATGAGGAACTAGATGGTACTGAATGGTATTTGACTATAGACACCAATATACTGCAACCATATCCTGACTATCATGTTTTCCCTATGATGCCCCAAACACAAATGGGTAGGCAAAGGGATAAAAAATAATCTAGCCTGACTGCTAGTGCTACAATTCCACTGCTCCCTGTAAAAATGCTGAAACACCTATTTAAGGTTTAAAGGGCACAAGAGACAACTCTGTCTTCATTGTCAATTACAGTCTCTATATTGACCAACCCCTACTGAAGAGTAGGAGGTTATGGTGAATTAGTATTGGAAAGCAGTCATTGACTGAACATTTGAAGTATATTTCCTAAAATAATTAGTTCCAGTTTTAGTTAATAAATTAACCTACTAATATCTAATAAAATTAATCTACACATGGATAAGAGACACTTGACTGTATCAGGTTTAGGAATTTGTATTCCTAAATAAAGATTATGAACCAATATTCTAATGAACAAACTATTTTTCTAGGAAACATATTAAAAATCAGCCAAAAATTATACATAGTAATTTAAGTAATGTTAAGTGAAATGTTCTTTTTCGGTACAAACATTTATAGTTTAAATATGTTTTAGAATATGATATTTGGGTTACTTTAAAACCAGTTTAATGGTAAGAAATATCTAACACAAATGACAGTCTTCTTTGCCCTTGGCATAATACAAAATTGTGAATTATAGAAAAAAAGAAAGTATCGCAGTAATGTTAGAAACGAAATTGTGCTTACTATACTATATAGATTTATTCAACAATATGTATTTTTCAAAAACAGTGTTTTCTAGAAATCTATCAGACCATGATTAATTACAGATATTAAACAACTGAAAATTTAAAACAAAACAATCTTAAAAGGGGCCATTTAGTTAGAATTAAAATGATACCAGATGGAAATCTAAATCTATAAAAAGGAATGATGAAAATCCAAAGTAAATATAGGCAAATATAAAATCAATATTTCCTTTGGACTTTCCATACCCAGGGACCTGTAGATGAAAACAAAAGAATTACTATCTCAACACCATAATTGACCATGATAGGCAATGAGAGGTAGGGCTACTATTACATTGCGGGTAGGCTGCAATGTGTTTTGGACTCAGAAGTTTGCCTTCCCATTGCTCTTTTAATTCTCTCTCACAATTGTGAGTTTCAATGGATCAGTGCAGTGACCTTGATTAAGAAATATGTGGTTACCAAGGCTCAGACATCTACGGAATGAGGATTTTGACGAAACCACAAGTCAGCAGCCATGAAAAGCAGATGTGATCTTGGTAGTGAGGAGGGCTGTAGTTCTTCCCACTAATCTGCATCTTCTAAGTTTTATCTCAGGAAGACAAGTCCACAGGAATCCTAGACACCAATCACATGTGGAAAACAAACTGCCTGTTGTACAAGTTGTGGACTGTGAGAGCAATGAATTTGTGCAGCTCAGATAACTATTCACAAAGGAAGATGCCATTCAGATGTAAGAAGTACGATTAACTGACGTTCTCCAGCTCTGACTAACTCCAGTATCAGTATCTGACTAACTTCACACTTAGATCACTCTCATCCCAGGAATATCCAGCTAATGGTTGACCTGAGGGTACCAGAGTTGGGTCATTTCTTCTCAGTGAAGAACTCTGACAGGCAGTCTCTGCTCTGGAGCTCCCTGAAGAATTAGTCAAGAACTTGTGTATCTGAATTGTGGCCTAAGCCTCTTCTTGCCCATCCTGCTTCCATACCTGTTTCTATTTGTAAGTATTAGGCCTGCATTGCAGTTTGGAAATTTTCTTTGCCCCACTCTGTTTTGTCTGCAATATATTTCACAGGTATCAGCCCCAAATAGACCTCTTCAACTCCCTACCCCATCTCAGCATCTGCATCCCAGACAACTAATGAATGCATATATTTATCCAGAAAGTCAATAAAGCAGTGTCTGCAAATGTAAAAATTTAAAAATTTTGTTGAACAACTACTGCACTAATTTGATCAATGTAGACGATAATTATACCTGATTTAAACCTCAGAGATTTTTTTTTTCGCTTTGTGGATGCATAAGAATTATTTTACTCCAATTATTTGGGTCATTTATTTAGTTTACCATTAAACGTTATATATGAAGAGACCTAAAGAATTTTAAAATATCAACTTTTTGATTAATTCCTTTCTATTACTGACTTTAACCTTTAAGCTTGAAATATTACCGCAGTGCATGTAAATAAGCACCTAAATAATTACCCCACAGGAGGAGTAGTAATAGTGCAACAGTTACTGGACTTTTTAAAAAAATATTATTTTTACCGTAATATCATTCTCCTTGGATTCTGAACAATGAATTCTTGAATATTTTTATAGTTCTCTTCTTCTCTTACTCACCTCTAAGTCTATGTCTCTATTTCTCATTCAGATCCTGATTTTTTAGAGCACAGGTTTGTAAAGTGACTTTCCATTATATCCTTTTATATAATAGAAAAAAAATTGTTGCTTCCTGGTATTTTCCTATGTCTTTAAATTATTTTATCATCCATATGTTTCAGAATTATAAAATCTTGTCAATGGCGCTCACATTAAAGTTTAAATTTACTCCTTAAATATATTTTTTTACACTAATGACTTTAAGCTTCCGTTTACTTTTAAACAAAAACATCTGTATGTTTTCATTAGGAAAGATTAGGGTAATATAAATGAATGAAATATGTGTTTGGGGTTCAAGTTTGTGTCACTGATTATGGTAGGCAGAATTTTAAAGATCTCTACTTCCAGATTATTCAATCAAACACTCATCTAACTACTACTGTCAAGAGACGTTGCAGATATAATTAAAATCATCAGTTTCCCTTGAAAAGGGAGATTATCTTGAATTATCCATGTGTGTCCAGTATAACTACATAGGCCTTAAAATTTTTTTTCTCCGGCTAGTAAAAGAGATGTGTCAGAAGATGAAGGCAGAAGAAATGAGGCAAAAGGGAAGGCATTAAAATCTAGAAGAAGATGGTAACACCAGGTTTTTGCATGGAGGAATGCTACCCACATGAGACATATAATCTGCATTGAAATGCACTACGAATGAGGGAAATGATAACATTTCTTGTGTTAAATCACTGAGATGTTTTATTCCTCTGTGTATGTGTACCAGGTACATACAGACAAAACCATATGAGCAACAAGTGCAATTATTCTAGCTGCAGGGAATCTGTAAGATACTTTATTCATCCCAAGGTGCTCAGTGAATAATCCCATGGAAAGGCATATAAGAAAATTTTTGACTTATAGTCATTCTGACTTCCTTTTGGCTGTTGAAAGTAAATACAAGACTGACCAAGATACAGGCATTATGGATTTCTTTGGTGTTGAGTTTAACTGTGAACATGAGTATCTCTGTGATAAGCACAACCAGCATCAATAATGGCTGAGGCCTCAGCAATACAGTCTCAGCAATATCAATCATATTATGCTTGAAACAAAATCCTTGTAAGAATATGACTGAGAAAGAGGAAGAGATCAAGGATCGGAGGTGATGATGATAAAGGATATAAAAACAAAAATGCAAGAAATCCACAGAACACTAAGCAGCATCTAAAAAAAGGTAAATGCATTACTGTTATTTCTGCAGAAAGCAACGGCAAAAAAGATATATTTTAAAAGTCAGAAAAAGAAAAATAGATAAAATTCTAAAGGTGCAAAAAAATCAAAGCAAGAAGATAATGGTATGAATCTTCCACGTACTGAAAAAATGTACTGCCAGTAATAATCTCCTTTTGTTATGCTAAAATAAATATATTTGAAAGGCAAAAGAGAGAGGAAAGGGAAGGTGGGGAAGAGAGAGAGAGAGAGAAAGGGAGAAAGAAAGAGAGAGATAAAAAGACAAAGAGAGACAGAAAGAGAATTTGTAAGTGCCCTGAAGGAAATACTGAAATGTGTTTTAAGGCAGGAGAAAAATGGAAGGTAAATATGCTATATTTAACTAAATATTGACTCTATAAAACAATAGCAATGCCATGTGGAATTTTCAAACTCAGAGAAGTAATAGAATATTCTTGTGGAGGAGAAAATTAAGGGTCAGTGCATTGCTGGTGAAAGAGTAAAAGGTTTCAATCAATATAAGACTCTGAGATACTTTAATATGTTGCAATCTCTAATGAAATCATTAATATACCACAAGGGAAAAAAATGGCACATATTAAGGTGACAGATTTAAGCCTACATGTGTCAATGATTGTATTAATTGGAAAAGACTATATGCACCAATAAAAAAGACTCTCAGAATGGGAAAAAAAAAAAAAAAACTAATCTAATTGCAAGAGAAGCATCAAAACATAAGCTTAGAGAAAGTTTGCAAGTAAAACAATGAAAATGATATTCCATGCAAACATTAAACTATAGCTATATTAATATCAAACAAATTTTAAGCCAAAAATGGATCACTAGAAATAAATGAAATATTTCATGTTGATAGTAAGATCAACTCCCAAGATGATATAATAAGTACGTAAGAACTTAATACAATCTGATATATAACTCAATAATTTACATGAAAAAATTTCCATGGAATAACATGGAAAATAGACAAATCCAAAATAACAGCTAACAATTTCTCAGTAACTAATAAAACAACCAGAAAACTTAGCAACTTTCAAAATGTCTATGTATGTTCTTTGTCTGTAAATTAAGTGAGAAATGACTAATAAAATAATAATTAGAATATCTCCACAAGTTTGGAAATTAATAAAGTACTAAAATAACCCACAAATCATAAGCCCACCATGGAATTAGAAAACATATTTAAACGAATTATGCCAAAAAATACAAGTGACAACTTGTGGGTTGACCTAAAGCAGTGTAAAGATGAAAGTGGTCTTAATTATCAATAATTATTAAAAAGAATAAATGTGAAAATTAATGAAAACATCTATCCCAAAGAGTTAGGATAAAACATCAAAATAAGCCCACAGAATGTAGAAGGAAATAATAATGATGAGATCAGAGAGCAAAGAAACATTAAAAAATGGTACAGTTCGGACTTCCCTGGTGGCACAGTGCTTAAGAATCCACCTGCCAATGCAGGGGACACGGGTGTGATCCCTGGTCCGGTAAGATCCCACATGCCGCAGAGCAACTAAGCCCGTGCATCACAGCTACTGAGCCTGCGCCCTAGAACCCGCAAGCCACAACTACTGAGCCCATGTGCCACAACTACTGAAGCATGCGTGCCTAGAACCCGAGATCCGCAACAAGAGAAGACACGCAAGGAGAAACCAGTGCCCCGCTATGAAGAGTAGCCCCTGCTCATCACAACTAGAGAAAGCCAGCCTGCAGCAATGAAGACCCCATGATGAAGACCCAATGCAGCCATAAATAAATAAATAAATAAATTTATTTAAAAGATTAAAAAATGTAAAATATGGTACAATAAAGAGAATGAACAATAGTTAGTTTTGCAAAAAATTTAAAATTCATAATAATTGGGTGTGGTAAAATTTAACCCCGTATTTTTACCTCCTATTTTCCTCCTACCTAAAGAATACACCTTAGCTTTTAGTTTTTCCTTCCATGCAATTAGAATAGTGACAAGATTCTCACCTGAATTTTCCAAGTTTAAATATCACAGTTTTACCCTTTTGTGCTTGAACCTTCACATTTTAATAATGCAATGGTGACAGATCTTGGGTCAGCTGCTAATGGCTCCAGCCAGATGACAGAATGAAAAGTATTAACTGATTGGTGGGGAGTGAGGGGGAGAAAGAGGATTAGATGGGGATGCTAGTTAATTAGTGTGAATTCTGGAAACAAAGTCAATGGACAATGCTTAAGCCTGACCTTGCTACATGTAAGGTTAGACTTAGTTGTTCCCCTTGGTTGTACCTTATACTTCCTGAGCATCTATCTGTATTTCATAATTCTTGCTCTTCCTCTCAGAAAAAGGATTGAACTAGATCTTTCATGAAGATCTTTCTAGGCCTGCAGCTCCATGAAATAGGCTAAACCAACTTAAAAATATGTATAGAGCATGTGTGTGTTTGAATATCCTCCAATTACTAGTTACATTACTATGGTCAATTATACTTGGCAGTTGCCCTTAATTGAAGATGAAATCACATTAGGTTTTTAATTTAAAAGCCATAGGTAAAACTATTCTAAAAATCCTATTTGAATTGCAGGCTGGTGATGTTTCTCTCTATGTGTTGGGATTTTATGGTACGTTAAACTGCTCATTCATGTAATTAGAACAATAACAGGATGAGATGTTGTACCAGGTGATACATAATAGCACCTCCCATTTATCTCTACTAAGATTTAGATTATGATCACAAAATTGCCTTCGACAACACTCAGGGTAAAATGTTTCTGAATAATGAATGAGCGAGGAAATATTTTTCTCCTCTTAAACACTCCCCATAAGATGTGGGTTACACAAGCCATGACATTCCCAAAGACAGGAATTGCTAGTTTCTGTAGACCCTTCCTTCCTTATTTTGCTCAACACTCCATCTTTAGACAAGTCAGCACATCCTACTTCTTAAATAGTTCTGACATCTGACACTTCCTTTCCACCCCTGCTGGTCCACCATGGGTCAGTTTCTGTTCTCATTCAGTTTCTTCACATTCACTTTCCTCACTGCTGATACACTGGTCTTCACCACGTCATACTCTGGTTTAAAGCACTTCTAGTGATCTCCTAACTTTAGGCCAACTCCATATGATTGACATCACCTCCAAGCCTTGATTCCTTCTTTTTCTCAACCATATTTCTCACAAGCATTTTGTTTCAACCATGCTACTCATATTGCTGAGGTTTCAGCCACTGTTTACCCTGATTCTGCATACCACGGAGAAGACATGGAAAGACATAGATACACTAATATATTTAATCTTATACCTGATTAGATTGTAAGATCCAGGAGAAACTCACATTCATACTTAAACTCAACATTGAAAGAATCCATGTTACCTGCTTCTGGTTGGCCCTGTCAAGTCCAGTTTGCATGAAACTAACATTGTTTTCCCTTCAGTGTTTTCACATTGACTGTTGTGCAGAGAATGGAGAATGGAGCTGTAGTACAATAAAGACACAAGGAAATCATGTAATTCTTATTTTTGCAAGCTATTAATCTGTCTGAATAGAAGCCATAAACACATAGCATAGGGACAAATCAGTTGATGAGGGGAGCTATCAGCTTAGCAGGCATATGAAGCGTATGTATTTTTAGTTACATATTTTAACACAAGTCTAAAAATTGTATCTTGTGGCAATATTTTAATTATTGTGTTTTGGTCAGGTTATATCCATTTCCAAATATATTAATGACAGCCATCAGTATACTTAAAATTAGTTATATTTTACATTAGATCTCTAATAATGTTATTACACTAACACTGTAATCACCACATCCCTTTTATAATAATATAGCTATAGTAGGAAATACCATTTATAACTATTTGTACAGTCTCATGTGATACCCTGATCATTTTATGCATGGAACAGTGATATATTTGTCACAGTGAAAATGACTGCACATATATGTAATTTTGCATGGTCACTCACACTGTGATAATATATATAACATTGTCCTGTGCATGAAATGCTTAGGGTATCACATTTAACAGTATATTATTTTAATAAAATGGTCTAAAATAAATGGTCTGTTCATAAGCAATAACTTGATTATAAATATATTCCAGTAGAAAAAGCTCTCAAATTGGAAAATCTTAAAGACTCAGATTAAGTTCACATTAAAAAAAGCAGAAAAAAAAAAACATTTTTATAATTTCAATGGTCCCTTTTGTGAAATAGATTTTATTATAAATAAAATCAATGAAACCTGTTGCTTCAGTAACTATTTCATTGAAGTTAAATCAGGTACATCCAGACATATCAGACTAAAAACTATAATCTGATGTTAGCAGAGAACTATTTTCCCACTTATTTGCAAATTGTTTGAAAGGTATTTTTTATATGTCTCCCATAAATTTTTATGAGATGTTGTAAACTACTAGTTGATATTATTTATATTTTTCCTCAGTCTGAAAATAGCCAATTAAAAAATATATGTTTTGTTTGTTTTAGTTCCACTTTGAAATAATAGAAGATGTAACCTCAAAGCTCAAAGTGACCAGAACAATAGTAGATAAATCTCACAACTTTATTTCTCAAAGTTTTGAAATACATGATCCTCAAGGTCAGAGTGTGTGCTAGACAAAAATTTCTTCTCAGGTTATGTCCGCCCTCAAACCCCCAAATTGGGGAAGACATAGCTGGGGACTAGTAGGGGACTGTTCCTTCATCTAAAACCTAGATTTAGTTCCTATACCTATAACTTCCTCTAGGTATGTTTCTTTGCGGTCTTTGCTCTCAGAGGTGCCCTTTTTCTTGAACCATTTTCCGTCTTTAAGGAGTTATTTAGTCTTTCCCCAAATATGTTCACTTCTCCTAAGGCCTTAGCTTTTGCAGGATTTTCAGGCTTTCTGATACTTCCTGTTGACTAGGTTTGGAGTTCTAGTTCTGCACATTATTGAGATGCACAAAGCATGCATCTCTGAAGATGAGGTTTTTCTCTTGGTACCCAGGAGTATGGCATTTGCTGACATTAAATATTCTAATTGATTATTTCCAGTGTTGTTGTCCCCTGGGGTTATTCTAACACTGAATGTATCACTCCAATTTAGAAAAAGACATCATTATCTGACCAATAATTAGCTTTGAAGAGCTATTTGAAAAGTTAAACACATTCCTAACATATACCAACTTTATTTGATCTCACGTTAAGAGAGTTCAACGATTTTTAAAAATTTTAATTAAAGTATAATTTACTAAAATAGAGTCTCTCTGATCTTAGTGGAAGAAAGAGTGTATTGTTTCACTCCTGATTTTTTTTGTTTTTGCTTAAATGGTCATCTTTATCCAAATGGCAATATACCGTGATAGGATCTTTAAGGACTATAAGGTCTAGGTAACATGATAGCTCTTTTTTATTGCCAAATCTTGATGTTAAGTATGGAACATAATGCATAGTTTCCTGTCAATATCATTATTTTCAATTCCAGTTCACAATTAACATGGATTTGCTCTAATAACTGTATCAGTAAGCTTCATGGGTGTTACCTAAATATTAGATATAGAGAAAAATCTATAATTTCTTTGTCACAGCAAATTAATAATATTTCTTTTATGGAAACTCTGATCAGTAGTCATTGTTTTCAACTGAGTGAAAGACTCTTTGGAATATATATTTTTTCCAGAACAAATCAAGTGGATGACCAAGGGTTTATCCTCAAAATTGATCCTTGAATTAAGATGTGTATTTTGACAACTCTAAAGCTTGATTATAAATTATTTAAGTGGTTGGTGCCCCAACTAAACGCCATACCTTCTGCTGTCTTCTGCTTAGGCTCCTCACACAGTCATATTCTTGCCCATCCTTTGAAGGTATTTGAGTTTGCAAATAAATATCAATGTAAAAGCATATATTCTGTAAAGTGTCTATTAGTCTCTTTGTGGCCTGTCCTCTACTTACCTCTCCATTTTTAATCATTCCGTGTTCCCTTCATTCTCAGTACTTCTAACACATTGAATTTTCTTCAGTTCTTCTAATGTTCTTTATAGTCTCTAGACATATGATCTTTGCACACAGCATTCCTTCTTTTTGAATAGTACTTTCCCACACATTACATTTAACTCCTACTCTTTTTCTTTTTCTCTTATTGGAATTACATTTCTTTCTTTTTTTTTTAATTAATTTATTTTTGGCTGCGTTGGGTCTTCGTTGCTGTGCGTGGGCTTTCTTCTTAGTTGCGGTGAGCAGGGGCTACTCTTCATTGCCGTGCGCGGGCCTCTCATTGTGGTGGCCTCTCTCGTCTTGGAGCACCAGCTCTAGGTGCGCAGGCTCTAGAGTGCAGGCTCAGTAGTTGTGGCGCACGGGCCTAGCTGCTCTGCAGCATGTGGGATCTTCCTGAACCAGGGCTCGAACCCATGTCCCCTGCATTAGCAGGCGGATTCCTAACCACTGCACCACCAGGGAAACCCCTTAACTCCTACTCTTAAGTTTTCAGATCATCACTACATTCTCAGGAAGACTTCCATGGTGACTTTGCCATGATCTATTAATTACTCATTCAAAATATCCAGAGCTTACATTTGTTAAGCTCTATTTACCAGAGAATGTAGTGAACATTTTACATGAATTTTCCATGTATCATATTCATCATCCTTACAATGTCTAAAATTATTTATAATCACAAGAACTAGCATTTCTTAAGAGCTTACTATATGATAGGAGCTATGTAAAGTGTTCTCTGAATATTCTTTTAAAATAGAAAGTGAAAAATTTAATGTTTAAATAATTTCCCTAAGTTTATGCAGTAATGAATTACAGAAAGTGACAGAATTCTTAAACCATATGCTATAGTGCCATCTTTCTCTTATTATTTTTATTCATACTTTTCCTTTATTACTATTGTAATTATCATAGTTATAAAGTAACATTTATCTCTGTAACTTCTGCAACTCTTTTCTCATGATCTATTCATATAAGATTCATTAGAGGTAGAACAGATTCTGGTTTGGCTTATAATTGAACCTCGGGAGGCTAGTGGAGTGCCTGGCATGCAGATGTAGATGAATAATTTGTAAAAGTAGGAAGAAGTGGAGGAAGGAAGTAAAGAAAGAATGGAAAGAGTAAAGGATAAAGGTAGGGGGGAAGAAGTTTGTTTTAGATTCAGGATGGTGGAAGATATGAGAAATAATGCATTCTGAATGTCTCAAGGCTTACTTAGCTCCCATATACCTGCCTTTTTTTATAATTTAGTTATATGGCCACTCTTAATTATAACGGAGTGTGGGAAATATAATCTAGCTGAGAAGCCATATGCTCAAATGTAACCATCTCTGCTGAGGAAGAGGAGAATGAATTTTGATAATCACTTAAGAGTCTTGAATGCAAAGCCTTTGTTTGGATTTTTGCAATCTCTACTCTCAGTATGTAAAATTCATGTGTCTTTTACAGAAGGAGTTCGGTCTCCAACTCTTCATGACACTTTCTCCAATTTTACTTTATATTATATGTTATACGTTAGCATTCAGTTATATGTTAAATGAACTTCCCTAATGGCATGACCACAGATATAGTTCATCAGAGCCAGTGTAACTTTACCTGTGTTCTGTATTCCACTTGCTCTGTTCTAGACATACTGTTGTCCATACCATTCATCAAATAGTCCAAACATGACTCCACCATAAGTTTTTTGTTTTTCATCATCTCCCTACTTGAACCCCTTCCCTCTGTCATCCTCAATGTTTACTCCCTCACCTTTAGATTTTTTAATTTTAGTTCCATCTTCTCATTAATGTGACCTTTTCTGGGCAATCTTCCTAAAGTCATCAAATCCTCATAATTCCCAAATCCTTCTCTCATTATTTTTTCTTCTTAGTTTCTATCATTAATATACCATTTGATTTATTTGTTTTCTTAATTCTGTCTTTTTCCACTATAATGTCATGAGGGCAGAAAGTTTTTCTCTCTTGCCCATTACTTTATCCTCATGTTGGCACATAGTACATGTTCAATAACTACATGCTGAAAAAGTCATTGTCTGTAATATACAAGATGAGGCAATGGACAAGAGAGAGAGAAAAAAATCAGGTACCCAAGACCTCAGCTGCTTTAAAGATTAGGGGTTTAAAGATTAGAGCCAAGATCTCACTGTAAATGTAGCCCATCTGAATACACATAAGAACTTCAGGGAAACAAGATTTTGAATTGTTAGAGCTCTATTAGATACAGGCACTCAAATGCCCAGTCTCTTGTGAATGCTGGGTATTGAGGTGAGCAAAGGCACCAAGAAATATAGGGTAGAACTGTGGTAGCAGGTGAGGGGGTAGAGTAAATAATCCCTTGAGCCCTGTGCACTCCAGATGCTGAGACATGGGATGAAAACAAATTCTGGGGCAAAGGATCAAAGGACAGAGAGAGAGAGAAAGAGGAAAGTCTCTCTGGCTGCTTTAGCTACTCCTAACTTAGCCTTTGTCACTTAAATTCCAGCTTTGGTTTCTCAATCCTCTAACCAGGAGATAATAAGATCTCCTGGCAACTGTAACTGAACCCTTGAAACAGCAAATTTAACTGCTAGGGTTTTGAATGTATGTAAGGAATTGATGGATTATGTTATTTGCTTGTAATTTCCCATCTCATAAGTGCCAGAGGAGACCATCCAAATATCTCAATAAGGGAAAACTGTAATTAGACAAGTACTTTAGTGGGACAAACTCCCCTGACATTTACAACCAGCAGATGAGTTAGGATTTAATACAAATGCCTCTAATCTCTGAGGTCTGTAAACCAAGGAAACATTGCTGTCATTTTGCCCCCTTACCATGAAAAAGAGAAGTAGCATGCAAAGAGCGGCAGCTGGAAATACCTCCTTTTGGAGTTTTGCACTTCAATTTGACAAAGCTACTGGACACATCCCTTTTCAAAAAGTAGCTGTTGGTTTGGTACTGAGTTCTTGTTGAAATCCAGTCCCAACCCAGACAGACTTTGTATTTCTCCAGCCTGAGATAGCCATTTTAGACTCCATAACTGACAAAATTAAAGAAGCTCAAGAATGTCTCCCTTGTCAATAGGTTATGATATAATGAAGAATGCAGCTGGCTTGGCCCCAGAAGCATCTCAGTTTTACATTAGAATGTGGCAACCTCTACTCATCTTTATTAATCCTAGATGTGATGCTGTTCTTTTGATTTTAAAATTATATGCTAAATGATTGAGAACATGAAATGATTACCTAGCAAGGTTGAATAAACTATGTTATAAAAATTTATATTGCAACTGCCCTTAAAGTCAGCAATATATATATATATATATTTTTTTTTTTTAGTTTCCTCTTTCTCCACTTATAATAAACCTTGGAATGAAAAGTAAAGATGTCTGGCTTAACATTGCCTAAATTACTCTAAAGTCAATGATTTGAATTGTTATTTGAAAGAGATGGGGAAAAAAGGGAAATTGTATCACGTGACAGGATGAATATTGATTGAAGCTTTTAAAGGCCTGTTATTGGACTAAATGATATGAAAAGAACTTTACTGGTTGGCATGCATTCATACACTCATCCACTCGTCCACTTGATGAACATCTGTAATGTGCAACATAATAATATGTAAGCCGTGATAAACATGGGGATGGATATGTTATAGCCCTTATTTCAAGGAATTTATAGTCAAATGTAAAACACAGAATTAAAAGAAGTATTGTGTAGTTGAATATAAACAAATGTGGTAAGCTTTATTCAGCATATGTATAATATTCAATCTTAATCAAATTAATAATATCAAATACATCAAGGAAAATTTTGTTTAATTATGTCTAAAAGATATGAGTAACAATATAAACAGTTAGGTTCAATCTGATCAATGAGGGATGTATTCAGAGTATTGGTTTCCCAATTTTTTTCCGTGGTTGTGACAGAATATATGCATGAATTATCTTTTTTTTTTTTCTCTTCATCGCTGCTAGGATTTGCTAAGGAGGAAAATTTCTGGATCCACTTTTGATTACTGTGAACGTTGTAGCTAACTACAGATGCAAATAAGGAGTTCATCAGTTTGCAAGGAGTGGTAGGAATAATAATGGTTCCCCAAGATGTCAAGTCCTAATCCTCGGACTCCATGAATATATTAGGTTATAAGGCAAAAGGAAATTAAGGTTGCAGATGGAATGAAGGTTATCAATCAGCTGACCTTAAATAGAAAAGGCATCCTGCATTATATAGGTGGGTGCAATGTAATCACAAAAGTCCTTAAAAGTGGAAGCAGGCAGCGGAAGAGGAGACTCAGGCGGAGATACTGCAACAGGAAGTGGGGTCCGGCTGCTCACTGCTCAAAAGCCAATAGAGAAGCCAGGTTGGTGGAAAGGAAAGTTTGCTTTATTTTGGACGCTAGCAACTGGGGTGGGGAGATAAACTTGTGTCCAAAGGCTGACTCCCTCCCCGGTCCCCGACAATCAGGGGGCAAGAGCTTCTATAGACAGAGGGAGGGGGCTAAATGCAGAAAGAGCACAGTCAGCTCTGACAGTCGTCTTGAAACTGGTCATCAGTGGTCTGACCAGCGTCATCTTAATTGTTTTAAGTACAGTTAATCCTCAGTTCCAGGGTCGGTTTGTTCCCATTTCCTTGAGGCCAATTCTTGGAATTGTGGCAGCTTATGTCATGGCTACAGTCTAGTATTCATGTAGTTAACTTCTTCCATGGGCGGGGTTTCAGTATCTACAAGACAGCTCACAGGATATGGCTCAGAATATTATCTGTAGCCCTTAAGGAAGAGTAAAAGGTCCTTGACTTTGTTTAATGACTAAATTATTATTATTTGGTCTCCTTTGACTGTTTTCCTTTGTTTCTGAATTTTCTCACTTCTCTAATTAAACTTATTCTTTGGCTAAAGTTTTTCCACAGACAAAAGGCAGGCAGAGGGTATGGGGGGACAAGGACCACAGGGCCCTGCTCCTTTTCAATATGACTACAGAAGAATAATCAGAGGTACGCAACATTGCTAGCTTTGCAGATGGAATAAGGGAGCCATAAAAGAATGTGGGTTTTCCAACAGCTGGAAAACACAGGGAAATGGATTCTCTTTTCGAGCTTCCAGGAAAGAATGATTTTAGCACAGTGAGATCCTTATAGAACTGTAAGGTAATACATTTGTATCATTGTAAGTCACTAAATACTTGATAATTTGTTATAGCAACCCTAGAAAACTCATTCACAGGGAAAGCATTCTATAAGGTTTCTAAAAACTAATTTGAAGCCTGGTGGCAGGTAAGTATAGAACAATTCAGAAAGCTCTTGAAAATGTTATTTTTGTTTCTTAAATCACTATAGGAGAAAATAGAGTTCTTTGAAAGAAGTTTCTGTAATAAAATATCTCTAATAAAAATCAGAGATACTCAACATTGTTTGCTTTGCAGATGGAATAAGGGAGCTCAATGACACGTTGGTTTAATTCAAAGCTGAATATATTGGCCAGGCAATGGCAATGAAATGAACTTTGCATAATAAGCTATAAGCACAAGTTTTAAAGTTGGATTTAAGTGACCTGTCAAATACAGATCCAGTTATATTCTGTATATATATATATATATATATATATATATATATATATATATACAGAATATAACTGTATCTTGATCAGCACCTCAGAAATAGAAAAATAGATTTTGAGGTCAAAACCTCGGGATACATCCCGAGTTTGTTTTCTTTTGAAACATTTTGAAACTGTGTTGCCAGCAGGGTCATTGTAGCTTGTTGAAAGGGAAGAGATACAAGTGTTAATTGAGATTTAAGAGACCACTCTAGTAATATTAATTTTTGCAGTAATGAAATCCAATTTTTTGCTATCATAAGGTCCCAACATAACTATTAAAAACAATCTTTCTTTCTTTTGTTATAAGGCAAGTGTCTTTCTTTGTAAGTGTGACTCTCACTAGCTTCTAAACTTTTCCCCTCAAATTTGTTTTATAATGTGTTTTGGACAATTTAATGTTTTCAGGAGCACAGCTACTATTATTATAGCAAATGAGACACTGCTATTAAATGTAATACGTATAATTATTTGTTGTAATATTACCTTCCTGACTATTATGGCAAAGGAAAGCAGTCAAGCTTCAAACTTTCAATGAACCTGGGGAAAAAAATTCTCTTTTGTAAACCAGGTTGTAAGTGTTGCTTGTAGTGGCATTTGAAGCTGATGACCTGAAATTTCATTGCTGTTAGGACTGCAAGTAGTAGTTATTATGACAAAACTTTAGCTGAGAAATAAATGAATATCTATCTCCTGTCACCTCCTTGCATAGCCACAAACTGCAACAATATTTATCAGAGCCCTGGAGTTATGTCTTGGATAAAAATAGAGCATCTTCAATCCTTACATTTTATGAGGTGACCATTTACAAGGTGAGTTTTAAAAGATTTATGGATAGCCTTTGAATGTCAATAAATGTTATTTCAATATTTTTCCAAGTTAATCTGAAAAGTAAGGCGATTACATGTGCTGTTTTTGTCACCTGGTCCTTGGACTGATCCTTTCACTGACCTTGTTTCAAACTAGTCAAGTTAGTGAGGAATGAGGGTACAGCAGGGAAAGAGAGAGAGAAGGCTAATAAATTTGTTAGGGGTTGGGACAAGGGAAATTATGTTCCAGAAGAGACAAATTCTGCTATTGTATGCATTTTCTTTAATTTGAGTTGTGCTTCTAGTTGGTCAGCATGAATGTATTTGGCTATAGAATAAAAGTGGAAAGAAAAAAATTGAAATGACAAATGAAAGAAAAAGAAAATAAATTTATTAATAGCTCTGTATTTCCTCTAAGCAAAAATCATATTGTGATTTAATTTAAAGTTCCCCTCCTTACACTGAAAGAGTCATATTTTTGTATCTTAAATCCATATACTTCAGAAGATTTCAAAGGCCCAGCAAGTTTAATGAAGTTTAAATTTATCTCTCAAGTAAAATTTATATTTTTGTCTTGTTAAAGCATTTGTGATTCAACTAGTTTCACATTTATAGTATTGATATGTCATTAGAGAAATAACATTTGCCACCATTTGTGTAGAATATAATTATATAATAGAATACATGGTTAAATTTGCCACTGGGAAACTGGTGATGAATAAAATTTAACATTTTTGAAAATAAAAGATGAGAAATATGTAATTCTTCATTTTAAAAAATATTTTAAAGTTATTCTGACCATTTTGCCCTGGTCACATAAGGTATGCTGACAACAGGAATAAGTCAAACTTCATTTTGCTAAAGATCATAAATAACTTCAATTCTGAAATTTAATAACCAAAATTAATTGTGTTGTTATCAATATACCATTCTTAGACCATTGTTCCATTAGAGGGCCACATAACAAGTGTTTATTTTAGAATAAAGAGCACATATAGTTTGACTTAATTAATACAGTTCTTTGAAACAATGAATCTAGGAGGAACCATCTTTAGTTTTTATAGTGGAAACAAGATTTTAGAGAATATCTTTTGGTGAAAGTGCTTATCTACTATAATTTCTCTATAATTATTAATATTTCAGTCACTGGGATAGATAACACAGCAGGCTAGATCGCTAATCACCAAAACTTCAAGAGGAAAAAAATCTCACCTGTGAGGTTTTGGGAGAGATCAGTGACTTCTTGCTGCACAAAGGGATAATGATCGATTTATGTGCATGCTCTGTAACAGTACATTTCTAAAGATATATAAGTTGCTTTTGTGTTGCAGAAGGTAAGAAATAATGTTGAAGGCACAGAGTTAAAATAGTTCAGTTTTAATAAATACATTTTCAGCACTGTTGAAGTAGTAAGAAGTGTAAAGTTAAATATTTTGCCCTGTGGGGAATACAAAAAAGAAATAAAGCATCATTCTCTTCCATCACATCTGAGATACCTACCATCTTCTGACTTAAAATCTATCAACTTCAACCACACTATTAGTGATAAACACAAGCTGGAACTTTTATTTTAATGTTATTTATACTAAAATGTCTATTCTATCACTTCTTAAACATCAGCCCTTGACCTTTTACAAAATTAAATAGGTATAGAAAAAAAGTTAGAAAATGTTAGCACCCAAGATTTGACACAGAGCACATTGAAGAGTAGTGGGAATTTGGCTTTGGAATAGAGATGGTTATGTCATCAAGGTAGGTACAACCTTCTTACAGCCAGTGGTCCTGAGAAAGGACCACTGTTGTTACAGTACATCAATTTTGGTCTGAAGAGCACACCTTGATACAGAAACTTCAGCTTTTCTTACCACTGGATCTACTGACCAACTTCAGTCAGGGCCTCAATCTCTGCCTCTTTCTTTGTTATTATGAATGATCTATCTCCATTTCTTAAAATTCTCTAATTTCTCAGTTTTGAATATCATCTCCTATTTTCCTTGTCGAGGACCAAAGCCCTAGTTAATTATTTTATCTCTTTCTTCTTGGTTTTTCCAACCAGCTGAAAATAAGTTCTAGTTTGTCAAATAGAAAAATAAAGAAATTAAAAAATTAAAACTTCTTTATCCTTGCTGGCAATATTCTATATCTTCCCTCCTTTTCACAGCATATTATGTAAAGGAATGTCTACAATCACTGCTTCAATTTCCTTATTCTCATATTCTTCCTTTAAGCCACAGTCTATTGGAACTTCATCCTCACTATACCAGAAAGATTGCTGTTCAAGGCCACCTGTGTCCTCCACATTACAGTGCATACTTTGCTTTGTTCAAATTCCTCTCCTGAACAGTAGCCTTAGACAGCATTGACCAAACTCTCTGTCTTGGTTTGCTCTCTTCTCTTGCATATCAGGTCATCTCAGTCTCTTAGGTTTTCCTCCGTGTCACTATCCAAATATCCCAAGTCTTCTTCACTGGATGCTTCTTCTCTTTGCAGTTCTTATGTGTGAAGTGCTGAGGGTTCATGCCTCAATCCTATGTAATCATCTGCTGACATTATGTTTATCTACCTTCTGCTTGTCGGTGACACAAATGTATACCTTTGACCCTTCTTCCCTGAACCCCAGACTTTTATACCTTATAGAGCATCTCCACATGAGTGTTTGATAAACATCATAAACTGTATATTCTCATAATAAGATGATGCTATTTACCAATAATCCCTATTTATTCTTTATTCTTCTGTCTTTTACTCTTCTAATTCATACAAATATATAAAATATATATGAATGTGACATATTTATAATACATATACAAAGAGACTTATTATGATATTTCTGATGGTTCTGATTATTTAGACTTATTCTGCTAGATTTAGAAATAAGTAGCTCAAATATTATTTTAATATTGAACCTAAAATTAAAGAACCTTCATTGCTGTATGCATTTCTAGCAGACATGGCAAAGGTCCAGGAATAAAATGAAATAAACATCATATAATTTATATGAATTATCTTCTTAAAATGCAAGGAATACCTCCACTTTTTCTACAAAATGATATGTGCTTCAAGTGCCATGTACCTGCATAGTGAGAAATTCCACCTCGATCATGATTTCTTTGATGCAGAAGAAATCATGATTTCTTTGACCCTTTCCTAGATGCAGCTTGGTAGTAACCTTGTAAGTGGAAGGGTTTCTTGATTCTTGGTGCCTGATTGCCTTATTGGCTTTGTTTCTTCTATCTCACAATAGGTTAGCCTCTACAATTTGACACATAACTTTGAGAAATCTAGGTGTTGCACCTTACAACGGTCCTCTCTTTGGAGTTCAGGCTGGGAACTAAAAACTAGGTGATGGGAAATCTCAGTTCACTGGGCTTTTGTGGCTTTTCAACTGCAGCATAAAAAGCCATTTAAAAATTTGGCTTAAGTAGATATTTCAGCATGTAAATACCAGTGCTTGGCTTTAAAAAAAATATCTGGCAGCAGGAAAAGTTGAACCAAAATTACTACTATTAAGTGTTACAAATACAATTTATACAGATTCTTATTTCAAAGACTCTAGAAAATACCAGATGAGCTGAAGATACTCTGCAGTTTTTATGAGACTTGATCAACTTGGCAAGAATGATAATTTATCTTAGTTTAATTTATGTCTTATTCTACATTTGTAAAGCTGATTTTTCATTGGAAAATTACTTGGATTTAATGACCTCTGTAGAAGTTTCCTAGAATGTAGGGGTAACAAATTTTAACATAATAGTTGTGCAGAAGCATAATTATTCCATGAAGTTATATGAAGAAACCAAACCAACACTCTAATTCAACTTAATTCAAAGCCCCACTACCACATTTTTTTCACTTTTAGTCCTTATAATTTTAATGTTTCATCCATTCACATGTGTATGTGTATACTAATTTTCACATCATTAGCTTATACATAAAGGTTGATCTTTTTCAAATATTCATTGGTAATACATTTTTACCTTAATGACATTTCTAAAGAATGAGAATCACTGGGTCTATCATAATTAGATCTACTTTTCACTTACTGTTTTCTCTTACTGCTTAAAATTATAAGTCAGAATAATGACAGGAATAATAGGATTTCATGGAAGTATTAGTTAGAGAAAAGAAACACAAAGAAAAACATACTCTAAAATGAACAATCTGAAATAAAAATCACAGTATTTATTTAGATAATAGACAAAATAGCAAGTAGTATACTATAATAAATCATGTATTTATCATAAGCTCATATTTTATTTTTATTATTGTCTATTATTAAAGTAACAGAGGGTTGTCTTTTATGCTACTTGATCATGTGGGTCATCTCAGTTATTTCATCCTCACTCACTGAAGAAACCACATGATAAGATTTCTGGATCCTTGCCAGTCAGGAGGATTGAGAGAAAAAGAGCATGGTTCTTAGAGTCTCAGCCCAGAAGTGACTTGAATTATTTATGTTCACATTGATGTGTCAAAGTAGGTCATAAAGCCATTCCTGAGAGTGGAGAAGAAAAATCCTACTATATGCCAGGAAGGAGAGAGAGAGAATCAAGTATTTTGAACTGTCTGTATTAGTTTCCTGTGGCTACTCTAACAAATGATCACAAACAGTTCTAGAAGTTCTATTATTACAGTTCTAGAAGTCAGACATTTTGAAATATTGACAGCATGCTGCCTTCCTTCTGAAGTCTCTAAGAAAGAATCCACTTCTTTGCCTTTTCTACCTTCTAGGGGCTACTGCACCCCTTGGTTGATGACTTCATCCTCCATATTCAAAGCCAGCAGTGTAGCATCTTCCAATCTCCCTCTCTGTCCCCTGATTTTGTCATCACATCACCTTCTGTCTGAGTTTAAATCTGCTGTTTCCCTCCTTCAAGGACCCTTGTGATTACATTGGGCTCACCTAGATAATCCAGGATAATCTCTCCATCTTAAAATCTTTAGTCACATTTTTACAGTTCTTTTTGCCATGACAGGCAACAAATGCATAGGTTCTGGGGATTATAATGTGAATATCTTTGGGGGGGGGGGCTGCTAATCACTCTATCATACTGTTCTAGTGTGACAGTAGGGAATTGTGGTATAAATGGACAGTGTGGCCCAATGAAAGTTTAAAGATCAACTTAGTGTGAATTAACGAGTATATTTTATTGCCAGTTTTATAAGAAACTGCCTTTTAAACTCTGTACCATCTTATTAAATGTTATAAGAAAGGAAAGCAAACCTTGTTTTGAGGCGGTAAAAATTGAAGTACAAAATGGAGAAATTAAAGGAAGAAACAACTAAATTTACTCTTTTATAATGGTAAAATCTACAGATATATTTTTATTCCTTGATCATGATTACAAAAAAAAAAAAGGTAAAGGTTTTGGAAGTCTTTTATCCAAACCTTACAAAATTAATATAACAGGCATACCTTCCAAATCATCCTGTGTGAAATATAAGTATCACAATTCTCATTTGGGGTACCAAATCCAACTTGGATACTTATTAGAACAGAATTAATATAAGGAAAGAAAATAAAGGAATAATAGAGTACCAAAAAGATACTACAGAAAATAAAAATTGTTTTAAAAAAACACTCTACTCTTTAGAAGAAAGAGAATTGGTCAATACTTGTTGATGCCATTAAATTCACATCTAATAGGCAACTCATATTTTCAGTTACTTAGTGCAAGAATCCTTCTTTTTACATCAATGCTCCTCTCTTCTCCTGCTTTATCACAGTACCCCTTTTTGCTAAAAGGATTTTATAATCCTTTTTTTTTTAATTTGGATTTTTTTTTTAAATTTAAAATTTATTTATTTATTTATTTATTTATTTATTTATTTATTTATGTGGCCATGGGGCTTGCAGGATCTTAGTTCCCAGACCAGGGATCAAACCCGTGTCCTATGCAGTGGAAGTGCAGAGTCCTTAGCCACTGGACTGCTGGGGCATTCCCAGGATTTACCTTTTAAAAAAAAAATTCTGCATGCATGAAAAACAAGGAGTCTCATACTCAGCATGGTATGATATCACAGTTGCTTAACAATAGAAATTAGAGACTTGTACACACAGTTGTGGCACAAAGCACCCCTCAAACAGTCATCTGTAGGAAAAAGAAAATGGAGGATTTTGCAATATTCAGGTGAGGCAGAGGGACTTATAACACAGAGAATACACATAATCTTGTGTTTCTTGAGGAAAGTGTTGTAATATGTAATGGTTTTCTCTTCCTTTAAGATTAATACTTTTTACTACTAGCTAAGAAGCCTTTTGTATTTGGCTACTCTGAACTTCCTCAACTTTAAACTTGCATGAGGCCATATTCTCCTCTCCAACCACACTGGCTTCTTTCAGTTCCCCGAATGCATTGTGTTAGCAGTGCTGTTTTGTCCTGCTCTAGCTTCGATGTACAAACCTTCACAACTTCTCCAACACATACCCACTCACATACCTACCGAAATTAAATGTTGCCTTCTCATTCTTCAGTTCCCAGTTCAGTCTTTCTTAGATCAGGCAGACATCCTGGCCACCAAACTAGGTCAAAGCCTCAGGAACCCTTCTCCATACACTTAGTGCTTTTGTAATGTGGCTGATACTTGGTAGGTATTTAGTAAATATTTTACTGAATGAATAAATTATTGAAAGTTACATCCAACAATTTGTCTTTTGAAGACTACAAATGGAAAAACACAAAATGTGGTTTTAAACCAAGAATGAGTATATCCAGTGAGTTCCAACCCATGTTATTGTAAAAGTTATCATTTTTATGCTCCATCCATTGTCAGAGACTGACAGAGAACTGGAGGTAGGTAAAGCTAAAATTGCAAAGCTTCTGCCCTTATTCCTGAGCTATTTAACAAAGAGATGTGAATTCTATCTCTTTTCTTTAGCAAAGTCTTTGGATTGTTCATTCAACAAATACTTATTGAAAAACTACTCAGTACCAGACTCTGCTTCAGACACTGTTGTTACAGTGTTGGATAAGACTTGGGAAGCTTAACTGTGATACAGATATAAACCATCCATAGAGAGTATTTTCATCTCAGTTCTGAATTAGGAATTAACTTTTATGCCAAAAAGACAAAAGGTTTGCTTTTACTCTGTGCTTTCTTTCCACTCTCACACTTATGCTACAACTATCAACAAAATCCTTTGTTTTCATAAGTTGTTATGTAGGAATAAAATCAAACTTCACACAATAGTAGTTTTTTCTATTTACTAATTATTGCTATTGAAATTCTAGAGTTCAAAAAGCACAACCTAAGAAACTTACACATCATACATTGTATCATCTAATTCAGTTTTTATTTCTATGTATATTATTCCTAGTGCAAACACAATAGAATTATACCCCATTTAAAAAATAATTATTAATAACAAAGCACCATGGCCATATCTGTATGATAGGCATAACTAATACCTAAATTCTGTTGTCCAGGAACTTATAATCTAGTACAAGAGATAACACAGACACACAGTTAACAAGGACAATTATATGTATATTTTTATACATGTATATGGTACAGTGTTATAAAGGAGAGGTTACAACTGTGAGGATAGTGATTGAAAAAATATTTTAAATCCTCTAAAGGAGAGGTGGTTTAGATTAATGTTGAAATTTTGATATTCAGTGAAAATATGTATTATTTGTTGAGAAGAAAAGTTAGAATAAGAAATTAGAAAAATCATCTTTTGATATTTCCATCTGTAAAATTATTGCAAGTGATATGCTTATAAGTTATTCCCATACTTATCATTCAGTGAAGTAGCTACTAAATTACACTAAATTTACACTCTCCAAGAGTTTTTTGTTTTTGTTTTACACGCAGTGAAGGAATTTTCATCATTAAAATGTTCAAGGTGGTTTTCAATCTTGGACATACATACTTAGGAGGCTAAACTAATGCCAAATTTCATTTTCCTTATTAAGCAGATTTTTAGGGATGCATGTTTGTCACATAGTAAATATATATATATATATATATATATGTAAGAAACTCAAAAATTCTGGCATTTTATTCTTACCACAAATGACTTTTTAACAGGCAAACGCTGCCTTGAAGGGATCCTATATTTTGTGAAATAACTCACCAGACTAATTGGACAGAAACAAATCTATTCTCTTTGTATTTTTTTGTACACCGTGGAAGAAGATCCTTTACACTCTGCAGGTTTAATGGCATTTTAAAATACCAACCTTAACAAGTGTAGTTAGCTAGGCATATTTGTCACATTCAGAAAATGAAATAAGTGTTAAAAGAAGACTTCCCTCTGAAGCCTGGGAGCATTCTAACTTTAGTGCTGGGACAAAAGAGTACAGAGTATGACACCAGCATGTGCCTCTCTGACTTCATGTTTGGATGAATAATCTTAAAAAGAAACTGAGCGTTAGAACCATATCTCCTATGACCCAACCTCACTTCCCAGTCATGGGTGGATAGCATTTGTGAGATTGAGGTGGTAACCCAGCAAAAAACTGAAGAAACAATAATAGAAGTCCTGAAAGCTATAATCAGAAATCTCCTCCTTCACTTTAAAGTTGCTTGCCTTTAAAGAACTAAATATTGTGTTGTTTTGATTTCTGATTTAAGTACAGTACATAATCATTGTACAGAGCTTGAATAATATTGATAATATAAGGAAAACATAACATTCATCCATAAATCTATTATATAGTAAGTAACAATATATTCTGTTAATTTATTTCCTTCAGTTAAATCTAGAGGTACTAAGTATGGGCAAAAACTCTTCTATTCTAGTTTAAACTTATGTGCAAATGACATTCAACTCTTGTGTTCACTTTTTCTTTTGGTGGGAAAGGGAAGAATTGAGATGGGTGACAGGGTGTTAAATTGGGAATTTCTATTAAATAGCTGAGACAGCATAGATTAAAAACTGTGATTATTTGTCAGATGGAGTAGGTGAAAGAGACGACTTGAGGGATAGAGACAGCCTGAGAAAGAATTGATACTGCCTTTGTAAATAACTCCAAATTTCTCCATAACCTCTAAGAGTCACCAAATCCAAGGACCACATATAGACCCAAGGCAGCAGTGTTCCAGTACTTTAAAATGGGGCCTGCCTAAGAAGACCTGCTAGACAAAACTAGATCAAAACAATGAGAGTTTGCAACGGGTTAAAATGTGTGCAAATCAGAAGTTGAAAGGAGGGTAGGAAGAACCCACTGAGGGCAAGGGACTGCCTGTGAATAGGAGTCATATATGGAAGGGCCCATCTGGAAGGAGGTGATGAAGCCATGAAAATACCCACGGGAGAATAATTGCATATTGTTAAAGCAGCGGTCAAAGAGGAACTTATCATAAATACAGAGAGTTCTAATATCAAAGCTATGGGAGAGGAAAGAGGTCAGGAGGAAAGAATGAAGAAGGGCTAGAGCAGCGGTCCCTGACCCACGGGCCGTGGACCGGTCCACAGCCTGTTAGGAACGGGGCGGGACAGCAGGAAGTGAGAGGCAGGCACACAAGAAAAACTTCATCTGCCTCTCCCCATCGCTCCCCATCACTCGCATTACCGCCTCAACCATTCCCCCCCAACAACAATCCGTGGAAAATTGTCTTCCACGAAACCTGTCCCTGGTGCCAACAATTTTGGGGACCGCTGGGCTAGAGAGTCCTCTACTGCCAGGCCCTTGCTGGTCGAGTGTGGGGTGAGGGATGTCTTACTTTTCAATGAGGATGAAGTTCTGATAAACATAACTGGATGAGCATTCTAATTTCTGAACTCAGCTTCTGTTCCAAATTTTAAAGCAACTGAGAGATTGTCCTACCTATCAGTGATCAGAGATATCTAGAGTCTGCTGGAATTTTCATGCAATTGCAGGAAAAATATAATACTCCATTGAATACTATCGCGAATTTGGGAGATGAAACTTAAACTATGATTTAATTATTCGCATTATTTGTACCATGCTTACACAACATATTATTTACTATTTCTATAATAATTTGGCACTATAGCTTTGTATAACTTACTTAAATTGTTTTAATTTACAAAGAAGAGAGAAAATATTTTTATTTGTAATTACAATTATTAGAAGGTAACAATATCCCTGAAATACTTAATGACATTTTAAATCATTGTTTAATTTCTTCCTTGCTCTAACTTTTCAAATTCATATAAGAACAATACCAATTGGACTCAGTTTTAAGCATGATTATGAATTGGGATATATATATATATATATATATATATATATATATATATATATATCCTGTATATAGAGTTGAAAAATGGCATTGTGGTAAAATAGAAAATCAATTGATACAATATGGGAATATTAACATAAAAAAGAATATGCTTTTATATTAAATGTACTTATAACAGGGCTTTGGTTAATGACTAGTAGTGGAACTGCTTTATTAAAAATGTTTATGAAATAATAGGAGATATAGAGATAACATAGACCTTTTACATCTGAAATAAAGGAGGCAGAGCAAAACCTCCCAATGTTGAGCCACCTACTGGGACTCTACAATGTCCCCCCATTCAAGCTTCTTGCATGATTCCCTATATTCTGTAGAATTTTTAAACATAGGGTATTATAAAATATTACAGTCTTATGCATGGCTTTTTGGAAAGAGTGAGGGACAAGAGAAATATATAGAGGTGAGTAGAATTTATAATATTTTTAAAGATTTTCAATGTGCTAGACGCTTGTGTTTTAGTTTTCTATTGCTTCATAACAACTTACCACAAAATTAGCAGCTTAAAACAACACGTTTATTCTGTCAAAATTTGCACGGGTCAGAGTTTGTGAGGGCTTAGCTGGATCCTGTGCTCAGGGTCTCACAAAGCTGCAATTAAGGTGTCAGCTGGGTCTGTGTTCTCATCTGAGGTTTGGGGTACTCTTCCCAACTTATGCGGTTGTTGGAAAATGTATTTCCTTGCAGTGGTAGAACTCATGGCCGTGTGCTTCTTCAAAGTCAGCAAAAAAGCAGATGAGTAAGAGAGAGAAGAATGGGAAAAAGTGGAGAGAGAGTTTCTGCTACTTTAGTCTCTCATATTTAGATACTATTTTAAAGAGCTCACCTGATTAGGTCAGACACCCCAAGTGTAATCTACTTTTTGATTGAGGACCTTAATTATCTCTGCAAAGTCCTTTTATCATGCAATAAAGTGTAGTCATAGAAGTGATAAACCACTAACTCAGGGGTTCTGCTCACACTTAAGGGGGAAGGATTATATATGGTGTGTACATCAGGGAGCAGAAATTTGGGAGCCATCTTAGAATTCTGTCTCCCAGAATCTGCTTTCTGTTTTCCAGCAGAGATTAATGTTTTTACTTACGATGATTGACAAGAAGCTAGTAATCTGTATCCTCTAGGTTTTGCTTCTGAAAGTGAACTTTATGTAACATCAGGGTGTACAATTCCTAATAAGGTGCTTGGACAACAATAAAATTGATGCCTCTTATTTAAGTATCAATTTTGGAAGAAAACTGGGGAGCTGCTAGCTATAATTAAGACAAAAAGTAGAATATGATAGCTTAAAACAATTTTCACATGAGTTGTAAGATATGAGGAGATTCTAAATCCTTTACATTCTACAAGAGCTTAAATGATGCGCCTCTCCAAGTATCCCATGGCTGAACATTTATTGGTCTTTGCCTTTATATCTATCTTGATAGAGAAGGGTTGGACACATTATATTTTGTGGGTAGAATAATCATCAGAGAGATATGAGACTATGGTATCTGAAAATCATCAAATGACAAAGTTTAATTGGGAAGCACTTTTATTAGGGAAAATAACCATAAAATTATCTATAATCTTCAGGAAAACTAAAAAATAAAATCATTTAGGTAAACTTTTTCTAAAAACATTTAACAAGCAAAAAAAAATGAAAAGACAATTATGCTACAATAAGTAAATTTAAATCTTAAGAAAATAAAACAGCGAATAATAGCCATCTTTTTATAATAAAAAATTTATTTATTCAAAATTAAGAAATAAGAATTCTAGTTCTAATGCTCACTTCACTCTTAAGTCTCATGAGCCTTCCCCCTAGAGATGGCTTCTCAGATATCGTCAGGAGGCAAAGCAATAATGTTTGATCCTGAGTCTTAAGCATTGTTATGTTCAATAATTCTGTTGATGGTATTCATATATATTCCTTCAAATATGAGTATTTACACAAGAAATACAATATGAAATAGCTTTATTCCCAATGCTTATGTTTACAGGCAAGAATAGTCATGAAAAAAAAATACTTTAAAAAAATTCTGAAATCTGCCTGCTGATTCCTGTCTCTGCAATCCATATGTGTTAAGTTGCTAGCTTTCTTAAGCTATACTATGACATCTGTGGTGCTCAGAGCTACAGTCAGTGCTTTATTTTAATTAACAGATTTTGTTTGTTTCTTTGTTTTAATGCAGCTCCACAATATGTCAAAAAATCCTATCAGGCAACTTCTGAATGAAAAGTTCACAGATAAATCCATGAGTTGAAATATATTGTTGACTAAACACTATTGGAGAGCTGAACATAACCATGTATCAAAATTAACAACCCAAAGGAATAATCTAAACTTTTTAACATAAAAGATGATTCACTATTAGGTTCTGATGCTGTGCTTATTGGGAATTTAAGAAAATAAAGTTGAGAAAAGTCAAGTCATTTTTACTCCCAGTACACTAATATGACTATAACCTCAGATACATACTAATATCTAATATATTCCTTATGTAATCTCAAAATTTTATAAATGAACATATTTTATAAACTTTGCAAATAAAATAGATATTAATATGAAATTAAAATATATATATTCTTACTTTTAAATCACATTTTTATATTTCATTCTAAATGAAATTTTTAATCATGTTACATATTTCAAATATCAGAAATTAGATACAATGATATATTAATATAAAACAAATTCTGAAATACTTGAAATATTGTCATATAATAGCTTCAATTTGTCATTTTATTAAAGAAAATTGGAGAAAGCATCCACAAATATACTTCATTACAGTTTATAATGGATATTGTCAATCATCTCAAGGCTGAGTGACTCTGTCACTTTTCATTTGGAAAAATAAAACAATTTTCTTGATATCCAAATGATTGTTGCCATCCATTCAAAATACCCAGAAACAAATTCACTAAGAAACACACACACACACACATACTGTAAGCATGTCTTCGTAGTGCGTGTTTCATAAGATTCTAATTCAAAAACTCAAATTTTTGACTGTTTGCATTGATCTGCAAATAGGGAATATTTTTATATGTTCAATTAAAGTTTTATGGATTGTTGAAAACGTCTGGATTTTTTTTTGGATCTTAATTAATGAAAATAAATTAAGGAACTCTATTAAGAACTGAGTAGACTTCTACTGAACTTTTTTTTCTTAATTAATTAATTAATTAATTAGTTTATTTTTAGGTGTGTTGGGTCTTCATTTCTGTGCGAGGGCTTTCTCTAGTTGCGGCAAGCGGGGGCCACTCTTCATCGCGGTGCACGGGCCTCTCACTGTCGCGGCCTCTCTTGTTGCAGAGCACAGGCTCCAGACGCGCAGGCTCAGTAGTTGTGGCTCACGGGCCTAGTTGCTCTGCGGCATGTGGGATCTTCCCAGACCAGGACTCGAACCTGTGTCCCCTGCATTAGCAGGCAGATTCTCAACCACTGCACCACCAGGGAAGCCCTACTGAACTTCTTATATGAAATTATACTTCTTGATCTAGGCTATGTTATTAATGTGGTTGATGTTTTATGTATTTAGGAAAAAATAATTTGTATCAAATATATTACTGTCATATTCATTGTTAAATAGTAGCCTTAAATAATAATGGTGGCATTTTGCAAAAATTTCTATTAGAAATATTCCCTTGATGTGAAACGTATATTTTTAAAATTTTAATTAAAGATATTTTAGATAATTTATACATTGGTATATGCTGCATACTTATAGAGTCAGTTCCCCCCAATAAATGTTTGTAAATAGGCCATAGTAAGAAGTGAGAAAAGTACAAAGGAAATCATTACATTTAAATTTATGAAGTAACTAGAAATTGGTAAAATTAGATGACAGTCTCTGCTTATTAGAGTGTATGGTGTGAATATATAATTTTATAATTTGTGTTCTATTTGCTTGCTCTTATAAAATCTCTTCTTTCCTTTCTAGCGTTTTACTTTTTTGCATTATATGAATATTTAAAAATATATTCTCTAATGTTACACTGTGTTTGAAACTTTAGATCTCTGTAAAGAATTTACATCATAGAAATGTTTTTCCAATACTCACATAAATAAATGAAATTTCAATCTCTGAAAAAAAATAATTTAATACAGTTTTTAACAGTTTTAGACTTATGTATTATTTGCATTGGTAGTACAGAGAGTTCTCATATACCCTGCAGTTTCCTTTCTTGTTCATATCTAACATGAGTATAGTATTGTTACAATTAACAAACTAATGTTGACTAAAGTACATACTTTTTTTAAAGATTTCCTTAGTTTTTACCTACCTTGCTTTTCTGTTTCAGCATCTCATCCAGGGTACCACATTGCATTTATTTGTCATGTCTCTTTGAGTTCCTCTTGTCTGTGGTAGTTTCTCATACTTTGGTTGTTTCTGATGATCATGATGGTTTTGAAGAGTACTGGTCAGATAATTAATAAAATGCCCCACTATTAGCATTTGTCTGTGTTTTTTTCTCATGATTAGAGTGGGGTTACAGATATTTGGGGAAAAAAATACTACAGAGGTGAAGTGTCATTTTACTCACATCCTAAAAAGGAAGTGTGGTATCCACACTACTTATCATTGTTGATGATGACTTAGATTATCAAAGTTAGGGTTTGTCAGGTTTACTCATTGTAAAGTTATTCCATTTTCAACCTTCCATACTCTACTCTTTGGAAGAAAGTCAGTAAGCCCATGATTAAGGAGTGAACTCTTTGAGGACAAAGTAACTATATAAATTACTTGGACATTTTCTCCATGGGAGATTTTCTCTCTGTTCCTAGGTATTGATTTATTCAATCATTAATTGACATCAATATGAACTCTTGTATATGTATTTTACTCTTTAGATTGTAATACAATGTTGCTTTATTTTCTTGCCCACATTTTTCCAGATTTGGCTATCAGGAGCTCCTTCAGTTGGCATCTGTGTCCCTTTAGCATACCCAAATGGTGTGACTGGCTTTTTTAAAATAGCATTTCCTTACTTTCTGGCACTAAAAGATGCCCCAGGCTCATCTTGTATATTTCCTTTAATTGCTGCAAGGATCCCTGGTTCCTTTCTTTGGAGGAATGATATTAGAAACCAAGAAGTGAGCACTAGGTATATATGTAGCTACCAGGTATCTTGCTTCTAAGCTCTCTTAACTTAGAAGGAAATATATGCATGTATACTAACCAATGGATATACAAACCTCTATAAAAATTGATATATGTAACCATCTGTATCTATATTAAGTTAAACATCAGTTTATGCAGATGTATCTAATTCTAACCCATTGTTCTATGGATCATTCTAGCCTCCTCCCCTTGTTTGTAAATTCCCCTTCCAACAGTGAGAAACCAGGCTCCTACCATCTGCCATCCATTTACTTAATTGTTTCCATTCCAGTATACATGTGTAGCAGAATCAGAATTTTTAACCAATACTCTCATGGAAAACAACTTTAACAACTAGTTGCCCTTTAGTTTTACAAATTTCACGCATTTCTGAAGTTGCTTAGGTTAGGACATTTTCTTCTACCTCCCTCAGTGAGGTTGTCTCATACATTTGCAATACAGTAAGATTATACAATTTCACACCCAATCCTGTGATTTCCCCAACTTTGTAAAATTTTTTTTTCGGTGTATTGAGATATGTTTGGCCTGTAACATTGTGTAAATTTAAGGTGTATATAAGTGTATTAAATCACCCTATTGTTAAAAAACATTTTAAATTGCATGCATTAAAATTCTCTTTTCTTATGTTGTAAATTTCCATGTTTTGACAAATGCATAGTGTCACATCCATAATTATAGTAACATACAAATAGAATCACATAAAATATTCCTTATGTTTCATATATTCAACTCTCCCTTCCTCCCCCCAAACCCTTAGCAGCCACCCATTATTTGGTGTTTCTGTAGTTTTGCCTTTTTCCAGATCATGATATAATTCCTTCTCACATTGGCTTTTTTTTTTTTTTTACTCCATAGCATGCATTTAAGAAGCAACCATATCATTTTATGCTTGATAGTTAATTTTTTAATCTCTAAATAATATTCCATTGCATGGATGCATCACACTTTGATTATACATTCACCTATTGAAAGAAATTTTGGTTTCATCTAGTAGGTTTTGACAATTATAAATAAAGTTGTGTAAAATTTCAAGTGCAGGTTTTGTGTAGACATAGCTTTCCAATCAGTTGGCAAATAAATAGCAGCACAATACTGGGTCATATGGCAAGACCATTTTTAGCTTGGTAAGAAACTGCCACACTCTCTTCCAAAGTTGCAGTACCATTTTGTATTCCCACCAGCAATGAAGGAGGGTTCTTTTTCTTCTTCATCCTCACTGACAATTGATGATATCAGTTTTTTGGTTTTCCTTTTTTTTTTTTTTTTTTTTTTAATTTTAGCCTTCCTAAAAGGTGTGTAGTGGTATCACATTGTTGTTTTGATATTGGGAATATCCTCACATTCTTGTTTGCCTATTGTGTTTTCTCTGTTGAGGTGTTTGTTAAGATCTTTTGCTCATTTTTGTTTGTTTATCATTTATTTTCCTTACAGACTTTATTTTGGAGCAGTTTTAGGTTCAAAGAAAAAAATGAGTGAAAAGTAGAGAAAGTTCCCATATATACCATGTCCCCACACACTCATAGACTCCCCCCTTTTGCCTGTGTTCAATTGTGTTGTTTGTTTCTTTATTGTTGGATTTTAAGAGTTCTTTGTGTATTTTGGATATAAATCCTTTTGCCATTTCTTTTTGCAAATACTTTGAGTCATGGCACATCATCTCATTCTCATCAGTGTGTCTTTCATAGAATAGAAGTTTTAACTTTAAGAAAGTCCAACTTATCGGATTTTTCTTTCTTGGATCATTCTTTTGGTGCTGTATCTAAAAATTCATTGCCAAATGCAAGGCCAGCTAGATTATCTATGATGATTTCTTATAGAAGTTTTTTAGTTTTGTGTTTTACATTTAGATCTCTGATCTATTTTGAGTTAATTTATCTGAAATGTGTAAGGTGTATGTGTAGATTATTTTTTAAGCATGTGGACATTCAGTGTTTCAGTACCATATGTTGTAAAGACTCCTTTCTTCATTGAATTGCCTTTGCTCCTTTGTCAAAGATAAGTTGACTATATTTGTGTGGGTGTTTTTGGCTCTCTATTCTGATCAGTTGATCTATGTGTATATTCTTTTGCCAATATCATGCTGTCTTCATTACTGTAGCTTTATAGCAAATCTTGAATCAAGTAGAATCATCCCTCTGACATTGTTTTTCTGCAGTATTATGTTGGCTTTACTAGGTCTTCTGCTTTTCCATATAAACTTTTTAATCACTTTGTCAATATCTACAAAACAGCTCAATGGTATTTGTTGGGGTAACACTGAATCTAGAGATCCAGTTGGGAACAATTGGTATCTTAACAATATTTGTCTTATCTATACACATAGGATATTACTTGATATGTTTAGATTCTCTTTGATTTCTTTCGTCTGAGTTTTCTAGTTTTTTGCATTCATATCCTGCACATATTTTGCTTTATACCTAAATAGTTTACTTTTGGTTCTATTATAAATTGCTTGGATTTTAACTTCAAATTCCAATTATTCGTTGCTCTTGAAAAGGGAAATAATTGACTTTTGTATCTAAACCTGTGTATTAGTTTCCTACGCTGCCATAACAAAGTAACTACAAACTGGATGGCTTAAAATAACCAAAATTTATTCTCTCACAGTTCTGGATAATAGAAGTCCAGATTCAAGGTGTCAGCAGAGCCATGCTCCCTGTATAAGACTCTGGGTAGAATCATTTATTGATTCTTCCTAACTGCAGTTGTTAACTTTCCATCCTTCGTGTTCCTTGGCATGCAGTAGCATTGCTCCAGTCTCTGTCTCTGTTGTCATATGATGTTCTTCCTATTTGTCTCTGTACAAATTTCCCTCTTTCTATAAGGAGATATATCAGATTCGCATCCACACTAATGACCTCATTTTTACTTGATCATATCTGCACAGAACCTATTTTCAAACAAGGTCACTTTCACATGTACATGATTTAGGATTACAGGATTACAATATACCTTTCGGAGGACACTAATCAACCCATAACATTATGTACCCTGTGACACTGGTATACTAGCTAGTTAGTTCCAGGAATTTTCTGGTTCTTTGAAATTTTCTACATAGATAATCATGTCATCTGCAAACAAAGATAGTTTTTTTCCCCATTTTCCTAATAGATATATATTTTGCTTCCATTTTTTATCTTGTTACACTAAGTAGGACTTCAGGTAGGATGTTAAATAGTAATGGTAAGAAAACAACATCATCTTGTTTCCAATCTTATGAGGAAAAGTATTTATTTTTGGTTTGATGTTAGCTGTGGGTTGTTTGTAGATGTTCTTTATGATGTTGAGAATGTCCCCCTCTATTCTTAGCTTGAATTGAAATTCATCATGACTGGGTGTTTCATTTTGTCAAATTCCCTTTTTTCACATCAAATCATATAATCATATGATGTTTATTTGATAGGGTGGTTTATCTTGATAAATATTAGAATGTTGAACCAGCCTTGAATACTGGGATATTTCCTATTTGGTCATGGTATAAAATTACTTTTATATAGTGTTAGATGTAACATTATTGCATCTACATTCATGAGAGTTGATGGTATATAGCAGCGATCCCCAACCTTTTTCGCACCAGGGACAGGTTTTGTGGAAGACAATTTTTCAACGGACTGGGGCAGGGTTGGTTTCAGGATGATTCAAGCGCATTATTGTGCACTTTATTTCTATTATTATTACACTGTAATATATAATGAAATAATTATACAACTCACCATAGTGCAGAATCAGTGGGAGCCCTGAGCTTGTTTTCCTGCAACTAGATGGTCCCATCTGGGGGTGATGGGAGACAGTGACACCTGAAGTGTGTGGCTTATGTCCAGTCTACTCCGTAATCTCGTTTTGGTTGCTGTCACTGCAGAAAACCCTGCTTCACAAAGATAGGATGTTGGAAATGGAAGCAGGCTTTTCAGTGCTTTCGTGGCAGTCTCAGGATATTCCACCTTGACTTTAGTCCAGAACGCATGGAGATGTGAAGTTGTCTCAAACATACTTTTATGGCCACCGTCATTTGTGATCTCAAGCAGTTGATCCTCTTCTAGCACGGACAAAGTCGATTCACCTGGCTTATTCACAAATGGGTCAAGGATCCATTCCTTCCCAGTTTGAGAGTCTTTTGTGGTTGGGAAGTAATGCTCAAATTCTTCTGAAAGCTGAGATAGGTGATCATGCACCAGCTGGGAGAAAGAAGGCCCTGGCTCAGTCTCTTTCAAAATCTCTGCTAATGTTTGAAACATGTCAAAAATCCCAATGTTCACTAGTCTCCCCCTTAATTCCAGTTTGGCTTTGAATGCAGCCACTTTATCTACTGACTTGAATACAGTTGTCATTCTCCCCTGAAGTGACAGATTGAGTTCATTGAGCAGGTTGAATATGTCACACAAGTAAACAAGTTTTGCGACGCATTCTGTATCCCTGAAATGTGCTGCCAGTGGTGACGGTTTTACTAAAAGACATCATCTCTGGAGCGGCGCTCATAACTCAAAAACTCTGGCCAGTGATCTACCTTTAGAAAGCCATCTCACTTCTGTGCATAAGAGAATACGTGTGTGCTCTGTGTCCATCTCCTCACAGAGCTGCGCAAACAGACTTAAGGGCATGTATTTTAATGAGGGATAATTTTGATCACATCCTGCAAAACGTTGTTAAGTTCAGGTGACATTTTTTGGTTAGCCAGCATTTCTTTATGGATGACACAGCGCATAGACTCACATTCAGAAGTGACCTTTTGACCTGAGTAGTGAAACCAGAAAGCCATCCAGTCATGGCAGCCACTCCGTCCGTGCATATGCTGACACAAAGTGACAAATTCGATTTTCCTGATATGTAATCATTCAAAGACTTGTTTAGTTCTGCAGCTGTGTGTGTTGGTTGGTAATAAAAGTGCACATAACATATCCTCATACACATCCTCCTGAAAAATATATCACACAAAACAAGCATTGTTGCCTTGTTGTCAACATCGGTAGACTCGTCAACCTGGATTCATTAATGAGTCAACGGTGACTCATTAATCCTCTCTAACAATTGTACCTCAATATCCTCTTCTATTTCATCAATTTGTCTAGTTATGGTGATAGCCGAAAAAGGAACACTTGCCACCTTTTGAACTACAGCCTTTCTTAAAAGTTCACAACAAATGTCCTTAGCAGCTGGCAGGATCAACTTTTCACCAATAGTAAAGGACTTCTTAGCTTTAGCCATGAGGTTAGCCACTAAGAGTGATGCTCTATGTGCAGATACATTTGATGAATGGTGGCCTTCAATAATTGCTTCTGTTCTTCCTGTTCACATTTTTTTTCCTTTGAAAAACTCCGAAGGCTTGTCTTTTAATGCAGGGTGCTTGGTCTGTATGTGGTGAAGCAGTTCTGAAGGTTTCATGGCTTTGTTGGATAGCCGATTGCCACATATTATACAAAGTGGGCTTGGAGAATGTGAATCACCTGTTGCAATGAACCCGTAATTTAAGTAGGACTCTTGGTATTTTATTCTAAATGCAACTTTCTTCTTGTTGGCCGTCTTAGAGTCTTCTGCTGTCTCACGATTGGGTCTTTCCCCCTTTTCAAAGAAGCTCTCCAGCAACATTTGTTTTTTTACTCATTTTGTCTAGGGTTAGCTTGTGGGCTTACCAAAACTGTGACTGAGACAAGTGCACGGTGTGGGAAAGAGGCACGGACGGAAGTGGTAAATAAAATAATGGGCAGGCCACGCGTGGACTAAAATGTGTCAGATTCTGACTTAAAGCCTGCCACCAGATGTGGTTGTACAATTGAAGTACATCAACTCACTTGCCACTATAAAGCCTGCCACCAGATGCAGCTTGTCATTTGCCACTCACTGATAGGGTTTTGTTATGAGTCTGCAAGAAATTGACTTATTATGGTCTCTGTGCAGTGAAACCTCTCTGCTAATGATAATCTGTATTTGTAGCCGCTCCCCAGCGCTAGCATCACAGCCTCAGCTCCACCTCACATCATCAGTCATTACATTCTCATAAGGAGCGTGCAACCTAGACCCCTCGCATGTGCAATTCACAGTAGGGTTCACACTCCAATGACAATCTATTGCCACCACTGATCTGACAGGAGGCAGAGGTCAGGTGGTATTGCAAGTGATGGGGAGCAGCTCTAAATACAAATGAAGCTTCACTCGCTTGCCTGCCGCTCAACTCTTGCTGTCTGGCCTGGGTCCTAATAGGCCAAGGACTGGTATCGATATGTGGCCCGGGGGTTGGGGACCCCTGGTATATAGTCTTCCCTCCCTGCTGCAATATTTTTATCTGATTTTGGTATGAGGGTAATTCTGGCCTCATAAAATGCAATAGTTGTGTTTATTCTCCTATTTTAGTTTGTGAAGAATATAAAGTATCATTTCTTTCTTAAATGTTTGGTAGAATTTATTAGTGAAATCTTTAGTGCTTAGTGCTTTCTTTAGGAAGGTTATTAACTATTAATTCAGATCTTTAATAGATCTAAGACTATTCAAATTATCTATGTCCCATTGTTTGAGGTTTTGTGTTCTTCAAGAAATTGGTCTATTTCATTTAAGTTATAAAATTAGTTGTCACAGTGTTTCTCATAATATCCCTTTATTTTTCTAGTAGCTTGTATCATATCAAGCTTCTACATTATTTTCTCTAAATTTATAAAGACTTCTAATTTTAAGCCATTTATCACATATCAAAGAAAAAATAAAGGGACTATTATCCCTGCTATCTGGGGTCTATCTTGTTTTATATATTTGGCTGTCTTAAAAATGCAAGAAATAGAAGATGATATAAAAGTTGATGACAACCATAGACTTCATTTCAGATTTCAGTGAATGGATGAACTATTACTGCCATGGTATTACACTAAGTTTGAAATGTGATGGGGCCTTCTATAAAAAAACATGATTTGAGCACATCACTGCATCAAAGGCTGAAGAACAATGCACATAATTTGTATTATATAGGGTCACTACTGCTCTGTAAAGGTGAAAAATAATAGCATAATAATAAGAATAATAGTAACAGTAATTTACATTGATGAGGTAATATATATTTTTACATATTTTCACATCCATTGTCTCATTTGATGCAGTTTATTTTTTTTTTAGAGATCCACATTCTATGAGAAATGAGAGTATCATATAAATACTTACTTGAAAATTTCCACATTCTGGGCTTGAAATTCTCTTATAAAACACACATTTTTAAGTGGTAAAAAGTATCTTATTTAAGGGGTTGATATTTTTTGGACTATTCTTCAGGTATTAGCTTTCATAGAATTACAGGGAGACTATGAAGATGCAGTAGCCTAAAGTAAACTTATCAAGTTTTACCATTTCTAATTTACAAGAAGGAATTCACTTTTTTGAATATTTTACAGTTATTGCTATTCAGTGTGTATAAAGCAAGCTTGCTTACCAGATGCAGAAAATCCTAAGACATGGGCTGAAACAATAAATATATAAAGCTAATTATAGCATATTTTTAAAAAATACACCAAAATCAATATCTTCTCATGGATAAATCTGAATAAAACTTATTTTATAAAGTATAGTATAAATTTTAAAAACACTTTGCATATGCCTGGGTTTGGGAATATAAATTCAACATCTTGAGGTAATTTTAAGTGAAAATTATAGCATTTAAAATAATTTTGAGTATATTAAAACATCTATAGAAATATCATTAAAGAAATAGATCTTATTTAATTAAGCTAAAATTGCAAAGCTTTTAAATTCAATTTAAGTGTGTGTTCATATATTTTAGTCTTCTTCAGTTAGAATAGAGTAATTCCCTGATGTTTTAAAAGATCCCTTTCTAAGCCAATATTTAGCAGAAAGTCAAATCTATTTGGTGATTTAGATGTATTCATTCATTAGTTCAATAAACATTCAGAGATGACAAGGATTATTAGATGTTATTAGAGTTATTACACACTAAAAATTATCTGGGGTGGTGGATTCTGTCCTGACAAGATTAAAAAGAATGTCTGATGGAATTACGAGGGCAGATCATTAAAATCAGACCAAAACAAAGCATAAAGGGAAACTGAGTCAGGTAGCAGAAACTACAACTCCAAATCAATAAGTAAGAGAGACAGCACATATCTGTGCCCTGTGATCTTCTATACAAATACATTTCTCTATTTAGCATCATTTCTCTCAACTGAAAAACAAGAGGTTTGAACTAGATGTTATATAATCTCATGTCAATGATTAAGAATGCTTGGAATCACAGGTTTGAAGTGAAGCAATAATTTGAAATATATCTTATCTTCATTTAAAAGGTCAATCAGAGACAAGGCACTGAGTTCTCCTTGAAAGATGTAAAAAAAAATGTAAAGAAAAGCTCAACAAAATACTAGCAAGCTGGATCCAACAATACATTAAAAGGACCATACACCATGATCAAGTGGGATTTATCCCAGAAATGCAAGGATTTTTTTTAATATATGTAAATTAATCAATGTGATACACCACATTAACAAATTGAAGAATAAAAGCCATATGATCATTTCAATAAGTACAGAAAAAGCTTTCAATAAAATTCAACATCCATTTATGATAAAAGCTCTTCAGAAAGTGGGCACAGAGGAAACATACCTCAACATAATAAAGGCCATATATGACAAACCTACAGCAAATATCATACTCAGTGGTGATGGGTTGAAGACATTTCCTCTAAGATCAGGAATAAGACAAGGATACCTACTCTCGCCACTTTTATTCAACAAAGTTTTGGAAGTCCTAGCCACAGCAATCAGAGAAGAAAAAGAAATAAAAGGAATCCAAACTGGAAACAAAGTAAAACTGTCACTGTTTGCAGATGACATGACGCTATACATAGAAAATTTTAATGATGCTACCAGAAATATACTAGAGCTCATCAATGAATTGGATAAAGTTACTGGATACAAAATTAATATACAGAAATCTGTTGAATTTCTATACACTAACAACAAAATATCAGAAAGAGAAATTAAGGAAACAATTCCATTTACAGTTGCATCAAAAAGAATAAAATACTTAGGAATAAACTGGTCTAAGGAGGAAAAAGACCTGTACTCAGAAAACTATAAGATACTGATGAAAGAAATAAAAGATGACACAAACAGATGGAAAGATATACTATGTTCTTGGATTGGAAGAATCAATATTGTTAAAATGACCATACTACCGAAGGCAATTTACAGATTCAATGCAATCCTTATCAAATTACCAATGGCATTTTTCACAGAACTGAAAAAATAAATAAATAAATTTGTATGGAAACACAAAAGACCCTGAATAACCAAAACAATCTTGAGAAAGAAGAATGAAGCTGGAGGAATCATGCTCTCTGACCTCAGACTATACTACAAAGCTATACTCATCAAAAGAGTATGGTACTGGCACAAAAGCAGACATATAGATCAATGGAAGGAACAGATAGAAAATCCAGAAATAAATTCACACACTTATGGTCAATTAATTTATGACAAAGGAAGCAAGAATATACAATGGAGAAAAGACAATAAGTCTCTTCAATAAGTGGTGTTGGGAAAACTGGACAGCTATATGTAAAAGAATGAAATTAGAATGTTTTCTAACACCATATACAAAAATAAACTCAAAATGTATTAAAGACCTGAATGTACGACTGGATACTTTAAAACTCCTGGAGGAAAACGTAGGCAGAACACTCTTTGACATAAATCGCAGCAATATTTTTTGGGATTTGTTTAATTTTGTTTTTAAAGACAGTCCTTTATGACTGTTTGTTTCTTGTGTTTTGAAATTTGGGCAAGTAGATATTTGGATCATTTTAAATGAATTCTTAAGGCCTGGGTTGGTAGGGACCTTTTTTTAATAGAAAATTTCTTTGTTGCTGCCAAGTGCTCCAGGGTGCTACCAATCTGAAAACATTTTAAAGCTATTTGTTGGCCTAGATTTCCAGTAAAATTTTTAAAGCTCAAATATGAGTAAGAGTATGGCTAAAGTTTCATATTCTCTTGGGAAGATAGCCTCCCCTGCCCCAGCTAAAACTAGTAAAGATCTTATTTTATCTTCTTAGTAGTGGGTGGATTTTTAACGTTTACCCTTTCATTGCCTGTGTATCCTTTTGCAGTCCACAAATTCTTAAGGGCTATTGTTCTGACTTTTCACCTTATGATACTGTCGTAGGAAACTTATGAGGTCATAGGGCCTTGTCTCACTTCCACTGGGCTGCTGTTAAGATGCTGGTATTGGCAAATTTCTTCAGGAGGGTTTCTATTTTAGTCTACACTTATGCAACTTTCTTCGGTTTGCACTTTTCTTTTGGTTCCTGAGGATTTTCTTGATTTTATTGCAAGCTTCAAAAAAAATTTTTTGCTGTTTTCAGTGTCTAGTAGTTTTAGAGAAGAATGTTTTTAGATTATGTAAATATCCATGAAATCAGAAGCAGAATATATTAAGTGAATTGATAACACTTAGAATCCACCTCTGATATAGCATCTTGCAATCAGCCAGTGTTAAAGTTAGGCATTATTTTATTTTCCCCAGTTTCAGATATTACAATAATAGGAATAATGTTTTGCACTTACATAAGTATTCATAATTTATAAAACACTTTTCCTTTATTTTTTATTTATCTTCATAATCTCAAAGGGATACAGACAAGAATCAAGCTGAGATTCAGAAATTATGTGCTTTACATATCTCATGATTTTGAACAAAAGAGCTTAGATTTAAACTGGAACTTCTTAATCTTGTTATTGTTCCAGTTTGGATTTTTAATGGAATTTAAGAATAACTAAAAGAGCTTATTTTTAATACAGAATGCCAACATTATATATATATGTGTGTGTGTGTGTGTGTGTGTGTGTGTGTGTGTGTATACATATATATGATGTATTTCGAGCAGTCAGGAAGTATGGGCTACCTGAGCTAAAAGTACTTGCTTTACCTTTAACAATACAGCCTATTTACAGAACTGTTCTGATAAGGGATATTTCAACAACACAATAATGCTCCATTTCAGTGTGCTTTGCTTGTAAAGATTTTAGCTGCACTTTATCTTTTCTATAGACATGTGGTTCTTATAGAAAGAAATAATTCTCAAATAAAATGTCAGGGTATTTGATATTTCTTTTGTCCTCTTAAAAATTGTGTCAGGTGTTTCAGTAACACAAGGTAAATGATGGAAAATTTGGATTTCATTTTCTTGATCTGGCTTTTTATTCCAATGCACCTGCTCACACAGTAACCACCTCAGGCGGTGATACATCAGTCTTCTGGTGAGGAAAGTTTACAAAGAACATTCATCCTACTTTAGTAAGAGATCTGGGCAAATGAACACCTTAAAAGCCACAGGCAAAAGTCTTAACCACAGACACTTACACAATCACTGGACAGAGACATCCAACAATTTTTTAAAGGTACGTGGCAAGAGCATTTATGTCTTAAGGAAAAGTAACTCTGTGAGGAAAATCTTATGAATAGTGACTCAGCAGTTCTATAAGATGACCTTGTCAATCAATTCAAGGGTGATCCAGCAGCCTTGGGATAACCTGAGAACTTTTTAGAAATTCAGGATCTTGGGTCTTACTACAGACCTATCAAATCAGAATCTTCATTTCAACCTACGCACATTAATGATTGAGAGCATTGCTACTGGCTGATTTGGGCCATGGATTTCACTATTAGTAAGTAGTTTTCAAACACTCTCCTTAATATATGTTAAATAAGTTAATTTGCTAAAGGAAACAGTTTATTATTTTACCTTGCCCATATCCTGTTTAATTCAAACATTTTTTTCTGATAATGGGTCATGATCACTGAAATGGGATCTAAGTTGAAATGAATTTGCTGTGTGCGATCCCCCTTCCTCAAGCTGAACAACAATTCGTCACTTTATTGTCTCCTGAATGTCCAGCTCTGTGAGCAAGGACTCTCAGGTTTACGAATGCATCCCAACTGAGTAGCACATTAACTGTTTCAAAGTATATGGTCAGTTAATATTAGTAAAATAGGTGAATGAAAGACTTGAGATAAAAATAAATATAATACCATTGAATAAAATAATTATTTCTGGTAAGGAGTTCAGAGAATGCTATAGACTTTCCAATATTTTTCTTCTTAAAACTTGTATGTTTAAATTTTTATATTAAAGAAGTAAGTTGTATAAAATTTCCAGGGTACTTTTCCTTACACAGGTATTGACAATTAACTTTTGTGTTTATATAAACCTGTTTGAACACACTGTTTTGTTTTGTTTTTTTAAACATCTTTATTGAAGTATAATTGCTTCACAATGGTGTGTTAGTTTCTGCTTTATAACAAAGTGAATCAGCTACACATATACACACGTTCCCATATCTCCTCCCTCCCACATCTCCCTCCCTCCCACCCTCCCCATCCCACCCACCCCCAGGCAGTCACAAAGCACTGAGCGGATCTCCCTGTGCTATGTGGCTGCTTCCCACTAGCTATCTATTTTACATTTGGTAGTGTATCTTAAATATTTATATTGTTCCTTCATATAGATTAAAAAACTATTTTTAACTTCATTTTCAAATGAAATTCACATTTAATTACTAGGGAATCTAGAGGAGAATGCAATGATATGGTTCCCTTCCTGTGAGGTCTCATGTGGTTCCAGTTTGGTAACTGCTTGTTGACAGGCAGTGTGTTTTGGGATCTTGGGGTCTTACTCTTTGGGGAATACTTGTCTGTAAAAGTTCTACTCAAAGGAACCAGAACTTCCAATCCAACTGTCTGTTACTTGCAGAAGGGTTTGTCTTTATGGGGCTCTTAATGCACACTCTGATGGCAACTTTGAACCACATTTTCCCACCTGGGTCTCTGGTTTATGCTATTCAAAATGACTTGGCTTTTCAGATGTAAGAATTAAGATAGTTAAAACTGTATTTACCCAAAGGACAAAACTCAAGTTTATCTCATATTAGTTAGATCCAGTGAGGTGCTCTTTGTAAGATTATTTTCTTAGAAATAAGTTGCTTAACAATGGATGTCTTCAGATCATAAGCTGATTATTTGAGCATTAATATAAGTTGTCATAAGTCATTGCCAAAAACGTCTCCTCCTTTAAGTACGCAGGCATGTGTACATCAAGGCAGTTTAGAGTAATGCAAATTTCACCTAGAGATGCTGTCAAAATACAGATTCTGATTCAGAATGTCTGGGGCAAGTCCTAAGATTGTCAGGTGCTGCTATTCTCCAGAACACACTTTAGAACGATTTTAGAGGATATTAAAGCAAAACACTGACATAGAACTTATTTTTCAGTCTTATTTACTTTAGCCTCTTGATTTTCTTACGATATACACCCTACGGCATGCCTCCACTAATATGCTGTCCCTTCTTCTCTGCCACTTAATTATTCAAAATATTTAATTGCAGCAACATGGATTGACCTAGTGATTATAATACTAAGTGAAGTAAGCCAGACAGAGAAAGACAAATATCATATGATATCACTTATATGTGGAATCTGAAAAAAAAGGATACAAATGAACTCATTTACAAAACAGAAATAGACTCACAGACATAGAGAACAATCTTATGATTACCAAAGGGGGGGGATGGATAAATTAAGAGGATGGGATTAACATATACACACTTCCATATATAAAATAGATAATGAACAAGGACCTACTGTATAGCACATGGAACTATACTCAACATTTTGTAATAGCCTATAAGATAAAAGAATATGAAAAAGAATATACATATATAACTGAATCACTGTGCTGTACACCTGAAACTAACACTACATTTTAAATCAAATATACTTCAATAAAAAATATTTAATATCATTACTGCTTTATTTACCTAATCTCAAACTAAATGTGGATCATCCACATTGACTTTTAAGATGTTACGAAATGACTTCTATCTTCAAATTTTTTCCCAAAATGGTCTTTTAAAGTGTATTTACTGTTACATGTAAAATTCAATAGGTAATCTTATATTTTTCCAGTGCTTGATTTTTTTCCCTTCCAACATCCATATTTGACATGTTGAAGACCGCTTCCTTCATGAAACTGCCTTGGCCCCTTATGCAGTACTCAGCTATTTCCTTGTTCTCCACCTCACGTTTTGATAATTACCTCTCAGTGGCTTTCCCTGCAATTCTAAAAGTGTTTTTTGAATATGAACTCTTCCTTTAGAAAAAGATATTCATCCATATGGCTTCAGCTATCTTCTGCATGTTGATGGTTTCCCAATATCAAACACAAAATATCCAAACTTGAATTTTCTGCCTTGCTCTGCAACCTTCACCAAACATCACCTCTTATATTCCTGTTTCAAATATTTTCTGCACAATTTGCCCAACTGATGTTGTTCCAAATCAATATTTAGTCCTTGACTTATCCTCGTTTTTAAATTGTGTATCATATTCTATCGATAACTCCTTCTAAATATTCCAGAAGGTATTTCCCCTTTCTTATAATTCCTGAAATTTCCCAGTTCATACTTTTCATTATTTATTTTGGTATATTTCAATAATCTCTTAACTGCTCTTCCTATGTCTTATCATTTAAGCCTAATCATTTTATATTGTTACCACTATGATGTTTCTAATTCAAAAACTGATTTTGGATACCATTTGAAGTAAAATCCTGTATAACTCCTAACTACTTCAGAACAGAATATCCTTAATGTAGCATGCAAAACTCTTTATAATTTTCACCATTCCTACTCAAAATCTATTCTTTTGATTCACTCTTCTTTCCCCCTACATCCAACCTAAGTATTACATGCTTTGATAAAACACACCTTGATATTATCTTCCTTCTGCTCTGAGGCATACTTACAAAAACTTCAAATCATGATATTATATCTGTTTCCTTCTTTTACTTATAATTGTATTCAGGGCTTATCTTTAGTTTCAAGAATAATATTGGACATAGAGAAGGTTATTTAAACATTTTATTGACTAAAATATATAAATCCTTTCTTATGGCAAAGTTAACATTTCTAAAATGACTTTTTGAATGGAAGGGACATTAAGACACTTAATTTGATGAGGAAATGGCCTTCTTAATCTTTTATGGCAATTTATCTAGGACTTTTGTGATTTATTTCTTATTTCTGTCTAAGAATAATAATGATATAGCTGCCATTTAATGTTCATTTACTATTTAAAACATTTTATTGATATAGGACTATGATTCACAACTGACAGAAGTTACTAGTGACAGAAACCAAACTCAAACCATATTACTCAAAGCAAAAGAAAATCAAAGACTTAGAGTTCAATGGCCATAGAATATGGACCATCCTTGTGGCCGTCTTGGACCGCTGGAACATATTACAAGTGATAATTTGGGATTTCTGAGCTCAGGCACTGAGAGTGTAGCAAACTTCATTCCTGCTGTGTGGAATCAAGTTGCCATGCTGTAAGAAACCCACATAGCGATGTTGGAGAAACCACCTAGAGAAGAACTGAGCAGATGGTGAGAAAGGTTCCAGAAATATGGCCTAAATCTAAACATTCTACCTACCCTCAAGGCCTTCCAGCTACCCCATCTAGTACACTAAGCACATGAGAGAAGGCATATTGAATGTTGTAGCCAAGCAGACACTACGTAGAGGAGAGGTGAGCTGTCACCACTGGACCCACAGAATTGTAAGACATAATAAGATGGTGGTGTTCTAAGCCACTGAATTTTGGAGTAGCTTATTCTGAAGCAATTGACAACTGAAGTAAGAGTGAAACCTCAACAATTGCAGCCTTATCCAAAGATTAAGCTTTTATACTCTACTTTTCTTGTGTGTGATATAAGTGAGGAACTTGAAAACCTTGGAAAGCATTGACTGAAATCGATCCCCTTTCTCCAAAATGAAACTTTCAGTAAATAACTTATTAGTATCTACCAACATACATTGCAATCTAGTAAGAGAGATGAGAAAGAATTTGAATAACTTCTGTTTATCCTGCACCAATGGTTGTCTGAAAGTTACTAGTTTTAATAAATTATCATGAACACCTGGGAGATGTAGAACACTGAATAGTAGTTGAATAGTAAACTTGAGAGATGTAGTTATTTTTGCTTAATTTTGTTTCAGCAGGAAATAGACAGTCGTATTTACTAAGCCCAGAAGAATATATTGTTAAATAATTTAATAAGTAAATCATCAATCATTTAAAAGATTATATTTATACAATCAATGTTATTTCCATTCTACTAACTTATTTCTTATGTGGAGACACATTTGTTTCATTTCTGTTATGTCACCATGTAAAAACTACAGATACAATCACTGCTAACATGGTTGGATAAAACAGGCTTCATCTGATTTTTCTTTTATTTTTCCTGTAATTGTTTAGTCTTTATTTGCCCTTATATGCCATTCAAAATATTGTATTAGTTGGTTGCACATGAAGTATCAGACATGAATTACTTAGCCTTATAAACAACAGCACAAGAAATTTACATAAGCTAAATGTAATAAGTAACATTTTATGACACCTTTCATAAAGTGATATTAGAATTGTGTTTCATCAATATAACTAGGAGGAGGAGCTTCAAGATGGCAGAAGAGTAAGACGCGGAGATCAACTTCCTCCCCACAAATACATCAGAAATGCATCTACATGTGGAACAACTCCTACAGAGCACCTACTGAATGCTGGCAGAAGACCTCAGACTTCCCAAAAGGCAAGAAACTCCCCACATACCTGGGTAGGGCAAAAGAAAAAGAAAGAACAGAGACAGAAGAATAGGGACGGGACCTGCACCAGTGGGAGGGAGCTGTGAAGGAGGAAAGGTTTCCACACACTAGGAAGTCCCTTCGCAGGTGGAGATGGGGGGTGGCGGGAGGGGGGAAGCTTCGGCGCCACGGAGGAGAGCGCAGCAACAGGGGTGCGGAGGGCAAAGCGGAGAGACTCCCGCACAGAGGCTCGGCACCAAGCAGCACTCACCAGCCCGAGAGGCTTGTCTGCTCAGCCGCCGGGGCGGGTGGGACTGGGAGCTGAGGCTCGGGCTTTGGTCAGATCGCAGGGAGAGGACTGGGGTTGGCGGCGTGAACACAGCCTGAAGGGGTTAGTGCACCACAACTAGCCAGGAGGGAGTCCAGGAAAAAGTCTGGAGCTGCCACAGAGGCAAGAGACTTTTTCTTGCCTCTTTGTTTCCTGGTGCGCGAGGAGAGGGGATTCAGAGCACCGCTTACAGAGCTCCAGAGGTGGGCGCGAGCCGTGGCTGTCAGCGTGGACCCCAGAGACGGGCATGAGACGCTAAGGCTGCTGCTGCCGCCACCAAGAAGCCTGTGTGCGAGCCCAGGTCACTCTCCACACCGCCCCTCCCGGGAGCCTGTGCAGCCCGCCACTGCCAGGGTCCCGTGATCCGGGGACAACTTCCCCGGGAGAACGCACGGCGCGCCTCAGGCTGGTGCAACGTCACGCCGGCCTCTGCCACCGCAGGCTCGCCCCACATCCATACCCCTCCCTCCCCCGAGCCTGAGTGAGCCAGAGCCCCTGAAGCAGCTGCTCCTTTAACCCCGTCCTGTCTGAGCAAAGAACAGACGCCTGCAGGTGACCTACACGCAGAGGCGGGGCCACATCCAAAGCTGATCCCCAGGAGCTGTGCGAACAAAGAAGAGGAAGGGATATCTCTCCCAGCAGCCTCAGAAGCAGAGGATTAAATCTCCACAATCAACTTGATGTACCTGCATCTGTGGAATACCAGAATAGACAACGAATCATCCCACATTGAGGGGGTGGACATTGGGAGCAACGATATATATACATTTTTTCCCTTTTTCTCTTTTTGTGAGTGTGTATGTGTATGCTGCTGTGTGTGATTTTGTCTGTATAGCTTTGCTTTTACCATTTGTCCTAGGGTTCTGTCTGCCTTTTTTTTTTTTTTTTTAACTTAAAAATGTTTTTTCTTAATAATTATTTTTATTTTTTATTTTAATAATTTTATTTTCTTTAATTTACTTTATTTTATTTTATCTTCTTCTTTCTTTCTTTTTTTCCTCCCTTTAATTCTGAGCCATGTGGAGGACAGGCTCTTGGTGCTCCACCCAGGCATCAGGCCTGTGCTGTTCAGGTGGGAGAGCCAAGTTCAGGACACTGGTCCACAAGAGACCTCCCAGCTCCATGTAATATCAAATGGTGAAAATCTCCCAGAGATCACCATCTCAACGCCAAGACCCAGCTCCACTCAACGATCAGCAAGATCCAGTGCAGGATACCCTATGCCAAACAACTAACAAGACAGGAACACAACCCCATACATTAGTGCAGAGGCTGCCTAAAATCATAATAAGGCCACAGACACCCCAAAACACACCACCAGACATGGACCTGCTCACCAGAAAGACAAGATACAGCCTCATCCACCAGAACACAGGCACTAGTCCCCTCCACCAGGAAGCCTATACAACGCACTGAACCAACCTTAACCTCTAGGGACAGACACCAAAAACAACGGAAACTACAAACCTGCAACCTGCGAAAAAGAGACCCCAAACACAGTAAGTTAAGCAAAATGAGAAGACAGAGAAATATGCAGCAGATGAAGGCGCAAGGCAAAAACCGACCAGACCTAACAAATGATTAGGAAATAGTCTTTTCAGTCTACCTAAAAAAGAATTCAGAATAATGATAGTAAAGATGATCCAAAATCTTGTAAATAGAATAGAGAAAATACAAGAAATGTTTAACAAGGACCTAGAAGAACTAAAAAGCAAACAAACAGAGATGAACAACACAATAAATGAAATTAAAAATTCTCTAGAAGGGGTCAGTAGCAGGATAACTGAGGTAGAAGAACGGATAAGTGACCTGGAAGATAAAATAGTGGAAATAACTACCACAGATCAGAATAAAGAAAAAAGAATGAAAATAATCGAGGACAGTCTCATAGACCTCTGGGACAACATTAAACATATCAACATTCGAATTATAAGGGTCCCAGAAGAAGAAGAGAAAAAGAAAGGGACTGAGAAAATATTTGAAGAGATTATAGTTGAAAACTTCCCTAATATGAGAAAGGAAATAGTTAATCAAGTCCAGGAAACACAGAGAGTCCCATACAGGATAAATCCAAGGAGAAACACGCCAAGACACATATGAATCAAACTATAAAAAATTAAATACAAATAAAAAATATTAAAAGCAGCAAGGGAAAAACAACAAGTAACACATAAGTGAATCCCCATAAGGTTAACAGCTGATCTTTCAGCAGAAACTCTGCAAGCCAGAAGGGAGTGGCAGGACATATTTAAAGTGATGAAGGAGAAAAACCTACAACCAAGATTACTCTACCCAGCAAGGATCTCATTCAGATTTGATGGAGAAATTAAAAGCTTTACAGACGAGCAAAAGCTAAGAGAATTCAGCACCACCAAACCAGCTTTACAACAAATGCTAAAGGAATTTCTCTAGGCAGGAAACACAGGAGAAGGAAAAGACCTACAATAAAAAACCCAAAACAATTAAGAAAATGGTAATGGGAACATACAAACTGATAATTACCTTAAATGTAAATGGATTAAATGCTCCAACCAAAAGCCATAGACTGGCTGAATTGATACAAAAACAAGACCTGTATATATGCTATCTACAAGAGACCCACTTCAGACCTAGGGACACATACAGACTGAAAGTAAGGGGATGGAAAAAGGTATTCTATGCAAATGAAAATCAAAAGAAAGCTGGAGTAACAATTCTCATATCAGACAAAATAGAATTTAAAACAAAGACTATTACAAGAGACAAAGAAGTACACTATATAATGATCAAAGGATCAATTTGAGAAGAAGATATAACAATTGTAAATATTTATGCACCCAACATAGGATCACCTCAATACATAAGGCAGATACTAACAGCCATAAAAGGGGAAATTGATAGTAACACAATCATAGTAAGGGTCTTTAACACCCAACTTTCACTAATGGACAGATCATCCAAAATGAAAATAAATAAGGAAACACAAGCTTTAAATGATACATTAAACAAGATGGACTTAATTGATATTTATAGGACATTCCATAGAGAAACAACAGAATACACATTCTTCTCATATGCTCACGGAACATTCTCCAGGATAGATCATATCTTGGGTCACAAATCAAGCCTTGGTAAATTTAAGAAAATTGAAATCATATCAAGTACCTTTTCTGACCACAGCGCTATGAGACTAGTTTTCAATTACAGGAAAAAATCTGTAAGAAATACAAACACATGGAGGCTAAACAACACACTACTTAATAACCAAGAGATCACTGAAGGAATTAAAGAGGAAATCAAAAACTACCTAGAAACAAATGACAATGAAAAAACAATGACCCAAAACCTATGGGATGCAGCAAAAGCAGTTCTAACAGGGAATTTTATGGCTATACAAGCCTACCTTAAGAAACAAGAAACATCTCAAATAAACAACCTAACCTTACACCTAAAGCAATTAGAGAAAGAACAACAAAAAAACCCCCAAAGTTAGCAGAAGGAAAGAAATCATGTAGATCAGATCAGAGGAAATGAAGGAAACAATAGCAAAGATCAATGAAACTAAAAGCTGGTTCTTTGAGAAGATAAAAAAAATTGATAAACCATTAACCAGACTCATCAAGAAAAAAAGGGAGAAGACTCAAATCAATAGAATTAGAAAATGAAAAAGAAGAAGTAACAACTGACACTGCAGAAAAACAAAGGATCATGAGAGATTACTACAAGCAACCATATGCCAATAAAATGGACAACCTGGGAGAAATGGACAAATTCTTAGAAAAGTACAACTTTCCAAGACTGAACGAGGATGAAATAGAAAATATGAACAGACAAATCACAAGCACTGAAATTGAAACTGTGATTAAAAATCTTCCAACAAACAAAAGTCCAGAACCAGAGGGCTTCACAGGCTAATTCTATCAAACATTTAGGGAAGAGCTAACACCTATCTTCAAACTCTTCCAGCATATAGCAGAGGGAGGAACACTCCCAAACTCATTCTACAAGGCCACTATCACTCTGATACCAAAAGCAGAGAAAGATGTCACAAAGAAAGAAAACTACAGGCCAATATCACTGATGAAGATAGATGTAAAAATCCTCAACAAAATACTAGCAAACAGAATCCAACAGCACATTAAAAGGATCATACACTATGATCAAGTGGGGTTTATCCCAGGAATGCAAGGATTCTTCAATATATGCAAATCAATCACTGTGATACACCATATTAACAAACTGAATGAGAAAAACCATATGATCATCTCAATAGATGCAGAGAAAGCTTGCAACAAAATTCTACACCCATTTATGATAAAACCCCCCAGAAAGTAGGCATAGAGGGAACTTACCTCAACATAATAAAGGCCATATATGACAAACCCACAGCCAACATCGTCCTCAATGGGGAAAAACTGAACCCATTTCCACTAAGATCAGGAACAAGACAAGGTTGCCCACTCTCACCACTATTCTTCAACATAGTTTTGGAAGTTTTAGCCACAGCAATCAGAGAAGAAAAAGAAGTAAAAGGAATCCAAATTGGAAAAGAAGAAGTAAAGCTGTCACTGTTGGCAGATGACATGATACTATACATAGAGAATCCTAAAGGTGCTACCAGAAAACTACTAGAGCTAATCAATGAATTTGGTAAGGTAGCAGGATACAAAATTAATGCACAGAAATCTCTTGCATTCCTATACACTAATGATGAAAATTCTGAAAGTGAAATTAAGAAGACACTCCCATTTACCATTGCAACAAAAAGAATAAAATATCTAGGTATAAACCTACCTAAGGAGACAAAAGACCTGTATGCAGAAAATTATAAGACACTGATAAAAAAAATTAAAGATGATACAAATAGATGGAGAGATATACCATGTTCTTGGATTGGAAGAATCAACATTGTGAAAATGACAATACTACCCAAAGAAATCTACAGATTTAGCGCAATCCCTATCAAACTACCAATGGCATTTTTCAAAGAACTAGAACAAAAAATTTCACAATTTGTATGGAAACACAAAAGACCCCGAATAGCCAAAGCAATCTTGTGAAAGAAAAATGGAGCTGGAGGTATCAGGCTCGCTGACTTCAGACTATACTACAAAGGTACAGTAATCAAGAAAATATGGTACTAGCACAAAAACAGAAATATAGATCAATGGAACAGGATAGAAACCCGGAGATAAACATATGGTCACCTTATCTTTGATAAAAGAGGCAAGAATATACAGTGGAGGAAAGACAGCCTCTTCAATAAGTGCTGCTGGGAAAACTGGACAGCTACATGTAGAAGAATGAAATTAGAACACTCCCTAACACCATACACAAAAATAAACTCAAAATGGATTACAGACCTAAACGTAAGGTCAGATACCATAAAACTCTTTCAGGAAAACATAGGCAGAACACTCTATGACATAAATCACAGCAAGATCCTTTTTGACCCACCTCCTAGAGAAATGGAAATAAAACCAAAAATAAACAAATGGGACTTAATGAACCTTAAAAGCTTTTTCACAGCAAAGGATACCATAAACAAGACGAAAAGACAATGCTCAGAATGGGAGAAAATATTTGCAAATGAAACGCCTGACAAAGGATTAATCTCCAAAACACAGAAGCAACTCATGCAGTTCAATATCAAAAAAACAAACAACCCAATCCAAAAATGGGCAGAAGACCTAAATAGACATTTCTTCAAAGAAGATATACAAATTGCCAACAAACACATGAAAGAATGCTCAACATCATTAATCATTAGATAAATGCAAATCAAAACTACAGTGAGATATCATCTCACACTGGTCAGAATGGCCATCGTCAAAACATCTACAAACAATAAATTCTGGAGAGGGTGTGGAGAAAAGGGAACCCTCTTGCACTGTTAGTGGGAATGTAAATTGATACAGCCACTATGGAGAACAGTATGGAGGTTCCTTAAAAAACTAAAAATAGAACTACCATACAACCCAGCAATCCCACTACTGGGCATATACCCTGAGAAAATCATAATTCAAAAAGAGTGATGTACCAAAATGTTCATTGCAGCTCTATTTACAATAGCCAAGACATGGAGGCAACCTAAGTGTCCATCAGCACATGAATGGATAAAGAAGATGTGGCATATATATACAATGGAATATTACTCAGCCATAAAAAGGAATGAAACTGAGTTATTTGTAGTGAGGTGGATGGACCTAGAGACTGTCATACAGAGTGAAGTAAGTCAGAAAGAGAAAAACAAATACCGTATGCTAACACATATATATAGAATCTAAAAAAAAAAAAAAATAGAAAAAGGAAAATGGTCAGAAAAACCTAGGGGCAAGACGGGAATAAAGATGCAGACCTACTATAGAATGGACTTGAGGATACGGGGATGGGGAAGGGTAAGCTGCGACACAGTGAGATAGTGGCATGGACATATATACACTACCAACCGTAATATAGATAGGTAGTTGGAAGCAGCCACATAGCACAGGGAGATCAACTCCGTGCTTTGTGACCACCTAGAGGGGTGGGATAGGGAGTGTGGGAGGGAGGGAGATGCAAGTGGGAAGAGATATGGGAACATATGTATATGTATAACTGATTCACTTCGTTATAAAGCAGAAACTGACACACCATTGTAAAGCAATTATACTCTAATAAAGATGTTAAAAACAAAAATATATATATATATAACTAATGGAGTGATATTTCTTAATTTGAATCTGAATTTCAAATTTACCCTCTAGGGATTTTCTTGAAGTAACACAGTGATTGCTTGTGTTTAATCAACATAACTAAAAAGGTTATTTTTATTAACTGCAGTCTGAATTTAAAATTTACTATTGTAGGAAGTCTATTGCTATGGAACCTTATGTATGTGAATTTCATGAAACTAATGGTACAAATCATGTCCATAATCATTCAAATATTTTTTCATCTACTTATAAATTGAATGCTTCCTATTTCCACACACTGGATAGTTGCTAGGGATACAAGAGTGAATAAGTACCCTGTTCTTATGCAGTTCTTTGGAGCTTCCCCCATATGCTCATAGGTGAAGGGAAAAATACCTATGCCTACTGGGTTTATGGGCCTGATATACATGAGATTCTCAGCACCATTAACTTTACTGTCAACTATTAGCCATCTAACATAACTGAGAATCTGAGAAGAAAGCACTAATCTGTGATATAATGGTGAAGAAGGAGAGGCAGACAACCCTTTGGCTTAAAATTTTCATTGTTCTCTGATGACTTCAGTTGAAATTCAACATCAGTTATTTCAGAATTAATGATCTATAAATCCTAGAAAAATTATTTGAGATTAATTTTTAATTGATCAAAATTAGAACTGAGCAATTAGTATATTACACTATAATCTTTTTTTAAAATTTTGGTCACAGAATGCACATTATAATTTTAAAATTGAGTCAAAAAGAGAAGTCTAACACTTGGTAAAGCATTATTTTATCCTGTATAATGATAAAATGTTATAAAAACTTTGGATACGTATTTGAATAAGTATTGGATAATATTTTATTAGAAACAGTAAATTTTAGATTGGACTATAATATAAACATATATTCTAATTAGTTGGATACATGTAGGTTAATGCAATAGTAAGTGGTTAAAGTAGTCATAGATTTTCACTGTTTTTATAAGATGTTCTGTATTCTAACATGGTCTCCAAACTTTGTAGAAAATAATGTGCCAAAGATCCATAATATGCAATTTCCTCCCTACATTTGAAAAAGAAAGTGTATACAGGTGGTTTAGCACTAAGCTTATGTGCAGTGAGAATATTTTGAAAACATTAACATCTTACATTTATAAAACTCATTTTAAACCTTATTGAGTAGATCACATGGAAACTTATATAACATACAATTTTAAAAGTTGAGACCTATAAAGGATCTTTGATAAAGATGTAAGTAACTAAACCATCTTTAGATCCAGAACTAGGATGCCAAATATCACCACATAGTACAAATTATTATCACAAAATAACTTCTGAGTCTTTTATAGCTCCAAAACAATAATTATTTCAAGGATGACTATAAGAGATTCCCCCCCAAAATAATATTGGAACATTTTTCAAATTTAAATTTTGGACTTAAATTTTTTATATGTATTTTAAATGATTTGGGGTCAATTTCATACTTTTTGTTTTTTCCTAAAGTTCTTCATATTATTTCATTGTGGGGAAAATTCTCTTTACTACTCCATTGCATATGGGCAATCACTGCCTAGAATGTTTCCACTAGTGACAAAGATCTAAAATATTCAAGTAAGCTGAAGTTGATCCTGCTAAGCTTTTGTTTCCTCATTCTTGAAAGCTTAGTCATTTTACTTTTATATGTTTATAAGTCACTGCTCATTTCACTATCTTTTTCTCCTTGTATTCAGTGCTTTCTCCTGTATTTTAGATTTCAAAGTCACGTACTGACTTTAAAATGAAAATAGTTCCTATCCATAGAAATGGTCTTAGGACATGAATGAGAATAGAAGGCAGTTCAATGTCCTTCTCATATTTCATTAATATACCATGGTCCTTATTATATTGTGTTAATATACCTTTGTCACTGCCTATTTTCTTTTCAGACCTGATACAACTACTTACTGACGGCAGGAAATGCCATGCTATTCATTCTGGTAAAGGATTATTCATCAGTATTAGTTTGAGAAACCTTGGTACTTTTGTATGCTACAATATGTTTTTTAGTAACATAAAGTTTTCTAATGTATTATTACTCGTAATAGAATTCTATTTCTTTTTCAGTAATTTAAAACTATTTTCTTTAAAAGGAGTTGTATCAAAGTACATTTTTTTTTTAAGAAGGAGAAATTTTTGCATTATATCTGTCATCTGCCAACACCTTCGTATTATTTCGAAGCAATGAATTAACAGTCGCTTCCAAAGAGAAAGCAGGAAAGTGATTTTTAATGACTGAAAAATACTTCATCTTGAATATGTCAAACTTCTCATCTAACAGTTCAAATTTGAGAAGATTAGCCACATTGACTCTAAAGAAGAAAGGTAACAGAGCAGAATATTTTATCTACAGGCAAACACTTTTATTAAAACAATCTTCATTCATAAGCAATTGAGCAAACACCATTACTAACCTGCTCCCCAGTAATCAATCAGAAGGCTTAACCTTAGCTATTCTCGCAAGTTTATGTTGGAATTAGGTGAGGACTATAAATGATAACTTAATTTTTTTTTTTTTTTTTACGCCTTCAGGGTCTTGAAAGGAAAACCACTACTGAGGAATGCCTAGGCTAATCCAGACAAAATAATAAGAAAATGCATGGCCCATAGCCATATTTTGTTTGTTTGGTTTGGTTTCCTATACATAAAGGTTATATAAAGAGTTCATTGCAATGAGGTGCTATATTGGAGAACAGTAAAATAAAAGTTGTTAAAATATAAAATGCAATATTAATCAAGAATATAACTAGCATTGAAAGATGGGAATGTTTTTTACTTTGATCCATACACAAAAAGGATGATTTCTTAAAGTAAATTTTATACATTCTAACATAACTTGACCTTCATTTCACTGACATTAGAACCAAAAATGTACCTCTAGAAAATAGATTGTTTGCTTTTAACAAATAGAACCCACAGTAATTTACTGTTCACTTAACAAATGAACCCACAGGATTCATCTGTAGTGTGGGTTATACTTATTTGATTCCATTAATATTACAATTTTTGTTTCTTGATTAGTTAACCCCAAGAGGGAGGATATATGGGGATGTATGTATATGTATAGCTGATTCACTTTGTTATAAAGCAGAAACTAACACAACATTGTAAAGCAATGATACTCCAATAAAGATGTTAAGAAAAAAATATATGACCCACGTCAAGGAGGAGAGGGCGGGGTCTGCAAAATGAATTCAATAAACATTTGCCAATTAAAACAAAACAAAACAAAACAAAACTATAACATGACTATATGCAAATTAGCTCAGATGTAAAAGTGATTTCAAATGCAGTTCCTTTTTATAAGGTTTTTTTTGATAATGCATTAGTTTCTGATAGTGCATTAGTCATTTTCCCATGATCTGAAAGCTGTCTTTGGTCTTTGGGAATTAAAACTTCAAATGAGAATCTCATACTTTAAAAAAAAAAAGGTCTCAAAATGTATTAAACATACCTTAAGAAAAATATTGAAATAATAGGAATGTGATCATTTCTTCCACCTCCTAAATTCTGCTTATCTAACTAGCATTAATAATTATTTTCATAGCCACAACAATTGTACATATAGTCCACTCTCATTTTTTTCTTTAAGGATACCCTCTATTTCCTTCCATTTTTGTTCCAATGTTAATATTCTATAAAGTGTTTTCATATTTCATACAGACACTAACCTTTTAATTGACTATTATCAACAATTGAACTTCATGCTTATTTTTGTGAGAACTAATCAGCATCAGCAATGGCTTGTGATCTATTCTTCTGACACAACAAATGTGTCACTAGATTTCTGAGAATAGCCAGAGGTTCATTATTAATTACCCTTTCACAAGCTTTTAAAAAATCTTTTCTCAACTAATTGCTAATACAATATCAGGGCTAGTCTGTTTATGTGTCTGTCTATAATCTATATATCAACTGAGAAAGGCAGAGAGAGAAAGGGGGGAAAGGGAGGAATAATTAAGCACATAAATACATACATACAAAATAGATCCCAAATTTTAGTTTATTAAGGAAAGACATGAATAACTAGATAACTATTTAAATATATGAATGAATTTGCTTTAAAATTAAAACTAAACTACTATTTATAACTTAGTTTATAATGGTTGATTTGTAATTATATTTATATTTTCTCCTTCCTCTCCATTCTATCTATATGTTTTGAATTCCAGAAAGCCTAATAGAAGTATTTCCCTAGTTTCTCACATGAGCATCTAACCTCTTAACCTCTGAACTATAGACTCATCTATAAAATGAAAATAATGACATTATTTTCAAAAGATTGTTGAACTCACTTAATGAAATAAAGACAGAAACTGTCATAGTTTGTGATCAATAAATTACAGTTTAACACAATTTTTATTGTTAGCATTATACATAATAAACAAATTGATTTTATTGGTGCAATGGATTTTTATTTCAGATCTCTGCATTTTAGAATATCTTATTTTTCCTATACATTTTCTATGAGAATAGCATAAAGCAAATTGAATTCCTAGTGGTGCAAAGTATGTACTATTTGGGGGGAAATAAATGCAAAATTTAATATATATATAGCTGCCAGAAGCAAGCAATTATTCATGACCCAAAGAAGTCTTCAAATTGCCCAGCCAACTGTTCTCGCCTTATCTCAAACCATTTCCTCTTATCCCACTAAGATTCCCCTGCATTTATCTTATGTTTTCTAGAATGTTCCAATCTGATTCCTGCCTTCTAGGGGTTGCCCTTTAGGTTCCTATCTGGAATGCTTTTGTACCATCTTTCTTTGTATAAAGTTGTACTATCCAATTTGGTTGTAGCTAGCCACATGTGCCTATTTAATTTAAATTCAAATTAGTTAACATTCATTAATTAAAGTTAATTAATTAACATCTTCTACTAGAAGACAGGCTTCAGAATAACCTTATCCTTGTTTGTCTTGTTTACTGCAATGTATCCAGGGATAAGCTAAGAAATATTGAAAAACTGGATCTCTGGTGGAAGAAAAAAAACCCAGAATTGTAAATTATCATGGTGTAAATATTCCCACCATAGCCAATGGAAAGTTACACATGTGAAAACACTGAAGTTGGAGTTGAAAAGAGATGCACACATTTGACTACCATAAGGCAGGATAAGCTGACTACCTTATGTGTCCAATGATAAGAAAGGAGTTAGACACTTAATAAGGGCTCAATATTGTTAAATAAATGGAGAAAAAATAAACATGTTTTAAAAGTCTTAATTCTTAATACTTAATCTTAAGTCTTAATACTTAATCTTACTTGAATTATTTTTGAATAAGATAATACATGTTGATTTTACATGTTGACCAGTTTTTGTTTTTATTTTTGTTTTGGCATATAATTGCCTTACAATTCTGTGTTTCTGCTGTACAATGAAGTGAATCAGCTATATGTATACCTCCCTCTTGGACCTCCCTCCCCCCCCCCCCATACCACCCATCTACATCGTCGCAGAGCACCGAGCTGAGCCTCCTGTGCTTTATAGCATGTTCCCACTAGCTATCTATTTTACGCATGGTAGTGTATATATGTCATTCCTAATCTCCCAGTTCATCCCACCCTCCCCTTCCCCTCCTGTGTCCACATGTCCGTTCTCTATGTCCTGCAAATAGGACCAGTTTTACATCATGTTTAAATTTCAGTGTCTTTATAATTAGTGTTTAAGAATTTCTCCATATGGTGTTTATTAGTGTCCTCAGGTATAGAACAAATTAACCACTTTCAAAGATAAGATTTATTGAATTACAAACATATTTTAAAAAGTAAAAAATAAGTCACTTTGATTTTCATAACTAATCTGGTATTTTCAAGTCGAAGAAAACAACAAAATTTGAGAAGAGATTTTGTTGACCATCTCTAATTAGTTTTCAGATAAAATCAGCTTTCATGACTGTATGGATTAGAGGTCTCTATCATTAGCAATATTTTTGTCATTATTTAATTGCATTTAATTAGTACAGGCTCAATTCTATATATGAACTAGGCTTCCTTAAAATCCTTGCTGTATCAAAATAGGTTTATAGAAATTTGTTTTATTTACTTTATTTCTTCCTTTGTTTTAAAATATACCATTATGTCAACTTTTCTTTTTCATGGAGCTGGTCCATCTTTCTGTTGAAATATTTAAGACCATATCTAAATAAAATAATTAGAATAAGTAGTGGTGATTGATATGTACTCTGGAACCCCAGCTGGGGGAGGGGTGGGTATTGGAGCATAGATGAGCAATAGACTTTGTGTGGTCATTTTATTCTGTGACATCTTTCACATATGTTGTGTATAAAAGATATTATGTAGTGTAGAACAATAAACAATAGTTTAGACAGTTTTGCCTAATCACTGATTTAGAGTATAAATAAACATTATGAAAAAATATTTTTCTCTTACATGCAGTACCTAAAAGAAGACATATTTTTATCTTTCTTTGTTTTTCACAATTGGAAATATATTCAACATTTTTTATACATTTAAATTTATTTAAAACCAAATAATGGAGATTTGTTAACGAAATAGAAGAAATTTCTTAAATAATAAGAAACAATGAAATTGCAGTAATGAGGAAACCATCAGTATCTTCTTGGTTTATGATTTTAATTATACTTAAATTTCAAACTAAACACTTTTAATATTTTTTAAGTATTGAAAATATTTTTGCTCTTGCTTTTGCAAAGTAACCCCTTATAACATAAATATAAATTAAGGATGGAACTGAAAAACTTATCATTATAACTCTACTTGCTGATTATAATTAAGAATATTGCATAATGGTTTAATTTACCTTTTTATGATGTTTGAGATTTTGAGGTGTTTCTAATTTACTTGTGGGTGAGCTGGAAATCCCAAGATTTTGATTTTTAGTTAACTTGTTTTTTCCATTGACACTTGGTATAGTTTGAAAAATTAAGCAAATCACAGAGTATTAAAATTTGTTGGGCATTTTATCAAATACCATCATTTTTAATAGAGAACATCATTTTACCATTCACAAAACTTGTGTAAGGCTTTTTGATTCAGTGTAAGGATACTTTTTTGTATTTGGTGCCATTGATGATTTACCCCATAACTCCTAGGCACTCCTCTGTAACTATTACACCAAACTTCACTGCATGGGGGTCTGCATTAGTGAAGTAATTAAGAATATGGACCATGGAGCTGCAGTGTCTGGCTTCCTTAGCTGGATCACACTAGCTGTGTAGCTTGGGAAAATTACTTAGTCTCTGTGCTTTAGTTTTCTGGAATGTAAAACAGAGAGGGTAATACTATCTAGTTCACAAAACAGTAAAGATTAGTTGAATTCATTCATGTGAAAGCACTTAGAAGACTAACTGGCATAGTGTAAGCATCAATAAATGTTTGCTATCATAATTTATTCTGGATATATTGCCTTGTATTTTTGTGCAAAATAGAAATTCAATAAAAGAGGCTACATATTAAGCCCCAAGGTTCCCAGAAATCTCCAAAGAGTCTTACTCAGAAAAAAGATTTTGAAAGACACAGTATAAATTTTAGCAAATGAAGTATGTTTGTCATTAAGTAATTTGATTTCTTATCATTAAACTAAATGACTCTTTGATTCTTTTTATTCAGTCTAAAGGTTAGTTTTTTTCTCTATAGCTAGTGAAAAAAAGTAACTTATATTTTGAAAATTGATTTTTTCCAAAAGGAAATCATCTGTAAGGAAACATAGCATATGTTATGGTTTTGTTGTTGTTTTCTTGGTTTGTTGTACTTTTATTTTTCCTTAAGAAACTCTCTTCCAATCCAGTCTGATAATAGGTATGGATAAAGGAATAATATCTATGATTATAAGCAAAATCATAATATCTAGTGTTTCATGATGTGAAAATTTTATTATCAAATTATTAATCTGGAAAAATGTAACATTCATTAAGAACACACATTTCAATGATTGATGTTTAGTTAGTCAGCATAGGGAGGGCTATTTCTTCCTGCTACTGGAATCTGGTGAAAGTAGAAGGAGAAATGGAGAGTAAACAAGGAAAAGAGAATGACAAACATTCCCCTCCTCTCCCTGCTCCTTTACACTCTGACCCAGGGGGCAGCAAACTACTACCTACAGTCCAAATTTACCCTACCACCATATAAAGAAAGTTTTATGGGAACATAGCTAATTCCATTTGTTTACATATTATCTATGGCCAATTTCACATTATATCAGAGTTAAGTAAATATGACTGAGACCAACCATATGGTCTGCAAAGCAGAAAATATTTACTGCTCTTGGCAAAAAATGTTTGTCAACTCCTGCTCTAACCAAAGAATCTACGTTATCAGACAAAATAGACTAGTTTATTCTTAGGTAAGAGTGCCAAAATCTCAGTGGCTTAAAGGAATTTACATTTCATTTCACTCTACGTGTTCATAGGCGTGTGCACAGGATGTGATAATGGAAAGGATTCTGCTTCACTTTGTTCTCATGAAAAACCCCAGGCTGATGCTGTTTCCACCCTCTGAAGAGTAGTATATAAATAAAGCAGGTCAGTGCCTATAGGACAAGGCTCCGATATGACCCCATAAAATCCCTGCCCTCTAGTATTCACACCCTTGTATTTTACCCCTGCCAAAAGGTGTCACACCACCTTGCTGTGTGACCAATAGAGTAGACATTTGTGATAGTATGTCACTTCCAGGCATTAAGTTATAGAATAAAAAGTCACTGCATCCTACAGTTTAGCCAGGCTCATTCTTTTGGATCATTTGCTCTCAGAGATTTTTCCTGCAATGTCATGAGAGGCCCATGTGGTAAAGAACTGAGGTCTCCTCCAAAGAGCCAGTGAAAGAGTGAGACCTTCCGTCAGTAGCCACGTGAGGCAGCCTTTTTGGACCTGTATCTTCTGGCCCGGACAATTTTCAGATGATCAGACATTGATTGCCATGTCATGAGAGACCCTGACACAGAATACTGGTTACCCCTGGACTCTTGATCTTCAGTAACTATGTGAGAGAATAAATGTTTGTTGTTTTCCTAAAACATCTAAGTTTTAGAAAAAAAATCATTAAATAACAATAGATAATTAATACACTTCCATTCACATTCTGTTGGCCAAAGCAAGACATATAGTCATGACTAATTTCAAGGAACTGGGGAATTACAATACTCCCATATGTCTGAAAGGAGGAGAGTCAGAATATTAAAGCTGGCACTAATAACTATCAGTCTTTAAGTCTTTTTCCTTTTGAGTAGGATACAAATAAAAATAAATAAATATTTTCACTTTTTTATGCTTTTAGAGTTTTTTCTAATGTAGGAAATAAAGGTCTTGGACATGAAAAAATAAATATTGAGAAAATAATACATAGAAATGATTATGTATATTTATCTATGGGATTGAATTTGTCATTTTTATCAACATATAATTTATTTTATGCCTGTTAATATCAGAATCTATTTTAAATATTGACTTAAATAATCCACAAAAGCAAAATTATACTATTAATGATAAATATATTAAAAATTTCAACAACATAAGTTATCTCTTAAAAATGTATGTGTATATGATGTGTCTGTGTGTAGGATTTTAGGAAGTTTCTCCAAAATATACTGACTGTGGAAGATTCAATTATCCTCCTCTATCCCTCTATCCCTGGCCTAAACTCAACACAACCCTAAACCTGGAACTGAGTCCCATAGGTCAGAGAGAGTGAGATTCAGAGCAGCCAGATTACCTTTTAAAATGTCTGTTATATTATGTTACTTCTCTGCTCAAAATGGCTCCAGGCCATCCTATTTAATCAGAGTAAAAGCCACAGTCCATAAAGTGGCTTATATGGCCGCATAGGGCCAACCACCTACACATCTCCCAGCCTCATCTCAATCTTTTCCTTCCCTTTCGGGCTTCCCTGAGAAGCCTACTAAAGAGTAAGGAGCAACTTCCGCAAGAATTGAATCCCTTTCTCTGCTTTTGCCTGTTATATCATTCTCCATGATACTCATCAGCAGCAGAGACATGTACTTGTTTATTTATTATTATAATTATTATTATTTGCTGGCCCTGCCCACTAAAATGTAAACTCCCCGAAGTCAAGGACTTTGTCGTTTAAGCTCACTCCTTTATTCTTAATGCATGGGAACATCAGAGAAATCTCGTTATGTACATATATATATAATTTATCATTAACTATAATTTCCCATTCCACATTGTTTAAAACATAATCAAATATAAAATCATTTGAGGGCTTGTGCAACTACTTCCTCTCCAGCCTCATCTTTTGCCACTGCCTCACTTGCTCTCTGCACTTCAACCTTATTTATCTTTTTTTTCAGCTCTTGGAAGACCCAAGTGTCCTTTTCTTTTTCAACTCCTTTTACATGCTATTTTCCCCTCTACTTGGAAGGTTTTTTTCTACAATCCAGTCAAACTCTCAAATCAATCTTCAGATTTTAGCATCAATTAATTTCTTTCTTTTAAATCCCTAATCCTAATCTGGAATTTTACACACACACACACACACACACGCTTATGTTTACATAGTTAATCTATTTAGTTATTGAATATTTTTCCTTCTTTGAGGAAGTGGTTGATGCCTAGACAATCAATTTTCTAGACCCAGCACCTAACACAGTGTCACAGACATTTTGCTTAGTAAACTTTTTGAAAAAAATAAATTAACATAAGTTAATTAGTAAAACTCTAGACATTAATCAATTTCTTAAAAAATTATAGTCATGATTGAAACAAAGTTTCATATTTTCAAATTGAAAACTATTTATCCAATACACAAAACATTTTATTTAAGCTGCTTCTTCCTAACCTAGAAAAGGGAGGTCTCCTGCCATCATGTACTGAGAACAGCAAACAATTAAGTGTGTAACCCAAAGTTTTTCACTGGATGAAAGACAGGCAAATCTCACAACAGAATTTTGTAAAGAGAGAAGTGTTTTAAGATGAGCAATGTACCAAAACAAACAAACAAACAAACAAACAACTTTTATTTTGGAAACTCGTAGTAGATTCTTGTAATAGCTACACTCCCAAATATTCTCTACAAAAGAAACTTTTTAGATGTTTTCAGACAGTTTAGCAATTTAGTCATATACTGTGAAATACATTCCATATTAAAGTCATATTTATTATCATGAAAATAATATTTATTGCATCTTTAATGTTTCAAATAACTTTCTACAGTTATTCTTCTTAGATTCTCAAAGGAAATTTGTATTTAAAAATCCATTTTAGTTTTGAGGAAATTGAGCTTTAAAGGACAAAAGTTAAAGTCAAAAGAAAAATTAGAACTGAGACTTAGAATTTCTGATTTGATATATTCTATTTTCCTCACTCTGGGCTACATCGTTATTAATATATTCTATTTTGCCATGCTATATTTTTCAAAGTAGTTTCAATATATATGAGGCAGAGAGTTAATATGAACTTCTTGATTTAGTGATTGTTTCTGCTGTTTCAGCTTTCACCCTGAAGACCCAATGGACCATTAATCAAATATCTCCTTCCTATGAAGGCTAGATAGGAATTCTCCAAGTCCTATTGGTAATATGTAGAGAAGACTTCTGCTAGCCATAATATTTAAGCATCCTTATTAAGACAGTGTGGAAGCAACTTCTAAAAGTATTCACTGGAAGCCTAAGAGAACATTTAGGGATATAATAAAGGGATCCTGAACCATCAAATGGAAGTTCCTTGCATAATAGACATATGACATACGTTTTCACCTAATTTTTAGGCTTTTTAGAACCAAGTATCTAAGTTACTAGGGGTTATAAGTTTTCTTTAAAAATATCAATATCTCTCTCAATGTTTTCTGCATTAAAAATGGGCAGTCACAAATATTGATTTCAAGGAAATCAGAAACTGATGGAGAATATTGCCTAGGAGGATGTGATTGACAGTATTTTACATCTGAAAATAATGAAATCACTCAAGGTTGCTTTATAATACTCAATTAAATATTTTAAAGTTTTTTTTCCATGATCTTACAAAGGCACAAATACAGCTCTTATATTCTCTTTCCACACACACACACATATGTATGTATATCTGTGTATGTGTGTATATATATATATATATATATATATATATATATATGAACACATATGCATATAATATGTATCACATCACTTAAAATTTTAGGTGGAAAGTTTACTGGTCATAACAGGTAAATGAAGCTATTTAATTTTAAAACATTCTGTAAAATAACTTTCTTTCTGGCATGATGTGTTTTGCTAAAATATGGTTTTGTTTAATGTGACTTTTTTTTTTTTTTGATAGTTGTTTTTTGCTGTGTGATCATTTCTTTTCTGAAGCTAATCTGATATTGAGTTAATTAGCATTTAAGAATTTGGCAAAAGAAGAAAAAAATATTTCCAAAGCTCACTAAACAGATTTTCATCCATAAATCCTTTACTTTTGATTTCATAATTGTTTGCTAACTATAGGAAATATTGCATATTTAAATGGTGTAAATTTAAGGGAAGCATTTTATGCATTTTCCATAGAAAATTTATTTTCAAAATTGGTTTAGTTAGTTTAGAATGTCACTGAAGTATCTAAGTTAAAGCTTTTTGGGAAACCTAAGAAAATTATAAGAACATGAAAAAACAGTTCTCTGTACATTACAAACGTCATTATAAACCACAAATGCTATTTTTCTGCTTGTCTTTCACATAGTCATTAGGGAGTCAGATGAAAAAACAATGAAAATGAAATACTGAAGAAAATGCTCAAAATGAACTTTTATTACTCCCTTATCTTTCATTTCTTGTGAAAAACTGCACAAATTTGGTTTTGTTTTCTTACCTGACATGAAATTTTTCAACTTACTCCTAGGTCCAAGTCAGACAGATCCCTGGTAAGGAAAGAATAGGATTTTGACATCAGAGAAGGGAACATTTGGATGAAAAGGCATATAGGAAACATTTACAAACCAATAAGAGGGCAAGTGTGAGGTCTTTGATCATCCATACTCGTTAAACAGCAAATTTAAGAGGAAAAATGTAAGGGAGTCAGGTAATATGGATTTGATGTATCAGCTCTCTATATGAGTTGTCTGGGAAATCCAGGCAGTTAGTGCCTGGATTAGTGCCTTGGTAATTGTGAGAAATAACTGGAAGTTGTTTATTAGACAGCTTCATTACCCTTGGGAAATGGGACTATCAGGCCTCTACACTGGAGTAAATCATGGTCCTAGTTGGTCTCTTGCCCAAGCAACCCATCCTGACATTGGTTTCTGGATAATCTTTCATATTACACAGAACCTCTTACAAATAACATATAAAGAAGAAATTAGAAAACTATACCACTGGTAGCAGGCAAAAAGAAACATGATGCCCTTGCTTAAGGACAAAATTACTCAGTGAAATTGTGTTCAGTCACTAGGTATTTTGAAAAGAAGGAAAAGAAGAATGGGATGGCAGGAAGGAAGGAAAGGAGGACATTTCATAAATTAACCTTAATTATTCCCCTATTAAAAATTCTAATCTATTTATGACTCAAGAGTTAACTTGAATAAACAATATTTTAGAATTATATTTTTAAAAGTAGATTCTCAACTTTGGAGAAAAATTTAGGGCTATACCAATGAATGGTATTCTTTCTACTGCAAAACTGATTGTGGTCAAAATTGTCTTCTTTCATTTTTTTTGAATATCTAGCATCAGTCACTCTCTTAATCTATATCTCAGATAAAGAAATTTATGACAACACATTCTGTTACCTACAAATATTCTATTTCTAGAAGCAAAATTATTATTATTTTTTTATTTTTTATTTTTTATTTTTTTGGCGATGCCACACAGAATGCAAGATCTTAGTTGACCCACGCCCCCTGTAGTGGGAGCGCAGAGTCTTAACCACTGGACTGCCAGGGAAGTCCCCTAACGTTATTTTTAGTGACAACCTTTGCAAATGATATTTTTTATTTCAGCCTAAAAATATGGACGGTAAAGACTGAAAAGCATGTACAATATAAATGAATTACTAAATTAAAAAAAAATTATCAGACCTAGATATTTAAAACTCTAATATATGAACCAATATTTATGCTCTATATCTACAAAACACTCTAAAAATAAAATATAAATTTTACAAAATACATATTGTCTAAATATTTGTTACTAGGTATATGAGGTTTAATATAATACAGAGATTTAATCATCAATTAAATAACTAATGAAAAAATAAAATAATCAGTAATGGGACAAGGCAACGCTTTGGCTTCAATTATTTGAATAGCAAAATTGAGGAATAAGATTATTTGAAGACTAAGAACTAAAAGGCTTTGGTGCTTAAATAACATGTTATTCATAGTCTATCTGTATGAATGCTTATTCCCCTTTCAGACACCCTCTCTTCCAAGAAATCATTCCTCATTAGCACTTATTTATTCTTCCTCTGTGTTATGCAACAGCACTCTTTACAGATATATATTGTATCCTTCAAAAATTTTATTTATTTTCTTATATCTTTAGTACCCCAATTTGATGGTAAATTCCCTGAGAAAAGAGCATCCATTCTATATTGATTTATCTGCAATACATAGCATGTGGGCCATCCCTAGGAGAGAACTGGCAACTGAACAAATCAACTAGTGTAGGTTGCTCAAGATAAATGCTCTTGAAAGAGAGGGTTCTGGAACCTTTCAATATAGTTAGATAGATACTGTGAAGTTACACTTTAATGATGTTCAGAAAACTAAAGTGTAGATCCTTTGGCCCACCTTCCCAAGCACAGGACCCAGATCAGTCATACCATTTCCTCTCCCCCAAAGGAACACCTGATCAGCTATGTTTGGAGATCAAATTTAGTATTTGTTAAGTTAAAGTGAAATGGTGATTAGCCTGATATTTACTAACTTGTTATAATCTCCTTCTTTGAAGTGGGTATCAAATCTTAATCTTGAATCTTAAATATATCCTGGGCATTCCTTTTCCTGAAAACTCCACAAACACTCAGCTCAGTATTATCCCCCAATCTCCAGTCGTCACATAGATGTTGTGTGATTTTGTCCCTAAATAATACTCTGGAAATACAATTGATCTATTGAAACTTTGAGAATTAAAATTATGTCTTGCTTTTCATAAAAATGTAAAAGACATACAGGATCACAAGGTGGAAAATGATCTGTTAGATGTCATTGAAAATTTTGTCTTTCTTTTCTGGGCCAGCCAGACAGGGGTCCATATGGCATTGTTCTGGATTCCCATCATAACTTAAAGGGAAACTTTCATAATGTCCAGAGCCCTTGGTGTCCTGCAAATGAAGGAGGAGGATGTCCTCAAATTCCTTGCAGCAGGAACCCACTTAGGTGGCACCAACCTTGACTTCCAAATGGAACAGTACATCTACAAAAGGAAAAGTGATGGCATCTACATCATAAATCTGAAGAAAACCTAGGAGAAGCTTCTGTTGGCAGCTCGTGCCATTGAAAACCCAGCTGATGTCAGTGTCTTATCCTCCAGGAATACTGGCCAGCAAGCCGTGCTGAAGTTTGCTGCTGCAATCCCATGCAACAACGCGGGAGCTCACTCAGTGGGTCTGATGTTGTGGATGCTTGCCCGGGAAGTTCTGCGCATATGTGGCACCATCTCCCATGAACACCCATGGGAGATCATACCTGATCTCTACTTCTACAGAGATCCTGAAGAGATTGAAAAGGAAGAGTAGGCAGCAGCTGAGAAGGCTGTGACCAAGGAGGAATTTCAGGGTGAATGGACTGCTCCAGCTCCTGAGTTCACTGCTCCTCAGCCTGAGGTGATGGACTGGTCCGAAGGTGTGCAGATGCCCTCTGTGCCTATTCTGCAGTTCCCCCCTGAAGACTGGAGTGCTCAGCCTGCCACTGAAGACTGGTCTGCAGCTCCCACTGCTCAGGCCACTGAGTGGGTAGGAACAACCACTGAGTGGTCTTAAACTCTTCTTCCACAAACTCTTAAAATGGAAATAGGTTGACAGAAAATAAACAGTTTCTAAAAATAATAATTAATAATAATAATAATAATCGTCTTTCTAATTTAGTCCCCTGACTACCTACAATGATAGGTAGATTTTTGCTTACATTACTGAGATAATTGCTGAAGAATTCCTCTTTACTCTGAGAAAGAAATTCCATTTTACCATTGGAGATTCTGAGAGTCTGCAATTCCTTCCCATAAAAACTACATTGACAGATGAATGGATAAAGATGTGGTATATATATACAATGGAATATTACTCAGACATAAAAAAGAATGAAGTAATGCCGTTTGCAGCAACATGGATGGACCCAGAGATTATCATGCTAAGTGAAGTAAGCCAGACAGAGAAATACAAATATCACATGATATAGCTTATTTGTGGAATTAAAAAAAAAAAAAAAAGATACAAATGAACTTATTTACAAAACAGAAAGAGACTCACAGACATTGAAAACAAACTTATGGTTACCAAAGGGGAAAGTGGGGGGAAGGATACATTAAGAAGTTAAGATTAACATATACACACTACTGTATATAAAATAGATAAACAACAAGGACTTACTGTATAGCAGAGGGAACTCTACTCAATATTCTGTAATAACCTATAAGGGAAAAGAATCTGAAAAATATATATATATATGTATAACTGAATCACTGTGCTGTATACCTGAAACTAACATCTTACCCAGTGTTATACATCAGGCCTACTTTTTTTTTTAAATATCATAAAACAAAGAATTGTGAATATTGCAGTAGCTACTAATGATTATTTATTACTAGTGTTATTTGTACATTTTACTTCTTTTTTAAAATAATAATGGTGATAAGAAGAGTAACAAAACAGTATTGGGATTTAGTACTTAGTTGAAATTTAATAATATTTCTGAAAACAGCTTCAATATTAATCCACATATTTTTTAGTTAGCTTTTAAAGTGTTTCATTATTTTATAGAGGCAAATCAACAAGAAAATGGAAGGGAACCCCTTAGAGTGCTAGTTTTTACATGTAAAACTCAAATCTCTCATTCTTCATTGTGTTCTAGTCCCGGGCACCATGATTGACACATAATTGGTGCCTACTGCTTACAAGTTGAATCAATTCAGGAGCATTTTATTTGAAATCACATAATGTTTGCTACATGTATTTAATGTCTATTTAAGTACAGTTGATCTTTGAATAACATAAGTTTGAACTACACGGGTTCACTTACACTTGTTTTTGTTTTTTTTTTTTAAATACTACAGCACTACATGATCCGCAGTTGGTTGAATCCACAGATGTGGAACCGTGGGTTGCGAGGGCCAACTATGGGACTTGAGCATCCTAAAATTTTGGTATCTGAGGAGGGTCCTGGAACCAGTCCCCAGGGGATAGCAAAGGACAACTCTATTCCCAATTAAATAAGTCACTTCAAATAAGTTAATTTGTGTTAATGATCAGTTTTCCTATAATTAATTCAAAATTAAATATTAAGGGAGACTTTCATTTTCCACAGTCTCTTTAATGTAAGAGCTTTCTGATTTACTAGTTCATGAAATAGTCACCATTAATAGAAAATTCAGAGAACATTCTAGAAGGTTAAACACTTCATTTGATTATTGGTAGCAGTCAGTACAGCAAGCATTAAATTAAGCCTGGGTTCAACATCATTACTTTTATTTCCACAACATTAAAGAGTAAATTATTGAAAATATATTGAAAATAATGTTACTCGTGGATAAAAATTCCTCATGGAATAGGCAAAGGACTTTGAAAGAGAAACTCTAAAGGCCAGGTATGCAACTATAATTTAACTTTAATTGAAAGAATATGCTAGTGCAGTCCTAGATGATATAGAATGTCTCATTATGTTTGAACCAAATATGAAACCCAGTTGGGGAAGAAAGTGAATGGAGGGAGTTAAAGTGTGAATCAGCTTACAAGCAGGCCTGATGTTTTTTAGACAACCTGTATCTTTTCCTAGATATCCCTTCTATCTGCTGACAGGTTTCTGTCATGCTAAATCTGAGATGTAAACCCGGTTTCCCATTAACAGAGTTTTTTCAATATATTATTCTATCATGAAATAGAAATGAATATGGTGTTTAGGAAATCTATTAGTAGGACATGAACATAGAGTAGATATTTTCTTGTTTATATAGCTAATAATTTAGAGAAAGAAACTGAATTTTTTATCCAAATTTCACCCTGTTCTTTTCCTAATTCCCTACCTTGCTCTCTTACATTTATAAAGAACCAGTCAGTGAGTTGATTTGCAGTGTGATGGTAGCGTTCTCCTGTGTTTGAAGACAGCAGTCTTGCATCAAGTTTGAAGCACACTTTGATCTCATTAGTGATAGGATTTTTGTAGCCTTGTTGGACATATTAATAAAAATTGCACAGATTGCTTAAAGTTAATTGGTGAAACACTTTCTTCAAAATGCTGTGACGGCTTTATAGAATGACTAGATCAAACTTGGAAAGTCAAAATTGGAACTTTCAATTCACTCTAACGGAGTCTATATATGTATTGTGACTTCAGAATTCATTGCAAACTGATTTTTCAAATGCCTTAAAAATACTGTCCAACTTAGGTTCCTTTCTGTTACCTCTTTATGTATATTTTCACCAAAAGCCTTGCAAGTGCTTTCAAAAACTCACAGAAGTGCCCGGATAAAAAATAACTTTATTTTCAGCTCAGTTGCTCATTTTTATTGGGCACATTTCCACTTACAACTTATCTTTAAGCACTATCTACCTGAGGATTCAACTACTTCACCTCAGACAAAAAACCAAAAATACCCTTGATAAGAAACTAAAGCACACAAGAAACCTAATTCATTCAATCCAGCCAACAAATTTGCAATGAGCACCTGTCCTGTAATAGGCCCTGTATGTGAGCCAAGGATGCGGGAATGAACAGAGGAGAGACATTACTTGCTCCTGCGGAGTTAAGTCTTGTTTTTTCAGTTCAATCATCTGAGTTGGAAGTGATCTGACTAGGGGCAGGTGTGAGAAACTGCTACCCATTTAAAAAAAAAAAATCCATGGGGAAGATCCAATTTAAATGATTAAATTGTTCATTTTTCCAATCTTCCTTTAATTTAAATTCGTATTACTTCTGTGAAATAATCCATTTTCATTAATTCAGTGAGCAACAAAAAGATCATCTAATTAATATGAATTATTAATTGCATGTGATTTATATTTATATATTTATGTAATATATAATGTAAATATGTATGTTATGTATATGTAATATAAATATGCTTTTTACTATATATAATAAAATATATATTATGTACTATTTATATTTAATATTTATACAATATATTATGTTTATACTATATTATGTAGTTATTATATATTTATATTTAATATATACTATTTACAATATAAATATATATGCATATTTATTTATATGTTTTATACTTAGACTCTGCTTTGCCTCAGGGGTCAAGCCAAGAAGACAATTAGACAAATGTTCTAAGATACAAATGCAACAATTTTTGAAATTTAGTATTTCACAGATTCTTTAAACACAAGAAGTGAATACTTGTCCAAAACAAACATGTGGAACAAACTATCTACTATATTTAAAGTAGGATGGCTCGTAGATGACAACAAATAGAAAAAGATCAGCTTTGGGGCTAAACCTGCCAATTCAGATTCTTCTGAAGTTTGTAAAATTTATTTCCCTATAAGCATTGCCTGTTCCATCAAGTACTCCAAAGATAGTGTTGTAATGATTAAAAATTAAAAAGCAATCAACCAACTTCAGCGTATTTATTCAAAAGAATTAAAGTCAGGATCTTGAAGAGGTATCTGCACTCCCACGTTCATTGCAGCATTATTTACAATAGCCAATACGTGAAAACAATCCAGATGTCCATCAACAGATAAATGGATTTTTAAAAGGTGGTTATACATACAGGGGAATATTATTCAGTCTAAAAATAAAAAGAAAAAATTCCTGTGATACATGACAACATGGATGAACCTGGAGGACATTACCCTAAGTGAAATAAGCCAGTCACAGAAGAACAAACACTACTATTTCCAATTAGATGAGGGATCTAAAATAAAATCCTAAAAGTGGAACGTGGAATGGTTGTTGCCAGAGCCTGGAAAAATGGGGGATATGAGGACATGTTGTTTAATGGGTAAAATATTTCTGTAATGCAGGATGAATAAGTTCTAGAGATCAGCTGAACAACGTAGTGCCTGTAGTAACAGTACTGTATTGTGCGCTTACAAATTTAAGAGGATACATCTCATGTTGTACTCTTACCACTACAATCAATCAAAGGGTCACAAGGAAACTTTTAGAGGTGTTAGCTCTGGCTATCACTTTGTAGTAATGGTTTTACTGGCGTATATATATGTCTAAACTCTTCAAATTGTGAATATTAAATGTGCAGTTTTTAACATATCAATTATACCTCAATAGAGCTGTTCAAATTTTTAAAGGAAAAATAGGTAATCTTCTTCACTAAGGTTTTAATAATGAATCACTTTACATATACTTGCAATGAACAACAAAGCAACACATCCTGTGCTCATTTTAATAGAGAGCATGAATATCAATTTATTCAAAAAATCAAAAAATCTGTTAGAAATGTCATGCCTATTTTAGGCTGAGACTAGGAACTCAACTCAATGTGAACAAATCCAGCTATAGACCCATGGCTGCTGTCAGCCAGCACAGCAGTGTTGTCTCTCCTTGACCCTGAGTAGAATAATCAATCACTCACTCAAATGGACAAGCTCAAAAATCAACAGGTGCTCTATCCAAAAAGTCAAGATCACCTTAGGATTCAGCCTGTCGTTCTTCCTTTTTCTGATACTTAGGGGAATTTAAAAAAACAATGAAAAAGAAAACAAGAGAAGAAAAGGAAAAAATCAAAGTGAACAGTATCTAGTACCATTTATTCTCTGCAATTACTCAATTTTGGAAACAGCTGCAGGCTTCTAACTTTGTTAGTGTTGACTGTACTTCACAGTTTCACTACTCATTTATTGTCTACTTGCCCCTTTGGAATTAACAAGTTTTCTACTTCCTTTAAAAAAGCCCGATGTATTATTGATGGGGTACTCTCTCTCTAATGTGGTAAAAAATACCCCAGACACAAAGACATATTTAACAGTATATTTACTCTCATGGGGAAGACAATTATTTTGATTTTGTGTTCATTACATACATTTTCCAACTAAATCTAAAAGGCTGTATAGCTTTTCTACACAAGCAGTATCTAAAGTTCTTCTAAAGCCACATGTGTTTCAATGTTGAAACTTTCTTGCAGAATATTCACATTTCAAAGGGCAAATGTGAGTTCTATCCTATTAGGTTTCAATACTGGTAGTTGTGGTGAAGTCCCACTACACGCTAGTTATTGTGCTCTTGGGGTCAGGGATCTACAAAACTCTTCAATGTCACATGCAACTTGAATGATCTTAGGCAAGTCTTTAACTTGTCTAAGTTTCAGTTACATAACGTATAAAATAATTTTAAATTCTTGGTGTTAGTTCACTAAGTTGCTGCCAGTAAAGTCTAAGCAAAGTGCCATATAATTAATAAACATTAGCAAACATTCTTTATTCACTGCTATTATTATTCCACTTATTGTTGTGATAACTTGTTCTTTGGTTTGAAATAAAATTTAAATAAGATTGCTCCCTGGTGAATATGTAAAGTTAACATTTTATTCTCCATTAAGGAAATAGCTAAGTAACTTCCTGCCTTCACATTTCTACAAATAAGTGGCAAAAGACGATATTGGAAGTTGGTGGGGTTCTTTCTGGTAACTGTGGATTTATGAGCAAATATCTCTACTCTTTCTTTCTAGAAGCATCCCCTTCTGGTTCCCTCCATTCCTCCTCTCTATGTAGAGGTTGTCTAAGATCTTGGTCCTGACAGGCTTAGACACTTCTCATAGAGTCTCTGAAAGAAAAAAAGATAAGCCTGTAAAAGCTGACCTAAGAAAAAACATGCACTGACCTTCTCTTGATGTAGTTTGCTTTATTTCCTGCACATAAAAAAATTGAAAAGAGCATTTGTAACTCATTGTGAATTAAAATTTTCTAATAGTTTCTGTGACATTGTACAGTTTTTATATAGCAATAAAATATTTAGTGGTATATAATATGAAGAAAATATTTAATAAATGTTAAAAAGAGCAACGTAGGACCTAATCTATTTAAGGGTAGTATAACAAAGGATTTTATAGAATAGCGAGGTTTGTGACACCACAATTACAAAACAAGATGTGTTGTTGTTTCATGACTTAGAAATGACATTCAGATATCTGTCAATGGATTAAAAGGATGAATGAAAATAAAATTTTAATTGTGTTTTTTATTCTAATTTTTATTTTATTGTGGTAGGAACACTTGAGATGAGATCTACTCTCTTAATAAAGTTTTAAGTGTACAAAACAAGATCGTTAACTACAGGCCCAATGTTGTACAGCAGAGTTTTACATTTATCTTGCATTATGGAAATTTGCACCCATTGAGCCACACCCCTCCCCTTCCCCTACTTCCTGCTCCTGGCAGCCACAGTTCTGCTCTCTGCTTCTAAAAATTTGACTATTTCAGATACCTTATATCAGTGAAATCAAACAGTATTTGTCCTTCTGTGACTGGCTTATTTCACTTAGAATAATGCCTTCCAGGTTCATCCATGTTGTCATATTTCACAGGATTTTCTTCTTTATATAAGCCTTAATAATATTTCATTGTATGTATATACCACGTTTTCTTTATCCCTTCATATTGATGGACATTTTAGTTCTTTCCATGGTTTGGTTATTGTGAACAGTGCAGAAATAAGCACAGAAGTGCAGATATCTCTTCAAGATCTTGATTTCAATTCTTTTGGACAAATACCCAGAAGTGGGATTGCTGGATCATAAAATAGTTATATTTGTAATTTACTGAGGAACTTCCATACTGTATTCTGTAGTAGCTGCACCATTTTGCATTCTGAACTGACAGTAAGCAAGGGTTCCAATTGCTCCACCTTGCCAGAAACTTGTTCTCTCTCTCCTTTTTTTTTTTTTTTTCTGATATATGGAGATTTTGTTAAAAACAAGAATGTCATATGAGACAGAGAGAGAGAAAGAAAGAAGGAAAGAAAAAGAAAGAAAGGAAGAAAGAAAGAAAGGAAAGAAAGGAAAGAAAGAAAGAAAGAAAGAAAGAAAGAAAGAAAGAAAGAAAGAAAGAAAGAAAAGGGAAAAAAAGGAAGAAAGAAATCCAGATTCAGTCTGGGGTGGGGTATCTGGGGACCCTAAGTTAGAGTTCTGTCACCAAGTGATGAAGGAGGGTGAAGTCGTGAGGGTCTTCTCCATTGCTACCACTTATTATTCTGTAAAAATAGCTTGAACATCTGGGTTTAACTGTAAAACAATAGCCTCCAAAATCCTAATTGTTCAAGCAGAGAAAAATGTTTTTAATTACACTTTATACCATGCCCCTTCAGACTTAATCAATATGCATTTTGACATAAATACGTTATTCTCCTTATCATATAAAGTAATATATTTTTATTAAATTAATATATTTTGTGTGCAACATTATACATGACGTTATGATGTCACTCGTGTATCACAAACCAGTGACAGAGCAATGAATGTTTCTGCTGAACACAATTCTGTAAAAGAGATAAAAACACAATAATCTTTCGGTATCAAGGCAACTTGAACTGCTGAGGCAAAGAAGATTGGAGGAGATAAAAGAAAAGGCAAATCCCATGGACCTGTGAGCTAATATTCTTATGTATATTTTCCTTCAGGGCCTTGGCTGATTCTAGACTCAGGACAAGAGTCTGAGGGTCAGGTCAGTGATGGAATAGTAAGAAACTAATGGTGAGATACCAAAACTCTGTCGGATCTCGTCAAGACATCTGCTGAATTCTGAACCTGCACAAGCCAGGAGGCTAATTATCCAAGCAATTAGGTGTTTTGGGCAACTGTATGTTACCGAGAAGGTAAAGATTAAGATTTTGGAACTGCCAAGAGGAGAGGCCATGGTGAACACTTAAAACTCTGGTTGAGCATCCCTGCAGGACTGTGCCCTCAGAGCATAATCGTGAAACTGCAAACCAGCTGCTATTCTGCCCCATTGCTAATTGGTTTTAAGTAATCAGGTCCCCCTCTATCAGTCTACTAAAGGAAAGTGTAAGTCTTCTGTGATAGTTCTCAATTGTTTCATAACAAATTACCACGCATTTACTGTTTTGAAACATTATCACAGTTCTGTTCTGTAGATCAAAAGTCTGAAATGGCATGGCTGGGCTCTCTGCTCGTGTCAAAAGTCTGAAGGCATGATGTCAGCCTGCCTGAGTTCTTTTCTGGATGCTAATTCTTATTGGCAGAATTTAGTTCCTTGCATTTTTATGACCAAGATGCCAGTTTTCCAGTTTTCTTACTGGCTGACCACCAGGGTCCACTCTCAGCTGCGAGAGGCCAGGTTCATGGTACTTGGCCCACTTCGTTCAAGTCAACAATGGTATGTTTAGTCCTTCTTATGCTTTGAAACTCTGACTTTCTTATCTGCAACCAGCCTGGTAAATTCTGTTTTTAAAGGGTTCATGTGACTATGTCAGACTCACCTAGAGAATCTCCCTGTCTTAAGGTCAATTATGCCATCTAACAAAATCTAATGAATGGAAGTAAAATCCATTGTATCTATTGTTCCAAGGATTATGCAAGGCATGTACACCAGGAACATGAATCTTGGGGACATCTTAGAATTCTGCCTAACACAGGCCACATTCTGGCCTGCAATGATGTTTGTCCCTCGTAAATGCAAAATACTTTTACCACAAAACCCCATCCTATTACAACAGTAGTTCGAAGTCCTAAATCTTTTCATCTCAAAAGTCTAAAATTTCATCATCTAAATCACTTAAATCAGAATACATCAGACTTCAGGGTAGAATCCATTGTGTATAACTCTTGGGACACAAGTCTTCTCCATCCATGTATCTATGAAACTAAACAGACAACTTATCTGTCCCCTGGCATCTTCCCTCCGAATAGAAATCTCATGCAAATTTTTTCTATGCTTTTTATACAAGGTTGCAACATTTCATCAAAAATAATCTGTTATGATAAGAAAAATGATCATATGATCAAAAACCAGTCCTCAGATGATGAAATATGAGTTATCTGGCAAGAACTTTGAAATATTTATAATATATGTTATATATAATGCATAATCATATATATGCCAAATGAGAGAAAGTGGTTAAAATAAATAAACCATGGGAAATTTTCATCAGAGAATTGAAATATACTTGACAAATCAAATGAAATAATCGTAATATAATGAATAAAATATTGGGAATTCAGATCTCAATTGATGAGTTTAACAATGAGCTAAAGTCTTCAGAATAGAGAAATTTTCGATTGGAAATAGAAATAGAAAATATTCAGATAGAATCACAAAGATCTGTGTATTTGAACAGTTTCTGCTTAGTGACTGTTAGGAATGGTTCTGCACATTCTTTCATATGTTTTTTTTGGAACTATGTGTACATCTCTGTTGACTACAGAGACGTTAGTGGAATTTCTTTTATCCCATTGTGAATTTGTGAGTCATGACCTTACCTTTCACATAATTATGAAAGTGTTCATTTCTTATAACTTTTTAAGAAATAGAATCCCTTTATTACATTGAGAAAGTTCTTTTCTCTTCATATTTTACCTGTCTTTAAGCAACAGTGCTGTTAACTGTTAGTTTTATCATCATGAAAATTATTTCTCCTTTATTATGTGAATGCAGTGAATGACATTGACTTTTGAATGTCAAACCACCCTTACTTTCATGATATATTTTCTTAAATCCATATATGTGTATTTGAAATATTATGTACATTATATATGTATATGATATCATATATATACATGTATATCATATTTATATATGATGTAGACACACACATATGTACGGGTTAGATTTGCTAATATTTTTAGGATTTTCATACCTAATTGAAGTTAAACACATTATCTAGATTTATGGAGGAAAAAGTCAGAAGAACTACAGCCAGAAAGGGTTAAAATATCTTCTGGGCATGGCGGGAATGAAATGAGGGGAAGCTGCTAGTTTCCATGACAAGTACTTATAAAGTCCTTTATAAAATAAATGTTAACACCTATTAGAAAAAATTTTGAATAAGCTTTAATCAAATCACATATTTAAACTTTTGTCTGGATTCAAATGCACAGTTAGGTAATATCTTCTTGATTAACTAAGAGTCTTCTTGATTCTTAAACTGAAATTAAGAATGATCAGTGTTATAAGCTGCTTGGTTTTTACTGTGTAAAAGCCAATTATACAGTGCATTTTCTATTAAAATTTCTAATAAAATTAATGTATTTTAAGCCCAATGTTTTTGCTACAGAAAGAAAAAGAGGGTTTCCAGGAACAATAGACCTTCATGACGCCATGCTGTATTGGAAAGTATACTGGATTAAGATTCTGTGTCCCAAATCTGGTACTTATTATCTGTAAGTTGTTTTGGAAGTCACAACATTCCAGATCCTCAGTCCACCTAAAAAGTAAAACAGTAATGTTTTGCCTACTTATCTTTATAGTAGAGTTGACAATAAGTTCAACACAGCATCTGGCATATAATATAGATTCAATAATTACTTATATTTGAAAACAATCAGTGAACAAACAGATGATTTAAATGAAAGTAACTAGGTTAACAGTAAAATGTTATAAAAGGTTAAGATATTTCTAATGTCAGCTATGAAGTAACAAAAGTTATTTACATATTAGTAAATGATTAGCCATATATTTTTTTTTCTCAACGAATGGGATAAAAGGGTAAATATATATAAATCCAACCTTAAATAAATTTGAGACTAGAGCTAAAAAGTTTTCACATGTAAAATTCAACCAACAAATATTTCTTTAAAATTTTGGTTACAGTGTTTCTAACTTTAAAAAAGAAAATCAAATCTGTTGTTTGTTTGTAAATGAGCTTTCATGCATAGATAAAAACAAATTCAATATTAAAATACTTGGGGAGAAAAAAAGGAGCATAAGTTAAGCTATGTATTTTCTAAATACTTCCATATACCTATGACTGAAATTTATTCTTATAACAGTCCCATGATATAAAGTCAGTGAATTTTGTTTTAATTTTTATAATGGGTCAGGTAAGAAAGTAAATGAAGTTATCTCACTAATTGATACTGAGATCAACTAGGCTGACTACTTCCTAAAATGTGAAGGTGTAACAAAAATAATAATAATAATTGACACTTTAGAGTGTTTTAGAGCTCCTAGTCTTTTTCAAGTGTGTTATTCCATTTATACAAATATAATGACTAGTTAATCTGCTGGGTTTTTTAACAGAGAAATCATTTAACCAGCAATTCTATATTGTGTAAAGGAAAAATTGGGTCAAAATAAACTCAGTGGGAAGTGGGTACTATTAGTCTAAATAAGTCCCCCAGGAATGGATATGATTATTATAAACTCTTACACACTGAGTAGTATCAATACATTATACCTTTCAAATTATTAAAGCAAACGTGTTTAAAAAGTGTGTTATACTGTCGTAAGCTCTCATGCTTAGAAACAAAGACAACATCTTGCATGAATGCCAGGCAAAACTCAGATAACCTAAGAAATTTTGATTTGAAAATAATCATATAACCTAGGGGGAAAAATATTGAGTGGGAGGAGGGAGTTGGGGAACTTCACCAGTCTCAGTTACAATAAACTCCCAGAATCAATTAAATTAACTTCTGTGACTTGTGATCTATTGACTTCTCTTGGAACAAATGTCATTATTTTCAAGTCATTTCTTTCAGGCTTGGAAATATAAACATTTTCTGTGTTGTTTTATGAAGGGCAGAGTAGGTCTTTCCTATTTGGCAGAATATTTTAAAATTTTCACAAAATAGCAAATTGTCGCAAAATAGAAAATCATGAAGAAACAGGCCAAAAGAAACAAGTTTTGCATATTTAATGACAAAATTAAGAGGGCAGAAATATATTTGCCAAGACATTTCAATCAAGGCCTTTCAGCCAATTTTTATTTAAAATATGCATACGTGCTTCATTTATGCAAGTATGGCATGGAGAAATAACCATCTCTTGATTTTCTGTTCATCATACTTAAGCCTTTTAAGAACTAAACAGATTCATAAATATTATGCTAAGTGAGAGAATGCTAAGAGTGAGCATGACTGCCAACTCTTTGTCACCAATGATGATAGATTTGACTTAGTTATGATCGGTAAGTTCTAGATCACTTTAGCATGACAGTTCCTTTCCTCTTATTGCTTGAAATATTCTTTTTCCTGTGTTTGAGCCAATTCCCTAGTTTTGAACAGAGTGAAGATATTGGCTAGAATCAGCCATGCTCATGGACTCTAATTGTACTACTTACTCATCACTTACTAAAACCTTAATTTTGAATTGTTCAGTGTCATCATCTGAAACCTGGATTTTCTGTTAAATTTTATGCTTTTGAAAAAACACTTTAAATACTTCAAGCTATGTTTGATTAATTACATTTTGATACAAAGAAATACAAATTTTGTACTTAATAAACTATATATTTTGGTTCGTCAAGATCTGAAATGATCACCAGTACTTCCTTTACTATTATCAGTTACAGATATGTAAACCACTAATACAATGTGTGTATAGATTGCTATGTATATTCAACTTTGTGAAAAATGTGAATTAATAGCATTAGTAATATATAAAATATTTAAAATTATCCACTTAGTTAAAATTAATAATAAGATATTTCAGAGGCCAGTTCCAGGATTTAATAATATGATGTCCCTCTAGGAAAAAAATACTCATTTTGTACACAAAAAGAAGTGACTGAAATGTATACATAACTAACAATATCTTTTTTAGATGCATTAGGCTGAGTTTCCCTTTGTATCCAGTTTATTAGTAGTCTCTCTCACAACACTGGTAACTACACTGAAGGAATTTGTAAGGATCTTAACAAATTCTCAGAATTCTCAAATTCTCAGAAAGTTTCTCAGAATGATATGTTAGCCACTGTCTAAAGGAAGTAATTTATTAGTTCTTTTAGACTTAAAGCATTTATTATTAGTGTCCTTTTTATCTGTAGTTAGTTTTTATCTATTATTCTAAATGAGTAGGGTTTCTTCCTATTTCTTTTTAATAATAGAACTGAAAATTGGCTATATAATATGTTTAGCATTATGGAAATAAATGGCAGGATAAATAGAGAGCTATAGAGATGGATGGATGGATGGATGGATGTGATAGGGACAGAGTAAAGGGACAGAGTAAGTGGTTAAATAGATAATCCCACTAAGGGACTGTAAGTAAAGAAAAAGTATGGGAGACCACTGTAAGTTAATGATCACTCAAGAAAGCAAGTTTGCTTAACCACAAAACCAAGCAAGCTTGCTTAGCAATAAAACCGTGCAATAGAAGCATGAGACATGCTCCAAAACAACAAAAAAATCATGGAACAAGACCCACATTCTGCCCTTTGAGTTCAGTAAGTTAATGATTCCTAGGACATGCTCCTCTGCACACACTAAAAATAAAAATATAGGGAAAAGATAATATTATACTAAATTTACCATTTTTAGCATATGCTACTGCCTTTTTGCTCGTTTCCATTGCACCATGAAAGTCCCGGCTTGACCATGTAGGGACAAGAAAAGTCCTCCGCCTGACATGGAGGAAGACGTGATAATGGAAGCTTGACATCTACTCAAGAATGAGGAAGAAGGTGGTCTTCTCCCCCTCCCTACTTTTCCTTTGATTATAAAACTGTAGCCCACTAAGCACTCTCAGCACGGCATCCTCTCACCCACCTGTTTATAAACCTCACAAGCATCATATTCTAATAAATCACTTCTTATCTATCACTATGCCTCTCGCTGCATTTTTTCTGTGCTGAGACAAAAAGAACCAGAGCTCCTTGGAGCTCCCCAAGATGCATTTCTGCAGTTTCAGATGGATGGAGGGAGTGAGAAAGAGCTCTCTCTAGGGAGGGAGAGAGAGATAAAGAAAGAAAGAATTAATAAAGGAGTTTCCATAATACCCATAATTTTCTCTTTTGCAGATTAAACTGTATTTAATTATTTTTCCTCATAAAACCTCTGTTGTTTTGTAACTTTAGGAGATTCCCAGGTGAAATCTGAAACTGGCCCTCATAAGAAGACTACAAAAAGAGACCAAAGAAGGAGGCAGACCACCCCAGATTGGTAGGTGGCAGTTTTACTAAGCAAGAGATCTCACACATGAGCCTTGTCTTGGGGGACTGCAAGAGGAGTAGATCTCTGCACCCGTCCTCTAGAATCTTAAAAATTTATAGAGACCTTTATGAGGATTATTTACTACACAGCCCAGATGGCCTCAACAACACCTTACTCTCTAAAGGCTACATATTTGGAACTGCTCCGGCTACAGGAATTTGGGCAAACATACACCCAAAGAATAGGGGAGTGGGTGAGGGGTCTCTGATTGCCCAGGTCAACTGGCGGTCATGATTATATACTCCCTGATGACCTCCTCCAACACCTTCCTTACGGTATTTTTTTAAGATACATTTAAAAACCTGTTTGGAAATTGTGGCTAAAGTACAGGGGTAGAAATTATTTTTAAAAGGTTTTAAGCTAAGCAAAGTTACAAATGAAAGCTACAACCAAAGTCCCTTCTGTCTCTAGCAATGCCCAAATTTCCTATGCCAGGATGGGGCTGAGGATAACAAAGAAAAGACCAATATCATGCAGCATCTCTGCAGGCCTTATTCCATGCAGGAATTCTCAGGGGGCCTCAAAAATTACTGGGGTTTAATTTTAAATGTAGCCAGATCAGGCTACAATTAACAGGATCATCCACACTAGATGCAGTGCTGACCTCTGTGTGGAGTGGAGTTATTTCTCACTGTAACTTGACCCCATGGACCTCATTCTGTTTGATCACCTGAACTTCCTGAGCAACTCCATACCTGTCTCCACCGGATATGAACTCTGCCATAGCTAGACCTGGAATTTCCATTCTTTTCTGCTCTGGGTCTTAATCTGTTTACAGACATCAGAGAGAAGAAGATACAAATAGATGTAAAAAAGACACACACGTAAAACATTTGTAAGGGTAGAAGTGTTACCAAACGCAAGTTCATGTGCCTGACGCACAGTGAGCTAAACCAATGCAGAAACGTTGGAGTTTGGAGCAGAGAAAGGGCCCTGCACGGAGATATGGGTGGCTTGCGCTCAAAAAAGCCGGGACTCCCTGAAGGGTTTCAGCAAAGTATTTTTAAAGGTCAGGTGAGGGAGGGGGTCTCAGGGTATGTGACCAGCTCCTGCATAATTCTCTGATTGGTTGATGGCGAGGTAACAGGGTGGATAACATCTTAGGTGCTAGAAGTTCTGGGGGCTATGTGTTCATGATCATCAAGTAGTTGATTTCTTCCATTTGGTGGTGGTTTAAGCATCTGAAAAACTCAGGAAATATGTATCAGATACTATTATTTCAGTACTTCAGAGAGTAGCTGCAGCAGAGGATATAGGGTGGCGTCTGTCCCGGGAAGGCCCCATCGGGTCCTGCTGGGTTACAGGAGTAGTGTGTTCAAACATGAATCAGAGATGACATGGGATAAATTCAAGGTAAATAGCAATAGTATGGTAATTTGGATTAACAATTTCATCAGAACTAGCAGCCGATCCTTTTTCACTCTTTCCACCCCCATCAACAAATTTGTGTTCCTGAGAGCGGCATGAATACTGAAATGCGAATGTTTTGGCCCCTGAATGTTCACTGCTTCCTGGCTTACCAAACTCATCATGCTGCCCCTTCGGATTGTCCCTAAATCTGTGGCCACTTAAATAATAGTCTAGATTTATGTCAGCGTTCAAGAGGCAGGAACCATTTCTATGCTGTTTCATTAGGGAGTAGTGAAGCACACATATATATTTTAAATATTTTCTTATTTTAAGAGCATTCTTAAATCATGTCAAAACTTTATTGAATGCCTTATGTAAGTCAGACACTGTGAAAATCACTTTCACTTTTATTATCTTTTATTCCTTATAACAAACCTCTTACAAATGTTTTTATTATCCTTGTTTTATGGATGGGGAAACAGAGGGGCATAGAAATTATTTAACACAGCAAGTATTTTACCTATGAACTCTGACTTTAAATACAATTCTTGAAGACATTATATTCATAATATGTCAGTGACATTCAATCATAATTTTATAGTACATAAAGTTTGTAACCTGTATTAAGCAAAATGAAACTACAGACCCTTAGTGTTTTATTAAATTATTTTCCTGAGTCCCATGAAAATAATTTAGTTTGCCTTAATTTTTAAATTTTTTGGTGTTGAAGTTAATATTGCCATGTGATAAATAGAAGAATAATTCAAATTCCAATGTTGATGATTATCCATTAGACATTATCTTACCTGCATTGCTGTGGATACATTTTATTATGTACAATTACAAAATTTTTAAACCGTTCCAATTTCCTTTCAAATGCATGAAATTTGTCCTTGCTTCAAATTTCGGTTTTCATTTTCATTGTTCCTATGACTAGAATTTTGATTATATTAACCTATTTGTAGTCTACAATTGAATGCAAACATTAAAATTAATGAGAAGAGTTTGAGAAAAATTAATGGTTATCAATGTGCCTGCCAACCAGCTTAAGAAATATAACATTTCCAATCCACTGAATATTTTCTGTATGTTCTCTATATATTTTCTATATATTCTATATTCATATACAACCCTAATTGCCTAAATAGCCACTCCTCTGAATTTATGTTAACCTTAATTGCTTTTATTTATAATTTTTCCATATATATATACATATTTCCATGTATACAGAAATATACATTATGTTTATATTATATATAAATAATATATGTGTACTACACACACATATACATACATACATACACACCAAGACAGTATTGAAAGTTTTATTACTCATAATGAGGTTTTCTGAAGAGAGCAGGTAGGTCTGAAAATGACTTAAGGACACAAAGAGCAGGGAATGGTTTTAGTTATTATTATGGTTGGGGTGGAACCAGGGTGAGAATTCCTGTTCAGACCAGCAGCTTACATGATTTGAACCTCTTATCAGTGCTGAAGGAGGAAGCAATTGGTCTTTATTTTGGGGTTGCCCAAAAATAAGAAGTTGAAAAGTAAAACAAATGTGTGCCTTGGTCACAACCAATGATATCTTGAACTCCAAAGCAGATAAGGGGTGCCTTGATGAAAGCTTGTATTGTGGCTTTAGTGTAGGCAGAGATATGTATGACTGTGCTTTATATTTTGAGTATATGCGAAGTAAGATATTTCCAATGTTCTTTATTCCAGATGGGGCAACCCTGGATAAGGAATTGCTGTTTTGGCTATTGGCCAGGTCAGATGGCCATACCATTGGAAATGGTCCAAGAGTCTGTAAAATTGTGCAGATGGGGCTGTTGTTGCTCAAACCATCCATTACTAAGAATGGCTGTCCAAAGTTTGGCCAATTGTGCTGACCCGTCTGTCTTGCTCTCAATCAGAAATGCCATGGTTAATTAGAGGATGGCAGCACCTTCCCTTTTAGGGCTCTAGCACATGTAATGGTGGTGCTACCATTCATAAATTATATGAAGTCCCTTTGCTGTTCTGTCAGTTAATCCCAAAGGACTCTCATGTAGCCAAGAGATTTGGTAGAGGAATGACTTCATCCAGCATCACGGCATCTAAAAGGGACTAAGGATGGACAGGCCATCCCTCTTGTGTAGCGGATATACTAAAGGGCTCAGTGTTGGTTCTATCCTATTAACACTGTTTTCATTTAGCAAGAGGCCAAGCTTATGGAGTGCTTCTTCCATGACCTAAGTCATAATGGACAGCCGGATATAGAAAGTTCCATATTTAGTGCCTGTGAAAACTTCTATTTCAATAAGACCCACGTGTATGTCCAGCAATTATTGCCCTAAAGGCAGGTAACATGCAGCCAAGAAGAGCAGTTTCTTGCATTAGGAAGCCCATGGATATTTTCTGGCCATCATAAGTGGCTCAAGGAGTCTAGGAGGTATGAAAGGAACTTCCTATATTCTGTAGAGTGAAAGAGTCTCTGGGGGGCACTATTTGGAGTATCTATTTTGGGCAGACTCTAGAGATTTGTTGGAAGGAGGGCCATTCAAAGAGGGTCAAATTATGAATAAGAGTGTTTCTGGGCTTTAGCAAAATTTTAAATGAGGAATATGTTTCTTTCAAAACCCCTAAAAGATATTGAGGTCATTTTAATACTGTGGGTGCTAGTTCAGCAGTTATTTCTTAACAAGGTCAGGATGAAATGTCTCATCAACTGACCAAATGATGCCAAGAAATTTATTGAAGTAGTGGGGACCAGTACTTTATGTGTGGCAGTAGCCTGTTCATTTTTAGAGCTCCTTTGTGAGTATTTGGATGTCCTGACTCTGTATGTCAAATGAACCTTCTCACAGAAAGATGTTATTGCTGTGATGATATATCTGTGTTCCTGGAGAAAGTTGGATGCAGTTGAACCTTTGCCTGCAAATACTGTGTGTGATGGAACAGCTATTACACCCCATGGGTTGACAGATAAACGTGTACCGTGTCTTTTTGAAGGTGAAGGCACACTATACTTGAAAGGCATAGGCCCTGAATGAAATATCGCTGAATCTATGATGGCAAAGTATCCACAAGTTGCTGATTAAATGGAGTCAGTAATTTCTTTTTTTTTTTTTTTTTAACATCTTTATTGGACTATAACTGCTTTACAATGTTGTGTTACTTTCTGGTGTACAGCAAAGTGACTCAGTTATATATATATATATATATATTTTTTTTTTTTAATTTTAGATTCTTTTCCGTTATAGATTATTACAAGATACTGAATACAGCTCCCTGTGCTATACATTAGGACATTGTTGTTTATCTCTTTTATATAAAATAGTGTGTATCTGTTAATCCCAAGCTCCTGGTTCGTCCTTCCCCTCATTTCCCCTCTTTTAATCTCTCCCCTTCTTATAAGGATAACAGTGCCTGGGTTAAACCCCTCTGCCCAGTAGTATCATTTTACTTAATTACCTCTTTAAAGTACCTAGCTCCAAATACAGTCACATTCTGAGGTACTGGTAGTAAAGACTTCAACATAAAAATTGGGAGGAATACAATTCAGCCCATAATTGCCCCCAATGTCTCTCCAATTTATTTCCACCTGAAAGAGGCAAAAGCACCTCACATCTTCCAGCTTCGGAAAATTATCTATTTTTATTTTTTCATGTATTGTTTTCTCATAATTTATATACTCTGATGACTATTTATCAGAATATAACAGTAGGACTATTGTTACTTGATGATCAACAGTCATTAGCCTGGTGTCAAGGGCACAGTGGGGGCTTCCCTGTCACCCTGATTGAATCTCAATCTTAAGCAGGCACTATTTTCCGGAGTCTTGGGTGTACAGCATTACCAATGATCCTGCTCTGCTCCCAGCTATAGGTCAAGGTCCAGGACTTATTCCTGCTCTCCCATGCATGTAGAAGGTTTTGCTTTGTTTTGTTTTGTTTTTGTTTTCTGTTCCTTTCCTCCAGTTGCAATAGAATTTTACCAGTAACCTAAAGGTGACAGTGGTACTTGCCCTTCATCCAGTATTTTAAGGTTTTTCTTCCATAGTAGAGTTAGTAGGGAAGGATCCAGGGATCCAGGGTTGACTTTCTGTCTTCCTTGCTGCAGCATCTCCCCTAAGCCAGCACCACCTCTTGCCCTGACCCTAATCCTTTTTGAAAGCACTGATGAAGCCAATGGCAAAGAACCTGTGAATGAGTGCAAATTCCCCTCGTATATCCAGCCTCCAGAGGTTCATATATTCTTGCTACTCCACATTTAATTTTAGCAATTTATTTAAAAATTCAGCTAAACTCTTTTTATCAATGCTCAGTGACATTTTTCACAGGTAAGCTAGTGCTCCTCTCTTACTTATTTTAGAGTGACTTGTCTTATATTCAGGGTTAATTGCCCTGCAACTTCAGCTTTCTGATGGATTCAAGAACAGTTATGAATATGCAGATTCCCCTTGTTTTCTTTGTTGTTGTTGTTTCGTAAGGGAAGGAGAGATTCTTTCCAAGTCTCTACATCCTCAAAGTCCAACTCATATATTCTTTTCTTTTTTCTTTAACGAATAGACAGATTATGTTTAGAGCAGTTTATGTTTAGAACAGTTTATGTTTACAGAAAATTTGAAGGAAAGGTACAAAGAGTTCCTATATACCACACACCCACCCATCACACACTGTTTTCTTTATTATTAAAATTTTGCATTAGTGTGGTATGTTTGTTAAAATTGATCAATCAATATTGAAAGATTATTATTAAATAAAGTCCATAGTTTACATAAGGATACACTCTGTGTTGTATGTTCTATGGATTTTAACAGATTCGTATTGACACGTATCCATTATTATAGTATCATACAGAATAGTTTCACTAATAATAATAATAGTTGCCCTAATAATCTCCTGTATGCCACCCGTTCTTCCCTCCCTCCTTCTCACTGAACTCCGGCAACAACTGATTATTTTACTGTCTTCATAGTTTTGCCTTTTCCAGAAAGTCATAGAGTTGGAATTATACAGTACGTAGCCTTTTCAGATTGGCTTCTTTCACTTAACACTATGTACTTAAGGTTCTTCCATGTCTTTTCATGGTTCCTCCATGTTTTTTCATGACTCGTTTCCTTTTTTTTCTGCTGAATTATACTCCATTCCTGCTCACCTATTTATCTGCTCACCTATAGAAGGGCATCTTTGTTGCTTCCAAGTTTTGGGAATTATCAATAAAGCTGCTATAAACATCCATGTGCAGATTTTTGTGTGTATATAAGTTTTCAACTCCTCTGAGTAAATACCAAGGGGCACAATTGCTGGATCATATAGGAAGCACATGTTTAGTTTTGTAAGAAACTGCTAAATTGTCTTCCAAAGTATCTGAATTATTTTACATTCCCATAAGCAATTAATGGGAGTTTAGGTTGCTCTACATCCTCTCTAGTATTTGGTGTTCTCATTATTTTGGATTTTAGCCATCCTCAAAGGTATGTGGTAGTGTATTATTATTATTATTTGAAATTCTCTAGTGACATATAATGTTGAGCGTCTCTTCATATGTTTACTTGCCATCTTGTATATATTCTTTGGGGAGTTTTTTGTTCAGATCTTTTACCATTTTTTATTTGGGTTATTTGTTTTCTTATTGTTGAATTTCAACTGTTCTTTGTATATTTGGATATTAGTTATTCAGCATGTGTTTCGCTAATAATTTCTTACAGTCTGTGGTTTGTCTTTTTATTTTCTTAATAATGTCTTTCCTAGAGCAGAATTTTTTTTAATGAGGTCCAAATTATTTTTTCTTTCATTGATTGTGCTTTTGGTTTTGTATCTAAAAGCTATCACTAAACCCAAAGTTATCTAGATTTTCTCCTAAGTTATCTTTTAGGACTTTTATAGTTTTTCATTTTACACTTAGGTCTATAAGCCATTTTGAGTTAATTTTTGTGAAAGGTATAAGATCTGGGTATAGATTCATTTTTTTGTGTGTAGATGTCCAGTTTTTCCAGTACCATTTGTTAGGAAGGCTATCATTTCTCCACTGAATTACCTTTGCTATCTTTCAAAGATTAGTTGACTATATTTGTGTGGCTCTATTTCTGGGGTCTCTATTCTTTTATATTGATCTACTTGTCTGTTCTTTCACTAATACTACACTGTCTTGATTACTATAGCTTTATACTAAGAAGTCTTGAGGTCAGCTTGTGTCAGTCCTCTGACTTGATCTTCCCCTTGAATGTTGTGTTGGCTATTCTGAGTTTTTTCCTCTCATTATACATTATAGAATCATTTTGTTGACATCCACAAAATAAGTTATTGGAATTTTGATTAGGATTGCCTTGAACTTATAGATCAAGTTGGGGAAGACTCTGGAATATCTCTTTATTTAGTTAGTTATTGATTTGTTTCATCAGAGTTTTGTAGTTCTCCTAATACAGTTTTTTTTCCAGATTTTTACCTATGTATTTTATTTTTTGTGAGTGAATGCATATGGTATTGTGTTTTTAATTTCAGATTCCAATTTTTCATTGCTGATATATAAGAAAGTGATTGACCTTTATACATTAACCTTGCATCCTGAAAACTTTCTGTAATCACTTAAAAGTTCTGGGACTTATTTTGTTGATTCTTTGTAATTTTCTGCAAAACAATCATGTCATGTGCAAACAAAGACAGTTTTATTTCTTCCTTTCCAATATGTATACCTGTTATTTCCTTTTCTTCACCTATTCTTTTTAAGTCTTTATGATACCTCTTCTCTATCAGGTAGTTTCTTATTCCCTCCTTTTTTCTCGCTAAATCCTGTGGCATTTCTAACATGATGTTGCAGTTACCTGTGTATTTCCTTTCACTTTCTCTCTACAATAGCATGTGCTTTTTCTTCTTATGAACTGAATCCCTCATTATATCAAGTCTCTCAAAATCTAGAAATATGTATTACTTTATGTTCCTCCCCACTACCTAGACAAATGACCTGTTATAATGCAGACAGACAGAAATTTTTAGGTGAATAAAGAAAGAAGTGAAGTCGCATTTGAATAAGCAAATTTAAGGCATAGAAGAGTAGAAAATGTCCTTCTAGAGTCTGTCATACAGAGTGAAGTAAGTCAGAAAGAGAAAAACAAATACCGTATGCTAACGCATACATACGGAATCTAAAAAAAAAAAAAAAAAAAGGTACTGATGAACCTAGTTGCAGGGCAGGAATAAAGAGGTAGACATAGAGAATGGACTTGAGGACATGGGGTGGGAGGGAGAAGCTGGGGCTAAGTGAGAGTAGCATCGACATATATACACTACCAAATATAAAATAGTTGGCCAGTGGGAAGCAGCAGCATAGCACAGGGAGATGGGCTGGTGCTTTGCCATGACCTAGAGAGGTGGGATAGGGAGGATAGGAGGGAGGTTCATGAGGAAGGGTATATGGGGACATGTTTATGCATATGGCTGATTGGCTTTGCTGTGCAACAGAAACTAACACAGTATTGTGAAGCAATTATGCTCCAATAAAGATCTATTAAAATAAAAATAAATAAATAAATAAATAAATAAAACAAATAATATAATTAGAAACAAATCAAGTCTTTAACTATATTTACTAAACTTCTTTAATCTTGATTTTTGCCTCAGGTCTATTAAGCAAAAATTAGGAAAGAATATACAACGAAATGTGTAAGACATTTTAAGATATCATTTCCAGTTTAATATACATAATAAATTGAAACTAAGTTAAACATTCAACCAAATCCAAACAAAAGTCTGCAACTTTGGAGTCACATAGGTATTCCTTTTAGATTTTGGATAATATGATATAAATAGTATATTTAAACCATATAAATTAGCATAGAGTTAACTAGTTAGAAAAGCATATACATTATTAAGCTTATATTTTGATAAATAAGAGAAAATTTCACAGTAAATTACTCAAACATATGACCTGACCTGTGTAGTTAATAAGGCTATTTATCAAAGACAAGAATTTTTACTTAAGTTCTGGGTTGTGTCCACAAGTGAAATCAGTTGTAAGAGTTTATGATTCTGTTCAATATGGTAGCTACAAAGTAAAATATAGAAGTGATTGCCTGCGACTACCAGCAGGGAAAATTAGTACTGATATCAAATCTCTGAAAGATATATAGTCATACCTCGAAGATATTGAAGGTTTGGTTTCAGACCACTGTAATATAGTTAATATCACAATAAAGCAAATCGCATGAATTCTTTGGTTTCCCAGTTAATATAAAAGTTATGTTTGCACTATACAGTAGTCTACTACGTGTGCAATAGCATTGTGTCTAAAAAAAATTTACATACCTTAATTTAAAAATATTTTATTGCAAGAAAATGCTAATCATCATCTGAGCCTTCAGTGAGTCATAATCTTTTTCTTGTGGGAGGGTTTGAAATACTGTAAGAATTACCAAAATGTCACACAGAGACACAAAGTGAGTGAATGCTGTTGAAAAAATGGTGCCAATAGATTTGCTCAACACGTGGTTGCCCCAAACCTTCAATTTGTAAAAACAATGCAATACCTGTGAAGCACAATGAAATGAGGTATGGCTGTATCCAGTTTCCACGGATTAAATACTTTTTGTTTCTTTTTTAAAAGCTTATTTCAAGATCTCTGATGTATGTTTCAATTGCTAGAACTAATAAACTTGAACTACCACTATCAGTGTAAAAACATGAACAATGTTATGCTATAGTTGAGATAGAGCTCCCTTGGAGACAATCTAAATCCACAAGAAGATATTACAGTTCCTGGCACTGTACTCATGTTGTACTATGGACTGGATGTTTGTACCCTCCCAAACTTCTTATATTGAAACTTAATCCAAATGAAATGGTATTAGAAGGTGGGGCTATTGGGAGGTGATTAGGTTATGAGGTGGGAGCCCTCAAGAGTGAGATCAGTGCCCTCATAAAAGAGACTCAAGACAGCTTCCTTGCCCCTTCCACCACTTGAAGTTACAGAGAAAATGGCCATATATGAACCAGGTAGCCACTTCTCACCAGACACCATTTCTGCTTGTACCTTGGTCTTAAACTTCTCAGACTTCAGAGCGGTGAAAAAAAATGAATGTTTGTTTTTTAAGCCATCCAGTTGATGGTAGTTTGATATAGTAGTCCTAACAGGCTAAGACATCTTGCTTAGTGTTGAGATGTTGCTTTTATAATAAGGTTCATGAAAATTCCATGTAAATAAGCCATCTAGGGCAGGTTAAAGACAGATCCCATTTATAGGAAATCCAACAAGTTTGGATTTTTTTCAGTTAAGGTGCTTCGCTATTATAGTTAGGTTACTTTATGAGCCTCCTAGTTACAAAAAAATATTAATTACTACATACATTAAATATATAGTTAAAATATTTTGGAGTGTTCCTAGTTCTGTTAGGCAAGAGAAACAAGTATACATTTGTTAAGAGGGATAGATGGTATTAATACTCTTTTTAGAAATTGTCTATATCTAACTCTAAGTCTAAAAGGTACTCTAAAAGGTAATGTTAAATTACCTTTTATCAACACATACTCATTGAAACAAATACTCTGATGTAACACTAGGGTATCTTGCCCATCTAGGCTTTAGCAAAGTGATTTTATTATTGTCTCTATTGCTTATTAAGCTCTTCCATCCTCTTTCTTTTGAAAATTATATACACATGTAATGTGTCTCCATCATAATAAATTAGAGATCAATAATGAAAGGGATAGGTAGAATAAAAAGAGATAATGCAGGTCTTCATAATAAGATGTTTCATAATATTAAAAAGTATTTCATATGACATTATGAAATCAGAAAATAAGGATGAGTTGCATGTAAAGAAAATAAGTTTTAGAAATAGATTTTCTTTTTAATACTGTCACATTTTTCTTTAACTTCTCTTGCGAAGTTTTAAATCCCCATTATGCTCAGATAGAGCAAGAACATTATGCCAGGAGGGGTCAGATACTCTCACCACACTTACTAGAAAGAAAGGTCCCCACGCTGCGTGCAAGTTATCGCTAGATATACTGTCTGTCAGCAAGTGCTCACCGAAGTGAAAATGTTCCCTGAATTGATGTTGTGCCTGTTTTCTCTACTCCCCAGTGCCTTTCCTCCTCTGGGAATTATAAGAATAAGAATCTCTCCCTTTTACAATGAACACTTTAGAGCTCACAAGAGGAGCACATCGTCTGCCCTCTCTCTGGGGAGTCATTTATCTCCTCTGAAGCTTATCTTTATTATTTTGTTGTAAAGAGCAAGGTTTGGGTGCATGTAACCAATTCAGTTATCGGGGCAGAAGCGATTGTTTCCTTATCCATTAGTGCATGTCTTTCCCACATGATGAATGCCTTATAAATGCTGCACTCTGTGTTTTATGACTTTACTACCTATCCATTTAGAGAAAACTGTTATTAATTCAAATGCACACTGCAAACATTGTAGAAATCCACTGAAAATTATTTTTACTGACAATGCTTCAATTACCTGAACTGGAAAGAAAGGAAATTGGGTGGTCCATGCAGTTCTTGAAGCCTCATTTTCCCAGCATTGAAAAGAAAGTTGCCCTGGTTATCACCAACATTAAGGGATGGAGAAGAATCCCACCTGGTGATACTCTCAGGCCACTGGAACAGACTGTAGTCCAAGAGCAAGTCTTAAAATCTATAGCAGTCCTCTCATGCTGGGCAAAGCTGCTTCCTTAATAAAGAAAGACCTCCCATAGCCATGCTGGAATAGCCCAAGAAACCTCCTGGGCTCTCTCTCCTGCTTATCCTTCAGAACGTGTTTGTTCAGACTTAGCACTTTTTTCTGTCCTCATATTGTGCGTGTGTCTCTCTCTCTTCTCTCTCTCTTTCACCTCCATTTCTTCCTGTCATTCTGCTTAGTACCATTATATTGGTGATTCTGTTGGACTTCTGGAATATTCTGGATCCGCCACTGGACAGTATCCTTGAGATCATCCTCTTCCAAATACTCTCTGATTTGGAAATTTGTATTATGTATTTATTATGTATAACTTCTTACACTAAAACTGAAAATGGAATGAAAACCCAGATATGACTGGACCTATCAGACACCATGTTATTTTAAGCCTTTACACAACAAGTAATTTTCTTTTTACTAATATACTTAGAATTGTTACTTAATTACTTTAACTGATTAAAAAAATCAAGATTTTTAGGCAAACAAGTGTATCAAGTTTCGCACTTTGTTAAAAAATAATACAGGTAGAATTTTTTAGATCACTATCTTATTTATTCCACCACTGAGAAATTGAGTTGGAGACTGGATGGTGACACAGTCCAATCTGAAACCAACTTATTAGTTGCCTGAAAAAAAAAAAAAAGAAAAATTAATCAAAGATAATTCTTAAAGATAATTCAAGTCACAGGAATACATGTACTTGCTTTCTAAATATGTGACATCCCATCTCTGCGGGTTTCTTTACCACTTTGTAGGACTTAACCTTGTTTGTTATGGGATGTCCACAGACATAAGTTCATTTCCTGTTCTATGCTAAACAAATACCTTGGTGAGAAACTGAAGTAGAATTGACACCACAGCACTTATGGTCTTTGGATCTGTGAGGTATCACGTAGTTATTTTTCTCTGACAGTAGAGAGGCCCACCATTATGTGTGTCATCATCTCTGATCCCACTGTCAAGTAAACTTGTTTTCACACCGTTTACTTTTTTCTTAGGATGCCAAGTCAAAAAAATAATAATTTAGTTGATTGAATTCTTCTTCAAAACGTTTTCTACGTGTTTACAAGAACATGGCACTCTAGTGTCAAGTCAAAGAATTGTTTGTTGGCTATTCTCGATAAGCTTCTTCTAAATTTCTTTATGTCATGTTGATATTTCAAAATACGTAGAATATTGGTGAGACTTTTCTAATTTTACTCTAGATGAGAATTTGATCTCTTTCTTTGGTAATTTTTTTAAATTTAGGTACATTAAAAAGGAAGAGTTCTAAGTATATGAAATAACTCTCCACCTTCTGAGATGATATCCCAGTGGATTACATTTTTATTATAGACTAATGCCAATGAATTGTAACTTCTTTTGTCTTAGAATATAAACTTTCTAGCAATGTCAAGATTTTAGGTACAACTGGGAGATATTTAACTTGTTATTCCACTGAAATGGAAAATTTTCTTAGGGGTTAGTTCTCTTTGACAGCAGAGAAGTATACAAATTATGCTGGAAAATAAGGCAAGCGTTTTCCCCCAGGACTGAATGAAATGAGACGGCTGTTGGAGAAAAGTACAATCCTGCTACAAACCTAGAAGGCTTTAGAGGCCCACATTTGATTTTCCCATCTTGCTAAGTAGTCTTCAAGTCATATATTAGTTTTCCCTAACTGTTACTTATAATGAAGAAGAATGACACTCAAGATGACCTGAAGAAGTAAACTGACTCTGATGTTATATAAAAGGAATGTATATAAAACAACTGTTCATAGAGAAGCATCTGTTCTAGCAGATGAGACCTAGAGGAAACACTACCTTCTGTGCTGCTCTGAGAAGATAAATAGTGAACCAGCATTCTCAGGAGAATTTCCAGATACTTCTTTTGAGACAAACACGTCAACCCAGAAGTGGCTTCCCAACTCACACCTTTGCTGGCCATACAGCCTCACTTCCCTTCCTCCTTTGTGTTGTCATTTTCCCAAGTAACCCTCTACTTTTGCTGGGTTTTTCTTTCCCTTCACTGTATGCCCTTAGTAGAACAGATAATAGGAACAGGACTGGAATCCAACTTTTACAGATGCTTTCATTGAAAACATAATTGTCTTCCTTAGCTATGTGTCATAAAATATATACTAGCTCTAAAATAATTGTCAGAAAACTCAACCTTTCTATTTAGTGATATTTTCACAAAAATATCAGATATCAATTTAAAAATAGTTTGACCTTTCTGCATATACTTAGGTCACCCACTGAATAACTAATCATTGATTGTGAATATTTTTTTCCCACTCTGAGCCTATTGCTAAAACGCCAGCTATCACCTCTCCCCTTGGAAATATGGACCTCCCCATAAAAAATACACAGCTGTCCAATCAAGAAATGCCATGGGCCTTGTGAAGAGGACTTTCGCTTTTTCCATATCTTTGTGTGTTTATGTGTGTGTGTATGTAAAAATGGATTTATTATTACTCATCATAGAGGTAAAAGTTGTAAAGATTTAAACATTTTTACATAAATTGAATTCATGTTTATGTGAGATTTTGAAATTGAAGGAACGTATAAAGAAAAAATCATAAAAAATCCTAAGTAGAGATAACCCTTTGGATATATTCTCACCTATTTATCCATTCTCTCTGTGTTCTCTCTAATCTCACTTCTGTTCATGTCTAATTTATATTAAACATAAACATCCTATGTATTGATTATTCATCTCAAATTTAATTTAAAGACTATATATTCTATATGGAATAAAAAACAACTAAATTTTTTCAAGCACTCAGTTTTAGACATTTTAAGGTTATTTTCATTGTAAAAATAATTTTTGAAGACAAATGACTAACAGTCACTCTGAATATGAACATAATCATTCTGTGAGTGCATGAACTCAGTATGTAGGAATCCAACTCCTCTCTGGCTGATACAAAATGTTAACCAAAATAATTCCAATTAAGTATTTAAATAAAAATCTGATTAAATATATCAGATTAAATAGATAAATTTAAATATGTAACATAACAATGTTAAATCTTATGCTAGTACTCTTTAGACTGAAGATATGCTAGGAAAATTAAAGTGCCACAAGAAGGAATTATTTGCAATATTTCATGAAACATAATTCAATTTGAGAGTACTATGCTTTATAATGAAAGTTAAGTAATCTACTGCAAATCTTGCTTTGCAATGAATTCCAAGGTAACCTACTTTAGTGAAACGAATGCAAATTTTGTATTGTGACGGCAATGATTATGAGTTTCAGTGCTATACTTTCCTTTGGGTAATTTGATCAAATTTCTTTGATTCTCTAAGGATCAGTTTCCTCATATGGATATCTAACTGAATATTTTTTATGAGAATAAAATTCAAAAAAATTCTGAATACTTATAAAAGGATTTCTTCATTGACTGTATATTTGGTTTATTCACTGAAAGAAAATGATTCATGACACACAAGAAAACAAAACAACTCTAGTTCTTGTATCCTTTATTCATAGATATTTCAGATAATATAACTCTTTTTTATTGAATTATCCAGTTCAATCTCTCAAGACTTCCTTTTGGATTTATGTGTGTATGCTGATCTTTGTAGATGTATACCTTTGAAAACATTTTATCATATTTGTTGATTCAAGAACTAATTAGTGTCATGAATAACACATGCATTTGCCATATTTTCCGCTTGGATAAGTACATTTACTTTTCATGTGACCTCAGATAGTGTTCTGCTTGTCTACCCCTGGGGAAACATTAGTGCCAGCTGCTTCTGTCTAAGAAAGGACAAGATATTGATAAATGGAAAGAAATAGAGTTCATAGTAAGTAGTTTTCATGTACTATATTTTAGGACTTGATTTCTTCTGGTGTCTTTTAGTTATAATATCAGCAATAGTTTATGTACTTTAAACGTAATGTTAAATATAATTTTTAGAATACATTAGTTTTTCTAATACAACTGTTGACTGGGTGGGGGGTGGTATTTCTACACTTAGACATAGGAAAAAACCCATTTCCAGTATTATAGTGATCTAAAGATGCTGAAACTGATCTTATTAATCATTGTGTTTCTGTCCTCTGTTGTTCCATAAACTGAACATGAGTATACAAAATATAGACACCCTTGGGCCTCTGGACAACTAAAGAAGTCATATATATATATATATATATATATATATATATATATATATACACATACACATGTATATATGGTCTCTTCTGATTATTTGTGGTAGCAACATTCTGTAGAGTCTTTATGAACACCGAATTAGTAAATTGCTATTAATGGTAAACTTAAACATGTCAATATCCTACAACCCAGAAATGTTTCTCCTTAGTATTTCACTCAAGATCTCTTGCACATGTGCACCGAAATGCATTATGTCCGTACATCCTGGAATGATTAAATAAATTGTTATATTCACAAAATGGGATATTAATATAGTTGTGAAATAAAAGCATAATTGAATGTGGATTTATCTTTAAAATATAATATTGAACAAATATTTCAAGTCACAGAAAAATAAATTCTATATGTTTTCATTTATATAAAGTTCATAAACAAACAACATATATATACACACATATATGTTTTATGTACATATATACATATACATTTCTTTTAGGAACACATACATCTGTGTCAAAAGTGCAAAAAAGAGAAGAATAATGCTTAGTAGATAATTCAGATTCAGAATAGCATTTATCCTTGGGGATACTAGAGTGGAGAAGGAAAAAGAAAGAACTGCTAGCATAGAACTAGTTCTAAAAGGGCTTGAAATGTTATATATTTAATGTAAGTCGGTCTAGTTTAGTGCTTAGAAGGATTATCTGTGTTTGTGTCTTAGTCTGATTGTGCTGCTATAACAAAATACAATAGACTGGGTGGCTCATAAACAACGAAATCTATTTCTCACAGTTCTAGATGCTGGAAGTTCAAGATTAAGGCCCCAGCATGGATCTTCTTGGTTTGCAACTGGCACCTTCTCTGTGTCCTTCATAGTGTAGGGGGTTAGGGATCTTTCTGTAGTCTCTCTTATAAGGTACTAATCCCATACATGAGGGCTCCACACTCATGGCTTAAGAACTTCCCAAAGTCCTCACCTACTAATTCCATTATATCAGGCATTAGAATTTCAATATAGGAATTTTGAAGGACACAAACATTCAGACCATAGTAGTTTATATTTCAGCTTTGGTTCAATAAATGTTGGTTGTCAGAATGATTAATATGTTATAGGTGTGAATCCAAAATATATTCTTGAGATGTATCTAATTTACAATCTTTTCCAATGTAAATATCTTGAAATGATGAGACAGATATTGATGAAATTAAGAGAATTTCAGCATATGCTTTGTCGATAATTTTAGAGTGAGGGTGAATTTTGTGACTTTTTTTTTCCTTAAAAAATGCTTAGGAGCAGATAAACTGCAGATTTTCTTTGCTGTTCTTTAGATTCTATTGGAAACTCATTTAATGTAAGCTTGGAAAAAGAAAATGCAGTTAAAGGAAGAGTACTTGGGTGTCATTTTGGCTTCAGAATTTTTTTTTAACACTTAAATCAATCTGTTATTTGTTTCCACACATGGTGAAATTCCCTGATGTCCCATTTTCACAGACACGGAAGCACGGCTCACAGTGTTTATAAGAGCCTTACATTTTATTTATAGATACTATGTCAAAATAGGCAAAGAAATTGCTTACACTTGTGTTCATAAGCAAATTATTTCAGTTTTAAAAATAAATTTTAAACGTATTTATTACAATAAAAATGGCATAGCAATCATTACTTGAAAGATTGCTCAAAAACCTTAATTTTTTATATAGTATTTTTATCTGCTCTGATAGAAATTTAACAATATCTAGCTCCAGGAAAGGACATTCAAATTCAAAAAGATAGACTAATATAAGCAATATTAGTCTTTAGCTTTTTTTTTAAAAATTTTTATTAAGGACTGTGAAAAGATTCATTTGGCATGGTAGAAAAAATATATATCATATCTTTCCTGAAGAAAGCTTAACACTTAATAAAAAATTGTATTTACTTTGAGAAAGAAAGCATATGTCATGCAATATTAGCTCTTCACGAATTCATCCTTTTTCTGTGACGTTTTTGGAGATATTATCTTTTTTGGTAGTTTCCATCAAAATTTATACATAAATTCATATTCATAGCTATATTATATGATGTTCAGTGTTTTATTCCTTAAAATTTAGAATTGTAAAATCAAGTCTAAAAAAATATAAAATTCTAAAAATGTAAGATCTTGTTATTTAAGGCTTTGTCCCTGGGAGGTTCATATTGTATTGGATAAAACTGGATTCTCCTCTAACATGTGAATTCCTCATTCTTTGCAGCAGGACTTTGTGATCAATGTCATGTTTTTCCTTCATCTGTTAAATTGAATTCACCATCCATTGCTGTGGTTGTTTTCTACTTTTCAGATCTTTTATTCTACAGCAGCATCAAGTAAAGCATGCACTTAAAAAATAATACATTCATGGATCTGGATCTCAGTTCCTATAACTATTCCCTCACCTCATAACTCACCTACAGGACCTGAGCATCAGAGCCGCTCAAGAAACATCTGCTGAAATAATCAGTTGGCTCTAAGCTCCTTTCGATCATCTTTAGATTGAGGCTTTTTGATTAACAACACTGTGTAGTATTTTCCAGGAAAAATTTCAGATAATGGGCCCCAGCCTTTGATGTTTTTACCCTTTTCAACTCTATTGTCCCTGCCTTGCTGGGTTGATCTCAGCGTATCCGCCATCCATCCCAGAATTTGGTTTGAGTCATTTGAAAAATAGTTACATCTCCTCCCAAATTATACATAAATATGTTTGTTTAACAAACTGTCCACCTAAAACATTATATCACTTTACTTTTTGAAAACCTTTAAGTCCTTATACCAATATTTAGCAGTAGAGAAATGTTTTAGGCATAGCTTTTCCAGTATTGATTTTTGTTTCAAAACGTATTATTTTGTGAAAAAGATGGTCAAGAAATAGTCAGATTAGCTTTTAATTGGGTGATATTCAATTGAGAAAAAGTAAAGGTGTTCAGTAAAGAATACCTCAAGTGTCTCCCTTCCCCAAGCCCCAAATTTGCCACATGATACATATTTATGTCTTGTGGAGACATAGAACTTCTCTGGATTTCTAAGTGCTCCTGTAACAAGCTGTGGTTCCCTAAGACTCTTCTTATAGCATGAGAATTATATCTGTAGTGATTTGTCTAGTTATTTGCTCTGATCCAAATGGATAATAAAACTTCTCTTATCTCTGAGAGGACCAAGTGGTTGCAGCCTGGACTAAGTCTCCAGGTGAAGCTACACATACCTGGGAGACCTGTGTGCTATCTGCCTCGGTCCTTACGTGTCAGGAAGGAAGACGCCCTAGAACTGGAAGACATTTCTAGGTTGTAAAAGTCAAGACTTACAGAGTTATCTGGCTCCTGGAGAGATTTTATTTACCTAAATAGGGGTTGAGGTAAGGAAGAAATCCTTTCAGGAAGGGAGAGGGATAGTTTCCTCTTTCTACTTTACAAGCAGAGGAAATCATTTTTTCTCTGTTTGAGGTCCCACTACTCAAAAACCAGCTTCCAACCTCTCTGGCTGGTGGTTTTCCTTATGTTACATGGTCTGAAGGGAAAGCCCTGAGGCAGAGAGGTTAGGGTATAACACACTTATTATTTTACTGCAAGGTAATTAGTAAGAAATTTGATTCAGAATACCTCTGCACACATTCAGGATAAAACTAATAATGTGTAATATTAAATACTCAACACATATCTCTTCAAATACTATGTCTTCAGTAAAGAATTTTCTGATCCATCCTATCTAAAATAACCCTTACCCATATTCATTTATCCTCAGTCCTCTTTCTCTCTTTTATTGTTTTAGCACTTATCTAAAATTATGTAATTTATTTCTTTTTTCTTATTTTCTGTATTCCCCACAGAAGTGTAGACTCCATGATGACCTGGCCTTGTATTTTTTACTCTATCACTAGTACCAACAAAGCTGCCTTGTCTGGCAATACTGGGTTCAGACACTCTCTCAGATTTCCAGAAGTAATATCAACCCTATTCCAACTCACCTGAGCACACATTCAAATGGTTGATTTTGATTATATAGATACTTATATGTCAGAAAATATAATAACCAAATGTATCCATATATACATTTGAAGAAATAATATTAAAGGAGGTTTTTGAAGGAGACAAAACTAAGTGATCCATTTACTTATGCTAAAGTGTATATTTATACATGGAGAAGGGATTTGCTACAGACTGAATGTTTTTCACCCCAAAATTTGTATGCTGAAAACTATTTCCCAGTGTGATGGGATTTGGAACTGGAGCCTTCAAGAGGTGAATAGGTCATGAGGGTAGAATTCAAACTGCAGGTTTGCAATCTGTCTATTGAATGAATGAGATAGTTATGTGCTCCCAATGTTGGGGCCTTTTAAGATTTATTTTAATTGACACACACTTTAGCAATGCATCATTAGCTCTTGGGGGAACATCCTGAGAAATCCAGCTATAAAACTCACCATTGTATTTACTTTAATGAAACCTACTGGACTTTGCCCAGCATGTTTTCTTTGAGAAATCTCTCAGGCCACACTGTACATTTAGTTCTGATTAATAGGTGAATAGTGGAAATCAGGTAATATAAAAAGTTTTTTTTTGTTTGATAGCTGTGGAGAGGTCATTATCAGTTATTTCAAGCACATAGGTAGAATAATTTTGTATATGTGTTCAACAGTAGCTTAAATTTATTACATCAATGAGATCTAGTTAAACATAGGAAATACTCTCTAAACATCTAACATAATGTTCTATTTTACGGAGATAACTGCCTACAACATATTGATGCATCCCTATAATATATAAAGTCCATAGGCATCGTCTATATTCTTCACTACTGCATTCCTAAGAACCAGAAGAGAACCTGGCATATGATAAGTTCTCAGTAAATATTTGTTGAATGAATGAAAAAAAGTCTGTTGCATTATAACTTAAATGCCTAATGTGTTCTAAACATTGCTAAGAAACTTCCAAACAAATAGGTGATAAACCTTCTAAAGATATGATAGCTCTCATCTTCTACACGAGGAAATTGAGATCCCAAAGTTATTTGGGGTCACACACTTCATACAATAGTGTACGTCTCAAAAAACTGTGAAATGCTCATTTTTCCATTATTCTATGTTGCCAAATGATGAATGATGTCATTATAATTATAATTTGTATACTATGTGTTTATGGAAGTGATTGCAACCATTTTAGATATTTTCTGCACAGTAATGTAAAATACGAAAACGGGGGAGAACGAGAGAGAGAGAGATGGAAGGAATGAAGGAAGGAAGGAAGGGAAGGAGGGAGGGAAGGAGGGAAGAAGGAAGGAAAGGAGAAAGAAATCCCACCCATGTATCCAGAGTCACGCTCCATAGAGAGCACATGCTCTGAGCAAAATAATAAAGCAAAAAACAGTGCCTGGGTGCCAGGATTCATGGTAATTAGAAATTGAACATTCGGGAAACACATAAAACTATGTATTTTATTTTTTGATAGTTTTTTTCATTTTTATTAAGTTGACTAAATTCTCCAATTTACATAGGAATAAAGTGTCCTGCAGAGCCTCTAATTGTTATTTCACATGCCCAGCTGTTTCTCTGTCCAGTATAGAATTCCTATTTAGAAACATAGAGGCTTAATATAATCTTCCTATAAAATTTCTAGATTACCAATATTAATATGAATGTCAAATTCTAAGTAAAATAAAATAGCTAATATAGTTTGGTTTCACTCTAAAGTAAGATTTTTAATATACATGTATATTTCTAAATAACAAGTGTCTTTAGAATTACTGTAAACTTTTTCCTAATTATACAACAAGAAAACCAAAAGGCATTCTGTGATACAAGTTCAGGAGAAAAAATGACTACTATTTCCTTTTTCCTATTTATGTAGAAGCATTTATAATTCATTAATTTAGTAAATAAAGTAGTATCATATATATACATATATATATATGTATATATATATATATATAAATCATCTATGATCTAACCAATTAGAGCAACCCCTAGTAATGAGTACATTTCCTTCTAAAACGATGCACATGCATACATTCACATGCACAGGGTATCATATTGTATATAAGGTGTGTAATCCTCATATCATTCATGATTATAATCTGATCATTGTCTTGGGTAAAATTATCTCTATAAAATATCCATTATTAAATATCTGCTGGTATAAAAGTTATTAAATATATAAAATAAATAATTGTAGAATATAAAATTGTTAATTTAATTATTGCCGAGTTTGAGATATCTGAAACTTTGTTCATTTGTCATGCAATCTCACAATATTAAAATAAACCCTTATATGAAAATATTTGTGAATGTCTATAATTATTTTGTTAGAATCATTTCCAAAATTAGGAATGTACAGATAAATGTATGAACATTCTAAAAGCATTTGAATTTGTATAATTCAATATAATTTATGAATTTATCACTATGTACTCCAGAAACCTCCCACAGCTGAATGCTGTCTATAATAAAGGATCTGACATAGTTTTTGATGCTTGACTGCTTGCAGCTTTCAAGCTCCACCCCACTCCCTTCCCTTTTGCCCCACACCTGGATAAGCCAGTTTACCGCAAGCCCCTGAGCTCCCTCCATTGGTACCTTTGGGAAATTCAGATCATTTCAACCCAGGCCCAGAAAAGCTTCACCTTGGCTCCAACATCTAACCACAATGAAAGCCAGAGCCACCTGCCCCGACCCCCGACTTTTGTTTTATTAGGATTTGACCTGGTGGGTTCTTTTTGGGGAATCATTTTGCTATTTAGTCTGTGAGTAAAATACTTATTTCACATCCATTGGTGACTGTGAGTCACTCTTCCTGACCTATTCCTGAGGAGGGGTGTAGGAGGCTGCAGGATGTCCATCCAGGATGTCAGGCCCTCAAATAAAACATTTACATTAAGGTCCTATTTTACTACAGTTTTGTGAATTTGACAAGTGTAAATAGCTTTTTATTATTTTAAATGGCTAAGGAAGTGTAATTTATGACTGTAAGCTACCATGTAACATTTCAGATAAACTCACCTATTAGATGAGATGTAGACTGTTTTAAAATAAATGCACTGAAGAAACAATCGATTTTCATATGTAATATGTGAGGGACATAGCCTTCAGGCTACCATTTCTACTCATACCATCTGCTCTTATTTAATGAGAGTCTATTTGATCTGAATGATGTGGATAATTGCTTCAATCTCTCATTTCATTGTCATTTTGCAAGCACATTTTTAAAAAGACAAAATGAAAATGAATTGGCCTTATTTGGGAAAGAAATCGGGGCCTACTTTTTTCTTCAAACACACTCAATTTCAGCAACACTTTGCTTTCGGTAATCAATGTTTGTTTTAGGAAGAAGCACATATCCATTTCTGATATGCAAAATGCAACAGTTACCACATCCTCTCCAACATTTATTGTTGTCTCATTTTTTTTTCCACTACTGGGCATATACCCTGAGAAAACCATAATTCAGAAAAAGACATGTACCACAATGTTCACTGCAGCACTATTTACAATAACCAGGACATGGAAACAACTTAAATGTCCATCAACAGATGACTGAATAAAGAAGATGTGGCACATATGTACAACAGAATATTACTTACCCATGAAAAGGAACAGAATTGAGTTATTTGTAGTGAGGTGGATGGACCTAGAGTCTGTCATACAGAGTGAAGTATGTTAGAAAAAGAAAAACAAATACTGTATGCTAACACATATATATGGAATCTAAAAAAAAAAAAAAAAAAATGGTTCTGATGAACCTAGGGGCAGGACAGGAACAAAGGTGCAGATGTAGAGAATGGACTTGGGGACATGAGGAGGGAGAAGGGTAAGCTGGGAAGAAGTGAGAGATTAGCATTGACATATATATGCTACCAAAAGTAAAATAGATAGCTAGTGGGAAGCAGCCGCCTAGCACAGGGAGATCAGCTTGGTGCTTTGCGACGACCTAGAGGGGTGGGATAGGGAGGGTGGGAGGGAGGTTCAAGAGGGAGGGGATATGGGGATATATGTATTCATATGGCTGATTCACTTTGTTGTACAACAGAAACTAACACAGCATTATGAAGCAATTATACTCCAATAAAGATGTATAAATAAATTTTTTTAATGTTCACTAAACTTAATCATTCTAATATATATTGTCAAATAGTATGAATGGCAACACTGAATCTCATTGATTTTTCTTTCATCATTTAGAGCATAATAAACCACTGATAATGTTTGCAAAGCTGAAGATCCCATACTATTCCGGAAGGGTGGGGGTGGGGGAATAGTTAAGGAGTGTGAAATTGACATGTACCCACTGCTATATTTAAAATGGATAACCAACAAGGACTTACTGTATAACACATGGAACTCTGCTCAATATTATGTAACAACCTAAATGGGAAAAGAATTTGAAAAAGAATAGATATATGTAAAATGTATGTATAAGTGAATCACTTTGCTGTACACCTGAAACTATCACAGCATTGTTAATCAACTATACTCCAATATAAAATAAAAAGTTAAAAAAACCCAAAATGCAACAGTTACAATTGTTGACATTGCAGTTTTTAATTTAGAAAAAAATTTCATGTCTCTTTGCAAAGTTTAACTAAAGGGGAAATAGAGAATTATTGGCTTTAAGTATGAAAATATATACATTGTTATCAGAAGAAAAGAATAAAAATCATCAAGGAAAATTGAAAAAAGTTTAGGTTGAGTCTCCTTAGTATGAGAGTGAATCCTCAGAGGAAAAGGGGGGAAGGTTGACAATAACAAGGTAGGTCTTGGATCAATCAAGTTTCAGATGTGTTTTGTAGTGATTTCAACATAATTGAGAATAGGTTTGAAGAAGCTAAACTCCTGAAACTTATGAGTCATCCCTAAGTCCCTACCTTAAGATGCATTTGAATAAGATACATTCTGAATACAGAAAGAGAGCCTGAAGCTTTAGAGGTCTGTTATGGACTGAATATTTGTTTCCACACTCAAAATTTATATGTTGAAGCCCTAACTCACAATCTGCTGGTATTTGGAGATGGAGACTTTGGGACGTAATTAGGGTAAGATAAAGTCACAAAGATGCAGCCCCTATGATGGGATTTGTGCTCTTATAAGAAGAGATACCAGAGTTTGCTTCTGCCATGTGAGTACACAGTGAGAAGGTGGCAGTCTGCAAGCCAGGAAGAGAGCTCTCACCAGAACCCAGATATACTGGAACCCTAATCTCCAACTTCCAGCCTCTAGAACTGTGAAGAAATAAGTTTCTGTTGTTTAAGCCACCTAGTTTATGGTATTTTGTTACAGCAATTTGAGCTGATTAATTCAAGGTCTGACTCTAGCATCTGGGTCACCTCTAAATGAATTTTAATAGCAGGAAAGAAACTGGACTCTTATCAAAGATTTCAGGGCTTCAAGATAGGAGAATGATACAAGAAAAAAAAAAGTTGTTCTAAATTAATTTTTGACAGGTGGAGGTACTTATTATCATATATAAATATATAGAAAATAATTGTGTTGTAATTTTAGAAATTATAGAGTGATAAGATTTATTTTACAATATTTAATTGTTATAGCATCATGAAGTTTATGGTATAAGTTATATTTCATAGCAAGTGTTTGAAAATATAAACTATAACGTAAGCATATGTTTGTTTTGTAAACAGCTGTTGCTTCAGCTTTAAATTTTTAAGCCAGTAGCTATATTTTTTTGAGATTTGAAAAACTTCACTTTTCTAGTTCCATATTTCTATGAATTTCTGTAAACCGAAAGTTAATGGTTAATTCAAAGCTTATTTTATAAAACTATTTTAGCATTTCTGCGTAATCCAAACTAAAGTTATGCAAATAAGCAATAACAGAGCTTATATTATAGCTACAATATAGCTCTTCATAGCTTCTACATTCTGTGGAAGGGTTTAAAAACTCACAAATAGATTACAGAATTTTGGGTAATTCTTAATTTTAGATTCAGTCTAATGCATTTGTTAAGTGTACAAACTACAGAGTTAGATTGCCAAAGTTTAAATTCAGGCTCTGCTACCTGATAGCTTTAAGACTTTGATATATTTCAGAGTTTAATTAAGTAATTTAACCTCTCAAATTGCTCAACTCCCTCATCTTTAAAATAAGAATAATAAGAGACACTCTCTCAAAGAGTTGATTTGTGGCTAAAATAAGGTAAAGCACTTAGAATTGTGTTTCATACATGGTAATAATTTGATAATTAGAGTCTATTTTACCCTTTTAACTCATTCTTCTGTGTGAATATACTTTAAGACTTTTAGCAAACTCAGTTGCATTAGATTCTGCAAAGGTCTAGAGTAGATCTCTGCTTCCCTGTTCCTATATATAGTTTTATTGTTTAATCGTGGAGAAAACTTTCAAGAAAGATTAAAATATATGTGGAAATAAATGAAGACCAAGCAGAGACTATTTATTCAGAGCTTGCTGTAGCAAAGGAATCAGCCACCACCATTTAGATTTTGGCAGAGACTCAAAGGCAAGCAGAGGAGTTTATGGTGGAAGAAGTGAAGGCTGCAGGTGTACCCTGATTGGAAGCTGTTGGCATGGAGAAGCTGGAGGTGGGCTGACTAGAAACAGGCATCCTATATAATTGGTTTGGGGTGTACATTTGGCTTTTATTGGTTAGTCCTATGTTGGAAACAGGGACAAAACTAGGGAAGCTGTCAGGTATTAGTTAGGTCCTGGCAATTTGGGCCCCCTTGTTACAGAGGTTTTTATTTGGATTCCTGGATTATTACTAGAGATAGTGGTTTTATTTACTACTAGTCTGACTTATAAATAGAAGGCTGGTTTCCTGTAGATAATGAGTTATTTTCCTAGTCTGATTGCTGCATGTTGAGGATCAGAGTTCTACTTTTGTATACGGTCCTTTTGTTTACTTAGTCTCTCACATGTTTTGACCATACAGGGAGAATATATTTCTAAAATTCTCAAAGTCACAGAGTGTGCAATCATAATCATTTTTAAAAGTAGACCATTTGTTGTAATTATAGTTATAAATTAAGTAATAATGTAATTAATATTATTTTAATTTAATTGCATTAATTTATTTAACTAATTCTATTAATGAAATATTTTTCTACCAACATCCTCAATTTTAACTACTTTGTTATATACCTTGGTAATTTTGCACAAAATGATGAAAAAATTTAGGAAAGAATGACTGAACTCTTGTTATTTATGTGTGTGTATCTATAAAATGAGATGGATAAATCACATATCATTAGGATAGCAAAAGTACAGAAACTGAAAAAAAACTATGCAACTATTTAATAAAACTTTTACTAATTTGGGAGACAGTCCAAGTATCCACTCAGACTTATTCTTGAGACCAGATTTCAAAGCTTATTTTTTCCTGCTTATTTATTCAATTACTAATAAAATAAACCCCTAAAAAACTAAAGACTCATGACGATATAACATTCTCTTATGTAAAAGGTATATAAAAAAATATTTAGGAGAGTCCATTTTCTTCCCCATAGTATGTAATTCCTTACTTCTTTAGAGCTGCAAAGCAGGGTACAAAAATGTCTTACTTTTGCAGATAAACTCTTTATTAAATCACAACTCATTCAATTGAATTCATCCATTTTATCAAAGAAAAAGCACAACGAACAGTAATCAGCTCATATTAACATGAAAAAAAGACACAAAGCCAGTAAATTGGTAGTAAGGAAACCTTCAATTTAGTAATAAAGAATAACAAGTTATCATTACCAACAATGACTGCAAATTTTATTGCAATGTTGGGGAAGATTTTCTGAAATAACTTTTTAAATAGATTGACTGTTTTGCTTGATGTTAGGCATCTTGATGAAGTGTTATACACTGAAAATCTTTTGGCCTTTTAGTTGTGGAAATGGCCTCTATATTTCTGGAAGTGCAGCTGTAAAATAATAAAAGTAAATGGAGCTAGTGGAATCTCTTTCTAGTATTCACGCCAAACCATTTAGAAGCATATTAAATTATCATTTGAATAATTTATGGATAGTCACTGTCATGATGTGATGTGTGCTTTGTGATTATAGGCAGCTTTTTTTAAAATTAGGTTTCTGGGAAATTTTGTGAAATAAATCAAAGGTTAAAGCTCAGGGAACCTCATCTATAAATAAACCTTACACCAATGCTTTGAGTGTACTGAACCCAACTGTGGTCCACTCACCTGACACAGCAAAGAAAATCTACTGACAACAGGTTGTGGTGAAGGAAAGCACAGTGTTTATTGCAGGGCACCAAGCAAAGGAGTGGGAGACAAGACTCATATGCTCTTCAACTTGGTCTTTGAGTTTGGATTTTTTTTTTAAGTGAAAAAACAAAGAGGCTGGGGCTAATCTTTGTCTTGTGACAGTTCTGTGACATTTCTTAATCATAATTTCTGGATTCAGGTTGTCTCTGGTTTATGATTCTTAGGCCAGGTGGTCCGTGGCTCCAGGATCTGTTATCTCATCTTGCCCTGAAGAAACAACCTGAGTTGCTACATTAATAATTATATCTACAGTAGCAATTTTAGTGCATTAACAATGTTATCAACAAAAGTTTTAGTCATCTGACTCTGGTTAATTAGTGCTCAGTTAGTACAGGATTGAGGTCAGAGGAGACAAGAAAGAGAATAAAGTTTTGGATAGAGAGATTAATAATAAACAGTAATAGAACACGGTTTTAGGGGGACTGAGTTTCATTAATAGAGTCAAGTACTACTGGCCTTAGTCAGTATTTTACAACCACAGGTCCTCATTCTAAATGACCTGACTCGTTTGAGACACTGTGAACACTCAGTGTATATAAACTCACTTTTTGTTACATATGTCTTACTCCATCTAAATAACGCTTCATATAAGATCAAGGGTTGTGTTAAAAGATGTTTTTCAGGAAAAAAAAAAAGATAAAATTATGACTCTCATACAGATATAACAATGAACAAATCATAAAAGCTTTTTTTACTTCATTCTATGAGGGAAACAGAAAGGTATTGTAACTTGGCCAAGACAGAATGAGAAAAACAGCCATATTTGTACAGAATTGTAAAGTAGCTGAAAGACAATTTAAAAAGTTTTAATCAGATAAACCAGCAGGGAGCGCTAAACCTTACACATAAACCTTACACATAAAGCTTTCCCACTTCCCTGCCCTGAATGTAGACAATGCACAGTTGTAAAATGGCTCAAAGACTATGAAAGACTAGAATCATGTGACCTGGAGTGGGCTGTCCTCTAGGCACTGCATAGTTTTCATTGAATGACATTTTTTTTTCTATAAAATGTTTTTTTGTCATTAACACTGAGATAATTTTGTAACTTTTATCCAACTAATTAAGACACTTTGAATGTTCACATTTAAGTATCCTTGATATATAATGTTCTGATTAATGAGGAGGTTGGTTAAAATCAATGTAAATCAGTTCAGAGCTGGTATCCTTTGAGAGACAAAAGAACAGAAACATGGCCAGACTACATATCACAATCGAACTTTGACCCACAACCTCTATAGTAACAGTCCAAGAAGCCAAAGAACAACAAATTAAGCAATCGGCCCAGGAAGCTCAGAATTGATCGATGACTGCCGCTTTCCCTGTTTTTTGTCCCAACTCAGGATCTGAGTTCTTCCAGATCAGGATCAAATGGAGAAGGCCAAATATGTTCCCCAGACCAATCATGTAGGATGGCCTGCTTCTTATAAGCCAACCTGCAGCTTCCTTGTCCCAACACCTCCAAATAGAGGAGAGCTGAAGCCTTGCTTTTCTCTCTATAAAGCTTTCCCACTTCCTTGCCTGCCTCTGAATCTCAGTCAGGTGCAAGTGTCAGTGGTTAACTCCCTTGCTACTGTAAGCTTTGAATAAATACCTTCTGTTCGTTCTTATGTGGGTGTTCTTTGCTAACTTCCACAACTCACAACTATGAAGACCAGTCAGTGTTTAGCTAACTCATAGAAGGGAGAAAACTGAAATAGTTAAAATAAATGCAATATTCCAGAAACTCACCTTTGAGGCACATTTTTTCTTGATTGACAATCTACATGTACAAAACTCCTGATAATTTAGACATTTTCAACCAATACAAGTTTGACCTAAATATTGATTCTGTGCAAATACTGGATTTTTTAAAAAATCTGATTATGATGCATCATGCTTAAATTAAATATTGGATTTAAAAAGCTAATATTTATATTATCAATTTTATTAATATATACTTAATTTCATTTAAATATTATTTTGGTGTGCTTATAGTTACCTTTATCATTCTATATTTTGTTTATTGCACCTTATCTGTTATTTTCTCATTAATTTATGCCAAATTTCTGTTTATATAATTTTCAAAGAAGCAAATTTTGGTTTTGTTAATTTCTAATTTTGTCTTTGTTTTTCTCCCTTTATTATTGTCCTTAACTTTACTATTTTCTTTATTTTATTCTCAACTTTTGGTAATAAGAGCTTATCTTATTTAGTTGCAGTTTCTGCTATTTCTAAATCAACATTTAAAGCCATAGATTTTCCTCCTGTGTATTACTTTACATATGTCTTAGGCATTTGACATGTCATATCTCATCAGTATATTTTCAAAATATTTTTAAATTTATAATGGAATTTATTTTTATGTAGGAATATTTAATAACTGGAAATTTGGTTTCCAAATATATAAGATTTTTGTCATTAATTTCTATTTTTTTTTTTTCTTTAGAGTCAAAAGGACATAGAATATCCTTTCATGAGAATTCACTGAAAAATTTTATTGCCTAATACAGGCATTATTTTCAGATTATATTATCATCTCCAGGAAAAATCAACAGATCAGAAGGCAGACTTTTAGAAAATAATATATTTTTAAAGTTAAACATCTTTTTTTTTTCAACATCTTTATTGGAGTATAATTGCTTTACAATGGTGTGTTAGTTTCTGCTTTATAACAAAGTGAATCAGCTATACATATACATATCGCCATATCTCTTCCCTCTTGTGTCTCCCTCCCTCCCACCCTCCCTATCCCAATTAAACATCTTTTAAGCATATATGTTAAGCTTTGTTCTAAATGCTGGAGCTATAGCATTGGACAAAAGATCCAGAATTCATGACTCACATGAAATCTTCATAGGAATATTTTACAGTAAATTATATCGAATATAAGAACATCATAAAGTCAATAAGAGGGAAAAATCAGAGATGAGATTTGATTAAAATAAGATGCTTGGAGAATGTCTCACTGAGAAAGTATATCTGAGAAGAAAACTGAGGTGTATTAGGAAGCCATCCATAAAAATATCCTAGAGGAATGCTTTTCAGAGGGAGATAAATGCAAATTAATGTGTATTCTAGGCAGTGGTGAAAGTTTAATAACCAGCTTAAAAGGAGATTCCTGACTTATAGATTTTATGATTTCTTATGGTACACATATTATGACCATGGTCAATTTCAACTTATCAACATGAGTCACTGAACTCAGACATTATTATATAATATCTCTATCATACATATATAATAGATCTGGATAGAGGTATGATAGATGTAAATAACCTACAGAATAGAGATCATAGTAAAATGTAGTAAAATGATTAGTAATTTATGTTTTAAGTATATTCTACTCATTTTTAAATATAATTTATTTTACATTTAGTATATAATTTAATTTTTAACAATGACTGGGTTTGACAACTGGCTTTCTAAATGTCTTAATTTTTTTTTTTTTTTTTTTTTTTTTTTTTTGACTACACTGCTTGTGAATCTCAGTTCCCTGACCAAGGACTGAACCCAAGCCACAGCAGTGAAAGTCCAGAATCCTAACCACTAGGTCACCAGGGAAATTTCTCTCAAAATTTAATAATCAACACTAACATGCAGTTTTGGGTTACCACTGGATCCAGGAAATCAAGGCCAGTCCTTGGGATGGATGGAGTGTACAGGAAGAGTAGGAAAAGTTAAAGAGGCATTAGAACAGGTAGGGCCGGATTAGGTCTATATGTAGAATTTTGCTGTTATTCTGCCTAGCTAGGGATCCACTAGATGGTTTTTAGCAGGAAAGGAACATGATCTATTATTTTAAAAGGATCATTCTGACTTCTATTTTGAGAATAACTTGAATTACAGTAAATGAAAAGTGAGTAAAACCAATTAGGAGGATGTTTCAATAATCCAGGGAAGAGGGAAACGTGTTTTGGACTAGAGTTAGTAGAAAAAATAGAAACAAATGACCAGATTCAGGACAACGCTTAAAGATAAAGAAAATACAATTTGCTAAAAAATTAATGTGAAGTGTGAGAATAAGAAAAGAGTCAAATGATGTTGACCTTGAGCTTCTAGAAGGGTGAACTTGTCATTAACCGAGATGGGAAGGCAAGGTAGAAGATGATGATGTCATGTTAACTTTGGAACATGCTAAGTTAAGAGTGGTTATAGTGCGAATAGAAAGGTTGAGTAGGAGTTGGATATATGAGTCTGGAGTTAATGTCTAAATCACTAACTGTGGGCTTCCCTGGTGGCGCAGTGGTTGAGAATCTGCCTGCCAATGCAGGGGACACGGGTTCGAGCCCTGGTCTGGGTGGATCCCACATGCCGCGGAGCAGCTAGGCCCGTGAGCCACAATTACTGAGCCTGCGTGTCTGGAGCCTGTGCTTCGCAACGAGAGAGGCCGCGATAGTGAGAGGCCCGCGCACCGCGATGAAGAGTGGCCCCCACTTGCCGCAACTAGAGAAAGCCCTCGCACAGAAACGAAGACCCAACGCAGCCAAAAATAAATAAATAAATAAAATTTAAAAAATAAAAAAAAATAAATAAATCACTAACTGTAACAGAAGACTGTACTACCAAATGGCTTTGATAATAAAGGCTTAATAGCAATTTAATTACTAGGTAGATAAGACAAGCAGTGTCTTGCATTAAGTAGAAAGTATTTAAATTATAGCCCATGCACATACATAATAAGTGAAATTATTCTGTCTTTTTGGGGGGTGTAGAGGGTTATAAGTTAGTGATATTGGTGAAATGTATAGAAAATACCTTCTTTTTTGTTTCAAATGTTGTCTATCAACATTTATTCCTCAATGGCTGGTGAAGATTACAATCACTCAAGCCAGTTCTGTGCTTTCTAATGGGCACTTAATCTATTTCCACACTGTCTTCAAAGGGGAATTAAAATAACAACAACAACAACAAAGCATGGATATCTTGGTTTCTCCACCCAGTTACAAGGAAAAAAATATTTTTTAATGACTGCTCTTACATATATATATATGTACGTATATATATGAGATTGTTTTTTTAAATTCTGTGTTTCCCTTTATCAGCAAATGTTATTTCAGGGTCCTAGCAACAAAATTTTGCCTATTTTTACAACTAGAAGTAAATTTTTTAAAAGCACATTAATATTCCTGTAGTAATTTCATAGCTGTTATCTAATTTAATACTTAGAATAGTTAAAAACACTTTTGATTAGTGGTACCACTTACAGCTTTAGAGGCCTGGGACCAGGTCTTAATGCCATCTTTTCTGTCTGATCTTATTTGCAGAAGTCACTCTTCATTCTGGCTGCTACTGAGTGGTAACCAGAAGCTAGACTTTGATAAGGAACCTGGGAGCTATTTGGTTCTGATACACAATACCAAAATTTACCAAGGTGTCCACAATTCTGGGCATATAGGTAGACCTCATTTCCATATTGTGCTGAGCAGAAGAGGACTATATAATTATCCTTACACCTTGCGAAATGCAACCTAGTTAGGGGAATATAAGAATATCTAATCACTTCTATTAAAAGTCAAGTAAGTTGAATCTTTTAAAAAAATAAAAATAAAATGCATTGAGGTCACATGAAGGGAGAAATCAAGAGTTGCTTGGATAAATCAAGAAGACCTTTAATAGAGAGAGCAGTATTGAGTTTGAACTTGAGGAATGACTAAAATGTCAACAGGTAGAAAAAAATAGCTAGAGTTCACTAGGCAGACAAGTATAGTGTGAGCAAAAGTTCAGATATTGGCAAAACAAACAATGTATGAAAAAAAAAAAATCAAGTTTTGCTGCAATAAAGGTCAGCATAGAGGAACCATACACATCAAGGCTGGAAAATAGTGATGCTATTGGGAGGCTTGAAAGCTAGTGTGAGGTCTTTTCATTTTAGTAGGAATTGCAATTATTTCCAGGTTTTTATTAAGAAAGTGAAATGATTGTAACCAAATTTGGAAAATAACTGGTTGAGTACTGAACGTTGCAGAATCTCAGTCAGGAGGATAGTGGCATAAGAATGGAAATATGGGAAGTAAAAACAAAAATAAACAAATGGGACCTAATGAAACTTAAAAGCTTTTGCACAGCAAAGGAAACTATAAACAAGATGAAAAGACAACCCTCAGAATGGGAGAAAACATTTGCAAACAATTCAACAGACAGAAGATTAATCTCCAAAATATATAAACAGCTCATGCAGCTCAATATTAAAAAAAAAACAAACAATCCATTCAAAAAATGGGTAGAAGACCTAAATAGACATTTCTCCAAAGAAGATGTACAGATGGCCAAGAGACACATGAAAAGCTGCTCAACATCACTAATTATTAGAGAAATGCAAATCAAAACTACAATGAGGTATCACCTCACACCGGTTAGAATGGGCACCATCAGAAAACCTACAAACAACAAATGCTGGAGAGGGTGTGGAGAAAAGTGAACCCTCTTGTACTGTTGGTGGGAATGTAAATTGATACAGCCACTATGGAGAATAGTATGGAGTTTCCTCAAAAGACTAAAAATAGAATTACCATATGACCCAGCAATCCCACTACTGGGCATATACCCTGAGAAAACCATAATTCGAAAAGAGTCATGCACCCCAATGTTCATTGCAGCACTATTTACAATAGCCAGGTCATGGAAGCAACCTAAATGCCCATTGACAGGCAAATGGATAAAGAAGATGTGGTACATATATACAATGAAATATTACTCAGCCATAAAAAGGAACGAAATTGGGCCATTTTTTGAGATGTGGATGGATCTAGAGACTGTCATACAGAGGAAGTAAGTCAGAAAGAGAAAAACAAATCTTGTATATTACCGCATATATGTGGAATCTAGAAAAATGGTACAGATGAACCCGTTTGCAAGGCAAAAATAGAGACACAGATGTAGAGAACAAAGGTATGGACACCAAGGGGGGAAAATGGGGGAGTGGAGGGAGTTGTGGTGGTGGGATGAATTGGGAGATTGCGATTGACATATATACACTAATATGTATAAAATAGATAGCTAATAAGAACCTGCTGTATACAAATAAGATAAGATAAAATTCAAAAAAAAAAAAAATAGAATGGAAATGTGAACTACAGTACGAATTTTAGAGGTAGAAACCACAGGAGTTAGAAAATAATTGGATATGAGAGGCAAAAAAGAAAGTTGAGCCAACACTAACTGTGGGGTTCTAAGTGACAGAGAATGGTCCTGCAATTGGGAGGAATAGAGAAGTTGGAAACAGGTGCAGAAGTCCAGTTTTGGACATGTGGTATATTGCACAGATAGCATCTGGGCATCAGATATCCACTTTCTCTGAATATTGAAGGAAAAAGAGAGGGTTACAGTTATGTACCCTGAGTGTTTTCAGAATAAAAGTATTGAAATCTGTGAAAGTGGATATGATTTTGGGAGACCTAAAAGGAAGATTCAACATACTTCTTAATCTTTTCAGCCCTATCCAGGCCATCTTCCACTTAAAAATATACGCTCAAGTTTGAACTTCATCTTATTCAGTTATGTTAGTCTTTCTTTATGAGAACTAAACTGGTTTTCAAAACAAGATTCTCTCACACCAGTAAGTGTGGCAAGACTGCTAAGTGCCCACCTAATATCCTCTCTTCTTTCTTACCACTGAAGTCTGATGTTATTTGTAGTGTTAATGAGGCAAGTTTAAAAAAAAAATTGATAAGAAAAATTGTTTTCCCACTTCTTGTCATATAACACATTTTGGCCAATGAGATAAAGGTGGAAGTCCCAAGGGATCTTCCAGGGGCTCAGGGGCATGCTTCCCTTTTGCTCTTTTCTTTCTTTATAGCTGAAACACTGACGTGATGCCTGGAGCTCTGACAGCCATCTGCAGAACATAGAAATGAGACTTACACCAGAATCAAAGACAGGAAATGTGTTAAGGAGCCAGTGTCACTTGATGGCACTGTGACCCTGTGCTCTAATCCTGAACTCTCTACTCTGACTTTCCTGTACTTGAGAAAACAGTACAGTTACAATTTGTTTAAGGCACTGTTTTGTAGCTTCTTCTTGTTGCTAGCTGGATATAATTCCAAGGGGATTAAATGAATTCAGTGATTTCCTGTGCCAACCTCTCATAATATGAGTATGTGGATTTACTTATCATTACCATGAAAAATGTATCAATTTTAAGGGAAAAATGTAAACATCTCATGTTAAGACCCATAATTGAAGTGGCTTAACAGTATGCATTAAACTAAACATAGATTTTTAAGTGTGCTTTTTGGATGTCAGGACTGTTTATCACCTTTAAATGACTTCTGTTTCCTGTTTCAATCACCTTGGTGCATGAGTAGGAACGAACTTGTTTTCATCTAAGTAAATATTCCACCAATCACAGATACCAACTGAGAAGGTATCACACCTTGATGTTTTTTGCTTTCATATTCCTAGCATGCTTGCTTGGGGCAGCGTGAAATGCGTGCAGATACATAGGGGAGAGTAAAAGAAATTTAACCAACAAGTGGTTTGCTTCCCTTGAGATAGACTACATATTACAAAATTGTGACAAATTGGAGAACTGGAGGCATGAAAAAACATATTAAAAACATAAAACCTGATTACTTTATCTTGAGTAATTTATCATTTTTTCCCAGGGTTTATCTTATTTGCACAGTAATTAAGTGATGTTAAAATAAAAACCCTAAACGTACTCTATTAAAATAAAAAAAGAAAAAACAAAAAAAAAAATACAAATTTCAATATTAAGGGCACTCTAAAACTCCCAAACTAATGACTATTCTCTTATTTGATCAATGAAAAGAATATTGCTCATATTGGGTAAAACTTTGTGTACTTTATTTTTTATATCATCAAATGAACAGAAGGAATAGAGAAAGATGTTTAAAGTCCAACTCACATTCTAAGCATATTTGCCTTAACCATTCAAAAAAAAAAAAAAAAGCAGGAAGCTATTCTATTATTTTTTGTGTGTGGGAGGAAGCTTTAAGCAAGAAACATTTATTGATATAAAAGGAAGGAATTACATGACATTATGACTATGGGTAACTTTAGACAGCCATTCTATTCTTAATGCTTCACACATCTCCACAAGAAAATAGTATACAGCCCTAAAGAATGTTTGGTGAAATGCTTAATAAATACTAGCAGAAACTTTTGATAACATATCCATGAGCTATTTATTCCCTTTTCTTCACTTCTGGCAGAACCCAAATTTTGTACAGGTGTTTACCCCTTCACTATTGGACTTAAGTAAGGTCATCTTATCCTCAACTCCAGTTATCAAATCTGATAAATTTAAAGCAATTATTAGGCTTCATTAGCCTTTTCCAGTGATTGAGTTAGTCATGGACTTGCAAATATGTTTTAATCAACAATATCATTAGGGGTATCTGCTAGAAAACTGTATGAAAGTTAATTTCACTCTAGAGGAAAGAGAGAGCAAGAGAGAGACAGAGAGGAGAAAAAGAAGAAGAAAAGAAGTTGAAGAATGAGGAGGAGGAGGAGGGAAGGAGAGGAAGGGGAGGAGAAGGGAGGAGAGGGAAGGGAAGGGGAGGGATTTTTTTCTATATAATACATATTTAGCAACTTATCATGAAAAGTAAAAGTATAAAAAGATTATTTTCCATAAACACATATAGTTGTTCAAATTATTCCAATTTACATTACCAATTTTATGTAAGTTTTGGGGAAGGAAATTCTCAGGGAGTCAGAAAAATAGCTCTAGTTTCTCTGGATCTGCCACAGAAATTCTCTAATAATTAGTATTTATAAATGGAACTTTTAAAACTGGAAACATAAAATATAAATATATACGTATAACATAAAACAAGAACTTTTGATTTTTAATGAATGTGCTTATTTGACTCATGTCTTATAACAGGGATCTCTATTGCATGTTACAGGTTTCTTGAGTAAAATGACTGAGATCTATTATATGCATCTGTTAAGGGTATACACACCATCACATATTGCTTAGAGTTGTATTTAAAAAGCACACAAAAAAGGCAAAGAAATAGTCTTGGTAGTTAAATTAATTTTGTGATGGTCAAAAGGTGGCCCTTAGCTTTTTTTCCCCCAGTTTCTAGGTTAATGACATGTAAATGTTCTTTCTGTAGTTTTAATACAGAAACTCCTTTTATGTTTGAAGTGTTTTAAGTTGAGCCATCTTTACTTTCTAAACAACTTAAAGATATGATGTTAAAGTTAAAATTAAATTACTTTCTTTACACATCAGCGGTCTTACTGTAGGTCATGTCCATTTGCTACACAGCTAAAATTCAGACCAATTAATAATAAAAATGGATTATGAGTACCAGACCAGGGACATTATTGGACATAAGAATATTACATTGTATTATAAAAAAAAAAAAAAGTGGCCATGATATACACACACGGGTCCTGCTCACCAAGCAGGCTGATAGAACCATCAGAAATTCAGACTAAAATATATCAAAGTTCTCAGTCCCCCACAAACAATAGTACCACTTTGGTGTCAGTGTTTTTTCCAGTTAACTGTCCTGCTCCCCCCATCTTCACTCAGCTCCACCAAAGCTCTCTCCTTCTATCCATAGCTTCTTAATCTTCCAATGACCAGCTGCTTCACCTACCCCATGAATCCTCTCTCACATTCTAGTCAATGCTGATGTGTTTGATTTTAAGTTCTTACAGTGCTATGGTTTTTCATTCATTTTGAAAGCTAGTCATTCTTACTCTTTTTAGACCCCCCTTCAAGCAATAGCAACAGAGCATCTGTTATGGGTGAGAGATGATGGCTATAAATCTATAAAGACAGGTTTAATGGGTATGTGCTTTCTGTCTAACTTGTTTCTTTTCAATAACTAACATTTTATAGAATGTTAAACAGCAAATAAAAGTCAACATCCATTCCTAACAGTACAGATAAAGATAGTTATTATTTACTAAATTCTTCCTATCTGTCTAATACTATCCTAAGACTGTTTTATATATTGTATTCTTCTAAATGGACTAAATTCAAGAGGATGCAAGCATTATTTTTCTCACTAGCCCTTTAAAGCTAATCTGAAGATCATTATTTCTATCAAGACATTAGATGAACAATTGAGCTGGCCTTATAGCATTCTCAATCACGCTTGGAAAAAAAAAAAATTCCTCTAGGTATTTTAAGCTTAAATAGTCCATGTCAATAATTAAAATATCCTTTCCAGTGTAAAATAAAAATAAGTAAAATTAGAACTTCTTTACTTCTCTAGCTAGGTACTGCTTCAGGCCTAAGCATGAGGAGTGACAAAGTGGCTATGGCCAGTTTCTGATCTCCATTCTAGCTTTACTTTCACTCTCCATACATTTCTGAGTTTCTCTACCCCTCCAGCATTTGAGCCAGGGAAAATGTGACCCATGGGAAGGAGATTTTCTTGCTTACAAGTTTTTTGGGGATCTGGTATCAAGGCATCGTGGGTGATTAGAGCTTCTTCTTTTTTCTATGGGAACTTTCAAGGGTCTTTTTGGTTTTTTGCTTTTTTTAAGATTTTCCCTCCCCTCAGACCCTCTTATTGACAATTCTTTGAGCTTTTTCATGGCTGTTTCTCACAATCATCTCCCCCAAATGGGCTGCTTGACTCTTCCAATGAAGTCAACTTGCACAGCACACTAACAACACTAACAACTCTCTCCTCCAAAGAACACTTCCTTCTATATCTGTTCTCCTGAACCTCATACAAATTTGATGGGTGATGGGGTAGGTAAGTATTCCCCCATCTAAACATTCCTCAATAATCCAATATAAGTTCATTCATTAAATCAACAAATATTGATTGAGTTCCCAGGAACTGTTATGGGCAGTGGGGAAACTTAAGTAAAGAAGCAGACATCAACCTCTGCTCTCATGGAGCTTAAATTTTATTGGGAGAGGCAGAAAATAAGTCAGACTTAAAAAAAAAATAAGATATATACTATGTATGATGGTTAAATTTTATGTGACAACTTGGCTAAGCTATGGTGCCCAATTGTTTGGTCAAACGTTCATCTAAATTTTCTGGGGAGGTATTTTGTAGATATGACATCAGTTGACTTTAAGGAAATTACATGGGCCTTGTCCAATCAGTTGATTACCTCAAGACTGTAACCTAGAAATCCTGCCTGAATTTCCAGCCTTGTGACCTGACCTTTATTGTTTCAGACTCAGGACTATGATATCAAGTTCTGTGGCACTTTTCAGCCTGGGAGCCTGCCCTATCAATTTCAGACTTACCATTCCCCCACAACCATGTGAGACAATTCCTTAAAATAAATCTCATATTAAGGGGATATAGAGAACAATGTTATATATATATATATAGTTCCTATTGGTTCTTTTTATCCAGAGTACTCTGAGGTATATATTGTTAGTAGGTGATAAGCGCTCAGTAGAAAAATTAAAACTGAAGACAATGTAAAGTGCATGTGTATGTGTGTGAAAGCATATGGATAATTTTTAGGTGAGGTATCTAGGAAAGGCCTCAATGAAAAGGAGCCTTTTGAGTAGAGATAAGGAAAGGGAGCCAGTCTTGGGACTATGTCGGGAGAAGTGCATTCCAGATAAAGTGAACAGTATTTGCAAAGGGCCCTGAGCTAAGCCCATAACTAGCTTGTTCAAGGAACAGAGGAAAAGCCTGTCAATGAGTGAAGTAAAAGAGATAGAAATAGGATATGGGTTCAGACAAGTAACACAGGCCAGATCATGGCTACACGTGCATGGCTTAGTCCTGCACCTGTGTGAGTTACAGGAGTCTGGAGGGAAGCAGCAGATGATCTAATAGCAAAGTTTTGGTTCTAGCTTCTGGGCTCCACCAAAATGGCAATTACAAATGTTCTAACATCCTGTTATAAGAATATTTGCTGGTTTGATCCTTACAAAAAACCTTGAGGCCACCAATATTTCTCCAATTTCATAGATTAGAAAAAAGGAAACTATAACATTTTATGTTATATTGTATTTTATTCAGATAAACTAAATCAGTGAGTATATTTGATACACAAAGTCTCAGCATGCATTGATTACACATATTGGGAACTTAATTTTGTACATTATTAATGATGCATTGATAATAATTTTTTTATTATTTGTTTGAGATGCAATGTTTAAAAAATATACCAACGTCAATGATAATATATTGTACACTTAACATTTTGTTGAGGTTAGATCTCATGTTAAGTATTCCTATAACATAAAAAAAAAATTTTAAAAGAATGATCACTAACAACCCCTTTTAAACTCATAACATGATTGACATATTATGTATTCAATAGCAATACTAGAAAATGTTTTTTTTTAAAAAAAAATTTAAAAAGAAACACACTAGTGAATACATCAAAATAAAAAGCTTCTGCACAACCAAGGAAATCATCAACATAGAAAAGTAACCTACGGAAAGGGAGAAAATATTTGCAGCTCACATATCTGAAAAGGGGCAAGTATCCAAAATACACAAAAAATTCATACAACTCAAATAGCAAAAATAAACAATTTGATTTTTAAAATGGGAATAGCATCTAAATAGACATTTTTCCAAAGAAGGCATCCAAATGGCCAACAGGTACATGAAAAGGTGCTCAACGTCATTAATCATCAAGGAAATACGAATCAAAACCACAATGAGACATTACCTCACACCCGTTTGAATGGCTATTACCAAATGATAAGAAATAGCTAGTGCTGGGGAGAATGTGGAGAAAAGGGAATCCTTGTACACAGTTTTTGGGAACGTAAATTGGTGCAGCTACTATAGAAAACAGTATGGAGGTGCCTCAAAAAATTAAAAATAGAACTACCATATGATCCAGCAATTCCACTTCTGGGTATTTATCCAAGGAAACAAAAAACACTAACTGGAAAAGGTAATCGCATCCCCATATTCATTACAACATTATTTACAGCAGTCACAACATGGAAACAACATAACTGTCCAACAAGGGGTGAAGGGATAAACAAAATGTGGTACATATATACAATGGAATATTATCCAGTCATTAAAAAGAATGAAATCTTGCCATTTGCAACAATATGGGTGGACCCTGAGGGCATTATGCTAAGTGAAATAAGTCAGACAGAAAAGACAAATACCATATGATTTCACTTATATGTGGATGGAGGTCATTGTGATTTCCAATGTGTGACAAATCGAGAGCAGTAGTTAAGTTTTACTTTGAAGAACAAAAAAATCAAAGATCACACGTTATGTTCCTCTAATTACTCACGTCTCAAGCTAGATGCAGCATTGGTTGTATAAGTACTGTACATGTCTGACACATCACAGGCCAAAAAACCTTCTGAAGATGAATTTGGAAAACCAAAAAAGAAAGTGCTAACCAATTTCTTAGCATGTTTCAAGTGCTTTATTACATTTTGCAAATTATTTGAATCATGAAGACTCTCCTATTGGAACAATAGCAGAATCATTGCTGTGGTTTAATAAGCTCAGCTGGGGATTAAGTGACAGAATTCTGCTCTAGCAGAAACAGAACTGATAATAAATGCTGCTCTTCTTTTGTATGATTGATCACCTGGCTGAGTATTACAGTTATGCAGAATTAAGTATTTACTTAAATTCCTTATTTGTAAACAGAAAAAGAAATTGGTGACCTAAATAATTACAAACTATTCCTAGGGAACTCTGAGAGCCTCTGGAAAAATATGAAACATAATAAATGAGTTAAGCTATAATTTGGTCATGCCTAACTGTCTTGGCATGATTTTTTTTTTTTTTTTACTTAACATTAGCTTGTAAGGATAAGAGCAAATCCATGAGGAGAAAAGAAGGTATCCCAATTATTCCCATAAGTTAGTATTATCTCAATCCTAAATGATGAACTTGGTGCATTTAGAACCTTGGAATGCTATTTAAATTGATGCTATAATCACTTTTTATAAACACTTCCACTTAAAAGAAAGTCATACAGGGAAATTGGAACTGTCCATTTCCATAGTCTCTAAAGTATATCTGAATTATGACAAAATACACTCAATTCCAACATTTACAGTTGGGTCCAGCCTTCCAGCACTAGCACGTCTAGTTATGTTTTCTACCTCCAAGTTGTAATCTAGGACTGCAGATTCCACAATCAGACACATCGCATTTAAATATGGGTTCTGACACCTGATGACAATACAGTCTTGAACAAGGTTATTCATCACTCTGGGTTTCAACTTCCTTATTGTAAAATAGATATAAAAATATCATCCTCACAACGTTTTTGTGAGATTCAATGAGACAATCTATGAAAAGTGTTTAGAGTAGTGCTCTGATTTATTATTCATCTGCTGCAATTAAGTTTGTGTTCATCTATTTTTTGGGTGGTGACAATGTAGACTCCTTCCGGGCAGTTTTTGAGTAGTCCACACATGATTCATTTTAAGCACACCTCTGAATCCCTATTCTTGTTTTCACTGTCATTCTTCCTTCACTTGCATTCAAGTCTTTTTTTCTCTGTCTTTTATGATTCCTCATAACTGATTTCTTTCTTAGATATGTCTTTTCTTTGGGCAGTTTAATAACTGACATAGAGCAAAAAGATCTTAAAGTCCGCTCTCAGTTAACGACACTTTTCTTATCTAAGATCCCTGTTAGTTTCTGCAAACCCTTGCCTTCCATATGTCTCATAAAAAGAAAAACAAAAACAGAAAGCTTTATCTGATTGCAAAATAATATATATTATCTTGAAAAGAGAGCTTAAACTCAGCAGGATAGCAAATTGTTATCTGTAGAGATATTTCCTTTTAACCAAATATTTGGCAAAACTGTCAATACCCTCTTTTTTTAATACACTCCCTGGCACAGATTAAGAAACATGAATTTTCTTAATGAATCACAAGAATCTCTCTATCTTCCTTGAAAACCTCAATAAAAAAAGTTTTCTAGATATGAAAATGGAAAATAGTAGTAATAACATAAACATCACACTTAACACTTGACTGAGACAGCAGGCTTTCCTTTATTTACAGAGCTGTTATTTATAACTCACACTTCCATGGCATAGAAAAATGAGCTATTTCCCCTTGGCTCATAGACAACACTAAAAGCATCTACAGTTGATCATTAGTTACCTTAGAGAACTTACCACTTTCTCAAATCTTGCCTTGCCAGCTCAGACACCAGTTAAGATTTTCAAATAGAATAAATCCACATCAAAATCTGAGCAAAACAATTTATCAAGAATATGAGACTGACAAACTTTTATTCACTTCAAACGAAAAAGTAAAGTTACATTTAACAAAGTAAGTTTTATGTTAGCATAAAAATGCACCATTTTTCTCCAATCACATGAGTAATCCAGTCACCTCAGTAGGTTCTTTAAAGACTGTGTAGTCAGAACAAAGAGAAGTATTCACTGTTTAATGGTATTAACGTACTTATCAATATCTCTGCAAAAAAGTGGGCCATTGCCAATATGACCAGAATATTTCAATTCTTTCAGTTAAGAAGTTATCTCTCCTGGTGTATTAGCCATAGTTTTGGTTATTGTTTTCATTATCCTTACCTGCAATAATGCTACATAAAAATAAGCTATAATCTCAGTGATTTATAATAATTACTATTTCTTCCCAGTGTTGAATATGCAGATGGCTCTAGTAATTCTGGTTCAAGCTGTTGGGTGGATTCAGCTTTGTCCTACCAGTCTTCTCACTCAGGATTCAATCTGACAGGACAGTGGCTGCCAAAGGCATGCTCTTTTCAAGGCAGATGGCAGGAACAAAAGAAACTAAGCCAACTATCAGTGGGGTAGGGAAGAATACTTCTTCCATGCAGGAAGGAAAAGGACAGTGGCTATTTGCTCAACAATAATATAATCTACCACAGATGGCTTCTGAAAGCATTAGCCCATGTGAATCTTCTTTTTTTCTGTGTTTGGTAACAAAATTACCACATTTCTCATTGACTGCCCTTTCTTTATATGTTTCTGTACTAGTCTATTCAACCCTGCAGACCAGAGAACTGTTTAATTTCCTAAATGGAATTTCACTCACTCTTCTGATGAAATCTGTGTGACTCAAACTTATTTTCCTTAAGTCAGTTCTTGGTTTGTTGATGTCTCACAGTAGATCCCAAGTAATAATAAATAAAACATGATTCAGTCACTATACTTTGAAAAATAAATAGATATGTATTTACTAATGAAGACCACTGTTAAAGTCAGCATAAAATAAATTTTAACTATAATGCACAGTTATGAAAGAGTAAAATTTTGGAAATAAAAACAAAACACAAGTCAGAGATTATAATTTTTGTGATAAGCCACCTAGCAGATCTTGGTGTCCATGGCCACAGAGTTGATGAATAACATTGTGTTCTAATAAATAGCGCCCCCTGTACAGTTAATCATAGAGATCTCACTATTTACAACGCCCCAATTTTTCTGAACGATGCTTCTAAAATTATTCTCAAATAGGTTAGCCTGTAATCCTTCACTATGATAAAGTTTTTCCTGTATTACCTTAAATTATTATTGCTACTATTAAATTACTACTACTGTAAACTATTAAACTAGTTTCTATTACACTGAAAACAAGCACAAACCAGGAGTCGATAATGTTATACGTTATATTAAGACATTGTATGACACTTGAAATCCACAAATTCCCCTTCTATGTTTTTTGTTTGACTCCTGTTCTATAGTCCCATATTTCCAAATGCTTGATGAAATCTTCATTGGATGTCCAAACAATGTGTGTTCAAACTCACAGTCAAAGTAAATTTGTAGTATTTTCTTTCAGTTTGCTTCGTTGTGTTCTTGGATCTCTTTTGTATTCTCATTTTCCCAGAAACAATGGATGGGTTCAAAAATAAATTACCTAGAACTAAAGAACTTATTTGTCAACAGAGAGATAAAGCTAAAATTATTATCCAGAATTTGGCAGAAAGAAAATAAAGAAAAAAGAAAAAAAGATGAACAAGATGTTAGAAGAAAAGGTGATAAAAACTTCTGACCTATTGGAGTCCTGAAAAATGAATAAGAGAGAGAAGAGCAATGTTCTAAGAGAAAATAACAAAAATAAGTTCCAAATTTATAAAAGATATGACTACTCAGGAAAGATGAATCCCCAAGCAAGATAAATGAAATGAAATCCACAAGTTTACACCTCATAGTGAGAAAACAGGACTCCAAGAACAAAAGATAAGTTTACAATGCTTTGGCATCTGTTTATGCATCAATTCCAAAAACATACCAAATTTAAGAGACATCAGATGTAGCTCTATGCATAGATGCTCTGTAGCAGGGGTAATACATTCTTGACTTGTGGAAAATTTTGTTTTCTGGAAAGTTGAAATACCAAAGAGGATAATTGCTATACATATTCACTATCAATTAACAACCAGTTCCTAATAAGAAATGGGAGAATAAATCCACAACGAGTTAACATTAATGATACCCAAGTGGGGGGGGGGGGAAACTATTAGAAGTCCAGCATATATCCTAGATTTAAGAAAGATTTCAAAAGTTTCAGAGAAAATATAGTTATAAAACTAAAATCTGAATTTAAAAGATGATATAAAAAGTAGTAGATATAGCAAGGCAACTATATTCAATATCTTATAATAACTTATAATGAAAAAAATCTGAAAAAGAACATATATATGTATACATGTATGTATATATACACATATATATATACTCATATATAACTGAATCACTTTGCTGTACACCTGAAAGTAACACAACATTGTAAATCAACTATACTTCGTAAAACAAGAAAAATAATTAAAAGGAAAAAACTTGTAAAGCTCCTCAAAATAATATTGTGAAAATACAATTTTGAATGGAAAAATAAGAAAGAAGAATGATTAAAAGGTATCACGTCTAACACAAAGCCCTAGAACAAATACATATAAACAATTAATGAATATAGATAGAGAGGGTATAATTAAGAATGAATAAGAATACCATAAACCCTTAAGAATGGCATTAAAAGGGTGGAAACCCAGATTAAACTACTATTTGCAAAAACGCAAAGGATAGGAGCAGATTTTGTCAATATTTGGAGGGGGAGAAAAAGAACAATGCAATCTGAGACCTGCTGCTTGGAATGGATGGTAAGGTGTTGATAGAAAATACAGCAGCAAAGTCTTCAAATCCATTTAATTTCCCTCCCTCTTGTTTCTGTCAATTATATTAACATGAAAAATGGTAGAGAATAATTGTTAAGAACAAAAAGATATTCAAAAGGAATTGAGAAAACCGTGTAAAGAACAACTAGCTTTCTAAATCAGTCTAAGACAAATGGCTCAGACCGTTTACCCCTTAGTGCACTGAAAGAACTTGTAGATAATATTAAGCCAATGTCAATTGTATGGTAGGAATTATGTGAAACTATGAATATGGTGGAGATGGAAAAATATAAACTGAATTTCTCCCCTAAGAAGAGTAAATGTAGAAACTCCAGTGAGAGGTTAATATTGGTCATATTTAAGATTGTTTAATATAATATTAGTTGGTTGATTTGTGGGCACCTAGAAAAGGAAATAATTAACATTCTAAGTGTCTAATAGTGAAAAATTGTTGGGACAATCATGGATTGAGTTTAACATGAGAGATAATAGTTGCATTATTCTCTGTGGAGATTATTATCATCTGGAAATTTGAATTGATTTAATGGTGATGCAAGCAATTGGAGCTATAAATTTTAGGAAATGGTGGAGGGCATGGAAGAAGGTTAGCTAGGAGAAGGAAATATGTAAAAGACTATGATAATTGGAAAAAGGATTTAGAAATATTTGACATGATTCTGGCAAGAAAGATGACAAATACAATAATACCAGGTAGATGCAATCCAGTGAGCTGCCTGTAAGGGTGGAAAATTATTTTTGGAAGGAGTTAAAACTGAGGCTGCACTGGGGATGTTTAGAGAATGCAAGAAATATTGAAATGTTAGAACTGATGACCTTAAAGATCTTGGCCAAATATAATGTTAACAGAATGATCGATTGTGTGCTAATGGTTACAGTTATTGCGCGAACCTATGCAACATTGGGAGAGGAAAGTACAATCAGCTCACTTTTAGCTATTATTTACATCATCATTATCACTATAAAATGCTTTACTCAGCTATGAAGTCATTTACCAAGACCTACAGTTTGTATCATTTAAAACTGGACAGATTCCTGGAAAATATGCTGTAAGGAATAGTTTTGCATGGCAAAGCGATGACCCAGTTGACCCAATAAATCTTACCTGTAAGTAATTTCTTCAAAATTGTAAAGTAATACTTAGGGCAATTATACTATACAGTAAATTATTCTACATGCATATTACAGACATTATGTTGCCAAATGCAATACATTTTGTCCCATTTTATCTGTAAATTGACATAATTAATCTTATACTTTATAGCTGCTCTAGCTCATATATCTTCTAATTCATGATATTTAGTAGCAAGATAATTACATCTCTTTTCTATAAAAGAACACAGGGCACAAGACACATTTTCTTATAAAAGGTGTTCCTTCAATAGGTGGACAAATATATTCAATAGCAAGTATATTTTTTAAAAAAGATTTTTTTTGATGTGGACCATTTTTAAAGTTTTTATTGAATTTGTTACAATATTGCTTCTGTTTTATATTTTGGTTTTTTGGCCATGAGGCATGTGGGATCCTAGCTCCCCGACCAGGAATCAAACCTACACCCCCTGCATGGTAAGGCGAAGTTTTAACCACTGGACCACAGGGAAGTCCCAATAGCAAGTATATGTCTAAGATAAGAATAAAATTCTGGTCAGGTAACATGCTAAATACAGTGGCATGATTTGATTATCCTGAACTCTCGTCCCACTCAAAACACAAAGTCGTAAAAAACAAAATGTTAAAAGAAAAAAAAAGTAAAAGGAACAAATTAAAGTTCAAGATAAACACAGAGCTGCCAGTGGGTAAAATATATAGCTATAATGGGTTTGAATCAGAAAGAAGGCATAAGAGGCTTTACCTCTTTGGGGTAACAGGAGTTTAAAGCATCCTCTGAAAGGTGGGATCATGGTGCTGAGTCCTTGAAGTCAGAAACTGAAGTCTCTCTCTCTCTTTCTCTCAGAGAAAAAAAAAGGTAGAGAATAAAAAGTCTGATAGTCTGTGTCCCACTTTTTTACAATGTGTATGTAGTATTCCTCTAAATAGTTTAGATCACTGTTTTTAAAAATTATTTAGCAGTAAGAATCTCTGTTTGACAAGGATCTTGGATACTCACTTATAAAAGTCAAACCTGCCTTCATTTAAGCCCAGGAAGTGTTTAGTATTTCACCTTTCTCTCTAGATATTTCTTCCCCTCTACTATAAACCTTGATGAGGTTTGCAAAATGCTTTCAGTTCTAGAGAATTAAGTTTTTAAAAAAGTAATATATTAGAGTTATAGAAAGACCATATGTAATAATTTTTGTGATATAAATGATATATTTCATAATATTTTCAGTTTTTTTAAATTTAAACACACACACACACACACACACACATACACACACACAAAATAACCTAAACTGAACAACAAAAAATATCACCTCCCCGAATTGAAATCTCTCTTGTTCCTTCAACTCCAAATCCCAATTCCTTTGTTTAATTATTTTATCTATTTTTGAAAATAAGTTTTAAACTCAAGGAAAATGATTATCTAAACTTATACAATTGGGAAACTTTGTAAAGGAAGACTTGTTGTCTTTTTCCCCTCTAGGTCTGAGGAACGTAGACTGAAATGAGCTGGAACATTATTGTACAAATGTTTTATTAAAATAAACTCCAAAATCTCATTTACTTATGGTATTTTATTTTTATGTTACTATATTTAGTTTTAAAAATTACTTTAGAGTTTATTTACTGATAAACCATGAAGAATTTCAAAAAATTACTGATATTGCCCTGCAGGATTTCTTTTAACTCAGAAATATGCATCTGAAGCTTTTCGATAAAGTGAGCCTACTTTCCATTCTAGATAAAGAACAGTAATCAGACAGGTAATATCTGAACCACAATATGATATACAGCTAGGTAGCATAATATATCACAAGTACAAAACTGAGTACAAAGGACAACAGTGCTATCAGCTTGAATTGTTATTGATGTCTTGGCAATGCTAACATGAGTGTCAATTATAATTTCATGGGAACAATGTTTGTTGAGACATTTTAACTATAAGATTTTGTTTTTTATTGTTAGTCAAACCCAGGCTTATGCAATGCATATAAACATATCAATTATGATAAAATTTTATTGACTATTTCAAAATCCTTTTTCAAGGATAAATTATTTTATTTATTTTGCTGAAATAGAGACAGCTATTTTATCTCGTCCAGTGCACATTATATTTGTTTGTGATATGTTTCTACTGTGCTATATTTACTTATAGCACATTCAAATCTTCATGTTTAAAATATATATTTCTAAAATTTCTCTGAATTATTCAAAGAAAACATGGTAAGGTTCTTGGTGACTTATCTGAGATGTCATATGATATAAAGTGTCCAGACTGTGTCTGATGCTCATTAGATGTGTCTTTTCAATCTCCTATATTCCTTAATTCTCAACTTTATGATTCACATTCTGTAGTGTTCTAGGGAAAACAAAATGTTAGTGTGATAGTATTGTTCCTTTTGTCTCATATTTAAGACTATTCCCTAGTCCTTAATAATCGCATTTATACTTAGAGTTTTAGCTGCCATCTCAAGGCTGATAACTTTTAACTTGTCTCTTTTATTCATTTATCATTTGAATATACACTGTATGCATATTTTGAGGTTTGTGCAATGCTAGGCAGATAATATAGTGGTCAATATGACAAATGTATTTCTATTTTCATGGACGTTATATTCATATGGGGGTATCAGAAAAATAAACAAGCAGAGCCAGGATTTTAACTTTGAATAAGGTGTGGTGAAGATGTTTGTGAAACATCTAAGTGGAAATGAAAAGAAGATTAATTGATATAACTGAGCTGAATTCCACAGTCTGGTCCATTGCCCCCAAAGGTAGAACATGACCAAACCTGAACTTGTTATTGCTGACCCAATTGGATTCTTTTTAACCACAACCTTTGAGAATAGTAGCCTTCTTCATTCAGTCAACTAAGAAAATTGGGTATCATTCTAGACCCTCTATTTCCTCCACGCCCTACATTGAACCAGTTACCCAGTCCTCCAATCCTAACTGCTTAAGGTTTTTGCATCTGTTCTTCTTGTCATATTTATGTGTAACCTGGAGCACCATAACAGATTGCAAACAGGCCTCTCTGGTTTCTTTATTAGGCTTTTCAAAGGGTCTTCCCCAATGCAGATCTAGGCAGACCACTTGCTTGCATCAAACATGAATAATCATACTTTATGTACCAAATACAAACTCCATAGAATGAAATAAAATTCCTTCCGTCATCTGGGCCTGTTTCTACCTCCAACTGTATCTCTCACTTGGCTTCATCTAGAACTTTATGCTTCAGGCACACTAACGTTATTTTAATTCCCTAAATTTCTGGATGTCATATAAATTTACTTAGGCTGTTATCTTTGCCTTGAATATACCTTTTACAGTCTTTACTTTTCCAACTTATCCTATGTATCACTCCCTCACTGTTTTTTTTTTCCTACTTCCTGTTGATCATATTATCAGTTTTGAACATACTTATTTCAGTTTGCTTTTTTCAGTGCAAGGAATGGGTTGTGTTATTAGAACTGTGCAATGGTAAATAAGAAAGACATGCTTCCTACAGTCAGAGTCTACAACTCTTCATTATCCCATGGCCTGCGTGACCTAGCTATATTCTGAATGCTTTTTTTCTTTTTATAACTCAGCTTACTCTTTAGCTTCTATGTCTCACTCCAAACCGCCTCCCCATATCACATTAATTTGCACCAGGCTCATCATGGCCTTGTCCCAAGGCTTCCTCATGGGTTCTCTGCTATAGTTCCCATGATTCACTGCCATAATATGTTTGTCTCTTAGTTTAACATTTGAAAGACATTATGAATGATTCAGCCAGTCTTTTTCTAAGTCAAGCCACAGAATCCACATAGATCACAGGGTAGTCTCCATGTTGATTGTTCTTTATTGCCTACCCTGGTGTAAGACCATATATTAAAAATTGTGACAAACTAGGCAAAAGGGACAATGGCTCAAAAAGTTTCCATTAGGAAAGTGTATGAACGAGATTAAGATCAGTCCAACACATTTCAAATTTTAATTATTATTGTGCACATGTTGTCTTTTCCAGTAACTAATACACTTCCTAAACCTGATCTAACCATCTTGTATACCACCAAAGACATTCATATCCCCTCTGCAAAAAAAAAAGTCAGGACTATATCCAGATATAAAGTAACACAGATGTTTGAAAGGTGTCTCTTAGTGTTAGAGCCCCAAATCCTCAAGACATATTCACCATTTTTACAATAGTTCACTCATATTCAGTCATCTTTTCTAGTTAGGTTGGGGGCCTGTAAAACAAATAGCAAATGTGAACACCAAAGACACACACATATATAGTAACTGGAAAAGAGCAGAGGACTGCAGTAGCAGTTCCCATTCAGGAAAGGAGACAAAGAGACATTCAGGACAGCCTTATAGCACTCTGGTTGGCACTAAAGCAACCACTTGTCAAGATGAGGTATCTACTAGGCCAGTTAATTATATAGGCTTTCCCTCTTTTCCTTCCCTTTTTTCTTCCTTTTGGTTTTGCAGTAGAATTCGTTTCTTGGATGGCACATCTGACTCTTCAGGGGTCTGCACACTGGGGGAATTCCTCCATGAAACAATGTTTCTCAATAGCATCCTCCTTATAGCTGGAGCTGACATTCTTTATTCTGAGACCTTAAGTTGGCATGATGAGCAATTGGTCAGTTTAGTTTGACTTTGAAACAGAATAGTGATCACCAAATTTAACTAGATTTGACTGTATAAATTCTTCATAGAGTTAGAGCATTCTCACCAGGATTATAGTCTACTTAGGCACCAGTCATTTCACTAATCATACCTGAAATCTTTCTCTTGCTCTGTAGCTGCCCTGCCCAATCCACCCCCACTTATCCATCCCTGACTTCAAAATGCCAACATCACTCAGGATCCTAATGGGGAGTAAAGTAGTCTCCCAACTTTCAGGGACATGTGTCCTACAATTGTCTCTTCCATCCTAACTTATAGTCTTTCAGATGATTCTTCACCACTGGAAGGAAATTCTTCATATGTTCTTTTTTATTTTTAGATTTCTTTTTTATTAAAGTAACCTTGATTTATAACATTTTATGAGTTTCATAGGTTCTTAGTGCAAATTCCTGAGTAAGAAAATTTATATAGGTGATACCTTTTATCTGAGCACAACATAGTCACTATTTCCATGGATTACACATCCTTAGTAATATATATATCTTCTGGTCCGATCACTGTGATTATGAAGGTGAAGTTCTAGGTTAAATGGTATAAAATCAGGCCATTGAGGAAACAGGGCATGTATTATAGAAGAATAGGGTGGGAAAAAATCAATGCAATAAATCAATGGTTTTCCTTAGAAGGAAATATGGGTAGGGAAGATGTAAAGAGTGTAATCCAGTTGGATTTTATAAAGTTCATATTTAAAATATGTTGTTCTCCTACTATATTTTCATTCTTTTCGAGATCTTAGTTCATGTCTGATTCACAGCTCTATACTGACAAGTACAGGAATAATAAAGAATAAAAGAAATCTATATTGTATTCTTCATAATGACTATCATAATATTAGAAAATAATTGGCTTTAATACAAAAATGGGAAACAACCTTTATAAGTTTATCACAAGTATTTACAAGCATATTTTCAATTATACCTTGTAAAATGAGACAATTTCCTTGAACTTTTCAAACACTGATTTCAGACATTACCTATACAAAGGAAAACAACTGTAAAACAATGTTTAATTCAGTAGTTAAATCTGTCCTATTATATACTGATCAAATGATGTGTTCTGATCTGCCTATTAAACTTAAAAACAATAATTTTAAAAACAAAGTAATGAATTGGGATTTAAGCATTATGCTCTTATAAAAAAATATGTGATTACTATTTTTAAAATAGTGACATTGATAAGGAATTGATCATAATTTTGGAATACTCCTGGTCAGTCCATACCCTACTTTCAACATCGTGTTTATATCACATGCATGTTAGTTCTCTTAGAATGAGGATAGGAAAGTATGAGACGGGCAGGTTGGGAGGTGATGGTTTCAAATGTTATAGGTAGGTAAGAAATATTTACTTAGTATAGATATATTGCAAATGAAAAACAATGAGATCAGAAATAAGAAACATATGCACACTTTCCTAACTTAATGAACAAAATGCCACATATCAATTTCCTTTGTTGCTTTCAACACATGGATTTTGCTTGGATTAAAACAGAGCAATGGAATACAAACCATAGTAGCAAAGAAACAATTCACATTAATTCTTTTCATGAAGAATTAAAATCTTTCCAAAATTAACATTTATATAACTAGAATGGTGGATATGAGATTGGAATCCTGGCATACAGCATAGAAATTATAAAGAAGATTTAAAGGATGCACTTCTACGAGAGGGCATGAACAGCTTTAACTCACTGGTTATAGTCACTGCATACATTGGCCTTCCAATGAGAGTTAGCACTAAATAATTTTTCTGATGCAGAACACTTTTACATCTGAAGATTATCTAATTCTGTTAACAATCACTAACTATCCTGAAGCTTGGCAGGGCTATTTGTCCCCACCATACCTGCCCCATTGCCCAGTGTGTAACCAGATGTGCCTGAGAATGTGGTCATACCACTGCGATTCGACTATTCTTAGGAAGATTAGGAGGGGTGGAAACACTTGCCCTCCTAAAGGGAGTTTGAGGTTGATCCGATAAACATATTTTTTGTACAAAAAATGCAGTATTTTAGATCATTATGTATCTTATTTTGAATTTTCCTATGCTTAATGCAAATCCATGATAGTTTGCAATTCAACATAGAAAGATTAGTCTACAGATAACATGATGTTTGTATCTCATTGCCTTCAGGCATTGGGAAAAAAGGTGAACATGATGCATATTTTTTTAAATCAAGCTATGAAAGAGATCATATATATAAGAAATTTCTAGATAAAATATAACGTAGCTATGATTCATGAAGATTATTTTTAATTGATTGATAGAATTCACTTCTTGCTTATCAACTCCTGTAAACCTAATTTTTAATAGAAAGATTCTTTTTCATTTTTTCTATCATTTTGATGAATATAGTTTTTGAATTAAAAAAATCAGCATTAATTTTTACTATTAATTTAATTTGGGAGTGCTTCATGTATTTTAATTCAAAATCCTACAAGAATGGAGATTTCTAAAGAATTTTGACGTGACTTGCTTTTAAATTCCATATATTAATATGTACATTAACTTAAGCATCTGAACCTTAGGTAATGTCTCATCAGTTTAAAAATGACTTTTAAGTGTGATAAAATAGAATTTTATGGAGAAAAGTCAGTAGGGATATTATTTCACTTTTAGATATTGCACTCTAAACTACAATATTTAATATAAGGTAAAAAAAGGAAAAATGTCTTTTATTTGTAGAAAAGTGGTGACTTAAGAAAGTATAATAAAGTGTTACAAAAGCCAAGGAGGCTGTATGGAAGTATTCTTAACTCTCTTTTTTAGCACTTGGACTCTATGATATTTTTAATCACATTTATCCCCTTGGGATAGAGCAAGTAAGAACTGACCAGGAAATCAATTCTGAAGACTTTTAGGTTAGCATCAGGGTAAACCTAAGTTATTGAAGTGAAAGATACATATTTCAAACCAGGAAAATGGTGGAAAAGCCATTTGTAGACACTGAGAAGACATATCAGATATTGAGAGAAGTCTGACTCTTGGTGGGCAAACTGGTACCCCAAAATTGTCTATGGTGAAATAGTTATTCACGTTCTACTGGCTGTGGATAATGGAATTCCAAAGCACTCCTTCCCTCAAATAGAAGTGGCCGGCTCACCAGATTACTTACTTGTTGAATACAGACTACAAGATGTCATTAATTAACAGGCAATGAATCTTTGTCTTTTCCTTTTGAATATATAGGACAAGCATTCTCACCCACACTTCTATATTATCCGTTGTAATGTCTGGCCTGGTATCAATCAGATGAATGCTCAATACAGTGATTCTGGCTGACTTAAGAGTCTAGATTCCACTGAACAAAGAAGGTAATTGAATATTTGATAAATATAAGTTGTTTGGGGAATCCAGATCCTCTCTTTTGAATAAAGCCCCTAATTAGTACTTCTCTTTCACAACTTGTGGCAAGTACACACATGCTCAAACACACACATCTAATTATATAACAGAAATTGTCTTTTAAAAACACCAATTTCTAATTGTTTCAAGTTAGATTAATTTTTGCACAATTTTCCTGCTGCCCATGTCAGAAATTTAGAGTTACTTTGGATAAGCACTCCCACACATTCCCAACATTTAAAGAAGCATACGTTCTATAGATTCTATATTTATAAGCCCCATTAATTTGCAATTCCAATTCTCAGGCTTTGGATAATACCTATCACTTCTTGCCTGGTCAGTTAAAATTGGCTCTTATTTGGTCTTTTGGCCTTTAATCTTGACTTCTCTCACAATACATTGTTGATATAAATACCAAAATTAGCTTCCTAAAATGAATATATAATTATGTTATTCCCTTGATATAAAATTTTAACTGATATGGTTCTTAACCAGTAGTTCAAGTCATGATCACTTCTGAAGGTTATTAAAATAATAATTATGATTTAAAAATACTGATTTTCAAATACTACATATTCCAGACTTACTAAATTAGAATCTCTAGTTTTGGGCTGCCAGGCTTTATTTTTATTATTTTAAATTTGAAGTTAAGTCTATGTACACCTCAGATTAGAAGCCACTAGTTTAATGGCCTGATGTTACAAGGTAAAATGTGGTTTGACATACAAGGCTGTTTAAAATATGACTCCACTTAGCTTTCTAACCCCAAACACTGCACCAGAGTAATATCAAAGTGCTCACTGTTCTCTGAACACTCAATGATCTTTCATTCTTTCGTGTCTTTGATCCACTTGGAATGCCCTTCACCCCTTGGGCCATTGGTTGATGTCCGTTATTCCATTAACAGCAATTCTCAAGGCATATATCAACATTTCTTTCCTGGAGCAACTTTGCCACTGCAATCACACTGCTCTTAGCACTAAGAGTGTTGTGCTATATCTATTGGTACATCTGTCCTTCATTAGGCAATGATTTCTTGAGGTTAGAGACAGTGACTCATTCCTCTTTATATGGACAGTGGTTGTCAGCATTTAGTGACTGGCATATAGTAAGAACTCAACAAATACCTTTGAGTCAGTGGATGAAAGAATGTGTTAAATTTTTGTCATTCTTTTACAAAATGAATAGTTTCTTCAGAAAAAGGTATTTTCTTCAATAATAATTACTATGAGGGAATCAATTGATGATTACCTACTACCTGTACTCTTGAAAAGCATTATTCCATAAAGAGAAAAAAGAAAAAAAAAATCTTATTTCCAGCATTTTGAATCTACTATTACATTTATTATTTATATTTTTAAAAATCTCTGCTTGCCATTGAAAGCTAGGTCAAAATGGTAGATTTATAAGATGTTTAATGGTTAAGAGAGGAAGATTATAAAGTAGAGTTAAACCTTGCTACTTATTATAGTCTCTTAGATATCCTTTTAACCAGTAAATGTAAGCCATGTTTATAGTGAGAGATTCGATAATTTAAGAATGTCATAAAAATAATTTTAAAGAGAAAGATTTTAGCTTTTATCTAGATTGGAATGTTCTTTATGCCTTTTACAAAATACCTTCTGGCATAATGCCCATGTGAAATAGCTGGAAACTATATGTACTTAAGAGATATACATTTGATGTAATATGAAAGACTAAATAGGTTTGCAAATCAATTATGTTATGGTGACTGCTATAGATTGAATATTTGTGTCTCCACAAAATTCATATATTGAAACCTAATTTCCAATGTGATGGTATTTGGAAATGGGGACTTTTGGAATTGATTAGCTTATGAGGACAGAGCCTTCATGAATGGGATTAGGGGCCCTTATAAAAGAGACTACAAAGAGCTCCCTTGTCCTTTCCGCCATATGAAGACATAGTGAGAAGATGGCCAGCTATGAACCAGGAAGGGGGATCTCACCAGACACTGAATCTGTGAGTACCTTAATCTTGGATTTCTCAGACTCTAGAAAAATAAGAAATAAATTTCTACTGTTTATAAGCCACCCAGTCTATGGTATTTTGTTATAACAACCTGAAGACAAAGACAGTGAACCATCCATATAGTTGACAATATGAAAGAAAGAAATGAGAGGTTGCATTTTGACATTATGTTTTCCATTAGCTCTAACACTGGAGGTTGTCATGAGAAAATTATTATTTTTTTTCTATTCTAATCATGTATATCTTACACTTACCTGAATTATACAGATTTAATCAGTTAGCTAACAGGAGAGAATGCCTTCTCCCATGGCCAGAAGAACTCCACTACCATGGCAGTGTGGCCATACTTCAAAGGACTCTGTTTTTGATTTGTTACAGCAAGTACTCCAGCTCCTTGCCAGTGAAGTGGTCTTGAGGTCAGAGATCTAATCAAGCATACACTGGGGGTGGGCCATCTAGGTGGCATTGTCTGAGGAAAGCTAAAATGCTTGATGATTTTTTAATAATATGCCACAGCTTGAAATTCTTTTCATTGGTGTTACTTATAGGTAGACTGGTAGTGGCATTGCCTCCAAAAAGCTGCAGAGACAATACAATATGTTAAATGGTCGCTTCTGAAATCACAGTAATTTATTTGTTTCAGTTGTTTTAAAATGTTAGGTAATTGTTACACGGGGCCTTAAGAGAATTAGATCAAGGACGGCCAATTTTTCAAAAAAGGAGTATAGGAACAAAACAGACTATTTTGAGTGTGAATGTTGAGTGAGGAAATTATGAGCTTCTTAATTAATAAAAAAAATGACGAAGTTTCTAATGTCCTTGGTCAGAGGCAAATGAGAAAAAGAAAGCTAAAAATAAAATGAGAAAAAGGAATTTGATCCTATCACTCTGGATGTCGTGAAAATTAAATTGGATAAGGAAAGAAAACACATTGGAACAGATAAAAAATAAAATGTATGACAAGATATTTTATAAATAATGAAAGAACTTGAGTAACAGAGAGTAAAGAAAAATATCATTTGTATTTCCCTCTTACTTGGTAATTTTTAATTTATCTTGCAAGGAATCCATGGTAACAACATTGTTAAAAGTACATTTTTTCTAAGTAACCTTTGCTTCAATCTTAAAAGATTTGAAAGTTCACTAGCAGCGAGTTTGTGATCAACCAATAACCACATGTGCTCTTTAAAGTAAATTAGATTTCAACTTAATATTCATTGAAGCCATCAAATGCCCAAATGTTTCTAGACTAAGTGTTTTTTCCATTTCTTGACTGGAGAGCCCTTTAGTCTAAAGATTTATTCATTTGTCTTCTCTAAAAACAACATGTAATTCTTTTGACTAGTATCCCTTGTCAGATGACAAAACTAGAACAATTTAGTAACAAGTTTGATGTCCTTTATTCAAGAAAAAAAGATCCATGGATTATGAGAGTACAGTGCCTCATGAGCCCTGGAGCACTCTTCCCTCGAGCTTTGGGATAAATCAAGTTTTATGGAGTATTAAATGAGGCCATGCAGAAACAGGGCATGATTTGGCTAGGAGATCAGAGTTTTCTCTATAAGCGAGCAAGTCCGATTTTTTAGGGCAAAGTAAGCTAGCTAAAGCTGAGTTGGAGGATTGTGATTGGTGTATGTGGGCTTTCTTTGACAGTGTTTCCCATCATTGCAGGTTGACTTAGCTTTAGATTTGTGATGTTAACCTGGCCACTGGGGTGGCCTCGATTTTGTGAGTCCTGATGTACAAATTAACTTTATCACTTCCCAATATCTGTTCCGTGGAGGTTCCCGTGGTGGACAAGAAAGGTATGGAGAGGTTAAGGCACTAACATCCCCTTCAGCACTTTAACCAGAGACATTGCAGGTTATTCTATTCATCTGACTTCCTCACAGTGTTTGTGAAAAGTTTCAATTCTGTATATAAGTTTAAAGTCAGTACTCTAAGGTAGAGAACACAAAATGGCATAAAAAAACAAGATGAAACCTACAGACAAGGGGTTTTTTTTGTTTTTTGTTTTTGTTTTTGTTTTGCACAGTGTTTTTAATATTGCCAATTTAGACACAAAGAATCTGCCTTCTCAGCTTCTTTAAAAAAAAAAATATCTGGCTATACATGCCTTGCATTCCTAGAATGCAATATCTATCGAGAACAAAGTAACCCATGTCCACATTAGAAAGAATCTGCATTCTTAGTCCTTCCTCCTCCCACAAGTATCACCATAAGTATTAGAACTTTTCATGGCCCGCCAGCCTCACTCATTTGTGTCACTTATTAAGTTCCTATACACAGCTGGATTTGGTAATCACTAGGTTGTTATCCTCTTAAAGAATAGTGAATCTACAAGTAAAGTATATCACATCTATAATATAGGAATGAGAACAAGATGGAAAACTGAGGATCTTTTTTTTTTCTTTTCCTTTTGCAATGGATTAAAAACTAGGCACAAACTAGTATTTAAGAGAGACAAATTTTAATAATTCAAATTATAGTTTGAATGTTCATTCTTTTAGGGTGATAGAAGATTAATCTCGCTCAAGTTGGGTTCACATTCTTACTCCTACATTTTTCAATAGTTTGGGGGATAATTAGGATGTCCTGGGTTCATTTATCTTTCAAATAATCTGTCTACATGGGAACCCTCTGAGACTTCTGTCACTGATCTGTACAAGTTACCACTGATTTGATCCTTTTTCATGCCTGCTGCTCCTTTGAGGATTAAGTCAGCTATTTCTATGCCAGGCTTTAGGGCATCAGTACAATTGGGTAGGTTCTTTGACACTCTAGGGCACTGGTAAGTGGTGAGACTATTGATGGCTCTTATCTGCTTTCTTCTGAGTCACACCCATTCCCAGAAGCATTGAACACAGAATGGCCTAAGTGCTTGAATGGAACAGAGAGAGAACTACTGAGAGAGGAAAAAAAAAAAAAAAAAATCCAGCCTCCTATATAAACAGAACTTACAATCCATAAAATTGAAGTGATTAAATCAGATGTCATTCTTAACTTCCTTCAGGTAACATCCCTCTGCTCCAGGAGCCCAAATATAGTCACCAAAGCTCCACAATACAAAGGGATAAGTAAATCAACCAACCAAAAACCTAATTAAATTCACTGGACCATAAAATATACAAATGCCTAGTATCTATAATGGGCTAGGCAAAGAAATAAAATCTTTGAGTGTATTGGCACAGAAAAAGGGCAGGGGCATAGTTGTTCACAGTGGCAATGAATGGATCTGAAGCATGCATGGGAAAGCAACATTAGGGGTACACAAAAATGAAAGAGAATCAATAATATTAATCTTGTTAATAGGGAATTAGAAAAAAAATTTAAAGGAGTTCAGATTGGTAGATATAGCATTGTCAGTTGACAAAATTCCAGACACCATGTATCCAAAGTCTTAACTTCTAGAACTCATTTATTGGTTTTGACAGCTATATGTGTGCCCATGTACAGACACACTATTTTATTGATGTATGAATGTAACGCATTTTGTATCTTAGTAACTCTGATTATTTAGGTGCATTAATTATATATGATAATCAGATGTCAAGCTTATCTCTATAATAAAGTTATTTTAAGACACTGTGCTGTGGTATAGACCGATTTCTTCAGAGTAGAGGTGGAGAAATCTGTTGCTGTCTGTGGCATTGCCATTCTCCCATATATTTTGTTTAAATCTGAAAGCTACTTTTAATACTTAATTCTCTTTGACAACCATTTCCAGTAGATCTCATGATCTGTCAATTAATACTTTAGTCAAAGAAATCCATCCCTTCCTTTAAACACCAGCTCTCACCACCATAGCTAGATTAATGCAATCTCTTCTTTAAGGATGTATCAAGCTATATGGAATCTCCAAATGGAGGATAGAAACAAGAATCCCCCAGGAGCAAATTCAGGGACCACAAATTACCTTGGATGAGGGAGTTCCCCCAGCATGGAATAGGAGTCTAGCAGTTTAGGTAGTCAAAGAATTTACCTAACAGAGAAGAAAATTGTCACAATTCCTACCTGTGGGATTTCATAATTTGCCTCAATCAGTGACAGCAGTTATGTTTCCTACTCTTTCTTTTTCCTAATGGGAGTTTTAATTTGGATTTCCAGAACCTTTTCTCCTATTGTATATCTGATATCCCTGAGTATGAGAACTTCAATTTTGGTTTATTGATGGTCAGGTTGCAAGGAAATAATACAGACCTTATGAGAGAACTGATTTTGAATTTGAAGTTGGAAACATAATGGGATGGGTCACTTTAAGTTGTCTCTCTTGAGGAGGGATGATTGGATTCTATATATGGGAGGCAGGATATGAATGGCAAGCTTAATGCCCTTACACTAATACAAACACCCCAACAAGTATAGCCAAAAAAACTCACCCCACAATTCCTTGTCTTAGAGGCCTTCTTACCCACTTCCTGCTTATCACAGGCGTTCTGTTCTTTTTCACTTGCATAACGGAAAACATAATAATGCCTCCGTATAACTTTGTAGGAAGGATTATGTGAGATAATTTACATGGAATATGACATGTGTGGTAATATATGCTAACTGTTGTGATTACTATTCCTATTATTATAGTTATTCCTGTTCCTTTCAGGCCTGGAGCCCCATCATGCAGCTCAGGAAGATTGTCTGGTCCATCTTCCTTCTTGGGACTTGATACTCTTCACAATCTCTCATCCATTCTCTGAAGTCTTGTTTTAAACACACTGAAACTACTGGGCACATACCACTCCCCGTACCTGAGGATAAAGGTATAATTTAGGGACTTTTGATGTTGCTGTTATTCCCTTGAAAATTCTTGTACTTCTGCCTACCGGGAGGTGTCCAGCCACTTATCGTAATTGTAGTTGGTTACCTCCCTCACGCATGTAATGGAGGCCCCGAGGTTTTGCAGCAATCATTTCATGATTCCTTAGTCCTCTCTAGTTCTCTCTCCCATTCATTACTGCACCTTTTTCAGATCTTCTCCTACCAATTCAGTATCCAAATCCTTCTATGACCTTGCCTTCATTTATACAGATTTGTTCATTAATTTCATCAGTAAAATTATAGCCATTAGGAAGAAAATGATTTCCTACTCTTGAATCTTCAAACCTACTGGTATTCATTACACTTTTTTTTTTTTTTTTACATTCTCTACTCATAAAAACAGAGATATATTATAAGAATGTAATGTACAGTACAGGGAATATAGTCAATATTTGATAATAACTGTGTAGAGTATATTCTATAAAATATCAAATTACTATGTTGTATATCTGAAAGTAATATAATATTGTAAGTCAACCATACTTCAATTGAAAAAATGACAGAGATGTATCTTGTCCTCTCTAAAGTTAATCTGACTACATAACCTCTGTATTCCATGGTGTCTTAGTCTGATCTGGCTACTATAACAAAATATTATAGACTGGATGGCTAATAAACAGCAGAACTTTATTTCACACAGTTCTGGAGTCTGGGAAGTCCAAGATCAGGGTGCCAGCATGATCAGGGTCTAGTGAAAGCCCTTTTTCAGGTTGTAGACATGGCTGAAAGAGAACTTAGCTGGCCCTCTGGTCTCTTCTTATAAGAACACTAATCCTTTCATGAAGAATACATCTTTGTAAGCTAATTAACACCCAAAGGTCCCACCTCCAAATACCATCCTAACCACTCTCTCCATACTTGTCTGCAATAGAAGCCATTTCTATGGGCTCTATCTGAATGTGTTATCTCCCTTATCAGTGAATATATTACATTTTTAATTAGCGGCATTCCTAACTATTTATCTCCAAAATATGATTTTATATCATGGCCATGTATATCGTATTGTTTATTATCAAATCTTCAACCCATTGCACAATATATTAATGAAACTGAAAGAATAAAAGGATAAATAATGTAACATAGTCCTCCTCTTACTCATTCCAGTTTCTCTCCTTTTCCACACCAGCAGCCACAGTTGAGTCTTCATTCTTAAAACTAATCTTTACAGGCTACAAAAATAGTGGATGATAAATCTCAAAAGACATTAGAATCAAATAATAGACAGTGTTGAATATTAGAGCACGCAGATTATACTCAGTTTGTTAGTAAATGGCAAGTGAATGGGACATTTTAGGTAGTCATCACTAAAAAGATGCCAAAATCATGAACTTAGGTTCCATGCAGGGACCAGTCAATTAAAGAAAACTGAAATAACCACTGCATTAATGACATTCTTAGCAGAAATGTGTGGCTAGTGCTAATCCTTGAATTATTTAACAGACTATGAAGTCAGGATGATGGAATATTCTCTGCACTCATTAACTTGGCAGACAACATTAAACAAGAGGGGGAAGGAAGGTAGCTAAAAATGTAGAAGATAAAATCACCATTCAAAGTGACCTTGTTGAGTGGAAAAACACATGGGGAAAAAATGCAGTCAAGATAAGATGAGGGTAGTATATCTGAAGAGAAAAATAATTTTTCAATGCAAAAATACAAGAAATGCAAGTGTGGTAGAAAAATAGCTAAGTGTCATAACAGATAATAAACTAACAATGATCAGTGATGCAGCCCTGGGGAAAGCAAACAGTGCTGAATTCTTAAATAGGAACCCTGCACCAAGAAACCACAAGGTAATTCTCATATTACTTTCAGCAGTGACTTGTTTTTGTAATCAAAATTAATGCTGTGGTGGGAAATGCAGAGAGAGTTCAGACGAAGGCAATGGAGGTGGCTTAAGGTTTAAAATTAGTTATAAAGAAAAAGCAAAGAAAGGACTACTCCAGAGATGACGACACTGAGAGAAGACAGATGTAACATATAGCACGTAAGAGCACCCCTGTAAAAGATGGTGGCCAGGTGATCTCCGCGAAAACCAATCACATGAAAAAGAGTGAAAGGCAAATGTAGGCAAGATATGGTGAGAATTTCTAAGAGTTGATAAAATGCACTAGCAGGAGATACTACAAAGATAAAGCTTAAAATTGATTTTTCTTTGAACAACTTAAATAAAATCCTATCTAACTGAGGATAGACTAAATTGCCTTCAATTTATTCCTAATCTTCATAGAAATGTGGATGCTATTATTTTAATATCGATTCTGACAAGCTGTTAAAAAAGCAGCAATCTCCCGGATAGAGCTTTGTAAAAAGTACAAATGATAACAGTGTGGACAAAGCCAGATAATGGATAACAGTGAGTCAGATATGGCACAAGACAATGAGCATCGGCTTTACAGACCTTAGACACAGCGATAATAATTAGCAGTGATGACGGCTCACTTCGTAAGGTGTCCAGCTGAGCACACTGACTGCACATCATTGTTAATTTTCTTAGTGACTCTCCGTGTAGGCAACATTATCATCTCCAGTTTACAATGTGGAAATTGAGGTTTATTAGGTGAATCACTAGGCCTGATGATGGTAGTGTTTAAATGGTGAGGGAAGGGGGACAAACATTTATTAATTCTGTGAATTTAATAAATTTCATACAAGGAAAAAAAATCACTTAAAACTGGGAACCAACATACAGTTTAGAATAGATTATTCCACACTTTTAAAATAATTAAAATATAAATCTGTTAAATCTAAAACTATATGAGTTATTCAAAAAATGCAAAGATGATTGTGAAAATACTACTTTTGATATAACATTGTTCATAGAATGTCTTGGATTTGTTTGTATCTTTCTCTCTTTTCTTTTTAACTTAAAAGGACTGCACTAAAAATCATAGTTTTACCCTTTACAGTCTTGGATATAGGGCAGGAGAGATCAGGGACAGACCTTAGCCCTGAAAATAGTAAATGAAAAAGTTATGAGAACTGTACTAGTCAAGGTTCTCCAGAGAAACAGAACAAATAGGAGATATAGGAGGAGAGAGAGAGAGTTAAGAAATTGGCTCTCGTAATAATTGCAGAGGCTTGGTGAGTCCAAAATCTGATGCGAGAGGTTGTCAGGCTGGAGATTCAGTTGCAGTTCATGTCCAAAGGCAGTCTGCTGGTTGAATCCCCTCATGCTTGGGTAAGGTCACCCTTTTGTTCTGTTTGGGTTTTCAGCTGATTGGAGGCCTAAACTCCACATTATGGAGGGCAATCTGCTTTCCTCACAGTTCACCAACTTAAATGTAAATCTCATCCAAAAACACCCTCGCAGAAACATCCAGAATAATGTTTGATTAAATATATGGGCACTGTGGCTCAGCCAAATTAACACATAAAATTAACCATCACAAGAACACCATTTTCTTTTGAAAGAAATACAACTTTCCTATGATATTACCTCATTAATTATTCACTTTTAGAAAATATGACAGGCAAATTTATTTACTTATTTGTCTGTTTTGTTTATTATCTGAGACAAATATACATTTTCTGTGTCAACTCAGTTTTGATATAGTGTCTTTAACATCTGCTGATATTAAGCTAGTTTCTCTAATATTTCTGTAAGATTTGTCAATATCTGCACATTGATTGAAGAAGTAAAAGCCTACGTTACACCAGGGGCTGAGAAATCTAAGCACAGCTTCTCATAGCAAGTGCTCTGTGTCCACTCATGGTTCTCTTGTACTTTTTCTTTTCTCTGCGTTCTTAATATCAAAGTTTATGGAGCCATTTGAGAGATGGTGCCTCTAGAGAATCATCTTTGTAAAAAAATTTCCTGCTATCTTTCCAGTTCAAATAAAAATCAGAAAACCACAGAAATTTAAATTCATAAACATAATTTTTATTATAAAATTAGTGTAGTGATATAGAAGTTTTTGAAAATCTACTATAATTTTACTATTCTACAATATGACTTTACTATTTTGATTTTTTTCAGTTCTAAATAAAACATAATCAAAAAAATCTTGAATGAAAAAGTGTACAGAAGCATAAAGAAGAGATAGAAAAATATTAAAATGGATACTTCATATAGACTTTGCTCCATAATATAAATTTATTTATTCATTTTTATATTCTAAATCATAACTTGATATTCTCTGTTGCCTCCTCCATAATTTATATTTTGAAGAGAAACATTTTCTGTTGCAATATTGTGATATTTCATCAGTAGTTTCCAAATGTTTTTCCTGACATTCTTTTGAGAAAAAAAAATGTAATTTTCATAATGACTTTTACTAATAAATAGTAATGAGCTTTGATTTTTAAAGATATGTAAAGCCCCTTTAATTTATTATTTTAGAATAATTCTTTCATTTAAGAAATATTCAGTGAAGTAGAATATATTACTATTTTCTACATTTAAGTTATCTAAATCTTACTTCCTCTTTCATGGTTTGAAAGGAAACATTTCATCGACATAACAGACTGAGCTGATATGAGAAAGTTACCCTTTCAGTTTCAAGCATATAAAAGTTTACACAATATATTTCACATTGTAGAACAAAGCTTTTAGTACAAAGCAAAATAAAAGTAATATTTAGGTGTCAGAATTAAGAGAACCATCTAAATCAAAGCCATGAGAGAACACTAAAGATACTCAACCTTGGATGTGGACCATGGGCCTGGGTACTGAGATCCAATGTCCAGATGAGAGTGAAGACGATACCATATCCAGGTCCAGCAGAAAACTGTATTTCCTTCACAAATCTATGAAGTTAGTCCCATCTGTAAAATGGAGATTTAAATATCCTGCTCACCAACTCAAGGAATCATCACATGAGTTAGACATCTGCTTGCGGTAGTATGTATAAAAGGAATTATCCATTAAAATCCAAGCCCTTTCCCTATGTCTTAAATGGGTAACACTTAAAGTAACAAATTATTGTTACCTGTGAGGTTTATCAGCCCTGAGCTGAGAAGTTAACATGCTTCTCTATAATTACAAAAAGATTTAGGTCTCCTACAGCTCACAACAAATATTACTCCTTTACACATTCCCAACCCAGATAGCTATGGCACCTTAGAAAAACAATTTCCTCTAAAGAAAAGATCACATAACAAGTACATATACTTATATACCTACATACTTATATAGAGAAACAGAGGGAACAAAATCATTGTGAGAGCCATGGATGTAACAAATGGCAGAATACAGTTGGTCCTCTGTATCCATGGGTTCGACATCCACAGATTCAACCAACCGCAGTTGAATCTGTGCATGCAGAACCCACAGATACAGAGGGCCAATTGTACTATGCCATTTCATATAAGGGACTTAAGCATCCAGAAATTTTGGTATTCGCAGGGGTCCTGGAGTCAATCCCCTGTCCCCCCATATATTGAGGAACGACTGTGTACATCTGAAGAACTCAGATGGAGTTATATAAATGGCAATTTAAAATATGTGTGTCTGAAGCACCCAAAATGTTGGAGGAAAACATGTAATCCATAGGACAGAAATAGTATATTATTTATTTTTTAAAAAAAGAGAGAAGATAAATTTGAATAAGAACAATCAGAATAGCAATTCTAGGAATGATAAAATGCAACCACTAAAATAATATTCTAAGAGGACAGGTTTAATCAGTATACTGGTTATAGCTAAAGAGAAAAATCAGTCAATTAGAAGATAGATATTAGGAAACCTTGGCAAATCCATTACAGAGAGATGAAACATGAGATACATGTGTGAGACAAATTAAAATCCACACAGAATAGGATGAGAAATCCCATATACTTCTAACAACAATGTTACACTTAAAGGCACCTTGATAAAACTGTTGTAGAACTTCAGTGTTTGGAGGAAACAGGAAAACTTACTGTATTAGTTTGGTAGGGCTGTCATAGCAAAGTACCAAGAACTGAGTGGCTTAAGCAACAGAAATTTGTTTTCTCGTAGTTCTAGAGGATGGAAGTCCAAAATGAAAGTGTCAGCAAGGTTAATTTCATTCTGAGGCCTCTCTCCTTGGATTGCAGATTACCATCTCCTTACTGTGTACTCATTTGGTTTTTCCTTTGTGCACATGTGCCCCTGGTATCTCTTTGTGTGGCAACATTTCCTCTTTTGGTAAGGACACCAGTCAGATTGAATTAAAGCCCCACACTAACAGCCTCCTTTTAAAGTAATCACCCTCTACAGGCTCTATCTCCAAATACAGTCACAGGTACTGGGTGCAAGGACTTAGACATATGATTTTTTTTTTTTTTTTTGGTGGGGAAAAAGGGTGCAATTCAGACCACAGCAAAGAACAAAACCAGATTTCTTTAAAGGGACTGACAATCAGACCATCGTTGCAAAATATTCACCAGGAGGAAATGGCATAGTGCCTTCCAAATATGAATGAAAAACAATATCAACTTAGAAATCCATAACCAGAGAGAATATTTTCAAGAAGGAGAAAAAGACATGTGAAGAAATAAAAATAGAGTTATTCATACACTATTACTTAAAAATTTACTGGTGGTTGGATTTTTAAAGAAAAAAACTAAATTTTGAGGAAGAAATACTATGAAAGTATTAATCTTAACAAAAGAATTTCAAACATTTTTACATCTAAACAATTATTACAAAACAGTGATGATTATGAGGTTGATAAGATGTGATGTAGATAACTTGGAAGTTGTTAAAATTAGATAGGAAAATTGTAGAATAAATAAAGTGTGTGAAAAAACATGATACATAACTGTGTGATCTTAATTACATAAAAATGGATGCTTAGTTGTATAGATACACAAATGAAACCTAGGACACATCAAATGATAAATGGCCTGTGATTATGCATGACTTTGTTTTTTGCTTCTTGTATTTTTTGGTATCCTATTATGCACATGTTAACTTTTAAGAAATAAATGTTATTTTTAAAACAAAATAAAATAAAATAAAATAAAATGGAAGGTGAAAGGTTTTTTTTCAGCATTTAGTATGCTGAGTTATTTGCATTGTGCTACTTCTATTTTTAAGGAGAAAGAAAGAGCTAGTACACATTTTAGATTTTGTTAAGTAAAAATAGTTTAAAAAAATTATATTCACAAGAAAATTAAAATTAGAGTGTGCAATTTCCAAACTAACAGAAAATGAAGAGATAATAAAAATGTAATAAATTATGCAAAGATAATTAAAGATGAAAATAAACAAGCAAGAAAGTATGGTAAGAAAGCATGAAATAAGACCATAACAAGAGAAGGGAAAATATCTTCATGTATATGTAGATATGAAGTTGAATGAATAAAGAACAAAATTTATGTAAGATTTATGTAAGTTTTAAAATCCACATAGCAGCACACTGTATTTTGTTTATGGTTATGTGTGTTTATGTGTATATAAAAATAATATATAGTATATATAATATATATTATATATTCTGTATTAACATATATATTAAAAACCAACAAATATTGGAAGCAAAATATACATACTAAATTCTAGGGGAAAAGAATGAGAAAAGAAAAAGATGGTGAAGGAGTTAAAGAGAACATTAATTTTATCTGTTGTGTGTAAGGTTATCTTTTAAAACTGTAATAGTAAAAAAGAAAAATAAATAAATTGAAAGGGTTGGGTTAAATAATTTCTAAGTTTTTAATTCTTACAATGGTCTGATCCTTTTATATTTCAGAAGATCAGGTGTCTAAACTCTGATTTTATTGCTGACTAACACATTCATTGTGTACAGTCCCTGGTCTATATGTTTTATACGTATTAATTGATTTAATCTTCACAACTACTAGAAGAGAAAGTTACTATATTATTAAAGTCATTATAGGCTCATGTGTTTAAATAACTTAGCCAAGGTAACATAGCAAATATGCGACAAAACTCTAATTCTTGTTCTGTCAATCTGGCACCAGAGTCAATGTTCTCATCTACGCTGCTGTTGTGTATTTTAAATGTTTTAAAATTGTATTCCAATACATACAGGAATTAGTTTTCTCCTCAAAGTTATTGCATCTGTATATTTAAACTATTTTCTGTAATTTTCACCAGTTTTAAGAGTACAAATATATGTCTTTTTTTATTACCCGAGAGGAAAACCAGAATTCAATATAGTGATTAAAGAGAAAGGGAAATGAAAAATGTGAGATAAAGCTTCATTAAAACTAAAACAGATTCCAGGCAAAAAGAGTTTCTAGTTCCCATAGAAAAATGGGTATTGAGAAAATGAGTTGACTATTCAAACCAGGAATAGTTAGGCTAAAATGAATATTTTAAAATAGTAGTATACAAACTAATAATTACAATAGTTCCCTAACTCTTTACACCCTAAGAACCAGAAGCTAGCAGATCTTTAAACATATTTTGAAAACATGGAAAGATTAAAAGAATAATGAAGTACATCATCAGTATTTCAAATTAACTTTCTATTTATTATTATTTTATGTAAAGTCTATTCTATTCTCACATACAATTCTAAGTCAGTTTTTGTTTTACATTACTAATTTCTTTATTAATAGCATTAATTATATTTTTCTATTTCTTTAAATTTTAAAAAACAAAGTTTACATGTGTTCAATAACTGAGGCTGTTATTAAGTCTGTAGACCAAGATTTCAGACAAAAGTAAAATAACAATGTGAAATATGTTTTTATGGCAGGAAAGACCATCTTAAATTTGTACATGCTACACAGGCCATGCAAATTGAGGATTGCTCTATAAAAGTCATTTTTCTAAGTGAAAATCTCTTTTACAGTTAAAAATATAACAGCAACCACAAAATTGTTACTTCAAAACTTTATATTTGTAACAAGTTTTGCTTTTGAAATGCAAACTGGATACCTAATACAATCACTTACAGTTGAATGTCACTGTAGTTTTTGAGCCACTACATTGCATCATTTGAGTCTTAACCCATTTTCAAACACATTTTTTGTTTCTTGGGTAACACTCCATCAGTGTTAATGAGTACTTTTTACAACATAACTTGTAAATTCAGTTTTATACATTAAAATAGATGGGCTTTCTAGCATCATTTTGAGGAAAAGATTCATCAGCTTTTTCCAAGCAGGTATAAATTTGAGGTGATATAACTTGACAGCAAAATAAAGTTGACAGACCCATATAAACTCATACATACAATGTTTATATACTTATGCAAGCTCTTCTAAAAGCAACTTTAATTAAGAGGGAAAAAGTTAGATATAAAGGAAGAGAAAGTCCAAAAATCTCAAAGCCACACTTTGAGTTTGATAAATATGAATAGATCCAAGATGTGTAGAAAGAAATATTGAGAGATTCGACCTGCAAACTATCCAAAAACTTGAACTAAGTACAATAGCTATGAGTCATATGTAAGAGTAGCTATATCTTAACTTTCTTGTTAATATGTACCTTTGTAATATTACTCGTTGCCCTTTCTTTCCAGCTATGTAAGTATGGTTATGAAGAACATCACACCCTCAATATGAAAAAGTTTTCTTTGTGAAAAGTTAAAGCTATGGGAAATACCTTAAATCTATATTACAAGACTGAAATGAGTCTGCCCATAGTGCAAGTTTTATAGCAAAATACCATCTTTGTTTTTCGATTTTTAAAAATACTGTCTTATATCAATACATGAAAAATTACATTTGTTAAATGTTTTTAGTCATCATTAATTCAATAACACTAATCTATTAAAGCTGAAAAGGAAGAAAAAATTTAACAATTTACCTAATTTGGATTTAATACAGAAAATGAAACTTAAAACACTGATAACTAAATAATTTTCTCACTTGCTTTTAAAGTACTACCTACAAAATATTTTACTGAAATTAATAACATGATATAGGTCATAAAAAAATAGAAGACCATGTAAAAGCAGCTTCTTTCTGTTAGTAAATCTAAAGACAGTGAATTATTATTAATTTTTGGAGGAAGCTTGTCTTCTTTTCAGAAAATTTTCAACTATACATTAAAAAGATAATGGATTAAATATACACACTACTATATATAAAATAGATAACCAACACGGACCGACTGTATAGCACAGGGACCTATACTCAATATCTTGTAATAACCTTTAATGGAAGAGAATGTAAAAAAGAATATATATATATTTATATATATATATGTATAAATGAGTCACTTTACTGTACACCTGGAATTAACACATTGTAAATCAACTATATTTCAATAAAAAATTTTAAAGAGATAATGGAAAACAAATATTTCAAGTACCATAAAATCATGACAACATAAAGTGATTTTGAAGTTATCAACAAAAATCAACAAAAGTATGTCAAAATATCTATATGGTTTCATATTTTCATTCTGCCAGAAATACATCCTTCTATAAATTTCCAAACTCTGAACAACTCCAATTAAGCATGTTTTATATTTTATGTTTTTCTTAAATTTTTAACTGATATAGAGAAGCAAATTATGAATAGACCATATCTTCTTCCTAACTTTGCCAATATTAAAATTTAAATTAATACAAACTTGAGAACTCAAACTTTTATGTAAAATTAGTCAAATATCTATTCTAAGAAGATGAGAATTGTTTTGTAACTCTTCAATGAAGCCTAGACGCAATGAAAGTAAAGTCTTCAAAAAGAAAGCGTTCACGAAGTTTAATATTTGGGTCATGATATTGCTACTGTTGCTACTGGCAGGAAGTGGGGAGTTATTATTTCTAGCCATCTCCCCCTGCCCCTCAAGAGAATGTCATTTACATACCTTCATCTCCCCAGGGCCTCCAGTGGTGATATTAAAATAGCTCCATTTAATTAAATTCAAAATTATGTATTGCTAACCCATTACATTTCAGGCATAAATCTGGCTCAGGATAAAAGAAAGTAAAAAAAAAACAAAAACAAAAAAGAATTTTAAAAACCTCTTGGTGAATGAGATGCAGTTTCTGCCTTCAGGAGGTTTATGGTCTAGATTTAAGAACCTGATCACAATTCAATGTGATGACTGCAAAGATCAAATACAAGAGAACTTGCATGAAGGAATAAGTGATTATTCCTTTTGGTGGAGTTGGGGAAGGGTAATACTATTTTAAAAGGGAAGACATTTGAGCTGGACATTGAATAAATAATTTAACTTTCCAAATCATAAAGAAAATGAAAGAATGTTCAGACAGTGGAAAAGAACATGCAAAACCAAAGAAGATGAACTCATAATGGTTTGATGAATTTCAAGTATTATGAAGTCACCAGCACATGCATTGTCAAAGGAGACTAGAAGAAGATATGGCTAGCATGTTGAGCTGGAGATTGATCTGGTGTCAGCAAAATTATTCAGTAAAAAGCCAGATAATAAATTTTTTAAACCTTGCAGGTCATTCACTTTAAATACATAGCTCTGCTGTTATAGCATGAACTCATCTATAGACAATATGTAAATGAATGCACTTGCTGTGCTCCAATAAAACTGTATTTGCATAAACAGGCAATGATCAGGATTAAATCAGTGGACTGTAGTTTCTGACACTAAGAACATTATGTTAAGTGAAATAAGTCAGTCAGAGAAAGACAAATACGATATGCTCTTACTTACATATGGAATCTAAAAAAAAGTTGAACTCATATAAACAGAGATTAGAATGGTGGTTGCCAGGAGCTCGGAGATGAGGGAAATGATGAGATTTTGGTCAAAGGGTACAAACTCCCAGCTATAAGATGCACAAATTCTGGGCATCTAATATACAGCATGGTGATTATAATTAACAATACTGTGTTATGTACTTGAAAGTTGTTAAGAGATGAGATCTTAAATGTCATCATCAGGGACACAAAGAATGGTAATTTTGTGAGGGATGAAGATGTTAACTAACAGTGTGGTAATCATTTTGCTATATATATGTGTGTATTAAATCATCACATTACATACCATAAACTTACATATGTGTGTGTGTGTATATATATATATATATATATATATATATATATATATATATATACACACACACACATCACATTCTCTTTATCCATTCATCTATTGATGGGCACTTAGAGTGTCTCCGTATCTCAGCTCTCAGCTATTGTAAACAATGTAACAATGAATATAGGGGTGTATATATCTTTTCAAATTAGTGTTTTCATTTTCTTTGGATAAATACCCACGAGTGGAATTGCTGGATCATACAGTAGTTCTATTTTTAGTTTTTTGATTAATCTCCAAACAGTTTTCATAGTGGCTGCACCAATTTACATTCCCATCAACAGTGCATGAGGGTTCCCTTTTCTCTACATCCTTGCCAACACTTGTTATTTGTTGTCTTTTTGATAATAGCCTTTCTGACAGGTATGAGGTAATATTTCATTGTGGTTTTGATTTGTGTTTCCCTGGTAAATAGTGACACTGAGCATCTTTTCATGTGCCTTTCAACCCTCTGTATGTCTTCTTTGGAAAAGTGTCTATTCAAATCCTCTGCCAACTTTTTAATGGGGTTGTTTGTTTTTCTGATTTTGAGTTGTTTGAGTTATTTGTATTTTTTGGATATTAACCCCTTACCAGATATACCATTTGAAAATATCTTCTCCCATTTAATAGGCAGCCTTTTTTTGTTTTGTTGATGGTTTCCTTCACTGTGCAAAAGCTTTTTAGTTTGATGTAGCCCCATTTGTTTATTTTTGCTTTTGTGTCTCTTGCTTGAGGAGAAATATCCAAAAAAAATTACTAAGACTGATGTCAAAGAAATTACTGCCCATGTTTTCTTCCAAAAGTTTTATGGTTTCAAGTTCTGAATTTAAATCTTTAATTCATCTTGAGTTTATTTTTGTGTATGGTGTGAAAGAGTAGTACAGTTTGATTCTTTTGCATGTAGCTGTCCAGTTTTCCCAACACCACTTATTAAAGAGGCTGTCTTTCCCCATTGTATATTCTGGTCTCCTTTGTCTTAGATCAACTGACCATATAAGTGTGGGTTTATTTCTGGGATTTCTATTCTGTTCCATTGATTTATGTGTCTGTTTTTGTGCCAGTACCATACTGTTTTGATGACTGTAGCTTTGTAGTATAGTTTGAAAACATGGATCATGACACCTCCAGCTTTTATTTCTCAAGACTGTTTTGGCTATTTAGAGTCTTTTGTGTTTCCATACAAATTTTAAAATTTGTTGTTCTAGTTCTGTGAAAAATGCCATTGGTATTTTGATATGGATTGCATTGAACCTGTAAATTGTCTTGGATAGTATGATCATTCTAAAAGTATTAATTCTTCCAGTCCATGAATACAGTATATCTTTACATTAATTTATTTCACCAGTTCTTATACTTTTCCATGTATAGGTATTTTGCCTCCTTAATTAGATTTATTCCCAGGTAGTTTATTATTTTTGGTACAGTGGTAAATGGGATTATTTTCTTAATTTCTCCTTTTGAGAATTTGTTATAAGTGTATAAAATGCTACAGATTTCTGTATATTAATTTCGTATCCTGCAACTTTACAAAATTTATTGCTGAATTCTGGTAGTTTTTTTTTTTTTTTTTGGTGACATCTTTAAGATTCTCTATGTATAGTACCATGTCATCCAAAAAACAGTGGCAGTTTTACTTCTTCCTTTCCAATCTGGATTCTTCTTATTTCTGTTTCTTGTCTGATTTCAGTGACTGAGAATTCCAATACTATGTTGAGTAAAAGTGGTGAGAATGGTCATCCTTGCATTGTTCCTGATTTTAGATGAAATGCCTTCAACATTTCACCATTTAGTATGATGTTACCTGTGGGTTTGTCTCATATGGCCTTTATTATGTCAAGATATGTTATCTCTATACCAACTCTGTTGAGAGTTGTTTTTTATTTTTATTTTTTGTAATAAACGGATGTTGGATTTTGTCAAAAACATTTTCTGCATCTATTGAGATGACTGTATGATTATTTTTTCTTTAATGTGTTAATATTTTGTATCTTATTGACTGATTTGTGGATATTGAACCATCCTTGTATTCCAGGGATAAATCCCACCTGATCATGGTGTATGATCCTTTTAATGTATTGTTTTTAATTTTAAAATTTAATTTTTCAATTTAAGAATTATGCTCAAATTTTATTTTTATTTGTTTGATTAAAACAAACAAACAAACATATGACCTGGTGCCTGTGGATAAAGACTCAGGATTATGCTTGAAATACTCTCTTCATTTGTATTCTTTATTCCAGACATTTAAAAAAAAAGTTATTTCAGGTTAAAATCAAAATATACTAGCAAAAACTGATATAGAGTGTGGTGCCAAAAATACAGATCCACAATCCCTTATGTACACTTATAAAATGCAGAAAGTTCTTTCTATACACTGGACACCAATACCTGATCTAGTTAAATTAACTTATGAGAAAATCTAGCATAAAGTAATGTGAGGTTATTTAACAAATTTCTGTATCCTATTTAGTGCTAATATTGATATGTTTTGTGGCAGGTATATAAATATATTTGATTACATAGGATGTCCTTTAAAATTCCAGAATCTGCTAATAGTTCTATGTATTATTGTATGTTACATATTTTTCTTTTAAAATAAAATTTGAAAAAAACAACTCCAAACGAGAATAGTTACTGAGTTTTAGAGAAGAGACTGTCAATATGTTAAAAAAGACTTTTAAAAATATCTTTAGAACAAGAAAATGTAGGAGTTAGATTGTTTCTTTATGACCTTCCTATTTGAGCTCTTATATATATTGCATCTAATGGGGACAGAGATTTCAGGAATCCTAAATCTTTGCTCCATATCTCCTATCTTCCACAATGGAAGCCATAATCAAAGCCACTGGTATCCTTCATTTCACCTTTTGGAGCCTCATCACCACTTTAAGAACAGAGCACTCCTTCAGAGTTCCCTATGTCCACTCCCAATGGACTGAAGCCACGGGAAAGCATGAGTTAGTACTATAGTTGCGAAATTGAGAGCTTTTCACAGTCACTGCACTGCAAGAAAAATGTTATCTTACATTCTTAGAACTCTGAAAACATTTTGCCACAAAATGCCATCACCTTTGTCTGAGCCCTGTGATACTTGTTTATAGCAATAGCCATCTGATACTCCTCCCTTTTTTCAACCTTGTCCCCTACCAGTACAATACAGTGCAATACAATACAAATCTGTTCTCAATACAGCAGCTACATTGTCTTTTAAAATGTGAGTTGGGTCATATAAATCTTCTACTTGGCAGTAAAAATAATCAATAAACAATCTATAAAAGGAATAGAAAAGAGTTTTATTTGAGCCAAACTGAGTATTATACCCAGGGAGACACAGATTCAAGAAGAATTTGAATTGTATTCCACTGGACTACAAAATGGGGGAGGCTTATAATGATGAAAAATCTCAAAATTACATAAGTTGTTTGTCAAGAATTGGAGCTGGCCAGAAGTAAATGTGCTTGTTAAGCAAGGATTGATTGGGGTCCAAAATGGTTGCATAGTTACAAGGAGAGACCTTGAGACCATAGGTTGCAGCTGAAACCTTCTAGCAGATATTGTTTTGAGAATAGCTGGTGGTATCCTTGAGTTTCATAGAGGTCAGAAAATTCAAGTTCTCAGTGATTCAAGTTCTCAGGAATATGTCTGAAACCACAACCCCAATGGTCACCCGGCTCCATTTTGGATACCTGGAACGTAATTACTTTATTTTGATTTTAATTGCATTATTTTCTTTAATAGTTAAAGCAGATATACAATGCATTTTTGGCAAGCCAAAAGACAGGTTTTTCTAGTTAGCATAAAGTTCAAACCAAATCACATATAAACCAGAATGACCTCTCCATACCTCAGTATGTCAAAATTTCTTCCATCATAGTCAACATCTTACAGTGGTGTCCCATATTTTTCAGAGTAAAACATGAAGCCCTTACATCAAACAAAATGCCCTTTATGGACTGATTCACAAATTAATCCTCTAAATTCATCTAATATTTGCATTGACCTCCATATTAGTGTTCCTCTCACATAGCTCAGTACTTTTGCATGTATTATATCCTCTTCCTAGAATGTTCTTCCCCAACATATCTACTTGGATAACTATTGTATGAGTTTGTCTTTGCTCAAATTTCACTTTTATTATAAAGTCTTTCCTGGTCACCTATTTCAAATTGCAATAGCCTCTCTGACTCCACCTGCTGCCCCTTATCATCAGCATACCAAGTCCTCCTTATCCTGATGTCTTTCTTTATTCCATATCACTTAGAACAATTTAAGTTACTATATAACGTATTTATTTATTATGCTTAATGAAAATAAAGGCAGGAATTCTAGTCTGTTTTGTTCACTGTTATATGCCAAGTTCTTAGAACAAGATCTGTTACACAGTAAATATGCAAATCTATTTCTTATATGAATAATTAATTAGTTAATTAGCATGATGATATAGGTATTGACAGAAATTATACACTATGATCATTGAAGTATAGGATTATTGGAAAATAATGGATAATAGGAAGACTTGACTTTCTCCCTTGCTCTGTCATCATTTGGCTGTGTTAACTACCATCAGACAAGTCACTTAGCATAGGTCTCAATTACACATATTAGCAGCTAAAAATGATTATAATAAAAGAGGACCTCGGACTAAATTATTTCTAATTTCTTTCGGGTTTCACATTCTGTCATTCATAAGAATGTTATGGTTTTCTCTTACAAAGAACTAGAAGTATTCTAAATGTTAAACAATCAGTATATAAAGAAACATTTGGAATATATAACAAACTGTAGGAATTGAAAGAATTACTGTTGAATGAATAAATTTGTAGCCTTATTTTTATGATTTTAAATATTCAGATGATAAGTTTATGACTGAGTTACAAAATACAATTCTAGGAGTAAAAAGAAAAATGAGTTCCACTGTCATCTTTTCCATAGTGGGAATACAATAAGGGTAGCAATAAAAACACAAACTCCATTAATGGGTCACATTGTGCTGAGTGCAATGAGAAATGATCCTTGTGAGACTGTGGAAAGGACACATCTGGAAGTAGGCCACGCAAGTGAAATTTATTCTTACTCTTGTTAGTTTGACAAATGAATCTATAGTTGGCAATGGATATTGACTTTCAGAGCAAAATGGATGACCTAAACCTTCACAAAATTTTTCTGATAAGAATAAGATGTTAATCCTATAATAAGGCTGTCAACAGTTAGTGGATTTCCAGTATTTATGAAAATGTTGCCTTCTCTATCTGCATGGTAAGTAGAAGAGGATACATTTTACATTAATTTATATTTTCACTAAGAAGTTAAAAAAAATCCATGTCATCAATTCAGAAAGCCCTTGAAAACTGAGGGGAAGATTATATTAGTCATAGTGGCTAGCTTTTCGTATTATTTAAGCATTAGTGTCTTTGATTTAATATCAAAATTTAGTTTAATATCAATAATCAAGTACAGCTAAAGAAAATCAACATGATAAATAAATACATATAAAGGAGGATGTAAGATTCATTGAAATGTATTCATATAGTAGTATAAAGTTAATCAAAAAAAATTTTAAGCTCAATTTTCTAATCCATGTATCAAGTAGTTATCAGTACATATCTACCTAAGTTTTCCCTTTATATCAGGATAAACCAGCAGGAAGCGTTATCCACAGGTAAACCATTAAGTTAGGAGGGTCCTGGGTGCTTAAATCAAAAACATAGAAAGAAGGAGAAAACCTGGAAAATGAGAAATTATAGAGCAGTTCTGAGTCAAGAGACAGAGGCAATTCAAGTCAAAGTGTTCATAAATGGATGTGAGGATATTGGAGCCAGAGTATGAGTTGAGCAAACACCCCTATTACATATGTTTCAGGTGGGACATGGTAAACATGTGTGGACTGTTCACACAGCTATGCTGAAAATAGAATTGGGCCAAAGGGATATAACACGAGTCACACACACACAAAATGCTATGCTAGCCAAATTCCCAATATTACATTTGTGAGATAGAATGTTTTGCAACTCATATTAAATAAAATGTAATCTTAGTAAATTCAATGTTCTAATAGCATTTTATGAAACAAAAATGTACCATATTTATAAAAGATGATAGTAATTTTAAAATGGCTTTTCTATCTGTTTCTATCATTAAACTCTCAGTAGCTTCATTCATTCACTAATTCAACAGATGTCATGGTGAGGGTTCACTATGTATAGCCTGGCACTCATCTACCATGGGGAAAAACTGATGAATGAGGCAGATAAGCATATAGCTTGCAGGGAGCTTACATTTTAGTAGGAAAGACTAAGGGCTTACATTGTGCAAAAACTAGTGAAAGTTGAGCTCTTACTACAAATATAATTTGGTTAATATCCATAGACTGGTCAATCTTTGAGAAACTTAGATTTTCTAAATCACAGCCAATGCATCTTATGTTACAATTGTCTATTATTACCTATAAATAAACTTGACAGAGTGATTGATTTGTATATATTATGTACCTACATAATATATATATAATATGTATATACACAATGTAATATATTAAACTCAATATGATTTTTAACTCTTCACTGAGGTTTATACAAATAAAGATAAAGACTTGGCTAAAACACATACTATTCCACTAATATTTATGCAATTGTTGAGTGCTCTTTGAGCAATGATTGAGAATTAGTTGGGTTGGTACTGAACACAAGGCTAGCAAATTCCAAGCAAGATCTTGATTTTTTAAGATAAATCCTCTTGTAAACTTTTATAATAGATCAACATTTGGTTTTTATGTTATTCAAGATGTTCTATTTGAATAGTCACCTAGAGCAATGTTTTCAGTTTAAAACAGCTTGCATATATTTTAAAATTGTAGATATCATTCAGATGTTTATTATTATTTAAGATTGTACATTAAACATTAGAAAAAGGCAGGGTCAGAAAATCTTTTTAATGCACATGCAGATACTAGTCAGTGTGGCTTCTGGTAAACTATACTCATCTCTTTAGAATATAGATTCATGTATTATTAATGTAAAATGAATGATAGAATATAAAACAGCAATATTTATTTATTTTAAGGACTTCATCAACATTTGCATAAAGGAACTGTTAATAGCCATGAAGAAAGATGAAGCATATGCTAGTTCATATCCAGTCCATCATGAAAAATAAAATATGTTTAAAAGATTTTTGTACATAATTTCCTCTTACTGAGGCTTTCATATTTCTTTCCTCTGAAGGCAAAGTTGTAGTTATGAATTTCCATAGCAAGTTGTCATGTACACATCTTTGAATCATCAAAAGATCATCAAAAAATGTGATGGTCTTTCAGGTATAAACCTATGCTTCTTTCTTCTGGGGTGCTGGAATGGAACTTGGATCCTGTAAATTGCATTTCTCCATTAACAGGGGGTTCTTAGAAGGTACTGTATTAGAAGCACTAGAGGGGAATTAAAAGGTAGCAGTAGGCAGAATAATTTAATCGTTTCTGCTTGCATAAAATTTCTATTAGCTTTGTCCTAAAAATGCTTTTCATTTTAGCAACAACAGAACAGCAGTTGGTTTCCTTATCCAATATTTTAGTGTTTCCAAGATTAGCTTAATCCAATCTACTCAGAAATTATCAGTGGCAGCCAGGCAGAACCCTCTCCTGAGAAATCTGAGTCCAAAATCCATGGGCCTCTTCCACAATTTTAGATTCTGAAAACCCCAAACTCTTCCCCTTTGTTAACTCAGTCCTAGTGATGGCAGAAACTTTGTTCATTTAATATATTTCAAACACTTCAATTTTCCCTATTTCTTTGCAGCCATGCAAAATTCTTGTAACCAATTCCCTCTGTTGAATTAACTTGTGTGGTTTCTTTTTCCTTGGCGGGACCTTGAATGACAAAAAGATATTTTTATTAATAGGTTAACTACTGACATTTTCTCTTCAAGCAGTGACTATAATAAACCTAAAGAATTTTCTAATATTAAATTTTAACATAAAAAAGGGTGACTCTGGTCTGCACAACATTGCATAGATTCGTTTCTCCTTGCTCCTCTCTACTAATTACAGCTATAACCCTGGCTATAATGCAGTAAGCAACAACAACAACAACAACAATAAAACTCTGAAAGAAGGAAAGAAAATGGTTAACTTGTTAGGGACCCCAGGACTGGGGGTAAAATGTAGTGGCAGGGCATTTTATCCACTCAACAAAAGATTCAGCTTGATGTTTTCTGAAATCCAACAGAGCAACAGAAGTGTCTTAGCCCTAGTTCTACTGCAGATCAAATGATGTTCTACTACAGTGAGGTACCCAGCCAGGAGGTGCTCTTCAACACCACAGGATGGAAAAAATCTCTTTCACTACCTAGAGACATCTGGGAAAGCTCTTTCTATTTCCTCAGATTATCACCAGTAAGGTTTAGTGAGAGTCCCAGTAGTTTCAGATAAACCAAACAGACCTAATAGAACAAAACAAATTCTGGAAATTAAATTGTCATGGGAACCACAGCCAAAAGTATTAGGCAAAGACCTGTGTGCTAAACCTAGGCAGAATGACTGCCTGGTAAAGTAAAATATTTAATAGGGTTTAAAGTGTTCTAACATAATGGACAAAATTTTGAATGTGTAATTGAAAGTCACCTACCATACCAAGAACAAGAAAAATTACATTTAGATTGAGAAAGGACAATCAACTGATACACATGAAGAAATCAGACATTGGAATTAATCCTGACAGGATTTTAAAACAGTTGTTATAAAAATTCTTAAGAAATTATAAGTTATATTGAAACAAATGAAAAGAGAAAATATGAGCCAAGAAATATAAGTTATAAGAAATAAGCAAACAGGAATTATAGAAGAGACAAAATAACAGGAAAAAAAAGTGTGCTATATGAGCTTAGTAGTAGATAGGATTTGACAGAAGATATAATCAATAAACTTGAAGACAGATCAATAGAGTTTGCCCAATCTGAACAACAGAGGGAAAACATGGACAGGAAAAAAAAAATGAATGGAGCCTTACAAATCTGCAAGACAGTAACAAAATACCCAATATCTGTGTCATTAGAGTCCCAAAAGAAAAGGAGAAAGACAGAGGGATGAAAAAAATTCTTAAAAAAATATTGGCTGAACACTTCACAAATTTGACAAAGGACATAAACCTACAGATTCAAGAAGCTGAGTAAACCACAAAAGGGGTAAATCTGAAGAAAACCATACTAAGGTTTATCACAATTAAACTCTTAAAAACTAAAGATAAAGGGAAAAAACCATGAAAGCAACCACAGAGAAACAAATGCATTACCTATAGGGGACTACTAATTTGAATGACAGTGTATTTTTTTATTTGAAATCATGGAGACAAGAAGAAAATGCCATAACATTTACAAGTGGTGAAAAAAATAGTAGTACCATCAACCACAAATTCCATATCCAGCAAAAATATCCTTCATGAATGAAGAAAAAATAAAGACAAAGAAAAAAATTATCACTAGCAGAAATGTTCTTAAAGATTGACTAAAGGTATTTTATCAAACAAAAAGCAAATGATAAAAAACTCTTAGAACATCAGGAAGGGAGAATGAACAGAAATATGGGCACATTCAATAGACTATCCTACTCATAACTTTTAAAAGTCATATTTAATTATTGAAACAAAATATTGAATATAATATCATTTTGTATTCAACACAAAATCTAAAAACTGGGAATGTGACGGACCTAAGGGAAGTGTTAAAATGTTGATACCAATAGATTGTAATAAGTCACATATGTATATTGTAATGCCCAAAGCAATGTCTATAAAACTTTTAGAGATACTCTAAAAGGCACTATAAATAAATCAAGATTGAATCTTAAAAAATGTTTAAGTAAATGAGAGAGAGGCAGAAAAAAAGTCACATGAAATATAATGCATAAACAGAAAACGAATGATAAAGGGCGGACTTAAGCTCTGGCATATCAACAATCTTAAACGTAATGGTCTAAGGGCAACAATTGAAAGGCAGAGATTAACAAAGTAAATTAACACACACACAAACCAACTATACCTTGTTTATAAAAAAACTTCAAATACATTAACATAGGTATGTTGAAAGTAAAAAAAAAAGATTGTACAAGATATATCACACAAACAATAGTGAAAAAAGCAATAGTGACTATTATTAATACAAGAGAAACTAGACCTCAGAGCAAAAAATAATTTCTAGGGACAAAGAGTAACATGACATACTGATAAAAATGAACAATCAACAAGGATCCCAATGTATAACTATCCTAATGTAGTCTCACACACACACACACACACACACACACACACACAAAGCTTCAAGTTACATGAAGTGAAAGCTGATGGAAATGTAAGGAGTAGACAGACCCAAAATTATAGTTGGAAACTTCAACACCCCATTCTCAAAAATTGATAGAAGTACTAGACAGAAGATTAGCAAGAATATAAAAGAACTAAACAATGCCTTATATGTGGGGGCATCATGTTAGAAATACATGGCAGATAAGCCAGGAACAACAAGAAATAGAAGTGAGAGAACATATAGGATAATTTTAAGATACTGTGGAACATTTTTTGTTGAAGGCATGTAAAATTAATGCTGCAAGAGTTTAATCAAAGTAGACTTCTTGGAGAACTTTTCTTAAGAAAGTTTTTTTGCTTTTGCAAATGTACATGTACACTTGAGTGTGTGTGCGTGTGCATATGTGTGTGTTTGTGAGTGTGTTTGTGCAGTGCAAGAAATGACATTCCAGCAACTGGGAATAAAGTATAGAAGCATATAGTTTAGAGTTGAAAACTAGAAGAAGAATTTTATGAGATTAGAAGATTCTTCCCAGATCATTCTCAATTTCTTGACCTATTACTGAAAAAGAGTTCATCCAAAATTCTTTATCAAGTAAATAATATGTTTTTGGTTTTGGAGAACTGTCTTGAATACATTTATAAACTGAGCTCCAAAAATTCATGTGTACCATATAAACAACATGATTATCATCTATAATTAATTCAGCTATCCTTCTTTCTATAAAAAGTAACTATAGAATTATTGACGTATTCACCAAACATGTGTATTAAAAGCAATTTTCCTACATTTCTACATTGTTGAATTTTAGTCAGTTTATTTTATGATGTCAATATTGGACTGATTATTGTATCATGTTTATGTTATTTTCATTCAATTCATTTAATTAGGTAAATGTCTTGAGTTTTATATGTTAGATGCTGGATAATAAGATCTTTTGAATAAAAATACCGCCAACAAAATTTCTTGCAATGGCAAAATTGAAACAAAGTAATGATGTTACCTTTGCTTATTTCTCATGTTTAATAGGATCAGTCTCTTCTATTAATAGAAAGTTTTGAAGACTGGAAGAAAAAGAAGAGGGACAGGAGGAAAAGGAAAAGGAGGAGGAAAGAGAAAATTTAATATCATTATAACTATTACACCTATCTTCTTCTCAATTTTACAATTTATTTCCTCCAGTTCTTTCAAAACCTTGTCTCCTCAACTAACATAGGAGGAAGGATAAAGAGATGGAGGCATGTTTCAAAAACAGTTATAGTTGGAGTCTAAAGTGCTTTCTGTCTGATGCTTTCTCTTTACATAAGTCAGACTATGGTTTGTAAGTAGGGGATGAGGATGGTAGAGAAAGGTAAAAGTGGTGGTCAGAGGTTGAGAAGAATAGAGAATGTGTGAATACATTGTGGTGGAAATTACTGGAATGAGCTAATTAGAGAAATTGAGAAGGGTATGCAAAACAGCACTGAGTGCCCAAAGGAGATGGATACCTTAAATTATTTTGGAGCTTATGTATGCAGCTGAATGACTTATTCCAGCAGCAGTCATCATGTAAATGTGAATACCAATACCCAGAAAGAAGGCAAAACGTTGTCTTCATCCAAGGTTAGGGTTAAGCAGGAGTAGGTAAATCAAATGAAAGTAAACCAAAGGAGTATAAGATAACAAAACATGTGATTGACAATATTATTTCAATTAAAAATTCATGCTTTATTACAATTATTTTTTAAATCATTTTTAACTATCATTATCTGAAAAACATGTCCTTTCAATTCCATTACGTCTAATCAGTTTCTCTCCATTAAAAACAGTAGATGGAAAGCACATACGCTTCTTGGGCTACTGTGTGTGGTTCCTAATCTTTCTCAAAATTGACATTATAGAGCATCATACTTGTTAAGACGTGTTTTCAACTATCTTATTTCGGCACTGAATTTCCTACTTATTCCCCTTCAAATTTATGCTTGTCACTTAAAATCTAGAAAATAATGTTGTATCTTAAAGTAGCAGGCAAGGTCTCCTTTCCTGCACTTCTCTAAAATCTGAGTAGTCTTGTTTTTAAAGAGACACTCTTAACATAAAGCTAGTTAGGATTAAACCTGAAAGCTTCACCAGAGATTATAGGAATGCAGCAGATAGAAACAAACACATTAATTCTGAATAAAAGAGGCATTTTCACCGAATTTCTTTTGACAACTGTCTTTGAATGTATGATCTTGATAATAATCCCAATCAAGCAAATTTACAAAGATGTGTCACACATAGATTTTAATCACTTCCTTGAACTGTGAGTCACAGTTACAATTGCTAAGATCTGTGACAGAAAAAAAAGAATCCTTCAGATTTTAATGACCGATTTATTGTGTTTTGTGTTTTGTGAGTTGCCAGAGAGGAATTGCTAGTACTCTTTCAACAGAGAAATAGAGGCTTATTTATACTAATTGTACCAAAGGAGAAGGAAGTGAAAGTGTATATAAATAAAATTGAAGTATTCTTCCTAGTTTTATTTTTTTTAGGAAATGAGGATTTTAAAAATTAGGTCTACAGCAAGAATCTCATAATAATAAACCATTTCTTAAATTAATTTAGAAGTTGACTTTTTTTCATTTTTAACTCTGAGAAGTTGCTTCAAAACTACTTCCACTGTTCGCCAACACTGCATTAAAATAAGTACTTTAGAGAAATATTTTCAGCATAGCTTTTAAAAGACAATCAAAGATAATTTAGACATCTATGGAATGATGGGCTACTACTTATCAGTCAAATATTTACTTGAAACAAATTTCAAAGCCAACTTGTCCGTGTGGATATTATTAAACACTTTTCATATAGTAATCGGTGTTGTCACAAAACAGTGCTGTCTGTAGTTCTCTTAGCCCACTAGATTATCATGTCCAAGGAGCTGTAATATAACCTTCATATGAGGTGATTTGACCAATAGAATTTCTTTCCTCTAATTTATAACAAATTCAAAAGAAACACATAAACTTACTTGTGTTATTATATTAGTGGGGTCAGACAAGAACATCATTGTATTCTCATCCTTTTATAAAATAACTCATTTAGTTATCCGGCATGCCAGCATTTTTTTTTTTTTTTTTTTAATGATGGACTTTGAGTAGCACTTTAACTTTTTATTTTTTAATTTTTATTTATTTGTTTATTTATTTATGGCTTGTGTTGGGTCTTCATTTCTGTGCGAGGGCTTTCTCTAGTTGCGGCAAGTGGGGGCCACTCTTCATCGCGGTGCGCGGGCCTCTCACTATCGCGGCCTCTCTTGTTGCGGAGCACAGGCTCCAGATGCGCAGGCTCAGTAATTGTGGCTCACGGGCCTAGCTGCTCCGCGGCACTTAGGATCTTCCCAGACCAGGGCTCGAACCCGTGTCCCCTGCATTGGCAGGCAGATTCTCAACCACTGCGCCACCAGGGAAGCCCCAGCATATTTTTAAATAATAAAAGAACCTGGTATGTTATTGCTACATGATTTCAACATCACCTTCAGTCCTAAAATAGAACACATGTCGAGAGATAGAGAGGAAGAGTTGTGTGATATCTGTGCTGCAGTTTATCTTGAGGTCTCTGCTGTTGCACCCATTGCTCTGTTAGTGATGACTTGTTATTCAGAAGTAATGTGCATATTGACCAGTGTTAGTGTCCTTCATGTTCCTAGTTGACATGACATCAGCCAAAGTTTTCACCTAAGGAACGTCACTTTGTGTCAGCTGCATTAGAATATTGAACACTTCTTCATAAACTTGTGGTTAAGCCTTTAAAAGATTTTGCACAGTTAGGGCAATTCAAATTCAGAATTTGGATGCCAACCTCCCCTGTCAACTATAGTTATCCCCAGCCCTCCATTCAAATATAGATAACAGCTAAGAGTCAGTGAATAGTTGAAGAATTTCCCTCTTGCTGTTTAAAATCACTTCTCTGTGATTCACTGAAAAATTGATCTTTGAGGATCCTGTCTTTCATTCTTTGCATGTGGTCCTTTCAGCATCATGTTGAGTGAGAGGAGCTTAAATGCTGGCAGGCATTGCTGCATGCTTGGCTCTGAGACTACACCACTGATCAGGTACAATGATCAGAGTTAATGCTAGCGGAATGGAGCAAAATGTCACGGCCTCAAATTTTAGCTTTTTCTTACATCGCAACATGAGCTTGCAGAACTCTGTTTGGTCTGGGGATGGAAGCTCCATCTGTAAAAATATTTTGTCTCTTGTATTCCCATAATCCCAATAAACCCTGGTAGATAGTATCTTAATGCTTTATAGTTGCTCAGAAACAGACCTCAGAGGCTTTGGGGGACTGCCAGAGCCAGTCCAGAAAGATATGGTCATATCCAGAAAGATACATTTATGGTCATATCCAGAAAGATATCCATGAGCAGAGAATCAAAAATAAAAGAGAAAATAAATAATAAGTTAGATTTTATCTTCTTAAAAATAAAAGTGTAAGAATTAGCTTTAAAAATGTATTAAAGAATATATACATATACATAAATATGAGGAGGTAGGCATTGATCAAGAAAATGTTTTTAAATTATCTGTACTAATAGTTCCAGAAAGTTTATTTTTCTGAATCCTGCAAGTTCACATAACCAAAATTGTTTCCTTAAAATTCAAAGCTTGGTCTAATTCTTTTACAGAATGGCCTGGGGGGTTTGTGTGTGTGTGTGAGAATGAAATTAGCAAATTCATATCTTAAGCTATGCACTGCTGTACAGTAATATTTATGAGAAAATGTTAGACCATATGAAGTAGATTTGAATTTAAACATGAGACTAGTATTTGGATTTTGTAAATATCTTAGCAGTACTATATAATAGTGTAATGGTTAATTTTTTATGTCAACTTGGCTAGGCTATCATAACCAGTTACTTAATCAAACATTAATTTAAATCTTAGATTTAGATGTAAAGGTATTTTGTAAATGCCGTTAATATCTATAATTGGATGATTTTAAACACAGGATATTACTTTTTTTAATGTTGGTGGGCCTTATCCAATCAGTTGATTACCTCAAGACTGTAATATAAAAATCCTTACTGGAGTTTCTAGCCTACTGGCATGCCTACACATCTCAAACTTTCCAGGCCCTACCTTCTCGTGAATTAATTCCTTAATATCTGTCTTCCCACCTCCCCAACCCTTACCTCTTTCACACATACTCTTTTTTTGTTTCCTATGGAGAACCCTAACTAATAAAAATAAAATTGAACTTTTAAGATTCAAGCAGTGCGTATGCAGAGTAACTGTAAACAATCTCCTGAAAAATGCAGATAGAAGAGTCTCAACAAACAGGAGAAGCCATTGTCATTACATACAGGTTTTCCTCCCTCTGGACGGGCTATCCTTGGAGAGAGTCCTGTTGGACCTAATAACCAGAGCAGGAGGCTGGAGATAAGGGAAGGTGGCATGGGACAATGGAGCTAGTAGAAAGCGGATCAGTCAACAATAAAAAAGAAGAACTCTGATATACACAACAGCATGGGTGGATCTCAAAAGCATTATTCTTCGTGAAAGAAGCAGACACAAAAATAGAACTATGTGATTCATTTGTGAAGTTGTAGAACAGACAAAACTTATTTAAGGTGATAGAAATAAGAAGAGGGGTTGTTCTGGGGTGATAGGAATTGATCAGGTAGGAGCACAGAAGGAAACTTCTAGAGTGATAGAAATACAGGTTATATAAGTGTACATATTTGTCATTAGTGATAAAACTGGGCACCTAATTTCTGTGCATTTCACCATATGTAAATCAAACCTCAATTGAAAAAAAATGAGAAAGAAATAACAGTGTTGCTATTATAGAGGGTGGAAAAATATTATGTAGCCATTAAAAACATATTTTTGAAGACTTTTTATGAGTATGAGAAAATGTCCATGATATAATGTTATATATTAGAAGTCTATACAGTATATATAACATGATCCTTCTTTTACTGAGAAAAAATTGTACGTCTGCATAAAAATTTTGGAAAAAAATTCAGGACAATATTATCAGCAGTGATCTCTTGTTGGTGGGGTTTTAAGGATTATTAAAACATGATGCTGCAAGTAAGGGTACATGACACATTCATGGCCGCTTCTAGTTCATGAGTCTTCCTCTTTCACTGGCTGTGTGCTTTGGGGTGGAGGTAAACTTAGTACTCATCTTGGTACCACCGTGTAGTAGTATGATGGTATCGTTCAACAAAAGTAGTCAAAGGTTTATGCTTGGGAAACTTCACCCCGCACTCTTGCCCTTCCTGCTCCTGTCCTTGAAGTCCCTGTTGTGGGAGCACCTGACAGGTGAGACGACCTGATCATGAAGGCCTTCGGGTAGTGTAAAAACCAAATTTAAATCCAAGACAGACATGCCTTACAATACACTGTAGTCTCTAGAAAAGCAGGCTCTTCCTGGATACGATAAATCTATGCCTCACCGCCTTTTTTTCAGAGTTCCCCTGTGGAGATTTTAATTAGGCTTATTTGAAGTAGTGCCAAAAAATATAAAGGATTATTAAAAATCATCTGAATAGACTTTAATTCCTCTACTCAGACCCCTGCAACATCCCAAACACAGTCCTAACCTGTCCTTGTTTCTGCATGTTGGTGACAACCATCACATCCTGCACAGCCTAAGAGATCTATGTAGAATACACACCATATCATACCATTTCTTCCTCACCTCTCCTCACCCCACACTCCAATAGGGCTTAAAACCCTTCCTGGTGTTACTATACTACTCCTAACACGTGAGCAATCGGCGCTGCTCGCTCTCCACCTACCCCGTCATCTTTGTAGCTTTCCCCTGGCCCCGGAAGCTGAGCCCTTAGGGCCTTTGCTTTCTATCTGGAATGATCTTCCCCTTGAGCTTCCTGGAATGCCTCCTTTTTACCTTTTAGATCTCAGCTTAAATGACACTTTCTCAGTATTTTCCCAGAGCACATATTACTATTTATTTATTTTTTAACATCTTTATTGGAGTAAAATTGCTTTACACTGTTGTGTTGGTTTCTGCTGTATAACAAAGTGAATCAGCTATACGTATACATATATCCCCATATCACCTCCCTCTTTTGTCTCCCTCCCACCTGCCCTATACCACCCCTCTAGGTGGTCACAAAGCACAGAGCTGATCTCCCTGAGCTATGTGGCTGCTTCCCACAAGCTTTCTATTTTACATTTGAGAGTATATATATGTCAATGATACTCTCTCATTTCGTCACAGCTTACCCTTCCCCCTCCCCGTGTCCTCAACTCCATTGTCTATATCTGCGTCTTTATTCCTGTCCTGTCCCTAGGTTCGTCAGAAACATATATATATATATTTTTAGATTCCATATATATGTGTTAGCATATGGTATTTGTTTTTCTCTCTCTGACTTACTTCACTCTGTATGACAGATTCTACGTTCATCTACCTCACTACGAATAACTCATTTTCATTTCTTTTTATGGCTGAGTAATATTCCATTGTATATATGTGCCACATCTTCTTTATCAATTCATCTGTCGATGGACACTTAGGTTGTTTCCGTGTCCTGGCTATTGTAAATAGTGCTGCAATGAATATTTTAGTACATGAATCTTTTTGAATTATGGTTTTCTCAGGGTATATGCACACTAGTGGGATTTCTCGGTCTTATGGTAGTTCTATTTTTAGTTTTCTAAGGAACCTCCATACTGTTCTCCATAGTGCCTGTATCAATTTACATTCCCACCAACAGTGCAAGAGGGTTCCCTTTTCTCCATACCCTCTCCAGCATTTATTGTTTGTAGATTTTTTGATGATGGCCATTCTGACCGGTGTGAGGTGATACCTCATTGTAGTTTTGATTTGCATTTCTCTCATGATTAGTGATGTTGAGCATCCTTTCATGTGTTTGTTGGCAATCTGTATATCTTCTTTGGAGACATGTCTATTTAGGTTTTCTGCCCATTTTTGGATTAGTTGGTTTGTTTTTTGATATTGAGCTTCATGAGCTGCTTGTAAATTTTGGAGATTAATGCTTTGTCAGTTGCTTCATTGGCAAATATTTTCTCCCATTCTGAGGGTTGTCTTTTAATCTTGTTGACGGTTTCCTTTGGTGTGCAAAATATTTTAAGTTTCTTTAGGTCCCATTTGTTTATTTTTGTTTTTATTTCTATTTCTCTAGGAGGTGGGTCAAAAAGGATCTTGCTGTGATTTATGTCATAGAGTGTTCTGCCTATGTTTTCCTCTAAGAGTTTTATAGTGTCTGGCCTTACATTTAGGTCTTTAATACATTTTGAGTTTATTTTTCTGTATGATGTTAGGGAGTGTTCTATTTCATTCTTTTACATGTAGCTGTCCGGTTTTCACAGCACCACTTATTGAAGAGGTTGTCTTTTCTCCATTGTATATACCTGCCTCCTTTATCAAAAATAAGGGGACCATATGGGTGTGGGTTTATCTCTGGGCTTTCTACCCTGTTCCATTGATCTATACTAATGTTTTTGTGCCAGTTCCATACTGTCTTGATTATTGTAGCTTTGTAGTAGAGTCTGAAGTCTGGGAGCCTGATTCCTCCAGCTCCCTTTTTCTTTCTCAAGATTGCTTTGGCTATTTGGAGTCTTTTGTGTTTCCATACAAATTGTGAATTTTTTTTGTTCTAGTTCTGTGATAAATGCCATTGGTAGTTTGATAGGGATTGCATTGAATCTGTAGATTGCTTTGGGTAGTATAGTAATTTTCACAATGTTGATTCTTCCAATCCAAGAACATGGTATATCTCTCCATCTTTTTGTATCATCTTTAATTTCTTTCATCAGTGTCTTATAGTTTTCTGCATACAGGTCTTTTGTCTCCTTAGGTAGGTTTATTCCTAGGTCTTTTATTCTTTTTGTTGCAATGGTAAATGGGAGTGTTTCCTTAATTTCTCTTTCAGATTTTTCATCATTAGTGTACAGGAATGCAAGAGATTTCTGTGCATTAATTTTGTATCCTGCTACTTTAACAAACTCATTGATTAGCTCTAGTAGTTTTCTGGTAGCTTCTTTAGGATTCTCTATGTATAGTATCATGTCATCTGCAAACAGTGACAGCTTTACTGCTTCTTTCCCTTATTGGATTCCTTTTACTTCTTTTTCTTCTCTGATTGCTGTGGCTATAACTTCCAAAACTATGTTGAATAATAGTGGTGAGAGTGGGGAACCTTGTCTTTTTCCTGGTCTTAGAGGAAATGGTTTCAGTTTCTCACCATTGAGAAGGATGTTGGCTGTGGGTTTGTCATATATGGCTTTTATTATGTTGAGGTAAATTCCCTCTATGCCTACTCTCTGGATGGTATTTGTCATAAATAGGTGTTGAATTTTGTCGAAAGCTATTTTGGCATCTATTGCAATGACCGTATGGTTTTTCTCCTTTAATTTGTTATTATGGTGTATCACATTATTTGATTTGCGGATATTGAAGAATCCTTGCATTCCTGGGATAAACCTCAATTGATCATGGTGTATGATCCTTTTAATGTGCTGCTGCATTCTTTTTGCTAGTATTTTCTTGCAGATTTTCGCACCTATGTTCATCAGTGATATTGGCCTGTAGTTTTCTATTTTGGAAGATCTTTGTGTGGTTTTGGTATCAGGGTGACGGTGGCCTCGCAGAATGAGTTTGAGAGTGTTCTTCCCTCTGCTATATTTTGGAAGAGTTTGAGAAGGAAAGGTTTAGGTCTTCTCTAATTGTTTGATAGAGTTCTCCTGTGAATCCATCTGGTCCTGGATTTTTGTTTGTTGGAAGATTTTTAATCACAGTTTCAATTTCCGTGCTTGTGATTGGTCTGTTTATATTTTCTATTTCTTCCTGGCTCAGTCTCGGAAGGTTGTGCTTTTCTAAGAATTTGTCCATTTCTTCCAGATTCTCCATTTTATTGGCATATAGTTGCGTAACGTAATCTCTCATGATCCTTTGTATTTCTGCAGTGTCAGTGGTTACTCCTCCTTTTTCATTTGTAATTCTATTGATTTGAGACTTCTTCCTTTTTTTCTTGATGAGTCTGGCTAATGGTTTATCAATTTTTTTTTTATCTTCTCAAAGAACCAGCTTTAATTTTATTGATCTTTGCTCTCATTTCCTTTATTTCTTTTTCATTTATTTCTGATCTGATCTTTATGATTTCTTTCCTTCTGCTACCTTTTGGGAGTTTTTTGTCCGTCTTTCTCTAATTGCTTTAGGTGGTAAGGTTTGGTTGTTTATTTGAGATTTTTCTCATTCCTTTAGGTAGGACTGTATTGCTATAAACTTCCCTCTCAGAACTGCTTTTGCTGTTTTGGGTTATCGTGTTTCCATTGTCATTTGTTTCTAGGCATTTTTTGATTTCCTGTTTGATTTCTTCAGTGATCTCTTGCTTATTTTGTAGTGTATTGTTTAGCCTCCATATGTTTGTATTTTTTACAGTATTGTTCCTGTAATTGATATCTAGTCTCATAGTGTTGTGGTTAGAAAAGATACTTGATACGATTTCAATTTTCTTAAATTTACCAAGGCTTGATTTGTGACCCAAGATATGATCTATCCTGGAGAATGTTCCATGAGCACATGAGAAGATAGTGTATTCTGTTGTTTTTGATGGAATGTCCTATAAAAAGCAATTAAGTCCATCTTGTTTAATGTATCATTCAAAGCTTGTGTTTTCTTATACATTTTCATTTTGGATGATCTGTCCATTTGTAAAAGTGGGGTGTTATAGTACCCTACTATTATTGTCTTACTGTTGATTTCCCCTCTTATGGCTGTTAGCATTTGCCATATGTATTGAGGTGCTCCTATGTCAGGTGCCTAAATATTTACAACTGTTATATCCTCTTGGTTTGATCTGTTGATCATTATGTAGTGTCCTTCTTTGTCTCTTGTAATAGTCTTTATTTTAAAATCTATTTTGTCTGATATGAGAATTGCTACTCCAGCTTTCTTTTTAACTCCGTTTGCATGGAATATCTTTTTCCATCCCCTCACTTTCAGTCTATATGTGTCCCTAGATCTGAAATGGGTCTCTCTTGTAGACAGCATATATATGGGTCTTATTTTGTATCCATTCAGACAGTCTATGTCTTTTGCTTGTAGCATTTAATCGATTTACATTTCAGGTAATTATCAATATGTATGTTCCTATTACCATTTTCTTAATTGTTTTCAGTTTGTTTTTGTAGGTCTTTTCCTTCTCTTGTGTTTCCTGCCAGAGACCATCCTTTAGCATTTGTTCTAAAGCTGGTTTGGTGGTGCTGAATTCTCTTAGCCTTTGCTTGTCTGTAAAGCTTTTAATTTCTCCATTGAGTCTGAGTGAGATCCTTGCTGGGTAGAGTAATCTTGTTTGTAAGTTTTCCCCTTTCATCACTTTAAATATGTCCTGCCACTCTCTTCTGGCTTGCAGAGTTTCTGCTGAATGATCAGCTGTTAACTTTATGGGGATTCCCTTGTATGTTATTTGTTTCTTTGACCTTGCTGCTTTTAATGTTTTTTCTTTGTATTTAATTTTTGACAGTTTGATTAATATGTGTCTTGGCGTGTTTCTCCTTGGATTTATCCTGTATGGAACTCTCTGCCCTTCCTGGACTTGACTATTTCCTTTCCCATATTAGGGATGTTTTCAACTATAATCTCTTCAAATATTTTCTCAGTCCTTTTCTTTTTCTCTTCTTCTTCTGGGACCCCTATAATTCGAATATTGGTGCATTTAATGTTGTCCCAAGAGGTCTCTGAGACTATCCTCAATTCTTTTCATTCTTTTTTCTTTATTCTCCTCTGCAGTAAATATTTCCACCGTTTTATCTTCCAGATCACTTATCTGTTCTTCTGCCTCAGTTATTCTGGTATTGATTCCATCTAGAGAATTTTTAATTTCATTTATTGTGTTGTTCATCATTGTTCGTTTGGTATTTAGTTCTTCTAGTTCCTTGTTAAACGTTTCTTGTATTTTCTCCATTCTATTTCCAAGATTTTGGATCATCTTTACTATCATTATTCTGAATTCTTTTTCAGGTAGACTGCCTATTCCCTCTTCATTTGTTTGGTCTGGTGGGTTTTTACTTTGTTCTTTCATCTGCTGCATATTTCTCTGTCTTCTCATTTTGCTTAACTTACTGTGTTTGGCGTCTCCTTTTTGCAGGCTGCAGGTTCGTAGTTCCCGTTGTTTTTGGTGTCTGCCCCCAGTAGGTAAGGTTGGTTCAGTGGATTGTGTAGGTTTCCTGGTGGAGGGGACTGGTGCCTGTGTTCTGGTAGATGAGGCTGAATCTTGTCTTTCTGGTGGGCAGAACCTCGTCCGGTGGTGTCTTTTGGGGTGTCTGTGAACTTACTATCATTTTAGGCATCCTGTCTCCTAATGGGTGGATTTGTGTTCCTGTCTTGCTAGTTGTTTGGCATGCAGTGTCCAGCACTGGAGCTTGTTGGTCATTGAGTGGAGCTGGGTCTTATCATTGAGACGGAGGTCCTGGGAGAGCTCTCACTGGTTGATAGTACATGGGCCTGGGAAATCTCTGGTGGTCCAATATCCTGAACTTGTTTCTCCCACCTCAGAAGCTCAGGCCTGTCACCCGGCTGGAGTGCCAAGACCCTGTCAGCTACCCAGCTCAGAAGAAAAGGGAGGAAGAAAAAGAAAGAAAAAAATAATAAAATTATTAAAATTAAAAAATATTATTAAAATAAAACAATATTTTTAATTAATTAAAAAAAAAGAAGAGAACAACCAAACCAATAAACAAATCCACCAATGATAACAAGCACTAAAAACTAAACTAAGATAAACATATATATCAGAAACTACTCAGTCACATACAGGAAACCCCAAGTCTACAGTTGCTCCCATTCAGTTGCTCCCATACCTGTTGTCTAATCAGGTATTCCATAGATGCAGGGTACTTCAAGTTGATTGTAGAGATTTAACCCGCTGCTTCTGAGGCTGCATAGGGAAATTTCCCTTTCTCTTCTTTGTTCGCACAGCTCCTGGGGTTCAGCTTTGGATTTGGCCCCGCCTCTGCATGTAGGTCACCTGCGGGCGTCTGTTCTTCACCTAGACAGGAGGGGGTTAAAGGATCGGCTGATTAGGGGTCTCTGGCTAACTCAGGCTGGGGGGAGGGAGGGGTACGGAATGCAGGGCGAGCCTGCGGCGGCAGAGGCCAGTGTGACGCTGCAACAGCCTGAGGCGGGCCGTGTATTCTCCCGGGGAAGTTGTCCCTGGATCACGGGACCCTGGCAGTGGCGGGCTGCACAGCCTCCCGGGAGGGGCGGTGTGGAGAGTGACCTGTGCTCGCACACAGGCTTCTTGGTGGCGGCAGCAGCAACCTTAGCATCTCATGCCCGTCTCTGGTGTCTGCACTGATAGCTGTGGCTTGTGCCTGTCTCTGGAGCTCGTTTAGGTGGTGCTCTGAATCCCCTCTCCTTGCGCACCCCAAAACAGTGGTTTCTTGACTCTTAGGCAGTTCCAGAATTTTTCCCAGAATCCTTCCTGGTTAACTATGGTGCGCTAGCCCCCTTCAGGCTGTGTTCACGCAGCCAACCCCAGTCCTCTCCCTGGGGTCTGACCTCCGAAGCTGGAGCCTCAGCTCCCAGCACCTGCCTGCCCCATCAGGTGAGCAGACAAGCCTCTCGGGCTGGTGAGTGCAGGTCAGCAGCGATCCTCTGTGCGGGAATCTCTATGCTTTCCCCTCTGCACCCCTGTTGCTGTGCTCTCCTCCGTGGCTCTGAAGCTCCCCCGCTCCGCCACCCGCAGTCTCTGCACGCGAAGGGGCTTCCTAGTGTGTGGAAACCTTTCCTCCTTCACAGCTCCCTCCCACTTGTGCGGGTCCCATCCCTATTCTTTCCTTTCTGTTTTTTCTTTTTTCTTTTGCCCTACCCAGGTACGTGTGAAGTTTCTTGCCTTTTGGGAAGTCTGAGGTTTTCTGCCAGCGTTCAGTAGGTGTTCTGTAGGAGTTGTTCCACGTGTAGATGTATTTCTGATGTATTTGTGGGGAGGAAGGTGATCTCCACGTCTTACTCCTCTGCTATCTTGAAGGTACTCCTACTATTTGTTTATTTTTCATTGTTAACTGAAACTGCCCCTCACTACACTGTAAGTTCTGTGGGTTCACAGGTCTCCCTGGATTGTTTTTTCCATCACTGCATCCCAAGCACCTAGTACAATGCTGAAGACATCAATAAATACCAATAGAAGCTCAATAGATATTTTTAAAATAATAGATATTAATGAATTCAATAACACACACAGACACACACACACACTTTGAATTGAATAGGCTCAAGTGTGTTCATTACTCTCCAAATTCATTCCATGCCCCTTTCTGGCCTGCTCTGTGGCCCACAGCCTGGTTCCCCTCCCCTGCACTACCCAGGACCTCTGGATGACTGCCATTTGCGCCAGCGGTAAATGGGAGGATAAGAGGGCAGGGGATTGGGGCAGTTTCCCCTGTTCCCTCCCTGCTTTGCCTTCCACAATGATATCTCCTCACTGGATCCAGAGGACAACACTTTGTCCCTCCTTCCTTTGGGCCTCCCCATCCCTTGTCAGTTTCCTTATCCCTGTTCACAGCTCTGGATTCTGTACCTTCATCACAATATCTTCATTTGTACAATTTGGGATGAAGTATTCCTTACTGAAATCTTATCTGATACATCACACAACTCTCTTTCTGTGTATATATAATTTATGTATCTTTTGTGTATACATGACATATACACGAATTGTGCACAATTTTTTAGTTTATTTATTTTTTTAAATTTCTGGCTCTATATTTTTGTTTTCCTCAGCTACTGACATACAACTGAAAAAGCCTTGTATATGTATTGTGGTGTGTGTGTGTAGGTGTTGTCATCAAATTCTGCGTATGGGTCTTAAGGAACTTGTATGCATAACAGACTATTTATTCTTCTACCTTAATTTTGAGAAAAGTTTAGTATTTGAAAAAAAAAAAAAAAGAAATGGTAGCCAGTAATGACTACAAAATAGGTATAAAGGATTAGATGCTGATTTCAGCACTTTTTTTTTTTTTTCTTTTTTTTACCACACGCAGCAGGAAACACATATCCTACATCTGATTTCAAATACTCAGAGTCTGAGCTGTTAAACCTTAATAGCAGTGCATTAAATGTGGAAAGAATACAGCTGCAATGCCATCTGAGGGGTAAATGGCAATAGTTTCCCCGGGAGAATACAGAGTTGGATTTTTCTAAATGAATTCATTTCAGTGAAACCAAAAAAACCCTCACGCAGTCTGAAAAACCCCATTGCAAGCAGGTGAAATACTCCCCAGACCATTGCAATCCACTGATTGTTCCGGCATTTACATCTGCAGTGGGGACAGATATGTGGCCACCCCAGCACATTTTGCATATATGTTTCTGTCATGAAGATGCTCCAGAGAAAGGTGAATTTTCACTAATGCTCCACAGTTCACTTGCCATCCTTTCACTTGAGTGTTGGGTAAACTTCAGAAATGTTAAATGGAAATGATGTTAATTTAAAAGTAGAATTTAATATCCAATACAATTGGGCGGCAGGTCACTAATACAAATAATATGAAAAAAATTCCATGTCACTAATCTAAGATAAATAAATTTAAGAAAGGCAAATGAATTAGAAAATGGTAGCTTGAAAATACCCCAGATACTTTCACTGGGAAACTTTTAGGTACTTTCACTGTGAAGTGATGTTATTGCAAAGATCAGTTGGTTGTTCATTTGCTTCCCAAATGCTTTCAAGTGCCCTAAGAGTAGTGATTTGTAAATTAACTGAAGTTACAGTTCCCTGTGAAAAGTTGATGAAAACTGTGGCCCTCCCTTAAGCTAAATGCATGTGTAAAGAAAATCTACACATAATTACATATCCTTGGATAATGTCCACATACCTTGAACCGTTGATTTGGAGAATGTTTCTATGAAAATAGTATACTAATGCAAACCCTACAAATTGGTAATATTACAGTTTTAAGAACTTTCCTCTTGCAAAGTAAATGCTGCATTTTGATGCTACCTGCCAATCACACAATAGGGTCAAAGTTTTCTATTGTTTTTAATTTTTTCTGTCAAGAGAGGATAGGTGAGTAACCACTTAAAAGTTCATGCAAATTTAAATGAAATAAAGATTCAAACAAATAATTACTGTCATTTGATAAAAGGCTACTTAAGATTCAACCTGACCACTCCATTTATTTTCTAGTGACCTGTTAGACCAGAGGGGTGGTACATCATTAATATATGTATTGGAATGCTGACATTGAAAGTGGTTTTTAAGGTATTTTAAATGCAACCAAGCATAAAACCTGAAGTCTAAGATATCTTACACCTCTCTAACATTAAGGACAAATCTCTGAAATGCTAAATGCTCTAAACCTATAAAAGAAGCTGACAGGAGTGCCTTGAAATGCCACTTACTGTCCTCAAAGTGTTTTGTTAACAGAGATCAACCGTAGTTGAATTTTAAAGAGTGTGACAAGAAAAGAAAACATATTTTAAAAATCCTGATCTAAATGTCATAAAATGTTAATTAAAATTATCAAAGTTAGAATAAGTAATGACTGATGAATTCAATAACAGGCACTAAAGTTTGGTCAGCAATGTATTTTGTTAATACTAATAAAATCAAATATATATAAAATCTAAACTCAGTTAATTCTAAGTAATACTGTAACATAAGTGAAAATAATAATAGTCTATTCAGCTTCAACTATGTGCCAGATACTTTTACATTATATCCAATTAACACAAAATTTCACAAGATCACATTTTCACATTTTTTCAGAGAACAAAATTGAGGAGCAGTGAATTTAAGTGTCAGGCCTGGGTAAACAGGTGCAGAGAAGATTGGAAGTCATGTTTCTCTGAAATGGTCCTTTTACAGAGAATCAAGATTTAATAATTATCTAGATTATGGTATGATTGGATTGAAATAAATAAACTACTTGGTTTTAGTGATTTCTTTCACTTGTTTATATAATTTTAAAAAAGGAATCTTCAAAATTATGTTGATTGAGAATAAAAATTCTTATTTGTTTTCACTTAAAAATTATTTACATTTTTCAAAATTATCGTATTTTACAAATATACAGTGACTCAATCTTTAGCCACATTTTCAAAGCATTATCTAATTCTCAAATTGATCTTGTTGGAAATCCAGAATATTATTTTTATTTTCTCATCATACAAGACAAGAAAATTATATAAATCTATTTTTATACTGTGAATTTTAATGTCCTACTTTATGTCACACAGCTAATGTGCATCATTCCTACAGAAATATACTGAGGTAGAAAGATACTTATACTGAGGTAAAATACCTTTAGAACTGAATAATCTGATTAGGACTACTGCAACTCTACATAGTGGAAACAAGGTTTTTTGGTTGTTACTGTTTTTTTTTTTTTTTTTTCTCTGATCTCATATTCTGGACTAACAGTCAGCATTTAACAGCGTAATAATGGGCAAAATTATTGAAAGGGGAAAAAATGGTCTCTGGTCATATTTTGGTTGCAAATAACAAAAATACTTCGATGACAAAAAAAAAAAAGTTAAGAAATGGTGAAATGATGTCATTTCCTTGATATAAAATGACACGTAAGACTAATTGTAAAGATTCCTAATCCTGGGTTTTCCGGTGAAACTAACAGAAACCATAGAAGGGTGCCTTCTTTCCCTTCTTTTTCTTATGCTGAGTAAGAGAGAAAATTTTGAGCACAGTTCTTGGTAAAAGAAGAAAAAGAAGGAATGAAAGAAGTATGAGAAAAAGCAAAAACCATGAAACGTTGGCATCAATACTCTTTTTTTTCAGGAGTCATTGGAAATCAAGAACTAGGCAAAGTGACTGCAGTAAGCGGAAGGGAAGTTTACTAGCAAGATTTAAATTTGAGCTTTATTATACACTGAAAGCAAAAGTGTCCTGTGGGCATCAGATATTTTATAGCTATATCTAATTATCTCAAAAAAGCTATCTTTTCATGAATTCCAGACAATCTTATTTTAAAAACCTATCTCCTTGATGGAAGAAACTTTGTCTGTCTTTGCCAGAAAATTTGCTTCATCTCCTTTCATTTTCAGTCCTGCTGTGTTTGATACATCAGAAGCTGTATCAATTAGGGAAATATGGTAATTCTAAGAATTTGTAAAAATCAGAAAATCCCTGCCTCAATAAATAATCACTAAAATGACATCAAATTTCTTAGATAACTAATAAATGCTTTCTTTATAATGTAGTCATGTTGAGACTCTTCGCAAGAAAAAAGAATCACATTCTACTTAACACAAATAAGTAAAGATTTGGACACATCAATAAAAATATTCCTGAAAAAAAATCAAGTTAATCTATTCAAATGTAATTATGAACCAACAGCCTTTCTCCCTTGCCAGTATTAATTTAATTCTAATTTTATAGCAACCATTTTATGTGTTAGAGTTTTTTCCTTTGAATTGCTAGAAAACTGGTGTCACAAAAAGGGATATCGTTTATATTAAAGCACTATTCCCTTATTTTTTTTACTTGAGATTTGATTTCTTATATTCATTTTTTTGACAAACTCAGCTATCTACTTGAATGGTTAATAAACAGGCTTGAAGGATTTTATTTGTTTTACAGGTGAATTAGATTTAACCTTCAGATTGCTGCAATGAAACATTAAGCACAAGGTTCTTAGGTCTTAATAAGAGTGTTGATTGCTCAAAATCCTCGATGCTTATTCTCCCTTAAACTTTAACCATGAGACTCTTTATGAAAGCTAGTGATGTTCCACACCATGGAATTTGCAGACAACTTGTACCTTTTAATTCATTCTGTTTTCTTACATGCAGCTATCCTGAACAGTAGCACATTGTTCTTAGTTGGTACTCAAAAAACATGCTTGATCCTACAATATTGAGAACAAGTACTATAAATAATTTATATTTATATTTTCGGAATAAGTAAAACCAGAAGACTGTCTAGTTCTGTAGGGGAGGAAAAATAATTTTCCCTCTGCCCTTCTGAATTTTTGGCTGGCATCTCTGTCACAAAAGTAAAATTAACAAGAGAAAAATAAATAGAAGTTTATTGACATGTATACCTAATGTATACATGGGAGATACCCATGAAAAAATAAGTAACTTTCCAAGGTGACTTAGAATTTAGATTTAGATACCATCTTCAGCTAAAGATAAAAGAAAGAAAGCTGGCGGGGAGACGTTATGGAGAGGTGACCAGGAAAAGCACAGTAATGGGTTGTTATGCAGATTTAAGCTAGTGCCTTGTCAATTGATAAGAAGTTGTCTCCATGATTAAGTTTTGTGTCCTTCCTGGTAGAGAGAAGAGGAATGACACTTTTGTAAACTGATGTCCTGACTTTAGGAAAAATGGGGGGAATGCAGAGAACTTTTCTTGTATCAGCTTCTTTCCCATTGCCTTCAGCTCAAAATAATTCTTATGCCAAAGTAGGATATTTTGGGGGTAGCATATTCTGTCACCCTTCAATTTCAATTACTAAACATTGGCATGGGATTTGTAACATTGTTATTCATTAAGTTTCATGAACTTAAACTGGAATGAATGTTGAAATTCTGGTCACCAACTACAATTCTGTCCTCAATTTCAACCTTCTCATACCACTAAGCAATTCTTACACCCCAGCTGGGTGTCCTATAGGTCAACTCAATTCTGACACACCAGTTAAGATCCCAGTCACACAAGACTGCCTGGCCTCCTTTAGACCTAACTGCAAGTCCAGGTTATCGCCTGAGCTTCTGACTAACTGGCTATAGGCTGTAGATTGGAGGTTCCAAGGACTCCCATTAATGGATTTAATTAATTTGCTGGAGTAGCTCACAGAACTCAGAGAAACATTTTACTTAGCAGATATTGGTTATTATATAGAAGGATATAACTCAGAAACAGCCAGATGGAAGAGATGCATAGGGCAAGTTATGGGTAAAGGGTATGGAGTTTCCATGTCTTCTATGAGCACCACTCTCTCAAATCTCCATCTGTTCACCAACGCTGAAGCTCTCTGAATGCCATCCTTTCGGATTTTTATGGAAGCTCCATTGCAAAGGCATGACTGATTAAATCATGGCACCTAGTGGTTGAACTCAATGAGGTCAATGGAGTGGGACTAAAAATTCCAGCTCTCTAATCAAATGGTTGGTTTTCCTGGCAATCAGCCTTTATCCTTAGATGATGTCCAAAAGTCACCTCATTAACATAACAAAGAACACTTTAATCTCTCTCATCACTTAGGAAATTCCAAGGGTTTTAGGAGCTCTGTACCAGGAATAGTGGATGAAAACCAAACATTTTTTTTCTTACTATAGATCACAGTATCACAATGTTGAATGTTATAAGCGGAAACAGATGTTTTTGATGAGTGTATTAGTCAGGAGTTAACCAGAGAAACAGAACCAGTAGGAGATATATATTAAGAGATTAATTACAAGGAATTGGCTTACACATTGTGGGATCTTTCTGGGCAAGTTGAAATCTATAGAGCAGGTTGTCTGGAAGGACAGGCTGGAACTCTTAGACACAAGATGAAGCTGCTCTCCATGGGCAAAATTTCTTCTTCAAGTACGTCTCAGCCCTATCTTAGAGCTTTGCAACTGAATGAATTGGACCCACTCAGATTGTCTAGGATAAACTCTCTACTTAAAGTCAACTGATTACTGTAGAAAAACATCTACAAAATGAATTCACAACTCTAATACCTAGATTAGTGTTTGATTGAATGACTGGATGCTGAAACTCAGCCAAATTAACACATTAAACTGAGCATCACGATGACAAAGGAGCGTGTGGGAATATTTTTCTGATTATGTTTCAGTGTTAAGATGTTTTTTCCTTTTTTTATTACCTTTTAAAATGTATGTGTTAAAAGCCTTTAACAATCTCTTCACTGTGTCTCAGGCACCTCTTTTGTGCATATAGATCCCTTACTGTGCCAGACAGCCTTTTCAAAAGACAGCCCAAGTATATATCTTATTCCACATATTCTTCAAGTGATGTTGACACTCTTCCAAAGAGAGGCAGGATCTACATTTCTTCTCCTTGAACCTGGCCAAACCATTGTAACTGCCTCAACCAGTAGGGCGTGGGAGACACAGACATGATGCTGTCTAACTTCTGAATCTAGGTCAAAGAAGGAGATAAGGCCTTCTTCTGCCCCTCTTTTCTTCTTGGAACACTTGCCTTTGAACTCAGTCATCATCTTGAAAGGAAGTCCAGACCACATGAAGATATCACATGTTAAGTGTTTCATTGAACAGCCAATGTCAACTAGCAGACTTGGTAATTGACCTTTCTGATGAGTCCAGCACCCAGTCTTCAAATCTTCCAGCCTAGACCAAAAACACGTTGGGGCACAGGAAATCCATCCTTACCTGAATTTTATGTTCTGCCTGAATTTCTGATTCAAAGAGTCCCTGTATAAAATAAGTTTCTGTTATATTGTGCCAGTAACTTTTGGGGTAATTTGTTATCTAATACTAGTAATTAGAATGTCTCCCTTACAGTTCTTATGATTCTATAAGACTCTGAAACCTCATTGCCACAGGGTAAGAAGTGGCTACTTGAATACAAGAAAAACTACTCAGAGTATCCCAAACCAACAAGGTGGATTAATTTTGTGATATTGACCTTCATAAAACACACATACATGAATAAAATAAAGAGGCCATTTTCTCTCTGTTGTCATTTTGCTTACAAAGATAAATGTTTGTTTAAACCTTTCAGCAGAGAAGACCTAAACATTCTAAACATGTGGCATCCTATCGATTCTACTGCATAACTTGATTGGTAGGTCCAGCTGCACCAGCAATAAGGGAAGGAAATTGCTGTCTTTGAAAAGTCATAGGAAGAAAAAATAATGTAACTGAACTCCTTTCAATTATGTCTGCAGTTTCCCTCAGCTATTTCCTCCTCTAGGCAAGCAGACATACTATAAAGAATAAAAACGAGGCTTCTCCAGTAAGAGAACGAGTAGGTTAATCTTATAATCATCAAGCTTACTGTTATGTAGGCCAGGGTTTTGGTCTGCATTCTTATGTAAGTTCTTAGCCTCAGTCTTCTCGAGTGCTATTAAAAATTCATACCTCCTTAATAAAGTGAAATAAACAAAGCACTGAGCACAGAGCCTAACACAAGCTAAGTTCTTAATAAAAAAATAAAAGGTGAAAATTGAAAAATTAAGTTATTCAAATTGACATTGTATTTATGCAGAGCATATTATATATCTACTGATTTTGAATAAAAGAAAACAGAAGAGTGCAGCTGGAATATTTTTAAAAGTAATGCCTGGGTTGAGGTTCAGAAACTAGAGTGCTATTCAATCAATAAGGTATTTTGTTTTGATTTTGTTTTCAGGGAAGCTGTTGGCTCCACAGTAATCTATAACAACCTCTTCCTTTTGGGTACGTTATTCGTTCTTTTGGGTATATGTTATTATTTTTCCATTGCTGCTGTAACAATTTACCTCCTATTTATCAGCTTAAAACAATACTTATTTATTACCTCCTAGTTCTGTAGGTCAGAAGTCCTGGTATAACACGGCTCCACTGGGTTCTCTCCTTAGAATCTTGCAAGGCCAATATCAAAGTGTTAACAAGGCTGCGTTCCTTCTAGGAGGTTCTAGGAGTGAATTTACTGCCAAGGTCATTCATTTGACCAAACTCAGTTCCTCATTGTTATAGGACTGAGTCTCCTGTTTCCTTGCTTGCTACCATCCCTGGGCCAGTCTTTCCTACTTGACTACCCATGTTTTTTTCTTGTCTTAATCAGTTCAGGCAGCTGCAACAAAAATATCATAGGCTGGGTGGCTTATGGTATGAGACACTTATTTCTCACAGTTCTGGAGAGGCTGGGAAATCCAAGATCAAGAGGAAAGGAAATTCAGTGTCAGGTGAGGACTGTTTCCTCATTCATAGAAGGTCATCTTCTCACTGTGTTCTTACCTGGTGGAAAGAGGGCCGGAGAGGTCTCTGAGGTTTCTTTCCTAAGTGCATTAATCACATTTTTGAGGACTCTGCCCTTATGACCTAATCACCTTCCAAAGGCCCCACCTCCTAATGCCATCACATTGAGGGATTAGGATTTCAACATGTGAATTCTGTGGGATGCAATCACTCAGTCCATAACACTTCTCGTACTTCCCATGTGACATCCTCCAGCAATGGTGGCTGAGACTTTCTCATGCTTGGAATATCTCTGACTTCCGCTTTTACTGCATCTCTCCTGACTCTACCTGGAGAAAGTGCTCCAAATCTAAAGGCTCCCATGATTAGATTGGGCCCACTCTGATAATGCAGGAAAATCTTCTTTTAATGCCCATAGTCATAATTATATCTGCCAAGCCTCTTCTCTTTTGTCATTTAATGTCACATATTCACAAATTCCAGAGATGAGGGCACGAACAACTTTGGCTGGGGTTGGGCGGGATGAATTTGAGGACAGAGGATATGTTTTGTTCCCTGTATATCAAAAACCCAGGAGTACTACATGTATTGAACCCAACTAGACCGAGGATATTCTTTAATCATTTCTCTGATTTTTTTTTATCTTTCTTTAATATTTTTAATTGTAAATTATGTTTATAATTTTAATTTTCTATAATCATGCAAATGTCTCTACCTTTACTGCAGTTTTTAAACAATTTTTAATGCTAGGTTTTGTTTAATAATTCTGGTCCTTCATGTTACTTCTCTATTCCCTAGATCTTCAGTGGGAAACGTGGAGCTGTATTTACCCCTCTTTACACTTTAACCAGAGAAGCTCCACATTTAACTTTTTCAAAGATGGAGCTTTTGCATAATATTTCAAAAATTTTTGAAAACCTTTGCCCCTAGAATTCAGTGCTTCTCAAACTCTCTATGGCGAACGATCAATTTTTTCCAAATCTATCCCAAACCTAAGCTTCTGTATAACACAATAAAATGAATTACTTTCAAAAAAATAAATGAAAACAAGAAAGGAGGAATACAAAATGGAAATTCAAACTTTTAATTCTTAATGTATTAGACATACAATTAATCTTCCAAATTTCTGTAAAATATTATAAATGCTTAATCTCAATTTTTATACTTATCTTGTCTCTTACTGGTAATAATCATTTCAAGCATCATCACTGTTCCACACAGCATACTTTGAAGTGGTCAAATAATAACCTATACTGGTAATTCTAGGATTAGAAATAAAGAACCTGTATGTAATAAACTCCAGTCGATCACTTTCATGAGCTTAAAATTCTTGACTAATTCCAAACTATCAAAGCACACAATGAAAATCATACTTACTATTCTAAATTATAAATATTTTGAAATGTTTATAGCAGTGTTTTCCTACTTGGGTGAATTATAAAACGGGCAATCTTTAGGAAACAAATAAAATCAACCATTCAAACACAATTCTTTATTTTGAATCATGTTCCCGAAGCCCTTGCAGAAAGAATTGAACCACATCATACATCTTGGAGTGCTAGCACAGCATTGTGTTGACAATAAACTTGAAGGAGAATGAGGTCATTTTTCAGCCAGCTTCCAGAAATTACCTCTTTAAAATTCTTAGTTCCTTTACTGCAATAAATATCCATGTTTCCAGTCTCTTGACTTGAAAAAAAAAGTGTTCTACAGCCCAGAGGAGATGATTTCTGTGTCAAAGGTAGGGTAAAGAGTACACGACCTTGCATGGAGGAAAACCCAACCATTAAAATAACATCAATGACAGCTGATTTTTTCATGGGGTCGTTCACTATATTGAAGACAATGATGCCAATGTGGACTTTAATTAACCTAAAGGCTGTTCTGGAAGGAAAGAGGATGGAAAATTGATATTATAGGAAAACTCTGAATGTGTTTTGTATGGAAGATAACACTGTTGCAGGAGGGAGGAGAAAACATATTTTTTTTTACTTCTGCAAATACATTTCTATATATTTATTTGTTTTTGTCATTAGTGATCATAATACCTCAGAAATTATATACAACATAGGTGCTTTATGACAAGTACAATATACCAACTTATAATGACTATTTTTTCTCGCTTAATTTTTTTTAATCTCAAGGTTAACAACGAGTTATAAAACTTGGTTGAAGCCAGATCATAAACATATTGAAACTCTAAATTCAGGTCAGTCTCTTAGAGCATTAAATTATTATTCTGTATCATTAAACTATTATGAAGCACAGAAATCATTTTAAATAGCTATTATAATAAAGGCATTGTGCTACCTTTTAAGAAATAATATAAATCTGATTGAGCTGTATACACTGCTTTTAAGGAGCTCACACAGTAATGGAGAGGTATGAGGAATTTGACTAGGATTAATGTATATATATACACAAACATAATTTATATTATTTATATAATTGTATAATATTTTAATATTAATAAATATAACACAAATAAAGTATTGTGGAACCACAAGTAAGGAAGTAATGAATTATTAAGTTTAGATAGGATATCAGGAAAGGGTCCAAAAAGTAGGTGGCATATAAATTAGATATCAAGACATAAGCAAAACTTGGACAGAGAAATGGAAAATTTTAATATAGGGAAACTTAAGCAAAGAGTACACCTCATAGATATGTGTGTCCAGCATGTTGAAAACTTCATCCCATATTTATAAAGGCCCTAATGTCTCATACTCATCATATTGTCTATTAAATGGTCTAAGGATTAAAAATAATTGAATCATAAAGTAGCTGCTTTGGGATAAGTATGCGATTTTGAATTCAGTTGATGTTATTTAAAGCTTAACCTCTCCTTTCCAGAAGCCCAAGGATAGAGGTCATTTATCCTGGAGTGGTTAGATACAGTTGGGGGATTTAAAATTCTTTATTAATCAAGCCATTTGAAATGGTTTTTAAAAATGTCCTTTGGCAGTGATATGGTATCAGAAATGTTCTTTCTCTTTGTTGACCTAAAACAAATATACTGCCAGATATTTTTCCAGCAAGGATGGATTTACTCAGAATCAGCAGAAAATTGCAATTTGGAGTCTACAATCATGGCAAGTCATGTGCAAGTCCCTGCACAGCAAGAGAAGTAGAACACTTTTATAGATGGGAAAAGGAAGTTGGGCAGGAGGTCTATAGTAAACAATGAGTCCATGGCTTTTCATTGGCTGAGTCCTTGCCCGGATAAAGGAGGAGCCTCTCTTCTTCCCATTGGGCTCTGCTATCATTTCAGGGCATGAGAGCTCTCCTTTTTGGTCTCCCAACTCTATTTATTTATTTTTTACTTTTTTATTTTTCATTTTTTAAAATTTTTATTGAAATACTGTTTATATACAATGTTGTGTTAGTTTCAGGTGTACTGCAAAGTAATTCAGTTATATATGTATATATGTATATATATGTTATATATATATTCTTTTAAGATTCTTTTCCATTATAGTTTATTACAAGATATTGAGTGTAGTTAGTTCCCTGTGCTATACAGTAGGTCCTTGTTGGCTGTCTATTTTATATATAGTAGTGTATATATTTCAATCCTAAACGCCTAATTTATCCCTCCCCTCCCCATTTCCTCTTTGGTAACTATAAGTTTGTTTTCTTTTTTTTTTTTAACTGTGTATTTTATATTGGACTATAGTTGAGGGACAATGTTGTGATAGTTTCAGGTGTACAGCAAAGTGATTCAATTATACATATACATGTATCTATTTTTTTACAAATTCTTTTCCCATTTAAGTTGTTACATAATATTGAGCAGTGAGTTTTCTGTGCTATACAGTAAGTTCTTGTTGGTTATCCATCTTAAATAAAGCAGTATGTACATGTCAATCCCAAACTCCCCAGCTATCGCTTCCCCCCACCCTTCCCCCTGGTAACTGTAATTTCGTTCTCTAAATCTGTGAGTCTGTTTCTGTTTTGTAAGTAAGTTCATTTGTATCATTTCTTTTTAGATTCCACTTATAAGTGATATCATATGATATTTCTCTTTTTCTGTGTGACTTACTTCACTCAGTATGACAATCTCTAGGTCCATCCAAATAATGCAAATGGCATTATTTCATTCTTTTTAATGGTTGAATAATATTCCATTGTATAATGTGCCACATCTTCTTTATCCATTCCTCTGTCAATGGACATTTAGGTTGCTTCCATGTCTTGGCTACTATTAACAGTGCTGCAATGAACATTGGGGTGCATGTATCTTTTCAAATTAGAGTTTTTTTTTTCTTTTCCAGATATATGCCCAGGAATGGGATCACTGGATCCTCTGGTAACTCTACTTTTAGTTTTTTGAGGAACCTCCATATTGTTCTCCATAGTGGCTGCACCAATTTACATTCCCACCAACAGTGTAAGAGGGTTCCTTTTTCTCCACACCCTCTTCAGCATTTATTATTTGCAGACTTTTTGGTGATGGCCATTCTGACCTGTCGGGGTGATACCACAGTGTAGTTTTGATTTGCATTTCTTTAGTAATTAACAATGTTGAGTATCTTTTCATGTTCCTGATGGCCATCTGTATGTCTTATTTAGAGAAAGTCTATTTAGATCATTTGCTGGTTTATTTATTTATTTATTTATTTTTGATATTGAGCTGTATGAGCTGTTTGTATATTTTGGGAATTAATCCCTTGTCAGTTGCATCATTTGCAAATATTTTCTCCCACTCCATAGGTTGTCTTTTTGTTTTGTTTGTGGTTTCCTTTGCTGTGCAAAGGCTTTTAAAACTGAAGTTTCTGTTTATTAATTTTTTTCAACCTTGTAAAATCTTATCATTTCCAATGTATTTAATTTCCATATTTCTTTACCTTAAATAATGAGACTTCTGACAGATTTTTAAAGCACTGCTTAAAAGTTCAAACAATAGTTTTGCTGTTGTAGCTTTTTGTTTGTACTTAGCCATCTTCAGATATACTACTAAAACGTCCAAATAATGCTCCAAAATATGTAAAGGTCCTAATTAGTTTCTTGAACTTTTCATCAACTTCTAACTATTCAAGTGTAAATTCAGAATCTAGAACTCTTAATAACATACTCAATAACATGATTCAGCTTGTTTCTGAATTCTTAATCTCAAGTAATTATATTATTTGTTCATAAAACGTTTTTACTATAGCTAGTAAAGCACATTGGTAACTTAAATTACAATTTTTTTAGCTAGAGAAGACAGAGACTTATGAGATTCCCAAAGTGAAAACTTGAAAGATATCTGTATTTATTGGATTTTTAGGTTATGAGGAAAAGGAAGAAACCCAGAAAAATATTGAGTTTTAAATTAAGCATAAGTGGGGGTACCACTGAGATAATTACATAAAGGGTGTGGCATTGGAAGTAAAGAAAATGAGGTCAGTACGAAGCAAATTGACTTTATGGTTCTTGGGGAACATCTAAGTGGAAATGTTGAATAGATACTTAGTGTTTATTTGTTATTATTGCTACAGTTTACTATCTTCTATCTTTTCTGAGTATCTAACTTTGCAGTTCAAAATTTAGAAAATCTTGATATCTGCATGATTCATTTTCCAGCTAGATTCTTAAGATCACTGTGTCTCTTGTCATACAACAGAATGAAAAGCAAATTATGTTATCTACCATGTTCTTATCTTTTAGATCCATTTTAAGAGCTGCTAGAAAGTATTCGTTATTTCTGAATTAATTAAATTCATAGTTCAGTATTGTATAGCTAACCAATTAAAGTGTTTCATATTTTGAAGTGATCCAAAAAAATGCTTAAGCTTTAACCTAATAGAAATACTAACTTTTTCTTTCGGTGAAATGGTTAGGTGAAATATAAGCAAGATCTCAATGCAAGTGATATGCAACATTCATATTGTTACATATAATTGTTTTTGGTATTTTAACATAGGAAATTTTTAATTCACTTCTCAGTTTGTAATCAAATGTAGACAATTTGGAATAAGAATGTTTTAACTACATGGAATTTAAAAAGCAATTGATCAATAAATTATATTAAACCAAAAAAAGTAAAAAAGAAAGAAGTTTATAATTTTAAGTGTCCATATCATACCTGCTCCAAACAATAAAAAAAAAAAAAAAAAAAAAAAAAAAAAAAATCTGTGAACCAAGATTAGTTTCTTAGGATACTTTACTAAATTTCCACTAAAATTGCCTTTTATTTTTAGAAAAAGAAGTACCAAACTCAAACCTAAGAACATAAAAACATGTATATATTAAATTTCAAAAATAAATACTAATGGAGAAAACAAATACATTTTAGAGATAATCAATGTTAGTAGGTGAATTTGAAATTTTAATATTCATTAATCAGATTATTTAATATTTAAGTGTTTACTAAACAAATAATAAAATACCCACAGAAAGAGACTCATGTTTTCCCACGTCCGTTTATTTTACCTGAAGAACAGTGAGAGGTTACAGCACTACCCCCACATGGATGAGACATTTTCTTAAATTCAATGTCATTCTGAAATAGCACATAAAAAATTTTTTGTTTTCACCTGAGAATGCCAAACAATGATGTGTATATGTGTGTGTATATGTGTGTGTATACATACACATACTCATGTGTACATATACAAATATATGTATGTATGTATTTATATGTGTATTTATGTATGTATCTATTACTATATTTTAAATAAGATTGGTAATAGAATATAGAGGTCATGAAATATGACTTTAAAGGTTTGGGAACTGCATCCCATTAACTTGTCAGCATTCCTGGTGAAACTGCTTTGTATTCTTTGGTAAAGATAGGAAGTAAACCCATTACATGCGTTAAAGTATCAGATATGTGTAAATTGGCTTGAAAAAAGGTTTAATTTTGAGTGCACGGTTGCCACAAAATTCTCTGTTTTTTACTAGGTCTAGTTACTTCATGGACATAATGATACTTGTGTGGCTTTCCTAGTGACTACTTTTAATACATACTTAAAACCCCTTTAGGACCCGAGCTACAAAACTGAGTTTGGAGTGAATTCGACAGGCCAGCCCTTCACACTGTTCTCCCTGCTCAGATATACTCTGCTTTAGCTCAGCAAATCTATTCTATTATGTACACATTGAAGGAAATAATTTTTTTTCTGTTTAATTTTTTAAAAAGCTAGGAGATATATAACTGGGACAGGGCATAACTCAGCTACCTATGGAACAGAAGCTATTCTCAGGGAAAGACATGTTTTCTTCACTGTATCTTTTGAAGCTTAGAAATTTTCTGAAGTATGATAATTACTAAGAGTTTATTCTTTTCCTCCTAGTTAATCCTTCAGGATTGCTGAACTATTTTCACAAAGGACACTGTAGTCTAGAAGTTTTGCTGTGTTCTAAATATATTTCTTATCTATAATTCTGAAATCCAGAAAATATTAAACCTGAAACATGTCTCACAACTTATTGGGCAGGAAATCCTGACCTGATCTAACCTGGGACTTTAATTATAGTCTGCATTTATCATACTTAGTGGGGTCATTCATTTTTTCCTGCAGAATTAATGTGTTTCAACATGAGGTTATGTTTCTGAAACTGCAGGGGGATATTGTACAATATATACAATAATACTTTTTAAAAACTCTAAAATTCCTAATGTAAAAACATATTTGGGACTTCAGTCTCAGTCCTGATATATAATGAGCTTGGAAGTAGCCATTCCTGTCCTTACAACAAGACAAGTTAAGCAAATTAAACATCTTGGACCCATCAGAGAACTGAAGTCACAGGGCAAGCCACCACCCCAGAACCCGTAAAGACAAGCACATCAAATAGGTCACAGCCAGTGTATGAATACATAGAGCAGAAGCCACTAGAACTATAGACTGGGGGGAACACTTGAAAGGTAATTCAGGCAAAATTGCTGGAAGCGAGGTGAGGGATACTTTAGAAGTGAGAAACTTCCTGATTGGGGTTTTAGTGAGGGTCTCATACTTTTCTACAGTTTACTCTGGAAAACCTACAAATTCTCATAGTGAACATCTGAGAAAGATCCCTTTGTTGCTTTGGCAGGAGGCAAGGAATAAAAATCATTGTGAAAGCAGCAAACAGAAGTCTCCATAACTAAAGTCTGTTTCCAGAGGAAGATTGACCAGATCCTTATCCAGCTGGGGGAATGGCACCTCTCATACTCCAGTGCCCTCCATCCTTACATCCTATTTGAATTTGCATCCTTGACTGTGTATTCTTTAGCCACACATAGTATGCTGCTGCCTTGTTTTAGATTTGTATATAAATATTACCCTCCTGTATATAGTCTTATGCAATTTTTACCATTGTGCTTTTGAGATTCATAAATATTTTAATATAGCTCCAGTTAATCTGTGTAATTATATTGCATAAATTATATTTATCTGTTCTTCCATTGACAGATATGAGGATATCTCACTAGCCATGAAAAAAAAAGTGAATTAAACCAACAATGAGAACTCATCCATATATTTTAAAAAATGCTCTAGAGAATGACTTTAAATTTTTTTTTTAAATGTAGCATGATCTTCTAGTTTTAGAAGTTGAACTATGAAAACATAGGAAGTGATCTTATGGCTCTGACTTGCTCTTGCGCACAGAAAGGAATTTGGCCTAAAATGGCTTTGACCCAATACTTTTGCTTAAGGGCCAGAAGTGGCCTAGAGTGGCCAAGCTCCAGGCTGGAACAAGCCCTTTCCACTTTCCCCACAGCTTACGTAAGTGAGATCTCTGTCTATTTTAAGAGCAAAATTACAGAAAAATGTTTTCTAAGACCTGGCTGGCCTCCCCTCCTCCACCCTAATTGATCATTCCAGGTTGTCAGGCACCTGTTTACTTTAGATATGAAACACTCTGCACGGTTCTGAGTGGCCAGTTGAGGCTCACAGGACACTGGTCCTCAGAGGCAGAGCGGTGGAGCCCTACACAGCCATGGAGGGCCTGCTGACTGACGCACAATCCATTTTCCAGCTGATTCTGGAGCACCTGAGGGGTGCTCTGCTGGTGATTGCTGGAAGCTTGAGACATATCCCAGGCCTCCCTGCAATTCCCTGGGAGATTCTGGTATGTACTGTGGTGCTGGTTTTGATAGTAAAGGGACTTCACATTTTAAGTGTGAAGTTGCTAGGCGAAAGGTGTTCTGCCCACAATGAAGTCTGCGGAGAATGTAGTGAGAATATTGAACCAATGACACAAGGTGAAGAAACACTTAGGCCACCGGGGGTGGAGGCCAGTCCTGCCATGTTACAAACCTTGTGTTTGTTGACAATGAATACAAACCTGAACAGGTCATCACTTCCAGGCACTGTGGACTTTCTGGAAAAGGCACAGAAGAACCAGCCTCCTCAACTTTCCCAAGTGACTGATGGAAAACCCATCTTAAATGCATCAGAGAAAAATGGAGAACAACTTCAGAAGAAATTAATGAATGATGTGAATGAAAACATTCATTTTCCAAAAAGTCCGGAAACGCTCAACCAAGAAATTGCAGGATGGAAGCATAGAGTCCAGGAAAAGGAGGAGGAGAAAGAACGGCTTGAGCAGTCAAACACACAAATGGTGCAAATCCTGAACAATGAAGTCAACCAAGTAACATCACTGGCTGAACACCTGCTGAAGACCATCCTCTTACTCAACATCCTTGGCGATCATATAGATGACGGGAACTCGAAAGTCCAGAAATAGAGGGAAGCAGGACATGGCCATCAATCCATCCATAGGTCAGAAGCTGATAAGAAGGTGTCAGTGATGATTCTGACTTCAATGTGTCCCTTCAGAGTCCTGAAGAGAAACATCAAGAAATAACCCAACAATTGCGGGAAGAAAAACGAATGAAGAGCTTACAGGAAAAATCTCAAGTCTCCAAATGGAAGAAGCATCTCTGCAGTGTGAGAATTCACAGCTGGAAAGAGAGTTCAGCAGCTGAGGCTGAAGTTGCAAATTCTGCCTGAAGTGCATGAAGACCATTTAACACAACTTCAGAAAAAAAAAAAGGCTTTGAAGAGGAAATGCACTGCTTAGAAAATGGAGAAGAAACTTCCCATCATGTATAGAAACATGAAATCTACATATTAGTTTGAAACCTGTATAAGAAAATGGCCAAAGACGTGGGCAAAGAATTGAAGAGAACCAATTCCAATTTTTCAAGATCTGAGACCATGAAAAAAGAGCTCAAGATTGTTGGATGGCAACTGTGTCAACTGAGAGAAAGCTCAAGGAGCTAAGGAAAGAAAATGATCACAAGAGGCACATGCTGGCCAAGGTCAAGTCCAAGTTCCAGCCTTTCTTAAGGGGCCCTTGTGTTCCTGCTACTCCACTTGCAGCCCACAGAGGCACGGAAGTATCAGGAGATCTCCCCTGTGTCATCTGGTTCCCCAGGGGGAAGGAGGGTCACACCTTGAGTGATCAGGGATCTGAGGTCACCTGCAGATTTGACTCAGCTTCCCCAGCAATGTATTTCTGCATGTATTTCTGTTAAAGTTATTTTGATTGACCTCTTGTTAGCTAAGTTATTATTACTAAATTGATGCCATAATTACTCTTATTAGCATAGAACTATAACTTTATGGTAGTAATACTTAAAAATAGATCTGATAATATAATTCTCAGGAACAAAATTTCCCCACTGGATCCTTTGGCATTATATATTTTAAGTATTGTATTTTGATTTAAATTAAATGCCCCTTATGACTTAAATCACCCTGTAAGTTTGATATGGGTGAAGACATTTGAAATAATAAAGACTATAACTGTAAGCTATGGCTAATATTAGAATTCTGTAAAAAATTCTGTAGAAATAACCTAATATTTACCTGTAAATTTAGGTTGCTTTTTTAAAATGCAAGAAAAAAAAAAAAGTTAAACAAAACTAGACCCCATTCAAACTACATAATATTTTTATATAGTTTGATACTAAATTTGTAGTTTAGTGCTAAAATCATAAAATTAGTTTGATAGATTCAAAGATTGGAAACTTTAGATTTTAGAAGCATTTATTTCTTGTTTTATAATATTTTCTTAACCTTCATTATTTTATGTTAGATTCTGTTTGTTCCTTAACAATTCTAAAATTTATCAGCCAAAATGAAAAACTTTTCTCTTGCAGGCAAACACACGCGCACACACACACACAAACACAACCCCCCACAAGGCAGATACAAATCCCTCTCAGTTGTTTGTGAGTACTTGAAAATTGTAAAAATAGAGTTGCAAAGTTTAAAAATGTTTTTAAATAAAAAAGTAAATATATAGAAAAAACTTTGTGTGTATAATTTGTATTTAAAAAATAGATTCCTAAATCATTTACACAGAAAAAGGGAGTTTCCTGGTGATTCAAAATAAATTCCAACTAGAAACACTTCGTTCAAATGCTACAGATGAAAAGGCAGAGGTGAGTGTGGTTAAGAGCTGTGGCAGAGATGAGGGAAGGACAGAGGATGGGCAGCTCCCAGGTACTAGCAATTAAACCCTGTTCCCACTTCTGTGCCTGGAGAGAGGAGAGGGAAGAGGTGTCATCAGAGCCCAGTGAGGGGCTGTCAGGGGAACAGGTAAACTGCCCCCACCCTCTGTCTTCCAGTCCTCCCATTTCCTGCATGAGCAATGGGCAGCCTCCCAGAGGGCCTGGGTACTTCAGGCAGGGGAATCAGCCTTGGGCTAGAGCAAGCCAGACACAAAACCCAAAAGAGAGTAACTAGCACACTTGACTCTCTTTGATCTAAAGTATGTTTGTGTGTTTTATTGTCTTCATTCACATCCCTATTCTTAACAAATATCCATGGAGCTTCTACAATATCTACACCACTGTTCTAGAAGTTTGTAATGCAGAGATGAAAAAAAACCTCCAGACCTGATGAGTCCAGTGGACCTCAGAAGTTACATTTTAGTAGGAGTAAGGTCAGGTAATAAAGAAGAAAGAAACAAAGGATGATAATATCTGCTCTGCAGACAATTCCAATAGGGGTGATGGGTAATTTGGGTGACACCCAGGAGGTGATATTTATGTTGATATCTAACAATAAGAAGAGTTTCCTGGGAGGCCAGGGGCATGACATTATAGACAGGGAAAAGAGGAAGTCTAAATTACCTGAGAACTGGGTTTCTGGGGCAGTGGAAACTGAACTAAGTTGACAGAGAAAGGGGAAGGTGGACATGGGACAAGGCCCACTGCAGATATTGGTCTTTAGTGCAGTGTAGGGACACCAGGTTTTAGACCTGGAGAGAGAGGGTAGATGGCTGAGGGCGTGGTGTGATGTATATTCTACATAGGTTTGTCTGGCTGTGGAGAGGGTGGAGTGTGGAGTGGGGGGAGTGAGCGCAGGCTTTAATGAGGTGCCTCACAGAGGTCTGAATGGAGCTCTGGGGGGCTGGCACTGGGGTGGTTGTCACAGAGGTCCAAGATGAGGACAGATGGGGCTGAGTTTGGGTAGTTGTGGGGTCAGAACGACTGGAGAACGACTCTTAGAACTTTTCTAATAACCCTGTGTGGTAGAGGGCGCCAAGTAAATCATAGTAAATTCTCTGCAGGAGAAAAGTCACCAAGGCATAAACGCATTACCTTCAGTTAAATCCTGGTTTCCGAGGAGAAGCGTGTGGAGCAGGCATGTTCATTTGCACTGCATGTGGCGTCTGCCATTCCCCAAGGCTCGGGTGATCAGGTGGGCTGATCTCTCAGGTGCTCTCGCAACAGGGACTCCGAGGGCAGGTTCAGGAGGAGCGTGATGCAGGGTGAGGGTTTCCAAGTGTGATTCTTTAACTATTAGAGGTGAGCCCATATAATGCTCCTCTTGCCGATACCAAAATGAATATTAATTTTGCTCCCCCGCAGTTCACAACAGTGGAAGAGAAAGACTCATGAGCGAGAAGTGATCGTGAATGTGGCCTGCACACTCATTGATGGTGCCATGCCAGTCTCTAACTGTCCCTGTAGAAGGCTGGGTGTGGGGTGGGAGGTCAGGGTTCTCTGGAGAACATGGTCCTTGAGCTGAATAGTGAAGGATGAGTAGGAGTTATCTACAGTCTTTTTACACTTTAAAGGGCATATCAATCACTTGGAGATCTTGTTGCAAAGCAGATCCTGATTCATCAGTCTTAGGGTGGGTCTGACCCCTGCATTGCTCCCAGGTGATGCCCATGTTTGACCAGAAAAAGAAGAGCAAAAATCTTTAGATGATTATGAGGTAGGAGTGTGGGAAAGATAAAGGGGGTAGTGGCATTTCTGGCCAAGGTTTAGCTCAGGCACAGACAGGAGGCCTAGCCTGGTGCAGCTGACGTATATGTAACATGCAGGCATGCTGTTCCCAGTTTTCTTCTCAGAAGTTTTATCTACCAGAGACTAATACTGTCCTGAATACATAGCCAGTTCCAGAGGAGGGCAATGAATCACAGACTTATTGTTGTCCTTTGGGAAGCCAACTATGGGTGACCCAATTTCCTCCAGAATCCCCTGTGTCCGTACATAACCCCATGTCTATATAATTGCTTGCTGAGTCCAGGAGCCTAAGGACCCCTTCCTGACCCGTCCCTTGTTCCTCACCCCTACATCCGATCCATCATTCCTTTAAACTCCCTCTGTTGTCTCTCATTCTCAGCTACCAGACTCCAGTACAAACCACAAGTCTTGCTTCCCTGCATCACTGTCACTCTAGTGACCGTCCCTCTTTCTGGGCCCCACTTCACCGTGCTTCCTACTGTCCATCTCCTGCCAGCAGTCACACAAGACTCTTTATTCCTTGAGATGATCGATGCAAGAATGAAGCCATCCACTGATAAGTGGGGGATGAAGGTGGAACCACCCCCTGCCGTGAGCACCACATCTCCTGGCTCTGGCTCACAAAGCAAGGGTGAGCATCATGCGCTTGTGTCCTACACAATTGTGAGGGTGCTTGGCTTGTGCCCGCATATTATTGAGAGCTCACATTTTCATTCATAAAACTGTTCAAGTTATAACAATAAATTATATGATCACAAAATTAATGGCTCACTTGAGTTCAAACTCTTCCAAAGAGAACTGTTGTTCCCGGTGAATTTAAGGTTCTTGCTTTGTGGCGAAAGAATTCAGAGACGAAGTGATAGGTAAGAAGCAGATTTATTTAGAGAGAAACACACTGCATAGACACAGTGTGGACCATCTCAGAAGGCGAAAGAGCTTCGAAATATGGCGTGGTTAGTTTTTATGGGCTGGTAAAGCTCATAGGCTAATGAGTGGGAGGATTATTCCAATTATTTTGGGGAAGGGGCAGGGATTTCCAGGAATTGGGCCACCGCCCACTTTTTGACCTTTTATGGTTGGTCTCAAAACTGTCATGGTGCTGGTGGTGTGTCATTTAGCATGCTAATATATTACAATAAGCGTATAATGAGACTCAAGGTCTACTGGAAGTTGACTCTTCTGCCATCTTGGACCCAGTTGGTTCTAACCAGTTTTTGTCATGCCCTATGATATCATTCTTTTAAAGTTTGTTCCCTACCACTTTCCCTCCTGTTTCACTATGACATTTTAAAAAACATGTATATCCTGAGAAAATTAGACAACATGATCTAATAGAAACTTAACTACAGCCATGGATGGTCAAAGAAACACCACAGTTTTGCCAATTCAACCAATGCAGTGACATCATATTTTTGTTAAGATGATTCTACATTCATGAAATCCAAATATAAGTCATCTTCATTTTGAGAAGGTCCCAATAAAAACTGAGTGATGTGTGGTATAGACTTAACACCGAGTATGCTTGGGTTAAAGTTAAGGCCTCTCCAATTAACTGAGGAGTCAACTGCTCCCCACATAACTCTTTTACATTGTAATAACTGTAACTTGGCTACTTTTATCCACTTTGTCACTGATTGCTTAATTCTGATGGGCCACCTTCTGAATCCTTGTAATCATCTATAGGAAATGCCATTGAGTAACACTGACTTCTCATGGTTCATTGACGGGTCTATTTAAAAGGTGACAGTAGCAAGTATTGTGTGGGGAGTGCAATTGCAACTCCTTTTGATGTTGTTGAGGCAGGATGTTTACCGATAACTACTTCAGTCCAACACACTGAATTACACACTCTTACATGGGCTTGTACTTTAGCCAAGGAAAAAAGTGCCATTGTTTGTACTGATAGTAGATATGCTTTCAGGCTAGTTCATTATTTTAGAATGCTGTGCAAGAAACATGGCTTCCTTACTTCCTGGGGAAATAAAATTAAAAATGGCCACAATGTTTTGAAATTGTTGGATGAAATACTTTTACCTGCTGCTTTAGCTGTTATTAAGAGCGTTGGGCTTTCTAAACCTGTATCTCTGGAAGCTCAGGGAAATCATTTTGCTGATATTTCTGCAAGAAATGCTGCCCTTAAAGGGACAAACAGCATCCTTTGACCAACTTTAAAGGGACCAACAGCAGTGTTTGACCAACTCTGTCAAAAGGGTGATTTCCCCAAATGATAATTCAGAAAAACTGGCTAGAGAATCCCAATGATTGGCCTCAAAAAATGAAAAACAAGAATAAAAATTCAAAAATTGTTGGTTTGATAAAAAGAGACATCTCTTGTTTGGACAAAATAACAGCTCAGTCTTATTGGAGACTCCAAATTTCCCACTCTTAATCACTGTGTATGCATTAAATCATAGGTCTACTGACAAAATGATAGCCATCACGAATCAATATTGGTGGGAAAACATTAACATGGCCACACAAAGTGCTCACCTCACTTGTCCAAACTTCAAGCAGGGAAGCCTATTCACACTGCTCCCAGACATTTTAAACTGCCTATTTGACCATTCAAGTTCTGGCACGTGGATTTCCTACAATTTCCTCCTTCTAATAGGTATAAATGTTTTACTTATGGTCTGTGTGTTTTCACAGTGAACTGAAGTCTCTCCTTGCAGACAAGCTACTGCCTCTCATTTGGCTAAAGTCCTTTGGAAAGATTATTCTTACCTGGGGAATTCCTCTTGCACTTTGTAGTGATTGAAAGACCCACTTTCTGACCCACCAGGTGCTTAGACAACTTTATGCTGTTCGGTGGGTTTTGTAATACTTTCACTGTACTTACCACCCTTAAATCCTCTGACTTAGTGGAGAGCATTAAAGTCATTATTAAGACTAAATTGGCAAAATTTGTAGAAACCCTCTAAATTCCTTGGACAAAAGAATTACTATTGGACTTTCTAAATCTCATAACCATCCTTTTTATAACTCATAAACTTTCAGCCTTTGACAGAGGTCACCCAATGCACTTATTTCTTGCTTCTTTTGACCCACACCTGATAAGAGGAGAAATTTTCCACTATTGGAAAGGCCTAATGCCTTCTATTAAAAACAACAATGCTTTGATAGAGCACTCTTTTCATAGTATGCTTTTGGGAGATGAAGACATTAAACATCATACTTACAACCTGCAGATTTTGTCTAGTGGAAAAAAACACCTCTAGAAGAACCCTCTTCAATCACGTTGGAAAGTCTCCTAGCAGGTACTGCTAACCAACCCTTGTGCCACCAAACATGAAGGAATAGACTCTTCAATTTATGTGATAAGCCTAAAGAAAGCATTAAACCCTGACTTGACCTGAAAGTAAAGATTTTCCAGAATTGAGGCAAGCAATATTTAAAGAACCACCTCTCCCAAGCTATCTGAACCAGGCCTGTTTAAAGGATTTTGCCAAAACTTTGATGATGACATAATGCTTCAGATGATTGACAATGTCTATGATGTGATAACATATGGACTTAGAGACAAAGTACCTAAGACTTCACTCTCTTACCTCTCCTAAAGAAAGTTATTTACTAAATAAATGGACATGTACGAAGTCAATAGCATACACACACACACACACACACACACACACACACTTTGGTTCTAGTGGGAACAAGGTATAAAACACAGGAAGCTCAGCTCGGTGCTCTGTGATGACCTAGATGTGTGGGATGGGGAGGGAATATATGTATACATACAGCTGATTCACTCCACTGTACAGCAGAAACTAACACAATATTGTTAAGCAATTATGCTCCAATAAAAAAAAAAAATTAAAACAAAAAAAACCCAAAAGAGTCAAGTGTGCTGGTCATTCTCCAAATTATTTCAAGCCCTTTTCTGACCTGCTCTGTGCCTAAGGCTGACTCCCCTGCCTGTGCTACCTGTTCTTTCTAGGTAGCTGCCTTGCTCCAGCAGTAATGGAAGGACAGGAGGACACAGGGGGTCAGGTTTCCCTGTTCCCTTGACAGCTCCTCACTGGGCTCAGATGACACCACTTCCCCCTCCTCCCCCAGGACCTTGAGTAGGAACAGCTTCTCTGTTGCTAGAGCTTGGGAGCACCCCATCCTTGGTTCTTCTTTCACCCCTGCCACAGCTCGGAAGCTGCCTTATCTCGGTCTCTTCATCTGCATCATTTAGGTGAAGTGTTTCTATTTGGAATCTTGTTTGATATATCAGCCGATTCACCTCTTCTGTGTATATGATTTAAGGCCATGTCTTGGCCCTATAGCAACCTAGGGGTTCAAGGCGAGAATGGGCCACATTTTTTTTTTCTGTGCACAAGAGCAAGTCAGGTCTGAGTAGTGTGGCCTTGTTTCTGTGGTGAAGCCCATTCTTCTAATTTAAAGTTTCTTTCTGCTATAGAGATGGTTCTGACTTCTCTGAGGCTTCCTCTCCCCTTGGGTTTGGTCACTATTGGCAGGTAAGTGTCCAGGGTGAATTTTAAGATGTTCAATGCTTAAAATAGTACAGTGTGGTGCCTGGCACAAAGTGTGTGTTTAATATGTGACAGTTAATTTAATGTAATAAAATAAAACTATAAAAAAAAAAACTAGAAGAAATTTTTAGATAGTATCAAACTGAGCATGACTTTGAAAGGAACAAAAGAAGTCAACAAAAACATAGAAAAATGATCAGATTTTGACCACATAAAAATTCAAAGTATATAGGGCATATTAAAAAATGATATATAAAATTAAATAGGAAAATATTTACATATATTTTATATATATATATATATAAAATGCACAGCTAGTTACCATACATAAGTAGAATAAAATATAAAATGTATTTGAATTCAAAATTTTAAAGTGCAAAGGATCAGAAATGTCACTACACAAAAAAATAAAATTAAGCAAAATCAAAAATTTTTAATCATAAAACTACGAATATTTTGAAAAATATTTTTACTAATTTTTGGCCATCGTATTCTAAATTGAGTATTCTAGTCCTGCTGGTAGGAGAGTTAATTGGTACAAACACTCTGGAATGTTTCTGCTAAAACATATCAAGAATCCTTAAAGGTCTTGCCTTTGACATACTTGAGCATAGGAATTCCAGTTGTAAGAATACATCCCAAGTACATAATCAATATCTGGACCAAATATGCTGCTTATTTGCTACAAGTAATTATTACAGAATAACTTGTAATAACAGAAACCTGGAAACATCACTTAAAGTTTAAATACAGCGAAAAGACTAATTAAACTCAGAGGTCAATTCATGATGATGATACCTGGGTATGGGGAACTAACAACAGGATTTGGGGAGGAGGCATATGATTTGATACAGCTTATTGTCAGTGAAACTTTTGTTTTGGGAGTTGGATTAAAGGGTGCTTATTACTATATATATAATGGGTGTTTGCCAGAGAGGAAGGAGTGTGGGTATTTGGGCAAAATATATTAAAGGGTTTAAAAGGTACAAACTTCCAGTTATAAAATGAATAAGTCACAGGCATACAATATACAGCACAAGGAATACAGTGACTCATACTGTAATAATTTGTATGGTAACAGATGGTTACTAAAGTTATCATGGTTGTCATTTTATAATGTATTTAAATGTCGAATCGTTATGTTGTACACCTAATATAACAAAATATGGCTTATCAACTATACTTCAAATTAAACAAAATTAAACAAGTAAAAATGGGCAAAATACTTGAACAGACATATTGCCAGTTAAGATATATGGCCAATAAAGTCATGAAAAGATGTTCAATGTAATTATTCATCAGGGAAATGTAGATTAAAACTACTTCCATTGGGCGTCCCTGGTGGCGCAGTGGTTGAGAATCTGCCTGCCAATGCAGGGGACACGGGTTCGAGCCCTGGTCTGGGAAGATCCCACATGCCGCGGAGCAACTGGGCCCGTGAGCCACAATTACTGAGCCTGCGCGTCTGGAGCCTGTGCTCTGCAACAAGAGAGGCCGCGATAGTGAGAGGCCTGAGCACTGCAATGAAGAGTGGCCCCCGCTTGCCACAACTGGAGAAAGCCCTTGCACAGAAACGAAGACCCAACACGCCATAAATAAATTTTAAAAAAATTTAAAAAAAAAAAATTAAAACTACTTCCATATACTTCTACACACCTTCTTGAATGGCTAATTTGAAAAAAAAATTTGGCCAATCAAGTCTTCCAGAGAATGTGGAGCACCAAGAAATTTCACACATTTCTGTTGAGAGTGTAAAATGACACAACTGCTTTGGAAAACTGATTGGAAGTTTCTTGAAAATGTAATTATACATCAACCCTATGACATAGAAGTCAATAACTAGAAAAATGAAAACCCATGTCTACAAAAACCCTTGCACAGAAAATGTTGATAGCAGCTTTATCCATACTAGATCCAAAGTAGCAACAATCCAAATGCCCTTGAACTTGTGAATGAATAACCAATTTATAGTATACCCATACATGAAACAGTGTTCAACAACAAATAAGACCAAATTACTGAACACAGGATAATGATGGATGAATCTGAAAAGCATCAATTTGAGTGAAAGGAGCAGATGCACACACACAAACAATGTGCATGTATAAATGCGTGAAATTGTAGATCAGGAAAACTAATTTATGATAATAGAAATGAGAACAGGTTATTTCTGGGATTGTGAGAATTGATCAGGAAGGGGCACAGAAGGAATTTTCTAAATTAAGGACAACATCTACTAATATATAGTAATGATGCATGCGTTACATGGCTATATGCATTCTTCAAATGGGATCAAGGTGATTACTTAAGATCTGTGCATTTCACCATGTGCACATGAAACTTCACATTTTAAGAAATGAGACAAAATAAAGGTCCTACCATTTTAGAGTATGGAAAAATAAGATGCAGCCAAAAAAAAACAAAAAACAAAAAAAGAAACCCACAGCTTTTTGAAATATTTTTAGTAACATGGGGGAAGGTTTATGATAGAATGTGAGTTATTTAAAGGTTATATTCAGGTATATATGACAAGATCACACTTTTACTGAAAAAAAAATATGTGTGTATAAATAATGGAAAGAAATACAGGAAAATATCTCTGGATGGTGGGATTGTATGTGATTTTAATTTTCTTCTTTACATTTTTCTATGTTATTCTATTCAGGGATTGAATATGCATAATTTCCTAATCAGTAACCAACAATGACGTTTCTTTTAAGAAAGTAATATTTTACAGCATATTTCTTGCTCTTACTTAAGTTGCATTCCTTTAGTTTTCTATTGCTGTCATAACAAATTGTCACAAAGTTAGGGGCTTAAAGCAGTACTCATTTAACATCTCACAGGTCTGTCTGCTCAATTGGTTTCTCTACTTCAGGTTCACAAGGCTGGAAGCAAGGTGTTGATCAACTGGACCCTCACTGGGAGGCTCAGGGGAAAATCTGATCCCAATGTCATTCAGGTCCTTAGCCACATCCAGTTTCCTCTGGTTGTAGAGCTGAAGTACTTTTTGCTTGTGTATCAGCTGAACTCCACCTTGAGATCTTAGAGGTCTCTCTCTGGTCCTTGGGCACAGTTCCTGCATCTCAGAGACAGGAAAGCCAAGACAAATCCTTATTCTTGGATCTCTCTGACTCTCCATCTTATGCTGCATCTCACCTCTGCTTCCACCTGAAGAAAGTTTTCTGCTTTTAAGAGCTCCTGTGACTAGAGGGGATCCATCCAGATAATCCAGGATAATCTCCCCATCTTAGAATCCATAACCTATGTTACATCAGCAAAGTGTCTTTTGCCTTGTGACAGCAAATTCACAGGTTCCAAGGATTAAGGCATAACCTTTTTTAGGTGGTAGAGATTACTATTCTGCCTCCCATGTGCATTTATACTAAATTAGGAACAAAGCATACTGATTGTACAGCCAAGCACAAGTCACTGCACCCTGGGAGGTTTTCAGTTGACTGGAATATTTTTAATATATAAAATGACAGCTGATTCCTTCTCACAATAATGAAAGCAGTATTCTGTTGATATCTTGACAGAGTCGTTCAAAAGTAGCTAAATGTGTTATAGATATTGCCCTCCTTTTATTGTCCTGTCAGAAAACTTCAGTTCACAAAAACCACCAAGATGCCCATTTGTACTTTTGCTGTTTCCACAGGATAAATCTGACTTATCAGGAAACTGCAGTAATCTATTCACTTCCTTGGAAACATGTTGGTTAAATGCTTAATGATTTAGTGAAAAGTCCATGGCTTTCCATTGGTTGTCTCTGCCAGCAGAGAAGAAGAGTCTCTCTTTTTGTTGTTGGTCTTTGTTATTGTCACAGGGTGTGAGAGTCCCCTTTCTGGTCTCCTAATTGTATTTAACTTAAGTTTCTCTTTATTAATTTTTTACAGATATAAGCAAAAATGTTGTAGTAGATAAAATAACCACCCCCCAAAGATGTCCATGTCCTAATTACCACTGCTTATGAATGTGTTAAATAACATGGCAATGGAGTAATTAAGATTGTTACTTAGCTGACCTTAAAATAGAGGGAGTATCCTCAATTATTCAGGTGGCTTGATGTAATCAAGGGGTCTTTGTGGAAGAAGGAGGTTAAAGAGTAGAGTCAGAGAAAGATATAATGATGGCAGCAAAGTCAAAGTGATGGGATGTGAGATCTCGGCTCTATTTTTCTATCTTTGAAGATGGAGGAAATGCGCTAGGAGCCAAGGGCGGCCTCTAGTGCCTGGAAAGGGTGGAAAACACGATTCTACTCTAGTACCTCCAGACAGGAACACAGCCCCACGTACATCTGCATTTTTAGCTTAGCAAGACACATGTCGTGCTTTTAACCTATAGAACAGTAAAATAATACATTTGTGTTTTATAAGCCACTAAGTTTGTGGCAAATTGTTACAGCATCAATAGGAAATTAAGACATTTGTCTAAGGCAGCATCTCTGTAAAAGCCAAAAACAAAATAACACTTGCCTAAATATCCATCAAAAGGAAACAGCATTTACAATTCCTTTAAGTTTGGGCTTATAGAAACATAAAATAATATGACAGGAAGGAAAAAAAGAGTAATCAAAGGCATTGACAGAAGAAAGCCCTAGTGATCATTTTACTTTAGTTATATTATGGTGTTTCTAATAGATGTAAAAACAATACACTTAAAAAGTTAGGTTGAAATCAAATCATGAAACACTGCATAACAGAGATAAATGGTGACTTCATTCAGGGAAGCATGAGTTAAAAAAACAGACAAACAAACAAACAAAAAAACTAACCATGATCTGCAATCAGTCTCTTTCTCTTTCTCTTTTCCTCTCTCTCTCCATCTCTCTCTCTCTCTCTCACACACACATCCTTATCTATCTATTTATCTAGCATCTTTGTATCAACTGATATATCTTAATCTAAAGGAAAATCCTAACACATACCAGTGAACAAGTGCATATGTAAAATTGAACTGCATTGAAAATAATAGATGCCATGAAGCATGTCAAGACATTGGTATTACAATACAACTGAATTGCATAACAATAATTATGCAATGATATGTAAGGGAGAAGAAAGGGAAAACTATTCCAGCATAAGAGAGGATATGATCATCATGTTTGATGGGAAAATGAGAGTGCAGGGAGTGATGTCTATGTCCTGGGGCTGCTGATTTAGTCTTTAAAGTAGCATGGTCATGTGATTGGCTTGGTCATAGCTGCTTAGAAGGAAGGAGGGATCTTAAACCAGAGGCATCTGCTACAATCATGAACACCTTGTTTAGCAAACCCAGTAACAGGGGAATCCAGCTGTAGCTTAACTATTTTTGTATTGTCATAATTAGAAAATAATATTTGATTTCACGGAAAAGCAAGACAAAATGACAAAAACATATCAAGAGCATCATGAAATACAAAACCCAAATAGCACAAAAGGAGTGATTTCAAGTATAGCAGTATAGCTTATTTGGTCCATCCTTAGTAATTCAAATCAGGAACAAATGCTAGTAATCAGAGGGGAAAATACTGTTTTAAATTCCTTTTTTTTTTTTTTTTTGGCCACACCTTGAATGGCACGCAGGATCTTAGTTCCCTGACCAGTGATTGAACCCGTGCCCCCTGCAGTGGAATCTCGGAGTCTTAACCACTGGACTGCCAGGGAAGTCCCTACTGTTTTAAATTCTTAGTAAAATCTGAATAACAATACTGTGCTAACATTATAGTTCACCATAAATAATATCAAATATTAAACAATGTTTGCATACAAAAAACCTAATAATTTTGAAAAATATATTTTTCTTTGAGTTTTGGGCAAATATGCCTTTTTTTCTACCTTTAGCAAGCTGGATCAGATGACATTCTCATAATAGGTGAATATACTCCATATGTATACTCACAATGTAATAATACAACTAAATAGAATGTGTTTTTGGAGTAAACAGTAATGTGAACTTAGAAATATTTAAACATGCCATGGAGTATTTTTTTTTAAATACATTTAGTTATTTTTTTTTATTTTTATTTTTGGCTGTGTTGGATCTTCGTTGCTGCATGCAGGCTCTCTCTAGCTGCAGTGAGTGGGGGCTACTCTTCGTTGCGGTGCACGGGCTCCTCTTTGTGGTGGCTTCTCTTGTTGTGGAGCACGGGCTCTAGGCACGCGGGCTTCGGTAGTTGCAGCACTTGGGCTCCGTGGTTGTGACTCGCAAGCTCTAGAGCGCAGGCTAAATAGCTGTGGCGCACCGGCTTAGTTGCTCCGTGGCATGTGGGATCTTCCCGGACCAGGGCTCGAACCCGTGTTCCCTGCATTGACAGGCGGATTCTTAACCACTGCACCATGAGGGAAGCCCGCCATGGAGTATTTTGTCCATCAATAGAAGCCGTTTAGTAAGCTTCTACTTAAAGCTGCTTCCCTTGGTTCTCCTTTGTCTTTTGATAATTAATAACTCAGCCCTAATAAATGCTAAACATACAACATACATTGACAACTCTTCTGCATAAAACGATGTATGCTCAAAGGGAAGGAAAACAACATTCTTTGAGAGTTAGTGCATTTATATATATTCATTATCTTCTCTTGGGTTTGTGATCATTTTCTCCTTTATGTTAGATTGGTGACAAAGCTTTAAATTTTAGCCAATGGAATAAATGGGAGAGCTGGGATTCAATCAACATCTCTTTGACCCAATACCATAGACATTTCCCCTCTATATTAAAAATATGTTAATGTGTAGGCACTTAATACTATTTATTTCTGTAAATGCTTTGATTATTGGAAATCAGTCATTCAAACACTCTTTAAACTGATACTTAAATTGTTAGATACATTCTCTTCCCTCAACCAACTCATGTTTATTTGGTAGGTCAGGGGTGTGTGTGTGTGTGTTTTATAAAAATGCAGATTCTTGTGTAAAATCTCAGAAATTTTGAATCAGTAGATCTAGAGAGGAGTCAAGGATTCTATACATCAGCAGATGTTTCTGATACATGTGATCTATGAACCACACTTTGACAAATACTGCTTTAGGATTAACTCAGATGTTGACTTTTGGGGATACCTACCTTGATCTCACAAGCCTAGATTAGGTGTCCTTTTCTATTTTTGAATAGCTATTTATCAGGATTTCTTTGGAGTATTCATCACATGAAAATTATAAATTTCTGTTTGCTGGAGGTCTCTTTTACTAGTGATTAAGATACTTAAGTAAAAAAAAGTGAAAAAGTGTATATTACAAATCTTTGATTACCCTGCTCCCAATTCATTTGGCACATGGTAGGGGCTGAATAAATATTTGATAAAGGAATGAATAAATGAATGAAGAGTTTTTCAATTTTAACCTTTAGGGTTTAGTTACAAGCAACAGACTTAATTCTCTCTAGTTGATACAGAAAAGGAATTTATTAACGGAGTGTTTGATAACATATCCCATCATTGGAAAAACCAGAGATATAGATAGATTGAGCCTCAGATTCCAGAATAAAAAAGTCCAAAAAATGCGAAAAGAATAGCCTGATGAAAACGATGCCATTGTTCTGTAACAGTTATGGGATGAACTCCATGTACTGAAACCAAGATCACTACTAATACACGTAGCCTTTTATAACTGCCACTTTTTCGGTCACATTAGACTCAACATCTACCAGGCACCTTTGCCATCATCTCCTCTAGCAAAACCTTTCTCTATAGAACTTGTTCCCTCATGTCATAAACTTTTAAAATAAAAATCTCACTCAGATCCTAGGTCACATGCCTGAATTCTAGTTTCCAGAAAGCCTGAAAATTTGAGTTCTTTCAAGTAAGAGGACAGGACTGACCATGCCTATTATATCAGTCAAGCCATTTTCTGCCCCCATTACATGCAGGACATTTTGCTTGCCACGGAGGTGGAGATGTTCCCTACACCCAAAGAGCGCAAGTTCCATCAATTCAATGATCACAAAAATTTTTGATTCTGCCAGCATGCTGCTAAAGTTTTTGAATACTTTATTTTCATATTTGAATATATGATATGGAATTGACACATTCGGATAAGCACAAGAAAAAGAAATTCTCCAAACTTTTGCTTAACTTTAGGAGATAAATTTGAGACATATACTGACCTACACAGATAAAGCTCTTTCTTATCACATGATAGTATTTTTCAAAGGTGAAAATAAAGCTAAGATGGATTGGCAATAAAATTGTATTGCTAGAATGAAGTTATTGGTATGAAAATGGAAGTCAGATGAAAGGTATTTAAAGAGTGAATGTACAATTCCAAATCTTAATAAGGACAAGAAAATGCTTAGAAATTCCATTTTCAGATCATTCAAAATATTCACAGAACCTGTCTGGATATAACTCAAAATGAAACTACAGCAACAATGGACAATTATTTGCATTCTATTTCTATTTTCAGTTCATATGCATAAATATGTTATGCATACATTTATATAGAATATATGTTTGAGAATCTTGCCACTTTTCATGGATTCATTTAGGTAAGAACTTGCACAGAATATTGCTGAGTCAAATATTTTTCATGTGATATCTGCTCAACTTTTTCAAAACAATATCTACATTAAAGTACACACTTTATTATCAAGCTAGATTATTGGGACTCATTCTTGACATTGACTTATTTCTGAACTCCCACATTAATTCATCACCTTGACACATTCACTCTATCTTTAAAACATTTTAAATATTCCATTTCTACTCATCTTCATTGGCAAAGTCATTTTATTAAAATAAGGTCCTGTCTTTTTCCCCATTTCCATTCTCCCAAATGTAACCTCCCTCTACTAGTAGGACATTATGAAATGATATGTCTTCTGCTTAAATATTATAGTTCTAGATACTTCAGTGAGATACAATTGAACTTTTTACTTTGGCCTATAGAGCTCCTATCCTGCTACCTTCATGCATTGCCACATCTGCTTCATTCACCCACCTTCTACCATACTGAAATTTATTCAGTTCCTCAGAAGCCTGAAGTCCTTTCCCAATGTACAGCCTTTGCCCATGCAGTTCAGTTTGAAGTTTTGGACTCCACATCTTATTCCTCAGAGAAGAACTGATACCTCCTCACAGCTAAATTAATAGTCCTCCCCCCTTTGTTTTCTCTCAGAGCTTCTGGTTCTTTCCAGCCTAGTATTTATCATCATTTCTAATTTGATGTTTATGTGTTTATTTATTCACTGTCTGTCTCTCCATTTAAACTGTAAACTCCATGAGGTCAGAGACTGTGTAGACTCTATTTTATTTAACCCTCTAGCCAATGTATAGCACAGTACCTAGCAAATAGCAGGAAGTATCAATTAAACAAATGGATGAAAGAATAATGTTATATTGGGATTTCCCTGGCAGTCCAGTAGTTAAGACTATGTGCTCCCAATGCAGTGGACGTGGGTTCTATTCCTGGTCAGGCAACTAAGATCCCACATGCCGCAGGGCGTAGCCAAAAGAAAAAAGGAATAATATTATATGAAAGAGTTGAGTAATTATATTATAATACTTGTGGGTAACAGTAAATGAGTAATTTAAATACTTAGAAATCTGTAGTCAATGCATTTATCAAACTTCTTCATTTCACCCTCATGAGAAACTTGGATGTATATGCTGTGCAGTATTCTTGCCTGGATGTTATTTGTAGTCATGAGCCTAAGTAGATGCTCAGTACTGAAAAGAAGAAAATATGAGAGAGAATGATACAAAGTAAAAATACACCACAAAATCTAAGTGCAAAAAAATGTGTTTCTGCTGAAAGATATTGTGTACTGTAATGAAGAAAAGAGTGACTCTGAAATTAAAAGAATTTGGTTCTGTTCTCAGAGTTAACATCTTACATAACCATAGTTCAATTGACAAAATCAAGAAATCAATATTTGCCCAACTCAGTTTTGTTTTCAAATTTCATTTGGAAAGACTTTAAACTTATGGATTCATTGTAAAAATAATCCCATATCACACATATTCTTTTTACCTAGATTCAACTCTTGTTAACACTTGTGCTCTTTCTTTGTGAGTGTAAACACACATATTCTTAAATGGTTAAGAAAATTATTGTATTATATATATATAATATGCATACATAGATAAATATACACTGTATATATGTCTCTGTGAATGCATGTGTGTATATTATTGATACACACCACATATATATATACAAAATTTATTTATTTTTTTCCTGAACCACTTGAGAATTGTTTACTTACATAATGATCTTTTAGGGTTATACATATCAGGATTATACATACTTTTAAGAATTAGAGTAATATTGTCCATAATCACGGTAGTGTAAACACCCTAAATAAGTTTAATCTTTATACAGTGCTTTTATATAATTTACTATTTGTATTCGAATATTTTCAGTTGATCTCATAAAGCCACTTAGAGTTTTGTTTTTATTTCTTAATACAGTATTCAGTCTATAATAACATGATACATGTAATTGTCATGTTTTTAAATTTCCTTTAATCTGGAACAATTCTTACCCCTTTGTAATTTATGACATTAACTTTTTTTTTTTGAAGAATGAACTAATTTTAATGAAATGTTCTGCATTTTGAGTTTATCTGATATTCTCTCAAATACAATCCAGATGTAATAGGACAATACTTCTTTTTAAGTTCTTGATTCTTCAATTGTACTTCTTCACAGAGTCATTCTAAAAAATACGTGAGAAAGCAAGGTTTGGCTGGTGCTTTACAAAAGTTTAATTCTTCATCTGATAGAGTTCCAAAAATCTTGGATCACTGTAAAACTCCAGAGGAAAATGGGGAAAAATATTCAGGTAGGAAAAGACGTGGTTGCCTTCACTATTTCCAAGCTGAAGACATTTGAATAAAATGATGCCAGTGGAAACATTCTCAAACCCTTTGCCTCTGAAGACTTCAACCTCTCTGGCTCTACCAGAAACAATGAAGAAGTATTTTTCACCAATCCCGGTGAACATTCTTTTTCCAGGTCATTGAAATCTAAGACTATGAACAAATAAAAGTATTAAAAAACAAAACAAGCAAACAGAACTGGGGAGAGGGAAAGGTAATTGGAAACATAGATAAAGTTTTTAAGAAAGTATCTATCAATCTAAATTAACAAAGTTTATTATGGTATAGTCACTTGAAAGAAATATAATTTGGAAAAATAATTAAAAGTTAATTAGATGTAGCCATTTACCTTACATATTAATATAAAATACTTGTCACAAAGGAATGTTTATAATAATATTGGAAATTACTATTAAGATAGCTCCTTTTACTTCCACTTGTCTTTTAGAATAATTTGCCTCAATTGTTATCTCTAGTGGAGTTTGTACCGGATGTGAATCAGATATGAGGTTTCTAGGGGTTAATTTCTGCTTCTATGGAAACTACCCGGGCGTGTGTTTGTTTTAAATGACTTCCTGCAGGCTAACACTTGGAGGCACCTGCTCAAAGAAACAGCTTTCTTAGCAATGAAGCCCCACACTGAGAGGAGAAAAGCCTTTCATATTTAACTTCCTCTGCATTAAATATGCCAGTTAATATTTCTAATATTTAGGAAACTACATTTTGGGAATACGCTTAACTGTGACAAAAATGTGTCCATTTAAATGAACAGTGATGCTGAATGTTTAAGAACATCTCTTTTCACATGTCAGAGGTTAGATTAGGATATTAAGGTGCTTGTTGTAGTGATATCCTGTGATACCAGAATGTGGTAATTAAGAATAGGATAATTAGAAGTCAGACAGAGAAACACAAATACCACATGATATCGCTTATATGAGGAATCTAAAATATGATACAAATGAACTTATTTACAAAACAGAAATAGACTCACAGACATGGAAAACAAACTTATGGCTACCAAAGGGGAAAGAGGGTGGGGGATGGGTAAATTAGGAGTTTGGCATTAGCAGATAAAAACTACTATATATAAAGTAGATAAACAACAAAGTCCTACTGTATAGCACAGGGAACTATATTCAATATCCTGTAATTAACCATAATGGAAATGAATATGAAATATATATATATATATATATATATATATATATAAAACTGAATCACTTTGCTGCACATCAGAAACTAGCACAGAATTTTAAATCAACTATACTTCAATAAAAATTTTAAAACAATAAAATTTACCCACATATTTTTAAAAAAGAGTAAGATAATTAAGGCATAGTTGCTGGCCTCAAGGAGCTATCAACGTAGTTGTAAAGCAGAACACAAAAATATAACTCTAAGGCAAATTCCATTGCAGTAAACAATTATAAGTGTACAGGACATTATGGAAATAGTCAGAAGGGGTAGATTACCCTGATTGGGGAAACACACATCATGAAGAGCTACCTGAAGTAGGTAACACTTGAACTGAATGTACAGTCACGTGAGAAACCTGATGAAGGGAGTGAGGATAATGAGCAGAGTGGGAGTGGCAAGCAGCTTTAATAAAGGCATGGAGAAGGGAACAGTGTGTGGTCCGGATATAGTCAGGAAACAGCCAGTCATCTGAGGTTTTTGAAGCATGAAATACAGGGGAGCAACTGGCCAAAAAGGAGGGAACCCTATGATATGGACAATATGAAGATCTCCGTGTGTGGCTCTTTATAACCTGGTATTTAGACTATATATTCTAAAAAATGGGAAACTAGAGAAAGATTTAAAGCACAGAAAATGCAGGGCTTCCCTGGTGGCGCAGTGGTTGAGAATCTGCCTGCTAATTCAGGGGACATGGGTTCGAGCCCTGGTCTGGGAAGATCCCACATGCCGCGGAGCAGCTGGGCCCGTGAGCCACAGCTACTGAGCCTGCGCGTCTGGAGCCTGTGCTCCGCAACAGGAGAGGCCATGATAGTGAGAGGCCCACGCACCGCGATGAAGAGTGGCCCCCGCTTGCCACAACTAGAGGAAGCCCTCGCACAGAAACAAAGACCCAACACAGCCAAAATAAATAAATAAATAATTAAATAATTAAAGGTGCTAATAATTAAAAAAAAAAAAAAAACACAGAAAATGCATAGTTCAATATGATTTTTAGTGCACAGTTTCAATATGATCAGTGACTCTGGGAGGCATGACACAAATGGATTTGAAGCCAAGAAGCAGTTGGAGACTTCTCTAGCGAACTAAGCAAGAAGTGATGAAGACCTAACAGAAAACAAAGGAAGGCTGTAGAGCAACATACACCTTAATACAGACTATATGTAATTCCTATAGGATTAGGAGTTCTGTTGTTTAATGAGACTTTGGGTTTGAGAGTAAGTAGACAGTTGGGCTCAGCCTGATATGCAAACTATAAGCTCTTATATTTCCATTTAATGATCAAAAATTCCATATGGTTAAAGAATAGGTACCAGAAATTGACCCACATGCCTTATTTCTATGTATTTCCTGCATCACCTAACTTAAATGTTTCATTCTTTCTTAACTGTGTTACCTGTATTTCTCACTTTGAAATGAGTGTTACAATGTATTAAAATTTGACAGGGTTATGTTTCTTTTCATATAGATTGGCCATACAGGTTAATGCTCTGTTTTAAATTTGACATTATCTAACTATGAAGAGGCTATGGTTTTCCTTTACAAACTATTCATCATTTAAATTAAGTACCTTGACAGTTTCTGGAGGCATAAAGAAAGCCTAGGACACTACTGATTAAAAGCTGATGTATATATGTGTGTGTATATATATATATATATATATATATATATATATATATATACACACACATATATATAATTGCATATGTTATATATATATACATATGTAATTTTCTGGAAACTTAGAACACACAAATTTGAAGCATAATATTGAGCTAAATGCTTACACTGAACATTGCTAGCATCTATTTTAAAGAAAACAATGTTCACTCTCTCATGAAATTGTTGATTTCTTCCTTGCTTTGCCAACAGTAAATACAGGTTTCAAGAAGCTAATTCAATCTTAAAATCTTACACACCTAAACAAATATATATATATATATATATATATATGTGTGTGTGTATATATATATATGTATATACATTTATGTTTAATTTTAATTGTGAGTTAAAAAATGTTTCCTGGAGCTAAGGCTCGGGCTTCGGTCGGATCGCAGGGAGAGGACTGGGGTTGGCGGTGTGAACACAGCCTGAAGGGGCTAGTGCACCACAGCTAGCCGGGAGGGAGTTCGGGAAAAAGTCTGCAGCTGCCGAAGAGGCAAGAGACTTTTTCTTCCCTCTTTGTTTCCTGGTGCACGAGGAGAGGGGATTCAGAGCGACACCTAAATGAACTCCAGAGACAGGCGCGAGCCGCGGTTATCAGCGCGGACCCCAGAGACGGGCGTGAGACGCTGGGGCTGCTGCTGCCGCCACCAAGAATCCTGTGTGCGAGCACAGGTCACTCTCCACACCGCCCCTCCCGGGAGCCCGTGCAGCCCGCCACTGCCAGCGTCCCGTGATCCGGGGACAAGTTCCCCGGGAGAAGGCACTGCGCGCCTCAGGCTGGTGCAACGTCAGGCCGGCCTCTGACGCCGCAGGCTCGCCCCGCCTCCTCTGTACCCCTCCCTCCCCCCGGCCTGAGTGAGCCAGAGCCCCCGAATCAGCTGCTCCTTTAACCCCGTCCTGTCTGGGCGGGGAACAGACGCCCTCAGGCGACCTACATGCAGAGGCGGGTCCAAATCCAAAGCTGATCCCCAGGAGCTGTGCGAACAGAGAAGAGAAGGGGAAATCTCTCCCAGCAGCCTCAGAAGCAGCGGATTAAAACTCCACAAACAACTTGATGTGCCTGCATCTGTTGAATACCTGAATAGACAACGAATCATCCCAAATTCAGGAGGTGGACTTTGGGAGCAGGATATATTAATTTTTCCCCTTTTCCTTTTTTTTGTGAGTGTATATGTATATGCTTCTGGGTGAGAGTTTGTCTGTATAGCTTTGCTTTATAATAGCTTTATTTTACTTCACTATATTATAGCCTCTTTCTTTCTTTCTTTCTATTTTTTCTCCCTTTTACTCTGAGCCGTGTGGATGAAAGGCTCTTGGTGCTCCAGCCAGGCATCAGGGCCATACCTCTGAGGAGGGAGAGCCAACTTCAGGACACTGGTCCACAAGAGACCTCCCAGCTCCACGTAATACCAAACGGCAAAAATCTCTCAGAGATTTCCATCTCAACATCAATACCCAGCATCACTCAATGACCAGCAAGCTACAGCGCTGAACACCCTATGCCAAACAACTAGCAAGACAAAAACACAGCCCCCTCCATTAGCAGAGAGGCTGCCTAAAATCATAATAAGGCCACAGACACCCCAAAATACACCACCAGACGTGGACGTGCCCACCAGAAAGACAAGATCCAGCCTCATCCACCAGAGCTCAGGCACTACTTCCCTCCACCAGGAAGCCTACACAACCCACTGAACCAACCTTAGCCACTGGGGACAGATAGCAAAAACAAAGGGAACTACGAACCTGCAACCTGTGAAAAGGAGACCCCAAACACAGTAAGATAAGCAAAATGAGATGACAGAAAAACACACAGCAGATGAAGGAGCAGGGTCAAAACATACCAGACGTAACAAATGAAGAGGAAATAGGTAGTCTACATGAAAAAGAATTCAGAATAATGATAGTAAGGATGATCCAAAATCTTGGAAATAGAATAGACAAAATGCAAGAAACATTTAACAAGGACGTAGAAGAACTAAAGAGGAACCAAGCAATGATGAAAAACACAATAAATGAAATTAAAAATACTCTAGATGGGATCAATAGCAGAAAAACTGAGGCAGAAGAAAGGATAAGTGACCTGGAAGATAAAATGGTGGAAATAACTACTGCAGAGCAGGATAAAGAAAAAAGAATGAAAAGAACTGAGGACAGTCTCAGAGACCTCTGGGACAACATTAAACGCACCAACATTCGAATTATAGGGGTCCCAGAAGTAGAAGAGAAAAAGAAAGGGACTGAGAAAATATTTGAAGAGATTATAGTTGAAAACTTCCCTAATATGGGAAAGGAAATAGTTAATCAAGTCCTGGAAGCACAGAGAGTCCCATAGAGGATAAACCCAAGGAGAAACACGCCAAGACACATATTAATCAAACTGTCAAAAATTAAATATAAGGAAAACATATTAAAGGCAGCAAGGGAAAAACAACAAATAACACACAAGGGAATCCCCATAAGGTTAACAGCTGATCTTTCAGCAGAAACTCTGCAAGCCAGAAGGGAGTGGCAGGATATACTTAAAGTGATGAAGGAGAAAAACCTACAACCAAGATTACTCTACCCAGCAAGGATCTCATTCAGATGTGATGGAGAAATTAAAACCTTTACAGACAAGCAAAAGCTGAGAGAGTTCAGCACCACCAAACCAGCTTTACAACAAATGCTAAAGGAACTTCTCTAGGCAAGAAACACAAGAGAAGGAAAACACCTACAATAACAAACCCAAAACATTTAAGAAAATGGGAATAGGAACATACATATCGATAATTACCTTGAATGTAAATGGATTAAATGCTCCCACCAAAAGACACAGGCTGGCTGAATGGATACAAAAACAAGACCCATATATATGCTGTCTACAAGAGACCCACTTCAGACCTAGAGACACATATAGACTGAAAGTGAGGGGATGGAAAAAGATATTCCATGCAAATGGAAATCAAAAGAAAGCTGGAGTAGCAATTCTCATATCAGACAAAATAGACTTTAAAATAAAGACTATTACAAGAGAAAAAGAAGGACACTATATAATGATCAAGGGATCGATCCAAGAGGAAGGTATAACAATTGTAAATATTTATGCACCCAACATAGGAGCACCTCAATACATAAGGCAAATACTAACAGCCATAAAAGGGGAAATCGACAGCAACACAATCATAGTAGGGGACTTTAACACCCCACTTTCACCAATGGACAGATCATCCAAAATGAAAATAAATAAGGAAACACAAGCTTTAAATGATACATTAAACAAGATGGACTTAATTGATATTTATAGGACATTCCACCCAAAAACAACAGAATACACATTTTTCTCAAGTGCTCATGGAACATTCTCCAGGATAGATCATATCTTGGGTCACAAATCAAGCCTTGGTAAATTTAAGAAAATTGAAATCGTATCAAGTATCTTTTCCGACCACAATGCTATGAGACTAGATATCAATTACAGGAAAAGATCTGTAAAAAATACAAACACATGGAGGCTACACAATACACTACTTAATAACGAAGTGATCACTGAAGAAATCAAAGGGGAAATCAAAAAATACCTAGAAACAAATGACAATGGAGATACGACGACCCAAAACCTATGGGACGCAGCAAAAGCAGTGCTAAGAGGGAAGTTTATAGCAATACAAGCCTACCTCAAGAAACAGGAAACATCTCGAATAAACAACCTAACCTTGCACCTAAAGCAATTAGAGAAAGAAGAACAAAAAAACCCCAAAGCCAGCAGAAGGAAAGAAATTATAAAGATCAGGTCAGAAATAAATGAAAAAGAAATGAAGGAAACAATAGCAAAAATCAATGAAACTAAAAGCTGGTTCTTTGAGAAGATAAACAAAATTGATAAACCATTAGCCAGACTCATCAAGAGAAAAAGGGAGAAGACTCAAATCAATAGAATTAGAAATGAAAAAGGAGAAGTAACCACTGACACTGCAGAAATACAAAAGATCATGAGAGATTACTACAAGCAACTCTACGCCAATAAAATGGACAATCTGGAAGAAATGGACAAATTCTTAGGTATAACCTTCCAAGACTGAACCAGGAAGAAATAGAAAATATGAACAGACCAATCACAAGCACTGAAATTGAAACTGTGATTAAAAACCTTCCAACAAACAAAAGCCCAGGACCAGATGGCTTCACAGGTGAATTCTATCAAACATTTAGAGAAGAGCTAACACCTATCCTTCTCAAACTCTTCCAAAATATTGCAGAGGGAGGAACACTCCCAAACTCATTCTACGAGGCCACCATCACCCTGATACCAAAAGCAGACAAAGATGTCACAAAGAAAGAAAACTACAGGCCAATATCACTGATGAACATAGATGCAAAAATCCTCAACAAAATACTAGCAAACAGAATCCAACAGCACATTAAAAGGATCATACACCATGATCAAGTGGGGTTTATCCCAGGAATGCAAGGATTCTTCAATATACGCAAATCAATCAATGTGATACACCATATTAACAAATTGAAGGAGAAAAACCACATGATCATCTCAATAGATGCAGAGAAAGCTTTCAACAAAATTCAACACCCATTTATGATAAAAGCCCTGCAGAAAGTAGGCATAGAGGGAACTTTCCTCAACATAATAAAGGCCATATATGACAAACCCACAGCCAACATTGTCCTCAATGGTGAAAAACTGAAACCATTTCCACTAAGATCAGGAACAAGACAACGTTGCCCACTCTCACCACTATTATTCAACATAGTTTTGGAAGTGTTAGCCACAGCAATCAGAGAAGACAAAGAAATAAAAGGAATCCAAATCGGAAAAGAAGAAGTAAAGCTGTCACTGTTTGCAGATGACATGATACTATACATAGAGAATCCTAAAGATTCTACCAGAAAACTACTAGAGCCAATCAATGAATTTGGTAAAGTAGCAGGATACAAAATTAATGCACAGAAATCTCTTGCATTTCTATACACTAATGACGAAAAATCTGAAAGTGAAATTAAGAAAACACTCCCATTTACCATTGCAACAAAAAGAATAAAATATCTAGGAATAAACCTACCTAAGGAGACAAAAGACCTGTATGCAGAAAATTATAAGACACTGATGAAAGAAATTAAAGATGATACAAATAGATGGAGAGATATACCATGTTCCTGGATTGGAAGGATCAACATTGTGAAAATGACTCTACTACCCAAAGCAATCTACAGATTCAATGCAATCCCTATCAAACTACCACTGGCATTTTTCACAGAACTAGAACAAAAAATTTCACAATTTGTATGGAAACACAAAAGACCCCGAATAGCCAAAGCAATCTTGAGAACGAAAAATGGAGCTGGGGGAATCAGGCTTCCTGACTTCAGACTATATTACAAAGCTTCAGTAATCAAGACAGTTTGGTACTGGCACAAAAACAGAAATATAGATCAATGGAACAGGATAGAAAGCCCAGAGATAAACCCACACACATATGGTCACCTTATCTTTGATAAAGGAGGCAAGCATATACAGTGGAGAAAAGACAGCCTCTTCAATAAGTGGTGCTGGGAAAATTGGACAGGTACATGTAAAAGTATGAAATTAGAACACTCCCTGACACCATGCACAAAAATAAACTCAAAATGGATTAAAGACCTAAGTGTAAGGGCAGACACTATGAAACTCTTAGAGGAAAACATAGGCAGAACACTCTATGACATAAATCACAACAATCCTTTTTGAACCATCTCCTAGAGAAATGGAAATAAGAACACAAATAAACAAATGGGACCTAATGAAACTTAAAAGCTTTTGCACAGCAAAGGAAACCATAAACAAGACCCAAAGACAACCATCAGAATGGGAGAAAATATTTGCAAATGAAGCAACTGACAAAGGATTAATCTCCAAGATTTACAAGCAGCTCATGCAGCTCAATAACAAAAAAACAAACAACCCAATCCAAAAATGGGCAGAAGACTTAAATAGACATTTCTCCAAAGAAGATATACAGATGGCCTACAGACACATGAAAGAATGCTCAACATCATTAATCATTAGAGAACTGCAAATCAAAACTACAATGAGATATCATCTCACACCGGTCAGAATGGCCATCATCAAAAAATCTAGAAACAATAAATGCTGGAGAGGGTGTGGAGGAAAGGGAACACTCTTGCACTGTTGGTGGGAATGTAAATTGATACAGCCACTATGGAGAACAGTATGGAGGTTCCTTAAAAAACTACAAATAGAACTACCATACGACCCAGCAATCCCACTACTGGGCATATACCCTGAGAAAACCATAGGTCAAAAAGAGTCATGTACCAAAATGTTCATTGCAGCTCTATTTACAATAGCCAGGACATGGAAGCAACCTAAATGTCCATCGACAGATGAATGGATAAAGAAGATGTGGCCCATATATACAATGGAATATTACTCAGCCATAAAAAGAAATGAAATGGAGGTATTTGTAATGAGGTGGATGGAGTTAGAGTCTGTCATACAGAGTGAAGTAAGTCAGAAAGAGAAAAACAAATACAGTATGTTAACACATATATATGGAATCTAAGGGAAAAAAAAAAAAAAAAAAAAGGCCATGAAGAACCTAGTGGCAAGACGGGAATAAAGACACAGACCTACTAGAGAATGGACTTGAGGATATGGGGAGGGGGTGGGGTGAGATGTGACAGGGTAAGAGAGTGTCATGGACATGTAAAATAGATAACTAGTGGGAAGCAGCCGCATAGCACAGGGAGATCAGCTCTGTGCTTTGTGACCACCTAGAGGGGTGGGATGCGGAGGGTGGGAGGGAGGGAAATGCAAGAGGGAAGAGAAATGGGAATATATTGTGTGTGTATAGCTGATTCACTTTGTTATAAAGCAGAAGCTAACACACCATTGTGGGGCAATTATACTTCAATAAAGATGTTAAAAAAAAAAAGTTTCCTAATGTTACTTAGAAGTAGCATGAAAATGATAATAATACTAATAGGATCTTCAAAGAACATGGAATAGCAGTAAAACACGTTAAATGTTATTTCTTATACCCAGTGATTCAGAAGAAAAAAGTGGTATAATTAGGGGTCAAAGTGACTTGAAAGGGTTAATAAAACATACGCATATCCCGACAAAATTTAGCTAATTGTATGCTTAACTCAAATGAGGAGAAATAGACTTTCAGTTTTAAAAAAGAAATTTCTGTCATATTAAAATTATATTTACTAGACTTTATGAAACTCAGCTATCCAATTCTAGATTGGGGACTATATTACTTCAGTAAAGAACATTCCTTTTTAGAATGGACACAAACTTTACTTAGGCACAAACATTTTGAAATCTGTTAGAGACCAAAAGACATTTACATTGATCAAAGACTTCTACCTATTGGACATACCCAGTGCTTATGAGAAACTTGGATCCCTAAAGATGGAATGAAACCGTTAAAAGGCAATCTTTTTGTCTTAGAATTTGCTTTTTTTTAATCCTGCCTCAGCTCAAGGTGTTAGGGTAAGAAAGTGGTTGAAATTATTTAACAGGATCTTCCAATATGGTCTAACAATAGGTAGACCATATTGGAATTTGTAACATATAGGTCCAAACTAGGACTGCGGCCACCTCTATTTTGTCCAAGTACTATAAATAAAGCATGGAAATCACACAGTGAAAGGGGAACCGAAAGAAGAAAACTGGTATGTAACATATGTGGAGGGGAAGAGTTGGGATAAGAATGGGGAAGTTGCAAAAGGAAATCTGAGGAATCCAATGTCATCTCCTCTCTTCTCTCCGCCATAGGTTTTTCTATTTTGGAGGAGGTGTAGATAATGATGGATAGAGATAATAGATAGGTAGATAGATAGATGGATGGATACATAGATGCATAGATGCATAGATACATAAATAGGTAGAAGATTAGTGACCTCAGATTTGACTCTGCACCAGAAAGTCCTGTGTTATGCTTGACATATTGGCAAGAGGTGGAAATTCACTCCCTTTTTCATTATCACTGCAGTCATGGCAGCCTCAAGTTGAGATGAAGTTACTCTGAGCTCTACTCTGTCTCTGTAAAACAGAGACAGCCTAGATTCCAGAGTCAAAACAAGTATAAAGTTGCTCTGGAGATCTGCCAACTAGCTTTGGACTTTGAATGAGCGAGGATTAGCCTTTGTTGAGTTAGATTTCAAGGTATTTTTGTAACTGTAGTAGTCTATCTTACCCTAAATAATGTATAAAATGAAGAAAAACAGGAGGACAATTTCTCGTTTTATACAAATAACAATGGATGTAAATATGTTTCAAATAAACACCATGTAGAACGAGTTATTTTAAGTAGGGTTGATTTTTCATTCTGCTTTAGACACATTGACATAAAATCTAGTATTGAGTGGACATTGAATAAGATGACTTTGATACAGACCAGGATTCTTGGCCTTCCCCAGTAAATGGAAATGGATAAAAGGCTAGACAAGAAATTCAGGCTAGGCTTTATGGGGGCCCCAGCTGCAGCAGGATGGAGTGAAAACAAGTAACATGTTCCCTTGTTTTCTCGCCAGTGGGGGGCGAGCTTGTTCCTTATATTAGGTGAGGGCAGGGGCAGGTCCAGGGTTCAGGCCAGAGGGGTGGCTTAGGTATTTTGCCCACCTTTATGGTGGTGTTGAGTGCAGGGGCCATGCGCAGTACCCGGCTTTTCCTCCCCATACCGTTTTTGCTCCAGGATCTTCAGAAGTGGCAGTTGGGTTTTTTTGGTCTTTTTGTATCTTACTGTTCATAATTTGCCCCACCTGCTCACGCACACAGTTATTTTTAGTCCCTTATAGTTTCTTTGTGTATTGTTGCTCCAGGAGAAGTTTGTTCAGGTGCAAACACTGCAGCAAAGTGTTCCAGGTCCCAGGTCCCAGCCTGTCTCAGCTTCTGAACATTTTTTGAGTCTTAAAGACACCTGTGAAGAAAATAATGCATTCTCTAAAATTTTTTTTAAATGTTGAGAAGTATGTATCAGAAAAGCAGGGTCATAGGTTTTCTCTTTGATAATTTATTTTGCTTTTGTGAAAATTTGTGTACATTAACATTTAGAGTATCCCTGTGTGAAAAGTAGAATTTAGACAGATTTCCAAGTAGTAAAACTTGGAATTTGTTCTCCTTCTTTAGTTCATAGATGTGTATGAACATATTTGTCTACACATATGCACACACACAGATGCACACACTCCACTGCTCTATCTATTGGAATTCATTATAAAAGATTTTTCTGAAATAGCTGTTTAATTAGAGGAAAGTCTCCAAATGTTACTATTTCTGAAGAGAGAGTACCTGCCATTTGTTAAAACCAGGACTGAGTAAAATAGAGGTAGAGATGTAACATTTCTTCACCCTGAAAGTATTGCAACAAAGACTCAACTTATGTTTTAAAACAACTTTCCATTTCCCTTAGTAATACATCCTGGAATATGCTTTTAACACTTTATGAAAGTCCTTGTAATTAATCTTCACTAAGTTCTGTTTTTGCTTTTCTCTCACTAACCATTCATTAACTATTATGAAGACCCATGAATCTGCTCTCAATGTATATCAATGAAAATAGAAAGGAAGAGAAAAAAAAAAAAAAAAAGAAAGAAAGAAAGAAAGAAAAAAAAGTGACTTGTGTCCATTGAACCCCATTTTTGTTGTTACTACACAGGGCATATTTCATGGTCAACCCTATGAAGGAAGACAAATAAAAATGGCTTTTTCTATAGCAATTTCATACTCCAAAAAGGCAGCAGCTATCTTTTGCCAGAATATGATTCATTTTTATTGTTAGACATTTTGCAAATCCTTTCTATTTATATCTGAATCTCAATTTATCCTCAAACACCTGGTAAAATATATTAATCATGTATATTCCATACTTCTTTTGAATTTATTTACAGCTTTGAATTACCTTAATAATATTTAGACAAAATTCCAAATAAAACCTGCTAGCAAAGGTAAAGATTAATTTTACTATGAATCAGAGTCAATTAACTCAAAACGAATGGATTTTGTAGCTATATAAAAATGGCAAACAGTAGGGTGAGGGTGAAATAAAAATAAAAATAAATTCAAACCTTTGCCATCGTAGCATTTACCCAGTCTATTTAAACACACTAGGATAGAAAGGCAGATGGATCTAGAAAAGAGGGGAAGATTTGGGGGGAAAAAAAACCCTCTATATTTCTGTGTCAAAATATGCAGTTATGCAGGGACATTCATAAAACATGATACTTTATTTAACTTCTTATTACTTTTCCAGAAAAAAATGGATTAGAAGCCAAAGAATTCAGAAAAAAATGTGATGATAACTCTTTAAAGTAAACAAATAAGAGGTTGAGATATTTATTACTCATTGAAAAACAAGATGGCAAACTGGTTATAATGAAAACAAAACTCAGTGAAGAACTATCTATTACAATTATTTTCTATCTAGACATTCGTTTTTTTCCATCTCTACAATATCCTGCTCAATTACTCTACTGGCTCACGTTACACTGTTAATTCAGCCTTAAGAAATAGATTAAAGGAATATTTTGTTATAGATTAATTAAAACAGGATAATACCAAAAAGCATCATTGCATTCCTTGAAAGCTGACAGACCAAAGTGTATTGATTAGTTCAGGAAAGTCAATTTGGAGAGATTAAGTATCACAGGTTCTTGATAAACAATCATTTTCTTCCCAATTTCAGTCTTGCTAATTTCCTTCTCTTCTGATCCTTTGCTGTTTAACTATTTGCATTTCTGTAAAGTAGCACAATTTTCATGGACCTATTCTCATTTTCTAAGGTCTTTTCTTCAGTTTATCTTAGGTCATATTCCTAGGAAAAAGAGTTTGAAGCAGATTTGACTAATGGATGTTTACACAAGTGCTCTCTTGGGAATAACCCTTGTAAAGGAGTGGTGGAAACAGGAAAAGGAAGAAGTCACACTGAAATGCAGTTGACATAGAAGTTTTGACTGATTCCATGGAAGTGGGATGGCCCATGAAATTTGTCCTAAAATGAGGCAAGTTGGTAAGAGATTTGTACCCTCTCATCAACAAGTTATTGAATGACAGTTTAGAGATTAGATAGATAGATAGATAGATGGCAATCTTAAGAGATAATGTTGAACTAATTTTTATGTAAGTTGTAAGTTCCAAGTCTAGGTTGATTATTTTGCATAAGAATGTCCAATTATTCCAGCACTAATTGGTGAAAAGACAATCATGTTTGCATGAATTGTCTTTTTGCCTTTGTTAAAATCAGTTGACTACATTTGGGAGAGTCCATTCTCATGCTCTATATTTTATCCTTAGAAGGTAATCTTTCAAAATTTGGAGTGGCTTCCTTATAATAATCACATACAATTATTAAAGTGTTGAGAAACAACAACAACAAAAAATATAGGACACATAACAGATAACAGGAAAAACTGAACCATATTAAGATGACATATACTTTGAGTCAGACAGAATTGAATGTGAAACCTGCCTTAATGATTGTATATATGTGATATTGTTAATTTACTTAATTTCTTTGTGCCTTGATTTCTATAGCTGCAAAATGAATATAATTGCTGATTTTATAAGACTACATATTAAATTATCCAAATTACATAAAGTATTTATTATGGAATTTCTCATTAGTCTTTCCCAGATAAGGCAACTGCTTAAGTTGTAGACAACCAAATAATTTTCTTGCTTTGCTTCAGTATCTTCTCTATAAAAATCTTTCCCTTAGCTCCTGTCTTGGAGTGCTCACTCCCAGCTACCCTTAGTTTGGCTCTGAATGATTCCAATCAACGTTAGCTCAAACACTCTTGTAAATTTTAATATGCCTCAATTTATCTTTTAACACTATGATACATACATGCACATACATATATATGATAGTACTTCAAATTGAAAGAATACATGACAAAACTAAATATGAAATATACACACTGCACTTCAAAAATCACCAGCAACATAGTTTCATTAAAATCATCATAGACAATATTAAATTGATGCATTCAATTTAACATGTATTGACTTTTATTTATTAATTAACGTGGTTATTTTGGTTGTCTTAATGAATAAGGGCCATAAGAGTAAGGATTTTAGTTTTTCCCTTGATTTACATTTGTGCATATTTAAATAATATTGTGCTAAAAATATTCTCAGTCAAAAAGTTTCCAAATTTAAGTTTTACTAAATAATACTTTTCTAACAACCAATAATAGGAATAATACAGAATAAATTTTGATCTTTAGAGCACTGACAATTGGAAAACAACTGTAATTAAAAGAGTTACAACACTTTGTCTATGGTTACTTGAGTAAGATTTACCTCTTTTTGAAATGTAATATATTTCCTATTCTACATTGTTATAGATCAGTTTGTTTTTTAATCTAGGTTTCCAGAAACACATACAATAAAATTTAGACCACATCCTATTAAGAAGAAAATGTATTTCTTACCTTTTAAAGAGAATAAAAAATGTATAGGGGCTTCCCTGGTGGCGCAGTGGTTGAGAGTCTGCCTGCCAATGCAGGGGACACGGGTTCGAGCCCTGGTCTGGGAGGATCCCGCATGCCGCGGAGCGGCTGGGCCCGTGGGCCACAATTGCTGAGCCTGCGCGTCTGGAGCCTGTGCCCCGCAGCGGGAGAGGCCGTGACGGTGAGAGGCCCGCGCACCGCGATGAAGAGTGGCCCCCGCTTGCCGCAGCTGGGGAGGGCCCTCGCACGGAAACGAGGACCCAGCACAGCCAAAAATGAATAAATAAATTAATTAATTAATTTAAAAAATGTATAAATATATTGCAATTGTCTTATTCTCTAAATAGTAAGAGGGAAAACTGTCATTTAATAACACAACCAATAAGAAATTTTTATTTCATATCATGTTTTTAAAAGAGGGAGGGGATATGGGATATATGTATACATATAGCTGATTCACTTTATTATACAGCAGCAACTAACACAGAAAAGTAAAGCAAATATACTCCAATAAAGATGTTAAAAAAAAAAAAAAGAGGATGGGAGTTAGCAGGAGAAATGTGAGTTTGAGAAAGATACACATAGATGGGGAGGGAAAGAGATCCTTAACAAAGAGCAAGATATTGATGACAGAAAAATGGATGGAGAGCAGAATATTGTTCAAGACACACTGAATAGGAAAATTGTAAAAGAGAAAGACATATAGGAAGAAGAAAGATGTGGGTGGAACAGAGAGAGGAAAGGAGTCATTCATTCATTCATATATATAAACAATTGCTCATTTAACAATTAAGGTGCCTTGCTCTGTGCTAAATGCCAGCTATGTACCAGTGAATAAAACAGACATATTGTTTACACTCTAGTAGGAGAGAAAGATGACAATCAATTTTTAAAAAGCAAAACAGTTTTAATTACATAATCAAGTGTTCATTGTAGAAAATCACAATGTTAAACTATGAAGGAAAACATTGGGGAGTACGTACTGTGTTATATCTCCTGATTTATAAAGAAACAGAATTTGTTAAGAAAAAAATCCTAATTTTTTAGCTATTTTTAGTTTCTGTCAGAAAAAAAGAAAAAAGAATTCATCGCTTAATTGGAAGTAAACAAGCATATCACATGCTAACATCCCCTTGAATTACTTTCTAAACAGTAATTCAGAAATGGAGAATTTTGACATAGAACATAATGGTATTTATGTTTATTTTTATTTTAAAATATCCAAGCTCATTATTAAATTACAATGCTAAGTTTTGATGAAATTATGAAGGTTTTGCAATCAAGTAAAACATTTTTAGATTTTAGACCTATTTCTTGTTTTAAATAATTTTATAGTTATGTTAGAAAAGTCTCCAAAATATAATGATGATGATAATAATAATACTACTAATAAGGAGAGAGAGGAGGAGGAAGAGGAGGAGGCCAAGAAGGAGGAGAAGGAGAGGAGAAAAAAGAGACAAAAAACAAAAAGAAAATCAATTCAACTTTGATTTTAAGGAGTTATCATGGCTTAGTCATGCCTAAATGTATGAAAGTCATATCTGGGACCAACAATAATTTAACTTGTCTATTAATTTTCTCAGTCAAATCAAAAGTAGTTTTATAGTATAGCATAAATTTAGTGTACATGCTATATAATAGAATCCTTAAAGATTAATGAAAATTTTGATAGACAGGAGATTGATTCTCTTTATAATCCTTTAGCTTTTTTTTCTTCATCCTTTAGAGTTGTTGTCACAACCTTGTTGGTTATGGGTCACACTAGAGAATATAATAAAAATTATGGTCTCTTTCCACAAAATTAAGGGTGAACAATCTTTTTGAAAAAATGCATATTGTAATATCCATCTTGAAGCCTGTCCATGAGCTATAGAAAATATTTGCCCCTTAGAATAAACTTGGACTTCATTGAACACCAACTATGCTATACAATAAATGCAACTAGATGAACATAAAACAACTCCTATTCTCAGTGAGCTCAGTTTTACTCATATATCAGGCTTCTCAGGCTGCCATAACAAAATGCCATAGACTGGAAGGCTTAAACAACAGAAATTTATTTTCTCAAAGTTCTGAAGGCTGAAGTTTGAGGTGCCAGCATGGTCAGTTTCTGGTGAGATCTCTTTTCCTGGCTTGCAGATGACCACCTTTTCACCCAGTCCTCGCATGGCAGAGAGAGAGAGGGTTCTTGTGTCTCTTCTACACCTTATAAGGGACTAATCCCATCATGACGCCCTCACCTACATGACTTTATCTAAACCTAATTATCTCCCAAAGTCCTATCTCTAAATACCATTACATTGGGGGTTAGGGTTTCAACACATGCATTTTAAGGGGACACAATTCAATCCCTAACAACTGGATAGACAGACCAGTAAACAAACAAAAGCAGTATACGTCCTGAAGGGAATGATGTAGGAGTAGAAGGGAGGGAGTGACAAAATTTGCAAACTGAGTGGGAAACATGCGCTAGACCATAAAGTTTGGGGAGGAGCTTGACAGAGGAAAGAGGAAGGATATTTCAGGTAGAAGAAGTAACATGACCATAGGGACTAGAGAATCTTTTATATAGACAATGAGATTAGTGAGTTCCATTTTACTGGAGAATCAAGAGCTTGGAATCAGGGTTAGATTGGGACTGTTAAGTTAGTTGGATCCAAGTTTAAAGATTTATATGTATCATGTTGTGGAATATAAAATTAATCCCATAGGCCACACTTTTGCTTAGTGGTTTATAGGAAATGAAATGGACAAGATGCCTAAAGATGGTACTTTTCTTGCCATAGAGATGAACTTGTTCCAAATTAGTTCACTGCTGGCAATAGCATTAATATTTGGTTTGCTATTGAGTATATCTCCAGGGTAAGCACTGGAAAAAAGTGAACATGATCATTGTTTACTTAATAAAATAAAGTTTTATTTATTTAAGTCTTTATTATTTAAGTAACAGATATTGCCATTACTCTGGTTGAGTAACAAGGTGGAAACACATAAAGGGTAAGAATATAGAAGACTGGGTGTTACTGGTGACATATATAATAATCTGCAATTAATTTTTACCTAAAAATTATATAACCAGAGCCAGAAAACAGCTGAATGATGATTTTTAAACTACACGTGGTATAATCCAGAAGAAAAACAAATGGGTTTTGATTTATTTTTGCACTTAGAGAAAGTAGTTTAAAGGTTACTACAAAAATGTATTATTTCTGTCCCTTGCCATCCTTAGGATATGTCCGTTGTTTGCAGTATAATTTTATATAGTGAGAATTTAATGACCTCAGTGATGAGGCTCTTGATCAGTTAAGGTGGTTATAGCATAGATCACTCAGAACTTCTATCACTACGATATTATTATTGACCTTGATGAGTCTTCCCATTGTCATTTTCTTGACTTCCATTCCACAGATGGTCTGATTTCCTTCTGGTCCTATTAATGCAAAGTACGGATTTTTTAGAGTTTATCCAAGGACATGATTTTTCACAGGCAACATGTTGTTAGAAAGAGAGGAATTTTATTTAGAGAGGTTTTACCAAAACAACCATCCCTACACACGTACTTATCTACTGAATTTGACTCAATTCATTCTAACTTCAACCCACTAGGAAAGATTTTGGGAAAGATGATAAAGTTAAATATACATTTTAAAAACTCATTTGCCTTTGAGAAGGGTTTTCTGTCGCTTGCACTCAGTAAATTTTAAATAAAACAACCACTTAACCATGTGCCTACCTAACTCAAAGCAGATAGCCAAAAATGGGAAAATGGGAAAATTTAACTTAATTGCTAAACCAACAAAAATCTACAATGGTGGTAAAATACAGTAAACAGCCCTTTGACTGATGTGATTTAAATAAACAATTGATTATTAATCAGAAAACTCAATGAAACCTAGTCATAAAAGTGATAAATTCTTTTAATAAACACCTTTTTTTAAAAAAAATTACAACATGTCAAATCACATTTTTTTTCACCGTTTGATGCAGGAGCATCAATTTTTTCCTTAAGAATAAAATTTTGCCTCATAGTTCTTTCAAAAGACACATTTTTATACTGTTTTTAATTTATTTTGACTTTCTTTGAACTAGAGTGAAAACTTCAAGATACTTAGAAAACAATCTAAGTGCATGTTCTTGATTTGACAATTCAGTCCTAGACTCTGTCCCTTACTGTTCTTCAGGACATTTGTTTTAGAAACTTGCCTTTACCAAGTTTATCTAAGACTTTCTACTTGGTTTTCTTAGCGGGAAAAATAAAACCACTAACAATTCTTCTTCCTTTTGCATTCGTATTTCATCAGTCGAGGTAATGTTTGCACAGTCAGAATATACATGTTTTGGAATCTTCAAAACTATCTCTTAATAAGCACACAACTTAACAGTTGGGAGCAACAGTGCATGGATGTGTCACGTGGTGGCCAAATGGCTGCTGACCACAAGCTATGGGCAACAATGTGTGTCATAAAGGGGATTAAAACATGTTGGTTATTCAAACGTTCAGCAAAGGGCCCCATTATATCACTCCTTACAGCATCAAATCGCTATATTACAGCTACAAGGAGAAGTAGAAATCCAGAGGCTAGTCTAAATCAATATTTTTAGCAAAGATGTCTGGCTGATATGTCTCAGTGCAGCATAGAGGCTAACTTTACAAAATGTGGAATCAGGCAGACCTAAGTTTGAGCACCAACTGTATATTTTCTATTTGGGAGAACTTTGAAATTTTACTTAACCTCATTTGTAAAACAAAGATAATAAACTCACAATAAAATAAAGAAATAGAGACTTAAACTCAAAATATATGAGCCATAATGGGTTTGATTAACTTTTAGAAACAAAACATGAGAATCATAGTAGTACATTGTGTAGCACGTGATGTTTAATAATTGTCCTTTATTAATTGTTATCTGGAGGCTTAAAGTACGATAAAAAACAAAGAACCACAGCTCATATTGTTCTCTGTCTGAAACTTATTAAATCTGCTACTTAAATGTGGTTCAAGGATCAAGATTCTCTAGCAGCTTATTGAAAATACAGACTCTCAGGGTCTACCTTAGAACATTGGTCTGGAACCTACATTTAACAAGATACCTAGGTGACTTTTTGTGCACCTTCCATTGGGGAACTGGCTCACAAATCACACTTGGAGGTTGTTAAATAAGCAGTGTACAAATCACACTTGGATGTTAATGAATCAGTGTTCATCAGTTCAAAGACAGAGTTCCCAGAGGGTTAAGGTCATGAGGTCAGGCTTCTTAGCACCATGTAAGATATTTTGGATTCTCACTGTTACTATCTACTAATATACAGTAATTCTGTTAAGTCCTAACTTGCATCTTTTATTATCCTCAGGTGTATTGATTTAGCTTATGAATGCTTAAACGTGGGATGTCATCTATACATAACATATAAAAGAATAATTTTTAAATAACCAATAGGACAAGAAGACTTCATTTTAGGCCCAGGCATTTTTAAACTGTACAAGACTTGACCATATGTTGTAATAATCGTTTCCCAAATTATTGACCCCTCACCAACTACTGTTTTAAACTTTGAGCAAGGCAATTTAACCTACACCCTTGGGGAAATTCTTAAGGAATAAATTACCTAGGAACATTGAATGACTCACAGTTGTGGATTATGTCTGGATTCCATCAGTTTTTGGGTGACATTGTCATGTCTATATATGTTTAAGAATAATTAAAAATTCATGTTGTATATCTTGCTAAGAATCCAGTAAGTGTCCATTTGAGAGTTAAAAAACAAAAATGAGATGAATAAGATGGTTCAATTTGTTTTCATTAGTTTCCAAAAAGTCAAACTGTGGTGCAAACTTTGAATTTTATCCCCTGCAAGGTACTTGGTAACACATACCTCCTTGTAACTAGTGACTCTTGTAACTCTGAAAATTAATATTTATCTTCTACCAATGGCACATTGAAATGTATGCAAAAGAAAATTTGATATCCTCTTTCTACTTATTCCAAATTCATTGTACTTGGCCATCAATATATCTCAGAGAAGAAACAATTATTTTTATATAAATTATAATAATGTAGATATTAATGTTTTGGCTTGCTGGAAACTTATCTCTGCCCATGTTGATACTGATTTTGACTTGGAGTCAGTTTCTTTACATAAAAATAAACTTAATTAACTTTAATGTCATACATTTATATGTGTGTTTTCTGAGTTTTACTTGACATTTGAATTATACATCACTGATATTATCAAAGAGTGAACATTGAATCTTAATTGGTTCAAAATTTTATTAAGATTAAAATTTGTTCCTGGCTGTTTATAACTAATATCATTTTTTATAATGGATATATTTAAATTTTTAAAATCTATTAATTTAATTAATTTAGCACTTAAAAGAAACTTTCACAGGTGAAAGGAGATTATTTCATTTATGTAATATATTTTATGTCACAAGTATTAACATACTAATGCAAGTGTTTTAGTGTGTTTCACTAACTGTATACTTCTTTTCCAAAGATGAAATACAATTTCTTTCCTTTGGGCTATTTGGTTCAATGATCATTTGCCACACCTATATTCTACACAATCTTTTACCTTGAACCAATACTGTGCCCAAGTGAGTAGCATTTAGACTACTCAGAACTGCCTTCTGAAAAATTGTATAGGAGAGAATCAAACTGTAATGAGTTTCTGTAAGGTAGGCATACTGAAAATATATTAGGTGGGTAATCTATGATATCTCTATAATTTCATATATAATGTAAAATATATATCTGTATGTACATACATGTAAATTATATGTATGTATATGCCTATATGTCTATCTGTGTATACACACATCTTTAAAAGACTTCTTTAAAAGGCTTATTTGGATGCCCTTTTCTCAGTGCAAAAGAAATATATCACTTCGCAATGCCAAGTAGACAAATGTATTCTTGAAGTTTCTATATTAACTTTACCCTATGGTTTTGATATGGTTTTCATGCACAACAAATTAGCATGTAGAGTTTCACAATATTAGCACTCCAACCCATCAAGTCAAACAAAATAAATGCAGTACAATGAATAAATTTTAAGATAATTTTGAGCGATGCAGCAGGAATACATCTATTAAAGCAACAATTCTCACAGAACACTGGCTGAAAACTAGCAGAAGACCTTGGACACTGGAAAGGACTATAAAGGTCACTGAATAACTGGGTAGGATGGAAAAAAGAAGGGAGAAGGAGGAGGAGACGAAGCAGGACAGGACCTGCACCCTGGGGCAGGGGAGCTGAAGCAGATAGACTCCCGAATTCAGGGAAACCCCCTCTCCGATGGGGAAATTGGGACAGAAGGGAAGCATCTGAGACTGTCAGGAGAGGGTGAAGCAGCGGATCTGTGGCAGACAGGACAGAGTGAGAAATACATAGACAGTCCGTACCATGGCCCTACGTGCTCCAGACTGGAACATGTGTTCACAGGTGTTCAAGGGGGCTGGGAGTTGGTGCATGGGGATTGGAGAACAGACCCAGTGCAAGAACTGCTGCTGGCTGTGGGGAGATGGACTGAGGAGATGGGAGGGAGGAAATCCACAGCAGGGAATGCTTATGGAGGAAGACTGGACTGTCCTGGCAGCAGGGCGCTACTGCTGAGTCACAGGCAGGGAGAGGAGCCACTGATGTAACCTCTGTCTCCCCACACGCCAGTGCCTGCTGATAACAATAAAAGAAGCCTACTCAGGGTTGGCTCTTGCTTGCCAACTGCAGGACAATAAAAACAAAAAGCCCTCTCAGAGCTGGCCCTTATGCGCCAGCTGCCAGGCTCCAGAAAAACCCTGGCCAGGGCTGGCCCTCATGCGCCTTACGCCAGGCACCAGAAAAGGCCCTCACTAGGGCCATATCTCTTGTGCCCGTAGCCACCAGCTTTCTTGTGCATTTGGCACTGCTGGGGCTCCTGAGATCAAAGCAGTCATACCACCTCTGTGTCTGGTCCTCACAGGGGCAGACCCAAGAGCTCCAAGGCTGCCTCAGGACCAGACTCCTGTGGGTGGACTGTACACAGAGGTGGGGATAAAACCAAAGCTGAACCCCAGGGGTGGGGTGACTAAGGAAGAAGATTGAAGATCTTTCCATCAGCTGTATAAGCTGCAGATTAGATTCCCACAATCAACTAGGTAGACCCTGCATCTATGGAATACCTGAGTAGACAATGAGTGTTCCCACAAATAAAATGGTCTAGCTCTGCAAGCTGTGGAATTTGGAGGCAAGCACATGCAGGAACTTGGCCAGATCAGAGTCTGAGTGGTCCCCACAGGGGCCACAGCAGGTCTAGAGACCAGCCCAGAGGCAGAGGACAGCCTCTTGGGGAGGTGGAGGTGGGCAGTGGCTCATGGTGTGTGCAAGGACATTTAAAGCTGAGACCCCAGGGAAACATAATTATTACTATTAATTTTATTATGTTTTGATTCTGTTGTTGGTTCTGGCGTTTTTTTGTTTTTTGTTTTTTTTTTGGTTTCTTTTTCTTTCTTTTCTGTTTGTTTGTAGTTTTAGTTTTGTTTTTTTTTTTATTTTGTCTTTTGGGATCTCCATGTTTTATAACATATTTTTTAATTTTTATTTTTTATATATTCCTGTTTTTATTTTGCTTTTCTGTAGTTCTGTATTCTTTTCCCTTTTTTTTCTTTTTCTTTTTTTTATTTTATATTTCCATTTCTACTACTTTACTTTTCTGTTGTCCTGTGTTTTTTCCCTTTTTATTTTATTATTTTTATTAAATTATTTTTATGGTTTGTTCTATTTCCTTGCTTTATTCTTCAGCTGCCATACTGTTTTGTCTTTGTTTTTAGGTTATGTGGTTTTGGAGTTTTAATCCTAATTCTTTGATTTTATTCTTGGGTTCTTTTCTTTGTCTGGTAGTTCTCTTGCTTTTTGTTTTATTTGGCTCTGTTTTTGTTTCTTTTATGTGAGTTTGTTTCCTTGTTTCTGTTTGATTTTTTTTTAACATTTCTCTGGGATTTTGTCTTTTTTGTAAATATTTTTTTCTTTTTTTTTTTATATTTCTATTTCTATGTTGCTTTTCTGTTTTTTCCCCTTTCTCTCTTTTTGTAAAATTTTTTTTTATCATTTTTGTTGGTCTATTTTGTTTCCTTGTTTCATTCTTTAGTTGGCACTCTGCTTTGGTTTTCTTTTTTGGATTTGCGTTTTTGTCAGCTTTCTTTTTAATTGTTTGTTTTTGCTTTTGGTTTCTTTTGTTTGTCTGGTTGTTCTCTTGCTTTTTGATTTATTTTGTCTGGTTTTTGTTTCTTCTGTGTGAGTGTGCATGTTTCTTTGTTTCTGTTTCTTTTGTGTGATTTTACTTTTTAACATCTGTCTGGGGGTTTGTTAGTTTTTTTTTTTTTTTTTTTAATTCCCTTTATTGCCGGGACGAGTGACTTGCAGGGCCTAGGTCACTCCACCACAAGTAGGGCCTGAGGCTCTGGGGTGGGAACACTGAGTCCAGGATGCTGTACCACTAGAGAATTCCTGGCACCAAGAAGATTAATCAACAAGAGCTCTTGTGGAGGCCTCTATCTGAAACTAAGCCTAGGTTCCACCCAACTCCCAGCATCTCCCAGTGCTGGAAGCCTCACACTAAACAACAAACAACACAGGAAAACAAACCCACCCATCAGCACACAGACTACCTAAAGTCATAGTAAGCTCACAGAGACCCCAAAACACACCACCTGTCACGGCCTTCCTCATCAGAGGGAAAAGACTCAGCTCCACCCACCAGAATGCAGGAATGAGTCCCTCCCATCGGGAAGTCTATGCAAGCCACTGGGCCAACCTCACTACCAGGACAGAGAACAGAAGCAAGAGGAACTACGACCCTGTAGCCTAGGGAAAGGAGACCTCAAATACTGTAAAATAGACAAAATGAGAAGACAGAGAAATATCGTACAGGTAAAGGAGCAAGATAAAAACCCACAGGAACAAATAAATGAAGAGGAAATAGTCAAACTACCTGAAAAAGAATTCAGAGTAATGATAGTAAAGATGATCCAAAATCTTGGAAATAGGATAGAGAAAATAGAGGAAACATTTAACAAGGGCCTAGAAGAACTAAAGAGCAAACAAAGAGTAATGAACAACACAGTAACCAAAATTAAAAATACTCTAAAAGGAATCAAAAGCAGAATACATGATGCAGAAGAACAGATAAGTGAGCTGGAAGATAGAATGGTGGAAATAACTGTCACAGAGCAGAATAAAGAAAAAAGAATGAAGAGAATAGAGGACAGTCTCAGAGACCCCTGGACAACATTAAGCACACCAACCTTCGAATTGTAGGTGTCCCAGAAGAAGAAGAAAAGGAGAAAGGGTCTGAGAAGATATTTGAAGAGATTATAGTCGAAAACTTCCCCAACATGGGAAAGGAAATAGTCAATCAAGTCCAGGAAGCACAGAGAATCCCATACAAGATAAACCCAAGGAGAAACATGCCAAGATGCATATTAATCACAATAACAAAAATTAAACACAAAGAAAAAATATTAAAAGCAGCAAGGGAAAAGCAACAAATAACATACAAGGGAATCCCCATAAGGTTTACAGCTGATCTTTCAGCAGAAACTCTGCAAGCCAGAAGGGAGGGGAAGGACAAATTTAAAGTGATGTAAGGGAAAAACCTACAACCAAGATTATTCTACCCAGCAAGGATCTCATTCAGATTTGACAGAGAAATCAAAAGTGTTACAGACAAGCAACAGTTAAGAGAATTCAACACCACAAAACCAGCTTTACAACAAATGCTAAAGGAACTTCTCTAGGCAGAAAACACAAGAGAAGGAAAAGACTTACAAACACAAACCGAAAACAATTGAGAAAATGGTAATAGGAACATACATATCAATGATTACCATAAATCTAAATGGATTAAATGTCCCAACCAAAAGACACAGAGTGGCTGAATGGATACAGAAATAAGAAATAAGATAAGAAATGCTGTCTACAAGAGACCCACTTCAGACCTAGAGACACATACAGACTGAAAGTGAGGGGATGGAAAAAGATATTCCATGCAAATGGATATCAAAAGAAAGCTGGAGTAGCAATTCTCATTTCACGCAAAACAGACTTTAAAATAAAGACTATTACAAGAGACAAAGAAGGACACTATATAATGATTAAGAGATGAATCCAAAAAGAAGATATAACAATTGTAAATATGTATGCACCCAACATAGGAGCACTTCAATCCATAAGGCAAACCTAACAGCCATAGAAGGGGAAATCGACAGTAACACAATAATAGTAGGTGACTTTAAAACCCCACTTACACCAATGGACAGATCATTCAAACAGAAAATAAAAAAGGAAACATAAGCTTTAAATGATACATTAGACCAGATGGACTTAATTGATATTTATAGGACATTCCAACCAAAAACAACAGAATACACTTTCTTCTCAAGTGCACATGGAACATTCTCCAGGATAGATCAAATCTTGGGTCACAAATCAACTCTTGGTAAATTTAAGAAAATTGAAATTGTATCAAGCATCTTTTCTGACCACAACACTATGAGACTAGATGCCAATTACAGGAAAAAAAAAAAAAACGTAAAAAATACAAACACATGGAGGCTAAATCATGCACTACAAAGCAACCAAGATATCACTGAGGAAATCAAAGAGGAAATCAAAAAATACCTAGAAACAAATGGCAATGAAAACACGATGACCCAAAACCTATGGGATGCAGCAAAAGCAGTTCTAAGAGGGAAATTTAAAGCAATACAATCCTACCTCAAGAAACCAGAAAAATCTCAAATAAACAACCTAACCTTACACCTAAAGCAATTAGAGAAAGAAGAACAAAAGAAACCTAAAGGTAGCAGAAGGAAAGAAATAATAAAGATCTGATCAGAAAAAAATGAAAAAGAAATGAAGGAAACAAGAGCAAAGATCAATAAAACTAAAAGCTGGTTCTTTGAGAAGATAAACAAAATTGATAAACCATTAGCCAGACTCATCAAGAAAAAAAGGGAAATGATTCAAATCAACAGAATTTGAAATGAAAAAGAACTAACAATTGACACCACAGAAATACAAAGGATCATGAGAGACTACAACAAGCAACTATATGCCAATAAAATGGACAACCTGGAAGAAATGGACAAATTCTTAGAAAAGTACAACCTGCCATGACTGAACCAGGAAGAAGTAGAAAACATGAACAGACCAATCACAAGCACTGAAAATGAAACTGTGATTTAAAATCTTTCAACAGACAAAAACCCAGGGCCAGATGGCTTCACAGGTGAATTCTATCAAACATTTAGAGAAGAGCTAACACCTATCCTTCTCAAACTCTTCCAAAATATCGCAGAGGGAGGAACACTCCCAAACTCATACTACAAGGCCACCATCACCCTGATACCAAAACCATTCAAAGACCTCAAAAAAAAGAATAGCACAGGCCAATATCACTGATGAACATAGATGCAAAAATCCTCAACAGAATGCTAGCAAACAGAATCCAACAGCACATTAAAAGGATCATACACCATGATCAAGTGGGGTTTATCCCAGAAATGCAAGACTTGTTCAATATACTCAAATCAATCAATATGATACAACATATTAACAAATGAAGGATAAAAACCAGATGATAATCTCAATAGATGAAGAAAAAGCTTTTGGAAAAATTCAGTAGTCATTTATGATAAAACTCCCCAGAGTGGGCATAGAGGGAACCTACCTCAACATAATAAAGGCCGTATATGACAAACCCACAGCCAACCTCATTCTCAATGGTGAAAAACTGAAAACATTTCCTCTAAGAAAAGGAACAAGACAAGTGTGCCCTCTCTCACCTCTATTATTCAACATAGTTTTGGAAGTTTTAGCCATGGCAATCAGAGAAGAAAAAAAAATAAAAGGAATCCAAATTGCAAAAGAAGAAATAAAACTGTCACTGTTTGAAGATGACATGATACTCTACATAGAAAATCCTAGATGCCACCAGAAAACTACTAGAGCTAATAAATGAATTTGGTAAAGTAGCAGGATACAAAATTAATGCACAGAAATCTCTTGAATTCCTATACACTAACAATGAAAAATCGGAAAGAGAAATTAAGGAAACAGTTCCATTTACCATTGCAACAAAAAGAATAAAATACCTAGGAATAAACTTACCTAAGAAGGCAAAAGACCTGTATGCAGAAGACTATAAGACACTGATGAAAGAAATCAAAGATGATCCAAACAGATGGAAAGATATATCATGTTCTTGGATTGGAAAAATGAACATTGTGAAAATGACTATATTACCCAAAGCAATCTATAGATTCAATGCAATCACTATGAAATACCAATTTGAAAAACCAATGGCATTTTTCACAGAACTATAACAAAAGGTTTTACAATTTGCATGGAAACACAAAAGACCCTGAAGAGCCAAAGCAATCTTGAGAAAGAAAAGCGGAGCTGGTGGATTCAGGCTCCCTGGCTTCAGACTATAGTACAAAGCTACAATAATCAAGACAGAACGGTAATGATACAAAAATAGAAATATAGATCAATGGAACAGGATAGAAAGCCCAGAGATAAACCCACACACATATGGTCAACTTATCTTTGATAAAAGAGGCAAGAATATACAATGGAGAAAAGACAGCCTCTTCAGTAAGTGATGCTGGGAAAACTGGACAGCTACATGTAAAAGAATGAAATTAGAACACTCCCTAACACCATACAAAAAAAAAAAAATAAACTCAAAATGGATTAAAGACCTAAATATAAGGCCAGACACTATAAAACTCTTAGAGGAAAACATAGGCAGAACATTCTATAACATAAATCACAGCAAGATCCTTTTTGACCCACCTCCTAGACAAATGGAAATAAAAACAAAAATAAACAAATGGGACCTAATGAAACTTAAAAGCTTTTGCACAGCAAAGGAAACCATAAGACGAAAAGACAACCCCCAGAATGGAAGAAAATATTTGCAAACAAAGCAACTGACAAAGGATTAATCTCCAAAATATACAAGCACTTATGCAGCTCAATATCATAAAAACAAACAACCCAATCCAATAATGGGCAGAAGACCTAAATCGACATTTCTCCAAAGAAGACCTACCAACTGCCTACAAACACATGAAAAAATGCTTAGCTTCACTAATCATTAGAGAAATGCAAATCAAAAGCACAATGAGGTATCATCTCACATTGGTCAGAATGGCCATAATCAAAAAAATCTACAAACAATAAATGCTGGAGAGGGTGTGGAGAAAAGGGAATCCTCTTGCACTGTCGGTAGGAATGTAAATTCATAGAGCCACTCTGAAGAACAGTATGGAGATTTCTTAAAAAACTAAAAATCGCACTACCATATGACCCAGCAATCCCACTACTGGGCATATACCCTGAGAAAACCATAATTCAAAAAGAGCCATGTACCACAATGTGCATTGCAGCATTATTTATAATAGCCAGGACATGGGAACAACCTAAATATCCATCGACAGATGAATGGATAAAGAAGATGTGGCACACATTGGCAATGGAATATTACTCAACCATTAAAAGGAACAAAATTGAGTTATTTGTAATGAGGTGGATGGACCTAGAGTTTGTCATACAGAGTGAAGTAAGTCAGAAAGAGAAAACAAATACCATATTCTAATGCACATATATGGAATCTAAAAGAACGGTACTGATGAACCTAGTGGCAGGGCAGGAATAAAGACACAGATGTAGAGAACAGACTTGAGGACACGGAGGGAAAGGGGAAGCTGGGACGAAGTGAGAGAGTAGCACTGACATATATACACTACCAAATGTAAAATGGATGGCTAATGGGAAGATGCTGCATAGCATGGGGAGATCAGTTCAATGCTTTGTGCCGACCTAGAGGGGTGGAATAGGGAGGGTGGGAGAGAGGCTCAAGAGGGAGGGGATATGGGGATATATGTGTACATATAGCTGATTCACTTTGTTATACAGCAGAAACTAATACAACATTGTAAAGCAATTATACTCCAATAAAGATATTTTTAAAAAGTAAAAAAAAGGATGATCTTGAAATGTTCAGATATATTTGTATACCTCTGAAATTAAAAAACCTTTAACATTTTACAGGGTTAATTACCACGGCTATGACTTCCTAAGTTGTGTCTCTAAGTGTTTGTCTATGATACTTGGGAGACAGCACAACACAATATAGTAGAAAAATCCTGAGATGTAAAGTCTAACTGAACAGGGTTTTGCACCTGCTCAGTTATTTATGTGTTTGAGAAACTTTGACTAAATTGCATAACACGATAAGTAGTCTCAATTTTCATGTGATGTAATAGAATAGTCCATCCTTCATGGGTTTATTGAGGAGATTAAAATGATAATGTGTGCAAAGCACCTAGCACACTGCTCGGCAAATAATAGGAGTTCATTATATATAACTTCATTTCCTTCAAATCCCTTATAAAGTAAAATTAATGAAATAAGTTCTATTACAGTTATTTACCTTTGAAAGCAATTGTAATTAAAATAAAAGGTCTCAGGTAACTCGTACTGAACAGAGCTTGGTTAAATAAAAATGAGAGACTAAGCTAAATGAAAGCACTGATGCCGCTAACAATTTATAAGTAATTATTAGTTCCACTGCTATGTCTTTTCACCCTGTTCTATTTTTAGAACCTATTTTTCTAATTTAGTACACAATTATTTTTTATGATTAGGTATGTATAACAACATATGCTATTTAAAATCAGAGGGGTGGGATACGGAGGGTGGGAGGGAGACACAAGAGGGAGGAGATATGGGGATATATGTATATGTATAGCTGACTCACTTTGTTATAAAGCAGAAACTAACACACCATTGTAAAGCAATTATACTCCAATAAAGATGATAACAAAATTTTTAAAAATAAAAACAAAAAGAATAATAAAATCACCCTGGCTGACATTGAACTCTCTTCCTCTACAGTGGTGGACTGCTAATTCAAGGTTCTCTTTCTGTAGACTGTAACACAACATCATGAGCAATTACCCTTCAAAAGGTGCCTCCTGATGGTAATAATGGTGTGCAATAAACTTCCATTTACTTGGGTTTTAAACGACCATAAAACTTAGAGGGCCAGATTTTATTTTTATTCTTTACCAATGGCAACTAGGTCATATCACAGTTCCAATCAAACAGGGAACACACTCCTAGAAGATTTTCTTTCTCCTCAAGGATACAACTGTCACCACTTGTGGTCATTCTATACTGTGAAATTCATGCCTGCAGGTTACTCCTTGCCACCATTATGCCGTCTGGTTCAGTCCAAGGGCCATTTGTTCTAGTATAAAAAGATAAGCTCTCAAATGTTTTAGTTGATGTTAACATATTTAAAATTTTGTTTTTATTTTCTCCATTTTCTGTTGTTTTTGAACATCCACAACATATTCTTGAAAATTAATATTTTTTAGTATAATTTTCTTCTTCATTGTCTCCAGTGGATCCCAGGATCTTCTGCCAATCAGTATGCATCAATAACATGAAAAGTCCAGAGGAGACCCGATTGACTTAAATCAAATACTCCAGGCCTGACCAGTTTACTGATCCTAGGTCACTTTCCTACTGTGAGTTGTAGGGATATCAATTGTTATCAGAGCTAAATTATATACATAAAGTTTTGTATATATTTTTAATCATTCTCATTTTCATTCTTGATCTTGCCTTGCATGTACACACACACACACACACATGTGTATATATATACATACAAAGACACACAGACAATATATTTTGTATAATTCTGTAATGTTGAATATATATATGCATATCATGTGGCTAAATTTTCTTTAAGGCTAAGTAGCTTGTGTCTCCAGTTTCTATTTTAAAATGTTAATATGAAGTAACTTCACAATTCTAGTACCAGGATGCAGATATAACACCTGTATTATCTGTTTAGATGTTGGCATGTGTTAACATGCTTTAACAGTATCATTTGGACTGCAGTAAAAACCCAAAAAAGTGAGTCTAAGGAACAGTGAGGTATTTTATAAGACAATGTTTAATATAACAAAACTATTCATGCTGTGAAATGCTTTTTGAAATTCTGTATCATCCCAAATCGCAGATATTCACAATTTATAAAGTTTAGGATATATTAGAATCTGGACAGTTTGAAAAGCTGGAAAATTTGAAGTTTGAATAAATGTGTTTCCAAGATCCTTGAGTTACTTCGCATTTGTTTATTTTAATCAATGATCTGTGAAAACTCTTAACTTGTGTCAATAAAAGAAAAATAGACAGAAATGATAAGCACAGCAACAAGTTCTTTCCTTGCAATAATTCTCTATTCTCTATTTTCAGAAATCTGTGTTTAAAATCATACATTCTTTGGTTGAATAATTAAACTTTAAATGCATCCTATTGTTTTGTAGTTAAAGAAGTTTTTTTGTTTATTGAAATTCACTTAATCTGAAATTAAGTATTTAATTTCTCTGAGTTTTAGGTATCATTGTTTTGTTAAGCTTATAAAATATAGATATTTTATTTATTATATTTAAAGTATAGTTCTCCAATTATACCATTTATAAATCATGCTATAGATTCAAATTATGTTGCTTTACTGCTGAAACTTGGACATATATGTTTTGGAAATATAACTAAAGAAGATGATGAATTACTAAAAATATTTCATGTTGTGACTGATTTTAAATACATATATTTAGAAGATCCAGCTGAAAACATGACATGTATACATATATTAAACACTGCACAATTATACCATATATGTGTGTGTGTGTGTTTTCACATGATATTTGATTAGAAAATAACTCGACGAGGTGACAGGAGACCCAAATTTGAATCCTGTTTACTCTACTTCCTACATATATAAACCCAGATAAATAACTTTGTTTTTCTACTGTCAGAATTTTAGTTATAAAATAAGAGGACTTTTAACATATAATGTCTAATGTTGTTACTAAGCAAGGGCTCGATGCCCCAGACACATAGAAGCCAATAGTATGGCATCGGTTTTTGAGAGAAGAGAAAACTTTATTGCAAGGTCGAGCAGCAAGGAGACAGGAGGCAAGCCTCTCAAATCTGCCTCCCTGATCTGGAAGTCAGTTCACCTTTATGAGTTAGCAGAGGAGGGTTGATATGCTGACGCACTGGTGGCACAGGCTTTGAGTGGAGGGCTTTGGAACTTGGCTATTTATGGGAAGGTAGGATAAATAAGGCTTCAGCACCGGAGAGTCCTGGACAGCGGACCCTTTGCCCTTTGCTTCTGTAAGTGTTCTGGCTTTCAGGTTCCCATCACGTCCCAGTCCTTTGGTTCTGTGGGGTGAGAGAAACTTTGGTTCCGCGTGTTACTTGAGGTCAAAAATTTCTCCTCTGGCCACAGTGCATGACCCGTGGTCTTATTCTGTCGTTTTTGAAAAACAACTCAGTTATCTTGTTAGAAACAGGATAGGGCCAGTTTGGACTGGTTCTGCAGTTACAATGTCATTTCTAGCTCTGTCATTTTTCTGATTCTATTCTATAATTACTTAGGCTAGAGACTCAAATAATTATGTAAGGAAATTTTAAATAAGTTGAACTATTATAATTCTTAGGTTATATGTAAAATTTAAATGAAATTAAAAGTTCTCATTTCATTTATTTTTAAGAACCTCAGTCAATTTATCTTATTAATAAAGATGACAATGAAGTATGAACCACTGAATTTATTCATATCACATATTTAGAGGCAAACAAGTAACCATTTTCTAATACAATCTACTATTAAAAATGTTTCTGGCTGAAGCCAGAGCCAAACTCAGACTCAGCTGCTCATTGCTCAAAAGTTACATTTCTTGTCTGTGAAGACAAAGCAAAATGTGAAAAATCCTCTAAGCTATAATACACAGAATGAAATATTACTAAAAGACAGGTAGGTGAGTGTTTTCTTGTGGTGAGTGTTTTCTATTACTTTGACTTTGAGAACTTGAATAGATATTCTGTATCATTTTCTGTGACTAGATTTGAAAGTCATAGACAGTATAAGATTGTCTTTTACACTTTTACAAAACTTCTTTATTAAAAACCAAGTCTTGAGCGTATTTCAGAATTTATATTTGTACACCACAGTATGTATTTGCATTAAACTTTATTATTGTCTTCCTGATCCAATATTTATTTTAGTGAGTTAACTGGATTTTTAGAGTGCCAATTTCACTACACTCAAGATTAGTGTTAAAAATTCAATTCTAACACATATTTGCATCTGATATTTTCAAATAAGATTAGAAATATATTGTAAACAGTAGATTTTCTCCAATATTGATCAACAGTTATGTGATACATTTTAACAGAATATAGGTCTTGGACATTCATTTCCATCATATGTTGAAAAGAACCTCACAAACTCACAAAAGAAGGCTGATTATTATCCTGATACTATATAGCCAACAACAAATATATATATGTATATATATATATTTTTTTAATATAAGCTGCTTTACCAAAGCTCTTGATAACATAGAGGATAATATTGTTTGCAGATACATGTCCTTGTCAAGTCTGAGAAGAAAATAAATGGTTCTATAATTAATTTTTTTTAACATCTTTATTGGAGTATAATTGCTTTACAATGGTGTGTTAGTTTCTGCTTTATAACAAAGTGAATCAGCTATACATATACATATGTTCCCATATGTCTTCCCTCTTGCATCTCCCTCCCTCCCACCCTCCCTATCCCACCCCTCTAGGTGGTCACAAAGCACCGAGCTGATCTCCCTGTGCTATGCGGTTGCTTCCCACTAGCTATCTATTTTATATTTGGTAGTGTATATATGTCCATGTCACGCTCTCACTTTGTCACATCTTACCCTTCCCCCTCCCTGTATCCTCAAGTCCATTATCTAGTAGGTCTGTGTCTTTATTCCCATCTTGCCCCTAGGTTCTTCATGACTTTTTTTTTTTTTTCCCTTAGATTCCATATATATGTGTTAGCATACTGTATTTGTTTTTCTCTTTCTGACTTACTTCACTCTGTATGACAGACTGTAACTCCATCCACCTCACTACAAATAACTCCATTTCGTTTCTTTTTATGGCTGAGTGATATTCCATTGTATATGTAAAAGTATGAAATTAGAACACTCCCTAACACCATACACAAAAATAAACTCAAAATGGATTAAAGACCTAAATGTAAGGCCAGACACTATCAAACTCTTAGAGGAAAACATAGGCAGAACACTGTATGACATAAATCACAGCAAGAGGCTATACAGATTGCCAACAAACACATGAAAGAATGCTCAACATCATTAATCATTAGAGAAATGCAAATCAAAACTACAATGAGATATCATCTCACACCGGTCAGAATGGCCATCATCAAAAAATCTAGAAACAATAAATGCTAGAGAGGGTGTGGAGAAAAAGGAACACTCTTGCACTGTTGGTGGGAATGTAAATTGATATAATTATTTTTTCATGATTCAGAGATTGACAAATACTTCTAGTTATTTTTATCTCAGTTTGTCTTTATCTGGTTTTCCTACTTTTTGATCAATTATATCTTCAGTATCACATGAGGGGAAATTGAAACATTATACATCATGAGCATCTAACATATTAAAAAATTGTGTAAAAGCTTTTGTGAAAGTTTGTTGAGAAAATAAAACGTGATGAACTGACTTGGAAAGAAAATACGGGCATTATATAGATATAGCTCTTTATAGATTTACATTACAAATTCCATGTGTTTTTACAACTACAATAAAAAATGTATTTAAGCCAACTTAATTTTACAATTTACCCTGTGCTGATTTGCTTTGAACTACTCGTAATCCAACATCATGAAAGTAACACTCATTCCCAGTTTATACATCTTTAGGCATTATAGTGATCTATGCCAAATCCTATTTGATTGTTTTATTTTAAAACAGTAATGTTTTGGAATAGATCCTTAAATTACTATCCATTTAAAATTTAACTTGTTTGATTAATTCCCCTGAATAAACACTGATTCCCTAATCAGTTAATTAAATAATGAATTATGTTATGGATTATTAATGTGATTAATAACTGAGTTATTATTGCTCACTGGGTAAGTTTAGGTAATTTTGTAATCTCTCTGCCTCATTTTTCTCATCTCTAAAATGAGAAACATCACTGGACCTGCCTCTGTCAGTTTTTCTAAGTGTTCAATATGATAAGTTAACATGTATAGTGTAGGTTCTGATCTGTAGTAACCATATCATTTCTTTTTCTCCAGAGATAAAGGTATATAAACACACACTTTTTTTTAGATATAAAATACACTGGATTTTTTGAAATTCAGTTTCATATTAATTTATGTTGAGCCATGATTTTTTACCTTACATTGACTAGAACTAATGATGATTTATGAGGTTTTGGTAGCAATTGAGGGTTTATTCTTTAAAAATCAGTTTGCAGAACATATTTAACCTTCAGTTTTCATAGATGGCAACCCAAACAAGAAATTTTTCTCAGCTAGTAAGTGAGAACAAACAGAGAGGCAGGTAGATATCATGATGTTGATGTTTTATTCTCTGTCCTTATTCAATTATTTTCCTGTGACAGCTTTTCTGACTAAGTACATAAACAGAACTTTAACAGAGTTTGACATTCCTTTATTTCAACTAAAACAGGAGCTAGGAGCACCCTTTCTGAAGGATAATTTTGCAGCTCTATTTGCAATAGCCAGGACATGGAAGCAACCTAAGTGTCCATCAACAGATGAATGGATAAAGAAGATGTGGCACATATATACAATGGAATATTACTCAGCTGTAAAAAGAAACAAAATTGAGTTATTTGTAGTGAGGTGGATGGACCTAGAGTCTGTCATACAGAGTGAAGTACGTCAGAAAGACAAAAACAAATACCGTATGCTAACACATATCTATGGAATCTAAAAAAAAAAAAAAAAATGGTCCTGAAGAACCTAGGGGCAAGACGGGAATAAAGACACAGACCTACTAGATAATAGACTTGAGGATACAGGGAGGGGGAAGGGTAAGATGTGACAAAGTGAGAGCGTGACATGGACATATATACACTACCAAAAGTAAAACAGATAGCTAGTGGGAAGCAGCCGCATAGCACAGGGAGATCAGTTCGGTGCTTTGTGACCACCTAGAGGGGTGGGATAGGGAGGGTGGGAGGGAGGGAGACACAAGAGGGAAGAGATGTGGGGATATATGTATATGTATAACTGATTCACTTTGTTATAAAGCAGAAACTAACACACCATTGTAAAGCAATTATACTCCAATAAAGATGTTTAAAAAAATAAATAAATAAAATAAAATAAACATATGCCATTCGTCTTGATTTTTGAATTTATAAATAGATGCTTAGTTAAATTATTATGTTGATACAACACTGTTTAATGTGTTATGGGATGTAGTGGAAAATGCACGGCAAAATTAGAAAGAGTTAAAGCCAGAAAGGTGATGACTTGTCCAATATGATAAATAAGTAGTTGAGTTAGGAAATAAAACCAGGCGAGCTAAGTTTTCAGTCAACAGCTACACCAAAATTAATATTTCCCCTAATAAACCAGTTTCATTCTATTCATCTGTCATTCATTTATGCATTCATTTATCAAACATTTACAGAAAACACAAAGGAGAACAAAATACTTGCAATGTCCTCCTCTGGAGTTTAAAAAGTAACAAAGAACAAAGAAAATGAACAAAGATGAGAATCCTGTGAGAATCAGAAGGTTTCTAAGAGAGAATGTAACAGAGAAACCAAATAGAATCTGTGGGCCCAAGGGAAAGGCCCCCAGTTTTTCTGAACCTCAGTTTGCTGATCTGAATCTGAGACAGCTGATTCTCTGAGATAATTATTTATAAAATCATTAGCAATCTTGATAATTATAAACATATGAAAAAAAAAAGAGATATCTTAGATTTAGAAATATATAGCATTCGGATCTTCCTAATTTGGTTGCAGATTTTAATCTCTTTTTTCTATTATCATAATTTATTCAAATGCTTCATGTTCCATGTCAAGATTTATTTATTTAAAGTTTATTAAAATTTATTATTAAAGTTTAAATACCAAACTCACCCTTACCTCAGCAACTCGTGGACTTTTTCTTCTATACATTTTTTTAAGTGTTTCTCAACTAGGGAAATTTTATCCCCCAGGAGATATTTGTCAATATCTGGAGATATTTTTGGTTGTCACAACTTGGAGATCAATGCTTTTAGCATCTAATGGGTAGAAGGCAGTGATGTTGCTAAGCATCCTATAATGTATAACATATTGTGCCAGAGCAAAATAATTATCTGCCCCAAATGTTGAAAGTGCCAAGGATAAGAAAACCTGCTTTAGAAAACATAATAATTTTTCCCTCCTTATTTTACCCCCCTATGTTTTCAGACTCTTAAACAAAATACACAGTGTAAGGATATTTATTTTAATATATTAATTATTAAATTCATTAATCTGTTTCCTTACTCAGGTCACGCAATTGTATAACACTGACAAATTCATTTATTTATCCATACATTTATCATAAATTCAACAAATATTTATTGAAGATTTACTAAGTGTTAGGCATTCTGCTCTTAATACAAAGATGAAAGAAACTTCAGACTCTTCCATCACAATGGAGAAAATTCATTTAAATATTAGCAATATGTAATGTTTAAACTGTTTCTGGCTTGAATATATTTCAAAGTCTAGTGTTATGGCATTAAGTAAATTTCAGTATATACACATAGACATAAATAACTAGGAAATGTTATCTCAACAATTACACTTAATTTTATTTATAATCTTAAAAACATTTTAAATTGTTTTTCCATCTCTTATTACCCCTGTATATTATGCAACCTACCCTACTACAAGTAACTTAAGAAGGTCAATTAAGCTTTGGAAACCACGACACAAGCACAATTGCTAATCCCTGTGGTATTTTCCTCTTAATTGATTTTAAACTACCAGTTTTCTTTACTTCTTCTTAGCTCTGAAAACTTAATGTGCCAAGACTAATATAATAACATTGCTATCATCAAATTAAATAGAATTTAATTTCTTAAAAATATAAGGAAGGAACTACATCCAAAACTATTCATTAAAATATATGTGGCTACATTCACAGTAAAGTACAAAGTAGATTAAAACAGTCTACTTTTAAAATAATTTAAAATGATTTCACACATTTTTTCCATACACAATGACATTTTTATACTCATTTCAATTCTCCTATTCTCCAAGTGCATGTTTAATTTCATAGATTTCTGTTACCTCAGTTTCCACCAAAGGTCTACAGAGGCCTGCAATTTACTGTTTCATATTACCTCGTGTTGTTTTCTGAATGCGTAGGTGAATGGAGTCACGTGCCAAGTCTAGAGAACAGTGGATGAAAATGTGCTTCCAGACCCATCATCTACGGAATCATAATCTTTTTTCTCATAAAACATAGCCAGTTCCTGGCTAATTCTCAATGATGCCCAGGCCCAAATTATTACTGTCAGGTCTGCCAGGAATCAATGTCAGCAAGAGTAATGTATTATCTTAATTTTATGTTCCTGGTATATACAACACATAGCCCTACTATAGCAGGAATACATGTACCCAGGGGAAGATGAAGGATAGAATTAAAAAACTACAAGCAAGTAAAAACTGTATAAGCTTTCCTTAACTTTTGCTTTCCCCTAAATATTTTTTATCCAAGTGTGTAAATTGTATAAACTCATTCAGCATAGAGCATAAAAATATGACATGACATGGGAATCATATAACAAATAACAAGCGGTCAAGAATTGTTTTTGAAATTGTTTTCAAAATATCAAGTTTAAACAAAGACATACGCTACCATAAACATTTAGTAGCAAATCACACTGAAAATGGAAAACATAATCTCTTCAGAAAAAAGGTGAAGAGAAATATTTCACTCTTGGTTAGATTATCGTGTGACCCCATTACTATAACTTGTTATTGGATCAAGGACATTTCTGATTGGACCTGCCGAGAAACAGGCTGGAAAAACAAAGTTGGTGAAGTTGTCAGAAGTGAAAAAGTGACACAGACATTCAAATGTCAAGTCATTGGCATTCTGGGAAATTTTCTTCAGATAAAAAGAGGAAATGAGAATCCCATAGAGAAAAAAAAATAGAAGGAGTAAGTAGAATTCTGGAGAGCATTTCAATAATTGGAGACTGAGGGCAGAACAGCAGATATCATGGAAAAGGAAGAGAGCAGACATGACTGTATATATTTGGAAGCACGGGAGGTTGCCAGTTGAGGTAAGATGGGAGATAGAGGTGGATCTAAAGTACAGAGACAGATTCCTACTGAGTCATGGCCACAGCAAAACAGTGTTAAGATTAAAACTATGCTTTCTGAGACCTATGAAGATGTAGGAAACTGTGTCTTGTTTTTGTTGTGGTTAATAACAGGCAATTCTGCAAAAGCTAGAGTATTTTCTTTCTTTGGATATCCTTAAAAATCCAAAGGGCAGGGAGGTAACTTTATACACGTGCTACACTTGCTTTTAATGGCTAAAATTGCCCAACTAGAATTTCATTTCTTTACATATGCACACTGCCCTGCTAAAATGCTAGTAGCCTAGAGAGAGGTAATATATTGATTCATTTTTAGAAAAATTATTTACTGTGAACTAATAAAACAATTTCCATTGTGACATGTTTGAGAGAAAATTTCTTAGAAACAGTTGGTGGAGGGTGATGATAGGAGAGAAATGAGGGTGGGAGAAAAGGTGAGAAAATAAAAAGGTGGAATTTGGAAATAACTAAGTCCTACTATTGAGAGAGTAGACTTGGGTACTGGGTATGTAAGAGGCAGCATTAAAGCACTATCAGTCATTAGTTGTGGGGAGAAGAGAGGAATAGCAATAAAAGAGAAGTTCATTTAAGATAACCATTGTCTGGTTCAAAATTTTAATTAAGGCTCAGTTTATATTTCAGATTATTCTATATCTGTTATGTAGTAAGGTAAAATTTAGTGACCAACTTTTTATGAACTTAAGATTTACTAGATTTATCATACTAATTACCTCTATTATGTACTTCAGCATTATGTTTCCTTTCTGAATGCAGATATTAAATAATCCCAGACAATTTTTTTCAGAAAGAAATTGTAATAGCTAGTTTGTGCGTGTGAAAAAGTGTTATTTTATGATCAGTTCTAAAATGTGATCGCCTTTTTGCTATATGTAGTCACAGAATTGACCAATGTTGTCAGTCCTGTTACATGAAATTAATTAATGTGGATGACACCACCTAAGGAATATTTGAAATGTATGAAGACTTTTTTGTTGTCACAAGAACAGAAAGGCTCTACCAGGATAGAATGGGTGGTAATGAAAGATGCTAAACAACAAACAATGGATGGTAAGTTTTGCATAACCAAAATGTTTCCATTCAAAATGCAATATTTCTTACTGAGTTACACTGGATTTGCAACAGATAAACTTTAAGGTAATATAAATAATTAGAAAATGGCAGACATCATTAACTCTCTAATCTAAGCTCTTCTTACGATCTACTTTTCTCTAGGCACATTCCATGTAGGGCAGGGATGTGTGACATGGCTCCTACTAAGGAGACAAGATTGGAAATCAGCTGTGTGAGGCTTCTGGGAATGTTTCATTTTCTTTATAAAAAATAGACAAACAGATAAGGCATAGTTTTGACTCTTTCATCCCTTCCACCATCTTCACATCATGAATATGAATACATGGCAACCACCTTAGAAAAGTGAGGTCATGAGCATGAGGAAATAAACATGCCATAAATAGCAGAAGATGAAGGTAGAACAAAGTGTGGTGACTAATAGCATTGCTTAATGCCTTCTGGGCTCTGGACTTCCCAACTCCAAACTTTTATTTTAAGAAGGGAAAAAGAAATATCTATGTATTTAAACCACTATATCCATGCTTTCTATATTTCAGTACTGCGTGTGTGTGTGTATTCAGTTTAGATTCATCTGTGGTTACAATTTGTTTAAAAATTACTGACAAATTTCTGGAAACACTAAGACATTTCCCTTAAACAACTTTATACTGTTACCCTTTGGATTTTTCCTTTGAGAAAGATTCATCTAAATTATGATATGAGTGGTCATATTCCTGTTAGTTACTGAAATCCACTACTGGAACATTGAAAATAGAAACACATCTGCAAGAAAGGTGCAACATTCCTAAAATATATTAATTCTCATCACTAATTTTCCTTACAAATGAAGAAAAGATGAGAAACAAAGTTTATGCATTACTAATAATTTAAAAAAATAAAGATTGTTGATTTGAATATAATATTTATGTCACTTCAGTTTACCATTGCCAGCTCTTTAGAAAGACTAGGTTAAGAATTATCTTTCTGGTACAGGAAAAGGCTTTGTAGGAAAATGTTTGATATAATTATCACATTTTTCTGTGCATTATATTACTGCATTAAAATTTTAGGGGTTTCTTGCAAACTCTTACCACCTAACTAATTTATGTATTAATCATTCTGTATGCAAAATGCTTGAAGGGCCTATTGGCATTTTCTTATGTTTTGCAGCTCAAAATTTAAACAGGTTAGGTCTCTATCTCTTCTAGAGATTCTGTCTTTTCTATAGAACTTTCAGCTGGGCTTTTCAGAATGTCCAGGACACTTGGCTTGAGAAACAGGAAACTATCAGGTTCACTGAAAAATTATGGGGTCTTTTGGAAGTGTCTTAGGGTCTCCAAAGAACATATCATTGTCAATGTGAAACCTGCAAAATGATGAATTTTTTAGAGAATAGTCATCAAAAGGATGCACTGAAATAAAATTACAGAAATCAAATATTCCAAATTAGTTTTCCTATTTTTCCTCCATCTTAAAAGGTAGAAATTTGATTTTAAAAGCCTTAAAATAAAAGTTTAGAAAATTGTGGAAAACAATTCTGCAGATCAGTTATTATTTAAGCATGCAATTTTAAAATCACAAAAATCCCTTTGCTTAAAAATTTACCTTGTACAGAATTTTTAAAATTCAGTCACCATAAATATAAAACTGACTCTGTTTATAAGGATACTTATCAACATAAAAAAGTAAATATTACCTAACTTCTGTTTAAAGTGAGCTTCATTTTTAACAAGTTTCACAGTAAACAATACACAGTGGTACTTTGACAGCTCAAAGAAAATTGGCAAATTCTGTCAAACCACTTCCTGCATAAGGGCAATCTGTTGGCTTCCTTCAACCCTCACCATACCTCTTGAGTTCCAAATGCCTCTCTGACTCTTCAAACTTGCTCTGTGGCTATCTAAACCCTCTTTCTCTTTGTTGTAGTTCTTTCTAGCTAGTGTTGCTTAAACTCCAAGAATACTACTCTTTCTTCCTCAAGTCCAGCTGAGATCCTGATATTCTCAGTGTGACTATTCTCTCTTTAGTGTTCATGATAAAAGCCAACTTCTTTGTTTACTAAAGTAATTCATTCTGAGGTTTGATTTACTAACAATCCTGGCCAGATAACTGCAGTTTACATATACTATTGTGTCTAATGTATTACAATTAATTTATTTTCTTGTTTATCATCTCTCTTCCTCACTGGAATAGAAGTTTGGTGAGAGCAGGTATCTCTGTTATTATGATTCCTCTGTAGTATTTAGTTCAGACTCAGCTGTATTCACTCATGTTTCTTAAAGAGTAGTAAATGTTAGAAGTTCATTGAAGAAGCAGAACGTTGTGGGTGATCATGGTTGGGGAGAATGAAGAGAAGGTCCCTTAAGCTGGATTTTGAAGGATGGACAGGATTTGTATGAATCAAGTAACTAGGTGCTAAACTCAGCCCAAAGTTCCTACGTATGTCTACCTCTCAGTCTATACCCAGAAACGTTACACATACAGTTAGGTGTCTGATGTCAGAGTGGTGCACAAATTCTATGGGTGCTTATCTCATCTGAAGGAAGAAACAGAAAATGGGATACATACTGGGGACACGGACTGAATTTGGAGCAAGCAGGTAGCTGCTGGGGGTGGTACAGTGAAGTTCTGGTTGAGGGCAGGCAAAGATGGAGCGTTTATGCTGGGAAGCCCAAAGAAGTAAGTTAAGTCTGTCTTTCCCATACGTGGTCAATGTCAGGGTCCAACTTACTTACATACAATAGGAATGAATATTGATAGATCATATAATAACAACTATACACTTACACTCAAATCATTTTTTGATTTTTCATAACAGTCTATTAAAGGAAATGTTACTTTCTTTGAAGTATATTTCAACATTCTCAAGTAAGTTCAGTTTGCTGGACAATATCTCAAAAAAGGGAAGTTACACGTTTAAGGCTGCAATACTTAATTATTCTCCTGTAGCCACTATTTTAATAGATTAATTTATTGGTTCCATTTTCTCATACTTAGTGGCTAATTTATCAGCTAAAAGCAATAGTCATGCCAAATTAAAGTAATAGAATATTGGGCATGTTACATAGACAATTTCCCATTATCACACAGAATGAAGTCTCAACACTACAATCCGTTTAATCAGAATATGATTAAGTAGGACACCGTCTTTATTGAAACAATTTCTTGAGATAAATTTTTCTCTAAGTATTTCAATACAATACACTTTTTTTCCCCTTGGTTCAGAGCAAAATTATTTCTTGTACTCTGAGATGTCATAGTCATCCAAAACCACTTCAAGATAGATAAAACTTAACTTAATAAAAGCAGTGAACATCTACCTACATTTTAAAATCCTTTTTTAAAAAATTGCAAGAGAATGATAAGCATAAAGCATGAGAATATTTTTTCAATCTTGCATTAGTACAGTATCACATGATTATTTGCAGAATGTTTACATTTGGAAGATTTTATTCTTATTACTTTCTTCTTTTCTGTTTGTATCTGTAACACTGATTTCATGGTTTGAATTTGGTTCTAAGTTGCTCAAAACAAACCTTTGATAAAATATATATAAAATATATAAGTTACACCTAAGGAGTTTTATTAAGAAAAGCAATATCAAGCCAGCATAATTCTGAGAAAATAATTTAATCATAAAACTTTTCAGAAAATTTCTTGTAAAGGAGGAAAATGAACAGATTCTTCTCACAATACCTGTAACCACAAAGCACAAAGTAAAATACTTTATTTCATCTTTATGGTTCCAAGAAATCAAGAGTGACAATAAAACATCTTTTCCTTATTTATTTTCTGTTTACTCTAAGTGGATTTTTTTCTTTAGAATTTAATGGAAATATGACTTTGAATATAGAACACTGGCTTATAGTTAGATGGATGTCAGACACATTAAAGAATTGTAGCAAAAGTTTACCTGCATCCAAACAAGGTTGTTTATATGATAAATTCAAATTCTAATTAAATGAAATTACATTTAATAATAGCATACAGGTTAACTGACCTGGATTTAACAAGAATAAGTACGATTTGTCAAAAGAAAATATATAGCCAAGGTAAGTACAGGAAATTCAAGGTCAGTAGGAAAATCTTCACAACAATCATGTCAATGTTTTGCAATATTTTAGAGCTGTGCAGTACTACAAAGAACTATGATATGAGACAAATGTGGGTCACATACGTCTTTTAAAATTTTCTAATAAAAATTTAAAAAGAAACAGGAAATTAATTTTAAAAATAAATATACCCCAAATATAATCACTTCCATATCTAATCAATTTAAAAATCTTAAGAGACACGTTATGGTCTTTTTTTTATACTAAGTCTTTGAAATCTAGTGTGTATTTTACAATTACAGCACTTCTCAATTTGGACTAAACCACATTTCAAATGTTTATTAGCCACATGTGGCTAGTGGAGACCATTTTGGACAGTAGACTCCTAAAGTATTTCAATATACAAAGCCAGCTTTCAAAATGTTTCATATTCACAAATTAGTCTTACAGCCAACTCAATTCTGTTGTTTCTTATGTCTCTTCTATTTTGTCAAAGCAAAACAGTGTAAAACTTTTCTAGTAGTAATGTTACTGGTCTTTGTTGAGCCAGCTATAGGAAATGATATGGTTTTCATTAAACAATCAATTTTAAAGAATCAATTTATATTAGAGTATTAGAAGTAGAAGCTATAACCAGCCTATATATATATATATATATATCATATATCATATATTACATATATATTATATCTGTAATACTATATAATATTATATAAACAGTGTCCCTGTGCATGGGATTAAACTTGGTCTGTATTTTGAATAATATATATAAATGTATAATATTATCATTACAATATATTATATTATATATAATCATATTACAGAACAAGTTTAATCATGTGTACAGGGACACCTTTGCATGAATAACGAAGTGTAATATATTCAATATATTCAACATTTTGAAATAATTACTTTTTCTAAGGTAAATAATTCTAAATAGATAATTCTAAGTAATTTTAAATAAATAAATTCTAAAATAATCTATTTCTGATTAGAAAGTATTTTGAAGTATTTTATAAAATAAACTCATGTGGAACAATATTTCATTCTAGATCATAGGATTTTTTTAAGGAATTCATTTTTATTCTTTCTTTTGTTGTACTTGTTTCCAATATTGACATCTGTGACATTTAGTTAGCTTGTATTGTTACAATTATTTATTTTCCAAAAAATAAAAATCTGCTGGATAGGCTGTAAAGTTGTTTTCCTTAGGGTGCAGAATCCAAAAGAACTAAAATATTCAATGCTATATAAATGTTAATGGCAATAATATAAGGTCTAATATCTAGATGCCATTTTGATAACATCCATACCTTACTTAATTCAGTACAGATACTTAAAATCAGCTGGAAAGATATGATTTTGATGGGCAAAATTCCTTCTTAGATTTCTCAGTTTTGTTCTCTACTTTGTAAGAAAACTAAACTTTATTTTTAAGAGTATAACACCAGGTCAAAGTCTCAGATTATAACACAGTGTGAGAGCTAAGTAAGATCAACTGGGAAAAGATTGATTGGCATTGAAAACTGACTGATTAGAAGCTGCAGGATTTATGGAAAACCAAGGCTTAAATCCAGGGATTTCAGGCAGGCTAACAACCTAGGCGCTTTTTCAGAAAGACCAGACTAAGTTGCTGACCTGGAATCAATGGGTATGTAACATCATTCCAACACAATCAGAGATATCAACATATAATGTTGTACACACTGTTATATTTTAAATAGATAACCAACAAGGGCCTGCTGTATAGCACAGGGAACTCTGCCCAATATTCTGTAATAACCTAAATGGAAAAAGAATTTGAAAAAGAATAGACACATGTATATGTGTAACTGAGTCACTTTGCTGTACATCTGAAACTAACACAACATTGTTAGTCAACTATATTCCAATATAAAATAAAAGTTTTTTAAAAAGTTATGCAGATAATCCATACAGTGAATATGCCTCTCAGGTTAGCTGAGAGTTTGCAGCATATGCTCAGAGCACTTCATGCTACATATGCTTATGTACAGAAATTGCTTGCATTGCTGCAAATGACTGAGATTAAACGTTGTTAACTGCAAGGACTAATTTTTCCTTATTTAAACAATGTGCATGTGTAAAGAAAATGATAATTAATAATATGTATATCCACTTGTTTTCCTTGGTAAAATTCAAGATGGAAAACAATACAATTTAAACCATATATATTTGAAATATTATGGATATTAGGGTAAATAAAATTATTCATTAACAACATAAATGGGAAAAGAATTTGAAAAAGAATAGATACATGTATATGTATAACTGAATCACTTTGCTGTACACCTGAACTAACACAACATTGTTAATCAACTATACTCCAAAATAAAATAAAAAGTTAAAAAAAAACGTATTCACAAAGCAGAGGTGAGAGAAATCTTAGATTAAGTATGCTTTCAATATTTTTAATTAAGAAATAACTATATATCTCTAGTCATAGACAAAATTATTAGAGACACATCTACAGAATAACAAGCAAAATTATAATTACATAAATATATAGTTAAAACCCAAGAAAAATAAAGGTAAAAAACATATTTTACTTGAATGATCTGAATATTATAGGCAAAAGCTTACTTTTTTTCCTGTTAAATTAGGTCTATTCTAAAATTTCAAATGCTGATTCTAAGGAGTTATATGTGTTTCTCCCTTTCTGTCAAGGAAAAATCTACTTCTTCTGTTACATTCCAATCCATTAGAAAGAATAAAATTTTTGCCTAAATTTGCATTTTTCTTTCCTTAGATTCAAGACTTCCCCACAAAAAGTTTCACATCAAGGCAATTTGTGAAGGAAAAGAGCAAACATCACATGGAGTTTACTAAGAAAGTTTCTATAACCTGGGCTAAGACAGTATTAACATGGAAGAGATTAGGTCTTGTTGAGGTCATTCAAATATATTAGGGAAAAGGCCTGAAATGTCAACTCTGTCATTGAATTTTCACAAAGCCTCTATAAAAGTAGAAGTTAGTCTGTTTCTGGGTTCTGAATACAAAGATTTTGGTGTAATAACTCCTATGATTCTTATTAACATTTTATGAATATAGGCTATAGCTTTAGCAAAACAGAAATAGCTCTTTAAATAAGGACAAAATTAGAGAAGGAATCCAAAAATTCAGGACAGTAAAAGCCATGAATCAGATACACCTTTCTGAAAGAAATGAATACATTTTGAGTAGATATTATAATATTAAAATATTCATAATTCACTGACATGTTACTAAAACCAATCATTTAGATTGACCAAGGAGGGACTGAAAGTAAACTGCCCTTGAAAAGTGAAAAGATGGTATTTTAAGGCAGATGAAATGTCATCAAATTATCAAAATAAGTAATAGAAAAATGGCACCATATATAGAATTTCTTCTTTGACTTGGCAGGAATGACAGGTCCCATAAAGAGTCCGGTTTTCTTCATAATTTAATGTTTCTGCGTGATCCAAATATAACTGAATTTTGTATAGAATCCTTTAGTTTCTGGCTTTAAACCCAAAAAGTTCAGTTTAACGTGCAGATTAAAACTAGTTAAAATAAATTTTAAACTGGCAAATAATGACATTAAAAAATAAACATTTTGTATATTTTTTGATCAATGTGGAAGTAATAGTGTTACAGAGAACAATGTGATAATTAGAAATTGTAGCTTCTTTTTCAGGGAATCTGACTTAATTAATTGGAAACTGTGAAGAAAATCTTAATTTTTTTTTTTTTTTTCACTCACCTAGTATATTGCAAATCCCTTCCCTTTTTCAGACAAAAGGAATTAGAGGATATAGAATACTTGTGACCCCAGGAGTGAAAGAAATTACATATTTGCTAACAAATTAAGCTGAACAAAGGTTCAAAGTGTGATTCAATTTAGTCATGCTCTCTCTTTGATCTTAACCTATTCCCCCTAAAATGGAACCATTCATGTTTGTCAAGAAAACTGAAGTGTGTCCAATAGCCAGGCGGAAAGGTAAGGCCTATTTAAGACAGAAAAAAAATAATTATTCAAAACTACACTTGCTGTTAATCTCATCAGATAAATCTGAAAATACGGTGAAGTCACTGAAATTTCTTACTCAAAGCAAACTTAGTCTTCACTCTCTCTAAAAAAAACAAATAAATAACTAGTTGAAATGTTTTGGGTTGTTAAATCTGAGTGAATTCTTTGACTCCTTTGTGGTAGGGTATATAGCAAGCTAGAATAATAATAAACATGATTGTCTCTTCATAATGGGGACTTCCCCAGTGGTCCAGTAGTTAGGACTCAATGCTTTCATGGCTGTGGCCCTGGGTTCAATCCCTTTTGGGGAACTGAGATCCCACAAGCCACATGGCAGGGCCAAAAAATAAAAATCTCTTCATATTGCACAAATATTATAATTTGCTTACTCAACACATATACGGTGATGACTTAATGGTTATTTCAGTTATTAATGCAATGAATGTATCTTTAAATTACCTTAAGAGGTTTATATGCAATCATCTCAATTCAATAATTTTCCCTTTTCATAATTTAAATTTTCATTTTTATCCAAGTTATATTATTTACTGAATTTATATTTGTTGCTTAAGAATATGATCTCATATTTTACACTTTAGTAATGAGAGATATTAATCCTAAAGAAATTGAATCAATAATCTGTATGAGTATAAACAAAAATAAATAATAAATATTCAAGTTATTAAGTCTTAAGGAATATTCTCATTTGTTTCTGTGTCTCTCCTACTTAAAATCCTATGTTGATGAGACTACTTTTAGAGCATGTTCGTCACTTTGCTCTTCAGTAATTTTTTCTACCCACTATTACTTTAGATGCTCTTTCCCTTCACGAATACAAAACACTGTTAAAATAAATAAATGTTTGGCAAATAAATGTTTTAAATGATTCAGGATTTTATGCAAAACTACATATCATTATCCCTTGAAACAGGTTTCTTTCCCTTCAAGTATACCCAGTATTTAAACTCCATATTTAAAATACAAAGGAAAGACCATTCTTACTTAAAACAAAATTATTTACCCAATAAACGGTGCAAACTATATCACATTTCAAAAATAAAATCCCTTAATGTATATAAACTATTATTCACCTAAGAACACTTCAACTTGATGCACTTGAAAGGCATCTATTCTATAACGTATGACACAAGTATAATTAACAGGTAAAGATATTTTATATCCCAAACTGCAGGTTCTAAGCATACGTTCATGAAATTTTTGTTGATTAAAGTAATTATTTCTCACTCAGGTAATTGTTAACTTTCCAGCATTTCAGAAGAGTATATATTTATAAATACTTCTTTGATTAAAAGCCCTTTTCTGTTTGAGCTTTGGAAATCCAATTATTCTATTATGTCTCAGAAACTCTTAAACATCGTTTAAGCTGTTTAACTTCCTAACGACTTCTTCTATTCATCACAGTACAGATATTGATTATACCCCTGTTTTTAATTTGAATGGGTTCTTTCATTTATGCCCTTTAATTGCTCTATGAATATAAATTGTACGCCTAATCTGATCACAAATTTTCTTTGAGCAGGAAGCACATGGTAGGTATGACTTCCTGCCCTCTCAAAAACTAGCTTATTTCTGAATGCAAAGTACCATCCATTAAAAAATGATGAATCGGGCTTCCCTGGTGGCACAGTGGTTGAGAATCTGCCTGCTAATGCAGGGGACACGGGTTCGAGCCCTGGTCTGGGAAGATCCCACATGCCGCGGAGCAACTAGGCCCGTGAGCCACAACTACTGAGCCTGCGTGTCTGGAGCCTGTGCTCCGCAACAAGAGAGGCCGCGATAGTGAGAGGCCCGCGCACCGCGATGAAGAGTGGCCCCCGCTTGCCGCGACTAGAGAAAGCCCTAGCACAGAAACGAAGACCCAAAATAGCAATCAATCAATCAATCAATAAATCAATAAATAAATCTTTAAAAAACAAAAAAAGAATCCGCCTGCCAATGCAGGGGATACGGGTTCGAGCAAAAAAAAAAAAAAAAGAAAAAATGATGAATTGTTATTTTAAAAATAAATACCATTTTTAAAGAACCTCACAAGTAGTAGAAACCTGGCAAACCTTCATGCTATCCTTTATCATTTATTTGCTCTATAGTTTTGCTCTAAGTATGTAAAGTACTTTTACTACTCTAAATAAAACATTTTTTTTTAATTTCTAGGAGAAAACATCCGTTGTTCATATAACATACGAGGAATATTATTTAATCCTTAAACTAACCTTGAGATATTACTTTTTCCATCTTAAAGACTAGGATATTGAGAATTGGTAAAACACTATGGGCCAGATCTTGAGTTTGGACATGCTGTTCTCTGACAGTATCTCTTTATCAATTGCAACACGGTGTCTATCTATAAAACCGAAGCACAAAAGATCTAGTTTAAAAAAGACATATGCAAAATCAGATTAACTGAGTATACATTTTCTTTTCCAATGGTTATGATATTAATTGAATGCTAAAAATTATGTAATAAAGTAAGAATGTTATATCTGCTTTTAAAATTTAATTATAACCTATGAAGGGACACAGTACCTCTAATTTACTTAATATTTTGATTCTGGATTCATTGGACACATTACAAAATAAATGCATGCTCATGATCTTTGTAGATTCCAAATATTTTAAGATAAATAGCATTGAAAGATTCTCCTATCTAGATCCCAGATATACATGATCATCAAAATGAAAATGAGTGATCAGAGATTCTCCCCCTGACAATTTGTGGGCAAGAGGAGCTTTTATAGGTGGAGGGAGGGTCTACATGCAGAAACAGCACAGTCAGCTCTGATACTCATCTTGAAATTGGTCATGCTGTGGTCTGACCAGCATCATCTTTATTGTTTTAAGTACAGTTAGTCTTCAGTTCCAGGGTCAGTTTGTTCCCATTTCTTTGAGGCCACTTCTCAGAACTGTGGCAGCTTATGTCAGGGCTACAGTCTGGTCATCATGCAGTTAACTTCTTCCACCTGGCGGGGGTTTCAGTATCTATAAAACAGCTCAAAGGATATGGCTCAGAATATTATCTATAACCCTTGAGGAGGAACTAAATGTGCTTGACTTTATTTAATAACTAAACTATTATTATTTTGTCCTGTTCAACTGTTTTCCTTTGCTTCTGCATTTTCTCACTTATCTGATTAAACTTATTCTTTGAGTAAAGTTTTTCCACAGACAAAAGGCAGGTGGAGGAAATGGGGTGGGAGGTGGACCGTGAGGTCCTGTTCCATTTCACAACCACATCTCCAAATACTCCAAATAATGGAAAAGAAACGAGTCCTGTTCCTTCATACATGCACTCTACTGTACAACATCTGAAATGCAGATTGCCTGGAGATATTTTAGTGACTCTGATGGATTCTAGCTTAACATGCTGAGGGGGACACATGCATCCCTAGTTTCAGAAGGGATGATGCTAATATCATTGGAAATCTTAGAACGTATGTCAAAGTTTCTTTAGAGAAATCATTCTTTCCTATAGCAAAATAAAAGTTTCTTCATCTGTTTTAAAAAAGACTTTTTATTTTCAATACAATTTTGGGAAAGGGAACAGTTCTCTCTCTTTGCACATTTGAGACTATTTATTTAAAAAAAACATTATCTGCTTAATAGCAATTTATGCCACTTTTCGCTTATCTTTAAATGTTTACTTTGAAATTGCATAAACTCTTTCCAAGGTATTCATTTCCAAGATATTGTGGCAAGCAAAATATAACTGCCAGTGATTTTTTAAAATTGCAGCTTTTTATAGGAAGAACGCGTTTTGCATCTTAAATTACTACTCTGAACACGTATAAATTATCTTGAAAGAAATCACTTTGGAAATACCTTGTTTTAAAAGCTAAACCAAATGGCCAAAAATGCATCTTTAAAGTATCTGGGTTTATTACAAACTTTTCCTATACTTATCTAAGATTTTCATCTATAACGTCCAATAAAATTCATCTTGAAATGAAAACATTTGGAATCTTGAGTTTTAAAGCCCTAAAAACTGAACAACTATAAATTTAAGTTTTAATGATTAACAGGGACTGAAGTTTAAAAAATAAGAAATTTGACACTGGTAACTTATATAATATTGTACAACAACTATACTTTAATAAAAGAGGAACTTTCACTTTTTCACTTAAAAAAATAAGAAATATGAAATGGATGACTTCTATGGCTCTTGAATTGAGACATTCTGACTGTGCTTAACTTTCAGCAGCAAAAGATAAGAAAAAAAAGATTTTTAAAAGGCCAATAAGTTTGCATTTAAAAATATACGGAATGAAGTAGTATTTATCACTCTGTTAGAATTTTGAGGAAGCTCTCATGTAATCCAATTTGTGAGAAATCGTAAGAGTTAAAAATTATAATCCTTTTCTTATGACATCCATTTGAGTTTGGTAAAAGCTTAATAAAATGCATGGGGAATAAATTACTGTTCCTAATTGTTCTCTCCAAGACTATTTATAATAATTTCCCCCAATATCTGGAGAAGGAAAATGCATATTACACATATGAAATTGCAGAATTGTGCTAACCACCTGCTTAATGACAAAAGCAAGTTTGCATAATCTGTTAACAACTTCCAAAACCTGTTTCCATAATCCCTTTGCTATTGATTAAGATCTTTAAGTGTTGAATATATTCCACAAAAATCACGGAGCAGGGCTTATTCTCCATAAAGCCCTGTAATTTATGAGCATGCATTATTTGCATCAATTGAATAGGCCATCACATGTAGTGAATCAAGACCCATTTGTATTACACAGATTTTGAACCTGTCTGGAATAATTTTCTAACATAGAATCATAAAACTTTTGCATTATTTAATATTGTCAATTTTCAAGACAGGGACGCATTCTGTTGAGGAATTTTTGCACTTTCCAGAATGCAATATGTGTTGTGTTGAATACTATCGTTGATATATGACAAATGAGTTTTGTTCATTAGTTCAATTTATGGACAAATTGAGGAAATCTTGAAGAAAATATATTACTTGTACTTAATATATAATTATGTAAATATATTACATGAAATATGTTATGTATCCTCTTCACCAAAAAAAATGTTCCAGTATATTTTGGAGTATAAAATATATAAACTCCATGAGGGAATTTGTTGTCCTTGTTTTTCACTGTTTCCCTGGCACCTAGAAGAGTGCTTGCAACATAGTAAATATCCAATAAAAAATGATTAATGAGTGAAATACCTAGTTCCATTCTAAAGTTTACTTTTAAACAAAATAAAACTGGTGTTTCTTAGAATATAGTTGTGTATGAGTATAAATTTTATACATTTGGAAAAGAGTGGACTACCCTATCTCCAAAAAGCAAGTTCTATAAATCTCCCAGTTGCCGTGGCTGGGATTCTACTCATGAAAATCATAAATTATCTTTAACATAACCCTTAAATTTTCAACAAATGATGCTTAATTCTTATCATAGTTCTGTGTGGAAGAATGAAAAAGCTATGTTTTAAACAAAAAGAAAACCAATACTAAAAATTAACTTTATCAGCACCAAATATTTCCTAACTTTAAAAAATAAATTCAAGGAAGTATAAAAGAAGATAAAAACCAAACCAAAAAGATGAAAATATACTTTGAAACACTTCAAATAAGACAGCTTTATATAAAAAAAGGATCAATATGCTGAGGAAGTATTTTCCAGTTAACTTAGCCTGAAACAGAAGAAAACAAGGTTAAATTTCAGGAAGTGGATTTTGTGTTTAAAGTGATAAAAAAGAGTTTGGTAACTTCTTTTTTCTTTTCATGACTTTGTTAAGTAACCACAAGACTTGAAAATAACTCTGAATTAAATCTAATGCTGCTTTAGTAATATTGTTTATGATATGTCCTCTGTTTTCTCATCACATTTAGGAAAAAATCCTATTTATTTTGTCATATTTGAGCATAATCCTTTCTGTGGTCTATAAGTGGTCCTGTGTCTGTGATACAGACCTTAGCTATTTCTCTAGTCTTGCCTTTTCCTTTCTAACTCTGTCTGTACCCCTCCTTCCTGGCTTGCTGCTTGCTAACCTCTGCCCAGGACATATTTCCCCCAGTTATGTGAATGATTCACTCTACTTCGTTCAAGTTTCTGTTCAAATGTCACCTTTGCAGAGAGGCCTTCTTTCATCACCCTTGCTAAAGTGGTGCCCCACTCACCATCTCCTTGTTCTACTTTAGTTTTCAATTGTAATCATGACCTAACATACACTCAGGCAAAAGTCTCTGCTATTAAGATGTAAACTGCAGGAGTTCAAAAGTTTGTTCACTGATGACTCCTCAGCAACAAAGATCGTTTCTGGCACAAAGTATTCTAAAACTGCTTGCTCATTTAAATGGTTTGGTATGTTTGAATGAAGATTGCCAAGTACTAAGTATTGTGTATCAGTGTGCGTATATACATCCACACATACATGTAAGGTCTCTAAATTATGATGGTTTGACTTACCATTTTTCACTTTCAAATGATAGGAAAGCATACACATTCAGTATAAACCATACTTCAAATTTTGAATTATGATCTTTTCCAGAGCTAGCGAAATGCTGTAAATTATACTCCCATGATCCCGGGCAGAGTCAGCCAACTATAGCTCCCAGTCAGACATCTGATCCTGATGGTGAACAACCAATACACTTACAACCATCTTTTACCCAGATAACCAGTCTGGTTTTCACTTTCAGTACAGTATTCAATTAATTACAAGAGCTATTTACCACTTTATTACAAAATAGGTTTTGTGTTAGATGACTTTTCCCTACTGTAGGCTTAACATTAGTAAGTGTTCTGAGCATATTTAAGGTAGGCTAGGCTAAGCTATGATGTTTGGGAGGTTAGGTGTATTAAATGCATTTTCAACCTATGATATTTTCAACTTCCTATGGATTTATCAGGATGTAACCCCATCATAAGTCAAAGATCTGTATACATATTTTGTCTCTGCTTTTCAAAGAGGAAAAGGAACTCACCTAAGATAACTTAGTCAATAAGAGATGGAACCACTATGCTATACTCTCTCCTAAGATCATGACAAAGGAACATTCCTAAAACTGTTTATTCATTGAGAGCTAAGAATGAATATAGAGGAAATTATCTTCAGAATTAAGTGAGAATCTTGATCAAGTCTTAGAGAAATAGAATCTGCCGTCTCCATTTTACTTCAAGGATATTCATGAATTAGGAAAAAAATGCTGCAAAGTAAGTTAAGAAACTTGGGTAATTTAAATAAATTTTAATAAAATTCAATATAATTAACTGCTGAAGAGCAGTTAGCTTCATAGCACTAATTCCCAGCAAACCTGTTGAATTTATTTCTAGGGTTTCTAAAGAACAGAGGAAGTTTTAGATGGTTGAATTGAGTGACACACGCAGATATAATGATAAATACAAAATGTTTAAAAGCAATGATTAACTCTATAATTTGATATAATTACAAGAAAACCTAGAAACTAAATATTTAATTCATTCATATTAAGTAATACAGAAATTTCAATGATCCACCCGTTAGATCATTGTTTCTGAAACTTGCAGCCTCACTAGAGCAAGATAATTCATACCATGATGCTTTAAAGTGAGCTACTACAACTCCCAAAACACCATAGGCAACAAGTATGATTGCAGAAGTCAGAAGTTAGAATTTAGGTTGTGCTTGTGACAGAAAGAAAAGGGTATTTTGTAAAGGGGAATAATGTAAACTTAGTATTTAAAAGAATAAAATGAAAATTTAACATAGAGAGTGGACTAATTTGTCTGTGAGGACAACTTATCTAGACAAATGTTTAGAAATATGGTTAAAAACAAAAGAAAATATTTGCACTTGGTCTTATGGACTGTTTTCAAACTTTTAAATTATATATTCTTGTTAATAAAAATGAAAATATAATTTACTAAATATTAGTAAATTTAATTATTTATTTTAGTGAATATACATTTAAAATATTATTAAGATTATTTTTATGTCTTCAGTGGGTGAGCTTTGCCATATCCTGAAGGATGCCCATCCTTTTTTTAAAAGCCCATTGCTCTGTGCAATGGTGCAAGTGGGACAGAAACTGATAGATTTAAATACGACAGTGACAAGATCAAAACAGAATTTTAGAAGATGAATCACCCATTCAATGCAGGAACAGATAGAACAAGTGAAATGGAGACTGTAAGACAAGTAAAAAGTCTATCTCTATGGTCAATACATAAAATAATAAGAAAGAGATCCAGGGTGGAGACTGTCTATGAAATCATTTCTGATCCAGACAGCTGTAGTGATTTCCATTCTCTAGCTCATTAGTATTAAAAAAAAAAAGACATTGACCTTCCCACATCCAGGAGTCGGAAGCTCTTGAGTAAATGGGGTAATGTCACTTACTTCTCCTTTGCCTCTGATAATATGTCTAGTATAATAGAAAAAAATAATGTTCATAATAATTATTTTAATAGAACAGGTAAAATTATGTTTCACATGGGATGTAGTGACATACGTTGACCATGATTTCAAATTATTTTGATGAATAAAACTTTAAATCTATCTTCTGAAATTTGTCCTACAGACATTTCTCACAGCAATTAAGTACCTTCTGTAGTCTGTGTTATAGTACATATTGTATTTACATTAAAATGTGAAATGTCCAGATGTGAGTAGGTTTGGGCACTAAGATTGTTTCTATTATTTAAAAAATTTTCCTGACATTTTTTATCCATGCTTGAAATTGAAAGCTATGAATATTATAATCCTTCTGTGAATTAAATTTCCATAAAATGCTCATGAAATATTCATCTGCATTTTCCCATATTTTAAAATAAACCAACAACATAAATTAATACGATATGTGCAGTGCATTTATTTGTCTGACATAAAATTATATACATGGATAAGCTTATTAATAATTTTTTTAAATATTAAAAATATATTGCACATAATCTACTCTATTTTGTAGCCAGAAATTCTATATTTATAACAGATAGAATTCTATATGATTTTGCCTCTTGGTTTTGTAAAACATGGGGGAGTTTCCAGGAGACAATTTCTATTCAAAACTGACATTTTGCTCAATTTCTCTAAGTTTAACTCACTGTATAATTTTATCTGTGGAGTTATGTTCATTAGGACTTCAGTTAGAAATAATATTCTAATTTAACTATACAGTAGTTCTTTATTTGAGCAAAAGGAAAACAACACAAGAAATTCATGGTTAGAAATTTTACATGTAATAACCTTTCATTACATGTAAATCACATTTCTTTCAATCTAACATCTAAATATTTTTAACATTTAATATTTGTCTTTCTCTTAAGTTAGACAAAGACAAATATATGATATCGCTTATATGTGGAATCTAGAAAAATGATACAAATGAACTTATTTACAAAACAGAAATAGAGTCACAGATGTAGAAAACAACTGATGGTTACCAGGGCGGGGGGAGAGGGATGAAGTGGGAGATTGGGGTTTGACATATACACACCACTATATATAAAATAGATTACTAATAAGGGCCTACTTTATAACACAGGGAACTCTACTCAATACTCTGTAATGACCTATATGGGAGAAGAATCTAAAAAAGAGTGGATATATGTATATGTATAACTGATTCACTTTGCTGTACACCTGAAACTAACACAACATTGTAAATCAACTATCCTCCAATAAATTTTTTTTTAAATCAGAAAACATTTAATATTAATCATTTAAGTGATATTTAAATATTTTTTCTCAAAACATTTTCCATGAGTATTTTCTGAATTATATATTTACTTATCCAAAGTATAAATTTAAGCTATATTAATATATAAGTAAATTTACTCTCAATTCATTCATTCTTTTCCATAATCAACACTAATACTACTTTGAAATAACTGAGCTATTCCTCTAACTGAGACAGAGTTGTTAAGGATTTAAACTAATAATAAGGGGTGATAGCAGGTTTGGGGTAGGACTTATTTTAGTAATAGTATTAAATGAAATAAAAAATCTAAATCTTTGATACTGACAACAACCTAAGAAGTATTTACTGTCAATATTATTTATTTACAGATGGGAAAAGTGAGGCTAAGTATTCACAGAGGGCAAAGTATATCTAGGAACTGAAGCAATGTCTCCTAGGTTAAATAGCAAGATAATGGAGACACTAAGATTCTAATCAGGCAGGAAGTCTGTTCCCAGAGCTAGTGCCATCAACAATTTTGCAATTCTCACCCTCTAGTCAGTTTGGGTGGAGAGACCGGAGTGAACTTTAAAGTCCCTTTGTATGTGTGTGCTGATTTCAAAATGTATTCAACAGCTAGAGAGAAGTGGTTTGATAGATCCTTTTTCCATACTGAGTTATATATGAACCAAAAAGTTAAAGAACACTCTTCCTTATGTTTTTTAAAAAAAATGAAACTTAAGAAATTGATATTTTAGAATATCAAAAGGTATTAGTAGTAACAGAAGAGAACAAATAGATAATCCATTCCCTCAAAACCAGTAATTTTGGGACTTCCCTGGTGGTGCAGTGGTTAAGACTCCGCACTCCCAAAGTAGGGGGCTGGGGTTCGATCCCTGGTCAGAGAACTAGATCCCACATGCACGCCGCAAATAAGAGTTCCCATGCCACAACTAAGGATCCCACGTGCTGCAGCTAAGGAGCCAGCGAGCTGCAACTAAGGACCAGTCTGCTGCAACTAAGATCCAGTGCAACCAAATTAAAAAAACAAAACAAAACCAAAAAAACAGTACTTTTATAGTCTGGCTTCCAAAGAGTATGTTTTTGAATGTCTGCATAAGAATCTAGATCAGACATTCTATGAGTTAGTGGAACTTTAGAGTGTCAGTGAATCACCCGAAAAAAGTATGAAAAATAGTGTGAGTTGTGTTAGCATATGTGTGATGTAATAGATGCCACTTTTAACAAAAGCAGTTCAGTTGATTAAAAAACCAAAAAGGAACTATATACTATAAAGGAAAATATGTGGCATAGGTGCTCAGCCCTTTGCAGTAGCTTGATTCACAGGTAAAGATTACACTCTCTAAGACAGAGCAGAGACATCAGGGAGTATACAAATCTAAAGTTTTACATAAATCTTGCATACATATGCATTTTCCAGAGTAGAAGTTCATACCTTTCATTAGAATCTCTCAAGCATCCATATAGCAACAAATTTGAAATAACTTCTTCCTTGTAGGTAATCAGTCTTCTTTCTGTTGTGTTTAAGATCTTGTTGTCTAATTATTTTGAGATTTGGGGGACATAATTTTCAGTTTTTTTCTTGCCTGGAAATCATGCTTCTGGACTCTAAAGATCCATGTCTTTTATTATCAGTTCAGAAAAAATTTTCAGGCATTACCTTTTGTGAAACTACTTCATTCTCAATCCTCTTCTTCTGGAAGTATCTTAGAGTCAAACATAGAATGCCATGATTTCACCTAACTTTCCATATTTTTATTTATCTGTTCTGATTTTAGGATAATTTATTCCACTATATCATCTAGTGCATGTCTTTTTCTTGTCTGTATTATTTTTTTTAACATGTCATGTTTTTCATTTCAATGATTGCAGTTTCAGTTATCATTTGATTAGAATGACAGGATAAACTCCAACACAAAAATTAACTTGATAGATGATTCTGTTTCTTAGAAATTTGTCAATTAGTTGCATAACACTTTCACTTGCACATTCTTTCCCGGGTCCTATATGTTTAAATTTTCAAGTCTCAGCTGAAGCCTAACTGTTGTTCTGATGATTGATATTACAGAAAACTAATTTTCAAAATACAGTCAATTGCAAACAATTCATAAATGAGCAACTTCATCTAAGTATAAAAAGTGAGACATTTTGACATATTTTGTACATTATCACAAATATAACAAGTTTTCTGGGTTAGGGCAACACGACATTTTCTTCACTTTTTCATCTTAGATTTTATGAATGTGTATTTCACTGTGATTTCAGGGAAGAGAAAAAAATAATCTTACCAAACAGCTACTCCTCTTTTTAGTTCTTCTAATGGAAATGACAATTTAATGTTTTCTACATATAAATTTCCTTTTATGGGATATACAAATTTTGTTTCAAAAAAGGACATTTATTTTTCATTTGAATTGGAAATGTTTGATCAGCTAAAATTCATACTTAGTTTATTCTCTTTATGGACACAAATTATCACAAATATTATGTGATTTGGTTTTCCAAAAGCTTAGTTTATGCTTAAAATGGTTATTCTTTAATTCTGAAATTAAGGAAGAAAAGCATCAATTTGAAAATAACAACATACTATAAATGAAACATGTTGTAAAATAAAATTATTCTAATACCTTCTATCCTTAATATTCAAAGGATGCAATGATAAAATACAATTTGGAAATAGCTACCTAGTTGGATCTACGCAGTGGCCTCACAGGATGTAATTACAATGTATAAATATTAGTATGTAGATGGTAATTTGAATATTATTGAGTTTAGTTTGTAAACACTGTAATTAAGGTCATGTACGGACTCCATTATTAATTATGTTTCTAAAATCTTACTCAAGTTCTAATCTCAGCAAAAGCATTTATTTATTTCAATTGAAGTTTGCACCAAACAAATCCATTTTCATATAGCAGAAGTCATTTTCAGTCTTATGAAAAAACATCATTTTGTCAATTTTAGTTCCATTGACATTTCTGCTTCTGTTATTTACATTATTTTAGGGTGCAGTTTTGTAGTGGCAAAATATAGTAACCTGAAATGTTAGCAAGTTAATTTTAAATGGAAGTGTGAATAAGAATGCAGTAGATAAAATTAAGATATTCTATGTATATTCTTCCTTATACACAAAAATGCTACATATCATCAATAAGTACAACCAGTACCAGAATAAATTAATGTTCCTCCAGTTTCATAAACTAAATAGTTTAGAAAACTTTTGAAAGCACATATTTCATAGGATAACAGCAATAATAAAAACTGTTCATACAGTATATAACTTACGAATAGGCATTTGCAAAGACACAGAGGTCTGAGTTGCTAAAATAACTCTAGAAACTGACACAAATGTAGGCCTGACTTGAAGGATCCAGAACATCACCTTAAAGAAAACTGCAGTATCGCATTGAAAGTACATGTAAGTTAGAAGTTATTTAAAATTAACTTACATACATGTTCAAACAACCAATTTTGGTTGTGACACAAATATGCATTCACACACAAATATGTGTGGCACACACAAAAATATTTACATTTTTTGTAATCCAAAAATTGGGTAGATTCAGTTTATGTGAAAATTCTGTGATCGTATAATAGAAATTACATGGAATTTAAAACCACAGTTTTTCCTCACCCTCTTCTTTGAGGTACATTCTAACCTACCAGATTACCAGATTTCATCCAAATCAAGCAGTAGCTGTTAGATTTGTGACAAAGATGTAACTAAACCACTTTATTAAAATGAAATCATTGGAAGCATCTGTGCCTGAGAGGAATATGTGATATTTTAAAGTGTTCCTAATGGATTCTTATATTGCTGACCTGGATCACTTCCCACCCTCCAAAAAAAGTAATGGTTTCATTTAACAAACCTCAAAACTCAGAGGCAAGCATTAAACAACAAAAATTTATTACATATCTCTAGCCTCTGAATCAGGAATTCAGGCAGGGCTTGAATTGAGGATTCTTCTCTTCCACATGGCACCAGCAGAGGTCGCTCTTTAATTCACGTGTTCACGTGGCACATGGGCTGTTCTGGGTGATGAAGTGTGCACCATGGTTGAAGGCTGGCAGTTGGCAGTCTCAGGGTAATTGGAATCCACAAATTTCCAGAGACCCAGTCCCAAGCAGCAAGGTCACTTTTGGTCCAGCCTTGCACTTCCTGAAAGGTCTGTTCCACTACTTTCCTTTGAACAAACCATTCACTAAAAACCTTCCCAGATTCAAGAGGAGAAAAATGTTATTCCACCTCTCACTTGGAGGAGTAGCCTAGCATTTACAACACCTGTAATCCACCATGCAGTTGAAAGTGAAAGATTTGAAAAACAATTTTTTTTTCATTTTAATGTTTGTTCTTCATATTAACTAGAGCAAAACAATCTGTTTAAATTTCTCCCCAGTTCAGTCCTTATGATTACCATACTAGGTGTAAAATATAAAAATTGTTGCTGCACTTAGAATCAATTATAACAAAGTAGCTATCTTTTTTGTGTGTCAACACCTTAAATTTAATAGGGTAAGGATACAAGCAAGGTAATAAAACAAATTGTTAAATCACAAGTAAAATATGTTCTCTCTATAAATATTATTCTAATTTCTATTATAAGCCTTCGTTACTATAATTTTCTTTTTATATTAAAAACATTACATCTTAACTCATTCCATACATGCAGGTTCTACCATTATAATGGATTTCTAAATACTTATTTCATCCCTCAGGAAAAATTATATTTTGGGCTCTCACCTCTGAACAGAAATGAATGTAGGTGCAGACAACTCAATGGAGAAAAATATAAATAAGACAATTTGATGTCTCATATCATGATTTGTTGTCTTGTAACTGTTTAATTTATCTCATATAATAATGAAGTATAATAAATAGGTAATATAAAATGACTACCTTGTTACAAATGATATTTTAATTTTAATTAAATGTGCTATACAATCTCTGCTTATTTTGTTAAACCCAGTACAGAATGCCTGTTACCTCCTGTGTTATATACATTGAAATTAGGAAGCATAATATCTTTGAAATGTTGAAAATAAATGGACAGGTCTCTGCTTAAACCGAAAAAGAAAAGTTTTTTGAACATTAAATGGGAGGGCCTAATCTATATTTCTTATGGTTGATGATATTAGTGAGTTTGGCTTCAAATTATGAATGGTTGGAGGCTTTTCTTCACTTTCACAGTAAATGTTAAAAATTATGGATTGGGTTCAAAGGTAAACAGTTTACTCTTGCGGATTTTGTAAGATTATGGGCAATCATTTCATTTCCCTAATCTCTATACTTTTTTGTTGATAAAATTTTAAGCCAGTTGTAGAGCAAACAAATAAAAACAAGAAACATAGTTTCACAATAAAAGAAATCAACGTATTTGTAATGTTAAATATTATATAGTCAACAATCGTTAGCTTTCCATGGCCTGCTTAGATGAAAATTACCAAAAATTTTATTACTAAAATAAAGGTGTCACTGATTAAAGTACCCATCAGAACACCTAATGGCCCAGGCTTCAAATACAAGGAATAAGAATATTAGAAAGGTTCAGTTTTTTATCATTGTCATTATGTGCAATTTTCAACTAGAATTTCCACAAATCCTCATATTAAAAGCAGATAAAAAAGTGTTATTTCTCAACCATTAAGATATAATTACACTAATTTGCAAAACAATAACTAAATCAGAGGAGCAGACTAAATTTTAAATAAAAATTCTTTTTTTTTTAACATCTTTATTGGAGTATAATTGTTTTACAATGTTGTGTTAGTTTCTGCTGTATAACAAAGTAAATCATCTATATGTATACATATATCCCCATATCCCCTCCCTCTTACGTCTCTCTCCACCTTCCATATTGCACCCTTCTATGTGGACACAAAGTACCGAGCTGATCTCCCTGTGCTATGCGGCTGCTTCCCACTAGTATCTATTTTACATTTGGTAGTGTATATATGTCCATGCCAATCTCTCACTTTGTCCCAGCTTACTCTTCCCCCTCCCCTTGTCCTCAAATCCATTCTCTATGTCTGTGATTTTATTCCTGTTCTGCCCCTAGGTTCTTCAGAATGATTTTTTTTTTTTTTTAGATTCCATATATATGTGTTAGCATACGGTATTTTTTTTTCCCTTTCTGACTTACTTCACTCTGTATGACAGTCCCTAGGTACCTCCACCTCACTACAAATAACTCAATTCCATTTCTTTCTATGGCTGAGTAATATTCCATTGTATATATGGGCCACATCTTCTTTATCAATTCACCTATCAATGGACAATTAGGTTGCTTCCATGTCCTGGCTATAGTAAATAGTGCTGCAATGAATATTGTGGTACATGACTCTTTTTGAATTATGGTTTTCCCAGGGTATATGCCCAGTAGTGGGATTGCTGGGTCATATGGTAGTTCTATTTTAGTTTTTTGAGGAACCACAATACTGTTCTCCATAGTGGCTGTATCAGTTTACATTCCCATCAACAGTGCAAGAGCGTTCCCTTTTCTCCACAACCTCTCGAGCATTTTTTGTTTGCAGATTTTTGTTTATTGTTTTTTTATTTTTTAAATTTTTTAAAATTTTTATTTCTTATTTATTTATTTAGTTATTTAATTAGTTAATTTTTGGCTGCATTGGGTATCTGTTGCTGCCCATGGGCTTTCTCTAGTTGCAGCGAGTGGAGGCCACTGTTCGGTGTGGTGTACGGGCTTCTCATTGTGGTGGCTTCACTTGTTGCGGAGCACGGGCTCTAGGCATGTGAGCTTCAGTAGTTGTGGCATGCGGGCTCAGTAGTTGTGGCTCGTGAGCTCTAGAGCACAGGCTCCATAGTTGTGGTGCATGGGCTTAGTTGTTACATGGCGTGTGGAATCTTCCTGGACCAGGGCTCGAATCCGTGTCCTCTGCATTGGCAGGCAGGTTCTTAACCACTGCACCACCAGGGAAGTCCCATTTACAGATTTTAGATGATGGCCATTCAGACCAGTGAGAGATGATACCTCATTGTAGTTTTGATTTGCATTTCTCTCATGATTAGTGATGTTGAGCATCCTTTCACATGTTTGTTGGCAATCTGTATATCTTCTCTGGAGAAATGTCTATTTAGGTCTTCAGCCCGTTTTTGGATTGGGTTGTTTGTTTTTATGATATTGAGTTGCATGTTCTGTTTGTATAATTTGGAGATTAATCCTTTGTCAGTTGCTTCATTTGCAAATATTTTCTCCCATTCTGAGGGTTGACTTTTCATCTTGTTTATGGTTTCCCTAGTTGTCCAAAGATTTAAGTTTCATTAGGTCCCATTTGTTAATTTTTGTTTTATTTCAATTTGTCTAGGAGGTGGGTCAAAAAGGATCTTGATGTGATTTATGTCATAGAGTGTTCTGCCTATGTTTTCCTCTAAGAGTTTTATAGTGTCTGGCCTTACATTTAAGTCTTTAATCCATTTTGAGTTTATTTTTGTGTATGGTGTTAGGGAGTGTTCTAATTTCATTCTTTTACATGTAGCTGTCCAGTTTTCCCAGCACCACTTATTGAAGAGGCCGTCTTTTCTCCATTGTAAATTCTTGCCTCCTTTATCAAAAATAAGGTGACCATATGTGTGTGGGTGTATCTCTGGGCTTTCTATCCTGTTCCATTGATCTATGTTTCTGTTTTTGTGCCAGTACCATATTGTCTTGATTAATGTAACTTTGTAGTATAGTCTGAAGCCAGGGAGCCTAATTCCTCCAGCTCCGTTTTTCTTTCTCAAGGTTGCTTTGGCTATTCAAGGTCTTTTGTGTTTCCATATAAATTGTGAAATTTTTGTTCTATTTCTTTGAAAAATGCAAGTGGTAGTTTAACAGGCATTGTATTGAATCTGTAGATTGCTTTGGATTGGATAGTCATTTTCACAAGGTTGATTCTTCCAATCCAAGAACATGGTATATCTCTCCATCTGTTTGTATCATCATTAATTTCTTTCATCAGTGTCTTATAGTTTTCTGCATACAGGTCTTTTGTCTCCTTGGGTAGGTTGATTCCTAGATATTTTACTCTTTTTGTTGCAATGGTAAATGAGAGTGTTTCCTTAATTTCTCTTCAGATTTGTCATCATTAGTGTGTAGGAATGCAAGAGATTTCTGTGCATTAATTTTGTATCATGCTACTTCACCAAATTCATTGATTAGCTCTAGTAGCTTTCTGGTAGCATCTTTAGGATTCTCTACGTATATTATCATGTCATCTGCAAATAGTGACAGTTTTACTTCTTTTCCAATTTGTATTCCTTTAATTTCTTTTTCTTCTCTGATTACTGTTCCTAAAACTTCTAAAACTATGTTGAATAATAGTGGTGAGAGTGGGCAACCTTGTCTTGTTCCTGATCTCAGTGGAAATGGCTTCACTTTTTCACCATTGAGAATGAGATTGGCTGTGGGTTTGTCATATATGGTCTTTATTATGTTGAGGTAAGTTCCCTCTACGCCTACATTCTGGAGGGTTTTTATCATAAATGGGTGTTGAATTTTGTAAAAAGCTTTTTCTGCATCTATTGAAGGTTTTTATCTTTCAATTTCATAGTATGGTGTATCACATTTTTTGATTTGCATATATTGAAGAATGCTTGCATTCCTGGAATAAACCCCACTTGATCATGGTGTATGATCCTTTAAATGTGCTGTTGGATTCTGTTTGCTAGTATTTTGTGGAGGATTTTTGCATGTATGTTCATCAGTAAACATAGTTTTCTTTTTTTGTGACATCTTTGTGTTGTTTTGGTATCAGGGTGATGGCGGCTTCTAGAATGGGTTTGGGAGTATTCCTCCCTCTGCTATACTTTGGAAGAGTTTGAGAAGGGTAGGTGTTAGCTCTTCTCTAAATGTTTGATAGAATTCGCCTGTGAAGCCATCTGGTCCTGGGCTTTTGTTTGTTGGAAGATTTTTAATCACAGTTTCAATTCTAGTGCTTATGATTGGTCAGTTTATATTTTCTATTTCTTCCTGGTTCAGTCTCAGAAGGTTGTGCTTTACTAAGAATTTGTCCATTTCTTCCAGGTTGTCCATTTTATTGGCACATAGTTGCTTGTAGTAATATCTTATGATCCTTTGCATTTGTGCAGTGTCAGTTGTTACTTCTCCTTTTTCATTTCTAATTCTGTTGATTTGCGTCTTTTCCCTTTTTCTCTTTATGTGTCTGGCAAATAGTTTATCAATTTTGTTTATCTTCTCAAAGAACCAGCTTTTAGTTTTATTGATCTTTGCTATTGCTTTCTTCATTTCTTTTTCATTTAATTCTGATCTGATTTTTATAATTTCTGCTAACTTTGGGTCTTTTTCTTCTTCTTTCTCTAATTGCTGTAGGTGTAAGGTTAGGTTGTTTATTTGAGATTTTTCTGGTTTCTTAAGGTAGGATTGTATTGCTATAAACTTCTCTGTTAGAACTGCTTTTGCTGCATCTCATAGGTTTTGGGTTCTCATGTTTTCATTGTCATTTGTTTCTAGGTATTTTTTGATTTCCACTTTGATTTCTTCAGTGATCTCTTGCTTATTTAATAGTGTATTGTTTAGCCTCCATGTATTTGTATTTTTTACAGTTTTTTTCCTGTAATTGATATGCAGTCTCATAGTGTTGTGGTCGGAAAAGATACTTGATACAATTTCAATTTTCTTAAACTCACCAAGCCTTGATTTGTGACCCATGATATGATCTATCCTGGAAAATTTTCCATGAACACTTGAGAAGAAAGTGTATTCTGTTGTTTTGGGATGGAATATCCTATAAATATCAATTAAGTCCATCTTGTTTAATGTATCATTTAAAGCTTGTGTTTACTTTTTTATTTTCATTTTAGATGATTGTCCATTAGTGAAAGTGGGGTTTCATAGCCCCCCACTATTATTATATTACTGTCGATTTCCCCTTTTATGGCTGTTAGCATTTGCCTTATGTATTTAGGTGCTATGTTGGGTGCATAAATATTTATAATTGTTTAATCTTCTTCTTGTATTGACCCCTTGTTCATTATGTACTGTCTTTCTTTGTCTCTTGTAATAGTTTTTATTTTAAAATGTATTTTGTCTGATATGAGAATTGCTACTCCAGCTTTCTTTTAATTTCCATTTTCGTGGAATATCTTTTACCATCACCTCACATCCAGAATGTATGTGTCCCTAGGTCTGAAGTGGGTCTCTTGTAGCCAGCTTATATAAGGGTCTTCTTTTTGTATCCATTCAGCCAGTCTATGTCTTTTGGTTGGAGCATTTAATCCATTTACATTTAAGGTAATTATCGATATGTATGTTCTTATTACCATTTTCTTAATTGTTTTGGGTTTCTTTTTGTAGGTCTTTTCCTTCTCTTGTGTTTCCTGCCTAAAGAAGTTCCTTTAGCATTTGTTGTAAAGCTGGTTTGGTGATGCTGAATTCTCTCAGCTTTTGCTTGTCTGTAAAGTTTTTACTTTCTCCATCAAATCTGAATGAGATTCTTGTTGGGAGAGTAATATTGGTTGTAGGTTTTTCCTTTTCATCATTTTAAATGTGTCTTGCCACTCCCTTCTGGCTTGCAGAGTTTCTGCTGAAAAATCAGCTTTTAACCTTATGGGGATTCCCTTGTATGTTATTTGTTGATTTTCCCTTCCTGCTTTCAATATGTTTTCTTTGTATTTAATTTTTTGTTAGTTGGATTAATATGTGTCTTGGTCAGTTTCTCCTTGGATATATCCTGTATGGGACTCTGTGCTTCCTGGACTTGATTGACTATTTCCTTTCCCATATTAAGGAAGTTTTCAAGTATAAACTCTTCAAATATTTTCTCAGTCCCTTTCTTTTTCTCTTCTTCTTCTGGGACCCCTATATTTCGAATGTTGGTGTGTTTAATGTTGTCCCAGAGGTCTCTGAGACTGTCCTCAATTCTTTTTATTCTTTTTTCTTTTATTCTGCTCTGCAGTAGTTATTTCCACTATTTTATCTTCCAGATCACTTATCCGTTGTTCTGCCTCAGTTATTCTGCTATTGATTCCTTCTAGAGAATTTTTAATTTCATTTATTGTTTTGTTCATCATTGTTTGCTCTTTAGTTCTTCTACATCCTTGTTAAACGTTTCTTGTATTTTCTCCATTCTATTTCCAAGATTTTGGATCATCTTTACTATCATTACTCTGAATTATTTTTCAATTACACTACCTATTTCCTCTTCATTTGTTTGGTCTGGTGGGATTTTACTTTGCTCCTTCATCTGATGTGTATTTCTCTGTCTTCTCATTTTGTTTAACTTACTGTGTTTAAGGTCTCCTTTTTGCAGGCTGCTGGTTCATAATTCTCATTGTTTTTGGTGTGTGCCCCGAGTGGATAAGGTTGGTTCAGTTGGTTGTGTAGGATTCCTGGTGGAGGTACTGGTGCCTGTCTTCTGTTGGCTGAGGCTGGATCTGTTCTTTTTGGTGGACAGGACCACATCCAGTGGTGTGTTTTGGGGTGTCTGTGAACTTATGATTTTAGGCAGCCTCTCTGCTAATGGGTGGGTTTGTGTTCCTATCTTGCTAGTTGTTTGGCATGAGACTTGCTAGTCATTGAATCAAGCTGGGTCCTAGCATTGAGACGGAAATCTCTGGGAGAGCTCTTGCTGATTGATATTACATAGGGCCAGGAGTTCTCTGGTGGTCCAATGTCCTTAACTTGGCTCTCCCACCTCAGAGGCTAAGGCCTGTCAGCCGGCTGGAACACCATGACCCTGTCAGCCACACTGCTCAGAAAAAAAGGGAGAAAAAAAAAGAAATAAAAAAATATATATTATATAATAAAATAATGTTATTAAAAGTTTGTAAAGTTAAAATAGTAGTCCTAAAAAAAAAAAGGAAGAGAGCAACCAAACCAATGAACCATCAATGATAACAAGTGCTAGAAACTATACTATGATATACATAAAAATCAGACTCTAGTCAGTCACGTACAGCAAACCCCAAGCCTACAGTTGCTCCCAAAGTCCACCGCCTCAATTTGGGGAAGACTTGTTGTCTATTCAGGTGTTCCACAGTTGCAGGGTACATCAAGTTGATTGTGGAGATTTAATCTGCTGCTCTTGAGGCCACATGGAAAAATTTCCCTTTCTCTTCTTTGATCGCACAGCTCCTGGGGTTCAGCTTTGCATTAGGCTCCTCCTCTGCATGAGGTTGCGCTGTGGCATCTGTCCTTTGCCCGGACTGGAGGGGATTAAAGGAGCAGCTGATTCAGCTCTGGCTCACTCAGCCCAGGGGGAGGGAGGGGTATGGAATTCGGGGCTGGCCTGTGGTGGCTGAGGCCAAGGTGACTTTGCAACAGCCTGAGGCACGCCATGTGTTCTCCAGGGGAAGTTGTCCCTGGATCACGGGACCCTGGCTGTGGTGGGCTGCCCAGGCTCCCAGGAGGGGAGGTATGGATAGTGACCTGTGTTAGCACACAGGATTCTTTGTGTGTGCAGCAACAGCCTTAGCATTTCATGCCCATCTCTAGTGTCTGCACTGATACCCGCGGCTCACACCCATCTCTGAAGCTCGTTTATGTGGTGCTCTGAATCCCCTCTCCCTGTGCATCCCAAAACAATGGTCTCTTGCCTCTTAGGCAGTTCCAGACATTTTCCTGGACTCCTTCCTGGCTAGCTGTGGTGCACTAGCCCCCCTCAGGCTGTGTTCACGCACCCAACCCCAGTTCTCTCCATGGGGTCTGACCTCCGAAGCCTGAACCTCAGTTCCCAGCCCCCACCCGCCCTGGCGGTTGAGAAGACAAGCCTCTCAGGCTGGTAAGTGCTGGCCAGCAGCAATCCTCTGTGCAGGAATCTCTCCACTTTGCCCTCTGCACCCCGTTGCTGAGCTTTCCTCCGTGGCTCCAAAGATTACCCCCGCCAACCCCCCTTCTCCACCAGTGAAGGGGCTTCCTAGTGTGTGGAAACCTTTCCTCCTTCATAGCTCCCTCCCAGAGGTGCAGGTCTCACCCCTATTCTTTGGTCTCTGTGTTTTCTTTTTTCTTTTGCCCTACTCAGATACGTGGGTAGTTTCTTGCCTTTTGGGGAGTCTGAGGTCTTCTGCCAGCATTCAGTAGGTGTTCTGTAAGAGTTGTTCCACATGTAGATGTATTTCTGATGTATTTGTGGGGAGGAAGTTCATCTCCATGTTTTACTCCTCCGCCACCTTGAAACTCTCTCTTAAAAATGCTTTAAAACTATGATTATGGTTCCATATTCTGAAAGCATATTCAGTCCAGTATCCCAAAATAATTCCAAGTGGTAAGCATTACACTGATAAATTTAAATTGTGCTAATATTTTTTATTCTTTCTAAAAAGAAAATAAAACTACACTTTTACATCCAATGAAATTGTGTTTAATAATTTTAGTCCTTTTGTATTAATACATAAACCTATTTTTAACTAGCATTTCATTATAACTCATCAAAGTTTTTTTTTTGTTTGATATTAATCCACATAAAATTATTTAAATAACAATGACATTATTTACTTCAAAAAAAAAGAAACACATACAAAAGAGAGAAAAGGGGTTGAGATGAATATTTGATCAAATGTAAAACAAACTACCAGGAAAAATCTATTTAAATGAAAACCAAACTTACCAGGAAAAATCTATTTAAGAAAAATAGATTTATTCTTAAATTAATAGTTAGAAAAAGTGGGTTAAGTACTAAATTAGTTAGTATTGAACTACAATCATGAATAATTAATAGTGAAATTTCGGTCAGAGTTCTGACTAAGGTATATGAAGAAATGTTAAAGGAATCTGGATTAGTTAAAAAAGAAATTTCTAAATTTACCAGTAGCATGTAAGTGGCATTTAAATTAAATTAATCACTTTGGAGAGAGAAAGAAAATTCCATTTAAATAAAGCACTCATGCATAAATTTGAAACAAGGAAGAAATTTCTAGAGTTGGATTTTTTTTTTTTTTAAACCTGTAATCTATCAAATTGAAACCTGGTGGATGTTTGAGAACCAGTTTTCAAATAAAAAAAATAAGAAACTTCATTTCGACTCAGTGATGATTTACTTAAAATTCTGTTCATATTAGAGCAAAGCTTTTTATTTCTGCCCTTTGTAATTTAAGATAATAAAATCTCTGCACATTTAACCCCCAGCCTTAGATAAGCCTTAAATTCTTATCACTGTAAACATCTTTCTTTGTAGAAATAGTTCTAGATTCTTGATGACTGAAAATGAAATTGAATATCAAACTGGAGCTATTCTTCCTTGCTTTTTCACAGGAACTGCTTTAACTGATATACTTCATTCTTTGAAACTGCATTTAACAAATTCTAAGCCTTTCTTTTCTGGTAATACCTATAATAATAGAAATGTTATATGAGTCACCAAGCTCTGTTTCAATAATATTAAAAACACAATGATAATTCTGTTAGAGAGATAGAAAACATTGTTTTTTGTTTTTTTTTTTAAGTCAATGTATTAGTAGTAGAAACTGCTGAAATAATTATTTCCATATATATTTGCACACAGCCCCTGGTAAATTTGGAAAAATAAAAAGCTCTGGGATTTGTACACAAGTTTCTCAAAATAGATTTTGCAAAACAAAATCTTTTAACCTGTCTACTGGAGAGATTCTACATAATTTGTTGGTGTGCTTTGGTTTAAGTATTTACACCAGGAAAATGTATCTGTGATTAAAAGCAACTTCTTTTTAAGGAAGTGAAAAATAATTATCCTAATTATATTTTTTGGAACCACATTTTAAATATCCTTCTTGGTTTGTCCAATCATTTCTTATATGGCTAAGGTCAAGAATAGACAAAACTCTCATTTAATTACATACCCGCTGTGATGGTTAATTTTATGTGTCAACTTAACTGGGTCATGGAGTCTTCAGATATATGGTCAAACATTATTCTGGGTGTTTCTGTAAAGGTGTTTTAGGATGAGTAACTTTTACATCAATTTACTGAGTAAAGCAGATCAACCTCCCTAATGTGGGAAGGCCTCATCCAATCAGTTGACTGCCTGAATAGAACAAAAAGGTTAACCATACCCTAAATAAAAGACTTTCTCCTCACTGACTTCAGTTTGGGAACTCTCTTGTTTTCCTGGTGTTAGACTTACACTGAAACATTGGCTTTTCCTGAATGGCCTTTGGGCTGGAAGTACACCATGGCTATCCTGGTTCTCAGGACTTCGGACTCAGATTGGAACTATATCATCAACACTTCCAGTTCTCTCGTATGGCAACTGCAGATCTTGGAACTTGTCAGCCTCTATAATTGTGTGAGCCAATTCCTCATAATGTCTATCATCTCTTTTTCTTTCAGTCTTTCTCTCGGAAAGAGATAGAGATAGAGAGAGATATATCTCCTATTGGTTATGTTTCTTCAATAATTCTAATATACCAACATTATATATTACCTTGATATTTTCTGTATCTATTACTTTTCACTTTTATGTTACATGAGTAGTGAGGGTAGACTTATAAGCTCTGTCTACTAAATGGACAAATAAAGCAGGAGCCATCTGTTATACATCTTTCTATCTTTAATTACTCACTCAGCATGAAACCCAATTCCTGATTAAATAAAGTCATAAATAGTTCTTACCTAGTATGACTTTAATTCTTTCAAATATGGTTTTAAAATAGTAACACCTAGACTAGCAAAAGCAATCTTGAGAAAAAAGAACAAAGCTAGAGTTATCACACTCCCTGACTTCAGACTATACTACAAAGTTACAGTAACCAAAACAGTATGATACTAGCAAAAAAAAAAAAAGACACATAGATCAGTGGAACAGAATAGGGAGCCCAGAAATAAGCCCATGCACTTATGGTCAATTAATCTATGACAAAGGAGGCAAGAATATATAATGGAGGAAAGACAGTCCCTTCAATAAATGGTGATTGGAAAACTGGACAGCTACTTGTAAAAGAATGAAATTGGAACATTTTCTTACATCAAATACAAAAGTAAAGTCTAAAAGGATTAAAGACCTGAATACAAGACTGGAAATCATAAATTTCCTGAAATAAAACATAGACCATACTCTCCTTGCCATAAGTTGTAACAATATTTTTTGGATCTGTCACCTCAGGCAAAGGAAACAAAAGCAAAATTAAACAAATTGTACCTAATTAAACTTAAAAGCTTTTGCACAAAAAGAAAAACATCAAAAAACCAAGATGACAACTACTAAGTGGGAAAAAATATTTGCAAATTATTTAATCGATATGGGGTTAATATCCAAAATATATAAACAGTTCGTACAACTCAATAGCAAATAAACAAACAACCTGATGAAAAAATGGGCAGGAGACCTGAACAGACATTTTTCCAAAGAAGACATACCAGTGGCCAACAGTCATATGAAAATATGCTCAACATCACTAATCATCAGGGAAATGCAAATCAAAACCACACTGAGATGTCACCTCACACCTGTCAGGATGGCTGTCATCAAAAAAACAACACAAATAACAAATACTGACAAGGATGTGGACAAAAGGAAACCCTGGTACACTGTTGGTGGGAATATAAATTGGTGCAGCCACTGTGGAAAACAGTATGGAGGTTCTTCAAACAACTAAAAATAGAACTACAGTATGACCCAGCAATTCCACTCCTGGGTATATAACCTGAAGAAAATGAGAACACTAATTCTAAAAGATACGTGCACCACAATGTTCATAGAAACGTTATTTACAATAGTCAAGATATAGAAGCAACCTAAGTGTCCATCAACAGATAAATGGATAAAGAAGATATGGTATATATATACAATGGAATATTACTCAGCTATAAAAAGAATGAAATTTTGCCATTGCAACAACATGGATGCACCTGAAGTGTATTATGCTTAGTGAAATAAGTCGGACAGAGACAAATACTGTATGTTATCACTTATATGTGGAATCTAATAAATAAAACAAAAGAATTAATATAATAAAACAGAAACAGACTCACAGACACAGAGAACAGACTAATTAGTGGTTACCACTGGGGACAGGGATGGAGGAGAGGCAAGCTAGAGATAGGAGATTAAGAGATATAAATAACTGTGTATAAAATAAATAAGATACAAGGATGCATTGTAGAATACAGGGAATATAGCCAATATTTTATAATAATTTAAAGGGAGTATAATCTATACAAATATTAAATCACTATGTTATACAACTGAAACTAATATAATATTGTAAATCAACCATTCTTTAATAAAAAAGTAACATCTAGAAAGTTAGATACACTTTAGTGTATCTAGTTCTTTAGTGTAAAAACATTTATATGCAGGAATGAATAAAAATTATTCCAGTGTTCTGGTGCATCTTCTATGGGTTGGACATGCCGGAGTTTTGAAATGCACAATACTTTAGAATGCTTGGGTGTTTTGCAAATTTCAGCTACTGACCAGATACAATACGGCTGCATTAATTGAGCATCCCGTGAGGTACCATATGCAAACGTTGCGGCTTGTTCACTGATCTTACAAACACGCCCATTCAGCTATAAGTTTAGGTAACTCCTCAAATGGATCTTTTGTAGAACTCAAAGGTATGAAAACCATCTGTTTATGAAATGGGTACTGCTGTAGCATATTTTTTAATGTATCATTCCCAACTCCTCTGGCTTGTTTTCCTCTCTATTGGAATATTGTTTTGACATAACTCATGACATGAGAGGTATTTCTTGTCTCAAAATAATTTTATGACCTTCCATAATAGAAACAGTTTCATTAGAAGCCTAGTAACAGACCAAAAATTGTCTTTCAGAGGGAATTTGTATGGCAACAGCTTCTGGCAACTTTCTACTCCAAAATCCCAGCAGTTATTGTTGGGTGGCAGACATGAGCTTTTGCAAAAGGCTGTAAACAGTCTAAGTGCAAGTGGCTGACACTTCTTATATCATTTGACCATTGGAGTTGTAACGCCCCAAGGAATAGACCGGTAAGCTATTAGACTGAATTGTTTTAAACTCCAAGAATGTCTTCTGTTGTACAGAACATCATTAAAATTCATCTATTTCCCTAGTACTTCTGTAAAAAGGGACTAGTAAAATTCTCAGATGTGATAGGTGATTTTTCCAGAAACCAGCAACTCAATCAATCTTCATGCTTTATTTTCATTTTTGAGCTGGCAAAGAAAATAACTTATTTTTGGTTGTTTAAGGTACATCTTTAGTGTCTCCGGTCCAGGTAATTTTTAAGAATCTTATCATTTATCTCCTGTCTCTGTAGTTTAGCTGTGTTAATCTATGACCCTCTGGTCATAAGATTAACCAGCATTTAGTTCAGTCCATTTGATCTTCAGATTGAGTTGTCCACACCATATCATTGATATGTTGAATTTTTTGTATTTTTTTTCACTTAGTCAAATCTAAGTCTCTTCAGAGCAGGTTTTGCCAATAATCAGCAAGATCTCTATATATCTGTATGAATATACAGTAAGTATATTTTGGGTTCCACTCAACATGTATACAAATTACTTCGGCTTCCTCTTGAAAAAGGAATTGGGAAAAATAACCAAATTGTTCACAGAATATTGATTTCTTTTAGCACATTGCACAGTTTGAACTGTTAAGACCATATTGGATATAGAATACTATTAAGGCAACACTTTATTTAATCCCTTATAGCCTATGGTTTAACTCCAGCATTCATCAGCTTTCCTCACATATAACACTGGAATATTAAACAAGACTTTTGGGGTACTAATACAGGTGAAACTGAAATATCCTTAAATAAAGCCAGATTTTCTTGATGATACCCAAACATCCTATACTGTTTTAAATTAGCCACTTGAGTGTGTTTAGATAATTTGAAAGCTTTCCATCGAGCACACCACAATAAAACAAGTGAAGAGCAGATTCTCAGGGCTTTCTTTTTCTTAATGTTTTAGGTGTGGGGAAAATATTCCCCATTCAGACATCACATCCATTCCTATAATACTTTCTGGTAGAGAATGCATTAGTATACAATACTTCCATTTATAAATTTCTACTTTGAATCATATTTTTATATGTAAGCCTTCCAGAATTACATCAACATATCCCTTAATATAAACACATCATCCTTTAACTTTTATTTTATTTTATTTTATTTCTTTTATTTTTTAAGAATTAAGTGTTTACTAAACATGTTTAATTGCAAACTAAATTACCACATTAAAAGGAAACAATAATTGAATATACTAGGCAAGATTGTCATAATAGTTACACAATGCTTTCTCGTGGTTTTTCTACTTTAATCCTTTTAACAACCTCTATCTCCCCTATCTTCTTTTTTTTTAACTTTTTATTTTGTATTGGAGTATAGTTGATTAACAATGCTATGATAGTTGCAGGTGTACAGCAAAATGATTCAGTTATATATATATATATATACATGTATTTATCCTTTTTCAAATTCATTTCCCATTTAGGTTGTTACATGATATGGAGCAGAGTTCCCTGTGCTATACAGTAGGTCCTTGTTGGTCATCCTTTAACCTTTAATTAGCAACTTCATTAGCAAACTTGGGTGTAAGAGGACATTGTGTACTAGTATCTGATAGTTATCTCCCTTAGGCCATTTAACCCATATCAATAAAAAGATTCTCCAGCCCCTCCTACTCCTAGCCCCTCAAGAGACTTTGACCAGCCCATCTCTCAGAATCATAATTCTCTCTTTTTTCACACCGTTTTAATCAGCACTTATTCTGAAGAGACCAACGTTTTCATATTTGTGTCATTATTACATTTTAAAAATTCATTTAAGCTAGGAAAATTTAAGTGAATCTGTTCTCTTCTGTTATTTTTATAGTCCAAGGAGTTCATAGACCGGCCAGACCACGTAGTATTTACTATAATCTATTAAAATGTTTATAACTACTTCATCTATCTCCAACTTTATTTCATTTTAAGTAAACTATACGAACTCTCCCACTGGTTTAATTGTACTAAAGTTATTCAGTGTTTTCATTTTGTTTTCTCTTTCCAAAATAATTTTAAATATTTCTCATAATTTAATCACATTTGGGATACCTGAACTAACAGCCTCCCTCAAATTATCCTACCCCTCCTCAACAGGAGGGTCAGCAAGAGCCCAGACAGTTAGAGTTCCTTTTATCAGAGCATGAATAACAATGAGCCAAAGATCTAAATTTAGGGGATACTTTGTTATCATCACAATGAATCCAAATATACTAGCATGTTTAATATTTTTGCAGCCTAAGAAGAACTCCACTTAGTTTCAAAGGGTGGTGTGTCTTCCTGACTCCCCTTTGGATTCATGTCACTGCGTTTTTAAGAGAATCTCTGGTAGCCATTGATTTTTTTTTTAAACTTCCTTTTATTTTCACTAAAACAGCCCAAGCAATCCAAAATACAGAATTCTTGATCAATTTCACCTTTTAAAAAGCTAACTTAGCTATTTTTAGATCTACCAGTTTCATTCATACATTCTCTTCTTATCGGCTTGTGTGACCTCAAACCAGGGATGGCCTAGGAGCCAAATTTGTATCAAAGGACAAGTTCATTTATATTTCCCACATCACCAACTACAGCTGTTACACACGACTGGATATGGAAAGGACTGATAAAGGACTGCATAAAGGCAAAGCAGAGTACTAAAATGTACCATCAAAATATGTGTGAGATACTAAGTTTGCAGCTAAAGCCAGGCTATATAAACTAAAAACAAACAAAACCAAAAACAAACAAAAAAATAACATCTATACTTTTTTAATAACAATGTAGACAAGCTAGTACAGGGTGACCTCTGTAGGGATAATTTGTCAGATAAGTTGTCCTACTATTTAGTATAATAGTGGATAATAGCAGATAATTTGTCCTACTATTTAGTATACTCTTGGTCAAGTTTAGTACCATGGTTCCAGACTTCTTAGGTAATAAGACTGAACAGCCACAGACAAGGTAAAAGTTAATTCCATGTTTATGTGTCAGATCATGTGTTACATATATCATTATTTGAAGACTGTGGGTGGAATCCAAAAAGATTGTAAAGATTTCCTTTGCAGCTTTTTTACAAAAATTTTATCACCAGACAGGTGTTGTGAAATCACCACTAAATCTAAGCTAAAAATGGGAAAGGAAATAATTCATATCAACATCATTATAGTTGGACACGTACATTGGGGCAAGTCGACCACTGCTGGCCATCGGATCTACAGATGTGGTGGATCAACAAAAGAACCATCAATAAGTTTGAGAAGGATGCTGCTGAGATGGGAAATGGCTCCTTCAAGGATACCTGCATCTTGGATAAACTGAAGGCTGAGCATGAGTGTTATATCACCATTGATATCTCCCTGTGGGAATTTGAGACCTAAAAGTATTGTTTGAACATCGCTGATGCCCCAGGACACAGAGACTTAATCAAAAACATGATCACAGGCACATCACAGGCTGATTGTACTGTTTTGATTGTTGCTGCTGGTGTTAGTGAATTTGAAACAGGTTTCTCCAGGAACAAGCAGACCTGGAAGCATGCCCTTCTGTCCTACACCTTGGGTGTGAAACAACTAAATGTTGATATTAACAAAATAGATTCTTTCAGCCAGAAATTATACAAGGATATTGTTTAAAAAAAGTCAGCACCTACATTAAAAAAATTGGCTCAACGCTAACATAGTAGCATGTGTGTCAATTTTGGGTTGAAACGATGACAACATGCTGGAGCCAAATGCTAAACTGTCATGGTTTAAGGGATCGAAATTCACCCATAAAGATGGCAATGCCCATGGAACCATGCTGCTTGAAGCTCTGGATTGCATCCTGCCACCAACTCATCCAACTGATCGGCCCTTTGGCTGTCCTCCAGGACATCTACAAAATTGTTCATGTTGGTATTATCCCTGTGGGACAGGTGGAGACTGGTGTTCTCAAACCAGGCATGGTGGTCACCTTCGCTCCAGTCAATGTTACAACTGGTGTCAAGTTTGTTAAAATGCACCATGAGGTTTTGAGGGAAGCTCTTCAATATGGGCTTCAATGTCAAGAATGTGTCTCTGAAATATATTCATTCTGGCAATGTGGCTGGTGACAGCAAAGGTGACCCAGCAATGGAAGCAGCTTGCTTCAAGGCTCAGGTGATTATCCTGAACCACCCAGGCCAAATCAATGCTGGCTATGCACCTGTGCAGGATTGTCACACAGCTCACACTACTTGCAAGTTTGCTGAGCTGAGGGAAAAGATTGATTGCTATTTGGAGAGAAACTGGAAGATGGCCCCAAATTTTTGAGACCCGGTGATGCTGCCACCATAGAAATAGTTCCTGGCAAGCCCATGTGTGTTGAGAGCTTCTCTGATAATCCTCCTCTGGATCGTTTTGCTGTTCATGACATGAGATGGGCAGTTGCTGTGGGTGTCATCAAAATAGTGGGAAAGGAGGCTGCTGGAGCTGGCAAGGTCACCGTGTCTGCCCAGAAAGCTCAGGATGAATACTATCTATAATACCTGCCACCCTAATCTAGAAGATTAGGGTGGCAGGTAGAAGACCTGTCTCAGAACCGTCTGCATCAATTGGCGATTTAAGTTGAATAGTAAATGACTGGTTAATGAAATAATAAAAATACATTGAAAAACCTTCAGGAGGAAAGAGGAACATTTTGTTGATCGTTTGTGTGTGTGTATGTGTGTGGGTGTGTGTGTGGTGGTTTTAAGTTATTAGTCTTTAAAATCAATACTTTTTAATAAAAACATGATCAAAAATCTGTCACAGAATTTTGAGACCCTTTGAAACAAAATTTAGTGAGAAACCTGTGTCTTCTTTCGGCCAACACTGTCACTTGCTATAGTACTATGTAGTTAGGTGAATGATTTAAGAGTTGCCCATAATCCATTTCTGGTGTCCGTCTGCCTAAACTTCAGGATTTGATAATTCTGAGTTAACATTTTTTTTTCTAGGTGGGAATTTCAGGTTTGTTCACCTTTCATGAGGGGAGGTATCAAGTATGCTTTAAGTACACAGTGAAAACCTATGGGATGGGGTCTGTTGGTTACAACACTTCATAGATTAGGACAGACAAGCAATGAGCAACTTTCTTTTTATGTAAGCTACCTTATAAAAAGGCCAAAAACTGTAATGTTAATGGCCATGTGTTGCATATCAAAATTTTTGCAGTTACACCAATATTAAGTTCGTTGGTATAACTTCAAAAAAAAAAAGAGATTTCCTTTCCAAATAGTTGTGTGGTTTTGGTATAAGTATATTTTTGAAATTCCTAAACTATTTCATTAATATACATTTATTTTATTTATATACAAGATACAAATTAATAAATATCATAAAATGGATTTTGGATTTAAAATATCACACCTAAAATATAGAGTGTGAACTACATATTGACAAAACATAAAAATTTTAAAGTTTGCTTTTAATATATTAAACTATCATTGACCTGATTAATAAATATTTATATTTTTGTTTGTTTTATTATTTACACAGTTAAGAAGGTAGTAAACTGTCCATCTTGGAAGTAACATAACTATCCTACAGAAGTTTGGTAAATGATATATACAAGACTTAAAATTCCCTTTATTATTAAATATTCCTTTCTAATTCCTTTTTGGGAAATTTTAAAGAGTTTACAAGTGTTTAAAATAGTATGGATTACATATGTATGTTTTTAAGAAAAGATTTGCTTTCTGAAGACATTTTCAAATAAGCAAATGCATTTTATTTCACATTTAAAATAACATTCCTATCAATTCAGCAATGCCAGGAATTCTTCAACAGAGAAGTTTTATCAATGTAGTATCTTTTTCTTTCCCAAGGTGACAGTTTAGAGAAAGCCATCAAAATATCGTTTTCAGATAGGTCATGAAAGCGTCTTACCTATTAGAAAAATTATTTAGACCAATGCCAATGCACAAACTACTTCTTATTGCTCAATGACAAAAAATATATATATATATTTACAATGAATTTCAAAGTCTAAGTCTTAGAACTGAAAACCTTTTATTTAACTCTCTGATTAGTTTCAGTTTACCTGACACATGGGAAATAATGAAATGGAAGAATAATCTTAGCGGCTTATCTTTGGCCATGGTCAATACAAATATCATTTAATACTTGGAATACACAGAAAAAAGCCCCATGGAATTGTGACTTAATAGTTGACCATGTAGTTAATAAAATAAGCCACTGAGAATTAACATATTATTTAAGATGTTACTTTAAATCCCTCTTTCCTTTTTTTCTCCTTCTTCCTTTGTTTGTTTATAAAATCTTAAAGAGGATTTCAATTTCACTTAAGTTTTTCAATGATTCTGTAAAGGATTTTTGTTACATTAGAGAGGAGAGTTTAGATTTTTTGAATTACTGTGTAGGTTATCGTATTTACCAAAAATTTAAATAAGTATTTTAAATTAGTTTAGAATAAATGTAGCCCTGAGTCCAGTCGCTGAACACTATTTTTAACTACATGAGATTTCCTAAGTCATAGGAGATTTTGTGTGGAAGTCACCAACATCCCATTTATTTTCCAAGGACACTTACGAACTCCCCTGAGTACTTGTTATTGTTGAGCAGGAGGTGCTGGAGAAATTGTTAATTTACATTGCCTGAATTTTGTGAACTCTGGACATTTTGTCTCAGTGGAGGTCTGAAAACTGAAGCATTATTTCTCACAGCAATGAGTTTGTTTTTTCCAGGCAGGCATTTTGATGAATAGCATGGGCAGCTAAACATCTATACCGTTCTCTCAGGTTCAGTTCTGGTCATACCAGTGAGCTGAGACAAGGACATAAATGACGTGTTGGCAATTTGTACTATGATCTGCGAACGGTGTGAGGGAAAAATAAACCCAATGTTTTTATGTATAGATCAATTGCATTTAGGATCCATTACAGAGAGCAGCCAAAGAATTCCATCTCGGAGGCCAGCTCTTATCCAAGAGACATAGAATAAAAGGTCCCACCATTCCTTCACTTTTTGAAACATTGAAAAGTTCCAGGAAGCTTGATTATTTTTAGGAGTGACAAGATGGAAAATATTATATAAATATAAGAATTTAGACCACAGGTAAAATAACATCTGACAAGCAATTTCATCCCTTTGTTTGTTTGTTCGTTTGTTTGTTTTTTAACATCTTTTTTGGAGTATAATTGCTTTACAATGGTGTGTTAGTTTCTGCTGTATAACAAAATGAATCAGCTATACATATACATATATCCCCATATCTCCTCCCTCATGTGTCTCCCTCCCACTCTCCCTATCCCACACCTCTAGGTGGTCACAAAGCACCAAGCTGATCTCCCTGTGCTATGCGGCTGCTTCCTACTAGCTATCTATTTTACATTTGGTAGTGTATATATGTCAATGCCCCAGCTTTGTCCCAGCTTACCCTTCCCCCTCCCCATATCCTCAAGTCCATTCTCTAGTAGGTCTGCATCTTTATTCCCGTCTTGCCCCTAGGTTCTTCAGGACCATTTTTTTTTTTTTTTTTAGATCCCATATATATATGTTAGCATACGGTATTTGTTTTTCTCCTTCTGACTTACTTCACTCTGTATGACAGACTCTAGGTCCATCCATCTCACTACAAATAACTCAATTTCGTTTCTTTTTATGGTTGAGTAATATTCCGTTGTATATGTGTGCCACATCTTCTTTATCCATTCATCTGTTGATGGACACTTAGGTTGCTTCCATGTCCTTGCTATTGTAAATAGAGCTGCAATGAACATTGCGGTACATAACTCTTTTTGAATTATGGTTTTCTCAGGGTATATGCCCAGGAGTAGGATTGCTGGATTGTATGCTAGTTCTATTTTTAGTTTTTTAAGGAACCTCCATACTGTTCTCTGTAGTGGCTGTATCAATTTACATTCCCACCAACAGTGCAAGAGGGTTCCCTTTTCTCCACACCCTTTCCAGAATTTATTGTTTGTAGATGTTTTGATGATGGCCATTCTGACGGTGTGAGATGATATCTCATTGTAGTTTTGATTTGCATTTCTCTAATGATTAATGTTGTTGAACATTCTTTCATGTGTTTGTTGGCAATCTGCATATCTTCTTTGGAGAAATGTCTATTTAGGTCTTCTGCCCATTTTTGGATTGGGTTGTTTGTTTTTTTGATATTGAGCTGCATGAGCTACTTGTAAATTTTGGAGATTAATCCTTTGTCAGTTGCTTCATTTGAAAATATTTTCTCCGATTCTGAGGGTTGTCTTTTCATCTTGTTTATGGTTTCCTCTGCTGTGCAAAAGCTTTTAAGTTTCATTAGGTCCCATTTGTTTATTTATTTTTTTATTTCCATTTCTCTAGGAGGTGGGTCAAAAAGGACCTTGAAAAAAAAAAAAAAAAAAAAGGACCTTGCTGTGACTTATGTCATAGAGTGTTCTGCCTATGTTTTCTTCTACGAGTTTGATAGTGTCTGGCCTTATATTTTTCATCCCTTTTTAAGAATAGGAAAGGATTTTTGAGATCACTGTGTTATGATGGCATTGACCTCTCACCTGATGACCAAGACTTGCCCAGAAAGGATGAGTGACTGTTAAAGGTTTTCATACATGAGCTTATAAATATATGTTCCTGAGTCCCATGGTCTGAGTGAGATTTGAGCCACTAACCTAAACACTTTAAGTTCTTTATGGTCAGCCTATCAGACTTCATTAAGAGACATTATTATGTCTAATGATGAGACCATGTTTCAGTGTGCAGTGACTCCTGCCTCGTATAACTGATTTTATATAATTTTCAAATGGCACCTTTGAAAATATGAACTAAATGACTAGCAGAGGTGAAAATGCTCTATTACCTGCCTCAGAAGAGATAAGCTCTGAGTAAAGAAATATGGAACTTAAGTCCCTGAAGTTAGTTTTGAGGACAGATCGCAGAGGATCCTGAGTTCAATGACAGGGAGTTTGGATGTTATTTGTTTTGCTGTGGGAAACAAGTATTCTTAAGAAGGGAACTTAAGAAGTGACATTAAACACTTTATCAAAGAAGTGTAAAGATGCAGAGGCATAAAAGATGCAATGATTGGGGAATGCTTGGAATAGAGAAGTTAATTAAGAATCTATTTCAGTTGTAAAGGCTTTGCCAAGATTCTGGCATTCATAACTCTGTTCACAGATATGAGAAAAGGTTGAAACTTGGGAGAATAATATTAAAACAAATAAATAAATAAAACCTAAACACTAGAGGAAATTATAATCTATTCAGAACTGGAAGAAGATTCCATATACTGCATTCTCAATCAGACATAAGGATATCAAGAAAGATCTGGTAAAAATGAAAGTAAATCTATTTATATGGCTATAAGAGACTCCTTTAAGAGACTGGGACATAGAAAAATTCTGTTCCAGGAATTAATATGAGAAATGTTCCAACATGTACCAGAACAATGACCTTAACCAGACTCCTGTTGGAGCCATAAAAACCACCGGTAGTGAATTCTGGTGTCCTCTTAAACACAGACTCTAGCTTCTGCATTAGTTCAGATCACAGCACTTGTTCACAGCACACCTCCCCATCTCGACCTTGATATGCAGGTGAGAGAGAGTGAGAGAAAGAAGGAGACAAATATTTGAAGATTTACACTGATGGCTCTGAAGATGGAGAAAGAGTCTATGATTCAAGTAATGCAGACTGCCTCTAGAAGCTGGAAAAGGCAAGCAAATAGATTCTCTCCCAGATCCTCTGGAAGAAAAACATATTGATTCTAGAATTTCTGGCCTCTAATAGTGTAAGATAATAAACGTGTGTTGTTTTAAGACATAAAGTTATTGGTAATTTGTTATAACAGCAAAAGGAAACTGTTACAACAAGGAAGAAAACTCTATGAGTTACTCTGTCTCCAGACTCTCAGGTTGTTTTCTTGAATGTTTACTGGCAGGATATCTTTCTCTTATACCTGAAACTGCAGCAGTAGTTCAGGGTCCATGGGTATGGCTCAAATTGGGAACAGTGTCAAAAGAAAAGAAGGTTTGTATTTGTGGGATACTGAAGAGATTTAATTGAGAAAATTTGGAAATAAGCAAAAAAAAATTATGGAGGAAAAGAAAAAAAGGAAGTATGAGTGTAGACCATTGGTTTTTAAACTCTTTTGCATGACAAAGCCATCAACCTCATACTGAGAAACATATATTAACATACAATTTAGCCTACAATTGCTGAGTTCACAGATGCTTTGGCCAGAGGTCAAATTTGTAGTGGAGGTTTATACATCCTGAGGGATGGCTTGGATGGTCTATTAGATTTCTTTTAATTCTACAATTCTATAATAATCATAAAACCTAAGAGTTAAGATACTGGTGGAGTCAATGATGGATACAAGGAAGGCATGAAGAGAAGATGATATTTTTGTGAAGTAATAGGTGAAGGGGATGGGTACATGAGAAACCATTTTTCTTTTAAACATGATTAATATGAGGTACTGTTAGAGCCTTCGTGAGGAGATGCTGACTGGATCATTAAAAGCACACAGGTGGCATTTGAGCAAGTGTTTAAGGCTCTAGATGATATCCATAGGTATTAATCAATAGCAGCTCGGCATCAGTTGAGCTCTCTATGGGAATAGGTATAAAAGGAAAAGTGTTGATAGAGGGATCAGAATGGTGGAGAATACACATTCCATATTTATAGAGTTAAGGGAATGAGGCTGAGAAAGAGCTAGAGAATAAACAGAGAAGTAGGTGGCATCACAGGAACCAAATGAAAAACGGAATTCATAAAAGATTTGACGATAATGTGAAATAATTTTAGCCTTAGCCAATTAATGTTAGAGAGTCTATGGAGATTGAATTCTAAAGTAAAATAATCAAATCTACTTACTTACGAAGGTAACGTTGACATTGTAAGAGGATAGACTGAATCTGAAGAGAAATTGAAGTCAAGGAGGCTAGAAGGTCAGGGAGTAATGGAAAAATATTTAACATCCTAAAACCTAGCAGAAAAGCTAACTTAAAATCGAACTTTCTTCTTTACTTTCTTTCAGTTATGAATGCTGTATTTTTGAAAAACATGGTTTAGTTTGGTTTCGTTTTGCTTTGTTTTTGGTAACTTAACACATATGTAATCTGTTTATAGAATTCAGAAAAATGGGTTACAATGAAAATCAATGTCACAGCCAGATGGTAAAAGATGCTTTGTGTGGAAAGAATGCAAAGACACAGAAAAATTAAGGAAACAAAATTTATAGGATTTTTTAAAAAAACAAAGGCTTTCTTTTTGTTTAATTGTTCCTGGTAAGAAAATGAGAAAGAACGTTATTCTCCACCCTTGAGAACATGAGAGTAGGAAGAATAGTTTCTAAAAAGAGTTTTCCTTGAGGCTCCATAACTTACATCCATTTCAGATGCGTTTAAGTATCTGCCAACTTAGCACACAACTTTGTAGAATATTCTTTTTGTTTGTTTGTTTTTGTTTTTGTTTTTTTATACTGCAGGTTCTTATTAGGCATCAATTTTATACACATCAGTGTATACATGTCAATCCCAATAGCCCAATTCAGCACAACACCATCCCCACCCCACCGCAGTTTTCCCACCTTGGTGTCCATATGTCCGCTCTCTACATCTGTGTCTCAACCTCTGCCCTGCAAACTGGCTCATCTGTACCATTTTTCTAGGTTCCACATACATGTGTTAATATACGATATTTGTTTTTCTCTTTCTGACTTACTTCACTCTGTATGACAGTCTCTAGATCCATCTACGTCTCAACAAATGACTCAATTTCGTTCCTTTTTATGGCTGAGTAATATTCCATTGTATATATGTACCACATCTTCTTTATCCATTCGTCTGTTGATGGGCATTTAGGTTGCTTCCATGACCTGGCTATTGTAAATAGTGCTGCAATGAACATTCGGGTGCATGTGTCTTTTTGAATTACGGTTTTCTCTGGGTATATGCCCAGTAGTGGGATTGCTGGGTCATATGGTAATTCTATTTTCAGTTTTTTAAGGAACCTCCATATTGTTCTCCATAGTGGCTGTATCAATTTACATTCCCACCAACAATGCAAGAGGGTTCCCTTTTCTCCACACCCTCTTAGAATATTCTTTATAGCAGAAATGTTGATACTTAAAATGATTTATTTGGAGTTGTGTTTAGAGTGAAGAATACACGAAAATTTATGAAAGTACAGTGTTAAGATATCCAAAAAGATAAACGGAAAGATTTGAGAATATTCAGATGACCATCATCATTTTAAGAAGAAAGGAAAAAATGATAAAGAAATGGCTAGATATGGACGAGTAGAATTAAATATTAAAATGAAGCCACTGATTTATCAAAATATTTGGAAAATGAACTCACCTGGACACCAGAAAAGTCTTATATGCTGATTGACACTTTATAAATTTTTTTAAAGACACTAATACATTAAAAAAAAAAAAAGACACTAATGTATATAAAATAATTTATGTGGGAAAACTGAGGTTCAATTGTTTAAAGAAATTATGCCAGATCATAAATCTAGTAAATGGTAGAAATGGGAAATTGGGATTGAACTGCTATCTGTGAAGTAGGGGTAGGACTAGTAATAGTACAGTAGCAATGGTGGTGGTGTTGGCAGAAACTTCTAGAAAGCATTCATTATTTTCCAGGTAATCTTTAGAGTGCTTTATATGTTTGAATTCATTTGTTTATGATGACGACCATATGAAATAGATCTCATTCTTATTCTATTTTACAGAGGAGACATGGGATATAAAGAAACTGGCCCAAGAACACACACGCAGACTACATCATAATGAAACCCCACAGCTGACCAGTGAAAGCAAAGTGAATCAGTCAGTAGGCTAGGTCAGCCTTCGGTAGCAAACACCTCAAAATATGTCATGGCTCAAAGTTTATTTCTACCTCACACTTATCTATTGCAAGGCAGCTGTGCATGTTTTTGTTGTTGGTATGTTTTTTCTATCTTTTTTTCTTTTATTCTCAGACAGCCCCTATTTGAACCTCTATCATTTATTAGTCTTGTCGAAGAGAAGAAAATATAATTTAAAGAGTAATAGTGAAACTGTGTGATAGCTTTGAAAGTACTTTTTCAAGGGTACTTCTTATCACTTCCTTTCATAGTTTACTGGCAAGAGTAAGCCATATGACCAAGACTAGTGTCAATGGATGGGAAGTACAATATTTCCATATAAAGGAGCTCTGGAATAAAAGTTATATAATGTTGGGTAGTGAATAGTTTGAACTATATTACACTCTACCACAAAGGGCTACCAGAGATGTATTTTTCATTGTTTTAATTTTAGTTTCTCATGGAAGGTGTCCAGTGGATAGCTTGACTTAGTTTCACACCAAAATGTTAATGGTATAATCCTAAAGGTTGATTCTTGGTTTGTCAATATTAAACAAGTAATCATTCAAGTGAATAAAACCTAGTAAATTGAAAGAACTACCAATTTCCAGGACTAGCATGAGTGTAATGTGGCTATAGATTTGAGAGACAGAGCTCTGGAATGAGCTAAAAACAACACTGAGCAGAGCACCTGAGAGAATGAATGTAAACAATGCACCAAATCATACAGGACAGAAGTCTAAGCTGACCTGGTATGGTACCAGCGGGTGTGCTACTTGGATCCTTCTTCGACAAAGAAATTGCTCTTCAGCTTCAGTGACTGCAGTTATCTGACACTGTTATCATCCTTAGTATCTACCTCAGTTTTCAAGCCAAGATCTTACTTCACCTGGACAGCCCAAGATTCGGTATGTTAGAGGTACTATGGTCTAGCCATTTTTATTCAGTGCAAGACTCCTCCAATGGGTGATCCTTGCTCTGGAGTTCCTAATTGGGTTGTTTGTACTTTGTCAGATCTGCATCACAGTCTGAGTTCTCTCTGCACAATCATCTTCACCCCTTTTCCCTTTCATAGATTTCTGATCTCCACTGTAGTCTGGTGACCTTCTCTGGCCACTTCTGCTTCCTACTCCTTTTAGCTTTCACAAGTGAATTTTCACTTCTTTTCAATATTTGCTTTCTAGAGGACCCCAAGTCACACATCGGGTGGGAGATCTTCTAGGGAAAGATAGGTAAAGCAATAAGATAGAAGTTGAAGATGGATGAAGTAAACACTGAGATTGTTTAACTTATCAGTGTATGAAGACCACTTCATAAGTGAGAGCATCATGTCCTGACCTGGTTGATCCGAAATGGCCCCATGATGAGTTGACTAGAGAAGATTCTAAAAACAGATGGGTCCATGAGATGTAATTCAGAAATAGTTGGAAGGGAAGACCAGAATGGCCATATATATGGCTATGTTTTTTAGAAGTCTAGAACCTGGAAAACCATTGGCAAGAGAAAGTGAAGAGTAAGGGAGGTGTTATAGGAGACCAGGTAATAAAATACACATGGTCTGATTTAGCCCAGTGACACAAGAATTGAGAGAATGAGTAGTTTTTATGAGATGGTTGAAAGACAGAATTGACAAATCTCAGAGATTTAATGGAGGGGGATAGGTAGTGGAGCAAAGAAAACAAGATTGATGATTTCTTGATGACATCCTTCACTCACTAAATGAAAGTGTTCTATTGACATCTATAAAAATAATCAATGTAAATATCCTTATGAAAAATATAAATGTTAAATATTAGTTTGGCATCCATTCTGTTACTTTGGAAAATTATTTCTTCAAGCCTGGATGAGTAACCTGTATTTGTGTAGCTTCTGCAGTAAATATTATTGGCATGAATAATAGAGTGAATGTCATAAAAACTAAGAATGAATGTATAAAGTTAATGGCTATCAAGTAAATGATAATGAATTCTAGCAATATAAGGAACATTGCATCTTTGTTGGAAGATGCTTACATAAGGTCCCAATGGGATGCAAGCAAGATTCCAAAGTCTGGAGAGTGGGCTGGCTCCAAGGTTTCTGGCTGAACAAAGCAGCTACAAAAAAAGGCTGGAGGCATTTGATGTAGATAAACAGGAGAAAATTCTTGGGAAAAGTTGACTGCTTTCTGGGAAGGACAAGAAAGGAAAGATAACTCCTTGGAAGGATTTCAGTAGAGATTCTTGGTGAAGACAGAAAAGTCCACTAAGGTTTAATTAAATTGTGTTATTGGGTTGTTTGTTACAAAATGCTCTTTTATCCTCTCCTAATAATTTTTGGTAATATCTAAAAGCACACACAGGCACATACACACACACACACACACCCTCAAAATGTTGAAAGTGACTAAAGTTGTTCTCCCTAACAGTGATAGGGTTGAGATTTGCTTACCTTTTGGCACAGTGTAGAGAATTCTAGGAAAAGGGAAAACCTAAAAGCTGAATTATGAAGGAGGTTATAAACAGTGCTTGACCTCCTTAGGTGAAGTCTATTTGTCTTAACATTATGCAATGTACTGTATTTCTTTACTGTCTTTCAAAGGATAATTTTAAAAAGAGCGTGTACTCATGAATATGATACAAATATGAAATGAACGTGTCAGTGATTTTATTTAATTTATGCATTAATTAAGAAACCAGTAAGATGTTACAGCTGGTTTAAACAAAATTTAAAAATTCACACATTTGTATGCAGTGAGGGAATGCTGAAATGAAGTTAAAAATATGTACAAAAATTGGTCTATCCACAAGACAATCATCAGTTGCATTCCACTGAACACAACTGCTTAGGATTTCTGTGAACAAAACTCATTTGTATTATTATCAGTTTTCTACACTTTACAGAGTTGTAAAGTAGCTTAAGACATAAAAGGCACAAATTATCTGGATGTGTGACACAGACAGATCACCAATTAATCTCTTTTTAAAAATATTTTTTGTCCATTTTAAAGTCTTCCTAACACTTCAAATTTGCAAGTAGCAGAATTTAAAACAAACAAAAAACCTTGGAGTTAGATCTCCAAGGTGATAAGCGATAATTATATGAGTGAAAGCTCTCACCTTCAGGTCTAAACATGATACCATAAATATAAGTAGACACTTTTTTTCTTGTGTATTCCTTCTCTATCTACATCAGTGACAAAGTTACTGACTTTAAATGCTACATCTTTGTCCCTCTTTGCCTCTTCTGTGAAAGAATATAAGATTAATTTATGCCTGACAGCAGGTTAATAGATAAATCACAATAAAACTCTAATAGAGAAAGCTGAGAAGAATGGATATTTGGAAATGATTAATATCTTAAAGGAATAAAAAATAATAAAAATAATAGGTGGGAAATTATCTGGGCACTTACAGTGTTACACACTTAAAATGGAAAATTTGATTATAGGTTGTGAATGCACTGGTACAATATCACATCATGAAATATGAAGAAACCATTCACTTCAGAGAATTAGAGCATGAAAATCAAATAGTTGAGTGAAAGTGAATGCAATATAAAGGGAAGGGAAGATTATAGGGCTAGAAGGATAAGCTTGGAGATAAATACATAAATGAAAAAACTTTAAAAGGATCTCAATGGAGTTTATATTGAAGATGGATGAGGAAGTAAGAGAGAGAGAAAAAAGTTGGTAAAACATAGTCTGAACTGCTCAATTTTTTTCACTATCAAAGGAGTTTCATACAGATTCCATGTACTTTTCTGCTTTTCACAAAACAATTACCAATTAGTTGATGAAAAAAGGTTTGAAAACTTATCTCTATATGGCCAAATTCATTAAGTGCCAAATTTAAAAATGAAGGAACTTGGAAAAACTTATTTTCTTTAACATAACTATATATAACCTAGCAATTTCTGGATTTCATATATAGATTATAGAATATGGAGCTGTTTTATTTTTATTTCTGTGAATAATAATCTTTTATGTCAATTTCAGAAATTAAAAAAAATCATGTTTAGTAAGTTTTCTTCAATGGACAGGTATTGTAACTTTGTTACATTGACACTTGTTAAGTAGGTCCCAGGGGTGTCCTACGGTAAGCCACCTTTCACCAGAGAAATAGAAAAGTTTATTACTCGTAGAATCTGGCATACCACGAGAGGCCACAGAGGTAGGTCAAGGCAGGGTGCAGGCAGAGAGTATGGCAGGGCCTGGGAAACCTGCCTTTATTAGGGTCCACAAGTCAAGTATTTTAGGGTTCCTGGGCTAAAGCCAGATTGGTCAATTCAAACCAAAACAGTGGTTTTGGTGAGCTTCCTAGGAGTCTTATCTAAGGGGCACACAAAAGGAAGACCCTGGAATCTGGGGGAGAATGCTTATCACAGGGTGTTTGGGGAGACATATCAGGAACTTACATTTACTTGTGACTCTGTAGGCTGTTATCTAAACTGTCTGCTCAGGGAAGGGCTAGGGTCAGTTCAAAGCTACTGTGTGCCTTGTGGCCACACAAATGGATGCTGAGGCAACAATATTATGAAGCAGTTTAAACGTTCAGCAACAGGAAATAGTGAAATGGAGAATAATTTCACCAAAACACTCTTTTCACACATGATTAGCCAGTTTGATTACCAACTGAATTTTAAATGACATAATCATATTTAATACTTAAATTTGTTTTTTCTGTCAAGAATAATGTGTTAGTTTGTTAGGGCTACTGTTAACAAAGTACTGCAAACTGGGTAACTTAAACAACAGAAGTTTATTCTCTCACAGTCTGGAGGCTCCAAGTCCAAAGTCACTGTGTTGGCAGGGCTGGTTCCTTCTGAGGGCTGTGAGGAAGGATCTGTCCTTGGCTTGTAGATGACTATTGTCTCCTTTTGTCTCTTCACATGGTTTTCCCTCTTTGTGTGTCTGCCTCTGTGTCCAAATTCCCTGTTTTTATAAGGATATCAGTCTTATTGAATTAGAAGCCACCTTAATGCTTTCATTTAAACATGGTTACCTCTGTAAAGATCCTGTCTCCAAATAAGATCACATTCTGAGATACTGGGGGTTAGGACTCTAAAAAACCGTTTTTGGGGGAGGGCGGTGCACTATAATAAATAATGTTTGCATTCAGCTTTGTGCCTAGGGTTGTCCGCATTTAAATCAATAAGTTGAACAATATTTTGTGGTATTGGTACAAATTTTTACATATACATTTTATAACAGGCCAAATTAGATATGTGGTGAAATGGAAAATGGCATATTTTTATCAATTATTAAATTAACTTTAACATTTTTAATCAGTTAATCAAATCATTCTGAATCTAGCCCAAACATCACTTTGAATAGCAGCAATAATGCTATGGCTAAATATGTGTGTTATTTTACTTTTTAACATATGATAGTCAAATTAATAAAGGTCACAGCATGAAACTTTGTGCATTTAACTATAAAACCCTAGTAAATCAAGATTTGTGTGATGGATTATATTATAGAGATGTTACATAGTTTTGATTTCATGATCCCCTAAATAAGCTTTGTGGTATATTTTCTTTGAAAAAAGTCAGCATCAGGAACTAACTCTTTAATGACATTTTTTTTTCCTGGAAAAAAGTCAAGATTGTTTTAAATCATATTATATTCCAGCATATTTTTCTGCCATGCATGTAAAGATTATTTACGTAAATCACCTACTGGGCACGAAGTATACTTTTTTAAAGAAAAAATTTACATATATATGTATAACTGAATCGCTGTGCTGTACACTTGAAACTAACATGACATAAATCAAATATACATCAATAAATTTTTTTTTTTTAATTTCGATTTTGGCTTTTGAGTTGTATTACATATGTAGAAAATCCTCCCTTATCCCATGATTGTAAATAAAATAATCATATACTTTCTCCTTAAATAGGATGACCAGAAGTTTTGGAAGCCTAAGTAAATGTGCATAATGAAAGGCTAAAAAGAAAAAAAAGGAAAAAAATTCACACCAGACAAGACAAGCAAGTAGAAATTGATTTCATTCCAATATTATTGCCGGCAACTGAGAGAGGACAGACCAAGGGGTGACGTCACACTCAGCTGTGTTGAAGCGAAGGGTGGGAACATTTTTAAGAGCTGAGGGAGGGGAGAAGGGGGGATATTAGGGCATCTTTGCTAATTGGCTTACCCAAAGGCAAAGTAAACGTTCTCCTCTCTTCAAGATTCAGTTTTTACAACTTGGAGTAAGATGCCCTTCTAAGTTAAGCTTCTACCCTCCTACAGACTGGGAGATGGGGGCCTTATGTTCCTTGATGATTATGTTTCAAAGAGACGGCTCCCAGTTTCTTGAGAAAGGCAGTCCTGGGTTGTAAATCTAGCCCAGATACTTTTAGAAGGATTTACACATCAAAGAGGCAGAGAGAGAATTGACAAGTTTTCTGAAGTAAATACTCTAAGAAAAGGAAAGTCAGGGACCCACAGGCTGGAAGAAGTCTGTCTAAAGTTACTCCAGTTGAGGGGAACATTAAGGCCATCTTGTTCAACTCTAAATAAATATTTCTTGAATGAATGAATACATGAATGAGTGAATGAACATTGTATAAAGCAGGGTATTGAGAACAAAGGATGTTGGGAATTCCCTGGTGGTCCAGTGGTTAGGTCTCTACACTCTCACTGGCCTGGGTTCGATCCCTGGTCAGGGAATTAAGATCCATAAGCCGAGAGACAGGGCCAAAAAACAAACAAACAAACAAAAGAACAATGGGCGATATATATGAAAAAATAAGACACAGAGTCACGGTGTTTAGTGAAACAATTTTAAATATTGCCTACATATTCAGTTGTAGTGATACCGGTTGTATTCTTTAAGTTTTTTGAGAAAAATATCATTTATACTACTCTAACCTGTTTTTGTAGTATATGGATCTGCTTTTAATCAACTATACAGTAAACATACAGTTGTTTATTTTAGTTTCAATCATCAGAAAAGGCAACTTGGAGAATTGTTTTTGCAGAAGGATTCAGTTACTCTTTGCAGGCATATTTCATTTTTATTGATCACATTCAATGAGCCAGCCACTGTTCTAGACTAAAAGACAAAGTCCTCGCTCACAGAGACCTTACATTCTAAATGGGCAAATAGTTATAAACAAATACAAAAGAAAGTATTGGAGTATTATGAGGAAAAAATAAAGTAGGGTAAAGAAGATAGGGAGTGCTAGAGTGTGTAAAGCAGTGGTGTTGAATTTCAACTTGATCACCACAGATGTGATATTTGAGTAAAGATCTAAAAAAGGTACATCCATGCAAATCTTTAGGGAAAGATAATTTCAGGAAGTCCAAAGACACTGAGGCCAGAGCATGCTGATATCTTTGAAGAACAGTGAGGCAGCTAATGAGGCTGGAACAGAGGAGTCTAGAGGTCAGGGGTTTAAGTTATCAAATAAGTAATGGCGGAGTGTGTGAATGGGAAAAGAGTGCTAGGGAGATGATCAGATCATAAAGAGCACTGTAGGCTTTTGTAAGGACTTTGGGATTTTCAAAATGAAGCCATTAAACATATTGGATAGAGTGACTCGATCTGGTTTTCTATTTAAAATAATTGGTCTGGATACTGTGCTGAGAATGAATTCCAAAGAAGAAAGAGTCGAGATTAGGAGACCAGTCAGAAGGCTGTCTAAGTAACCCAACTGATAGTCGGTTGCATCAGAAAGATTGTAGTAAAGCAGCTGAAAAGTCAAGATTCTGGATATATTTTGATCTTAAAACCAGTAAGATTTACTGATAGATTGATGAGCTTTGTGAGAAAAAGAGAGAGGCGATATTGTGCAGAGAATTTTGGCCAAATAGGATAATGGAGTTCCCATGAATTAGATAGGAAGACTATTGGAAGAGTAGGTTTGGAAAGTAAGATCAGGAATTTAGTTTTAATTATTAATTATTTCATGTTTGAGCTAATGTTTTAAGATAGCATGAAGGGAAATAAATGGAAACAAGTATAGACTCTCCTCCAGAGGAGTTTTTCCAGTAAAGATCAAGAAGAAAATATGAAATAGCTGGAGGGAGCAGTGGGGTATTGAGAGGCTTTTCAAACCTCAGTAGAGAGAGAAAGACTATTGATGCAGATGGGGTAACTCCTGGAACAGTGTCTGAAAAGATACAGAAAGAGAGAGAGAAATTATTTACTTGCAAATAATTTGAAACTTAAAGAAAAATTGCAAGACTAAGAAATAGAATGTTTCCCAGCTTTATCTGTTGTAATCATTGGACCCATTTGTTTATCATTAACCATTTCTCTCTCATTTTTTGGAAAGTAAAGGTATTACCATAAAATTAATTATATTTATAAGTATAGCTATAGATTATAGATATAGGTATACATACAGATACTTTTTCTCAACTATTTGAGAATAATTGCATTTATTTATTTATTTTATTTATTTATTTATTAGTAAGTATGATATTTTAAGGAATTGACACTAAGAACAAAAATGTTCAAAGTGCTCCTTCAAAAATTCCCCCCTCAAATATTAAATTAAGTCTATGGATAACACAGAAAACCCACAAGGTGGCAGGAGTGCCACATATATGTAAGTTTCTTGATTACTTTCCTTTTTATCAACTCCCCCATTTCTTCATCTAATGTAATTTTACATTTAATGTTTTGTTAGTTTGAAATATATATAACTTAAGACACTTAAAGATAGATGGTAATATAAGTAGCTAAAAGGGCTTAAGAAAAAAACAAATAGCAAAAACATCACACCTGGAGAATCATAATAGTAAACTACTCAAAATTAAATCCATTAAATATATCTTGTGTTTAGATTAAGGAAAAACGTGTTCATGTAATAAGACTAGATGTCAGAGGTCAGGAAGCTGTTGTAAGAACAATACTTTTTAGTGTACAATAAGCTAGGTTTTTAGAATTGCAACCATAACACATAGGTTTTAAAAAATAATATTAACATATGTGTATATATACATAGTAAATGATATAATATATAATGATATATGTATATATTATATACCAGGATACATATATGTACACATATAACATGTTAATATTTTGTCTATAAAATCCATGCCTTATGATTGTAACTTTAAGAAAAGTTATTTATATGAAGTCCCTAAGGAACACTTGCGTCTTTGTTTTCAAAAAGATGAAAACTGTAATGGTAATTTTTTTGCAGCAGTTCTACTAGTAGTGGGCTGCAGTTTAACAACACAAGAGCTATTAGATTTTATAGACTTTGAATCCAGGTTCCATCTCTTACTTGATGAGTCACTTTCTAGTTCTGAGTTTAAGCTGCAAAATGGAAATGATTATACCATTCCCATGGGGCTTGTTATAAGTCACATCACAAGTAAAGAATCTCATGTATAATAGTGAGAACAAATCCCTCCCAACATTCACAGGGTTTTTTTGTGTGTTTTGTTTTGTTTTTATGTCTCCATAAAAATGTATTCAGTCAACACTATCAGTTTCCCCCTTCCAGAGCCAGTGGTATTCTTGTAGGCATTCTGGATATCTGGAACAAACTTAGATGGGACCCCATACAGACACATCCTTAAGTCCCTTAGGGAGCGTCACTTGGGTTTCAGCTTGGGAACTGGGCTCAGCTTCTTTTTCTTTCCTATACTCCAGAGTCCAAGTTTTAAAAGGTTACCAGAGTCCAACTAGGTAAACATAGGACTTAAAGAGTTAACCATCTTTTTTAAAGTGATTTTCTTGGGAGGACAACAACTTTTCTCCCCATATTTAGAGTTCACTTCCAAGTGATATACTTGGAATTTAATTTCAAAGAATAACTTTTGTAAAGGCACCCTTACCCCATTTAGCTTTGAGTCCTAGAGGAAAGAGAGGCATTACACCTTGTATGAGGGTCTGTAGTACTTATCACACATTTCTCTTTTTTTGAGCTAAATAAACTAGACTTTATTTTCTCAGCATTTGTCCTTTCAATGCATTATTTCTGTCTACTTGTTAGTTTCTTTACTTTTTCCTTCTTACTTTTTTTTAAAAACTGAGGTATAGTTGATGTACAATATTATATGTTTCAGGTGTACAACACAGTGATTCACAATTTTTAAATGTTATACTCCTTTCATGCTGTTGCCAGTTGTGTTTCCCTGCAGGAGAGAAAGCTTTGTTCATTGTTGTGAAATCTTTCTCTTTTGTTATAAAGCATAATGGTCTTTGTAAAGGCTTGTTTTTTGGTCTTACGTGTTTAATTATGCACTTATTGTATTAGGCATATGATGATTTATGTCCTATGGTGTTATCCAATATATCATAGAAAAATGAGAATAAAGAAGGTGTTTTATCAGAAAGCAAGATGTCCTCTTTATCCTTGCATGTAATTTACTAAAGATCTGACAAAGTCACAGTACAGGCTACCTCTTACCATATTCCCCTGCAGACAGTGAAGAGGCTGACACTGAGACTGCTTTCTAACTTGGGTCCAAGTGTGAAATTTGGTGAGGTTATGTACAGATTACTTATTTGCACACCAGGAAGGAATAAGTTTGCCTGTATGAAAATAGGCTCAATGGACGCATGCTCTGGACAAAGTCCGGTGGCAAAGATGCTACAAGGGTGCTTAATAACTAAATATGTGAACACTATAATGACTTCAGAATCATCTACATTCAATGTCAGGAAAGAAATACATTGCAATACATGGAGAACATTGTGGTAGTAGGGTGGGAATAGAAAACAATAAAGAAAAATGAATACTATAGTAAAGATAGGAATATCATTGGTACATGAGATTTGTAAAGAAAAAAAATAAAAGAAACAATGTTCAGAAGAGAAATATATTTTATGAAAGTTAAAAGAGTTTAGAGAGTAAAAAGGAAAATAATCGGTGAATATACTGAAGAAAGAGCTGTCTTCATGTGCTAAATGACAGTAATGCTGATAAATATGACTTAGTTATAAGTAAATTTTATAAGGAACATTTTTGATCTCATGAGTATTAAACCACAAAAGGATTTCAAGCATAATTTAATTGGTTAATTGTTCAACTGGTTTCAGCAACCCAGACTTGAAAATTTTAGGGCTCTTTAATCCCAATTGATGAATACAATTTTCCTATACTCAATCATCTTCTGTGTGTAGAAATTCATGTAGGGTCAAAAAGGTATAGACGTTCTTAAGATATATCAGCTTGCTATTAAAGTAGATTTAGTACTTCTGAAGAACAGTATTTATTGTTCCTCTTCAAAGCCCTTTGAATATCAATAATGGTTTGAAAATAATCACTTTTGGTTTTCCATTCCTTATTTCCAACCCAGTTCAGTTATGTTTGGTGAGACGGTCTCCTTATTCAAACACACTGGGTTAGGCTGTACTACTTGACAGCACCATCTGCATGGAATATGTAAAGGAAAGGGGACTAAGGTTCAAGGTTTGAGGTTAACAGAAGGAATCAGTGAGGAGATGGGAAGGAGAATATAAAGCTGGGGACACTTTGAGAGGGCCAGCAGGTAGAGACCAAGTTACAAAAGAATTCAACATATCCAGTCAAGACATTAAGAATCGATGGTTAGCTAATCTGGAAAGTGGTCCACGCATGGGGCTTCAAATATGTAGGTTAGCAGAGGTGTAAGTTTCAGGTGGAGTCTCAGGCTAATTTAGGTTATTCCAGGGATTTCATACAAGCAAGGGGAAAAGAAAAAGAAGATTCATAAAAGTAAGAAGTGAGCCAAGGAATTGAGATGATCAAGTCCAAGCCCCAGGCTTTAATAGTCTGGAGTACAGCATAAAACAGATCTTCTGCAACCGGAGGATTATGAAATAGGTTATTTGAATTGCAGACATCCAAGAAACACAGACAAGGGTTAAACTGGGCAAACAGGAAACTCCTAAAGTGAGACAGATTCCCAACAGTAGCTCCGAGATAACTGATTCATCTATGCTTCAGCGCAAAGAAAACATTTTCTCCCATACTTACATGATGCACTATGCAATTTCTTAAATTCTAAGGGACTTTCATTTCCTTGGCTTAGGAGAGGTATTGGGCAGCCCAGAGATAACTCAGACCGTGGTCTAAACAGATGGATGTGGTCAGGTAGACGAAGCACTGATAAGGCTTCTGTAACCCTATTGATGCTATGGTCCACAGGGTTTGTGCTCATAGTTTCTGATGCCTTTAAAAAGCATGCCCCAGACAATAATTCATATCTTTACTTGCTTGCGTTAAAAGTCCCACAACATATTTAAGTACTTAGTTCATGGAAAATCTTATTAAAATCTGTCTTCTTTGCCATTCTCTAAATGCTCCTAACTCCTGGGAAGAAATTTCCAGCTTCCTTACCTATTCACTTCAGTCTCTGCCTTCACCACACCTCAACCATATATCATGCTCACCCATGACGTAGAGTCTGTGAGGCTCCCACCATTTGAAGTAATCTTAGGTGTATGATTTATCTTCTCTGATGGCTTTTCTCAAAGATGAAATCTCCATGGCTTTGGTGCATTGTGTTTGTTTTTTTTTTTTTCTATTCCCTCATTGTCCCAATTCCAGAGTACCAGATTCTACTAGTCTAAAAGTAGCAGAGCTTTCCTCAGTTGGGGTGGAAGGGGCACAGCAAGCAAAGCCAAAGACCATTTTCCTAAGCGAGGGAGAGGCATGATTAGAAGCTCCATTTATTTATTTTTGTCATATCTCATTTCTAAACATTCATTTTGATCTCTACCTTAAAATTACTTCTTCCAGTTACATTTCTCCATTTAGAAAAGAAAACATTTCCTTTGGGCATCCAACTATCCAATTCATATTTTCCAAACCTCACAAAATCATCTTTAAAGATAATCAACATTAATAAGTTTAAAAAAGTTTTCTCAGGATAGATGAGTCTTCAGAATCCATGTTCTCTAAAGTGTCTGCCTTCTCCCTATTTCCAACTCTGTTCCCTTCACCACCCCCCAGAGGTTTTATTTTCTTTCATAACATTTATTATCTGAAATTAACCTTCTGTCAAGAGAAAAACAACTTTTGTTTTTCTGTGTTGTTGCCTAGGCATTTTACAGTGTGATAACCCTGCTCACTCCCAGAATCTGGACATTGAGATAAAGATGTGAATTTAGGACACCAGCCATAAGCTCCTGCTCTATTTTTCTTAGGGTATCTTATAAAATAATTACTTAGAATAAGCCCGCAGAAGGTGAGTGACCTCTGCTTCAACCACCTTAGAAGTAACAGGTGCTTGCTACCCTGCTCTCTACCTCCTGCTGGCTGGTGACCTGGGATGGAGGACTGCCCTTTCCCTGGCTCGTTGGGTTCTCCTGCTTCTGGGATCTCTAAGTCTTGTGCTCTACTTCCTTTGTGTGGGTGTGTTGAAACTGCATCGTCAGTCAAAAACACTTGTGGGTTTTACTTCCCCAAAATGGGAGCTTCAGTGCTGAGGGAGCTACCTGACGCCCCCATGTGGGTGGCGGGTGTGTCTGCATTCAGTAGGTCGTAATCTGCATATTCTTAATTCCTTGCACACCTTCTTCCTTTGATTCACTTGCTTGAAGTTTAATGGTTCTTTCAAATAGAAGAGAATCTCCATTAATGGCAGTTATATTATTTGTCATTCTGTATTGTGCTCCAAACTCCTAATATAGTTCCTGCTATATATAATTCCTACTACTTTTTTCCTGTTAAATAAATATTTATGAAGTAAATAAGTTAAAGTCAGATTAGATATCTTTGCTTGGAATACAAGTGTTTTATAGTATTTATATACTATTTTATAGTATTAATAAATACCTAATATTTGCTGAGTACTTACAACATTTTAACAGTATTATATGCATTGACCCATTTAATCTCACGAAAGTTCTAAAAAGTAGACACTATTATTATAATTCTAATTTTATATATGCATAATTTGAGATTTAAAGAATTAAGATATTTGTACAGAATCATGGAGCTAATGGCTAATATGACTAGTATTTAAGTCCAAATCTTTCAGAGACCAAGTCCGTCTCAATCACTTTGATATAATTCTTCAATTCATTCTTTGAAATACCAAGGTAGAAAGACTATAATTTTTTGTATTAGTTTCCTAGGGCTGCCATAACAAAGTACCACAATCTGAGTAACTTGAAATGATATTTATTATGTCACTGTTTTAGAAGCTAAAAGTCCAAGAGTGTGTAGATTCCTTATGAAGGCTCTGAGAGAGAATCTCCTCCATGCCTCCATCCTGGCTTCTGGAGATGGCCAGAAATCCTTGGAGTTTTGTAGTTTTAGATGCATTACTCTAATTTTGCCTCCATGTTCACATGGTAGTCTCCCTTTTTCTCTGTTTTCACATAGCTGTCTTCTTATAAAGACATCAGGTATGTTGGATTGGGGTCCACCTGACTTCAGTATACAATAAGTCCCCTACATACAAATGAGTTCCCTTCCGAGAGCTCATTTGTAAGTCCAATTTGTTTGTAAGTCCAACAAAGTTAGCCTAGGTACCCAACTAACACCATCAGCTATATAGTACTGTACTGTAAGAGGTTTATGATACTTTTCACACAAGTAGTACATAAACACACACACACAAAAAAAAAATAAAGAAAACATTTTTAATCTTACAGTACAGTACCTTGAAAAGTACAGTAGTACAGTACAACAGCTGGCATACAGGGGCTGACATCAAGTGAAGAGGCAGGAAGAGTTACTGATTGGAGGAGGGAGAGGAGGTGGGAGACGGTAGAGCTGAAGGATCGTCAACAATAGGAGACGGAGGGCAGGCTGCACGTGACAATGTATGCCAGATACGTGAACTAAGTTACGTGATTGGACATGCGAACTCACGTTCTCATCTTTGAAAGTTCACAACTTGAAGATATGTAGGGGACTTACTGTAACTTTGTTTTAACTAGATCGAATCTGCAAACTCCTTATTTCCAAATAAGGTCATATTCACAGGTACTGGCAGTTAAAACTTCAATTTAATTTTTTTGTGGGGGAGGGGAAATTTGACCCATGACCCTTTCCAAAACTGTAAATTGCAACCAAATACCTCTATTCCTATCACTTCAAAAGACAGCAAAGGCCAACTGTGTGAAACATACCACAGCAATATCTCTAGAACACTGGTGTAAGGTTGAACATTGTGCTGGTCTAAATACTGGCTCATTAGAATGAAGGGGACACTACAGGTTTTCCAGGAGTGGAATTCAACTCTGTAGGAACATTAGCTTCCTAGAATTGTTTATATAGAGTCTAGATAACTACTTGCAAGGCATGTTATGGCAGAGATTCCTCTTCTGGGTAGTTGGATATGCTAGGGGTCTTTGCTCCTTCAAAGCAGTGTTTTCTAATTGTATTTTTCAGAGTGGTAGGTTTCTACCATGTAACTGCCAGGGTAGAGCTAGCTCTAGCTCCAATTTAAGCTGAGTATCTCCAGCTTACCTGTTTTTACATTAGATTTCTAGTGTTCCAAAGGCAAATACTTTAGAAAGCTCTTGGTCTTGTGAGAATGCCCTAGTGAACAGTAGACAACATGGGTTTTTCTGTCCATGTTATAAGCAGGATTGGTGTTTGTATGTGAACATTTACCCTTTTTTTAAACAAGTAGTAGCTCAAAGCACAGATATTGTGCTGAATGTGGGATTTTTACCAGAACAGATCAATATAACCTCTGGCACTTTGTAATTGGTCTAGTGAATGCTTGCATATCCACATTAGCAAGGAAAATCAAAAGCAGTTTGAATTTATGTAAGAATATCATAATCAATTTTTCTGTCTTGCTCCAGGGCTATGTTAACCTTCCTGCTCTTTGTAAAAATATAGTCCAAAGGGAATTCTAACATTTTGAGATTCTGTGAAACTTCATAATGATCAACTCTATTGATGACATCTTGCTAACTAGGCATGGTGAGCAATAGATATGTGGTCTAAATACCTAATAAGACACCACATACATGCCAAAGCATAGGAGACAAAATTCTGTGATTTCAGAGTGACATTTAGAGGATTATATTATTTCAGGACATGCCATTCCTTAAGAGAAAGAATATATTCTTCCTTTTTTATTCTCTCCCAGTAATAAAGAGGCATAGCATTTGGAATTTCAAGACAGTACACATTAACCTGCATTTAGTAATATTGTTCTTATTTGTTTATCATGATTTAGATAACAACCAGTTTTGATTCTAGACTATGGTACAAATTTCTGTGTTGATTTGGCCATACAACACATAAGATCCAGGGGGTTGGGATGCTGTGTGGAGTCTCTGACAAGTTCTAATACGAGAGCCAAAGCAGAGATCTTTGGGGTTCTGGAACAAGATGATGTATTTTATAGTATAAAGTATTCGCCATCTGAAGAATGACTCCTGGGGTGTGACTGGGCCTTAGTGGAGACTGAATGCTTGGACATGGGGCACCGAATAAGTGTGAGACCTGAGATTCCCACTGAGTCATACTTTTTTGATAAGTGGGGCACAATAGCAATCCATTGTACCATGGATTCATAACTGGGCCTGAGAAAATCCAAAAGGTACAAGTAAATTACATATACAGTGACCTAGGCTACAATGGCATCTACGTATTTGTACCGATGCCTCTCCATAGGTTCACATCTATGGCTTCCTGGAAGGTTTTGATGACTCACTGATGGACAAAGAAAAAAAGTAGGGCTTGGTTCACAGCTAGTCATAAATCTAGTGCTGCTACACTACAGCCGCACTCAGGGATGGCCTCAGAAAACATAGTGAAGGAAAAATCCTCCTAAAGAGCAGAGTAGAACACTAGAAACTAAGACACCTACCAAATCCAAACACATACTTAGTCCCCATTATTTTTTAATATCACCATTAACTTAGTGCAGTGACATGATTGAGAGCTAAGTATACAGATTTTATTAAAGATTAGAGGTTTGATATCATGGTATTTTAATGGTATTGATTTCAAGGCCAGAGAGTGCCTATAACTATTATCTGAAGTAACTGTGAATTCAAGAATTGATAGCCAACCAAAGAATACAAAAACACTAATTCCAAAAGATACATGCAACCAATGTTCATAGCAGCATTATTTACAATAGGCAAGATATAGAAGCAAACTATGTCCATCAACAGATGAATAGATAAAATAGATGTGATATATATATATATATATATATATATATATATATATATATATATAAAGAATTTTTAGCAATTTCTTAAAAGCCTCTGTAAATTGGAGGTATCATAATGTGGTGATTACATGTATCTCTATTTTATAATCTGAATGGGGGTGTGGTAATAGTAAATTCCGTCTTCCTATTTTTGCCCTTAAGAAGTATTTTATTTTATTTTATACATATAATGGAATATTACTCAGCCTAATAAAAGGCCTTATAAAATGTTGCCATTTGCAACAACATGGTTGGACATGAATGGTATTATGCTTAATGAAATAAGACAAACAGAGAAAGACAAATACTGTATGTTATCACTTATATGTGGAATCTAAAAAAATAAAATGAATGAATATAACAAAGCAGAAACAGACTTACAGACATAGAAAACAAACTGGTGGTTACCAGTGGGGAGAGGGAAGGAGGGAAGGGCAACACAGAAGTAGGGGATTAAGAGATACTATCTACTGTATATAAATTAAATAAGCTGCTATGATATATTAGCTTATATAGCCAATATTTTCTAATAAATTTAAAAGTATAATCTAAAAAACATTGAATCACTATGCTGTACACCTAAAAGTAATACTGTAAATCAACTATATTTTTAAAAAATCGATAGCCAAAAGGGAAGTGCCATTTTGTTAATATTAAATTTTCAACTTATTATTTTCCTTCAACCAAGCTTTGATTAGGTAGTTTGTGACTGCAGACCCAACTGACGTTTCCTTCTCTTTACTTATTTATTTCTTTTGGGATCCTGCTGTTAAGAGGCATGTTGTAATCTTGAGATTTCACACTAGCAGTTCACTAGCTATGTGACTTTGGACAATTTACATAGCATTTCTGAGCCTGGATTTTCCATATTTCTCAAGCGAACATTAAATGGCTACCTATGTCAGAGTGTTGCTATGAATATTGAATCATGTATGTAAAATTACTTATAAATAGAAAATTGTCATCCACCACTAAGTCATAGTGTTTCTTCTACTTCTGGAAAAAACTTGGGGTCTCCATAGCTTGTAGTGCATGTTACAGATTGAAAAGTCACATTTCCTACGCTTGTTTCTTTGCCTGCCTTATTCATCTTTGTCCCGTTTGGAGAGCAATGCCCTTCAACTGTGCATGGTTTTACACCTCAGTAGCAACTCTGCAGAAAATGAACGTCATGGTAGCTGTAGTGTGTGCTGGAAAATTAATGGAATGTGACGAGGAAAATGCCAGTTCTGCCTCGATCCTGATGAAACCAAGATGAGACAGTGATGCCTGTAAGTGAAGCCAAGTAACGGGTTAACATGGAAGACAGCCCCAGTACCTGGGAACTTCACGGGGACTACTTGCAGTCCATACTTTAGAAATTCACAAAAGTACTGAAGAAGATGGAAAGATATTCAAAATCCAAGACATGTAAAGTAATCATTTTTTCTCTGTAGTTAAATAGCATTGGATCCAAAGGTTGTAGGCTTTGCTAATATTTATATTGTATATTTAAAGATTTACACCAAGGGTATGTAGGATATCAAGGCAAAGCAGGATAAAATACAGAGCAATCACACTGGCAATTCTATGGGGTAAAAATACAAGTGGAAAAAAGCAAAAAAAATTGGTGATCAAAAATAATTGGGAAGAATTGTCTATTATGTTTGCCACTAATTTGGAAGCTAACACACCAAATTCGTCAACCTTCCATTTACTTCCATAAAAGACATTTCTCCTGCCCAAGTATTTTTTTTTTCATTCATTCATTAATCCATTAAAAATGTTGGGGTTCTTCTATGTGCCATGTATAGAACTAGAAGCTTATGCATATGCTACCAATTTAATTCTCACATTAATTATTTTCAATGGGTACAATATTTCTATTTTACCTCTAAAGAATCTGATGTGTAAATAGCATGCAAGTTGTGATACATTCACTAAGAATCATAAATGGGATTTGTACTTTTTTTCACTTAAAAATCAAATTTCCTTTCTCTGACTCTCTGTCTTACACTTTTTTGTTACAGTGACTTGAATTGAAAAATTTTAAAGAATTTTTAGCAATTTCTTAAAAGCCTCTGAAAACTGGAGGTATCATAATGTGGTGATTATATGTATCTCTAATTTTATAACCTGAATGGGAGGGGTGGTAATAGTAAGTTCTGTCTATTGCCCTCAAGAAGTATATTAGAATACCTATCTCCAGGCTGGAGATAGCCTTTGTAGATTCTTTTAACTCATGTTTTACCTCCTAAGCCACACTTTCTCTCTCTCTTTTTTTTTTTTTGGCCACACCATGAGGCTTGCGGGATCTCAGTTCCCTGACCAGGGATTAAACCCCAGCCACGGTAGTGAAAACCTGAAATCCTAACCACTAGACCACCAGGGAACTCCCTAAACCATACTTTCTAATCAGAAATCTCCATTAGAATTATCTTGGAAGCTTTCTAAAATACACATTCCTAGGTCACTTCAGACTGGATCAGAATCTTTAAGGTTGAGCCAGGGAAGCTACATTTTTAAGGAGTAGACCTAGGGAATTCCCTGGTGGTCCAGTGGTTAGGACTCCACGCTCTCACTGCCAAGGGCCAGGGTTCAATCCCTGGTTGGGGAACTAAGATCCCACAGGCCTTGCGGCATACCAAAAGAAAAAAAAGCAGACCTATACTTTCTGACTCCTGCTCAAGTTTGAGATCCACTATCCTAGATGATTGTCTACACAAAGCCCATACACAGTGGTTGGTGGCAGGACAGCTGGCCCTCTCAGAGTCTGCAGAATTCAGCTAACAACTTCTGAACTTCCAGCCTTAGCCAGGCCCTTCCACCAACCACATCACGTGAAGTGACATCGCGTCAAAATCCATCTATCCTGCTCACGTTCCGTGATCACTCCCAGTTCACCCAAGTCCCTACCCTGATCCTGAGTCTTAACTTCCATGGACACTGGCAGCCCTGGCACACTTCTTGCCATGACTTAGTTAGAGCTGTGGTTTCTGCTTCTTCCTCTCAATACCCAGTCCTGTGCTATGTTCCTGATGCCAGACCTCGATTTTTCCCTGGTTGACCTCACTCCACTTCTCCACAAGAAGTCTCTTACATCAGAATGAATAAAATCATCTCTTTATCTTGATTCAGGGACTGAAATTACACATGTAAAATATCTCTTTACTTGGTTAATGATGACTTAATGCCTTGCAGGAGTCAGAACTAATTATACACCACTAGATGGGGTTATCAGAATGACTCTGCTAATAGAAAGAGTGATCAGGTGAAATCAGTGATTGAGTTGAATTTTTTTTACTAGAAGTTTCTGAATTTTATACTTGAATGACTGTATGGTCAGACCCCATAAGATGGCTGCTCTCTTGCTCTCTGTACATCCCCTGCCCTACCCAGCTCTGCCTCACCCTTACCTTATGTAAGCATGATCTCTGGACCCCCCAGCTAATGACTGTTCTAGTCTTGAGACCAGAAGGGCTCCAGTATGTTGGGTCATCATAGGAAACAGCAACAATTGCTAACCCAAAGAGTTATAGGGGAGGGAGTGTTTCAACAGTGCCCCAAGGAGCCCTTCTGACATCATGCCCCCTATAACTGATGACCTCCTCCTCCCCTGTGTCCTGCCTGTTATCAGCTGTACACGGTGGGGTGTTGCTCCGGGACCTCTGCCTCTGACTTGTAAATTCCCCATCCAATAAATCGCTGATGATTCTGTCACTGATTCTGGGTTCTTTCTTCCATCTCACAGCTGAGCCGTTGCAAGGACTGCAGGAGTGTGGGGTGCAGCCCGACAATGACATACTGCCTCTCCATAGAAAGAAATGCTTGGATGCATCTCTGAAATGTACAGGATAAATCCAAAAAATAATTTGCACAAGCTAAGCAAAAGATAATGAAACTTTCTCTTAAAACATTTATTATTTCATGAGATATAAAACAACCTTAAAAATTAACATTTTGGAAAACCAAAGATTTTAGTACTGCATGTATAAAATATACAATATTAACTGAAACGTTTCTCTGCTTTTTTATGTACTTCAATGGTAAAAAGTATCGTGAGCAACAGGACAATTGAAGGTAGGCGCAACCATCTAGGACATCCTTCTTGGGTCAGAAACTGCCTTTACTGCCCGACAGCTCTCAGGGGAAGTTCAGCAGTTGTAAATCTCTTTTGTTCCTCCCTCTGGAGGTGGGGGGTTGTTTTTGCTCATCTCTTTTTGTTTCAGTCTGTATTCTGCTCCCAACAGAAACAGCAAGACTAGTAAAATATGTCCTGGAGAATCAAAGTGGTCAGGACTGACTCTAGGCTCACTGAAAGATGGGAAAATGGTGTTTATCCATCAATCACCAATTTCAGTATGGTACTTTGATATAAGTGGAACAAGCAGAAACTTTATGGTTAAAGGTGGGTTTGAATCTTGACTCAAATGTTTACAAACTCTCAGATTTGGAAAAGAGATTAAACTTTGGGTTTTGATCTCATTTTGACATGGTGATTTCTCAGTCTGAACTACTCTTGCCTTCCTTTTATTACCTGCCTCTTTGAAGAGGACACGGGTTCTTACGCTTTAAGAATAATCTAAGCTGGTCTCTCCTGCTGGCTAGTTTTTCTTCTACCCATAGCTGTATTAGGTTAATGTTTCTCAAAATATTGTGGAGAAGTAATTGTTATTTTGTTTAAATCCCAGCCTATCATGGAACAAACCTTTTGTGAAATACAATAAGAATGAACAATCAGAAGTAGCAGAATGACCTCAAAAGTGATTAGGCTTTTCGATATCATTGCGATATAAAAGTTTCTTCTTGCTTAATCTCAACATCTGTACTCAATTTATGGATAGGTTGATAGTTTACAAGTGGTACTAGTCTGAGATGTCTCTCTTCCTTTTTTCTGTAAACATCTTGAGGGCAAGTTACCTTTTTCATCGTTGCATCAAAGCTGTCAACTCATAGTGAGTCATACAGCAAAGGCTTACAAAAATAAGTTTTTGGATGAATGACTCTGTAAATACAGAAACATCTGATCAAAAAGTCTGGTTCTAAGGCTTGAAAGAGAGAATAATTTGTGAAGTTACTGGTACCATAGTAGGGGCTGAATAAATGGTAGCTTGCTTCTCCGCAGGAGCCCCCTGAATTCTCTTCCCAACTCTGCTCTGATCACCAGTTTTATGAGCCAATTCTACCTGGTGTTTCCCTGAGCTTCACACCACTTTTGGAAATGCTAACTGGTGCAAAAATGCCAATTGAAAATTTAGAGCCTGCTTAGGGGAACAGCATTCGCAGGGATGTTGCATGTTTAATTTAGTCTCAGTTGACAAAGTTGCCTTATGAGATACAATATAGCTTGTGTCACTCTGAGATGGCTATATGAGCTGGAAGGCTTTTAAGCCTCTTTCAGAGAAAACTAACCAACTTGACACTTAAATCTAAAAATGAGGCTGTGTTCCCTCTCTGGATGTGTCCTTTCCTTCCTACCTTGGGTCATATCTTATAGGGCAGTGTATATATGGGACCTAATAGATCCATGTAATCTGAATACTTACTCTGCAATATGCAGGAATGGTTATGCAAGGTTGTAACTGCAGAAGTCCTTGTCAGCTAAGAGGATTGCCCATCTCCATCAGTTAGAATGAAGAGACTGGTATATTTTACTATAATAATGACTATAAGCAGAAGCATTTATCAATATATATATTTTTTAATTCATCCAGAGATCACAAGTGAGGAAAATTCTTTTTTACATAAGATGCTATATATGTGGAACATCTCTCTCAAAATCTACAGAATATGAAATAGAAAATAGAGACAGTGTAGTTAAACTGCAGACCGTATTGTTGTATCCAGGATTGGGTTCAAAATCAAGGCTGAGTAACAGGGTGTTCTGGAAGATTTTTCTGCTCAGTGGAGGCTCCCAGGTTCATGATCCCTAATCAATCACAATGTAGATATCGTAAGTGCATGGGCTCTTTTGGAAAATAGTAACCCTGTTAATAGGTAATTCCAATATATGTTATAAAAAACAATCATCAGAGGATAAAGAATGAAGTAAAACTGAGACAGTCCATACATTTTATTGAAAGGTAACTTTCCAGGATTTAGAAGATTTGGAAGGATTTTGTAGTACCATTGCTGTGTTGTCTATTGACAGAGCCTGTTAAGACAATGTCGAAAAAGAAGGAGGAAGTACATGACTTTACTTTGAGTCAAATGGACTCAAGTATGAGATGTATGATAGGCTTTATGAAAAGTCAGTACAACATGTCAATACAAGATGTGTTTTGTTTCCAACAGTAAAGTAGGGAAAATGAACCCCCTTTAATAAGGACAAACTTTGCTTCAAGTGCGTAACACCTGCCTTGAGATCAAGTATCTGGAAATGCAATGCTTGCACGTTCTTGCTGTGGCCTGGCTCTGTGATGTCAGAGGTGGAAGCTGACTCCACTTTTAATCTCTGCCTGAGAGAATCAACTCAGATGAGTATCAGCCTTCCCTGGGGCGAACAGAGGGGTCAGAGATAAAGCCTTGTCCTGGCTTATGGGAATGGCTCGCCAAGGACATTGGTTTCATTCTGCACAGGCCATTTTTTCAGAGCTCTCCAATTTGTACACAACCAGTAGGAATGTTGTGGAAGTGGTACTGGCTGGCTCAGAAAACAAAAATTCACATCTTTGAGAGCAGAAAAAGGATTTTAAAAAGCTGTAAGAAAACACATTCTCACTCTTTGGACTATGTCAGATTAGTGTTTGTGTTCTCAGGAAAAATACCAACCATGAGAAGCATAAAAGAGATTTATTTTCCCTATATTGTTATGCTGTACAAGACACTTGCTCTTTTTGTTTTTAAATCCTCAACTAAAATTAGTTTTTGAAAGTAAGTATAAGAAATAAAAATAAATAGCTGATAAAAAGTATTAAAGTTTGATTTGCATTTTCTGATGAACATCAATTAAATCTTAATTTTCTAGTTTTGTATAATTATCTTGTGATTTTTTATTAAGTAAAATAATAATATGCTACAAATAAATTTTAAATCCTTTACCTTTTATTAAGTCTTACCTTTCCATATATATACATATAATATAGTGGTCCATATATATATATATACATATTTTTGGAGAGGTATTTATGGTCTTTCACAAGGTTCTTATTGATACTGTCAAGTTTTATATATATACATTGCTATATCTATGAAGGTTATTGTTGGGGTTTGGAGTAATAATATATTTTATTTCTAGTAGTAATATTTTTTAAGACACTTCTACTAATTGTACTTTCAGAGGTGATAAAATCTTATTATAAAATGCAATATATAATTTTATACTCTATAACATCATTATAATTGTTTCCTACAGATTTTTACTAATAATGAAAAGAGACCAAGAGTCTCCATAATTGAATTACAGTATCACTTTAATTACGTTGGAATCCAGGCTATCTTGTATTAATATAAGAGAAAAATAGTTTGTCCTGAAACCAAAATGAGGTTATCAACTCTTTCTCCCCAACTCCCAGCCAAAATAAGAGTTTGCTACATTCCTTCAATTTCTTTAGTTTTGACTTCCTGTTACAGAAGATATTATTTGTTATTTATATGAATATTTAGGACTTATGTAAATAAGTGCATAGAACAAATGCATAGATCAGGTCTCAATTATTAATATATTTCTGTAACACAAATTATAGGATAGAGTTGTTATATGATTATATTAAAGTTTGCCAGATGAGTGCAAAGAAAAGATATAGAGGGTAGAGAGGTTAACGCGATGCTATTCAAACGTTGGGTCCACAAATGCATTTGCTCACAATCAGTTTATTACCAGTCTATGGCAAGAAAAATACAGACAATGGGAGTAAATGTTTATAAAATGTTATTGAAACTTGATAACATTTAATCTGTGAAAACTAATAATAAATTAATGGTTTGCATCTTGATTGTCTTGGGGGATTATTAAGTTTCATTTTTAATAATTTATTTTTATTTTATTTTATAAAAGTATCGTCCCACAGTGGGTTATGAACAACACAATCATCCTTCTCATCATCAACAACTGCAACATCTTTTATAACAGATCATTTGATAAGCACTAGTTCACTGTGATTTGCAAGCATGTTACTGCATTTATGAATCGTAGGATCTAAGTTAATTGTAGAATAAACAAAGGACTGAATTGAAGGGATGAGTGATGACAGGGTTTAGTGGACCAGAGGTTCTTAGGAGAACAGTGAGTCTTGAATATTCATGGCTGTAGTCAGGGAGCAGAAAGCATGAGACAGTGATCTTGGAGGAGTAGTTATACCTTGATTGTAGCTGGCTCAGGTGGGATGGTCAAGAAAGTCAGCGATAAGGAGATGAAGGAACTGAGAGGCCATTATTTAAGATAAAACTTCCACAGAAAATGTTTAAGTCACCAAAGGAAGACTGTATTACTCAGCGCTGATGGGAAACCTTTGATCCAGGTGGCCATGGAGGGCAAATGGAAATTCTATAGGGAGATAGAATGCAGGAGAAAAAAAAAAAAGGAGCATGTTCTGTTTGTAACAAAAATCCCTTCAACTCCATAGTTTGACTAGTTAGATAAAAGAGAGTATGTGTGAGATAAATGACATAGGAAGGGGAAGATAAATAAGAGAAGACCTGAATAAATACACAGAGCAATAAAAAATTTTTAATTCCCTGTAGAAAATGATGTTATCTCATCTCCTGCCTCATTTAGCTGCTGAGTTCTTCCTGTGGCCTGAAGAATAGATCCATTTTCCACAAACATTTGTTTTGTCTCAGTTTTCAAAAGTGAGAGCCAACATAAGAATTACCTATCACAAAACTGACATTTTGGAGCATGTAGTCTTCATGAATCTGTGAATCAGCAATAAAGATCTAGGTGGTATGTGGTCTGGACCTCATGGGAGTTTCATGATTCCTTTGTCCTGTTTTCCTAAAAGATACTGAAAGCAGTGCTTCACTTAAAAACTTTCCTGGTCTTGCTCATTTTCCCTCACACTGAGGGAAAGAGAAATAAGCCCACATAGAAAGTGAACTTTTGACTTCCATTTACACTTCTGTTTAAAAGTTTTATATTCTACTCTAATGGTCTTATTGTGAGACCTTGAGAACTCTTTTTTGCCCTTGAATCATACTAGAGATTTTTCTTCTTAAGTAAGCTATGGGGAAAGCATCTGCTCTGGCTGAGGAGTAATTGGATGTCAGAATCTTGAACTTACCTGAGGAAGTAGCAGGTCACCAAATGGGGTTCAAAATTAGTCTTTCAGATTAAGTACTTTGAGAAATTTTGAGTATTGTAGAACATTTATTATTTATTAATTTACCCTTAAGGTGAGATGCAAAATGATTTTGCTTAGATTGACCTTGGATGAATTATTTAAGGAATTTAGTAGTCCTTAGTTTATTCTAGCTTCAGCAGCCTGGCATCTGAGGGTTTACAGTTCATCACCCCTTTACATGTACCTCAATATTATATTTTCTCCCTATATAATTAGTGGACATTTTGAGATTTAAAAGCTAAATTGAATGTGGCACCAATAGATCTCTTTAGGAGTTAATGTTAGAAGTTTATTTTTCTTTTATTTTCTCTTCTGATATTTCTGTTCACTCTCCCAGAGCAAGTTGTACTGTGACTATTTCATAAGTATGCAGATGGATTCATGTACTACTTTTTTTGTTATTTTTTATCATGTTGTTGACCAGTACATTGTTTTTCTCTTTGATTTTTTTTCTTTTTAGTCTGCGTGTGTGTGTACACACATAGTAGAAAGAACATGGGCAGGGTGAAATGCCCTGACTCTTATGCTATTCTACTGTTCGGTGGGTCTCAACCAGGGGCAGTTGGTGCCACAAGGAACATTTCACAATGTCAAGAGAAAATTTTGTTTGTTAGAATTGGGTTGGTCGGGGTGTGCTATGGGTATATAGTGAAAGAAGCCAGGGATGCTGTAAACGTACTGCAATGCACAGGACAGGGGCTTGCAATAAAGAATTACCAGGCCCAAAATGTCAATAGCTCTGAGGTTGAGAAACCCTGGACTAGCTGAACAAAATACCGTCTTAATGCTTTTGCACTGAGACCAAATAATTACCGTCTTGCTCCATCATTGTAATGAATGGGCACTACGTGGTAAGGTATTTCTAAGTCTTCGATATTTCACCTGCAAGTTTCAAGTTCTCTGATGTTGGCATAACGACTAAATCTTTCTGAACATGATCTTCCTTTTGATAAAATGGAACTAACATGGCCTTACTCCTATGGTTGCTAGAAGTATTAAATTAGATGCATATACAAAACATTTAGCAGTGTGTTCAAGATAGATTCTGAAGAGTGATTCCTCCATCTCCCATGATGTTATAACACATTTTAGCAATTTCAAAAAGATTACTTTTTATTTTAACATTTCATTCAGAAGAGGAAATACCTATGAATTTTGAATCAAGACAATAAGAGAGGGATTATTTAGTGTTAGCTTGATGGCTCTATTTTCTCTTTTACTTTAAACTTTTCATGATACACTTCAGCAGGAATTATTTTTGCACCTTAAACAAGATCTACCAGTGGGAAATCTTGAGCAATGTAGCATTGGGGCAAGAAATAAATGTACACACTTCTTTTAGTTACCTTGAGGAAAAAAAAAATTGATTAAAGTTTTAATTTTTTAAAGTTAATGATTTTCTTGAAGAAAAAAAGGACATGCATATCTGTATATATAAATTCCATATATTTAAACAGATTTCAGGATACTCTATGAAGTTTCTTTAAAAATAGTATGCACAGTTAGCTCTTTTAGCAAGATATTTCTAGCTATTTTTCTCCCCCAAATAAAGAATAAAATATCCTGGCTGGGATTTCCTACAAATATGATACTGAAAACTCGTATCGTTTAGAAATTTGTGATTGCAGATTTATAGAAATACAGTCAAATGAGTGAATGTCTATATTCCAGGTATTCATACATAATGTAATCTTGAATCCTGATTTTTTTTGGCAAGGAAGAGATCAAAAGTTTTCATGCAATTCAGACATTTCAATATGCATATACTTTCCTTCCATTTCTTTCCTTTCCCCAGGCAAGCACAAAACTTTACAATAAAATTGCCTGTTTAGTAGTTTTCATTTCTTTCTAGAATCCTTCAGAAAATATTAAAAGTTTCTCTGACAAGGCTGGCTATTTTTCAACAAACATAATAAATCCAGGGTTTAAGTAGTCATGTACTTTTACAATGCATATAAAAACAGACTTACCTTGAATTTATGGATTTTCTATTACATGCAATACTTGAGAGTTAATAAAAATTTTCCTTTTTTTAACACAATGTGTGATTCAGATTTATACTAAGATATCTGAGTGTCCTTTTGAGAAAGTTAAAAGTAATGGTAACAATGTGAGGCAACTCGAGTATGTGTAAGATTATCCACTGAGGTGTAGGAAGAAACCTATAACACTTCTAATTATATTTTTATTTAAAAACTAAAGAAAGGGTTAAGCTTCTGACTATAGGACACAAGAACTTACCACGTCCCACACACATTAGTGAGGTGTTAGTTGGGATACTCAACATGTCTGAGGACTCCCGTGATATCCTAAACATCACAGGGTTCCACAGAGTTGCTTTCACTTTTCATTTCAAAGTAATGCCACAAACTACAATTTCTCTTTGCTTATTTAAGTATTTAGTTAAAACTTAAATATTCTTCCCAAATGAACAAGTTTTTAAAATATTCCCCAGTAGAAATTGTAGTTCAAAGATAATACTAACATAAAAGAAGTGAACAGTCAGAAAATGGCAGAACTACCTTTTCTCCTATTACTAGTAGATCTTTTGAAGCAGCATTATGAGAGAAAGACAGTAATGACTTAATGAGACAGGATAATAAATTAGTTAAAAATTAATATTATCATCTTATTGAAATATGAATTTATATCCTCTGCTATAACAATGAACCATCCCCTAAGTGTGTATGTGTTTGTGTGTGTGTGTCAGCATATATGTAATAAATACTCTAACTTTACGAAGTAACTTTTTAAATTTTCACATCCACTAACAATTATATAAAACTAAACCAGGTTAGAACCAGACTTTTGAATATTTGTATCCTTAATTGCTAAGCCAATTGTTTAGGGAGAAATAAAAATCAATAACATAATTGCCACTATTATTATTAATATATTAATAATACAAGCAATAGAGTATTAATAATATTATATATAATATATTAACAATAATCCTCCTATTATATAATAACCAAACTTTTAACCATATGTTAGTGAGAACAAAACAAATTTTCTCTATCTCTAATAAATAAAAGAAAATTTAAAATTTTTCTTTAATTTTTATCTCATCTGTTTTAAATGTATTATTAAATTTTTATTATATATATATAGAATATACTGATGTATAATCATACTATATATAAATATGTTTATATATACATATATATGCATATCCACACACATACAGCAAAATTAAAATTTTTTACTGATGGAGAGGCACTAACAAAAATGCTTTAAAAATGTTGCTGTAATGTTAGGAGTAGAAATTTAATATGTTCTTTCCCTTCAAAGGACCTACAGATATAATAAAAATAACAAAGCAAATAACATGTTTTATTTTCCTTTAGTAACTTAAAAACAAGACAAATAGAGCTATTGATTATGAAATATGAAGCAAATATTTGTTGAAAGGATTATGCTAAAATTTTAAACCATTTAATCAATAAATAGTAACATATGCAGTTCAACTCTTTTTTTTTAGAAATTTAAAGAAAATTATTAAAAAATCAGTATTTTATACAATGCTTTATGTGAGTTTATGTGGCTTTTTAACATTACAGAGTGCTTTCACACACTTTTGTTTGCTTTAATTTTGACAAATGAAGCCGTTTGGGAACTATTTAGATTGGGTGTGTTTCGTTCCATTTTTCAGAAGACAAATCTGCGGTTCAGAGAGGTCATTCACTCAAGCACACACCTAAGAGACGTGAACACATGAATCTTCTCCCTCCTATTTCTCTATTGAGTTCTTAATCTCTTCTAGTTCACATTGATGCTGTTTTCATAAATATTTTCCTAGTATATAAAATTGATATGCTAACACTTACTGCTTTTTGCTCTTGTCCCTCAAAAGGCATATTTGATGACAGTCAAATGACTGACAGTAATTGTTTTTAAGTTTTTGTTAGTTAGGAGGTCATAATTTTTTAGCTTCTTTTTAATGGATTAACATTTTTTAGAAACGTATTTTGCCATGATAGCATCAATTTTCATTTGTTGATGTGTATGGCAGAGATGACTGTCCATCAAAATCTTCTTCCCGGACACAGGGCAAAATGCCATTTTCCAGCCTCTCTTTCAGTCCGTGTAGTCACTGGAGTTCTTCTTAATGGGATAAGAGTAGAGACAGCATGTGCTGCTTTCATGTTTGAACCTCTAACTGGGTACCTGTGCCTCCTCATGACTCTTCTCCCTCCTGTCACCAATGGCTGGGCATGACAGCCTAGCCTTTAGGATGTAGACGGTGACGAGACCCTAATGGATAGCAGAGTTCTAGAAGGGAGTAACCAGGAGCTGTGGATCCCTGTGTGGAGGAGAACTGACCACCAGCCAGGAACACCTGCCTGGATGATTAAAGGAGAAAGAAATAGCAACCCTTTGTGGGTCTTTTTGTTACAGCAGTTTACAGTAGGCTTTTTTTTTTTTTTTTTATAATTTTTTTTTTAATTTATTTTTATTTATTTATGGCTGTGTTGGGTCTTCGTTTCTGTGCGAGGGCTTTCTCTAGTTGCGGCAAGTGGGGGCCACTCTTCATCGTGGTGCGCGGGCCTCTCACTATGGTGACCTCTCTTGTTGCGGAGCACAGGCTCCAGACGCTCAGGCTCAGTAGTTGTGGCTCACGGGCCTAGTTGCTCCGTGGCATGTGGGATCTTCCCAGGCCAGGGCTCAAACCCGTGTCCCCTGCATTGGCAGGCAGACTCTCAACCACTGTGCCACCAGGGAAGCCCCTACAGTAGGCTTTAATATGATATTTTAAATTTCATTTTTAAGCACATTCTTTTACTTTTCACAATCTACCAAGTGTATGGAAGTTTTCAGGACATTTTTCTTTACCCCTTGGCTTCTCTGACTTCCCAGACCTAGAGAAGGTCAAATCATTACTTAACCTTAATTCCCATTACATTTGATGGCAAAAGTTCTGGCAAGTTTTCTGTTTACCTCGTGGGCTTTTCTGTTAGGCTTGCTTGATGTCCTGATTTGCACAGTGAAATGAACTTTAGCTCACATTTTAAATCTCAAAGCTTACATTCTGATGCACATAGCAAACATTGGGAAGAAACACTAAAAGGCACAGAATGTGTCAATTTTCCCCACCCCTGCCTTGTAAAGACTCTCCTTAAGACCTTAAAAATGGCAGAATGATTCTCTTTCCATGTACAACACATAATCCATTAGATGCCTTCACCTGAAGAAATTACATGCTGTACAGTAGTCATTTTAGAAAAGAGTTACGTATAGTTGACTACATTAACAACAATTTTGTACTCTTGCCTTAGAGTCTCTGACTATTACGGAGTCTTATGAGTGACTGTAATAATTTCTTCTAAACTGCTGAAGAATAGTTTATTCTGGGACACCTACTATATAGCCCACCTCCCCTTCTCTCAGAGGACTAATCCAAGGCTCATTTCCAAGGTTTAGAGACTTTTCTTATAGTGATTAGACTGGGAATTCCTACATTTACATAGACCAAAATCTACTCGGGAAATTCTTTGCAATTCCACGGTGACTCAAGATTTGTAAGGAATTACAAATAACACTCAGTTAGATGCTAGAAGTCTAATATACTCTGTACAATCGGGTGTTAGGAGGATTGAAATGGAAGTAGTCTTGTTCAGGCTTCAGGGACGATGTTAGGCCTCTAACCGATTCGTGACCTTGCCGGGACTACGTGCCTGCTTGTGAGCTACTGCTAGCTAGTCCGGAGGCACTTACGATAAAGAAGGGAGTGGATCCTGGAATTTCTTGAGCCTCGGGGACCTGGCCAGTTGCCGGGGGTCTAGAAATTCTTATGATACACACAATGAGATAAACGGCATTGTTGAAGAAACCCAGAACTGCCTATTTGCACTTAAACTGAGGATATCATTTTGCGGGATATCCCCTAAACTGCAATTTGAAGTCTCACCCGCAGAGTAGACGCACTGCCCAGGACCTTCCCAACTGGGATTCCAGATTGCTGTTCAAGGGACTTCCCAGCGCCGTTCAAGTCTGGAGGTAGGTGTCGGCCCAATTTGGTAATGTACATGCTTTTACTTTTCTTTCCCTTATCATTTCTCTTGCTTCCTTTTTAATGATTCTCTATTAAAGTTAAGTTGAAATTGTCTATTTGTGTGACGAGTGGTGTCTTTTTGTTAACGAATCTTCCGAACCTAAAAAGAAAATAAAACTTTCGGCAAAACACCGGGTTTCTGCTCATTTATCTGTCCTTCACTTAATTAACACTATTTTCAGAATAGATTACTGTGCGGTTTAATACAACTCTAAGGACAAAAAGAATTAGGAAAAATGAAGTTCTGAATAATTGGAAGGCAAAAAAGTTTTGTATGTCTATAAATAACCACAGTAACCAGCCGTAAGAAATATCTCTATATATTATATATATTTAAATTCCAAGAGTGTACAAGTTTTTCCTAAGATCACTTCGAATCTGTGCATACTAACTTTCTCCTGCTCATGTTTCCTACTTGTCTCCTTCATCTGTTACATCAAAAAATAAGCATTTTCTTAAAACTTCCTACCCTTACACTAATTACATTGATGATGTGATTTATGGTAACATAGTGAAGATGTAAAGGGGAGTGATCCAGACTGTTTCAATGCCTATAGAAGTCAGTGAAATAGTTAGTAGTATTGCTTTAAAAAATGGACATAAGAAGAAAAAAAGAAAAATAACCTCCTTTGTCTGATTACCTTTAAACCTTTGGAATAAAAGCCTGTTCCTGATTGGTTATATAGCAAGATATGTGTATATGTATATGTTTGTGTGTGTGTAGGATGTGCACATGAGTTTCAACTTTAAATAAAACAAATTTTCACTTGGAATATGTTTATGCTTAATTAGTGTAAACTTTACTGTGTTGTACATAACATTTTGTAATTTGGGGTGATGGATGGTACAGAACTTAAAGAATCTACTTCAAAGGAGTTCATATATTCTATGCTCTTTCCTAATTGTGAATATTAAGAATCTTTTAAATTTTGTTGCTTATAATTCTCATAAAAATCCCATGGAAGTGGGCACATTGATGACTAGAGAAGTTCTAGTTTGCTCAGCAGTGGGTAGAAAGGAGAGATAAACTGAGAATTTCTTCTTCCTGGCCCAGTTGCCTAGCCTCTATGGCATACGGCCACTTTTCTGCTTCCTTCCCAAAAATGTTATATTCCCCTTGTCCTCCTCTCACTGCTTAAAAATAATACAACTTAATGTAGGCAGTTTCTCCCAGGGATATTTCTCAGTGGGGCAGTTTTGGGATTTTGCAAGACTAACTCTTTTGCCTTTAGGGTGGTTGGAAGGTCTGTGGTTCCACCAAGGGTGTTGTGGAATGATCCAGAGTCTTGGAATGTGGGTCTCTTTGCATCAGTATAGGCAGGCATGGGAGATTTATCTAGTAAGTGTGGTTGTGAGAAAGTAGTTGCCTGAGAAAAAAGACTTACTTTATCTTCTGGGCATCCTCTTATTGCTGAGAACTGTAGTTCTTGATGCAGTAATAACAAGGACATAAAAAAAAATGGTATTGTACTTAACATTCAAACAGTTAACATAAAGATTAAAATATTTCAATAATAAAATAAACTGTAGATACCTTTACTTTTTTATATTTAATACAAAGTAATTTTAATAGACTTTTACTTAAGATAAAAATCTATAAAAGAGACTTTAGTTATACTTATCTATTAACTAATTCTATTATTTTAATTTAGTCAATACAAAAATATATACACATTGTTTTCTAAGATTTGCCTTCCATGAAGAGACTGCTCTGATATGCATATTTCTAAAGGTCATTGGAAGCCAGAAAGTCTTGGTGGCATCTCTAGATTCACAGTGAGGGCATTGTCATGGATGAGGCAAATTTGAAGTCTGCATAAATATCAAAGCATTACCTAGGACATACAGTACTGTTGTCCTCAAAGAATTATGTTAATTGGAGTAAAAGACATATTCTCACACAACTTTTATTTCCTCTCGAGTGCCTTGCAGAGTTCTAGGCACTTGGTGGATTTGCATAAATATTTGTTAAACAAAAATGAAGGATTTGAGACCATCAAAGTCAGCAGTTCATTTAAGATTCTTTACCAGTTAGCTATCTCTGTGTAACCAAACACTTATAACTTAAGAGTTTTAAAACTGCAATCATTTTCTTCTGTCTCATGATAGTGAGTCTGTGGAAAGTTCTGCAGATCTAGGTCATACTTGACTGACCTTGGTGTAATCAGGGGTGAGTCAGCTTGGGGCTGGCTGGTCTAAGACTGCCTCACTGGGGTGGGTCAGCTCTGCTCAGGGTGGTCTCTCATCAGGCAGCCGGCCAGTACAACTTATTCTCAAGGTAAGTGGGCAGAGTTCCAAGAAAGTGCAGCATGAAAGGCCTCCAGAGCCCTGTACTCAGAATGCCAGGCTGTGACAGCCCTGCATTCCATTGGCCAAATCAAGTCACAAAGTCAGCTCTAATTCCAGAGAAATCAGAGAAAGCAAGTTCACTTCTAGTTGGGAAGAGCTGCAATATCACATATAAACAACATGCATATCGGAAGGGGTGGTGAGTAGGGGCCCTTTTTACAATCAATATCTGAAATATTGAAACAAAAAAAGAAAGAAATCAGAATGTACTCAAAGCTCAACATTCCCGCATGATGAATCTGTTAGTAGCCACATTTTTTTCCTGTCAGCAACTCTAAATGACAAGGAAAAAAATCCACAGTTGGTGGCAGCAGAATAAGCTTTTCAAATGATTTATGTTATTTGTCAAAACAGAGTAGTTATTCACACAGACAACCTAGCTGTGGATTTGTCAAAGCCCTGATTTTCGTGATCTGAGCATTGCTATTTATAGTACAATGTTTCTACTGGGCGGGCCTTTCATTTCCTCTGCTTTATTTTTTTTACCTTTCTGCTATATCTCCTGTTTAAATTTATATCAGTTGCTACAAAAATCCCTTTATACTACAAAGAATGATTGGTTTAGTTACTCTGATAATATTTCTTTTTTTCTGAAGTGATGCACAAAACAGCAAAACCTTTTTATAAACACACTTTGGAGGATTATTCATCTTTTTTTAATTGTTAAACCTTATTTTTTCTTTAAGAACAGTTTTAGGTTTACAGAAAAATTGAGCAGAAAGTACAGAGTTTCCCATACACCCCCTCCCCACAAACACACACACTCCCTCAGTATCAGCATTCCCTGCTAGATCGGTACATTTGCTATAATCAATGAACCTACATTGACACATCATAATCACCTAAAGTCCATAGTTTATATTGGAGTTTACTCTTGTTGTAGATTCTATGGGTTTGGACAAACGTAGAATGACATGTATCCATCATTAAACATTATATAGAGTATTGTCGCTGCCCTAAAATTTTTCTGTGCTCTATCCCTCCCCTGCCCCACCCCTGGCAACTGCCGATCTTTTCACAGTTTTTAGTTTTGTCTCTTACGGAATATCGTATAGTTGGAATAATACCATGTATAGCCTTTTCAGACTGGCTTCTTTTACTTAACAAGATGCATTTCACATTCTTCTGTCTTTTAATTGCTTGACAACTCATTTCTTTTTAGCACTGCATAAATAAATGTTCTGTTGTGTGGATTACCACAGTGTGTTTAACCATCCACCTACTGAAGAATATCTTGGTTGCTTTCAAGTTTTGGCAGTTGTGAATAAAGCTGATACAAGTATTCACTTGCAGGTTTTTGTGTGGATATACATTTTCAATTCATTTGTATAAATACCAAGAATTACAATTGCTGGATGGCATGGTAAGAGTATGTTTAGTGTTGTACAAAACTGCCAGACTTCCAAAGTGTCTGTACCATTTTCTATTCCCACCAGCAATGAATGAGAGAGTTCCTTGGAACGTTGCTCCAAATCCTCACCAGTGTTTGATGTTCTCAGTGTTTTGCATTATGACATTATTAGGTTTTAAACATTTTATCTTTAAATTGTTTAGCCTCTTTATAGTTTTGACTTGTAGTTACATAATAGAGAGCTTAAAATTTATTTAATTGCAATTTACATAAAACTTTAAGTAAAACGTATACTTTTTATAACTAGCATTAATCATATATAAAAATCTGATTTTCTTTTGCCAGATTTAATATATTTATTATTATAAAATATCCGTACAACAGATATTAATCTTAATGGAAACACTTTGAGAATAAAAGAGGTAGTGATCCAAGATGAGAAACTGATGCTTCATTTTGTGGAACTCCTAGGTTCAAAGGTGAAACCAGGCTTCAAGAGGGTTGGCAAGGGACTGAGTCACCCAGTATCTTTCTATAGTTGGGACTTGACCTACCCAGAGGAGTAGGGGGCCTCATTCATTCTTCTCAGGATCCTGACACCTGCTGTGTTTCTGGAATGGGGTATCCAAGTCTATTTCCAGGAACTCTCTCTTTGACCTATAGTGGTCTAGAATTTTTAGTTAAAATCAAAGACACATTTCTTTCTTCTCTGTCTTCTTTTTCTTCTCCTCTTCTTCCTCCTCCCCTTCCTTCCCTTTCCCCTCCCCTTTTCCCCCTTCTTCTCTTTTTCTTCTCTTCCTTCTCCTCCTCCTCCTCCTTCTCCCCTTTTCACTTCTTCTTCTTCCCCTTCTTCTTCTTCTCCTTCTTCTTCTTCTTCTCCTCCTTCTTCTTCTGCTTCTTCTTTTTCTTCTTCCTCTGATTGATTACTAAGTACTTAATTTAGAATCTCAGTTGCAGCACTGTTTCTCTAAGCTTATTTAACTTCATCAAGGGAATGATGCAAGATATGGGAACAAGAATCTTAGCAGATTAAACTACAGCTAATCCATATCAAGTCAAATCTGTACCAAATGAGATCAGTGAGTATTATACACACACTGGAGCTGAAGAGGAGCCTATACTTCAGAAATGTCATTGCTTTTATACTTTAATTGTTTGTTGTGAGATTTTTTTGATAGTCTATTTAGAAAATGGATCATTAGAGAATGTCAGTTGCTTAAAAATTAACCATAAGTGCTAATAATGTCTTGAGATAAAATGAAGTAAATTATTAAAAATTAATGTGTACATTTAATTTAGACAGTGTTTGGGGGGAAAAAGATTTAAGTTAGGTTCGTTCTAAAAAAGACCTAATATAAGCCTACCTGCTGTAAGCAATGCATGTATACTCCTGCCTTTTCCCAGAAAAAAATACTCTCTTCAAATTTCTATTGTAAAAAGGAAGACCCTCTCTCTGGAGCACTGAAATTGACTTAAAGCTTCCAGATAAGACACACTTTACAATAAGTTACACCTGGTAATAACATTACAACATTCTCAATCTCTTATATTTATAATGGTCTCCCTTAACCTTGGTTAAAAAACAAAATACAAGTATAACTATGTTAGTAAATACTAATAAACACTAGTTTAAATATAAAGACTCCAGTCTCATTATTTTTTCATTCCTCACCAAGAATATCAAAACTCTGATGTAACTGCAAAGTAACAGTTGATTTTTATTTTGCTTTTTATTGTCACGTTATTAGTTTGTAAATAAAGAGTGTTAACTCTCTTCATAGTGGAAATTGTGTCTCTGTGTTCTGAGTATTCTCATTACCTAATATCATCGTGACATTTGGTAGGCATCACACAAATGTATCTGTTGAATGAACCAATGAATCAATATGAATGAATAAATGTTAAGAATTTATAAATAATAAGGTTGAAAATGAATAAATGTTAAGTCTGAGAGTGTAGTTTAGACTGTTTGCCCAAAGAGGGAAGATTTATAGATAAGGAAATCCCAGAATATTCAGAATCTGTTAGAAGTATGAAGGAAGTATTTTGTTGTTGTTGTTGTTTGTGTAATTGTTTATTTATTCTCTCTCACTTTAATCAGCATTCAGCATAGTGTTATGTAAACAAAGTGATTTATTAGAATATCTGGGCCCAGGTGCCCTTGAGCCTTTAAATGAACAAGATCATTAAGCTTTCTCATTTCCCCCAACACTACCTAAAACAACATCACTCTCACCTTCAACAACAAAGATCTTAACCTTTCAAACACTCAGCACCTAACATATACTTCCATTGGCCTTGCTTTTCGTTTCATTGAATTTATTGACAAAGGAACCACTTGTTTTAAAAGAAATAATAGTATTACCTTAAGTCATGTAGGGAAAATGACATTTGGACTTGGTAAAAATACTGCATGGTTTAATTTTCTTACATACTTATCAACTTTTTCCTTTATAGTATGTAGATTTGACTTACTTTTCTTAAAGTCATGACTAAATGCTTTAACTTGGTGAATATTTACCAAATTTTCTGCCCTTATATATCTTCTCCACACAAATTAGTTTTCAATAAACATCACCAAGGCTCTCTTTCCTCATATCTTTATCCCTAACCATCTGCAAAATGTTTAAAATAAATAAATTAGATACAAAACTGTTAAAGGAAGAGTGAGATTTTGATCTCAACTATTCAGATAACCCAATTTCTGGCTCTCCATATTGATTAAAATCACCAGATTTTGTTCAAACCTCTGCTTCTGTTTGCCTGTGTAAACACAATGTATTTTTTTTGGACGCAGTTTTATGAGGAGAGATTGCTAGAGCTTCAGAGAATAGCTCAAGCGTTTTATATATGTTTGCACAAAACCTAAACTTAGATTGAGGGTCTTCCTATTTATATCTTTTGCTAAAGAAACTAGTAGGTCTGAACTGTCTCAAGAGAAACTCTGTATTTCTCAAATGAACAGCATATACTTAGATCAGATGTTTTGTCTTACAAAATTCAATATTTCCTTTCTTTAGGAGAAGAAATAATGATTTAATAATGCTTTGCAGCAAGCAACACTTTAGGTGTAATAAATTCTTGCATTCTAGTAGTCCATTTTGCAAATGTCTTCTAGTAATCCAGACAATTGATGCCCTTTTTTATTTTTCTTATTATACAAATTTTCAGGGAAATACTTATGTGAGCAAAATTAATTCTACAAATTTTTTCCTCATTATCATCTTGCATTGTTTTTGAGTGGAAGTGCAACTTTTCTTAAGACTACCTACAACTTGTCTTTTAGTATTAGTGGTACTCCTGATATGTCATTCTGCTTTTTCTAGTTGAGAGGGTGAAGGAGAAAGAGTCAAGAAATTTATTTGAAAATATTCAAATTCATGCTGTTCTAAGGTCACAAATGTAACCTCCTGGCCTGACCACTGTTGGTCATTGACCAAGAGAGTGAGAGAGAGGTGCAATGGTGACAGCTCCGGTTCCCAAAGTGTGACTTAGAGTGCATTGTGTTTTCCAATTATGAAAAACTATATACAGCATTTTGCCTATCATGTGCATTTTACAACTAAAACCAAATCTTTATTATGTTTGTGCCGGATATGGTCCCCGCAGGAAACAGAGAGCTCATTCAAACTTGGCACTTAAAAGATAGTTGAATAATAGTATTATTGTTATAGGTGCCATCAGAGTTTAGGTCAACCAGCAGGGGACAGGACAGTGATTCAGGACTATAAACAGCAGGGACACTTCACCAAGCCTGGACTTGAAGAGTTGGGGTCAGTTACAGGAATCCAGAAAGAATAGCTAGGGTGAGGGTTACCTCATAGGAGTTGGGACTTTCCGTAGAGGGATGCAGCTGTCCCACGATGACTTAGTAGGGAAGTAGCTGAGGTGAATGCATACCAGAACCTCTTTTCCTCTTGTCCTCTTGATCTCCTTTTAGAGTCACCAGTTGGCCAAACACAACTGGAGAACAGAGCATAAATCAACTCACTGTGGCAATTTACACAGTTCAGACTTCTGGATGCAAAGAACAGGAGAGAGAGGGTAGAGAATGGATATGGATGGGAAAACACTGCCACCTGTCACAGAGTCTACAAGGTCCTATGTGATCTGGTCATGATGGCTTCTACCATTTCTACCACATTCCATTTCCTACTACTTAACCTATTACATGCTTTTCTTTGACCACCAAAGCCTTCTTCCTCCTTATCAATGAAACAACTGTACATTTGTCACCTCCTCATTGAGGCCTTCTACAACCACCCAGTTTGAAGTGTCTACATCACTAGTCACTCTTAACACATTATCCTTTTCGCTTTCCTCATGACAGATACCACCCCATAAAATCGCCTTGTTCATTTATTTGTTTCCTTATTCATTTACAAGAATTTAGGTTTCTAGTACAAGGACATCATCTGGATTATTGGTCACAGCTTGTGCAGTGTTTGGAAGAATCTGTGGCCCAAATATAATTTCATTCACATATCCAGCTTGCTTCCTTAGTGGGCAAGAAACCTGTGGCACAGATGTGCCCCAAGTCATAGGCAGTGTAAGGTTAAAGGAAAAGCTTAGTTATCCCTAACTCCACTAAGTATCGCCATAAATTATACTGCTTTCTAATGTTGTAATTCGAAAGACAGTAGAAGGGCTTCCCTGGTGGCGCAGTGTGGTTAAGAATCCACCTGCCAATGCAGAGAACACGGGTTTGAGCCCTGGTACGGGAAGATCTCCCATGCCACGGAGCAACTAAGCCCCTGTGTCACAACTACTGAGCCCACGTGCCACAACTACTGAAGCCCGTGTGCCTAGAGACCATACCCCACAACAAGAGAAGCCACCGCAATGAGAAGACCATACACCACAAGGAAGAGTAGCCCCTGCTCGCTGCAACGAGAGAAAGCCCACACATAGCAATGAAGACCCAATGCAGCCAAAGGTAAATAAATAAATAAATGTTAAAAAAAGAAAAAAAAGACAGTAGGGTTTTGCTTGTGACCTGTTAGAGTTAATGAAGCATTAGAAGTTGACTCATTTGAGAATAAACACTTAGTTTATGGGTGTAGAAAATTCTGAGTCAGTGTTTGTTGCAGAGTGGAGAAGAGAACTCCAAATAATAACTCCATGTCAGTAAGTCTGTATAACGGTTGTTTAAGTTTATGCCTTTAGATTTTTAACATATTCAAATCTACCATGTTACACATAAAAAGCAACTTCTGCTCTGCATTTCTATCCATGATACCTGGGCAAAACCAGAAATGGCTTATTTGATGAAATGCTTACTGTTTTGTTAAAAGAAAACTACTTTCAATCCTTGCCTAACAGAAACTACACAAGTTATATCCCTTTTTCATTTTACATTTCAATTAAGTCGCATCCCTCCCCTTTCTTTCTCTGCCTTCTGAATCATATCCAGTTGGAAGTGTCGATGTCACTCTTGGAAAAAAACATGGACTCTTTTTCATTTAGATAGTCATTCCCAGTATTCTTCCCTAGCTTTTGTTTCACATAATGAAAACAAAAGCTGATAGAGATGTTTTTAATGAAAGTTTAAATGGGTGGTAATAGAAATGGGGAAAGAAGAATGGGAAAGCAAAATAGCAAAATATTTTTAAGCATTTACAATAACAGTGTTTCCACAATTTCTTTTCTTGTATAATTACAACGGGAGCAACCCTTCTGCTTGGCATGCTTTCTTCTCTTGCTGTACATAATTCTCTCTCACATCCACTGCTCCTTATTTTACAAAATAAAGCTATGTGCAGAGGGGAAGATAAGCCCCAGTTTAATTTTCTACTAACTTGTCAAAAATTTTAACATTTCATTCATTTCAGTCATTTTGTAATTTGTGTATTTGTTGGCATTGGAAATGAGGCATTGTTTCTCCTTCATTTTTTTCATTCTATTTGTTTTTGCTTCCCAAACATCCAAGCTCATTCTATGTACCAGCCTTGTATTCCTTTACCTACCTAAGCTGGGCACCAGGGTAGCCAGATATTTTCATACTCGTGGCTGGAGAAGAAGACAGCAAGAGCTCCAAAATTCTATCCCGATGACTCATTTTGTTGAAAGCTCTAAAACCCTTCTTTACAGAACTCCACTCTGTCACCCAACAGCTGCTCATATTTTTGCAATTAAACTGTGATTTCAGTGTTTCCCCTTCCAGGGAATCACAACATTCTTAGACATCCCTTTTCAGATTTCTTTTACTATACATCAGTTTTGTTTGTCTTGACCTTCTCATAAATGGAAGCATATAGTATGTCCTTCTTTATGCCTAGTTTCTTTCATTTAAAAATGGTTTTGTTATGTAACCTTGTTGTACTATTAGTGGTGTTTTTTTTTTTTTAATTGAATTGTATTACTGTACTGTATGAATGCACTGCTATTTGTTTATTCATTCTTCATTTGATGAATATTTGGGTCTCCAATTTGGGGGTATCATAAATAAAACTGGGATAAACAGTTGTGGACATATGATTTGTTGACCTTGGGTTAATATCTAGAAGTGGAATTACTAGGTCCTAGGGGAGGGATATGTTAAACAGTATAAGAAAGTGTGAAAACTTTTTGCCAAGCTGTTGTAACATGTTATATCCCAACTCCTGAAATGTATGAGATTCCAGTCATTCTACAACCTCACCAACCATTAGTTTTATCAGACTTCTCCGTCTTAATCACTCAAGTGGGTATGCAATGATACATCATTTTGATTTCAATTTGTACTTCTTATTGTATAAATATGTACAGGAATATCTTATGTATTAATCGGCAATTCCTACAAATGCTTGTGTAGTAGCTGCTCCCTTTTTTGGCCAAATATTTTAACGTTGGGATTTAATTTTTTTTTTCTAGTAGTTTCCATATTGTGGACACAAATTCTATGTCAGAAGGGAGAATTTTGAATGTTATTACAATTCTAGGGCTGGTCTTTAATTTTCTGAATAATGATTTCTAATAAGCAAAATTTCTTAACTGGAAGACAAATTTTTAAAAGTTGTCTTAATACTTAGCAGTTTTTGGATCTGCTCAAACAAATCTTTACTTTGTTGAAGATAGTATTCCATTTTTTTTCTCCAGCAGCTTTATAGTTTTAAGATTAAGTGTGGCTAGGCTGATGATCCCTCTAGAATGAATTTTTGAGTGTATAGTATGAGATTGATGTTGAGGTCCTTTATTTTTTTTTTTTAGCCAATTGTTTCAACACCATTTGTAGGAAGGGTTGTCCTTTCTCAATTGAATTGCTTTGATGCCTTTGCTGAAATCAATCAAATGTGTAGGTTTATTTCTGGATTCTCTATTTTGTCCTATTAATCTAAGTCTGTCCTTTTGCCACTTCCATACTCCCACATTGTCTGAATTACTGTAGCTTTAGACAAAGTCTTGAAATCAAGTAGTATAAATCTTCCAAATCTGTTCTTCTATTTAAAGATTGTTTTGGTTAGTTTTGATCATTTTTATTTCCATATACATTTTAGGATATACTACCCAATTCTCAAAAGAAAGCATGTTGGAATATTAATTGGGGTTACATTTCATCTATGCATGAATTTTGGAAGACTGAACATTTTAATATTACAATCTAAATATATTGTATACTCCTTCCATTTATTTTTTAATTTTTACTGGAGGCTATGACCTCCAGAGCAATATTTAATAGAACTGATGACAGCAGAAATATTTGATATTTTTTTCTTATCATGGGCAGGAGGATAGGTCACTATTTCAAATTAAATATGATATTAACACTAGGTTTCTTATAGACTCCACTTATCAGCTTGAAGAAATTCCCTTCTATTAATAATTTTCTGAAGATGTTATTTACTGATTTTATTTAATAACTTTTATGCCTATTGGGATGGTTATATCATTTTTAATCTGCTAATATGGCAAATTACATTGTTTGATTTTCAAATATTCAACCAAAGTGCATTTCTGAGATAAACTCCACTCAATCATTAAGGTATCATTGAGTTTTTCTAATATACAGATGAACTTAAATTGCTAATGCATTGGTAAGGATTTTTCTGTCTATCATCATGAGTGATATTGGTCTATAATTTTCTATTCTTATAATGTGTCTGTCAGATTGACATATCAGTTGGGAATTGTTCTCTTCCTCAGTGTTATCTGAAATAGCTTTTCTAAGATTTCAGTATTTCTCCATTAAATGAACCACAGAATTCACACCTGACATTATCTGGCCATGGAGATGTTCTTTGTGGAGAATTTTTTTTTTTTTTATAAGAACCTTAATTTACTTAATAGGTATACCCCTATTCTGATTTTTTTAAATTTATTTTTGTGACAGTCATAGTAGGTTCTATTTTTCAAATAAATTTTCATTATTATCTATATTGCTGAATTGCCATAGAGTTTTTTATAATACTATTTTATCTTATTTAAATTCTGGTTTGATCTCTACCTTATCACCTCTTTCATTCCTAGTAGTAATCATTTTGTTTTCTCTTTTTCTTTTTTTCATTTCCAATCTTCCTTAAGTTTCTCAAAGAAAAAAACTTTGACTTTGTTAATATTTTATATTGTTTTGTGTTTCATTGATTTCTGCTCTTATATTTATTATTCCTCTCCTTATTCTCACTTTGTGTTTAATTTTCTTTTCATTTTCTAGCTTTTTATGATAAAAAGTTATTTCAGTGATTTTAAACCTTTCTTTTTCCTAATATAAAAATGTAAAGCTATAGAAGCAACCACTCATTTTAATATGTCATAATTTCATTTTATTCACATTTTCCAAATCCTTTGTAGTTTCTTCTTTGATGCATGGATCATTTAAAAGTGTATTTGTTTTAGTCCTCCTGGGTCCCTATAATAAAATACTGCAGACTGGGTAGCTTACAAGCAACAAAAATGTTTTCTTTTAACCATTCTAGAGACTGGAAGTTTAATACCAGAGTGCCAGCATGGTCACATGAGGGCCCTCTTTCAGATCACAGACTTCCTCATTGTATCTACACTTGGCAAAAAGAGCTAGGGAGCTCTGTGGGGTCTCTTTTATCAGAGCACTAATCTCCAACATGAGGACTCACACGACCTAATTGCCTCTGAAAGACCCCAGCTCCTAATGTCATCACCATGAGGTTTAGGTTTTCAAAATACAAATTTTGGGAAGAACAAACATTCAGACCATAGCAGAGTGTATGGTAGTGTGTGTGTGCATGTGTGTGTGTGTGTGTGTGTGTGTGTGTGTGTGTGTGTGATTTCCAGATATTTGGGTCTTTTTTAACTGATTGGTTTTTATTGATTCTAAATTAATCCATGTGGTTGAAGAACATACTCTGTACTATTTCTTTTTTTTCTTCTCTTTTCTTTTTTAAGGCATATTATGGTTCAACATATTGTCTATTTTGGTGAAATTCCTGTGTGACGTCTGAAAAGTAGGGTGTGGTATTCTATAAATTTCAATTGAGGTAAGTTGCAAGATAAAGATAACGTTTTTAAAATATTCTAGGTGCCTGGTAATATTTTTATCTAGTTCTATGAGTTACTGATAAATATGTTTTAGAAAATTCAATTATGAGAGTAAACTTGTCTAATCATCTCTTTAGTTGTCTTTATTTTGGCTTCAAGTATTGTAAAGCCCTGATTTTCAGTACATACACATCCCATAATGGTATATCTTCCTGGTAAAATTACCCTTTTTTCCATATGCAAAGTTCCTCTTTGTGACTGGTAATACTACTTGCCTTAGAATCTATATTGTCTAACAATAGCCACACTTGTTTTCTTATTTTTACTGTGTGCATGCCTTTTTCTATCCTACTACTGTTAACCCATCTGATTTTTTATATTTAAGTTGTTTTTTCTATGAGACCTCACATACTTGAAGATTTTATTTAAAAACCCAGCCAGGCCATTTAGGTGTGAGATCTGAAATTAAGATTGAATATTTAAGTGATGTCTTGACATCTGGTAATATTGGGAAGGTCTCAGACAGCCTACCCACAAGTTTCCCTCCCACCATGGCTGCTGAAGATAAGGTTCCCTTGCCAACCAAGCCCCTTTATCACAGAGACCAGGCATAGTGCCTGCTTATGCCCAGTAGCAAGCCTCAGTTTCCTGCCAGCATGTGGAATTATTTAAATTAGCTAATTACATCTTTCCTCAGAAAACCAGGGTCAACCCACCCTCTTTTTACTACAAAGCCTACCTCTCACAGCCTCTGCTTATTCATGGTTCCTAAGTGCAGCCTTGTGTGGCCCTGAGGGTATGCAGTACCCTCCTCCCCATGCTGTGAGTCTTTGTGAATATGAATTGTAGTCTCTTTCATCTGTCCAGTGCCACGTGTTGTTTGTTCAGCCATTTCATATAATTTAGAGGAAGAGATCCCTCCCTTACCAACAGGGTAAATAGAGGTAATAAAAAACAACAATATCTGTGCTCAAAATAGATTATTTGTCTCTTTATATTTAATGCAAATATTGTGATGTATGGATTTAGGTCTATCGTTTGTTGTTGTCTCTTTTTCTTCTACTTATTATTTTTCCTCTTCTGTGATTGCTTTTCATTTTTGGGTATATTAATTAGGCTGATATTTTATTTTAATTCCTCTGTTGGTTTTTCAGCTATACCACTTCATATTATTTTTTATTGATGTGGGTGACTGTCAGGGGGTTATAATATTATTCCTTGTCATCAAAGTCTAATAATTAAACTTTTTCCATAAAATTAAAGATCATTACATCAATATAATTCAATATGTCCCTTCTTTTCTTTGTGCTATTTTTGACACAAATTTTACATTATACTAATAAGCATACTTATTATTTTTCATGCTCTCAATACCTTATACCCATTTTAATTCCCATCTTGTGTTCTTTTCCTTTGGCATTTTCTGTAGTGCATGTCTCCTAGTGACAAGTTTTCTCATCTTTCACTGATCTGAAAAAAAAAAAAACAAACTCTATTTTTCAATAATTTTTGAAGGATATTTTCTTTATATGTACACTTCTGAGTTGAAAGATTTTATCTCAACACTTTAATGATGTTCTTTCCATTGTTTTCTTGCAGCCATTGTTTCTGAGGACACATAAACTGTATTTAGTATTGTTGCTACCTTATATATAATCTGACATTTTTATCTATTTAGCTTAAAATTTTTATCTTTTTTCTTGGCTTTCAACAGTTTGAATATGATGTGACTAAGAATTTTTTTGTTTTACTTTATAATATACATGTTGCTTGAGGTTTATTGGTCTTCCTGAATTTTTTGTTTATATTTTTCATCACATGTGGACATTTATTTGCATTTATTTATCCAAACATACTTTTGCTCTTGTCAGTCTCTTTTTCCTCTCCTTAAAAGACTCTTGTTTACCCTTATAGTAGAAAACTCAATACTGCTCACAGGTAACATAGTACTTATTCTCTTTTTCAGTCTTATTTCTCTCTGTTCTTCAAATTGAATAACATCTTTGAACTATCCTCAGGTTCACTGGTTATCCACCCTGTTAATTTTTTTTTATAGAAGATATAGTATTTTTAACTTTAGAATATCACTATTTCTAATTTTCTCTTTAGTGCTGCAATACCCATGTAGTTAATCATTATATATATATATTATATATATATAATATATATATATAATATATATTTTTTGCTTTAAGTTCCTGAACATGCTTAAAATGAATGTTTTAAGCCCTTGTTTTCTAATTCCAGCATCTGGTTAATCTAAGTGTCTTTTTCTATTGACCACTCTTTGTCCTAACAATGTGTCACATTTTCTTCTTTCTTGGCATTTCTGCTGATTTTATTATTACTATTATTATTATTATTATTATTACATACTAGCTATTGTGTACAATATGTTCTAATTTGTTTGGCTTTAACTGTGTTCTCCTGAAGAGTGCTTATTCCTTTTATTTGGCAAATACATTACTAACTGATCATATTGATATTTTGTAGGCTCAGTTTTACATTTTGTATGGCAGAACTATTCTATTTGCCCTTAGTCATAGTATTGATCTCCTTGCCATCAAACATAGTGTTTGACCTTAAAATGTAGCAATTCTTAGGTTTGAATGGGAAGCCTTAGTTGTTCATGAAGCCTGTTTAAGTCTGCATGACTTACTCTGTGAACTCTATTTTCTTTGTATTGATCAGCAGCATCTTTGTTCACCATTTTAGGCCCTCCATTTTTGATTTTCTACTGGGCTCTTACTGTCCCCTACATGCATCCATACTTCAGATTGCAACCAATGTTTCCAAGAATGTTTATATACAGATAAGTCTTACCCCTACATGACTTTTTTCCTTATGTGTTTTCCCTCCTCAATTTCCAGCTGCTTTTGAATATCTGAAATCGGTCCTGGAAAGTCTGAAAATGATGCGATCATCTTTGTTAAGTTTTAGTCCTAAATGTCCCATGCTATGCAGTTTATTGAGTTTCTTCAGGGAGAAGATAGATAAATGAGGATCTCACTCATGCACAGCTCTCTTTTTTCAAGGCTCAGATTTTTCCTTGTTTTTACTTGTTTTCCATTAACATTCACATACACACACATAGACAATATGATGGGGGAAACGCTCCTCATTCAATTTTCAACCTGAAATATTAAACTTATGAATGAAAACAAAGAATCTGAGGTGAAAAATAGCAAGGGAATAATATAGAACAATAAGAGTAGGAAAAAGCAGAAAATTCAACTGAGTTAAGATAACACCACTTTCTTAATATTGGATATAGTCTGGTATACAGCAGTAATTTTAAGAATTGAGGAAATGGAAAATATCTCCAACTCCTTACTGTTCTCCACTCAAATTTTGTACATTTCACATCCATCATTTTTGCTTCTTGGCTTTTAATATTTTTAAAGACTCTATCTCCAAACATGAACTGTTGGAAAATGTCAGATGTAGCTTTGCTGTTCTAATAAAATGATGTTTGCATATGTATTTTGTGTCTATTTATTCTGTTGTCAAAATCATATGGACAAATTAGGCTTTCTAAATTTCAGAATGTATAAGTGCCCTTTTCCACTGAATTTTCTTTTTTTATAAGATTATTTAACAAGTAACAAACCATAGCAGGGACACAAGATGTTTTTCTAGCTTATTGTGTTCCCTATTGTCATCAGGTGATTTTACTTTCCTAGGTTCTCCAGGTTTTAATTTGCCCAGAAAGATGTTTTAAGCCATGGCCACTTTGCAGATGTGGTGTCTTATTCTCACTAGACAGGAAAATGAATATGGTATATCCTTGATTCTAATCCTATTATGTTACTTTTTGAACAGAGGTAAACCGGAGGGGTGACTATGCAATGATACTCTTTATTTTTTTTTTGAATTTTATTTAATTTATTTTTCTATACAGCAGGCTCTTATTAGTTACCCATTTTATACGTATTAGTGTATATATGTCAATCCCAATCTCCCAATTCATCACAACACCACCCCCACCCCCACCACTTTCCCCCCTTGGTGTCCATACATTTCTGTTCTACATCTGTGTCTTTATTTCGGCCTGCAAAACTGTTCATCTGTACCATTTTTCTAGATTCCACATATATGTGTTAATATATGATATTTGTTTTTCTCTTTCTGACTCACTTCACTCTGTATAACAGTCTCTAGATCCATCCATGTCTCTACAGATGACCCAATTTCGTTCCTTTTATGGCTGAGTAATATTCCATTGTGTATATGTACCACATCTTCTTTATCCATTCATTTGTCGATGGGCATTTAGGTTGTTTCCATGACCTGATTATTGTAAATATTGCTGCAATGAACATTGGGGTACATGTGTCTTTTTGAATTATGGTTTTCTCTGAGTATGTGCCCAGTAGTGGGATTGCTGGGACATATGGTAGTTCTATTTTTAGTTTAGTTTAGTTTTTTTTTTTTAAATTACACTATACTAGGTGTGCTTTATTTATTTATTTATTTATTTATGGCTGTGTTGGATCCTCGTTTCTGCGCGAGGGCTTTCTCTAGTTGTGGCAAGCGGGGGGCCACTCTTCATCGCGGTGCGCGGGACCCTCACTATCGCGGCCTCTCTTGTTGCGGAGCACAGGCCCCAGACACGCAGGCTCAGTAATTGTGGCCCACGGGCCCACCTGCTCCGCGGCATGTGGGATCCTCCCAGACCAGGGCTCGAACCCATGTCCCCTGCATTGGCAGGCAGATTCCCAACCACTACGCCACCAGGGAAGCCCCTATTTTTAGTTTTTTAAGGAACCTCCATACTGTTCTCCATACTGGCTGTATCAATTTACATTCCCACCAACAGTGCAAGAGGGTTCCCTTTTCTCCACACCCTCTCCAGCATTTGTTATTTGTAGATTTTGTGATGATGCCCATTCTAACTGGTGTGAGGTGATACCTCATTGTAGTTTTCATTTGCATTTCTCTAATAATTAGTGATGTTGAGCAGCTTTTCATGTGCTTCTTGGCCATCTGTATGTCTTCTTTGGAGAGATGTCTATTTAGGTCTTCTGCCCATTTTTAGATTGGGTGGTTTGTTTTTTAATATTGAGCTGCTTGTATATTTTGGAGATTAATGTTTTGTCCATTGATTCATTTACGAATATTTTCTCCAATTCTGAGGGTTAGCTTTTCATCTTGTTTGTAGTTTCCTTTGTTGTGCAAAAGCTTTTAAGTTTCATTAGGTCTCATTTGTTCATTTTTGTTTTTATTTTCATTACTCTAGGAGGTGGATCAAAAAAGATCTTGCTGTGATTTATGTCAAAGAGTGTTCTTCCTATGTTTTCCTCTAGGAGTTTTATAGTGTGCGGTCTTACATTTAGGTCTCTAATCCATTTTGAGTTTATTTTTGTGTATGGTGTTAGGGAGTGTTCTAATTTCATTCTTTTACATGTAGCTGTCCAGTTTTCCCAGCACCACTTATTGAAGAGACTGTCTTTTTTCTATTGTATATCCTTGCCTCCTTTGTCATAGATTAGTTGACCATAGGTGTGTGGGTTTATCTCTGGGCTTTTTATCCTGTTCCATTGATCTATATTTCTGTTTTTGTGTCAGTACCATATTGTCTTGATTACTGTAGCTTTGTAGTATAGTCTGAAGTCAGGGAGTCTGATTCCTCCAGCCCCATTTTTTTCCCTCAATGGGAATTCCCATTTTTTCCCAAATTCCCAAAGACTGCTTTGGCTATTCGGGGTCTTTTGTGTCTCCATACAAATTTTAAGATTTTTTGTCTAGTTCTGTAGAAAAATGCCATTGGTAATTTGATAGGGATTGCATTGAATCTGTAGTTTGCTTTGGGTAATGTAGTCACAGTGATACTCTTTTTAAGTCTGCTATTCCAACTATACTTATTGTTGCACAGGTAGCCCTGGCTTGGATACCTACAATCAAAACTGAATTTTTTTTTTTTTTCTGGCTACATATACAGTGGGCTTTTACTTTCTTTTTTTCCCTCTGTTACTTGTCTCAGCTATTGTTTATATCAGTATCTGTTTATCAACTATTATGCTCATTTTTCACAAGAGACATATGAGTTATATAACAGCCATATATTTGACTTGAATATCAAAGAGATTTGTATTGACTCAGAGACTTCATTCTTTTTTTTTTTTTTTTTAATTTTTAAAAATATTTATTGGAGTGTAGTTGCTTTACAATGTTGTGTTAGTTTCTACTGTACAGAAAAGTGAATCAGCTATACGTATACATATATCCCCCCCCTTTTTGGATTTCCTTCCCATTTAGGTCACCACAGAGCACTGAGTAGAGTTCCCTGTGTTAAACACAGGTTCTCATTAGTTATCTATTTTATACATAGCATCAATAGTTTATATAGTCAATCCTAATCTCCCAATTCATCTCACCCCCCCTTTCCCCCTTGGTAGCCATACATTGTTACATACTTCATTCTTAATTGAGGTATTTTGTTTTCTGTGTCATTAATAATATATTGATAACCAATACCCTGGACATGGTCCCAAGGTTTGTAGAGATGAGGGATGACTGAGAACTTTTTTATTCTTTTTCATGACTCAGCATCATCCAAGGATACTGTTGGAAGACCTTAGCTTGAACAAAGTGTGACAAGAATTCTCACAGAATGACTGCAGCCTCCTGATGGGTGGCAGTAGGAAGATACTAATATATTCCAGGAGCAGTAGAAATATCTAAGCAAGCACACTTACTCATGTAGTTTTTGTATTCATTTTGAAGCAATTATCTAGCTTAATTCTTTATTTCCTTGAGAATAAAATGGAAGTGAATTGATTCTTCCTGAAATCCTCACCTTTCCAAACTGCTGAATAAAATAATGATTGAGGTATGAGTTTCTATAGCAATATCTTGTTAGAAAACTCTGAACTAATGTTACTTTAGTCACAAGATCTTAAAATCCCCTTAAGTCTTACCCCAACTATTAACATTCTATTACAGTTATGAAAAAGATAAACTGTCCAATGACCAGAATATCATGACATCATAGTTATGAGAAAAATTAATTTTTCAATGAACTGGACATTTTAGTCATATTTATAACCATTTTCTTTCAACTTTATATCATGTTAATTATAGTTAACATAGTAATCTAGTTAATAATTTACAGGGTGTTGTGATTTTCTTTCAGTTCCTTGATTTCTTTGTTGAAGAGCAATAGCTTGGATGCATTTTTACAACAACCTCAGTAAATCACTACATTTTATTCCCAGTTTAATATAATAAAACCAATGGAATGCTCTACTTTTGGAAATATTTGATGTAGTATCTCTCTACATGACCTGAGAGAAAAAAAATCAGTTTACATTTTTCATTTTATGAGCTCTATGATGCAAAGTCCCAAGGTATATACACTGTTCTTCCTGAGATTTTCTGACCACATTCTCTTTTCTCTCTTCTAGTTCTTTTATATCAATCTCACAGTTTTTGACTGGTTTGCAAGTCAGTTTATCTACTGTCACCCAGGATGATACAAATACTCTATTGACAGAGTGACATAAAGATCTTACTTTTTAGTAATACCAGCTTGTCTCACTATGTGACACTCTTTACATTTATTTAGTAAGATTCTTACTAAATTATACCTTTCTGTTACTTATTAAAATTCATATTGAAATGTTCAAAATTTAAAAGTATTTTCCTTGCTTGAGGTATGTAATAGAATAGGGTTGGTTTTTGTTTGTTTGTTTTTTTGTTTGTTTGTTTTTTGAGGATTGTGTTAAGACATGTGAACACTCAATTAAAAATACTTAATCTTTATTGCTGGACAAGTCCTGATTGTAATACTTGGGCATTTATTTATGGAATGTTATAAGAGCATGTCTCCATAAGTGGCAGCCAGAAACATGAACTTTAAAAATCTTCAAATTTTCAATTTCTCTTCAAAATTCTGTACCATTAAGAGGTATATTCCCTCAACTCATGCAGTCCTTTAAAACTCTCTTACTGACTATATATAAACTTCTTAGTTTCTTTCCCAGAGAAGTCTAAAGCCTGAAAGACATTTTAAAGTAGATAATACCCAGAAGGAAACATTAAGAATTCTGGAGAGAAAGCTCCAAGGATCAAATCAATAAGCTCTATCAACCTAAGAAAGGAAATAAAAATCATTTGGGAATATTAAGAAAAACTGCCAAAAAAAAAAAAAAAAAGTCAAATTAAACACTTCCAAAGCAAATACATTTCAAGTCCAAGTGCCATTGTTTGGTGTACTCAGCTGAGTTACCTTACTGGCTGAACAGGATAAAGCTCGCAAGACTAACTCTGTCTAAAGATTCCTTGAAATTATCACAAATTGGGCTTATCTACACTTGTGTTTATTTCTAATAAAAATTAATTTATGCCAACTCTGCTCCATTCAAAGTAATAATGCCTATAATTTATGGATGTTAACCCTTAGGAAAACTCTATGAGATTTATATTTATTTGTATAGGAGAAGGAGAAGAATCATAGGAGATTAAATAACCTGCCGTAGGTCCTGTTTGAGGAAGAATCAGAACTGAAACGTGAGCCAAACCACTCTGACTCATGTTGAAGTCTGTATTCTTAAACACTGTCTATAATAAGTTGAATAGTTGGTGTTTTTTATAGTGAGGGACAACATGATTCAAAATGCTTCAAATGCTTTTGGCGTATTAAACAGGAAAGATATAGTTTATCAATATATTTAGACTAAATAACTAATAAAACTAGATACAGCTCCTTGAAGAAGTGATTTTGGCAACAAGGAAAGTTAAACAACTATTCCATAGTGTTTTTTTTTTTTTTAAAGATTTATTGATTGATTGATTGATTGATTGCTATGTTGGGTCTTCGTTTCTGTGCTAGGGTTTTCTCTAGTTGCGGCAAGCGAGGGCCACTCTTCATCGCGGTGTGCGGGCCTCTCACTATCGTGGCCTCTCTTGTTGCAGAGCACAGGCTCCAGATGCGCAGGCTCGGTAGTTGTGGCTCATGGGCCTAGTTGCTCCGCAGAATGTGGGATCTTCCCAGACCAGGGCTCGAACCCGTGTCCCTTGCATTAGCAGGCAGATTCTCAACCACTGCGCCACCAGGGAAGCCCCATAGTGTTTTATGGTATAGAGCCTACTAGTCTGACATGTTTGTTTTGAAAATTCAACTTTCACAAAAATCTTCACTAATAACAACATATTCTGCATTATGTTTAACATTAAGCAAAAGATCCACATAATTCTGATTAGAAAAACTGGAAGAAAATTAAAAGATGATTGTGTAATTGTATTTTGCTTAACCCGAATATTTAAATTACTTATAGCCTTAGAGAGCCATTTTCTCGTGGTGTGTTTTACATAATACTTAGCAACACTTTCTCTACTTTTGTTTACGAATCTCATAAACAAATGAATCTCATGCATGCACTAACTAGTAATAATCTGCAATCAAATTCTCTTTGTCTCATTATTCAGAGACTTATTTTACATAAACCTTGAGTGCAAAGTCCTTGAAAGCTTTTATTTTATTTATTTATATTATTTAACACCTTTATTGGAGTATAGTTGCTTTACGATGGTGTGTTAGTTTCTGCTGTATTTCAAAGTGAATCAGCTTTATATATACATATATCTGCATACCCCCTCCCTCTTACGTCTCCCTCTCACCCTCCCTATCCCACCCCTCTGGGTGGTCACAAAGCACCAAGCTGATCTCACTGTGCTATGCGGCTCCTTCCCACTAGCTATCGATTTTACATTTGGTAGTGTATATACATACATGAAAATCTCTCACTTAATCCCACCTTGCCCTTTCCCCTACCTCAGTCCTCAAGTCCATTCTCTACATCTGTGTCTTCATTCCTGTCCTGACCCTAGGTTCTTCAGAACCATTTTTTTTTCTTTTTTTTGTTTTTTAGCTTCCATATATATATGTTAGCATATGATATTTGTTTTTCCCTTTCTGACTTATTCACTCTGTATGACAGACTCTAGGTCTATCCACCTCACTACAAATAACTCAGTTTCCTTCCTTTTTATGGCTGAGTAATATTCCATTGTATATATTTGCCACATCTTCTTTATCCATACATCTGTCAATGGACATGTAGGTCACTTCCATGTCCTGGCTACTGTAAATAGTGCTGCAATGAATATTGTAGTACATGACTCTTTTTGAATTATGGTTTTCTCAGGGTATATGCCCAGTAGTGGGATTGCTGGGTCGTATGGTAGTTTGATTTTTAGTTTTCTAAGGAACCTCCAAACTATTCTCCATAATGGCTTTATCAATTTACATTTGTACCAACAGTGCAACAAGGTTCTCTTTTCTCCACACCCTCTCCAGCATTTATTGTTTGTAGACTTTTTTATGATGGCCATTCTGACCAGTGTGAGGTCATACCTCATTGTAGTTTTGATTTGCATTTCTCTCATGATTAGTGATGTTGAGCATCCTTTCATGGGTATATTTTAGAGATTAATCCTTTGTCAGTTGCTTCGTTTGCAAATATTTTCTCCCATTCTGAAGGTTGTCTTTTCATCTTGTTTATTGTTTCCTTTGCTGTGCAAAAGCTTTTAAGTTTCACTGGGTCCCATTTGTTTATTTTTGTTTTTATTTCTATTTGTCTAGAAGGCGGGTCAAAAAGGATTTCACTGTGATTTATATCACAGAGTGTTCCGCCTATGTTTTCCTCTAAGAGTGTCTGGCCTTACATTTAGGTCTTTAATCCATTTTGAGTTTATTTTTGTGTATGGTGTTAGGGAGTGTTCTAATTTCATTCTTTTACATGTAGCTGTCCAGTTTTCCCAGCACCACTTATTGAAGAGATCTCTTTTCTCCATTGTATATTCTTGCCTCCTTTATCAAAGATAAGGTGACCATATATATGTGGGTTTATCTCTGGGCTTTCTATCCTGTGCCATTGATCTATATTTCTGTTTTTGTGCTAGTACCATACTGTCTTGATTACTGTAGCTCTGTAGTATCGTCTGAAGTCAGGGAGCCTGATTCTTCCACCTCTGTTTTTCTTTCTCAAAATTGCTTTGGCTATTTGGGGTCTTTTGTGTTTCCATACCAATTGTGCAATTTTTTCTTCCAGTTCTGTGAAAAATTCCATTGCTAGTTTGATAGGGATTGCATTGAATCTTTAGATGGCTTTGGGTATATAGTCATTTTCAAAATATTGATTCTTCCAATCCAAGAACATGGTGTATCTCCCCATCTGTTTGTATCATCTTTAATTTCTTTCATCAGTGTGTTATAGCTTTCTGCATACAGGTATTTTGCCTCCTTAGGTAGGTTTATTCCTAGGTACCATTTTTTTTTGTTGCAATTGGAGTGTTTCCTTAATTTCTCTTTCAGATATTTCATCATTAGTGTATAGGAATGCAAGAGATTTCTGTGCATTAGTTTTGTATACTGCTCCTTACCAAGTTCATTGGTTAGCTCTAGTAGTTTTATGGTAGCATCTTTAGTATTCTCTTTGTATAGTATCATGTCATCTGCAAATCAGTGACAGTTTTACTTCTTCTTTTCTGATTTGGATTCCTTTTATTTCTTTTTCTACTCTGATTGCTCTGGCTAAAACTTCCAAAACTATATTGAATAATAGTGGTGAGAATGCACAACCTTGTCTTGTTCCTGATCTTAGTGGAAATACTTTCAGTTTTTCACAGTTGAGAACAATGTTGGCTGTGTGTTTGTCATATATGGCCTTCATTATGTTGAGTTAAGTTCCTCTATGCCTGCTTTCTGGAGAGTTTTTATCGTAAATGGGTGCTGAATTGTGCAAAAGTTTTTTTTTGCATCTATTGAGATGATCATATGATTTTTATCCTTCAATTTGTTAATATGGTTTATCACATTGATTGATTTGTGTATATTGAAGAATCCTTGCATTCCTGGGATAAACCCCACTTGATCATGGTGTATGATCCTTTTAATGTGCTGTTGGATTCTGTTTGCTAATATTTTGTTGAGGATTTTTGCATCTATGTTCATCAGAGATACTGGCCTGTAGTTTCCTTTTTTTGTGACATCTTTGTGTGGTTTTGGTATCAGGGTGATGGTGGCCTCGTAGAATGAGTTTTGGAGTGTTCCTCCCTCTGCTATATTTTGGAGGAGTTAGAGAAGGATAAGTGTTAGCTCTTCTCTAACTGTTTGATAGAATTCTCCTGTGAGGTCATCTCTTCCTGGGCTTTTGTTTGTTGGAGGATTTTTAATCACAGTTTCAGTTTCAGTGCTTGTGATGGGTCTGTTTATATTTTCTATTTCTTCCTGGTTCAGTCTCGGAAGACTGTGCTTTTCTAAGAATTTGTCCATTTTTCCATGTTTCCCATTTTATTGGCATGTAGTTGCTTGTAGTATTCTCTCATGATCCTTTGTATTTCTGCAGTGTCAGTTGTTACTTCTTTTTAATTTCTAATTCTATTGATTTGAGTCCTCCCTTTTTTTCTTGATGAGTCTGGCTAAGGGTTTATCAATTTTTGTTTATCTTCTCAGAGAACCAGCTTTTAGTTTTATTGATTTCTGTTATTGTTTTCTTCATTTCTTTTTCATTTATTTCTGATCTGATTTTTATGATTTCTTTCTTTCTGCTAACTTTGGGATTTTTTTGTTCTTCTTTCTCTAATTGATTTAGGTGTAATGTTATGTTGTTTATTTGAGGTTTTTCTTCTTTCTTGAGGTAAGATTGTATTGCTATAATCTTCCCTCTTAGAACTGTTTTGCTGCATCCCATAGGTTTTGGGTCATCATGTTTTCATTGTCATTGTTTTCTAGGTATTTTTTGATTTCCTCTTTGATTTCTTCAGTGATTCCTTGCTTATTTAGTAGTGTATTGTTTAGCCTCCATGTGTTTGTATTTTTTAGTTTTTTTCCTATAGTTGATATCTAGTCTTATAAGGTTGTGATTGGAAAAGACGCTCGATACAATTTTAATTTTCTTAAATTTCCCAAGGCTTGATTTTTGACCCAAGATATGATATCCTGGAGAATGTTCCATGAGCACTTGAGAAGAAAGTGTATTCTGTTGTTTTTGAATGGAATGTCCTGTAAATATCAACTAAGTCCATCTTGTTTAATGTATCATTTAAACCTTGTGTTTCCTTTTTTATTTTCATTTTGGATGATCTGTCCATTGGTGAAATTGAGGTGTTAAAGTCCCATACTATGATTGTGTTCCTGTCAATTTCCCCTTTTATGGCTGTTAGCATTTGTCTTATGTACTGAGGTGCTCCTATGTTGGGTGCATAAATATTTACAATTGTTATACCTTCCTCTTGGATTGATCCCTTGATCATTATATAGTGTCCTTCTTTGTCTCTTGTAATAGTCTTTATTTCAAAGTCTATTTTGTCTGATATGAGAATTGCTACTCCAGCTTTCTTTTGATTTCCATTTGCATGGAATATCTTTTTCCATCCCCTCACTTTCAGTCTGTATGTGTCCCTAGGTCTGAAGTGGGTCTCTTGTAGACAGCATGTATACAGGTCTTGTTTTTGTATACATTCACGCAGTCTATGTCTTTTGGTTGGAGCATTTAATCCATTTAAATTTCAGGTAATTATCAACATGTATGGTCCTATTACTTTTTCTTAATTGTTTTTGGTTTTTTATTGCAGGTCTTTTCCTTCTCTTGTGTTTCCTGCCTAGGGAAGTTCTTTTAGCATTTGTTGTAAGGCTGTTTTTATGGTGCTGAATTCTCTCAGCTTTTGCTTGTCTGTAAAGGTTTTAATTTCTCTGTCGAATCTGAATGAGATCCTTGCTGGGTAGAGTAATCTTGGTTGTAGGTTTTTCCCTTTCATCACTTTAAATATGTGTTGCTCCTCCCTTCTGGCTTGCAGAGTTTCTGCTGAAAGATCAGCTGTTAACCTTATGGGGATTCCCTTGTGTGTTTTTTGTTGTTTTTCCCTTGCTGCTTTTAATATTTGTTCTTTGCATTTAATTTTTGATAGTTTGATAATATGTGTCTTGGGGTGTTTCTTCTTGGATTTATCCTGGATGGGACTCTCTGTGCTTTCTGGACTTGATTAACTAATTCCTTTCCCATATTAGGGAAGTTTTCAGCTATAATCTCTTCAAATATTTTCTCAGTCCCTTTCTTTTTCTCTTCTCCTTCTGGGACCCCTATAATTCGAATGTTGGTGCATTTAATGTTGTCCAAAGGTTTCTGAGACTGTCCTCAATTCTTTTCTTTATTTTTTCTTTATTCTGCTCTGCAGTAGTTATTTCCACTATTTTATCTTCCAGGTCACTTATCCGTTCTTTTTCCTCAGTTATTCTGCTATTGATCCCTTCTAGAGAATTTTAAATTTCATTTATTGTGTTGTTCATGCTTGTTTGTTTGCTCTTTAGTTCTTCTAGGTCCTTTTTAAACTTTTCTTGTATTTTCTCCATTCTATTTTCAAGACTTTGGATCATCTTTACTATCATTATTCTGAATTCTTTTTCAGGTAGACTGACTATTTCCTCTTCATTTGTTAGGTCTGGTGGGTTTTTGCCTTGCTCCTTCATCTGCTGTGTGTTTCTCTGTCTTCTCATTTTGCTTAACTTACTGTGTTTGGGATCTCCTTTTTGTAGTCTGCAGATTTGTAGTTCCCATCGTTTTTGTTGTCTGCCCCCAGTGGGTAAGGTTGGTTCAGTGGGTGTGTACGCTTCCTGGTGGAGGGGACTAGTGCCTGTTTTCTTGTGGATAAGGCTGGATCTTGTCTTTCTGGTGGGCAGTACCATGTCTGGTGGTGTGTTTTGTGGTTTCTGTGAACTTAGTATGATTTTAGGTAGCCTCTCTGCTAATGGGTGGGTTTGTGTTCCTGTCTTACTATTTGTTTGGCATGCAGTGTCCAGCACTGGAGCTTTCTGGTCGTTGAGTGCAGCTAGGTCCTAGCGTTGAGATGGAGATCTCTGGGAGAGCTCTCGCTGACTGATAGTACATGGGGCTGGGAGGTCTCTGGTGAACCAATATCCTGAACTCGGCTCTCTTCCCTCAGAGGCTCAAGACTGACACCTGGCAGGAGCACCAAGACCCTGTCAGCCACACAGCTGAAATAATAGAAAATGGATTTATGCTTTCTGATGTTTTCACTTCCGTTTATTATGATTTTCCATCCTGTCACACTCCAATATTTTGCTGTTGCCTGTGGGAATCTTTTCATCTTTCCTTTGGAACCACTAGCTAATCTTCATTGTTCCAACATTTTCACTTCACTTCAGAAAATGTTCTACCTTGTGAACAACTTCCTTGATGTTATTGCTTCAGACATTTGTTTGCTCTCACACGTTGGCCCATTCCTGCAGCCAGCCACTGACATCAAGGCTCCCTCTTAACTGATGCAGCCTTCTGTCTTCTCTCCTTGAAGGCTTTTAAATGAATATATAAAATGCCAAGACATCTAGAATCAGGGGTGTTTGTAGTAAAACTCTTCACGTTGTCTGCAAGTTTCATTCTTCTGTTTGACTGTCGAGAAAGCATGACACCTTTACACTTTTCTGTTCTCCTTTTTATGGGCACCAGGAAAAGGACATGTCTTTTAGTACCCAGAAAGCCTTCAGGTTGCAAATATGTCTAGGCTTTTAGCTTTGGATATGTATTATTCCTCTTATGGTGAAACACAGAAGTTTACATCTGAAACATAAATTGGAACTATTTTCATAATGGCATTCCATTTAAGCAGTGGATATAAAAAGGAAGAATACAACAGAGTTAACTAGATATTTTTAGTGAGAAAGGTGAAAAAGGTATTCTCAGCAGTAAATTGCATACCTAGAAATGCATATCAATATTTTGATTTCAGGCTGTCTGCAGTTTCAGTTAAGCCATTTTATAAACCATATTCTTGTTTTAATCTCCCCAATCAATTTTTTAATACCTGAGTGAGTATACGTGGAGAAAACAATACGTGGAGAAAACCACATGAAAACATGTAAGTTTTCCACATGGAGAATTCCCTCTCCAGGTATTTTAAAAGACGGAAGCGCAAAACTAACCCCAGATGAATTGAACCAGAATATTTTTGTTTTGGGGTTGGGAGGGTTACTTTATAATGATCCACAGTTCATTCTGGCTCTCACAGACATTGAGATTCAATATATTAGAAACAGTTTATAGTGTTGGGGAACGAAGAAGTTGAAGGCAAATCATTCCAGGACTCAGACTTTAGACTGAGCTTGGCCACTGCTGAACTACAACACCTGAAGTTCAGGGTGGATCAGAAACCGTGACTCTCTTCCTCATCCTTATATCTTCAGGGCTGGTCTAGTGTCTGACACATAGTAGGGTTTCAGTACGTGTTTGTTAAGTGAATTAATAAATAAAGGGGTGAATTGCTTTCTCTCTTTCAAGAGAAGAGACTTTAAGAAATAACAAAGGCTGTTTGCTACCACATTTTCCTGGAAAGGACACATATTTGATTGATTTAATCAGGACCAATTTTTGAAGGTCAGACTGACCATTAAATTCTGTGTGAGGAGAGGCATTTGGGGTGTCAAATAGGAGTTTGTTCAGGTCTCCAGTGAGCATTAAAAAGAAGGTTGTGGGAGGATTTGTAAGAAGATGATTACTTCTCCTTGATACCTTAGAAGGAGAGTTCAAAAGGAAATTGACTTTGATTTTCTTGATTTCTTGAGGATATAATGCAAGTCTTTTTCCCCCTCTGGGGTAGTGAAATGAGATTGCAAGGGTCAAAGACAATGATTTATGGATGTGGTCTTTGAACTAGGTGTCTTGAATTAAAAAAAATAAAAAGTACTGCATTTCATGGTCTTTCCTGATAAACTACAGAAAGAAGTCATACTGATTCAATGCAATGCTTTCTGATGGAGTGTTGCTGGGACAAATTGTTATAAGCAGATTATGTTCCAGACCTCTTAACTGTGTTTTGAAAATTACCAGAATTCACTTTCTGTTTGTTTGCTTTTGTTTTTGAGGTTACAGCCTTGGGATGAGACCATTTATAGGAGAATGTGTTTCTTAGCTCTCCTTCCTAGACATAGCAAGCTTTGTAGTCAGATTTTGTGATCAAGTGTCAATGTGAAATATATTTCTCTAATTTATATAGTTTCTGCGGCAGAATTTGAAAAAAAAACTAAAATATTGCATTTCTCATAAGAAGAAGTAGTAACTTTAGGTAAAAATGCTTTGTAAGTAATTTGGACAAATTTTGTTTGAGGTAAGTCTATTGTTTAGGTAAAAAGAAAAATTCTCAATAAACTGACAATTTTCTAATAAGTGAATATCATAAGATGTTTAAATACAGCATCTAAATTATTACTCAAATTTTTCTACTTTTTTTGATGACTTGGAGTTCTATTAAGAGCCTATAAATAGAGTAGTCTGCATTGATTTGGAAGATAATATTTATACATTGTCAATTGAATTGTACAGGAACACCACTGGTGATTTCTTTATATCTTGACTCAAAATCCTTATGGGGAGCTCAATTTGTATGTCAGAAAATATGGTGGCCTACTCACTGTAGGCAGTAATGCAGATTTGCTCTCTATATGCGTTCAGCTGAAATTAAACTGTAGGTCCTTGCTGCTCTAAGTGAGATTCGTGAAACTTGTTAGAAAAACAGTAATTCAGGCCTGTCTTCATATCTACAGAGTTAGAATCAGCCTTTTGACAAAGAACCTAGGTGAATAATTGGATGCATGTTGAAGTTTGCTAGCACTCTTCCAGGCTTTTAGAATGTAAAATAAGGCATCCACTGCATAGAAAATCTAACTCACAGACAAGACCATCTTTTCATTATTGTAAGATTAGACATAAGAAGCAGTATTAGTCTTGGGTTTCTCTAGTAACAATTTTAAACCTGTTAGAACACCTAAGTTAATGTAATCAAATACACTATAATCTTATATGATATCATATCATATTTTTACATTAGAATTGGATCCAAATTTCAGAAAGTAGATGCCAGTGTTTTCTTTCTACAGGTAAAGAATCTGAGACCTTGAGAGGTAAAATGGCACACTCAAGCTTCCACAGCTGGTAAGTGGCAGAGCTCTGACTTCTGTGAAGGTGTCTGGAATCCAGTCAAGGACTCACCAAAAAGAGATGCTTTCTTCACTCTGCAAATTCACTAAATATCTTTATATAATTTTTTATTTTGAATTTAAAAAATGTATACCTGTCATTCATATGAAAAAAATATCTGTGCATAAATATGTGTATATAACACATACTATACCATTATTTAATGATGGTTATATAGCAGAAAAGAAGTTAAGGGTTATTTCAGTTGGTAGAACAAGCAAATATGCACAAGAAAATATTTGCAACTATTATATATTAAAAAATCAGCTGTGAGTGATATTTTTATGTGGTGTGTGATATATGATGAGGGATCTGACTTGTACGTATATGCATGGTTTTGTGTGTGTGTGTGTGTGTGGTAGAGAGCTTAATTCTTATCTTCGATTATAGTAAGTCAATAGAAAATGGCTAATTTGACAAAATGAGGGAGAAAGAGAGAGAGAGAAAGAGAAACGGAATGATAAGCATATTACTTAGAAATATAGAGGTAGCTTACCAAGGTGCAGCTAGAAGACATGGACTATGTTGCTTCTGGAAACATGGGTGGGCAAGGATGTTTTAATGGTTGGCCCTTTTCCATTAAACGCCTATATTTTGGTAGGCCTACCTATCATCTACCAAAAGCCTGTAATAACTTTTAAAGATATGTTTAAACTTTCAAAAGGAGAGGAAAAAAAGGAAATACATCATGGTTCACCTTATGTACAGTTCAACAAAAGAATTCAACAAAACACATGCAGATCAGTTGATTCTGAAAGTAGTTGATTCTGAAAATAGGGCACTGTGTTTAACTGGCAATTTCAGTTGGGTTGCAGGAATCTGGAAGTATAACCTGAACTCACTTCTATTCAGCACCTTGGCAAAGCTCAGATGAGTAAAACAATGTTATTAGAGGATTGCCATAATTACCATAGTAGAAAAATATTTCTCTAAAAAGAATACGAGAAAATATAGTTACTAAAAAACATTTCTTGAGTATCAGTAGGGGGCACTAAGATTCCACTGAAAGGAAATTAATAACCCTGGAGCAGTCATAAATTATTTGTTTTCTTACTTTAACTTTAAAGGGAAAACATCATAAACTCTATGCTTTTTTAACTTCAGTATAGGTGGTGGAAATGCTTTTCCTCTTAACCCTTTTAACAAGAAGATGCATTTAACTGTTTTCTTTAACTGGAAATTTATTTATTTTTTCTCTTATTTTCACCTCTGTCTGGTGTGCCTCTTATTCAGCATTCAAATGCAATGCTAGTTTGCTTACTTTGTCAAAAATAGAGCAATTGGGTTTTTCACAGATAAATAACTTCCTAATAAATGACCTTCTGCAAGAAGTTCTTTTAAAATGAAGCAAGAGTGTGTTTACTGGAAGTTGGAGCCAAGAAGGAAACTGTAAGAACAAAAATAAGATTTGTACAACCAACCCTCCTCTCCCGCCCCCAAAATAATGGAAACACCATTCCTCAACTAGGACCACACTAAAAATAATTCTAAATATGAGAAGAAACTAAAACTATAATCATGTTTTGAATGGCCATTGAATATTAATCTCACAGTTAAAGAAAAGATGTCTTTTATCCACAAAGGACATTAGCAAATTAGGGAAAAAACAACATAGATAAACTACGAAGGGGTGAAATCATATTGGTGAATTTTCATGTTTTTTCCAATACTGGTTCCTTTAAATATTAAGAAAACATAAAAACTCTAAATTGCCATCTTAAATTAGAAATAATCCCAGAAAAGAATCAGGGTTATCTGGAAGCAAAAGAACAGCTTTATTGTTCCCAAGGTTTGCAAACCAGGGATACAAAGGCTTCCTCTGTAACTGAAAGTGTGTTTCTCCTATTTTTCACCCTGTGAAGGGGGTGAGGGATTTTTAAAAGCAAAAACCTTGAAAGCCACAGTTGGGAGACTTGTAAGGAGGTTGGATGGTCCTTGCAGCCTGACCACAAGTCCTTGCAACTGGACCGCAAGTTTTTTTTGTTTGTTTGTTTGTTTTATTTATTATTTATGGCTGTGTTGGGTCTTCGTTTCTGTGCGAGGGCTTTCTCTAGTTGTGGCAAGCGGGGGCCACTCTTCATCGCGGTGCGCGGGCCTCTCACTATCGCGGCCTCTCTTGTTGCGGAGCACAGGCTCCAGACGCGCAGGCTCAGTAGTTGTGGCTCACGGGCCCAGTTGCTCCGCGGCATGTGGGATCTTCCCAGACCAGGGCTCGAACCCGTGTCCCCTGCATTGGCAGGCAGACTCTCAACCACTGCGCCACCAGGGAAGCCCTGGACCGCAAGTTTTTGATGGTTGCCTGTCATCCAAGCTTCTCCCTAGGGACTTTATCCAGGTAGGACCCTTAGCAGCATCATCAGAAGTCCTTATAGTTTTTGTTCATGGTTTTTTCTAAGAACACAGGGTACGTGACTGAAGTCCAGGTGTGTCATGATTGCCTGGCTCCGTGTTGGGTCGCTCTTGGCCACCCCGGGTCAATTTTCGATGTTGTTTCCACAGGGCATTTCTCTCACTTTTACCTTTCTTTAGGGATTTTATTTTTTTCTTACAAATTAGAATAATTTTGAAGTATATTGCTAACGGGTGTTCAGTGTAATATTTTGGACTTGGCTGTATATATTTTCTTCCGTATACTTTTTTGTGTTTGTAACTACCATAAAAATAAAAAAAATCAAAAGAAAAACAATAAAAAACACAGTTTAAAATGTAGGCTTTCGTTTTGATTACACTGACCATCTTTTTAGGTAATTTGTGGATTCCTATGAATGGCATGAGAAGTGGCATTGCTAATGGATTTATGCTGATTTTGCTTACTGTAGTGTAGATCTAATAAACCAGGCTGAGATCATAGAATTGTAGATCTGTGAAGAACTCTCTCAACAACCCTTTTATTTTACAAATGAGAAATCTTTAAGTACAGAAAGGTCACTCAGAAACCTTTAAAAACAGAAGTGAATTATTTGCCTTGGTAGCAAAACTGGAAGAAAATTCCAGGTCTCCTGACTTCAATCCAGAGTTACTTCTTCATGCCATGCTGCCTTTCTGTGTGAAGAATAATTGATTCACTCTCAGAGTAATAGGTTTCTTTAGCAACGATTTGGAAAACAACCTGAACCCTAAGGAAAACAAGTGAATGTTGATCTTATCTGCGTTTGGATAAACAGCATTGTACTTAGAGGTGGAGGATATTATATGTTGATACAGAAAAATGGATTTCTAAGACTATTAAGGAATGACTCAAAGAGCATGTCACTTATTGGATTCTTTTATTGGTTTTGTCTGTGAGTACAGGTGAAGTACTGATCCAAAGAAGCTATATCAGAAATGAGGAAAGATCTCCAGCAAGGACAGATAGTTTTAAATAAGACTGATATTGCTTTGTGTCAGAACTCTTAAGAATGGCACAAAAATGAAAACCTCAGCTCTAAACCTAAAGTATATTCTCTCTCCACCAGTTACACAATTTGAGTTGTGTGCCTTGTTTGCATTTGGCTGACTGTGCTGGTTCAGTCCATTTTTGCCCTCCTTCTCTTCAATACAATTAAATCAAATTTATACGCTGAGTCTGTGATGACTCAGTCTGGCTGTTAGCTGCCAGTAAAATGTTTTGCTCTCTACGTTTCATGCTGGTTCCCTTTCTATTAACAAAAATGGAATTTTCAGGCTTCATTACAAGATTAAACTTCTGATAGAATTAAAGATTGTTGATCCGTTCTTACCAGTTCCAAAGCAATTTTCCTCTTGGGACCTACCACCCTGAAAACTAGAACCCCAAACCACAATTTCTCCAGGGATACATTTTTTCTGTTCAGCAGGGAATTGTTTGGTAATATATTATCAAACTTGGCAAAGGAGTTAAACAATGTAAAATGGAATGATTTGAAATGAATGAAAGAATCTAATATAATGGTGTATATAACCACCTCAAAATACTTATGAGATGTGCTGCACCACATTACCTGTGACTTCAGAGACACAATTGTTTAAGATTTTTATAAAATAACACAGAATGCTATCCAACCTCTTAAAACAATAATTTTTTTCTTTTGCCTTTTGACATTGAAGATGCACTGTAAATTTTCAAGAGGCTAAAAGACTGGTTTCCTTTGCCCTCAATGCAAATATGTTAAGATAGTGTTAATTTTCTTGTTCACACAAGAATTAAGTTTCCAGTCTATTTTTGTCATGTCGATAATAGCCACTGATGGTAATAAAAGTGATAACTAAATAACTAGATAAATAAATGAAATACTGTTAAGTCTCTCCTTTCTCTTGTTATTTTGTTCTTTCTTTTCTTTTCCTGTTTATATGAATGAAAAGAGATAGCCTGATCCCTTTTTCAAGGGAATGTGTTAAAATTTCATGCTTAAAACCACGTCTGGAGAAGGCCTTGTATCTTACTTAGCTTGAGAAAGGAGTGTTTGCTAATCTAAATGGAGAATGTTTATTTCTTATTGTATCATTTCAGTTGACTGTTTTTCTCAAAAAGCTTAATATTGGGTCTAAGAATTGCCATTAGATCAGAGAACTATATGCAGATAACTGAAGACATTCCTCCCCAGCCATTTTCATTTAAGCTTCTTCTTATCAAAGAATAAGGAGCCAACTTAGACCATTATTTGTTATATGTATTCACTGTACATAGAATGCTTTGTTAAACCCCACAATCTGAGGTCAAACTATATATGCAAATGAAATGATTTTGTATATAAGAATGCTCTAAAGAATCCACACAAAAAGCTAGTGGAGTTAATAAACAAGTTCATCAATGTGGTAAGATATAAGATCAATAAACAATAACAACAACAACAAACACCCACATTTTGTCTGTAAGATAATTGAAAACTAAGGCTGGGATGGGCATGAAATTAAGCTAAAGCCACACAGTAGTAAATTGCAGAACGGAGTTTTGAGTTCAAATCAGTCTGACTTTAATACACGTTTTTTTCCACCCTCCCCCCAACTATCTCACAGTTTCTTCTGCATTCAGTTCAATGACTCAAAGAATATTTTTAAATAAATGGAAGAATTTTATTAAATAAAAAGTACCACACTTAAAACATTTGTATGCCATTATCATAAAAAAAAATTCCATTTATTCATTGTCTGGATCAAAAAAAAAAAAAAATTGAAACTCTCTTTGAGACTAATAGCATAATAAGGGCTGCCTTTTGACCTGTGTGACACTAATGATATACAGCAAACTCTAAACAAGGTTTTATCCCCCTGGAACTCAAGGGATGCTGGCTGCAGTTCATCTCTCAGATTTGGCAGCATTTCTGGTACTGTAACTCTAGGGCAGGATCTCATTGCTTTTCCTTACCTTTGATTTCTGGTCTTGCTATCTCTTTGCTGTGAGTTAGCAGAAGGATGTTATTGCGTTAAAGGCGGAGAACTTGAGCTAGGCTGGAAGAAAGTTGGGTTGTAAACATTCTTGGAATCATGAGGAGTTTTGTAGCCAGGTCCTAAAGATAATACTGAGAAAGAGTCAGGAGAAAGTGAAACCAGTCTCTGGGAAGCATAATGGGAGGACAGGAAGGAGGGGTACGGAATCCAGGATTGGAAACTAAGGTATTACTATAGTTCAACTACTCACTGTATGTGCATCTCTGGTCCTGAAGGCTAAAAAGATAAAAATAAATTTCACTAAAATGTTATCAATGCATAGTATAATCAAGCAAAATAATGATCTCTCTCCCTTAAAAAAACAGTATGTCACTCATTACATGTCCTAGGGATTTAAAAGTTCTGGCCTCTACATCTCCCAGCCATCAGTTGTTTGTAATGGCTTAGTAAAAGAAATAATTTTGTTTTAGTTTACTAGCTTTATGCATTTACTCTCTCTTAGCTGAAATGAGGGATGGAATTTGAATTCTAAAATCATGCACTTCTGTTCCACGCAGTAAGTTAATTTTCAAGTTCATCAGATGTGTATTTATATGGTGATAGTATCTGTCACATAAACATTTTGTCAATCACTGCCTTTCTTCTGTTCTGATACACTACAAATTCCATCTAAAATGTGACGAATACTTTGCTTGTTCTAAGTATAAATTGATTGTGGCAATGACAAGTGTTTTGCCAAATCGCATAAGCTCTATTATTATGTTGCATTAACCAAAGTAATCATTGAAGTTTTAAATTAAAAAAAATAAATATCTAGGTCAAAATTAAATCATGAAATGATTTTGCTTTTCCCCTTTAAATTCTTTTATATTTTGAATAAACATTTGTCTAAAAGAACTATAAATATATAAACTAACCCAAGATCTTAAATTATAAAACCAATCAGAATGTGTGAAATAGCAATAGAATCTAATGAATAAATAAAGTTATCCTTCCTTTTTTTGTACTGGTATTTTGCTTGGTTATACTATATATGAAAGAGATGACCTTTTTCCTTTAACAGATAATGGCACATCACTCTTGACAGTCATCACAGTAATAATTCCTTTGAGCAAAAGTCACCAGTGAATGATAAAATTAGTGAGCAAAATTTGAAGTGAAATTAGAATATTTATATGGTCTCAAAGTATCTCTGCTTAAATACTTATTAATTACAAAGGTATAAATATTAACTTTACAGTGGAGAAACCTAGCAGGCACAGCCTTAACCAAGTGATCAAAATTAACATCACCTTAATGGGACAAATTAACATCACCTTAATGGGACAAATTAACATTATGTGTCTCTTGACATGATACACTGAGAGGAACACCCATTATTTCTTCAGTATTATTGCCAAAAGTATATAACCTGAATCTATGAAAAAACATCAGACAGGCCCACACTGAGGGACATTCTACAAAGTAACTAGCCTTAACTCTTCACAAGTGTTAAGACAAAAGCAACCCTGAGGACCTTTTCTATATTTAACAAACATGGAATTAAATATGTGTGTTGCTATATTGGATCATGAACAGAAAAAGACATCAATATGTAATTTTATGACTTTGACCATCATATTTTTTATATAAGAGAATATCTTTTGTTTTAGAAAATATACAGTGAAATATTTAGAACTAAAAGAGCATATCTCTGTAAATTATGCTCAATATTTTCAAGAAAAAATAAAGAATTAAAGAGAATAAAGCAAGTGTGTGAAATGTAAATATATGAGGATTTGAGAAAGCTATGTGAGAACTGTTTGCATTTTTTGCAACTTTTCTTGTAAGTCAGATGTTATTACAAAAACGTTTAAAAAACAGAGTAATGGCAAAAATTTGGAATTTTGAGATGATGTCAAAGGGAAGAGAACAAATAATTAAAATTTTCCGAGTCCCCAGTGAACGCACAGAGTGTCCGAGCCTGCCTCCTGGGTTTCAGCAGCAGCGAAGCAGGCGTCAGATTTCAGAAAATCAGACTCCACCTTTACTTTCACCTGCGTTGGCGGCGCCAAAAGTGACTCTCAAGGCTATTGGAGCTGCTACACCAGGCAAGACCTTAAAGATGGTGGGAGAGTAAGACTTGGAGATCACCTTCCTCCCCACAAATACATCAGAAATATACCTACATGTGAAATAACTCCTACAGAACACCTACTGAACGCTGGCAGAAGACCTCAGACCTCCCAAAAGGCAAGAAACTCCCCACGTACCTGGGTAGGGCAAAAGAAAAAAGAAAAAACAGAGGCAAAGAATAGGGACGGGACCTGCACCAGTGGGAGGGAGCTGTGAAGGAGGAAAGGTTTCCACACACTAGGAAGCCCCTTCGCAGGCAGAGACTGCAGGTGGCAGAGGGGGGAAGCTTCGGAGCCACGGAGGAGAGCGCAGCCACAGGGGTGTGGAGGGCAAAGCGGAGAGATTCCTGCACAGAGGATCGGTGCCGACCAGCACTCACTAGCCCGAGAGGCCTGTCTGCTCACCCGCCGGGGCGGGCGGGGGCTGGGAGCTGAGGCCCCGGCTTCGGAGGTCAAACCCCAGGGAGAGGACTGGGGTTGGCGGCGTGAACACAGCCTGAAGGGGGCTAGTGTGCCACAGCTAGCCGGGAGGGAGTCCCGGAAAAAGTCTGGACCTGCCTAAGAGGCAAGAGAGCATTGTTTTGGGGTGCGTGAGGAGAAGGGAACCAGAGCACCGCTTAAACGAGCTCCAGAGACGGGCGCGAGCCGCGGCTATCAGCGCGGACCCCAGAGATGGGCATGAGACACTAAGGCTGCTGCTGCCGCCACCAAGAAGCCTGTGTGTGAGCACAGGTCACTCTCCACACCTCCCCTCCTGGGAGCCTGTGCAGCCCACCACTGCCAGCGTCCCGTGATCCGGGGACAACTTCCCTGGGAGAACACACGGCACGCCTCAGGCTGGTGCAACGTCTTGCTGGGTTCTGCTGCCGCAGGCTCGCCCCGCACTCCATACCCCTCCCTCCCCCCCGGCCTGAGTGAGCCAGAGCCCCCTAATAAGCTGCTACTTTAACCCCGTCCTGTCTGAGCGAAGAACAGACGCCCTCAGGTGACCTACACTCAGAGGTGGTGCCAAATTCAAAGCTGAAACCCAGGAGCTGTGCGAACAAAGAAGAGAAAGAGAAATCTCTCCCAGCAGCCTCAGGAGCAGTGGATTAAATCTCCACAAACAACTTGATGTACCCTGCATCTCTGGAATACCTGAATAGAGAAGGAATAATCCCAAATTGAGGGAGTGGACTTTGGGAGCAATGATATATATATATTTTTTTTCCTTTTTTCTTTTTCTGAGTGTGTATGTGTACGCTTCTGTGCGTGATTTTGTCTGTATAGTTTTGCTTTTACCATTTGTCCTAGGGTTCTGTCTGACCTTTTTTTTTTTTTTTTTGAAAAGTTTTTAGTGCTTGTTATAATTGGTGGATTTGTTTTTTGGTTTGGTAGCTCTCTTCTTTCTTTCATTCTTTGTTTTTTTACTTTTTACTATTTTAATTTTTAATAATTATTTTTTATTTTTTATTTTAATACCTTTTTAAAATTTATTTATTTATTTATTTTTCTTTCTTTTAATCTGAGCTGTGTGGTGCTCTGGCTAGGTGTCAGGCTTGTGCCTCTGAAGTGGGGGAGCTGAGTTCACGACAATGGTCCACCAGAGACCTCCCAGCTCCACATAATAACAAATGGCAAAGATCTCCCAGAGATCTCCATCTCAACGCCAAGACCCAACTCCACTCAAGGATCAGCAAGCTACAGTGCTGTACACCCTATGCCAAACAACTAGCAACACAGGAACACAAAGCCACCCATTAGCAGGGAGGCTGCCGAAAATCATAATAAGGTCACAGACACCCTAAAACACACCACTGAACGTGGACCCGACCACCAGAAAGACAAGATCTAACCTCATCCACCAGAACACAGGCACTAGTCCATTCCACCAGGAGGCCTATAAAACCCACTAAACCAACCTTAGCCACTGGGGGCAGACACCAAAAACAACAGGAACTACGAACCTGCAGCCTGAGAAAAGGAGACCCCAAAAACAGTAAGTTAAGCAAAATGATAGGACAGAGAAACACACAGCAGATGAAGGAGCAGGTAAAAACCCACCAGACCAAACAAAGGAAGAGGAAATAGGCAGTTTCCCTGAAAAAGAATTCAGGGTAATGATAGTAAAGATGATCCAAAATCTTGGAAACAGTATGGAGAAAATACAAGAAACGTTTAACAAGGACTTAGAAGAACTAAAGAGCAAACAAACAATGATGAACAACACATAAATGAAATTAAAAATTCTCTAGAAGGAATCAAGCAGAACAACTGAGGAAGAAGAAATAATAAGTGACCTGGAAGATAAAATAGTGGAAAAACTACAGCAGAGCAGAGTAAAGAAAAAAGACTGAAAAGAATTGAGAACAGTCTCAGAGATCTCTGAGATAACATTAAATGCACCAACATTTGAATTATAGGGGTCGCATAAGAAGAAGAGAAAAAGAAAGGGACTGAGAAAATATTTGAAGAGATTATAGTTGAAAACATCCCTAATATGGGAAAGGAAATAGTTAATCAAGTCCAGGAAGCGCAGAGTCTCATACAGGATAAATCCAAGGAGAAACAGGCCAAGAGGCATATTAATCAAACTATCAAAAATTAAATACAAAGATATGTATTAAAAGCAGCAAGGGAAAAACAACAAATAACATACAAGGGAATCCCCATAAGGTTAACAGCTGATCTTTCAGCAGAAACTCTGCAAGCCAGAAGGGAGGGGCAGCACATATTTAAAGTGATGAAAGGGAAAAACCTACAACCAAGATTACTCTACCCAGCAAGGATCTCATTCCAATTTGATGGATAAATTAAAACCTTTATAGAAAAGCAAAATCTAAAAGAATTCAGCACCACCAAACCAGCCTTACAGCAAATGCTAAAGGAACTTCTCTAGGAGAAGAACTTCTCTTTTCCTAAGAGAAGGAAAAGACCTACAAAACAAAACCAAAACAATTAAGAAAATGGTAATAGGAACATACATATCGATAACTACTTTAAATGTAAATGGATTAAATGCTCCAACCAAAAGACATAGACTGGCTGAATGGATACAAAAACAAGACCTATGTATATGCTATCTAAAAGAGACCCACTTCAGAACTAGGGACACATATGAGTGAAAGTGAGGGGATGGGAAAAGATATTCTATGAAAATGGAAATCAAAAGAAAGCTGTAGTAGCAATTCTCATATCAGACAAAATAGATTTTAAAACAAAGACTATTACCTGAGACAAAGAAGGACACTACATAATGATCAAGGGATCAATCCAAGAAGATATAACAATTGTAAATATTTATGCACCCAACATAGGACCACCTCAATACATAAGGCAAATGCTAACAGCCATAATAGGGGAAATCGACAGTAACACAATCAGAGTAGGGGACTTTAACACCCCACGTTCACCAATGGACAGATCATCCAAAATGAAAATAAATAAGGAAACACAAGCTTTAAATGATATATGAAACAAGATGGACTTAATTAATATTTATAGGACATTCCATATAAAAACAACTGAATACCTTTCTTCTCAAGTGCTCATGGAACATTCTCCAGGATAGATAATAACTTGGGTCACAAATCAAGCCTTGGTAAATTTAAGAAAATTGAAATCATATCAAGTATCTTTTCAGACAACAATGTATGAGACTAGATATCAATTATAGGAAAAAATCTGTAAAAAATACAAACACATGGAGGCTAAACCATACATTACTTAGTAACCAAGAGATCACTGAAGAAATCAAAGAGGAAATCAAAAAATACCTAGAAACAAATGACAATGAAAACACGACGATCCAAAACCTATGGGATGCAGCAAGAGCAGTTCTAAGAGAGAAGTTTGTAGCAATACAATTGTACTTTAAGAAACAAGAAACATCTCAAATAAAAAATAAATAAATAAACTTACACCCAAAACAATTAGAGAAAGAAGATCAAAAAAACCCCGAAGTTAGCAGAAGGAAACAAATCATAAAGATCAGATCAGAAATAATTGAAAAATAAATGAAGGAAACAAGGGCAAAGATCAAGAAAACGAAAAGCTGGTTATTTGAGAAGATAAAGAAAATTAATAAACCATTAGCCAGACTCATCAAGGATAAAAGGGAGAAGACTCAAATCAATAGAATTAGAAATTAAAAGGAGAAGTAACAACTGACCCTGCAGAAATACAAAAGATCATGAGAGATTACTACAAGCAACTCTATGCCAATAAAATGGACAACCTTGAAGAAATGGACAAATTCTTAGAAAAGAACAACCTTCCAAGACTGAACCAGGAAGAAATAGAAAATATAAACAGACCAATCACAAGCCCTAAAATTGAAGCCTTGATTAAAAATCTTCCAACACACAAAAGTCCAGGATAAGATGGCTTCACAGGAGAATTCTATCAAACATTTAGAGAAAAGCTAACACCTATCCTTCTCAAACTCTTCCAAAATATTAGCAGAGGGAGGAACACTCACAAACTCATTCTACGAGGCCACCATCACCCTGATAGCAAAACCAGACAAGATGTCACAAAGAAAGAAAAATACAGGCTAATATCACTGATGAACATAGATGCAAAAATCCTCAACAAAATATTAGCAAACAGAATCCAACAGCACATTAAAAGGATCATACACCATGATCAAGTGGGGTTTATCTAAGAAATGCAAGGATTCTTCAGTATATGCAAATCAATCCATGTGATACACCATATTAACAAACTGAAGAATAGAAACCATATGATCATCTCAATAGATGCTGAAAAACTTTCGACAAAATTCAACACCCATTTATCATAAAAACCCTCCAGAAAGTAGGCATAGAGGGAAGGGAGAGGGAAGGGAGAAATATGGGAACATATGTATATGTATAACTGATTCACTTTGTTATAAAGCAGAAATTAACACACCATTGTAAAACAATTGTACTCCAATAAAGATGTTAAAAAAAATGATACACAACGCCCAAGTTGAGACTTATTCCAGAAATGTAACTTTGGTTCAAAATACAAAAATTAATCAATGTATTATAATGTATTAATAGAATACAGGAGAAAAACAGATGGTCATCTTAGTAGAGCAAGAAAAACAAGTGACAAAATTCAGGATATAACCTTTTAACAAACTAAGAATAGAAGGGGACTTCCTTAACATGATAAAATGAATTTATTACAAAAGCTTACTGCTAACTTCATTCTTAATGGTAAAATATTCAATACTTTTCCCCAAGATAAAGAACAAGACAAAGAAATTTGCTCCTGCCACTTTAACTCAGTATAGAGGTTATAGACTAGTTAAGTAGGCAAGAAATTGAAGTGAAAGACCTTCAGCTTGGAAAGAAAAAAAGTAAAACTACCTCTATTTGCAGATAACATGATCTTGTATAGAGAAAACCCTAAGAAATACACACACACACGCACACACACACGCACACACACAAGTATGATGATTAAGTGAATTCAGCAATGTTGCAAGTTACAAAATTAAATAAAATAATTAATTGTACTTCTAAATACTAGCAATGAACAATTCAGAAATTAAGAGAGCACTTCCATACAACAAATAAAATACTTAAAAATTAATCTAACAAAGAAATGCAACACTCGTGCAGTGAAAACTATAAAACATTAATGAGGGAAATTAGAGAAGACCTGTATAAGTAAAAGATATCTTGTGTTCATGGATTGGAAGACAATATCATTAAGATGATTGCAATAATTTCTAAATTGTGCTATAGATTAGACATCATTTCTATAAAATCCTAGCTAGTTTTTTTTTTTTTTTTTCAGTAATTGGTAAGCTGACCCTAAAATTCATATAGAAATTCAAGGGATTCAGAATAGCCAAAATAAGCTTGAAGCAGAGGAACAAAGTTAGAATACTCATACTTCCCAATTTTAAAATTTACTACAAAGCTACTGTAAACAAGACAATGTGATGCTGGCATAAGCATAGACATATTAGACCATTTGAAAAGAATTATGTGTCTATAAGTAAACACAATCATTTATGACCAATTGGTTTTCACCAGGGTGTCAAGACAGTAAAGCATGGGAGAAACAGTCTTTTTAACAAATGGTACTGGGACATCTGAATATCTCCATACAAAGAATAAAGTTAAATCTCTATCTTACAGCATTTACAAAAGGTAGGTCAAAATGGATCAAAGAACCAAATATAAGTGATAAAATTATAAAAAAAAAAAAAAAGCATAAACCTTTGTGACCTGGGATTAGGCAACAGTTTCTTGTAAGTGAAATCAGAGTACAATTAACAAAAGAAAAAAATACATAATTGACAAATCATAAAGATTTCTTTATCAAAATTAAAACCTTTTGTGCTTCAAAGGACACTATCAAAAAACTGAAAAGACAATAACCCACTTTTGTTCTTTTATTGAGTTGAGTTGTAAGAGTTCTTTACATATTTCTGGAGACAATGACTAGTGACCTTGAGCATCTTTTGTGCATATATTAGCCATCTGTATATCTTCTTTGAAGAAATGTCTATTAAAACCCTATAATTAAAAATGGGCAATAGGTTTGAATAAACATTTCTCCAAGGAAGATATCTATATATCTATATATCTGTACCTATATCTATATAACCTATGAACATGTGGAAAGATACTCAGGATCATTAGTCATTAAGAGAATGCAAACCAGAACCACAAAGAGATACTACTTCATAGTCACTAGGATAGCTGCAATCAAACACTAAGTATGGACGAGGCTATAGAGAAATAGGAATACTCATAAAATGTAAAACGGTCTAACGGAAAACAACTGGGCAGTTCCGTAGAAACTGAAACATGGAGACACCATATGGCTCAGAAGGTCTATACTAGTTTGTATACTCCCACAAAAATCAAACCCACAAAAAATCTGTACATGAATGCTCATAGCAGCATTATTCATACTAGCAAAACAGTGAAAACAACATAAATATCTATTAACTGATAGCTGGGTAAACAAAATATAATATAGCATACGATAGAATATTACTCAGCCATAAAAAGGAATAGAATACTGATACATGCTACAATATAGACCAACTGGGAAAACACTATGCTAAGTGAAAGAATGACAGAGGAGCCCCAACCAGGACTTGCGTCACAGTACAATTGGGTAGAAAGAATGAAGGCCACAATAACAAACCAATGCAGGAGGGGGGGGGGTCTCCTTGACTCAAGAAAATGGGTACATAGTGTTTCACAGATCCAACAACACAACTTCGAGCCATGGAGCCACAAAGATTTGGGACCTTGGGTCACTCTTGTGTCCTAAATGGACAAGACTCCATCTGTTCAAGCAAGGCCCAGCAGTTTCCCAAAGGAGAATGATAGAGTGGTCAGCAGCCTACCTATGTGTGATTTTCTACTTGACCTTGATATTGGAAGAGAAAAAGTGTAGAATAATGTTCCACGTTTGTTGAATAAGAAATGTTCACTACTCGTTGAAGTTTTTTGGGCCATTTATAGAAGATCTGTTTACCTATGAAAAAGCTCTCAAACTTTTCTGGAAATTTTGCATATTAGACCATTTTGCTATATCTACACATTCTAAATGTAAGCAGGTTGCTACCATATAATAACATCGAGTTAAAAAATCACACATTGTAAATGTCCTTCAAAGATCATACAAGAGAAATGTCTTCTCAAAAGAATTTTTGGAAATGAAATTGTTAGAACATCACTACTATAAATAATACCAGGAGCATCATACACAGCTGTGTTCAGTGGGTTGGAAAGGTGGAGTAGTTTGTCAATTACAGTCCATGTTTACCTCCACTAGTACTGGTTCCCCTGGAGGTTTCTTCTTGTGAGTCTCAGTTTCAGTAAGCCATGACTTCCTGTATTTGCCTGTCTGTCTCTCCAACCCGGGAGATAGCAGTTGGCCCTGTGTCTTCATCTCTCTTATGAATCCAAGAAGAATTGTTGATTTTTCAGTCTGTTTAGCTTTTTCCTTGTTGTTAGAATGGAACGGTCACTTCTAAGCTCCTTACATGTGGAAACAGAAACTCCAAGTTCTTGATCTTTTATGAATATTTCTAAGAAGTTATATGAATTGAGTGCTGAGTAAATGCTTTGAGCTTTAGAACTCAAAACTGTATAAAATAATGACCTAGATAAACTATCCCGTGAAAGCTAATCATATACACTTTACTCTGATTGACTTAAAATTTTCTGTCTCTTAGAAATGTTCTTCAGTCACCAACATTGTACTTAACAACTTACAGAGCTGGCCTCTAAATTGTTGCTTAGTGCATGCGCTATGTTGTGATAGACACGTAAAGCAGCTGGAATCTTTAAAACAAATGACACAAAACATGATCCCTCATCTAGAAATTCTGGCAAGTAATTAACTGACTTCTTTGTGGAAATCTCCATCCATCAGCTAGATCTTTTAGAGGCCTTGCTGATAGACAGATAAAATAATTTTTCCAAACCCCCAAGCATCTCAAAATTAAGCTTGAGATAACAAGCATAATTTTTGAGTCAGGAAATAAAGAAATAAGACTTTTCTTAAAGATATGCCATAAGAGAAATATGCATATTCATTATGATGTAGCAGAATTCAATTTGCCTCTAAAATAAACAGTTTATCTCAGACCATATGAAATTGCCATATCTGACCACTTTTGACTTATGAAAATGTGTATTTTATGCAAAACCTAAAAAATACATAGGAAAGCTAATGTAAAAATTAAAATATATTTTTCTACTATACCAACAATAAAGCAGTTTCCTGTTAATGCTAGAATCTTCTTAAAATATATTAAATATATTAAAATATATTAACTACTGCATTTTGAGAAATATCATGCACATTAAAAAGAAAAATTGACAAAGTAAAAATAGACTCTTTAAAGTTATGCAATGGCATTTCCATATAGCATTTTGATTCTGGAAGAAAGAGTGGATAGAGATATAATAGCCACCAGATGATGTTAGTGAGATGAAGGCATTCAAAATAAACTCAGACATAAGTAGGTAATCTATGCATAAGATATGGGGGCAGAGTGTATGAATGCAATGGAAATCAGCATAAAGTTTTCTTACAAAGAGTACAAAATTCCACCATATTGTCTCAACACACCATAAGCATTACCAAATTTTTTATGGTATTTCTAATTTTAATGTAGTTTTATCAAGAGAGAAATACACATACATTATTGATTCAGTTACATGAAGTATCTGAAAAATGCTTCAAAAGTAGATGTAATAATTATTTATTGGCAACATAGGCACAATTTCTTAGTAAAAAGCTTTCTTAGTAAAAAAAAAAATGAGCACAACAAGAATGACAATAAGGTAATCTCCAGCTTGAAACAAAGTGTAAAATATAGAGGTGAATTTAACAAAAGTCAACTCATAATGTGCAAAATCAGGGGGCAAGACAATGAGCAAAAGCCCCTACCTGCCACCCCAGCCCCAAGATTCCCTAATATCACAACATTTGTACTCATGGGAAGCAATGTGGTTAACTGACCATGTTCATTGCTTTTTTAATTAAGAAAAGTGTGCCAAAGCATCTGCCGACTTTCTACAAAATAAGCTGTGTATCTGCTAGAAAGGAGAAACAAAAGTTATGTCTGTAGACCATGATCATATCTTTTTGTTTAAACTAACGTTTGATTTTTTTTTTTCAATAGAATATGTTGAAACCTTCACCACCCCTGCCAGTTAGACCCCCAAAGGAGACAAGGGGAATACTTGACCAGTCATTTCTGTTTTGAACAGAATAAGAAGAGGAGAACACCCAACTTCACTCTTTGCTGGAAGCTGCAGATAAAAACCTCTGTTTTTGGCCCCAATTCTCACTATAAGCAAAGCTAGAACTTAGCTTAAGGATGTTATCTGCCTTAAGAAGAGATCCAAGCATTGCCTGACACTGCATTTGGTATGGAATTCTGTATTTGAAATTCTTAATCCCAGTTTAGTTCCATCTCAGTTTCATGGTTTCCTGAAATCTCTGATTTATTTTAATTTACTAAGAACAACAAACTTAAGTATGTTCTGGTGCTCAAGGTAAAGCAATCCCTAAGAACTTATTCTTAACTCATGGCATATGAATTAACTTCAACATATCTGTCAACGATTTTAAAGAATATGCAAAATTTATGTGGATGTAATATGTTTGTTTTTCTAGAGAAAAGGCCAATAAAAGGAAAGTTTCAAGATAAAAGGAAGATGTACTTAGGTGGTCAGTGACAGGAAATTTATAAAATAAATAAACAAATATGTAATTGATTGTACTGTTCTCTGTCTGAAGAAAATTTGTGTTACTGTTCTTGAAAGTGGAATCAAACAATGCATAATTGGTCAGTAGATCTCTAGCAAGTCTAGGAGAAAGCAGACCCTAATTCAAGGACTCAAAAATCTATTTATAAATGGTTGCATAAAGCTCTATGTTTTACAATACTAGACCAACCACCTAATTTTTGAACTTCTGTGTCAATACTTACCAAAATTTCTTCTGTATGTTCCATTTGATCAAAATAAAATGATGCAAAAAATGTCATGAAAATAGTAATACAATTTATAGAAAGTTTAGAACGTGTATAAAACATGTAGACCATATACTATATTTTTACTATATTTGACTACATTTGAACATAGTTATCAGATCTGAAGAATATATGGCCTCTGATGTTGAAAGACTCCTTGTAGATTAATCTACAATTAATTGAATAAAAACTTTTTTATCTACTCTGAAATTTCTCATGATTCAACAACAGGCATTTACAGGAAATTGTCAGATATCACTAAGACTCCATAAAATCTTGATTTTATATGTATTCTATATATATAGAGAGAGAGATAAAGTGACAGAATACTAACTTCGGCTGAATGCCCTTGAGTTTTCAGTCATTTGAATCAAAAACAAACAAACAAAAATGTTCCCTGTGGTAGTGGAATTTAGTAACAAATTTAATCACGTGCAGATAGCAAGGTAGAAGTAAAGCTCAAGTAGGCACATGTGAGACAGCAAGCAGAGTATAGTGACTACTACAGTACTACAATAGGTTAAGTTTGTGCTGTGTCTGGTGGATGTCATCTTAAAGTACATAAAGTGTTTGAGAAGAAAATAAATTCCTGTTTTAATGTGGTTGTGATAGAACATGTATCTCTCTTAGATTTTAAAGAAAAACCTTATCTCTGACCCAGTTTCTAGGATTTCCTCAGAATCTTCCTATTACCCAGATATTGATTACTTCAGTTTGGTTAATATAAAAATTTAATGAACTGAAAATTAAGCGAGCCATTTTAACAATAAATATGCAAATAAAAATCCAACATCAATTTCTTAGGAAACATTTTTAAATTCTTTTTGTTTATCAGTGTCCCACTTTTATTTTCTGTATTTGCTTACATTTGAAGAGGAGGTGCAATAATGACATAAAAATGTCAAATAAGATAAAAATCATGTGGTCAGTAATGGACCCCATTACAACTTTGGCATCAGTTGGAAAAATCAAGTATTTTGTATTCTCCATATGTTTACAATATTGTCTAGTTATTCTTACATGGTGATAGTTGCTAATAGTAACTTTTATATGTATTGAAGTGTAAAATATACCAACTCATGCCAATTTGATACCATTATGTTTAAAATAAATCATAGTAATATTAAGATTATATAATTATTTAATATCAAATAATTTTGCCTGTTTTAATCGTTCAAAACTTATACTTGGGTCCCTAATACATATTTATTTGGGGCACCTGAAAACTGGCTATTTGGAGAGCATTTTTAAAATTTGCATGAATTCCTTCAAAGAAAAAAATAGTTCCTGTGATATTTGGGCTGGAGAAGACTCTTCTGTAAAGCTTCTGAAGGTTAATAAGTTATCAGTCTCTGAGTGGCAGCAAGAGGAAAGAAGTGTTTGTCTTATGGATGGAAAATAAAGTCACACTCTTGGAGCATGATCCATTATGAGAAGGGTTAGGAAGATGAAATGTTGGCTATGTCCACCACCTGCTAATTTTCTAGCTACTTCTTTCATTCAAAAGTTGAGTTTCATCTTCTGTTCTGGAGTCAGTAGTAATAAGGTCATCAGCCATGTGAAAGAATGATGATTTTCTGAAATAATAGGTGAATAAATAAAATGTGGGAAGGGAATGAGACCTTAACCTGAACATATTTATTAGGTCATTTTCAACACACTAATCCAAGTCATTAACTCAATTATTCAACAGATACCTGTTGAGATCTAATTATACAGAAGGCTCACGTCCCTTGAGTTATTGATTTCTAGTGGGTAAGTTCAAGAAAATCCCATTTTGCAATGGCTGGTAAGTTATCTCATACAGTTTTATTGATTATAATGATAAAAATCGTGATGATAATTGCAAACATTAAAGAGAGTGATTTTCTTTCATCCAAAATGTAAAATGAAACAGAAAAGAAAGTGAAAATATATATCAATTTTATATCATTATTCAAGAAAGGAAATAATTATGAATAACTGATAGATCATTTATAAGAGTAGAAATCTTTAACATCAGCATTCAGAAGCTCTGCAGAGCTCAACATATGTGCTTGGCATGTCCACCCTATGTGGTTCAGTATGTAATTTTCCAAGTATTTGGGCATAATTTACTTACTTACCTGGGGGGTCACCTTCTCTGCATTTGTTTCTCTTCCAAGAGTTTTCTCCTATTTTAAACTGATGTGTCAGCCTCAAACACAATTTCTGAGTTCTTATTTTGGATAAGCCAGTTATTAACACAACTTAACTTTCACACCCTATAATTAAAAACAAGTATCTTACCATGTCCTGTTACTATAGGTGAACTTTGAAAGACAAAACAATTTTTATTAAAGATTCAGTTAAGAGCTTATGGCTCTCCATTAAGATTATCACTTAGTCAATTTAATGGTGATTTCAAAAATTAAACTTGAAAATTTTCTTCAAAAAATATCTTCTAATATCAACGGTTCTTCAAAATTTGAATATAGCATGACTTTAAGTGAATAGATGCTTGATCCTATTTTTGTACCTAATTTTCTATCTTTCATGTTCTAGTTCACTGAGAGGGAGTTTAGGAACTTAAACTTGTCTCGATTATGGCAAGAAAATTGGAAAAAAAATCACCAGAATTCTTGCCACATTAAGCAGCACATTGTTAAAGATAATTATGGCAGGCTGGCTCAGGAACTAGCAGAGTTTGGCTGTAGCATTCTAACAAGAGAAAGAGAAGATATCTCTCACAATGTAAACTTCTGTCAACAAAGATTTTTAAAATATTTTTTTTTCTACATTTGTAAAATCACAGATGCAGATATACAGAAACTATGGAGACAGGAAAAAGAGTCAAATATATCATTTTAGTCTAGTTTTGGAGATTGAGAACTTCAACATATTTTCATTTGCATTTCACATAATGCCATTCCATCACAGAGAAAGCAGGCAACACTGACATAAGAGCTTCACATCACATCACACATAGGAGTGGAGAATTTGAAGGCCGTTGAGCACTGAATTTTCCCATTGTACTGCAGTTACACCTGTGCTACCTAGCTGTGCACAGAGCCCCATGAAATACAATGTTCCAGAACATCAAAATGTCTCATTTCTTGCCTTTGATGCAGAGGCCTAATTGTGCTGGATCTGGCTCTTGTGTTGGGCTATGTTTCAGTTACAAGCATAAAGCAGAAGGTCTAATGATTTTTAATTTAAACGAAGATGCAGTTGTAAACATTCAGCTTTGTACCATTCTTTAAATAATGCTTTTGGTTACTTATAAAGAAAAATATGGGAGTTGCTGTGATATAAAAATAATACTTAAATCATGAGAATGTTTTAACAGAGCTATTGACCTGTAGTCATCTGTATAGCAAAGTTATACAAACATATATTCTTTTTCATATTCTTTTCCATTATCACAAGATATTGACTCTAGTTCCCTATGCTATACAGTAGGACCTTGTTGTTTATCCATCCTATTTATACTAGTCTGCATCTGCTAATCCCAAGCTCCCAAATGTTTCTATATTTAAATAAAAATGTTTAAAAGTTTAGAACTTTGTGAATTATTAAAAGGCAGGTACACTTTTAACAACTACTAGGTCAGAAAATAGAAATTCTGCATATACATTCCACTAACCCCTTCCAATCGCATGCTGGCTTTTATGATAAACACTCTAATGCTCTTTAAAATAACTTTATTATTCCATAGTTCTGTTTCTTTTCAATTTTTTTTAAAATCCATGTGTTCCTCCTTGATCTCTTTTATTGTTTAATTTGCTACCTATTTGTCTAAAAAGCCAGATAATTTTTTCTGAAGTTTCCTACAATCCAGGTTTTGCTGGTTAGATCACGATGTTGTAATTTAATATGTGGCTCTGTCGTTTGTAATTTTTGTTAATTGATAATGGGATCTCTTGTGTAATTAGATTTAGGGTGAATGTTTTGGTAAGTCTACTTCATAGATAACATGTTTACTTCAGTTAGGAAGAATATAATATTTGATTGTCTCTCATGTTGTGATATTAAAAGCCATGAATTTTCAATTAATTCCCTAGGGATTGCAAAATGAATTTGTTCTCATTCTAAAATTTCTTCTTCACAAAACTAGAATATATTTTAAAAGATATATTTCATTTCATCCATGTCTTAGCTACCTAGTGACATAGTTAATATAAGAAAGGCAGAATAGATTCTCTCCCTTCTTTACCAACTGATAAAGAGTTGATTTTCTAGAATCCTCAAAAGATAAGCAATTAGTGGGTTTTTTTAAAGTATTATTTTAAACCGGTGAACTTACGTATATTTGATGTGGTTTGATATATTGCACTTATTAGCCTCATTGATGTTAAAAATTTGTCAGCTCTGTGCTTTGTGACCACCTAGAGGGGTGAGATAGGGAGGGTGGGAGGGAGGGAGATGCAAGAGGGAAGAGACATGGGAACATATGTATATGTATAGCTGATTCACTTTGTTATAAAGCAGAAACTAACACACCATTGTAAAGCAATTATACTCCAATAAAGATGTTAAAAAAAAAAAAAAAATTTGTCAACCTTTGGCCATTCTACATCTGAACTGGAAGCAGGCAATTTACCCATTTATTTCTTTTGGTGGGAAATAGGATTCCAGGACCTCAATCTGGATACTAGGAGTGGTCATTGTTTTTAGAAATATGAATATAAATCCCCAGGAATTCTTACTGACTGATTTTTTCCTTTTTTAATCTCAAGATAATTGTCTTGAATTATAATTTTTGGTATTCATTTTATTCTCTTGCTTTGGTGTTCCTTAGCAAACTTATTTTATGTAAGCTGTATCTTCTTTTACTAGTTTCTATATTTATCACATTCTCTTGATCCATTTGCATCCTTTTCTTCATTTCTTTTGGATTAACTTTTTACGTTATTTCTCAGAAGGCATTATCTGTTTTGTTTGTTTGCCCTGTCTTTATTCTGATCTTCTTATTTTGTCTTCAGTTAGGAAATATGTTTTCTTTAATTTTATTGTTTCTGAGTTTTATCCCCTCACTTCTCAGCTATAAAGTTATGTCTATCATATATGTATTATTTGTATAATTCTTTTAGCACATTTTGAAATGCTATAGTTTTTATTTTTTTGTGGGTGTTTCTTTCTAACATGCTTTTTTTGTCTCTAGGAGTTATTCTAAGGCAACCAGTATTTTTAATATTATTTTTTAAATGAGAAAAGTCATTCAAGATTGCTTTAAAGCTCAAGATATCCCTTTAGTTCAAAAGAATGGCATCTTGCTTTCTGAATTCTCCTATATTCCTTTTATACTTTTATCTGGACTTTATTCTTTTTCTATTTTCCTTTTTATGCTCAATTTAGACTTATTCTAAGAAGTTTATCCTGTGTAGGGCTTTGTCCTGGAAGGGGGTTTGGCTGCCTAGTTTTGAGAGTTCAGAGGGCTTAGACTTCCCAGCCCTTTTAGATCTCAATATGGAGCTATTTTTTCACTTAGCATTACGGTGAGTAGAGCCTCACTCCTGTTTCAGATGATCTCAAATTGACCTGTTGAGTTTTCAAGAAAGTGTGGCCCTTTTGAATTTCACAGGTATGTAAGGCATACCCTTGCTTACTTCTACCCTCTGCAGAGTGCTAATACTACTCAGATCATGTGGCAACCAATGGTTTGTCCACATTCACTCATATCTAAGGATCATCTACTTTTATTGCACATGTTATTCAGGAATTTTTAGTTTTACTACCTAAATTGCACTTTCAGTGATTCAGGGGGAGAGGGTGGTAGGTTTGGGGAATACTTAAATGTATTTCTCCATACATTCTCCCAGAATCCTTCTCCAACCATTTTTGACTATAGAAATCTCACCTATAAATCATTCACATTAGTTATTCATTTACAGCAAGAAGCTGATGACCACAATATAAACACCCTGAAATACACAACATAAGCCAAAGATATAGATCTTATTTTTCATTAGCTTGAAGGAAATATCAATTTATTTATTTAACATAGGATAATCCATGTAGACTGATTTGTGAGTCAAAGTTAACTATATAAATGCTAAATGAATTATTTACTTTGTCCTACATGGACACAAGTAATAGAATAAAGAATATTTTTTTATCCAACCTATGTTAGCCTATTTGGGTGACTTGATTACAAAATTAGATGAGGTTGTTAGAGGATATATAAAGAGTGTGTTCATTCATAAATACACCAAACATATGTTGAATCTTTACTCTGAGTTAGACACTTTCAAAGTGACTATATTGGTGTGCTTCTTTATATCAGTATCTATAATCCTCATTATCAGGATAAAACATAATATATGTTAAAGATCAGTTATATGACTTGTTCTATGTTAGGAAATTTTGTATATCTTTTTTTTTTTAATTTAAAAAAAAATTTTTAATGTCTATTGAATTTGTTACAATATTGCTTCTGTTTTATGTTTTGTTTTTTTGTGAGGCACATGGGATCTTAGCTCCCTGACCAGGGATTGAACCCACAACCCCTTTATTGGAAGGTGAAGTCTTAACCACTGGACCACCAGGGAAGTCCCTGTATATCTTTTAAATTTAATATTTACAGCAGTTCAATAGAGATGCAGTTTATATTCACTATCTAACTGAAGGAAACCGAAGCTCAGGAAGTTAATAAAACTTACTGGCTGGGAGAATACAGACAGGATTTGAACCCAGGATTTCTAGTAACAATGTGCATGTTCATCCTTAAAACTAAGTCTCTCATGCTGAAGTATAGCTTTGCTTTCTCTGCCTTTATTTTATCATAGTGATTATCATTAATTCTTCAGACAATGAATGCTACCTGTGAACAGTGTTAGCTATTCCTATGATAATGTAATATAACAAGCAATCCAAATATCTCAGTGGCTATTAACAAAACACATTCACTTTTTGTTGTCCAGGGGTAACTCTCATCCATGCTGCATGTTGAGTTCTTTACCAGAAATAAGTTTCTTGTTTCAAAGTCTGGTTGAAGAATTTGAGGCTACCTGGGCATAATCTTCTCACTTAGTGTAAGAGAGGAAGCTATCCATGAGAGCATTTGTAAAGTCTTTTGTTAGAAATAGTATGCCTATGTACACTTGCATTCTTTAACCAAAATAATTAGCATGACTAAACCCTAAGTCAATGGCACAAGAACAGAAGAATTAATTGAGAGATAAGTACAATAAATCACATGCAATGAGACTGTATTCAAATCCCAGCTGTTATTCCGTAGTCACATGACCTTGGGCAAGCTATTTAACACCTCTGAACCTCAGTTCCCTCATTTATTAAGAAAGAAAGAAAAAGAAAGAAAGAAAGAAAGGAAAGTTGATTCTTTTCCACTGTATGTGTTTGTTATGAGAATTTAATATGAGGACAAATTTAAATGAATTGTCGTTGTTCCTAGTGGAAGCTAAATATTTAATAAATATATGTGCTAGGACTCACAGGATAATATATATATATATAGGAAATATATAATATAATTTATATGCTATAGATTACATATTAAATGTAATATAAATAAATGCATATTATATAATTTAACCTATTATATATGCATATATTTTAAAATATATATAAAATACATTCTATTTGGATATGTATACCCACCCCACCCTGCCATTGTCCATTCCATCCTGTTGTGGAACGAGTTTATACTCCTTAGAGAAAAACTGGAACAGGTTCTATGAAACTTTTTGGCTTTCTGTAGTTACAAAAAATAGAGGCCCTCCTCTAGTCACTGTAATATTTTTTTTTTTAAATCCCTCATATCAGGGATTGATATATCTAGAATACAAAGAGTGAGGAGGGAATTGTAGATTATGTCTGGGAAGCAGTGGAAGGAGAGAAAATATAGGGGTTCATAACAAAGTTGAACTCCATTCTAGGTGATATGGCAATCTATATGAGAGTTTTTTTCAGTAAAAGAGTCACTCTATCTGACTTTGGGTTTTATAGCATCACTCTAACTGCAGTTTTGGGAATACAGAGTAGAAAGTCAATTATGAGTCTTTTGAAATAATACAACTAAGAGATCGAGGTACTTAGACCACTTAGTTGTGGAAATGATGTAGAATGGTTAGAATTTTGATATATTTCTAACACAGGCTACAGGAAATTTGGATAAATTGGACATGTGGTGTGAAAGAGAGCAAAAGAGCAAAGATGACTCCAAGTTAGGGGCTGAGCAAATGCAAGAATGACATTTATAAACACGAGGAAGCCTCGGGAAGAGCAAGTTCAGCAAGGGAAAGGAAGAAATTATTTTGGATATGTAGTATGCTTATTAGATATCCAAGCAGAGGTGTTGAGTAGATTGTTGGAAATATGAATCTGTGGTTCAATTTGAGATGTTGGGACTGGAAGCACAAGTATGGGAAGTGTCGACATATAGATTTCATTGAAAGAAACTGGGCTATAAAAGATTTAAATGCATGTATTGAAAAAAGGAAGAGGGTCAAGAACTGTAATTGGGACTCTCCAACAGGTAGAATTTGGGAATATGAGGAAGAATTAACAAAAGCAATAGAAAAAGAATTGGCAGCAGTCTTGTCACAGGAGACACATGAGAGAGGTTATCTAAGGAGTCAAGTGAAGAAAAAATATTTTAAGAAGGCTTCCTATTAGCTGTGACAGATGAAGCAAGAAGAAAGCTGAGAATTGACCATAAATTTTGACAATGAAAATGTAGCAAATGATCTTGACGGAAACAGTTTCAAGGGAGATGAGACTGTGGAAACTTGATGATAAAAACCAATAGTGAATGAACGGGAAAATGGAGATAGAATACAGAAAACTCTCTTGAAGATTTGACTGGAAAATAGTGAAAAGAAAGGTCACCATCAGGAAGGTGAATAAGTAGAAAATATTAACACATGTGCACACTAATGGAAAAGTTCCAGCAAAGATGGAGAATTTGATAACACAGAAAACAAGAAGAAACAATTACAGATGCGGAGTCCTTATGTGAATAGGATGGAATAAATCCAGGTCATAAAGAAAGAGCTTACATATACGCAGATGCAGGTAAGCTGGTAACATTTGATGTGAAATTTCTCTGATGGCTCCTATTAAGCAAGCTCATCAACTGAGTGAAGAGGGTGAGGAGGAGGTGGGACTTTAAAGAGAGAATAAAAGATGTGAAATTGTTTAGGAAGGTGCAGACTAAATTAACTAAAAAAAAAAAAAAAGTCAGGTTTGTAAGGCAAGACTAAGAGCTCATCATTGTGTGTTTTCTCCTGTCATACTCAACACAGGTAAAAGTAGAGAGTAGGTGGGATACTGTATTTCAACAACATTGTGTTTTTGCCTAGAGGATGAAACAGGGAGAAAATCACAAAGAAGGAAAAAATATGTAAGAGGAGTGGTGTTAATGACTGCTTATAGGGTCAAAGTTGGGTAAGAAGAGAAGAAAAGAAGAGAAGAAGAGAAGAAAAAACTTCATTGCAGCTCTATTTACAATAGCCAGGACATGGGCTCAACCGAAGTGTCCATCAACAGATGAATGGATAAAGAAGATGCGGTACATATATACAATGGAATATTACTCAGACATATAAAGGAATGAAACTGAGTTATTTGTAGTGAGGTGGATGGACCTAGAGACTGTCATACAGAGTGAAGTAAGTCAGAAAGAGAAAAACAAATACCGTATGCTAACACATATATATGGAATCTAAAAAAAAAAAAAAAAGGTCATGAAGAACCTAGGGGCAAGATGGGAATAAAGATGCAGACCTACTAGAGAATGGACTTGAGGATACGGGAAGGGGGAAGGGTAAGCTGGGACGAAGTGAGAAAGTGGCATGGACATATATACACTACCAAACGTAAAATAGCTAGCTAGTGGGAAGCAGCCGCATAGCACAGGGAGATCAGCTCGGTGCTTTGTGACCACCTAGAGGGGTGGGATAGGGAGGGTGGGAGGGAGGGAGATGCAAGAGGGAAGATATATGGGAACATATGTATATGTATAATTGATTCACTTTGTTATAAAGCAGAAACTAACACACCATTGTAAAGCAATTATACTCCAATAAAGATGTTAAAAAAAAAAAAGAAAAGAAAGAAACAAAGGAAGAGAAATGAGGCTGATGCGCAGTCCTGGGAACCAGCCCAAACACTAACCCAATGGTGCAGGCTCCAGCTACTCATCAGAAAACTTACGAAAGAAAGAAAGGAGGCCGTCGGAGACACTAAGGATGGTGGTGGTAGATTGTGAGCCAGACCAGAGATGCCCAGTGAAGATCCCCATTCAACAATCTTTGTTGAATTTCATTGCTATTTAATAGTGTATCCACACAGACCCTGGTGTCTGGGATATTGGCAATATTAATATTATCTTTATTAATAAAAACAAAAAGCTAGCCTTTAAAAAATATATATGTATAGTGTTGATAGTCAACTAGTAATATCACAAAAAGGTTATATATGTGATTTAATTATATTAGGCTTTCAATTTTAGAGGATCAAGATGCCTTATTTTAGTGTTTAGTGATTTAAAACCACAGTCTCCTACATTTGCTAAATTTATCTTCAACATTCTGTGGAATGCATGATAGAATGTATTTGAATATGATTACACAGTGGGTTATCATTTTTATGGTTTTAATGATAGCCTGTATAATGATCAGGACCAAAAGAGACATTTAGAGATTTCATCTTATGTACTATGGGAAACTAATGTGCAGAAAGTGAAAAAATCACCGTGCTCAATGATTGCTTTGAAAAGCTATTCATTATTGGGCATAGCATAACTTTCAAGTAAGAATGGTTGATTGGCTTTAAGATCCTCTATGTAAAAATAAGATATGACTTAAATGATTCTCCTTTTCTCTTTCTAATGCACACATTGCTTCTCTTAAGCCCAATGAAAGTTATTTAAGCTGTCACTGTCATCATTAACATTTGACAGGTGTCTACCATGTGAGACAGATATTTATTCCACTGAAGTCCCCATGGTGCTTTCTGGTATGTAGGTGTTTTATTGCAGTATTGAAAATGTTAGACACTCTAACCTGGAAAGTGAATTTATTTAAGAACCCTACAGTGATTGTTCCAGTACTCAACACTTTGCTCCTTAAACAAGATATCTGAGGAATTCTGCTCTGGTATTTTCCATTCTGTAATTCTCCCACTGATATGGGCATTAGCAACCAATGCTAAGACCCTCTTGCTAAAATGGTTTTAAAATAGTAAATATAGCAAAATATGATTTTATCTTCTAGGGCTGGACTATGTGTCCTTACTCCTGAGTTTCCACTTTCTTAAACTTATAGCATAGCTGTCTAGTAACTTTTACATTCCAAGTTCTGGACCCATAATTTTCAGTTTATTCCGCTCACCAATTCCTACAAACTAAAGTGATTAAAAATAAAATATGCCATGGCTTATGACCTCAAAGTACTTGATATGCAGGGAGAAAAGAGTTAAACAAAAGTGGCATGTATTCAAGATACAGAGTAATTTTAAAAAATAAAAATAATTTCTATTCAGTAGAAAGGAAAATTTTAACTACTGCCTGGCTAGGTAATAGCCAGTAAATCAAGTAAGACTTCCTGTCAAAATGGCTTTCAGCAAAACAGATGAAAGTGGAAAGTTCCCTAATATGGCATTGCTGGGAGAGTAAGAAGACTTATGGAAATTGTTAGGTTTCTTTCTTTTATTTGAAAGGGTAAAATGTTAAACAAGAGGCCTATATAAAATTTGGTAAGTATATTTCAATACCAGAAACAACCACTGCAATAGTATACTAAGAGATATAATCAAAAGTCAACAAACAAATTAAAATGGAATTTGAAAAATTCAAATAACCCAAAATACCTCACTGCCCCACGTGTCCACAAAGAAAAATAAAAGAATGTTGGCAAGAAATTTTTGATAGAACTAATCATTCAAATGTGATCAGATTTTCTCTAAGTATAGGTGCATATACTGAGGGTTCCTGTTATGAGCTGAATGTTCAAGTCCCACCCCTCTCCCACAAATTCACATGTTGAAGTCCTAACCCCCAATTTTTCTACAGAAAAACATATACATTTATTTTAAAGAATTGGCTCATGCAATTGTAGGGGTGGAAATGTCCAAAATTTTCAGGGCAGGCCACAGGGCTAGGATTGCTGTAGTCTTGAATCTAAAGACAGTCTGGAGGCAGATTTTATTCCTCCTTGGGGGACCTCAATATTTTCTAGTAAGGTCTGAAACTAATAATAGACATTATGGAGGTTAATTTGCTTTACTAAAAGTCTACTGTTTTAAATGTTAATCACATCTAAAAAAATAGCTTCACAGCAGCATCTAGACTGGTGCTTTAGCAAACAAATGGGCACAATAGCCTAGCCAAGTTGAAATATAAAATTAACCACCATAGTGAGAAATACTTTTAGACTTTTTTTTTTTAATTTAAATGTTAGATTCTGCATTTTTGGTGTCAGTGTAATTGGGTTTAGTTCCATATATAATAATGTATGATTATGGAATGTGACAGCATTGAAATGTCTTTGACCAAATCATATATATTGCTCTTTGATTAATGTATAACCTATATTTGATGTTGGGGTTAAATGTAAATGAATAGCACTTGTTTAAAGCTCATGAGCAGATAATATAGACAAAGAGCATATTTGATTTAAAATATGCTCTGTTGCTACCTGTACAAGAAGGTATTTGAGCCAGTATCCTTCTGAAAGTTAAGGTATCTTTATCTGACATGTACTCTTCATTGGAAAATTCCATAGTTCCCTACAAATGGCAATACTTGTTACTGTTCATTCATCACTGAGGGAACTGAACACTTAGATAAAAGTTATTAAGGCTGTATAATCAATTAATGATATCTGTGTGCTATTTTCCATAAACCTGAAGCCAGATTCAATTCCAGAGTTCGTTGTGAAAACAATATTTCAATCAGATGGTTTGGGGAAATATCATCCAAAAATATAAGAAACCACATATTTTTCTTTTTTTTTTTTTGCTGTTTTTTCTGTTGCTTTTTTTAAAATATTTTTTTATTTTTTATACAGCAGGTTCTTATCAGTTATCTATCTTATATATATCAGTGTATATCTGTCAATCCCAATCTCCCAATTCATCCCATTACCCTGCCCCTGCTTTCCTCCCTTGGTGTCCATATGTTTGTTCTCTACATCTGTGTCTCTATTTCTGCCTTGCGAACCGGTTCATCTGTTCCATTTTTTTAGATTCCACATATATGTGTTAATATACAATATTTGTTTTTCTCTTTCTGACTTACTTCACTTAGTATGACAGTCTCTAGGTCCATCCACGTCTCTACAAATGACCCAATTTCATTCCTTTTTATGGCTGAGTAATATTCCATTGTATATATGTACCACAGCTTCTTTATCCATTCATCTGTCAATGGGCATTTAAGTTGCTTCCATGACTTGGCTATTGCAAATAGTGCTGCAATGAATATTGGGGTGCATGTGTCTTTTTGAATTATGGTTTTCTCTGGGTATATGCTCAGTAGTGGGATTGCTGGGTCATATGGTCAACTAATCTATGACAAAGGAGGCAAGGATATACAATGGAGAAAAGACAGCCTCTTCAATAAATGGTGCTGGGAAAACTGGACAGCTACATGTAAAAGAATGAAATTAGAACATTCTCTAACACCATACACAAAGATAAACTCAAAACGGATTAAAGACCTAAATATAAGACCAGACACTATAAAACCCTTAGAGGAAACATAGGAAGAACACTCTTTGACATAAATTAAATCACAGCAAGATCTTTTATGACCCACCTCCTAGAGTAATGGAAATAAAAACTAAAATAAACAAATGGGACCTAATGAAACTTAAAAGCTTTTGCACAACAAAGGAAACTATAAACAAGTCGGAAAGACAATCCTCAGAATGGGAGAAAATATTTGCAAATGAATTAAACGAAAAACGATTAATCTCCAAAATATATAAACAGCTCATGCATCTCAACATTAAAAAAAAAAAAACAACCCAATCAAAAAATGGGCATGGGGCTTCCCTGGTGGCGCAGTGGTTGAGAATCTGCCTGCTAATGCAGGGGACACGGGTTCGAGCCCTGGTCTGGGAAGATCCCACATGCCGCGGAGCAACTAGGCCCTTGAGCCACAACTACTGAGCCTGCGCATCTGGAGCCTGTGCTCCACAACAAGAGAGGCTACGATAGTGAGAGACCCGCGCACCGCGATGAAGAGTGGCCCCCGCTTGCCACAACTAGAGAAAGCCCTCGCACAGAAATGAAGACCCAACACAGCCAAAAATAAATAAATAAATAAATAAATAAATAAAGTAATTAATTAATTAATTTAAAAAAAAAATGAACAGAAGACCTAAATAGACATCTCTCCAAAGAAGACATACAGATGGCCAAGAGGCATATGAAAAGCTGCTTAATGTCACTAATTATTAGAGAAATGCAAATCAAAATTACAATGAGGTATCACCTCACACCAGTTAGAATGGGCATCATCAGAAAATCTACAAACAACAAATGCTGGAGAGGGTGTGGAGAAAAGGGAACCCTCTTGCACTGTTGGTGGGAATGTAAATTGATACAGCCACTATGGAGAACTGTATGGAGGTTCCTTAAAAATCTAAAATGAAAAAAAACTAAACACATTTTTAATGAAATGTATGAGACATATCATTATAGCTATTCTCTTTTTATACTCTAGACTTTAATGTCTATATATTGAGATCCTGTAAGAAAGGTCATGAAAACATGAAAGCACAAATCCTGTGTGTTCTAGAGTATTGAAAGCCAATCTTTTAGCTTTTTATTCTCTCTCATTTCTAAATTGCTTTTCCTGTTTGTTGTTTCCACTTATATTTGTGGAAACAATGTCCTTGTATACCGTTTGCTCAGTGGATGTTTATCACTGTGTACAATAACTTGAGAATTATTGTATTGTTAAATGGCTGTTCTGTAGTTTTGTTTTTAATTGAGTTGCAGACATTAAGCCTATGAAAGCAATAATATTTCCATTACATTCCATGAATGTGTTCTAAATGAGAAAAGTAAGAACTTGGTATACAAATCTGAAAATGAAAAATAAGATTATTTGTAAGAGATAAATATGTGTATGCATATACACACACATGTGTGTGTGTGAGTATATGCATGCACATATATTTAAATAACTACAATTTTGGTATTTTACACTGTGATGTCTCTTAAAATTTATGTGACAATTAAGAGTTCTTAGAGGCTAGATTAGAACTTCCTTTATATATATATTTTATTCTTGCTAATGTTACGAAGAATCATCAATAGTAAGAGCTATTATATACATTTTTGTAAAACTTATAATTTGCTTCCTGAACTTATCCCTCAATATTTTAAATACACTTAAATACATGAAAAAAAAGATTGGGTCGCAACTCTTATTCTAGCTTCTGATGTAGCAGTTGCTTCTGAATAGACTGTCCAAGTTTGCACTAGTTCATATTACAAGGTTTCACTTAGACCTACCTAGGCCTTTTGCCTTTATTTCCTACCAAGGGACTTTTTTTTTTTTTTCAATTTTATTTTATTTATTTTTTATACAGCAGGTTCTTATTGGTTATCTATTTTATACATATCGGTGTATAAATGTCAACCCCAATCTCCCAACCCATCCCACCACTACAAAGCCCACATGCCACTTTCCCCCTTGGTGTCCATATGTTTGGTCTCTACAACTGTGTCTCTATTTCTACTTTGCAAACTGGTTCATCTGTACCATTTTTCTAGATTCCACATATACGTATTAATATACGATATTTGTTTTTCTCTTTCTGACTTGCTTCACTTGGTATGACAGTCTCTAGGTCCATCCACGTTTCTACTAATGACCCAATTTTGTTCCTTTTTATGGTTGAGTAATATTCCATTGTATATATGTACCACATCTTCTTTATCCATTCATCTGTCGATGGGCATTTAGGTGGCTTCCATGACCTGACTATTGTAAATAGTGCTGCAATGAACATTGGGCTGCATGTCTCTTTTTGAATTATGGTTTTCTCTGGGTATATGCCCAGTAGTGGGATTGCTGGGACATATGGTAATTTTATTTTTAATTTTTAGAGGAACCTCCATACTGTTCTCCATAGTAGCTGTATCAATTTACATTCCCACCAACAGTGCAAGAGGGTTCCCTTTTCTCCACACCCTCTCCAGCATTTGTTGTTTGTAGATTTTCTGATGATGCCCATTCTAACTGGTGTGAGGTGATACCTCATTGTAGTTTTGATTTGCATTTCTCTAATAATTAGTGACATTGAGCAGCTTTTCATGTGCCTCTTAGCCATCTGTATTTCTTCTTTGGAGATATGTCTATTTCGGTCTTCTGACCATTTTTTTGACTGGGTTGTTTGTTTTTTTAATGTTGAGATGCTGTTTATATATAATATATAAGCTGTTTCTATATTTTGGAGATTAATCATTTTTCGGTTGATTCATTTGCAATTATTTTTTCCCATTCTGAAGGTTGTCTTTCCATCTTGTTTATAGTTTCCTTTACTGTGCAAAAGCTTTGAAGTTTCATTAGGTCCCATTTGTTTATTTTAGTTTTTATTTCCGTTACTCTAGGAGGTAGGTCAAAAAAGATCTTGCTGTGATTTATGTCAAAGAGTGTTCTTCCTATGTTTTCCTCTAGGAGTTTTATAGTGTCCGGTCTTACATTTAGGTCTTTAATCCGTTTTGAGTTTATTTTTGTGTATGGGGTTAGAGAGTGTTCTAATTTCATTCTTTTACATGTAGCTGTCCAGTTTTCCCAGCACCACTTATTGAAGAGGCCGTCTTTTCTCCATTGCATATCCCTGCCTCCTTTGTCATAGATTAGTTGACCATAGGTGCGTTGGTTTATCTCTTGGTTTTCTATCCTGTTCCATTGATCTATATTTCTGTTTTTGTGCCAGTACCACATTGTCTTGATTACTGTAGCTTTGTAGTATAGTCTGACGTCAGGGAGTCTGATTCCTCCAGCTCCTTTTTTTCCCTCAAGATTGCTTTGGATATTCAGGGTCTTTTGTGTCTCCATACAAATGTTAAGATTTTTTGTTCTAGTTCTGTAAAAAATGCCATTGGTAATTTGATAGGGGTTGCACTGAATCTGTAGATTGCTTTGGGTAGTATAGTCATTTTCACAATATTTATTCTTCCAACCAAAGAACATGATATATCTTTCCATCTGTTTGTGTCATCTTTGATTTCTTTCAGCAGTGTCTTATAGTTTTCTGAGTACAGGTCTTTTACTTCCTTAGGTAGGTTTAATCCTAGGTATTTTATTCTTTTTGATGCACTGGTGAATGGAGTTATTCCTTAATTTCTCTTTTTGATCTTTTATTTTTAGTGTATAGGAATGCATGAGATTTCTGTGTATTAATTTTGTATCCTGCTACTTTACCAAATTCATTGATTAACTCTAGTGTTTTTCTGGTGGCATCTTTAGGCTTCTCTCTATATAGTATTATGTCATCTGCAAACAGTGAAAGTTTTACTGCCTTTCCAATTTGTATTACTTTTGTTTCTTTTTCCTCTCTGATTGCCGTGGCTAAGACTTCCAAAACTATGTTGAATAATAGTGGTGAGAGTGGACATCCTTGTCTTCTTCCTGATCTTTGAGGAAATGCTCTCCATTTTTCACCATTGGGAATGATGTTTGCTGTGAGTTTGTCGTATATGGCCTTTATTATGTTGAGGTAGGTTCTCTCTATTCCCATTTTCTGGAGAGTTTTTATCCTAAATAAGTGTGCATATTTTATTCTCAATTTGTTAATATGTTTGTATCACATTGATTGATTTGCATATATTGAAGAATCCCTGCATCCCAGTGTAAATCCAACTTGATCATGGTGTATGATCCTTTTAATGTGCTTTTGGATTCTGTTTGCTAGTATTTTGTTGAGGATTTTTGCATCTATATTCATCAGTGATATTGGTCTGTATTTTTCTTTTTTTTAGTGTCTCTGTCTGGTTTTGGTATCAGGGTGATGGTGGCCTCTTAGAATGAGTTTGGGAGTGTACCTTCCTCTGAAATTTTTTGGAAGAGTTTGAGAAGGATGGGTATTAGTGCTTCTCTAAATGTTTGATAGAATTCACCTGTGAAGCCATCTGGTCCTGGACTTTTGTTTGTTGGAAGATTTTGAAACACAGTTTCAATATCATTACTTGTGATTGGTCTGTTTATATTTTCTATTTCTTCCTGGTTCAGTCTTGGAAGGTTATACCTTTCTAAGAATTTGTCCATTTCTTCCAGGTTGTCCATTTTATTGGCATAGAGTTGCTTGCAGTGATCTCTTAGGATGCTTTGTATTTCTATAGTGTCCATTGTAACTTCTCCTTTTTCATTTCTAGTTTTATTGATTTGAGTCCTCTCCCTCTTTTTTTTTTGATGAGTTTGGCTAAAGGTTTATCAATTTTGTTTATCTTCTCAAAGAACCAGCTTTTAGTTTTATTGATCATTGCTACTGTTTACTTTGTTTCTGTTTCATTTACTTCTGCTCTGATCCTTATGATTTCTTTCCTTCTACTAACTTTGGGTTTTGTTTGTTCTTCTTTCTCTAGTTCATTTAGGTGTAAGGTTACATTGTTTCTTTGAGATTTTTCTTATTTATTGAGGTAGGATTGTATTGCTATAAACTTCCGTCTTAGAACTGCTTTTGCTGCATCCCATAGGTTTTGGATCGTCGTGTTTTCATTGTCTTTTGTTCCAGGTATTTTTTGAATTCCTCTTTGATTTCTTCAGTGATCCCTTGGTTATTTAGTATGGTATTGTTTAGCTTCCATGTTTTTGTGTTTTTTACAATTTTTCCCTGTAATTTGTTTCTAAACTTATAGTGTTGTGGTCAGAAAAGATGCTTGATATGATTTCAATTTTCTTAAATTTACCGAGGCTTGATTTGTGACCCAAGATGTGATCTATCCTGGAGAATGTTCCATGTGCTCTTGAGAAAAAAATGTAATCTGCTGTTTTTGGATGGAATGTCCTATATATATCAATTTAATCTATCTGGTCTATTGTGTCATTAAAAGCTTGTGTTTCCTTATTAATTTTCGGTCTGGATGATCTGTCCATTGGTGTAAGTGAGGTGTTAAAGTCCCCCACTATTATTGTGTTACTGTTGATTTCCTCTTTTATAACTGTTAGCATTTGCAGAATGTATTGAAGTGCTCCTATGTTGGGCGCATATATATTTATAACTGTTCTATCTTCTTCTTGGATTGAACCCTTGATCATTATGTGGTATCCTTCCTTGTCTCTTGTAACATTCTTTATTTTAAAGTCGGTTTTATCTGATATGCTACTCCAGCTTTCTTTTGATTTCCATTTGCATGGAATATCTTTTTCCATCCCCTCACTTTCAGTCTGTATGTGTCCCTAGGTCTGAAGTGGGTCTCTTGTAGACAGCATACATATGGTTGTTGTTTTTGTATCCATTCAGCAAGCCTCTGTCCTTTGGTTGGACCATTTAATCCATTCACATTTAAGGTAATTATTGATATGTATGTTCCTGTTACCATATTCTGAATTATTTTGGGTTTGTTTTTGTAGGTCCTTTTCTTCTCTTATGTTTCCCACTTAGAGAAGTTCCTTTAGCATTTGTTGTAAAGCTGGTTTGGTGATGCTAAATTCTCTTAGATTTTGCCCATCTGTAACACTTTTGATGTCCCTATTGAATCTGAATGATATCCTTGCCAGGTAGAGTAATCTTGGTTGTAGGTTCTTCCCTTTCATCACTTTAAATATATTATGCCACTCCCTTCTAGCTTGTAGAGTTTCTGCTGAGAAATCAGCTGTTAACCTTATGGGAATTTGCTTATACATTATATGTCATTTTTCCCTTGTTGCTTTTAATAATTTTTCTGTGTCTTTAATTTTCTTCAATTTGATTGCTATGTGTCTCGGCGTGTTTCTTCTTGGGTTTATCCTGCTTGGGACTCTCTGCACTTCCTGGAGTTGGGTGGCTATTTCCTTTCCCATGTTAGGGAAGTTTTGGACTATAATCTCTACAAATATTTTCTCGGGTCCTTTCTCCCTCTCTTCTCCTTCTGGGACCCCTATAATGTGAATGTTGTTGTGTTTAATATTGTCCCAGAGGTCTCTTAGACTGTCTTCATTTCTTTTCATTCTTTTTTCTTTATTCTGTACTGCAGAGGTGAATTCCACCATTCTGTCTTCCAGGTCACTATCCATTCTTCTGCCTCAGTTATTCTGCTATTGATTCCTTCTAGTGTATTTTTCATTTCAGTTATTGTATTGTTCATCTCTGTTTGTTTGTTCTTTAATTCTTCTAGGTGTTTGTTGTATAATTCTTCTAGGTCTTTGTTAAACATTTCTTGCATCTTCTTCATCTTTGCCTCCATTCTTTGTCCGAGGTCCTTGATCATCCTCATTATCATTATTCTGAATTCTTTTTCTGGAAGGTTGCTTATCTCCACTTCATTTAGTTGTTTTTCTGGGGTTTTATCTTGTTCCTTCATCTGGTACATAGTCCAACGCCTTTTCATTTTATCTGTCTTCCTGTGAATGTGGTTTTTGTTCCACAGGCTGCAGGATTGTAGTTCTTCTTGCTTCTGCCCTCTGGTGGATGAGCCTATCTAAGAGGCTTGTGCAAGCTTCCTTATGGGAGGGACTGGTGGTGGGTAAAGCTGGGTGTTGCTCTTGTTGGCAGAGCTCAGTAAAACTTTAATCTGCTCATTTGCTGATGGGTGGGCTGTGTTCCATCTTTGTTGGTTGTTTGGCCTGAGGTGACCCAGCACTGGAGACTACCCAATTCTTTGAGGGGGCTAATGGCAGACTCTGGAGGGCTCACGCCAAGGAGTACTTCCCAGAACTTCTGCTACTAGTGTGCTTGTGAGCCACAACCACCCCCCCGCCTCTGTAGGAGACCCTCCAACACTAGCAGGTAGGTCTGGTTCAGTCTCCTATGGGGTCACTGTTCCCTCTCCTGGGTCCTGATGTGCACACTACTTTGTGTGTGCCCTCCAAGAGTGGAGTCTCTGTTTCCTCCAGTCCTGTCAAAGTCCTGCAATCAAATCCCGCTAACCTTCACAGTCTGATTCTCTAGGAATTGCTCCGCTTGTTGCTGGACCCCCAGGTTGGGAAGCCTGACTTGTGGCTCAGAACCTTCACTCTAATCGGTGGACTTCTGTGGTATAATCGTTCTCCAGTTTGTGAGTCATCCATCCAGTGGTTATGGGATTTGATTTTATTGTGATTGCACCCCTCCTACCATCTCACTGCAGCTTTTCCTTTGTCTTTGGATATAGAGTATCTTTTCTGGTGAGTTCCAGTGTTTCCCTGTTGATGATTGTTCAGCAATTAGTTGTGATTCCGGTGCTCTCGCAAGAGGGAGTGAGCGCACATCCTTCTACTCTGCCATCTTGAACCAATCTTCTCCATCCCAAGGGACTTTTCTAACCTAACAAATTGACATCCTTGTTAGAAACCAACCTAACATTTAAACATGTGAACCCAGACATGAAAGTAATTAACCCTCCTGGAGCCATCATTGCCCTCTTAGGAATAGATGTTGGGTGGATAAATCTTCCCCCTTCCATGCCCCAGGCAGCCAGTTCTAAGAGGCATTCCATAAGGCTCTTCAAGAGGTCACAGGTAAGATCTAACGCTAGTCAACCTTTGCAGTGACCAATTCAGTAACTCATCCTGAGGTAGGAGATAGATGGGTCCCAGGCTGAACAGCTGGAGTTTGTCCCCTGTGGACAGAAACTCCAAGATGAAGAGGAGGAGGAGCTAAGCCTTGCCCAGATAAGAGACCACATATTTCTCATTCTCGAGGTCAAGGAGAGCTTCCCGACTACACATGCATAGAAAGGCTCCTTGGAGCTCAAAAAGGGAAGGGGTGTCACCCCATAGTAAGTGATGTCAACTACCCATAGGCCTCTTTGTTGGAATCCATCTTGGCTAAGAGATGTGCATGCATACATGAGAGGACCCTGAGACAAACCAAATACAGACTCAGAACCAGGCAAAGCAAGATGATTGGCCAAAGGAAACCCTGAAGAAATGACCCATATAAATGATTCAAAGTACCATGAGGGCACGACTCTCTCTCTGAGTCCACCCATATGTCTATCCACATGTACCCTTTCTCCTTCTAATAAACACTTTACTTGTTTCACTTTTTTCCGTCTCTATGTGGAAATTCATTTCTACACAGCTGACGGGCCAGGGCCTCGTCAGTGGCCACTGGTTCCTGGTGGTCTAGTGGCTAGGATTTAGCACTCTCACTGCCATGGCCTGACTTCAGTCTCTGGCTGGGAACTGAAAACCTGCTTCAAGCTGCTGCAGGCCAAGGTCAGCCAAGATCAACAAAACTATACCTGCCTTCAAATACCTTAGGAGATACCATATATTAAATATCTTTCAGAAAATTCATAGAACACATTTAGCATAATGGGAATTCTAAGAAGTCCAACAGTTAATAAATATGTTAATTTTTAATTTACTTTGTTTAAACTTGAATTTTCCTACTTTTTTTAATCACAAAGCCTTCCTTTCCTTGACATAATATCTTTGGACATCCTAACACTAAAAACATGTTAATGACCAGGAAACTGACCACGTAGTTCTCTTATCATTCCACCATATTATCATTCACTGAGACAAGAGAAGTTTCCTTCACTATCTTAACTTTTATTATATTATTGAGAACCATGATTTTTGCTGTGGATTAAGCAAATCCACTCATATATTCTATATGTCTTTAAGGACATTATTTGAAGGCGTTCATATTTCTACCTTTAATTGCAAACACCAGCTTCAAAACCTGGGAAAAAATGATAAGAATTAAAATTAAGTTAGAAAAAAAAAAGGGGGAGATAGTTGAATGATTATTATATGTAAGGTCAACTGGAGAAATTAAAAAAAAAAATTAAGACCATTTCTTTCCCCAAGAAATCACAAATATTAAATAAACAGTAAAATTTATGTTCATTAGTATTAGATGTTAATAATCATGTTGCCTTTTCTCCAGACAGCTTAACCTTTCATGCTCCTTTGGAATTTTGTGATTTGCTTTGTCAATGAAATATGAGCATAGCTGATATACTTTATTTTTCTCCATACTCGATAATTGTGGAGCACAAGTTGACATGAAGGAGTCATATGACTGAAACAACCTACATCAAACAAACAAACAAAAAAGCTTTTGTTAAGTCATTAAAATCCTAACGCTAGTTATTGCAGCTTGACCTAGCCTATCTTGACCTATGGAATAATTTGAAAGAATGATAGAATAAATGCAACCAGATTGAACCTGAGGTAACTTCTAAATAAATTATTAATTCTTTCTCATGAAAATATTTTTTGAGTGTTAATTATGAGACAGGTCCTCTTGTGAGCACTGCAGTTTGAATGGAGACCGAAACAATGTTTCTGTTCTCATGCAATTTATTCCTTAGAAGAACACAGACAATAAACTAATAAATATACAACCACCAAACAAGGTGGTTTTAAATTACTTTTGATTATTAAGAAATATAGCAGCAGGGACTATAATGGAAATGCTGGGGGTCCGGAAGCAGGGAACTTCAGTTATTCCTGGAAGGCCTCCTGGAGAAGAAGGTGTGATCTGAATGATAAGAAGTGATATTCTCCTCTGAAAGAAACTAGGACTCCCAGGAGAAGTGGCTAATTCTAGGGCTGGAGCAAGGGAAATACAAGATGAGTTTGGAGCCTCATATAGTACCTCAAAATAAGGAAGTGCTCAAAAAATTTTTTTTAAAGGATGAAGGCATTCGAAGAGTTGAGACCGTCTGAAAGAGTTCCCAAGCTTAAAAAATTTGAGCAACAAATTAATAATGTAGTACTGGATTATAACTTAAGATGTAAGTTACTTATTGAATCTATAATGGTGTAAAAAAATGATTGAATAAATAGAGAAGGGAAATATTTTCCTTACAGAAGAATTCTACATGATAGAGAGATAGTGTTATGGTCTGAATTGTGTCTCTCCATAATTCATATGTTGAAATTCTAGCTTTCAGCACCTCAGAATGTGACTGTATTTAGAAATAAGGCCTTAAAGAGGTGACTAATGTAGGGGAGGAAAAAAAAAAAAAATCTCTTCCTCTCTCCTCTTAAAACCAATGTCTGTGGCTAGCAAATCAAACTGATAAAAGATTAACAAAAGAAAAACAATGTTATCTATACAGATTCTCATGGGAGTATGCAAAGTAAAACATAACTCAAGGAGGCAAATATTTTAGTCTAAACAAAGGAAATGGACTTTTGGGCTTCTGGGCTGAGAAGGCAAATTATGGGAAGGTGAGGGGAGGAAATCTACGGTAAATAAAGGTTGTCTTGAAATTTATATTAGAGTCTCTTAGATGACATGGGGACTAGCCATTTTCCTGGTATAGAGATATCTTTACAAATAGAAATTTTCCTTATAAATGTAAATTTATTTTATAAAAGGAGACATTAATAATTTATTTTTAAGTAGTTGGGGAGAGGTAAATAACTTTTGCTGCATCTGCCGGTGCTCAAATGGCTTTATCTCCACGTAATTCATATGCCAAGGAGGCATAATTTGGGGTGGGATATTCAAATACATTTCATTAAATTAAAATGAGCCCTTTAGGGTGGATCTTAATTCAATCTGACTTTATTTTTAAAAAAAAAGAGATTAAGATACACAGAGAGGGATATCAGAGGCACAGGGGCACAGAGGAGCAACCATGTAAAGAGGCAGCAAGAAGGTGGCTATCTGCAGGCCAAGGCGAGAGACAGCCTCAGGGGAAACCAACCCTGCCAGCACCAGCACCTTGACCTTGGAATTCCAGCCTCCAGAACTGTGAGAAAATTCATTTCTGTTGTTTAAGCCACCCAGTCTGTGGTACTTTGTTAGGACAACCCTAAAAAATGAACATATGAATGTATGTACATAATTTTATCTATATCAGTATCTATCTATCTATAGCTAATCTAAAAAGAGACAGAGGGACAGAGAGAAACAGGGAAGGAAAAATGATCCAGCTCCCGGAGGCAGAACTTAATCTTCCACCCTGAATGTGGGCAGAACTTAATAGCTTGGTGCCACAAAAGAGAATATCAAAAGGAAAAAAGAAATAATAACTTTACCATGGAGAAACCTGGCAAACACTACCTTAACCAAGTGATCCAGTTTGACGTCACTGATAGTGTTGTGTTGCTGACACATGTCTACTGATCGAGGTAATGAAAAGGGCACGCCATCTCTATTCTTTCCCCAAACCCCCTAACCCCTGTCTAATAATGAGAAAAACAGCAGACAAATCCAGTGAAGGACAACATGCCTGACCAGAACTCAAAACCACCAAGGTCATCAAAAGAAGAAAACCTATGAAATCATCATAGACCAGAGGAAGCTAAGGAGACATAATGAATAAATGCAATGTGGTGTCCTCGATAGAATTCTGGAACAGAAAAGGGAAATTAATGGAAAAACTGGTGAAATCTAAGCACATTGAAAAGTTTAGTTTATAATAATGTATCACTGTTGGTTTCTTAGTTGTGACAGTGTAACATGGCTACCTACAAAGCTATATGCAATGACACAATCTAGTCAAATTCTGACGTCCTCCAAATAGAATCGTAACTAATTATGGCTAGGTTTGAGCTAGGTGATAATTTATAGGAAAACGTATTATTTGCTGATGACCAAGTGATCAATATCTTTCTAGTTCAGATCTCTTTTCTGGAACAAGAATTCTGCATGAGAAAACTAGGTATTTTCCTTCTATATTCAGTGAAATACTCTACTGCAAAGAATTCTGTATTCAGGGACATCTGGTGCAAGAGGACATCTTGGTTCAAGATTTCTCAGCCTTCATCACATTTTGTTACTTTAATAAAATGAAGTATGTCCCTTTGTCTTCCTCTCAATATTCTGCCTAATCCAAAAATGGCCCTCTAGCCTTTCACTGGCTGAACAGAAATACCATCATTTTATTCAGAATGAACATAGGCCAATGGTTGTACCTCTCGTTACATATGATCTTTGGAATGACTGGTGAGAGCCTAAGAAGTAATATATCTTTATCATAATTAGTCTGAAGATATTTTTTCATGTCTTTGGTCCAATAATTCTAATAGATGTATCACTATTTCCCACTCATTCAAACTCAAGCATGACCTCATCTGAACCCCTTTTTATCCAATGACCCATACACTTGATTCTTCACTTCTAAATATTCCATCTTGTATTTATTGAAATAAGTAATTTATTTTCTTATTCAGTTCCTCATTTCTCATTTTCCAATATGTTTTTATTGAAGTGATGTATGTATGTGTGCATGTGTATATGCTTGTCAAAAGGGTTAAATTTAAATAAATAAATGTTGGAGATTGTACAGACTCTATGATCTAACATATTAATATAAAATTTGAAGCTTTCCCTGCCCCTGTGTTCAGAACAGTATGAAAGTTCAACTACTGTGACAAGATTCTAATTACCAGTTTGACTTTCCCAATGTTTTAACACTGGGCTACTCTTGTAAGACATTTCAAAAAATAGCAGTTCTTACACATATGGCTCAGAAATCCTACTTTTATAAATGGAAGAATAGAATTAAGTTTCTTTCCTGCTTAAAAACTTACTCCTTCCATGAAATCTACACAGGTATCTTTTATTTACTCCCTGGAGGAAATCTATCGCCTCTCCCTGTCCATCAAGGAATCAGAGATCACTGACTTTTTCCTGAAAGTGTTCCTGAAGGGGGAGATTCTGAAGAGTATACCTGTGCAAAAGCAGATCTACACTGGCCAGCAGACCAGGTTCAAGGCATTTATCACCATTGGGAATTACAACAACATGTCATTCTGAGTGATAAGTGCTCTAAGGAGGGAGCCATTGCAATTTATGGGGCCATTATTCGGGCCAAGTTTGCCATAGTCTCCGTGCAACAAGATAGTGGGGGGACGAGATTGGCAAGCCCTGCGCTGACCCTTGCAAGCTAACCCACTGCTGTGGCTCTGTGCTGGTATACCTCTTCCCCACCCCCAGGGGACTTGGCATAGTCTCAGCCCCTTTGCCCAAGAAGTTGCAGTTGATGGCTAGTATCAATGACTGCTACATCTCATCCAGGGTCTGCAGTGCCACCATGGATAACTTCGCCAAGTCCACCTTACATGCCATCTCCAAGACCTACAGATATCTCATCCCATCCTCTGGAAAGAGACTGTGTTCACTAAGCCTCCCTATCAGGAATTCACTGACCATCTTGTAAAGACCCACATTACAGTTTCCACATAGAGGACCTAGGCACCAGCTGTGGCCACCACACATTTTTTAAATACAAGAAAAATAAAGTAAATTAAGCTTGTTTAAAAAATAAATAAAACTTCACACCCCATTTAAGTCACTATGCTAAATCTAAAGAGAAGTGGATTAAGATGGGTTAATATTGTTATTATTGTTGAATATTAAAATGAGTGTGGTCTTCAATATTCTGTAATGACCTATATGGGAAAAGAATCTGAAAAAGAATGGATATATGTATAACTGAATCACTTTCCTGTACACCTGAAACTAATACATTATAAATCAACTCTATTCCAATATAAAATAAAAATTAAAAAAAAAAATCATGCCATAAACAAAAAATTAAAATGTAAAAATAAATAAAATGAGTGTGGTCTTTTGTTCACTTTAGGCACTATATTTAAATAGGAGTATGATTCAAATTAACAAAAATCTAAGATAAATTGTCTATAAAGAAAACGAAAGAATGTTTGGCAAACTAGTAAGTTTAGGCTACTGGGGAGAGAAATTAAAAATTTAAATCGTAGTGAGCAGAACCTAATTTAATGTAAGACAATATTCAAAATTGGGTTTCTGGGCCCTTAAGGCTGTAACTCAAATTTGTTTTGGCATCTCCAACACTGTGTAACCAGATTTTTCATATATTTAGGCAGTGAAACTTGGCAAATAATTGATAGTAGGTATGATTGATTTTTAAGGAACCATATGGCAATATACCAATAATTTTATTTCCAATAAACAGAATTTAAATAAGAGATAATGGACTTTCTCCTCTGTGGATATTAATCCCTTTTCAAATCAATTAATTTTAGGGAAGTCTTTAATATCTTTGTTAATCTTCTGGACATTATCTACAGCATTTTCTATATGATAAGAATTTTGATGACAATATAAAACTCAGCAGCATTAGAAATCTTTTAACTATAAACTACTAATGTTGGCTTCCAAAATAATAGGAGTTGTACTTTTCTACTTATTCCCTTGCTTATAGAAGATTTCAATCACGCAGAAATCATCTAGCAAACTACAATTTTGATGTGTTTATAAAACCTTTATTCTTCCCCCACCCCCACCACTGTTATCACATATGATACACATTTGCAGAGAAATTAGGATGTACTATTCCTAATTTATGTAGAGAGTGAATTTTCAGATTGATTAATCATTCAATCCATTTGCAAAGTGATGTTTTTAATTACTCAGTTGAGGCAATGAGCAAGAAAAATAGAATCTAAAAGTTTTCTAGTGTTCTAACTTAAGCCTTAAAAAATTGACTATTTAATTTGAGCTACTATAAACCCTAAAAAAGTTCAAGCATGTTCAATATAAATATGGGAATACAAAACAAAAATAAAACTAATTTTTGGATTACCTTCTCCTTTGAGTACTTGTACTACCGCAATAGATTCTGAATTATTGACCATAATGAAAATGCTATCTGATGGATTAAGACCTAAAATGTCTTAATATTCACTCTATAGATTAAATTAATTTAAAACTTCTCATTGGTTTATAGGTTTATAGCCACTTTGTAATATTCTTAAAGGATTATAGGTCAACTAAAATGTTGAAGTTTCTAAAGCATATTCCATGAAAACTTTTTTTTTTTAATTTTTTATTTATTATTTATTTATTATTTTTATTTTTGGCTGTGTTGGGTCTTCGTTTCTGTGTGAGGGCTTTCTCCAGTTGCGGCGAGTGGGGGCCACTCTTCATCACGGTGCGCGGGCCTCCCACTATCGCGGCCTCTCTTGTTGCGGAGCAGAGGCTCCAGACGCTCAGGCTCAGTAGTTGTGGCTCACGGGCCCAGTTGCTCCGCGGCATGTGGGAGCTTCCCAGACCAGGGCTCGAACCCGTGTCCCCTGCATTGGCAGGCGGATTCTCAACCCCTGCGCCACCAGGGAAGCCCCATGAAAACATTTTTTAAACAGTGTTTATATACATGAATAAGCCATTGTTGGGAGGAATTTGTTTTCATTGCCTTTTTTGTAAAATTATTAAATGTCCTTATTTAAGTTTGAGATAGATTCTCTCTTAAAAATTCAAATACCCATTTAACTAAAATGTATATTTTAATAACTGATATCTCTGATGAACAAGACTGGATTTACAACCATAGATTGTAATCAAAGTCTTGAGAACTCAAACTGAATACTTTTATTCTTACACTGATGAAAAAATCCCATAATATCTATATCTAATTAAGTATTTACCATGATGATACCTTTCCCATGAGCAAGATGCAATACTTGTTTCAAAGGTAGTGCAGTCCAAATTCTAAAAGTGACAAAGTGATTTTCAATATAGCCCATATTCTTGAGATTGAAATATTTTGGTCAAATTCATTTTACCCGGGGGGTCAGGTCTAGTACATTGTGATTGATTTGTGAGTGTCCTAAATGGAAGGACAGACATACTCAGTTGAGCAACATTACAATTAATTTTTATACAAAAGACATTCCAGGGATGAAAAGAAACTTACATCCTGAAAACTTATAATTATTCTGCTACTTTTGTTTGCCCACTCATTATGATATAATCACAGCATTGGACAGTCTGGACTATAGACTATATTGAATAGACTTTGCACTTTTACAAAGTATCATTTTCCTTAAGCAAAACATTTTAAAGATGTTCTTAACTCAGAAGCTTGTTCATATTTCCTATTAATTAATTCCATTGAGATAAACATACATAGCTTCTGCTTTTGAAAATAATTTAATTCACAGATATAACTTTATTTTTTTCATTTTCTGTTTGTTTTTATCTTTTTTAATTGTCAGAGTTGGAGAAAAAACTATCTGTATATTAGCTTCCAGTTTCAAATGGAACCTTTGCACAACTAAATGTAGATTCTGTATTTCTATATAATTCATAACCATTGATTTTATGGTAGTCATAATAGGAGCAACAATGGAGACAACAGGTATTGCATAATGTTTTTACCATGTGGCAACTAGTGGGTCACATGCTTTGCATCTTTCTCTTTTAATCCCTGTACACTTCTATGAGTAAATTCTTGTTATTCCCATTTTACAGATGAAGGAATTGAAATTCAGAGTTCAGTTGAACAAGGTTGCAAACCAATAAGTGATGGAGCTAAAATTTGAACCAATGTTTAAACTGCCAAAGCTTATATTCTCAAGCTCTACTGCCTTCCTGATAGAAATCGTTATGGAAGCCATAGCTAGTAAGTATGATGAAATAAAATACATTATAGAATATGGTAGATACAAGTAGAAAACAGAAGGAAGAACTCCAGACAGGTTGGTAAAATGGGGTTGGGTCCTCTACCAGGGAAGAAAGCCAACACTTATTGGCATCCTGTTATAGTACAGATGATGGGGAACCGTTTCTAGTAATGCTGATTTGCTGGTTCAGTACTTTCCTAGTGAATTAACTTGAAATAACTTCCTACAGAGTCTCGAAAGGACCAATACACAATTGCTTCTCACAAAAATGTAGAGGTAAAAACCATGCAATTTTAAATATTAAAGAAAATGATATACCTAACAATTGTGTATTAAAAAACTGTTTAGAAAAATGATAGTACAGTGAATGTCTTTTATTTTTGATCTAAGTGCCATATATTAAATCATTACTAGGCTTATTTTATTTTTCTATGATATTTTATAAATACTTCTAAGCTGAAGAATATAAATTATGTTTTCCTACATAGATTCAAAAATTAAAGGTTATATTTTTCATGCATAACTAATACAATTTCAGTACCTTTTAAGAAATCAGAAAAATAAAACTAAAAGTGGCATAGCTTGGAAAAGAAATGTCAAGATGCCAAGGTACTGACAATAACAATACAGTGATAGAATGAGTGACATGTACAGTGGTGTTGGCAGGTGCAGTTATCTCAAATTGTCAAACTAACCAACTGCATTACTACCCAGGCCCCAGCGTATTGCTTAACCCCTAGAAACACCACAGTGATTCTGTATTCTGTTAAGTATTAGAAACAGAGTGCCACACAATTTTTGATAATTTGGGGAAAATGGCCACACACATACACACAATCTTATGTATATAGATATGGATTGAATTTAGATAGATTGAGGCCAATCAAGGGAAGGAACTTTAAATTCAATATTAAATCTCTAAAATATGAATAGAGACAAGATAATGTTTCCTGATTTCTCCATGTTTTGAAGCAAACTCTTATAAGAATGTTTGCAAAGAAGTGTCTCAGGAAGCGTGCGCCCCTTCTCAGTAGGGTCGTAGTTGGTGCACTTGGCAAATCTTAATGTTGTGCTGTTTGCCATTGCTTCTGGGCCACCAATTTCCTTATCTTCCACTCTGACTTCCCCAGCCTGCTGTTCCGGGTGTCCACAAAGAAAAAAAGAAAAAGGATGTTGGCAAAAAAAAAAAAAAAAAAAAAATTGATAGAATTAATCATTCAAGTGTGATCAGATTTTCTCTAAGTATTGGCACATATGTGGATGGTTCCTGCTATGGGATGAATCTCCCACAAATTCACATGTTTAATCCCCAATGTGATCGTTTCTGGAGGTGAGACTCTTAGGAGGTAACTAGGTTTACATGAGGTCATGAGGATGGAGTCTCCATGATAGGATTAGTTCCCATATAAGATGAGGAAGAAATCAAAACCCTCTCTGTCTCTGTCATGTGAGCATATAGCAAGAAGGCAGTCATCTACAAGCCAAGGAGAGAGATCTCACCAGACATCAAAGCTGCTGGGACCTGGATCTTGGACTTCCCAGCTTCCAGAACTATGAGAAATAAGTGTCTTTTATTTAAGCCACCCAATCTATGGAATTGTGTTGTAGCAGCCCCAGGTAACGAAGAAAGTTCCCTTCTCTATTCTCCAATGATATTATGGTTAATTCTCTATGTCAATCTCTCTACAACTAGACCTGTAACTACCTTGAAGTCATAAACCACTAGTATATGGCAGAATGAAATCCCTAGAAATATCCTTATATGTAGCCCATTGGATGACAATTCAAATCGCTCACATTTATGCAGTATTTAAAATTTCCCAAAGTGCTTCTACATGTTACCTCATTTAGCACCATCACACTATCATTGTGAAAATATTTAATATATCTAATTTCTAGATGAAAACAACTGAGTCTAGATAAGACAAGAAACTTCCCAAAGTCATAAAGCTATGTACATTTGAATTTTTGAACACATTAAATATTCATATACACTTTTTCTACCTTGAGCTTGACATTGATCTTTCTAGTTAATGAAGTTATTCATTAGTAAAATTATCTTTTTGAGACTATGTCCTCAAGTAATTATCCAGGTTATTTTCAGAACATTTCATATTTATAGCTGAGTGATAATGATTGATTAGCTTAAAAAAGTCCACCTCTCCTATTTGTTGAATTTAATTTTTTGCAAGATGTTTAAATGGAATTCTTGCAGCCTCTGTTTTAAATGAGGTTCCGCTAGACAGATAACAGCTGTTATCTGTTACGTAACAGAGTGAGGAAGAAACAGACTTCCCCTTAGGTAGAAATTGCAGAAGCAATTTAGGGAAACCTGGATCACCATTCTTGAACCCTTCAGTCCAATCAACTGTGATAGATTGGAAATTGCCCCTCCCCACAAATTCATGTTTTAATATTTGCAATCTATGAATGCTATCTAATGTGATAAAGTCTTTATAGAGGAGATTAAGTCATAGACCTTGAGATGGGGAAATTATCTTAGATTATCTATGTGGCTCCTTATCGCCATCACATGTATCCTTATAAGAAAGAGGCAAAGGTAGATTTAACAGAGGAAAATGCCATGTGAAAATGGAGCAGGGAGAGATTTAATGATGCTGACCTTGAAAATTGGAGTGATGTGGTTATAAGTGAAAAAATGCCATCAGCCACCAGAAGCTGGAAGACTCAAAGAATGGATTTGCCCCTAGAGACTCTGTATGGAACATAGCCCAGCTGACGCCCTGATTTCAGCCCAATGATATGGATTCAGACTTCTGGACTCCAGAACTTTGAGAGAACAAATTTCTGTTGTTTTAGACAACCTAGTGTTTGGTAATTTGTTACAGTAACCACAGGAAACAAATACCTCAAAAACATATAAAAGGTAACGAAGTGGGTAACAGTGAATTACGGGCTAATTTTCCCTGTAGAGATTTCCATGGGAGAATGCAGAGGTCCTGAGTTGAGTGAGATGAAGTCTAATGTGTGACTCATGCCTGAGAAAGACAAGGTATCTATGGAACAGGAAAGAGGATGCTGCCAGGATTTATGGGGGCAAAGGTTGCATGAGTGTTTCTGTGAACTAGATGTGGACCACGAAAGAGGGAATGAGTGTAGATCTACTTAGATCCTTTCTGGCATTGGGTAGATAATTTGTGGTGCCCTGTGCAAAAGAAAAATGTGAGCCTCTTGTTTAAAAAGCAGGACACTTTTCTCTTTTCTTCTACAGTTTCTGTCTACCTTTTGTGGTAGGCATGATAGTAGTCTCCCCAAAAATGTCCTTCTCCTAATCCCTGGAACCTGAGAATATATGAGATTATGTAGTAAAAAGGGAATTAACATCGCAAATCAACTGACCTTAAAATGAGGGGGGGGGAGCGGTTTGTCCTGGGTCTAATGTAATCTCAATGCTTCTGTTTTTTCTTTTCTTCTTTTTTTCCTGTTTTTTCTTTTTTATTCTTTTTTAACATCTTTATTGGAGTATAATTGCTTTAAATGTTGTGTTAGTTTCTGCTGTATAACAAAGTAAATCAGCTATATGCATACATATATTCCCATATCCCCTCTCTCTTGTGTCCCTCTCCCACCCTCCATATCCTGCCCCTGTAGATGGTCACAAAACACTGAGCTGATCTCCCTGTGCTAGACAGCTGTGTCCCACTAGCTATCTATTTTACATTTGGTAGTGTATATATGTCCATGCCACTCTTTCACTTTGTCCCAGCTTACACTTCCCTCTCTCCGGGCCCTCAAGTCCATTCTCTACGTCTGTATCTTTACTCCTGTCCTGTCCCGAGGTTCATCAGAACCTTTTTTTTTTTTTCTTTTTTTGGATTCCATATATATATGTTAGCATAAGGTATTTGTTTTTCTATTTATGATTTACTTCACTCTGTATGACAGACTATAGGTCCATCCACCTCACTACAAATAGTTCAATTTCATTTCTTTTTATGGCTGAGTAATATTCCATTGTATATAAGTGCCACATCTTCTTTATCCATTCATCTGTCGATGGATACTTAGGTTGCTTTCATGTCCTGGCTATTGTAAATAGTGCTGCAAGGAACATTGTGGTACATGTCTCTTTTTGAATTATGGTTTTCTCAGGGTATACGCCCAGTAGTGGTATTTCTGGGTCATATGGTAGTTCAATTTTTAGTTTTTTAGGGAACCTCCATACTGTTCTCCATAGTGGCTGTATCAGTTTACATTCCCAACAACAGTGCAAGAGGGTTTCCTTTTCCCCACACCCTCTCCAGCATTTATTGTTCATAGATTTTTTGATGATGGCCATTCTGACCAGTGTGAGGTGATACCTCATTGCAGTTTTGATTGGCATTTTTCTAATGATTAATGATGCTGAGCATCCTTTCATGTGTTTGTTGGCAATCTGTATTTCTTTGGAGAAATGCCTATTTAGGTCTTCCGTCCATTTTTGGATTGGTTTTTTTTTTGGATATTGGGCTGGATGAGCTGCTTGTATATTTTGGAGATTAATCCTTTGTCAGTTGCTTCATTTGCAAACATTTTCTCCCATTCTGAGGGTTGTATTTTCACCTTGTTTATGGTTTCCTCTACTGTGCAAAATTTTTTAAGTTTCATTAGATCCCATTTGTTTATTTTTGTTTTTATTTCCATTTCTCTAGGAGGTGGGTCAAAAAGGATCTTGCTGTGATTTATGTTATAGAGTCTTCTGCCTATGTTTTCCTCTAAGAGTTTGATAGTGTCTGGCCTTACATTTAGGTCTTTAATCCATTTTGAGTTTATTTTTTGTGTATGGTGTTAAGAAGTGTTCTAATTTCATTCTTTTATATGTAGCTGTCCAATTTTCCCAGCACCACTTATTGAAGAGGCTGTGTTTTCTCCATTGTATATTCTTGCCTCTTTTATCAAAGATAAGGTGACCATATGTGTGTGGGTTTATCTCTGGGCTTTCTATCCTGTTCCATTGATCTATATTTCTATTTTTGTGCCAGTACCATACTGTCTTGATTACTGTAGATTTTTAGTACAGTCTGAAGTCAGGGAGCCTGATTCCTCCAGCTCCATTTTCCTTTCCCAAGATTACTTTGACTATTCCTGGTCTTTGGTGTTTCCATACAAATTGTGCAGTTTTTTGTTCTAGTTTTGAGAAAAATGCCATTGGTAGTTTGATAGGCATTGCGTTGAATCTATAGATTGCTTTGGGTGGGATAGTCATTTTCCCAATGTTGATTCTTCCAATCCAAGAACATGGTATATCTCTCCATCTGTTTGTATCATCTTTAATTTCTTTCATCGGTGTCTTATAGTTTTCTGTATACAGGTCTTTTGTCTCCTTAGGTAGGTTTATCCCTAGGTATTTTATTCTTTTTGTTGCAGTGGTAAGTGGGAGTGTTTCCTTAATTTCTCATTCAGATGTTTTGTCATTACTATAGGAGTGCATGAGATTTCTGTGCATTAATTTTGTATCCTGCTACTTCACCAAATTCATTGATTAGCTCTAGTTGATTAGCTCTGTTGGAATAAATTTCAGGCTTGCAAACAAAAATCTGATGAATCTGTTCATGTCTATTACAATCAACTTCAGATTATTTTCTAAAGAAAATTCTGATCTTCCTTCAGATGTTGATTTCACCCAAGAGCTTTTAACTCTGTTTATTAGTGAGCTGAACCAGGAACTTTCCCTTTTAGTAAAAAGGACCAGGCTGGGGTAGTAAACTATGTCTACTCCAGATTTAGTTACTCTGGCAGACCAGCTCTCTCACACTCTGGATGAGTCGCCTAAAAGGAAGACTGCCAAAATTCTTAATCTTCAACTCCAGCAAATAAAGGCTCCTAAACAAAACCAAAACCCTTTTAGCTTCTGCTGTTATTGCAAACAGCTAGAACATTGGAGAAGAGATTGTTACAAGTTTAAGCACTTTAGGCTCCTTCAGCCCTCTAACCAGTCCTTTTAACATCCTCCTCATTCTCAATAATGGCGCTCCAAGGAAGCACAGGGGCTCTTCCCAGTCCTCCCTCTTAACTGGCTTGGAGGAACAGTCCTCCAGATTGGGGATGAATCTCTTCCAGTACTAACTGACACTGAGCCACACTCTTGGTGCTCAACCCCACTACAATAAAACTGTCCCTGCCTTGGAGTAATAAAACTGTTCAAATAGTGGAGCTCTCTAATGAACTTTAAGAGGTTCCTGTCTCTGAACATATTCCCTTTAGTTTAGGGGCATTGAGAGATACCCACCCTGTTCTTCTTAGTTCCTCTCCCTCATCCCCAACAATCCATTCATTAGGTCGAGACTTTTTAGAGAAGTGTCATGCTGGAATTTCTTTCTCCCTAAAGAGGAAAATATTCTAGAATTTGAGAGTAGTCATTAAAATAACTGACCAGTGAATTAAATGACCTTTGACATCTTTTATTTTTTCTGTCTCTGATGGTACTAGAGCTAATTCTGGAAACACTGATCATTAGTGCCTACTGAATCAGCTACCACCTTTCTTATGGGCAAAATCTCCAACTGATGTTGGCAAAATTCACAGTGCACCTCCCATTAGATTCAAATGGGAATCTACCCCTCAAAATCTCTTCCCAGAATTAATCAATACCCTATAAGTAAAGAAGGCCTTCAAGGTATAAAATTCGTAAAAGAAGACTACAAGTTTCAAGGCCCCATTATCTCTTGCATCATTCTTGGTAATACTCCTGTTTTATCAGTGAGAAGACCTAAGGGCTGAGGGTAGAGGTTTATCCATGACATCAGAGCAATACACTGTTACTTCTCAACCCCCTATTTCCCCTAACTCTAATATATTGCTCACATCCATTCCTAACAAATGTAAATTCTTTACTGTAATTGAGTTATGCAGCACAATCTTTAGCATTCTAGTTGATGAAGCTACTCAATACCTTTTTGTCTTCACTTGGGACAAAAAACAGTTCACGTGGACAGTAAGCCATAAGGCTTACAGAGAGTTCTTCCTATTTCCTACAAATCCTGAAAGCTGATCTGGATGACATAAAGTTCTCTAAGTGTTCTACTTTGTTGCAGCATGTGAATAATTCTCTTCTTTGCTCTCCTTCTCAAGCCTCCTCATAGGAAAATAGCATCATCCACTTGTTAAAGATTTTAGACTTAATGGGACATAAGGTTGACCAAAAAATAAAGAAAACAAAAGAAATTGTAGTTTACTCAAACCCAGGTTTGATATTTAGGGTATCTGATGTCAAAACAAGGGCTACATTTATATCCAGATAGATTTCGTGGTGTCCTACGTTTCTTAAAACCCAAAGCTAAACACCAACTGGGAGTTTCTTGAGCTAAATAGTTATTGCCAAAACTGGTTTCCAAATTTCTCTCATGTCCAACATTCTGTATGTTTTATTAAATAATAGCAATCTCCACCCTATTTTATGGGGAAAAAAACAGACAACATAACCCTCAAGGCCTTAAAGGACAGTTTGAAGAACACACCTGCCCTTGGGCATCCAAGTTATCAGATTTCTGCTTGATTTGTATCCTGAAGCTTTAATTCCTTACCCTGCAATATAACTGTGCCTTGACCACTCTGACTGTAACAGGATGTCCCTCTACCTCTGTTGGTTTTTTAAATCCACAAAGAGAAGAACAGTGCAATAGGTTGCAAGCATCTCTTTATCCTAAATGAGAGGCTTTACCCTTTGCAGGTCAAGCTAAAAGATTGTACATCTGTTTGTTTCAATGTTAGTAGGTGTTTCCCATCTCCAGCTTTTAAAATCTTGTACTCCAAGGATAGAGTTCCTTTGCTGAGTTGTTGAAATGGTCTGTGCTCTCTCACTCATGCTGCCTCCTACCTACATTAAAGAAAAGAAGAGTGCTGCCCTCTTCCTTGGGCTAAGGAAGAGGAGTTTAAGGTGGGTGGGCACTGGAGTGCAGGCAATGTGTATTCTTTGGCTTAGGTCTAGTACAAGGAAGTCTGGTTAAGTCTGTCTGAAAGAGCCAATCGGAGAGAGAGAGAAGAAAAAAGAGAGCATCTTTACTAAGAAGAAAGCAAAAGTCCACGTTTTCTCTGTACTATGTAGATTAAACCAAGCTGGATGGAGCTGTCCTCAAGGGCATTCCAAATAGGAGAATTGCCTAAGTGGTGAAACGACCTGGCAATACAGCGAATGGTCAGAAACTCGGGGACTGAAGAGAAACAGAATGTAGTCAGTGGAGGGGTCACCATAAACCTCACAAGAATTGGAATTGAATGTTGTCAGTAAGAAAACTTAGGAGAAACTCACAAAGGCATTCTAGCTCAGTGCTTTCTAAATGTTATTGTATGTACAAACCATCGGAAGAACTTGTTAAAATATAGGATCTGAATCAGTAAGCTGTAGCAATTTCCGAAGTGAGGCTGATGCTTCTGGTCCAGTTTCCACACTTTGGATCAGAAGGTTGGTAAGAGAAAGCGTTGGCTTTGGGTATCCACCACACCCAGCGACCATCCACACCAGAGCCTGCCACTACTAGTCTCGTAAAGGCTATGCTTCCCTTTCTGCTGTCCTCTCTCCCCCAGTGTTAGACTCCTAAAGAGTGAGAAATTCAAGTTGATGAAGGGTAGAAAAGAAAGATGAGGAGAGAGAGATGACCATTGACTTTGTCAAGTTGTATATTTGTCTAGTTGTATATTTCTCTCAATATGCAAAGACACAAGGGCCAGACCACATGTAACAATTGACCTCTGAGCCACATTAGAAGCCCAGGAAACCAAACCACAACCTCTGCAGCAAGCAGTCCAGGAAGCCAAACCACAGTCTTTGCAGCAATGGGCTCATATGATCAGGATTGGGTCGATGACATTCAAGTTCCCATTTTTGTTCCCACTTCCAACTCAAGACCGACCACACAAAGCCAAATATCTTTTCTAAATCAATCACATAAGATGAACTGTTTCTAGTTAGGCTGCCTTACACTGCCCCACAAGTACAACCTCCAATCAGAACATACTTAAATTTTTCTTTTTTTGTATCAAGTATTGAGACAAACTAACAAGGATAAAAGGTAAAGGAAGGTTTAGTACCTGCTATAGATCATAGCGATTAAATCTCTTTCTCCAGAATCAAACTTGAATTTGAGCCCCACGTCCTTCAAGCATTTCCTGTCCTCTCCTGGACAAGGTATTGAACCTCTTTGAAATTCAGTTTATTTAAGAAAAAAAATGGAATAAATAATAGATTTACCTTACAGAGCTACTATGAGTATTAAATAAGAAAATAACTATAAAGTCCCTAGCATGTAGTAAACATACAAAGAATATTTGCTATTGTTTCTATAACATTAAAGGATTTAGCATTTGAAATAATACTGTTTATTCAAAGTTATGTAAAAACAGATAACATTTAGTTTAACATGGAGTCCATCTCAAATATTAGTAAATCAGTATTACAAAATGTAGTAGATTCTATATTAAATGCAAATTATTAGCTTTCTCTAAAGAAATATATAGCAAGAACAATTTCTTGTTATATGGTTCACAAATCAAAAGCATGTGACGTAATGAAATATGTCAAAATAAGACAATTAATAGGTCAATAATGGGTCAAATAGCTCTTAAACACACAAGCTAAAATACAACAGAATTTCAATGACTACATGAAAAGAAAAGATGCATCATTGTTACTGAATTTTTATTCATGACAAAAAATCTTAAAGTCTGAACATTATGTGTTCATCAATGGTAATTTCTTGTTTAATAGATAATTTCAAACAAGATTAAAGTGAATTAAATTATCCTTGCTTTCAGAGCTTTATATTATTTACAATACTTTTCATTCATTTTTCATATGTTTTCACACTTAAAATTGTACAAAATATACATATTTTAGTCAAGATCTTATCACAAGCATTTTCTATATTTCACCATATGTTGTAATTTTTATTTTTAATTGTGAAAAAAATAACCATATTAAAGTGAAGATAAAAAATAATGCAAAAGAAACTATCCATAATCCTACAGTTACTGTAACCACTTGATGTTATTACTTCTGTTAGAATTTCTAATCTTCTCTCGTGTGTGTGTGTGTGTGTGTGTGTGTGTGTGTGTGCATGCATATTTTTAGTAGAATTATATTGGTAGAGAAACTGCAATATATCCTGCTTTATCCAATTGATATAATGTTAGATGTATTGCTAGAAAAGAGTTGATCTATTTGTTTCTAGCAGTATATAATTTTTATCCCATCTTATCTAAGCATGAAATGTTTTTCTAAGGTAATCTAAACAAAAAGTAGACAAATAAGAAGACAAGTAAATGGTCATCCCTTGTTATTTTAATTTTTATATTTTCAGTTACTGGTGATATTAGTATTATCCAATTAGTTTTCTTGTTTAAATCTGCATTTATTATTTTGTATACTTATTATCTACCCCTTTATGTATTATGATTTTAGAAATATCTAAAATTTTTGATATCTCAATTTTTGGCGATATTCTGTATAATAAAATCATAATTTCATTGTATTTAAATATTAAATATTTCTTCTGAGGATATCTTGGGTACAATTCTCAGAATAACAATTTCCTAAAATTTTACCTTAAAATAATTTTCTAGAATTAATATAATATACAAAAGATGGATGTATTGCCGCTCTCCTCAATGGATAACTCAACTTGTGTATATTAGTATCTATAATGGATAGCAATGGTAGTGAAGTTTATTTAGATTCTTAGTGTTATTATCTTAAACAGTGGGATTTTAAATATCAGATAGATAAAAGTTATTTGTAAGATTTTCCCAGATAAATCCCTCATGTGCATAAAGCTGAAGCAGTGGGTACTAGACTAGATATTTCTTCTAGTTTTGAAATTCATATGACACCTCAAGCCCATTCTTGACATGAAGAGTGGAATGAGAAACTGCAAAGATTTTAAATTCACAGCATGCCTGGGGCAAAGATAGAACTTAACTCAGCTGGTTCTATTATTCATGGTAGACAAAGCTAAAAATTAAATTTGTATTTTTCTTATAGTGCATTAACTCTTCTCAATGAAAAAGTTCTAACTGGGGAAACAGGCTTCATCCATTTTAGACTTTCTACTATAGGTATTATAGAATATTAAAGATAAACCAAATCTTAACGGAAAATACATTGTCTTCCATTTTACATAAAAAATTCTGACATATGTTTCACTTTTAATAACCACTTCTGAGTATGGGCAGTAGTATCTAGATTGTAAAAATCCCATGGTTTCAGTAAAAAAGAGATAATCCATATTTCAAAACTGAAAAGAAACAGAATTTTAAAGACATTAAGTAATGATAGAATTCAATTAAATAATAGGAAAATCAGATGAAAATATCACAGATATATCTTAATGAAGTCTTAGAATCTTAAAGTTCTACCAGAATGGCATTTAGAAGGTAAGGGCCTTTAACATGTCATAAAGAATTGTTTTCAGAAGATCATCATGTCAAGACATTTACTTGCACTCCCAATTTCCTCTTTTATCAACATAAAAGCAGAAGCACGATGCACTTATTAGTGAGTAGTTTATTCCTTTTGTGTGATGATGAGTTCCCTGTTGGTCCCAGAGCCTGGAGTTCTAGAGTCTTGTATATTCTAGGTCATCTGGGCTGCACCACCTGTGCCTGTTCATTTACAACCTTTCCAACACCCAGTCCCCTGTACAAGCTTAGCACAGACTATGAATATAACAATTCAGCCTTTGGGTCCATTCTTAATCTTGATCTTACATTTTAAAGCCCAGTACACTATTTATCAGTGAATTCCAGGGGCACTTTGACCACTAAACCTCCCTATAGACCTCTTACTGACATCACTTTCCCTTATCTCTAAGCTCAGTTTACCTGGGCACAGCTGGCCCGAAGGTAAGAGACCTTGAATCCCATCAGCAATCCTTCTTTACCATGTAATCCACATGCAGTATGATTTAAATTGCTTCCTAAAATTTAAGCACATTTTCCCCTGAAGACTTCATTTTCCTCCAAGAGGAAAGTTGTGCTTTTCTTCCTGAATTACATAGATGGATAAGATGTGATTTATTTTCCCAGGGTAGTATTATGTCTCTTTTAAAGAGTAGATTTCTACATTTGACCTACTGTATACCTGGAGCTGTGAAATATAATGGTCTTGCACAGGAAAATACACACATTATGGAAATAAATACTCCAAAGTTACATGTACTTGTATCTTTATTTTTATTGCAATATTGAAATTGCATTTATTCATTTCATCTTTGGTGAATATTTATTGAGCTTTATAAAGCACTGTGAAAGGAAGATAAAATACAAAAATTATGATTGGACACCTACCCTAAGGAAATACAATTTACTGATCTCATAAATGGTATTTTCTTCAACATTGACTTTCTGTAGAGCATAACCAGGGGTTAAATGAATGATGATATATTAAATCATTTTGTGGCTTGACCTATGCTCCTTAGTGAATTTAAGAAAGGACTATCCATTGGACTACTTTAAGCCATACATTTGTTTATTCATGTATTCATTTATTCATTCAACAGATATTTTTTGAGCACTTACTAAGTGCCAGGCCCTGTTAAGCACTACAACTACATCATTGACATTGAACAAAACAAACAAAAATTTTTTCCCTCTTGATTGACTTGATAGGAGTGAGTTGATAAGAATTGGGTTAATAAAAAAAAATTTGAGCAGGGGTAGTTTGTGCTGCATGTGATGCTTTAGTAAGTTTTTATGTAATGTAATTATAATGCAGTGTGGGTGCAAACCACGGTTTTATTTTTCAAGCAGTGATTGGTGGCATTTTCAGAGCAATTTCAGTGACAGGGTAGTGGGAGAAAAGAAACCTTTTTGGGGGGGGTATGTAAGAGCAGAGTGAATGCAAATAGAAGAATAAGAGTCAGTTATGACTGATAACTGTAAACACATTGCTGCAAAGGAGAAAGAGTTGAAGAAATATCTGGATAGGTGGAGGGGTAATGAGAGCTTTTACTTTTAAATGGGGAGAGAAAATAATAGTATATTGTAAGATGATGGGAATACTCTAATAGAGAAGAGAAATGTGAAAGAGACCATGGAAAATTTCTGGAGCAATTTTCTTGAGAAATAGAAAGAATAGGATCTGCTGTAGAATGGAGAATAGATTTATTAATAGAATGTGTGGGTAAAGATTCTACGTAGTTATGTGTATGGTGGGGCTCCACAGAATTTCTCTTCAATTTTTTTAGTGAAGTATGACGTTTCCTTTAAATGTCATATTGTAGATGCTCGCTTGGCTCTCAAAATATATTTTTCAATTTAATGATCCCTGGATTAAATTGTTTTTATTCTTGCTCCTTATAGGAGCTTACATCCCTGATAAAATGAAGAATAGCATAATTAAGTACATGGACTCCAGATTCAGGGTACTTAATATTGAAAAATCATTTCCCTGTTACTAACAGTGTGATTTTGAACAAGTTCTTTGACTTCATCTGTAAAATGGCAAAGTAAAAATAAGAAATAATGAAAAATAAATGCTCCGTAAGGTTGCTGTAAGAACTTATTAAGGTACTGACTATAAAAAGCCTGTACACAGAATCCAACAATAACATAGCAGTTCATTATCATTAATTAACATACAGGGATATTAATATTGACTTACATATACAGCTGGCTAAAAAAAATAACTTGTGCTCTCTTCAGCTTTTTATCTTATTTACTCATGTCTCTGTTTTAGTAACAAAATTTTCATTGCAGGACATAAGTTCGGCAGATTTAACTCCTGAGATTCCAGCTCCTTTGTTTCTCTGCATTGTTTTGACATGGTCCCACATTATGAAAAACCAAACACTTTTTTTCACTGGCTTCAAGACGTTGCTTTTCTGCTTAAGTTAATAAACTATAACTACTGATTAATTAATTATATCTTTTAAAACCTCATTTGAAGAGGTAAATTCTACCTTCAACCAAACAGATAAGTCTTTAAAATTAAGCATTCAAAGAAACACTGAGAGATATTTCTTTTTAAAGAACTCTTAGTCCTTTAAATCGCTCTTAGTCATTTAGTTTTAGAGTCCCACTATTTAGGTTTAAAATATTAGGTTCAATTTTCTTCTTAAAGTTGAAATTTTGCTTGATGTTCTCAGAGTCTCCTCCCGAAGCAATGTTCTCCTCCCCCAAAGACTTTGACTTACCAAACTTTTCCTCCTTCAGGTAGCAGGAAAAATTAATTCAGAGGATAGGAGTGAGACTTGCCATTTCTCTCTCAGTTTTCTGTCTCCAAAATTTATTTTTCCCTCTCTTTGTAAGGGAAGATTAAAAAAGACCCCACTACTTGGAAATATAAGGTCTTACGATCTAAGTTTCTTTCAGTTATCAAAGGTTTTCCTGCTTCATGTTACCTTTGTATCTTTGCTCAATTTTTCCTTCTCAAGAAGCCACTTTTTTATACCTAGAGTATTTGATTTAAAATTGCTTTCCATTTTAAAATGATCTCTTAGCCAACTTCTTATGCCCTTAGCAACACCCCTTGCAACTTCAGATTAAAAACTACCTTGCCAATTCTTCAGAATCTTCCAAACCTCATTTAAAAGCACAAAATGTAGATGTGAAACAGTTTGAACAGCAAGTTAATACCTATTTAAGCAGCTATCCTTGTAGCGGAAATAAATTATGATGTGCTTAAGTATCGGTTCAGTGTAAGAACTGATTAGAGCTATACTGCACGGTTAAATACAGTTTTACTGGTAGAAATTAGGAAAATACTGTGTATAAGATTTGTATTCAAACTCAGAAATATGTAGGGAGGTAGTAAGCTCCTCACAAATCAGTTCAAAAAGGCTTGAAAGTGGAAGGATATTTTCATGCACGCCTGCAATAATCGCAGAGATAGAAGTGGCAGGCAGTGGAGTTGGGGACAAAAGTTCCCTTCAACATACAGTGTTTCAGCAAAGCCACGAGGGTTAGAGTGGGATGAGCTATGACAAGCTTTGCATAGTGTTGTTGACAATGAACAACTTCCAGTGAAGTGCCAAAGTTGGTATAGAAATCTGGAGTATGCTATAAATGTATACATATATATGTATATATACATATATATATATAGAGAGAGAAAGAGATCCAATATATACATACATATAAGTATATACTATACATAATATTTGTATATTCACACATGCATACACACACAAACCTGCACACACACATATTTATATACACACACACAATGAGAAACAAGCACTGTATTATCTTGTAGATCAGGATCAATGTACTATACTGTGAATCATTCTCAAATTACTGATAAATCATTTACATCTTTGAGATGGAGCTAAAAAATCAAAGGTTTGTGTTTTCTTCTGGTGAGAAATAGGAAACCAAATAATGTGGACACACAGATGCAAGGAAAAAGAAAAAGAAAAAGAACGATAAAATAAATGACACTAAAGAAATCACAAAGGTTATGTTTGTATTCTTTTTATATAGTGGTAAAAATGCTGCACTGGACACAATAAATGTCCAATACATGATGAGCCATATGTATATGAAAATAGAAACCAAGACTGGGACTGAAGGAAGAAACTTAGGACATGTTAATGTACTTAAACTGGAGTTTAAGTTTCCAGTTCTGGAACTTACTTATGGAAGGAGAAGCCTGTCAAGGCAGGCTCCAGAGGTCAAGCAATGCACTTCTTTCCCTGACACAGAGCCTTGCTCTCTGGTTTTATGAGAAAATATTAATCTTACTTTCTGGACACCCAACCCCAGTCAGTGCCTTTCAGGGACCCTAGCTACAAAATATGGCAAGAATGATGGATTTTTAGCAGACGGAAGCATTGCCAAACCCCTGAAGCTTTGCTTGTCTCTGTGTTCACAGATGAAGGTAGAGGAACAGGTGCCAGAAACAATCAAACAGTTTTCAGGCCAGGGAAATAAACACTGAAGGAAAACTATAGCTTGCCAGACAGATGATCAAGAAATTTAAACATCTGATGATAAAACGCTATGTCCAGATGGCATTTATCTCTGACTTTTCGAGGAAAAAGAATAATGATTGGTAGAAAAAAATTACCATTCCTAGAGATAATTTGATTCCCTATGAAATCATGGGAGGTAGGCATTGCACAAAAATAAAAACTAAAATACTTAAAATACATATATTAGGAAATAATATAAAAATCTTAGGAATGATAGAACACTTTTGCATAAATCATGAAAAAATTATTACACGTATTTAGTTTGTATTTCTAACAGATGTGATAAGAGCCAAGTTTAATCATGTCCATTTAATTTTTTATTCCATAGTGAAATATTAGCTAATATTATAGTGTTTAATCATTGTTTTCTTTCCATCAGTTATTTCTGGTTCTGCACCTGGACATAAGGAAGAGTGGTTTTTCTCTATCCTATCCCCTTGAAGTCAGAGGTTTTCCTGGTAGAGAATGATTCATATGTGTCACACACTTCTTGATGGAGGAATTAGTGCATCCTGTGTTACTCTTCTGGGAGAGGGCTCATCGAAATTTGCATCTGGTTTCCTTTGGGTTTTGACCCACACACTTTTTCCTTTTGCTTATTTTTTTTTTTTTTTGTATACTTTGGCTGTAATAAATCATAGCTGTGAGTAGTACTATATGCTGAGTCCTGTGAGTCCTCCTAGCAAATCACTGAACCTTGGGGGTGGTCTTGCCTACCCTGATACAATGTCACTTCCAGGCTGGGAGTTTTAAGGGCCAGTTCATGATCTGACATATTACTTTTTTCTGTTCTGGCAATTACAAATGCACGCACTGCAGCCTCCTTCAGCCTGAGACTAGATGAGGCTGATGTAAAACAGAATGACACTCTTGCAAGGTGCGATGAGACTTCTGTTGTTTTAATCATGGAGATTTTGGTGTTATTAACTCAGTATAAGTATCATGTCTAATTCAAACATAAAGTAATGAAGCCAAGATATTCACAGAACACCTCCTAATTTATTCAATTAATTGCTTTTAGGATACAGTAAGCTAATTGTGTAGAATACTCTACAAAAGATTTTGAGTGTTGCAAAGTGCATTGAGGTAACATGTTTTGTTGAAAAGATGATACACATTAACCAAACCTGGAGAATGTAGTTTTCTATGCTAAGATCATTAGATGTGATCTTCACTACAAAGTCCAACAATTCTCAGAGGATCAGTGTATCATATACCATAATTTGATGCTTAAACATGCATTTTAGTTTAAGGTTAGTATGAGAAATCAAGGGGAGTCACAGAAGAGAAGAAAGCCTGAGTCTAGACAAGTTGAGTCACATGTCTACAGGTAGGAATATGAGCCCAGGAATTAGATCCTAAGCCAGGAGATCAGAGAATGGGAGCTGAGGAGGGGGAAAGGGAGGTCTTTAAGAATGTAGCTTTTATAACATTCCCAGCTCAGTTAAAAAAGTTCATCCAGTGAGAAGTAACAGAAGTAACAGAAAAAAAATGTCAGCCTTACAGTAGACCTGCATTTAGTATCCTTCAAGCCTGGGGCAGCTGTCTGAGGCACAATGGGAGAGGAGTTTAAGGACAGGAAAACATGTTATGGGACAAGAGCAGGGCTTTTCAACCTCAGTGCTATTGACATTCGAGATCAAATCATCCTTTGTTGTTGGGGGCAGTCTCCGCATTGTAGGATGTTTAGCAGCATTTCTGACCTCTGCTCTCTAGAGGCCAGGAATATTCCAATGTCGTTGCAACAGATACTATTCCCAAACATTGCCAAATGTCTTCTGGGGGGCAAAATGCCCCTCCACGTGAAAACCGCTGGACTAGAGCATGAGGCAGAGAAGTCATAACTGAAGAGAGAAGAAAGTGAAAAAAGAACTTTGTAGAAGTTAGGGTACCTGAGTGCACAGGCAGTAAATTAGCACAATGGAAGTGGGTAGCGGGGAAAACTCAACCACTGGAAAATCTAGAGATTGGGATACAAGTTTGCTTTAACCAAGAGAAAGACAAATCCAGGAACTACTGAACTACCAACGTGCCCAGAGGCCAGGAATTAAGTAAGAATACCAAATGAATGTAAATGTCCATGTCACCTTGAGTAGATTGGCTGGATCACTAAAAACAAAAACAAAAACAAACAACTGGGGAGGCATTAGGTATACCATTACCTAAATAATGGGTCACAGGCACTTTTGCTGGCTCAAGTCCTCTATTAATTTTCAGGAAAAAACGTTAGAAAGTATATACTTTCCCTAGATTTACAGCAACTAGGTGGCCTGTTGTGCCTCTTTTCTTTTACAGCTTGTATGCGAAGGGAAAGACAGGACTGGTGACCTCCAAGAAGAAAATCCTCTTTGCAGATCTCGTGGCCACTGCTTTCCAAGGTTTTCAGGGTTTACGATCTTAATGACCTTGTACCACTCCCTTGCTGGAATCTGAATTAGGAGCTGTATCAACAGTCTACTTCTTTCTTCTCTGCCTTCTCTCTGCTACTATCATATACAAGTGAAGAGAAACAGATGCCAGGTCTGTGTGATGTCACCTGCTGTCCTTGATCCCAGCTCCCTGTGTGTCTTTCTCTGCCCTGCACCGAGGCAGGACTCAAAGACTGATTTCCCATGACCTCAAATTGAGTTTACACACCTTCAGTGGCGGAATCCATCATTCTGTCCTGATGGTGTGAAACCCAGGTAACTCAGGAATTGGGATTCTGCCTTCCTAACTCCTATTGCCAACTACTTAGTTGGTGTTCAGTAAGTGTTTATTAGATAAATAAACACACTGTGTTGAAATATCATTTTATTTACCTTGCTTTGAATCCTCACAACAATCCTGCATGTTTTATATTATTATACCCATTTTGCAGATGAGAAACCTGAGGCTGATGAGATTAAGTCATCTCCACAAAGTTACAGAACAAGTACAACTTGTAGATCTAAGATTCAAATGCCTATCTGATTCCAAAGCTTGGCTTTTCTTATGCTACCTTTGCTTCCACCACTGAGAACCATTGCAGTGGGTCCCAAACCTAAGGGTGCATCAGAGTCACCTGCAAGCTGATGAAATAGATTTCTAGTACCCGCATCCCTGGGTTTCTTATTTAGTAGAACTGGGATGGGGCCTGAGTATCTGTAATTCTAACAGGTTTCCAGGGATGCTGATTATGTTTGTCAGAGAGCTATGCTTTGAGAACTCCAGTTCTAACAAATGAATAAGTACACTGAAAAAAACTCATTATGGAAGTAATGCAAACTTACTCTTATACTAAGATGTAATCAATTTTCAGAAGAAAATACACAAGAAATGGATATACCTGAGTTTCTCAGGCAGAATACAATATCCCAACAATGTATCTCGAGGAGCTGGGAGAAATGATGATGAAAATCAGAAAAGGAAAAATGTCTTCCCTTTGGTGTCCATAGAAATCAGGGGGAAAAAAAAAAAGAAAAAAGAAAAGGAGAGAGCACCAAAAATGAGGAGCTGAAAAACAAAGTTAAAATATTAGCACCTTTAACATGTACTACTTCTTGCTTATATTTTTCCTTCTTCCTACCACTGTAATTCAGTGTCACATTTGAAAAATATTAAAATTCAAATCAGTGAATAAATGTAAAGGCAAATAGTGTTCCTGTAAGTCTAGTTCTTTAAAAGTGTTCTTGCCCAAGTCATTTATTTAATTATTCATTTAATAAATATGTGTTGAGTTCCTACTAAGTGCCGGATACTGTTTTAGATGACAGAAGATAGGAGAAAACAGAGCATATATATTTCCTCCTCTCACTTAGAAAGTTCTGTGCCTTTACTTTTCATTTCCACCATGTTCTTTTTTTAAAAATCCCTTTCACATTAATTTTAGCCTCCTGTCTTTTTCTTCATGAGTTTGTCAGAGTTTGTCTACTTTACTTATTTTGCCAAAGATCCAACTTTTAGTTGTTGTTTCTTTTACAATCACTAGTTTCTATATTAGTCTAGGTTCTCCAGAGAAACAGAACCAATAAATACCTATCTATCTATCAGCTATCTATCTATCTATCTAAATATCTAAATATATATATATATAGAGAGAGAGAGAAAGAGAGATAGATATGTATAAGAGGAGAGTTATTATAGGAGTTGGCTCACATGTCTATGGAGGTTGAGAAGTCCCATGATCTACTGTCTTCAAGTGCGAGAACCATGAAAGCCTGCGGTATAATTCAGTCCAAGTCCAAAGGCCTGAGAACCGGGGGAGCCAATGGTATAAGTCTGGGAGTGCAAAGGCCCGAGAGCCAGAAGTTCTGAAGTCCAAGAGCAGGAGAGATGGATGTCCCAGCTCAAGAAGAGAGGGCAAGAGTTTACCCTTCTGTCTTTTTTGTTCTCTTTGGGCCCCCAATGTATTGGATGATGCCCACCTACATTCCTGAAGGTAATATTTACTTGGTCTACTGATTCAAACGCTAATCTCTTCTGAAATCACCCTCACAGACACACCCAGAAATAATATTTTACCAACTGTCTGGGAATCCCTTAGCCCAGTCAAATTGACACATAAAATTAACCATCCCAGTTTCTATTCCTTACATGACTATTTCTGAATTTGACCTTATTTGGGTTTACTCTGTTCTTTATCTAATTTTTAATTTTAGTTCTTAGTGCTTAACTCATTAATTTCCACTTGTGTCTTCTATTACTTGCATTAAGTTGTAGCACACACATATTGATAATATATAGTGATTTTGTTTTCATTCAAATACATGTATACGTATATACGTGTATATACTCTTCTAAACCTGTTCTCTGCGCAAATATCCTTACCTTTAAAATGCAGTCAGTGCTTCTGCGTGAAAAATATACAGAAATGTGAGAAACCCATAGAGAATTTTCTCTCAGCCTTAGATAGATATGGAATAATGGGTTTTGACTATTTACCTAGATCACTTTACATATATTATCCTACTTTTGTTTTTACTAATGGGAAAACTGTTGGCAGTCTACAAAAGTCCTATGGGAAAGGACTTTGTCCCACTGTTGACCATAGCGGCTCACCCTCGTCCTCTTGTTCACTGAGTTTTGGCCACTGTGACTACCCTGTGATGCCTGGAACACACATGTTTATTTCTCAGAATATTTCCACTCAGAATAGTGCCCATCACTTGGAATGTTCCTGAACCTTAATGCTTTGCTTAAATGTCACTTCTCAATCAGGCCCACTATGCTTTAAATTTCAGTGCCCCAGTGACAATCTTCATCTGCTTTTTCCTACTGCTTATTATCATTATCATACCTCTAACAAATCATATAATTTACTTTTAAATATATTTTGTTTATTATAAATTCAAATTCTTTAACTTCAGGTATTTTTTATTGCTGTTGTTTTGCAAAATACAGGTCTTTTACTTGAAGACCTTTTTTTCTGTTGAGCTGGTAAGAATCAAACTCCTGTTTTTAAGAGTAACTGGGCTTACTAAGCTGTAGAGAATGAAAAAGAGAAAAGAAAAAAACAGATGTGCAGGGACAAAGGTCAGGGTATAGTGACACAATAAGACTGCTCCAACTCCTATAGAAAACTTTCAAAAGATAAATTCCTTTTCTCAAAATAATTTTCTTTCTCCTGTCTTCGAAATCCCTGTGGGCATTAGAATCAGAACAGGACACCAAAGGAAGTTCTATTTGGCACTGTAGTAATTGACTTAGACTACTGTTAAAGAATTATCTCTTATTTGTGCTTTTCTCCCTGTAGTGACACATAAGCCTTCTGAAATAACTTGAAGCTTTGTGTGGGTTTTATCTCTAGGGCCTTTCTTTATTATACAAAACTTCATGGCTTAGATTGTGTGTCATCAGTAAACATCCTGTGCCTACAGCGGAGAGATTCAGTTTTTCATAAAGAGGTCAAGTATTGTACGGAGAGATTCTGGTATACTAATTCAGACTTAACTAGGGCAAATTCTTTCCTATTTTTCCAGAAATTATATGAACATTTGGTTTTGTTCTTGAAGACAGAGTATAAAGCTATAGAGGTAGTGAATTAATTTACCAGGCAGTTGTGCTAGGTGCTTTTTGAACAAATGGAGGTATAATAAGCAAAATATGATTTTAAAAATTTCTGGAAAGGAAACCCTTAGAGTATACGTTAATTTTGCAGGTTATACTCTTGGCATTATAATAACGTTTTATTATGTGTCATTTCAGAGGAATGATGTAGACTACTCATATTTTTCGTTCTAATAGCACAGAAAAAAATGTGTGTGTCTGTTGCTTCAAAAGATTTATTTCATTACATCATGTTTATTTAGAATAATTTATATCTTTTATATTTATAGATGCATTGCCACGGGACAAATTTTTCAAATTACAATCGCAGGTCATACAATATGAGCTTAGATTTGTTTTTTTAATACACCAATAATATTTATTTTAATCAAAGACAGTTAAAAGGGCAAAACCTGTGAATTCAACATAGTCGGACTCTTTTTATTCATATCTGACAGAAGTGCACTCTTTTTTTAAAAAATAAATTTATTTATTTTGTTTATTTATTTTAGGCTGCGTTGGGTCTTTGTTGTTGCACGTGGACTTTCTCTAGGTGTGGTGAGCGGGGGCTACTCTTTGTTGCGGTGCGCGGGCTTCTTATTGCTGTGGCTTCTCTTGTTGCAGAGTACGGGCTCTGGGCACGCAGGCTTCAGTAGTTGTGGCTCGCGGGCTCTAGAGTGCAGGCTCAGTAGTTGTGGTGCACTGGTTTAGCTGCTCTGCGGCATGTGGGGTCTTCCTGGACCAAGGCTCGAACCTGTCTTCCCTGCATTGGCAGGCGGATTCTTAAACACTGTGCACCCAGGGAAGCCCAGAAGTGCACTCTTTTCTCAAGAAATAATTTTGAATTGAAACTTTGCCCATATGAAATGCATTTGGTTTTGTGTTTTTAACAATGTGAAACTTCAAATATATGAGATTGGGGATTCATAGATGTTTTGTTTGTTTTTACTTGAAATTGGTGGTGATTTGTGAGGTAGTGGCACCTTTGCAAAAAGAAAAGTTAAACATATGGACAGTTCAAAGAGAGAGAACTGAGTGGCCTATTTTATCACTGATTGATGGATTGATTGACTCACCCACTAGATACTGAGAACTTTATACGTGTTGAAGGTTTGGGGGATTTTAAAATGAATAAAGCAAAAACCTTAGAACTCGAGGAGCATCTGTCTGAGTGATAAGATATGATAAATGCTGTTCGCTTGTACATGTTTTGCCCAGTTAATTATGCTCTTGTAAACAATGAACATTGTTATCACATTTACTTTTCTGATGACGTAAAACAGGCATGATGAACTCTCCTCAGAAAACCTCCTGTTTTTTGTTCAGCCTGTGACCCAAGAATATTTTTTACATTTTTAAATGGTTATATTTTAAATGGTTATATAAGTACCTGCATACTGGATTTCATCTTTTGTCTCACAAAGCCTAAAATATTTATTACTGTGCCTTTTAAGAAAAAGTTTGCCAGCCCTGATATAGAATACAAACATGTACCTGATTCTTCCTCTATACATGATGATATCCGGCTTTACCTTTATATACATATATATACACATATATAAAATTATACAAAAAAATATGTAAATATGTACATATATATATAAATGTACATGCGTGTGTATGTATGTGTGTATATCTCTCTTTTTCTCTTTCTCTATCTCCCTCTCTCTCTGAGAGAGAAATGTAGGAAGTATCCTCTGGGCCTCTCAGTGGACGGACGTAGTTGGTGGTGGGGACAGTGTTGGTGGTATGCAGACTACATGTGATAAATGCACTCTACTTCTATTTTGCAAAGTCTTCATATTCTTGTATCCACATTAGACTAAGAAAGGTTTAGCATCTGAAACCTACTGAATGTATGTGCCACTGATCCAAGTTTCAGATGAACAACCAAGTAAACTGATAGAAACACTTCAAGCTGCATAAGCTAATAGATCACAGTTAGAATTTTTGGTATATCCCCATATCAATACATTCATATCAATCCAGTGAGTGATCAAGTTCATCCTTCTTAATCTAATACTTTTGGAATTCATTTCCACACATACTTCCAGGTTTATGAAATTAGCAAAAATCTTGCATTTCTTTTGGAGTATATAAACTATTTTCTCTAGGGTCAGACTCCCCTGAAACAAGCTGACATCTGACCCTTGTTAGTGATGTAGAGGTAATAAGGGGTGACCTGGGTGAGTCTTGAGAACAGTAGATATGCACTTACAGGGCAACTGCCTCATGTATTTTTATTATAACTTACTTAAGCAAGAGGAGGCAAATGTCTTCAGACATGGGATGGTAAGTGCTTTACTGGCAAAGGAACTTTAGTGTTCAAATCCTTATTTTCTTCTGGTTACACCCAAACATCCACATTTCCAATCTCAGAATCTGCAATGATTATGATTAGTTTTATGCAACAACCTGGCTAGGCTATAGTCCCCATTAATACCTAATCTAGCTATTAAATAAAGGTATTTCGTAGATATGAGTTAAATTTATAATACATTGACACTAAGTAAAGGAGATTATCCTAGATTACCTTGTGGACCTGAATCAATCAGCAGGATGGCCTTAAGAGCAGAACTAAGGCTTCGGAGAAGAAGAAATCCTGTCATGGATTGCAGATCTCTAAGGACAGGGCACCACCTGACTAGTACAGATGCCTTAGGGACACTAGGCAGACCCCATGAGTCTGTGACCCAGTCCTCTCAGGAGGATCGGGCCAGCTGGGGCATTGCTTCTCAGGGGGGGAAATAAGACTGGTTTTGGAGTATAAAAAATATCAGCAAAACTGTTGCTTTGGGGGCCAACTGCTCCTGCCCCTGTAAGGAACTCTTGCTGGAGTAATACTGTGAGGAAGTATTGTGTGTTAGGAACACAAGGAAACAGGAAACTTCCTGTCTCCCCTTCTGTTACCTATTGGCAGAGCTCAACAGGAATTGGCCAGCAAAAGAAATGAGTTTCGCAGAATCCCAGCTTCAACATCACAGAGCTGAGCAAAGAAGGGTCAGTTTGAAGCTGAGAGTCAGTAGCTAATAACAAACACACTGGTCATTGTTTTATAGTGTTACAAAGGAGGATTTAAATTGGGCTCCTGGAAAATAAAAATGCCTTCAGAAGACATTTAGATTCATCCCCAGGTTTGGGTGTTCCAAATACTATTTTTTATTAATGGGTATCACTGTCATAGCTAACCTGTAGCTTCAGTTCAACATATCAAATATGTATTTATCATTTATTATAACTATGAATCCTATTAGATGTAGTACCATAACCTTGTGAGAAGAGGAACTGTCAATTTGGGGACCTTCATTCAGCTTTATTTTCCACTAGTAAAAAGAAAATCCCAATATTTGAGACTATATCACATGTGGTCTCCAACTACTGGTTTTCCTGTGGATGAAAACAGAAACTTACACTTCTCTCATAAAAGCTGCCATGTAGCAAATGCGGCTGAAAATTTGAGGAGAAAAGTTTCAAGATTTGTAGATGAGAATAAATTAGAAATCACACTAACTCCTTGACTATTTACTATTGTTTAGAAACAGTCAATATGTGTGAGGCTTTTGCTGCAATCACTTTGACACTGTAAAAGACTATGGATGTCGCTTTGTGAGAATATAACGAATGTTCAATTATGGCTAAACTTAAACTCCATATTTGATTTAAGAGATAGGAAAGAAATGTAATTTCAAAAGTATAAATCAAAGGGCATGTGTCTTGAGACTTATGTTTTAGGTGAATCGGAATGTCCTGCAGCTTATTCAATAGAACTGAAAACATAGAGAAATAAATTCTGAGATGTATTTGTAGTCCTATCAGATACTGGAGTACTCAGGTCTCATTCATGGAAGTGATAGCTGATTATAATGATATGTAATATTTCCTTTTAAAATAATAGTATGGGAGTCTCACAACATAAGAGCTCTGTTAAGGAAATTCCTGGCCAGAGAGATACTGTCAAACATGAAGTGTGCTGTATAGAATGTTCCTTTTCATTATTGCTGTGCCAGGTAATGGCTGGCAGCTAAGAGGAGAACAAGTTGATGACTATTTCTTTCTCATGCAGCAATTTTTGCTTCAGGAGAGTATTACTTACCTTCAGATTGTGCTGAATTCCAAATATTCTTCTTTCCCAAAATATGATTTTGACAAGATTCCATTTGCCCTATCAGACAGGAGACCGTCATAATCTAATACCTTTAGATCTAAGTTACATATTTAAAGACATATTTTAGATAAATAGCATATATCTCTATATTATAACATGGAAATAAATATTTTGAGTTTAAAGTACCCCTTTCAATCAGGAAAAACTTCTTGTATTTCCCCAGTTGGCTTTTATCACTATCTTCTTTGTAGAAGCATTATATACTGATGCAATAAGAAATTGGTTAAGAACCCACATATGCTGTAAATCAATACCATACATATATTTTTATTTTTAAATAATGCCCAGGAACTGTAAAAGAGGGGGAAATCATTGTCCTTCTTCTAGTATTTTTGTCCCTTATGTATTTGCTATATTAATACATCACTGCCAACTTTAAGGGTACTTGTATCTTCTAACCAGGAAAAAGTGAAACTGTTAAAGAGCTTGCCAATAAAGCCATTTCTAATTCTTTCTTTGTAGAAAATATTTCCCTTTAATTCCACCTCTGAAGAAAATTGCAAGTAAGTAGTAGAAAAGACTGAAACACCAATTAAATAATATGGTGCACCTGTACCATGAACAGTAATTTGTTTGAGAATAAGTGAAATTTATATCGAAAGGACGTTGGGGATTAATAGGAAGCTTAATAGTAGCTCCTGGAAGAATGATATAGAAATAAAGGTGGTAAATCCAAATTATCCTGTTAAAGAGAAACCATCATTTCTTTTTCTTCCCAAAACATTTTAGCATCTCATAACACTAGCCTAAACAAAACCTCAGAGCTTGGCTTTCCTTATCTGTAGGAAATAGGGATAATGCCAAATCAAATACAGTTAGTTTAAGAATTAAGTGAGCTAGCACACGTGAACTTGCCTATTACGTCAATAATTATAGGTTCTATTATTCAGAAACTTCAGCTGGATACACATATGCTGGACCTACTGTGCCCAACTTATATTTTTAGTTTCACTTAAGAAAGAAAAATAGAGAGATAAAGAGAGCAAGGAGAAATGGAGGGAGGAAAGGAATGAGAGATGGAGGAAGGGAGGGAGGCAGGTTTGTGGACCACAGGAACATTTCAGCCCTTTATCTGTGTACTCTGAACAGTCATATATGGCCATACTCATACCTCCTATCAGGAAGTAATGTCAGGTGTTGGGTTTATTTTTAAATACTCCCCTCCCTCATTTGGGCTTATTACTGTGTATTTTTTAAAAATCATGAAAAAGATCAAGTTTATTTCATAAAGTGTATAAGTTAATGATGTTCAGTTTCTTGTATTTTTCAACCAGCTTATTATTTTTTTTCTACTTCAAAGCTTAACAGAGCATCAAAATAAAGCAGTGGAGTGAAAGTAGGGACTTCCAGGCACATCCCGCCATGAGTGCTCCAAAATGATCTAGTTTCATCTTACACTTTCTGTTTCATGTCCTTGGGGCAAGTTTGGTTTGTGATATTGGAGAAAGGTTAAATTATCCTCTGCATTCTATAAAGAATGTAATACTCAAGATAAAGCAGCCGTTTTTTACCCCGATGTATAGGCAAGCAGCAGTTTCCTTCTACCCATTCTTTAATTCAGGTGTGTAAATGGGGGAAAAGTAGTTCAGTAAAGAAAGGGCATAGGATTGATTAGTTTTCTGTTTGAAAGGCATCATGTAAAAACATATGAATATCTGAATTAAAAATTGGCTTAAACTGGAGTCATTGCTCTCAGTGTCCAAGAAGCCAGGCAGTTAAAGGGCTCGATGCACTTAATTGTAGACATGCCTAAGCATTCAGCTCTGCCGATTTCCAACCCACACAAGCAGATCTTGTACTATAATGGAAAAATGCAGGTGTATCTTTGTTCGTGCCTAAATTCAATCCCAGGTTGAGCTTTAGATCCCCAAACAAGCATCTATGAAAAACTGTTTTCAGTTTTTTTTATTTTCACTCACCATATTTAAAAACAGAACACTGACATCAATATATTTTATTTAGAGATTTTGAAAAAGGAAGCATCAAAATTTACTGTAATTCCATAGCATCTAATAAGTTGATTATGCAGTGGACAAATAATAAAATATGATTAATTATTATGTATTTAAATTAAACTAAAATCTCCTTTTAAAGTTTATTTTGAAAGCTATTCCGAAATGAAATGAAACATACTTTATCCCGTGGCTCATTGAAAGGAAAAGATTTGAATAAGTTTATAAAAAACATTGGTGGTTCTGGTTGAAACTGAATGCTTTACTTTTCCCCTCATGCTTTGTCCTCAAAAAACCATTTAAAAAGTACAAGAAGGTGACGTGGCTGTATTTCATTCTGATTACCCAAAATGTATTTACCATACTTAGAATAACAATTCAGAAATTTGATTAAGGGATCAGTTGCCCACCCCTACACTCTCAGTCCATACAGCCCACGTGGGGCTCCATCCCAATCTCCAGAGCACTGCCAAAGTGGCAATCCAGGCCAAGGCCACTTTGGTTCAGGGCTGAGCACGTGACCTAAGCATGGATCACATGACATATGTGGAAGCTACCAGAAAACAGGATTCCTGCTTATTTTCTTGCATGGAAATTGATGGGCATCCATCCATCTTGTAACCAGAAAGAAAGGATCTGTCTGCTAATGACGAGTAAGCATAAGCTGAGCAAGAAGTTGGCTGAGAAATGGATATGATTACATTGTTTCTGCTTTTATATCCAGACACACCTGAAATCAGAGACCACTGAATTCATCAGATACATGAGTCAATAAATTCATTTCTGTTCCAGTCGGTTTCAATTATGTTTTATGTCATTTGCAACTAAATGAGCCTAACTCTATGTAAAGCGAGATAAGAGTTTCGTTTCACATTGTGCTATCTTCAAACTTTACCATATCTATGATAACAGTATTCATAATTTTATAGAAATAGTCCAAATAATAGCACACCTTGATGTATAAAAGATAATCCAAAAAACACCGCTACTAGATTTATAGATGAATAAATCTCACAATTATTATTTGTCATACTTAGGAGGTAGCATTCCCTTTTTTCCAAAATATAACCATTTACCCATTCTTTAGTAGGACCTGAAAATCATGGGAGAGTATATAGAAATGAACATTTATAAAATAAAATGACTCTTTTAAAATATATCTTTGATTAATTCTGTTCATGAGTAGGGCATTGAATAGTCCTGATCTTCAGTTCTTCAAAAGCTCTTAGAGAATGAAAAGTAAAAATGGAATTAAAACCTACATCTTTGGAATTCCCTGGCGGTCCAGTGGTTAGGACTCTGGGCTTTCACTGCCTAGGGCCTGGGTTCAATCCCTGGTCAGGGAACTAAGATCCCACAAGCCGCATGGTGTGGCCAAAAATAAAAAAAAACAAAAACCAAAAAACAAAAAACCCTACATCTTGACTTACGGATGATGCCAGTTTTTATCAGGGCCTTACTCCATGAAATCTGTGAGTGTTAATTTATCTCTGCTTCTTTAAAAACTGCCTTTAATCAAAGAATTAAAAAATATTCATTAACATTGGTATATTTAGCTTTACCCTAATAATTAGACCATTTTAGGCTTGAGGTAAGAAGCCTGTGCAACTAGTTTCATTTTCTTAATGATGAATGGAGCGTAGAATCACTCACCTTCCTGGCTGGATGTAAGCTCTCAGATTGGGCTCCAGTTTTGTACTCTGATTCACTATTGCTTAAAAGAGATACAGGACTTGATGTTGCTGTGTTGGTTCTGAAATTGAAGCTTAGTCTCTCACCACACATTTCTCCTACGCTATTAATAGATCTCATTCTCCCCTTTTTTTAAGTGTAGAGGGGTCCAATGGCCAAAGTTTCTAACTCCCATTGCGGTCATTTATGTATCTTACCAGGTCCTGTCAAAGTGCTAGATACACGCCTTATTTCTAGTGTCTAATTTGAGGAATGGAGCCCACCTCCTGATCTCTTGAATTTACTTCTAGATGCCAACAGATCTAAAGACCCTATTACGGAGTTTTAATAGCTTGTTGGAGACAGCCTGTTACAAGTTGGGCTGCTTACAGCTGAACAATGTTTTGGAATACTTCTAAATTGTATTAGAACAAGGTTGTTGCTGGATCTCTTGGATACTATGCCTTTTCTTTCCAGATGGATTCCCACAACCCATAGAGGTTTCCACTGATACCTGATCATTCTAGCAAGTATGAAACTTCTCAGTCTACATTTTTCTCCTACTTTTTCCTTCGTCCTCAACTACATTGTCTAAATGTTAGAACAGCAAAAGAGATTTTCATCTGAGGAGAATGCTATATACTTTACATCTTGTAATAGAATCTATGATATGCTTATAATACTTTAATTTTAAGAATTAAATGCTCAGGAAGTAAAGCCTCTGACCACTGTTCCCCTGGGCCATTTCACAGGTTGTGTTTGTAGTGAGCAACTGTGAAAAATGAAGTAACACCTCCAACTCTGACAGACTAGGCTTGCTTACTCACTGTTGCAAAGTAGAGGACTCCCTAAGCTAAGTGTTCCCGCCCTGTAAAGCAAACCACTGTGTGTGTAGTTATCTAGGTCCATCTGCATTCTCCCTGGGGGAACTGGGTCTCAGGGAATTGACATGAATATGCTAACACTCCAGCTATTGCTTCTTCCGAGAGTAATAAAGCCTTTTGTCTCTGACCCAGGAGTTTCATTTCTTCTGACAGCTTCCATGAAACTGTAATAGGCTAACTTGTTAGATACAAGGAGGGTAAAATCATAGACTCTTCAGAGTTCTTAACAGTTAGAGTCAGGGGACATGTTAGATTAGGGGGGAAAAAAAGGTATATTCTTTTTTTTCTTTTCCTTAAAGTTTTTAAATATAAAAAACAGTATACAATGGTTAATAATTCCATGGAACTATGTTGTGTATACAATCTAGCCTACAATATATATAAGCTAGTATGCACGTTTAATCATAATTAGTGTTAATTAAGGCCCTGTCAATAATAATAATCCCCAGGGGATTGCATAAAGAACCTATACTACCCAACTAATAAGAATTGTGGCAATCAGTTAATAGTAAATTACTGCCATTAGTTTTTAAACTATACTTTTTATCTTGAACTTTGGAGAATCACATTTCCTCTGGAGTGTTTTAGACACAAAAAATTCATTTTTGTGTCTAAGTATATAGACACATCTGTATACTTATACCTATCCTCTATCCCTCCCATCTTACCAATTAGAATGAGATATCATTTTTTTTTAGGTAATCAAAATCCAAAGTAGTATATAAAGGCACAACTTGTATTTATCTGATATATCTGAGGATCTACAAAGAGCGGGAAGAGTGGTACTGAGACAAATATTTCTTAAAAATAGGGCTGTGCTGACTGATGATTTAGGGCAACCTGACTCAGAGAGATGAAAGCAAAGCCATATATGTAAGAGAATAGGAGTTCAACTGTGCAATAGGACAAATGTTTCTTCTGTTCTGAACCTAGAGTAACTGAGTCGCTGGAAGAAATTGCATTTATGTCTATGTCTATGTTTATCTACATTTACATGTATCTATCCATGTGCATCTCTATCTAAAAACTCAAGGTAACATTGAAAAGCCTTCTTTCCTTCCTTCCTTCCTTCCTCCCTTCCTCCCTTCCTTCCTATTTTTCTTTTAACATATCCATGAAACAAAGTTCCTTCTTCTACTTTTGCCTCTGAATATTCTAATTCTTTTATTATATTTACAAGTCTTTTAAATTTCCTTAGAAGTTTAAGTTTAAGGTTTAAGAAATTATTGAAAGCATACAGGGAGTTTTAAGGTTAACTGCTTTAAGACAATATTCAACCAATTTTTTCAAATTGATAGCAGAGATATAATTCTGCATTAAAACTTATTAACCAATTTAAGGAAAAAATAGATTTAGAATAAGATTTAGATTAAAATGGATTATTTTGAAAAAATAACTGTTGCTTAGATAAGTTCAACTTTATTTGTATTTATTTATTTACAAAACCATTTTTTAATTAAGCTTCAAGAAAAATGGTATTAAATGAAATAGCAAAACACAGATCAGTAATTACTTATTGTTTATTCTCCTTTTACAAAAAGACACTTGAAACAAATAAAATAGTGTATGCCTTGTTTAGATATAATTGACATATAACATTGTGTAAGTTTAAGGTAGTTGATGTGTTGATTTGATAAATATATACATTACAATATGATTACCAGCATAGTGTTAACTAACACATTTGTTAAGTCACATAACTATCATTTCTTTCTTTTTTTGATGAGAACATTTAAGATCTAGTCTCTTAGCAACTTTGAAGTGTATAATACAGTATTGTTGACTCTAATCACAATGCTATGCATTAGATCTGCAGAACTTATTCATCTCCTAACTGCAAGTTTGTGGCCCTTGACCCACATTTCCCAATTCAACTTCAATAAATGGAACCTGATTCATTATGTTTGATGTAGACAGAATTTAAAAAGATAAGTAGAAACCATTGCAAGATAAGAAAATTATACCCGTTAATTATGACAAGAAAACTATACTCATTTGTTTGCTCAATGATCTTACAGCCACTTTAATGGGAAAAATTATTAAATGCATTTAAAAATTTAAATTTTAATCAAAATTAGCAATTTCTTGCTCACCGCTGAGCACATAATCTTTTTCAAAAGGACCATTGTTAGTGACATGACTAGAAATAGTTGCTCTATATGAAATAGTGAATTCGATTTTACCCTACATATAGGTTGGTAAAGCAATTGAAAAAAAATTCAGCATTTATTTCTTGTATTAATGCATGAGTAAAGCAAAAGTTCACTGGAGCTGTTGACTTATCTGCATATAAAATGTTGAGAGCAATCCAGGAGAGAGTGTTAAATGTTCCACAGCCTTGCAAATTTGCATAATGAAGAAGAGAGTGCATTTAATTTACCATTAATTTGTTAAACCTCTCTGTAATATTTTCTCTCTGTAATTTATTTTTATATGCATTACAAGGTAATTGAATCAAAACTGCAATAGGTTAATGTAGTATAAGGGAAAAAAAAGGAAACTATGAACTGGATTTGCCCTTAGAATATTACCATAAAGAGCCAGGATATTAGAGTCTGTTAGTGTTGAAGGCTATTCACTGAAGCCTGATATTGGACTTCCAGATGGTAGGTAAAATACTTTAAATCAATTTTTATTTATACCTTCTGTAGAGATTGTGCATTGGTAAGCAAAAAATACAATACAGTATGTACTGCCTTACATTTTGCGTGATGGCTATAATAACTGAAAATTCTGGAAAGAAAGATGGGATGAACCAGACAAATTGGAAATAAGCATGTAAGCAATTGCTTTCCATCCTCAGCACTCCAACTAGGTTGATTTAAAAATATTAAGAAAACATGTGTGTAATAAGTATGGAAATGGCTCAGAAATATCAGTGGTGATAGTAAACATAAGTGATATGTTTTAACATAATCCTCATTATAAACATAGTTCTCACCAGACTCATTCCTGTAAATGAGGATGGAGCTAATACTTTTCTTTGCACTCTGTACATGATATTAAAAGTCATCTTTAAAAATATACTTCCCAGAAAATGCATTTGAACAATAGCTCAACAGAGATTAGAGATATACTCATTCCCTCACATTTAAAGGATGATATTTTTAGTATTTGTAGGAATTATCTGGAAAACATACATATTTTAATAAATGTTATCACATAAATATATTTTTTACTGGTAATTAAACTAGCCTGAGCTAACAATTGTTGTTAAACACTGTAGTGCAGTTTCTTTAAATACAGAAGCATCCCTTCTGCCAACTACACCCAAGTATAACTTTTTCCTGTATGCAAAAACAGCATTTGTTAATTAAAACTGCTTTCTAAACTTTTTAAAATGTCTAATTTCAGGAGACATCTCTTTCCCATTTCTGCCAATCGTCCCTCAGCCTCCTCCTCATCTTGTTAGTCCCTCATTTATCTCCCATTGACTTTTGATGCAGTGGATTTCAGCCCTCCAAAGCAAATTAGATATTCATGTATGGAAATGAGTTTCTAAATTCTAGAAACAGTTTTATATAAGTTGTTTGAAAAAAGCATGTTAATATAGAGAACGTATTTGTTCACAAGGCCTCCTTTAGTCCATACCATGTCTTTGTTATCAAAAGCTGTCTCTCCCATTCACCTCCCCGGGAAGGTGCAGACCTGTGGTTGTACGGGTGGATTCTGGCTAGTGGCTCTGGCAAAGCGAACAAAGTACGGAGCTGCACTCTGCTTGCTAGTCCTTTCTCATATAAATTCCAATCTCTAATTTAAAAAACAAAACATGTAGGGACAATTCCTAAAAGGGTATATATGAATATATGTGAGAGCAAGCTGGAATAAGCCTGTATTTGCAAAAGTATGACACATTTTAAAAATTACATTTTTTTAAAAATAGTAGACACAAGGTTATCACCTGCAACATAGTATACCATAAACTCATCATAGTAGAACTGAAAAACATAGGAAAAAGGAAGATGAAAAAAACAAACCTGTCTACTCCTAGAGTTAGCTATTGTTAAAAAGTCACTTTGCGTTTTCTTTTTTCACTTAACTTTAAATAATGAACATTTGTCTTGTCATTCAAAATTAAATAAATTATAATTAGTATTTTAATGATCACCTTAATTGGCTAAACATTATTATGCATATGTTTAATTTAAATAAAATAAAATATCTTTTAAGTATTTGAGTAATGAATTGTATGCTTTGTACTGAAATAATTTTTTTCTAAAACAAAGAAGATGACAATATGAGGGAACTACTTCTCTAGGTTAGCAATGCTTTATTATTATCACTTTGATCATGCTACATTGCTACAGGGTACTGGTATTTTATCATGAAGCTTGGTGTCTGATCTCAAGCAAGGATTTTTTTTTTATCCTCCCGTAGTACAAATTAATGCTATAATATACCAAGGGTATACTTACCATTCTAAGTAAAAGTCAAAAATCAAATATATATATATATATATAAACAGAAACCTAAACAAAGATTGTAGAACTGAAAATAACTAAAACATATACTGTATTGCCTAATCTAATCAGGACTTACTTTAAACTAATAAATATTAAAAAGAGGTCAGAAAAACATTACTTGATCGCAAATATTCCTACACAGAAATCTGTAAAAGCAAAACACTATTGCCAATACTACTTTAATTGTAGAATCTCCTTGTTTGAAAAGGACTCCTTTCTGAAAGAATTTGCATCACTGAGTTCTGTATTCACAGCATATACAAAAACAACGAGCCACTTCATCAAAGAAAAAGAAATCCAGTCCATTTCCTGCTTACTAGTCAGTACTGTGGTTACAAGAACAATGTAAAATCTTTAGACACAGACGGATTTTTTTTTAAACAAGAGGTTCTATTTTTTGACTTTCTAAGATCCTTCCACCCAAATTCAGGTTCAGCCACTATTTTCAAGGAAAATTCTCTGTAGTTACAACCCACTGGAATCATTATGCAACAGAAACTCTCTAATAGATAGTCACAAGTGAGTTGACATATTTCCACAAAATTAGGCAGCACAGAGTGATGACGAAGCCCAATTTATTCACAGTCCTCAGGAACTAATAAAAACTAATATCAACCAGGTTCTAGCAGGACGACTACAAATAACACAAATGCCCAAGAAGTTCAAACTATTGGATTTGACCTTGAGATGCCCAGTCTCCTATAAAAAAACAAACATCTGTTTCAGTGTTATGGTCTTGCACCCAGGTGGCTAATTGAGGTATATCACTACTCTTCAGAATGACAAAGGAATTCTTTCACGTTTTAAACTGTAGCCTTTTTTTTCTGCTGTCAAGAGTTTAGGCAAGTGTGTGAGTTCATCAGCAACCATTTTCTGAGAAAAGTCTTTTTGTTCAGGCACTTCCACTGACCTCTTCTGTAGGTACTTGCTATCCAAGTACCTGGCGACCTCAGTCTTCATAACCATGGCACTCACTTTTCTCAGAACTTCAACTGCAGCAACCTTCACTTTGAAAGTAACAGTCTGAGAAAGATGCTTTATCTTTGTCATTTGACAACCGTACCAAACAACTGGGCATTCCTTTTGCAACCCTACATCTTGACTCCAGTGTTACCTCTCAGTATTTCATTGAAGGACAATTTATGAAAAAGTCATATGCCTGAATTTCTTGTGAAGTTCGGAAAAATTAACAGCGTTTTCAAGACCAAGTCTTGCCATTGCCAATATCATTGGTTACTTTGATCAACATTCCTGGTGACTAATTCTACTCAGAGTACAGTGCCATTTAAAAAAGTGTTGTTAACACTGAGCTGTTATATCTCTTATTGACAGATAACGTACACTTTGACACTAACTTGTTTTTCTCTGTACTGTAATGGTAGGGACAGTCAGGTAAATTCTATATTCATCTTACTGTTATAGGCTATAGAATAGCTGCTGGAAATTGTATTGCTTATAATAATGGTTAACATGCATTTAGCATACTCTGTGTCAGGCACTCTTACAAATGCATTGCATGAGTTTCTTTCATCCCCAAAAGGACTTTAAAAAGAAAAGAATATTTCTATTTCCGTTTTACAGGAGCACAGAAAAGTTGAGAGTTAACCAAGGTTTTACTGGTAGTCAATGGCAGAGTCGGGACTCAAATCCAGAGAGTCTGTCTATAGAGCTCATGTGCTTAACCATTTCTGATGAAATAAATGTTTTCAAATGATAGAGAATTCTAGAATTTGGAGGGCAGCCCTTGAAGGGAAGCTTCTGTTCCTTTGAGCAGCAGTGTCTGTCTTTTAGAGAACAGACCATATCTCAACACCGTGGTTTTAGCAGTTCAAAGTAGACCCCATGAATCCTGTAAGTTCATGGAACTTTTAATTTTCTGCCTCCATGTTTCCATATTCTACTCTTTGGCCACAAATTAATTTTGATGAGGAATTTATATCTTTTGTTCACAGAAACAATGACCCCCAAGAAATTTATCAGTTTACAGAATTCACTGGAGAAGATGGTATACATAGGGAAACAGCCCAATATCATAGCATGAAGCCTCTGCCATCCAACTGGCTTTACCTCCATGTCCTTCCTATATCTTCTCTCTTTTTTCTCTCTAGAAGAACAAACTCTCCTTCCTCTTGTGCAGAACAGTTCTGTTCATGTTCCTGATGTAGAGGGAATCTTACATTCTTACCACCTTGAAATAAATATAGTAAATAACATTTTCTCCATTTCATTGCATTTGTTTTGATGCTTTGGTGATTTCTAGAGTATATATATAGGGAGCTATTTCTCCTTACATTTGCATTTGCAGTTGTTAAAAATCTATATTAGTTTTCTGTTTTTAGTGTTTAATCTATAAACTATTATAAAATGAATTCTAAATCCAAGAAGCTTATCTTCTGAAACTGAAAGTTATTGTAAAATTTAGTTTGCACACACACATTGTGGATTTTAAGAAACCTTGGGGAGTTTGGGGATCTGGATTGGGGCTTCATGTTTGAGGGTTGACATATGAAGACATGTTTGGTAAACAATCTTGAAGAGGATTATACATTGTATACAGATGTTAGTGAGGGGAGGAAGGCCTTAAGGACAAAGAGAAACCCATGGAGACAATCCAGAAGTGAGCCATTTACTTAAGGTTTAGGGTGAAGTTAATTCTACCTTGAGACATGTTCTCTGAGGATCCAGTAAAGAAACAGACTGCTTGCTAAAGAAGTAGGACAATATATTCCAGAGAGAGAAAGAGAGGGAAAAAATAAATACAGATAAAGAAGGAAGACTTAGAAAGGAGACAGAACATGTATTTTAATTTTGCTTCTGCTATAAACTAGGTGGGGGGCCCTGGATGCGTTGTTCAACCTCTCTGGACCTCTATTTTTTATCTAACCAAATAAAAGGTTGAGAATCATATAATTTATTATTTCTTCCAAATCTAAATCTTAAGATTTTAAGAGGAATTTTACAATATTTTAGCCAAATAAATTCCTGAATTTGGACATTATTTTGCATCTCCAGGACATTTATATTTCCATATCTGTAAAAGATGCCTTTGAGAAATAAGAACCCTCATCAGGGTTCAGATGCCCCCGTTTCCCTGATCTGATTTTGGGTAAGTTAATTAACCTTTTTAAACCTCACTTTTTTACTTGATAAATAATAATAAATAATAACGGTGTGTTAGAAAGCTGTTTTGAACATCAACTGTGAAATTAAATGCTTATTTCTTTTCCATACATTTTGCTCTATCAGAGGTTCAGAGGCAACCAAGAGGTGATCTCCTCTTCAGGGGTTCCAGAGAGGTGATTGTCTGCTAAATAAGTAATTTCAAAATCTAAGGATGTGCTGGCTCAGGAGAGCCTGTCTCTTTATTGAAGAGCCAGAGAAATTAGAGTTGCCAGCTGGGGAGCTTTTTGCCAAAGGAGTAGCCAAAAGTCAGTGCCTCTCAACAGGCCATGTGGAGAAGCAGATGGGCCACTTCCTCATATGTCAGGATACAAAAATCCAGATTTTGGCAGCCAAAGAGGTTTACATAATAAATGCAGAGAATGCGCCATCTCAAAAATCTAAAATCATTGAATGCAGGGCCAAACTGTGGATGCTGGGCATTTGGGTGGGATCTGAGGCCAGAGCTGCATCATGACCCTTGTGGATAAGTATAATTGAATTCTTTTTTAGTGCTAATCTTGGGCTGCTCCTTTACATCAAAGTTTTCTCTGCAGCACTACCCCTTCACTAGTTTGCGTTCAGATCAGTCATAGAGAACCAAGAATCTGGCAAGTTTAGGAGGAAGTAGCATAGCTTTTCAAACTATTTCTGTGGTCTGGAATGGAAAAGAAGAGGATTCTCAAACTTCCAGTTATAAAATAAATGAGTCTTAGAGATGAAAATGTACAACATGGGGAATATAGTCAATAATAATGTAATAACCTTGTATGGTGATGAAGGTGGTCAAAAGTTACAGACTTCCAGTTATAAGATAAATAAGTACTAAAGACGTACTGGACAATATGACTAATATAATTACAACTACTGTATGTTATATATGAAAGTTAAGAGAGTAAATTCTAAACGTTCTCATCACAAGGAAAAAGTATTTTTTTCTTTTGTTTTTATTTTGTATATATATATATGATGATTGTTCACTAAACTTATTGTGGTGATAATTTCATGATGTGTGTAAGTCAAATCATTATGCTGTACACCTTTAACTTGTACAATGCTCTATGCCAATTGCATCTCAATAAAACTGTAAGAAAAAAAGAGAATATTCTCTATTGGAGAATATATGGAGGGAAGTCTACCAAAATAAGTGCAAAAGGGACAATGCTTAGAATGAGGTCTTTAATTTTTCGGTTGTCCTGGATCATTTCTAACAGAACCAGTGTTTCTGGCTGACCAACTAATGGTGAGAGAAACTCAACATCAATGCTATGCTAACACTCTTGTGTTCAAAGAGAACCTAGAAGCTACATGGGGAATAAGATTTTGGGGGATAGTATCATAATAAAGAACTCAATCTCTGGAATACAAGGAGCTGTCCAAAACCCAACAGAAATGACTTCAGGCTGAAGAAAGACTTTCTCTTTTTTCTTTCTTTTTCTAAATTGAGACATAATTAAAATACAGCATTATATTAATTTCAGGTGTGCACAATAATGATTCCATACTTGTATATATTATGAAATGATCACCACAATAAGTTTAGCTAACATCCATCACCACACATGATTTTAAAAATTTTAATTTTAAATTTTTTCTTGTGATAACTTTTAAGATCTACTCTCTTAGCAACTTTCAAATATATAATAAAATGTTTCTAACTATAGCCACCTGTACATTACATCTCCAGGGCTTATTCATTTTATAACTGGAAGTTTGTATCTATTAGCAATGGGCATACCAAGCATCCAGATTTTGGTTTCTAATACCATTCTCCAGTAAAAGGAACCCGGGCTCCTTGAGGAAAGGGCTGATTCTAGGACTGGAGCATAAAATGTACAAGATGACCCCGAAGCATTTGTACTTTTAGGAAATAAGAAAGTGCTAAAACAACACACAAAAAAATGAAAAAATCACACACATTGATAGGAGTATGTCAGAGGAACACAGGGACCATTTCTTAATTCTTTTGAGGCCTCATATCTATAAACTGAAAATTACTTTGGGAATTAGTCATAGCAGTCCCTGAGGGCTAGGTATTGGAAAGGGTCAGAAAACATGATCATTATTATTTTACTCACTGGAATTAGCATCAACATATTCTACTAACAGTGGAAGAGGAAGATTATCTTTTTTTTCTTCCACATTATCTTCTTGCAGAAGTAATGCTTGGACTTCCATTCTTAGCTAAGTGTCCATTTGCTTGTATCTCCCCCTCTGGAATGTAAACTCCTTCAAGAAGTAAATAATCACTTAGTCCAGCTGTTCTCAAACTTAAGTGTTTCTCAGATTCCATTGTAGGGATGGTTGAAACACACATTGCTGATTCCACCTCTAGAGTTTCTGTTTCAGTAGGTCTAGGGTGGGGTCAGAAATTTCTCATGAGCTCCCAGGTGATGCTGATGATACAATATGCTAATTAATAATAAAGACATTTTTGAGAAAAACAGAAGACCTCCAACCAGTATCATTCCTTATGGTTATGGGCTGAAATAATATATGTCATTTAAATAATTTTACTAAATGCCATATCTTTGATTTCTTTTTCTGAAAAAGCACTTATTTGATAGTTGTTATATAAAAGCTCTTTTGTAGTGAATCTGAATTTTTTTCGGTATAATTTCAGAATTTTTAGGTCAAAGGAAAACTCACGGAGGGAAAGGGTTTCTTTAAGTATATTCATTATTTTTTGCAGATTGGGCAATTGATTGATATTATGTAGTCCACTGTCCTGGCTATGGACAGGCAGCTTAGAAAGATGGCTATCCACTCTTTTTAAATATTTGCAATTTATAAATAACTAATAATTAAATGGGCTTATAATAACAACAAACACAGCAAGCCCTTTGTATATTGTGATTAGTTCTTTAAAAGATCCTGGAAATTGAAATATTTATCATTAACAAAGGGTGAGAACTCGAAGAAGTCAGCATGCTTTCTCCACAAAATTCAATCCAAGTCACACTTAGAAAAAAAATTCATTTTTTTAAATTGAGCTACAAAATACGGAGTTGTGGCATTTTAAACTTCAGGTACCCCACAAATGCTTCATCACCTACTTTTCCATCCTTCGGTTCTTTATAACTGGAAGCCATTTACCACCGCTTAGGAGTGATAATGATTTTCACTGAGGTCATTGGTTAATAGGTATACAAAAAACAGAAAGACCTTTGCACGTGAGTTTGGGTCTCTGCTTTTCCTCGAATAGCGATGCTATTCTCTGTTGCTTAATCAAAGTAAAATAAAAACTTATTGGATATAGTACAAGAACATGTCGACATATGAGCACTCACATAGCAGACAGATTTAAATTTCTTTCAATAGTTTGCGTATAATAACATTTAACTGATACAAAGGTAATATCTGAGGTAACATTAGGTAAATGATATAGAGAAGAATGAATGGGCTATGTGTACATGTATGACTCTGTGCCCTTAAGTGACATCTCTTAAACATATGCTTTTCCCTCTATATAATTTCTTTGTAAATTGTGACTTTGGGACACAGTGCCTTGGTAATCAGAGATTTATTAAAATTCATCTAGTTAATCAAACTTCCCAAAAGAATGACATTAATTGCAATTCTATTTTGTTTCCCATTTAAATTCCTGTTTGCTCATTTAGGCTATTTTGTTAAATTATTGCTATTTTCATGTAATATCTACAAAGACAATAAACTGACACATTATCAGAACTTATAAATTCATTTAGCCAAGCAGTAACATTCAAAATTAATGTACAAAGACATTATATCATTCCAATACAAGATCATAACTAACTCTACATTTTCATAGAAAGAAGATCCTATTCATAGAAAAGTCCGTAAAGTTTCTAGGAAAAAATTAACATTAGATGTACAAGTCATATATTAAGAGATCAGAAAAATTTAGTGCAAGACAATAATAAACTGACTTTTGGGAGAGAGAGATGTGATGGTTAATTTTATGTGTCAAATTGACTGGTTTAAAGGATGCTCAGATAGCTGGTAAAACATTATTTCTGGGTGTATCTGGGAAGGTGTTTCTGAAAGAAATTAGTGTTTGATTCAGTAAACTGAACAAACATCCTTCTTTACCAATGTGGATAAGCATCAGCCAATCAACTGAGGGAATGAATGTAATAAAAGGCAGAGGCAGGGAAAATTCCCTCTTTCTCTCTTCTTGACCTGGAATGTTCATCTTTTCTGGCTCTGGGTGATTAGAACTCCAGGTTCTCCCACCTTAAGACTCTGAGTCTTTCACCAGGGGCTCCCTGGTGCTCAGGCCTTTGGCCTTGGACTGAATTATACCACTTTCCTGGGTCTCCATCTTTCAAGTGGTAGATTGTGGGACTTCTTGGCCTTCATAACTGTATGAGCCAAATCCAACAACTGACATACGTGTGTGTGTGTGTGTATATATATATATATATATATATATATATATATATAGAGAGAGAGAGAGAGAGAGAGAGAGAGGTGTGGCTAAAAAGTTTGTTTGGGTTTTCCATAAGATTATTAAATTATTATGTATATTATTAAATTATATATGTATATAATTTATTCCATTTCTCTGTAGAACCTTAATACAAGAGATATGTCATGTCCATGGCTAAAAATACTTTAAACTGTAAGCAGGTCAATCTTTTCCCTACTGAACTATATGTTCAAATAAATCATACCCAGAATCCCAACAGAAATCTAGTAGACCTTGTTAAGATACTGATGTTCATAGAAGGAGAAAATTGGCAAAGATGATTAAAACTACATTTTTATTGAGATATAATTAGCATATAACATTATATAAGGTTAAGGTGTGAAAACTACTTTGAAAAAGAAAATAATTAGTGAGAATGTGCTTGATCAGGCATGAAGATGTACTACAAAACTACAGTTACGAAACAAATGTGGTATTGATACAAATTAATCAATATAGCAAAATAGTACTTTAGAGTTGTGGGCCATTCAGTATATATATTTTTGACAATTGGCTATTCTTTCAAATAAAATCAGTTCATGTCTATTTCATATAGTACACAAACATAAACTCCAGAATGTTATATTCATGCATAAATATACAAAAATCAGCACAAGAAAAGCCATATTAAATATGAACCCATATACTATCAACTTCACCAGTAAGAGACAGGAGAGAAAATTAATGGAAACCACTTGAAGGAATTTAAGCTTGAAGTTGATGTCTAAGCTAAAATATTGGCTAAATATACGTAGAAGACCTTAATTATATAAAGTTAAGAAAACATGGCAGGATTCAGCAATAGATTTAATTTGAAGAAAAATGCAACATAATGTTTACATTTGAAAGACTTGAAAGTTGAAGATGGATGTTACTAGAGAAAAAAAGTATCACTTGTTAGGTAAAACAGGAAGATGATAGATTCAAAAATCACCTAATATTACACTGTAAGAATGTCCTGGTTTATTTTTTTAGGTATCACATTTTTTGATAATTATAAGGTAAATATTCATAAAACTTATTGATTAGAACTTGCTTTTGTCCTTTTGCCCTCACAGAGTATGCCTAACTGGCCCTAAAAATACAGCTTAATCATAACCCGGTCCTGGCTCTTCATGGCTACCATAGCCTTCTCCTTGACACTCTCCTATAGAGGAAGGAAGGTGACCTAAGTATGCAGAACATAAACATCTGAAGCATCTGGAACTTGACTTCATTGAAAATTTGTGGCAGGTTCCTGGCTAGAAAAAAATAAGAAAATCTTCCCAAGAGCAAGAAACATAAATATTCCATGACACAGTAGAGGGCAATGATAGAGCCTATTTTTATTCGATGATCGGTTGGGCTTAGAATTTTTGTCTAAGTCAATAAAAGGGGGAGATGTTCCCAGCCATATTATTGCATCACGCAAAACAGGGGTCAGATGTAATAGAGTTAGCTTCGCGTGACACCCAGCTTAGCCTTATTTTTTCTCTAATGTTTTGGCATTGAGGAGTAGAATGACAGCAAGTTTTAAGCAGTATTTTATGTGGTATTTTAATTTAATTGACAAAGTTATTTGTCAGAAAATACAGATTAATGTATTATGAAGGCATACAACAAGTAAGGAGAGAAGGAAGTACACTATACGCGAGAAGAACAAGATGTATAGTAGCTGAGAATCTGCTTTACCACAAACTTGTTATCTTTGCAAATGGATGCACCTCCAGTTTTCTGCATTTTGGGAAATCTCTCTCTCTGCTTTGGTGCCCTGGACCAAGCTTTTAGAAGGCAGTTGCCTTAAACTCCATGCAGTCTCAGATTTCCTGTCCCATTCCAACCCTCTGATAGCTGGATAGTTCAAATGCATAGGACTCTGAGGATTTTCTCTGACCTCCCTTGCCCCATCCCTAGTCTTTAGCTGCTGTTTCAAAATTGTTTTTTTTTTTAAACTTTTATATGTTTATCTGCATTGGAACCTTTTTTTTATTGTCATGAAATTATTTCTTTTCCACATGTATGTGTGATATGAACAGAGGAACATCATTTGACATTTTTAAATCATAAATAGGCTTTATGTTCCCCATCCAAACTCTATTATTACTATTATTATTATAAGCTATTATCATCATTGATATTACTAATCACCTAAAACATTTACAATAAATCCAGATAGGATAATTTTGATCATGTCTCTTTCATCTTTCTAATTTTTACTTTCACTTTTATAATCAACAGCTGTTTCAGCTATATCGTTTCACCCTACCTTGATCTAAATAAGTCTATTGCTGGATGTAATAATGATTTCCTTGATCAATAGTGGCTCTGATCTCACCTTTAGTCAAATCTAAACCTGTTCACCATAGTCAGTAAGACCCCACATGCTCTGATCTGTGTTTATGCCTATCTCTTCATCTCCTATCCCTCTCTTGCTCACTCATTCACCTTCACTGGTGCTGGCTTTCTTGATGTCCTTAAACACAGGAAATTTGTTCCCACTTCAGGATTTATCTATTTGATCTCTCTGCAGAGAGCTGGGCATGGATTTTATCTTCAGATCATTCAGGACTCTGCACAAATGTCACCTCTTCACAGAGGAGTTCTCTGACCACCTTATATAAAATAACCTACTTCCACTTCCTTCTCTAACACTTACCTGATTCAATTCTCTTTCTAGAACTTATACCTATTTGAAAATTATTTACGCATTTACTTGTTTACTGTTTTATCTTTCCTACTAGAATGTAAGCTCTAAAAGAACAGGTAATCTGTCTTATTAATTAAGTCTATTCCCAAGTTGTGTTATACTGTCTGGCACAGTGAAGATGCTTAATAAATATCCTCAATGTCTGTGTAACCATAGGCAAGGTTTATTGAATAAATGCCTAGACCCTGTGCTCAAATGGTCCTGGTTTCATGCTATTTGTCAACTGAATTATTTTAGCTGGGTTTACTTTCTAAGCTTCATTAATATTTACCAATAAACTGTTGTTGTAAGTAGTTAACCCAATGCACAGTGTACATTGCTATAGTATTTTCATTAATGTTAACTCATCAGCCTCACAAAACTATAAGTTTTATGAGGGCAAGAACAATGGCTTTCTTGCCAATATGATACTTCCAATGTCTGGCCCATCCAAGTAGTTCAATACATATTTGTTGAATGAATAACAATAAATAATTAATGTTTGAAACAGAAAGTATGCATGTGTACATATGTATACACATATTTTTAAATCCAATACTACTGCGTATATATGGTAACATACAGTACACATAGAAAATACTATATAGTATATAATTTATATGATAATTGTAGTGGTAACTGGTCTTTTGATATGCTACGTTGGTATTACTCAAAGTAAATTCAGCACACTTTATAAGCATAGGTATTTTATTATTTAAGATATTTTTAAAAATAGTGGGTCTTTGATGTGCTACGATTTCTTGATGTCACAGGGATATATGAAACTTCAGATGTGAAAATTTCCGTAGATAATGAGTCATATCTTACAAAGCGAAAAACTTGGTACTTGCAAAATTAGCAGTTTCTTAGTGTTAGGCTTATAGTCATCCTACTAAAAGTGAGATTATGTCTGGCATATTTGATAAACAGGAAATTCTGGAGTTCTTGTAGAAGGCTGTGGAGAATTAACTCTGTGAAGGGACTGTAAAATTCTCTTCACTTAAAGCAGGTGTCTGACAGAAGTTCAGTCTCTGGCACTGACACTGCAAAATATGCTACTTGGACGAGGTTACATTTTATAGCTGCAATGTCTTCTGGAATTGCCTTTTAAAAGGAGAGCCCTGAAAGACCTCTTTAGAAAACCCAACTCTCTCCATTTGCTAACTTAGACCAACTCACATCTTCTAAAATTACTCTGGACTTGCTTTTTTATTGCCAATAGTTTGTCGGGTCTGCAATCAATGTAGTTTTGATGTGATGTGAAAAGATCAATAACTTTGAAGCTTTCATTTTAGTGTAAAATAAACTCATTTTCTTTCTCTTGTTATTTTTGCCAAGAAAAGAATGTTTAAAAGATAATGTTAAGATATTAAAACATATAATACATTTATTTGACAACTCTGATTAAAAGGATTTTAAAATAATCATTTAAAGTATGTATATTTTTAAGATGGTTTTAGAATTTGATTTTTTTCCCTTACACTTGAATTTCAGCAGACAAATGAATGGTTATACACATTTAAGTAAGAAAAGGGCCATTTTGTAAATATTTATTAAAAATTACTAAAAAGATCACAGAAAAATAATCTCATTATAAATTTTATAGAAATTGCATGTTTGATCTTCCAAGGTTGTCAAATACATCATTAAAACTGTATTTTATAGAGATACTAGTTTATTTACAAATACATTGTACCAACTAATTGGAAATGGATTTTACCAAGTATTTTTGGAGTAAATTTTAAATTAGAAATTAAATTTATCTGTGTTAAGTTTGAAATCTTTGCTTTAAAAATTGGTAAATTATACTCATCACATTGTAAAATGAAACAATATAGTTTATGACAAGTTTTATTGAAACCGTAGACAATAAATCCTAGAGTTATGCATGTGTTTGTATTTAGTACATATACATCAAATATTTAGAATATATATGTGCATATACATGTATGTATATACATATTTATATTTGCTACATATATATTTTGTGTTAAATACATATATATTTAGTAAATGTATGTTTGTATTTAGAATACACACTCATATATACATATAAAACAAACAAGACTGTATTTTTGTGCCTCAAAATAAGTTCCCTTAGAATGAGTTTATTGGCAAGTGCCTTGGTGGACACGCTCATAAGAAACCGAGGAAGACAGGCAAAGTTGGATAGAGAGAGAAGGTTATTTTCAATGTGATTGCAAATGAAGACTCAGCCTATCTTACACGGAAGTCTGGAGCTGTCATTATCCTTCAGGTTTGTCCAAAACTGAAGCAAAGCAGCTGGGCCCCTGTAGTACCACATCAGCCAGACATTTATTGAGGACAACCCTGGGAGGGAATATAACTTTGGTTGAGTCAGTTCAATGCAACTGATATTCTTAACAGTTAGGGGATGAATACATTGGCCTTGAAGAAGGATATCTGGGCAGAGAATCAGAGTATCCACTAAAATTTACCTCTTTCACCACTCTGATCTACATATGTAATTTAATAATTTTGCTTAATCCAGGCTTCTACCAGTTTTACTTTTATGTTCAGTGGAGAAAACTAAAATCCATGCTGCTGCAATTGATCTTGAGGCCATTTCTGATACTCAGCCCCCTTGTCACTTAACTTTGTTTCCCTTAGCACACCTTCTCATTTACTTGGCTTGCCTGCTCAGGTGATCCAAGCCCTCATCACTGAGGGATTTGAGCACCTGCCTAGCAAGTTTAATAGGACTCATATTGTGTTTACTGTAGGGAGAATTTTCCCTCTGGGGACCAGAAAATATGGACCTGCGGAAAAGAAAGAAGTACCAATTTATAGAATGTTATAGGACCAAAGCATCCCATGGTTATTGACTTAATCAACTCCCCCACCCTGTCCCTTGTTGTTGAATGGAACCCTTAGTCTTAGACAATGTTATGTGAAATCCTATGTTGTATATTAAACTCTATGCAATTTCTCAACTATTGGTACTGACCAAGACCCAGTAGGTAGAGAAGGCAAACCCATTCCTAGAATATGTGTTGATCTGAGCAAACATAATTCACTGCCTTTTCTAGGATTAAAAGTTTTCAATGCAATAATATTGCCAACGAGTGGATGATTGGTTTACTAGAAGGATGAACATTTTAGTGATGAAAACAAACCCATATACTGAGTAATATGTAAAATGTAGGCCTGTAACTTTGTGTGAGCACCAGAGTAGACAATAGAGTCCAGCCTGTAATACAAGTAGCCCTGCCTCTTGAGCCATGCAAACCTCTAGGCTTTATGTTAGGCTAGAATGGTCTATGGTTGGAAAAGATATTATGTGAAGTTTACAACAAGGCCTAAATTAAAAGGTAGTCCCTTAGAAATTTGGAGCAACACCATACCAGCTACAGAAAAAACTACATAGCATTTGAAAATCAGCACCTAGAATGTGAGCTCTGGTCAGATGGAGCACCTGACAATGGATTATTAAAAGCTATGCAACCAGAGCATGCCATGTGAGCTGAGGCCTGTTAGACCCACTAAGGTGTATGTTGTGTGGGTGTTTCCTGGGATGTTAAATCCTGTTTAAGGCTGAATTCCAATACATCTTCCTTATGAAATATTTTCTAGGTGTCCCACCTCCTTCCTCATTTGGAATTATTACTCTCTTCTCAAAAGAGTATGTTCCCATATTGATAAGCTATTCTTTGTTAAATTTTGTGTTGTATCCCTCTTATCTAACACCACAGAATCTGGTCCCATAAACACTCTTCTACTGCTTAAAGGCATATATTAGCCACATCTGCATTTTCTCCAGACAATAATTCCCCTTCTTCCCTAGAAGGCCCAACATATCTCCAGTTGGTTATTGGTCAGATGGACAGTAGAAAAGTTTGAGGGAGATCCTGAAGAGGAGGAGACTTATCTTATAAAATATGAGACCATTTAATGATCTTAATGCAAAAAGCGTGGCATTATCAGCAGGAATTAAAATATAAGCATTTTTAAAGCAACAAGAAATCAAAGCAGATCCCAAAATAATGTTTATGCACATGTTTATGCATATGTGCTTTTGTGTATGCATGAACTTTGTGTAGGTATGTGTGCCTGTGTGTGTGTGCATATGTGGTAGTCTGTATGTATAATGTGCTAATTCCAACTGTTTTGTTTTAGTCTAAGAGAAAATGCTATTTGTTTACTTTATGAAGAAGAGAAAGGAATTAAGCTTTGACAAAAATATCACTTATGGAATAGCACTAGGTAATGAAAAGACATGGACCATTGATATATACAACATCTTGGATGGATCTCAAAGTTATTGTACTGATTGAAAAAAATATTAAGCTCAAAAGGTCACATAATAGATGATTTAATTTATTTAACATTATTGGGATGACAAAATTATGGGGATAGAAAACAGATTAGTGATTGTTAGAGAGCTTAAATGTTGAAGAGACCTAGGAAAGCTGATGTTTTAGTTCCCGAGTCTGAAGGCCTGAGAACCAGGAGAGCTGATGCTGCAAGTTCCAGTCAAAATCCAAGTCCAAAGGCAGAAGAAGACTGTTGTCCTAACTCAGTCTTCAATGGATTGGATGAGGCCCACGTCCATTAGGGAGGGCAATCTGCTTTACCCAGTCTACTGATTCAAATGTTTATCCCATCCAGAAATAGCCTCACAGACATACCCATAATAATGTTTAATCAAATATCTTGGCAACCCACGGATCATTCAGGTTGACACAGAATATTAACCATCACAGAGATGGAGTGAGGGAATGGGGATGCCTGTGAATAGAAAGAAGAAACATGAGGGAGAATTTTGTTGTGATAGACTATTACTGTAACTTGATTGTTATAAAACCACACATGTGGTAAAATTGCTTCACATTGTACCAATGTCAATTTCCTGGTTTTGATAATGTGCTATAGTTACTACCTATTAGGAGAAACTAGGTGAAAGCTACACAGACTTCTCTGTACTATTTTGAAACTGCTTATAAATCTGTAATTACTTTTTAAATTAAAAAATAGCTTTTACATTTTTTATTTAAAGTGTGATTTGTTTCAAGCATTGAGAAAGACACTATCAAAAAAAGTCATATTCAAGATGCAATCTAATATAATATATACAGTATTTTTCTTAATGATTGCCATCTTAATTAGCAAAATTATTAAGTGTGATTTAACACAGTGTTAAAGTCTTATCGATGACCTGGATGAATATCTGTAGTTCTCCAGAAAAGCATTTTACTTAGTTCAAATTTCCAAGTGTTTTATATATATATTTTAAATCTATAGACATTAAAGATAATTTCCTCTTTGTGGTGGTTCAACACACCTTGAACCCAAAAAGAAATAACAACTTGTTTTCCCAGAATCATACTTATTTATTGTTGTGGTGATGTATAAGAACTATCACCTTGGAAGGTGTTTTGATGTCAGATTTATTCCCAGGTTTCAACTGTTCCTTTATTTTACATCAGAGTTACTTGCCAATGCCAAGGATCAATAGCCCACTGGGAATGACAAGCAAAAGGGATTAGAAACTTGAAGCTAAGTTACCTGCCTGGAACATATAGCAGAACAGGAGCTTTATAAAAAAGTTATTAAAACATATAGATGACAACACAGTCATAAGAGTTCTGTCTAAAGCAGAAGATATTGCTTATCTGTAGCTGATGGTGTCTGCTGACCTGACAGCCTTTTCAATGAGAATCCAGGTCAACAGTTTTATTCACTGACTTTGATTTTTTCTTGCATTCAAGGGAAATAAAACAATGCAAGAAAAAACAAAAGAGAGTACTGTAGATGAAAACTGAAAGAAATTACGATCTAAAACTTTGAATTTGTAGTCTATGTTTTGTTTTCAAGATTCTCTCCTTCCCTTATGATCGTAACCCTTGTGGAGATGTAGTTTCTGATTAATGCCATAGTGGTCATACAAAGCAAACTGATACGTGAAAAAGTGGACTTTGCAATTACTATAACAGAATAATCTCAGCAAGAACAGGGGTGTCCATGTTGCTTATGTTTCTTGAACATATTGGCAGCTGGAAGGAGGGCTCTGGGGGTAAGTAGCTGCCTGAGTTTCTTCATTTTCTTCTGTCTAACATCTTTTAAAAGCAAAAACTGAATGATAACCTTCAGGGGTCGCCCTTGTCTTTACAACCTGGATAATATAGAACATAGTTTGGGTTGTCTCTCTGAGTGATGGCTTTAAGACACTGATTTTTACAGAATCCTGTCCGTGGTAATTGTGCGTAGTCTCAAGAATGATTATATCTGTAACACATTCACCCTACGTACCTTTTTGTCATCTCTTGCTTGACACGCCTACTCTGAGTTTCTCTGACGATCACTTTTTACTCTTTTAAAACCGTCTCCCCAGGCAGTGGCCTTATGCACATCTCATTACATCACAAGCTAAGTCATAATTGAATCCTTCTCCCCAACACTCTTGTGTGTGCATGCACACACACACACACACACACAAATATGCCATTCACTAAAGAAAAGTCAGGATGAGACTACTGGATAAAAAACAGAAATAAAAATAAAAAACTTTTTGAAAAATTGGGAGTATTAGAATGAAACGAAAATGCAAAAAATAAATAAAAGCACACGCATGCGCATAAACTGGTTACTAGGTTTTACCATTCCTTCTCCACCAGGATTCTTTACAATCTTTGCTCCATGGCTCTGTCCCCTTCTTCCAGGTGCCCACCATTTCTCAACAGTTGGCTTTCACTTTACAGGAGTCCAGTTCAAATGTTTTGTACCTCTCTGGCGTGCAGGTTCCATCCCTTGGACTCAGAGAGACAAATAAGTCCGCCCTATCCCCCAGATTAAATTCTGCTGCCTTGATTTGCCCTGAATGGTTGATCTTTGAAACACAACTTCCTTCAGGGGAAGCTACTACTCTGACTCCTGAATGTTTTCTGTGGCCTAGAGACAGGTTAAGCCATCACAGAAGATATATCTTTTCTCACAGCAGTAAGGCTTCCTGGAGAATGTGCTTCCAGCTTGAAGAAGCTCACCAAAGTGGTCCATCTCTTCACTGAGGGAGGATGTGTCCAGAGAGAAACTTCAATTTCCACCCAGGAAGGTAGAAGGTGCATTTTACCGACCATTTTTTTGTTTTTTGTTTGTTTTTACAGCTGCAAAATGTAAAGTCAAGGATCCTCCTCTAACAACAGAAATAAATTGCTGATGACTTTAATAGTTCGTTCCTGCTGCAAAGTGGGTTGGATACTAATGCTGTATTTTTGTTTTCGTTTGTTTGTTTGTTTGCTTTGGTAGTTGTTTAATCAATATACAGTCAGTTTTAGAGGTATTCTATTTGAAAAAAATCATGTCAGTTATAAAGTTGGCTCAAGTTAGTGGAAGTCAGTGATTTTCTTCTGCATTTTTATGTTTGGCTTTTATTTTGATGTATGTTTAGTGAGGACATTGTACTGTAGGTGGCAGCTGATTTTGTGATAGAAATAATTAAGAATGGATAGAATTGAAAGGTGAAATATACATTTTTTTGTAGATCTGAAGATTAAAATAAATACTACTTACAGTTATTCTTTAGAGACATCAAGTAAAGAATTAACTAGCAAGTATTACCAAGAAGAATTCACATTCTAGATCTAGCCCTAGGCTACGTTCTATGGGTTAAATACTATTTAAATTTTAGAGAAGCTTTTGATATTAAAAAGTTTCAGTCATTTTTTTTTTGGAGATGTCAGATTCCTCATAAACTAGAATGTGCATTTCTGAAAATCCTAAATTTATTAGGCTTGAAAAGAGGCAGATTAATTTCTTTGAAAATCTACTTCCTGAATGATACATAACCTGTAGCAGTATCTTGGTAAACAAGTGTTATTTTATTTGCTTTCTGCAGTGAAAAATATAAATATGTCATGTGTTTGATAAAATAGGTTTAAAGACTTCTTGTGTCAAATCAGTCTTATTTATTTAATTTCACTAGTCTTCATGTTAACAGCATACTTATTTTAGTTACTTTATTATATTTTAGTAGACTAAAATATCATGCTCAATTATTTATTTCATATTCTAATCAGATATAACCTGATCAGTTCTACCAAATTTGAGTCATTGTAAGTCCCCATTCCCCTCTAGATTTTCTACAGTTACACACCCTCCTTTGGCGTGTTTTGCCTGAAGAAATAACTGTTCCTGTCTTCATAGCAGAATCTATCAAACTGGTTGTACATCATGGTCTATCCACTGAGAGTTATCCAAGAAAAGTTGCTGACTGAAAATAATGTGTGGAACCACTACTGATCATTGTTCTGGTAAATCTTTCTTTTTAGTTGCAAAGGGCCCCTTGGTAACAGTATAAAAATACACATATCCACAGAACTGTAGTTTGCAATATAGCTTTCTCCAAATGGTTCCTTTGAGGTCTCACACCGAGTTTTGAAAATATTTTTAAAGAGAACATGGACATCTGATAATAAAAATATTCACGATTGTATAGAAATTGTGAAAACATCTATGTTATTATTTGGCATAATTATTCTATGGCATCTTACCAGGGCTTTTTAAACATTATTTTTTCAAAATAAGTTTTAGATGAACTTTGACAAATGTGACTTGATCTTGCAAATTCTAAACATTAAGGTCCCTCAGTTTTAATAATATATCATTTGGTGATTTGACTGAGGTTGTTTTTATAGTTGTGGTCCCTTAATCCTGACAGTTCTCTTCTTCTGAACAAATACTTTATTCTCTTTTTTTCCATTTTAAAAAAAAGTACAGGTATTTTAATATTAATATTTAGGTGTAAATACTTTTTTTATATTTCAATGGTGTGCTAGAATAGTGTTAGGTGGAAATGTTTAGAAATTAGGATATTAATTACATTTTCTGATTAACTTTCTGCTTTATTTTAAATCAAACTGAAAGGATGGTAGAGCATTTCAACCCACACCCATAACTAGCAAGAATATTTTACCAAAAACCCGCTTATTTTTATGGTCTTTACTAAATGATGGTCTTTTACGGTATCATATTAGTTTTCACCATGGGTACCAAAATATATGTGGAGATTATGGACTGATCTTACATGTGTATTGACTCCTGGCATATTGAAGGAACATTTTTTCCAGCTTTATTGAGATGTAATTGACATATAATATTTTGTAAGTTTAGTGATGTCTTGATATACATATATATGGCAAACTGATTAGCATTTTCACATTGATGTATTATCTGTGGATAGTTGCTAGTTGGTCTGCTTGTGAGGGGGAGTGAAGTCCGGAATGACTTAGATCACCATCTTAATGAAATCACTTATTTTGTTTTTAACTAGGCTTTGGGGTGGTGTGTTGTGTGTGTGTGTGTGTGTGGTGCGTGTGAGAGAGAGAGAGAGATTTCCTTATGACTGAGGTGAAATCATGTGTTTATCAGTCCTAGTTAATTGAGACTGAGGTTTTATCCCACAAATCTGATATTGAATCCTTTATTATTTTATAAAAAACTACAAATTGTGAAATGCATGTGTGCTATGTCATTTGGAGAAACGTTTATGTTGCTTTTTGATAAATGTAAACATAAGAAATTAAATTGGACAAAGCCCTTTATTATGTAGCATTTAATATCATAAGTATTTTTGGTTTATGTGTTTCTGTGATAACATTACTTTGAGGGTAGTTCTTCTAAAGCTGCAGGTGTGCGGTCCATGAGTGTTTCATCTTATGTCTGCTCTTCTACATTTTTCTTCAGGTGCATGGAGGTTTCTATCTTTCCGTACTGACCAAATGCATAATTGTGGAAAAAATGGCTAAATAACAAAGCCAGGGGCTGTGGGAGCCAGGGATGAAATTAATCAAGGCAGTAGAGGAAGTCAGTATTGATTTTTCCAATAATGGGTGAAGACTTTCTGAAATAGTACTCACTGTGTAAGTTACTCTTTTTTGTATCTCTGTTCCATATGGTCACAATGACCACTTCTTTACATCTTTCTATCCATAACCCAGCCTTTACCAGCCCCCATCACCCCATCAGTGTGAAAGAAGAAGGCATTGTTTGGAATATGGATGTGGTTCCAGTTGGCACACATTAAAGAGAGTGGACATCCTCATTTGCTTTCTCAGGTGCACTAGCATACAAACTCCGCAAGAGTAAAGTATTTTGTTTTGTTCACTCATATGTCCCCAGAACCTTAAACATAGATGGCACATAGGAGATCCTCAGTAAATATCCATTACTTAAATAGGTAAAGAAAATGTAAGTAAATGTAGTTGATAAAAAATTCTGAACCTCAGGGAATATAAACAAAATGGCAGAATTTTCCATTGATGGATTTTTCTTCCTGATACAAGTAAGAGATCATACCAATAACAATCAAATTTCCAGCTCAAAAACTCGAAACAGTATAACACTAGACCAAGAGCATAACACAGAATCAAGTTTAAAGTAAGAATTGGATTGGTCTCAGAGAAGGGTGCATACATTTTCCTAAACCATAAGAAAACACACACATACACACATACACACACACATACACACACACTTTTATATTGCATTTAAGTACTTAGTAAACAATTTGCTATATTGTGGTTTCAATCATTCCCTTTACTGGTCTTAAAGAAGTTCTTAAAAACAGTGGTTCTCAAGCAAGGAATCAGCGAATATTTGGCAATGTCTTGAGACATTTCTGACTGTCACAACTGGAGGGCTGCTATTATCATCTAGTGGGTAGAGACCAAGGATTCTGCTAAACATCCCATAATATTTAGACCAGTCATCCACAACAAAGAATCATATATTCTAAAAAATCAATAGCACTGAGATTGAGAAATTCTGCAGTGAAGGAACATTTATCATACTTTCACAGAGATCTCTTGATTGGTAGAGAAGACACATTGCTGAACAAGCCTTTGGTACTCAGGTTAGGTAATCCAGGTAAGGAGAAGCTGCATCGAACACAGTTCTATTTAAGCACTTCATTGTTACACCCAAAATGAACTACCTACACAAATGCAATAAAAAAAAAAGTACATTTAAAATGATCCTGGGAATTTTATCTCTTTACAGGTACATTTGATTGTCATAAAAATTAGAATTGAAAATGTTTTTCAAGGCAATACTTCCAACTCGGAAACTATGTGAGTAATGCAAAGGTACTGTTTGAGAGATGAAGTTTTGTCCACATCTAACATATAACAAGACCACAGTAATTATCAAATATATGAATAATTAAATATATGAAATGCAACACTTGATTTTCTTTGAATCACATAGAATAATATTAAGGCATAATCACTCATCCAGTTGATATCAAGAATGATATATTGAAAATGATGTGTTAGTTTGGTTCCTTCTAGAAGCAAAATCTGAAACGGAATTAGAAGTGCCTGAGATTTATTGGGAGGAAATGCCTGCTCAGCATGGTGAGGGAGTCAGAGAAGGTGAGAAAAGCAATTAGACTGAGTTGCAGTTCTGACAACTGTGAAGGAGAGGGGAAGGCAGGAGAGTCATGTAGGAAGTGTCTTGGACTCCAGCACAGTTCCAAGAAAGGTTTGATCAGGCCAATAAGAAATCTTCAAGCCCAAACCTCCCATTTGAGGAGTTCCCGGTCTTGCAGGAATGGGGCAGCATTAGGATCCCTGCTGTGCAAGGTTATCAACTAGGAGCAGCCCACAGAAGCATGACCTTGTCATGAATGCAGTGGAATGTCCAGAGAAACAGCAGCAGTGCTGAGTGTCAGTCTATTCTCTGTAGTAGGAAGTGTGAATAGTGCATTTTTATAGTGGTTACGTCATTAAAGACAAGATGTTAGAATGCGCTCCAGTCTGTTTCCACACATGAGATATCAGAAGCTCTGAAAATCTCTCCTGAGAATATTAAATGAAAGCAGAAATGAGAATCTGTATCCTCTCTCCCCATTTTTGGTAATGTTTTGTAACTATTAAATCTTAAACACAGAAGTATGCTGTGATTTTCATATCAATTACAGATGATTCGTATTTGCAAGATCATGAGTTGATATGAGGAACCATTATTCACTGATAAATACAGAATCCTGACTGAAGTTTTTTAAAGGATGATTGAAAAGAGTACTTTACAAGTGGAGGCTGACACAGAATATATCTAATAATGCAGTGATTACCCGATATGTGGAAATTTACTTATACCAACAGTTTCTGATTGAAGGTTTTACAGACTTCTTCAATGTTTTTTATTTAACTGGAAGAAGTGTTAGAAATGGTTTTAATATAACAATACTGGGATTTCTACCTTGGATCTATGATACTCCAAAAAACTTACTAATAGAGTTAGATATAAAGCTACAAGTTTTATGTGGTGGTTTTGACACAAATTGGTTTAGACTTGAACTTGACAGTAGGAACTAGTCATACTTCACATTTTTCTATTGTGTACTTCCTAATTTCTTCCATGACTATTCTTTCAACAGTATTACACAAATATTCATGAATGCTGCATCTGTGCTAATCGCTAACCTGAACCAAAATGTACTATCAATTAGATTAACGAAGGTTTGATGTAATGACTTTACCTCTTTTTGATATTCATCTCTAAATAACTCTAATTTTATCTTTTGAACCAGTGCTTCTTATAACTGGAGTGGGCACTCCGTTATTCCTACTAAGAGATTTATGCTGGAGAAAAATGAAGTGGACCAGTACCTTAGGGCACACTGAAAATAGCACCCCTGTGACCGCTTAGTAAGATTAATTCCCATCCCTACCATTTATGGTAGATTGCCATCGTTTTCCCCCTTAAATTTATGCTGTTTCAATTACCACATTTTTTCTGCCTTTATTCTAACTTACTTAATAACTAATAGGCATATTTCAAAAGGGGAATAAAAAGAAGCTCAGAAATTCTGTGTGCATTATTTTAAGACTGCAGCTGCACTTATTACTCTATCTCTTTAAAATGTTCAGTTTATTTTTATCTAATTTTTCTAAGAAGGTGTTAGCCTCATGTGCTTTCATACCTTACTTTATCCCTAACCTTCTACATCTACCAAAGCGAAGAAGAAAAAAGATCATCAAAGCACAGTTAAGAAAAAGAAGTTGGACTAATCCTAGCTTATTTCCATAATCCGTAAGCTTCAATAATGCAGTAAATGCTGTGCCTTCCTCAGGTCTGCAAAATTCATTGTGGCTTACTGTGCAAAATTCTTCAACTTACTTCACTTCATTCTGCAGGACAGGTTCCCAAGAAATTTTCTGTCTTCCATTTTTGCCATATTTCCTTTCTACCTGTCTTCTTTTTGCATTCTTTCCTCTTTCCTTTCTTTCCTATATACAATATTATATTCTTATTCTCTTTCTTTTTGCACAAAAAGAATAGGAGGTTGTTGACAATAAATATGCCAACCAAAAATAGAACCTTTAAAATTATATCTTGGTTGCAGTGTCAGACACTCTTCTAAATATTTTCTATATATTGTTACTAAACCAAACTTGGGTCCACTTGCACATGTGCAGTAAAGCCAATCTACTGACACCGGGTTGTGGTGAAGGAAAGGACAACATTTACTGAAGGGGACCAAGCAAGGAGAACAGGCAGCTCATGCTCCAAAGATCCAAACTCCCAGATGACTTTAAGGGAAGGAGTTTCAAAGGCAGTGTGAAGGAGGGGGCTGCCAGGTGCATGATCAGCTCGTGCACAATTCTCAGATTGGTTGGCATCAAGGTTAAGTTTCAAGCATCTCCAATCTTCTGGTTTCAACTGGTCTGGGGTCTACGTGCTGACAGCCAGCAGTTTTCATCTGGCGGGGGTCTGCTTCCTCTAAAAACAACTTAGTAATACGTGTCAGGCCTTTATCTATATCTTTCAGGGAACTGAGATTTTGATGACTCTGCTGTGTGGCTGGTTTATGGTCTAAATTGTTGCTAGTTTCCTGGCCCACCAGAGATTCTTTATTTCTACATCTTCACATCTCCTTAATCTCTTTTTAAAAAAAAAAAATTATTTATTTATTTATTTTTGGCTGCATTGGGTCTTCAATGTTGCATGCAAGCTTTCCCTAATTGCGGTGAGTGGTGGCTACTCTTCATTGCGGTGCACGGGCGTATCATTGCGGTGGCTTCTCCTGTTCCAGGGCACGGGCTCTAGGTGCACAGACTTCAGTAGTTGTGGCACATGGGCTCAGTAGTTGTGGCGTGGGCTCAGCAGTTGTGGCTCATGGGCTTAGTTACTCCACAGCATGTGGGATCTTCCCAGACCAGGGCTTGAACCCGTGTCCCCTGCATTGGCAGGTGGATTCTTAACCACTGTGCCACCAGGGAAGTCTCAATCATTAACTCTTAAGCCAGCCTTTTTGAGACTCAGAGGGAAGCCTGAGAGACTAAAGCAAAAACCTTTCAATTCAAGGGACACAGGCACAGGGGCCTTAAATATGGTTTCAATCCCCCATTTTCTTTGACACTCCTCAATCTTGAAAGGAACAGGTTCAGGACAAGAAAGGGAATAAAGTTTCAAATAAAGAGGTTAATCATAAACTTAGCAGAGGAATTAGGTTTTAGGGGAACTTGGTTTCAATATTATCTCATTCAATCCTCCCAAGAACACTTTTATATAAAAAAAATTGAAATTCTCATTTTGCAGATGGAAAATCTGATACCCACATAAATTAAGTCACCTTCCCAAGGTTACACGGCTAATATATGAGAGTTAGGACTTGCATGCAAGTAAATCAGACTTAAATCCTGTGACCTGAACCCCTTATATAATGCTGCCTCCCTGAAGTGACAGTCTGCCAATGGTGTGGACTAAAATAATAGATGTATCTATTAAAAGGAAATATGACATTACTTCAAGATTAAAACAATTTACATTGCTAATAAATTCTATTAGATATTAATATGTAAGACTTTATCCATGGAAACAACATAATATTTAATAGTTAATGCTGAAGAAGTATTCAAGTAGCTTTTCCCTTTCCTATGACCTTGATTATCAGAACAAACATAATACAAAATATTTTAATAAAGTAGTGGTTAGCTAATCACTGAAGACTTCGTAGTTTAATTTAGGTAAAGGTTGGTCTAGAAATCCCTCAAGAATAGGAAGACTAGTATTCAACTATTTTCTAATGTAAAATGTTCTCCAACTGTGTGCTAGCAAGTCCTTGGTATCAGTCATATTAAGTTAAATTTATTAGGGGACATAGTGTCTTTGTTGAGGTTAACGTAGTCTGGATTTCAAACCTGCAGGAGTAAGATTAATAGTCTTACCTGCAATAGTGTCTCCTGAGAGAACTTACCTGTGTTCTCACAGCAATGGCAGGACACCTTATCTTTATAAATGAATCAGTAGGAAATTCTAAGAATTTCTTCATACAGCACTTTTGTATTTCTCTTGAACCTTGAAAAGTGCTTGTTTGAAACAAGAATTCTGCACCAAGGAACAGGGAAAACATGATTGTGACTGAACATTTTAAAATTCCATTATCCTGGTCAAAATCTTTGATTATGTTGATCACAGAAAAACCTGATGCTGCTGGGTAAACCATTCATGTAAAAGTGTTATGTGGGTTACAGCGATCAATTATCATTTAAGTAATGGAAGGTTATGCTCAGAAATATGGAAAACGGCAACCTAAGCATAGCATCACACTGAACTATCTTAGAATCCAGGGATTACATGAGAATTGAAAGGATAGGATACAATTTGAGGGAGAGGTTAATCATACTATTGCTCCAATGGATGGAGTTTATTTATCTTCATTCTGCTATTCCATCATAATCATGACTTAACTCTTCTCTGTCTAGGCTTTTCTTTGCCTTTCATCTTCCAAATATGAATATCTTGATTCTATGTCACATCCAATCTCTTAGAGATAATCTAAGTGATATAAGTAAGCCATCATCATCTCTGATGGGTTGAGGATTGAGGGCTTTAGACTACTGGGCAATTTATAAATGTGATGTCCTTAGGTCTGGTGCCCCTCCTTATTCCAAATACCAGCTATATAGAGCAGGTGTAATTCACAGTTGCTCATGCTAACAGAAAATCTTAGGGCCTTTGCCTTTATATTGATACTGTATGGACAGAAACAGCTGCTGTAATCTTCGAAGGTACCACGTTTGGCCTGCTGATCTCAATGACAATAATGAATACAACCTTGAGACACAGCATACAGAACAGAATCAGTTAGTTGCATATTGTGTTTGCAGCTTTTTAATCAAATTTGCTCTTTAAATGACATGGATTATTTACTATCAACCATTTCAACCTGAAAATCCATGAAAATTTGGCCAAAACTAATAATGCTGTTTTCTTCAATTAGACTAACTAGAAAATGAGAAGATTTGCATCATGAAGCCACTCTTCTTTCTGATAGCAAAGCTATATTATTGATGCAAGGGAAGGTACATATTTTTTGCTTCTACAAAAAGTGAGGCTTCTAGTTCATTGAAATGTATTCAGGTATAAGTTAAAAGTGTAGTGAAGGCTCAGAAAAAGCCCTTCTTTATGTTACTTGAGGTAAAATTGTGGTCTGTCAGTGCTTGCTTACCTATTCTGTTTCTGTCAGAGAAATATAGTCCTTTGAAAAGACATTACTTTAATCCTGACCCTGTGTTACTCAACCCAGAGTGGTTTCTACCAAAGACTTAAAAGCTGATGATTGAAAGCAGAGGAACTTAATGCATTTCTACATATTTGTTCTGGATTCTGCAAGAATGTCCTTTTGTAAGACAGTTATTTGCTTGTTGTTGTGTTTCTCAGCAGCCTGAATTGAATGAAGAACTGAAAATCTCAGACTTTCTGCCTACTTTAGCCTGGAAGAGAAAAGCCCATCTAGTAGTATAAAAGTCTTGCAAGTAAAAAGAAACATCTTTTAAAAATCAAATTGTCCATTCCCCACCTTAAGGTTGGGTTACACTTACTGACTGAATTCCACAGGGTAGCAAAAAGAAAAAGTCACTTTATAGTGGAGAAACTTGGCCAACGTTACCCTGGCCAATTCATCAAGGTTAACATCATCAGTGAACAGTCAGGTCGACTGCAACTACAGCTGAAATGATGTGACAAGAAGGACACTTCACCTCTGTGGCATTTGTCCCCCAAACCCATAACACCAGTCTGACCATCAAAGAAATGTCAGAAGAATCCAAATGGAGGGATCCTCTGCAAAATAACTGACCAGTATTCCTCAAAATTGAAAATCAAGGAAAGTCAAAGAAAGTCACAGACCAGGGGAGCATAAGGAGACATGTCCACTACATATGATGTGGTACCTTGGATAGGATCCTAGAATGAAAAATCGTCATTAGGGGACAGTTAAGTAAATGGTTAAAAAAGAAAACAAATTAAGTGTAGACTTTAGTTAAAAGTGTTTTTACTAAAGTTGGGTTCTTAGTTATAACAAATGCTTAGTTATAACAAATGTTAACTTTCTTAATCATCGGATCTTAGCATTTCAGTCATCAAAATAAAACCAAACCAAACAGGAGAGCTGTTTTGCAAGTCAAGATGGCAAAGTAGAGGAGGGTGGAGTAAAGTGATATGTCTTCACTTTTGAATCCTTAGATTGTATTGGGCTTCTGTTTAGGATACATTTTTCAATTTCAATAACAAGGAGATGAAAAAGTCAAGTCCATGTTCTCATACCATCAGTTTAGGGCTATAACCAGTGTTATGGGTGGAATGAGGCCTCACTCAAAGCTCATAGGTTGAAGTACTAACCCCTGGTAACCAAGGTAGGGCCGTTACAGAGGTACTCAAGCTGAAATGAAGTCATTAGTGTGGGCCCGTGTGGAATATGACTGATGTCCTCATATAAAGGGGACATTTGGACACAGAGACACAAACAAAGGGAAGGCAATGTGAAGAGACACAGGGAGGAGATGACCATTAATAAGCCAAAGAATAAGGCCTGCAGATAAGGGAAGCAGATCCTTCCCTCACAGTTATCAGAATAAACTCAGTCTGCCAACCCCTTGATTTTGGATTTCTAGCCTCTGGAATGGTAAGGCAATAAATTTCTGTTTTGTTTGTTTGTTTTTTAAGAAGCCCAATCTGCGGTACTGTGTTAGAGCAGCCCTAGCTAAGTAATAGAGTCAGTGACTAATGATCAAAACGAACATGTTTGGTGTCTCAGTGGAGACAGATTCAAGTGCTATGTGGAGTGTCAGGGCACAGCCAAGGAAGTCACATTTGGGGAAGAACTCCAGGGTCAGTGAGGAGTTACAAGCAGGGAGAAAAGGTCTATGTTAAGTTGTACGGGTAGAGTAATAAAACAGGATTGGTGTTTACTAGGGTTGTTCCACAGCAACTAGGAAATAAAGTGTCAGTTAAGAATAAAGACTCAGCCCAACTTTTGGTGTTCAAAGAGCTAATTAACAGGGAGCTGGAGCATATCTGGCTGGACACCTGACTAGCGGATCATTGCTAAGGTTTGTGCCTCAAGGTAACTCGCAGTAGCCAGGAATAAAATGAACCAAAAAGGACTGTAGCTAAAAATATTGACCTGGAGGAATAAGAACAGATTCAAAATTTTAAATGAAACCAAAGGTCTTGATTCACCATTAGAAATGAAGTGAATCAGAAATACAGGTTCAATATGATTGTGGGAGTGAGGGGGCATGCCTCCACTATCTTCTACTTTAGAGGGGTTATTGATAAATAAATGTCCATAGTTCTTACCAGCTTGCATGACCATTCTTGTAGGCCATGGCATCAGCTCTCCTGTAAATACATTCAAAAAACATTCATTATTATATTCTTACTGCATTCACAGGCCTGATAAATTATGTGGAGGAAAATAACAAAAGAGAAATCACACAGTCCTTCTCCTCAAGTTTTTTTTTTCCAATTAAATCATCCGGGGTGGGGGGGGGGAAATACCTCTAGTTTAACAGCAACCACGTATAATAAACTCTGTTAAAAACTACACAGTGCATAGTAACATGATTCAAGGGATTCTTGGTTATAAATTAGCAGTGAAAGAAAATAACTTATAAAGATTTATAACACAAGCCATTAATATCCATAAATTCATTTTAGGAACTTACTAAATTGAACTAGATAAATAAGTTAACTTCTATTTTTGGTGTGCGTGTGTGCGTGCTTTGAGTGAAAGGAACTTCATTGATTACATGGAAAATTTATGATGCGTACAACTTCCATCTATAACAGGGATTAGTACACATTTAAAGTAACATATTCTAAGTAATGCTACAGAAATAACTTTCGATAGATAGACATAATGCCTCAGATTACACTGTTAAAAAAACTTAATTAGATGATAATAAAAAACTATACAAAAATGGAATGAACCAAAAGTCAAATCCCAGATTAAAAGCACAGAGGACTCCAATGTTATATACACATAACGTGTTATAAAATACCCCCAAATTTAGTTGGTAAGTAACCATCAGTTATTACTGCTCACAGGTCCACAGGTCTGCTGGACAGTTCTCTGGATCTAGAATAGACTTTTCTGAGCTTAG